>NC_090925.1:39814697-42214697 GCF_040938575.1 Ambystoma mexicanum | reverse complement strand
ATTATGGCAAGGGAGCTGGGGAGGGATGTCTGGGAAGGAACAGCAGAGAATCAGTCATGATGGCGAGGGAGCGGGAGAGGGATGTCTGGGAAGGAGCAGCAGAGAATCAGTCATGATGGTGAGGAAGCGGGAGAGGGATGTCTGGGAAGGGGAAGCAGAGAATCAGTCATGATTGCGAGGGAGTGGGAGAGGGATGTCCGACAATGGAGCGGAAGAGCGATGTCTGGGAAGGAGCAGCAGATAATCAGTCATGATGGCGAGGGAGCAGGAGAGGGTTGTCTGGGAAGGAGCAGCAGAGAATCAGTCATGATGGCGAGGGAGCGGGAGAGCGATGTCAGGAAAGGAGCAGCAGAGAATCAGTCATGATGGCGAGGGAGCGGGAGAGCGATGTCTGGGAAGGAGCAGCAGATTATCAGTCATGATGGCGAGGGAGCGGCCGAGGGATGTCTGGGAAGGAGCAGCAGAGAATCAGTCATGATGGCGAGACAGCTGAAGAGAAATGTCAGGCAAGGAGCAGCAAGGAATCAGTCATGATGGGAAGGGAGCTGGAGAGGGATGTCGGGAATGAGAAGCAGAGAATCAGTCATGATGGCAAGGCAGAGCAAGAGGAATGTCTGGGAAGGAGCAGCAGAGAATCAGTCATGATGGCGAGGGAGCAGGAGAAGGATGTCTGGCAAGGAGCAGCAGAAAATCAGTCATGATGGTGAGGCAGCGGGAGAGGAGTGTCTGGGAAGGAGCAGCAGAGAAACAATCATGATGGCGAGGGAGCGGGAGAGGGATGTCTGGGAAGGGGAAGCAGAGAATCAGTCATGATGGCGAAGGAGCGTGATAGGGATGTCTGGGAGGGAGCAGCAGAGAATCAGTCATGATGGCGAGGGAGATGGAGAGGGATGTCTGCCAAGGGGAAGCAGAGAATCAGTCATGATGGCGAGGGAGCGGGAGAGATATGTCTGGGAAGGAGCAGCAGAAAATCAGTCATGATGAAAAGGGAGCGGGAGATGAATGTCTTGGAAGGAGCAGTAGAGAATCAGTCATGATGGCGAGGGAGTGGGAGAGGGATGTCTGGGAGGGAGCAGCAGAGAATTAGTCATGATGGCGAGGGAGTGGGAGAGGGATGTCTGGAAAGGGGAAGCAGAGAATCAGACATGATGGCAAGGGAGCGGGAGAGGCATGTCTGGGAAGGAGCAGCAGAGAATCAGTCATGATGGCAAGGGAGCGGGAGAGGATGTCTTGGAAGGGGAAGCAGAGAATCAGTCATGATGGTGAGGGAGCGGAAGAGGGATGTCTGACAAGGGAGCGAGAGAGCGATGTCTGGGACGGAGCAGCAGATAATCAGTCATGATGGCAAGGGAGCAGGAGAGGGATGTCTGGGAAGGAGCAGCAGAGAATCAGTCATGATGGCAAGGGAGCTGGAGAGCGATGTCAGGCAAGGAGCAGCAGTGAATCAGTCATGATGTCAAGGGAGCTGGAGAGGGATGTCTGGGAATGAACAGCAGAGAATCAGTCATGATGGCGGGGGAGCAGGAGAGCAATGTCTGGGAAGGAGCAGCAGATAATCAGTTATGATGGCAAGGGAGCGGGAGAGGGATGTCTGGCAAGGGGAAGCAGAGAATCAGTCATGATGTTGAGGGAGCGGGAGAGGGATGTCTGGGAAAGAGCAGCAGAGAATCTGTCATGATGGCGAGGGAGCTGGAGAGGGATGTCTGGGAATGAGCAGCAGAGAATCAGTCATGATGGCGGAGGGAGCGGGAGAGCGATGTCTGGGAAGGAGCAGAAGATAATCAGTCATGATGACAAGGGAGCAGGAGAGGAATGTCTGGGAAGGAGCAGCAGAGAATCAGTCATGATAGCAATGGACCGGGAGAGGGATGTCTGGTCAGGGGAAGCAGAGGATCAGTCATGATGGCGAGGGAACGGGAGAGGGATGTCTGGGAGGGAGCAGCAAAGAATCAGTCATGTGTTGAAGGGCCCTGCAGTTGTGTGCCAGCCTCCCCGTGTTTGGGGGCATGAGAAAAGGACTCATTTTGCCCATGAGCCCCTGGTTTGGGATTCACAGAACCCTGAGAGCCACGAGAGACTGGATTGTAATGTTGTTTTGGTTGTGTAACTGCTTGCAGCATGTTTCAAGAACTGTTCCATACATTTGAACCCGGACCCTCCATTGCAGTCTTTTGCTCTCTCCTAATCTTCACACAGCTCCAAGAAGTCTGATCCGGCACTGCTGAACCACAACGAACTGCAAAGACGGTACTATTGGCTGCTAACAGCCCTCTTGGTCCATTTATGGGCCCTCGAGAATGGTTAGGTCCCTTTTAATCTCTTTTGCACAAAAGTACATATCCTTTTACAAGAACATTGTTGCTTTTCCTTGCCTTTCACACCTGATTCATTCTCCTGAGCACTGCATCTACTATCTTTGCTTATTCTCTGTTCTTCCCTCAGGGCTGGGTGTTGTGTGGTGTTACAGGGGTTGTGCCAGGCACAATGAAGGGGGAGGGACCACAGGCTATGTGATGCAGTCTAAAGGCTCATTTGAAAATGTCATTTTTAGCAGATATATGAACTTCTTTGGTCTCCCAATGTCCTCAGAGCTGTGGCTGGAATGGCCCTGAGTTCAAATCCTTGGAGCAGCTAAACTTTTTCCTCCATGTCCGAGACACTTGGTTGTGGTGGTGCAGAGTTTCATGTTGTTTCACAAACTCTTTTGGGGTGACATTTCTGGGGATATTTCCACAGGTAGTTTGGTCTGTGATTCTGACTGCACCGAGGATGACACACAATGTTTTACAATAATTTCTCTGTGCCACAGAGAGTCAGTGGAGCGTGATCAGACTAGGGGTGCAATGAGACTTAATGTGTGGCAAAACCAAACTCCTGCTAAGGCACAATGGAGCTCATTACAAGTTGGCCTGTGCAGTAATTAGGTGCCGGTATTAACGTATACTGACACGTTACCGCACCCGCCAACTATGAGTTTGCCGGTGAGGTGGTGGAATGATCTCCAGCTGACCCTTCCTCTCTGGCACACTATTGCCCGCTCTCCATCACTCCTTTCCTGGGCAAACTCCTGGAAAAGCTGGCCATCTCCCAGCTTAAGCTACATACAGAATCTGTTGGTTGTCTTCATGACATCAGTCTGGCTTCAGAACAGCCAGAAGATCGGAAACCGCTCTCCTGAACACCCAGGAAGACCTGCTCTCTAATCTAGACTGTAACCTTCCTTCTGTCCTCATTCTCCTTGATCTATCCACTACTTTCAACACGGTCAACCATGCCATCCTGCTCAGTTGGCCCTGTGACAACCTGGGTATCTTTGGTCAGGTCCTAGCCTGGTTGACCTCCTTTCTCTCAGATTGACCCTCCCAGGTCCAACTTGGGTCTTTCTTCTCTTCTATCTCTCTTGCAACATGTGGTGTTCCCCAGGGGTCTAACCTCTCTCCCTGGCTGTTTAACCACTACCTGGCACCTCTGGCCCACCGCATCTCTACCTTAAGTTCTAACTTTCAGTGTTATGCGGATGACACCCAGCTCTCCTTCAGGCCCTCCTCAGCCTCTTCTGCTTCAGGAGTGTTATGCCTCCAATGATCTCTGCCTTAATGCCAGCAAGACCGAGATCCTCCTCATTGAGACACCTGCTCCTGCCTTTCCTCTCTCACTCTGGCCATCCACACTGGGCCCTGGACCTGCACCTTCCAGTGAGGATAAGAACCTTGGTGTCATCTTCAACTCCACCCTCTGCTTCCCTCCTAGTGGCCCATGTATATGTTATAATATATAGTTGGAACCGCCAAAGATTGTGGCCAGTGGCCAGTATTGTGCTAAAGTCCCTGGCTATTGTCTAATCAGGTTAGAATAAAGGGTAATCCCTATTTTTCTTGACGGGGGGTCTAATCTGAAGGAAGGGACGATCTGTGGAGGAAAATTATGAAATTCAGATTGACTACCCCTCTCTTTTAGTCTTGTATGGATCAGGATTCAGGGCAACCTGTGTATTTCATCCACTTAGGTAATCGCTTAGTTGAGAGAAATTGCACAACAACTGCAATTTATTACAAAATATCTATCTCTTTAATAGTCATAAAAATATCTTAAAAACATTTCAGACATGATTATCAATCATACCATTCAGTCATCATTCATATATTCTAACAGGGGAGTTCTAAAACTGAGGTAAAAACTTGTGCATAACAGTTGATCAATGTATGCAATTTAGACATTGGAAAAAGACATTAGATTTTCCTTAGGCAGTCGACATATGTTTCGGCCCATTATAGTGTACCACTTATGTCAACGGTGGTCACAACAGTAAGTATCGGGCCATCTTCAGGACAACAATTACTTAGTGGTAGATTAATCTTGTTCCCCATTAGCACACAAACACATCTACAAAAAATACATAAGTGTACATATATTAGTTATTTTAAACAGATTTGCTTAAAAAAAGAGAAGAAAGAGAAATTGTATATCTCAACTGAAATGAATTGAGTACGATGGCTAGTTTTATTCTAGACACACACACTGAAAAGACCTGGTCCATAAACTATAATTTAGACTATTGAGAAATGACAGACTTTTGGGTGTAGCAACAAGTTAGGCTGCCCTAGTCTAAAGTTTCTATATTAAATAAGAAACATTGAATTCAGAATGTTGTATTCTTATTAATTTAATTTACACAATGTTTTATTTGTTGAAAAAAATTATTGAAAAAAGGTCCAAAGAAGACTTACACATATGCGTCTTCTGTTTGTGTGTCTTTGGATGCCGTCTTACTTTGGCTATAGCTAGCTCGATGTCTTACAGGTGTTCCTAAGTAAAACTCTCAGAGGTAGTATACAGTGGACATCTCTGATGTTCATACCTGTAGTGAATTGGAAACAACTCCTTAGATGTGGTAATCTCATAAATGGCAGATTAATGTGTACTGAGCAAAAATAACTTAAAGGTTGGTTGCTGCTATTTGTATATTAGAAGCTGATCTTGTTTTTGCTGCGTGCGGCCAGGATCCTTTTTACAGTTTATTTGGACATGTGTTCCAGTAGTTGGTTTATTACCTAAAGTGACAAAACATGGGAGCACATTAGTATGTAACTTCCCAGCTTAAAGCAACGTGTCTATTTTCATTGAGTTCTCCTTTTAAGCCATGCAGTGCATCACGTTCTTATGCGGTTTAATATAGACGCTTATTTTAAATTAAAAAACAAAATAATTCGTGTTATTTTGAGCCCGTTATGGTATAGTGCCTTAAAAACGTTTGATTATGCTCCTGCATCCTAAATGAAGCCGCCAATAAGCCAGCTTTAACATTAGTAATGAAAAGCAAACCCCGGGATATTTTGAAAATTGCACTTATCGTTCAATGATATTACGTGAAAGTCATGTATTCCTCATGCCACGTACAATAAACTAACAGAAGGGTATAGTTGTGCATTTTAATCCTCTAGAAGCAAGAGGCATCAGCCTCGCTTACCTTATTGTGCACCGTCCGTGCGCTGGAAATGGAGCCTGTCTCCGCGAGTAGACGAGAACACTCGTTCTGGAGGAAGACTGGTTTAAATGGAATCACCTGATTTACTGGAGCCATCTCGTGATATCACTACGTGTTTCTATGTTTATGAGGGGCTGTTGGGATTAGTAGTGTGGTGAAAAGAACTCACCTAATTTATTTTTTCTTATTTTGAAAAACACTTACACGCCCATTGTTCGCGTGTGTGAAATAACAAAATGCATCTGCATGCCGCTAAATGAAATACTCATCTTGCTGGCTGAGATTTCACCCATTATGGTTATGATTCTGATGGTGTCACACGCTTTGCTATGTACGCTGCCGGAGCCATTAAATGTGCTGCCTTATTTCCATAGACTCATTTTAATGAACCTCTTTTACTGTTGTTTTCGAAAGTAATGGACATTTGTATCACTCTCTTTATATTCCATTCGAAAACCTTTTCAACTAAATGATCGGTTACTGCAACAGAGTAAAAAATCACGAGTTGGTCATGTTTATTGAAGGTGGTAAGGGCACTTGCAGTAGTCTATGTTGATGTCATAGAGTATCTGGCACTTACATAATATTGTAATGTGTTAGAAATCCCATTTCAGGACGTATTTATTAAAAGGGACATAGGGTGTTTGGACACTATAGATGTCCTTATAACAGTGTGTTCCATTCTATGGCGATGTTGAGGCCATGTTTGACAGTATCAAGGGTATATATCCATTTTTTTTCACATCTTGTTAGGTTCAGGTCCATATTACCACCGTGAGGGGATGGTTTAATGACTTGAATGACACACCATAGTAACTCAGTTCATTTGTGTTGTTTCTGAATGTAGTGTGCAACCAGAGGTTTATTTTCAATTTTGTTTTGAATACAGGATTTGTGTTCGCAGATTCTTTGGCGAACCTGTCGTTTAGTTTTCCCTATATATACTAAGTTGCATGGACATTTAATGGCATATACAGCCCATTTAGTGAGACAGTTGGTGAAAATCTTCAACTGTATTATGTTGTTGCCTAATTGGATACTTTTCATTGTGGCTGTTTGAGGACAGACCGAACAGTTGCCACAGCAGTGGTGACCCACCACCGGTGGTAGACCCCAGAGTTGAGTTTGGGTGGTGGTCGCCCTTGGAAGGTTAGGGTAAGTGTGAACTAAAGAATCTTTAATATTGCGTTGTCTTTTGAATGCAAAACGGGGCATAGAGGGATTAAAGTCCTCCGTTTTGATCATGTGCCAGTGTTGTTTAATGATTTTCCTGAGATGACTACTAATAGGGCTGTATGTACTTACACATGTTATTTTTTCTTTTTTGTTCCGCTGCATAGGTTCTAGACAGGTGGTCCTGTTGATATGTAATGCTCTTCTATATGCCTGATGGACGGTCTTTTTGGGATGCCCTCTATCTAGTAACCTTTTTTTTAAGGATTTGCTGTGTTGTTTGTACATCTCGACTTGTGTACAATTCCTGCGAATGCGCAGGAACTGCCCATATGGAAGGCCCTCTTTTAAACTCAGTGGATGGAAACTATGATAGTTAAGCAACGTGTTTTTATCTGCTGGTTTTCTGTAAAGGGTTGTTTCTATGTCACCTGTATTTGTTTTTTGTATTTGGAGATCAAGAAACAGGATAGTATGTGAATCTGTATGAATAGTAAACTGTATGTAGGAGTTTTGAGTATTTAACCATTCATGGAACTTCACCAGATTGTCTGATGTATCTCTCCAGATCATATAGACGTCGTCTATATATCGTAGCCATGTTATAATCGACCTGGAAAATGGGTTGGAGGAATCAAAAATAGACTGTTGTTCAAAGTCGTCCATATATAAATTAGCCAAGTCTGGGGCAAAAGTTGCTCCCATGCTTGTGCCTTTTAGTTGATTATAGTATCGACCGTTATATAGAAAGAAATTCTCTGTGAGGGCTAATTGTATGCATTCTAAAATAAATGCAGTGGGGACACTATTGAGTGTTCTAGTGCGTCTATCTAGATACTTGGCCATCACCCTCAAACAGTCTTGTTGGGGGATACTGGTGTATAGACTCACCACGTCCAAGGTAACCAAGATGTCTGATGGATATAATTGCAGAGTCTCCAAAGTTTTTAACATGCTTGTTGTGTCTTTCACATATGATGTCATTTGGGACACAAAAGGTCTAAGAAACCAATCAGAATAAATTGAAAGGGGCTCAAGAATTGAATTTATGGCCGCCACAATTGGTCTCCCTGGGGGGGTTTTATCATCTTTGTGAATTTTGGGGATGATATAGAATGCCGGGGTAGTGGGATGTATATTGACTAGAAAGTCTTTTTCCTCCGGATCTATCCATCCCTCCTAGGTGGCATGCTTCATGAGACTTATTATTTCATCTTGGAGCCTTGGTGTGGGGTCCTGCAACAGTTCCCTATAGGAAGTAGTGTCATTTAGATGTTTCATGACTTCTGTTTCGTGTGCTTCTTATCACCATAACACTATTCCTCCCCCTTTATCGGCCGGCTTGATTATAAATGAATCATTCAACTGTACGGATTTTAGAGCCTCTCTCTCAGATCTTGTGAGATTATCTCTGGAGTTATTTTTGGTCTTGATACTTCCTTCGATTTCATGTGAAATCCTTTGTTCAATCTATAGTGTCCAAACACCCTATGTCCCTTTTAATAAATGCGTCCTGAAATGGGATTTCTAATACATTACAATATTATGTAAGTGCCAGATACTCTATGACATCAACATAGACTACTGCAAGTGCCCTTACCACCTTCAATAAACATGACCAACTCGTGATTTTTTACTCTGTTGCAGTAACCGATCATTTAGTTGAAAAGGTTTTCGAATGGAATATAAAGAGAGTGATACAAATGTCCATTACTTTCGAAAACAACAGTAAAAGAGGTTCATTAAAATGAGTCTATGGAAATAAGGCAGCACATTTAACGGCTTGGGCAGCGTACATAGCAAAGCGTGTGACACCATCAGAATCATAACCATAATGGGTGAAATCTCAGCCAGCAAGATGAGTATTTCATTTAGCGGCATGCAGATGCATTTTGTTATTTCACACACGCGAACAATGGGCGTGTAAGTGTTTTTCAAAATAAGAAAAAATAAATTAGGTGAGTTCGTTTTCACCACACTACTAGTCCCAACAGCCCCTCATAAACGTAGAAACACGTAGTGATATCACGAGATGGCTCCAGTAAATCAGGTGATTCCATTTAAACCAGTCTTCCTCCAGAACGAGCGTTCTCGTCCACTCGCGGAGACAGGCTCCCTTTCCAGCGCACGGACGGTGCACAATAAGGTAAGCGAGGATGATGCCTCTTGCTTCTAGACGATTAAAATGCACAACTATACCCTTCTGTTAGTTTATTGTACGTGGCATGAGGAATACATGCCTTTCACGTAATATCGTTGAACGATAAGTGCAATTTTCAAAATATCCCGGGGTTTGCTTTTCATTACTAATGTTAAAGCTGGCTTATTGGCAGCTTCATTTAGGATGCAGGAGCATAATCAAACGTTTTTAAGGCACTATACCATAACGGGCTCAAAATAACACCATTTTTTTTGTTTTTTTATTTAAAATAAGCGTCTATATTAAACCGCATAAGAACGTGATGCACTGCATGGCTTAAAAGGAGAACTCAATGAAAATAGACATGTTGCTTTAAGATGGGAAGTTACATACTAATGTGCTCCCATGTTTTGTCACTTTAGGTAATAAACCAACTACTGGAACACATGTCCAAATAAACTGTAAAAAGGATCCTGGCCGCACGCAGCAAAAGCAAGATCAGCTTCCAATATACAAATAGCAGCAACCAACCTGTAAGTTATTTTTGCTCAGTATACATTAATCTGCCATTTATGAGATTACCACATCTAAGGAGTTGTTTCCAATTCACTACAGGTATGAACATCAGAGATGTCCACGATATACTACCTCTGAGAGTTTTACTTAGGAACACCTGTAAGACATCGAGCTAGCTATAGCCAAAGTAAGACGGCATCCAAAGACACACAAACAGAAGACGCATATGTGTAAGTCTTCTTTGGCCATTTTTCAATAATTTTTTTCAACAAATAAAAACATTGTGTAAATTAAATTAATAAGAATACAACATTCTGAATTCAATGTTTCTTATTTAATATAGCCACTTTAGACTAGGGCAGCCTAACCTGTTGCTACACCCAAAAGTCTGTCATTTCTCAATAGTCTAAATTATAGTTTATGGACCAGGTGTTTTCAGTGTGTGTGTCTAGAATAAAACTAGCCATCATACTCAATTCAGTTCAGTTGAGATATACAATTTCTCTTTCTTCTCTTTTTTTTAAGCAAATCTGTTTAAAATAACTAATATGTGTACACTTATGTATTTTTGTAGATGTGTTTGTGTGCTAACGGGGAACAAGATTGATCTACCACTAAGTAATTTTTGTCCTGAAGATGGCCCGATACTTACTGTTGTGACCACCGTTGATATAAGTGGTACACTATAATGGGCCGAAACATATGTCGACTGCATAAGGAAAATCTAATGTCTTTTTCCAATGTCTAAATTGCATACTTTGATCAACTGTTATGCACAAGTTTTTTCCTCAGTTTTAGAACTCCCCTGTTAGAATATATGAATGATGACTGAATGGTATGATTGATAATCATGTCTGAAATGTTTTTTAAGATATTTTTATGACTATTAAAGAGATAGATATTTTGTAATAAATTGCAGTTGTTGTGCAATTTCTCTCAACTAAGCGATTACCTAAGTGGATGAAATACACAGGTTGCCCTGAATCCTGATCCATACAAGACTAAAAGAGAGGGGTAGTCAATCTGAATTTCATAATTTTCCTATTGTCTAATCAGTCCATAACTGAATGCCATCACTAGTACCCATTCATGTGTTAAAATATATTTGGCCATCCACACTGAACATGGCTGAAGGCCATGCTTAATGCCAGTTAGTGTTGTAATGTAGTTAGTGATGCCATCAGTAATCTGTGATGTCATCATTGTGGTCATAGTCTGCGCAGCAGGGGGCGCGAAGTAAAGGGAAGGGGATTTTAGCTGAGTTTCAGGGGGTTTGTTGCGTTAAGTTCTAACCTTAACGTCCCTGCAACTGAAATTTTTCCTTGAATTTCAAAGGTTTTGTTACAATGTATTGCTCACCTTAACGCCCCTGCAACTAAAGTCTTTTACTTGCTATTCCATAGATTTTTAGACTGCTTCCAGGCCACTAGCATGGTCTTCTGTCCACATAGCAGTGTGTGGTGGGAGCGCAAAATATGGTTGCTTAGCTTACCATAACTGGCAATTTCTGAGGTTTTTGGGTTTACTTGTAACCATAACGTCCCTTTAGCAATGTTTTTTAATTGAATGTTATAGGTTTTTATTAGTGCAACTTAACCATAACGTCCCTTTAACAAAGGTTTTTCAGTGAATTTCATAGGTTTTTACCAATGCACACTTAATTTCCTACAACTTACTAATATCATACTTATACCAATATAGCAACACGTGTGTCCAATTTGCAAAGTTTCTCCTTAAAACGCTGCCATTCCCCACATTCTAGCATCATTTTGAAACTTCTATTCACTTTTTGCAATTTATCCACTGTTTTTGTGTTCTCCGACATACGCAAGCGCCTGACGTTATCATTTTGGACAGTCTCACGTGACCACGTGCTTATGCGCAGGATGATGACATGTCTGCAAATGCGTCCACTCTTTGCAATCGCGTCCGTGCTTTGCGAATAGTTCGGAACAGCATTTCCTGCTGATCTAGGAACTTTCAAGCTCAAAATGTACCCTTGCAAAGCTCCTACAACAATTCTTGCTCATTATCCATTAACAATCTAGCACAGAGCACATACCTGGAAGAATATTAGCAAAACTGCTATTTATTTTAAAAATGGCATTAGTTATTGCCCTCCCTCCTCCCCAAGAGCCACCACCACCACCACCAGCTAGAGGACCTAAACAACCAAAAAAGCGCAGTACTTCCAAAGACAGTGGAGAGGATCAAGAAGATGAGGTAGAGGAAGTGCCTACTTCTTGCACCCAGAGAGAATCATGGGTGTGGCAGATCTTTACCATTATTGGGAATGTACCAAAGGCTAAAGCTACCAAAGTAAAATGCACTGAGTGCAACGTTGTTCTCAGTCATGGACTACCTGTGCATTACTCCTATGGGATCACCTCCATGCGCCGCCACACCAATCCAACCATGCAATGCTCTCAGAAAGGTTGTTCCTTTCTTAGCAAGTAGTATTCTGTCTTACTCCACCTCATCTTCCTCAACCAATACTGTAACCACACAGCCTACGCCTGTGGGAAAATACTTTTCCAAGATAGCTGCCATGGGAAGGGAGGGCAGGGCTCCGTACGGAGCACCTCTTCCCTTTTCATGGCGGCCTGCAGAAGGTGAAGAGAAGGAGTGAATGCGGCACGATAAGTGTTGGGGGCTGAACAAAAAAGAAATGGGACGCAGGGTGTGTGGGGAAGATGGCAGCGGAGAGAGCATAAGGCGGCTTGGAACGCAGGCTTATACCGGCAGTTCAAGCCCATGTTCATAGCCACCTGATTGGCTGCTCCCACACCCAGGCTGCTAATGGACAATGGTATACTAGAGAAAAATATAAAAGGACAGAAGTAATTTTCTGTCACAAATACTTTTCTCTAGCATACAATAAGGACCATGTTTGATGAACCTTTATAACTATACACAGTCCCATTTCCAGGCCATGGATCATTAAAAGACCAGATGGCACGTGCACACCATCGCACAAGGCAGCCCTTTTACCCTTTTTAATTATATATTTGTAACACTCCCTCAATGACTGCTTTCAAACTGTCACACATCCATCCATAAATCACTTCCAAAAACTATACATTTAACCCTATGGCCATACTAAGCTTCCACACACCAACTGCCACTTATCAATCTTTTACAAACCTTTTCCATCTGCATTTCCTTACTTATACAGAGAAATTATACACAATACTCCTATAAATGCACATATGAATTGTGCAGTGAGCGAAGTGCATGAATAGAAGGGGCAGTACGAATGAGCAGGTGCTCATGAGAAATCAGGAGAGAAATCCAAGGGGTCCAAGGGTGGGATGCATCTTAACCATAACATCCCTTTAACAATGTTTTTTTCTGTCAATTGAATAGGTTTCTATGAGTCAAAATGTGTCATGGTGTTACATCCCTGTATATAAGTTATTAATAATTCCTCTTTTCATATATATGAATGAACTATAAACCTCCTTTAAGAAACATATTTTTTGCAACCCATACTTATGTCTGTTGTTATCAGCAGCACATGCTGGGGATGGAAATCAACGTTCAGTTGCCTACAGCTTAAGGCCCCACCATGACCCCAGCCAAACCAAACCAACCCTATTATTCACTGAACCTACCCTGCATCCTAGCTCAGTAGCTCAGTCTCCACTATACCCTAATAATGTAAGCAATGGCCAGTGCTCATGGCTTAAGCCATGACCAGTCTCCAAATCCATGGGGCATATTCGGCCATGCTGCATTCCCCAATAAGCAAATCAGAGTACACATTTGCGTTTGCCAATGGCCAGGGCCACTATCCACACACCAAATGTATATCAATAGTTTGTCTCCTTACATTCTTAAACTTTTGAAAAATGAAACACAAAGACATTTTTCCAAAAACATTCTTTCAGGTCCTAAAACACAGCACATATTTACAAAACTATGCATTCAAGTTCTTGCTGACCCTCCCTGTGCATATTGCTGCAATCGCATCCAGCACTTCAACCTGTACCCACAAGCAGATTCTTTTTCCCATTCAAACATATCCCAATTTTCGAAAAACTTTAACACATAGCCGGCCCCTGGTAGCCATGCCCACTTTAACCCCATTGCTTGTCCCTCATGGTCAGTAGCCAGATTGTCCGCATCATGGCCTTGGGCCATGCCCAGACAATCTAGCCACAGCCCATGGCCACAGGCTATACCTCAGTCACCAAAAAGTATATCACTATTTTGTGTACCTACATTATGACACCGGAAGTGGCTGCTCTACTGGTGCTGTGAGAAAGCAGTGTGCTTGATACGAGTTTCAGAGTTTCACTGTTTCCGCACCACGCTTTATGCCTTACGTGGGGCCTTTCCTCTAACCTAACTGCCCACGCAGTTTCAGCTCAGTGCTGCAGCGGCTTCGGTTTCGGCTTAGGCGGCCTCGGTAGCCGTAAGCCCAGGCAGTGGCAGCCGCGGCAAGAGGACCTGATACCTAACACATCCCACCGGAGCTTACCCCGCTCGCGCTACTGACAAGGTTGATTAGCTGACACCCTGGTAAGAACTAGAATCAGAATGGTGCCGTTCTTTGAGTAGCAAGGAATATCTACACATTTGTGATCGTATTGAACCACATAGAGTTGGCTATCAAATGGATCAATACTTGTTGTAAGACGCTCTACTTGTAATTTAGTTAAAGCTTGAAGACCCTTGGGAGAGTGATTTGAGGCACTGCTGGCTGATTCTACTGTTTAGATCTATACGGGAGGGTGACGAGCTTCTCCCGCCACAGCTGGTATTGACAACAGTGATTTATGTTAATTTAATTTAGTATAGCTTTCTATACGACTTATCAACAATTGTAGTGTCACCAAATCAGTTATAGAGTTATAGAGGAACTGGTTGCTTGCTCACCAGAAGATGATTCCTCTACCCCCATAAGACCAAAGGCTGTAAGCTTTATTTTAAAGCTGGTGAGCTTGGTAATCAGCAAGCTTGTGAGCCATAAGATATAGCCTCAATTTGAAACCCACAGAAAACTACAGTATCCCCACGCTTGCTTGGGTACTGTTGAGCTTGGCTAGTCTAGATTGAGAACTAGTAGAGGTGGCTGCAACTGGTTAAGCCAATTTGTATTGCTCGAGCAGGAAAAGCTGGACAAGTTGGTTGATGTCCAAAAATCAAACAAGTTCTTTTTTTTTCTTTTCCAACCTGTTCAAGCAGTGTGACAGAGAGACTGTGGGACCCTATCCTTTGATCTCGGCTGCATACTACAGAGGCGTTCTTGCCACATATACTAACATCTGGATCCAGTTACAATGGAGATGCGGAACATCTACAGCTGGTTATTTTGTTTGGAGAACAATTTGATTTCTTTCATACTGGATAGATAATGAGGCATTAGTAAGAGCTAGATTAACTTATTCATTCTTTATTGTAGGATCTTAATATGCTAGCCAACAAAAAGAGTGTGCAACCCAAGTACAATTTGCGAAACCAGAAAGGTAAACCCAAAGACACGGCTATGAAACCTACTGACAGCATGGAGGGTGGTAGTAGCTCAAAAAAAGAAAGGAAAAGACAAGCACCTACAACCAAAGGAGCTATAACTGATTTGTGTCCTACAAATCCTCAACCCGAGAAGAACTCTACAGTGCTGGAAGATATGGAGCCATCGGGGCACAATGGTAGCAATCCCCAAGAAGATTCCAATTATGGGGATATAGACAATAATTTGTTACTTGACCTATGCCTCAAAATACAAAAGGTAATGACCCCAGTGTAAAGACTGGAGGGTGGGTCTGTACTTCTGCTCTCTATATGGTAGAAGAGAGGCACAGAGGACCCCAGTCTAAGATTCTCTATTATTGGTAACGTAGCCAAGCAATCGAGGCCTAGCTTCACAGGAGGTGATGTAGACTGGTTCTTAAGTACAGTGAAGTCCCCAAGCCCCCACAAAGGAATGCCCACACACTGTATTGGTTAAAACACAGTCTTTATATAATTAAGGTTCATGGTTATGTACACAATCACAATAACTCACTTTGTGCTCAGTGAATCTACAATGGCAAATATATACAGTTCTAAAGTGGTACCACAATTATTATGAGGTCTCATTAAAGTGCATCAACTATACTCTGGTTAAATGTCAGACAGATCACTTAATATAGGCAAGCAACAATAGACATAGGAGGAAAGCAGTTGGTTCGAACAATTGGCAGAATACTGGCCCCTACCACTAGACACAGTTCTGTGTGGAGATCCCCCCACCTGGGCAACCTGTAAAGTAAAGATATATCACAAGCCCAGTCCATATATTGTTCTAGATGTCTTATTTCCTTCTAAAATAGTCCTATAACCCCAATGTACCTGGAATAGCAGAGTTTGTCGTCGGGTCGTCGACGGATCCTTCTTGAGCTGCTCCTTTTAAGGCAGGAACCACGGATCGTCGAGGTCCCACGAGGAAAATGGTTGAAGGACGATAGAGAGCTGGCAGCTTCGTTCCTAGTGGTGCTCGTTGACGACGGAGCGTTGGCGTCCTGCAAGGAAGAGGTGTGCGGGGCACCTTGGTGATGATAGTTCAGGACGACAAAGAGATTGTCAAGAATTGTGGCCCAGCAAGTGCGTTGAGTCATCCGGCATCTCTACGGTCGTCAGGTGGCGGGAAACTCACCGGCGGATGCTCCTTGGCGCGTCGGCGACCTCGATTTTCTCCGGCGGGACCAAGTGGTACAAAGGTGCAGGCGAGAGCGTCCTCGGATCAAATGTTCCTTAGGCAAAGGGAGCATGGCGGCTCCGGTCGGCGACGTCGGTCGTCGACGGTGATGGACATCAGTGTCTGGGCGCTTTTCCTTGTGATTCCGCTGCAGTCCTCATCTCCGTCGGCAAACTGTCAAATCCTGTCACTTAGATACCATTTGCGACGATAATTTGATTGCAGTGGAAATAGAAAGTTACCAGGATGGTAACCTGGAGAGAATTCTGTTGGTCAGCCTATTTAATCCGCCTGGGGCTACCCAAAGAGTTTTTGCAAGAGGCATTGAACGACCTCCTGATCGAATGGACTTTACTCCCAGGGAACGCAGCCATCATAATTACTGGTGACTTTAACTGTGATAGGGCATAAGGGTACATCCATTAATCCCCTACTAAAACCCAAGGGCTTAATAACCTATTTCATAGATGACGCTGAGGGACACTTCTGGCTGAATTTTTTTCGCTATTGGTATTTGGAAATGATCAATGGGAGGGCCCTAAGCGATTACCCGGGGAAGCATACCTAGAAAAATGGCAAAGCCAAGAGCACCCTTGATTATATCTTTACTAGCCCTGGAATTGTTTTATGTATAAAGGATATGAACGTAAATCCTAACACATGGAGTGATCATGACCCACTATTTCTTACGATTGTTGTGGATGATGTGTATTGCGATTGCAAACCTATTGGTAACATGTTAGCCAACCATGCTGTACCTGTGTTCAATGGTCGGATAAGAATATAGATAAGGCGGCTTTAGCAGTGTCTGTAGCGACCTTGCATGATTATAGCCAATTTAGATCTGTGTCAGTGGCTGACATTGAAAACTGGATTTCCCTTTTTACAAGCACTCATGCTACCTCAGCAGTGAGGTTGATGATGATTGGAAATGACCACGCTAACAGCAAACCCTTTGATAAATATATAAGAGACGCAAAAAGAGAACTTAGAGCGCAAATTCGTAGGGCAAAAAATACATGTGTTACATATGAGTCCTTTTATTCGACCTGTAGAGTAATTAAGAACAAGTATAGGTCCAGAATCAAAATGAAGCGATATTCTGGCAAGTTTGCTCATTGGCAGAAAACAGTTCATATACTGTGTACCAAAAATACCAAAAGTATATGGGTACTTTTAGGGGAAGCTAGGGGAAAGGATAAAACTCTGCTGATAAATCCCATAGGTGCTTCACAATGGGAGAGCTTTTTGGAAAAGCATAATAGCTTGACTAGCGAAGATGAGACGGGGCAATACAAATGGTATCACCTAGCCCACCCTTCAAAGTGACCGATGAGCTGTTACTCTCGAAGATCAAGAGATTAAAATCCTCCCGTGCACCAGGGCCTTCTGACCTTGCAAATGTCATACAGAAGTCTAAGCCAGAGTTTTGAGCAGGTTTGCTATCAATCCTTTACAATAAAGTGTTAGCTGAAGGAATAATACCCCCGTCTTGGCAGACTTCCTTCTTAATACCCATATTTAAGAAGGGAAATAAGATGGTGCCGGGCAACTATAGACTGTTGTCTATGTTAGACTGCACAGGCAAACTTTTCGCTACTCTTTTGTTGAATGAGCTTCAATCATGGGTGGATACGACTGGATCGCTATCCCGATTCCAATGTGGCTTCAGACAAGGATATTCTACCGCACATAATCTTATGATTATGGATGCACTCCGTACCCGAGCCAGGACTAAGGGCAATCCCCCACTATACGCCCTCTATGTGGATTTCAAAGCAGATTTTGATTTGATACCGAGAGACAATTTATGTGCAAAGCTGGTGTCCGTGAGCTGTCCGGAGGGTCTGTTGTAATATTTGAGGTTGCTACATCATAACACCAATGTATCCCTCAAACTCAAATATCAGGGGAACATGACCAAACAGATACTACAAAATAGAGGGGTCAAACAGGGCTGCGTGACAACACCCTTACTCTACAACCTATATGTGTATGGCCTCCCGGGGGCCATCTCACTAGTGAACAACTGTCCAGCGTTGATTGGTTCCGCACATTGCCCGGTCTTAGCGTATGCGGATTATTTGGTGATCTTGGATCATACATTTAGTGGACTCCTGAGATCCACTGTAGCATTGTGGGCATATGCTGATAGTCACAGTCTCATAATCAATCATGAGAAAATTCAACTTATGGTCATTTCTAGTAAGAAGATTGCCCGCCCAAGACATATGGTCCGTGACCAAGGGAGCTATTATACATCACAATATAAATATCTAGGTGTGGAAATAGATGACCCGGGAGATTATATAACTTGCAAACACACGCGTATTGTTAGAGACGTGCTCCGATCACTGCGCTGTTGCACCGCCTCACTGTTAACCACAGTGGTTATACCTTCTGGGGTGCGCAGCAACTATGCCTTCAGGTTTTTGCTCCCATGGTAACATATGGCCTAGAATCTCTTCTCTCAATTGACTTAAAATGGTTACAAGTCATAGAGTGTAAATTCTAGAGAAATATTAGGTCTCCCCGTATGCAACCCTATGGTAATAATTAGATTAGAACTGGGCCTCCTGTCATTAAAATCTATTGTTTTAAAAAAGCGGGCAGAGCTATGTGTAAAAATTAGCAATGACCCGGAAAATCGCCTACTAGCATTTATGCACCAAGAAACGCTTAAGGAATCTATGAATTGCCACCTTAAAAAAACCATGGAAAGATTTTTCAATGAGGTACTTTGGATCCCTAGAAAGGGATGTGAGGGTGGTGCAATGAAGTGTGCATTATTCAAGCGCATAGAATTATGGGATTGACTTGAAAACTACCCCTATTTAAACTGCTTAAAAAGTATCAATTTGTATTGTATATATTATACACATTTAAGAAACCGCAATAGTCTCTCAATCAGTGTCCTCAACAAGACTATGACGTTTCATACTACTTATGAGACTGGATCATTTGCCTGTATCAGCTGTTTCTGGTGCTGTAAGCCACATTCCATCATCTGATTGCTCATGTCGGATATGCAAAAATAGTGCTGTAATTGAAACGGCCAAGCACTTGCTATACGAATGTCCGAATATGACAAAGACCTATCAAATGCACTATGGCAGGTATGTTCATAATTTGGACTCAATAGGAGAAATGACATTTTGGGTACAATGTATTAATATGAGGAATATCAAACTGCTTATCTGAATGTATAATGTCTGGTTGAAGATTGAGAATATTGTGGGAATTTCTTTATAGAATTCTAAGCTACGTACCCTTACTATTTAGAGTGGACTTGAAGCCAATGACCTGATCTGGATCCATGTTATTTGTAGCCTGTGTTGATCAGCTATTAGAAGAAGCTGATATAGCCTGTCCGATAGCACAGCAGTAGAGTGCTCGCTTTGACATCTGTGTAGAGCCTGCTGATGCAGGTTCGAATCCCGGCAGGGCCAAACTCAGCCTTTCATCCATCCGAGGTTGATAAATGAGAACCACACACCATGGGTAATAATAAGCAGCGCTCAGATACCTGAGGGTTCGTAGCGCTATATAAATGCTAAATTATTATTATTATATGTAATCCTGAAGGGCCATGAGTTGGTATGTTCAGAATCATAATTGCCAATTGAAGTTTACAACTGAAGTTGCTTCTGAAACAAACTTCCTTCTGTATGAAATTATTTTCGGATTGTTAAAAGTACTATTTAGTAGTGTGATTAACTTTTGCTTATTTTAAAAAATGTTCTTTTGAATTTGTATATATAATACTATTGTATATTTTATATTTTATATTAGCATGTATGTTGTTTATATATTAAGCACTCTTTGATGAGTTATGATTATGTTTTTTATATGTATAATATGTGTACATTTTAATTATAAACTATATCACATTAAACAAATAAATACAAATTATGACACCTTTCAGAAAATGAAAACACAAACACATGCAAAACCATGCTTTCAGGTCCTTGCCAATGCTCCTTACATGAGTTTGCTGCAAATCCGCCCTAGTTTAATTTTTTCAATAGTGTCAAAATGTGCATAGTCATATAACTTAGCCCCCACTTGACTAAATCCATTCAAACTTTGCACACAAATTCAAGGTTGGGTCTATAATCTTTGCGAAAACATTTGTCCACATTCGTCGACTAACAGAAACAAAGATTAAAGCCATCTAAAAATGTTGAGACCCCACTCTAATTTTGCCCCCTCTTCACAAAATCCCACCAAACTTTGCAAAAACATTCATATCTCGGCCTACACACTTTTTACAAATGGATGTGCAGAATTATCAAAAGGCACCACATTTATAAGCCTTTAAAATATTTTGGGACCCCCCTCTAATTGTGTTCCTTCTTGCCAAAACAGCACAACACGTTGCAAAACCATTCAGTCAGGTCTAGAATGGAATTCCCAAATTTCATGCAGTTTCATTGCTCTGCGCCAACGTTATACCCTGTAATGCACAAATAAGCATAGATATCCCGGAACGTATTTGATGTTCGCGAACATCACATGACTGTCCCAGACTGTTCGCGGACATCAGAAAAGAAACAAGCCTATTTTTTGCCTTTGTATGTATCCCATCCTCATCACCCCTGAACTCCCCAGGGATTGTTTCATTAGTTTGACAAGTGCAATGTTGTGTTTTTCAATATGTTTTCACTGTGATGTTCGTGGACACCGGCAGCTGTCCGGGGGTCTAACATGCCGGGCATTTCCAAAAATCTGACGCACCTCACGCTTTTCACCATCCAATCAGCTGGCGCGTCTGATGTCTGTGGACCCCGTGCCGCCCTCTGGATCAATCGGAGGCCCGTCCGCAGACCGAACAGGGAAGTGAGGCCGCGGACCAAACCCAGCTATCACCAATTTTTGTTTACCTACTTTTTCATCATTTTAAAAATAGAAATTCTGGACAGATTTACACCAGATTTACAAAACTCGCTTTCGGCACCAATTCACCACTCCTGCTGCAAATTTGCTGAGAAGTAGTCCAGCGGTTTGGGCTGTGGTTATGAGCAAACTCTTTTTCCATTGCATCTTATGACTTTGCCCACCCCTTATGACTTTGCCCACCCCTTGACGAAACCTCACCAAACTTCACAGAATCAATCCAACGGGCCCATATACTTTTTTTGCAAGGTTTTGTGAGGATTCGTCCAAGAGTAGGGGGATGATAATATAAGCCGCCCAAAAAGTGCTCTTGTACTGCAGAAGCAGCCCTGTCGTAATGGTTAAGTTGCTAAACTCATAGGAAGATCACTTTTTCGGTGGCTTATAACTTCCCTCCCCCTGGAGGAATCTTCACCAAACTTTGCAAAAAAAGTATATGGCCCGCTCTGAATTTTATCTCCAAATTTTGTGACATTTCCTGCAGGGAAGGGGAAGTTATAGAGAGGACCCAATTTTTTTTTTCCATAGACTGAATGGCTACAGCCCGAACGACTGGACGGATTTGCACCAAATTTGTGGCAGGAGAGGGGGTTTGGGTCAGAAAGCATGATTTTGTGTCTTTGGTGGGAATCTGATTAGTACTTTTGTTGCAAACAACTGAAATGTACGTCTCTAAAAATGCATGATATCTGCGTCTGATTCCTGGACCCATTTCCCTGTTCGCTCCGTGGACAGACGTGCTATTGCCTTGCGGTACGGCATGCTGTCGGAGAGCTTTGGACGCGGCCGATAGTTGGCTGTAGGGAAGCGTGCTCTGCGTCAACAACGTTTGGCAAATGTCACCATGGTGTATCGGAGGACAGTGCGCCGGCGGAAGGGTCTGAAAAATATACTGTACACCATGTGAAGGCAGCAAGAAGAGAGGGAAAGTGTGGGGGAGTGTGAAGTGGTTCATGTGGAAGAAAATGGAAGAGTAGCTGGAGTATTAGTGCGTATTGCGCCAATTCACAGGTACCTAGACAGTCGACTACTTTGTGTGGTGATTGGAGGCAGCTGGCGTAATGGCGTAATAGCTTCTGCCGTGACCTGTTTGCAGCAACCTATGGTTGAAGTGCAGCTTATATGTGGTTGGTTACTCTGGTGTCTGCAGATTTATTGAAGTAGGCCCAATGTTGTGAAGCTGTCGTGCATAGGTCTCCAGTGACACAATACTTTGTGAATGACTGTGGGTAGGGGTGATGCAGTCTGTGGTATGTTTGTGGATTCTGCTTATTGTGACACGTTTTCGTGAATGGGTGTTTTATTGTGTGGGGGAGTTGGGTAGAAGTGCCCCTACGTATGCCACGTTTGTGCATAATGTTAGGTGGCCACATGGTCGCTTGCTTGGATCCATAGTGTTGTTGTGGGTGTGGAAAGGGCTGCACTGTTGTGTGCATGGCCAAAGGTGTGCTGGGTGCGCCTCAGGATCTTTGTGGATGCTGCAACAGTGCATTATTTAGCAGACGTTTCTGGTGGAAGGGCTTTGCAATCATACAGAACGTGTACTGAGAGTGTTTAACGTAAATATGAAGTGGTGTACAGAAATGACAGTGTGCAATGCAGAGGTTTTGTATGTGATTGCTGCCTGCGTGTTTGAAAATTTGACAGCACCCAATGGGGGAGTGCCGCAAAAATGCCAGTGCAAAGGGAAGAAGTATTGTGTGTGTTTTACTGGGCTGTGGCCTTCACTGTAGATGGGAAAGCGCACGTGCCACTTCCTGCCATTATGAGCAGGGTGGAAATGGAAATGGAATTGTGGGAAATAAGCAATTATGTGTTTAGGATGTGGTTGACAGGAAGGGGTGGTACCATTTCATTCCAATACTGTGTCGTGAGGTTGGTCGAGATGGACCACAGTGCTTATTGTCTGTGATACCTTTGCGTGCCATCTGCACAGGTGTTGTGTGCAAAGAGGCGTTGCTGGTAATTTCGTGTTGGAAGATGTGGACGCTTTCTGGGTCTGTCAGGGTGACTGCAGTTTTTCGTCGGGATGGTTCTCCTTTGTAGATATGTGGCATCCGTTACGAACATTGATTTTGTCGTGGTGCACTATGGAAGTCTACATTTGGGTTACATGTCATGTGAACGTTTAATCCGTCACCTGAAGAGGTTGCTGAACGCAGTGATGCAATTTGTTCCTACTGCCAAGGTCATTTTCTCATGCATAACACCAAGAGGGGTATGGGCCCGTGATGGTGTAATTTGTCCCCAGCCAGAGGTCGGAAGGTGTGCTATAAACAGAATTATGTGTGAATTCATGTAGACTGCTGGCATGTTCTCCACCCACTATGAGATCATAAGGTCGCAAAATATGCAGTGGTTCCATAGAAATGGCATTTATTTGAGTGCCATTGGCAATGCCGTTTTATTTTACAGAGTGCAAGAAGCATTAACCAGAATGTGGTAAAAATGTGAGGAGAGGCAAACAGAAATGCACATAAAGAGAAAAAACAAAAGAAGTTGCTTGCACACATGTAAAAAATAAAAAATAAACTTTATACATCTACGATGGAAGACCAAATCCACTACCCAGCTTGATATTGTTCAATCAGATGCTTAGGGTGTGTGGCAATAGGAAGAAGGACTCATGCTTCACTCTGGCCCAGCCCTCGCCGTGCTTGGAGACCCGCATGTGCCACATTCTGCGCTTCTCACCATGCTGGCCTATGGAAATGGGGCTGTAGGGATTGTCCTATCAGGTGCTCAGGGTGTGCATCACAGGAAAGCACAGCAATAGGAAGCAGGACTCCTCCTACTTTATTGGGGCACGGCCCTTGTGGTACTTGGGGAAAGGAACGTGCCATATTCTGCGCTCTTCACCATGCTGGCCAATGGAAATGGGACTATGGTCTTTGGCCGATCAGGTGCTCAGGGTGTACGTCACAGGAAAGAGCCCCAATAGGGACAAGGACTCCCCCGGCTCGACTGGGGTGCAGCCTTCGCGGTAATTGGTGAAAGGCACGTGCCACATTCTGCGCTTATCACCGTGGTGGCCAATGGCAATGCGACTGTGGGGAATGTCCAAACAGATGCTCAGGGTGTGCATCACAGGAAAGGGTGGCAATCATTCTTTCCGTGAGTTTGTGTAGTGCAGCTGGCAAACATGGCAAGACGCACAGTTTTCATTGTGGGTGATGTCTTTGTGGAAGATCTGTTCCTGCATGCCCTCCAAGAAGGCTTTTGTAGCAATTTCGGTTCGGAGGGAGTGGACGCTTTGTGGTGCAGTGTGGAAGCATGCTGTTTTGGCAGAGTAGAATGTCAATGTATGGCCTCTTCAGCAACTGTACATGTTGTGGTTGTGCACTTTGGAGCCTTCTTTTTGGGTTGCATGCCTTGCTCCCGTGTGTACCGTCAACTGAAGAACAGTGCAGCGCATTTTTCCCACTGCCAAGGTGCTTTTCTCATGTATACACCGGAGAATAGTGAGGAAGTATTCCAATGATTCCTGTCTCCAGCCAGACGTCGGAAGGGGTCTCATCAACAGAAGCATGTGTGACTTCTTGCGTGCTGCTGGGATGTTCTTCTGTGAGAATGAGAACATTGGTTCTCGATATATACACCTTCTCAAGGCAAATGGCATGTCTTTGTCGACCAGTGGCAATGAAATTTAATTTCATAATCTACAGACTGCACCCAAGACCCTATTGTAAGAATGTGAGCTGACATTCAAAACACAAATTTACTTACAAAAACTGGAAAAAAAGATGTTTCTATGGAAGCACTGTAAAAAAAAAAAAACAAAGGCTCTTTGAAGAGCCACCACAATTAATGACCTCCTCTACCCTGATTGAAAGTTATTCCCCGACTCCCGCGCACGCACAGCATGAAAAGTCCGCGCATATCACGATAGTTGCATGGTGGCACGTGCTAGATCCGCCCCTTTTGCAGATGACGGCTATAGAAATAGGCCTATAGCAGCTACGGGATTGGTCAGTAAGATTTCTGGGTGTGGTGTGTATGCACAGACTGTGGTACACAGTGTATTTGTCGACAGACATGCAGTGGGTGCGATTATGGCTATGTGTTTCACGAGCCCCAGCGTGCGGGTTTTAGGGGAGTTCGAAATACATTGACTGAAAGTGAATGGATAACACTGTGAAGTGGCTGCTTATTTTGGAATCTATCATGTGGATGTGTAGTGCTATGGAGTACCTACAATGAAGTGACTGATTTTGGTTTGTCTGTGTGACACTTTGGTGACACACAATCATGCTGATATTATTGTTGTTCATTGTGGAGGGAAAATTGCACAGCATGTTACACAAGTTTCTGTGCTGTTTGCAATGAAGGAGGCACTTGCCCAAGTCATGCGTTTGTTTCCGATCTCTTGCATAACTTTCTATAGCATTATGCAGACACCGATGTGGCTGCGTCATTTTCTATTTGGTTCACAAATGGCGAAAGCACGGTACATTATGAAGAAGTGTAGTTGTGCCTTTGTACGACATGTGCCAATGGCGTGTTTCACAAATGGGAATATGACGTTTCACAGCACAAACAAGTTTCCCCAGCTATAACGTTCACCTTACTATGGCTGCCATCCCGATTTCTGCGCACCCCATCCAAATTGCCTTGGTGTCCTTCTTGAAAGTAGTGAAACAATTTTGTAGTAAGTGTTGCGCACTGACAGTCTTCAAAATGCTCTGCAATACGTAAAGAAACCTCTTTCTACAGCGACCCCCTTTCTAACCGATTGAACTACAGTGTTTTGCACAGTGCCATGCCTCCCGCCCTGCATCCGTTCATTGGCAATTCCATTTTTCATCTCTAAAAGGTGCTTTCTTTATTTTCCTTTTTTCCTTTCCCAGTTCATTTCCATTTATTATGGTCTTCTGACACACACCACAGAAGGAACGGCAGGAAAGACCCGGTACAGAAGGGGCAGCACCTGCATGGATACCATACGGGACGTGCTGAGAGATGGAATTACCTTCCCTCTGTAGAGTGAGGGTCTGCAGCACGCCATATGGTCTACAGGAGTGCCCCTCTTGTTGCCCGAAGTAGATGGGGCAAATGCTGTACATGAAATGACCCTACGTAATTGTTGGAAGGGCGCTACACTGTCCACTGGTCGCTTGTGCTTTAATTTCAGTTGTCATCAAATGCAGTACAAACGCTTCATGCTACGACATTAGTCTTAGGGGTAACATTCACAGAGATGCATACAGTGTGTAATACAAGAATGTTTACAGCAACGCGAAACACAGCTTCATTACGTGGAGCAGGAAGCCATTTATTCTGTGCCTACCGATGCAGCTACAGTACTTTTGTAAGCACCACTAAGATTGTTTGCGCTCTGCATATTCTGCTGTTTGCTTACTTTCCTTTACGTGCACTAGTATGTACGTGACAAAGGCGCACCAGCTTTGCCATTTTGCAGACTTACTACAAACTGTCCCACCTGCTTTTACATGTTTTCTTCAACTTTACGCCCCGCAGGCGACCTCTTGACACTTTCCGTCACACTGCTCAGTGCATTCACGATGTGTCTGTTTCACGGGTCATGGAAAGGCAAGCCGCACATCAAACAAATTAATGAGACATTTAACACGCCCGCGTTACACTGCAGGTTGCTGTTTCTTGTTTATCAGTGGGCGTCATAGAGTCAGGCGTGATTTAGCCACACATTGGTAGGTTTGCAGAGCCATCCATGTAGTCAGCAGAAGTACTTGAAATGTGGAAGCGTACTGCATGAATCCGTAGGGCTGGCGATAGGGGCAGTGTTACCAGCACAAAGTGGATGACCTATGCATGGGTATAGGTCTGGAATGGATATTTGTGCGCTTGCACAATTATTTAAAAGTGAATTAGAAGATGCAGACATGTGGCCACTAATGGAGTCCTACGGATACTTGCAATGTGATTGCACATACGCCGACCAGGAGCAGTCTCACTAGGAAACATCCATATTGCTCATCTGTAGTCATTTCGGCCAGTACTGTGCGGCACAGATTCACCATGCAATGTTAACAGAAAAAGAGAAATTACTCTCACAATCACCAACATTTAGAATGTGCATCTGTACTTAATAAGGAACACTTTTCGGAAAAGGAAGGGGTAGTGCAAATGTATACATACACCAGACAATTTGGCCTTTCCACACATTTAGCATGAGGGCAGCCAAGGAATCAATAACAAACCATTGTTAATGGGACATTATGGGTCCATTGCAGTACCAAACAGCTATCATCTTTACAGAAAACACTATGCTAAAGCAACGTTCTAGTTACAGTGCCCTACTAAAAACCTATGAAATTCACTAACAAAAACATTGTTAAGGGGACATTATGGTTAAGTTGCACTAGCAAAAACCTATGAAATTCAATGGAAAAACTTTGTTACAGGGACGCTATGGTTTAAGAGACAAAAACAAAATTTGCCAGTTATGGTAAGCTAAGCAACCATAACTCGCACCACCAGTGTGAACTGCAAGGATTAACACATGAGATCAAAGATGCCATCACAAATCTCATTAATGACATCACTGATTAGGTTCCTGTATTAACAGCAACACTCCAACATAATGTTTTCTTTACATGAGTACATTCTTTAATAGATTATGCATTTCATGATAGGTCTCGCGAACACTGCTGACATCTTTTTACCAGCATTATAAGCACAACCCATTGTAGGGACTTTTCATTAAAATTAATTTAATATGATATGATATAGCATTCATAACGCGCCTATACAGAAGTGTTTCAAGGCACGACGCGGCAAGGGAGGGGGAACAGATGGAAGACAGAGACAGCAATCCTACTAGGCCAAGTGTCATTCAGATCGTGCAAGTGCAAAAGAAGGGGGATGAGGAGAAGTGCATAGTGGGAGGGTTGTGGGGACAGTGCAGTACAAGGGGTAATAGAATAAATAAAACAATAAGAGAAGAAGGGCAAGCTTGTGGCAAGTGCAATGGTAAGTGCAGACATCAGGTGTCAAGTGCTGGCGGGGGACTGTAGGAATACAGAAACAGTCCCCAAGTGCATGCAGGGGTTGCTAGGGAGGCAGTGCAGGTGTGTAACTGGTGGGGGAGGGGACATGGGCCAGAGATCAGAGGTTGGCCAGGTTACCAATAAAGTTTCAGCTAGGAATTCATCAGGGGAGAGGAGGAGAGAAAGCAGAAGCAAAGAGGAAGGTTTTGAGGTGCTTCCGGAACCGCAGATGGTCCTCCTCAAGTATCAGGGAGGCAGGGGGGCTGTTCCAGAGGGAGGCCTCAACCGAAGAAAGAGATCTACCACCAACTCGTTGCTTGGAGAAGCGACTGACCCTGAGGGAGTTGGAGGCAGATGAGCGAAGAGTTCCAGAAGGAACTTAGCAACAATAACTTCTCCAATGGTATACAATAGATATTTTAATGTCAACAAATAATGTTTTTTGTACAAACCTTACTAAAATAATGATTTCTGTTTCTCTTACAGTACATAGTTTTCATGAACAAACCACGCCCCAGTTTAATCATTCACAGTCCCTAGAATCAGAAAGAGAAGTTCTATCCCCATGTGTACGTACTGAAATTATGAAGTTGACTAAATAATTGGATGAACTAAGCAATTATTTTTTTTCAAATTAGATTTTATTGAAATTTTTTCCAGGAGCGGTAGAACTAAACTGCCTCCTATGAGGCCACTAAGATAACAAGATGAATGTTCTAATCACACCAAAACCTGTTACGGAGTCTGAATCCGTCTTCGGGCTTCCATCAACAATACACAACAACCAAACCTTAAAAATGAACCCAGCTTCCATCCCTCCACCTCCCGCCCACTCTCTCCTCCCCGACTATGGCTCTTTCTCATTTAGTCTATTTGGCATATCAAATTGCAGCAATGTCCGCTTGCATTGGATTCCAACCAGATTCTGGGCCTTGCGGGCAGTCCCTTTGTCCATTATAACCATGTGCTTTCATTCTGGAGTGTGGTATTTTTGCCGTGGAGATCCCGGGACTTTCAGTACAATTCTCCTGCAGTGTACCAAATCAATATGCCTCAGGTGACACATATTTGTTGACAAAATCAGCCCGTTCCAGTTCAAGGGATCCCCCCACACTGTGGAGTCCCACAGTTATTCTTTTCATCACATACATATTTCTAGCTACACTGATCCATTCCTTTTTGCTTGGGGTATGCACATTTTTCCATCAGGTCATCAGACATTCCCTGGCCAGCAATAGTAACCCTGCAGGCATCGCGGCGAGTCTAGAGCACTCCCCCTCAACCTGTTCTAGTTCGGACTCCAGGGATGCCATCGATGTCTTTGATCCATCCTAAAAGGTCATCCTAGAACACCTAGACCGTAGGGCACCCCCTCCACATGTGCCAGTAATCTGCACTTGTCCCACATTCCTGCCAACATAAGGGGATGACACTCTGGTACATTCTAGAGAGTCTGGCTGGGTTGTACTGCCACCTGTGTAGGAGCTTGATTGCATGGAGTTTGGATTGACAGGATATTGAGATCTGTTAAGCACCCTTACAGAGTCTATCCCAGAGAGGTTGGTCCAATCCCCCCATGCCTCTCTCCCATCTTTCCTTCAGTTTGTCCGTGGACCCCTTCCCTGATTCCCCTAGATTTTGATTTTTTGCATTTGCATTTGTAACGCACACATGATGGAGAACCAACATACTAGGGCTCTATGCATGGCCGAGATCAGCCCCTTCTGCCTCAATCCAGGTGTCTAGGTGCCTCTCAAAAGTCTGTCTGGATCTGTTTCCTCCAGTTCTCCCTCCCCAGTGAGCTCCTTCAGTTGGAGGTAGTGAAAGACCGGGAGTCTGCCGATGTTCAACACCTCTTCAAGTGCTTAGATGGTAATGCATTTCCCCTCCCTCCAAAGCTATCCAATCCTCTCTAATCCTGCCTCATACCATGACTGAAATCGCTCAGGTTTGTCTGTGGCGTCTCTCACTCCCGGTACGCAGATATGTTCCAATGAGGATGGCCATGTCGTGACCCCTACCATTTCCGTACCCTTCTTCCAAACATGCCAAATTGTTCCTAAAATCGGGTGTTCCCAAATCCTACGTGGTATCTTATTTTTCTGGACCCACAGCCAGTCTCCGACAGCCGCCGGATGCATGTGTGTGTTGCCTAAGGTGACCCATTGGAGATCTCGCTGTGCTCTTAGGTGGGTTATCAGGACTCTAAGTTGAGCGGCCTTATAGTAAAGTATCAGATCTGGCAGGCCCACCCCTCCTTTCTCCTTTGGAAGGCCCAAGGTCCGAGTGGGCATTCTGGCTTTTTTCCCCTGCCATAGGAATTTTAGCATGGTGCCCTTAGCATCCCTAAAAATGGGTCCGGGATCTGGATGGGTAACATCTGGAACAGGTAAACGATCTTTGGGAGGAGAACCATTTTGAGGGTGTTGAGGCGTCCCATCCAGGAGACCATGAGCTTGCTCCATTTCGACAGGTCTTTTTAAGTTTGCCCATCAATGGGGTGAAGTTAGCCTCGAAAAGCTCTTCAGGGTCCCTTGTTACACTGATCCCCAAATTCCTCAAGGCACCCAGACTGACCTGCACTCCCAGGGATGCAAATCTGGCTACGCTCCAGTCTTATCTAATGGACGGAGGAATGACTTGGATTGATAAATCCTGAATCCCGATAAGGAGCCAATTGTTCGATCAGTTGGATTGCCACTGGTATGGAGACCAGGGGGTTCACCACATGTAGTAACATGTCATCTGCATATATGATACTTCATACTACTGCCCTCACGCTGAACCCCTCAACTTTCCTTTCTGATGCTCGTGGTTCTAAGGAAAGCGCGAAGAGAGTCGGTGAAAGGGGGCACCCCTGCCTAGTTCCTCTCCACAGGCCGAACCAATGCGAGCACCCACCGTTAACCATGACACATGCCCTGGGTGACAGATAGACTGCCATGATCCCCCATAAGAGCCTGTCCCCCATGCAGCATTTCACCAGAACCGCTTTCAAGACATCACACTCCACCCTGTCAAATGTCTTTTTGGTGTCCACTGAAAGAAAGGATGGTTCTCTTACTGCCCCATGTGCCCCATGTATTAAGTGCAGGGATTTCCTCACCGTGTCTGCTCCCTGTCCGCCTTTAATGAAGCCCACCTGATCTGGATGTATCAATCGAGGCATGTGCTCCTCCAGCCTAGCCTAGCCTAGCCATGAGAACCCTAGCATATATTTTAGCATCTCTATTAAGGAGGCAGATGGGGCGATAAGACCTGCAGGACTTGGGATATCTCGCATCCTTGGGTATTACCATAATGAGAGCTTATAAGAACGAGTCGGGGGCAACCCACGTTTCCAATATGTCATTGAAGAGCTCTGTCATGAAGGGCAAGAGAACTTCTAAGAATGATTTATAGAAACCTGCCAAAAACCTGTGTTCACCAAGCGTCTTGCCCAATGGCATACACGCCTCTGCCTGCCTGATCTCTTCTCCCGTTATGGGGGCCTCCAGTTCCCTAGAGTCCGCTCTGGATAGTGTGGGCAGTTGGATATCTGCCAGATAAGTATCGATTCTCCCTGCCTCCTGCGTGGACTCCGACTTATAAAGAGTCTCGTAATAGGAGGCAAAGGTCTCTAGTACCAGTTCTGGTGATGACACCAGCACCACATCTTTCCCAATGACTTTGGAGACCCACCTCTCCGCCCTTTGTCCCCTTAATCTGGCTTCCAGCAGTGAAACTGTCTTGTACCCCTTTCATAGAATTTTTATTTGAGGAATTGCAAATTCTGGATTATTTTCCCTTCCTCACGTAATCTCAGCTCCTCCCTCTTACCCCTCGCCTCTGTGAGGCATCCTTTCTTTCCCTCCACTGTTGACTGAGCCTGTTTCTCCAGTCTGAGAATCTCCTCCCGTAATCCCCATTCAATAATGGACTGCTCCCTCTTTTTCTGTGCCCCCTCTCTAATCAATATTCAATGTCAGGTTGCCTTCCCTGCTATTGTTTATGGTGAAGAATTCCCTGTTCTCTATTTGCAATACCTCCCGGAACACTGGGACTTTTATCAGGGATTCATTGCACTGCCATCTCGCCCCCTAGGGGTTCATTCCCAACCAGCCCAGATCCATCGTGACCAGCTTGTGATCTCTGGCCCCTGGGCAACATTCCACAGATCCCTTGAGATGTATAGGTAATCTTCTTCCTAGAACGTTCCGTGGGGGGGGTGATGGGAAGAACGTGTAGCCCCTTTCCTGTGGATGGAAATGATGCAATATATCTCACAGACCATACAATTCTAAGGTCTCCCAATCTCCACAGGGCCCGGTCTTGAGATTCACTGTCCCCTAATATGTGTAGTGTGCCTCTCCATTGCCACATCAGCTCAGGTGTTAAAGTCGCCTCCCAGAACCAGGTGTCCTGAACTCTCACAAAGTATCTTGGGTAGTGTGCTCTTCATAAATCTCACTTGTCCCTGATTAGGTGCATAAATCGTGGTGAATGTAAAGTTCACCTTCCGGATGTTTCCTGTAACCAGAAGGGCCCTCCCATCCGCATCTGACCAAACCTCTGAGATCACCATTCTGAGTGTCTTGCGCACTAGGATACCCACTGCCGCTTTCCCTCAGGGGCTGCAGCCCTAGATTTCATGTCCCACCGTTCCATTTGGGATTCTCTGCTCTTCTCCCTTCAGTAATTTCGTCTCTTGCAAGAAGAGGACGTCAAGCCCCAACCCACAGAACTCCCTTGCCACCAATGATCTCTTTTAAGGCCCTTTACATTCAGAGTACCCACCTTCAGGACGCCCATTTGTTGCCCATCAACAGGCGCTGTGATCATGGCAATGCCCCCTCTTCTCCCCCTGCTATGCTGCTGTATTATGCACACATTATCATTTAATAAGCCACACATCAAAATAACTAAGAGCCGAAATCCCCCATTCCTTATTTATTTATGCTTTTATTTAGTTGTTTTTAGTTCATAAAACTATACAACTTTTACATTTCACATATTTCGCACATCGGGTAACTCTTTCTAAAATTCATATATCTAACAAATTCACACAAAAAATTTTCATAGAAATCTCATAAAAATATTCAAGTACAAAGAATAAAAATCCTTCATTGTTCATTCCATTTTCATGGAATAATTTCCCAATAAACCTTACATGCTCAATAGTACCAATAGTACCAGTTAGGTTCCTGAAACAACAAATCATTTCCCAAATGATGTAGCAGTTGATTTGCTCTATTTCACCCAAAAGTGGAACAGTTTTCCAAACTCTGAATAACTCTGATTGCACATTCACACAACAATTCCAGAAGTCTACTGATTGGACTCCATATTATGTACATATGTAAATATCGTCTATAGTTAACCATGTAAAGTTTTTGTCTTTCTGGACAACATGTAACATGTACCTCATGGTTTCTAGCATATTTACATTTTGGCACATCTGACAATATCTGCCCTTTTTCAGTATCTTCCATTGGTGGCCGTGGGTAGCTTTCACTGGGAGTTGGTTGGTTTGCATCATCAATCTAAATTTACGAACCTGAGGGTCAGGACACCTTATTAAATACCATTGACGCCTAAAATACGTGTGCACTATCCATCCTATATATTTATAGTTGATAAGTTAATTCATGCGAATAAAATTCGTTTCCCAGACATCTCTCTTGGCTTTTGCTTTAAATGCCTTTTTGATTACAGGAAAGTAGCCACACTGGTTCAATTCAGCTACCCAATTCAGCTCATGGAAATAGGTGCAACAGCTAATAACATATTTGCTTCTTGATCTTAGGTCATCAATTTTAGCAACGTTCATGCCAATAATCTGCAATAACTCACTTTCTGGGTGTCAAATTGCTTTTAGCGCGAACAAACCACACTGTTGTTTCACAATGGAGCTTAAATATTGCAAACCAAATTCCACCCTCGTATAGTGTATGGGGCAGGACTGGGGCAATCCTAAGGGGGTACACCAAAAAGGCCCTCAATCCTGTCCAGCCCATTTAGGTCTACAATCATTATGGCTTCCAGGCCATATGTTATGACTGGTTCAAACCATTGACAGTATAATATCAATATGCCTTTCAACGAGTAGCCGGCATAATTCTTTACAAACTTGTTCACCATCATAGTAATTTATTTAGCTCTTCTCACTTTGTTCTCCATCAAAGTTCTGAACCCAGTCTTGCTGTTAAACAGTACGCCCAGATATGTGTACGACTCTGTGTATTTAACAATGCCCCATGTTACTTCCATTTTTAATTTATTATTTTTTTTACAGGAGAACAACATGATGTGTGTTTTTTTTTAGGTTTACTGTCAAACAATGTTCTTTTGCAAAGCTGCCCAGTTCTTCAAACATGGCTTTCATTAGGAGTTGATCTATAATCGCTAAGTCGTCTGCATATAAGAGGGTAGAAATCAAGATGATTTCAAATTTAGCTGGACAGCTGGCTTTTGCCAGAAAGACGTCTTATCAAGTGTGCCATATAAAGATTAAACAGATAAGTTGCCAACGGGCAACCCGGTTTCACTGCTCTGTTCACTCTTATAGCTTTTGACAATCTACCCTCATTAGTAAGGCGAATCTGCACACTATTATGTTCGTGTAATTTAACCAAAGTTTCTAACAGCCAGCTTGGGCAGAATTTATTAGTCAATATCTCCCATAGTTTGGTGCGATCTACACTGTCAAATGCAGATTTAAAATCTACAAAGGTAACGTAGACGGATGGATTATTGCTAGTTTTGGCTCTGGTAGTAATAGCATCTAGTATGCGTATGTTATGGGTCGTACTAGTGCCCTTTCTAAACCCTGTTTGATAGGGGTGTAAAAGGGAGTTGGTTTTTGCCCAGCCATGCAAAGTTAACCCGGGATAATGGCAATAAAGACCTTGCTTGTCGAATCAAGTATAGACAGCAGCTGATAGTTCTCTGGCATATCTCTATCAGCTGCTTTATACACAGGAATTAATATTGCTGTTTCCCAAGATTCAGGAATACAACAATCTTTGCATACTTTAGTATACAATCTAAAGAGTAATTTGCTCCAGAGTTGAGGGTCATCTTTCATAATAATTGAGGCGAGACCATTGGGATCTGGGGCTCGTTACTTGTTCAAATGCCCAATAATTTCTGCTATGCTTTTCACTGAAAAGTTTAATGGCCATAAGTGTTCCTCATTCTTTTTTTCACATTGAAATAGTCTAAAGGATCTAGATTTTGTTGTTTTAATTCATGTAATTTTGCTCAAGTTTACGTTTTACCGCCAACAGTTCTCCGTCAAAAGAACAATTTGACTGCTTACCAGACTCAATGTTGGGGGTGCCTTGTACAGAGGCAACTTCTATTGCTGTTACTTTGATCATCCTCTCGATAACATCTCCACTCATGTTACTATCTTTATTTTCTATTATCTCATAAACGGATACAATTTTAGATGACATCTTGTTACATTTTTTAACATGTAATTTTAATTTGGTTCCTTTATAATTGGTTGTAATACTTCTCAAGCCTCCTATGATGTTTCACTCCAGGCACAGATTCACTTTAGTGCATAACATTGCATGATCACTATAACCTATGTTTGAGAGTTCAAAATAACTAATGTAGCTCAACAATTAAGTGTTTCCCCATATATAGTCAATAGTGGAGCTTTTATTCCCACATGACCATGTGCTTTTACCTGGGGTATCACTTAGCGTTCTACCATTCAAGGAACTAAATCCCCATTCACTCATATATATTTTCCATAATAAACCTTGAGCATTGCCTTTGGGATTTACTAGGGCATTAGTTGTAGCCACATTATTAAAACGTTCTTTCATGTTCATAATACCAAATTGTGCATTTATTTCACCACAGATGACAATAATAGTAGTATTAACGTCAATCAATAAACTTGTAAGCAATTCATCAGGAGTATCAAAAATGGCAGGTGTCTGTTCTCTGCCTGGTGGGTCATAGACATTAATTAGTAATATGGTTACACCAGTGTTTTTTTTTTCAAACCTATTGCAACAGCGAGCACATTGTCATTGATCCTAGCGTAAGCGATATTCAATCAACACTACAGCTAAGTCAATGCCTAGTCTAGGATGCTGAGGAAAACCCTTATTGTTGTATTTTTATATACAGTTCAGTACTCTGGGTGACAACCCTTGTATAACACCCCCCTCTTAGAATCCCCCTGACCCCACTGAGCCAAGAAGTAGGTTTGTTTTGCAAATTAAAAGGTTTATTTGAAAATTTAAACAATATATATATATATATATATATATATATATATATATATATATATATATATATATCACACTTCTATAAATAAATTGATAATGGATATTACACTTGTGAATATGAGCAGTAGTCCGCAAGAGGTAACTTATGAATAGGAACAGAAGAATAAGGTGGGAAAGAATGCTTTATATGGTTCAAGGAAACGCAAGGTGGAATAAAATGCAGTACAGAAATAACTTGTTATGATTTTAGCAAAAGGTAATATGATCACTTTTTCTTTTGAAAATTCATCCCCCCCTATGCAATACAAGAAATGGAAGGAGAGCACACAGTCTTCAAGAATCCCCACAAATCACACTTTATAATGCAATACACAGTTCCAGTTCCCCCAGCAAGCTTAGAGAAAACAGGGATGAGTTTTAAACACAGGCAAATTACTTTAATGTGGTTTGCAAGGAAGTGAAAAGGTGCTAAAATTGCTTTTAATTCCCTCTAGAGGTTCAGGGTGAGTGGGAGATGCATGTTGGTATTAGTTCAGGCTCACTTTAGCAATGCTCTATGAGTTATTACCAAGTTGCAAGCGAATTTTAACAAAAGAAAGAATGGAGCTGCTATTTTGACAAGTGGAGAAATTGAGCCGTAAGTGCGTAAATCGTGATTGCGGAAAAAGTATAAGGAGTAGGAAGTAGGTAGATTTTCGGATTTAAAGTAAAACTCAAAATGACAGGTGACAGCTTGCAGCTGCAGAATTGACAGGTGACAGTTGTGCAGCTTTAAAAATGACAGATGTCACGATTTCTAGGAGGCTGTTCTACTTAGGTTAAAATAGTTTGGATTAGATTATTTTAAGTAAGAGCTTGGTTCTGCACAGTTCTGCTAGGTACTCACAATATAAATTTGAACTAGGCCTCGTCACGGATCTGGTCAAGACGTCCGGCTGCGGTTCTGTCTGCTCGGCGGGTCAATCAGGCACCGGTTCTGCTCACAACGGTCTGGTTTGTGGTTCTCTCGGGTTCCGGATACAGCACTGCTTTCTGGATACTGATACAGGTTCTTGCAAAAATTCTTGGCAAAAATTCAAACAGCTCGCCCGGCTGTTGAATAGTTTGGTTGGTTTTGAGGCCTGCTGAAGAGGATTCAGCTGGTGGATTCAGGCCTCTCTGCTACAAATTCTGGAGTTAATTTCTGCTACAGGTTCTGGAGATTGATGGATTTGAAGTCTGGATCTCTGGATGTGAAGTCGTCGGTCAGCATGCTCCGCAGCAAATGGAATTGAATGTCTATACCTGTCCCAGCAGTCTCTTTTTATGTGTTTTGGAAAGTGGGTGTGTGCGTTGGTCATAACTAAACCTGCCCTTCTCACTTATCATTGGCCAATTCCTCCTCTCTCCCTTGATTGGAGGAAGGAAATGTGAGTCATCATGATGAGGTCTGTTTATGGGTCAGAGGATCCTCCCCTGGTCAATTTGCACACAAATCTATTTCTGACCCAAATACATATTTCCCAGGTACACAAGTGGTTGACATTACATGTACATAATATATAGTCCTTATGGTCCATGCTTGTCCGCCTCTGATCTTCCTGGGGGCTTGCATTAAAAAATGACAACATTTTGTGCTTTTTGACTGGTTTTGCAATATCGGACATTTACCCAAAATTACACAAATGTGCACAAGGAGTATGGACATTAATTTATGAAGTGTCAGATTTTTAACATGCAGACATTTGGAGTAAGACCCTATTTTCCGCTAGCAACCCCCCAGAATACACCACAGGGTCCTAACACCTCTTAAAATGTGCACAGAAAAATCACAAAAATAATGATATTACTTAATTCTGACAAGTCTGCACTATGAGTTATCTATCTTTTTAAAATTATGCTCTGGTCAAAAAGGGGTGTGGCTTCCCACATCACATGGTGGAATAACTGGTTTATCCACTTCCCCCAAGCCAGCTTGTTCACAGAGGCACAGCTGCCCCCCAGTTTCTCCCAAGAGGAAGCTATTTTACGACGCCCTCAATATAACATTTGCCCTAGTCAAGGAAGTTGCATTGTTCTGTCCCTTCCAGTTCCCAGGTCCCCTCCCTTAATTCAATCAGAGAGGTGTCAACTCCTTTTGGCAAGGGGCAGCAGGATGCAGCTAGGCTTGGGGAGAGTGGCTATTGATCCAGTTTCAACTCCTGTCTGGGGTAGTTGTCAGGCAGAATCCAGTTTCATTAAGCCAGGTTTCAGCTAAATGTCACTTTTTGTTCCCAGTTTAAATCCAACTTACAATTTTTACATATACATTAAATAATTACTTCCTTCAAGTCATTTCAGAATATAGTTGTACATTGTATCCACCTCTTAGCAAGTCTTTCCTTGGCTTGGTTTTGTTTCATTTGTTCAGTTTTACACAAAAGTCTGGTGGTTTTAAAACGCCGGCTTTCTGATAGTGGTGAGTACCGGTATTTCAACCATTTTTGGGGTTAAGAAAATGAATTCCCCACATTTCTGAGTTGCTTTTTGGCAATCAGCATTGCCATTCCCAATGGTTTCAGGCTACTGTGTGTGTAGCCCAATGGTGGTTTTAGGCAGTGGCCTCCTGTGCTCACAACATAGGCAAAAATGGGTGGCAGCCTAGTTTTCATGTTTTCCCTGTGCACTCTCTGGGGAGTTCTGGCCATCATGATGTTTTCCATGCCAGTACTGCACAGTTTTATGGTAGGGCTTGGATGCATGGGTAAAAACATCCCACAAGCCCCCCCTCTTGCGATGGCCATTCTGTCCTTTCACTGATGGAACTCACAAGATCTGGGATGTTCGCCTCCTCTTCTTCCAATTCCATGGATGGCACAGTTCAGCATCTTTTCCTCCCTCCAGTCGATCAATCAGTTCTCCTTGCTGGTCCTGATGGGAGGATTGGGCGGTACCCCGGGCCCCTCGGGTCTCTGCTCCCGGTCCCCGGTCGTCCTCCTTGGCCAGTCTCCATGGTTTCCTCTCTCCTAGGATGATAAAGCAACAGCGGCAATACACATTCCTAGACATTTTTCCACCACTATTAATGGTGTGGCGAACATGGACATTTTATACATCCGAATGCATTTTGCAGTCTGGTTTTAAAACAACATATAACAGGGAACATTTGCATTACATTACTATATTTTTGATATGTGGAATATTTTAGAGTTTGAACTGACTTACTCTGGAGCGGCCCCCTCTGGTATTGCAGAGGACTCCTCCAGTTGCTGCAGGGTGTGTCTGGGATGGCAACACTTTAACTGATTTATATGTACCCACTTGTCTTCCCCCCCTGCCGAACTGCCTTTGGGGATGCGGATCTTGTATGCAACAGGGGAGATTTTGTCTATAATTTCAAACGGTCCCTTCCATGTAGGCAAAAATGTTCGCTGATTGGCCTGGTTCCTTTGGAAATTGTATAGATAGACCCGATCACCCACCTTATATTCCTTCCGGGTGGTCTTCAGGTCGTAGTGGGTTTTCATGCTATCAGCTGATCTTTCTAGATTCCGCTGAGCATAGGCAAAAGCATGTTGGAGGTGTTTCCTTAAATTTTCCACATACTCATGAGTTGTGGAGGCATTTATCAGTGTCTGCTCTTGGGTCCTGTAGAGCAAATGCTGGGGAACCACCATCTTACGTCCGGTCATCAACTCAAATGATGAGATTTTAGTTGCAGATGAAGGGGTAGATCTGATGGCCATTAGGACCAGAGGTAACCGGATATCCCAACTTGGCCCAGAATCTGCCACAAACTTTTTTAATATGCTCACAATGGTTCGGTTATATCACTCCACTGCTCCAGAAGAAGCTGGCCTGTAAGCAATGTGTAGCTTCCTTTTAACCCCCAGTATCTCCCACATCTTTGTCATTACTTCACTGGTGAAGTGGCTACCTCTGTCTGACTCAATCCTTTGAGGTAGACCAAAACGGGAAAAGATGTGGTTAATCATCAGGGCAGCTGCTGTTTCTGCCTTGCAGTTTGGGGCTGGGAGACATTCCACCCAATTGGTAAACAAGCATGTAACGGTCAACATGTACTTGTTTCCTCTAGATGAGCGGATTACAGGGCCTACAAAGTCGATTTGCAAATCTGACCATGGCAGTGTCATCCCCCTCTTTTGGAGAAGCGCACGGTGTGTGAGGGATGATGGCTGAAATTGTGCACACACAAGACACCCCTTCAAGTATTGGTCGAGGTCCTGCCCCATGTGTGGCCAGTATGCAACCTCTCTTAAGATTTCCAGTGTTGTGTGAAACCCCCTATGACCGGCGGTGGTCGCATCATGGGCGTGACTTAACATTAGGCTTCGGAATGAGGTAGGGACCACCCACTAATCATGGCCAGCTTGGGATTTCCTTACCAACAAACAGTCTTGGATTCAGAACCTTTTTGGACATTTCATCAACACTCTTAGGTCCTCTTTCCCAATGTAATCGGTATCCGTCAGGGGAAAGTTCTCAGGGTCCTCAATGTGTTGGTAAAACTTACCAATTATTGGATCCCCCTTCTGAGCTGTAAATAAATCAGCATCAGGGGTCTCCTTACTCCATTGTGCAGTTGAAAGAACATTGTGAGCATTTGTCTGGGACCTAGTGATAGCAGTGACCTGGATTTCCCCCAACAGGGACTCTATTTCTATTTGATCCCCTTGGATGGCTCCGGTTTTGGCCAGCTGATCAGCTAAGTCATTTCCAGTTTTGTCTGGTCCCTCTACTTTGGAATGACCCTTGATCTTTTTCCAGTAGATGGTCATCCCATTCGATGTGACCAGATCATCAATGTTTTGAATTAACTTCCCATGTTTCAAGGGTTTGTTATTAGCACATAACATGCCTCTGGTTTTCCAATTAACCAGGTGCTCCACGAACCCGTTCCGTACATAATCCAAATCTGTGATTATGACTAGTTTGTGGAGTTGATGTTGGATGGCAGTGAGGATGGCCTGATGCACAGCCATCAACTCTGCCACCTGACTACTTCGGGGACCAATTTTGTATCCAGCAGAGGGTTCTGGGGACTCATTCACCCATGCGTTCCCTACGCCGGCCACCAGTTCTTTCTCCCCGTTGTTGTCAACATGGTAAGAGCATCCATCCACATAGACAGTGGGCATTCCCTCACACTTGTCTTCTTCAAAGACTTTGTGTGGGGAATTAAGGTATGCCTCCATGTTGTCCTTGATTTTTAGACTTTCGTCCTCGAGACAGTTTTCTCTGGCACAATCATGCAAGTCAGCCAGACCTTGCGCGAGGGGACTCTTCTTGTTTTGGCAATATCTGACCTCCACAGGAAAGCCTTGCATTGACAGAATCCAGGAAGTAATCCGGGAATTACTCACATTTCCGGCCCGGATTCTGTCACTTTGGAGATATTGCAGAGGCTGGTGTGGAGTCTCCACTATGATGTGTTCCCCCTGGATGAACGGGCGGTAATTCTTCAATGCCCACACCGTTGCCAGGAGTGCCTTTTCACAATCGTTGAATTTTTCCTCCACAGAGGATAAAGTTTTGCTCGCATAGGAGATTACTTTATTGACCTTGTCATGCTTTTGGTATAATACTGCCATCAAGCACGTATTAGAGAACCCTGTCTCCAGGAAGAACTCCTTGTTTCTGACAGGGTAATCTAGGCAAGGCGCTTGTGAGAGGCTTCTTTTGAGTTGTCTTACCGCCTCGGATTGTTCTGGACCCCATTCTCACTTGACCCCCCCTTCAAGGGATGAACCAGGGGTCTGGTGATCTCTGCGTATCCCTCAATGAACTTTCTGCTGTAATTAGTCAGTCCAAGGAGGCTCCTTAGTTCTCGCAGAGCTGTGGGATCCTTCAGTTTATGGAGTGCTTCCACTTTCTTTTCCTGGGGACAGAGACCCTGAGGAGTAATCTCATGCCCCAAGAAATTAACACAGGTTCTACACCACTGTGCTTTCTGAAAGGAAAGTTTTGCTCCGACGGCCCTCAACTGAGTCAGAACATAACGGATCTCCACTATGTGTTCTTCCACAGATGAACTTTTGATGAGGACATTATCTACATAAGCCAGGTTACCCCTCGCACCCAGGTCGGGCATGGCCTTATGTAGGAAAATATTGAATTCATTGCCGTAGTTGAGGTTTCCGAAGGGAGTCCGGGTCCATGTGTACTGCTGGCCCCCAAAGCTAAAAGCCAGTTTGTAGTGGTCATCCCTACTGACAGGCACGGTCCAGTATCCATTGGTCAGGTCTATTGCTGTGAATACCTGTGACCCCTGGAACCGGGCCAGCCCTTGGTCAATGTAGGGCAGAGGCCATCGGGAAGTATGGACCCATTTGTTGAGCTCCCTAAGGTTGGCGCAGAGTCTCCACTGGCTGTTTGGTTTAAATATTCCCAACACCGGATTATTGAAAGTGCTGTGGACTGGACGGATTATTCCTCGGGACTCAAGGTTCTTAATTATTTCAGTAAGGGACTCCATGGATGCGAGAGACAAGCGATATTGCTTCACAAACACTGGAGTCATGCCGGAGTCCGTGGGAATTGTTGTTGTGTGGATGTCGGTGCGACCACAGTCATATGAGTCTACCGCAAAGAGATCTTGGAAATCCAAGAAAACTTGTTTCAACTTTTGCTTCTGTCCCAGAGTCACACAGGCATCAGCTAGGTTGACTCTCTCTTCCACCATCTGCCTGAAGCCTGGAAAGACTTCTGGTTTTGCTATCTCAGTGGCCTCCTCCAGCTGGGTGGAGAAGTCCCTGGTCAGAGTGCTGATTTGGACCGGAGGCTGTGGGCAAGGCAGCCCTCACGGACCTGGAAAATCACCTCATCCCTCCTGAAGTCACAAGTCACATCTTCCTTACCATAAGGGCAAGAAGAGTACACCAGGAAGTTCCCCCCATGCCGGGTGAAAATCCTGTCTGGTGTTGTATTGTCCTCACTGTCACTGTCAAAACAGTCCTTGGGGATCGGTCCTAACAGTTCATTTCCTAAATCAATGGAGAAATGTCAGTCATCAACCGCCATTCCAATAATGGTGCCTGCGGCTAGAGTAATACTCTTTAAGTCGCTGTTATCCACCTCTATTGGAATGGTGTCATGTTCTATGTTGACTAATGGTGTTGGGTTTACCCCTAACCCTTGCTGTTGGAGAGAAGCATTTAGATGAATATAAGCATCAGGGTTTTTCAATTTTTGTTCTCTTTTAACTTTCACTTCCAGGGAGAATTGTCGGGTCCTTTCTGGGATGGTGACTTCCTCTTTAAGCTGAATTTCAACTGCATAAGGTAGCAATTGAGCTGACCTAAATGCTTTTTCTTGATCATCAAAGCCCATGGGATTATCTGCTAATCGGGACCAAGCTTTGAAGTTTATTAGGTCCATACTAATGGCAAAGCGATTGAGAATGTCACTGCCTAAGTAAAAGGCGGCAGTGACGTCTCGCACGACCCAACAATTATGGACTATGCTCTTGTTGCCAATGGAGATTTTGAGCATACACCTGCTTGGCAGAAGATGTTTGGAATTAGGTGCTTCCAGGTCCATTTCCCATTTGTCTATCAGTTTGAATGTGGGAATGGCTGGATCTTTTGGGAGTTGGCGGAACATGGCTTTGCTAATGAGGCTCTTACCGTTGTTCACACACACTCGAGCGAGAACAGAGTCCTTCCCATCATTTAACTGAACAGGGATGAATAACTGCTCTCCAATTTGCTGAATATCAGCCAGGCTCTGAGCTGATTTCACATCTTTCTGGACTATAGGAGTGGGAGTGTCTGATTGTGGATTGGTAAAGAATTTCAGAGTGTTTCCTTCCAGTGTGGAATTCCACCTTAAACTGGAAGGAAGGTTGATTTTCAGAAATAGAGAGGACCCCCCATCACCAGTCTGTTGTCCTACTGCTATTACTGTCACGTCTGGAATCTGGTTGTTCTGGAAGTGAAATTCTACTTGGTCAGATTTTTGTTCAACCATGTGGCAGGTGCCATTTAAACTAACATTGTTGACACTCTGTTTTAATTTTATTGGTCGGCTAGTCTGGGTCCAGAGGACCTTGTTTACAAAATCTATGAGGGGTGACAACCTTCTCAGGAGGTCGTTCCCTAGTAAACAAGGGATGCCTTCTGGGGTCCCTACTATGACCGGGTGTTTCACCTTGTGTCGCCCAATTTTGATGTCCAAATCTGCAGTCCCCTCGACAGGAATTTCCTTCCCATCAAAGTTCTGCAGTTGTCCAGGAAGAGAGGTGAGAGGAATATGGTAATTCTCTCCCCTTCCTGCATTCAGTTCATCAAAGGCCCTTCTGGACAGAAGGGTAGCTTGAGATCCAGTGTCCACGAGCGCTGAAATTGTACCCTGCCCCTGTACTTGTACCGGGGCATAATATCTTCCCTCCTTCTCCTCAAGGGGGCACAGATAATGCACATTTTTGGACAACTGGTGGGCCAATTTTCTGGTTTTGGACATTTCAAGAGAAGAGATTTGGGCAGAATTCTGTGGAGAGCCTGGGGAATCTGAAAGAAAAAGTTGGCAACTGGAAATGGTTTCGGGTTCTGGGTCGCCCCCCCCTTTTTGGAGGCAGTCATCAGGATGGGTTTGACCCTTGGGATTTTCGTATTGTCGGTTCTGGGATGAGATGATGGGCGGCGGTAGCTCAGTCTCCACATCTCCCCAGTCTGAATTGGCATCCATGGGGACCCATTTTTCCTTGGGAGGAGTTCCCCCATCTCTGAAGGAGAAGATCCTTTTCCCAGGATCTACTGAGGATCCCTCTCCCTCAAATTGGAAGACCTGTACCTCCTCCACAAACTGGGCCTGTTTGGGTCCTTTGTTTCTCCTACCCCCCCCCCTCTGCTCCTTGGGAGGCAGGCTTTCAGGGGCAGGAGATTTTGTTTCCGGTTCCTGGTTTTCCAGGGGCTGTTTACAAGTTGGGAAGGAAGCTTCCTCCAAGGCTGTACACCCCCCTTCCCCTTGTGCCTCCTCCCTGGGAACCGGTGGGTTATCGGGGTGCTGCCCCCGTCATTGTTCTGGAGCACCAGGTCCAGAGTTTGGGGCATTCTGCAGTGGCATACTCATCTGAGGGTTCTGTTGAGCCCTCAGTATGTGACCCAGATCCCGTGCCATATTTTGGACCTGGCGCTCAAGTTGTGAAACCCGCTCAGGCTGATACGCGGCTCTATTTTCTCCCCTGGGCTGATACCGGGAAGGGTAGCTATCCCTTCTCTGGTAGTACCCCTGGTTGGCAAGATTTTGGTACCCCTCCACCCTTGGCCTCCCCTCTCCCGGATTAGGTTGTCTGGGCTCAGGGAATTGGGGAAAGAAGGATGGATGATTTTGGGGCTGGAAATTGGGTGGATACCTGGGGAAAAAGTTCTGGCCAGGATTTGGTGAATTTCTGCCCTCCTGGGGGAAGTTAGGAGGGAAGTTCCCCGGGTCAGCTGCTTGGCTGGATCCTCCCCCCTTGGGCTGGAGGAGTCCACACATAACCCAGGATTGGTCGGTTTCCCTTGTAGCGGGGACTTACATAGTCAGGGGAGCGGGGGACCCCATTTGTGGGACTACCTCCTCGACTACCTCCTCGACTCCATGTCTGTGACTGGCCCGAGGGCCTTCTGGGCTGTGAATTATTTGGTGCAGGCAGGTTTTTAGGCCCCCCCATCTCCAAATCTAAAATGGGGGCAACCTTTACCTCTGCCACCGTGGCAGCAGCAGGGGTGCTGTTGGTTTTGGGGTTTTTCAGCGCATTATTTTTATTTTTGATGGGCTTCTGCACCTCATAGATCCGGGTAGCCTGTTCAATGACCCAGTCTAAAGATATATCTCTCACGAGCTGGGTCATTATGTGTTTGGGTAAGGCATGGAAAAATGTATTGATAAATTCTCTGCTATCCGTGCGCACCGTTCTGGTGGTCTGCGCAAAAGCACGCTTTAATTCTTGCACAAACTCTTGTGGGGCCTGATCCTCCCCACATTGCAAAATGTAGGCTGCCTTGCGAGCCTCTTGAGGATTTCTGTGCACAGAAAAATGTTTCAAGATGGCCGCCCTGTATGTGGACCACCTTGAATGGTTTTGATCCTCCAGCCCTGCAAAGAAACTGGAGTATTCTGGTGAGAAGGTCCATTTGACGTACTGGATGCAGCTACTGCTGTCCTTCAAATGGAAAGTCTCCATCATTTCTTCATAGAGCTCCAAGTGTTCCCGAACAGAATACTTGGCGTTCTTATGATAAGGCGTGATGACACTCCTTATTACCTTTATTTGTTTCAATGGGTCCTTAAGCAAGGCCCTTTTTTGCCTTATTGGCCTTTTTGGTTCGGGTAACCCTGGTCCATTCATCCTCTGACTCAGAAGCACTGCTCCCAGAGGTGCCCGTCGGATCTTCCAGGTTTTCCCGGATTCTGCGAGCCTGGGAATAGCTGGCGGAATGTGGGGACCTGGTCTCCTGTGTCCTGTAATGCTCAGAGAAGTCTTCAGATCCCTCCTTGCTGCCAGGATTTGATGGGTACCCCCCCCCCCCACTGACCTAACTGGGCAGAGGTTTTCAGGATGCCCTTAATGGGCCTACTCTCCTTGGGTTCCCCACTAAATTGCACTGTGCTTGGGTGCCCATACCCGGATGCCCGCCCATCCATTCCTGCGGTACTGGCCTCTGAGCCCCATACTTCTAGCTGGATAGTAATCTGCCATCCCTGTGGCCCTGGGCTCATGTGCGTGAGGGGACATGGGGGTGTCAGAGTCCAGGGACTGGGAGAGATGAAGGCCTATGGTACTAGGGCTCCTGAGGTTATGCTCATGAGTTTCTCTTTCCCAGCGAACCTCATCTCTATCCACCCCTGCTTCCTGTTGCAATGCAAGAGCCTGCGCTTTCAGTTCCTCAGTTAAGGCCTTACTAGACTCTATCAGTCTCTCCTGCATGGCTACCTGTTGCTGGAGCCTATCATTGTGCTGACAGAGAGCCTCATTTTCTCTCTGTGCCTCCTGATTGGTCCTGGAGTACTGGGCCAGTCTCTGCTGCAGGAGGGTTACCTCCTCAGTCCCATCCCTACTGGCCTGCTCCTTTCTTGCCAGAGCCTCCTCCAACCTCCTGGTGTGCTCTAACAAGTTTTGGTGTTCTTTTTGGAGGTCACCCAGTCTTTGGAGGGCCAGGTGATTTTCTTCCATTTTCCTTTTTAAGTGGCAGACTTCCTGGCCTAAGGTATCCCTTTCCTGACTAAGAGCCTGCATCTGTGCCGCCAGGTCGTCCCTTTGCCTTTGGAAGGCACCAGCTTTCTGGTGTTCTTCATCAAACTCTGCATGGGTATCCAGGTCTTTCAAAATCAATGTATTGCTTTCCTCTTTCTCTCTGTCTAGTTGGATTTGCAGGGTGGCTACCTGCTCTGTGCATGCCCTGTTGAAATTGACCTGTTGCTCCAGCTTTTTCTGGCTCTGCAGTAAGGAGTCCAAACTGTCTTGGTGCTCCTTCTGCAAAGCCAGAATTCTGGTATCCTGGTCTGTCTTTTCCTGTTGCAGTATATCCATGTCCTCTTTTATTTTAACGATATACTGCCTACCATCATTTTCTGATTCCTGGCTCCTCTGCAGCCTCTGCTCAGAAGAGACCAGGTCAGATTGGGCCTTTTCTAATGCCATCTGTTGCCTATTTGCCAGATCTTGGCCTTCAGCACATTTGTCCTGCATGGCTCCCATACATAGATACAAATATGCCGCTATCCTAACCATATTGTCGTGTTCATCTTTAACTTTAGGAGCCATGTATAATTCACTCAGGGCCACATGTAATGGACCCTGATCTCTCCATATATCTGACCCTGTTTCAGTGACCTGTTGCACGATTGGCTGTAACCAGACCGTTTGGTCCTGATGAGTCCACTCACCTCTCACAAATAGCTTATGTAAGAAGTGCTCTCTGGCTATTTTCATATCTACCAAGGTCGTCATTCTGGAATTTGAGTTGCTTCCTGACTTACAGAAGTTTGTATTTTATTTTGCAAAACAGACCGTTTCCTTAGAGCGTTCCTTTGAGGGGTGCTTTCGCAGTGTAAAACAGCGTGGTGATCTAACCGGATATGTGTATCTGGTCAGTTGGCACACTGTATTAATCTGCACAAGTGGTAAATCTAACCCAGAATATCCCGGCTCCGAGCCCCCACTTTTGTAAGCGATATTCAAACAACACTACAGCTAAGTCAATGCCTAGTCTGGGATGCTGAGGAAAACCCTTATTGATGTATTTTTATATACAGTTCAGTACTCTGGATGACAACCCTTGTATAACACCCCTCTCTTAGAATCCCCCTGACCCCACTGAGCCAAGAAGTGATTTGTTTTGCAAATTAAAAGGTTTATTTGAAAATGTAAACAATATATATATATATATATATATATCACACTTCTATAAATAAATTGATAATGGATATTACACTTGTGAATATGAGCAGTAGTCCGCAAGAGGTAATTTATGAATAGGAACAGAAGAATAAGGTGGGAAAGAATGCTTTATATGGTTCAAGAAAACACAAGGTGGAATAAAATGCAGTACAGAAATAACTTGTTATGATTTTAGCAAAAGGTAATATGATCACTTTTTCTTTTGAAAATTAATTCCCCCCCTATGCAATACAAGAAATGGAAGGAGAGCACACAGTCTTCAAGAATCCCCACAAATCACACTTTATAATGCAATACACAGTTCCAGTTCCCCCAGCAAGCTTAGAGAAAACAGGGATGAGTTTTAAACACAGGCAAATTACTTTAATGTGGTTTGCAAGGAAGTGAAAAGGTGCTAAAATTGATTTTAATTCCCTCTAGAGGTTCAGGGTGAGTGGGAGATGCGTGTTGGTATTAGTTCAGGCTCACTTTAGCAATGCTCTATGAGTTATTACCAAGTTGCAAGCGGATTTTGACAAAAGAAAGAATGGAGCTGCTATTTTGACAAGTGGCGAAATTGAGCCAAAATCGCAAATCACTGTAAATTTCGCGAGTGCGTAAATCGTGATTGCGGAAAAAGTATAAGGAGTAGGAAGTCGGTTCTAGGTTCCTTGGAAAGCCTGGAATCACAGCTTTAAAATGAAAGTTCCTAGCCCAAACGGTTCCAGAGATACGGACGATTAAATAAAGGTAGATTTTTGGATTTAAAGTAAAACTCAAAATGACAGGTGACCGCTTGCAGCTGCAGAATTGACAGGTGACAGTTGTGCATCTTTAAAAATGACAGATGACACGATTTCTAGGAGGCTGTTCTACTTAGGTTAAAATAGTTTGGATTAGATTATTTTAACTAAGAGATTGGTTCTGCACAGTTCTGCTAGGTACTCACAATATAAATTTGAACTAGGCCTTGTCACGGATCTGGTCAAGACGTCCAGCTGCGGTTCTGTCTGCTCGGCGGGTCAATCAGGCACCGGTTCTGCTCACAACGTTCTGGTTTGTGGTTCTCTCGGGTTCTGGATACAGCACTGCTTTCTGGATACTGCTACAGGTTCTTGCAAAAATTCTTGGCAAAAATTCAAACAGCTCGCCCGGCTGTTGAATAGTTTGGTTGGTTTTGAGGCCTGCTGAAGATGATTCCGCTGGTGGATTCAGGCCTCTCTGCTACAAATTCTGGAGTTAATTTCTGCTACAGGTTCTGGAGATTGATGGATTTGAAGTCTGGATCACTAGATGTGAAGTCGTCGGCCAGCATGCTCCGCAGCAAATGGAATTGGATGTCTCTACCTGTCCCAGCAGTCTCTTTTTATGTGTTTTGGAAAGTGGGTGTGTGCGTTGGTCATAACTAAACCTGCCTCTCTCACTTATCATTGGCCAATTCCTCCTCTCTCCCTTGATTGGGGGAAGGAAATGTGAGTCATCATGATGAGGTCTGTTTATGGGTCAGAGGATCCTCCCCTGGTCAATTTGCACACAAATCTATTTCTGACCCAAATACATATTTCCCAGGTACACAAGTGGTTGACATTACATGTACATATTATATATTCCTTATGGTCCATGCTTGTCCGCCTCTGATCTTCCTGGGGGCTTGCATTCAAAAATGACAACATTTTGCGCTTTTTGACTGGTTCTGCAATATCAGGCATTTACCCAAAATTACACAAATGTGCACAAGGAGTATGGACATTAATTGATGAAGTGTCAGATTTTTAACATGCTGACATTTGGAGTAAGACCCTATTTTCCGCTAGCAACCCCCCAGAATACACCACAGGGTCCTAACACCTCTTAAAACGTGCACAGAAAAATCACATAAATAATGATATTACTCATATAATTCTGACAAGTCCGCACTATGAGTTATCTATCTTTTTAAAAGTATGCTCTGGTAAAAAAGGGGTGTGGCTTCCCACATCACATGGTGGAATAACTGGTTTATCCACTTCCCCCAAGCCAGCTTGTTCACAGAGGCACAGCTGCCCCCCAGTTTCTCCCAAGAGGAAGCTATTTTAAGACGCCCCCAATATAACTGAGTCAAGGAAGTTGCATTGTTCTGTCCCTTCCAGTTCCCAGGTCCCCTCCCTTAATTCAATCAGAGAGGTGTCAACTCTTTTTGGCAAGGGGCAGCAGGATGCAGCTAGGCCTGGGAAGAGTGGCTGTTGATCCAGTTTCAACTCCTTTCGGTGTAGTTGTCAGGCAGAATCCAGTCTCATTAAGCCAGGTTTCAGCTAAATGTCACTTTTTGTTCCCAGTTTAAATCCAACTTACAATTTTTACATATATATTAAATAATGACTTCCTTCAAGTCATTTCAGAATATAGTTTTACATTGTATCCACCTCTTAGCAAGTCTTTCCTTGGCTTGGTTTTGTTTCATTTGTTCAGTTTTACACAAAAGGCTGGTGGTTTTAAAACGCCGGCTTTCTGATAGTGGTGAGTACCGGTATTTCAACCATTTTTGGGGTTAAGAAAATGAATTCCCCCCAGTTCTGAGTTGCTTTTTGGCAATCAGCATTGCCATTCCCAATGGTTTCAGGCTACTGTGTGTGTAGCCCAACGGTGGTTTTAAGCAGTGGCCTCCTGTGCTCACAACATAGGCAAAAATGGGTGGCAGCCTATTCTTCATGTTTTCCCTGTGCACTCTCTGGGGAGTTCTGGCCATCATGATGTTTTCCATGCCAGTACTGCACAGTTTTATGGTAGGGCTTGGATGCATGGGGAAAAACATCCCACACTAGAGGGCATCATTTTTTCCGAGTCAAAGTCATGGCTCACTCCTATAATTAGTCCTCCGAATAGTCTACCTTTTGGGCCTTTTTTGGCATGGTTTTGAAATATGACATGTGTGTCTACTAAAAAATCATTCACCAGCCATGTCTCTTGTAGTGAAAAGATAGGATGAGGTATAATTTTCTCTAATGAGTGTCCCAATTTAATAAAGTGAGTATGCCCTCTAGTATTCCATGATGCAATCGTACATTCTCATGGGCAGAACTTTAGCATTAAGTTCACCAGTTTTTGTAACCACTGCATGCCCACTTCATTCTCAGTCTCCTCCTTGGTAGCTATCATTTTCTTTTCAGTGGGTTTAACCAGTTTACAATGCTGGCATTCATTGAACCCATCTTCATATGTATACTCCATGTCCAAGTCATATCCCAGAAAATCAAGTGATTCTTTAGGAGCTCTTATTATTTTAGCTGTTGCTGGCAGAACACAGTGAATCCTAGATATCGCCCCAAACTGTCTCCTCATCGGCTCAATAAATTCAAAATCACATGATTTAAAAATTCTGAGTTCTGGGATTTTTGCAAATAAAGCTAGCAGGGTGGGTCTGTTTATTGGATTTTTTGTTTTCTTGTCTAACTTTTCACTTATCTGCACCATGCGTGGGTTTATGGGCTCCTCTACTTGCTCTACTGATAGGCCATCTGACTTTCATTATTATCCCTCTCCTCTTTTAGTGATATTTTTTGTTTACCTTTCGTATGTACAGCGACCAAACTGATCAATGTGCTTTCTAGGTCACTTTCCGAGGAGTCTGTATTATTATTAGATTTCTTGTTTTGCAATAGCCAACTCGTGAGTAGGCCTGTTTTAATTTCTTTTTTTCCTTTTTCGGTTAGCGCACTTCCGAGCCCGCCTCTTATTTCCTTTCATTTCTTTATGGGACGTTGTTGTGGAATTAAGGGGATGGCTGGATGCATTTTCAATCTCTTTATTACATGTATCCTTTAACTGCTTTTCAAGGGGCAGCCTATTTAGTCGGGCTAATTCTCTAGCTTTCTTTTTGGATATATGGTTGAAAGGCTGACCCATAGTGTTATTTTGCTTGACTATTGTGTCCACAATCAACACTGATTTGTTCATTATCTCCCCTCCCTCTGCTTCAAGTTTGCCATCATCTCGTACCTCATTGGGCATTCCCATTGATTTATTATAGCGTAATAATGGATCCAAGTACTCACTATTGTGTGTAGATCCTGTCGCATAATTGAATCAAAATTTTGAGGGCCAAATGCAATAAGTTAAGAGATGGCATCGGGGTATTGATCATAGGTACTTTATCATTCCTCATGGATTCATTACTCTCTCCTACTGAGTCCTCATTATTATGAGTGTTTTTCCCGCCAGCCTCTAGTCCAATGCTGTAGGGTTGTGTTTCCGGCACCTTAGAGAGTGGAAACAAAGAGGGGGTACTCGATAGTCTTGCAGCCGCCTGTCCTTCATTCACATCTCTCAACATACTTCCATTATTTGAATCACCTCCTGCTTGCCCCACACAGTTATTACTCAATTCTGCTGCTGCTCGGTTGGAACCACATAAGCGGTAACAACATATCAGCAAGGCTCACATTGCCCATTCCCTCCTTCGCGTGCACCTGCGCCATAATGTCCCCCGATTTGTCATCATGTCCTTCTTTATCAGGTTTAAAAAAGTCTGTAATTTAGATTGGTGATCTACCAGGGAATATTCTTGTTTTACAGGGACCTTTAATCGCCTCCATCTTTTCAAGTCTTTCTGATGAGTAATTACTTACAGAATTAGATTTTGTTGATTTTCCATATGGTTTCGTTTTCCTTAAATTATAATGTTTGTTTTTATTTTGTACTTTCCCCGGCATGTTTAAAACTCACACAGTTCACTGTATATTAGTTGATTGCCTAAAAACTAGCACGTGACTTCAAATGCTTTACACTACAGAGTGTGATTTGGCTGCTGTATTTTTCTGGCACTGTAAATAATATAAAACACGTATACTGGAACTCGATTACCTTGAAGATCTTGACCCACTGTTTGTGTCCCTCACCAAACACCGCTGAGCACACAGGCACAATCAATTCAACACACTCCGCTCCCGCCCTCAGCGGCTATGTGGATTTGGTGTAAATGTGCCGGGCAGCGTTATTCAGATGGTCAGTCAGATTATAGCAAAGCAAACTCGAGTCTAAAGCGCCCCATAGACTGATTTCTAGCACAAAAAGAAGTATTGGCTCCCTGCCCAACAGCCTAACAGCTGCGCCCTTGTCTCCTCTACGGGATTAGCGCCACAAGGGTGTCGGCGAACTCCTTTTGTACACGCCACTTCCTGGGTGGCCGTGTCCAGCTGGGATAAAGTGACAAGTGCAGATTTTAGCTGCTCAAGGGCAGTTCAAGCAGCTCGATCCTGGTCCAGAGTAATCCCTCTTTCCAACTCAACCCCTCCCTCCCACCTCCCCCAACCCCTTTGGTACTCGGCCCTACCCCAGGATCCATGCTAGGGTATGTCCAAACCACCAACCTGACCCCTCATACAGGTTGTTTCCGCTAGCATCTTTATATCTTTGAGCCCCCACAATCTGCCCCCGATTTCTCCATTTAGTGCCCTCTATGTTCCCCTTTTGTGGGGGAAGGGCGAGGTAATGGGGGTGGGGTAGTCCACCTGGGCCCCCTTGTGAGGGCCACCCACCTGCAGCTTGGGGTGTCTGCTGTGCAAGGCCCTCTTCTCAGGGCAGTGCTTGCCCAACACAGTGCTCCTCCTCCGGTCTCTGCTGCGTGTGCCAGCTGCCGCAGGCAGGGAAAGCAACTTTCACTTTAGCGCTCTGAATGCAGCTGGCCTGAACTCCACTCCTAAGGCACCGATTGTGCCTGTTCTTGCAACTCAGGCTCCTGTGGGGTCCCGCACAGCCAGTCCACTGCCTTATCACTCCATGGGGGGTCAGAAGGTGGGTGCTCGGGTTACATTCAGACTGCGAGCACACGGCTTAAGCTGCCATGCTCCGTGCGCCCCCTGATGGCCTCCCTAAGTAATGATTTTGAGGAACTTTTACAATACATCAAAAATACATCAAAAATAAACATGTTCCCTATCACTGTCATTCTTGTTCCTGTCCCTCATGTCCCCAGCAATCATACCCATAAAATTCTGAACATTTTAATCAAAGATGATTTGATGAAACCTCGCTCCCTTCCTCCCCTCATGATTATTGTACAAAAATTCCTAATCCTCCCATTCATGTTTCCCATTATGATACCCCAGCCCTTTCTTGAATAAATATATATTTTGTACTACAAATGTTTTGTTTATTGTTGTGTGGCATTCCCTTGTTTTTTCAAAACTCCCATTATGGGTCCACATGCTATGTGACTGTCCGGGTGTCCACACTCAAAAGGGAGGTGCCTCCAGACAGGCGTGATGTCCGGACATGTCAGTTCTCTTGTGACACATTTTTACTTAGTACTAGGCCTCTGCAGTCCCCTTTCCATGCAAGGCAACCTCAAAAGATCCAGATGTGGCACATGCCATCCACGGACTACTGCGGTGTCCGCGGACAGATTATCCAATTGATGGGGGTGGGGAGGGAAACTAAACACAATGGGCCTCATTACACATTATGCGGTAAAATCCGTCCATTACCGGCATGGCGCTATTAACGTGTCCGGCTTCGCATGATAGCGCTAATAGCGTGGAATTACGAGTACGCGGACACGAGCACAGCGCCATGCCGGTAATGACCCTACCGCCATGCCGCAAAAGACCCCAAAAAGTCCCTCACCGGCATCGACGAAAGCGCTGATAACACTTCCGACCTCCCGCTACATGCAAATAGCGGTCACCGCTAATAGCGGTCACCGCTATTAGTGGTGACTGTAAAATTGCGGAACCGGAAATAGCGTCATCGCACAGGAACGGGAAAGAGCACGGCGGCCATATTTAAAAACAAACTCCATTGCCATTCTCAGCACCCAGGACCTATTTCCACACGACTCCAACACCAAATCATCCCGGATACCCTAACGATGCCAAAGGCCATCAAGAAAGGCGCGGATCGGCAGCGCAAAGAAAATTTCACCAGCGAGGAGCTTATCATGTTAACCGAGACCCTTGCTGCAAATGCCAATGTTGTATTCGCCAATGACATGCGGCGTGAGACCCTTGTGAAGAAAAAGGCCATCTGGGCAGAGCTGGCCCACAAAGTCAGTGCGGTGGGCATCACCACCCGCACTGTCAATGACTGCAGAAAACGGTGGGACGATCTACGGCTCCGGGTCCGCAGCATACTTGCTGCAAATTGCAACCTGGCCATGGCCACAGGAGGTGGCGCTGATTCACCAATAAAACTCTGGGAGTTGGAGGAGACCTGCGCTGGCACAATTGGCATGGAATCCATCGAGGGAGTCGGAGACATGGAGCGTGGTGCGCCCACTTCATCAGATGGAGGTGAGTGTGCACATTAAACAATGCACTGTGAAGGGTGAGGGATCCCCAAATTGGAGTCCAGAATCAGCCCATGGATCCAGCCACAAACATAAATGCACACAACCCTGCCAATGTGAGTGTCACACCCCAATTCACACACATGCACGCATCACCACATACACGTGCAACACAGACCCATTCATGCATGACCCACCCGACATCCCCATTACCGGATTCCCAACTAAAGAGGTCCCAATGCATAGAGCGGCATGACGTAATCAATCTGCATAAGGCACGTAGAACCATCACCGCTGATATTCCCTATTTTTGTCCCCCACAGGATCACAGACAGACAGTGATGAACAGGGCACTGTGGCACATGCTCCCCAGGCCAAGAAAAAGGCCAGGACACAGGAGACAGGGGACACCGCCACCACCTCAAGGGACACAGGGAGGAGTGAGCACCAGCAGAGGGGTAAAGGCAGCAAGAGCACCAGTTCAACACGGCCTGGAGCCACGGCAGCTATAATTGCTGCACCCACGGCAGTGTTCCCCCTGTCATTGGAAACAAGCACGGAGGGCCTGCTCTCTACTACCACCAGTTCCACTGGTGAGGCAGCAGCCACCGCGCCGCTGTCGGACGTGGAGGAGACCATTGACCTTGAAACGCAAAGGCAGACCCCCAGTCCCCTGCAATCCATTGAGCCAAGCCCACGGCCACCATCGCAATCAAGTAGCCATGGACAATCTGGCAATGACACCATGGAAGGGCGCTGGAGTCCTCAGGTGTCCTCACCTGATGGCCGACGCATGGACCAGGGTGCAGCAGCCACCCCAAGAGCTGGACGCAGTCACCATGACCTGTCAACCATCAGCCAGAGGCAGGTAGAAATTACAGCGCTGGTTGGCCAGCATGTGGAAGAGGCAGCCCGTCTGAGGGAGGAGGTTAGGTTGAATGCAAGCCAGACAAGAGAGGGCAAGGAGGCCTGCACAAAAAGATGCTGTACGAGGAGATGGCCCAACTGAGGCAGGTCCTCACATGCATAGCGGACGCTATGGAGCGACAATATCCCCCCCACCACAGGATCAACCGGGCACCTCCTCCTCTGCGAGTTCACGTCAGACAAGCCCCCGCCGCCGCTCCTTGCGCACCATGAGGCGCACGCCATCCCAACCTCCCAATGGCAGTGGAAGCCATGAGAAGTAGGGCCAGCAAGAACTAGCTGGTACATGTGCAGCAGGACACCTACCCACTACAAGCCACACATGGGGGTGTTGTGGGGGGAGAAGGAAAAGGGTGTTTTTGGGAGTGTTGTGGGGGAGGGGGTAAAGGGTGTTTTTGGGAGTGTTGTGGGGCAGGGCGGAAAGGGTGTTTGCACAGTTGGGGCCATGCACTTTTTGTTCACAAATTAATCATAATACACTGTTGAAAAGTTGAAACACAGGCTTGGTCTTCATCATTGTGTATGTGTACTTTATTGGGGACAGGGTCCATTGTGTGCCTCACCACATACAGCAGGACAACAATACCCATCTCCATCCAAAATAGTTGACCGTTGTCTCTCAGAATATTTGATATATCAGATGCTGACGCACATCGTGTCCCTCCTGGCCATCGCCTCTTGCATGTCCTGGCGGCTCATTTCCCCCATCCTCATCCCCATCAACATCATCTTCATCAGGTGGTTGCATGTCAATGTCAGGGGGCATAGGTACATTCCGTCTGATACACATATTGTGCTGCATGACACATGCCATGGTTATCTTCGGCACTTTGTCATGGCCGTACAGGAGAGCCTCACCCGGCCAGCTTAGGCACCAGAGCTGTGTCTTCAGAAGTCCAAATGCCTGCTCAATCACGATGCGGGTACGGTTATGTGCAAGGTTCTATTCCTCTTTGTGCCTGTTCTGTGGGTTCCGTATAGGGGTAAGGACCCAATTCTTCAGGGGATAGCCAGCATCACCTGCATGGCTGGAACAATGGGGCCTTGTTACTGGTCACCTCAATTGCAACCTGGACATTTCACACTAATTCTGTTAGCATTGTTATTGGCATCCACGAATCCCAGCATGCATGGAGACGATCAGTGTAACTGCAATGTGAGAAGGTAAGCTAGTCCCTGCAAGTGGACGTGCACCATGCATGCCTCCGGCAGTATTTCCCATGTCCTGGGTGTGGATAGGTCCTAGGTGTTCCTGGGCCCAGACAACCTTTGTACCACACTGCTAGTGTACTGTCATTATGATTCCAATGTCCCCGTGCTGTGAAACGGCACATCAGTAGTGGTTTACGGGTGTGGTTCTGTACAGTGGCTACAGGTGATCTATTTGCATCCACTCAAGGGTGCATATCTGTTGTGATGTTGTTAAACGCACATTTACATTATGCATATTGGCTGCATGTAGCAGCTTTGTGTCATGTAGGGTATGGTATGATGTGCAATGTGCATGTGGATAGATGTGTCATGTATTGCGTTATGGATTGATGTCTTTGTTGTGCAGTTTACTACTTGCATGTGGTTTTGTGTCCTCTCCATTGTGGGCTGCGTTGGTGGACATTGGCGTACATCTGTATGTCCCTTTATTGTATGGACGACAATCCACAACCAGTTGGAGTATGCATCTCTCCCCCCCAAACACACCCCACAGCACACTGCCATGTGCCTGCCCTGCTACTCACCAAGTAGCCACAAACTTTGTCCAGCATGGCGCTCCATGTTGCATGGTATCATTGAGTTCCGCAGGACCATTAATTCATGGGTTGATCAGGGGTATCGTTCACAACAATGTGTTTTTCTCTTTTTTGAGTCACATACCATTTGGACATTGATGGAGTGGTAATGCTTTCTGTTTCGGTAGACAGCCTCATTGTGATGTGGGGGCACCATTTCCACATGGGTACAGTCGATTGCCCCAATGCTACTTGGGATGCATGCCAGTGAATAGATGCCAACTTTGTCATTGGAGATCTCCTGGGCTGTCCGTGGCAGGGATATGTGTTCACTTGTGTGCTTCAGGGGGGCATCGAGCACCTGGGTCAGCGTGCGTGTGAATACTGGTTGTGAAATGCCATGCTTCTGCCCTACCGTATGGTGGTAGGTGCCTGTGGCCAGGTACTGGAGCACAGTTACCACCTTCAGTAGAGGGGGGATGGCAGTATGATGTCTATGTGGCTCACTATGTCATTGTGATTCATGTCCACCATGGTGGTGATGGTATCCCGGTCCAGGTGGCACAGGGTGTGTATCTGCTCAGGGGTTAGGTTGAATGGAATGGCTAGAATCCTGGCGATTGCTGGCTGCCTCTGTGGTATGACTGGGTGCACTGATGTGGCTTGCTGGGCCAGTATCGCCATACTCCTCCCCCTGCATCTCCTCTGTGCTGCCTGTTGTTGTTGGTGCTGCAATGCAATCATGTACTCCAGCCCATGTAATGCTGCAAGTACTGGAACGATCTCGGTGTGGGAAGGGGTGTGCTGCCCCAGTCTCCATTGCCTCCACCTGTGCTGTTGTGGCCACCTGTGGCAGGTGGGGACACTACTCAGCTCTCTTAACGTGTGGTTCGCGATGCCGTTATTTCCTCCATGCCGGTATGGGCTTCTTAGGCCAATTACATGCCGCTATTGCATGTCCGCTTGCCTGGTAATGGCGTGCTACTAGTGCCATGCCGCTATTTCCGACCTGAGGGGTCGCACGCCCACGGACTGGCCGCTATTAGTGGCACCGTTCTTAGCGGTGCCGCCAATAGCAACCAGTCCGGGTCGTGATTAGCTAGGGAATTTAGCGATACCGGTAATCCCTTACTGGTACTGTTATTCCCTTACCGCCTAACGTGTAATGAGGCCCAATGTAAGTTATTTAATCTTTACTGGTGGCTCTGAAAAGAACTTTTTTTTGGGGGGGTTGTCAACAAACACCTATTTTCCTCTTATGTTTTTTTTTAATCCCTTCAATGCATTCCTAAAATTGTAAAGGAAAATTGCATTTTGGACATCTGTGAATTGAACTACATCTGGACAAATAAAATCACACCCTGAGAATAGATATCATCATTCTCAAAAGATGACGTTCCTGCAGCATACAAAAAAGCAGATACACCTTTATTGGCAATCTGCCTTGATTGTTCAATTTGAGGAGTGAAAATGTTTGTTGGACATCTCCATGTGTGTCTCATATTTATTTCTGAAAAAATAATATGAGCAGCAGGAAACAGTTGCATTAGGCTTTTAAAAAAATCATTCAGCGTAACTTGCAAAGACACTGGAGTCACAAACCTCAAGCTGTCCCCTCCACAATGGGCAATCACAATATCTGGACATTTAAAGTGAACCATGCTCTCACAGAATGAAAGAAAGCTTGCCCAGTTTGAGCCACAAACTGCATACCAGGAAACTTCCACTTCTGCCAATCCAATATTTCCAAGGATGCCATGATTATCAGCATATACCTTCATGACTGAATTGAAGAGTGCTCCAGAATCCACACACTCTGCCTTCTCAAACACATAGCCATTATCACTGCTCTCACAACTCCTGCAAACAAAACTCCTACTACCCTCTCTTTCTGTACACCACTCTCATCAAGCCTGATTGACTACACCCCACAGTCCTCTTTCTATGCCAAGCATCCACATTGCAATGTATAGGTGCGGCTTAAGTTTTTCCTTTTTCCTTTACATTCTGTCACTTCCAATTGACTTCACTCATTATAAAACTGAAACTACAAGTCCCAGAATGCAAAGAAAAAATCACAAATGAACTTCACAATTTGAAACTGTGCCATCTTTATCAAATAAACATATGAAATGCTATGCTTTTCAAAATATTCTTTGGAAGCCTTTTTAAGAAAGTACAAAAATGCATTTCTGCATTTCCAGGAGTAGCTCTGTCACGTTTTCATAAAAGAGAGTAAAAGCACAAAAAAAGATGTGTACACCATATGTAACTGGCACTTCGGGAGTGCCAGTTTAATATATTAACAGTACATGCATACCTCCTAACATAACCCATTCCAATCTTCAGCTGTTTATGCATTCCTACTGTTTTCTCTACACTCTGTGACTTGTACTCCAACTTTCACAATGGTAAAAGTGGAACTACAAGTCCCATAATGCAAACAAACACTCTCTGATTACATGAACACCTACATATTAGAATGCATCATGTTGGCAAGTATGAATATACTCCTAACACATTAAACTTATACACACCAACTGCCATTTAAAAGTGGACTACAAATATTTTCCATCAACATTTCTACTCTTTTACAAAATGTTACAGAGCTTCTGCAAATGCATATACACATTTCTTACATTTCATGAAAAAGCTCTTAAAAGCAACCATTTTTGACCGTCCATCAATTTCATTAACATTTTCCCCACCACTCATCCTTCCATTACAAATAGGTCCCTTCTTTCCTAACAGTACTTTATCATTACCACATATTCAAACTAACTTTCTTTTACAATTACAGGAAAGAAGCACATCACTGCAATTATCACCTGAAAAATGAAGACCCTTCACATCCGACAAAGTAAGTACATTAATGGACCAGGTATATGTATATTATTACAACAGCACAGTGCCAACATATATATTAGCCCAGACTACTCTTTTCAAACCAATATTTCTTTCACTCTAGCCCATTATATTCCACCTTTCACACTCCTACTATTCCCATCTACACACCACCATTGCTACACCCTCTCTATTCCTCAAAACAGCACAATCACTGTACAGATTCCAACACACTACCACTATGTTCCTCACTAACTCAACACCATCACACCTCTGTATGGTCGTATTCTCACAACTATTCCAACCACACCTAATCTACCGCCTCACAATCAAACAGCACTCTATTCATCTCTACAATCTCACCCATGCACCATACATGCATATACGTTGCACACATTTCCAATACAACCTTTCTCTTTTCCCATCAGACACAACAAAATGCCTACTAAACAGCAACTCCGTAGAAAAGAAAGAAAAACTAGAGCAGATAAGACAAACAGTACAACACATAGTCATCCACCTCTAAAACAATTCATCTAAAACATTAAAACAAAGGAGCTAGTAACCATACTAAACAAAAGAAAACCAACCACGACTAAAGAAGGTAAGGCCCCTCTTGCAAAAACAAAAAGTAAACAATGATGTACAAAGAAAAGCATATCTACTAAAGAACCCAATCCTGTATCTACCAGTGCTAGCGTAGTCACGGTAAAGCAATAAAAAAAAAATCTTGTTACAAAAAATGTTCCACTGTAGAGTTCTTCACAATCTTATAAAAACATCTGAAAAGTCATGGTCTTCCCTTAAAAATTACAACAGGAGAGTAATCCTGCAAACTCTAATTGGCAGTGCTTTTTTACTAAGAGAACATTGTTTACATTGATTTTAAACAGACTGAAACCACTTACTAAATTAATGAATACATTACAAGTACTTTTAAACATGTGCAGTGTCAATATAGAGACCTTTTCAAACATCTGTAATGGTGAATGGATTCAAACAAGCAGCACAGAACCATACTTCAATGAAGAAGCTTATAAACAAGAACAGCAAAAACAATTGCCATAGACAATACTGGTTGAGGGTATAAAATGGTGGAACAACCCATGCAAAAGAAACACTTATAGAAAAAAAAAATCCCCAAACAAGCTTTGAACCAAATGCTCCTTACACACAAACAAACCGTCCAGTGTACAAATGGACATGCAGCTCAATGTGTAATGTAGCCAACAATCCTTTAAATCTTTACGTCAATTCCTCAATCACTACATACAACTGAAAGATAAAAATAGAATGAAAACTTTACAAACCATAGACTCCTGTGCAGTGCACAGCCACACTGGTCTGTTGAGAACATTCATTAGACAGCATGATAGGAACTGCATGGAAAAGCACTTTTCACCCCATTAAAATATTAGCGACACACTATTCTACTATACGGAATCTTGTGCATCGACTATACTATGCAAAAAGTCCTGCTCAAGAAGTGCAAAATTGAAATAGCATTCTCCTACATGGAACAGCCAAAGAACTCCTTTAAGAAATAGAACACACCCAACGTAAATACTTTGGAACTGAAGGTGACTTAGAGAATTCTGTACCTTCAGAAAACATTACCAAAAATCTCATAAACACCAACATCCTAAAAAAGTCATAGAAAAAAAGAAATAGCTAAGTTTCAAAACACATCTGCTGAAATATCAGACCAAATATGTGTCTGTTGCAGAATAACGTTTTATAAAAAAGAGCACAAAAATAGTAGATCTAGCCTAAAAAACAGAAGACAATGAATAATCCCAATGGTTCCAATTAGCTTTATATCTAACAGCAGAAGATAAATAGAAAATAACGAACCCCTCAAGAGTGTGCACGCACTGCAATACAAATCTTGACAATAACCAAATGCCATCACGTGCTATCACTAATAACTTATAAATATTCCCATTTCCAAAAGCTCTCCAATAGCTTAACTTGCACTTGCATTATAATAAAAAACAGTGCACCCATTTCAAGCTATAATGAGCCTTCAACCAAAATCAGCCAAATTACCTCTATCCGACCTACTAAAGGGCATCCGTGGCAAAGTAGTATATTTACCATTGGATCTAAAAGAAAATGTACAAACTCTAGGACTTTAATGGCCAATAAGTCAATCATTGATTGTACTAGTTAATGATGTGCCAACAAAAGACAAATAAAATTGGCACCAACTAGTCGACTTAAACAAAGTTAGACAAGCCCTACAATATCTGAAAGAAAACAATGAATACTACAAAGATATAAACATAGAGGAAAACTTAAAAGAAACCACCCACATTATTCAAGAGTCACAAGAAACTGGCCAATTGAAATGTTTAGATCCTGTTACAGCAGCCAACATTTTAGAACAGTATACCATTCACCCAATGCACTCCAAAGACACAATTGATGATGCATTAGAACCATATCAAATGGATCAACCAAAAGGATCTCCAATGAGCATTGGGAAAAAAGTGTAGAAGCACAGTCTTCTCCTCTATTCTTTGCTATCGGAAAAGGAGGACGATATGATGAAAGGTCCACACAAATTAGTGCATCAGAATATCACTCTTTCTGTGTGTATTCTGAAGACCCCAGATTCAGGCAAAATGTTGAATACATTTTCCATCTCCTCTTACAAATTGAACTAGCAACTCTATGTTATGGAGTTGCACACACATTAAAAATAGGCTCTAACTTTTTAAACATATCCGCTACCGAACTGCTTCAAAAATAAAAGACAAATATGAAGTCTGAAGTCAAGTATCACAAATCTCTTGGCAAACATGTGAGGTACAAAAGATTACTGGTTCCGACGTCAGGCTGATGTACGTTATATGCTAAGCAAGCTAGGCCCACCCACATGGTTTGTTACTTTAAGTTGTGCAGAGTACACATGGGATGACTTGCACAACTTCATACACACTACAAACCAAAATAAAGACAGAATAGACATAAAAACAACAGGAAAACTTTGTTCTCTTTACCTTGTAAATGTATCAAGGTACTTTCACCATTGCTTCATAACCATAATGCATTTTATCTGCAATAAAACTACCGCTCCACTTTGAGAAGTGCAACTCTTCTTTTGGAGAAAAGAATATCAATCCAGAGGAGCACAACACATCCACATGCCACTGTTTTATAGTTTATTGAATAATACATTACCTGCGACATCCCTTCAGAAGCCATAGATAGTGACCTACATACACAAGTGTTACGCTTCCAACAACATATATGTGGCAAATACTGCCAAAGTAGATATAAAAACAAAGGTAAATACTATACCAAATGTCGCTTTGGTTTCCCTAGACCAGTGTGCAAAAAAAGACAAGTAAATAGCTTGATGTCTTCTGTTAGACACAGCTTAAATGGCAAATCCCCTAAAAATACATACATTAAAAGGGACGAAGCATCCAAGTACATAAATGATTTCAATGCAATCATTGCCCTCTTGTCGAATGCTAACCTAGATATACAATACATTTCAGACAATTCTGCTGTAGTTGCAAGATATGTCACAGCCTATCTCACCAAGGTGAATAAACAAAGCTGAAGGACCTCTGGGATGACATATAATCTGACAAAACACTATTACAGAAATTGTACAGCTTTGGTATAAAAATGCTCTCCCGTAGAGAATGCGGGTCCTACGAAGCTGCAGACTGTTTAACAAGTACAGCCTTCATTTTATTTTATTTTTTATTTCATATTTATGTAATATCTTATTTATTTTTTCCTTTTCTTTGTGAACTTTTATACTAATTCATGGTTGTTTAACTAGAACTATTTGATTTGAATTGATTTTATTGTTCTTCTTGCTTTTGTAAAGGTTCTTGGGAACCATATACAAATAAAAAAACACAACCAAATATGGTATATCTGAGCACATTGTCTGGCTGAAACTTGGACCAGCCTCATCCCAAAAAAGAGTACTAACATCCTACCAAGAGATAGAAAACATAGCCATAAATGATCCCAACAGCCAGGACATTTAAAATAAACAATGTACCTGACACATACTACCAAAACAGAAGTACCGCTTTAGAAAACATGTGTCTGTATGACATTTCCCAAAACAACACCTACAAAAACAATGTCACACCAAATAAAACAACTGGTGGCATATATTCATTTTCAACTTGTGAAGGAAGCCTAGTGAAACTAACCAAACCCAGTCTAATTAATCATGTAAACTTATCAAGTAAAACTCCACAACATAGAGATCTGTATTACATGACCCTACTTCAACTTTTTAAACCTTGGAGAAAAGAAAAATAATTATTAGGAAAATTTGATTAATTTGAAGCTGCATTTAAAGCAAACAAAAGCAGTATAACAAATGACAATTTCAAACAATTCAAACAAATGTTGGACACTGAACACCAACAAGAGGAAGAAATTGAAGCTGAATTGGACAAAGACACTCCTGAGGGCAGTCAGCGTTCCCTTACAGGAAGCCAAGACCCAATTGGAGAACCACTCATTCTAAATACAGCTGAAAAAGCATTGGCTGAGGTAGAAAATACCCTGTATCAATATAAACAATCTGAGGAACACTTGTCTGTTCTGGAATCTCAGCTAAATGATGATCAACTCATCATTTATCTAGAAGTCACTCAAGAAATTGAGCATGGTTTTAAACATGAAACTAAAACTTGTACCTGTAAAAACACTCCTGTATTTAAGTGATGAAGCTGTTTCTAGCAAAACATTCTTAATTAATATAAACAGCACATTTCTACAATACTGTACAAACAACAGCCCCCACAGGATTAGCTGCTTACAACATAGGTGGTGTCACTTTACATTGACTACTACTCCTCCCTGTAGAACACCAAACAAATGAGAATACTACAAATTGTTAGCAAAAGCTTCTACTGAGGTATGCAGAATTCTAAAACAAATGAAAGTGTTCCTGATAGATGAAGTAAGCATGGTGTCCAACCTCATGGTGGCTTTAATTCATCTCAGAATGCAAGAAGTCTCAAAAAACAACTACGAGGAACTTTTTGGAGGAAAGCATGTTATTGTTTTCAGAGTCCTCCTACAGTTAACGCCAGTGAAAGTGTAATCTATTTTCAAAACATTAAGATGCAATTAATGCTGTAATACTCTCGGCTGCATTGGAAATGTAAATCTCTGGCAACATTTTCACTACAGGGAATTAACTCAAAACATGTGCCAGTCTGCAGACCTCACATATGCTAACACTTTAAAACCATTAGAACTGGGCAACTTACTGAAGATGCTAAATCCATCTTAAATAGTGGACTAATCCATGAGCTATATGGGCAAAATACATCTGCTCCTGATGTCATGAACAATTAACTCAACAAAATCTAAAATGCATGTCCTTAATGACAACCCTTGCAAGCTGTAGTCAATTCAACAAGACAATGTTGAATAAAGGAATGCAGCCTACACTGCACATCAGCTCCACAGACAAACTAGAGGTGCACGGCATGACACTTCCTATGTGTCAACAAGCAACAGCATGACTAAATAGCTTAGAAAAATGTATCTTCAACACAGTCGAATTGAAGAAAATATTAACTTTGTGTCTGAACTGTAGAGTAATTCTAAAACGTAACCTTGACGTAGAACAAGACCTAGTCAATTGGTACAGTTGTTGTTTTCCAAACATATCCGCATGACAACAACATTCAGTTTGTCAATATCCACTTTGACAAACTTGCAGAAGTTAAAAAAATTGGCTGAGCAATAGGACGTTTCCTTCTTTTCCAAGACATGTACGTACGCACACAGCAATTTTCATTGTCACTTGCATATGCTGTCACTATGCACAAATCACAAGGTCTAACCCTAGATCAAGTATTGATTGACATTGGCAGCACAGTCTTTAAAGAAGGTAGTTAACTTTGATGCAAACAAGTAAATGCAGATATTCCTTGCATCCTAGAATACAACAGGTGGTTGGCACTAAACACCACCCATCTAGATAGGTACCCTATACCTCAAAAAATGAAACATTTTAAAAGTCATACAACTAAAATAACAACGACCAAGTCCTGCATCAAACAATACAGCCACAAAACGGTCAAGTACAAAGTCAAATTCACATCCACCAGAAAAGAAAGACACGCATGTTTCTTCTCCAGAAAGATCTGCAGGCCCATCTATTGATCCACAAACAGAACTCTTTGGTCCATTTAAATTCAGAAACCCAACTGAAGTAAATTGTTATGCTCATGTGACAATGAATCTTCCCTTTTCAGTTGCCACCAATTGTTCACAACATTTACTTAAATGGCTCAGACCAGTTGTATTTGCAAAGGCTCGCGCTTCACAGAAATGACACAAATAATCCTGACAACACTTACAGTGTCTCAGGCATAAGGCAATAATTGGGCTACTGTGCAGGAATGGTAACATTCACCATAAGCACACATGAATATCCACAAGAATTCCTAATGTACTTACTGCAAGTACTTTCATACACGTGGAAGCATGCATGCACTCTCTGCAACCATGTTTCAGAAGACCACATCCCTAATGAACAAGTTCTATTTGTATCCATACGAATTCGGAATCTACTCCATTTCACCAGCTTTTGCAGAATGCAAATCATGGCATATTATGCCCTTTTTGCAATTCAGACAATTGTTCCACCATACAAATAACTCACATAGCCAATATGTCATACTAATGCTTCTAAGGTACTATGCAAATGGTACCAAGAATAACTGTAAGCTTACAGGCTTCACACATGGATAAATATCGCTGGGAATGAAAACCTTCACAACAGTAGGCATAAAATACAATGCTGGTGCTGCAACTACTTCAGGGCACTACACTGGATATTTGATAAAAAGAAAAGTCATTGGTTTAAATGTAACGATATCTCCATTACCCAAAAACATAGGTTACCAGCAAATTTAACAAATGCCTACTTAATATTCCTTCAACCCAAATGTAGTCACTAAACTATAGCACAATTAAGAGTTAGAACATTTCCAGCAGTGTCTAACTACATTCATAATACTACAAGAACACATTTTTAAAGTCAATCTAGTTAGAATACGCCAACCGGTATCTAACTACTTAAAAAAATACCTTCATTGCAAAGCTCTTCAAATATGCCATCTCAATTATCATATAACAAAACATCTGCTAACCTCTAATGTAGTTAGAATACGCCAATAGGTATCTATTTCAAGCATTCCCTTAATTACAACATACTTCTCCAATAGATGTTGATATTTGGCTGACCACTACTAAGATTAAATGTCTTCGCTTGAATAAATAACACTGAAACCACCAAATACTGTGCGGATACTCATCCTTTTCTCGATATACCCAGTGCGAGGCAACCAGGAACTGTCTCTTTTAGATGATGATGTTAGTTCATGTTTTTCTCAATATCTGAAAGATTTTCAGATATAAACACCTTTTCTTGGTATGTATTTTTTTCTTCTAGAAGAGTTCAAGCGGGCCAATGGTAGATCATTCAGGAAGGCCAAGAATGTGCACCTTGCAACTCCAACAATTTTCAAGATCATCATTCTTGGGCAGAGCTGTTCAGCTTGCAGAGTCTTCACTGCAGATTCTAGTTCCAGGATCAAATCTTCTGACTTGGAAATTCTTTGCTTTGCTCAGACATCCTGGTGCACAGTTTTTTGATGTTGGCATTAGAAGAGTCATCTTTTTCAGCTAGCGTGTCTATCTTTTTGCCTGTGGTTCTGATACGTTCCTCACTGATATCATCCTTCATTAGTTTCCTCCATGTGACGTGTTCCTATGTGGCCATCCAATTTGGCCTGTTTTTTGGATGCGCTAGGTTGGCCTGGCATATTTACCGGCACGTAGATGGTGGTTTCGCCAGACTAGGTCAAACATTGGTCTTGTGGACAGCAATCTGTTAAATGAAAATGCACAGGCTACTGGATCACCAAAGCGTGACTTCACCAGGTGCACCTAGTGGAGAATTTGTGGCAGTCAACCTGTAACGATGTTCAAGAGTGAGCTATACAGTTAGTGATGTAAGTGCCAGAAACAGATCCACAATATGTGAAGGGATCACTACAGCAAGCGTAGCTGCTCAGTGGGCTTGGGGTTCACGCACCGTTTCTCTTCACGGATGTTGCTATGGCTGATGGCGAATTTCTGTAAACTGTGTCCACCTCTGTGGAAGGGATGGCATCACAAGGGTCCTGTATACACGCTAGGGTGAAACCCCTGTAGACTCACTCAAGCTCAGCCCTTGCAAATGGGTGATCCTCGGGAGGAGGATACTCATGAGAAAGCATACTTCAGATGAGCCAAGTTTCTTTAGAAATGCTCCTGCAGGAACCTCTTCAAACCTGCAAACAAACATGGATGCACGCCATGCATGTGTCCAACCCCAGTAAAGATATGGCATCAGACCCGCAATCAATAGTTTGTTGGAATTTATCGGTTTGGGGAGCGCCCATACATGGTGGAGGTTAGTACGGGGAAGAAGTACTAGCCCTGTTGGTGTTGGTACTAAGGAAGAATAAACCTCTGATGTGCCAGAGTAGGATTTGCAGCTAAGGCATGGGGGTTCCATACAACACACGTTTGGGCATGGCATTTAGCTGTATTGCAGGTGGGTGCAGGCATCAATATTCTCCTCCCAACTTCAGAGCAATTGACTGAGGCAGTCAGGTGTTCATGTCCTCTGTTTTGTAGTCCTTTGTTACTGCCTTGCCCTGTCTTCTTGTAAGTAATCTGGAGCTCTCCTGTACAGAAATCACCTGGTAAGGAGTTTATAGCTTGTTTGGAGTTCTTTTGGAGGGATTTAACTGTGTTTTAGTGTGATTTCCAATCTGTATTTTTGCTGGATTGCCTCTAGAGGGAACTGCCTTTGTGATGTAGTCCTTTTTTTGTGTCGGTTCTTTTTCCCCTCTCCTCTCTTCATAAAAATCGGCTGAATCTCCATCAGCCTCCTCCACCCTCCATTCCCTCTCCCCTGTCCATCTTCCTGCCCCATTCCCACCCACCCCATCCCTGAAACGCCCATCCATCTCCAGGAAGCACTCTTAGGAGTGAGCCCCAGGGCAGCCTTGCCTGCACAGTCGGCAAAGGCCCAAGGACAAGTGACACCTCCTAGGGCACCTCCACCCCCTGTTTACCTGCTTGCCGTGGGGGCCATACAAAGCTGTCTACTGTTACAAACAGGTAAATTGGCAGGAATTGGGAGCATAGCCAGTGCTGCGCTTTCTGAATACTGCCAATACTTTATTACTTTATCACTACTACACAATCCATATCACTGTTTTTGAAATCTCACTGCACTCCAAAGCTAGCCATTGCATTCCATTTTGATGAATTTTGAGAGTAGCCAATGTATTTAATTTAGATGAATGTTTAGGGTAGCCAATGTATTGCATTTATATGAATTGTTTAGGGTAGCCAATGTATTGCATTTATAAACATTTATGGGGGTATCTTATGCATTGCACTTAGATGAATTTTGTCGGTAGCCAATGTATTGAATTTAGATTAACTTTGAGGATAGCCATTGTATTTGCATCAAGATGAATATTTGTGGGAAGCCAATACTGTATTTTACTAGGTGCATTTATATAGCCAATGGGCCGAAATTAGCCGCACTTTGAATTCATCCCCTTCTAAATCCAGCTGCATCTTCACAACAAAGATCCAGCCGGGACACACGGTTACGTATCACACTCCATGCCGATGAATACTAGCTAAAGGCACAACCACCCACCCGCACACATCTGCTATCATGCACTACTCTAAAACAAATTGCACAGCACCTCTGTCATCAGAATGCAGCTATCCCCCCATGATAAATATTCGGTCTAGCTGCTCTTGTGCACTCTCCAGACTACCTCTCAGCACACATCCACTACATGCACTACTCTAAGGCACATTGCACATCTCCTCTGCCATTAGAATGCAGCTATCCCATATGCTACAAATAAGGTCTAGCTGCACACTTAATGACTCTTCTGCTCTTGCATACTCTCCAGACTACCACTCTGCACCCATCCACATGCCAGCTAGACAGGGGTGACTAGGAGGGGCTTGGCCCACCCTACCTACCTTTGTACTGGATAAAATGCACACACGCATTCTATAATTCTCTGATACATTTCCCCTACCTGGACTTCTGCCCCCCAGGGGCGATCAACCTAGAGCGCGTTGGGACCACACCAATGGTCAAAGGCGCTATACTAATGACAATTACATTACACATTACATTACATATGTGGCTAGACACTTCTTATCTGTCCCATGCCCCATGTAAGGAACTTATGTGGCAACAGTAAAGATAGACACAAAATATCAGAGTTCAAGGGTGTTTATTAAACTGTATAAATGGGTGAGAAAAATGCTTAATCTAAACCTAAATCTAAAATGTGATTAAGCTACCCATTCACGGGCTCAGAATGGGGTTGTGTTTTCGGTATCTCAAAATTTGGGAAGGATTACAGGCTTAGAATGTGGTTGGAGCAAAACAAAAAGGTGATGGCTGGAAGGTTTTGAATTAATCATAACCACAGGAATAGCTCTGGGAAAACTCTGGCACACATGCTCAGAACTCGGAGAAGCACAGAGGCGCAGTATGGGGACAGAGCAAATCCTCAAGAGGGGTAAAATCGCACGGGCTCAGAATGAGTGTTGAGGTCACAAGCTATGGATGGAGGCAGCACCTGGGTCAAATTTGGGATCAGCACCCAGGCCTCGGAATGGGGGAAGCATACACGCTTAGAATGGGGCAACACACACTTTGGAAGAGGAGGGCAGCACACAGCTCCAGAACGAGGGGCAGCCCTCAGGCTCACAATGTAGGTGGCGCGCAGGGTCAAAAAAGGGGGCAGAGGAAGAGCAGAACAGGGCCACAGTTAGGGAGCTGCAAATGTGCAGTTTAGCGCTTTACTTCTCTTGAATGCTGGATTTGGCAATTCATCAGGGCAGAGGGTGTCATTGGGTTAGTTCTCTGATGGTCTGTTTCATAACTGTTAATGTGTTCTTGAAGGACAGTGATGTGTGGTGCTAATCAGGGTGATATTTGGACAAAGCTTTGCATAGTATAGGGTTCATAATCAAAGTGGGCGAGGGAATGCTGGAGTCACAGTTCTCCAGTGTCTGCACCAATATATCTGTTGCAAGCTTTACCACCCATGCCCCCATTTCCTTCACTCAAGTTGTTTTATGGTGGCCCTGGGGTAGATGTATGGTCTAGGACTTCCTTTACTGGAACATCAGAGATGCTAACCTGCAGACCACTGCAGCTCCTAGCTACCCCTGGTTCCCCCTCTCTGCATGACTATGCAGCCACATCTTGTGGGTCAAAGAAGCAGAAACAGAATAAGTCCCATGTACCGGGTCTAGAGGTATGTGTAATAGGTCATGTGGTGCCGAATCAGGGCCTTGCACAGTGCACATGCATGCTTTTTGTGGGGCCTATGGCAGCGTGTATAATCCAAGGATGCAGGCAACCCATGGACAAAATGAGGAAGGCGCAGGCAAAGGGGGACACTCAAGAAGGATGGTGACCAAGGTTTACTCTGTTGGAGCTCTCATCTCCTCACCTGTGCAGAAAGCACAGGTGACAGCCCCGTGGGACCTGAGCAAGCCTCACCCAACCTCTCTTCTCACTGATAAGCTATTTGTCTCTCTCCTAACATGGGACAACTGTGCCACCCACACCAACCAGCCGTACGTGCTAATTCCTCTCCTTACTGTACAACAACAGACCTGAGCTAAATATGCTGATCTTGCCATGTCCTGAGTCACGTGACCCAAAGTAGTTCTAGCTTCAGTGGACTCTCTTCCTCTAGCACAAACTATCTATCAGCAGATGTGAGTGAAGACATTGCTAACCATTGCCAGTTTACATTGGGTGCCTACTCACCTTAAATGCACCGGAGCAGGAAGTAAGGGTGCACAGGCCCTCACATCACCAGAGCTCCACCCGTGTAATGCTTCACTACACATATGGAGGCTACAGATCTGATGCTAAAGCACAGTCACACACTCTGAGTGCATGCTCAGCACAGTGAGCGCTCACAGCAAAGTCATCCGACACTCCCGCAAGTGATGGATCTGCATGTGCAGTGTTACAGATGGAGCATGAATATTTGGTGCAACTGGATGTGATGAGGAGGAGGAAGAGGCATCTGCAATGGCTCAAGTTTGGGTTTCATCATGGCAGCAACATCATGCATGATGTGGCAAAGCCTCTGCGTTGTCCTGCCCGCCCATTAATTATCGGTTGCATTCTCCACAAGCAAGCAGCTGAGTGTGGTGCACCATTGGCAGCACCTTTCTTGAGCAGAACCCCTTGGATCACATCATGTGGAATGAAGGGAGCTATTGCCTTCATTACGGGTGGTCAGGGATCTGGACCACATAGTGATGGCGGGCAACTTGAGATGACATATGGAGCTCTACGATATTTCCCTCCTTCTTCAGGGATTGGGGGAGGAGAATGAGAACATCATAGAGGAGGGACTGTGAGGGTGGCAGCATCCTGAGGTAGAGGTGGGGAACTTTACTTGGTGACTGTACCCTGTGAAAATACACAGAGAAAGTTAAGGGGTGGCTGAGCCCTGTGAATAAATCCATAAACCTTACAGGGGAAGATCACTCAAAAATTGTATTGTCCCAAAAGATGGGCCATAATAAAAAATATATACAAAACATATTTTTAAAGAAAGTTCCTATGTAAAAACGTCAAGCACTGGGAGGCATACCTCTTGTGAAATGAATTAGCCTTCTGTGCTTGTGTTAAGCTCTGCATTGTATTCATAATTGCCGGTATATTCTTTTTAAGTCTGCTGGCCTCCCCCGGGTATTGTAACGGCAATTATGAATGCAACGTTGTTATATTTATGATCGCCGGCACTTTCGCTTTAAGTCTCCCAAGGTCCCCTGAGCCGGGGGAGCCCAGGAGCCTTCAAGCAAAAGTGCTGGCAATTATAAATACAACTGTGTTGTATTTATGATCGCTGTGGCTTTGTTTTTAAGTCTCCCGGGCTCCCCCAAGTCTGGCAGAGCCCGGGAGACTTAAAAAGAAAGTCCAGGCAATTGTGAATACTTCGCCGGCCGCGGGTGGAGTTTTCATAATTGCTGCGACTTGAGTTTTCAGTTTCCCGTGATCGGGAAACTAGAAATGAAAGTCGCAGAAAATATGAAAACTCTGCAGACGGCTGTAACGCTCACTTGATATCCCCAGTGCGTCTGGAAGGCTCTGGGATCTGGAACCCTGGATGCGTAGTTGCCCAGCGCGGAATAACAAATCTGCAATCACAGAAGGGAGGATAACTGCCTCTAATGGGTGAATCTCCCACCTCCCTCTGACTGATCCCTCTCCCACTGAGTCTCTCACCTTAATTGTTTGCAGGGTGAGCTATCCGTCCTGCGTCTGGTGCAGGGGCGCTTGGCATTTGTTGGCAATCTGCCTGAGTTGCTTCACTGGTGCAGTGTGCCTTTCTTCGGGTCCAGGCCTGCTGCGACCTCGACTCTGCCAGTAGGCAGGTAGGTTTGTTAATTGTAAGTCTTAGTTCTTTTTTATGGTGGAAATCCCCTTAATGTTTTTATCGTCTTCTTTTCAGGTGCGAAGGTGTGATGCTGTCGTGCTGGATGAAGAGGCACTTTCTAAGGTAAGGGAAAGCACGAAGCGAGGTGTTCTTTATTGTCTTTTTGAAGCTAACCTGTGTTCTATTCTTCTTCTCCACACAGGCTGCTGCGATGCTACGAGTGGATGAGAGCACAATGAAAACTGACCCCATGGATACGTTAAGGTAAGTTAAGCGCTATGTGGGCATTAAATATTGAAAGCGAACCTGAATATTTTTCCTTATCTCTTGCAGGGTGTTGCCGTGGCGTTCCGGATGGAAGCGCTGCGTAGTGCGATGGAATTCAGGTAAGAATGATGGAATTCGATGTTTTGGAAGCACACGCATTCTAATATTGTTTTTCCCTCTCTTGCTTTGCAGGTCGCGATGTTCGAACGGGAGCCATCCTGTGGCCGTGGGATGCTGGAATTCCTCAAGCTAGTACTCACAGGTGATGTTTCTTCTTCTCTCTGTTTCCACAGGTTGCGGCCCGGTTGAAATGCTGAGCGTAGGATGGTGTATTCTCAGATAAGGCAAGTAATCTTGTTCTTGTTCTTGCAGGATAACAGGAAGATGCTGAAGACCAGGAGCTGGACACGATGAGCGTCACGCTGCTAGTTGCAGAATAACGCGAAGCGTGTTCTGCAGTCTGCGTGTGGTTTATATAGCCCATGTAAAGTAGTACCAGGTAAAGTAGTTCCAGGCCCAGCCACACCCAAAACACTAGACTGCATGGCTGGGTTCATAAGAACTGAGCTATGCGGTTGCTTCCATGTTGGATTTAAAGACCCATGTACATAAAAAAAAGCAAGCCTGATAAGTCTCTCCTTACCGCATATGAGCCTGGTACCAAAGGCGCCAGGACTAGCTCCAGGAGCCTTTTTGCAGAAGTTTTAAGGCCCTTAGGGTTCTGGTGGGAGCCTGCTTGTGGCACAGCTTGTGCCCCTAACAGTGGTCATGACAGCGGCCAGCAACGTATTTATAATTGTTGTGCCTTTCATTTGACATTTCCTGTGCTTCCCTGGGTTTGGGGAGGGTGGAAAATGTAAAATGAAAGTCAAGGCAGCCTCCTCTCTTCATGTTACCCTCTGCTCTCTGGCAGCAACAAGCAAAAGCTCCCAGTAGGGGTCTTTTGGTTGATTATTGCTGCCAGGGCAGTGCTTAACATGAACAGAGGAGGCTCATTCATTTCACAAAATGGATGTCTCCTAGTGCTTGACATGTTTTACTTTGAGCCTCGTTTGCTCAAAATTTTACATAGCAACTTTCTTTAAAAATAATTTTTGTATATATTTTTTAAGATGACCCATCTTTCGAGACAATAACATTTTTAAGTGAACTTCCCCTTTAAGGGTTGACAGCACCATGTGAAAGAGTCCAAGAAACATTATTCATGACCGCACCCTGTGAATAAACATGAGAACCTTAGTGGGCAGCTCCACCCTGGAAAATAAGACTCTTAGTAAATGGCTATGCCCTGAGAATGTTAATGGGTTGTTGACCCCTCTGAAAGAGCCAGGAATGTCTGTGGGCAGGTATGGCCGGTGGGAAAAATAGACACAATCAGTGGGTGGCTATACCCCCTGATAGGAACATGAGAACCTGAAAAGGTAACTGCACCCTGTGGAGGAAAATGAAACTGTGTGGTCAGGTTTTGCAAACAATACTTGCACTGTAGACAACACAAAGGCTTGCGTAAGACAGCAAATGTTCAGGGTCTCTAGCAGCCACTAGTAGTACAGCTATCCATTTCCCAACCACACATACCATGAAGCAACCCCACTCCACGTTTCAGTGTCTGACACGTGCCAGGTAACGCATCATTATCATCACCCGAGATCATGTGTGGGCCATGGGTAGATATTGTTCCATAGTCTTCGCAATGAAATGCACATTAATTTGTATAAATGTCAAATGTTCAACATAGGATACTGCACACCATTTCCTGTGGTTAGTGACAATAGCCAAGGCCACACTAAGAACTCTCTTGGTCTGCACACCTGCAGAGGGTATATTAGCATTTCAGCTGCAACTCACACACGTGACGTTGGCCAGATGGGCCCCTTGATGTGCCAATGCTATAACGGTTCATCATCTCTTCCCATGTTTCAGTGTCTAAGAGATAGACATCAAGCATATGTGCAGCTGATTGTCCAAGTCACTAAAGTGTGTGACCCACAGTTTCACCTCCCTGTAGGCTCTGCACACACTGTTCTCAAATATTTCAAAAGGTATCAGTGATGTTTGGCCCACTAATAATACTGGATTGACATGCCTGGTGTAGTTGACAGAACCTAGGCCGGTAGTTGTTCTTCGTGCTGCCTGTGTTTTTTCTGCAATTGATTTTGCAGGCACTGCAGTAAAGCATCCTTGAACATGTCCACAGTGCTGCTTCCTTGCGATGTTTGCCAAGACTCCTCCAGAGAAAGGCAGATGAACAGCAGCCACGTTTACTTTGAAACGTGGGTCTGCAAGGGAACCCAGCAGTTAGTCAGTGTTACCTTTAAATACAACCACTCTTGGATCACTTGAAAGTATGTTGCTCACCAGCTGTGCCACAATTCAACACCAGCCAAGGCATGGGCACTCGCCATGGTGGTCTTAATGAGCTCAGCCAGGTGCACCGAGGGAGAACCTCACTCAGAGATATATTGTAAGGACTAACCTACATGGTGGCCATCTTGAAAGGCTGTAGCACAGAGCAGACATCAGACATCAATGGACACAGGTTAAAAATGACCATCTAGAGTTCTGATGTGAGCGTTGCAAGAATCTATGATTGTATTGCTCGCATAGACTGTTCAGAATGTGCAAATCAGAGTTCCAATGCATGTGCAATGCTAACGTGTAGCACTGTTGCAGTTGCGCAGTGCATTTTTGGCATAGTAGTCCAAGCTGAAAAGGGAGATGATCTTCTGGCCCACAGCAATCATTTCTTTCTCTCACAATTGCTGACAAAGCATGTGGCCATGAGGTGAAAGCCATGTGCAAAGCAGGAGACATGCATTCTCTTATCAATTATTAAGGCAGGAAGGACATCCAAACCATTGTTTTCCGCAACAAGGCCCACACGCTAACTACAAGGCCTTAGCCATAGTTCTGCCATCTTCTTTGCCTTCACCCTCTCCCAAATGTCAAATCCCTTGTTGTCACACCCTTCCCCCTTTCTCACCTGTATGTCCTTGATTGCAGTCTTCTTGGGAGCTCCTTCCTTCTTCCTCACTGATCGGGACTTGTACAGGAAAGGACGTGAGTCTTCGGGTTCCAGTGTGAGGAGTGGCGACTGCCTTAAGCAGGGCTGTGTTCAGTATTGAGGAAGGTTACGGCGGCGGAATCCAGGAAGGAAGGGGAACAGGTATCAAATGCTCAGAGGGTGCTGGGGAGCCAGCAGCACCGAGCACGAGACGGAGTCCAGGATGAAAGGGAGAATGGCCTGGCAGAAGCAAGGCAGGAAAAAAAGGGGATTCCAGGAAGGAGAAAAAGGGAGGCTGTTTCTCTGTATATAGGTGGGGGTCACACTTCTATTAATACTATAGCCTCTGCGTCTGTGGTGTCATTCTTCTGTGCCTCCTAAATATCGCTGATTTCCAACAGCAATGTTTGATCCCATCTGAACTCTGATGGAAAACATTCTTTCTCATGACCATCATCCATCTCATCATCATTACTGTCTGACACAGTGGATGAGGATGGCAGATATAGGCCCCTGGCACACTCTTCCACCTTCCGCTTTTCATGTACTCCATCTGTCAAAGGTCCATGATCCTTAGTAAATACCATCAGCATATATCGCCATTTCTGCTTCTGAGATGGTGGACTGAACTGAAAGTGCAATCTTCTCTGTTGTTGAGTGTTAACTTTAATGGTGCAATGCCGGCACACTTTGTTGTCCTAGTTGAGCCGGAACGAGGCTCGCGCATGCGTACAACTGGTTAGTATGCTCTGCAACATTCCTCCTTTTCTTTAAATGAAAAACAGAACAGTACCATAACAATATGCAACGAATCAACGTGAGTCAAAATGTATTACCACCACAGCTTTCTAGGCATCGGTGTACATTACGTAGTCCTGGAGTCGGGCTGGATGCCTCCTCGCCTCCCTGCTCGGGTATCTCCGGCTGTCTTCCTGGGTCAGACGTGGCGAGTCCACTGGTAGAGGATCCCCTCCACCGTCATACCCTTCGGTCATCAGGGTGATGCCTGCATTCTTGGGCTCGTTGGCCCCCTGGTTTCCTTCGGGCGGATGGCCTACAATCTCTTTGAAATAGGACACATTACGGGTCACAGTTACGCGTCCATCAGCCGCAGTAATCATTGATCCTTTCACATGTGTCACCCCCCGGGGATGAGGTTCATACGTAAGGGATATCTTCCTCTTGGGATGCCTGTTTTGTATCAATACTGTGTCTCCTACAGCAATGGCCTTGCCTTGTAGATTTCTCCGGCTGCTCTCCCTCTCATTCCTCACCTGCCACTCCTCTCGAATGCAGTCATTGTCAATTATACCTGGTTCTCTTCCCTCCACCTCAGGTATGAGACCTCTGGGGCAACGTGTAAACAGTGCCTCCGCAGACGCTACTCCAGTAGACTGGTGCAGGGTTGCCCTATACTCCCTAAGGAATTCAAACAAGTTCTGACGTAGCTCCCCACCTCCATTCAGCGAAATTCGGAATATTTTGTTTAATGTACGCATAAACCTCTCCGCTTCACCATTGGCCCTTGGCCAGAGGGATGTCACTTTTCAATGTCTGATGCCGCGGTCCTCCATGTGCTTGGCGAATTGCTGACCCTGGAACGGCAGGCCATTGTCCGAGCAAAGTTTGTACGGAAAACCATGTGTGGCGAAGATTTTCTCCAGAGCTAATATGGGATGATCGCAAGCCGTAGACTCCACCAGCTCGATCTCCGGGTACCTGGACCACTGGTCCACCACTACCAGGAAATACATACCTCGCCCCGTGGACCCAAAGTCCATGTGCACAGTTCCCCACGGCTGTTCGCTCCTTTCCATGGATTGTATCGTGGGTCCCCTCTCGGCAGGGCTAGCAGCCTGACACGGAATACATAGATGCACATATTCGTCCACTCGCTTATCTAAGTCTGGAAACCATACCTTGGCTCGCAAACGTGCTTTAATTTTCCCCGTGCCCTGGTACCCTTTGTGAGCTAGTTCCAGTACTTTCACAACCAGGGTGCGAGGTATGATAATCTGCCATCCCCTCAGCATCAGACCCTCTTCTGACATCAAGAGATCATTTTGGGCCCTCCACAGTGACTGCATGTCTTGTTGGGCCCCCATCTCTCTTCTGGTGTTGTTGGCCAGTACTCCTTTCCAAGCACCGCTGTCCATGGCCGCCTGAATGATTTGAGACACCTTGTCGTTTCTCAACGCTTCCACTATCTCTTGAACTGATAACGCCACGGGCATTGCCGCTTCCACCAAATTACGGACCATTTCAACACCTTCGATCACCTCCAGTTTCTCTTTCGTATGGTTGGCCCCAGGGTGACGAGACAAATAGTCAGCGGGATTCGATCAGGGACAACATCCACCGCTCTATCCGAGGGGGTGGCTTCGAGAAGCCGCCCTCCATGATGGGGATCAGTGGCTTGTGGTCCGTGATGACCACCACAGGTTTCCCCAAAATGTATAGTCTGAAGTGCTTACACCCCCATAGGATGGCCAGCGCCTCTCTTTCAATCTGTGAATATCTTTTTTCTGTATCAGACAGAGCCTTGCTGGCATACGCAATTGGATACATCTGTCCTTGGGCATCTGCCTGTAGTAGCACCGTGCCCAGTCGCACCGGGCTGGCATCCACAACAATCTCTGACTCTCTCTCGGGATTAAAGTACGCCATTGTTTCACTACCAGTCAGCGCAGCTTTAATGTCTTCAAAAGCATTCTGTTCTCTGGTGGTCCATGCCCAGACGACATTGTTCTTAGTAAGCGCTCTCAACGGCTCTGACAAAGAAGCTAGATCCTGAATGAACCAGCCACAGTAGTTCACCATACCTAGGACACTCCTGACCTTCGAGGGTGGTTCCGGGGCCGCTGCTTCTTGTATATCCCGCATTTTCTCTCCATCTAAACCCAAAGAATTCAATTCGGTCTTTAATAAAACTCACATTTACCCTTGTGCAACGTGAGGCCTAGGTTTCTGATCCTGTCCAAAGCCATTTCAAGTCTTTTCATGTGTTCCGCTTCTGAGGAAGCAAAAACCAATATATCGTCACTTAAATTTATGACACCTTTCAGTCCAGTCAGGACACCTCGGATGACATTTTGAAAAACTTCAGCCATTGACGAGATGCCGAAGCTTAACCTTTTGAACTGATATAGGCCCTCATGTGTAGTGAAGGTCGTAATATAGCGGGACTCAGGGTGTACCTCCAACTGATGATACCCAGAACGGAGGTATAATTTAGAGAATACTCTGGCACCCTGGAGTTTGCCCGCTGTATCATCCAATGTCGGAGTGAGGTGCCTCTCTCTTCTGATTGCCATGTTAGGCAGCCGCATATCGTCACAAATGCGTATGGCCCCCGGCTGTTGGGTTTCGCCACAACCACAATTGGGGACAACCATGGGGTGGGGCCTTCAACCTTTTCAATAATGTCAATATCCACCAAAGCCTGTAATTCCTGTTTGACTTGCAACCTCAGGTGAAAAAGGATTCTCCTGTGCTTAAGTGCCGTTGGCCTCACAGACTCATCGATGTGGAGACAGATGGGGTTTCCTTTGAGCTTGCCACGCCTCTGAAAATGTCTGCGTAATGCTCCATGATGTGGTCAATGGCTTCAGATACACTGACATGGCAAAATGAACAATGTTCAGCGCCACTGAGCCGCACAGCAGTGAAAGGGAGCTCACTTGCGTGACAAAGAATCTGGCCTTTATAGCATTCTGTCCATGGGTGACTGACGCCACGAATTACCCCTTTAGTGGTAGGGGTGTGTCTCCCCCAAAGGTGTAGATTCTTGCTTTGGTGTGCACAAGCACCGGCGGGCTTGGTAGAGCCTCATAGTGTTTCTTTGCTAAAACACAGACTGATGCTCCCGTGTCAATTAATACTGGGGTTGGGGTTTCCCCGATGTTGACCATGCAGGTAGGCTGCATCTGCTTCCTTGTGCATGACGCTATATTCAATATGAAAAATACTTCCTCTTCATCATCCTCCTCTTCTGCGATGTCCAGTTCTTGTAGACTTTGTTCTACTGCCGCAACATTTTTAGACTTTCTTGTGTTACCACTGCCAACCCTCGCTAGGCCTATGGACGTAGCCACTGGTACCACTGCCCTGCATACTCTTGCGTAATGTCCTGGCACGCCACAATGGCCACATATTCTTGTCTTTGCTGGACACTCTCCCACATGAGGGAGATCATAACCACAGTACTGACATGAATGCAGGGTGTTGGGGTATTGAGAACCTTTGGGCTTTTTCTGACCCCAACGCTGCTTTTGAAAGGCTGAGTGACCAATGGCTATGCCTTCTTCACATTTCCCCGGGCGGACAGCCACATCCATCCAGGCTTCCCTGCTCTCCGCCAGTTCATATGCACATCCCATGTCCAAAATTTGTGCCAGCGTCAGGCCGGGCTCACGGAGCACCTATCTTCTCAGCTTCCGCGAGCTGCACCCTTGAATAGGTTGGTTGCGTACCATGCCTTCCTCATTCTCCCACCTGCATGTGCTGGCCAATTGCCTTAACCTCCCACAGAACTGGTCCAATGTCTCATCCCCAGACTGCTTCTCTGCACACATGACAAACCTGTCATAATCCATATTTGCTAGCGGTAGGAAATGATTTTGTAGGGCAGTCTGAACAGCTACATATGTCCTCGCCTGCGAGTTCAATGATTCAAAAATCCGATGTACCTCCGATCCTGCAGAGTACAGCATAGTTGCCACCTTTGCGTCGTCCTCTGTCTCACCGGTGGCCCTAAAGAACGTTTCCAGCTTCTCTACCCATAACAACCATTTGGGACCAAGCTTGGACAGGGACCCCAAGAGGTTAAACTCTGGCATAGGCGCCAAAGCACCTTGTTGTCTGTGTGGCACTGGTGCTGGAGCAACAGAGGCATCTTCCTGGTCTCCCGTGCTGTCAGACCACATAGAGCACCCCACTTTAGCATGTGAGGCCGCATGTCTGTCTCCTCCTCGCGATGAAGCATGCCCCAGTTACTTGATTCCTCAGTGTGCAAGGCGTAGACAGCACATGTGGCCAGGATCTTCACATCGGCAGGATCATGGTATATGGGATACCAGCATACCAATTCAAATGCAGTAAATCACAGCCATCTGGTGTCAGAAAGTCGTGAGGCTTCCAAAAATTGAGTTAGAAATAACACAATCGGCGCACGAGCACCCTTGCAGGCCGCAACCGTAGTGTGAAATATGCCAAAATGGCAGCCAACTTGCCATGTAGGAATCAGTGCTTCGTGAGCGTGTCAGATCAACTCATCCTCGGATTAGAATGTCCTTCTGAGGATTCCGCCCCCCCCACTTAGCGTCTTCCTCGTCACCAAAGTTGGATTCTATGATTGCCCCAGGCCGCCCTTCATCGCACACACACACCTGCAGTAATAATACATGGACACGTCTGTGCTATAAAGGGTCCCGGCGGCGAATGACGCCTTTGGGTTCCTATTTTATTCAACTTGCATGCGTGAGCCAGAACGAGGCTTGCGCATGCATACAACTGGTTAGTACGCTCCGTAACAATCTTGTTTGGGTGCTGACATGTTGTTCCAAATGTCTGTCCCTGAATCACTGCTGCTCATTCCCAGCAAAATGAAGTGAGTGTGCCTATCCAACCAGCTGTCTTCCTGGATTTCCGGTTTCTCCTCAAATGTCAACGAATGGCATATATCTCGTCCTCTAAATTCAAAAGACGGTCACTGATCGTTGCGCCACACACCTCCTCGAATCTTTAATGCTCCCTCCCAGAAAGATCAGGCATGTTTGCCTGTCCCTCATGCTGCCCTGAGTGTTTCTGAGATCCTCCAAGGTGTCCACTGATGGCAAATGTGACATCCACTCCCTTCAAAAAGCAGACACTGACCGGCATGCCTCCCCAAATCTCTGCTGCTCCCTCCGAGCAGGCAAAATTAGCTGTGTATGCCTCTCCCACCAGTTGCCCTGATAGATACCAGGCTCTTCCAGATCCACCACCCAGCTGTCACCCTATGGCACATGTAACCTTTACGCACTTCAAGACCGACATGGACACTGAATGGAAAGCCACCCACCTCCTTGAATCTCTGGGGGTGGCAGCTGTGTTGTTCATCGATTCCAAATCACATGAAGTATCACATAGCTCTGCATAAGCAAAACACCCCTAAATCCATCTTTCTGACTGAGTCTATATTCCCTCACTACCTCTCATCGCCCTTCTTTCGAACAACTAATTCAATTGCACTCCATTTCATAGGGTCTTTCCGAAATGTCCCAAGTATGACTCCAGCAATTAACATCAGCCTCTCTGAAAACTGCCTCAGACTGAATGGGATCTCAGCCAGGTTTCCACCATTAAGTCATGTGGAATAACTCTGGGCAAACTATTCTAAACGTTTTCTGAGGTTCATCCTTGACAAATCACCAAACATTTGGGTAGTTTACGTTTGGTATGCCAAAGTTCATCAAACCATTTTTAAACACAGAAAAAAACTGAAATCCTATGGCGTGTGTGTGACACCCATAAGCAAAGAAAATGCTGATGCCTCCACAGTCAAAAAGTGCCAGTCATGTGGCTCAGAGGGAGAAGATACCACGAGTGAGAGTCACTGCAGAGCCTCCCAAAAGACAGGAAGGAATATAGGTGCTGGAGTAAATCTATGGAGCAAGAGATGTATGGGCAAGTAGCGAGTAGAGCTGGTAAGTGAAACAAGCACTGACATAGCCAATCACGTTGGCTTTTGTGTAAGCAGTGTGGGGGCATGTGTGAAAGATTCCACGTTTACCAACTGTTACAATGATATGCCCAGATGCTTTTTGCATTATGTCCCTAGGCACTGCACAGGCAGATAATATGACTGCAGGGGCAGCTCACCAGACCACACACACACACAGACAAACACACACACTCTGCCCCCAGCACTAAGCACATATAGATGCATGGAATATGGTCTTGCTGTGCTAACTGTGCACTACTGAATTTGGGTTTACAGTTAATTTGTTTGCCCAGGGCCACAACAGTATCCGGCTTTGCTTTGATATCATTGAATAATGACCTTGCTGTGCAGAGTGATAACAATGTAGTTTGCCACCTCTGTCATGGAATTTTGCACGCCTATGTTAACTTCCCATAACTGAACCTCACACCTGGCACTGCGGTGGCAGGTGTGAGGTTAGAACTTTTCAATGGATGCGAACAGCACACATCCTTGTAAGTGGACTGAGCACCTGGTCACTCTGAAAATACCATGGTTTTGATGGCAGAGTCAGAGAATTGTCATTGCAATGCAAGGAAAAATCCTGACAAAGTATCCCCGCCTGTAAAAGCAAACCCCAGCGCAAACACAACAGTCCCTCTCCAAACTTTTATGAGAAGGCTAACGAACAGTCAATAGTTGATTACACCATGCAAAACCTCTATGAGAAATGTCTCCTGCTTGCACATATTTGCTTGATTTCGTTTGTTGTATCCACTTTTTCTTACTCCTCCTTGCTCCCTCTAGCCACTTGCTATAATCTATCTATTATCTATCTTTGAACTACCTTATGTACCCTTGCAATGCCTTGTGGGTCTTGCCTTTTTCTATTGGCAGTGGTAATAAAGCTAGACGTTTAACTCAGTCTAGAAATGGCTGTTCATTTGACAACCTGCTTCCACATTCCCCGAGATGTGCTTTGAACACCACCATCAATCAATATACACATTATTTGTTATTATTATTACTATTTTCTTATTATTATTGTGTTATAGTCATATAATCGACTTTTCACTTAAGACAGTACACAACACTACTCACAGCTCATGAAATCGATTATTCCCAAGTATGGTGTTATAACGCAACATTTTAGAGTCAATCCACCAACCCTGAGGCATTGTTCATACAACTCTAGCCTCTTCAATACTTTTACAAGTTCAATAGATAAAAAGGCTTAGTGCCCCGAGGATAGGCGATACCAAAAATCTCTCATTTCCAGCCATCTAGACTTATCAACAAATCGCGCAAATGACTGGATTCTTAATTCTCTTGATCCTTGGCACTCCATCAGAATGTGGTATAATGTTTGTCAGATCGCCAGTTTACATAGCGAACAAATGTTTACCCTAGGTCTAAGTCTCAGTCTACTCGATTGTACTTCACCTGTGGGCAGTAGATTTAGCCAGAATCTTAGCATGACATCTCTTCCTCCACTATCCGGAAACTATATAACATACTGTGGCAGAGCTCTGAAGCATTTATCCTGCAAAGATGGATTACTGTGGAGGTTTAGCCCTCTCCTGGCATTGATAGTATTTTTCCATTCCATTCAGCAATCGTTAAAATGCTTTCAGATTAGTGTTTCGCTCTACCTCATTTCTCTGGAGGCGCTGCACAGTGCACGAGACCTTTGCCTTTAATTTTTTCATGAAGTCATTTGTTCCTTTGAGATCTTCATGACATGTAAAAATTAAAATAAATAAATAAAATAAAATAAATCAGTATATAGGTCTACGTATAATGTGTTATCTTGTGGCTATTAACTAGCCTATACAGCTGCATCAATGTCCACTCCAAACACCCCCCAATGGTTTTAAGCCTAATTCATATCGAAGAGATACTTTTGGTAAAGAGAGGGGGGAGTGACAGAGCCTTCTTCCAGAGCCTTTCCTCTAGATAGTCCCAATCCAAATCCTAAACTTGGGATTCAATACCCATACTGTATAGAATCGTGGGGATTGCTTTCCCCTTATAGAGTTTACTCATTGGAATCAGAGAGAATTTACAAACGTTATTTTTTTTTATATTGTCCACGTGTGTAGCTAATAGGTCAACTTTAGCTGGTACTCTTTTATTTGACTAACATGTGCATGAGCTGTTACTCTGAAACCCAGATATTTGGTTTCCAAAACTGGTTTTGCAACGATTGACTCCATCATCCATCTATGAGACCGACCCTTCTTTACTCGTGTACCAATCCTTACTAGATTGGTTTTACCTGTGTTCACTTCAAGCTCATATATCGCTGCATATTTGCTCATGGCATTCGGTAGTTGTTGGATTCCCTGCGGGGTAAAGTCCATGAGTAAAATATCATCTGAATAGGCCAGCCAGGTCAGCGTCTGCTTACCAATCGTTGGGCTTGCAAGAGAATTCTTATTCAGAGTATTCTTTAAATCTGCTTAATACAGATTAAAGAGGCAAGTTGCAAATATGCAGCCCCGTCTCACTCCTCTTTCAGTAGGTAATGGGCTTGGTCAAATGGCCCTGCCCATCCAGTCTGACTAAGATGTTAGTGTCATTATGCAGATATACCAAAAATAGACAGAGGTCTAGGTGGAATAACCAATTCTTTAAGCTTTAGAAAACAGTTTGTCCTATTCACAGTGTTGAATGCTTTTGTGAAGTCAATGAACGCCACATATGGTCAAGAGCTTCCAGACCGCCATGCATTATCCCTAAGTGTATTTATTATTAGGAATTTCAGAGTTGCTGAAAGACTGCACCTAAAGCCAATTTGTGCTTTATCAAAACGTTTTTTCTGCAGCCCAATTTTCCAATTTCTGCAAGACAGCTCCTGCGAAAATGTTACAGTCAGCATCAAGAAGGGCGAGCGGGCGATAATTGTTTGGATTTGGCCGATCGCCCCTCTTGAAGATGGGCACTACTACTTCAGACTTCCAGCTCACAGAGCACTGTCACCTCTCAAGACAATTCTCAAAGAGTAAATGGAGGACTGTAGCCCAAGTCTCTACATTGTCCTTCAGGACTGAGTTTGAGAGGCCATTTGGCCCTGTTGATCTTGAGCGCAATGGTTATTTAATTAAATTCCTAATAACATCTATTGTGACACAGCCAGTCCAGGGAGCATCTATTAAGGTTTTATCTTCCCTATGCTGAGTACTACTGAATAGTGGTCAAAAATGGGAACACCACATCTCATCTGTAACACAGTTACTTTGTGCTGAGGATTGGGTTACCTGTCCGCCTTCCATTAAAGACCAATAATTATGAGCATTATTAGTAACAAGGGCTTACAACATTTCCTCTCCCTGTCACTGATATCCAAAATGTCTATTGTCTCTATTCTAATTTTCATAAGAGGCTAATAGTATTTTAAAAATCTTTTATGAATTAGTCTCTAGCTCAAATGTTCTTTCTTAAGAGTCTTGCATCTTTTCTTAATTCTCTCTTCTGATTCCAAGTTGCTTCATCGAAATCAAATTGATGAGACATAGTCATTCCTAAACCGGACAAACCCCCGGAGATATGTGCCTCTTATAGGCCGATCTCGTTAATTAATGGTGAAGCCAAAGTCTTAGCTAAGCTCTTAGCCAACCGGCTCCAACCGGTGGCGGACACCCTGATACACCCAGATACACCCAGATCAGTGTGGCTTCATGCCTCATAAATCAACCCGAATGAATCTGCGCCGACTCCACCTGGCGATGCAATGGGCTCCTATCCTTGATACTCCACTGGCCCTTTTAGCAATAGATTTTGGAAAGGCATTTGATTCAATACAGTGGGACAGCCTTTGGGAAATTATGGTACGTATGAGGTTTGGAGAGGGCTTTCTGGGCTGGGTAAAACTTCTATACACAAACGTACAGGTAGAGGTCAGAGTGAACGGGTGGACTTCCCGATCCTTTTTCCTGGGCAAGGGTACACGACAGGGGTGTCCCCTTTTCCCCCCTCCTCTTTGCCCTTGCAATTGAACCGTTGGCTCTCTGGCTCTGTCAGAGTGAGGCATGGACAGGATTCAGATGGCCTGAGGGACACGAAGATCGAATATCCCTTTACGCTGACGACCTTCTGCTGTATATGGCGGAACCGACTCGGAACTGCCCTCTGGTAACCCAGATGCTCGTGGACTATGGGGATTTTAGCGGGTTGAAAATTAACTGGAAGAAATCCGTACTCTTCCCGGTGAAGGGGGGGGGGAACAGGCCATCCCGCTGGACTGCCCATATCAGTTGGAAAGGCAGGGCTTTAAATACTTGGGGGTCTGGATAACGAGTGATCCTACCACCTACACAAAGCACAATCTCCAGCCGATCACTGACTGATATGCAGCTGACATCCGTCACTGGAAGCTTCTCCCCCTGACTCTCATGGGCAGAGCGGCACTCTTTAAAATGATGGCACTCCCACGATATCTCTATGTCCTGCAGAATGCCCCACTTACGATCCCCACCTCCGAATTCAACCGGATAGATTCCCTCCTTAGGGAACTCATCTGGGGGGGAGGCCAGTCACGTATAGCTTTGAGCACTTTGCAGAGATCTATCTGGGAGGGAGGGATAGGAGTACCCCACCTCCAAACCTACTACTGGGCTTCACAATTCGTAGTGGTCAATGACCTGCTTCATGGTGACCGGGCACTGCCTCACATAAAGGCTGAGGTGGACACCATGCAATGTACAGATCCAATACATCACACATACCAATCCCCACAGCGGCCCTCTCTTCCGACGATTGGGTCGCACACCACTGCTGTCTGGAGGCAGGCACATGTGTTTGTAGAGTGGGCAAACAAGATTACCTCGGCACAACCCCTATGGTATAACAGCAACCTGAAAGAAATAGAGAAGTTCGAACCGTGGCCACACTGGGTGAGAGCTGGAATCTTGAGGGTAGAAGACATCCTGAGGGACGGGAAGTTAATCTCGTTCGAAGACTTACAGGACAAATTCCAACTTCCAAATACTGAGCGGTACCACTTTATGCAATTGATTCACGCTCTGCAAACCCACATACCTCTGGAGGAGGTAGCCCCCGACTACACACCCATAGAACGTAATATACTCCCATCCTACATCCCCGCCAAATGCACGTCCATCCTTTATAACGCCATGACATCCTTTGCTACCTCCGAATTACTGCGACTAAAGACCAAATGGGAAAGGGATGTGGGGGAAATAGCTCCAGAGGGAGGTGGCCATCTCGTCCAGGTTGAGGCTTGTGCAGCTCAAGATCCTGCACAGGGTCTACTACCCTAGGACCACCCTGTATGGCTGGAGGAGGGCAACAAACCCGAACTGTCTCCGGTGTGGAGAGGAAGAAGGAACTTTTTTTCATATCCTTTGGGCATGCCCCCAGATCCACGTCTTTTGGAACGCTTGCTGCACAGAACTGTCTAGGGTACTCAATCGCTCTATCGAAATGGACCCACGGGTCCTGGTCCTCGGGGTGCCTGATGAATCCGATTCCAATAAATGGGAGAAACTGCTTTTGAATACTGTGGCGGCCCTAATGAAATGTAAAATTGCACAAAAGTGGGGAGTCCTGGACCCCCCAACCCTGGAGCGGTGGGTACTGGATATGGACTTGTGTGCCATGATGGAACAACGGATCTACAGTATGAGAGAATGCCCAACTAAAGCATCCAAAATATGGGGGAAATGGGAAGAATATGGGCCCTGAGGGCTGGACGCTGGTAGTCATTATATGACTGGCTTGAGAGCAGGCCTGGGGGGAGGAACGATGGTGGCCAATGACATTAATACTTGGCAGAGTCTTGACGGGGGATGCTGTTCTGTAATGATTTTGCTGTCCTTTTCGTTTGTTTTTGCTTTCTTGTTTTCTGGTTGTTTCGACCTTGTTATGAAAAACAATAAAATATTTTATTAAAAAGAAATTGATGAGACATCCCCTTCTTTTGCCCTATTCTCCATGGTTTTTACAGATTCCAGGAATTGACCAAACTTATCAGGTTGACATTCTGTGTATAGGTCTTCCCAGGGGATACTTTTGACAGTAATTACCAATTTTTTTGTTCAAATCTTTCCCATTCCGGTTGATTTTTACTAGACAATTGTTCCCCTCTTTGATGGCCAGATCTATATGCTTAACAATAGCTTTCAAATACGCTCCATCCCGGATTTTTAAGAGTTAGTACATTATGATCATTCCTCTCTGTTTCTTTTATCTGGAACTCATTACCACGTTCAAACAGATTTCGAGAAAGAATGATATAGTCTATGACAGATTGTGTATTGTTTCCCACCCAAGTATGTTTTGTGGGGAGGTCTCCTGCCATATTTCCATTGCAGATTAGAAAATCCAAATCTGCACAGAATCTTTGCCACTTCTTGCCCCTTTCATCATTTGGATTAGTACCACAAACATCAAACTGCTGGTCTAGTCAGCATGCATTAAGATCCCCTGCTATTAGAATTTGTTTTACTTAACCCATCAGAATTTGTTAAAATCTCTGAGATTTCTGCCAGCAGGACCTCTAATGATGAACATGCGAGGTTATAGTAGACACTCAGGACTATCATACTCGTCTTACTATTACCTATTTGATTAACCAGTTTTAGAGCCAGGATTCCATAAGGGGAATCGGCCATTATTTCTACTTTTTTAAACCTAGTGTTCCTTGAGGCAATTAACAGGCTTCCTTATGGACGCCCACTACCTTTGGTGCTAGCTGCTTGGCATATTATGTTGAAGCCGTCCATCCCAATTTCGGAGAGCAACCAAGTCTCTTGTACTAATATTAACTCAAAGTAGCTAAACATGTCATTGTGTGCCTTATCAGTCACAAAGCTTCTAGAACCCTCTGTATTCCAGCTCAATGCTTTATTTATTAAAGTAAAGCTTCATTTTCATCCAGCTTCTGAAGTACTTGTGTTAATATCCCTGGCAGTACAGCCCATGTTCTACTTCGTGGGGTCTCTAATGCTTCATTCCCATAACCATGCGATACTCGGGTAGTTGGTCCTAAGGGTTTCCCCTCCTTTTTTCCCCAGCCACTAGCTCTGCTATCACATTTTTCCTCTTTTTGGTTTTAGTGGTCGAGATTTTAAAACCCTTTTCCAAGAACATTCCTGCAACCGACATCCGAGCATTAACCCCCAAACGTGATTGCAACCCCACTTCTACTACTTTAGTTGTAGTCTCATAGGGGAAGTGTATGTATTCTAAGTCATAGGTGGAAAAGAGATATAGCTCTGGTACTTCCTTTATAACCATTAAGATAGATTGATGATTCTGAACAATTAGGTCTTCTGCATTTGCTATATGGTCTATCCACAAATGGGGTTGTTCGTAAAAAGAGTTCGAGAAACCCCCCACACTTGTTAACTCTTGCCCTTTTTTATTGACTTCCTTTTCAGATGAGTTATTGACATCTTTCCATTGGATTGTCCAACCCCATTTTCGATTTCGGTTGTGAATTCTCTTCTCTCAGAGTATTAAGTGCATTTTGATACAATTAGTACCTTTTAGACTAAGTACACTATATTCCATTTAAAACGTACAGTATAAAATAAAATCATTATAAAAATATTATTGTTAAAATTTCAATGAGAATTCATAAGCTAAAAGAATAATTTTTGGTTGGCGGAGAGTTGTTCATTACCAGTCGAGATCACATCTATTTTATATTTTCCTATCCGGAAAATTGGTGGCTATTGATCACACGGTAGAATTGAATTAGCCACTGCTATTTGACCTTTCTGCCCTGCTTCTGGTTCCAGTTGTTTATGATTTACTTGAGTTTCGGCATTTACATAGGACTTATTCTTTCTTGAGTCGTAAGTTATTTTTTTTTCTCTCTTATCACTTTGTTTGCTCGATGCTCATCAACTTCCGGTTCCTCTAAGAAATTATTCATTTCAGGAGCCTGATTATTTTGTGATTTTTCCCCGTTGCCAGATTTGCGTGATTCAATTATTTCCAAGCTTTTCCTCTGGACACTACAATTACTTGTCACTCTTTCTGATCGTTTAGCTCCTGTTTTATCCAAATATTCTGGGTGCTTCTCCTACCATTATCAGGTCTTCGGACTTGTTCCTTGTTTTTTTATTATTTTTCTTATTTTTCTTTGTGTTTCCCAGTCCTATCTGTTCAAGGTTGGTTTTGTGTCCCTCCAACAATCCCAACTCCTGGCACTTTTTAAGCAAATCATTATCCTTTATTTTCCCCACTTCAGCTCTTCCATTTTTGAGCTGTTTTCTGTTTGGGACAGTTCCAAGGTGTTATCTTTGGCTGTCATGTTGTCAGTCTCTGGTGTTTTATCATGTGTATGTTTCGAGATTTTGTCACTGACAGATTTTAGTTTATCACTTAATGAGGTGACATTATCCAATCTGCTCATGAGGATAGAGTGTTGTTTCTCTGGAAAATTGGGGAGGTTTTCCATTTTATGATGTAGTCCATTTTTGTCTTGAAAAGTGATTGACTTCTATGTTGCTTACAGGACTCATCTTTCACCATTTCGAGTCTCAATTTTATTTCAGCTGATTGGTACACTGTAGTAGTGAGCATATATTTTATGTTTTCATATAGGTTGACACAGGGGCTCATCACTATGTTCAGTGCCGATATTGATCGTGCTGATAGTGTTACTTTGTCATCCATTTCTTGTAGTTTCATGGTGGATTCCCTGGTGTGAGTTGTATTGCCCTTCCATTGAGTTAAATGTAAGGTGCTCTGTTAGGAATAATGGAGGGTCTCCCAGCATGTCAATTCTGGCCTCTTCCACCTGCCTAATATCACTAACATCCACCGTCACATTAGTATTTCTGTCTCCCACCTGCTGCCCTTCTTTTTCTGTTGACAAAAAGACTTCAAAGTGCCTTCTCTCCGAAACACATAACACTGGTTCGTGGCATGGCATCCCAGGAGTATTCTGTTCCCCATAGTGGATCCGGCACATAACTTCAGGAAGAAGGGCTTCATATTTTTCTGGGATTTATTTCCAAAAATGTAGGGTATGATCACGGGGGGCATGTAGGTATTGAATGAACTTTTGTACAGCCACATTTTGCTCTGTTGAAGTCATTTTGTCCAAAGGAGGGGAAAGCACAAGTGGCCCACATCTTGTTTATTGCCTGATGTGCTCCCCCTATCGGGGAGAGAGCACACTGCATTGACTCCTTTAGGAGTGGAGGAGCAGCTTGGCAGCCAGATTTTAGTGCTCAGGTTTTTGTCATTTTAAGAGTTTGATCAGGCCCTTTTTGTGCATCGATGTTCTCCATTTTCCCTGGTGAATTAGGATTAGCAGCTACTTGTTTCACTGCTTGATCAGTCTGATCGCCCACTTGTAGAGTCCTGCTGTAGTTATTCTGTTCGGCCAGATTGCACGTATCCTTCGGAAGTGCTGCTTTTACTTTGTTCCCAGGTCGATGAAACCGCTTGTCTAGCATTACGTTAGATTGATTATTTGTTTTTACAGGCTGCTCTTATAGGTACATGCTGTTGCTGTTCGTTTTCAGCAGCAAAGTCTTCACAGATAGTGTATTTCTTTCTTGAAGCTTCAGTGTATTGATTGCCCTTCCCCACTTCCTACCACTGCACAATCTAGACATTCAGCAGAGGGACATGATTGAAGACAGTCTGGAACTAGCAAATCCAGTGGTGAGTGTTGGCCTGAGGCAAAGAGGTATATTTGCATTGCCACACCCACCTCAGCCAAACTCCAACTGTGAAACCTTTGCGAGACCACTGTCTGGCAGACCGCTAGTATAGACTCAAGGTACAGACTGGTTCACGATAAGCGGAAGGCAGAGCTTTTAGATGGGAGATCGTAGGTAAGTCAGGATATTGAGTGCTCAAAGGTATACACCCGCAGTCACACTCATTATCTGTCTTCGTTGATGTTTTCTGCCATATAAGGTGGTGTCTCCCTATTTTACAAATGCGTTGCTCGATGCAGTAATCCAAATATTTAAAATGGGGTGCTGAGATGTTAGTCTCATTAATCACGTGTGTTATTTCTTTTTTATTTTTTGCTCGCACCTAGATTACAAGTTAGTAATAGTGCAATGATATCAGTTTGCTATCAATTAAAAGTCTTGGATTTTTTTTTTTAATGGGATTTACCAAAGTCAATGAGTTGTTCAGTCCCGGGCTTATCAAGGCCTCCGGCCTCGACACCCAAGCCTGCCAAACCGCAAAACCGCTCACTTAGGCTCACTTCACTATTGTTATTATTATTATTATTATTATTATTATTATTATTTCGATGTCTGCCACCAGAATCTCTCAATTGTCGGGGGAGGCATGAGGCGAGAAGTGGCAGGGAAACTGGGTCTTAAACAGCAGTGCCTTCCCTCAGAGCGTTCTTTCCCTTAACAGGGTCATTGACGGGTGAGATCTGGGTAGTAGTCGGCACAGTGCCGGGATTAATAAGGGGAGCCGTCTCAATGCCCTGCAGTATGTCCAATCTCGGTCACATGTCTATGCTGGGCCCCACAGTCAGGCCGATGGCTGGTGATTATGGCTGGTATGGAGGAGAAACGCTGCCGTACCTGTAAGGCACCACTGAGAGCAAAGCAGGGAAACCCGCGACAACCGGCCTCTTCAAATGAGCCGGCACTAACGTGCCGCTGATGTATTTTTAGAGGGCTGGGTTACTGGGAAGTGTAGTTCTAAGGAACTACCTGTAATGCCTGCTGCTCAGGAGTGTAATACGAAGAGCAGGCAGAGCTGGGCAAAGACACCCCGCACAAGATTCAGTGCGAATTTAGGCACCAAAAGTCAACTCGCCACAAAGTCAAATCTAGGTGACTTTAAGGTCTGATCTATGATCAAAAAGTCAGATTGAGCTATAGAGACACAAATGGTGCAGTTGCAGTCCTTACTGCATGGACAGTCGAAATAATAGACTCGGAAGGCCCGATTCTCAACTGGGTCTTAAGTACCAAAAAGGTTGTTAAAAGCGTTAACAACCTTTTCGGTACTTGAGACCAATTCTGAAGGTGGCGCATTCTTCCGAAGTCAGTAGGAATGCGCCACTTTCGGAATACATGTGGCAGTTGATAGGATGGGTTGGAAACCAACCTAGCAACCGCCACATTCCTTACCTGCCTCTTAGGATTGGCATTCTCGTGGCACTCCTCCAGTTTTATATGTATGCTAAAGTCGCACACATCTACAGTACCATTTTGGTGCCGTTATTCTGGAGGAGTGCCACAAGAATTATACATTGGGGGCAGAGATGTCTCTATTAGGATACGTTTCAATATTTAAATGTAGCCTAATAGAGACATCTCTGCACCCAATGCAACGTGGAAGCTGCTTACTATGGTGTACAATTGTTCGAATAACGAATGAGTCATTATTTTACAAAAATGTTGCCGAGATTTCAGGATTGTGCCCATTATGACTAAAACAGGCGCAATCCTGAAGGTGCACTGTCGTGGAGTACGAGGACAAACAGGCCCACTTGAGAATACTCGTGGAGCCTGGGCATCCAGATTTGGTGCAGTGGATCGTGCTCTTTAGCACGTTCACTGCAACAAGTTGAGAATCAGGCCCTGAGTACTGTAAGCAGTATGAACAGAGTGTATAACAGCTAAACAATGAGCAGAATAACGCTCCAATCAGACGTTCACCAGTTACACAAGCATATAATCAAAAGTATCCCTTCCTGAGAACATGAAAGATAATCATGGTGAGCCAAGCTGACTGAGAGAAGTGACAGGGCCTAGAGTTTTTTGCTTCAAGGTGAATGTAGGGAACACAAATGCGAAACTGGGAAAGGGACGAAGGGATAATCTCGATCCTGCAAAGGCCACACACACACCAGTTTAGCCACATGAAAAGTGTTGCAAAACTCACATGCAGGACTCAATCTCGGGAGAGGTTAGTTTGTCAAATCTTTAATAGCAGTATTTCAGGTGAGCAAAGATAAGAAGAACATACAAGTCCCTATGCATTCCCAGACTATGTTATTCTGCTCTGTGTGTCAACATCATTTATACCTTTTTAATTCCATTGGTTTCAATGTAGACAGCAGAATATTCTTCTCCCTCATCAAGGAGGGATTCGTTTTTCCCCAATTAGCACAATACAACTCTGTGTAGACTAGCTCTTCCAGCCCTCCAAGGTTGATTCTGGGCCTTCTAGAGATCACGTTTGCAGGTGCCTATAGCAAATACAATAATCTGTGTTCGTTAATATAATTGTGGCAGTGGAAGCATTGCTCTAAATAGTTGTGCTGGTGCTGCAATTTCAAACATATGAGTAAACACATGTTTAACTGCAAAGCTATTCATTTGTATTCGGTTTACATTCACATTATTCACGATAGGTTCTCGTTCTGAGCTAAGATGAGGCCTAAAGCTAAATGTAAGCCCTAGTTCCTTCCAAACAATACACCTGTTCATATTTGAATCATGTTGGTTTACAGTTACACTTCTCATCAACAATGTGAATGCATACATTTGCATTTTTCCATAACACACGAGGTATGACGTTTAGTGGTCATTTTTAATTGTGAGTAACATATAGTGCAGAAGTTGGAGGAAGGGTATAAAACGTTAGTGACATATACTCATCCATGTAGGTTATCACTGCCTTGGGGTAGACCACATATGATGCACCCCTGATGTTCACGAGAATGCTTAAGGCACCCACATGTCACTGCCAGGTGTAAAACTCCTACCAACAAATAATGATACTTCCATAGCAAATGCTGACAATGGATGTTCACCAGTGGATATCATGACAATGCAATTACAAAGCACATTTATCAGCCAATACTATGTGCTTCACCAATGCTGCTTTTCTTTCATCCCAGTCAGATTTCAAAGCTTGGTATTTCTGCAGAGAAAGGGAATTGAGCAAGAGTCATTTAATTCAGGGAATCCGAATAGAACTGACTTTTCCTGTAAAATTGACTTTTCCAATCCATCATCCATGTTGGAACACAAACCAAGAGACCAAGAAGGTGGTGAAAATTGCACTCAGCAAATTATGTTAATGTTAATATTAAAGGTATTTATACTACGCACTGTCACCCATGGAATTGGTCACCAGGCGCTCAGGCGGATCAGCAAACAAGGAGGTGGCGGGTGGTTTAGTAAGGCGAAGAGGGCATTGGAAAGTGAGAAGGTGGTGTCCTGTTGGCAGCTTCAGTTCAGTTTTCACCATGCACTGAGCTTGGGTCTGAATATCGGATCGATGCCTGTCCTCACGTGCTGTTGGTGCGACTTATGTGTTGATTTTTTGTTGTTGCGGTGTGGTGAAGTACGTGCAGTTTGCTGTGCGAGAAGTGGTTGTGTGGGTTTCTTGTGAGTTAAGTATGCAGAAATGTGAGCTTTGGGTTAGTGGGTTATATGTCTCCTAATCCTTGTAATTCTTGTTCTATGTTTAACTCCGGTTGTCATACTGGCAAGGTATATTCTTTCTCTTTCTTTCTTGTCTGTCTAATTTCTAGTGGATATGGCAGGACTGGTTCCCAGCAGTATTGTTTTCGATCTCAGTATACTCGGTTGGTCGAGCATTATTCCCACACAGGTATTGGTGCTGTATTTTTCATGATAATGCTACATATAATAGTCATAATAAAATGTAGCTAGGTAGAGATCATTGGCAATAGGACAAAGTTTGTGTTTTAATTTCAGAATGTCCTAATGCTACAACACATTTTAATTGACCTCTAATTTAACTGCAAGGTGTTGTGCTTTGTTTTTATGATATTGTTCTGTGTTATTAATTATTTTAATTAACTTCATGAAATTTTGACTGGCAGTGAAATGGTGGTGTTCGTTTTATAAATGTCGGCTTTGGATGCACTGGAGGCTTTTGCCGCCTCCAGCCCAGCCATGGGAGAGTTAAGCCTCCGCCTACTCACTCACATAATTCATGAACTGCAAATACTTCCACTGGCGTGAAACTTCACAATGCGCCTCAGTACATTGGGAACCCACCTATACACATTCTACTTGCACTGCTCCTTTCCTGCTCGCTGGCATTGCAAGATCACAGACATGCATTGCTATTCAAGTTTATGGTAAACCGTGAAAAATAGTCAAATGTATCATTTCTACAGGTGTGCTTAGAGAATTGCACTGAAAATGCAATGGTTCAGGAAATATGTGGCATGAGGAATATGTTCCACTGTTGTGAGCTTCTGTAAAGAGGCATGGAAGATGCAATGAATGTGGGGGGTGTGTGTGTGTGTCTTTGTGTGTTGTGTGTGGTGACTGCTGTGGGGGTGCGCATTCTGTTGTGTTGCAAGCTGGTGTGAGGGAGTGAATGGTGTGGTAAATCTGTGTGTGTATTTGTGGGTGACCTACTGCAGCATAACCCAAGGCTGTAGTGTCATACGTGGCGAGAGACTGTCTGAGCCGCGCTCAAGCTCCGGGAGCCATGGAAGGCTTACGAGTGAGAGAGCGACTCAAGGGGGGAATGGCTGTTGAGTGTGAGAGGCAGAGGCCATGCATGGGCTGCTCGACTGTAACTAAAATAATAAAATGCTCAGCGTGGGGGCAGTGAGATATAATACTGGATATGAAAGCTCTGTCAGCCCACGCCAAACCGAAGGCTGGTCATCTGTATTAATTCAACAAGACAGCCATCAGTGATGCTCATCCAGGCAATGCAAGATGAAATAGATGAAGAAAGTCTCAGCTACCTGCCCTGCTGCCACCGATTGACAGCAAACTGCAAGTCTTCAATGAACTGCATTTTGTATGAAACTGGTTAACATAAGTCGATTAACAGCAGGCTGTATTGGGGCAGCATAAAAGAGCTAGTCAAATAAGTTCATAGGGCACGATGGCAAACATCCCAGGCCTACATTGTCTCTCTCCTCAGCAGGGCATCCACCCATCAAATGTGGCCACTGGAAAGAGGACATTCTCAAATATGTTAGAAACCCTGCTTCTCAAATAGCAAGAAGGATGCACTCTCAATTCACTGTTTGGGACATGAAGGAAAATATGTTTTCAAGAGATTGGCAGAATTACCCGATAGCATTCACAAAGTGCCTTACGATCCTTTGAAAAACGTCTTTATTAAACTGGACGAACACTGTGCAATTAAAGAAAAGATCAATTTGGCCAGATTTCATTTTCCTGCCATGGATCAATAAAGAAGAGAGCCTATTGAAGAATTTGTGACAGCACTTGGAGGTGTAGCAATTAAATGCGAATTTGGACATTGATATGAGATCATCATATGATTACATGTGAGAATCATAAAGTTAGGGAAGAATTGTGGACTGTTTAAAGAGAGGGACCCTGCACTAGATAGACCAATAGAAATTGCAAAATATGTGGAACACACAGAATCTTGCTTGAAGGATCCTAATGTGAAAACACAAAGAATAAGTGACAAATTGTTCCTGATCATAAAAAAAACAATGACATGGCCATGAGAACTAGAGAAAAGGAAAAAAAAGGAGCCCAGCCAGAGACATGATCACAGCAAACCATCATATTTACAAAGGAAAGACCTCAGCCTCTGCCACCCAGATGATATTTCGGATGTGGGAGTTTGACACATTTGGCAAATGACAAAGACTGTTTTGGAGTACACATATTTTCGAGGGAGTTTGTTAGTAAAGCGGAACTGGCCTCGCTGCTGCAAGGCAATGAAGTATTGGGGCAAGATGCTACAAGAGGTGTCAGATCGTGCGTATGCCTACCATTAGAAGACCAAAGAGGATTTCGAGGAAATAGATTCAGTCAGCTCTGTATTCAAAAAGAAGAAGCCATTCCAATCATCAACGTGAATGGCAAAGGTACTGAGCTTCTAAATGACAGTGGAGCAGATTACACTCGAATAAGCACAATGGCAAGGATACAATGTTCAAACAATGTACTATATTTGAGTCTCAGGTAGAGCGGGTGTCTAAGGGGAAGTCCCAATTCACATAGTTGGGAGAATTCCAACCGGAATTGGAATTCATGGGTCATAAGACTCCAAGTACAGTCTTTGTCTCTGAGATAGGAGGCAACTTTGTTTCAAAGGACAACCAAGCTGACCTACGGATATGATTGGATCCATGAGCGATCCAGTTCACATACAAACATTGGATCCTGAAGACAAAGTATTGTAGTTTACAGCAGGAAAAATAGCTGAGTGGTACCCGCTATTATTCAGGAAGAAAACTAGTTGTCTAATTGCCTTTGTACACCATATCACACTGAAGGAAGTAGCAATACTGTTGCTGTCTAAAGCCTGACGAGTGCCCTTAACTCTTAGAAGTGAGGTGCAAGGAGAATTGGAAAGACTACAACAGGAAGGAATTGAGAGAGTTGATGCTTCTGAATGGATCAGCCCTATTGTAGTGATGAGGAAAGGAAATGGTGGAATACGATTCTGCATCATCCTGAGCAGCTCAATAAACATGTGGGTGCAGAGAAGTTTCCCCTTCCAAAGATCTCTGAACTGATTACAGACATGTAACATTCTGCTGCATTTTTTTTGCTCATTTACCTTAAAGCTGCATATCATCAGGTGTGCTTACATCCATGGATTTGAAAGAGTTACTTTGTCCAATTGGATTGTTCGGATGTAGGAGAATACAGTTTGGATTGATATCGATGGGATATTTTATTTTTCTAAATGCATAAGTTGATGGGTAATATGCAAGGCGTCAAAGCCTATTGAGATGAAATATTGATGTGGGGTTGAGATAAATCTGAACATGATCTGAGACAAGTGCCTATGTTCAGAGTGCTTGGTGGTGCAGGGCTGACAGTCAGTTTGGACTAGTGCAACTTTTATCAAGGGAAAGCTACCTATCTGGTCATGAATGGTCTAAAAAATACATCCCAAAGAGAATGCAGCACAGGCCATATCAAGGATGTCCACAACGAGCAGCAAAAAAGAGTTGTCCTCATCCCTTGAACTGGTGGAATTAGTGTTTCAAATTCATAGAAAACTAGTCATAGATGATAAAGGAAATTAGGAAATGTATCAGGGAGAAGGTGATATTCAAGTGGGCTCCAACATGTGAGATGGAGCTCAATAACATTAAAAAGGCAATTTTTTAGGCGTGTATGCTTCCATCATTTCATCAAGGGAAGCTTACAATGCTGTACAGATACCAGTGAGACAAGCATGGTTGCAGTCTTAGCACTCAGATAGAGTGGGGGAGGACACTCTGGCATTTGCTTTGATAGTACTCAATGGCCATAAGTATGGTAGTTGATCATAGAGCATAAAGCGTTAGCCTGTTTCAGGGCCATCAATGAGGTCAAGAAACACATGTTGGGAAGGAACTTTGTGGTGCAAACAGACACCAAGCCACTGGTGGCTACACTCAATTGGAAGGGGATGGATGAGATGTCCTGAAAACTAAGGTGATATATCACTGTATTACAGGGGTTGGATTTTACAGTTGAGCATTGGCAGGGAAGAGAGAACATGGTTTTGGATGCATTGTCAAAAAACTCTGTAGGGGATGGTGATGACATGGGTGAAGGTGGCAAGAGATTGCGGTAGTCTTATTAGAACCTATTAATGTTAGGGGGTTGCATATTGCATTTCTAATTGTGCTGGTTGACACTTTTTTCCCAATCGCATCAGGTGGGATTTTCCTATGACATATCCAGGAGGGAGATCATTTGATTCTTGGATTCCGTATTTTGCAGGGAAGGGCTTGCCCAAAAAGTGATATCAGATAATGGACCGCAATTTGTATCAAAGGAGCTGAAGACATATTTGCCCATTTTGGCCAATCAGGACTCAGAAACCTTGTTGCGTCACCCTCTGGGTAATTAGTGTGTGGAAAGATTTAACAGAACTCTGATGGATGTTCTTTGTGTGGAAGATCGCAGTGGGGCTGATTGGATCAGATCAGTATTAGCTCGAATTAACCAATACAGGCTAGTTCCACACTCTGTTACCCACTGGGTCTCTGTTTGAGATGAGAGGGGTTGGAAGCCGAAAACCAAGGTGTGCCCCGCTAGATGAGGCAGTCGAGAGTTAAGAATTTAGATTTGGGCACAGTGCTGACTAGAATTAATGGAAGTATAGCCAGGGCCAAAATATGAATTGATAGACTCAGCTTGGATTTCACCTGGGAAGTGAAATTAAAGTTTGACTACATATAGTAGTTCAAAAGTGTCGATTTTTCACAGAGGATGGTGGTTGAGAAGGTCCTGGGGAATGCTTTTTGTACCTGTGGTGGTCAGTTGTGGAACAATAAGAGGGTGCCAAATTGTCCGGGAAACATGAGGAGAGTATGAGACAAATGTTGAAGAAGGGGAGGTGTGTTGTGCACTTGAGTGAAGGGTTTGTACGACTGAGGCATAACTGAAGGCTGCATTATTTTACAGAGTAAGAGCGCTCAACATACTGTTGCCTGCCTGAGCCATGCTCGAGCAAGGGGAGCCATGGAGGGCTTGCGAGTGAGAGAACGGTTTGAAGGGGGAGTGGCCGTGGAGATTGAGTGGAGACGCAGAAGCCATGCAAGGGTTGCGAGACTGTAACTGAAATAGTACAATGTTCAGCATTCTACCGGGTGGTGATTGATCTTCTTCCTACACTTGGTTGGGGTCTGTGAGATATTATATCTACATTGTTTCTGTCTTTATTTTCAGCTCGTCTTCCACAAATGGGAGCAGAAAATCAGAGCTCAGTGGACGGTTTTCTGCTTGTGGGGTTTTCAGATCTTCCACTACAAGGCCCCATTTTTACGGCATTGTTACTGAATTATGTGATGACTTTGGTGGGAAACCTTCTTGTTTTGGCAACAATTTACTGTAGCTCACATTTGAAAACACCAATGTATTTCTTCCTCTCAAATGTGTCTTTCATCGACATCTGTCACACCTCAAATATTTTCCCACAGATGCTTGCCCACTTCTTCCAGGTTGAGACCCGCACTTCTATGACCGAGTGTCTGCTGCAGGTGTATTTCTTCATGGGCTTGTTGTGTACAGAAGTCTTTGTCCTCTCAATCATGGCGTACGATAGGTACGTGTCCATCTGCAACCCCTTGAGATACATGACCATCATGAATAAGGACGTGTGCATGAAGTTTGCTGTTGGGAGCTGGACATTTGGTCTCATATTCCCTATACAATACATTGCACTATTATCTGAGCTCTCCTTCTGTAGGTCCCACACCATCAATCACTTCTTCTGTGATATTACAGCCTTGATGAAGATTTCCTGCAGCAGCGTTCGCAAAGTTGAGGTGCTTACCTATGTTATGGGCACTATCGTAACACTAATGTCCTTCATTTTAATCATCATTTCCTATGTAAACATCACCTCCTGCATCCTAAAAATAAAATCCATGGGAGGTAGGCAGAAAGCCTTCTTGACGTGTGCCTCCCACCTGACAGTCGTATTGCTATTCTATGGAGCCATCTTTGTTACGTACGTTCGACCAACATCAACGTATTCAATGAAGCAGCACAAATTGTTGTCCTTGTCGTACATCGCTGTCACTCCAATGTGCAACCCCATAATTTACAGTCTGAAGAACGCAGAATTTAAAAGAGGCCTGAAAAGTTTAAAGATGTTCTCTAGAGGGGCAGAATGAGCTTTACTTTCCAAATGACAACCGTTTTGGTAACATTTGCTGGTATAGTGCATCATTTGCTGTAGGACTGTATACCTTTTTCCCTGATTCCCCTGACCGCCTTGCTTTCAAGCTAATGTACCTGGTTGTAACAGCACTGTGATGCTCGAGGGTTTTGTGCGCTTAACAAATGTAATAAATAAATAAATAAAATACATTTAAAATGATGTTATCGTCACTGGCAAATATGTGCAGGATTAAATTCAGAACTACTAGCATGCTTTCATTTCATTATTTCAGTGGCATAAGAAATGTGCTGACCAATATCAGTCCTGCGAAGATGTTTTAAAAGCGGTCTGCTTGTCATCACACATCTCCATGCGAGAGTTGTGGTATTCCACTGGACTCGGCAGAGTTGTCATGAATGTGCACACATTTGCTTTTGGAGTCTACATAAAATGCTGCTTGTGAAGTTTGGTTGATGCATAATAGAAAAAAAACATCAAAGGAATGACATCAGCAATATCTGGTCTTGATTTTGTTGTGGCATATCACTGATAAAATGAGTGTACTACCACACAACACCGCAAGGAGACCACTGTTCTGTGTGGCCCTCTCGGCTCAGATAGAAGGGGTAGGAGGGAACAATGTGGTGTTGGGGGGGTAGGAGGATACACCAAGGGTGGGAACAACCTTCAAATAGAGCAAATACATGGGGAAAAACAGCAGGAGGATGACTGCCAAGAGGAGGAAGTGGGGCATAAACCATGTAGTGAGAAAGGGGACCCAGATCTATGCAGGAATTGCAGACATTGACCTCTGGATGACGAGTGACCATCTCTTTCTCAACCCGGGGAAAACAGAGATCATGGTATGCAGTAAATCAACTCTATTCCCACCACCGTCTTGCTGGCCACCCTCCCTTGCCCCCCCATTCCCCCTCCTCCACCTCTGTCAAAAACCTTGGCTGCACAATGAACCCTGACCTAACTTGTTAGTTTGTAAAACCAAATCCTAATCACGGTCTAGCCCCCCCTTGGGCAACCATGCACCGGTCTTAGACAATCTTAGACAATCTCCTAGGGGGGTTGTGGATCACTATACCCCCCTGCTTTCGTATCTCAGGCCCTTTGTGCACTGTGTTACTCCTAGATTACTTCTAACAATATACCAACATTCTCCTATCTTACTACTGTGGACACAAATAACATAAGACACCAAGAAAACACATGAATCGATTCAATTATAACAATAGATTACATTTATTTATGTACAGCAAAGTATAATACAAATAATACTAAAAACTATTGCAACCATCTAATTTGCACCTTTTATACTTCTGGTGTAAATCTATCATGCAGTGAATAACTATAAGCCTTACAGGCTTCTAATGCAAGCCTGTGATTCTAGCCTGTCAGCATCCCTCTCCTTCATGCAGGATCAATCCACACCAATCCACACCATACTTCACACTCATTCTCTTAAGACAATCCCTGTCTGATTTTCCCCTTCACCCAAACCCAAAGCTCTTTGTGTATCTAATCAACTAGTTTAGTCTAGGCCATAAACCATACTTCCCATTTGCATCTCTCTCCTCTCCAGCTCTGTCTTTGTCAATTCTCTTTCCTTTATGCACGACTCTGCAATCAGCCAGTCAGTGGTAGGCCTCAAGATCTGGTAACTACCAAGCTCTGCAAAGCTCTCGATCTCCCAAAGCCAACGGATTCTGCTGCACCAAGACACCTCTCCTTCATCGCATCTCGAACTCCATCTTAAACCATCACCCACAGCAACTAGACCAAAACTAGGGACTCATCTCTCTCTTCACTTCTGGTTATACTCTTCCAATGACGCACCCATTCCCATGGTTACATTTGTTCTCTAAGCTAAGAATGTCTCTTTCTGTCTGTCAGCATCTAACAATGCCTGCCAGTCTGTGTTATGTTCTTCTGTGTTCTGGTCACTGCGTGTTCTGTGTCAACGTGTGTGAAAGTGACATTGGACATCATACCTCTGCCTTGGCCTTCTGTGTGCGGTGCCTGTAAAACATCATCTAATTCCCTCATTTCTCCATTCACTCCACTGTTGGCATCTCTCTGCCTCTCTGTGCCCGTGTTCAAAGCATCTCATTGCCTGAAAAGGCTTCTCTCCCATCTCCCCATGTCGCTGCCCCCATCTTTGCTGTCTCGGCGGCACGCCAGCTCAAGCTGATTAGCCAGACCGTTTCCACTCGGACAAGGGTTCGTGTTATCTGTGTCTCTCTGCCAATGTTTACGAATACTTGTACACTGTTAACTCAAAATAATCTTCGCACACTGCGGTGCAAAAAACTTCTGTGTATCTCCATCAGAAATGGCTTCAGGATCCTTAGGCCTCATTCTATCTAGTGCTTACTCTCGCAAATCCAAGCGCTACATAATGCAAACTCATTCTAAGTGCACACTCTACATACATGGTGTCTCTACATGCATAACTACAAAGCATAACAATGTGTCATTCTAAATGGCTCTATGTGGCATTTCAAAATATGACTGTGTGTCATTTCAGGCCTCATTCGTTCTCTCTAGTGCAAACAATATGTTTCTCTCTTAATGACAATCGCTATAATGCAAACATATCATTCTAAAAGCATCTCTTTCTGTCATATATGGCAATATCATAACTTAGCAAACCCTTCATATAACAGGGCCTATTTCTCTCTTCAAATGCATAAATGCAAATGGCTAATGCATACAAAGTGATAGTGTAATATGTGGATAGCTGTTCACTTGAGCGGATCTGTCTGTGACTACTTCTGAGTTTATCTCTAAGGAGTTATTCTGGGATATACATCCATGTGTTATTAAAAATCTCTTAGATAAGTTCTTTGTTGCAGTATTTGGTTAGCAACCTGGCCCTAGGGGCAGTGAATCCGCAGTTGCTACAGTCTTTTCAGCTGTTTGTACTTTTTGAATTCCAACTCCCGCAGTCAAGTCAATAAGGCCATTTTCCTCGTCCGGGATTAAAATGACAGGTTCATTTAGACATTCATTCATTTGAGTTCCCTATGAAAAAGAGCAATTAGCACCTGCATGGTTGGCAATTTTTTGTTTAATTTTGTGAGGTAGGTGCTGAGAATCTTTGCAGAAGGTTTCGGTTGTCTGATTCTTTGTGTTTGGTGCTTCTATGCTCTTTGCCAGTATGTAGCCTTCCAGCAGAGACATTTTTGAGGCCATTGCTGCAGCAATATTTGTATGGTCCTTTAAAATTTCCGATATTCCCTCATACAATTTGCAGAAGGGGGCCATTGCGATAGAAATTGCGGACATGATCGTTAGTAAGTCAGGCTTTTTTCCTGAGGAATCTGTAGACTTAGGAGTTTGAAGGTCAGATTGCCTTCTCCTTTGTGGAGAGCACAAGGATGTACGGTCTCTTCTTGGAGTAGCTTCATAAGCGTGCGCTTTGGTCTTCTCCCTCGTTTCTCATGACCGTGATCTACTTTCAATTTGAAGTTTACTTGGTGTGATTTGTAGAATATCCAGCAGGCCACGTTTAGATCCAGGGGCCCACAAGGATTCTGGGCATGAGTTTCCTGTAAATTCCAGAGAGTATTTGCAGGTAGTATCCATTTGGCTTGAAGAGATAGTCTCGTTGATAGGTTTGGCACATTGATGAATAAGAGGTTCGTCCGAGTTCCTATCTTCATGCTGCGGAGATGTCAGATCCACAAACGAGGGTTCAGTTTGGTTACTTAGCTGACTTTCTGCTCTCTTTGGTGGGGTTCTCGGATTGCCATAGTGCCATCTCAAAGCTTTACTTGATGTAATTTTAGATATTGAAGCCGTATGGTCCCGAAATTCGTTTAGGGGCTCTTCGACTAACTTTGGTGGTTCCAGTATTGCAGTAGTGTCACCCAGCCCTTCCAATATTTCAGCGTCAGAAATTTCTCGCGGTGGTTGGCCTCTTTTCTTGAAATAATTAAGAATTGATTTGCAGGATATTTTTTCCTCCTTCCCCGGTAAATGTTGGCCGTCTCTTTTCTAAGTGCGCCTTTTTCTAAATGCTGTTGCTTTTCCCATCTTGTTGGCATGTAATTTTTTTGTTAGAAAAGCTTGCTTTTCTTGAGGTTTGGGTGGAATTTATTCCGACGACTTAGTATGTTCAGAGTCCGAGTCAGAGGAATCTGATGTTTCAGTTTCATATGAGTCCAGGGGTAATTTATCAATTATGTTATTTATGATCTCCCAGGCCATTGTATATGTATCTTGCAGTGTCATAGAGTCCAATGACTCTTTGTGGACATTATCGATGAGGTCACCAGGGGAAGCTGAAGGTGGGATGTAGGTATTGTCTCTGGATATGAAGTCAGTTGGGGCTGTTCGTGGGAGACCATGGACCTTCACCTGCAATGTAAGTTTGTTTGCATGAACCAATCTCGCTTTTTGTTCATCCATATGAGATGGCAGGCCCTCAGAGGGCAGCAAATCTCTTTCAGGGGCAGCGGGGTGTGGGCCTACACGTACCCCGTTGGCTCCATCTAGCGACCCCTTACCGTCTTCACCGATGGTTGTAGGCATCAGGGACTGGATGGGCTTACTAGGTCCTTGAGTTTCAAGAAGATTGTTAGTGATTTCTTTCCCTAAGGGCTCGGGGGGCTGATTTGGGGGAATGTGGACAAGTCCAAACCCTCCCGAGTCCATGTTCGGTGTCGTGCTGTAATCCTCATCCCTCTCTGGAACAAGTAAACAGTCTTGCATTGTAGAGGATGTGTTAACTGGCAAAATATTCGAGCACGAGATTGAACGTGCACGCTTACCTGATTTAACAGAGGTCAGGAGGAGAGGCACTGGGAATTCACCTCTAGGCTCCACTGGAGTACAGGTCAGGGTCACCAGCCGACCGGGGCACCACAGAGTAGAACTCCTTAATATTGGCCCAGATGTTCGTTCTAATCCGCTTTTCCTGTCTCCTCTTTCTGCCATGTGCTATCACCAAGAAACAGATCCTCCGCTCCTCACAGCTCCAAACAGGTTCGAAACAGGTATAAATGCTACCCTTATCACCTCGCCGGGCTTCTCGTCACAAGGGTGCTACAAAGAGCCTTTTGGACTCTCTTCAGAGTCACGTGATGAGTCACGTGGCACGCGAATGCACGGAAATCCCAGTGTTGAAATTTAAAGGGACGGAGCCCCAAGGTAGTCCGTGATAAGTTGCAGCACAATTCCCTTTCTCAAAGCAGAGAAGGAGCGGGGGGGCACAGCAGACACAGGAGCACAGCAGCACAGAGACACAGCTGCACAGGTTCGAAACAGGTATAAACGTTGCCCTTTTCACCTCGCCGGACTTCTATCTCTTTACATTACCTATTGGGGGTTGAGGGGTGTGCAGGGGGAACCTTTAACCACAGTGCTGTCAGATCTGAACCAACACACAAGTATTATTTTCTGTGCTGAATTGTTTTGCTCACTACTTACTCCTTGTGTATTAAAGAGATTATTCAGTTTTACATCACCCCATTGGTGATTGTTGTGTACCCCTTAGACATTGGGCCTCATTACACGGAAGGCGGTGAGCCATGGCGCTATTCCAGGAGAGGGGCGTGATATGAGTGGTATATCGTTCAGAATAAAGAACTTTTAGACAAAAATAAATAAGGATTTCAGTTGTGTACTACATGCTAGGCGTTGACTTGGGTGTGTGCCGGATTGAAATCACTTACACGCCCCACCTGCCCCACTCTATTATCCCACTCAGAATAAATGCCGTCCCCTCACAACATACTACCCGACAGATCATCGCTAACTCCTTCTGAAGATATCAGCTAAGGTCTGCCGCAACACCCTGCCACTCGCGTTGGCCTCACCTTTCTCTTTGTATATATTATCTAATGTTATGACCTCCCTACTATTTTTGAACTGTTGACTTCTATTCTATAAAGAGGAGTGCAAGTAGGCATAAAGTAACATGCTGTGGAAAGCATAATGAGGAGTTGTGAATGGACAATCAGGTAAAGACACGCCTCATGATACGGGGGGCTACATCTGGTGTGCATGTGCAAGTGGACATGACATAGTGTATATAATGCAGTAGATGATAGCGAGTGACAGAAAGTGCAGAAAACCCCCCCTTTCTAGCATCATGGTGTTAGGGATAATTCTCTTTTATGGCTAATTTCCCTTACCTATAGAGTCCCCCAGAAGCTTTGCTGGATTTGAGGGGTTTCTTTTTTTCTCCTGCTAAGAGTGAGGCCCTTTTTTCCCACTCTTAGACAGATTGCTAGTGTGTGTTTTAGGCTACCTTGTGTGCTTATGGTCTATGGGGTTTTTCTCACCCTCATAGGAATCTTCATCTTTTTACATGTGTGGTACACAGCACCCTCCGTGCCGTACCACAGGGGTGTCATAGTGACCCCCAAACATAGACTCCATACCCTGGGACTGACTACTGTCTCCCAGGCCATGTAAAGTCCCCATTGACTTTACTAGTCAATTCTTATGAACAAAACCAGTACAACCCATCTTACTATGGAGGTATTGGGAAGGGTTAATAGTTTTCCCTAGTGTTCCTTTTCGAGGGGGTACCGTACAGTCCCTCTCTCAAAAGTTTCTGGCTGGTGGCAGTGGTTACTACCGTAAATATTCGACTGCAAATATTTCCCTATGGGATTTTCCCATTGTTCGAGGCTACCACTTTTACTGACAGCCTCTAACATACCGCCGGTTTATTTTAATATTAACTTTACTCCGGTAGGTTTTAATTTCCAGAACTTTGATTTAATTTCTTTCTTGTGTCTTTCTCTATAGTCCTAACCCAGGTCGGGGATCCTTTGTTTGTCCTTTTGGCGGGCTTCAGCACCACTGAGTCTGGGGTAGACAGGATGTGTGGGAGGAGGAATAGGCACCCTGGACAGGGTTGCCTACGCAACCCAAGTCGCACTCTGCCCTGATAGGATGGGGGTTCTCCCGCCAGGAAAGCCACCCCACTGTGTGAGTGACAGCTAGGCTGTATGAATGGGGGTCTTGCTGCATAAAAGCAGGGTCCTGAGGACTGGAGGACAAGACGTTGCCACTGGAACTAAGAAGCCGAAGAGGAGTGAAGCCAAAGACATCTGCAACGACTGAACCACCGGTGAAGCCCTGCTGCAGATCCTCACCACTGTTCTCCAATGACTTGAGAAGATCTTCACTTGCAAGAGTCTTCTTCCCTTGAGCTGGTGGGGCCAACCAGTTTGCCAATCTCCTTCCAGGACATGCCTTGGTCGAATCGCCAGTGCCAAGCAATAGGAGACCGGATAGCCAGGCACTCGTCCACCACGACCGCGATTTAAAGGAGCGTACCTTTTATTTGTCGGGCAGCACCGCAGCTGGTTTCATCCTAGGGCAGTGCAGTAACTCAAACCTTCCTCCACGATGAGAGCCTCTCTTCCTCTGCTGGATCTCCCGAACTGCAGGAACTACCGCCACCGCAGGAACTTATTCCACTTTTAAGTTACATTGTTCCGCAAGGCCTCCCTTTTCGTTGGGTACTCTTAAAGGTGTTTTAAATCCTTTACTTACCTTCTGGGCTGGCCGCGTTTTCATCTAACATTATCTTTCTACGTCCGGCATCTGCCTTTTCAAATCATTTAACAAAGACTTGACTGCAGCTCCTAGAACATTTTGAACCTAGGCCCTTTGCCTTGTACCACTGACTCTGGCACAAGCCTCTTGACTCTGGCTAAATCTGTTACAACTGCCATCTCTAGATTGTTTCTCTGCAAGAAATGTGTTGGTGCACCTAACTGTTAGAACAACCTTTTCCTTCCCTCTTTTTAAATGTGTGAAGTGCCTTTTTGCTCGGTTTTCACCTCAGTATTGCCAATGCTAAAGTACTGCCTTGCCTAACTTGTTCACAATCTTCTGGGGGAGAGTTGCTGGTGTATTGAAGAGTATATTCCTGTATAACTCGTCATTTCCCTCACTTTTGAGAAATTGTTAAGAGGGCCATTTCTGCTTGGATTTCACTGTGCCGTTTTGCTCAGTTTTCACTCTTGCTCAAACTTGTCTACAATTTAATTAGGGAGTTGTGTATACTTTTCTTGACTGATTTAACTTGCTTTTATAATAGCGATTTGTGTGTGAACATCAGAGTGTGTAAAATAAATATATATTCTTTTTGATACAAAGCTTTGGTCAGTGTTTCCTTGTTCCATAGTATTGTAGTCCTAATGTGTAAACCCTGAATACTGCTCATCTCCCTCTTGAGATAAGTCTGACTGCTCAGCCACAGCTACCAACTAAATCTATGTGGTACAGACTGATACCAAAGGGGATTTATTGCTCTCACCTTTAGTCCTAATCTTCTGCAGTGCTCCCTAAGGGAACTGCACAGGATTCTGCCTAACACATGGGAAGGTAAGCAGTGTTGAACCTTAAAGGCAAGTATGGTAGCAGCTGTTGGTATATGATTGCGCCTGACAATCAACTGCATACAGAACATTAATCTCAAGAATTAGCTGCTCCCAAACAGAATTCACAAAGTCTTAGACCGCAGATGTATGATAACTCCCAGAATTCAATAATTTAGCATTAACCTCCAACCTGAGGGGGCAGAGAAGTCGCTTTTCTACTTGTTGCCCGTTCTCCCTGTAACTGGCCTGGGACCTGGCATTGCCACTGTGCAGTTGTTCAGGTTACTGAATATAGCAATCCCCCACTCTTAGGGGTGCGTACAGATCTGGGCATTCGCTTGGGCCTCAGAGAGGGTGCATGGCTGTTACTGGCCCTGTATGCCCCCCTAAGCAGGGGTGATTGCTATTTGCACCCCAGGTGTTCATTTGGGGTGCAAAGAGTTTCCTCTGGGTTTTTGCGTGACGGGCTAGGTGCATATTGTGCAAGCCAAATATCCCGGAATTCTTTTTTGCAAAAATATGGCCACCGCCATAGTAAATAGAAAAGGGACTTTTCTATTACCATGGCGTCCTTGGGCAGGACAGAATGCCGGGACCAGAGTGCAACGCTCTGGGACCAGAGCACAAACATCCGGTCCAGCAGGTAAGTGGGGAGAGAAGGAGAGAGCGAGGCGCGGGAAGGGTGCAGGAGTTTTTGGAGGGGTAAGGTGGTAGGGTGGGAACATGGGGAGGTAAAAGGGAGAGCCCCCCTGTTGCGTCCCCACAATCAAGATGGCGGCACCTGGGGAAGGGCCTCGGGTGGCTGCAAAACACGTGTCTCACCTGATTGGCTGATCGTCCCTTCCCCGGGTCTTAATGAACAAGCAAAGTGCTGAGTTGGAACTTGCAAATATGATTCACCTGGGGAGATTTGCACACTATGGGCCTCATTACGAGTCCGGCGGTAACTGAGGCGGTAAAACCGCCTCGGTTACCGCCAGACTCGTATTACCATTCCGCCTCCGTGATTCCCGGAATTACCGGGGCATTACAACCCCGGTTTTCCGGGAATCACGGAGGCGGAATGGTGTTAATCCCCATTCCCATTGAGTCCTATGAGACTCAATGGGAATGGGGATCATGGAAACACCAGCAGCATCTCGTAATGCTGCCGGTGTTTCCTCGTCCGCCTGCAGGCGGGCAGTGTTAAACCCGCCAGGTCAGACCTGGCGGGAACATCACCTCCCGCCTGCAGGAGTCGGGATTAGGCGGTCTGGAAACAACGGTGGCGGCGGGTTTACCGCCAGCGTTATTTCCAGACCGCCTGATTTGTAATGAGGCCCTATGTCACTGCGATAAAAATGAATCCTTTTTGGGCACAGTGTTCAGCTGGGAGACAAATCTCCCTAATACTTCCGATAACAAACCTTTGTATACACATTTTAAAAAATACCATGTAGTTTGTAATTGTGTCACAACTTCGATTCTTGTTTCAATAAGAAGCTATAGCAAAGTAATTGCCTTTTTAAACATGGGATTGACGTTTTATGATTCTATACGTTTTTGAATGAATCTGTTAACTGAATTTGTATAAGAAATTGTTATAATTGACAAAGTATTCGATGTTATATTATGTGAAAAAATGACATTAATATCATAAGAGTATTCATTGTTGAAACAACACACTTTTAACAAACAAATAAACAAGAATAGTACTCTGTGCTGTTGACCTGACTTGGAAAGCACACAGATATCTAATACACCAAAAGGAATATAGTTTTGGAAAACATGTGAAGAAACTTGCCAGGCCATTGAGGATGAATGTAGGTTTATTTTCTTCACCATGAATGGAAATCTACAAGTCTCAGAATGCTGGGTGATGTCAACCTAAAAGATGTCAGCTGGGCTGTCTACTGCATTTATATAAATCCAGCAAAATACATCTTGTGGTCAGTTCACCTGCTTATAGTCATTATTTGACACAGACTAGCAGACTGGCATTCCTGATGTGAAGAAGAAACCTTAAAACTGAAAGCGAAGCAAATTGTTTTACTGTTAGATAAGCAGATCCTAAGATATGCGTGGTAGCGTTCAGTGGTATTGTGTTGTCTTCTGTCTTTTAACCCAAATAGCCTACGTGAAATGAAAGAGCAAGCAATGGGCTAAACATTGCCATCAGAAAGTGAGAAGGCAACTCTCTCACTGAAGACATCACGTTACTATACAGTGAGATAAAATGGTCTGTCCAAGATGACAGTATAGCGCAAGTGCAAAGCCGGGATGTAGGCCTGTACACATTGGCTTCACTGTCGCTCATTTGGCTACCTAATAGCCGCTCAAGACTAATGCTTTATGCCCCATCAGTCAGGGTGGCTACCAGGTTTTACAGGCATCATTTGAAAGACCAAGCCGTAGGTCTCACCATAGTGATGCTATGTTCGTTTTTAAAGCATTTTCTGATGCAGGGATGTTGTTTGGTAGCACAGTTGGTGTCACTAACACCAAAGTTTATATACTCAAGTGTATCCCCCTCAGAGAAAGAGAGCGGGGGAAGAGGGACGCTGACTCCGCCTTGTGGATGTGGAACTATGAAGCGCTTCACACACTGAGCTAACTTCAGAACCATCTTGCCCCTCGACTCATCAATATGCATTTTAAATTTGGTTATTGCATGCGATCGATATATCCCCAAGGAAAGGCAAAAATGTGACATCACTTGTGGAATGAGTGAACGCACAAACTGTATGTGCTACACTGAAAAGAGAGCGCATTACTGGATTAATTGATCAATGCGGTCCTTAGTTGTCAACAACAGCAAGACAGCAGGCTCAGCGACTCGCTGGGCTATTACAGGAGATTATAACGTGTTATTTATTTTTTATTAAAAAATGCCCACTGACCTCTTTGGCTCGGGCAGCCATTAAGGGGACTCTGCCAGGGCTTTAAGTGTGTTCACACATCAGCACAGTATTCCAGTTAACTCATGATGAGTGCATGAGTTAACCCTCCACACTCTTCTCCTCCGCTGTATCTTATATCCCTGGGGAATAGTGGGCCGACCTGGCCCCTCAGGCCACAGCCGATCTAGGCCCACTGTGTGAAACGCCCCAACCAAAAAGCCAGTCCCATGACGAACGCCCGTGACGTCACTTCTCCCTCTCCACGAGGAGGCTTCAGGCCCTCTTGGGAGAACGGGTCATAGGTATTTTCTTCGGCTCCTCCTAGACTTCTCGCCCCCTTGCGCCCTTGCCGCCAGCACTGACTTGCATGGAGCAAATGGAGGCGCCCGTCACTTTGCACCCTGCCAGCAGCTCTCACATGTCCCCTTCTCGTGTTACCATCCATCATGCAAACCAACATTTAATATGTCTCACAAGATTCAAATTCTCCCAGCTGAGTGCAGGTGCCGGGAAGCTGCTGCAGTTTACGTGAAAGTATATTAGAAATACAGAACACAAATTCGTCCCTTTACTCTATGAGCTCAGGTGAGGGGAGTACATTCACTTTACGTGTTATTATTATTTATTTTTTTACTGAGGGAAAAGGAATCAGACATTTTGGAGATTGAAACAGATCGTAGCAGGCATGGTTTGGGAGAGCGTCCAGAAGAGCTCCCAGGATGTGCAGCAAGAAAAGACAGGAGCAGGCGGGGACGTCATTTCACAAAAATGCCAGGGGTAGCGGAAGTGAAGTCACATGACTTTTGACTTCTGATGATGTCATTTGACCCCAGCCCGAGTGACATCACAGAAAATGATGGCACACAACCTTTCATCCCTTGACAAAACAGGACGTGACATCACATGGCCCTTGCCCTCTAATGACATCACAAGAAGTGATATCATTTGACCCCGCCCCCAAACAGCACCACAGGAAGTGATGGCACACAGCCTTTCACCCCTTGACAAAACAGGAAGGGACATGACATTGCATTATTCCTCAGCACACTAAGAAAAACATGGTTACGATATCAGTCTTATCATATACATGTCATACAAGAAAGGATCACCATGTGTAGCGTTAATATCAATATATATAGGCAGGGGTGGACTGGGAACTAAAAAAGGCCCTGGAAATAATTACTGGGGACCAAAAGAGCCCCTGGAAATAATGTTCAAAGTGGCCCCATATGACACATTTTCAGCAAGCCCAATGCTTTTCCTATGATAACATTTGGAAATACCACACAAAAGAGGCCCAGGGTGCAGAGGCCCACCGGGAAATCTCCAGAGTTCCATATAGGCCAGTCCACCCCTGTATATAGGCCCATATTACCACATTAGTGTGAATGTAAGCAGATCTTCAAAACACCAACTTGGACTATTGTACAGCACTCGGGATAAACTGTAAACTGAGCATCTCGAAGAGGCCTGAACCCCAAAGTGTAGACATCCAGTGCCTGCTTAGTGCCTTCTGGCCAAGAACTGATCTCGTAAACAGTTTTTTGTTTCCCCAAACAGCAAAAATCTCAAAGTTAATATGGAAAATGTAAGTGATTTTTTGTTCACGTAAAATATTGAAGAACTTCACTGTCCATTGGCTGCAGCAAGTGGAGACTTCCTTAGACCGCCACATGCAACACAAACGCTGCATTGTGTGTTGAGATCACACGGAGACCTTTGGCGGATGCCCACATCCACGCATCAGTCGAAGTGACCCACATGCTCACCAAAAGCTCAACCATTACAAATCCTATTTGAATGCCTCGTGGAATATAGGGCTTTCAGGAACACACCAAATGCCAGTGTTCATTGCTCTATCCAGGATAAATATAACCTTTTAGGCGCTACATGCACGACATGCACGCTTTCTCACGTAGGGCTACCTGGCAGTACTAAGTCATTTGGACTGAACAGGGCATGATTATCTGGCTGCCAATGCAAGTGCATGCTTTGGGCCATCTTAGTATGACATTTGCATGGTGTCTGAAGGGAAAGCTATGAGGCCAGGGGTTAAAGTGTCTGCATTGATCGAGGAGCCGAAGAACGACCCCCTCATCACAAAGAAACCAGAAGCAAGGCATGCTATTACCAGACACCTGTGCTGTGCAATAACATCCTAGGATACACAACCCAACCTTGAGTGTTGATTAATTAGTCCGCAGCCATTCTTAGCTTCCCTGGCTACACCGTATGGATTAAATCAACGAAGCGCCCACATCATGACCGTCCACCCTCTGGAACGTTTAGACTTGCAGCACCCCACAGATCCATAAAGACTTGAGTGCAGGTATTTTGCCAAAGTTTACTCAAAGTTGTCAAGTTGCTCATAATAACACCTCGCGGTTCAGACAGTGTAAAGGAGCTTTTCTGTGACTGAGGACATATTGGCACGAGTGACTTTCACTCCATTGCCACCCAGTAAGGACCAGAAAGAGGGGGGGTCACAACCCCTGCAATACTAGGTGATGAGAGCTATGGATTGAAAAGGAATTCGTTATACGAGTTAACCTTCTGAAGCCTGGGTCACCTCCAAAAGAGATGTAATTGTTGCTGCTCTTGGATAAAGGATTAAGGCGCACTAATGAATAAATGATTGGTGCACCCTTGTCCATGACCCTCAGTTATTTTTGACAAAACTCAGTTTTCACCAAGTAATAGTTCAAAATAAAAAAAAAATAAAAAAAAAAATAAATGATTGGTTTGTTGCTGTAACAGTAAACATGGTGCACCTCCCTCCTTCAGTCCTGGGCAGCCAGTGGTCACCTCCAGCAGATTAATATTGGACACCACTTCCTGGGTGGCCCTGTCAGGTTGGTCCATGACCCTTTGTTGCCAATACCACGATTGAGGACTGGTGCCCACATCACCATGTCCACACGTGCTGCTAACTTCAGGCATGGCACTGCGCCACCTGCACACTCTACGTTTTCTGCCTATCTGCTCTGCCAGCTCCTTCCGGCGCCCACCCCCAGACCTGCAGTCTATATTAAGCTGCATGAAACACATGAAGTAGCCTACACGCACATGGTTAAAGGGCATGTATTTATATAGGTTTGTAATCATCATTTTTCGTCAGCAAACTTGGATGGCTTTAGCCATTGAAAGCAAAACATTACACAGCAATGGACAATCGTCTCATAACGAGAACATATATTGGGTTGCACACGAACGAGGGACTGGCTGCTAAGAACAGCAAGCAGCGCTATAGTGTCAAATGTGATAAGACACCACCGGTGTAAATGTATTGCCATATATACTGCTGTTTGTGCCATAGGGAGGATCTATATAGGGCCCGGAGTGCCATGAAAATTGACACTGTTCTTTTCTCACATGTGGTCCACTCTTGAGTGCCTCCTGGGGAACACCCCCAACCCACAGTGCCAGAAAAGCAAGCTATCACCCACCATGTGAACATTTCTTAAGCGTGTCCAGGCAAAGTACAAACTAAGTGAGATTACCGGTGCTTGGGGGGGAGGAGAGTAATGAGGCACCTGCTTAACACGCAGCGCTGAGAGTTTTAAACGTTGGCAACACTTGATAGCCTTTTTGTGTCATATATAGATTCTTCCTCTAATTTACTCTTGACAACTGCGGCTGTATGCGTGGGGGCCCATTTGACAAATGATGTTTGGGGCCCGCTGCCTTGGATGGAAAACCCTGTCTGTAGCAACCTTGTGGTGCCTTGCTGATTTTTTTAATTCAAAAATAATATTTTTAGGAAAACATCAAATACATATTGAATTATTCCATATGTATGATTCGAATTGCAAGTGAACATTTTGAGATGAGGCAGCCCCCTTAATAAATCCATCCACATTTCACAGGGCCCCCTTTAAGTCCTTTCCGTCCCAAACACAATCCCTGTATTGAATCCAATTTCTCCATCTCCCATTTATGTCTAAATCCAACCTTTTCCATTATAGAGAATACCTTCTACACAGTGTAATGTAAAATGGCGGCTTACGCGAGACGAGAGCACACCGGCCCGCTTGTATGTCTTCTCCTCGAGATGAAGTAGGCCAACGCCCACTCCCTCCCTCGCTTGTGGTTGTGCTTGCCTCCTCCAGCAGCATAGTTTACAGCCTCACTCCAGAGAGAGGCTGAGGCAGGGCCCGAGAGGATGCTCAGGGTCAATGCGGTTGTCTTGGAAGCAAGACAACGCAGCAACCCAGGATCAAATCCGGCGGCCCCGTGCTCTGTAACCTGCATGTTTAAAAAAAATTAGATGATGTCACGTTCAAGTAGTGAAAATGTATCAAGTTGGACTGCGCCCAGGTGCCTGGTGCCAGCGAGTCGAGAGAGAGCAGAGCAGCCCAGCCCCCACACCACCAGAGAAAAAAAGATCAAGTGTAAACAAACGCACGTGTGTGGATGCAAAAGTGTGTCCTCAAAGTACATTGCATGTGGCCGAGGGGCCAGTCCACCGCTACAAGGCAGGGGTGGCAGAGGAGAGGCCAGGGGTAGCAGCTGTGACCACAGCCACCCTCATATGACGCCCATGGGAGCACCTCTGATATTGCACAGGGAGGAGAAAAACTCTTAGTGCAGAGTGGACTCTGGCTGCTGGTGCTCTCTGTCCTGAATCCTCTGCATTATAATTCAGCCTGGGTAAATCCGTTCGGCTGAACCCCTAAACACACGAGATTTCAGATCTTCCGGATTCTTGAACCCTCTCAAACATTGGATAGATTCGTGGGGCTATAAAACAGGAAGAGAAGAAAACATGGCTTCCAAGAATTCTTTTATTTGGAAAGCAGAAGGTTGGCAGATGTATATAGGTAGCATGTTATATAGAGCTTAGCTACATAGAATACCTTTCTCTTTATTTAGGGAAAGGGGGAGGAAAGCAATATGTGGCCCTCGTGGTTATCAATATTTCACAGGAAGACAGGCCAGGGCCTGCTGGTGTGCGTTTGGTGGCAGATTCTTTAGGGGAATGTGACATTATTTGGAGTGTAGTGCTGGAGGCAGAGAGGCGGTAGGACTAGGAGGTGGTTCTGAGGGGCCATGCAGCCCACATCCTGCTGGAGAACTTAGTCCCAGGCACTTTATCACAAGCATGCCACAGGAACAGAGCTTTTGCAATGGTGACTCGGCTTGGCCCCTGCCCTCCTGGAAAGGAAGGGGTTAATGGAAGTGGGAGTGGGACTCTCATGTTGTTGCACATAACTGAGCTCGAGCATCCGGAGCCAAGTGCTTTATTGAATACACAGAAATAACATGAGAGGACATGCTCCACAGGACACGCCCTGGATTCGGCCATGCGTTTGTGAAATTGCTTGGAGGGCGGGGATGTTGAGAATATTAATTTATTTATGTAGCACGTTCACCAAAGAGCTGAGTATCACCCAGCCGAAGTTGGTACTCATTTCTCGACCTCAGAGGGATGACCAGCTGAGCTGGCTTTGCTTGCAGGGTATGCAACCTATGTCCTGCAAATCACACCTAGATCTCAGCAGTGAGCAGTCATCCCACGATAGAGGGTGCCACCGGCAGCTTGTGCCTGCTTGATGCTCTGCACAAAGTGAACTTCTTGAATACACAACATTATAACAGCAGCACACATTGCTTCTGCATGCGGGGAAGCACAAACGCACACAGCTGTAATTAGCTGGGCACAAGCTGCTTGTGTAGTGTATGAAGCATTAAGCCAAACACCACCCACATTAATATATCCTCGCAAGGCAGACATGTGAGCGTGGTAGGAACATATGGAGCCTATGGACATTCTATGAGGCACACCACAGAAATGCCTGCTCCAGACCACCCAGCACCAGTCGCCACCACATTTGTGTGGCATTTGTGTCTGTTGTACAGGGATTCACGCCACAATGATGTGTTACAAAGAGGAGACTGGAGGAGGGATGCACAAGGGGAAAGGGAACACAGGAGGGGAAACGATGAGTCGCCATTTGCTGCACGTGACAGGCGGGTCTTCAGGATGTGCCTGAACTGCAGACAGGCAGTGCCAAGGCACAAGTGCAACAATGGAGTCTTCTAAATTGGGGAGACTTGGTGATGAGGAGGCCTGCCTCGTGTCAAGAAGTCTTGGATGCTTGGTATCAGGCAGACATAGAAGTTAAGGTTCCAAGAACTCGGACCTTTATTAGGGCCATTTACACCAGTAACAGAAGAGCTTCTATTGGAGGAGAAAAACAAACAAAGCTCTGTGATACCTAAAAGTCTCTGGGTACAACAAAAGTCACTAGGTTTCCTGATCTTCAATGCAGGGATGGCTTGCCAGAATGTCTTCGTCCTTTCGAAGTCACTTCTAGTTTTAGTTGTTTCAGCTTCCTTGCTGTTCTTTCTGGAATGTTCTGTCCTTTACTTCCCATAGTGGATTCCTTAGAGAATCCTTCCACATTAATATCCCGGGTCTCAGGGTCTCCTGCATATGGCTGCATGTTAGCACTTCTGCCGGATCTGTGGGCCTGCACCTCCCTGCATGAACCTATGGCACACGCCTTAATACAGATCGGCCGCCATCTTACGTATTCTCTTCACAAACAGGAGGAGCCGGGCTGCTGAAGCAAAGCTCCGCTTTCCATGTCTGCACATGGCATCACTCTGTTGCATGTAACAGTAAGTCAAACAAACATGGCTTGCTCCGTAGAGATCCCGCCTGCAGGGCCCAGTAATCTCACAGCATGCCAGGTGTTTCCAAGAATCCACCTCTTCTGCTAGAGTCCTATCTCTATTACCCGGTCTTGGCAAAGCCCTCCTCCCCGTGAGCCCTAATGTCACTCTGTCCCGACCTATGGATATGGATGACGTGTAAAGAAACCTTACAGGAGATGGGGGGGGTGGGGTTGCACAAATTTTTGGAGAGCAATCTTTGGAAATGCCTGCATTCTAAACATAGGACGAAGATCTAGATCTGAGCTTAGAGGGACACCAGCAGTTTCTTGCTCTCAATGCAAGCCTTTGCCAACCGACCAGGCCATGCTAGGGTATGCCAGGACATTTGGCCCAGCAGCAAACAGCAACTGGTGGCACCCAACCCCAGTGGTAAGCCCTCCTTATGCCCCAACACTCAAGCAGAAGACTTGTTGTTCACACTGTATGTTGTCTCAGAAGCTGTGGGAATATAGGCTCATGAGTCTGGACAGATGGTTGGATATGTACAGACACGTGCAACTAGACCATACATAGATTTTGGGTTAAGCACAGTATCTATACATCAATGTGTTGAGTTGTCTGTGAGCCCCAGTGATATGGCAATCAACTTCATGCCACAAATCAGTCATTTGGTGTGAAACTCAGCTGTTTGCAATGTTTTCAGTGTTGCCTGGAAGGTCAGCATAGATGCTACTACAGAAGTCAAGCAGAGCATAGCTCATGCGAAACTCATTGCGGAATTGTTATTCTCAGAGGATAGCCTTTGCCTCTTGCGCTTGCATGCAATTGTGGAATACATGATACATTGCTGCTGAAAATGAGACCCAACAAAGTGGGGATAGAGGCCAAGAGAAATGTGAACTGACCGAGCCGAAAGTGCCCATCAGTAAGATCTTGGTTTTAGTGACATTAGAACAGAGCCAGTTAGTTGCCATCCATACATGAATAGGAAGAAGGCAGTCACCAGCATGCTGGCGACCCCCAGGGGGCTTCTGGAGTTTGAAATGAAGCTTGGCATCAGCAACATATACCTAGAAGCCAATGCCAGGACCAGGGAGCATTGGGGCTACTGGGCATAGGCACATTTTGAAGTAGCAGATGATCACAGCTACAAGCACAGTGAGTCCTCAGACACTAGCCGCAGTGGCTAGTGGAACTACACTGAGTCCCACCCCTGGCATCTCCCTCGTCACGTGTATTCAGATGGTGTCTGGCACAAGTGGAAATGTACCCAATCTTTAAAGGTTGCATCATGCCAGAGGAAATATCCACATTTTTCAGTGTGTTCTATGTTCTTTTTCCACCAGTTTTTTAAATTAGTTTTTTAATGACAATGTTTCATTGAAAAACACATCAAAATATATTTTTTATGTTTGGGGCTTCACCTCCAAAACCCCTTCCCTATTATTTTATCCATATCCTTAACACCCTCTACCTATTGTATCCCCTTACCCATCCCTCCTTTATTTTTTTATATGTTTTGTTGATGAATATTTTTTGTTAAAAAAGCAGTGGCAAAACAACTATATACCCTTCAGTGGTGTGTGTCGGTGTGGCTGCAGGGATGAGCCAGGAGTTGCATACATTTTAGAAGAGTAAAAGGTCATCACATCTTCCATCACCAAGAGGGTGATGGTCAAGGCATTGCATATAATCCTCTCTGCTGTTCATCTAGCAGAGGGCTTTCATTCCACCAATGACCCTGAGGCCCACCCAGCATCAGCACTGACATAGAACAGAGGCAAAAGCATCCCTTGAAACATCACCTTCCAAACACAACGCCCACACAACGCCACAGAGCAGACATGTAGCCAAGTTCCCATCACGACTCAGTCTGGCCCAATAGCTCAGTGCTAGTGGCTATGCTGGGTCGCAGATCGGGACACAGGCAACACCTTACTCCTTTTGACAATTCTAGGAAAAAAGAACTGCTCTGAGCTAATTGACCACTGGACGAATACATATCATTATGCCATTTTGGAGATAAATATGTTTGTATTGTTCTCCTTAAAAGATTGTAGTTTTAAAGACTCCGAAATGTGTGCACATTACAAACAGAAGAATCGGGTGCATGTAGGCCAATTGTGTCCATGTGTACACGTCATGCCAACATCTGCCCTCTAGTGCTTCTTCAGGGCAGAACATGGGCCTTATAGACCTTTAAATATACTGAGCTGCAGTTCACACAGGCATGCCTCATTTCTAGATGACGCCCAGAGTAATAAGAAAGTCGCACATGCCAGGGAGGAGAAAAGAACAATACAATCAGAAACAATGCAGTGGACATATTTATGGATATCTGAAGCTCAGATGTAAAGTCAGAACTTTCAGCAAGCTTAATCACACTAACAAATACAGTCTAGCCCCTATCATGAGAGTCTAGTGGAAAAGCACCTATCAGCACGAATTGACAACGCACCACCCACACCATCAAACATGGGATATGACACACTCTGGTGTTCAACAATTGAACTATTGGTTTGGGCATGGGCCAGAGAAAAAGATCCCTTCATTTCAATGGTTTGGGTCTATTTGACTAAAACATTTGACCTAATCACATTTGAACTCATCTATTTGACATTTTATTTCAGTCTAAAATGCGGGGGAGACCCCTCCGCACCCCCCCACACTTCCCCTCTACCTAATCTATCCCCTTACCCACCCCATATATATATATATATATATATATTTACTTAAATGTGACTGCATAAAAGGTCAAAGAAACTCGATCAAATGTTTTAGGTCAAATGTTTTTAGGTCAATTATGCTAATATCATTTCAAAGGATCTTCACACTGGAAGTCGCTTATCCCAAACAACTGAATGAAAACATGCCCCATGAAGTACATACAATCAATAAAAACCACTGGCTCCTTTCAGCCCGCGTGATCCCTCCGATCAAACTCTATTGCCCTGCCTTCACACCACTTCATGGGACCCACATTCATTCACATCCCAGAATGCAACCCTTCTGATTTTCTTTGGAACATGGGTTACTCCTGGTTCTAAATCACGGCCGTGAAGATATGTATCCCCTGAGAGATGTATTGAGGTTCCAGGGACAGCTTTGGCCAAGGTGTTCCCTGGCTGAGATGTCTGCTTGGGACAGGGCATTCCCTTGCTGAGATGTCTGCTTGGGCCAGGGTGCTCCCTTGCTGTGATGTCTGCTTGGGCCAGGGTGGCCCTTGCTGAGATGTATGCTTGGGCTAGGGTGTTCCCTTGCTGTGATGTCTGCTTAGGCTCGGGTGTTCCTTTGCTGTGATGTCTGTTTGGGCCAGGGTGCTCCCTTGCTGTTTTGTCTGCTTGGGCCAGGATTTTCCCTTGCTGTGATGTCTGCTTGGGCTAGGGTGTTCCTTTGCTGTGATGTCTGCTTGGGCTAGGGTGCTCCTTTGCTGTGATGTCTGCTTAGGCCCGGGTGTTCCCCTGCTGTGATGTCTGCTCGGGCAAGGGTGTTCCCCTGCTGTGATGTCTGCTTGGGTCAGGGTGGTCCCCTGCTGTGATGTCTGCTTGGGCTAATGTGTTCCCCTGCTGTGATGTCTGCTTGGGTCAGGGTGTTCCCCTGCTGTGATGTGTGCTTGGGCCAGGGTGTTCCCCTGCTGTGATGTCTGCTTGGGTCGGGATGTTCCATTGCTGTGATGTCTGCTTGGGCCAGGGTGTTCCTTTGCTGTGATGTCTTCTTGGGCCAGGGTGCTCCCTTGCTGTGATGTCTGCTTGGGCCAGGGTGCTCCCCTGCTGTGATGTCTGCTTGGGCCAGGGTGTTCCTTTGCTGTTATGTCTGCTTGTGCCAGGGTGTTCTCCTGCTGTGATGTCTGCTTGGGCCAGGGTGCTCCCTTGCTGTGATGTCTGCTTGGGCTAGGGTGTTCCTTTGCTATGATGTCTGCTTGGGCAAGGGTGCTCCCTTGCTGTGATGTCTGCTTGGGCTAGGGTGTTCATTTGCTGTGATGTCTTCTTGGGCCAGGGTGCTCCCTTGCTGTGATGTCTGCTTGGGCCAGAGTATTCCCTTGCTGTGATGTATGCTTGGGCCAGGGTGTTCCCCTGCTGTGATGTCTGCTCTGGGCCAGGGTGTTCCCCTGCTGTGATGTCTGCTTGGGCAAGGCTGTTCCCCTGCTGTGAGGTCTGCTTGGGCCAGGATGTTCCATTGCTGTGATGTCTGCTTGAGTCAGGGTGTTCCCCTGCTCTGATGTCTACTTGGGCCAGGGTGTTCTCCTGCTGTGATGTCTGCTTGGGCAAGGGTGTTCCCCTGCTGTGATGTCTGCTTGGGTCAGGGTGTTCCCCTGCTGTGATGTCTGCTTTGGGCCAGGGTGTTCCCCTGCTGTGATGTGTGCTTGGGCCAGGGTGTTCCCCTGCTGTGATGTCTGCTTTGGCCGGGATGTTCCATTGCTGTGATGTCTGCTTGGGCCAGGGTGTTCCTTTGCTGTGATGTCTGCTTGGGCCTGGATGTTCCCTTGCTGTGATGTCTGCTTGGGCCAGGGTTTTCCCTTGCTGTTATTTCTGCTTGGGCCAGGGTGTTCCTTTGCTGTAATGTCTTCTTGGGCCAGGGTGCTCCCTTGCTGTGATGTCTGCTTGGGCCAGGGTGTTCCCCTGCGGTGATGTCTGCTTGGGCCAGGGTCTTCCTTTGCTGTGATGTCTTCTTGGGCCAGGGTGTTCCTTTGCTGTGATGTCTGCTTGGGCCACGGTGCTCCCTTGCCCTGATGTCGGCTTGGGCCAGGATGTTCCCTTGCTGTAATATCTGCTTGGGCCAGGGTTTTCCTTTGCTGTGATGTCTTCTTGGGCCCTGGTATTCCCTTGCTGAAATGTCTGCTTGGGCCCAGGTGTTCCCTCGCTGTGATGTCTGCTTGGGCCGGGGTGTTTGCTTGCTGTGATGTCTGCTTGGGCTAGGATGGTCACTTGCTGTGATATCTGCTTGGACAAGGGTGTTCCCTTGCTGTGATGTCTGCTTGGGCCAGGATGTTCCCTTGCTGTGATGTCTGCTTGGGCCAGGACGTTCCCTTGCTGTGATGTCTACTTGGGCTAGGGTGTTCCCTTGCTGTTATGTCTGCTTGGGCCAGGGTGTTCCCTAGCTGTGATGTCTGCTTGGGCCAGGGTGTTCCCTTGCTGTGATGTCTGCTAGTGCCAGGATGTTCCCTTGCTGTGATGTCTGCTTGGGGCAGGATGTTCCCTTGCTGTGATATCTGCTTGGGCCGGGGTGTTCCCTTGCCGTTATGTCTGCTTGGGCCAGGATGTTCCCTTGCTGTGATGTCTGCTTGGGCCGGGGTGTTCCCTTGCTGTGATGTCTGCTTGGGCCAGGATGTTCCCTTGCTGTGATGTCTGCTTGAGCCAGGATGTTCCCTTGCTGTGATGTCTGCTTGGGCCAGGGTGTTCCCTTGCTGTTATGTCTGCTTGGGCCAGGGTGTTCCCTTGCTGTGATATCTGCTTGGGCCAGGGTGTTCCCTTGCTGTGATGTCTGCTTGGGCCAGGGTGTTCCCTTGCTGTGATGTCTGCTTGGGCCAGTGTGTTCCCTTGCTGTTATGTCTGCTTGGGCCAGGGTGTTCCCTTGCTCTGATAGCTGCTTGGGCCGGGGTGTTCCCTTGCTGGCATGTCTGCTTGGGCCAGGGTGTTCCCTTGCTGTGATGTCTGCTTGGGCCAGGATGTTTCCTTGCTGTGATGTCTGCTTGGGCCAGGGTGTTCCCCTGCTAAAATTTCTGCTTGGGCTAGGTGTTCCCTTGCTGTGATGTCTGCTTCGGCCAGGGTGTTCCCTTGCTGAGATGTCTGCTTGGGCCAGGGTGTTTCCTTGCTGTGATGTCTGATTGAGCCAGGGTGTTCCCTTGCTGTGATTTCTGCTTGGGCTAGGTGTTCCCTTGCTGTGATTTCTGCTTGGGCCAGGGTGTTCCCTTGCTGTGATGTCTGCTTCGGCCAGGGTGTTCCCTTGCTGTGATGTCTGCTTGGGCCAGGGTGTTCCCTTGCTGTGATTTCTGCTTGGGCCAGTGTGCTCCCTTACTGTGATGTCTGCTTCGGCCAGGGTGTTCCCTTGCTGTGATTTCTGCTTGGGCCAGGGTGTTCCCTTGCTGAGGTGTCTGCTTGGGCCAGGGTGTTTCCTTGCTGTGATGTCTGCTTGGGCCAGGGTGTTCCCTTGCTGTGATTTCTGCTTGGGCTAGGTCGTTCCCTTGCTGTGATGTCTGCTTGGGCTAGGTGTTCCCTTGCTGTGATGTCTGCTTGGGCCAGGGTGTTCCCTTGCTGTGATGTCTGCTTGCGCCAGGGTGTTCCCTTGCTGTGATTTCTGCTTGGGCCAGGGTGTTCCCTTGCTGTGATGTCTGCTTGGGCCAGGGTGTTCCCTTGCTGTGATGTCTGCTTGGGCCAGGGTGTTCCCTTGCTGTGATTTCTGCTTGGGCCAGGGTGCTCCCTTACTGTGATGTCTGCTTCGGCCAGGGTGTTCCCTTGCTGTGATTTCTGCTTGGGCCAGGGTGTTCCCTTGCTGAGGTGTCTGCTTGAGCCAGGGTGTTTCCTTGCTGTGATGTCTGCTTGGGCCAGGGTGTTCCCTTGCTGTGATTTCTGCTTGGGCTAGGTCGTTCCCTTGCTGTGATGTCTGCTTGGGCTAGGTGTTCCCTTGCTCTGATGTCTGCTTGGGCCAGGGTGTTCCCTTGCTGTGATTTCTGCTTGGGCCAGGGTGTTCCCTTGCTGTGATTTCTGCTTGGGCCATGGTGTTCCCTTGCTGTGATGTCTGCTTGGGCCAGGGTGTTTCCTTGCTGTGATGTCTGCTTGGGCCAGGGTGTTCCCTTGCTGTGATTTCTGCTTGGGCCAGGGTGCTCCCTTACTGTGATGTCTGCTTCGGCCAGGGTGTTCCCTTGCTGTGATTTCTGCTTGGGCCAGGGTGTTCCCTTGCTGAGGTGTCTGCTTGGGCCAGGGTGTTCCCTTGCTGTGATGTCTGCTTGGGCTAGGTTGTTCCCTTGCTGTGATGTCTGCTTGGGCCAGGGTGTTCCCTTGCTGTGATTTCTGCTTGGGCTAGGTTGTTCCCTTGCTGTGATGTCTGCTTGGGCTAGGTTGTTCCCTTGCTGTGATGTCTGCTTGCGCCAGGGTGTTCCTTGCTGTGATTTCTGCTTGGGCCATTGTGTTCCCTTGCTGTGATTTCTTTTTGGGCTAGGTTGTTCCCTTGCTGTGATGTCTGCTTGGGCCAGGGCGTTCCCTTGCTGTGATGTCTGCTTGGGCCAGGGTGTTCCCTTGCTGTGATTTCTGCTTGGGCTAGGTTGTTCCCTTGCTGTGATGTCTGCTTGGGCTAGGTTGTTCCCTTGCTGTGATGTCTGCTTGGGCCAGGGTGTTCCCTTGCTGTGATGTCTGCTTGGGCTAGGTTGTTCCCTTGCTGTGGTGTCTGATTGGGCTAGGTTGTTCCCTTGCTGTGATGTCTGCTTGGGCCAGGGTGTTCCCTTGCTGTGATGTCTGCTTGGGCCAGGGTGTTCCCGTGCTGTGATTTCTGCTTGGGCTAGGTTGTTCCCTTGCTGTGATGTCTGGTTGAGCTAGGATGTTCCCCTGCTGTGATGTCTGCTTGGGCCAGGGTGTTCCCTTGCTGTGATGTCTGCTTGGGCCAGGGTGTTCCCTTGCTGTGATGTCTGCTTGGGCCAGGGTGTTCCCTTGCTGTGATGTCTGCTTGGGCTAGGTCGTTCCCTTGCTGTGATGTCTGCTTGGGCCAGGGTGTTCCCTTGCTGTGATGTCTGCTTGGGCCAGGGTGTTCCCTTGCTGTGACATCTGCTTGGGCTAGGTGTTCCCTTGCTGTGATGTCTGCTTGGGCCAGGGTGTTCCCTTGCTGTGACGTCTGCTTGGGCCAGGGTGTTCCCTTGCTGTGATGTCTGCTTGGGCCAGGGTGTTCCCTTGCTGTGATGTCTACTTGGGCCAGGGTGTTCCCTTGCTGTGACATCTGCTTGGGCTAGGTGTTCCCTTGCTGTGATGTCTGCTTGGGCCAGGGTGTTCCCTTGCTGTGACATCTGCTTGGGCTAGGTGTTCCCTTGCTGTGATGTCTGCTTGGGGCAGGGTGTTCCCTTGCTGTGATGTCTGCTTGGGCTAGGGTGTTCCCTTGCTGTGATGTCTGCTTGGGCCAGGGTGTTCCCTTGCTGTGATGTCTGCTTGGGCCAGGGTGTTCCCTTGCTGTGATGTCTGCTTGGGCCAGGGTTTTCCCTTGCTGTGACATCTGCTTGGGCTAGGTGTTCCCTTGCTGTGATGTCTGCTTGGGCCAGGGTGTTCCCTTGCTGTGACGTCTGCTTGGGCTAGGTGTTCCCTTGCTGTGATGTCTGCTTGGGGCAGGGTGTTCCCTTGCTGTGATGTCTGCTTGGGCTAGGGTGTTCCCTTGCTGTGATGTCTGCTTGGGCCAGGGTGTTCCCTTGCTGTGACATCTGCTTGGGCTAGGTCGTTCCCTTGCTGTGATGTCTGCTTTGGGCCAGGGTGTTCCCCTGCTGTGATGTGTGCTTGGGCCAGGGTGTTCCCCTGCTGTGATGTCTGCTTTGGCCGGGATGTTCCATTGCTGTGATGTCTGCTTGGGCCAGGGTGTTCCTTTGCTGTGATGTCTGCTTGGGCCTGGATGTTCCCTTGCTGTGATGTCTGCTTGGGCCAGGGTTTTCCCTTGCTGTTATTTCTGCTTGGGCCAGGGTGTTCCTTTGCTGTAATGTCTTCTTGGGCCAGGGTGCTCCCTTGCTGTGATGTCTGCTTGGGCCAGGGTGTTCCCCTGCGGTGATGTCTGCTTGGGCCAGGGTCTTCCTTTGCTGTGATGTCTTCTTGGGCCAGGGTGTTCCTTTGCTGTGATGTCTGCTTAGGCCACGGTGCTCCCTTGCCCTGATGTCGGCTTGGGCCAGGATGTTCCCTTGCTGTAATATCTGCTTGGGCCAGGGTTTTCCTTTGCTGTGATGTCTTCTTGGGCCCTGGTATTCCCTTGCTGAAATGTCTGCTTGGGCCCAGGTGTTCCCTCGCTGTGATGTCTGCTTGGGCCGGGGTGTTTGCTTGCTGTGATGTCTGCTTGGGCTAGGATGGTCACTTGCTGTGATATCTGCTTGGACAAGGGTGTTCCCTTGCTGTGATGTCTGCTTGGGCCAGGATGTTCCCTTGCTGTGATGTCTGCTTGGGCCAGGACGTTCCCTTGCTGTGATGCCTACTTGGGCTAGGGTGTTCCCTTGCTGTTATGTCTGCTTGGGCCAGGGTGTTCCCTAGCTGTGATGTCTGCTTGGGCCAGGGTGTTCCCTTGCTGTGATGTCTGCTAGTGCCAGGATGTTCCCTTGCTGTGATGTCTGCTTGGGGCAGGATGTTCCCTTGCTGTGATATCTGCTTGGGCCGGGGTGTTCCCTTGCCGTTATGTCTGCTTGGGCCAGGATGTTCCCTTGCTGTGATGTCTGCTTGGGCCGGGGTGTTCCCTTGCTGTGATGTCTGCTTGGGCCAGGATGTTCCCTTGCTGTGATGTCTGCTTGAGCCAGGATGTTCCCTTGCTGTGATGTCTGCTTGGGCCAGGGTGTTCCCTTGCTGTTATGTCTGCTTGGGCCAGGGTGTTCCCTTGCTGTGATATCTGCTTGGGCCAGGGTGTTCCCTTGCTGTGATGTCTGCTTGGGCCAGGGTGTTCCCTTGCTGTGATGTCTGCTTGGGCCAGTGTGTTCCCTTGCTGTTATGTCTGCTTGGGCCAGGGTGTTCCCTTGCTCTGATAGCTGCTTGGGCCGGGGTGTTCCCTTGCTGGCATGTCTGCTTGGGCCAGGGTGTTCCCTTGCTGTGATGTCTGCTTGGGCCAGGATGTTTCCTTGCTGTGATGTCTGCTTGGGCCAGGGTGTTCCCCTGCTAAAATTTCTGCTTGGGCTAGGTGTTCCCTTGCTGTGATGTCTGCTTCGGCCAGGGTGTTCCCTTGCTGAGATGTCTGCTTGGGCCAGGGTGTTTCCTTGCTGTGATGTCTGATTGAGCCAGGGTGTTCCCTTGCTGTGATTTCTGCTTGGGCTAGGTGTTCCCTTGCTGTGATTTCTGCTTGGGCCAGGGTGTTCCCTTGCTGTGATGTCTGCTTCGGCCAGGGTGTTCCCTTGCTGTGATGTCTGCTTGGGCCAGGGTGTTCCCTTGCTGTGATTTCTGCTTGGGCCAGTGTGCTCCCTTACTGTGATGTCTGCTTCGGCCAGGGTGTTCCCTTGCTGTGATTTCTGCTTGGGCCAGGGTGTTCCCTTGCTGAGGTGTCTGCTTGGGCCAGGGTGTTTCCTTGCTGTGATGTCTGCTTGGGCCAGGGTGTTCCCTTGCTGTGATTTCTGCTTGGGCTAGGTCGTTCCCTTGCTGTGATGTCTGCTTGGGCTAGGTGTTCCCTTGCTGTGATGTCTGCTTGGGCCAGGGTGTTCCCTTGCTGTGATGTCTGCTTGCGCCAGGGTGTTCCCTTGCTGTGATTTCTGCTTGGGCCAGGGTGTTCCCTTGCTGTGATGTCTGCTTGGGCCAGGGTGTTCCCTTGCTGTGATGTCTGCTTGGGCCAGGGTGTTCCCTTGCTGTGATTTCTGCTTGGGCCAGGGTGCTCCCTTACTGTGATGTCTGCTTCGGCCAGGGTGTTCCCTTGCTGTGATTTCTGCTTGGGCCAGGGTGTTCCCTTGCTGAGGTGTCTGCTTGAGCCAGGGTGTTTCCTTGCTGTGATGTCTGCTTGGGCCAGGGTGTTCCCTTGCTGTGATTTCTGCTTGGGCTAGGTCGTTCCCTTGCTGTGATGTCTGCTTGGGCTAGGTGTTCCCTTGCTCTGATGTCTGCTTGGGCCAGGGTGTTCCCTTGCTGTGATGTCTGCTTGGGCCAGGGTGTTCCCTTGCTGTGATTTCTGCTTGGGCCAGGGTGTTCCCTTGCTGTGATTTCTGCTTGGGCCATGGTGTTCCCTTGCTGTGATGTCTGCTTGGGCCAGGGTGTTTCCTTGCTGTGATGTCTGCTTGGGCCAGGGTGTTCCCTTGCTGTGATTTCTGCTTGGGCCAGGGTGCTCCCTTACTGTGATGTCTGCTTCGGCCAGGGTGTTCCCTTGCTGTGATTTCTGCTTGGGCCAGGGTGTTCCCTTGCTGAGGTGTCTGCTTGGGCCAGGGTGTTCCCTTGCTGTGATGTCTGCTTGGGCTAGGTTGTTCCCTTGCTGTGATGTCTGCTTGGGCCAGGGTGTTCCCTTGCTGTGATTTCTGCTTGGGCTAGGTTGTTCCCTTGCTGTGATGTCTGCTTTGGCTAGGTTGTTCCCTTGCTGTGATGTCTGCTTGCGCCAGGGTGTTCCTTGCTGTGATTTCTGCTTGGGCCATTGTGTTCCCTTGCTGTGATTTCTTTTTGGGCTAGGTTGTTCCCTTGCTGTGATGTCTGCTTGGGCCAGGGTGTTCCCTTGCTGTGATGTCTGCTTGGGCCAGGGTGTTCCCTTGCTGTGATTTCTGCTTGGGCTAGGTTGTTCCCTTGCTGTGATGTCTGCTTGGGCTAGGTTGTTCCCTTGCTGTGATGTCTGCTTGGGCCAGGGTGTTCCCTTGCTGTGATGTCTGCTTGGGCTAGGTTGTTCCCTTGCTGTGGTGTCTGATTGGGCTAGGTTGTTCCCTTGCTGTGATGTCTGCTTGGGCCAGGGTGTTCCCTTGCTGTGATGTCTGCTTGGGCCAGGGTGTTCCCGTGCTGTGATTTCTGCTTGGGCTAGGTTGTTCCCTTGCTGTGATGTCTGGTTGAGCTAGGATGTTCCCCTGCTGTGATGTCTGCTTGGGCCAGGGTGTTCCCTTGCTGTGATGTCTGCTTGGGCCAGGGTGTTCCCTTGCTGTGATGTCTGCTTGGGCCAGGGTGTTCCCTTGCTGTGATGTCTGCTTGGGCTAGGTCGTTCCCTTGCTGTGATGTCTGCTTGGGCCAGGGTGTTCCCTTGCTGTGATGTCTACTTGGGCCAGGGTGTTCCCTTGCTGTGACATCTGCTTGGGCTAGGTGTTCCCTTGCTGTGATGTCTGCTTGGGCCAGGGTGTTCCCTTGCTGTGACATCTGCTTGGGCTAGGTGTTCCCTTGCTGTGATGTCTGCTTGGGCCAGGGTGTTCCCTTGCTGTGATGTCTGCTTGGGCCAGGGTGTTCCCTTGCTGTGATGTCTGCTTGGGCCAGGGTGTTCCCTTGCTGTGATGTCTACTTGGGCCAGGGTGTTCCCTTGCTGTGACATCTGCTTGGGCTAGGTGTTCCCTTGCTGTGATGTCTGCTTGGGCCAGGGTGTTCCCTTGCTGTGACATCTGCTTGGGCTAGGTGTTCCCTTGCTGTGATGTCTGCTTGAGGCAGGGTGTTCCCTTGCTGTGATGTCTGCTTGGGCTAGGGTGTTCCCTTGCTGTGATGTCTGCTTGGGCCAGGGTGTTCCCTTGCTGTGACATCTGCTTGGGCTAGGTCGTTCCCTTGCTGTGATGTCTGCTTGGGCCAGGGTGTTCCCTTGCTGTGATGTCTGCTTGGGCCAGGGTGTTCCCTTGCTGTGACATTTGCTTGGGCTAGGTGTTCCCTTGCTGTGATGTCTGCTTGGGCCAGGGTGTTCCCTTGCTGTGATGTCTGCTTGGGCCAGGGTGTTCCCTTGCTGTGACATCTGCTTGGGCTAGGTGTTCCCTTGCTGTGATGTCTGCTTGGGCCAGGGAGTTCCCTTGCTGTGATGTCTGCTTGGGCCAGGGTGTTCCCTTGCTGTGATTTCTGCTTGGGCTAGGTTGTTCCCTTGCTGTGATGTCTAGCTCATAGTCGTGTGGGAAGTGCTAGGACAGTTTGCTCTCGTTGTGGCTTAGGCAAAGTTGTGGCACCTGGATCCATGTGGTATCTGTACCTAAACATGGTGAAAATATGTGTGTGTGTAATGTGACTGTTGATACATGTGTGACCCTGGCATGGTGGCTTGCACACATTCCTTTAACGCCAGGCCACAGATGTACCACTTGCAACTCTCTCCCCACAGACCAGCTGCAAGCAGAAGGGGTGCTAGGCAGCCTGCAAACTTGCACCATCAAGCAGATGTTAGCCCCCCTGGAAGAGGAGATGGACTACCCCCTGAGTTGCAACATTTCACCATTGTCAACCCCTCACAAGGTGATTTTTATAGAGGCACAACAGGGACCTCTTTGTTTTATTTTATTTATTTAAACAAACATCAACCCTAATTAAACCTTATGAACATAGAAGCAATTTAGCTCCCCCTTTTTTCTACCCTGGTGTGATTCCACTTTTAGGGTTCTGCTCCGCCAGCCCACTCCACCTGGAGGGGGTCATGGAGGGACCTTTAGGATGGACTTATGGAACAGACCTTGTTGGTGGGTGACCGCTTCCTCTAGGCGGCCTCTGGCAAGCGGCCACTTCCACTTACTCTATCATGCCAGGGTGCTTGACTTTCCCACAACCTTACTTCAAACCCTTATACCTAAATAACTACCCAGCACCCTGTCCAAACCCATTTGTATTACTAGCACCAACCTACTATGTTTACTAGCCCAGCATGTACATACGATAAATAATTCAGCATACATGTGAATCCGTAACCTATACATCTGAAAATACATAGATAAACAAAATACATGGTAATATATAAAAACTATATACATTTTGATGATTACATGAAATATTTATTGACTGCTGCAGTCAAACCCTGCATGGTACCTCTTTCATTTTGTTGGCTGTAATGTTGGTGGGGTCTGCCCTACCTGTTGCCTGACTGCCCATGTTCAGGCAAAGCCCTGTTCACCACGTGGGGCACCACCACATCTCCACGCTGTCACCGGGCCTGAGGTGGCCCTGTGACACACAGTACACCACCTGGGGTGCTGCCATACTCACTGCCACTCCCCAGCAGAACAATGCTCATTTTTGCAGTGGCGCCATTCCTGCAGGGGCCACAGCACTCACCGCCACTCCTCTCTTCCTCAATAAGACTCCTTTTGTGGTGTTTGGGGCTGAGCCTCAACACGCTCTGGAACGGACAACACTTCACCTGGGCCTCAGTGTCCTTGACAGCCAGGGACTCCTGATCTTGACCTTCCTGCCTGTCTGCCACCGGGTTGGATGAACTTTGGGTACACTCCAGCAAGCTCCAAGGCCACTCATGGTGCACTGCTGCTTTGATCTTGAGGGCCTGTCCCAGGGGCATGCTGACAAGGGGCAAGGCTAACGCGGCCTGGGTCTTAACTTCTCTCTGCCCGCCCAGCCTGGCAACCAGGCTAAGATGGAGGCAGTGCCCGTGGGTGCCCGGGATGGACTTGGAGTGCAACCTGGGGCTTATGGTTTAGCCGGGCATATGGAGCAATACTCTTCAGACTCTTAAACCCTGGGAGGAGCTCGAGGCCACGGTATCTCCTTCTCTCCCCCAATCTGACCTTTACATCTAACGGCTTCCTTTAGAATTCCAGTTCTCTCCTCTTGAGCAGGGGATGGCTGTCTACTGTCTTTCTCCATTTAACATTCAATGCAGCCCCCAGGATGAGGCTGCATGGTGCAGTCCATAATAAAACAGGTGAGAAACCCAGTGAAGCACAACACCTATACACACACACACACACACACAGTTAAACCCTAAATAAAATACTTCTACTCTCACCCTGGTGTCTGTGGGTCTCATCAGGGGTTGGGCGAAGTGCTATAAATGCAGCAGTAGTGCTATTACCGCCACATTGGAGATTTTCCAGCTTTCTGACTGTTTAGGCCGGTAATAGTGCCAAAACCCCCATAGAGTCCTCTGTACTCTCAAAAAATTGGGAATTATGGCGTCACCACAATTTGGGAACCAGAGGAAATTACACATCTTACCTTCATGACAAATTGTGCCGGCCCGAGTTGGCTTACACAAATAGCGTTGGGTGGTATATTTGCTGGGATACCGCCCAACTCGTGTGTATTTTATTTTATTCATTTTCCTCAGGGGGGAAGAATCCATACAGCCCATACTAGACATTCGTTTTTGGGCCAGGCAAACATGTGAGTTTTTAGTTCTGTCCTTTTAGTAATATAGAGACCTGAATGATTTGGATTTTGGGGAGGGGGAACGAGGAAAGCAGACTTCCCTAAGCATGTGAAGTTGGCGGTTGTTATAGTGGGTCTTCTACGTAATACGCAGTTCATGATGCATGCGTTGTATGGTTCTGGAATGTAGCCATTCCAGAACCATTTGCATGTGAAGGTGCCCCGGCAGCCATACGCTCTGGGGGCTCTATGAATAAACCTTGATAACCACTCATTCCTGCCTCACATTAATTTACTAAAGCCGTGGATATTTAAGTTTACTGACTTGATTTGAGGATTGAATAAAATCCTGCCAGCCTGTCTTAAGGGCTCATACCCAACAGTCAGTCATGACACAGAGGATGACTACATTCAATGCTGTGGCATCTCATTTTGAGATGTTTTGTCTTGATTGAAGGAGAGGCACAGGCATGAAGCTGGACTACGGAGATCAGAAGATGAAGGTACCCCCAGGAAATGACACTATGATGTCACAGAATAGATCTCCTGCAGTGGAGGTTCTTCACAGCTGACACCGTCCTCAAGAGCAGAAGTCATGCCCAACATGACAAGTCCCCAATCACTTCTCGTCTTACGCTCCTCGACCTTCCCTATCTTGGCCATCCAAGCCAGCTGGATTTAGGACTGGTCGGGAGAAAAGTGAGCTAAATGCTAGCAGTCAGACTCATCCTCCACCTACCGAAACATTCAGACACCACCCCTGCTCTTGCCCAGCTCTACTTGCTGCCCATACCCCACAGAATTGCCTTCAAAGGTCTCTGCATTGTACTCAAGGCCATCCACCTCAAAACTCCATTTTACCTTCATGACAAACTCAAACCCATCACCAACACAAACACCAGACAAGCCAGCCAACACCTTCTACATATTCCACTATGGAAACTCACATGCACACAAAAACAAGCGTTTACCCATGAAGGCACACCCCTAAACGCACACACCAGAAAAAATACAGCCCGCTAGGGAAAAAAGGTCCAATTCGATCTTGTAAAGATAACAAGTTTCAATGTAACACAAAAATGAGAGCGACAGCAAAAAACTCTGCTGCCAAGAACATTCTGCCAAAAAAGGGTACAAGCAGAAGCTTAAGAGGGGATACATTGTCATCGTGACATAACACCATACAGTAACAACCTGCGTGGCCGGTTGGTGGGCGCCTATAGATAAGCAATGCCAGGTCATTGGTTCCAGCACAGTCTGTGCGTCTTCCATCAATTGGGTACTGCAGAAATCATCTTCTTCTCATAGTCGAAGGTCAAAGAACAAATTAACTACACGCCTAACACAATGCTTCTTCATCATTATACTGCACCTGGCAGGCTTTAAGACTGGCACAAAGGAGATCCTGGGGAACTCTGAACTCCACACACACATATTATTTATTCCTCCAAGCACCTCGCAATATATATCATTGAGTGTAGCTCAAAGACGTGCAGTGTCCATTCTCTTTGAACATGCAGGATTTGTTACTTTTAGGGTTAGTGGTCGAAGGTCACCTGGTGCCTTGGAGTTCAAGGATCATGGGGCTTAGTCAGTTATATGGGCTATAACTCAATGTCACCTGGAGGTGGGCCAGGTCATTCTTTGGCCAGTGTGAGATAAAATACACACCAGGTGCCGGTCTATGATCGCGGCCTTGTAGGGCACATTCCTTTTGGGTAGAAAAATATCTTTTCAACACTGTTAGAACAATGAATGAATTTTGTGGTGGTTGGAGGTGTGAGTTGTCCTAATCGGAGCACGCCATGGCTGGAGGTTTCCCTCATCTTGCAATTAAGGCCTAGTTCATGAAATGCTGCATTCGCTGCGCAGGCCTTGTCTCCTAACTATGGTTACTAATATCTACGCAAAATGGCAGTCTTGCTCGCGCCCTGTGCTACACTATGTGGGTTGATTATATTGGGGTGGGGTCCTGCCACAGACGGCCTTTCCCCCTGGCCCTTCATAGTGCTTCCAATGCAGCTTGCCTTACTCTAAAGCGCTTAGGGGGGTGGGACGGGGTCGCCACCTATCCGACACCCACTGGCCACCCAGGGCATGGAACACCTTACCTCATCACAAACACACTGCATCCTCCATCACCACCTTCAAAAAGAGCATCAAAGCATAACTGTTTCCCCACACATAACCCTCCGCCGCCATCACGTGTCTATCCTTATCTTCCTATGCTTTCCTGAAAACGTTTTGTAATTTCTTTTTTCAACTCCCATCCTTTCAAACTTTTAACCATGTAAGGCACTCTGAGACCTTCTGGTCAGGGCCATCGCTAAACAAAAATTCAAATAAATATGTAAATAAAAATAGCATGGGGTCAGCGGGGGGAGTTGGGAAGCAACCAGCCTCTCACATAATGACCCACAATGGAAGAACAACAGCCACAACCAAGGAATGCCCAGAGCAGACAGAACTCCTCTTAAAGGCCACTAAGAAGAGGGAGGTTGTGTATTCATGGCTGCCTGCACCTATGTACCAATACTCATTGAATGGCCTCCAACTAGCCTAGTTGCCCATAAAATGTGAGATGCCTGAGGACCATAAGAAGATGCTGATGGTACAGGAGCAGCTCGTGGAGATGCAGCTGAAGAGCGTTGTGGCGCCACCATGGCTCAAGGAGGGCGCTGGACAGGGCAGTTTCTAGGTCTGGAACTGTTGGGACTGGGGGCTAGCTAGTCTTTTGGCTGTAGCTCCTGAGATTCTATCCGGGGATACAACCAAAAGATCAGGGGCTATAGCCCCCTTAGCCCCCCCCCTAGCAACGCCCCTGGCGCTGGATCTTCTAACAGAGTTTGCAGGCGCACACAGTTGAAGAGGTGGAGGGAAGACATGTCTCAGCTTGAACATGTTTTTAAAGGCGTGTCATCTGCAGGGATTCCTGGGAGGCAATCAGCACGTAGTCTCTTTCATCTCCTGACAGGCGAACGCAGGCGTCTCTGGATCCATGGAGCAGTAGTGCTCTCCAGCTCTGAACCAATGAGCACCACATTATTGGAGTCTTTCAGCTACACTCCTGAATCCTTTGATGCCACGTTCTGCAAGAAACATACCGTTGACCTAGACTCCATCAAGGACTTTGAAAGACGGCAGAAGAGGCTATTGGTTTTCAAGTTGGTGGAAGAAAGTTTGACAGGTTTGATGGGAATGAAGAACTTCATTCTCTGCAAGAAATTCTGGAGAACCTACATTGTTCCAATGAAATTGGTCTGCTGACTGTGCCGAGGCCCTCACAGTGGCAGACCGAGAAGTGGTCCATTCAGAGGCATGGGTGTCCCACAGAGATCGAGCAGGGGTGGGGGGTAATGCTCATAAAACTTTAACCATATGTTTGCTCTACCAACCCTCAACACACTGCAGGCACTGCATGAGCGAGAGCCACAGTGACCGAGGAGAACAGGCACCAATCCACTGACACAGTTCAAGGATTGAGGGATTCTAGCGCACTGGCCAAGTGGGGTTCCTAGGTTGGGCCCCTCCCCCAGGGACTAGGAAGGTGAACACTGACAAGAGTGGTTCAAAGAAGGGCAGTGCACCATGCCTGCAGGTCTGTAGACCACCACACCTGAGATGTTGGACATTATATCTGAGAGTGAGGACAACCTCTTTGACAAAAAAGAAAGGGGATGTCAATACTTTCAATACTGTACCCCATTGGTAGGCTCTGGGAACAGAGACAAACACAGCTCTCACATCAATAAACAGAACATACAGGACAGACCTGCGTTTGGGGTTTTATTAAAGTAAATATCGGGTATCAAACGTGGAATGGATACCTCAGCGCTCTATACCCTGAAATGTTCTCATCCTCAGGATAGGACTGATACATTTTTTATTGTTGTTATTTATTTCCGAGTTGGAAAAAGCTCAAAAGACACGTTTATTTTAGTTCATACAAAAGTTGGTGCATTCTGAAAATAATTGAAAATAATTATAAAACGGTGCCCTTCCATCCCACATCCAGAATACTGGGCTGCTGTTATTTTGCTGAAGGGGCATATGCTATTCTATTTCACTATTGGGAATTGCAGTGTGTGTTTCCCTGGCCCTAGAATCTGTCAAGTGTCTTCATCAGTGAGCGATTATAGGTTAGGGCATAGTTCAGATTGATTGACACCTGATCCCTGGGCTGTTTCAGTGGCAGGCCAAGTCGTTCAGTGGGACTAGTATGTCCAAGGCCTACTCTGAACATGATGGCTGACGTGCTGGCAGAGCTCGAGCCGCCTGTGCTGGAAGACTTCCGCCCAAGCAGGAAGTCCCGCCTTCAGGACCTTGGGACGGAGTCTGAGTGGGTGCATTCCTTGGGAATGCAGAGACGAACCTCGGCAGCATGAGCTGGTCACATGGTGCACAGCGGCCACCCGAAACTGCTTCCGGTGCCAATCTTTCAGAAGCAGGCCCAAGGTTACCAGGGCATGAGAAGCTATGACAAGTGATTCAGCACTAACCTTAGCTTGGTTGGAGCGCTGCTGACAGGGCTATGATATGATATGATATGATATGATATGATATGATATGATATGATAGGTTATTCATAACATACTTTGTTTAGGAATTAGTCGTTTTAGAGCAAAGAAAAGGGGAGTGGGGCGTGTCTCTTCCTCTCTCCACACTTGTAAAAATATTTTTTTAATTCAATTGAATCAGGTATAATCAAATAAATAAATAAATAGCACGCTTAATACCCAGAGGTTCCTAAGCGCAGACCCGGGGATCTAACCTGTGGTGCTCCGTGTCGTCTTGCTTCCAAGGCGAGCATGTTGCCCCTGAGCTATCCTCCCGAGACTGCACCGAGGCTGCACAGAGATAACATCTCCTGGTAGAAAAGAATATGCCTATCAGGAGAGTTGTAACACTCTGAACATGGCCTCGGTCATGCATTGGTCTTTTGACTTACTGATACATGTGTGCCCCAGTTCATGTCTTCCTGGCTTATTTCCTTTGGACATGGCACTTTGTACCATTTTGATGGTGAGGACACCCCATGTGGTGGCATGCTGCATATCTAGCAGTCTGGAAGAGACCAAGATGCGGATTTCAGCCTTGTTTGGCATCTTTGGATAAAGCACATTGTGGGCCCATATTGTAAGCAACAAGAGAAGACAAGCCCAGCAGAGCACAATCCCAGCAGAGCATGGCAAATACTGTGTCCTGACCCTTAACTCCCCCCTTGGCAGGTATGCACTTGCATGTCCTGTGTCATGCGGAAGAGTGAAGCCAATGAGAGAGACCCACACAGAAGATTACCAACTTTACAAACTTGTACTCGAGATGTTTGCACAACTTCAATCAACAAAAGGAAGGTCAACATAAGTAAAGCCTGACTTCCAGCAGTTCCCATTACACAAAAGGCCTCTCAGAGCAATTCACGATTCTCTTGAGGCAAGGCTAAGTCTTGCAGTCCAGGGTCTCATCCCGGAAGTGTTCATTATATCTAGTGGCTTAAGTGGCCTTGCACTTATTTAATGTTTCTGGGTTTCCTCAAGCGGGCATCTTTCTTTTCTCATCCTTGATTCTTTTGTTTATAAGAGGCCCTTCTTTCTGGGTCACTTAGTCTACCTGAGCGGGAGTCATTCGCACCCAGTCATGTGATCATCTTCATGGACCAATTTGAAAGAACATTTGTGCTGAATGAGATCAACCCATTTTTGGATAACATCACCAATTGGAGAAGATACATAGATGATGTGATTTTCATCTGGCGAGGGGGCCACGCCACTTTAAAAAACTTCCACACTTGGATCAACTCATGCCATGAGTCAATAACATTTTCTTTGGAAGGTGAGCAGACAACAATCAATTTTCTGGACCTCAGAATACAGGCTAAAAATGACTAAGTGATATGCTCATTGTTCAAGAAGGATATGGACAGAAATACTCTACTTAATCAAAAAAGCTGCCATCCGCGCAATCTAAGGGACAATCTCCCCTATGGACAATTTTTGCAAGTAAGACACAAATGCACTGAGAAAACCAAATTCCGTCAACATGCAATGGAGCTGCAAGGGAGACTACTTAATCGGGGATACCCTAAAAAACGAGTAAAAAACAACTATAAAAGGGCACTTACTACTCCCCGTTACGCTCTACTTCAACCGAGAACCAGAACTGATGATCAAGACATCATGACCTGTGTGACAACCTTCTGTCCGGCCAGTACACAAGTTAAACAAATCATCAGGAAGTTTTGGCCTCTAGTTCAACTCAAAATTGCAGATGAACCATACCCTCACATGGCGCTAAATCACTCCAAAAATCTTAAAGAACATTTGACACATGCTCGACTCACTAAGAAATCATCAAGGAACACTCTATGGAATCTAAGAGACCTTACAGGTCATTACCCGTGCAACATATTTTCCATGTGCAGATTCACCGGAAGAATCAAGCACTTTGACATATCGGGCAGAGAATGGACACTCCGACACATCTCTAACTGCAAGAGCACCAACGTTATCTATATTATTGTAGCCCCTGTGCTCTCCGGTGCAAACGTTACACTGATCCACTTGTCTCTCACTACCTAGAACAACAGCACAACCAAGATGATATGAAGTGGTGGGTGGCAGACAAAGTGCATTGAGACACCAATATTGGGAATGCTCTCAATCACAAAGAGGCCTGGTGGGTCTTCAAACTCAACACCATTGACCGTGGACTGAATGAATGAAGCTAGTGTTGCCACTCCCTTCAGAAAAATTACACCCATCCGCCCAGCTTTGCATCTCTCTCATCCCAATTTCACCGTGAGGAGCTTTTCAGGCTGACATTTTTATAGGGGCCAGCATCTTCCTAGGGGTGCCAACCCTCTCTGCATGACACATTATTCACTGTGTTAGGCAGCATGAGTCACCTTCCCGAGGGATAGTTGCCCGACATATTCGAGCCCACTCCAGCAGGGAGATTCCTGCAAGCAGGCCATGTGTGACGGCACGCACGGCCTGCACTTACTCGTCTGGCTTGCATTGCTCTGTCTCCACTGTGCCGCTGGACGCACACTTTATTGCTGCAGCGCATCGCTGTCAGCGTCGACCGTGCGTCCCGGGTGCCATAGCTCCTCTCAAGCACTCATGCCCTCCTTTGCACACACGCATGAGCAGCTTCGGGCAGGCGTGTGGCATTTGCTACGCACATGAGCAACTGCGGCTCTCGGGCGTCAGTTGCCATGACTACACAGAGAAACAACTGAAAGCGGCTGACGGCGTTCACACTACACCGCTCAAGCAGTTTTCTCCCAAGACAGGATTACAGACCGGTAAGCGCGCATCGCGTTTGAACACCTGATTGAGTTATTCATACTAATGCAGTTCACATATGAACTTGCATGTGTCTCCCCATGGTGGGAGCTCTTTTCACTTGTCACATTATTTGACCGTGCTCTGTTGTCTTTTCCTTTTAACCTTTACCCGTATTTCTGTGATGCTGGCGCACCCATCCAGCAACCAGAAGACGCGAACGCGCAGCACAACGTCACATTGCACAGCATTAGACCCTGTGCAAGTAAGCCACCATTTTAAGTTATTCCTTTTTCTAGGCCAATGTAATTTTTGTTCCTGCATGGTTAGGCATGCCGCATCCATGTACAGGCTGCCCAGTCACGCAGATCACAGCAACAACACCCTGTTCTGATCAATATCTTCTCCCAACAGTTGCCTACACAATTTCTCAACTGAGCCTCTCCAGATTCATACAGGGTGCCAGTTTCCATTTTGAAGTCATCTCCTACACTAAGGGAACACTGTACCCCATTGATGGCAGCGTCCTTTATTGAGGCACGAAACCACACAAAGGACCCTCTATCAGGTTAGTGGTGCCAACTCAGGCATGGGAATGGTTTGACTATGCCTTTCAACATATGTTTGTTTTCCCAATGAACCCCCCCCCACCACCCACCAACCTTTTCAGCCCTGTACATTTGCTTCAAGCAAGGCAACCCTCCATTTACAAATCTCTGTGTTCTCTTCCTTGCAGAGACACATCCCTAGGCCCAGAAGAGGGCGGGCTCCACTGCCTGCCAAAACATCTTTGGAGCAGGGGCCCATTGCCCCTCTTGCAGTCCGGATTACACCATCAGGAAATAACTTTCCAACGTCGCCCTTGGATTGGTCTTTAATTACTCACTGTGACTATGGATTAGTCACGTTTACATCCAGGACACATCTGTGAACTGGTTCAGCGCCAGTGATTGAATTTACTGTAGTCAGAAATACATGCACTCTTGCTCTGACTACATTGGCCCTAACTCTATGGGTTGCTCACATGATACGAGTCCATGTATTTTTTGTATACTATCAGGGTCATCACGGGGTGGGCGATAACCCTTTAATGTGACAGTAACGCTATTACCGCCGCATGTAAGGGCAAATCACGGGTTTGGCAGTATTCACCCCCAGCTCTGAGCTGGGGGGAAATCTGCCAGGAATTTGCCGATTTTTGGCGCTATTATCACGCAGTAATTCAGCAGACTGTAATCGAGCCGAATATTCCCCATTGGGTCCAATGGGGAATTCCCAAATGGGCCCAATGGGGAATGGGGAAGGACCGGGATAGCGCCGGACTGTGTGGCGGTGGCAGTAGTGCTATTAGCGTAAACGGTGTCCCAGCGGGAATACCGCTGGGATACCGCATGACTCGTGATGAGGCCCTATGTCTGTTTTCAACACAAACTTTGCTGTATTCTGTGTATGTATATATTCACTGTCTCACAACGTATTCAGCAATGTATATATGTGTGTTTTCTTGTTATTATGTTTTAATAATATCTGTTAAAGATTAACTCATCAGAAGATATTCAGAATATAAGAAACATCAAAAAATAAATAGCAGCTACTAATTAAACAGTCTATTTAGAACAGCACATGTGTAATGGTTTATATATGTGTGCAAGTGGAGTGCAATTAATATATGTGACACTGCCCTGCTCTTTGACCTGCTTTCCCAGAGCTTTGGCGGGGTTCATTTATTGCTCAGGCTAACTTAGTTGTAGCCATTTGTAATTATACAAATGGGAAGACCAACCCCCACAGTTTTCTAACCTTTATCTGCCCATTTGGGTCTTCCCTTTTTCCAGGGCTCCCCCTTGGGTTAACTACTGGAGTCGTAAACCAGGCAGCCATGAGAGGGAGTTTTGAGTGCCTCCAGGCAGCCATGAGAGGGAGTCTTGAGTGCCACCAGGCTAAGCGCTTGAGTTTCCATCAGATGCCTCACTCATGTACTTGTCTCCCTCTTGAGATGTTGCCTCCACTACATCCCCCCACAACTCCTTCTCACTCTCCCCCTCCCTGTTTCTTAACTCTTGACTAACCACCTCCTTGTGAGATAGTCCCTCTCTCTTAACCCCTTCTCCTCTCCAGACTCCTTCTCTCTTCGCCTGCTACTCTTGAACTTCCCTGGCCACCTCTCTTCACCCTGCCTCTCTCCCCTCCTGCCCAGTCTCCTCCTCCCTGTGCCCCTTCCTCAAGTCTGCACTTGTACCTCCACAGTCTTCAACTAGCCACATCCTTCTGACAACACTTCTCTCTGCCATAGGGACCTGACCACACACCTGTGGACCGTCCTCACTCGCCTCCGCACAGGAGTTTTGGGTTTGGCTTTCCACTCTATTGGCCCTGCCATTTTCCCTTCAGGGACTTCCTCCCGTTCTATACATTTAACCGGCACCATTTGTGAGTCTCAGTCTGTGCATGAGCGAAAGGGAGTGGGCGCAGTAAAGCTATAGAGTGTGAGTGATAGACTCATGTTAGTGACATTTTGGAGGATCTCTATTAGAGCAGTCGTCTGGCAAGTGTGTCAACGGAAAGGGTTGTTTTAGTGTTTCCTAGTTGCATACAGTTTGGCCTAGTTTCATTTTTGTTTCTGGCGCATATGGTGGCACTAGCACCACTTAGGAGACAGAACGGGTGTTAGGAAGCCGACTCTGTTGTTGGCATAGTGACTAGCAGACTCTGTGGTTGGCATAGCAACTAGCAGACTCTGTGGTTGGCATAGCAACTATCAATGCTTGGGAAATAGTCTAAGTACCAGCAGCTCATTGATCTGTTTTCTGAAACTGGCATCTCCGCCAAATAGCGCTCTCTTCCTCCTCTCTGTGAGCAGGAGCAGCTTCCCACCTGCCGCAGGGTCTGGCTGGTTTCCTCGGCTCTGCTCATTCTGATGCCCTCACCCACAGTGTTCATTTCACCCTGTGTTGCCGCTGCCGAGTATGTGAACCCCACACATCGACCACACATTCCTCCCATAACATAAGTGCCTGGCTTCGTTATACTCGAGGGTAACCTGGTGTCAGGAGCATGCAACCTGAACGTTGGCAAAGCCTTGACCCGGCTGCCAGCCTTGCTGGGTTCCCTCTGTCACACATAAGTGCCTCTTATCCTGGAAGCTCACTTCGGGAGGCGCAAGGGAAGCACAGGGGACAGAGTGTTTCATTTACATGCTCCTGGAACAGCCCAAGCCTCACATTAAACAACTGACATTGTCCAAATGAGTGTGCAGACATTTCACTGTCAGGGTGAGTTTCTCCTGTGATGTAATGCAGAGACTAACTCACTGTAATGCCACAGATGAAAGCCGTCACACACAAGCAAAAGACACAATGAGTATAAGCACTTTCATGGAGCCACTGCATTATCACACCATCCCAAGATGGCGCTTGTGAAATTACTGTTTTAGTTAAGATGCAGCCGGCTAATGAACGCCGGTCTCTGCATCATGGAGCATCTTCATGCACTGGGAGACCTGTTATTGCATGTGGTACCCACATTATCAGTGGTAGTCACAGACCAATGAAATGCAACTTCTAATAAGAACAAATAATGCCCACATCAATGTGGCAATCAGCAACAAAAATACCCACAACAATGTTAAGCAGAGCAAAGTGGGAAAACAGCCCGAAAACAAAGGAAGCTCCAAAAAGCAGCATTTCACAACTCTCTCCAAAACCTGGACAGCTGAACTAGCTGCTACTAACACAAGGTTTCCTGTATCACAGATCACATGACTGACACCAGGGCGTCTCCAAATGATACTGCAAAAGCTCTGCCCCAGAGCTAACATGCTCTCTGGATCACTGGTGTAGCAGGTAGGGACCCTAGGGCCAAGGGCCCATACAGGAGACCACTGTGGGAAGCTACAGCCCCAAAAAACCGCCACCACGGACATTATTCTTGCGCCCAAGGAACAAGTGAGCAAAGCCAATGAGCATGTTCTATTCACCTCAAGACTCACCCAAAAGAAACTCTTTTCCAATGAGTATATATGACTCATATTAAGCAGATATTTTACTGTTGGGATGAGTATTGTAACAAATTAAATGAGCATTAGGTCCAGTCTGCATCATGTGTGAAATATAGAAATCTATGTCCATATTCACGTTCCCAAAATTCTCTTTAATTTTATGCAAAGCAGCCAGAGGCGTCTTTGGGCCTTATTATGAGTATGGTGGTAAGTAATTGCACTACTGGTACTTTTACCACTCTGCTGTATTATGCGTTGCAGGAAATGGACGCTAATTCTGCCAGTGGAAGTAACGCCGGCAGGATTAACAAATGGGGGGGGCAATTCCGCAGAAAACATAGCGCAGTTACTTCCACCTAAAAGGTCCATTAGCCTTCTTTGCCTACATCCAGGACTATGGAACCTCCTTCCTGTCAGCAACAGACTTCCACCCTCTCAAATGTCCCCCGCCCATGGTCAGATCACCACATAATCACCTACTCCATCCCCATCGCGAGTCAACAGCCTGTTCCCCGCACTATCTCCGAACCCCCAAAACCCTACTCTTGCACGCAACTCCCACAAACCTCACTAGCGAGCGCATCCTCCCATTGCTCAACCACCCAACTCCTGCCATCGGGAGTGGCTCCTTTTTGGTGGAACACCAAACACAATCTTAGGCAACGCAATCAACGCCCTATCCTCACTCAAAGCCTACAAAGCCAAAATGGCAAACAATACACAAAGTTTTGTACCACCGACCTCTGTGCCTTACACACACAAAAAGGCTCACTGAAGCCACTTGGCTGTAGGACGCTACCACCACAAGCAAAGTCTTTCTAAACCCCTTAACTGCGGAGGGTTTTCCCTCCCAGTGCTGAACCCTTTTTTGGAGATGTTGCATTCAATCCCTTGTACCTTTTTTGTTACAAGAGATATCTCTGTGTAATGTGGTCCCTTTTCTTCCCATTTGTAGGCAGTCATAACACCACCAAGGAATCTTAGTTGGCTGCATGGGGGTGAGAGAAAATGCCAATAAAATGATGTACAAAGAAACCTATGGTTTTTTCCTTATAAGAGCTAGGAACAAATGGTTTGCAGTTCTGAATTCGCCAATTTCCAAGCTTTCAAGAACAGGTTGAGTGGAAACAGAAAAAAAATTTTTACCATCAGTTTTGTGCATGGTAGGCGATTTTTCGTGTTTTTTAATAGGACCTGCTTGGAAGGAAGGGGAGGGTAGGAAACCTTGATGGAAACCCAGAAAGACATACATTTCTGAAAAGTAGACAAAATCATAAGCTCAGGAAGGGGTGATTTGTGCAGGTCAGGCAACAACTATGTACTTAAAATTGCTATAATTTGGGGTTAAATTAGAAAATTGAGTGGAAAATTTTGGACTGGTATGATAATGGCTTCTGTCAATATTGAGAAAGCCAATGCACGGCTACATTCCCCCAACTCATCTAGTTAGGAAATCACACATGTTTGGTATTGTTTCACAAAACAAGCAGTACCATGAGCCAAAAACGGAGCCATGGTACACAGGATTTTTATGCTGACGGACTAAACAGACGTACTAAGCATTTGAAAAAAATGAAAACGAATGGGTGAGAATGGCAACCATACATATTTCGAAAGAGCACAGGCAGACCTTTTGAAGGACCGTCGATCGTCCCCAAGGCCAGCCTGGAGCTCTGGCTAGGCTGCGTTACAGCTTTTCCTTCCGGGATGGGATAGGCACCCTGCTGGGTCTCAATGGGACCGCCACTGGACTTGGGGATGCTCACCCAACATGAGAGACAGGCGCCAAAGGCCTGGGATATCACCCCCAACCATCCTGGAGTTCTGGCTGTCCTGCGTTACAGGTTTTCCCTCCAGGGACGGATGGGGACCCTGCCGGGGCTCCCTGGGACCGCCGCTGAACTTGCCGCCGGTCGACCAACAAGGGAGACAGATGCCCAAGCCCAGAGGCTGCACCCCTGGCGATCCCGGGGGTCTAGCCGGCCCATGTTACATCTTTACCTCCGGGTAGGGATGGGCACCCTGCTGGGGCACACAGGGGCTGCCGCTGGACTTGGCGTTGATGGCCCAATATGGGAGACAAGCACCAAAGGCCAGGGACATCAACCCCAATCGTCCCAGAGTTCTGGCTGGCATGCGTTACAGGTTTTCCCTATGGGAAGCGATAGGCACCCTGCCGGGGCTCCCTGGGATCGCAGCTGAACTTGGGGATGTTCGCCCAACATGAGAGACAGGCGCCAAAGCCTGGGGCCATACCCCAGACTATCCTGGAGTTTTGGCTGCCCTGGTTACAGCCTTTCCCTCCAGGAAGGGATGGGCATCCTGCCGGGACTCAGTGGGACCGCCGCTGGACATGGGTTGGGGGCCCAACATGGGAGACAGGCAGCAAAGGCCGGAGACATCACCGCTGACCATCCACAAGTTCTGGATCGCCTGCATTACCGGTTTTCCCTCCAGGGAGTGATGGGGACCCTGCCGAAGCTCCCTGGGACCACCGCTGAACTTGGGGATGGTCGCCCAACAAGAGAAACAGGCACCAAATTCTGGGGAAATCACCCCTGACTATCCTGGAGTTCTGGCTGCCCTGCGTTATAGGTTTTCCTCCAGGAAGAGATGGGCACCCTGCATGAGGTTGCTGGGACCGCCGCTGAACTTGAGGACGATCGACCAACAAGAGAGACAGGCACCCAAGCCCAGAGGATGCACCCCCGGGCATCCCAGGGGTCTGGCTGGCCCATGTTACATCTCTTCCCTCTGGTTAGGGATCAGTAAACTACCAGGGCTCACTGGATTGGGCACAGTCGACCAACCACGGACACAGGTGCCTAAGCCTGGAGGCAGCACCCCCGGCAGTCTTGGACCTCTAGCCATCCCGTGTTACACCTTTTTCTCTTTCCAGGGAGTGTTTGGCACATTTCTGTGACTCCCTGGGACCACTGCTGGACTTGAAGACAGTCAACCCACTTGTAAAACAGGTGCCCAAGGCCAGTGAAATTACCCCCCGACCATCTTGGACGTCTGGCTGGCCTGCATTACAGCTTTCCACTCTGGGAGGGGATGGGCAACCTGCCAGGCTCAATGGGACCACCGCTGGACTTAGGGAAGGTTGCCCCACATGGGAGACAGGCACCAAAGGCCCGGGGATATCACCCCCAACTATCCTGGAGTTTACTCCAGGGAGGAATGTGGACCCTGCTGGAGCTCCCTGGGACAGCCGCTGAACTTGGGGATGGTCCTCCAACCAGGCAGATAGGCACCGAAGCTCTGGCCAGCACCCCTGGCCATCCCAGAGTTCTGGCAGGGCTGCACTACAGCTTTTCCCTTGCGGGGACGGTTTGGGACCCTGTCAGGGGGCTCCCTGGGACCACCCATAAACTTGTGGATGGTCTACCAACAAGGGAGATGGGCGCCCAAGGCCGGGGACATCACCCCAGGCCGCCCTGGAGCTCTGGCTATGCCACGTTACATCTTTTCTCTCCGGGGAGGGATTGGCATGCTGCAGAGGCTCCGTGGGAGCACCACTGGACTTGGGGATGGACGACCCACATGAAAACAGGCGTCAAAGGCCAACCTCCCCAACCATTCTGGATCTCTGGCTGGCCTGAGTTACAGGTTTTCCCTCCCCGGGACCGCCAATAAACTTGGGGACGGTCGACCAACAAGGGAGACAGGTGTCCAAGCCTGGAGGCAGCACCCCCGACGGTCCCAGAGCTCTGACTGGCCTGCATTACAGCCTTTCCCCCAGGGAAGGGATGGGCACCCTGCTGGTGGTTCAGCGGGACTACCACTGAACTTAGGAATGGTCGACCCACATGGGAGACAAGCCCCAAAGACCAGGACATTACCCCCATCCATCCATGAGTTCTGGCTAGCCTTCATTAAAGGTTTTCCTCCAGGGAGGAATGGGGAGCCTGGCTTGGCAACCTGGGACCACCGCTGAACTTGGGGATGGTCGACCAACAAGGGAGACAGGCGCCCAAGCCCGGAGACAGCACCCCCATCCCTCCCCGGGGGGGAAAGTTGTAATACGGCCCAGCCAGAGCTCTAGGACGACCAGGGATGCTGCCCCCGGCCCTCAGCGTCTGCCTTGCACATGGTTTGACTACCCCCCAGGTCAGCTGCAGACACATGGAGCCCCTGTAGGGTCCTCATCCATTCCCAGAGGCAAAAGCTGTAACGCAACCCAGCCAGAGCACTAGGAAGGCCGGGAATGCTGCTACGGACTTAGCTGTCTGTCTCGCTAGTGGCTCGACCAGCCCCCAGCACAGCAGCAGTCCCAGGGAGCCCCCACAGAGTCTCCATCCCTCCCAGAGGGAAAATCTCTAATGTGGCCTCAACAGAGATCCAGGGCAGCCGGGGGAACTACGAAGGGCAATTGGCGAAACAGCCCCCCACCGAAATATCTTTTCCCTGTTGGCTTAGTGCTTCTTACTGCTTCCCAGAGTTGGCAAAATGGGACCAGACCCTCAATTGTTCCCCCCAGAGAAGCAGAAAGTAGCCACCCCTCCATGTGGGGATTCCTGAGGGGGCTGGCCCTGATGCCCCAAGTGTTCCTCTGGCAAAATTGCCCTATATTGTTTTGCCTTTCTTTGTGGCAAATGGGTGCAAACCGCATTAATTTGCCCCCAAAGAAGGCAAAACAACATTATGCCATCTTGTCCTTTTTGGGGGGTGATGATTTCGGACACCCCCAAAATCATATCACTGGTGGCCTAGTGGTCTTTGCTGCTTCCAAGGGGTGGCAAAATGGTGCCAGAACCCCAATTTTGCCCCCAGGAAACCAGCAAGGGTCTGCCCGTCCTTGGGGTCCTTGGGGGGATCCTAAGGAGGCTGGCCCACAAGCACAGGACCAGCCGCCTCATACGCCCAAGCGTTCCACTATAAATGGAGTGTAATGTTGTTTTGCCTTCCTTGGGGGAAAATCGGTGCAAAACTGGGGGGGGATGATTGGCCTGACCCCCCACCCCAAGATCATATCCCTGGTGGCCTAGTGGTTCTTGCTGCTTCCCTGGGGTGGCAAAATGGGGTCATAGCCTCAAGGTTACCCCCCAGGGAAGCAGCCAGATTCTGCCCCTCCCTGGGTGGATTTCTGAGTTTCTGAGGGGGCACAGGGCCAGAACCCCAATACCTGTTCAGCTTTTTTTTTTCCTTCCTTGGGTGCAAATGGGTGCAAAACAGCACCCATCTGCCCCCAAAGAATGCAAAATATGTTGCGATTTTTTTGTTTTGATTTTTGGTGGGGGTGAGGGGCTGTCTAGGCTGGTGGGGGGCTCTGTCAGTGGTTGCTGGTTGAGGATCGAACAATCCTTGAGCAGCAATCTCCTTGAGTGAGGGCTCGCTGGAAAGGGGAGAAATGCCTGAGCAAAACGACTTCTGCATGTAAATATCACTTCCTGATAATGTCGGCGACCGTAGCGTGCTCTGACGTCATCATGGCCACCCCCGACCCCTAAGCTGTGAAGGGGAATTCTTCCCCTTAACACCCTTGGCGGTCAGGAGGATTGCTGCAGCGGCAGGGGAGGCGATCCGCCCCCGAAAGGTAAGTAATGCTGTGGACAAGCTATCTCATCCTCAGCACTACACATGTAGTGTTGAGGATGATATACCTGGTCCTTAGCATTTAAGGGGTTAAACACTGCCTGAAAATACAAGCAAAGTATTCACACTGCCAAAGCCACCATTTGCAACAAAAGAATCGCTGAAGCCACGTCTAATGCACAAGAACTATTTGTAATCCTTTTTGATTCAGAAACTCCTTCCCTGGTGGTAAAAGTCAATACCTGGTGTGGCATTGTCCAAGATACTTTCACTGGGAAAATAATTCCGCTCCAAACTAAAATCACCACTAAGAGCTCCTGCACAACAGTAGCCCCGCCACTGCAACCTCCACTTGGCAAACCCCCAAACACACCTGCTTCCAATTCCAACCCATTTTCACCCATGACCTGGCCACCATGATCAAGGATCTCAGGCCTTCCCGATGCAGAGGGGACATCTGCCTAGTATCTCTTGTAAAAGACTATGCTGAACCTCTGCTTCTTCTAATCGTGGCCATCACGAACTCCTCCTTTGCCTCTTGCACTGTCCCCACCACCCTCAAGAAATCCTGAATCTCCACATTGCTCAAAAAAATTACTCTATACCCCACTATCCCCACTAACTATCAGCTATTAACTACCTTCCCCTCCTTCTGAAATTTATAGACTTTCTCGAATCCCACCACATACTAGGAACTAGACAATCAGTGTGAGGGGTCAGGGTAAGGAGAAGGACACATTGTAGTCTGAGTGTCCAATATGCTTTATTCAAATAATGAAAGTGGTTGTACAAATGCCTCACTGTCTCTAAGTCTACGAGGGCTTTCCTGCTTCAACAAAACTAACTGAGGGACCAGTCTTTGTCAGGATGTCCGAATTGATAACCACTGTCCTGTGTCGAAAACCTAGCCTGACCCTCACACTCAAATGCTTAAAAGAACTACTGTAAGGTAAAATAAGCTTCATTTGCTTGCTTCATTCGAACCTGATGGTGCTTTCTAACACACAACTCCAAAAGGTAAATAAAAATCCCAATGTATCACCACAAAATTAACAGATCCACACTCTCTACTGTATAAGGAAGTGGCAAAATAATTCCATGGGCCATTCCTTTTTGCTGGTCTTTCCTTCAATTGGGTTTCTTATAAACAGTATTGTGTTTCTTTGGCAGACTCAGTATTCTCCCTTGCCGAGTACTGACAATCTTCCCTTTATTAATTCACATGGAAGAGGAAGATTAGTTCGGAGGCTATCTATATTAGTTTTAATTGGGTATTTTCCCCAAGGGAATGCAATGGAACACTCATATTTCTGTAGCGCACGGGTCCCTCTTCTACCCCGCAGTACGCCTCTCTGTCTTTTGATGCTTCTTTCAAGCACAGGGAGTTGGGTCCTCCCTGCTTTTCTGTTATCTACTTCACAAGCCGTTTTTTTAGCAAGCACTTTGATCCCTGCAACCCGATCTCCCCAGCACGCTCCTCTTTTATTGTGGTCTCTGTCAGTTTTGTGTGGATCTTCCGGGGTTCCGAGTCCATAAGGCTTGCTTGTCTGTAGCCTTTTGTAAAGACTGGAGGGGGTTATCTGTACTCCTGCCATCTATATGTCAGAGTAGAAGCGCAGAGCACCCCGCCAAGGTTCTCCATAGGGTAGCTATGGACGAGCAACCAAGGCTTAAGCTCTCAGGAGGTGATGCAGGCTGGTTCTTAAGTAGAGTGTAGTCCCCTAAACCCCCCACAAAGGAATGTCCACACACTACATTATGTGCTAACACAGTTCTTTATATAAAAATAAGGTTCAAGATATATACATCAATTCATAACACACATTGTAATATGGCAAATATATACAATGTCTATGTGGTACCACTCTTATCTATTGACTCCTTTAAAATACATCACCTGCTGACAGTTATAATGGCATACAAATCAAACAGTAATGTGTAACAGCATAATTACTAGGACAACAGAGCACCCTTGACAAACTGGACAAACTGTACGCCAACTTCTCCATTGACAACTCCATCATCCCCGTATCCACAGCTGTCAAGACATTGGGGGTATACCTAGACTCCTCACTATCAATGACCAGACAAGTCAGCGCAATCACTTCCTCATCTGCGCACACCACCAAACTCATAAACGCCATCAAGCCATACCTCTCTAAACCTAATTGCCTTACAATAGCCAGAGCAACCACTGGAGCCAAACTGGACTACTGCAATGCCCTCTTAGCAGGCACATTGGCAAAAAACCTAAACAGACTACAAGTCACACAGAAGAATGCTCTCTGGGCCTCTCTTTGCATCCCAAGAAGAGAGCATATCTCCCACGCCAGACACTCAGCCCCATCGCTCCCAGTTAAAGAGCGAATCACACACAAAATCCTAACTCTCACACACAAATGCCTCTCTCTTTCCGCCCCGACCTACCTATCAGAGACCATCTCCAAACCCTCCTCCTCACGTCCCACCAGGAGGCAATACACCAACCTACTCCATATCCCACGCATCAAAAAAGCCAAAGCCGGTGGCCTAAACTTCCCCTACATTGTTGCCAAGTCCTGGAACGCTCTACCTGCTGACATTAGAGCGGAGAACTCACTCCCGATTTTTCGTAGAAAACTGAAGACCTCCTTCCTTGCACAATAACTTTTTACACTCGCTAACTTTGTAAATATACTGCACTGTAAATATGTACAAATGTTATACTTGCTCCTGTAAATTATATATCTTTCATGTATGTGCAACTAAAATATGTCTGTAACAAGCGTCACGATGCCCCCGGGCTGACGTGCGCTCTACAAATCCGAATAAAATAAAAAATAAAATAGATCTTAAATCATAGGAAGAACGTTTTTGGTAATTTTGTATACGATATTGAGACAATTAAATCGGATCATTTTGGACATATTGTCTCAACTCTGAAAATAGAAGAATGCACTTTGCACTGTTTAGATTATGGAAAATGATTGTGAAACTTTTCCCCAATGAAATTAAATAGACAACTGTGAGTTTTACATTCCCCTCTTACATTTTAGCCATTTATTTAGAATTTTATGTGTGAGTTTTAATTAGTATTATTTCTGAATTTAACTATTTATAAGGTTGAATGTATTTATGAATTTATGCCATGTGAATATCGGGTGTTAGATGATACACTATGCTGTACATTGAAGTAATTGTGATAAGATCTTATGGTGTTATGATTGTCATATTCATATATTGAATATGATGATTTTAATGATTATAATGACTATAATGATTGTTGTGTTTTTAAATATTTGTAAATACAAATAAATAAATAAAATAAATTGAAAAAATAGGAAGGAATGCAAGTTAAGTTAAACAATGGCAGAATGTTTTCCACCTCTACCAAGGCACAATTCGGAGTGAGGATCCCCCCACCTGGGCAACCTGTAATAAACAGTATTAACAAGCCCAGTCCCTTAATGTTTAAATAGTCTTGTTTCATGGTTAAAATGTTCAACTACCACAATGTACCTGAGTTAAAAGAGTTTCTTGACGGTTCATCAACGGATCCCTCAAGAGTGGACTCCCTTTAAAGCAGGAGCCATACGGCGTCTAGATTCCTCAAAGAAATGTGACACTTGCGCGGAGACGGCAGCTTCGACCTTTGCAGTGCTCTTCGATGATCGATCGTTTAAGTCCTGTGAAGATGAGTTGTGCGGTCCATCTCGATGCAAAGAGTTTGGTGCTGCAAGAAGACTTGGCGATGAACGTAGGCACAGCAGCGGGCGTCGGGATAGCTTCTGCGATCGGGACCTGACCACGGGCTGGACTTCGGATCTTCACTTGTCGGCGTCATTGTGGACTTCGGGTGGTGGGAAACCTACCGGCAGACTTTCCTCAGTCGTCGACGACTCAACTTTCTCTGGCGGGACAAATCGGTCGATGGTGATGGCAAGGGAGCCCTTTGCTTAATGTTCTTAGGCAAGGAGGAGCGTTGCAGCTCCAGTTGTCGAGCAGCACAGCGTCAAGCTGTCCCCGCTTCTGGGCAACACAGCTCGACTGGCTTCCAGCGGTTACAGAAATCCTCCGAACCCCGGTCGACAGCAATGGACTCTGATGGCCTCGATGTCCTGGCGCTTCACTTCAAGATTCTCTGTGAATCCCTTCTCCGGTCGACAGCCTTTCGGGATGGACTTCCAGGGTACCTCGATGAAAATCAGCTTCTGCACAATGTTCCCTCGTAACTCAGGGAGAGGTCTCCTAGCCAAGCCCTCTCTTGGATCTGTCCTCGACAAACTCAATAGCTTTTAGATTTGGTCAGAGGAAAGCAGGATCAATTCTTCTTCTTACAGCTGGGCTTCAAGGATAGGCAGCTTCAAGTTTCAACTTCAGCTTCTAAACAAATTGGGAATTGAGAGGTCCCCAGATATACACATCTGACCCTCATTCACTCTGCCTGAGCCAGGCTCAGTCAGTCAATCACACAGAAGGGAATTCATGCAGGCATTAAGCCAATTAGGCTCACACGCATTCAGGCTATTCACTTCCACCCAGACACCCATAACAAGGAATCTGGATTGGGGAAAACACTCATCCTTTCAGCACACCACACGTTATTCATGTCAGTTTCAGGCAGGGCTGTCTCATTCTTTGTTTCACACACACAGAAACCAGACACCCATAACATAGAATTAATAATTGTTGCACACTCTATTCACACAGGTCCCACCCCAAGGGTGTATCCACAACATACAGTCACTGGGAAAGCTCCAGCCAGTCTGGCCTGGACTTCCCCACAATACCATATATGGTTCTTCACAGCCAGTCAGGGGAAGGGACAGAGTCAGGGATTCCCAGGACTTTGGGAAAACAAGGTAACAGGCAATAGAAACCAAGAGGCCACAGGGTCCATCTTTCCTTCTATCAGGAATCCACTGATTCTTATGGCAGGGCCTGGGTATCCCAAAATAGAGGATACTCAGAGCACCTGTCAAATTCAGCATGGCGGCGCCACCAGCCCATGCCCTGCATACACTAGGGGTACAGGGTTGTACCCCCACCCATGGGTGCCATAAGGGTATCCCAAGGGTCTCTGTTTACCACAACATAAAAAGAGGAAGAGCTGCACTTCCAGGAGTCCCAACTAGACTCCTGTGCAGAAAACAACACAGAACACACATGATAAGGGATTACAGTGGAAGGACATGGAGGCCCTGTGCCCCCAATGCATTTCCAGCAAAACACCTTTGCCATGTGGCTCGGTGGCAATACCCGCAAATGAAACAGAGTTCCTCCTGGTGTACTCTGTAATCGCACACTAAACAGCCACTGGGTCTCAAGCTAATCAGTTTTTGCTTGCAGACTTCCTTTGCCCCTCTGCATGAAACTCTGCCGGGGTTTGCTTTTGCCAATCGGTAACACCAGCTGATAAAGTTCTTTCTATGTCATGCTCTGTGGTCTTTCCCCGACCTCTCAACAACTCCAGAGAATGAACGCCATGATTGTTTTGATAATGTGCGGTCTACACGCTGTCAGGTTTTCAGGTCTTCCCGTTAGCGTGTGTTCACTATGTCTGTAAGTGCAGCTGGCATTTAGACACCTATATGCTACTTCGACACTCGATACTCCGCAACTTGGTTTATCACTCTTTGCTGGGGCCTTCTATGAACGCTTCCCACGTTGTTCTTATACCGGTTGCAGTGCTCCTGCCAATCTTGATTCTGGCTGTCTTTCGGGTGCCGACTTCCACGGCTCCTCCATTAATTCCAATAATTACTGTTGTTCCTTTTGTTACCACCATCACTGCTACTACGACTACTGCTACAACAACACCTGTGCTCTGTTTTCTGCTGGTTTTTATTTCCAGGCCAGTTTCCCTTGTTTTACAACCACTAGAGAGTTGGATGCAGTTCTGTACCTCTTCGTGTGACCTCCTTGTCCCAGTTCCAGAGGTGGTTGGTTTTCCTTCTGATTCTATTGCTAGCCTAATTTTGCCCACGCATGATAATGGACATGGCCTGTGAATGCTTAGAATAGGAAAATTTGAAAAACACTTTTGTCATGTTGAACTTTGAACACTGGATTAGTGATGGTTTGGGTGTAACAAGAGATCTTATCCTTGGATCCGTCACAACAGGTTTTCACCCCAGACATGGCACTGAGACGGCCCTTCTGGACCTAAAGAACAATTGGACGCCACAATCGATGCTGGAAAACACCTCCTAGATCTATCAGAAGACTTCGACCTCGTCGACCACCAGACAGTTTGCCATCACTTCTCACAGGATGCAGTCACATGGATCTCATCCTTCCTATCAGACAGAATCTCAAGAGTCTTCGCAGGCAAAGCAGTGGCTGCACCCACACCCATCTCTTGTGGTGTTCCCCAAGGCGACTGTGTATCACCCACCATCCACACAATTTACACAAAAACGTTATTCAACCTCATCGACTCCCATGGAATATCATACACAAACTATCCACATGACACACAGATTCTCATTCCTGTGTCTGCCGATCATGGTCAAGACAATATAAAAAAAAACACCACTTACGAAATTATCCAATCATGGATGGCCATTCACAGCCTGTGTTTGAACAATGAAAAAACAGAGCTACTGCTCATCGGCTCCTCAGCCCGCCTTGCCAAACTAGGCAACTCATTTACATGTTCCAGAGAGCCGCCTCCTCCTCGTGCAGAGGAGTTCACTCATTGCCTGCCAATTGCCTCTCTAATTGTGCAGCCTCACCCACAAAGGGCCATGAAGGCGAAAGCCGGCCTTCTCACCAGGGCCCCTCAGTAAGGCTCTTGTCTAGACCTGCCTTCCTCCATTTCATCTCCCCAAGGCAGGATCCATGCCTCACGGGTCAGTTCCATCCCCTGACCATCACTCATCAGGGCCAGCCTGCTTTCTGCTGCCTACCTGTGGCAAACCCTTCATGTCCTCCTCAAGTGTGCTAAACATCTTTACGCCCCTTTTTGTACTGCAAATGCGCCCATTAGCAAAATCAAATCTAGGTGTGCTTTTAAATTGCTGCATACTGTTTTGTGGTCTTTAGTGCTCTTTGGCCAAAATCTAGTTGTGCTTTAAAACTGCTACATTCTCCATGTTGTGCTGGTTTAGTGCTCTTTGGCAAACATTACATCTAGGTGTGCTTTTTAAATCACCCACTGCTTTGGACTGCTAGGCCGCAAGGTGAGTTGTCTCGTGTCTGTGCAGTATCTCCTTATTGCTCTCCCATCTACTGTAACTGCTATTCTATCATCTATCTTACCTCTCTCAGGAAGTCTGGAAGAGAAAAGTTAAATCTAATCTCCTTTCTTCTAACCCTGGTTTACCTTTCGCAGACTCCAATGTCAGCGCTACTTCCAGACAGATTGTCACTGATATCCTCTTTTCTGTCCCCTCTCCAGACCTATGGACTCCACATCTGATTGCCTCTCTCTCCACTTTCTCTTCCTCACCCATTAATGGTGGCACTACATGTGAAATCTTGACTGGCTTTTCATCCTCCAGGCGAATCATTAAAGGGATGGTCTAGTAAAACATTTTATTTAAAAAATAGATAGGCAACATAAAAAAAAATACTAGCATTCTCCGTTTTAAAACTTCCTATGTATTTACTTAGAAAAAAAAACGCAGATAGTGCTTATTTAAAAAAAAAAAATAGCACTTACCGAGATTCAGCTGCTTTCCTGCTCTGGTCCCCGGTCCCCGTCCTCCGCCCACAGCACTAATGAAGGGAAAGCCACCCTGCGGTAGCCTTTGTTTACTACAGCTGGCTGGCTTTTCCTTCATTAGTGCCGCAAAAGCAAAAGCCAGCACAGGAGGGCCTCCATTTCACAAAATGGATGCACCCATGTGCTTGCTTTTGCGAATTTTGAGCTTGAATAGCTCAAAATTTTACATAGGAAGTTTTAAAACGGAGAATGCTAGTATTTTTTTTGTTATGTTGCCTATCTATTTTTTAAATAAAAAATTTTACTAGACCATCCCTTTAATGTCCATTGCAAAGGCACAATTATGGCTCAGTGTTCTCAAACCAATCTCCTCCTCTTTGACCGGTGCCTTCTGTCTCTCATGAACTTCCTTCCCACTCTTGCTACCCGTCCTTCCTCTCTTTCTGCACCTCCTTCGCCACCTCTGACGGGTGTACTATCCCCCTGTAACGCACCTCAGATAACCTTCAAAGGCAATGACCGGCTCCACTTAGCCACGCTTAATGCTCGCTCTGCTAACAAACATTCCTCTGAAATCTGACTCCTCCTTGAAAACTTAGATCTCGATGTCGTCATCCTCACCAAGGCGTGGTTCAGTGTCAGCTCAGTCACTGCTTTTGTTTCCCTTCTCCCTGATGGTTACAAGATCATCTCTAAGCCTTGCCCTAACCGCACTGGTGGCAGGGTTGCCTTGATCTTCCCTGAGTGGGTCCCCTCCTCCCTCTTGCCCAAGCGCCACCGCTACTCCTTTTTTCGAATGCCTGCTCTGCAAGCTTGGCATCCCTCCTACTTCCTCTCTGACCATTGCTACTATTTACAGGCTTGCTGCCCCAATCACCCCCTTCCTCTCAGAATGGGCCGATTTCTCCTCCTCTCTCCTGACATCTATCTTTAAACTCCTCCCCCTGAGTGACTTCAACATCCACCTTGACTCCTGAATGATGGCTTCCTCTCTCTACCGTGACCTCTGCATCTCTCTCTCTCCCTCTCTATTCTCCCCTCTGGTCCTATCCACTCGGCTGGACACACTTTTGATGCCTTCATTCATACTGATCTTTTGCTCTTCACTCCTCTCCCCACCCTACTCTCCTGGTCAGACCACGCCCCCCTCTCCTCCCACCTGGGTCCTCTCGGCCCATGTTAAGATGGATTTCTCAACTCTGACCTGGGGGGCAGAGGTTCAGAGGGCCAGCGTAGTTTCTTGGAACAGTGTAACCTCTGGACAAGCCAGACCAATCAAGGTAGCTAAGGCAGGCGGTCAAGACTAAGTGTCAGGAGGGGTGAGGGTGACTGAAAGACCTCAATGAGCACACAGAGTAAAGGACACTTACAAATTACTCAGACAGGTGTTATATCAAAAATATAAACACATTTATTACAAGGCTTTTGTAACTCAGACCATAGCAAAAGAAGCACAGCAATACTAAGTAAATCAACACAACACTATCAATACAATGTATATACAAGACCACTGGGGTAAAAAGGGATAAATGCACGAAATATGTCGACAATCTAGATGGGAAGGAAACAGGCAGTGCAGGTAGTCTTTAGGCCCCTTGGACATCAGCAACACACCTAACTAAGAGGCAGTCCAAGCCCTAAGAAGAGAGGAGCCTTGTGCTCAATAGTACATGCAATGCAAGTGCACGCGGTTGTTCCAATGGGCAAAACGGGGTCTCTTCAGGGGTCTCTAGCAGCTCAGGAAGGTGGATGAGGCGATGAGGAATACGTTCCCACTATTCAGGGAGGACCTCGCTTTAAGGCAGAGGCAGTTCCAGAGTGCGGGATGGAGTTGCTAGTTCACACTAGCAGTGGAAAGGAGAGGGACCCTCAGGGGCCACTTGTGCGTTAAAAGGGTCAATGGTGCAAGGGGTCACTGGTTAGTGTTAGAAGTACTCACCGGTCCCAGGCACACTCGGACCCAAACTTCGCCAGTTCAGTCCACTTCGCTTGTGTTAGGCAGAATCCTGTGCAGATCCCTTAGGGAGCACTACAGAAGATTAAGACTACAGGAATGAGCAAGAAAAATCCCCTTTGGTATCAGTCCGCACCACAAAGATTTAGTTGGTAGCTGTGGCTAAGCAGTCAGACGTATCTCAAAAGGGAGATGAGCAGTATTCAGGGTTTACACGATAGGTATTACAGTACTATGGCACAAGGAAACACTGACCAAAGCTTTGTATTAAAAAGAATATATAGATTTATTTTATACACAACTAGTTCAACACATAAATCACAGTTAATAAAGCAAGTTAAATTTAGTCAAGGAAAGTATACACAACTCCCTAGTTAATTGTAGACAAGTTTGCGGTAGAGTGAAAAATGAGCAAAACGGCACAGTGAAAACCAACTACAAATGGCACTCTAGCAATTTAGTCAAAGGGAGGAAAAAGCACAAGTTACACCAAAATATCTTCAGACATCCCCCTAGCAACACTTCCCTGAAGTTTTGTGAACAAGTAATGCACAGTAGTACTTTAGCAAGAAAGATAGGTAATTGAAAACTGAGCAAAATGGCACTTCACAAGTTATAACAGTAGGAAGGAAGAGGTGTTTAGAAGATTCAGGTGCACCAACACATTTCTTATTGAGAATCAATCTAGTGAGAGCAGATCTAACAAATCAGCCAGAGTCAATAGGCCTGAGCCAGAGTCAGTGGTACAGGACCAAGAGTTTAGGAGCAAAAATGGTCTTGTAGCTGCAGTCAAGTCATTGGTTAACGAATATTGAAAAGATAGATGCAAGGCGAAAGACAATGTTAAGAGAGAGGGGCGGCCGACCCAACAGGTAGATAAAGGATTTAAAACACCTTTAGTGCTACCGCGAGGAAAAGGGCAGTCTAGCCGAACAATATACCTTTAAATGAAGAAGTTGCTCCTGCTTTGGCGGTTGTTCCTGGTAGTTCCTGCAGTTTGGGGGATCCAGCAGAGGAAGAGAGGCTCTCGTTGTGGGGGAAGGTTCAAGTTACTGCACTACCCAGCAATGAAACCGGCCGCGGTGCTGCCCAACGAAAAAAAAGGAACACTCCTTTAAATCGCGTTCCAGGTGAATGGCTACCTGGCTATCTGGCCTCCAAGTGCTGGGCACTGGCGATTCGACCAAGGCAGGTCCGAGGAAGCGATTGGTGAACTGGTTGGTCCCACCAGCTCAACGGAAGAAGGCTCTTGCGAAGAAGATCTCATCTCGTCGTGTGGAAGAAAAGTGGTGAGACGCTGCTGCAGGGCTTCACCGGTGGTGCAGGTTCTGAAGATGTCTGTGGCTTCTCTCCCCTTCGGTTCCGTAGTTCCAGTGTCAACGTCTTGCTCTTCCGGTCCTCAGGACCCTGCTGTTATGCAAAAAGAACCCCATTCATACAGCCTAGCTGTCACTCCCACAGTGGAGTGGTCATCTTGACGGGAGACCCTCCAGCCTATCAGGATAGAGTGCGACATGGGTTGTGGAGGCAACCCTGTCCAGGGGTCCTACTCCCCCTCCCACACAATGGACCCACCCCAGACTCAGTAGCGCCGAAAGGAGGGCTTCTTGGCAGAAGCCCGCCAAAAGGACGAACAAAGGATCCCTGACCTGGGTTAGGAGTTTCGAGAAAGACACGAGAAAGAAGTTATATTAAAGTTCTGGCAAATAAAACCTACTGGAGTAAAGTTAATAATAAAATAAACCGGTGGTATGTTAGAGGCTGTCAGAAAAAGCGGTAGCCTCGAACAATGGGAAAATCCCATAGGAAAATATTTGCGGTCGAATATTTACGGTAGTAACCACTGCCACCAGCCAGAAACTTTTGCAAGAGGGAATGTACGGTTCCCTCTCGAAAATGAACATAAGGGAAAAACTATTAACCCTTCCCAGTACCTCCATAGTAAGATAGGTTGTACTGGTTTAGTTCATATAAATTGACTAGTAAAGTCAATGAGGACTTTACATGCCCTGGGAGACAGTAGTCAGTCCCAGGGTATGGAGTCTATGTTTGGGGGTCGCTACGACACCCCTGTGTCACTGCACGGAGGGTAATAAAGATGGTTCCCATGGGGGTGAGAAAATCCCATAGGCATTAAACACAAAAATCGCCTAGAACACACATAGCAAAAATGCCTAAGAGTGGGAAAAAGAGTCTCACTCTTAGCAGGTAAAAAGAAACAAACCCTTCAAATCCAACAAAGCTGCTGGGGGACTCGAGAGGTAAGGGAAATTAGCCATAGAATGAGAATTCCCCCTAACAGCTTGCAGGTTCGAACGCGACAAAAAGGACGTCTCTGCGGCTTTCAGTTCCTGAGATACAGTGAGGATTCCCAAATGGGACAGTGGTAATTTCTCTGCTCCGGGTGGATGAATCGACCTGGTTTCACTGCAGAAGGCTTCAGGGGCAAGAGGATCACAAATGCAGTGCACTTTCAAAGGTTGTTGCCGCGGCAGGGCAACACGGTAACTTGGTATGCTGCGGTCCTGGCGCACTCATCTCACTTCAGACCTGGGAATGCCAAGTGTACGAATTTCGGTGTGAGGGTGCCGTGGATACAGAGCTAGAAGTATACCAAGTTTCGAGGGCCTCCTCAAAACGGCGGCGGTGACAGAGCAAAGCACCTAGGTAAGCTGGTCAGTCCACTGGTTGGCCCAGAAACACTTCCGAGAAAGCTTACTTGCAGGTGTTGATGAAGGTACCGAGAATAGTTGGTCCCACTATTCCAATGGGTCGAAGCGTCTTCGCAGACCTCCTAGGACGACCAGATGCAGAGGGGTTCAACGGGACGACAGCGGGCCCATGGTGCCAAACCTTCCAGCGGGTCACCAGCAGTTCCTCGACTCAGCTTCGTAGTTTCAGGATACTTGGATCCTATCCTTCATTCAGTGAGAACTCCAGAGATCGACATGGTATGGGTGTTTTCAGCCTCGTCTTATCCAAAGTTCCCTTCGCGCCAAAACGGAGAGGACCCAATGGGAGATCTGCTCACAAACACACACTCCATATGCTGACCAATCACGGACCACGGTGGTCCCAGTCATTCACAGCACTCCAGATTCTCTGGCACCCAGGATGTGTATTGGTGACAGACACCCCAGCCCACATTCTGGAGGCACACACACAAGGCATGCAGAGCCCACAAAAGCTTGTAGTTTCGTGAGAAACTGCATGTCCAAATAAGGACTGACCTGGGTCGGCTCGACCTGGGGAAGGTGAAGGGGCAAGATGACCAAAGGACAGGACAAAGAACCTCGTGGCATGGCCATTTTGGAACCAGGCCACCTATACACGTCAAACGCGGTTAACACGGTTAACATGGCAGAAAAGGGTTAAAAATAATGCAAAAAGATAGCTGCCACCAGCTCTGTCCATGACACATCTGCACATCTCACAAAACGTCCATCTGGAGTATCTAGGTCCTTTGGAAAATGACTACAGACCCAAGTACACTGTACTGGAAGGTACATTGTGTACTTGTTGCATGTTGCAGAAAAGTTGCAACATTGGAAAAGGACTAAGGGAAACAAAGTCTCCCAGTACTGACTGTCATAAGGACATGTCAGTTTCCCCATTAATAGTGAGCAAAAGCCCGGAGGAGTGCAGCTGAAGGCTGTGCTTCTCTGGCAATGTCAGTGTATGGTGTCTAAACAGCAGCACAAAGTTTGGGGGTGTACACATGGAGGGAAAATTACATACAATTATGAAATCTTTCCTAATAGCCCACTGACTGCATCTCCCCCAGCTCTGCCAGCCTCATTTGTGGACATCCGTCCGATGAAATGAGTGTCAGTTGCTGCCTTCGCTTCCACCTTCATCCCCCCTCTCCTCCCATTGCGGACTCCGCTCTCAACAACCTCCATCTTGCCATCACTAACACCCTCAACATTCTTGCCCCTGTCATGAGAATCTGCCTGAAACCTGCCACCAAGCGTAACACTTGGTACAATTCTGATCTTGCAGCCCTGAAACGCAAGTGCAGAGCTGCTGTCAAAAGTGGCAGACCTCAAGCTAATCCTCTGACAAACTGGCCTGTCGCTTTCTCCAAAGGCAATATAGTCTCTCCATTCGTCCAAGAAAAGGGCCTACATCCAGGCTAGAATCTCTAGTGCAACCAACAACATGGCTGAACTCTTTAAAATCTGCAAGGAACTAGCCAATCCTTCTGCAGTCTCCACCTCGCCTCTAACCCCCCCCAGGCCATCTGCACTGCAATGGCCACCCACTTCACTGAAAAAAATCAGGACATCCTGAGTACCCTTTCTTCCTCCCTTTCCCCCTCCTCTCCTCCCATCCCCCAGCCGCCCCAAGCCTCTCCTCCTCTCACATCCACTCTCTCCTCCTTCTCTCATATCACATCGGATGGGGTAACTAAAGTTGTCCGCTCTATGAAGGTCTCCTCCAAACAGGTCTCCCCCTGTTCTTCCAGAACTATTAAGGACAACATCAGCTCCCTTGCCGATTTCTTGAATAATTCTCTTGCTACCAGGTACTCCCCCTCTTCCCTCAAGCACTCCCTTGTGCTCCCCCTCCTAAAAAAGCCTTCCGCCGACCCCTTGTGACTGACTAAATCCGCCCCATCTCTCTCATTCCCTTCCTTGGGAAACTTCTGGAGAAGTTGGTCTCCCCCCACTGAGCTGGTTGGCTGCCTACACAACCATCAATCTGGATTCTGTGCCTCCAGAGGCACGGAAACTGCTCTTCTGAACACCCATGAAGAACGGCTTGCATCTACCGACTCTCCTGCTGTTCTCATTTTACTGGATCTCTCCTCAGCTTTTGATATGGTCAGCCACTCCATCCTCATAAAACGGCTCCATGATACCCTTGATATCTCGGAGCAGGCACTCGAATAACTGACCTCCTTCCTCACTGACCGTCCCTCCCATTTTATCCTCGCTTCTTTCTCCTATCCCCTCTCTTTTGCCACTTGTGGCATTTCCCAGAACTCTACCCTTTCGCTCTGGCTGTTTAACATCTTTTTCGCCCCACTTGCTCACCATATCTCCACTTTCTCCCCACAATGCCAGTGTTATGTAGATGAAACTCAACTCTTTTTCAAACTTCCCTTAGAATGTCTTCCTACTGCCTCTACCATTCCTGACTGCCTGTCTGCTGTCCAGTCTTGGTGAACCTGTAATGACCTGTGTCTCAATGACAGCAATACTGTGATCCTTCCTATTGGGACTCCTGTTCCCTCTTTCCTCCCTTCACTCTGGCCAGCTTATATAGGCCTTCCCCCTCTCCTTCGTCTGAAGCCAGAAACGTTGGAGTCATCTTCGGCTCCTCTCTCTCTTTCCTTCCTCACATCCTCGACCTTGCCAAGAAGGCCCATTTCCAACTCCACCTCCTCATAAGTACCCTCCCGTTCCTCACTTTTCCCCGGAAGCTCAATGTCTCTAGAGCTCTGGTATTCTCTAGGCTGTACTATTGCAACAGCCTCTTCCTCAATCTAGAAAAGAACTTTCACACAGTAACTGCGCCACAAGTGTACCAAAAAAAATGGTCTGGTTTTAATGACTTGTATTATTATTAAGCTCCCGTAGGAGGGCCCTTTGTGAGAAACATGTTTCGGCATGTCCTGTGCCTTCTTCAAATCAATAAGTGTTACATTGTCACGTAGAATCAGAGAGCCGACGCAAACAGACGGAATCAGACACTTTTTAGGTGGGATTTAACCCAGCAACTTTGACAACCAAAGACTTAAGAACTAAGACCGTAGCCAACACAAACTGAAGAAACATTGGAATGTGTGATGGGAGCTTAATAATAATACAAATCAATAAAACCAGGCAAGGATTTTTTTGTACACCTGTGGCACACTTACTGTGTGAAAGTTTATTTTCTTTTATGACTATAACAGAGCTGGCGAACTTATCCTCTGTTTCCTTTCACACACATGCAACACGGAAAACCTATTGAATTGAATGGGGGCGCAGGGCATCTTAAGTTGATATCCGTTAACTCCACAATCTACCCTCTTCCTCTCTCCGCCCCCTCCAGCTAATCCAGAACAGGGCAGTGAGACTTATCCTTGGCATCAAGCACAGGGACCGTATCTCTGCAGCCATAACATCTCTCCACTGCCTCCTGGTCACTGCACGCTGCTCTCTGGGGCCTGAGACCACGCTCTCAACAACTTGCTCTCACCAAATACTCTCCTGCCAATCTCTCGGTTCTTCTGACTCCAACTCTCTGCTTGTCAAGCGCTTCTCTAAGCAGTGAGCGGGTGGCCGATCTCTTTCCTCGGCTGACTTCTTCATCTGGAACAGCCTCCCCCTTCCTCTCCGTCTTGAGCCGGATCTCCTAAATTTCTTTTTTTTTTAACAACTTTTTATTAAGGTCTCAATAGTTACAGTGGCACTCAATCAACACATTATATGGGGCCTCATTACGACCCAGGCGCTGGACCATGGTGCTATTAGCATCATGCTCCATGCCGGTCTCCGGCATGGTGGATGGCGGAATTAACGCCCCATCACAAGGTTGGCGGGGGCGGCCATTCCCCATTCACCATTTGCCCTTCCCCATTCCCATTTTGCCCCATAGGGCATAATGGGGATGGGGAAGGCGCTAATTACGGCACCGTAAATTACGGTTGCCGTAATTAGCTCCAAGGTCCCTTAGCGGGTTGGATTTTAACGCCTGTAAAAAGCAGGCGTTAAAGCCTCCAACCCGCTAAGGGACCTTGTAATCAGGCGCTAATGGTTTAACGGCGCCAACGCTCTTTACGGCGCCGTTAAACCATTAGCGCCAGGGTCGTTATGAGGCCCATGGTCTTACATACAACAACATCTTCACCAAATGTTTGGCAATTTGCAGTCTACATAGCTGTTTCGCTGTCCGAGAACAGGTCACATAGATACGCCCTGAAGGGGCCCCAGATGTCCTTTGGTCGACTCGTGCTCGGTTGAGTTAGCACATAATGTTCCTCACATTCATTTACATAAGTTAATTCACGTAGAAAAGTGTTCATGGTAGGGGAGTTCGGGCTTTTCCATGATTGCAATATACATTTCTTTGCAATAACGCATGACACATTAAACAGCCTCTAGATTTTTCAGAACATTTCCCAATATCCCCGAACAAGTATTTTTGGAGGGTCAAATGCGGAGGGATTTGTGTGAATTCTGTCAGCGTAGCTGCAACCCTCTCCCAGAACCGTGCCACGACCGGGCATTCCCAGTACATATGATAAGATCCCGCTTGCGGGGACCTGCATTTGGGGCAGTCACCCGAATCACCAGGTGTGAATTTAGCAATTTTGGCCGGGGTGTAGTGCAGTCTGTTAAGGATTTTAAACTGTATTTGGCGCAATCCCACGTTGAGGGACACCCTTTTTGTAAGCGCACAGTATCTTACCCATTTATCTTCGGGAATTGGCACTTTCATATCTGCTTCCCATTTCTCTTTCACTCGGTTGGTCGTAGGAGTGTGGGACTGTATTGTCTTATACAATTTGGAGATTCCCAGCCCACCCTGTGTTTTAACCAGTTGTATGCACGGGTGGGAGGGGGTTCGTCAGGGAAGGATGGCCAGCATGCTTGAAATGCGGACCTCATCCGATAATACTGTAGTGTTCGGAGCGGCCCTCCTCCCATACCCCTCGAGAATACTGCAAGGGTGACGAATTTCCCTTCTATATACATGTCTCCAACCTTCATCTCTGTAGCGAGGTCCCAGGCTTCCTGTATGCTGATGTCAAATGTGGGGGGAATGTTTGGGTATTTGCATAATGGGGTCTCAGGGTTATAAGGGATCTCGATTTTCTGTTTTTTATACATAGCCCCCCAGGCTCTCACAGATCAGCTCATAGGGTCAAAATCACATGAGTCCTTATGCCTCGCATCAAAGATAACTGACCTAACATCTGTGGGTGTAGTAGTGAACTCTTCTATCCACGTGTGGGGTGAATTGTCCGCCTCGTCATACCAATGCTTTGCAAACTGTGCCTGCGCCACCATGTAGTAGAGCTCGAAGTCCGGTGCTGCTATTCCCCGTTTCATATGTTTCTGTCATCTTTTCCCACCCAATCCTAGCCACCTTTCCGTTCCAGAGAAATGACACTGCCATGGATCGAAGCTTGGAAAAAAATTCCTTACCCGGCCATATAGGGATGTTTACGAATAGGTATAGTAGTTTTGGAAGTACGATCTTTTTGAGAATGGCAATTCTACTGTGTAATGAAATTGGGAAGTGCCTCCAGACCTGTAGTTTGGTATGGAGTGTTTGTTACGCCTGTTCATGGTTATCAGTTTACAGGGTCTGTCTACTGCTAGAAACCAGTACTCCCAGATATCTGATGCATTGCACCGACCACTTAAGGCCGCACATCCGAGCTGGGCATTTTGTGGAGGGGGTGAGCGGGAACATTTCTGATTTGTTCACCGTGTATCCAAAGCACTCTGCGAATTCGTTAATGTCTGCCATGATGGGGACGATGTTTGTGTCTGGTTCGCAGACATACAACAGGGTGTCGTCCGCGTATAGGGATATTATTTGGGTGGCTCCTTTCAGCGTTACACCCTTGTTGTTATGTCTCAATCGAACCGCAGCTGCCATGGGCTCTATTGTCAAGGCAAAAAGGATAGGGGAAAAGGGGCATCCCTGTCTGGTGCCGCGTCCCAGCTTGAACAGCTCGGATATAGTTCTATTCGTGCACACCCTCGCACCCGGGGCTGTGTACAGGGGTCTTACTTATTTGATGTAATAGGGGCCCACCCCGAACCCCTCAAGCACCAAAAAGAGGTACTCCCAGGAGACTGAGTCAAACGCCTTCTCGGCGTCAAGGGACACCGCAACTGCTTGCTTATGCGGGTTGATTTGTGACATTATGCCGAATAACCTATGCAAATTTAGGGCAGTGGACCTATGGGGTATGAACCCGCTTTGATCTGCATGTACCAGCGTAGGCGTTATAGGTAACATGCGATTTTCCAGTACCTTCGGAAAACTTTTGGCGTCTACATTTATCAGGGACAGGGGCCTATAGGATGACATATCTTGTGGCGGGCGTCGAGGTTTGGCCAACACTGTAATGATGGCCTCGCGCATTGTCGGGGCAGTATTTGTTTTCCCAGGGCCTCTCCCCACACCTCTAGTAGCACAGGTACCAATTCTTCCCGGAATTCTTTATAAAATTCAGCACCCAGACCATCCGAGCCCGGCGCTTTGCCAGACATGAGCCCCTTTATTGCCTCAGTGAGCTCCTCTGCTGTGATAGGTTGTTCAAGTATTAATTTACTTTCCTCTGGGAGTTTAGGGAGGTCTAGCGTAGCAAGGTAGCTTTTAATCTCATCGGGGGATTTCCTATCTCTATTCGCATACAGGCTTTTGTAAAAGTTAACAAATTCGTCATGTATTCCCTGTTCACTTGTTATTATCTCATTTTGTGCCGTTTGGATCGCTGTAATCGGGGTCATTTGTTTTTCGTGCTTTACCAAATTGGACAACAATTTCCCTGCTTTATTTCCCTCTCCGTATCTGCGAGCCCTGGTAGGGGCTGCTATATATTGTACTTCCCTTACTGCCAGTCGGTCAAAATCTCTAAAGACTTGTGTATTGCAGCCAGGGTGTCTCTGCCATGTGTGCGGCTGTACGTTTCTTCTAGGGATCTTCTAAATTTCTAAAGCTCCTCAATACATTCCTCTTATCCTCCTCCTTCCCCCTCTCCCTCCCACGCTAAACCTCACAGTCACTGAGATTGGTGGCCTGGGCCCTTATGTGTCCTTCTGGGTCCTTCAGCCTCTGCCCTCCCCTCGCACGTGCCTTTGGGCTCCCACTGGCCTGTCTTGTCTCACAGGCCTGCACTTATTGTACAGGCAGGTGGCCACTCTCCTACCAAGTGGTCACTGCCTTGCACTTAGCTGTTGCCCTGCAACTGGCTCTCTGGCACTTCGCCCTCTGTGGAACCTCCAGCGCTTACCCCCCGTCGCTTCTCTCTCTCTGCACTTGCACGTTTCCGAATGTTCCCAAAGCCTAGTAGGACTGCCTCTGCCTTTAGCTCATCATTGTTAATTTAGCCTATTGTCTTGGTTTGTTCCCTTGTTCTGTGAGTGCTTTGAAACACAATTCCTTGATGTATTTGCTTATATATCCTTGATGTATAAGCACCTTACGAATGCACAATAAATAAATAAATCATTCATCATCATCAGCCATACAATCCTGGTTGCTCCAGCTGTGAAAACACTGGGTGTCTACTTGGGTGCCACCCTTAACATGACACGGCAGACCAACCACATTGCCTCAAAGTCAGCCTACGCCCCAAAGCTTATCTATGCTAGTAAACTATTCCTTCACATGGAAAATCGCCTTACTGTCTCCCAAGCACTCATCGGCTCCAAGCTGGACTATTGTAACACTCTGCTCAAGTCGCATAAAACAATGACCTACGTGCCGCTCTGGACTTTGGTAAACATGCCCACATGCCCACATTTCCAAAGCCAGAAGAACCGTTCGCTGGCTGCCAATCAGAGAGAGAATCAAATTCAAGACTCTCTCCATCACCCACTGGTGCCTATCCAACCACAAACCAACTTACCTCACTGAGAAACTTTAAAGGCAAGCTCATATGAGAACCCAGCGATCGGCCTACAAACATTGCCTGACTATAATAAGATATAACCGAAAAAGGGCAGGAGGCTCTTCAATGAGTCTCTCCTCCTCAACACCTAGACCATCAGGCGCCACCTGACTTGCTAGGCACCGTCCACCCTCTCCTCACCGTCACCTTGTACAGCTGTATCCATCCTCTGCGGGTATCAGGTAATATTATCCCCATATATATGGTCGCCATAAATAATATCGCCGGGAAAAGGTTGCAGCGATATTATATGGGTGACCATATATATGAAATATGGGGACAGAGGCAAAAAAAAAAATTTGAAAAAAAAGAAAAAAAACATTTGGGGGTTGCGGGGGTGTCCCCCGCATGTTCCATACAATAATGTCTCCACAAAAAACGGGCATTTTTCAGAGATATTTTTGCATGGCGAGATTTTTGTGGCGACATTATTACATGGAACCCCTCTGTGGCCCTCTGTATCCTACCCACCGCTGTATATCTGTATTGGTGTATACCTCTGTAACGCAATCCATTGCTTCTCAAAGCTAGGTCCACCCTCAATAAATATAGTAATAATAATAATAATAATAATAATAATAATAATAATAATAATAATAATAATAATAATAATAATAAAAGGCAATACATACCTACATATCGAATGCCACAGTCAACACTGCACACAGACAATGCAACACTGTCTTGAAGTAATGCCATGTAATCTGGTATCCATATGCGTGAATCTAAAGTGGAACAAACGAAGACACTGCGAACATGCACAAGTACTACTAATCACCCATCAGGGAACATGCATTATAGCAACAAACAGGCCCAACACAGGCAACGTGCACTCTGCAATGCCAATCACAGACCATGAAAGTGACGAATGCTGGTTGTGAGTTGTGTACATGGTGTAACATGACAATGCACATGCTCCCCCATAGTAAATTCTACATTCAGTTACTGGGATGGAAAACCATGTTGTACCACAATGCACTGTATTTGACACCTGTAGCGTTTACCCTTTCAGGGTAAAGGTCTTCCTCTCCCCTGCTGATGCACCTGACTGCTGCGTGCACTGGTCACCCTATGCATGTCCAGTTGCCCCCACACAGCTTGCGGGCTCCCCAGCAGTTAAGGGTCTGTATCTGCAACCCTACAGTCCCTTCTCTCTGCACTTATGGGCCACCCGCAGGCTGCACTTGGTAATTAACTGCACTTCCCTTTCCCCTCCCCCCTGGCACTTCTCCTCTTCCCTCTTCCCTCTTCCCCACACTTGCACGATCTGAATGACACAAGGCTTAGTAAGATCGTTATTTTTTCCTACCTTTGTTTCCCCCTCCATACCTTGTCGCGCCTAGAAACACTTGTGTACAGGCACGTTATAAATGCCACATCATATCATACCATATCATATCAGCTGCCTCTGGCTAGCCCCAGTAACCATGCTTAATGACACCTGTGTGCAACCCATGTATACCACAGGAGGTGGCCTACAATGAGGCACACGTCAGGACCAGGATGTGGGTAGAGCAGACCTGTGGCCTGCTGAAGGGTCGTTTTTGGTATCTACCCAGTACCAGAAGGGCCTTGATGTACAGGCCAAATAGAGTTTGACAAATATTTCTTGTCTGTTCCATGCTGCACATTGCTTCAGGTGAAATTTCCCAATGACCGCTGATCAGGACAAGCCTCCCCCAGAAGACAGTGACTGACTTCCTGCAGGTAAAGTGCTGCCACAGAGAGTGGGAGGAGGGAAGGGATGGTTGCCTGGTGCAGCAAGATCTAATTGAACATTATTTCTTAACACATCGATAATCGTCTTCTGCTCACATTTGCATAAAGCCACATTTTGAATACATCACATTCACAGAAAAAGGAATGTCCTAGCATTGCTTCAAATGAACTAGTGTTCAATAGTGATGTGTCAAAAACATACATCCCCAACACCCATAAACACCCACACCTCTATCCCCAACACCTATACCCACCCATCTCACCCACACCCGGAGAAAAAGAAATAATAATTTCCCTTGCCGGGCAGTTCCGGACACATTTCTCAAGGAGAGGCACCCTGGGCTGCCAGCTGATGATCCCTCCGTGGGTGTCACTGAGGTTGGCAGGTCCGACTCTGTCCCCCATATTTGCTGGAGGTCCAGGCACATGCTGCCTGCATTTACTGAGCAAATGATGATATGCCATGCCATCCGCCAGTTCTCTCACCCTCTGCCTCACAACAGTCAGGGTTGTCACTGACGATTACCATCGCTCATGGTCCAAGGACTTGGAATCCTCTGTGAGGTCACAGCACAGAGTCAGGGATTGCTTGCAGATGCCGCAATTGGGTGTCCACAATTGTCTGTAGGTTGATCTGCCGCTGCACCATTGCATCCAGCCTCCTCCTCATAGCATCGACAGAATGCTGTGCAATGGGTTGTGGGTTATTGGGAGGGCTGGGCCTGAAGCGGGGGGACCAAAAACCCCTGTTGTGTCACCCTCTGATTTCAGGTCACACTGCATATATGCATGGTCATCTTGCTCATGTGACAAGTGTGTGTGTGTGTGTGATAGGGCAGATGAGTGGGGGCAAATGCAGATTGATGTGCACCGGGGGAAGAATCTGACTCCTCAGACACAAACACAGGGGCTTGTTGTTGAGTGGTGGTTGCAGCTGCTGGGGGTGCAGCACCTCCAGCTGCTTTTGTAGTGCTGCCATCAGGTGCAGTGCCGGCAGTGGCATGTGCAATGTTGCTGTCATGACCCTTGCCCCGGGCCCTCACTGGCAAGTCAGCCTTCCAGTTAGGGCCAGGTCAAAGGCTTTAAAACCTCATCCAAGACTCTCTTGGAGTCAGTCCTGGCACCTTTGGCGCCAGGCTCATAACCATCATGAAGACCAACATTAGAATGGGACTATTTACTTGCGACTATTTAACTTGGGGGGGCTCAGCCAACATGGAGGCACACACATAGCTCAGTTACAAGGAACTGAGCTATGCGGTCTAGTCTTTTTGGTGTGGCAGGCCTGAGACTACTTTACCTGGACGACTTTGGGTGTGGCAGGCCTGGGACTATTTTACCTGGACTACTTTACCTGAGCCTATTTAAACCACACCCAAACAGCAGAACATGCTTTGCGTTATTCTGCTGTGGGCAACGTAACGCTCACGTGTCCAGTTCTTTGATGCCAGCTCACCTGAAACCAAGGACCCACAGAGAGAGAAAGAACACTACGAAACTTACCTGGAACAGTATCCTGTCTTCAATCCATCGCTGACATCAGTTCCACTCACCTGAAGGTACGAACTCCATCATCCGGCACCGCATGCAATATAAAAGGTGAACAGCACAGCGCATCGCGCATTACTCACCAGTCAGCATCGCGCACACCGCGCTTTCGCCTACTGGCCCATGCTCATCTTCAAACTGCATGACAACACCAAAATACCTTTCATACCTAAAAGGAAAGAAGCAAGACATTATTATTCGAACTAAGAAGAACATAAGAATTGCATCTAAAGACTGTAAAGCAGCAAACCTACGGAGTTGCAGCAGCCCTGGATTCCCACAGGGGGGCTTGCACCAGTGAAGTAACTTGGTTGCTGCAATCCCCCCACATCTATGCAATCCTGCCACAAGGAGCAGGATGGAGAATCCACCTTTTACAATATTAAGACCCATCTTTAGCCAGAGGCCTTACCAAGGGTCCGGGAGAGGGTTTGAGAGTGCAAATCATCCAACAAGGGCTGGGTGGAGTCCCCGTGGATACCAGGTGAGCGTAACAGTTGCTTGGTTGGCAACTTTGCTCACCGGTGTGGACTATGGCATTGTCTCCACTTCTTGCAGGCTGCTGAGCCCTGGTGCCTCGCTCCTGCCCTTTCTCCTGCTTTTCCCAATGCTGGGCGGTGCAGGGGTGGAGGTTGTTGTGGTCACACCGATGGCCCTGTCATGAGACATAGATAGGCCTGCATCCTCCTTCTGAGTCAACTGTGAACTTATTGGGTGGACAATGAAATGCTATAAGTCATCATGCATACTTGTACGGGGGCTTGCAAGTCAATCACGCTGCATGGTCGAAGAACACCATACACACATGTGGTCTGATGTGCAGGGTTGAGTGCAGCCCAATCCAGATGACTAATGCAAGTTGGGGGAGGTGTCTGTTGTGGGTGTTGAGCTGGCAATGTGACCTGTACATGTGGTTGAGCTGGAGGTTCACTTTGGCACTAGGGGTGCTGTTCATGGTTGCATGGGCTCACATGCAAATTCCAACTACACTGCATGGATATGTGCGCAGTGGCCTAACTTCCCTTGCTTACGCATTTGGTGGAATTGACTTTGGATGCATTGGTATGTGGTTGCACATACCACTGTCCATTGGACCCATCAATGCTGAGGGACACAACTGAGTGACACATCCATGGAATGGTCATTTGGCCAGTGCATTGTCATGGGAGGGGGGACAGTCATATTCACCAGCTTTGCCTTGGCTGCTGGCTCCAACCTCGGCACTCCCAACACCCTTGATCACCCCCATATGGAGGATGCTGCTTACCTTCTCCTCCCACAGGGTCAGTGCAAGGGTGTCCACAGTGCTCCCTTCTGAGGGGATCTTGTTGGTGGCTATGGGGATTTTTTCCACACGGATTCTGCTCGTCTTTTGATCTTACGTTGGGTTTTTAGTTCAGGGGTGAACCATGAATTAAGATGGGAATGTGGTTTGGCCTTGCACAGTTTTAGCGGTGCAATGATATTGATATCTTTGAGCACACTAGTGTTGTATAAGTCTACTAAGGCCGTAGGGTCAGCATGTGTGGCCGTGTAGTCAATGATGGGCTGAACTAATGTTTTTGTTGTTTCTCGTGAGTGCGGGTGGTGCATTAGGTGTATGCTTGTGCGAGGGGTTGTCTTTTTTGATGGTGAATGTGATGAGGTGGTGGTCAGTCCATGCACAAGGTATGTTGGATAGTATTTTGGTGATTATTACTATTATTGTTATTATTATTATTATTATTATTATTATTATTGTTATTGTATGTAATGACCGTAGTCCTATTTTCGGGAAGTAAGTGGAAGGTAAGACCGCCAGATAACCAGACAATAAAAACACTCCATTGAGGAAAATCTCGGTGCACCTCTTTGCAAGAAAAACAAGCATTATTTTGTATACAAAAAGGAAAAAGGTGACAGAAATTTCTGTAGAACCAAACTGACACAGAGCAAAGCAGGTACAAGATTTTTAATGAAATTAAGCATCGCTCATGACGTATTCAGTTTACAGTGTTATCCCCCCACCCTCATTGGCTACCACCTATATACATACTAACAGTCCCCATTGTTCCTTGACCGCCACATCTTATCTACAACTGCCCCCTAACACGTGGTTGCCTGATTCCTACTGGATTGGCGGGTTACCTGGGATATTACCAGCCCCATCGACCTAGTCACATGGGGTGCACCTTGTCGTCAGCATGAGTTCAGTGGAAAACTCTGAATTCAAGTTGGCCCTTCGATATAACAGTGTGCTCTCCTTCATAGCAGACAAGTGGCTCCCCAGCCATGTCTCCCTGGCGCAGGACTAGATTTGTTGGCATCATGTCTTGCTGCTCGCTCCCCCCTTATCAGTTGCCCATCCCCAATACATCTCCTGGCTCTCTCGATGACCACATTAATTGGCCTAATTCGAATGGACTCTATTTTGCAACCATTTGGCAGTTCAAATGGGACGTTCTTTGTTCTGGGCGACGTCCATTGTTCTGGGCGACGGCCATTGTTCCAGGGATCGCTTGTTCCCTAGATCTATGCAGAGAGTTTTGGAAGCTTGAGACCTCTAACCTGGCTCGCATGGGTTTGTCCTTCTGGACGGGTGCAGCCCTACTCTTGATCTTCCATTCACATTCCATTCTGGACTCGCAGGCCTATAGCTTAATACAATTAAAACATTATCTGTTCGGTGTGACTGTTACTGGTCTTAGCTTCATTACAAGGGCTTGGGAGAGGGAAAATGATTTAAACTCTTCATTGTGCCACGCTGCTACACCTCTAACAGGGAATACAAAATGCTAGGCCTCACCTTCAGTATTTCCCGCATCGAGGCCCCATGTCTACATCGTCATCGTAACACATTATATGTCACTACTGTTACACAATATCACCCATGCCCATAACTGGGCCTACCTATGCGTTTATAACTACGATATAAAACAATGCATTTGTTGTTCCCATTTGCGCTCTCCACCCACCTGCAGCTGCGCATCTTCAATATCTTGTGCGCTCTCCACTCACCTACAGCTACGCACCTTCACGTTCTCGTACACTAATAGACTTTTCTGAATCATTTGGGAGGGTATGGGAGCTGTACGTGCATCCCAACACAACCAAGCCCTTTACAAGTCACAGAGGGAAGTAGACGATGAGTGAAGCAGCTCGCAAGTCACCTATACAAGGGAGCAAGGAGCTAACAACAAAGTAGAGGGAGGGTAGGCAATTTGCAAGCAAGGGACCCACAAGCAACCAGAGGAGGAAATGGGGGGTGGGAGGGTAGAACACCCAGTCGCAGATTTGGTGGGGAGTTGATGGTTTGTGGACATAGATGTTAGGGAAAAGCCATTTCATGAAGAGGAAGAGTCTGGAAGTCCTTCTTGACATGTACAAGCAAGGGACTGAGTCTGTTGTTGACAGGAAAGGGTTTCAAGAGTCTGGGGATGTAGGCCGTGAAGGCTTGTTTTCTGCTTCATTCCTTCCTGCACCAGTGGATTTCAATTCTGCACATGCCCTATGTGAGTTTGTGTTTGCGGGCGTTGAGTAGGTGATGTGTGAGTGTTCACAAAGGGTCCATGTACTTGACTGCAAAGGGCTGCATCATGAAAGTTATTGATAGTAACAATGCTGGCATATAATGTTTGTACAACATCATCCAATTAGCTCTATTGAGAATGTTGGCATAGATTGCGGCTGCAGCTTCATCTGTGGGATTTACAGTGACCATGCTGGCAATGATCGTGGAGGCAGCTTCACTAAAGTGACTTAAAGTGACCATGCAAACCTTGACTATGTTTGTAGCGTCCCTTAAGTTATTTACAGTGAACATCATGGCTTAGATCGTAGCTACAATATCAAAGTGACTTAGACTAGGAATGCTGGTATTTATTATAGACTCAGCTTCATGAAATGCATTCATGGTCACAGAGGCATAAAATAACTTACATTGTCAAAGCTGGCATATGTTGTGAACCCAGGCATCAGGAAAATGTGGTCAAATGCTTCAGTGTATTGTCAGTGACATGTCATCTGCTAGACTTTTTAAATGTGTTAACCTGGTGAACAAATTGACATTTTTTGACATTTTAATACATTTTTCTCAATAAATATGGTGTAGAATGGACCATTTCAACAGATTATTTTAAGAATGTTCTCAGGGGAAATGCCCGATTTACCCCATATTACAGAGGGCTCTGTTGCTATGCTTGCTCACTTGCGTGAATTTATGGAAGATGTTCGTGCCCCCGCACTAAAGATATTCACCTGCTGTCACTGACCTTGAATCATTTACAAGGCCAGAGCCCCCTCAGGAGCCACCCTCCCCCCTGACAACAAAAGCTGCCTCTGTTACTGTCATGCGCATAATAATGTTACATCTGGGTTCCAGGGGCAGGCGGCACACCTTCTGTTTCTATGTTAGGTGTCAGATGTAAGTACAGGCTTTAGCTGGTGCAGCAAGTATCACACCGCTGTGGCAGTGTGATCATCATAAGCATTAAGCATGAGTGATGGCACAGGCCAGCCAGAGAGCCTGTCGCATAGAAAAGGCTTCTTCGAGGAGCTTGAAGGGGGCGGGGGCTGATCAGGGCTCAAAATGGTCCCCCCTCAATGGCTGCACTCACTATCCACTTTGCTCAGTTTCAGGGAGAGGTAATGTTTCCCTATTGTGTAGGCCTCTTCTCCTTAACATTAGTAGGCGTTCTATCTTGTGGTGGAGTTGGAGGGGGGTGCACCTTCTTTTGGCTGAAAACATGTGTCAGTACTTAGACATATATGACAGAGAGAGCAGGCACTGTGCTTTTCATAGAGAGATGATGGACTGATTGTTATAAAGGAGCTAAGTCAGGAAATGTCCCTACACACTCAGGAGGGTTCCATGTCATTTCACCAACAGGCATTTTTACGACTGCCTTTTTAACGTGGACACTATTACGGAAAAAGTCATAGAAATATTTTTTGGGGGATGCGGGGCGGCCCCAAAAGCCACCCTCTCCCACCGATTATTAACTAATCCTGACCCCCCCACCTCTTATCTGCCCTTTCCCACCCACCTCCAAATTTTCGATGACTTTTTCGTAATTATGTCCACGTTTAAAAGGCAGTCATAAAAATGCCTGTCGATGAAACAACGGTATACCCTCAGGTGCACTTTGTGTTAATCCAATGCTTGATTGATCTGATTTTCTTACATAGAATCAATTACAATTGCCTCTAACACTTTATGTATTTGTGCCTTCGCATCAGAATCATAAAGGTTTAAACAAAATGTGCATAAAGGGAAAAATAATTACGCATCAGTGATATAGTTCTCGTGTGTCCAAAACATGCTCGGTTACGCCTCAAACAAAGCCCCACCATTGGAAAATGTATAATGCACAAAAAGTAAACATTACCATCAGTCACAAGTGGCATAAAACAAACACATATGTATCTGGCACTTGTGACAACCAAATAGCTGTAATGTTTAAAGAACATGCTGAATTCTTGTTGAAATGAATGGCCTTGAGAAAGCATGAACATGTAGAAACATGTGTCGGTCAGGCTAAGTGCTGTACACCCCTCACAGGTATGGTATTTGTGACTTCTAATTGCAAACGGATTCACCTAAATCAATTACCCTTGAAATGATTCAGACATGTAGATCATGGAGATCAAAGTCTTTTGGAAATCAACAAATGTCTATCCAATGACTGGAGGTTTGTGGATTACGTACAGTGAGAGGGGGTCCATTCCACACTCTAAATTCTAATGAATCCACACGTTTGGTGGCAATGTGTATTCCACTGTTACCACTGTAACATACAATGTGCTGAGAGCTGCAAGCCGGGGAATGAAGCACATTGACTACCTCAGGCATGACTCCAGGCCACATATCCAGGTTTTTTCCAATGTTACCTGATGAAACTTCATTACTCACAAAACAGACAATCACACCGATGAAATCCAAACATCTCGCAATTCCTCTGCAATGGCTGTAAGAATCTTCAAGAGAAGGACAAAGTTGAACTCTTCACAAATATTTGTTGGAATTTTTCAGCAATTTAGAGGTAATTACATTGTAACCAATGCATGGTGTCAAGTCTGCGGGAGGAAACTCAGCTTTGTCTGGGTTACAGTAACATTGTAAATACTTGTACTGATGTTGTAATTATTTTGTGCGCTTTATGTAAAATCGACAATTTTCTCACGTCCTCGGTGTTCTTTGTACATAACTAATATTAAAAAAAACCTGAGTCGATGATTACTTTTACTCAATTCTTGAAATTGAATTGTTTTAGGGCAGTTACTGTTACTCCGATGTCTGTTCTCTTTCCAAGGCAGATGCAGATCTCATTCGGGACTGACCAACAATAGTTTTCAGGCATATCTGCTTCGCCCATAATATGCTCATCCACAGTCTTGCTGTAGACTCGGGGTCTTAGACAGAAGGCCTGTGGCATCACACTGTATCTATTACATGGCACACTGCACAAGAAAATGTGCCAATCAGTGCCTTCTTCAGCCGGGAGGTTCCCAAGATTAAGATGATTGCGCAGGTGGCTGGGGCGTAAGACACCCCAGGGCAGATATCTCATATAATCGTCTTTCATGTGAAAACATATCTGAATACCAAAGGCAATTGAGTAAATAGATTGAAGAAAACAAAACAAGAAGGGAGGTTATGGTCCTCACTGCACCCAATGGAGCGTCTAGACCTGGGCTCCTGAAGCTGCCTTCATTTTGTCCCATCCGCTTCATGTGTCTGCAAAGGGTGATGATGGTCGCAATGGCTGGGGCGGCAAACACTGCCAAAATTGCAAACACATGGACAATATACACAGTGTATGGTTTGGCTAACCTTTTCCCGTTGTTTGTGGACCCATTTAGTGATGCATTAGAAGTTGAGGCAGCTGAAAAATGTGAAAGTTCCTTGGCAACTGGTTGCATGTCAGAAGTTAAAATTGTAGGAACCCATGTGACGATAGAAAAGAATATAGAAGCCAGTAGCACCCAGGGCACATGTGTTAGGAAAATGGCAACCAATCGAATTAGGAACGGCTGTGTGAATCGCACAATCTTCACACAGCAGTACACACAGAACCACGTGGCAAACCAAAGGCAGCAGGAGCGGAGGAAATACACAGTAATGAAGAGCCCGGCCAGGGAAGGGTCCAATGTGGAGTAGGCTTGGGAGATGGTGGGACTTGTGTTAATTGCAAAGTAAACACACAGGAGGCAAAGGTTGGAGGCTGCGAGGCTGGAGAGGGTGAGGTCACAGGAACCAAGATCACGGCCACTTCTGATCCATTCAACCAGGTTCACACTGAGGATGAAGCCGTTTCCTAATACTCCAGCCAACAAGGAGATCACGTGAAGAACAAACACGGCCGCACTCTCTGGAGACATCATGTCCCCTCTCTGAAATCGAGACCCCTACTCCTTTCAGAATCTCCAGGGTGGATCTCTTAAACTGGTGACTGTCTCAGATGTGTTCCTCTGGTAATGCTACGGCATCACCTTGGAAGCATTGATTTGAATGATGCAAATGCTGTTGGGTGCCGCCTCTACACCTTGTGATGAAGTCTCATGTTCCCTCTTCTCTTCTTACCTGTCACCACCATACATTAGGAAAATTAACATTTGACATGGGTCACGAGCATCGCACGCTCATTTCCAAGATCAGCTCTTCTCCAATCTCTTTAGTTTGGTTGATAAATGTCATGACAAATGTGGAAGAGGATACTTGGCCTTTATTCAAGGAAAGAGAAGAAAATACATTCACTTTTTATTAAGTCTTGGGATTCAGAAGTGGGACATTTTATCGAATGATGGAGATTGTATCAGACACTGAAGTAAGAGTCCAGACATTTATAAAGGATGTTTTTGTGTTTCGGGAGAAGCCCAAGTCACGATAAGGTCTTTGGTTTATGGGCATAATAGGAGAGGTTATCGGGGTGCACCTCAGGGATGTGGAATCTGGGACTTGTGCAATAGGTTTGTATATAAGCAAGATGAAGGCACACCATGCTGCAGTGGGCAGGAGAATGGTCTCTCATTCCATGGTGGGCTGTTCTCATTTCTCTGTATATGATGCTGGAACTATTCTTTCTCAATGCCAAACAGAATCCAGGTTATTAGGACCTGCCACAACACTTTGCCACTGCCATTAAGAGGCCATTTGTGCATGAATTCAGAGGCATCTGCATTTATATTATTTCACTTTATTAGTGATTAGTTCAGCACCCATCTCATAGATGCTGCTGTGGGTGCATCACGATGAACCATTGTCAGTCCTTGCCATCACATTCCACGTTATGTTCATGTTGAAGAATCATCAATATATCAAAGTCAAACAAATATGTCAGGAGTGGGATCCGAGTGCTTGGAAATGAAGAGAATGGACATCATTACTATGAGCTAAATTCTGCCCTTGTAACCCCTCTCCTGCACTGCGTTCAACTGATGTTTGTCTTATCCAGATTCCTTGTTTTAAATGTGTTTGGATTGTCACTGTTTATTGGACGGTCACTCTCAACTCAGTGAGTTTCACCCCCCCCCACAATCAAGGTGTCGCACAGAAAAGTGTTTAGCAGATTCAAACTTGGTCAGGTTTCCAACCTTATTAATACCACCGTGTCACCAATAAGCCAGGAACCAGGCCGGTGTATAGAAATAATAATATGTATTTATTTCAATTTACACAATTGATAATAGCTTCACCACAATCACCTGTCACCAATCTGTGGTACAACACAATAATCACATATGGAATCTCCCTTGCATTGACAGACTGGCATGCATTTCTTAATAAATGTTCAATGGCAACAACAACATAGATTGGATTTCAAATAAGAACACATGTGGGATCTCTCTGCACATTAACACATAGGAAAACTTTACAAACACAGTCATAGGTTTATGTATCACAATGCTCTTTCCTCTGAGCACCCCTCCCCCATGCATTAGTTATATGTGACCCCTTTGGTTTTGAAGGTAAGGTACAGGGAGTGGGAATATATTCAGAATTTCGTTTGGCTTTTATTTTGAAAGGTCGGATTTGGGAAATGAACTCAATGGGAACATTTGTTTGATAACAAACATCAAAGGAAATGCAAGGTTTTGGGGATTCTTGTTTTGGAATCAAGGACACCCCTCTTCTATAAGGAAATTAGGGGTTACAAGAAAATAGGGTCATCCAATTATTTTATCGGCTATAGTGGCTACAACACACTGGCAATGATATGTGCTAATTTCAAATGTTAACAAGAATCATCCCGTAATCGTTCCTATAGGGGAATTAATTGAATTAATTTTAATGAAATATGCTAAGGGTCACCCCCCCCCGGACCCACAATTAAATTAAATGGAAAGGTTTAAGGCAGGTAGTTCCCCACACAATGGATAGCTTTGAGAAATATCTACTTACTTAGGAGATCTCTTTCTTAGCTCAGGAGGCCAGCCAAAATTAGGGCCCTCTTTTTTTTCGTAACAGGCAGGCAGCTCACACCTCAGGCCTCTATTCACAGCAAGGTCCCACCAGCCACAATCCTCTCTCAGATAGGGCTCCCAGTTTTTCAAGCAGAAGTCCCCAGCAAGTGTCTAGTGGTCTCCCTTTCTCTCTCTGCCCTTTTGTCTTTTTGTCTCTCTCTCTTGCTTTGGCACTGTTAGGCAGAATCACCTGCAGTACCCTTTGGGACCACTACATGCAATTAATACTACAAGTGTCAGTACAATTTCACCTTTGGTACAAGCCTGTACTACACAGTTATGGGGTAGCAGTGGCTGCACAGCCAGACTTATCTCAAGAGTTGATTCAGCAGTAGAACAAGTTACACAAAGGACCAACCAATACAGTGGTTAAAACAAACACTTACTCAAGGTTTCTTGGTAAAAGAATATACATTTATTTATACAGTCAGTTTGAAAACATTACACTAGCAAGAGCAGCTCATATACTAATATACAATATACAACACATACACAACCAATAAGTTACTGAACAAGTTCAGCTCCCCTGAAGTGGGAGCAAAGTGGCACTTCAGATACCTTTAAAAAGGGGTAAAAAGACAAGGTTATAAGAATCAACAGCACAAATACCTTCATAGGCAGGGCAAATGGTTTCAGTTCACTACAACCAGCAATTCAATTCAATAGGCCTGAGCCAAAGTCAATTGTTCAGAGTCTTGAATAGGATAGCACAGTTCTTGTAGTAAACGGTTAAGTCTTTGCCACGGATATTAGGAGAATTTGGCTAGGTGAAACGTTTGACAAATATTTGGGGAAGGACAAGCCTTCGAAGTCGGGAAAGTTTCACAAACTTTCCCTGTGGCCGAAAAGATTTCCGGACCACGTTTGCACAGTACCTTTAAAGTGAAGAAGAGCTGTAGCTGAGGTGCATTGCTCATGGCAGTTCGAGCAGATCTCGCTGTTCCTGAGCTTCAGTCATGGGGACAAGACAGAGGACGTCGGGAGGTTCCTGCACTGCCCAGGGATGAGGCCACAAGCTTGGCAAAAAGTCAGTGTAAAGGTGTGAGTGCCTTGAAGTCCACAAGCTGGTTTCCTTCCCCCTGGCTATCATGTTTTCAACAGCACTCTGAAGAAAATTCGACCATGATGGGGACGGTGTTCAGGTGACTTGCGAGTTGGTTGTTCCACCAAACTCAAGTGAAGAAATTAACCTTGAAGGGCTTCTCTGTAGATGCAGTTTCAGGCAATTCGGACCTGCAGCAGGGCTTCACCGGTCATCCAGGAGTTGCAGCAGTCCCCTTCCTTCAGCTCGTCTTTGATTCTTTCGTTCCAGTGGTCGACTCTGCTTTCCAAGTCCCAGAGACCTGTTTTTAAACAGTGTTCGCCCATTGATTCAAGCCTGGCTGTCACTCACACAGAAGGGTGACTGTCCTTGCCGGACAGCCAGCCGGCCAATCACGCCAGCGTGCATTCAGGTCCCCTAGGAGACCAAGCACATGGAGTTTTGGGCACCTTCCTCACATCCTGTCCATCCCAGACACTCAGGCGCCAGAGGAGGGCTTTAGCACTGAAGCCCACCAAAGGCCAATCAACAAAGGGACCAAACCTGGTTTGGCACGCAGAGACAAACACAAGAAGGACCATTCCTAAAATAAATGGCGAAAAAAGTTGACCAGAGTCGGTTTTTACAGAGAGGTCTTAGGCGCCATATTGAAAAATATGGCTGACCCGATTTTTAGCTACCGTTTTTCACGGTCGGGAAAAATCATGGTAGTTTGATCTAAACCACTGTCACCAGCCATTTAAAGTAGGAAAGGGTAGCATTTGACTGTTATATTAGTGTTTTGACTCAGGGGAAGCTAGGCAATCCCTCCAGCACTCTATAGGAAGATAGTGTGTGCTGGGTCTGTAAATTTAAAGAGAGTACATTTTAAGAGACTAGTAAAGTCAATTTAACTTTAATTGCTCTGGGAGACAGTAGTCAGTCCCAGAGAAGGTATTTAAACCGTGGGAAGTCTACAAGACATCCCTGTGTCACTGCACTGAAGGTGCTGTGTGACACACAGAAAAAGATGATGCCTATGGAGTTGTGTTAAAACTCCATAACCAAAGAACACAAAAGTAAAACACATCAAAATACATGGAAGAGTGTGAAAAAAAAAAGACTCACACTCTTCCCAGGTAAAAAATCAAATCCTAGAAATCCAGCAAAGTTGCTGGGGGTCTCAAAAGGTAAGGGATATTAGCACATTATTGAGAATTCTCCCTAACCCTCACCCCCCACCCCCCTGACTAAGGGACAGGAGGATTTAATCCACTCCTGGATGAATCTCCTTACTCCAGTCGGTCAAACATCCTGGAGAGACCATCAGCATTTTGGTGGTGACACCCAGACCAGTGTTCAATGGTAAAATCAAACCCTTGCAGGCTGATTGACCATCTCAGTAGTTTAGGGGTTTTCCCTTTCATTTGCTTCAACCATCTCAAGTGTTGGTGTCCCCTCTGAATCACAAAAGTAGATCCATACAAGTATGGTCTAAACTTCTTCAGTGAACACACAATAGCAAAACATTCTCTTTCAATGGTTGTCCACCTTGTCTCAGGTTCCTTCAGATACCTGCTGATGAAGCAAATTGGGTGCTCCCTACCATTCTCATCCAGCTGACTCAGAACTGCACCTATACCTGTATTTGAAGCATCTGTCTGCACAATGAAGGTTTGGTTGTAGTCAGGAGCTCTTAGGACTGGAGCTTGACAAACGGCTTTCTTTAGGCCTTCAAATGCTTGAGTGCACTTCTCCTTCCATCTGACCTTTTTAGGGAATTTGGGAGAGGAGACCACATTCAAGGGAGAAGCCATGGTCCCATAGTTCTCAGTGAAGTCCCTATAGTAACCAGTGAGGCCTAGGAAGGCTCTCAGTTGGATTTGAGTAGTTGGGGTGGCCCAGTTTTGTACAGCTTGTACTTTGCTAGGCAATGGCTTTATTTCACCTCCTCCCACCTCATGTCCAAGGTAGACCACTTTCCTCTGACCAATTTGACATTTACTTGCCTTTATGGTCAGATGTGCCTGCTCAAGAGCCTGCAAAACATATCCTAAGTGGTCAACATGTTCTTTCCAAGTAGGGCTGAACACTGTAATGTCATCCAAGTATGCCATGCAGAAGTCCTCCATCGCATTCAGAACCTGGTTAACCATACTTTGGAATATAGCAGGTGCATTTTTTAGTCCAAAAGGCATTACCTTAAACTGGTAGAGGCCTGCTGGGGTTGAAAATTCAGTTTTCTCATTGTCATGGTCTGTCAGTACTGTTTGCCAATAGCCTGAAGTGAGATCAAATGTACTGAGGTACTTGGCTGAACCAGGTTTGTCCACCGGTTCATCTGTCCTGGCTAAAAGGTGGGCATCGGTCTTGATGACTGCATTAAGAGCTCTATAGTCCACACAGAATCTCAACTCCTTGGATCCTGCCTTTGGTACTACAACAACTGGACTAGACCATGGACTGGTAGAGGACTCTATTACCCCGAGATCAAGCATCTTGTTGACCTCCTCCTTTATGTGGGATCTTACATGATCTGACATCCTGTAACCTCTGCTTTTAACAGGTAAACAGTCACCAGTGTAAATATCATGCTGGCCCCAAGGGGTCAAGCCTGGTGATAGTGAAAACAGGGAGGCAAACTGATTTAACAGCATCTTACACTTCTCCTGTTGTTCAGGTGTCAAATTAGAAGAGAGATTAACTCCTTCTATTTTCTCATCTAAAGGCTGGCCTCTGAGTAGGTCAGGTAGAGGTTCACTCTCCTCCTCCTCTTGGGCTGAAGCTAGAAGCAAAGCTCCCACTTCTGGTCTTGAGACACAAGCTTTTAGACGGTTGGTGTGAAAGACTTTGGGAGCCTCCTTAGGATTGCCTAAGTCCACCAGATAGTTGACTTCTCCAAGTTTACCCACAACCTTGAAGGGTCCAATCCATTTGTCCTGTAAGGCCCTCTGCTTTGTAGGTACCATAACGAGAACAAGCTGGTCTTGAGAAAATTCAACCACATTGGCCTTCTGGTCATGCCAAAGCTTCACCAGAGCCTGACCTGCTTTCAAGTTATCTGATGCTTCTGCCATCATGTGTGGCATTTTCCTCCGGAGACATGTCACATAGTCAGTGACTCTCACTGGCTTGGGGGAGGGAGCACTCTCCAACCCCTCCTTAATTAGGGCCAAGGGGCCTCTAACTGGATGGCTGTAGTGAAGTTCAAAGGGACTAAATCCAACTCCCTCCTAAGGGACTTCTCTATAAGTGAATAGCAGGTGTGGCAGTAGAAGGTCCCACTTCCTTCTAAGGGGTTCCTCTAAAGCACATATAATGCTCTTCATTGTATGTTTGAACCTCTCTAGCAATGTATTTGTCTGAGGATGGTAGGCAGTTGAGAACTTGTAAGTTACTCCACAGTTTTTACACATGGCCTGCATGTAGTGGGACATAAAATTGTATCCCCTGTCAGAGATAACTTCCTTAGGAAAACCTACTCTGGTAAAAATACCAAGTAGGGCCTTAGCCACAGCCTGAGCTGTAACAGTTCTCATAGGTATGGCTTCAGGATACCTAGTAGCATGGTCTACTACAACCAGGATAAACCTCTTTCCTGAAGATGTTGGAAGGTCTAAGGGACAATGTTGATTCCTACCCTCTCAAAAGGGACTCCCAACACTGGGAGATGCATCAAGGCTGCCACATTCTTGGCTCCTCTCTTGCCAGAGGTTTGAAAAGTGTGACAGCTCCTAAAGAACTGATTTACATCAGTCCCCAATGTAGGCCAGTAAAAATATAAAGAGAGACTTTCCTTGGTCTTCTTAAAACTTAAGTGACCAGCCAAAGGTATCTCATGGGCTAACTGTAGGAACTGGAGTCTGCTTTCAAGAGGCACTACAAGTCTTCTGTAGTCCCCTGGGATAGACTCAGTCGGTTCACTATAGAAAGGTCATCTTCACAGTACAACCTATGCTTCCCTGGCTCTTGCCCATCAAGCTGGGAATCTGCCTGTTGGCGAAGACCTTCAAGAGTAGGACACTCTCTTTGACCTCTGCTGAAGTCTGCCCTACAGGGTCTACCTTCTGCCAGTAAAGACTGCAGCTCAGGATGGTCTGCAGGATCCAGATCTACAAAAGGAGCAAGGTCCTCTTCCAGCTCTGACTCCTCAGCAGCTGATTCAACCACACAAGGTTGTTCCACACACTCAGCCTCAGCTGGTGGAGGAGTCACAGGTATGACTTGGAACAGTCCTCTCGGGGATGTCCTTGTTGGTAGCACAGGAGTGCTGGCTGGTTTCTTCCTGGAGGTTTTAGGTTTCCCCTTTTCCTCCTTCTTCCTGGAAATTGCAGTCAGTAAGTCCTGTGGACTGGGAGTTATATTTTCTTCTATAATCTCCTCTTGAGAGCCCCTTAAGGTACTCTCTATGGCCTTCCTAGTCTGCTCCTGTTTCCTTTTGCTGGGATGCCTGGGGGTGCATGATACAACTCCAAGAGTTTTTAAGTCATTCCCCAACAGGACTCTCCCAGGTACTTCACTCTGCACAACTACAGGTATCTTGACAGTCATGTCTTTGCACTGGATGAGAGCTGGTAACTGTGGAAGCATTTGGGCAGGGCCTCCAGCAAGCTTAGTTAGGTATTTAGGTGCCTTAGCAACATCCTCTACCTTGAAAAATGTTTCATCAACTACAGTAATGTGGCCCCAGTGTCTCCGATGGCAGGGGTCTCCTGACCATTCACAAGAACATTGTCTTTGTAATGCTCTTTAGTATTGTCTGGAATGGAATTGTAAACATCTACGTTCTGCTGGTCCCACAGACCCAGGGATACTAAAGAAACACTGGCCGAGACTTTCATGGGTTCCTCAGCCAGTAAGTGAAAGTTTCCACTTGCCATTGGTACTTCATCCTGTGGGGAGAAGGTTGAGGAGACAGTGTGGATCCCTGAAGGTTTACCCTTACATCTGGGATCCATTTTCACATGGTCAATTGACCCACAAGAATAACATTTTCCAAATGTCTTTATGAATGGGGGGGGTTTGTTCTGACCTACTTCTTGTTTGGTACCAGGAGGTACACTAGCCTGATTCGGTTTCCCTTGTGGCTTACCCTTGTTATGTTTGGGGCCCTCTTTTGGAGTGGAGGCATTGGAATTCTCTTTGGTATATTTCTTGTGCTGCTTCCCCTCATCCTTCTTCTGAGTTACCCCAGAATCCTTGTGAGTAGACCTGTTGGCAACCCACAAGTCAGCAGCCTTTGCTAACTTCTTGGTATCAATTCCCTTAAAGTCAGACAAGTGCTGTCTCAGCTCAGGAGAGCAGGCATCATAAATAGATTCCAACATAAACACATTTCTCATCCCTTCATAAGTGTTAACTCTGTAACCCTTAACCCATCCATCTAAGTTTTTCAAACATTCAGTCACCCAGGTAGCCCAAGGGGTATCATCATGCTTTTTGAGGGTTCTAAACCTCTTAGGACGCTGAGAATAGGGTCTTCCCAAATCTAGCTATCAAAGCTAGCTTCACAGTTTCATACTCCTTTCTGTCTATATCCCCCAACTCTATTACCACATCAGTTGCAACAGGGGGTAGCCTAGAAAAAAGCCACGGAATCATTTGATTCCCTGTAATGTCTTCAATCCCATGGTTATATTTAAAAGCAGCCCACCAATCCAAAATATCAAGCTTAACCTCAAACATACTTACTGCATCTTTGGGCATGCGAGGCGTCTTAGGATTGGAAGACCTAGAGGACTCTGGCAGAGAACCAGTTTCAAGAGACAACTTTTTCATTTCAAGGGCATGATTCAACTCCATTTCTCTGAGTTTAAGTTCTTGATGTTTGCATTTAGTTAGAGCTTGGATTCTTTTAAATTCGAACTCAAGTCTCATTCTTTCCAAAGAGACAAATTCAGGACTTAGTGCTGGATCTGATCGGGTCCCTGTGGTCAAAGGTTGAGGCCTGTGAGCAGGTAGAGGTAAGACAGGGCCTACATTTGGAGACTCTTCTGCCTCATCTAACTCATCCAAAACATTAGAGCTGGGCTCTGACATATTATCATCCTCATCAACATTTTCCACATTTGCTGCAGGTGTGGGGGTTTCAGACCCACTCCTCAGACTTTGGTATTCCAACGACTTTTCTATCAATTCAACCTTTTGCCTTTTACAGTGAGATTCCTAGCTTTACACATATCTCTGAATTGATCAACTGTTAAAGTGACTAGGGTCTCCTGTCTGTAGCTTTCCATATCAGTCATGATAAAACAATTGCTTCTCTAGTGTTGCTTAGCCTTGTGAGGGTTATTTGAAAAAAGGTAAGAGTAGCACTCTAAATGTAACAAGTATACTTTATCCTCGCCACTGTACACCAGTGTTAGGCAGAATCACCTGCAGTACCCTTTGGGGACACTACATGCAATTAAGACTACAAGTGTCAGTACAATTCCACCTTTGGCACAAGTCTGTGCTACACATTTATGTGGTAGCAGTGGCTGAGCAGCCAGACTTATCGCAAGAATTGAGTGAGCAGTAGAACAAGTTACAGAAAGGACCAACAAATTCAGTGGTAACTCAAGGTTTAGTGGTAAAAGAATATACATTTATTTACACAGTCAGTTTGAAAACATTAGACTAGCAAGAGCAGCTTAATATCACATACTAATATACTACAAATACACAACCAATAAGTTACTGAACAAGTTCAGCTCCCCTGAAGTGGGAGAAAATGGCACTTCAGATACTTTAAAAAAAGGGGTAAAAAGACAAGGTTATAAGAATCAACAGCACAAATACTTTCATGGGCAGCAACAGCACAAATACTTTCATGGGCAGGGCAAAGGGTTTCAGTTCACTACAACCAGAAATTCAATTCAATAGGCCTGGGCCAAAGTCAATGGTTCAGAGTCTTGTATAGGATAGCACAGTTCTGGAAGTAAATGGTTAAGTCTTTGCCACGTATCTTATGAGGATTTGGCAAGGTGAAAAGTTTGATGAATGTTTAGGGAAGGACAAGCCTTCGAAGTTGGAGAACTTTCACAAACTTTCTCCGTGGCCGAAAAGATTTCCGGACCGCGTTTGCACAGTACCTTTAAAGTGAAGAAGAGCTATAGCTAAGGCAGTTGTTCCTGGCAGTCCAAGCAGATCTCGCTGTTCCTAAACTTCAGTCGTGGGGACAAGAAGGAGGATGTCGGGAGGTTCCTGCACTGCCCAGGAATTAGGCCACAAACTTGGCAAAACGTCGGTTTAAGGTGTGAGTGCCTTAAAGTCCACGAGCTGGTTTCCTTCCCCCTGGCTATCCGATTTTCAACAGCACTCTGAAGAAAATTCGACCAGGATGGGGACGGTGTCCAGGTGGCTTGCGAGTTGGTTGTTCCCACCAAACTCAAGGGAAAAAGTTAACCTTGAAGGGCTTCTCTGTTGATGGAGTTTCAGGCAATTCGGACCTGCAGCCGGGCTTCACCGGTCATCCAGGAGTTGCAGCAGTCCTCTTCCTTCAGCTCGTATTCGGTTCTTTCGTTCCAGTGGTCGACTCTGGTTTCCAAGTCCCAGAGACCTGCTTTTAAACAGTTTTCCCCCATTCATTCCAGCCTGGCTGTCACTCACAAAGCAGGGTGGCTGTCCTTGCCAGACAGCCAGCTGGCCAATCATGCCAGAGTGCATTCTGGTCTCCTAGGAGACTAAGCACAGGGAGTTTCGGGCACCTCCCTCACATCCTGTCCATCCCAGACACTCAGGCACCAGAGGAGGGCTTCAGCACTGAATCCCGCCAAAGGCCAACAAACAAATGGACCAAACCTTGACGCGCAGAGACAAACACAAGAAGGACCTTTCCTAAAAGAAATGGCGAAAAAAGTTGACCGGATAGATCTTGGGCGCCATATTGAAAAACATGGCTGACACGATTTTTAGCTACCGTTATTCGCGGTCGGGAAAAATCGTGGTAGTTTGATCTAAACTACTGCCACCAGCCATTTAAAGTAGGAAAGTGTAACATTTGACTGTTACATGAGTGTTTTGACTCAGGGGAAGCTAGGCAACCCCTCCAGCACTCTATATGAAGATAGTGTGTGCTGGGTCTGTACATTTAAAGAGACTATTAAAGTCAATTTAACTTTAGATGCTCTGGGAGACAGTAGTCAGTCCCAGAGAAGGTATTTAAACCTTGGGAAGTCGAAAAGACATCCCAGTGCCACAGCACTGAAGGTGCTGTGTGACACACAGAAACAGATGATGCCTATGGAGTTGGGTTATAACTCCATAACCAAAGAACACCAAAGTAAAACACACATCAAAATACATGGAAGAGTGGGAAAAAAGGCTCACACTCTTCCCAGGTAAAAAATCAAATCCTAGAAATCCAGCAAAGTTGCCGGGGGTCTCAAAAGGTAAGGGAAATTAGCACATTCTTGAGAATTCTCCCTAACAGGCACTCTCCCTCTATCTCCTGTTTTGGTCTCCCTTCTTTCCCCTGGTTTTCCTGGGTTGTCCTTTTGTAGATAGGAAACTGCTAATATATAGTACTCATGACACATCCCCATTATGAATATTCCCACGCTTTGGATTGGACATTCCTTTTCCTTTCCCTCCCATCAATCCAGCCCCTGCCAGCCGATACAACATGTCACAACATGACATATTTCTGCAATTTTCAGAAAACTACAACAAAGTATATATTTCTGGATTCTACAATTTATGACAGATTTGGACACACAAATTCGATCGCGGCATGACCTTCCCAAGGGGAGACATCATTTGTCATGATTTATTCATGAGCTGAAATAGTTATTAACATCAAACTTCACAAAACCGCACATTCATTTTACTTTCTATCAGCTCACCAATTTTGGATTTCTCAGATTTATCGGAGTGTCACAAGCCCATTTTCATCTATAACTCAAATTACACTCACTGCATATTGTTAATATTTACATATAACTGACAGTCTGCTGGTGAACTTCAAACTGAGTCCTGAATGAGCCCATCACGATGCATGGTTCTCCTATTATAAATGACAAGGTGTCCCATGTTATTTGAATGGCAAGACAATAATATAGAAGCCTTCAGTTTCACATTCAGACCACCCCTAACAGTTTAATTTTCACCAAAGTCACATGACTTGGACATCTGTTTTTCTATGTTGTCTGTTAATACACATTTTTTGAAGCTCTATTAGGATTCTCTAAGAAGCAGTTTATTAGGGCCATGACAATACCCGGCATTCCTTGCCCACTGCATTGCAGCTCTCTGCCCCAACTTTCAGTGCTATGCGGATGACACCCAGCTCATCCTCAGGCTACCCTCGGCCCCCTCCTCTACTTCCCTCATCTCTGACTGTCTGTCTGCTATCCAGGAGTGGTGTGCCATCAATGACCTCTGCCTTAATGCCAGTAAGACTGAGATATTCCTCATCGGAACACCTGCTCCCTCCTTTCCTGTATCTCTCTGGCCCGTCTCTCTTGGCCCTCTTCCTGCTCCCACCTGAAAGGCTAGAAACCTAGGGGTCATATTCGACTCCACACTCTCCTTCTCGTCTCACATCTCCGACATCTCTAAGAAGTCGCGCTACCAGCTGCACCTCCTCAGAGGTATCCTTCCTTTCCTCTCTTTTCCCCAGAAGCTCACTGTCTCCAGAGCTCTGGTTCTCTCTAGCCTGGACTATTGCAACAGCCTCTTTCTAAATCTGCCTGCTTCTGCGCTCCACCCTCTTCAACTTATCCAGAACAGGACTGCAAGACTTGTCCTTGGCCTCAAGCCCAGGGATCGTATCTCTCCAGGACTGAAATCTCTGCACTGGCTCCCAGTGGCTGCGAGGATTAAGTTCAAAACCCACTGCATCGTCCACAAGGCCTTCTGGGGTCTGGGGCCTCAATGCCTTCAACTCTCTCTTCCTAAATACCTTCCTTCTCAAGCTCTTTGCTCATCTGCCTCCAACTCCCTCAGGGTCAGTCGCTTCTCCAAGCAACGAGTTGGGGGTAGATCTCTTTCCTCAGCCGGGGCCTCCCTCTGGAACAGCCTCCCTGCCTCCCTGAAACTTGAGGAGAATCATCTTTGGTTCCGGAAGCACCTAAAAACCTTTCTCTTTGCTTCTGCTTTTTCTCCTTCTCTCCCCTGCTGACTTCCTGGCGGACTCCTGATAATGCACTGGTTACCTGGCCACCCTCTGATCTCGGGTCAAGGTCACCTCCCCTGCCAGTCGCACTCCTGCACTGCCTTCCTGGCAGCCCCTGCAAATGGGGACTGTTTCTGTCTCCCTACAGTCCCACTACCAGCACTTGACACCCGTTGTCTGCACTTACCCTTGCTCTTGCCACCTGCTGACCATACCTTTACCTATTGTTATTTATTCTTGTCCCATGTACTGCACTGACCTCTCCTCCTCTGCCCGCATTTCTCCTCCCGCCCCTTCCCATGCACTTGCACGATCTGAATGACACCTGGCCTAGTAGGATCATTGTCTGTCTTCCCTCTGTTCCCCCTCCCTTGCCTCGTCATGCCTTGAAACAGTTGTGTATAGGTGCGTTATAAATGCCACATCATATCAGTTCTGTTGGCTGCCTTATATGGGCCTTCCACAATTATGATCTAAAAACTGTTGTATTTCTTTGGATTGAACTGAAACAGACTAGTTTTCCTGGTGGGCCTCAGCCAAAGGTCTCTGAGTTCATAAATCCAGATACACAGCGCGGCCGTGCAGTGGGGGAAGCTGCAGTTGCATCATCAAGTGGCACAGCGAGTAGAGCGCTCGCTTTGACATCTGTGCAGAGCTTGCAAACGCAGGTTCGAATCCCGGCGGGGCCAAACTCAGCCTTTCATCCTTCCGAGGTCAATAAATGAGCACCACACACCGTGGGTAATAATAAGCAGCGCTCAGATACCTGAGGGTTCGTAGCGCTATATAAATGCCAAATTATTATTATTAATTATTATTATCATTCAGAGAAAAATAGCATTTTTAAATCGAAAAAGAGCTGTTTTACATATAACATTTTATATTGCCTCTGGGCCCTCTGTCCATTTGTAACGTACTGTTTTAATATAATAGTTGAAAAGACATAGGCAGCAGTTTAACATGGGAAACCGATGTCCATTTTAAAACTCAAAATAAGCCTAGTGTTTTTATTCGTGTCAACGAAATTTCATGTGGCTTCCCTTAGATTTCCAGATCAGAGTCTTGAATTGCATAAATTCAATGTAACATGCTGTTATCTGTTTTTCTCAGCCAAATTGTGCCTTTTCCCAGTCTATGGAGTCCAGATTTGCAGCAACACATGTATATTGGAATGCATTGGGCTCATTCAGCAGTTTTCAGTTCAAAGGCACACTCTCCTTCAGCTGAGTGCCTTTCCATCTTGGTTTATTCACTAGGCCTCATGTTGGAAAACAATGTTTAGAACTGTCCTGCGTGTTCCAATGGGTCGCACCCATCAGCCGGCTTTACTCTCACAATAGGGGCCTGGCATGGCCTTTTCATTTCTGTCAATCTGGGGTTGAATTTTCACCCCACAGATTTGGGGGCCGGGCGTTTCCTATTACAGCTGGTAAACTGTGGAACCTTCTGCCCCGTGACTTCGTGCCACTGAAAACCATCTTTTCCAGTTGCTTGTTGGATATTTCCTGCATAGCCATCCTGCTCTGAACTCTTAGCACCAAAAAGCCTTTGGTGTACACTGTGCTGTAAAAGTCACTACATATTAGTGCTCCACCCATTTTAGGGTGCTTTCTATGATGCCCGACTGCCAGGTCAATCGATTTGATCCATATAATCATCTCCATCTCGGTCTTGGCGGCCGTTGCTTGGATTGGATAGGGTTTGTACCACCGGAGGGTGGTATGGTCGGGTGGCTGGGTACCGTTCGTGGTACGTGCTTATGTTTGGAGCGGTGGGCATTGTGCAACCTTGCATGGTCGATGGTCATTCTGCCGGGGGTGCGTCTTCCGGTTGGGGGCCCCATCGGGAGGGAAGGGACACTCGGATTTACCCTCTTCAGTCCCCCCTCTGGTCGACTTGTCGACCACAAAATTATTGCTACTTTTGTCATCTCTCAGTCGCCACACCTTTGTGATCCCAGCTAGATGTCCGCAGTGGTTTACATGATCTTCAAATGACCAGTACATATACACACATCCTCCTCCAGGTTTGCAGTAAACCCATTTTCCGACATAAATCTTGGGATTCCTTGGAGTTTCTATTTCGTTGATGGTGGATACATGACTCCATTAGCTGTTGGCGTAGTCTCTTTCGTTCCATACGTATGATGTCTGTATGTTGGTCATCCTCTGCAGGCAGGAGTAACTTCATTCTGATCATTTCATCTGCCTTCGTCTTAGATCTTGCCATGCACGCCTTCACCCCCAGTAGTGAGGCCAACCCCAGGATAAGGCTTCCTGCCAGTATTTTCAAGCCATCTGATAGCCAGGATGGCATTCAGGACCAGAGGTATGTAAACCAGATTCCGTCTTTCTTTGTGCCTTTGAATTCTTCTTCCATTTTAGCGTGCATTTTTGCCAATTGTGATACTGCTTCTGATAAGGTCCCATTATCTTCGTTGTTAGCTGGTATGAACGTGAAACAGAAACTTCCTATCTTTGCGCATACTCTTCCTTCCATAGATGTGAGCAGATCCAGGACATACCTATTCTGTAAGGCCAGCAATCGTATAGCTCGTAGCTTTTCCTTTATTGTGCTGAATCTGTTCACTGTTGAGTTTATTGTCATCATTAGCTCCCATCTTGTTATTTGGAGCCATTTTGCATTTGTGTACGTTTGGAACCCGGGATGTATTATCGACGAGAAGAACATTGCAGTCCTGCTGAACAGCCGATGTGATGATGGTAATTCGTTAAGGGCAGTTTCTGATTTGCCCCATAGGTAATTTCCTTGTCGTTTCACTCTCCATAGTTTGGAATCTATGGTGGTGTTGGGACCCGGTGGTAGTCCAGTTGGGGATAACAATCTCTTCCTTCGTTTGTTGCCTTCATCCATTTTCGTGAAATCGTATATTTTGACATGTTTCTTATGCAATACCAACGAGGGAACATTGACATGTGCCAGGGAGCAAATCCCTCCCCAGTTAGGTGGTAGTTTGTCGTATGTCTTTGACCCACAGGCCCAATAATGGTCCATCAGTACCGCTGTGCCTGATCCATTGTCCCTTATCTTCTCTATCCGCCTACATCCCTCGTTTGTCCCTACTTCAATAACCCCGTCATGTTGGTAGCATAAAGTTGGTGTTGTTAGAGGGATGATTCTTAGTGGCCCATCTTCTTTATCCAGCCATGTCAGCAATCTTGCACTCCTGGCCCACTCTTTGAGGCATTTGTCATTTTCTTCCTGTACCTTGTTTACTGCAGCTTTTGTCAGCGTTAACGGCTTGCTTCCCACCACGCCATCCACCCATCCTTCTTTTGTGTATACTTTTCCGAACACCAAAATCTGGGGACGTTCCCAGCAACCGGGTTCTCCGCCTATTTCCCTGGCGTTGCATTTGCATGGCAGGTAATTCAAGGTCACTTCCTTTGTTTCTCCTTTTTCTGCTCCGTCAGTTATATACCATAGTGCTTGGGTGTGCTGCCAGTAATTATCGAACATGGGCAATGTTTTACTGAAGCTGTCCTCGTACGGGTACGTGGCCTTTGATCTCCACCAGACGGTTGCTGTTTTCCTCTGGAATCTCCCTCGTGTTTGGAACAGTGCAAGATATAATAGACATTGGGCTGTCATTGCTGACCTTTCATTGCTACGAAGGTCCTGGAGGCATTCATGGCATATGGGATCAATGAGCAGACATAGCAGCTATCCCGTGTTGTATCCTTACCACTTTTGACATATGTTTATACCACATGTTGTTTGTTATGTGTGCCGTACCAGTGAGATGTGTGTCAACCCCATTAACATCAGTACCATCACTACGCTTACCTTTCCTTACCTTTCCATCTGTACTGGTCGTACTACCTGACACAAGGCTCCTTGCAGCTTGGGTAGGGGGAATGTTAGTATTGGGGGTTGCAGAAACAAGCAGGGCTGAATAAAATTGCCAGATAACAGCGGCTAGTAGTCCGGTGGATAACATGAGTCACACGGTTGTCAGAACCAGTTTAAACACAGCCATTATTATATAAATATATATACATACACTTCTTACCACCTTGTCCAGTTGTTGATGAGATGATAAAGTTGCCCGTCTGAAAATCGCTATAAGAAGCGTTATTATTTTAGTATTTGTAAGTATTTCAAGCCCGGTTTCCTAAATAGTCATTTAATGCCCATGCAAATAATCCTTTTCAGATCTTGCGTATGGATCTGTTTCTAAGTATGGGTAGGGCGTCATGGAGTTGTGGGTACTTTTGAACTGTATAATCTAAAAAAGCATTATAGTACACACAGCGTGGTCTTTGGTCTGGAGTGTGCGGGTCTTCGTATCGCATGAATATATTGATAAGACAACGCTTCAGGGTGTTCAATTGGGGGAATCAACTTTTCAACTTACTCCTAACATTCATTCACACACATTTATTAGACGCAGAACCCTGCATGTGTGGATATAAAAAGAATATGCTAAGACATTGTTAACACAGTGTATTCCTAATGAGTGTGTGCATGCTGTATTGGCATATCTAGATCATGACATCATCATCAGGTATTTCCTGTAGAATTTTGTATCGTTTAATAGTGTTGTTCAGTTTATTAATTCAGTTAAGAGGGTCAAGTGCTTGTGAGCATCTAGTCATAGGGTGATTAACACATTCTTGATCACTTGTGTTTATGGAAGTATCTACACTTGAAGTTACTGCTAGTGGGGTACTACTGTTATCTGGTGTGTCTGTCGTTGCTGTAGCATTGGCCCTGTCTATGGCGTGCTGGGATGAGGTTGATGCTTTGTAGGGCTTGATGTCATGCCGGTGATACCAAACCGTTTTATCTTCCAGCTTAATGGCCCTATCTACGAGTGCCTCAACTACGTGTGACCCTGTAAATCTGGCTGAGTTCCATTTCCTCAGATATTTCCTCAGGAGCACTTGGTCTCCTTTTTTAATGGGTCGCTCTGATGTGTGATCTTTAGTGCTGTCTGTTTCTTCTATATCGTTCTCCGACCTCCCCTGTGTATGTCGGATCTGTTGAGAGAAAAAAAAAACGCTAGAAATAAGTGAATTGACATATTCATACATTTCATTACCGAGAACTGTGGCGGTCCCTTCGCAGTCTTGGATGGCCCTTGTGGGTGGAGCTTAAGGGAGGTGCATTTGAGGCCAGTCACCACCTCGTGGGGTGTTAGGTGGTGATTCGACCCAGGTTTGTTCCATACCTCAAACAGAGCCAGGGGTAGGCAGTGAAGCCAATTTCCTTTGGTACTTTGCTGTGTTTTGGCTATGCACTCTTTGAGAAGTCCATTGAGCCATTTGCAGATGCCATTGACCTGGGGGTGGTATGCACACGAGAACTTATGCTTGATTCCTAACAATGTGGTAATGTGTTGGAATAGTTTGTTTACGAAATGGAGACCGTTGTCAGATTGAAGGACCTGGCAGACGCGCCTTTTGGAAATATCTCCCTGACCAGGAATGTGGCCGCCCTTAGGGCATCCGTGTGTGAACATGGCCCCGCCTCTATCCACCTTGAGAAGGGACAAACCACCACAATCATGTAGCGCTAACCTTGACATACGTTGATCATATCGACATAGTCTATGTGGAGGTGTAGGAAGGGACCTTCGGGCCGGAGTATTAGTCCTTTGATCACCTTAAGTGTGTTGCCAGCAGTAAACTGTTGGCAGGAGAGGCAATTACTGATAAAATTTGACACATGGGCATTTCATTCAGGGCAGAACCATGATTCCCCAATGCGTGCCGTGATCACCTCTCTCCCTGTGTGTCCAGGATGGTATAGTTGTGTTAATGCTATTTCTAATAATGCAAGGGCTATAACTACCTTCCCTGTATTGTCTTGTCTCCATAGGGCGTCTGTAGGGAAAATTGAGCACTCTCTTTTCACCCAACATTCTTTTTCCATCATTAGGGCTGCTGTCTGCAGCTCCATTACCCGTGTCTGTGGTAGATGGCCATAACCTTCTTTAGCATTTGTCTTGCCCCTCCCCTCTGTTTTTGTGTTTCTCTGGAGGTCCCATACTTCTCCAAAATATGAGGTGTGCTTTGCATAGAGGTCTGATGCTTTATCCCCTTTTGATATCGGGTCTTCCCCATTAGTATCTGCTTGGCACTTCACTAATGCGAGCTCTGTTGGATATGTTACGACCACTATTAGTTCCTCTAGGAGGAGAGCTTGCTGTACTGGTGTGCCATCTGTCTGTCTGAACCCTCTTCTCAACCTTCTTGCTAGTCCAGAATGTACTGTGGATGTGACGTAGGCACTGTCTGAATAGATAGTAACTTGTTTCCCTTCACTCTCTCTGAGGGCTAATATCAGGGCCACTAGTTCTGCTGCTTGAGCCAAATATTGGGGAGGCAGTTTAACACACCTTACTGCTTCGCTTGTCCAAACATCCCGTAATCATACCACTGCCACTCCTGTCCTTCTCACCCCATCACCTTGATCAATTGTGGAAGACCCGTCAATGTACAGTACCTCTCCTCCCTCAAGTGCATCTTCCTCTACTTTGCGTGTCTCTGAGTAGTATTCAATAGCTTTTGTACAATCATGGATGTATTCCCCTTCTTCAACTTCTTCTGCCAGGAAGTGAGCTGTGTTGACATTCTTGCATCTCACTATCTTTAGTTCAGGTCGTGAGAGGATAATTTCATATCCTGTTGCTCTCTGTGTTGTCAGTGTGCTCTTTTGCTTGTGCAGACTTGCGAAAAGGGCATGCTCCACATAAAGTGTTGTGGAACATCCCATAGTTATTGATGATGCTTTTTCTACAGTGAAGGCTGCAGCTGCCAAATGTTGTTCACAAGGGAAATGCCCTGTCATTACTGGGTCTAAATGCCCGCTGTAGTATGCAATTGGTTTGTGGCCCATACTTGTCTTTGGTGTTTGCACTGCTTTCATTACCACTCCATCAGAGTGTGAGAAAATAAAACATTATTTTTTATAATCCGGGGTACCCAGGACTGGTGCGGTTGATATTGCTTCTTTTAATTCATTGAATGCATCGTCATTTCCTGTGTCCACCCCAACTTCCTCTCTCCCCTTTAGACTTCATTGAGGGCTGTAAGCAGAGGTCCTGTGTAGGTGCTGCGGTCAAACACCCATGCTCTGAAATAGTTGATTAGACAGAGGAACTGATGTAATTCTCTTATAGTCTGTGGTTGTGGTGTGTTTAGTATTGTCTGTGACCTCTGTGGTGCTATGTGCCTGCCTTTTTGAGATATTAGTTGGCCTATGTACAGAACGTCCTCCTGGCAGTATTGCAATTTTGCCTTGTCTACCTTGTATCCTGTTTCTGCTAATACTGTGAGCATTTTAACCGAGTCCTTCCTGCACTCAGCTTCTGTGGTGCTGCAGATGAGGATATCATCCACATATTGCAAAATCGTACTCTCTGTCTCAATGTTGCATAGATCCATCTGGATTACTCTGTTAAAAATAGATGATGACTCGCAGTACCCTTGCAGCAATCTGGTGTGTTTCCACTTTGTGTTGCGGTACATGAAACTTGTTAGGTGGGTGCAGTGGTATCGGGAAAAGGCGATTTTGAGGTCAATCACGGTGAACCGTGTAGCCTCAGCTGGAATGGCGCAGATTATTCTGGCCGGGTTAGCTGCTACTTGGTATTCTGCTTCCACAATGTGGTTGAGGGGTCTCAAATCTTGTATGAAACGCCATGAACACCCGTTTGCCTTGCGGACGGTGTACACAGCGTTGCAAGTGGATTCTGATGGGACCAGGATGCCTCTTTCAATGAGGGCACTTATCGTCTCAAAAATGCCCTCATCTACTTTTTTTGACAGTGGGTATTGTCTAACTCTGGGCAGGATTGCTCCTTTTTTCAGTTTTATCTTCACTCCCCCTATGCTTTTAATGCACCCTACATCATAGGGACTTGTTGTCCATAGTGAGGTGGGTACTTTTGCTAAGTCTTCCTCACAGAAAGGGGGTGGTGCCGGGAGGGGTGCTTCCAATGCCATTGCCATCTTTTGAGCCACCACTCTGTATGTTAATCATAGCCAGAAGTACAAACTCATCCCCAACATCATCTCACTTGTTCCCTTTTCTTGTGAGAAGAGTTCCTCGTCTGATACTTGAGTCAATCGACACCCTTCTGATAGCACTATAACTGGCCTCCCCGCCTTACCTTCACCGTCTAAAGCGTGTACTGCAATCCAATCCTCCCATGCCACTATTCCTTCTATGTCTATTGACACAAACGTTCCCTCTTGCTCATCTGGTGGTGTCTCTGGCCTAAAGAGGTACTCACCTGGTCTTCTACACACTTTCCCTGCAATCTCTGGTAGCTATGCCAATACCATGTCTGTCCCGTACTGAATACAGGATCCCCCCTCTGTACACTTTTGCCCCAGTATGCCTGGAGTATTTGCCTTGCTGTGAGCATGTGTATGCCTGGTGTGGAGCATACTATACCTACGTCTGTGACGGAGATGGTCATGTTCAGTCCACTCATTATGCCATGTTCCAAAATGTTTACAGGAGCGTGCTTAGAGTACAGTAGGGGTAGTGATAAGTCATGATCTCCTATAGATAGGGAGATGTTATCAGTAAATGGAACCACTTCTCGAGCCCCGGAAAATCCTTGAGTGTTCATGGCATCACCTGATAATGTTTATTTTCCCTCCCGTATCCATGACCTAGTCGCCCCAGTGTGACCAGAATGGAAAAGGTTTTGTACATTTATGCGAGGTTCCTCCGCAGGGTTTGGTGTTACCGATAGGATGGGACACAACAAGGTAGTCTGTGGGCTGTCCTATTGTGGGTATAGGGAGTGCCCGTTCCCAGTGTAAGGGTTGTGCCCCATTATTGTAACCCCTCCCATTTTGATCACTGGCACCACCGCCGTCGTGTCCATTGGTTGCTGTAAGTCATCCTGTAGTTGTGTCAGTTGCTGTACTTTTTGTACGTTCTGCTGTTATTTTTGCTGTGTTTGCTGCTGTTATGGTTGGAATGTCCCTGATACTGTTTGAGTTTGTACCTGTGGTGGGGGTGTGCTTTATGGACCATTGGCTATTGCCCCGCTTGTTGGTAGTACCCATTCTGGCCACCCTGATAGGTCTGTTGCCCTTGCTCACCCCACCCTTGTTGCTCTGTATTTGCACGTGCAAGAAATATGGCCTAACTGTCTGCATGTCCAGCACTGTGGTGGTTCTCGCGCCTGCCATGGGAATCTTCCTCCTCCCTCCCCTTGGCCTTGCAATCCCTGTTGTGGATAGCCCGGGAACCCCCCTCCAGGATGGTGTGCTTGTGGCCCAAAGCCCCACCCCCTTGTATATCCTCCCCTTCGTCTAAAATGTTGCTGGTACGCGCCCATACCCATGTATCCCCCCATCGGTGGTTTTTACTGCTGGGATGTGTTATGTTGTGGCAGCTGCTGCTGGAGCGGTGGTTGGGACACTGCTATCTGGGTTGGCGGTGCAGGGCTGGATATTATTGCCCCCTCTAAAGCGTATTTTGACAATTTCTTCTGCACTAATTTAGCTTTGTCTGTTTTTCTATCCTCCACCTTTTGTTTCATCTTCTCCTGCCATAACCTAGAATGGTGCACTATTGTTAGCTGTATTTCTGACCATGTTTTTGCATCCATTGCCACTAATTTCTTCAGTTGTCTTTGCACTGGCTCTGGCAACCCTTGTATTAAGATGTGATAGATTATAGCTATTGTTTTGTCCCACGGCTCTCAAGTTTCAAGGCGCCAAAGCTCTTGAATCTCTTGAATGTAGCTAACGGGATCCTCATCGTCACGCATCTTGTGTGGCGTAATTGCCCCTATGTCTGAAGTGTCAGGGTATTGTGTCCTTAGTGACTGCCATACCGCATGCCTGCAATTTGCAAATGGGAACCCGTAATGTATTGTTTTTTTGTGTCGTCACCCCTGGAAACCCCGCCCTCCTCCAGATCTCATCTGCTGCATCACCCAGTATTGATAGTAGCAACCCCTTGACGTCCCCCACTGCCAGCCTGTGCCGCACCGTCAATCCACTTTCCTGCTCCTCCACTTAGGTATGGTAACCTATAACTAATGTTTTCCTTGTCTATGTGCTTCTAGGGGACATATTGTGGCCTTGCCCCCCCTCTCGCTAATAATGCCATCTGTGAATATTCAGCCCTTTCTTCCGCTGACCGTCTATACTGTCGTATCTTCCATGTTTGCTCCGATGTCTGTGATATCTATATTGTGTGACCCTCGTGTGGTATCCCGTGTTCCAGTGAGCCCGCCCCGCTGACATGTGTGTCTCCTGTTGTATGTTACAGCTGCCCCATCCCTTCTGCGCCCTGGGTGGTCTTGGAGCCTATTTGTGTAGGGTGTATGTGGTGCTACTGCTGCTGCCGTGTCCTCAGTCGTTTTGTCAGTGTGCTGTCCTCCGCTTTTTTCATCTTCAGTTATACATTCCTGTGACATGCCCGTGCCTGTACGTGTAATGTAAAGTTTGCTTAGCCCTTCCTTTTCTACATCATCGCTAACTTCCTCTTCCTCACTACAGAATCCGTCTGAGAATGTCAATTTGCGTGGGAGTGGGTAGCGCACTGTTACGCTCTCGAGATCAATGTTCGTGAAATTAGCTGCGTTCTCTCCTCCCCCCTCCTCTGCGCTCTGCACTATGGACCCTGTCTGGTGCACTGCAGCCATTCCCATGCTACTCCCCGCGTATCCCTTCTGTACCCATCGGCTCTGTTGCTCTTCCCGCTCATCCGCCCTTGTCCAGTCTATTTCTTCCATTACTTCTTTGCTTACCTCCCACAGTACTCATCTCTCTAATTTCGTGCTCCCCCTGACATTGCTAACCTAAGCTCCTTCAACCTGCCTTCCTCGTACTTACGTGTGTTTTCTAACAATATCTTCTGCTCCAAAACGCCATTTCTTGTTCAGTTTCAACTCTTTCTTTTTCTTGCATTCTACGTCCCCTCGCTTCCGTACTCAACTTGCTCCTCTCCATCACTTCCTCACATTCCCTACTTTCTCGCTCCACCTTCTCCTGCCTTTCTAATTTTATCGTCTAGCTGTTATAATTTAGCATTACTGGCCTCCATGAAGGGCTTCCGGGCCCTTATTTTCATTAAGATGGTTTGCATAGCCGGATCCAGAGTATCTTCATTTGGTGCAGGTGTGTTGCTTTTTTGCCGTTTAAAAGTATTAGATAGTGAAGAGGTCACCTCTTTGGGTTGGGCCTTTTTTGAAGACTCCATGATTAGCTGACCCTTAATAGCTTAGAAACTTTAAAGCTATAGGGCGACAGGAAGCGCGCAGGATCAATTGGTCATGAACATATGCAGGGCTCAATGCGCTATTGTATAACTGCCTTTATTAGTATATTATTCCACCTGTGTTAGCTGTAGAACGCCACACATTAACCACTGACTTCTGTAATATATACTGAATCAGCAAGCGTGCACAATAAGAACCATCTTTGATGCACATAACTTGGTTGCATATGAGTTTGAGGCTGTTTTATATTTTCTTATTTTATAAACACCAAAATACACATTGGGCCTCATTACAAGTATGGAGGTATCCATGCTGCTTTTAGCAGCATGGCTACCCCCATACCGGGTACCAGGTCCGGGTTCCCTGAATGGGGAAATACCGGGCTATTCCGACATTGGAGGGCCCGGTATTTCCCCATTGAAGGAACCCGGACCCGGTACATCCCCATTCCGATTTGAGCCCCCATAGGGCTCAATGGGAATGGGGAGGATGCTAACAACAGGACTGTTAATTACGTAGTTAGCATCCTGGTCTGCTCGCAGGACCCGCTAAGGATGCCTGGTTTAACCAGGCGTCCTTAGCGGATCCTGCAAGCAGACCTCGTAATGAGGCGGTAGAGGGTTAACGGCACCGGCAGCTCTACCGGCACCATTAACCCTCTACTGCCAGGGTCGTAATGAGGCCCATTGTCTTTATGGCACGGCAAATGGGGCCACGGGCCGACAATCTGGGGAGCTTGGGGGGGCACCTATCACCAAATCTGGGGGGAGGGGAGGGGTCCAAATACTTGCCGTACAATATTGTGAAATGTAGTTGTCATTTGTTTGCCCAGTATCTTTAACAAAGCAGCAGATTTCCTCTTTCATTTTGAGCCTGTAGTCAGCACACATTAATTGGCGAGTCGGAATTCACTGGAGGGGCTCCCTGATGGAGCCTGGTTTATGGGCCTAACTTCTGCGCGCATTAGCTTGGCTTGCTTTACAGTTTGTAAGAAAGCACAGACCATAGATCTCCATGATTACCTTGTTTTCTTTCTTTTCGGTCACTTTGGGCCAGGGGCCTGGGCTGGGATTGGGTGCTTGTCTTGGAAAGAGCAGGACATGGTAGACGCATACTTTGCAGAATCCTTTTTTGAGATATGGTTAGGTAAAAAAATGTTTACAAAATCGAATAGTCTTTTTTGTAATTAGATCACTAAGGATACCTATATGTTGTTTGAAACAGAGTCCCCCAATCCATGGCAATATATATCTGTGCCATTTATGAACACAGAACCTAGTTGTCTATAAGATAGCTCTGTTGGTTGAGCGGTTGCTGCTGCAATCTTTGTGTGATCGCGTCTGAACGTTGCAGGTTGCAGTCCTGGCAAGGCCAACTGGAACCCCCCCCACCCTCTGTCTCCTCCTTTCCTCTTTTCTCCCCTGATGAGGTCGTTAGACAAGTCCGATCTATGAAAGCCTCGTTAAAACAGATCCATCCCTGTTCCTCTAAAATCATTAAGAAACACATTGACACCCTTGCTCTGGCCCTTGCCAATTTTTGCAACTACTCCTTTGCCTCAGGAGCCTTCCCCTCCCCTCTGAAGCACTCCCTTGTGCATCCTCTTCTCAAGAAACCCACAGTTGATCCTTCCTGTCCGGCTAGCTATCACCCAAATTCCATTACTCCCTTTCTGGGCAAACTCCTGGAAAAGCTGACCTTCTCTCAGCTTAACCTTCATTCTGATTCTGTTGGCTGTCTACATGACCACCAGTCTGGCTTCAGAGCGGCCAGAAGCACGGAAACTGCTCTCCTGAACATCCGTGAAGATCTGCTCTCAAACCTTGACTCAAATATACCCTGTTTCATCATCCTACTTGATCTCTCTTCTGCCTTCGACACGGTCAACCATACCATCCTGCTCAACCGTTTCTGCGATAACCTGGGTATCACCGATCAGACTCTGGCCTGGCTGACCTCTTTCCTTTCTGATCGACCCTCTCAGGTCCAAATGGGATCCTTCCTATGGTCTATCTTCCTCTCTACCTGTGGTGTTGCCCAGGAGTCTAACATCTCTCCCAGGCTTTTCAACCAATACCTGGCAACTCTTGCCCACTGCATTGCCATTTTCTGCTAAAACTTCCAGTGCTACGCTGATGACACTCAACTCGTTTGCAGGCTGCCCTCGGCCACCTCCTCTCCCTCTCTCATCTCGGATTGCCTAACTGCCATTCAAGGTCGGTGTGCCGCCAATGATCTTTGTCTGAATGCCAGCAAGACAGAGATCCTCCTCATCGGCACACCTTCACCAATGCTTCCCCTCACTCTCTGGCCGGCCTCCCTTGGCCATCCTCCTACCCTCACCTGAGAGGCTAAGAACCTCAGGATCATCTTTGACTCCACACTTTCCTTCTCCGCCCACATCTCTGAGGTCTCTAAAAAGTCAAACTTCCTACTGCACCTACTCAGAGGGACTCTGCATTTCCTCTCGTTCCCCCAGGTTATCTCTAGGTTGTACTATTGTAACAGCCTCTTTCTAAATCTACCTACCTCTACTCTCTGCCCTCTGCAACTAATCCAGAACAGGACTACAATCTCTGAAATCTCTCCATTGGCTCCCAGTGGATGCAAGGATTACATTCAAAACCCTCTGCATTGTCCACAGGCTTTCTGGGGCCTGGGTACAACATACTTTCAGCTATCCCTCTGCAAATACCTCCCCTCTTGAGCTCTTCGCTCCTCTACCTCTAACTCCCTCAGGGCCAGTCGTTTTTCTAAGAAACCAGCTGGGGGTAGATCACTGTCTTTGGCTCGGGCCTCCCTCTGGAACAGCCTCCCTGCCACTCTAAAACCTGAGAAGAACCATCTCCGGTTCCGGAAGCACCTCAAGACCTTCCTCTTTGCTTTTGCCTTCACTCCCCCTCTCCCCTGTTGATCTGCTCTCTCTTGGCACTGTGCACCTGGCCACCCTCTGTCCCCTGTGCTCAGGTACCTGCTCACCCTGCCACCCACCTGCACTGCCTCCTGGCCACCCCTTGCACTGGGGACATTATCTGTACCTATAAAGTCCCCCCTCCCCATTTTCTTCTTTTTCTGCACTTATCAGACTTACCCAGTCTGCTGCCATAAACACAGCACTTGCCACTTGCTGGCTGCACTACCACTGTTTATTGCCTCCATTATCTATGTATTTTTTATTTATTATTATTTATTCTGTTCTCCTCTGCTAAGCAGTTTCCACTCTCCCCCTTTCCCTTTCCCATGCACTTGCGCGTTCTCAATGTCACTGGGCCTAGTAAGATCAGTGTTGATGTTCTTCCCTGTTTTCCCTCCCTTGCCTTGTCGTGCTCTGAAACACTTGTGTCCGAGTGCGATACAAATAAAATATCATATCATATCATAACTAAGCCTTTATCCTTCCAGGGTCGATAGGTTAGCACCAACTTCAGTTGAATGATATTGTATGTACATATGTTCTATGTAAAGCGCTTTGTTGATAACGCTAAATAAATAACTCTTCATTATCCTTTGATTTTGGTGCAACGTTTGCTATTCTGTGTGATCCTGGTAAATCCAGGAGTCTGGCGTGGATTTGCATTTCACACGGGTAACCTGGAAGCAGTGTCCCATTTGCCATGTTATCCTATTACAGAACACTGAAAGCGTATACATATTTCAGTGAGGCTTGTATGTCCCTTTTTTTTTTTTTTTTTTTTATTGAAACATCAGTCAAGATATGTCACAGTATAATAACGTGACATCAGACTTTTATTACAAACGAGTTTCATCAAAAAAAGCTTTCAATTAATGTACTTTCCATTAGGAGCATCCTTCTATGTTCTCTAGATCAAGTGCGTCTATAAAATTGACTATCGCACAGCTAAGTTTTACACCGTTCCCGGCCATTGCCTGCGACCACCAATCGCGTGCTTCTGGATCCGCTGGGCGACAGTTGCCTAAATGTAAGGATCGTTTTATTGTGAGCGCCGTGCATTTGGTTATCAGATGTTCGATGGATTCTGGTTCTTTCATACAGAAACGACATCTGTCGTTGTTTACTTTATTTGAGTGGCGAAGCGACAATGCTGCTTTTGTGTTGATTGCATTTAATCGAATTCGCAAGAACTGAGCCCGGTGGTGACGGGAAGGACAATTTGCCAAGTATTTACATAGAACACCCAGCTTGTGTTGTCCAATTCCGGTGTCTAAGGTTGTAACCATCTTGCAGCGTTGGTCATTGTTCTGGATCCAATGCATGGTGTCGACCTTTTGCTTAACCAATTGAGGTCGCATTATCAGTTCATCAGTGTTTGAGTTGGCATGAGCAAGGATGTTTGTCAGGCGTTGTTTCCACTCTTCAAGTAATACTGAATTCCCAGGTCCAGATCTAGTGAGAAAGGGCTGATAGGCAGGTGGATTGGACGGCATGATCATTTTTCTAAATGCCATCAGAGATTTCCAAATTACGCAAGCATGAAGCGAGTTTATGGAAAGTTCGTATCTTAATTGGCTCATTGAGATATAAGTTGGTAGCTTCAGGACACGCCGCCAAAAAACACCTTCTAGCTTCTGCCAAAAGGCCGCATCTATGGACCACCCTGCTTCGGATCCATAAGTAATCGCTGGAACGACTTTCTGCAGATAGAATTTCAGGGTTGGAGTAAGTGCGAATTTGCCATAGGATTTATCTAGTAGCTGGGCTTGGATTCCAAACTGTACCATTCTGGCTTTCAAGTCTACTTTCCAAGGAGTTTCACAGAGTGAATTATTAAAGGATATCCCCAAATATCTAATTGAGTCGACCACATCTAGTGGTTTTTTGTTGATGTGCCAGGTGAAAGAACGTTGTTTGTTAGATTTTGGTTTGCCGATAATAATAATTTTGGTCTTGTCGGTGTTGATTGACAGATCATTGCAGTCAAGGTATTCATTTAGGTTGGCCAATTGCCGTTGTAGGCCAATCTGGGTTTTATCCAGTAGGACTATGTCATCTGCATAAATTAAATGACCAATTTCGATGTTATTTAAAGTTGGTGGAAAGCATCTCATGCTTATTCGATGTTCAGGTATGTCGGCAATGAATAGTTTGAATAGCTCAGCTGCTAATGGACATCCTTGTTTCACCCCTGTGTTTGTTGGTATAGGGTTGGACAGAGCACCTTGGTTGTTTAGTCGGATGCTGATTGAGGTGTTTGAGTGTAGCGCTCTTATTGGATCTATCAGGCTACTTGGGTAGTTCCATTTCTTTAATTTAGCCCAGAGTTTTGAGCGATTAATGGTGTCGAAAGCACTACGTAAATCGATAAAGGCTGCGTACAGTTTGGTTTTGGCCCTTTTACTTTCCAATTTTAAAATTGTCATTAGGAGCAGATTTACTTCCACCCCAACCCCTTTTGTGAAACCGGTTTGCCGGATGTCAGGAATTGAGTTCGTCATTGACCAGTGCGTGAGCTGTAGGCGTAGAAATGATGCGAAGATTTTCCCAATAGTGTCCAACAAGGCAATCGGGCGGTAATTGGATGGATCTGCCCGATTGCCTTTTTTATAGATTGGGACTATTATTGCTTCTCGCCAAGATCCGGGAATTGTAGTTGTTGTGGATATTCTGGCAAACAGAAGTTCAATCAGATTAGCCCATTCCTCCACATTATTTTTTAACATGATGTTTGTTATTAAGTCGGGGCCTGCAGCATTAGAGTTTTTCAATGCTTGTATTGCAGTTTTTATGTCAGCGGCGGTGACTCGTAGCCCCCATGAACTTAAGTTTGGATCTGGGACATTTTGTTCTTCGTGTTGTATGTTACTAAAGATCTTTGCATAATGTAGTGTCCATTGATCGGGGGCAATTACGTTTATCGTCGACGGCTGATGTTTGGAATTTCCAGTATTTAATATGGCCCAAGTTTCCCGGGAGTTATTCTGAATTAGCTGTTTCAGTAGCAACTCCGCTTTGTCTTGTTCTATTATGGTTTTTTGTGATTTAAGCCAAGAACGATATAATTGTCGCCGATTTTGGATGTCATCGATGATGGAACTTCTGTTATCGGTAGACTTCATCAACTTTTTTAGCTTCCTCACATCTCGTCGCATTTCTCTTTTCGCCAATGTTATTATCGTGGAAGAAGCATGTTTATGTAAATGACCCATGGTTAAGTTTGAAGTACGTGCGGTGACAAAGTCGGAGAATAGTGGAGTGTACTCAATCAGTGAATCATCTTTGATATCAAAGTTCTGTTTTATTTCCTGAAGGTTCCTTCTGTTTATTCTAAGACGGTTGCCACCTGCTGTCACTGAAATCGGAATTTCGTAGGAACGAGAGTCCGATGGCCATCCTAGCAAACAGGTAAGTCGCAAAAGGTTGTGATCGCTCAATGACATAGGCAAGATTGTTAAAGACAGGTTTTTCTCAAATAGGTTGTGTGAGACCCAGAAGTAGTCAATGATTGAATGGGTCTTATTATTTGACCACGTTTGGCTTGGCGGTTGGTCCCCTGAGACATTCCCATTAACCATGAAACAGTTCCTTGTGCGAAGGGCGCGGCTCCATTGCAAGCCACGGATGGGAATGTCTTTGTCTAAAGCTGGCTTGTAACTCTGCGTTTCACGCTCGTATTTAAACCAGGCACAATTAAAGTCTCCTGCACAAATGATTGAAAGATTCCTGTATTTCAATATGGCCTCATCAAGAATGTGGAGCATAGATCTAAGAAAAAGCTTGGTACTGATTTTATGTGGATTCCAATAACCATTTAAAATAAGCAGATGTGTCCTGGCGTCATCAATTTGATGATTTGATTGTAGTAAGGTGCCTTGTATAAAAGGATTTGGGGCAAATGAGGCCTTAAGCTGCCACCATGTGTTGATTTTAATCATCATTAATAGGCCTGAAAAGGGGCGACCCTTTGGACCTTTGATAGCAGGATTTAATAGGGTCGTAAAGCCATCTCTCATAGGGGGTATACTTAACCAGGTTTCTTGGAGGCAGATGATAAATGCCTTATCTAGATTGACATCAAATTGCTTAAATAAGTGGGAAGACCCCCTGGTATTCCAAGAGAGAATTTCGCGTGTACATTCAAATATACGGACTGATGGCTAATTCCGATCTGTAGTGCTGTTCGTCGAGTTGTTCTTCGGGGTCCGATTCGTCCCAGATCTTTGAAATTCAACTCGTGATGATTTCTGTCTGTACTCCATGTGTCTTTGTTCACGATATCTAAGAACGGAGTGCTCCGGACTGGATTTCCGATTGCTTGTGACCAGATTTTGCGGTTCAATTGATATGTCAAAGCCATAGCTCAGTAATTCGTTTGCAGCTTGCAGAATAGTGTTCCGTACTAAGGCAGATGGAATGTGCAGGAGCACTTGATCACAACGTCGTTCCGTTGCATATTCCACAATTCTTATATCAGCTGACACTATCGTTCGTAGTGACGGAATGCAAGTGAATAGTTTTATCACGTTCCTCCTATTCATGTTCAAATCGTGATCGTCGTGATGAAGATTTTGCAATCTAAGTTTGTAGGGTGTTGAGCCGACACTAGAACCTAATGAAGTAGATGCCTGAGAATGATAATGAACTGACCTATTCCCATGCGAAGTTGTATGTTTTGGGTTCAAATGGGAAAACTTTTGTTCCTTATTTGGCCTTGTCCTCGTTGGATTTTTGTCAGTATTCATGGATCGATTAAGATCGTACGTTGTCGACGGTAAGCGAGCCGCTTGTAAAGCTTCTTGAGCTGTGTCCAGTCCAGAGTTTTGATGGACGATTGGCACGTCCTCAGAGTATGTAGATAGGTCGCAAATATCAATTGTAGAGCTGGAAAGATTATTTGGGACAATTACTGAGTCAGAGTCAACTCTTTGACGTTTATTTGGATGGACTTTTGGGGATTCAGGCTCCCTTGCCTGTTTTATTTGGTTTTTCCCAATGTTTGAGTCGTTTTGGTTAACTACTTTGGCGTAATTAAATAATCCTGGGGTGGGGCCCTTCGGTAAATTTCTAATCAGGTTTCGAGAGTTCAGGGATAATGCACATTTCTTGGCTCCTTGTCTTGGTGTTGGCGAGCGTGAATTCAGAACAGAACGTTTGGTATGGTTTACGGCGTTAAAGACTTTTGCTTCTGTTTGTTTTGATGGGCCCTGAAAGATGCCAAAAGAGGCCGTGGTCTTCGTCTCCGGGAGCTGAGATAAACGGCCATTAGTTGAGAGATTTTTTAAGTGGTCACGATCGGAAGCCTCTTGAATTAAAAGAGGTTTGTTTAAACTAGTCACAGGAGCTTGCTGTGGAACAGCGATCGATGAGTTGGATGTCTTTTCGATTGAAGTTAAGGTTTGGCCTTCTGTTGACTGGATTGTTGCCTTTGTTGCAGCCTGCTTGGAAGCGTCCTGCGTTAGGATTCTTAGGAATTCAGGGTTTCGCATGGACGTTGAGTCTGTGGTTTGGTACTCAGTTTTGGAGCAGATTTCCGTTGAGAAGTGTCGCATCCATTTCACCACCTCAAGAAGGCCGTCAGACAGGGAGTCATTTTGGCAATGATGGCGAGCAGCAAGATCGCTTAAGCGTTCTTGCCAACGTATTGTCCTTTCGGCTTCCTGAGTCAACTGGTCCTGTAAAAAGTTTGTTACAGTCTCAAAACTGTCCATCTTTTCCTTTAGTGAGATAATAAGAGTGGACTGGTCCTTGTATGCATCAAGCAAGGATTCATACATTTTTAGAAAAGGCAAGAGTGCTGTGGATGATGCAGCTAGTACATTGTTGTAGATCTGCATTGCTGCTGCTGATGAAAGACTCGGTTTAGGACCCGCTCCAGTCTGATCTCCTAAGTTAGACTGGTTACTATTCATAGAGTCTAAGTGAGAATCTGGTGTTAATACAGCATCGCCAGTTACATTCGCAAGTACTTCTTTTGAGGCAGGTTGAATGTTTGAGGACAGATTCTTCTTTTTTATTGGATACACGACAGGTGTAGTTTGATGGTGTGATTGGGCATTGTGCGTCGTATGCCATGACGCATGATTAAATTTGTCGTCAGTCACAAATTTAGGATGTATCAAATGCCCAGAATGGGGTACTTGTCGCAACGGGTCGCTGGTGTGAGATATCCTTGCTAAGTTTTGCGCAGCGCTATTTTTCTTGTGGGACCGATCGAGATTAATTCTTTGACCTCGTTGCTCCGTTTGAGCACTGAGGGAGGTCCTCTTTAACGATGTGGTGTCGTTTTCATTGAAGGAATTGAGTTTTGTGTAAACAAAGACAGGGCGTGTAGGAGTCTTGTCGAAGATGTCGGCAGCTCGACGTTTGACCGCTCTTTGGGCTTTGATGTTCTTCAAATTTGGTACTGAGGAGCTCGCGGCCAAGGTGGTTTCGTCATGTTCAATAGTTGCGGTTGCAATTAGATTCGATGCAGTAGAATTTTTGGCTTCAAGATTACTTGTTGAGGCGAGATCCTCATTGTCTTGTGAGGCTTCCATGAGCTCAGCATCCGTTAAATCAAATGGCGTAAAGAACTCGTCTTCTTTGTCCAAGTAAGGTGGTTTGACAAAGGTTGGTGAGTCTATGCTTCGATTTAGGGGAGGAAGATCAAGTAGTGTTAGTAACGATCGTTGTGGAGAGCTGATGGAATTTCCCACGTCGATTCCATCGTCTGAGAATAAGGCCACAGTTTCTCCTTCGCTGCCTTCTCTGGTAGTAGCCACGTGCAAGGCACATACAGAGACTCCACCAGACGTGTCAGTATTAGCTACATTAGCTTCAGAATCATCTAATCTTACCATCGGCAAATCAATAGATGTTATCTCAGTTGTCACGGTCTCGGGTGAAGATGATGGATTTTGCGGAAGCACGGTGTCTCCCTTTTTATCAGGGGTAGCTAGAGCACACATTTCGGTGGAGAAATCAGTGGAAATCTCGGTGTGCTGCTCATCTGAATTTATTGTCATCGGTGCGGACAAAGGATTGACAATGGTCATGTCATCATAGATAATATGGTCAGTTTGTAAAGAATTGAGGGGTCTAAGCTCAGACGGATTTTTAGATGCACGTTTGTGGTGCAAAGAGCTTACCTTTATTGGCTCTGATCTCGAGTCACTTTTTAACGCTGTCCAAGGGTTCTGCATACGGCGTTGTTGGATGGTTTTACGTCGGGTCAGAGGGCCAGAGCCCGTTTGGTCACCTATACCGGAGTGCGCCGTCATGAATAACTGGATCCGCACTACCGAGACCAGCCGTTGACCAGCCGTTGACTGCCGTAGACTGACTCAGCTCACGACTCAGCGCGCGCTCCGCGCCGGAATCGAGGCTAAATAGGGTCCGCCTCCAAGTTGTTAGTGGCCGATGTTAAAGGCACAGGCACAGTGCACTACGGCTCCAGCCAGCAGTGCAAGTCGAAAAGAAACACGTTGCTGCAGCTCCTCACAAGAAAAAAAGTCGTAGCTGACTGCCGTAGACTGACTCAGCTCACGACTCCGTATGTCCCTTTATGTTTCTCCTCCTCTTTCACACTCCTTTTACACATTTATATCTCTCAGCCCTCCACCTGCGCCCTCTGTGTTTCTCTCCTACTATGGCACGTCTCTTTTAGAAGCCCTGCACTTCCTTCTAGCTCTCCTTGTCCTCCCTCTCACTGGCCACCTTTCTTGTCCAGTTTACCGCTTTACTTGTCCTCTAGACTGTTACTCCTAGACATCCCTCGTGGACTAAAATGTGGTTTCTCTCACTACTCACTCTCTCACTAGGTTTAGCCTCTCCCTGCTCCCCCACACTTTCCTTATCCCTCACTCATTCCATCTTCTCTCACGTCTCTATACCTTGACTGTACTGTCTTTCCTCTACATGATACACTCATTTGTCACCCCTCCCTTGTTTCTCCCGCCACTGTCTCTCATCTCTCGTCCTGTTCCTCGCCCCCTTCTCAGTTCTGTCCCTCTCCTCAGTCACCTTCCTCACCTCTCCATTATTGACTCACCATCATTGAGCTTGCATCCCTTCCTTGTCTTTTCCATATGCTGTGTCCCTCCTCTCTCCTGACCCCTGATTTCCTTCTTTGACATTGCCTCCTGCCTCATTGCCTTTTCCTTATTGTGTGTATGTTCTCTCCCCCTCTTCTACCTCATTGTGTGTGACAGTCTCTGCTCTGTCCTTTCTTGCATCTTCCTACAATATCTCTGGGTTGTTACTCCTTTCTTAATTCTCTTCCTCACCCGTGGAACCTCTGCCCTCACTGTCGTCTGCCGCCTTCGACTGCCACTTCTGCTGCACGCGCTTTCTCTTGTCTTTGCCTCATTTCCACTGTTCCCTATTTTTCCTCACCCTCTGCTTGCCTCGCTCTTCCTGTGCATGTTCCTTGTCTCCCTTCACTGATCCCCTGATTCACCTTCATTATCTTTAACGTCTGTCTCCACTCTCTGTTGAACCACACCTCTCTCTGCCTCTCTCACACTCCCTATTTCTCGCACTCTCTCCCTCTCTCCCTTTCATGCTTTTACTCACGCACTTGTTCACTCCCTCTCTTTCTCACACCCTTCCTCTCACTCACACTCACTCTCTACCTTGCTCTCTCCCACCTGCTCTTATTATGTCTTATCCTCCTTGCCCATCCTCCCAATCTCTGTTTATCTCTCTCCCTCTCTCTGCCAATGTTCCTCCCTCTGCTGCTCTATGATCACCACTAGTGGTGTACCAGGTCGCCAGCAGAATGGCTGAAATCTGGTCAATCAGATGTTCTTTGATTTCCATGCCTGCCCTCATGATAGTGTTTGCTGCTAGAAGATTAACTGGAAGGGTATAGATGGGAAAGGGAAAGCATGTGCGGATTGATAGTCAATGCCCTGGTGACATTGGGCCTCATTACACGTAGTGCGGTAAGGGTTTACCGGTACCGGTAAGGGCACCGGTACCGGTAAACCCTTACCCCCTTACTACGAGGTCCCTTTGCGGGTTGGTACTTTAACGCCTGCTGTTTAGCAGGCGTTAAAAAACAACCCGCAAAGGGACCAGGGTGCTAATTACGGTACCGCAATTTGCGGCACCGTAATTAGCGCCTTCCCCATTCCCATAGAGCCCTATGGGGCAAAAATGGGAATGGGGAAGGGCAATGGGGGAAGGGGGAATTACCACCCCGCCAACCTTGGAATAAGGCGGTAATTCCCCTTTCCTTCAAGGCGGTGCCGGTATTTTACCGGCATGGACCAAGGTGCTAATAGCTCCTTGGTCCTCTGCCTACCGTGTAATGAGGCCCATTGACTTCTGACATTGGGCCTCATTCCGACCCAGGCGCTAATGGGTTAACGGCGCCGTAAAAGGCTGCAGCGCCGTTTTCCTATTAGCGCCTAATTACGAGGTCCCTTTGCGGGACCCGACCTTAACGGCTGGTGTAGACCAGCCGTTAAAGTAGGGACCCGCAAAGGGACCTTGGTGCTAATTACGGTGCCGCAATTTGCGGCACCGTACTTAGCGCCTTCCCCATTCCCATTGAGCCCTATGGGGCAAAAATGGCAATGGGGAAGGGCCATGGCGGCATGGGGAATTACCACCCCACCAACCTCGGAATGGGGTGGTAATTCCCCATTCCGCCATGGCGGACTCCGGCATAGACCATGGTGCTAATAGCACCATGGTTTAGCGCCGGAGACCTAATGAGGCCCGTAACACTCTTCTTTGGTCTGTCTAAGTTGTTAATTATCTATGTTAAATGATTAGTGTGGCTTTTTCAAAAATCTAGGGACAATTTTAGCAGATATGGCCGGGTACGTGAAAATAATTTGCCCAAGGTCACACACTTTAGTTAACTAACAGTGATGGGATTTGAGCCCAATCTGCAATTTAGGCACTTGACCATACATCTACTCGGCATCGGTCTAATTTTTAAACTCATGTAATACAACAACCTGATCAAATATATAAATCCGTAGACAAAAAAGTTACAAATAAGATTCAGCAGAATCTGAGGAAAATGTGAAGTTCCTAAAGAGCAATCGGACATCACATAAATGCACTTGACAGTTTATAAAGGGGGCCAGAGATGTAATAGCCTTGAAAGAAGATACAGATTTTAGTAGCCATTTGGAGCTATGTGAGCGCTTTCAGATGCAAAAGCCAGGGTGCCTCCATCACATCCGTTCTCATCATTCAAACATTACTGCAGAAGTTGGAAATAGCTGCATGTTACTACTTGTTAAAGAGCTACTCATTGCAGTAGGCAAGGGGATGAACGTGTTAAAAAGTGTATTTGGAATCAATAATCCTAATGCCAAGGTCAGTGGCAGACACACTACTACCCACTTTTCGCACCAAGTATCGCTAGTTCATACATTTTTGTTTCTTATAAATATGTTAAAACAGAGTTTAGAAATGTGGTCTTTAATAGGCATTTTTAGCACTTCATTTTGAATTTCTGTGCACCTTAAAAATACAGGATTACAAGTACCAGCATGCAATGGTATGTGCATCTGGAAGCCAGCTCTGGGTTTTGCCACAACTGCCATGAGATCATTTGTGATCTCTACAAACTGTCATATGGATTGTACAACATTCAAGACTGACTTCAAGACCTGATTCTAGGCACTTGTGTAAAGTAGCCATCACTTTATTCCAGGTCCTTGTGGAATGAAGCCATTATATTATTTCCAGGTGAACTTAGAATGTAGCCTTTGCACTGAATGTAGGTCACCGCAGAATAGTCTTTATGGATTCTAAGCTATTTGAAGAATCTAGCATGGGTACTGATTCTAAGCCAAATGAAGAAGGTTAGCCACGGTTTGAATATGGAAGAACATGGAGTACAACCAGTTGTGGAATCTAGAAGAATGTTGATGGTAACCTTTCACTGAACCTAGGAACATGTAGAATGTAACCTCGAAAGTAAGTTTAGCCATCACATGCACCCTGGGCCACTGTTTACCCTACAGAAAATGGATATAACCTCTCATTCTCTATACATAGGGAACCTAGCAGAAGGCACGGCCGCACACCTGCACGCATCAGCCATCATACAAAACTTGAAGACACTTCACACAATACCTCTGCCATAAGAATGCAGGCTCTGCTCACGACAGAAATTCAATAAGTCGCTGCACACATCATTTATCAACCGCTCTCACATACCGCTCTAGACCACTTATCGCCACCAATCCACATGCCAGCTAGACATGGGTGACTTGCAGAGACTTGGCCACCCCTCATATCATCATACTGGCCAATATGCACACACGCATACTAGCACCTCCTCAAATTTCTTCCCAACCTTGGACTACGATCCACTCTGAGGGCATTCAACCTACAACACGTTGTTACTGTATTAATGGAGAAAGGCGCTATACAAATGACGCGTTACATTACATTATATACACAAATGAATGGTCATTGTCTCTACACAAATACTGAGTTCACTCTGTGTAATGTCATCTTCTGTATTTTAATTTGCAGTGATGTCTATACATTTGCAAATAACTGCAACATTACCTATTTAGGCATTCTGTTGGCACACAGTTCTTTGCATAGTTCCAATCTGTTTCCCATCGTCCAACCCATTCATGTCTTTATTCTGGTTACTTGTGAGACGTAATTCTGCCTTAGTTCATAATAATAAGAAAACCTTTCTGGTAGCATACTTTTGTCATCTGGCAGCGTTCCTACGGAACAAAATTCCTCACATGAAAACGATAATGGGTTTAATGTAGTTAGTCACCACATCATGAATGATATCCTCATAATGTTTGCAGAATCTTACTACAGGCCTAGTTCTGTTCCCTCTATAGCCTTTCTATTCATCACCCTTCACTGGTAGTTAGATTTTCTGCACACAGAAGGAAGTAGGTTATGTTGCATTCATGTTACAAGACTACAGGGACTGAAGAGGGGCGTGCATCTATTTCCTTCTCCCTGGACCATTATTAGTTCCAGTAAATTAAAATCTAGTTTTAGAAAGGAGTCGGCTGTGTAACTACTGTTCAATTTGACTTGAGGCACGTAATCTGGATAATTTAGTTGGTTGGGTTGGGAGATGGAATGGGCTATGGGAGGGGGCCCCAAAACTCTCTGTGACCCGGACCCCAAACATTTTTAGAATGGCCCTGCATTTGCAGAGTGACTCTTTACTACTTCCATACTTGTTATCATCCGATGATTAATGTTGTACCTTCTGAACATTGTCCTTCTTAGCCCAAAGCTTGCTGTGGCTTATGTTAAAAATTTGAACCTGCTTTTCCTCTGTGAGCCTTTAAATAATTGAAATTATATTCCCAGCCGCGAACATGATGTACCTTTTCCTCTTTACTTTCGTTTATAGGCTTTAATTTACATACACCGCCGGTGTTGTGTAAAAAATGTGCTTCCCAAAGCACGACCGCACCACACATCACGTTGGAGCCAGAGCAGCTGACAGGAATGTCGGGCCATGAATCACGGGACCTCGCTGCATGTGGCCCTGCCAGCGAGCGTCCTGGAAACACATCCCAGAGGCGGCATAGCACCTCCCAAGCTGCCGCTGTGCACCGCCAAGTACATCTACATTTCCAAATTAACACCTTTACAAGGTAGGCATAAAACGTATAAAAGAACTGCCGGAGCGGGAGTGCTATTCTTTGTGACCATCTTGCACGGTGCTAGACCACACCCTGCCTTTTTACTAACTTTAAAGGTACTTTGTGAACCTTTGGCCACGAGGCCTCATTCAACTTTGGGTTGGACTTATAAAAGTTAGGGCTTCTATTCCTGCGGACCTGTTGTACAATTGACTAACTACTTACCTTTCCTATCAGGCATTACCTGTATGCGTTGTGTTAAGTAGCTGTGACTGTATATATGTTTTATATTTAGTAGCATTATGTGATACTATTACCTGCTTGATTTGTTTTTTATAAAGTCTTTTCGGGCTTCAGATAAATAGAATATTTTTATACTTACCTGTACAAGTATAATCATTGTGTATTCCACTGTGTGGACTCATTGTGGACCCCTGAGCCCACTCACCTCTACTGAGACAAAGCCTCTACTGAGACAAAGCCTTGACCACTCTCCACACTTATCTTGATTGGGTTTGGCTAAGATCCCAGGGTACCCTATAACTAGGATGGCCTCCTAAACTCTGTCCTCCAGGCCACAGCTTAGAATTCCATCTCAGCAAATATTCAGACTTGATGCACACAAGACCACCCGAGATTATGCTGAGTGACCCATAATGCATGTGTCAAGTGCCTCATGACTTGTATTATTATTATTACTATTATTATTATTATTATTATTATTAATAATAATATCACTATTATTATTTGTAGTGTATTGAATTAGCGTGGACATATTTTCGGGCAGTAAGTGGAAGGCAAGACCTTCAGACAAACAAACTATAAAAGCACTCCTCTGAGGAAAAAGGCTTGGTGCACCTCTTTGCAAGGAATACAAGATTTGTTTACAAAAAAAAAAAGTGACAAAAGGTCCCATAGAAACAAACTGACATACACTTCTCAGTTAGTTCAAAGCAGACACAAGGTTTTTAAGGAAAGGAAGTGTCACTCGAAAACAGTTTACAGTGTTATCCCACCACCCTCATTGGCTACCACCTATATACATACTACACGTCCCATATAGTCCCTTGACCGATTGGCCAGACTGCCCCTGGGTGGCAGCGGTGTGCAGTGCAAATCAACATAAGATAACATAACATAACACATCCTAATGTACCCCTGCCCACTTTCACGTGGCCCCCCCTATGCCATCACCTTGGTTCCCATCTACTGGATTGGCGGGTTACCTGGGATGTTACCCGCCCCATCGGCATAGTCACATGGGGTGCACCTGGTAATTAGCATGAGCTCAGTGAACAACTGTGAGGACCTTTGAAATAATAGTATGCTTCTCTTGACATCAGACACGCAGGGGCCCCAGACATTCCTCCCTGGCGCGGGACTAGATTTGTTGGCAACACCTCTTGCTCCTCATATCACAAATCATGGGATGTTCTGCTCCTCGCTTTCCCCGTATCAGTTGCCCAACCCCAATATACCTACTGCCTATCTCGAGGACCACATTAATTGGCCTAATTCTGATGGATGTATGTACTCTATTTTCCAGCCATCTAGCAGTTCAAATGGGGCGGATATTGTTCCGGGGGCACTAGTGCCATAAATCTGGACTGAGCGTTTTGGCAGCTCAAACCTCTAACCTGGCTCCCATGCGTTTGTCCGTTGGGACGGGTGCAGCGCTAGCCTTGCTCTGCCGTTCACATTCCACTCTGGTTTCGCAGGTCTATGCCTTCATACAATTAAACCATTATCAGTTGAATACCACTATTCTCAGCTTCACTACTGGGGATTGGGGAAGGAAAAATGATTCTAACTCTTCGTTCTGCCATGCTGCTACACCTCCAAAAGGGAATTAAAAATGCTAGGCCTCACTTCCAGTCTTGCAAAGCTTCATTGCTCCCACATCTAGGCCCTGTGTCTACATCATCATCGTTACACATTATATTTCACTGCTTCGACACAATAGCACCCATGCCCTATACATGGGCCTACCTACGCTTCTATAACTACAATATAAAACAATGCATTTGTGTTCCCAATTGCGCTCTCCACCCCCCTGCAGCCGCGTACCTTCACCTTCATGTGCTAACAGATTTTTCTGAGCCTGAATCATTTGGGCGAGATGGGAGCTGTACATGCATCCCAACACAACTGTGCACTTTACAAGTCACAGAGGGTGGTATATGATGAGGGGAGCAGCTTGCAAGTAAGCTATAAAAGGGAGTGGAAAGGAAACAACAAAGTAGAGAAAGGGTAGGACATTTTGCAGCAAGGGATCCACATGCAACCAGGGGAGGAAACAGGGGGGTGCAGAACAACCAGTCTCAGGTTTGGTGTGGAGTTGAAAGTGTGTGGCCCTAGGTATTAGAGAGAAGCCATTTCATGAAGAGGACGCATCTGGCGGTCCTTCTTGAAATGTAGAAGCAAGGGGGCGAGTCTGTTGTTGACTAGAAGGAGTTTCCAGAGTTTGGGTATGTAGGCAGAGAAGGCTTGTTTTCTGGTTCTTTCCTTCCTGCACCAGTGGATTTCAATTCCGCAAATGTCCTACGTAAGTGTGTGTTTGCATGATTTACAGTGACCACACTGGCAGTGATTGAGGATGCAGCTTCACAAAGTGACTTACAGTGACTATGCAAACCTAGATTATGTTTGTAGCTTCAAAAAAGTTTTTTACGGCAATTATAATAGCGTAGATCGTGGCTACAATATCAAAGTGACCTGACCTAGGAATGCTGGTATTTATTATAGACTCAGCTTCATGAAATAATTGACACTGGCAATTCTAGGCTAATTCATGGTCACAGATGCATAAAATAACTTACAATGTCAAAGCTGGCAGATGTTGTGAACCCAGGCATCAAGCAAAAGTGGTCAAATGCTTCAGTGTATTGTCAATGACATGTCATCTGCTAGATTTTTCAAATGTGTTAACTTGACATTTTTTGACGTTTTAATACATTTTTCTCAATAGACATGCTGTAAAATGGACCATTTTAACAGTATTTTAAGGATGTTCTCATGGGAAACGCCCGATTTACCCTATATTACAGAGGGCTCTGTTGCTGTGTTTGCTCACTTGCGCTAATTAATGGAAGATGTTCGTGCCCCCGCACTAAAGATATTCACCTGCTGTCCCTGACCTTGAATCATTTACAAGGCCAGAGCCCCCTCAGGAGCCACCCTCCCGCCTGACAACAAAGGCTGCCTCCACTGCTGTCATGTGCATAATAATGTTACATCTGGGTTCCAGGGGCAGGCGGCACACCTTCTGTCTCTATGTTAGGTGTCAGATGTAAGTACAGCCTTTAGCTGGTGCAGCAAGTATCACACCGCTGTGGCAGTGTGATCATCATAAGCATTCAGCATGAGTGATGGCACAGGCCAGCCAGAGAGCCTGTCCCATAGAAAAGGCTTCTTCAAGGAGCTTGAAAGGGAGCCCCCTCAGCCGGGCGCGCAGTGGGCCCTCTTGCTTTCTGTTATGCTGCTGTTTTAGAGAGAGCTAAAAATAATTGCTGACTATTGATATTTTGAGCCAAAATAATGCAATTGCTCTCAGAGGTGAGGTAACATTTCACAATGATCATACCAACTAGTAGCACTGGCCTGTGCCGAGTTGTTGATCCTATACCAGGGTGATGCACTCTCCCGCTGTTTTGCTGAGTTTTGGGGAGATTGCATGTGTCTCCTGTGTGCTGCAGCCTTCCCTCTATAACATTAGCAGATGCTCTAGATTGGGATGAAGGGAAGGGACTTTTTACATTGGTTTGTGGGCTAAAAATATTTAAAAATGTCTCTGTGTTTTGCCTTGCAGCATGGGATAGCCTGCTCCCTTAACAAAACAAAAATGAAAAGAATACATATGCATGCAGCACAGAGGTGGAAAATAGCAATGTAGTAGGCAGGTGCGACAAAACTAAGTCGCACAGGCAACATTCTTCAACTCTCCCCCAACTTGTACAGTAGCCTTGGCTTCTACAAAATGTCTGATCCTACAACCGAGCCTTCACCATGATACAGCCATTAGCCATTTTGCTCAATTTCAGGGAGATGTAATACGTCCCTATTGCTTAGGCCTCTTTCCTTACCATTAGCAGGTGTTCTATCTTGAGGTGGAATTAGAGGGGGTTTTGCACCTTCTTTTGGCTGCAAATGTTGTGTCAGTAGTTAGACACATATCACAGAGAGAGCAGGCACTGTGCTTTTCATAGGGAGATACTGGACCAATGGTTATGAAGGAGCTAAGTCAGAAATGTCCCTTCCCACTCAGGTGCACTTCCTGTTAATTCATTGCTTGATTGATGTTATGTTCTTACATAGAATCAATTACAATTGCCTCTAACAATTTATTTTTGCCTTTTCATCACAATCACAAAGGTTTTAACAAAATATGTATATATGGAAAAATTATTGTGCATCAGTGATATAGTTCTCAGGTGCATCTCATGTGCCCAAAACATATGTTCTGTTAAGCCCCAAACGTTGGAATTCAAACAAGGCACCACCATCGAAAAATGTATAAGGCACAAAAATCAAACATTATCATCAGTCACAAGTGGCATAAAACAAACACATATGCCTCTAACACTTGTGAAACCCAAATAGATGTTGCTGAAGTGAATGGCCTTGAGAAAGCATGAACATGTAGAAACACGTGACGGTCAAGCTAAGTAGTGTGCACCCCACACAGGTATTGGAATTGTGACTTCTAATTGCAAACCGATTTACATAAATCAATTGCCCTTGACATGATTCAGACATGTAGATAGGTCATGGAGATCAATGTCTTTTGAAATCAACAAATGTCTATCCTATGACTGGAGGTTTGTGGATTAAGTACATTGAGAGGCGGTCCATTCCGCACTCTAAATTCTAATGAATCTACATGTTTGTTGGCAATGTGTATTCCACTGTTTCCACCATAACAACATTACACACCATGTGCTGATAACTGCAATCCAGTGAAAGAAGCACATTGACTACCACAGGCATGACTCAGGGCCACATCTCCAGGCTTTTCCCAATGTTACCTGATGATAGCTGTTTGGCATTAACCACCTCAGAAACTTCATTACTCACAAAACAGACAATCACACCGATGAACTCCAAACATCTCACAATTCCTCTCCAATGGCTGTAATAATCTTTAGGAGAAGTATAAAGTTGACCTCTTCACAATTATGTGTTAGCATTTTTCATCTATTTAGAGGTAATTATAATTGTAACCAATGTTTGGTGTCAAGTCTGCAGGATGAAACTCAACTTTTTGTCTGGGTTACAGTCAAATTGCAAATACCTGTACTATTGTAATTATTTTTGGTGCTTTATGTAAATGTAGACATTTTAAAAACTACACATTTGTCATGTCCTTTGAGCACTTTGTACATAACTGGATATTCCAAAAACATGAATCCATGATTACTTCTACTAAATTCTATGACAAGGAAATAGAATGGTTTTAGGGCAGTTACTGTTACTCCGATGTGTGGTCTCTTTCCAAGGCAGATGCAGGACTCATCAAATCATTGCGGTTCCGACCAACCATAGTTTTCAGGCATATCTGCTTTGCCCATAATATGCTCAACCATAATCTTGCTAAAGACTCGGGGTCTTAGAGAGAAGGCCTGTGGCATCACACTGTATCTATTACATGGCACACTGCAAATGAAAATGTGCCAATCAGTGCCTTCTTCAGCCGGGAGGTTCCAAAGATTAAGATGATTGCGCAGGTGGCTGGGGCGTAAGAAACCACAAGGGCAGATATCTCATATAGTCGGTTTCCATGGAAAAACTTATCTGAGAATCGGAGGCAATTGAGTAAGTAGATTGAAGAATACAAAACAAGAAGGGAGGTTATGGTCCTCACTGCACCCAATGGAGCGTCCAGACTTGGGCTCCTGAAGTTGCCTTCATTTTGTCCCATCCGCTTCATGTGTCTGCAAAGGGTGATTATGGTCGCAATGGCTGAGATGGCAAATACTGCCAAAACTGCAAACACATGGACAATATACACAGTGTACGGTTTGGCAAAACTTTTCCAGTTTTTTGCGGACCCGTTGGCTGATGCATTAGAAGTTGAGGCAGCTGAAACATGTGAAAGTTCCTTGGCAACTGGTTGCATGGCAGAAGTTAAAATTGTAGGCAGCCATGAGACGATAGAAAAGAATATAGAAGCCAGAAGCACCCAGGGCACATGTGTTAGGAAAATGGCAACCAATCGTACTAGGAATGGGTGCGTGAATCGCACAATCTTCACACAGCAGTACACACAGAACCAGGTGGCAAACCACAGGCAGCAGGAGCGGAGGAAATACACACTGATAAAGAGCCCAGCCAAGGAAGGGTCCAAGGTGGAGTAGGCTTGGGAGATGGTGGGACTAGTGTTAACTGCAAAGTAAACACACAGGAGGCAAAGGTTGGAGGCTGCGAGGCTGGAGAGGGTGAGGTCACAGGAACCAAGATCATGGCCACTTCTGATCCATTCAACCAAGTTCACAGTGAGGATGAAGCCATTTCCCAATAGTCCAGCCAACAAGGAGATCACGTGAAGAGCAAACACGGCCGCACTCTCTGGAGACATCATGTCCCCCTCTCTGAAATCGAGACCCCCTACTCCTTTCAGAATCTCCAGGGTGGATCTCTTCAACTGGTGACTGTCTCAGATGTGTTCCTCTGGTAATGCTACGGCATCATCTTGGAAGCATTGATTTGAATGATGCAAATGCTGTTGGGTGCCGCCTCTACACCTTGTGATGAAGTCTCATGTTCCCTCTTCTCTTCTTACCTGTCACCACCATACATTAGGAAAATTAACATTTGACATGGGTCACGAGCATCGCACGCTCATTTCCAAGATCAGCTCTTCTCCAATCTCTTTAGTTTGGTTGATAAATGTCATGACAAATGTGGAAGAGGATACTTGGCCTTTACTCAAGGAAAGAGAAGAAAATACATTCACTTTTTATTAAGTCTTGGGATTCAGAAGAGTGACATTTTATCGAATGATGGAGATTGTATCAGGCACTGAAGTAAGAGTGCAGACATTTATAAAGGATGTTTTTGTGTTTCGGGAGAAGCCCAAGTCACGATAAGGTCTTTGGTTTATGGGCATAACAGGAGAGGTTATCGGGGTGCACCTCAGGGATGTGGAATCTGGGACTTGTGCAATAGGTTTGTATATAAGCAAGATGAAGGCACACCATGCTGCAGTGGGCAGGAGAATGGTCTCTCATTCCATGGTGGGCTGTTCTCATGCCTCAGGTCACCATGATGTCCCCTCTGTATTTAATGCTGGAACTCAATGCCAAGCAGAATCCAGGTTATTAGGACCTGCCACAACACTTTGCCACTGCCATTAAGAGGCCATTTGAGCATGAATTCAGAGGCATCTGCATTTATATTATTTCACTTTATTAGTGATTAGTTCAGCACCCATCTCATAGATGCTGCTTCGTAGTGTCAAGTGGAAAATGAAGAGGGTTGGTGGGCAGAGGTCCAGGAGGACAGTGGGTGCATCACGATAAACCATTGTCAGTCCTTGCCATCACATTCCACGTTATGTTCATGTTGAAGAATCATCAATATATCAAAGTCAAACATATATGTCAGGAGTGGGATCCGAGTGCTTGGAAATGAAGGGAATGGACATCATTACTATGAGCTAAATTCTGCCCTTGTAACCCCTCTCGTGCACTGCGTTCAACTGATGTTTGTCTTATCCAGATTCCTTGTTTTAAATGTGTTTGGATTGTCACTCAGTGAGTTTCACCCCCCCCCCCCACAATCAAGGTGTCGCACAGAAAAGTGTTTAGCAGATTCAAACTTGGTCAGGTTTCCAACCTTATTAATACCACCGTGTCACCAATAAGCCAGGAACCAGGCCGGTGTATAGAAATAATAATATGTATTTATTTCAATTTACACAATTGATAATAGCTTCACCACAATCACCTGTCACCAATCTGTGGTACAACACAATAATCACATATGGAATCTCCCTTGCATTGACAGACTGGCATGCATTTCTTAATAAATGTTCAATGGCAACAACAACATAGATTGGATTTCAAATAAGAACACATGTGGGATCTCTCTGCACATTAACACATAGGAAAACTTTACAAACACAGTCATAGGTTTATGTATCACAATGCTCTTTCCTCTGAGCACCCCTCCCCCATGCATTAGTTATATGTGACCCCTTTGGTTTTGAAGGTAAGGTACAGGGAGTGGGAATATATTCAGAATTTCGTTTGGCTTTTATTTTGAAAGGTCGGATTTGGGAAATGAACTCAATGGGAACATTTGTTTTATAACAAACATCAAAGGAAATGCAAGGTTTTGGGGATTCTTGTTTTGGAATCAAGGACACCCCTCTTCTATACGGAAATTAGGGGTTACAAGAAAATAGGGTCATCCAATTATTTTATCGGCTATAGTGGCTACAACACACTGGCAATGATATGTGCTAATTTCAAATGTTAACAAGAATCATCCCGTAATCGTTCCTATAGGGGAATTAATTGAATTAATTTAAATGAAATATGCTAAGGGTCACCCCCCCCCCGGACCCACAATTAAATTAAATGGAAAGGTTTAAGGCAGGTAGTTCCCCACACAATGGATAGCTTTGAGAAATATCTACTTACTTAGGAGATCTCTTTTCTTAGCTCAGGAGGCCAGCCAAAATTAGGGCCCTCTTTTTTTTCGTAACAGGCAGGCAGCTCACACCTCAGGCCTCTATTCACAGCAAGGTCCCACCAGCCACAATCCTCTCTCAGATAGGGCTCCCAGTTTTTCAAGCAGAAGTCCCCAGCAAGTGTCTAGTGGTCTCCCTTTCTCTCTCTGCCCTTTTGTCTCTCTCTCTTGCTTTGGCACTGTTAGGCAGAATCACCTGCAGTACCCTTTGGGAACACTACATGCAATTAATACTACAAGTGTCAGTACAATTTCACCTTTGGTACAAGCCTGTACTACACAGTTATGGGGTAGCAGTGGCTGCACAGCCAGACTTATCTCAAGAGTTGATTCAGCAGTAGAACAAGTTACACAAAGGACCAACCAATACAGTGGTTAAAACAAACACTTACTCAAGGTTTCTTGGTAAAAGAATATACATTTATTTATACAGTCAGTTTGAAAACATTACACTAGCAAGAGCAGCTCATATACTAATATACAATATACAACACATACACAACCAATAGGTTACTGAACAAGTTCAGCTCCCCTGAAGTGGGAGCAAAGTGGCACTTCAGATACCTTTAAAAAGGGGTAAAAAGACAAGGTTATAAGAATCAACAGCACAAATACCTTCATAGGCAGGGCAAATGGTTTCAGTTCACTACAACCAGCAATTCAATTCAATAGGCCTGAGCCAAAGTCAATTGTTCAGAGTCTTGAATAGGATAGCACAGTTCTTGTAGTAAACGGTTAAGTCTTTGCCACGGATATTAGGAGAATTTGGCTAGGTGAAACGTTTGACAAATATTTGGGGAAGGACAAGCCTTCGAAGTCGGGAAAGTTTCACAAACTTTCCCTGTGGCCGAAAAGATTTCCGGCCCACGTTTGCACAGTACCTTTAAAGTGAAGAAGAGCTGTAGCTGAGGTGCATTGCTCATGGCAGTTCGAGCAGATCTCGCTGTTCCTGAGCTTCAGTCATGGGGACAAGACAGAGGACGTCGGGAGGTTCCTGCACTGCCCAGGGATGAGGCCACAAGCTTGGCAAAACGTCAGTGTAAAGGTGTGAGTGCCTTGAAGTCCACAAGCTGGTTTCCTTCCCCCTGGCTATCAGGTTTTCAACAGCACTCTGAAGAAAATTCGACCATGATGGGGACGGTGTTCAGGTGACTTGCGAGTTGGTTGTTCCACCAAACTCAAGTGAAGAAATTAACCTTGAAGGGCTTCTCTGTAGATGCAGTTTCAGGCAATTCGGACCTGCAGCAGTCCCCTTCCTTCAGCTCGTCTTTGATTCTTTCGTTCCAGTGGTCGACTCTGCTTTCCAAGTCCCAGAGACCTGTTTTTAAACAGTGTTCGCCCATTGATTCAAGCCTGGCTGTCACTCACACAGAAGGGTGACTGTCCTTGCCGGACAGCCAGCCGGCCAATCACGCCAGCGTGCATTCAGGTCCCCTAGGAGACCAAGCACATGGAGTTTTGGGCACCTTCCTCACATCCTGTCCATCCCAGACACTCAGGCGCCAGAGGAGGGCTTTAGCACTGAAGCCCACCAAAGGCCAATCAACAAAGGGACCAAACCTGGTTTGGCACGCAGAGACAAACACAAGAAGGACCATTCCTAAAATAAATGGCGAAAAAAGTTGACCAGAGTCTGTTTTTACAGAGAGGTCTTAGGCGCCATATTGACCCGATTTTTAGCTACCGTTGTTCACGGTCGGGAAAAATCATGGTAGTTTGATCTAAACCACTGCCACCAGCCATTTAAAGTAGGAAAGGGTAGCATTTGACTGTTATATTAGTGTTTTGACTCAGGGGAAGCTAGGCAATCCCTCCAGCACTCTATAGGAAGATAGTGTGTGCTGGGTCTGTAAATTTAAAGAGAGTACATTTTAAGAGACTAGTAAAGTCAATTTAACTTTACTTGCTCTGGGAGACAGTAGTCAGTCCCAGAGAAGGTATTTAAACCGTGGGAAGTCTACAAGACATCCCTGTGCCACTGCACTGAAGGTGCTGTGTGACACACAGAAAAAGATGATGCCTATGGAGTTGTTTTAAAACTCCATAACCAAAGAACACAAAAGTAAAACACATCAAAATACATGGAAGAGTGTGAAAAAAAAAGACTCACACTCTTCCCAGGTAAAAAATCAAATCCTAGAAATCCAGCAAAGTTGCTGGGGGTCTCAAAAGGTAAGGGATATTAGCACATTATTGAGAATTCTCCCTAACCCTCACCCCCCCACCCCCCTGACTAAGGGACAGGAGGATTTAATCCACTCCTGGATGAATCTCCTTACTCCAGTCGGTCAAACATCCTGGAGAGACCATCAGCATTTTGGTGGTGACACCCAGACCTGTGTTCAATGGTAAAATCAAACCCTTGCAGGCTGATTGACCATCTCAGTAGTTTAGGGGTTTTCCCTTTCATTTGCTTCAACCATCTCAAGTGTTGGTGTCCCCTCTGAATCACAAAAGTAGATCCATACAAGTATGGTCTAAACTTCTTCAGTGAACACACAATAGCAAAACATTCTCTTTCAATGGTTGTCCACCTTGTCTCAGGTTCCTTCAGATACCTGCTGATGAAGCAAATTGGGTGCTCCCTACCATTCTCATCCAGCTGACTCAGAACTGCACCTATACCTGTATTTGAAGCATCTGTCTGCACAATGAAGGTTTGGTTGTAGTCAGGAGCTCTTAGGACTGGAGCTTGACAAACGGCTTTCTTTAGGCCTTCAAATGCTTGAGTGCACTTCTCCTTCCATCTGACCTTTTTAGGGAATTTGGGAGAGGAGACCACATTCAAGGGAGAAGCCATGGTCCCATAGTTCTCAGTGAAGTCCCTATAGTAACCAGTGAGGCCTAGGAAGGCTCTCAGTTGGATTTGAGTAGTTGGGGTGGCCCAGTTTTGTACAGCTTGTACTTTGCTAGGCAATGGCCTGATTTCACCTCATCCTACCTCATGTCCAAGGTAGACCACTTTCCTCTGACCAATTTGACATTTACTTGCTTTTATGGTCAGATGTGCCTGCTCAAGAGCCTGCAAAACATATCCTAAGTGGTCAACATGTTCTTTCCAAGTAGGGCTGAACACTGTAATGTCATCCAAGTATGCCATGCAGAAGTCCTCCATCGCATTCAGAACCTGGTTAACCATACTTTGGAATATAGCAGGTGCATTTTTTAGTCCAAAAGGCATTACCTTAAACTGGTAGAGGCCTGCTGGGGTTGAAAATTCAGTTTTCTCATTGTCATGGTCTGTCAGTACTGTTTGCCAATAGCCTGAAGTGAGATCAAATGTACTGAGGTACTTGGCTGAACCAGGTTTGTCCACCGGTTCATCTGTCCTGGCTAAAAGGTGGGCATCGGTCTTGATGACTGCATTAAGAGCTCTATAGTCCACACAGAATCTCAACTCCTTGGATCCTGCCTTTGGTACTACAACAACTGGACTAGACCATGGACTGGTAGAGGGCTCTATTACCCCGAGATCAAGCATCTTGTTGACCTCCTCCTTTATGTGGGATCTTACATGATCTGACATCCTGTAACCTCTGCTTTTAACAGGTAAACAGTCACCAGTGTAAATATCATGCTGGCCCCAAGGGGTCAAGCCTGGTGATAGTGAAAACAGGGAGGCAAACTGATTTAACAGCATCTTACACTCCTCCTGTTGTTCAGGTGTCAAATTAGAAGAGAGATTAACTCCTTCTATTTTCTCATCTAAAGGCTGGCCTCTGAGTAGGTCAGGTAGAGGTTCACTCTCCTCCTCCTCTTGGGCTGAAGCTAGAAGCAAAGCTCCCACTTCTGGTCTTGAGACACAAGCTTTTAGACGGTTGGTGTGAAAGACTTTGGGAGCCTCCTTAGGATTGCCTAAGTCCACCAGATAGTTGACTTCTCCAAGTTTACCCACAACCTTGAAGGGTCCAATCCATTTGTCCTGTAAGGCCCTCTGCTTTGTAGGTACCATAACGAGAACAAGCTGGTCTTGAGAAAATTCAACCACATTGGCCTTCTGGTCATGCCAAAGCTTCACCAGAGCCTGACCTGCTTTCAAGTTATCTGATGCTTCTGCCATCATGTGTGGCATTTTCCTCCGGAGACATGTCACATAGTCAGTGACTCTCACTGGCTTGGGGGAGGGAGCACTCTCCAACCCCTCCTTAATTAGGGCCAAGGGGCCTCTAACTGGATGGCTGTAGTGAAGTTCAAAGGGACTAAATCCAACTCCCTCCTAAGGGACTTCTCTATAAGTGAATAGCAGGTGTGGCAGTGGAAGGTCCCACTTCCTTCTAAGGGGTTCCTCTAAAGCACATATAATGCTCTTCATTGTATGTTTGAACCTCTCTAGCAATGTATTTGTCTGAGGATGGTAGGCAGTTGAGAACTTGTAAGTTACGCCACAGTTTTTACACATGGCCTGCATGTAGTGGGACATAAAATTGTATCCCCTGTCAGAGATAACTTCCTTAGGAAAACCTACTCTGGTAAAAATACCAAGTAGGGCCTTAGCCACAGCCTGAGCTGTAACAGTTCTCATAGTTATGGCTTCAGGATACCTAGTAGCATGGTCTACTACAACCAGGATAAACCTCTTTCCTGAAGATGTTGAAAGGTCTAAGGGACAATGTTGATTCCTACCCTCTCAAAAGGGACTCCCAACACTGGGAGATGCATCAAGGCTGCCACATTCTTGGCTCCACTCTTGCCAGAGGTTTGAAAAGTGTGACAGCTCCTAAAGAACTGATTTACATCAGTCCCCAATGTAGGCCAGTAAAAATATAAAGAGAGACTTTCCTTGGTCTTCTTAAAACTTAAGTGACCAGCCAAAGGTATCTCATGGGCTAACTGTAGGAACTGGAGTCTGCTTTCAAGAGGCACTACAAGTCTTCTGTAGTCCCCTGGGATAGACTCAGTCGGTTCACTATAGAAAGGTCATCTTCACAGTACAACCTATGCTTCCCTGGCTCTTGCCCATCCAGCTGGGAATCTGCCTGTTGGCGAAGACCTTCAAGAGTAGGACACTCTCTTTGACCTCTGCTGAAGTCTGCCCTACAGGGTCTACCTTCTGCCAGTAAAGACTGCAGCTCAGGATGGTCTGCAGGATCCAGATCTCCAAAAGGAGCAAGGTCCTCTTCCAGCTCTGACTCCTCAGCAGCTGATTCAACCACACAAGGTTGTTCCACACACTCAGCCTCAGCTGGTGGAGGAGTCACAGGTATGACTTGGAACAGTCCTCTCGGGGATGTCCTTGTTGGTAGCACAGGAGTGCTGGCTGGTTTCTTCCTGGAGGTTTTAGGTTTCCCCTTTTCCTCCTTCTTCCTGGAAATTGCAGTCAGTAAGTCCTGTGGACTGGGAGTTATATTTTCCTCTATAATCTCCTCTTGAGAGCCCCTTAAGGTACTCTCTATGGCCTTCCTAGTCTGCTCCTGTTTCCTTTTGCTGGGATGCCTGGGGGTGCATGATACAACTACAAGAGTTTTTAAGTCATTCCCCAACAGGACTCTCCCAGGTACTTCACTCTGCACAACTACAGGTATCTTGACAGTCATGTCTTTGCACTGGATGAGAGCTGGTAACTGTGGAAGCATTTGGGCAGGGCCTCCAGCAAGCTTAGTTAGGTATTTAGGTGCCTTAGCAACATCCTCTACCTTGAAAAATGTTTCATCAACTACAGTAATGTGGCCCCAGTGTCTCCGATGGCAGGGGTCTCCTGACCATTCACAAGAACATTGTCTTTGTAATGCTCTTTAGTATTGTCTGGAATGGAATTGTAAACATCTACGTTCTGCTGGTCCCACAGACCCAGGGATACTAAAGAAACACTGGCTGAGACTTTCATGGGTTCCTCAGCCAGTAAGTGAAAGTTTCCACTTGCCATTGGTACTTCATCCTGTGGGGAGAAGGTTGAGGAGACAGTGTGGATCCCTGAAGGTTTACCCTTACATCTGGGATCCATTTTCACATGGTCAATTGACCCACAAGAATAACATTTTCCAAATGTCTTTATGAATGGTGGGGGTTTGTTCTGACCTACTTCTTGTTTGGTACCAGGAGGTACACTAGCCTGATTCGGTTTCCCTTGTGGCTTACCCTTGTTATGTTTGGGGCCCTCTTTTGGAGTGGAGGCATTGGAATTCTCTTTGGTATATTTCTTGTGCTGCTTCCCCTCATCCTTCTTCTGAGTTACCCCAGAATCCTTGTGAGTATTCCTGTTGGCAACCCACAAGTCAGCAGCCTTTGCTAACTTCTTGGTATCAATTCCCTTAAAGTCAGACAAGTGCTGTCTCAGCTCAGGAGAGCAGGCATCATAAATAGATTCCAACATAAACACATTTCTCATCCCTTCATAAGTGTTAACTCTGTAACCCTTAACCCATCCATCTAAGTTTTTCAAACATTCAGTCACCCAGGTAGCCCAAGGGGTATCATCATGCTTTTTGAGGGTTCTAAACCTCTTAGGACACTGAGAATAGGGTCTTCCCAAATCTAGCTATCAAAGCTAGCTTCACAGTTTCATACTCCTTTCTGTCTATATCCCCCAACTCTATTACCACATCAGTTGCAACAGGGGGTAGCCTAGAAAAAAGCCACGGAATCATTTGATTCCCTGTAATGTCTTCAATCCCATGGTTATATTTAAAAGCTGCCCACCAATCCAAAATATCAAGCTTAACCTCAAACATACTTACTGCATCTTTGGGCATGCGAGGCGTCTTAGGATTGGAAGACCTAGAGGACTCTGGCAGAGAACCAGTTTCAAGAGACAACTTTTTCATTTCAAGGGCATGATTCAACTCCATTTCTCTGAGCTTAATTTCTTGATGTTTGCATTTAGTTAGAGCTTGGATTCTTTTAAATTCGAACTCAAGTCTCATTCTTTCCAAAGAGACAAATTCAGGACTTAGTGCTGGATCTGATCGGGTCCCTGTGGTCAAAGGTTGAGGCCTGTGAGCAGGTAGAGGTAAGACAGGGCCTACATTTGGAGACTCTTCTGCCTCATCTAACTCATCCAAAACATTAGAGCTGGGCTCTGACATATTATCATCCTCATCAACATTTTCCACATTTGCTGCAGGTGTGGGGGTTTCAGACCCACTCCTCAGACTTTGGTATTCCAACGACTTTTCTATCAATTCAACCTTTTGCCTTTTACAGTGAGATTCCTAGCTTTACACATATCTCTGAATTGATCAACTGTTAAAGTGACTAGGGTCTCCTGTCTGTAGCTTTCCATATCAGTCATGATAAAACAATTGCTTCTCTAGTGTTGCTTAGCCTTGTGAGGGTTATTTGAAAAAAGGTAAGAGTAGCACTCTAAATGTAACAAGTATACTTTATCCTCGCCACTGTACACCAGTGTTAGGCAGAATCACCTGCAGTACCCTTTGGGGACACTACATGCAATTAAGACTACAAGTGTCAGTACAATTCCACCTTTGGCACAAGTCTGTGCTACACATTTATGTGGTAGCAGTGGCTGAGCAGCCAGACTTATCGCAAGAGTTGAGTGAGCAGTAGAACAAGTTACAGAAAGGACCAACAAATTCAGTGGTAACTCAAGGTTTAGTGGTAAAAGAATATACATTTATTTACACAGTCAGTTTGAAAACATTACACTAGCAAGAGCAGCTCAATATCATATACTAATTTAGTACAAGTACACAACCAATAAGTTACTGAACAAGTTCAGCTCCCCTGAAGTGGGAGCAAATGGCACTTCAGATACTTTGAAAAAGGGGTAAAAAGACAAGGTTATAAGAATCAACAGCACAAATACTTTCATAGGCAGGGCAAAGGGTTTCAGTTCACTACAACCAGAAATTCAATTCAATAGGCCTGGGCCAAAGTCAATGGTTCAGTGTCTTGTATAGGATAGCACAGTTCTGGAAGTAAATGGTTAAGTCTTTGCCACGTATCTGATGAGAATTTGGCTAGGTGAAATGTTTGATGAATGTTTAGGGAAGGACAAGCCTTCGAAGTTGGAGAAGTTTCACAAACTTTCTCCGTGGCCGAAAAGTATTCCGGACCGCGTTTGCACAGTACCTTTAAAGTGAAGAAGAGCTGTAGCTAAGGCAGTTGTTCCTGGCAGTCCGAGCAGATCTCGCTGTTCCTGAGCTTCAGTCGTGGGGACAAGAAGGAGGACGTCGGGAGGTTCCTGCACTGCCCAGGGATGAGGCCACAAACTTGGCAAAAAGTCGGTTTAAGGTGTGAGTGCCTTAAAGTCGACAAGCTGGTTTCCTTCCCCCTGGCTATCCGGTTTTCAACAGCACTCATTAGAAAATTCGACTAGGATGGGGACAATGTCCAGGTGGCTTGCGAGTTGGTTGTTCCCACCAAACTCAAGGGAAAAAGTTAACCTTGAAGGGCTTCTCTGTCGATGGAGTTTCAGGCAATTCGGACCTGCAGCAGTGCTTCACCGGTCGTCCAGGAGTTGCAGCAGTCCTCTTCCTTCCGCTCGTCTTCGGTTCTTTCGTTCCAGTGGTCGACTCTGCTTTCCAAGTCCCAGAGACCTGCTTTTAAACAGTTTTCCCAAATTGATTCCAGCCTGGCTGTCACTCACAAAGCAGGGTGGCTGTCCTTGCCGGACAGCCAGCCGGCCAATCACGCCAGAGTGCATTCTGGTCTCCTAGGAGACTAAGCACAGGGAGTTTCGGGCACCTCCCTCACATCCTATCCATCCCAGACACTCAGGCACCAGAGGAGGGCTTCAGCACTGAATCCCGCCAAAGGCCAACGAAGAAAGGGACCAAACCTAGTTTGACACGCAGAGACAAACACAAGAAGGACTTTTCCTAAAAGAAATGGCAGAAAAAGTTGACCGGAGTCTGTTTTTACAGATAGGTCTTGGGCGCCATATTGAAAAACATAGCTGACACGATTTTTAGCTACCGTTATTCGCGGTCGGGAAAAATCATGGTAGTTTGATCTAAACCACTGCCACCAGCCATTTAAAGTAGGAAAGGGTAACATTTGACTGTTGCATCAGTGTTTTGACTCAGGGGAAGCTAGTCAACCCCTCCAGCACTCTATAGGAAGATAGTGTGTGCTGGGTCTGTACATTTAAAGAGACTATTAAAGTCAATTTAACTTTAGATGCTCTGGGAGACAGTAGTCAGTCCCAGAGAAGTTATTTAAACCTTGGGAAGTCAAAAAAGACATCCCTGTGCCACTGCACTCATGGTGCTGTGTGACACACAGAAAAAGATGATGCCTATGGAGTTGGGTTACAACTCCATAACCAAAGAACACCAAAGTAAAACACACATCAAAATACATGGAAGAGTGGGAAAAAAAGGCTCACACTCTTCCCAGGTAAAAAATCAAATCCTAGAAATCCAGCAAAGTTGCCGGGGGTCTCAAAAGGTAAGGGAAATTAGCACATTCTTGAGAATTCTCCCTAACAGGCACTCTCCCTCTATCTCCCTCTATCTCCCTCTATCTCCTGTTTTGGTCTTATTCATGAGCTGAAATAGTTATTAACATCAAACTTCACAAACCGCACATTCATTTTACTTTCTATCAGCTCACCAATTTTGGATTTCTCAGATTTATCAGAGTGTCACAAGCCCATTTTCATTTATAACTCAAATCACACTCACTGCATATTGTTAATATTTACATATAACTGACAGTCTGCTGGTGATCTTCAATCTGAGTCCTGAATGAGCCCATCACGATGCATGGTTCCCCTATTATTAATGACAAGGTGTCCCATGTTATTTGAATGGCAAGACAATAATATAGAAGCCTTCAGTTTCACCTTCAGACCACCCCTTGGCCCTCTTCCTGCTCCCACCTGAAAGGCTAAAAACCTAGGGGTCATATTCGACTCCACACTCTCCTTCTCGTCTCACATCTCCGACATCTCTAAGAAGTCGCACTACCAGCTGCACCTCCTCAGAGGTATCCTTCCTTTCCTCTCTTTCCCCCAGAAGCTCACTGTCTCCAGAGCTCTGGTTCTCTCTAGGCTGGACTATTGCAACAGCCTCTTTCTAAATCTGCCTGCTTCTACTCTCCGCCCTTTGCAATTTATCCAGAACAGGACTGCAAGACTTGTCCTTGGCCTCAAGCCCAGGGATCATATCTCTCCAGGACTGAAATCTCTGCACTGGCTCCCAGTGGCTGCGAGGATTAAGTTCAAAACCCTCTGCATTGTCCACAAGGCCTTCTGGGGCCTGGGGCCTCAATGCCTTCAACTCTCTCTTCCTAAATACCTTCCTTCTCAAGCTCTTTGCTCATCTGCCTCCAACTCCCTCAGGGTCAGTCGCTTCTCCAAGCAACGAGTTAGGGGTAGATCTCTTTCCTCAGCTGGGGCCTCCCTCTGGAACAGCTTCCCTGCCTCCCTGAAACTTGAGGAGAATCATCTTCGGTTCCGGAAGCACCTAAAAACCTTTCTCTTTGCTTCTGCTTTTTCTCCTCCTCTCCCCTGCTGACTTCCTGGCTGACTCCTGATAATGCACTGGTTACCTGGCCACACTCTGATCTCGGGCCAAGGTCACCTCCCCTGCCAGTCGCACTCCTGCACTGCCTTCCTGGCAACCCCTGCAAATGGGGATTGTTTCTGTATCCCTACAGTCCCACTACCAGCACTTGACACCTGTTGTCTGCACTTACCCTTGCTATTGCAACCTGCTGGCCATACCTTTACCTATTGTTATTTATTCTTGTCCCATGTACTGCACTGACCTCTCCCCTTCCCCCGCACTTCTTCTCCTCCCGCCCCTTCCCATGCACTTGCATGATCTGAATGACACCTGGCCTAGTAGGATCATTGTCTGTCTTCCCTCTGTTCCCCCTCCCTTGCCTCGTCATGCCTTGAAACAGTTGTGTATAGGTGCGTTATAAATGCCATATCATATCAGTTCTGTTGGCTGCCTTATATGGGCCTTCCACAATTATGATCTAAAAACTGTTGTATTTCTTTGGATTGAACTGAAACAGACTAGTTTTCCTGGTGGGCCTCAGCCAAAGGTCTCTGAGTTCAGAAATCCAGATACACAGCGCGGCCGTGCAGTGGGGGAAGCTGCAGTTGCATCATTCAGAGAAAAATAGCATTCTTAAATCGAAAAAGAGCTGTTTTACATATAACATTTTATATTGCCTCTGGGCCCTCTGTCCATTTGTAATGTACTGTTTTAATATAATAGTTGAAAAGACACGAGTCCCTTCTGTATTGTACACACATAGGCAGCAGTTTAACATGGGAAACCGATGTCCATTTTAAAACTCAAAATAAGCCTAGTGTTTTTATTCGTGTCAACGGTATTTCACGTGGCTTCCCTTAGATTTCCAGATCAGAGTCTTGCATTGCATACATTCAATGTAACATGCTTCTATCTGTTTTTCTCAGCCAAATTGTGCCTTTTCCCAGTCTATGGAGTCCAGATTTGCAGCAACACATGTATATTGGAATGCATTGGGCTCATTCAGCAGTTTTCAGTTCAAAGGCACACTCTCCTTCAGCTGAGTGCCTTTCCATCTTGGTTTATTCACTAGACCTCATGTTGGAAAACAATGTTTAGAACTGTCCTGCGTGTTCCAATGGGTCTCACCCATCAGCCGGCTTTACTCTCACAATAGGGGCTTGGCATGGCCTTTTCATTTCTGTCAATCTGGGGTTGAATTTTCACCCCACAGATTTGGGGGCCGGGCGTTTCCTATTACAGCTGGTAAACTGTGGAACCTTCTGCCCCGTGACTTCGTGCCACTGAAAACCATCTTTTCCAGTTGCTTGTTGGATATTTCCTGCATAGTCGTCCTGCTCTGAACTCTTAGCACCAAAAAGCCTTTGGTGTACACTGTGCTGTAAAAGTCACTACATATTAGCGCTCCACCCATTTTAGGGTGCTTTCTATGATGCCCGACTGCCAGGTCAATCGATTTGGTCCATATAATCATCTCCAGCTCGGTCTTGGCGGTCGTTGCTTGGATTGGATAGGGTTCGTACCACCGGAAGGTGGTATGGTCGAGTGGCTGGGTACCGTTCGGGGTACGTGCTTATGTTTGGAGCGGTGGGCATTGTGCAACCTTGCATGGTCGATGGTCATTCTGCCGGGAGTGCGTCTTCCGGTTGGGGGCCCCATCGGGAGGGAAGGGACACTCAGATTTACCCTCTTCAGTCCTCCCTCTGGTCGACTTGTCGACCACAAAATTATTGCTACTTTTGTCATCTCTCAGTGGCCACACCTTTGTGATCCCAGCTAGATGTCCGTAGTGGTTTACATGATCTTCAAATGACCAGTACATATACACACATCCTCCTCCAGGTTTGCAGTAAACCCATTTTCCGACATAAATCTTGGGATTCCTTGGAGTCTCTAATTTCATTGATGGTGGATATATGTCTGACTCCATTAGCTGTTGGCGTAGTCTCTTTCGTCCCATACGTATGATGTCTGTATGTTGGTCATCCTCTGCAGGCAGGAGTAACTTCATTCTGATCATTTCATCTGCCTTCGTCTTAGATCTTGCCATGCATGCCTTCACCCCCAGTAGTGAGGCCAACCCCAGGATAAGGCTTCCTGCCAGTATTTTCAAGCCATCTGATAGCCAGAATGGCATCCAGGACCAGAGGTATGTAAACCAGCTTCTGTCTTTCTTTGTGCCTTTGAATTCTTCTTCTATTTTAGCGTGCATTTTTGCCAATTGTGATACTGCTTCTGATAAGGTCCCATTATCTTCGTTGTTAGCTGGTATGAACGTGAAACAGGAACTTCTTATCTTTGCGCATACTCTTCCTTCCATAGATGTGAGCAGATCCAGGACATACCTATTCTGTAAGGCCAGCAATCGTATAGCTTGTAGCTCTTCCTTTATTGTGCTGAATCCGTTCATTGTTGAGTTTATTGTCATCATTAGCTCCCATCTTGTTATTTGGAGCCATTTTGCATTTGTGTACGTTTGGAACCCGGGATGTATTATCGACGAGAAGAACATTGCAGTCCTGCTGAACAGCCGATGTGATGATGGTACTTCGTTAAGGGCAGTTTCTGATTTGCTCCATAGGTAATTTCCTTGTCGTTTCACATAGTTTGGAATCTTTGGTGGTGTTGGGACCCGGTGGTAATCCAGTTGGGGATAACGATCTCTTCCTTTGTTTGTTGCCTTCATCCATTTTCGTGAAATCGTATATTTTGACATGTTTCTTATGCAATACCAGCAAGGGTACGTTGATATGTGCCAGGGAGCAAATCCCTCCCCAGTTAGGTGGTAGGTTGTCAAATGTCTTTGACCCACAGGCCCAATAATGGTCCATCAGTACCGCTGTGCCTGATCCATTGTCCCTTATCTTCTCTATCGGCCTACATCCCTCGTTTGTCCCTACTTCAATAACCCTGTCGTGTTGGTAGCATAAAGTTGGTGTTGTTAGAGGGATGATTGTTAGTGGCCCATCTTCTTTATCCAGCCATGTCAGCAATCTTGCACTCCTGGCCCACTCTTTGAGGCATTTGTCATTTTCTTCCTGTACCTTGTTTACTGCAGCTTTTGTCAGCGTTAACGGCTTGCTTCCCACCACGCCATCCACCCATCCTTCTTTTGTGTATACTTTTCCGAACACCAACATCTGGGGACGTTCCCAGCAACTGGACTCTCCGCCTGTTTCCCTGGCGTTCCATTTGCACGGCAGGTAATTCAAGGTCACTTCCTTTGTTTCTCCTTTTTCTGCTCCGTCAGTTATATACCATAGTGCTTGGGTGTGCTGCCAGTAATTATCGAACATGGGCAATGTTTTACTGAAGCTGTCCTCGTACAGGTATGTGGCCTTTGATCTCCACCAGACGGTTGCTGTTTTCCTCTGGAATCTCCCTCATGTCTGAAACAATGCGAGATATAATAGACATTGGGCTGTCATTGCTGGAACTTTCATTGCTATGAAGGTCCTGGAGGCATTCATGGCATATGGGATCAATGAGCAGACATAGCAGCTATCCCGTGCTGTATCCTTACGACTTTTGACATATGTTTATACCACATGTTGTTTGTTATGTGTGCCGTACCAGTGAGATGTGTGTCAACCCCATTAACATCAGTACCATCACTACGCTTACCTTTCCTTACCTTTCTATCTGTACTGGTCGTACTACCTGACACATTGCTCCTTGCAGCTTGGGTAGGGGGAATGTTAGTATTTGGGGTTCCAGAAACAAGCAGGGCTGAATACAATTGCCAGATAACAGCGGCTAGTAGTCCGGTGGATAACATGAGCCACAAGGTTGTCAGAACCAGTTTTAACAAAGCCATTATTATATAAATATATATACATACACTTCTTACCACCTTTTCCAGTTGTTGATGAAATGATAAAGTTGCCCGTCTGAAAATTGCTATAAGAAGCGTTATTATTTTAGTATTTATAAGTATTTCAAGCCCGGTTTACTAAATAGTCATTTAATGCCCATGCAAATAATCCTTTTCAGATCTTGCATATGGATCTGTTTCTAAGTATGGGTAGGGCGTCATGGAGTTGTGGGTCCTTTTGAACTGTATAATCTAAAAAAGCATTATAGTACACACAGCGTGGTCTTTGGTCTGGAGTGTGCTGGTCTTCGTATCGCATGAATATATTGATAAGACAACGCTTCAGGGTGTTCAATGGGGGGAATCAACTTTTGAACTTACTCCTCACATTCATTCATACACATTTACTAGACGCAGAACCCTGCATGTGTGTATAAAATGATAATATGCTAAGACATTGTTAACACAGTGCATTCCTAATGAGTGTCTGGCATATCTAGATCATGACATCATCATCATCTTCTACGTGGGTATTTCCTGTAGAATTTTGTATTGTTTAATAGTGTTATTCAGTTTATTAATTCAGTTAAGAGGGCCAAGTGCTTGTGAGCATATAGTCATAGGGTGATTAACACATTCTTGATCACTTGTGTTTATGGAGTATCTACACTTGAAGTTATTGCTAGTGGGGTACTACTGTTATCTGGTGTGTCTGTCGTTGCTGTAGCGTTGGCCCTGTCTATGGCGTGCTGGGATGAGGTTGATGCTTTATAGGGCTTGATGTCATGGCGGTGATACCAAACCGTTTTATCTTCCAGCTTAATGGCCCTATCTACTAGTGCCTCAACTACATGTGACCCTGTAAATCTGGCTGATCTGAGTTCCATTTCCTCAGATATTTCCTCAGGAGCACTTGGTCTCCTTTTTTAATGGGTCGCTCTGGTGTGTGATCTTTAGTGCTGTCTGTTTCTTCTATATCGTTCTCCGACCTCCCCTGTGCACGTCGGATCTGTTGAGAGAAAAAAAAACGCTAGAAATAAGTGAATTGACATATTCATACATTTCATTACTGAGAACTGTGGCGGTCCCTTCGCAGTCTTGGATGGCCCTTGTGGGTGGAGCTTAAGGGGGTGCATTTGACACCAGTCACCACCTCGTGGGGTGTTAGGTGGTGATTCAACCCGGGTTTGTTCCATACCTCAAACAGAGCCAGGTGTAGGCAGTGAAGCCAATTTCTTTTGGTACTTTGCTGTGTTTTGGCTATGCACTCTTTGAGAAGTCCATTGAGGCGTTTACAGATGCCATTGACCTGGGGGTGGTATGCACACAAGAACTTGTGCTTGATCCCTAACAATGTGGTAATGTGTTGGAATAGTGTGTTTACAAAATGGAGACCGTTGTCAGATTGAAGGACCTGGCAGACGCGCCTTTTGGAAATATCTCCCTGACCAGGAATGTGGCCGCCCTTAGGGCATCCGTGTGTGAACATGGCCCCGCCTCTATCCACCTTGAGAAGGGAGAAACCACCACAATCATGTAGCGGTAACCTTGACATACGTTGATCATATCGACATAGTCTGGGTGGAGGTGTAGGAAGGGACCTTCGGGCCGGAGTATTAGTCCTTTGATCACCTTAAGTGTGTTGCCAGCAGTAAACTGTTGGCAGGAGAGGCAATTACTGATAAAATTTGACACATGGGCATTTCATTCAGGGCAGACCCATGATTCCCCAATGCGTGCTGTGATCACCTCTTTCCCTGTGTGTGCAGGATGGTATAGTTGTGTTAATGCTATTTCTAATAATGCAAGGGGTATAACTACCTTCCCTGTATTGTTTTGTCTCCATTGGGCATCTGTAGGGAAAATTGAGCACTCTCTTTTCACCCAACGTTCTTTTTCCATCATTAGGGCTGCTGTCTGCAGCTCCATTACCCGTGTCTGTGGTAGATGGCCATAACCTTCTTTAGCATTTGTCTTGCCCCTCCCCTCTGTATTTGTGTTTCTTTGGAGGTCCCATACTTCTCCAAAATACAAGGCGTCCTTTGCATAGAAGTCTGATGCTTTATTCCCTTTTGATATCGGGTCTTCCCCATTAGTATCTGCTTGGCACTTCACTAATGCGAGCTCTGTTGGATATGTTACGACCACTATTAGTTCCCCTAAGAGGAGAGCTTGCTGTACTGGTGTGCCATCTGTCTGTCTGAACCCTCTTCTCGACCATCTTGCTAGTCTAGAATGTACTGTGGATGTGACGTAGGCACTGTCTGAATAGATAGTAACTTGTTTCCCTTCACTCTCTCTGAGGGCTAATATCAGGGCCACTAGTTCTGCTGCTTGAGCCGAATATTGGGGAGGAAGTTTAACACACCTTACTGCTTCGCTTGTCCAATCATCCCTTAATCTTACCACTGCCACTCCTGTCCTTCTCACCCCATCACCTTGATCAATTGTGGAAGACCCGTCAATGTACAGTACCTCTCCCCCCTCAAGTGCATCTTCCTCTACTTTGCGTGTCTCTGAGTAGTATTCAATAGCTTTAGTACAATCATGGACGTATTCCCCTTCTTCAACTTCTTCTGCCAGGAAGTGAGCTGTGTTGACATTCTTGCATCTCACTATCTTTAGTTCAGGTCGTGAGAGGATCATTTTGTATCCTGTTGCTCTCTGTGTTGTCAGTGTGCTCTTTGGCTTGTGCAGAATCGCGAAAAGGGCATGCTCCACATAAAGTGTTGTGGAACATCCCATGGTTATTGATGATGCTTTTTCTACAGTGAAGGCTGCAGCAGCCAAATGTTGTTCACAAGGGAAATGCCCTGTCATTACTGGGTCTAAATGCCCGCTGTAGTATGCAATTGGTTTGTGGCCTATACTTGTCTTTTGTGTGAGCACTGCTTTCATTACCACTCCATCAGAGTGTGAGAAAATAAAACATTATTTTTTATAATCAGGGGTACCCAGGACTGGTGCGGTTGATATTGCTTCCGTCATTTCCTGTGTCCACCCCAACTTCCTCTCTCCCCTTTGGGCTTCATTGAGGGCTGTAAGCAGAGGTCCTGTGTAGGTGCTGCGGTCAAACACCCATGCTCTGCAATAGTTGCATAGACAGAGGAACTGATGTAATTCTCTTATAGTCTGTGTTTGTGGTGTGTTTAGTATTGTCTGTGACGTCTGTGGTGCTATGTGCCTGCCCTTTTGAGATATTAGTTGGCCTATGTGCCTGCCCTTTTGAGATATTAGTTGGCCTATGTACAGAACCTCCTCCTGGCAGTATTGCAATTTTGCCTTGTCTACCTTGTATCCTGTTTCTGCTAATACTGTGAGCATTTTAACCGAGTCCTTCCTGCACTCAGCTTCTGTGGTGCTGCAGATGAGGATATCATCCACATATTGCAAAATCGTACTCTCTCTCTCAACGTTGCATAGATCCATCTGGATTACTCTGTTAAAAATAGATGGTGACTCGCAGTACCCTTGCAGCAATCTGGTGTGTTTCCACTTTGTGTTGTGGTACATGAAACTTGTTAGGTCTTGCGAATCTGGCTGCAGTGGTATCAGGAAAAGGCGATTTTGAGGTCAATCACGGTGAACCGTGTAGCCTCAGCTGGAATGGCGCAGATTATTCTGGCCGGGTTAGCCACTACTGGGTATTCTGCTTCCACAATGTGGTTGAGGGGTCTCAAATCTTGTATGAAACGCCATGAACACCCGTTTGCCTTGTGGACGGTGTACACAGCATTGCAAGTGGATTCTGATGGGACCAGGATGCTTCTTTCAATGAGGCACTTATCGTCGCAAAAATGCCCTCATTTGCTTTTTTTGACAGTGGATATTGTCTAACTCTGGGCAGGATTGCTCCTTTCTTCAGTTTTATCTTCACTCCCCCTATGCTTTTAATGCACCCTACATCATAGGGGCTTGTTGTTGAGGTGGGTACTTTTCCTAAGTCTTCCTCACAGAAAAGGGGTGGTGCCGGGAGGGGTGCTTCCAATGCCATTGCCATCTTTTGAGCCACCACTCTGTATGTTAATCGTAGCCAGAAGTACAAACTCATACCCAACATCATCTCACTTGTTCCCTTTTCTTGTGAGAAGAGTTCCTCGTCTGATACTTGAGTCAATCAACACCCTTCTGATAGCACTATAACTGCCCTCCACGCCTTACCTTCGTCGTCTAAAGCGTGTACTGCAATCCAATCCTCCCTTGCCACTATTCCTTCTATGTCTATTGACACAAACGTTCCCTCTTGCTCATTTGGTGGTGTCTCTGGCCTAAAGAGGTACTCACCTGGTCTTCTCCACACTTTCCCTGCAATCTCTGGTAGCTATGCCAATACCATGTCTGTCCCGTACTGAATACAAGATCCCCCCTCTGTACACTTTTGCCCCAGTATGCCTGGAGTATTTGCCTTGCTGTGAGCATGTGTATGCCTGGTGTGGAGCATACTATACCTACGTCTGTGACGGAGATGGTCATGTTCAGTCCACTCATTATGTCATGTCCCAAAATGTTTACAGGCGCGTGCTTAGAGTACAGTAGGGGTAGTGATAAGTCATGATCTCCTATAGATAGGGAGATGTTATCAGTAAATGGAACCACTTCTCGAGCCCCGGAAAATCCTTGAGTGTTCATGGCATTGCCTGATAATGTTTATTTTACCTCCTGTATGCATGACCTAGTCGCCCCAGTGTGACCAGAATGGAAAAAGTTTTGTACCTTTATGCGAGGTTCCTCCGCAGGGTTTGGTGTTACCGATAGGATGGGACACAACACGGTAGTCTGTGGGCTGTCCTATTGTGGGTATAGGGAGTGCCCGTTCCCAGTGTAAGGGTTGTGCCCCATTATTGTAACCCCTCCCATTTTGATCACTGGCACCACCGCCGTTGTGTCCATTGGTTGCTGTAAGTCATCCTGTAGTTGTGTCAGTTGCTGTACCTTTTTGTACGTTCTGCTGTTGTTTTTGCTGTGTTTGCTGCTGTTATGGTTGGAATGTCCCTGATACTGTTTGAGTTTGTACCTGTGGCGGGGGTGTGCTTTATGGACCATTGGCTGTTGTCCCGCTTGTTGGTAGTACCCATTCTGGCCACCCTGATAGGTCTGTTGCCCTTGCTCACCCCACCCTTGTTGCTCTGTATTTGCACGTGCAAGAAATATGGCCTAACTGTCTGCACGTCCAGCACTGTGGTGGTTCTCGCGCCTGCCATGGGAATCCTCCTCCTCCCTCCCCTTGGCCTTGCAATCCCTGTTGTGGATAGCCCCGGAACCCCCCTCCAGGATGGTGTGCTTGTGGCCCAAAGCCCCACCCCCTTGTATATCCTCCCCTTCGTCTAAAATGTTGCTGGTACCCGTCCATACCCATGTATCCCCCCATCGGTGGTTGGTACTGCTGGGATGTGTTATATTGTGGCAGCTGCTGCTGGAGCGGTGGTTGGGACACTGCTATCTGGGTTGGCGGTGCAGGGCTGGATATTATTGCCCCCTCTAAAGCGTATTTTGACAATTTCTTCTGCACTAATTTAGCTTTGTCTGTTTTTCTATCCTCCACCTTTTGTTTCATCTTCTCCTGCCATAACCTAGAATGGTGCACTATTGTTAGCTGTATTTCTGACCATGTTTTTGCATCCATTGCCACTAATTTCTTCAGTTGTCTTTGCACTGGCTCTGGCAACCCTTGTATTAAGATGTGATAGATAATAGCTATTGTTTTGTCCCACGGCTCTCAAGTTTCAAGGCGCCAAAGCGCTTGAATCTCTTGAATGTAGCTAACGGGATCCTCATCGTCACGCATCTTGTGTGATGTAATTGCCCCTATGTCTGAAGTGTCAGGGTATTGTGTCCTTAGTGACTGCCATACCGCATGCCTGCAATTTGCAAATGGGAACCCGTCATGTGTTGTTTTTTGTGTCGTCACCCCTGGAAACCCCGCCCTCCTCCAGATGTCATCTGCTGCATCACCCAGTATTGATAGTAGCAACCCCTTGACGTCCCCCACTGCCAGCCTGTGCCGCACCATCAATCCACTTCCCTGCTCCTCCACTTAGGTATGGTAACCCGTACTTGTCCATAGGTTAGGGCATGTCATGGTCGGGTAGGTCGCCTGAGTGCTCCTGTCCGTCCATAGAGTTAATAGCATGTAGCGTCTGCAAGCCTATACACAAGCTCTTCTGGCATCTTGCGTTTCTGCGGTGCTGTAGCGGGCATATGTGGCAAAATAATAAATATGCAAACAGTATGTGTATGTCACTGTCCTCTAGCTCATAGAACTGTACGCATATGTTCTTCTAGTGGGTTGGTGTGTGAGTGTCCCGACTGTGCAGGTTGCATGTGTGCTTCCTGTCTAACGTAGCTATGTCGTCATGGCGTCTCTAACAACCTGCAGCATGGCTTGCGGGAACGTCAATCGATTTGGTCCATATAATCATCTCCAGCTCGGTCTTGGCAGTAGTTGCTTCGACTGGATAGGGTTCGTACCACCGCAGGGTGGTATGGCCAGGTGGCTGGGTACCGTGCATGGTGCGTGCTTATGTTTGGAGCGGTGGGACTTGGTGCAACCTTGCATGGTCGATGGTCATTCTGCCGGTGCTTCTTCCGGTTGGGGGCCCCTTTGGGAGGGAAGGGATACTGGGATTTTCCCTCTTCAAATTCATCATTACCACCACATCCACTGCTTATATTAACTTACTCTGCATTCAGAAAATATGTCCATTTCATACTCACCACTCCATGAAAACGTGAATGTCCGCCCTCATGCTAGCAAATATGACTACTGCTCTTATCCACTACTTAAATGTTAAGATGAGTATTGTGACTGTTAGGCAGAATCACATGCAGTACCCTTTGGCGACACTACACAGAATGAAGACTACAGGTGTAAGTATAATTTCACAATTTCACCATTGGTACAAGCCGGTACTACACAGTTATGTGGTAGCAGTGGCTGAGCAGCCAGACTTATCTCAAGAGGGAAGTGAGCAGTACAAGATGTTACACAAAGGACTTGCAATTACAGTGGTTCAAACTTACACTTACTCAAGGTTTCTTGGTAAAAGAATATACATTTATGTACAGTCAGTTGATAAACATTCCACTAGTAAGAAGCAGCTCAATATCACACAGTAATACACTACAATACTAAACCAATACGTTTCTGAACAAGTTAGGCTCCCCTGAAGTGGGAGCAAAATGGCACTTTAGTAACTTTCAAAAGGGGCAGAAAGACAGGGGTTATAAGAATCAAAGCACAATCTCTTTAATAGGCAGGGCAAATAGTTTCAGTTCACTACAACAGGCAATTCAATTCAAAAGGCCTGGGCCAAAGTCAATGGTTCAGTGTCTTGGATAGGATAGCACAGTTCGGGTAGTAAACAGTTAAGTCTGCCAGAATAAAAGGTATATGTCGGTTTAGGGGAGAACAAGCCTCCAAAGTTGGGAAAGTTTCACAAACTTTCACTGCGTCAGAGAGGATTTCTTTACCGCACATGCACTGTACCTTAGAATGAAGAAAAGCTTTAGCCGGCTCAGTTGTTCCTTGCAGTTCCTGCAGATCTCGCTGTTCCTGAGCTTCAGTCGTGGGGACAAGGAGGATGTCGGTAGGTTCCTGCACTGCCCAGGGAAGAGGCCACAAGCTTGGCAAAACGTCAGTTTAAGGTGTCAGTGCCTTAAAGTCCACGAACTGGTATCCTTCTCACTGGCTATCTGGTTTTCAACAGCACTCTGAAGAAAATTCGACCAGTATGGGGACAGTGTCCAGGTGGGTTGAGAGCTGGTTGTTCCCACCAGCTCAAGGAAAGAAGTCGTCCTTGAAGGGCTTCTCTGTCGAGGGAGTTTCAGGCAATTCGGACCTGCAGAAGGGCTTCACCGGTGGACTAGGAGTTGCAGCAGTCGTCTTCCTTCAGCTCGTCTTCGGTTCTTTTGTTCCAGTGGTCCAATCTACTTTCCAAGTCCCAGAGATCTGCTTTTAAACAGTTTTCGCCCATTCATTCCAGCATAGCTGTCACTCACCTAGCAGGGTGGCTGTCTTTGCCGGACAGCCAGCCAGCCAATCACACCAGAGTGCATTCAGGTCTCCTAGGAGACTAAGCACAGGGAGTTTCGAGCACCTCCCTCACATTCTGTCCATCCCAGACACTCAGGCGCCAGAAGAGGGCTTCAGCACTGAAGCCCGCCAAAGGCCAACGAACAAAGGGACCAAACCTGGTTTGGCATGCAGAGACAAACAGTAGAAGGACCTTTTCTAAAAGAAACGGTGAAAAAAGTTGACCGGAGTCTGTTTTTACACATAGGTCTTGGGCGCCATATTGGAAAACATGGCTGACCTGATTTTTAGCTACTGGTGTTCGCGGTCGGGAATAATCATGGTAGTTTGTTCTAAAACCACTGCCACCAGCCATTTCAAGAGGAAAGGGTAACATTTGACTGTTACATGAGTGTTTAGACATAGGGGATGCTAGGCAACCCCTCCAGAACTCTATAGGAAGATAGTGTGTGCTGGGTCTGTACATTTGAAAAGACTGGTAAAGTCAATTTAACTTTACATGCTCTGGAAGACAGTAGTCAGTCCCAGAGAAGGTATTTAAACCCGGGTCACTCCACTGAGGGTGCTGTGTGACACACAAGAAAAAGATGATGCCTATGGAGTTGTTTAAAACTCCATATCCAAAGAACACAAAAGTAAAACACACATCAAAATACATGAAAGAGTGGAAAAAAAGGCTCACACATCCTAGAAATCCAGCAAAGTTGCTGGGGGTCTCAAAAGGTAAGGCAAATTAGCACATTCTTGAGAATTCTCCCTAATAGTGAGAAATTAAATGAGCATCAAGTCCAGTCTGCATTGTGTGCTCAAAATAAATGCATACGTAAATCGCTATCACAGACTTATGTGTTAAATATAAAAATCTATGTCAATATTTATGTTCCCGAAATTCTGTTCGATTTTAAGCAAAGTTGCCAGATAAAGGCCTCACTACGAGTATGGTGCTAAGTGGTAAATGTGGCAGTAATTACGTTACAACCACTTTTACCATTCTGCAGTATTATGTGTTCCAGGAAATGGACACTAGTTCCAGCGGAATTAGCACCGTTGGAAATTACCAAATGGGTGGTAATTACGCTAAAAACACAGTGCAATTACCTGAACCTGGGTGGTGGTAAATGGATGCAGGTGATGGTAATCAAGCCAGAAGTGCCCCCGGCCCACTCAGGGGTGGTCCACACAGCTCACACCTGCCCCAAACACAATTTCCAATCACTTGCTGCCACTAGCAGTCACGAAGTGCGAGATGCACCCCCTCATGCTCCACATTGAGTTGCAGTGGCTGGAACAGAAGCACATGGTACATGGCAAAGAGGGGAGGAGGAGATGGCGTGCAAGGTGTGCACCCATTCCACGGATCAGGCCCTCACCCTGACCATTGATGGATGCCCAGCAAATTACACTGTACCGGCTGAACAGGGAGACAATAGCCGAGGTACTGGCCATGTTGCATGAAGACATACAGAGAAGGGTCAACATCAGGACTGCCCTGCCCCCTCTGCTGAAGCTAGTGTCCGTGATACATTTCCCGGCCAGTGGCACCTTTCAGCACACTGTGGGATGCTCCATGGCATGTCCCAGCCGACTTTCGGAGTTGTGCTTGGGCAGGTGCTGGAGGCTCTTCTGTACCGTGCATTTTGACACATCTCCCTGCCCACCACCAGGGCCCAGACCAATGCCACTAATGCACTTGACTGCACCCATGTGGCACTGGTTGCCCTCCAGGCATTGGAAGAGGCATTCTGCAACAGGAAGCACTTCCACCCCCTGAACGTGCAGGTTACTTGCAATGCTGACCTGACCATCACACACTGCTGCGCATGCTTCTCTGGATCCACGCATGACACCATGATCCTGTGCAATAGCACCCTGCCATCATACGTGACGAGGCAAAGAGGCCAACGCACATGGATTCTTACAAGTGCTGTTACACAATGCAATCTCGCAGCACAGGTTGAATGCATGGTCAGGATCATGCAGGCTGCATTGACTCTGCGAATGCTGATATGCCCTTGTCAGCTCTCTCGCCCTCTGCCCCACATCCGTCAGGGCAGCAGTTCACACAGATGATTGCCGTATCACACGGTCCAAGGGCCTTGCAATCCTCTGTGAGGCCCTCTGCACAGAGTCAGGGATTGCTTGCAGATGCTGCACTTGTGTATCCGCAACTGTCTGTAGGTTGATCTGCTGCTGCTCCATCATGTCCAGCCCCCTCCATATAGCACCAACAGAATGCTGTGCAATGGGCTGTGGGCTATGGGGAGGGCTGGGCCTGAAGCAGGGGTCTCAGAACCCCTGTTGTGTGGGCCACTAGCATCAGTGTCACCCTCCGATTCCGGGCCATGCTGTACATGTGCATGGTCATCTTGCTCAGGTGGCGAGGGGGTATGTGTCATAGGGCAGATGGGTGGGTGTGGCTGCAGATTGATGTACACGGGGTCCGCATCTGGGTCCTTGAACAAAAACACAGGGGCTGGCTGTGGAGTGGTTGTTGCAGCTGCTAGGGGTGCAGCACCTCCAGCTGCTTGTGTAGTGCTCTCATCAGGTGCACTGCCAGCAGTGGCATGTGTAATGCTGCTGGGTTGGAAACTTGGCTCACTGAAGCGGACTGTGGCAATGTCTCCACTTCTTGTGGATGGCATGGCGCTGCTGGGCCCTGGTGCCTCGCTCCTGCCCTTTTTCCTGTGTTTCCCATTGCTGGGCGGTGCAGGGGTAGAGGTTGTTGTGGTTGCACCGATGGCTCTGCCATGGGACATAGATGGGCCTGCATCCTCCTTCTGAGTTGACTGTGAACTTGTTGGGTAGACAATGACATGCTATAAGTCATCATGCATGGTCTAAGATCATCCTCCACACATGCGGTCTGATGTGCAGGGTTGAGTGCAGCCCAATCCAGATGACTAATGCAAGGTGGGGGAGGTGTCTGCTGAGGGTGCATAGGCTCTTTGCCTGTTGGGCTGGCAATGTGAGCTGTACATGTGGTTGTGCTGGGGGTTCACTTTGGCACTAGGGGTACTGTGCATGGTTGCATGGTCTCACATGCACATTTTAACTACAGTGCATGTGTATTTGCACAGTCGCCCATCTTCCCTTGCATACGCATGTGGCGGCATTGGCTTTGGATGCATTAGCATGTGGTTGCACATTCCCTTGTCCATTCGGCCCGTCTGTGCTGAGGAATACATGCATGGAATGGTCATGTGTCCAGTGCATTGTCATGGGAGGGGGACATTCATACTCACCAGCTTCACCTATGCTGCTGGCTCCTAACTCAGCACTCCCAACACTAGCCATTAGTCACCACGCACAAATGTCCCTCTACTTCTGTACCAGTGTACCTATCGCAGAAGCACAGAAAAGCGCAAACTGCAAGACCTACCAGCACTTCCAACATGCACCGTCTCCTCACCCCAATATTCAGGCATCAGAGATCAGTGGCATTAAGATTTCCAGTCCTTGCATCTAAGAACTGGAATGCTCTGTCTCTGAGAACCGAATAATCACATTGGACCTTCCCAACCACCTCAAGACTCTGCTTTTCTCACACAAGTTGAACAGAGGACCCTTGTTTCCTAAGATTGCATCACCATATCACTTGGGTCCGTTAACCACTGACCCATTAGATGACCAGGGGGTCTCTCCCCAGCTCCCGTCCTCCTGACACATACTCACTCAAGTCATTATTGCTAAATGTCATACCTACGTACCTATTTATTTGATGTATTTATTTATTTATTGGATATTTATAAAGTGCTTCATTATGAGTGTGCTAGTCCAGTAACAACAGTGCTGGTAAGCCTACCAACACCGTTGTTACCGGACCGGCACACTACGAGTCAGCGGGCGGGTGATGTTCCACCCGCAAGGGTCAGACCTGACGGACGGAAGGGCACTGCACTCGCCCGCAGAGTTCCACAGAAGCACCGGCAGCGTTATTAACGGTGCCGGTGCTTCAGTGGTCCCCAGTCCGACTCAAATGGGAATGGAGATTTACAATTACCGGCACCTGACTTCCCGGAACGCCGGCGTTGTAATGCCCCAGTGTTTCCAGCAAGCCAGGCACCGGTAAAACTTACAAGTCCGGCGGCAACCTGCTGGTTTTACCGACACGGTTACCGCTGGACTTATAATGCGGCCCAGTGTTTCAAAGCACTACAAGGCACAGGGAAGGGACCAAAGGAGCAAATAAACAATGGAAATAACAATTAATAAATAGAAAACAAACAGCGGTCCTACTAGGCCTTGTGACATTTGGAACGTGCAAGTGCAGTGAATAGAAAGGGAAAAAAGGGGATGGGGTGAGGGTAAATGCTATTAGCGTCCCCTAGGAGAGAACGTGGCACAGGTGCCCGTTGGGGAGACCACAGAAAAATGTATGGGCAGGGATTCCCCAGGCAAAGAGGGAGGTCTACTGCCAAACAGGCAAGTGTGGGTGGAGGCAAACCACCCAACACACGGGTGTGGGCCCGGTGGGGGTGAATGGGCAGAAGGCCAGGACCCTATTGTACTCTTGAAGGGACCAGGCTGCCAATCTCATTGACCGAGGGGATGGTTAGCATGGGAGGGGGAGAGGGAAGGAGAAGGAGAAGAGAAAAGGTCTTGAGTTGTTTGCAGAACTTGAGGTGGTCCAGTTCAAGATGGAGAGAGAGAGAGGGAGATTATTCCATAGGATGGAGCTAGCTGAGGAGAGAGATGTACCCCCATATCTCTGCTTGGAGTAGTGTTTGATCAGCAAAGAGTTGGAGCAAGAAGATCAGAGGGATCTGGAAGGAGAGTATTTAGTAAGAGAGAGTTGCAGGTAGTGTGGTCCCAGGCCCCAGACCTTACAGAGCCTTGTGGATGATGCAAAGCGTCTTGAATTTGATCCTTGCCGCAACCGGGAGCCAGTAGAGGGACTTTAGAGCTGGAGAGATACGGTCCCTGGGTTTGAGGCCAAGGATAAGTCATGCAGCCCTATTCTGGATTAGTTGAAGAGGATGGAGCAAAGACAGAGGCAGGTTGAGGAAGAGGCTGTTACAGTAATCTAGCCTGGAGAGGACCAGAGCTCTAGAGAAATTGAGCTTTCTGGGGTAATGGGAGGAAATGGAGAATGCCTCTAACAAGTTGAAGTTGAAAGTGGGCCTTCTTGGCAAGGTTCAAGATGTGAGAAATAAAGGAGAGAGAGAGAGGAGTCGAAGATTACAACAGATTCTTGTTTTAGATTTTTCTTTATATAAGCGAGAAATTATATAATTTGACCTCGAAGTACAGCTTTAAAACAATCCCAGTTATTAACAATGGACGTATCTTGAGTATTATTTTCAACAAAGAAATTGCTATGCGACTGAGTAATGAAGGGTGTACATAACTCATCCCCCAATAGAGCTGTTTTAAATCTCAATCTATTATATTTATGACTATCTTGTAAAAGTGTGAGTTGAATATGGACTGTAGCATGATCTGATAATGATATACAATCTACATGACCATTGAGGAGAAGATTTGACATGGATTCAGACAGGAGGAACATATCATCTATTTGAGAAAATAATTGTGGTGGTTAGAAAAGAAAGTGAACTCTAAATCCGACGTTATATGCCATGCATCAGTGATGTCTAATTCAGAAGGATCCGGGGAAGTGGGACCATAAACATTAAGGATGGTATATTCAACAGATTCCACCACAATTTTAACTAATACCCACCTTCCCAAATCATCAGAGTCTGTCCCAATAACGTTGCATTTGAGTGCTTTATTGATGAGAGTAATTACTCAAGACGTCTTGCCTTGTGCTGCTCTTGACTTGATCCACACAGAGGCGATTAGGTTTAGCGGCTTCAGCCTGTGAAAGATGTGTTTCCTGAATGCACGCAATCAATGGTTTTGTTCTTTTAAGATGGGGCAAAACCTTCTTTCTTTTAATATTAATAGGGTTGTATAATCCATTTGCATTCCAGAAGGTTATATTAAGTGAAATGTGTTAGACTTAGGTGCACACAAAAAAAGAACGCATTAAAAAAATCAAGATTCCTAATATTAAAGGCAGGCATATATGGTTATCTTGGATGCACTTATGACATTAGGCATAGAAATATAATTACACACATGTTTATCATATATAGGCAGATTTTCCTGCACAACTAGTAACACAGAAGGAAAGACACACAGGGAAGAGAGGAAGACAAAAAGAGTCAAAATGAAGAACTTCCATAAGAAAAAGCAAGCTCCAACTATAGATAAGAAGGTGGTTATCAGGAAACAGTCACACTAATTCATGTTGATTATAATATAGCCGGGGTGGAGAACCTAATGAGAGAAGGCCAACTGCACCTCCACTCCGACAGTAGTTATCAGTGATAGGTCATAAAGATATATATCATTGAATCTTATGAGTCTGTTCGGGTAATAGGTTATGATGTATCCTTTTCCTCTATTCTGTGAGTTTGAATAAAGTTTCTCAGGTCTGTTGGTTTTTCAAAGGTAGCAGAGTGACCATTAAGGGTAATGTTGAAGATTACTGGATGAATGCTACCATATCTTGCATTTAGTTGCCTTACAGCTGGTCTAAATGTGAGGGATATATAAATCTGTCTTCTAACCCATAAAAGTTGCTTAATTTGTTTCACCTTGTTCATTTTGAGCCCTCTAAATATTACATTTTATTGAAGCTCGAAGATCAACGAGCTTTGGGAGCATAGAATAAGGAAGAAAAGATTGATAGGTCTATCTTTTTCAATGCCCTCAGGAAAGCCCACATTGCACAGAGTATTTCTTCTATTTCTATTTTCAAGGTTTTCAGATTGCTTTTGTAGGGATTGGACTGTGGTTTCTAATATTGCAATCTTCAGGTAACATTGTCTGCATCGCTCACTCATAGCTCCACTTCTATCATCCTTGACACAAAGGGAGACCATTTATCGTCTAGCTGAGGTAATTTAGCATTAGTGGCCTCCATGAAGGGCTTCCGGGCCCTTATTTTCATTAAGATGGTTTGCATAGCCGGATCTAGAGTATCTTCATTTGGTGCAGGTTTGTTGCTTTTTTGCCGTTTAAAAGTATTAGATGGTGAAGAGGTCACCTCTTTGGCTTGGGCCTTTTTTGAAGACTCCATGATTAGCTGACCCTTAATAGCTTAGAAACTTTAAAGCTATAGGGCGACAGGAAGCGCGCAGGATCAATTGGTCATGAACATATGCAGGGCTCAATGCGCTATTGTATAACTGCCTTTATTAGTATATTATTCCACCTGTGTTAGCTGTAGAACGCCACACATTAACCACTGACTTCTGTAATATATACTGAATCAGCAAGCGTGCACAATAAGAACCATCTTTGATGCACATAACTTGGTTGCATATGAGTTTGAGGCTGTTTTATATTTTCTTATTTTATAAACACCAAAATACACATTGGGCCTCATTACAAGTATGGAGGTAGCCATGCCGCCTTTAGCAGCATGGCTACCCCCATACCGGGTACCAGGTCCGGGTTCCCTGAATGGGGAAATACCGGGCTATTCCGACATTGGAGGGCCCGGTATTTCCCCATTGAAGGAACCCGGACCCGGTACATCCCCCTTCCGATTTGAGCCCCCAAAGGGCTCAATGGGAATGGGGAGGATGCTAACAACGGGCCTGTTAATTACGGGCCCGTAGTTAGCATCCTGGTCTGCTCGCAGGACCCGCTAAGGATGCCTGGTTTTACCAGGCGTCCTTAGCGGGTCCTGCAAGCAGACCTCGTAATGAGGCGGTAGAGGGTTAACGGCGCCGGCAGCTCTACCGGCACCATTAACCCTCTACTGCCAGGGTCGTAATGAGGCCCATTGTCTTTATGGCACGGCAAATGGGGCCATGGGCCGACAATCTGGGGAGCTTGGGGGGCCACCTATCACCAAATCTGGGGGGATGGGAGGGGTCCAAATACTTGCCGTACACCATTGTGAAATGTAGTTGTCATTTGTTTGCCCAGTATCTTTAACAAAGCAGCAGATTTCCTCTTTCATTTTGAGCCTGTAGTCAGCACACATTAATTGGCGAGTCGGAATTCACTGGAGGGGCTCCCTGATGGAGCCTGGTTTATGGGCCTAACTTGTGCGCGCATTAGCTTGGCTTGCTTTACAGTTTGTAAGAAAGCACAGACCATAGATCTCCATGATTAGCTTGTTTTCTTTCTTTCCGGTCACTTTGGGCCAGGGGCCTGAGCTGGGATTGGGTGCTTGTCTTGGAAAGAGCAGGACATGGTAGACGCATACTTTGCAGAATCCTTTTTTGAGATTACGTTAGGTAAAAAAATAGTCTTTTTTGTAATTAGATCACTAAGGATACCTATATGTTGTTTGAAACAGAGTCCCCCAATCCACGGCAATATATGTCTGTGCCATTTATGAACACAGAACCTAGTTGTCTATAAGATAGCTCTGTGGGTTGAGCGGTTGCTGCTGCAATCTTTGTGTGATCGCGTCTGAACGTTGCAGGTTGCAGTCCAGGCAAGGCCAACTAGAACCCCTCCCCCCCACCCTCTGTCTTCTCCTTTCCTCTTTTCTCCCCTGATGAGGTCGTTAGACAAGTCCGATCTATGAAAGCCTCGTCAAAACAGATCCATCTAAAATCATTAAGGACCACATTGACACCCTTGCTCTGGCCCTTGCCAATTTTTGCAACTACTCCTTTGCCTCAGGAGCCTTCCCCTCCCCTCTGAAGCACTCCCTTGTGCATCCTCTTCTCAAGAAACCCACAGTTGATCCTTCCTGTCCGGCTAGCTATCACCCAAATTCCATTACTCCCGTTCTGGGCAAACTCCTGGAAAAGCTGACCTTCTCTCAGCTTAACCTTCATTCTGATTCTGTTGGCTCTCTACATGACCACCAGTCTGGCTTCAGAGTGGCCAGAAGTACGGAAACTGCTCTCCTGAACATCCGTGAAGATCTGCTCTCAAACCTTGACTCAAATATACCCTGTTTCATCATCCTACTTGATCTCTCTTCTGCCTTCGACACGGTCAACCATACCATCCTGCTCAACCGTTTCTGCGATAACCTGGGTATCACCGATCAGGCTCTGGCCTGGCTGACCTCTTTCCTTTCTGATCAACCCTCCCAGGTCCAAATGGGGTCCTTCCTATGATCTATCTTCCTCTCTACCTGTGGTGTTGCCCAGGGGTCTAACCTCTCTCCCAGGCTTTTCAACCAATACCTGGCAACTCTTGCCCACTGCATTGCCATTTTCTGCTAAAACTTCCAGTGCTACGCTGATGACACTCAGCTCGTTTGCAGGCTGCCCTCGGCCACCTCCTCTCCCTCTCTCATCTCGGATTGCCTAACTGCCATTCAAGGTCAGTGTGCCGCCAATGATCTTTGTCTGAATGCCAGCAAGACGGAGATCCTCCTCATCGGCACACCTTCACCTTCACCAATGCTTCCCCTCACTCTCTGGCCGGCCTCCCTTGGCCATCCTCCTACCCCCACCTGAGAGGCTAAGAACCTCAGGGTCATCTTTGACTCCACACTTTCCTTCTCCGCCCACATCTCTGAGGTCTCTAAAAAGTCAAACTTCCTACTGCACCTACTCAGAGGGACTCTGCCTTTCCTCTCGTTCCCCCAGGTTATCTCTAGGTTGTACTATTGTACTATTGTAACAGCCTCTTTCTAAAATCTACCTACCTCTACTCTCTTCCCCCTGCAACTAATTCAGAACAGGACTGCAATCTCTGAAATCTCTCCATTGGCTCCCAGTGGATGCAAGGATTACATTCAAAACCCTCTTCATTGTCCACAAGGCTTTCTGGGGCCTGGGTACAACATACTTTCAGCTATCCCTCTGCAAATACCTCCACTCTTGAGCTCTTCGCTCCTCTACCTCCAACTCCCTCAGGGCCAGTCGTTTTTCTAAGAAACCAGCTGGGGGTAGATCTCTGTCTTTGGATCGGGCCTCCCTCTGGAACAGCCTCCCTGCCACTCTAAAACTTGAGAAGAACCATCTCCGGTTCCGGAAGCACCTCAAGACCTTCCTCTTTGCTTCTGCCTTCACTCCCCCTCTCCCCTGTTGATCTGCTCTCTCTTGGCACTGTGCACCTGGCCACCCTCTGTCCCCTGTGCTCAGGTACCTGCTCACCCTGCCACCCACCTGCACTGCCTCCTGGCTACCCCTTGCACTGGGGACTTTATCTGTACCTATACAGTCCCCCCCTCCCCATTGTCTTCTTTTTCTGCACTTATCAGACTTACCCAGTCTGTTGCCTTAAACACAGCACTTGCCACTTGCTGGCTGCACTACCACTGTTTATTGCCTCCATTATCTATGTATTTTTTATTTATTATTATTTATTCTGTTCTCCTCTGCTCCGCAGTTTCCACTCTCCCCCTTTCCATGCACTTTTCTCCCTTTCCCTTTCCCATGCACTTGCGCGTTCTCAATGTCACTGGGCCTAGTAAGATCAGTGTTGTTGTTCTCCCCTGTTTCCCCTCCCTTGCCTTGTCGTGCTCTTAAACACTTGTGTCCGAGTGTGATACAAATAAAATATCATATCATAACTAAGCCGTTATCCTTCCGGGGTCGATAGGTTAGCACCAACTTCATTTGAATGATATCGTATGTACATATGTTCTATGTAAAGCGCTTTGTTGATAACGCTAAATGAATAACTCTTCATTAACCTTTGATTTTGGTGCAACGTTTGCTATTCTGTGTGCTCCTGGTAAATCCAGGAGTCTGGCGTGGATTTGCATTTCACACGGGTAACCTGGAAGCAGTGTCCCATTTGCCATGTTATCCTATTACAGAACACTGAAAGCGTATACATATTACAGTGAGGCTTGTATGTCCCTTTAAGTTTCTCCTCCTCTTTCACACTCCTTTTACACATTTCATATCTCTCAGCCCTCCACCTGCGCCCTCTGTGTTTCTCTCCTACTATGGCACGTCTCTTTTAGAAGCCCTGCACTTCTTTCTAGCTCTCCTTGTCCTCCCTCTCACTGGCCACCTTTCTTGTCCAGTTTACCGCTTTACTTGTCCTCTAGACTGTTACTCCTAGACATCCCTCGTGGACTAAAATGTGGTTTCTCTCACTACTCACTCTCTCACTAGGTTTAGCCTCTCCCTGCTCCCCCACACTTTCCTTATCCCTCACTCATTCCATCTTCTCTCACTTCTCTATACCTTGACTGTACTGTCTTTCCTCTACATGATACACTCATTTGTCACCCCTCCCTTGTTTCTCCCGCCACTGTCTCTCATCTCTCGTCCTGTTCCTCGCCCCCTTCTCAGTTCTGTCCCTCTCCTCAGTCACCTTCCTCACCTCTCCATTATTGACTCACCATCATTGAGCTTGCATCCCTTCCTTGTCTTTTCCATATGCTGTGTCCCTTCTCTCTCCTGACCCCTGATTTCCTTCTTTGACATTGCCTCCTGCCTCATTGCCTTTTTCTTATTGTGTGTATGTTCTCTCCCCCTCTTCTACCTCATTGTGTGTGACAGTCTCTGCTCTGTCCTTTCTTGCATCTTCCTACAATATCTCTGGGTTGTTACTCCTTTCTTAATTCTCTTCCTCACCCGTGGAACCTCTGCCCTCACTGTCGTCTGCCGCCTTCGACTGCCACTTCTGCTGCACGCGCTTTCTCTTGTCTTTGCCTCATTTCCACTGTTCCCTATTTTTCCTCACCCTCTGCTTGCCTCGCTCTTCCTGTGCATGTTCCTTGTCTCCCTTCACTGATCCCCTGATTCACCTTCATTATCTTTAACGTCTGTCTCCACTCTCTGTTGAGCCACACCTCTCTCTGCCTCTCTCACACTCCCTATTGCTCGCACTCTCTCCCTCTCTCCCTTTCATGCTTTTACTCACGCACTTGTTCACTCCCTCTCTTTCTCACACCCTTCCTCTCACTCACACTCACTCTCTACCTTGCTCTCTCCCACCTGCTCTTATTATGTCTTATCCTCCTTGCCCATCCTCCCAATCTCTGTTTATCTCTCTCCCTCTCTCTGCCAATGTTCCTCCCCTCTGCTGCTCGATGATCACCACTAGTGGTGTACCAGGTCGCCAGCGGAATGGCTGAAATCTGGTCAATCAGATGTTATTTGATTTCCATGCCTGCCCTCACGATAGTGTTTGCTGCTAGAAGATTAACTGGAAGGGTATAGATGGGAAAGGGAAAGCATGTGAGGATTGATAGTCAATGCCCTGGTGACATTGGGCCTCATTACACGTAGTGCGGTAAGGGTTTACCGGTACCGGTAAGGGCACCGGTACCGGTAAACCCTTACCCCCTTACTACGAGGTCCCTTTGCGGGTTGGTACTTTAACGCCTGCTGTTTAGCAGGCGTTAAAAAACAACCCGCAAAGGGACCAGGGTTTTAATTACGGTACCGCAATTTGCGGCACCGTAATTAGCGCCTTCCCCATTCCCATAGAGCCCTATGGGGCAAAAATGGGAATGGGGAAGGGCAATGGGGGAAGGGGGAATTACCACCCCGCCAACCTTGGAATAAGGCGGTAATTCCCCTTTCCTTCAAGGCGGTGCCGGTATTTTACCGGCATGGACCAAGGTGCTAATAGCTCCTTGGTCCTCTGCCTACCGTGTAATGATGCCCATTGACTTCTGACATTGGGCCTCATTCCGACCCAGGCGCTAATGGGTTAACGGCGCCGTAAAAGGCTGCAGCGCCGTTTTCCTATTAGCGCCTAATTACGAGGTCCCTTTGCGGGACCCGACCTTAACGGCTGGTGTAGACCAGCCGTTAAAGTAGGGACCCGCAAAGGGACCTTGGTGCTAATTACGGTGCCGCAATTTGCGGCACCGTACTTAGCGCCTTCCCCATTCCCATTGAGCCCTATGGGGCAAAAATGGCAATGGGGAAGGGCCATGGCGGCATGGGGAATTACCACCCAACCAACCTCGGAATGGGGTGGTAATTCCCCATTCCGCCATGGCGGACTCCGGCATAGACCATGGTGCTAGTAGCACCATGGTTTAGCGCCGGAGACCTAATGAGGCCCGTAACACTCTTCTTTGGTCTGTCTAAGTTGTTAATTATCTATGTTAAATTATGAGTGTGGCTTTTTCAAAAATCTAGGGACAATTTTAGCAGATATGGCCGGGTACGTGAAAATAATTTGCCCAAGGTCACACACTTTAGTTAACTAACAGTGATGGGATTTGAGCCCAATCTGCAATTTAGGCACTTGACCATACATCTACTCGGCATCGGTCTAATTTTTAAAATCATGTAATACAACAACCTGATCAAATATATAAATCCGTAGACAAAAAAGTTACAAATAAGATTCAGCAGAATCTGAGGAAAATGTGAAGTTCCTAAAGAGCAATCGGACATCACATAAATGCACTTGACAGTTTATAAAGGGGGCCAGAGATTTAATAGGCTTGAAAGAAGATACAGATTTTAGTAGCCATTTGGAGCTATGTGAGCGCTTTCAGATGCAAAAGCCAGGGTGCCTCCATCACATCCGTTCTCATCATTCAAACATTACTGCAGAAGTTGGAAATAGCTGCATGTTACTACTTGTTAAAGAGCTACTCATTGCAGTAGGCAAGGGGATGAACGTGTTAAAAAGTGTATTTGGAATCAATAATCCTAATGCCAAGGTCAGTGGCAGACACACTACTACCCACTTTTCGCACCAAGTATCGCTAGTTCATACATTTTTGTTTCTTATAAATATGTTAAAACAGAGTTTAGAAATGTGGTCTTTAATAGGCATTTTTAGCACTTCATTTTGAATTTCTGTGCACCTTAAAAATACAGGATTACAAGTACCAGCATGCAATGGTATGTGCATCTGGAAGCCAGCTCTGGGTTTTGCCACGACTGCCATGAGATCATTTGTGATCTCTACAAACTGTCATATGGATTGTACAACATTCAAGACTGACTTCAAGACCTGATTCTAGGCACTTGTGTAAAGTAGCCATCACTTTATTCCAGGTCCTTGTGGAATGCAGCCATTATATTATTTCCAGGTGAACTTAGAATGTAGCCTTTGCACTGAATGTAGGTCACCGCAGAATAGTCTTTATGGATTCTAAGCTATTTGAAGAATCTAGCATGGGTACTGATTCTAAGCCAAATGAAGAATGCACACCTGCACGCATCAGCCATCATACAAAACTTGAAGACACTTCACACAATACCTCTGCCATAAGAATGCAGGCTCTGCTCACGACAGAAATTCAATAAGTCGCTGCACACATCATTTATCAACCGCTCTCACATACCGCTCTAGACCACTTATCGCCACCAATCCACATGCCAGCTAGACATGGGTGACTTGCAGAGACTTGGCCACCCCTCATATCATCATACTGGCCAATATGCACACACGCATACTAGCACCTCCTCAAATTTCTTCCCAACCTTGGACTACGATCCACTCTGAGGGCATTCAACCTACACCACGTTCTTACTGTATTAATGGAGAAAGGCGCTATACAAATGACCCGTTACATTACATTATATACACAAATGAATGGTCATTGTCTCTTCACAAATACTGAGTTCACTCTGTGTAATGTCATCTTCTGTATTTTAATTTGCAGTGATGTCTATACATTTGCAAATAACTGCAACATTACCTATTTAGGCATTCTGTTGGCACACAGTTCTTTGCATAGTTCCAATCTGTTTCCCATCGTCCAACCCATTCATGTCTTTATTCTGGTTACTTGTGAGACGTAATTCTGCCTTAGTTCATAATAATAAGAAAACCTTTCTGGTAGCATACTTTTGTCATCTGGCAGCGTTGCTACGGAACAAAATTCCTCACATGAAAAGAAGTAATGGGTTTAATGTAGTTAGTCACCACATCATGAATGATATCCTCATAATCTTTGCAGAATCTTACTACAGGCCTAGTTCTGTTCCCTCTATGGCCTTTCTATTCATCACCCTTCACTGGTAGTTAGATTTTCTGCACACAGAAGGAAGTAGGTTATGTTGCATTCATGTTACAAGACTACAGGGACTGAAGAGGGGCGTGCATCTATTTCCTTCTCCCTGGACCATTATTAGTTCCAGTAAATTAAAATCTAGTTTTAGAAAGGAGTCGGCTGTGTAACTACTGTTCAATTTGACTTGAGGCACGTAATCTGGATAATTTAGTTGGTTGGGTTGGGGGATGGAATGGGCTATGGGAGGGGGCCCCAAAACTCTCTGTGACCCGGACCCCAAACATTTTTAGAATGGCCCTGCATTTGCAGAGTGACTCTTTACTACTTCCATACTTGTTATCATCCGATGATTAATGTTGTACCTTCTGAACATTGTCCTTCTTAGCCCAAAGCTTGCTGTGGCTTATGTTAAAAATTTGAACCTGCTTTTCCTCTGTGAGCCTTTAAATAATTGAAATTATATTCCCAGCCGCGAACATGATGTACCTTTTCCTCTTTACTTTCGTTTATAGGCTTTAATTTACATACACAGCCGGTGTGGTGTAAAAAATGTGCTTCCCAAAGCACGACCGCACCACACATCACGTTGGAGCCAGAGCAGCTGACAGGAATGTCGGGCCATGAATCACGGGACCTCGCTGCATGTGGCCCTGCCAGCGAGCCTCCTGGAAACACATCCCAGAGGCGGCATAGCACCTCCCAAGCTGCCGCTGTGCACCGCCAAGTACATCTACATTTCCAAATTAACACCTTTACAAGGTAGGCATAAAACGTATAAAAGAACTGCCGGAGCGGGAGTGCTATTCTTTGTGACCATCTTGCACGGTGCTAGACCACACCCCGCCTTTTTACTAACTTTAAAGGTACTTTGTGAACCTTTGGCCACGAGGCCTCAATCAACTTTGGGTTGGACTTATAAAAGTTAGGGCTTCTATTCCTGCGGACCTGTTGTACAATTGACTAACTACTTACCTTTCCTATCAGGCATTAACTGTATGCGTTGTGTTAAGTAGCTGTGACTGTATATATGTTTTATATTTAGTAGCATTATGTGATACTATTACCTGCTTGATTTGTTTTTTATAAAGTCTTTTCGGGCTTCCGATAAATAGAGTATTTTTGTACTTACCTGCCTAAGTCTAATGATTGTGTATTTCACTGTGTGGACTCATTGTGGACCCCTGAGCCCACTCACCTCTACTGAGACAAAGCCTCTACTGAGACAAACCCTTGACCACTTTCCACACTTATCTTGATTGTGTTTGGCTAAGATCCCAGGGTACCCTATAACTAGGATGGCCTCCTAAACTCTGTCCTCCAGGCCACAGCTTAGAAATCCATCTCAGCAAATATTCAGACTTGATGCACACAAGACCACCCGAGATTATGCTGAGTGACCCATAATGCATGTGTCAAGTGCCTCATGACTTGTATTATTATTATTACTATTATTATTATTATTATTATTATTATTATTATTATTATTATTATTATTATTATTATTATTATTATTATTATTATTATTATTATTATTAATAATAATATCACTATTATTATTTGTAGGGTATTGAATTAGCGTGGACATATTTTCGGGAAGTAAGTGGAAGGCAAGACCTTCAGACAAACAAACAATAAAAGCACTCCTCTGAGGAAAAAGGCTTGGTGCACCTCTTTGCAAGGAATACAAGATTTGTTTACAAAAAAAAAAAAGTGACAAAAGGTCCCATAGAAACAAACTGACATACACTTCTCAGTTAGTTCAAAGCAGACACAAGGTTTTTAAGGAAAGGAAGTGTCACTCGAAAACAGTTTACAGTGTTATCCCACCACCCTCATTGGCTACCACCTATATACATACTACACGTCCCATATAGTCCCTTGACCGATTGGCCAGACTGCCCCTGGGTGGCAGCGGTGTGCAGTGCAAATCAACATAAGATAACATAACATAACACATCCTAATGTACCCCTGCCCACTTTCACGTGGCCCCCCCTATGCCATCACCTTGGTTCCCATCTACTGGATTGGCGGGTTACCTGGGATGTTACCCGCCCCATCGGCATAGTCACATGGGGTGCACCTGGTAATTAGCATGAGCTCAGTGAACAACTGTGAGGACCTTTGAAATAATAGTATGCTTCTCTTGACATCAGACACGCAGGGGCCCCAGACATTCCTCCCTGGCGCGGGACTAGATTTGTTGGCAACACCTCTTGCTCCTCATATCACAAATCATGGGATGTTCTGCTCCTCGCTTTCCCCGTATCAGTTGCCCAACCCCAATATACCTACTGCCTCTCTCGAGGACCACATTAATTGGCCTAATTCTGATGGATGTATGTACTCTATTTTCCAGCCATCTAGCAGTTCAAATGGGGTGGATATTGTTCCGGGGGCACTAGTGCCATAAATCTGGACTGAGCGTTTTGGCAGCTCAAAACCTCTAACCTGGCTCCCATGCGTTTTTGTCCGTTGGGACGGGTGCAGCCCTAGCCTTGCTCTGCCGTTCACATTCCACTCTGGTTTCGCAGGTCTATGCCTTCATACAATTAAACCATTATCAGTTGAATACCACTATTCTCAGCTTCACTACTGGGGATTGGGGAAGGAAAAATGATTCTAACTCTTCGTTCTGCCATGCTGCTACACCTCCAAAAGGGAATTAAAAATGCTAGGCCTCACTTCCAGTCTTGCAAAGCTTCATTGCTCCCACATCTAGGCCCTGTGTCTACATCATCATCGTTACACATTATATTTCACTGCTGCTACACAATAGCACCCATGCCCTATTCATGGGCCTACCTACGCTTCTATAACCACAATATAAAACAATGCATTTGTGTTCCCAATTGCGCTCTCCACCCCCCTGCAGCCGCGTACCTTCACCTTCATGTGCTAACAGATTTTTCTGAGCCTGAATAGTTTGGGCGAGCATGGGAGCTGTACATGCATCCCAACACAATTGTGCACTTTACAAAACACAGAGGGAAGTATATGATGAGGGAAGCTTACAAGTAAGCCATACAGGGGAGTGGGGAGGAAACAACAAAGTAGAGGAAGGGTAGGACATTTTGCAGCAAGGGATCCACATGCAACCAGGGGAGGAAACAGGGGGGTGCAGAACAACCAGTCTCAGGTTTGGTATGGAGTTGACGGTGTGTGGCCCTAGGTATTAGAGAGACGCCATTTCATGAAGAGGACGCATCTGGCGGTCCTTCTTGAAATGTAGAAGCAAGGGGGCGAGTCTGTTGTTGACTGGAACGAGTTTCCAGAGTTTGGGTATGTAGGCAGAGAAGGCTTGTTTTCTGGTTCTTTCCTTCCTGCACCAGTGGATTTCAATTCCGCAAATGTCCTACGTAAGTGTGTGTTTGCATGATTTACAGTGACCACACTGGCAGTGATTGCGGAGGCAGCTTCACAAAGTGACTTACAGTGACTATGCAAACCTAGATTATGTTTGTAGCTTCAAAAAAGTTTTTTACAGCAATTATAATAGCGTAGATCGTGGCTACAATATCAAAGTGACCTGACCTAGGAATGCTGGTATTTATTATAGACTCAGCTTCATGAAATAATTGACACTGGCAATTCTAGGCTAATTCATGGTCACAGATGCATAAAATAACTTACAATGTCAAAGCTGGCAGATGTTGTGAACCCAGGCATCAAGAAAAAGTGGTCAAATGCTTCAGTGTATTGTCAATGACATGTCATCTGCTAGATTTTTCAAATGTGTTAACTTGACATTTTTTGACGTTTTAATACATTTTTCTCAATAGACATGCTGTAAAATGGACCATTTTAACAGTATTTTAAGGATGTTCTCATGGGAAACGCCCGATTTACCCTATATTACAGAGGGCTCTGTTGCTGTGTTTGCTCACTTGCGCTAATTAATGGAAGATGTTTGTGCCCCCGCACTAAAGATATTCACCTGCTGTCCCTGACTTTGAATCATTTACAAGGCCAGACCCCCCTCAGGAGCCACCCGGCCCCTTGACAACAAAAGCTGCCTCTGTTACTGTCATGCGCATAATAATGTTACATCTGGGTTCCAGGGGCAGGCGCCACCCCTTCTGTCTCTATGTTAGGTGTCAGATGTAAGTACAACCTTTACCTAGTGCAGCAAGCAGCACACCGCTGCAGCAGTGTGATCATCATAAGCATTAAGCATGAGTGATGGCACAGGCCAGCCCGAGATCCTGTCGCAGAGAAAGGGCTTCTTCAAGAACCTTGAAAGGGGGCCCCCTCAGCCGGGCGCGCAGTGGGCCCCCTTACTTTCTGTTATGCCGCTGTTTTAGATAGAACTAAAAATAATCGCTGACTATTGATATTTTGAGCCAAAATAATGAAATTGCTCTCAGAGGTGAGGTAACATTTCACAATGATCATACCAACTAGTAGCACTGGCCTGTGCCGAGTTGTTGATCCTATACCAGGGTGATGCACTCTCCCCACTGTTTTGCTGAGTTTTGGGGAGATTGCATGTGTCTCCTGTGTGCTGCAGGCTTCCCTCTATAACATTAGCAGATGCTCTAGATTGGGGTGAAGGGAAGGGATTTTTTACATTGGTTTGTGGGCTAAAAATATTTAAAAATGTCTTTGTGTTTTGCCTTGCAACATGGGATAGCCTGCTCCCTTAACAAAACAAAAATGAAAAGAATACATATGCATGCAGCACAGAGGTGGAAAATAGCAATGTAGTAGGCAGGTGCAACAAAACTAAGTCGCACAGGCAACATTCTTCAACTCTCCCCCAACTTGTACAGTAGCCTTGGCTTCTACAAAATGGCTGATCCTACAACCGAGCCTTCACCATGATACAGCCATTAGCCATTTTGCTCAATTTCAGGGAGATGTAATGCGTCCCTATTGCTTAGGCCTCTTTCCTTACCATTAGCAGGTGTTCTATCTTGAGGTGGAATTGGAGGGGGTTTTGCACCTTCTTTTGGCTGCAAATATTGTGTCAGTAGTTAGACACATATCACAGAGAGAGCAGGCACTGTGCTTTTCATAGGGAGATACTGGACCAATGGTTATGAAGGAGCTAAGTCAGAAATGTCCCTTCCCACTCAGGTGCACTTCCTGTTAATTCATTGCTTGATTGATGTTATGTTCTTACATAGAATCAATTACAATTGCCTCTAACAATTTATTTTTGCCTTTTCATCACAATCACAAATGTTTAAACAAATATGTATATATGGAAAAATTATTGTGCATCAGTGATATAGTTCTCAGGTGCATCTCATGTGCCCAAAACATATGTTCTGTTAAGCCCAAAAGTTGGAATTCAAACAAGGCACCACCATCGAAAAATGTGTAAGGCACAACAATCAAACATAATCATCAGTCACAAGTGGCATAAAACAAACACATATGCCTCTGGCACTTGTGAAACCCAAACAGCTGTTGCTGAAGTGAATGGCCTTGAGAAAGCATGAACATGTAGAAACACGTGTCGGTCAAGCTAAGTAGTGTGCACCCCACACAGGTATTGGAATTGTGACTTCTAATTGCAAACCGATTTACATAAATCAATTGCCCTTGACATGATTCATACATGCAGATAGGTCATGGAGATCAATGTCTTTTGAAATCAACAAATGTCTATCCAATGACTGGAGGTTTGTGGATTACGTACAGTGAGAGGGGGTCCATTCCACACTCTAAATTCTAATGAATCCACACGTTTGTTGGCAATGTGTATTCCACTGTTTCCACCGTAACAACATTACACACCATGTGGTGATAACTGCAATCCAGTGAAAGAAGCACATTGACTACCTCAGGCATGACTCAGGGCCACATCTCCAGGCTTTTTCCAATGTTACCTGATGATAGCTGTTTGGCATTAACCACCTCTGAAACTTTATCACTCACAAAACAGACAATCACACCGATGAACTCCAAACATCTCACAATTCCTCTCTAATGGCTGTAACAATCTTTAGGAGAAGTATAAAGTTGACCTCTTCACAATTATGTGTTGGCATTTTTCATCTATTTAGAGGTAATTATAATTGTAACCAATGTTTGGTGACAAGTCTGGGGGATGAAACTCAACTTTTTGTCTGGGTTACAGTCAAATTGCAAATACCTGTACTATTGTCATTATTTTTTGTGCTTTATGTAAATGTAGACATTTTAAAAACTCCACATTTTTCATGTCCTGTGTGCACTTTGTACATAACTGGATATTCCAAAAACCTGAATCCATGATTACTTCTACTCAATTCTATGACAAGGAAATAGAATTGTTTTAGGGCAGTTACTGTTACTCCGATGTGTGGTCTCTTTCCAAGGCAGATGCAGGACTCAACAAATCATTGCGGTTCCGACCAACCATAGTTTTCAGGCATATCTGCTTCGCCCATAATATGCTCACCCACAGTCTTGCTGTAGACTCAGGGTCTTAGACAGAAGGCCGGTGGCATCACACTGTATTTATTACATGGCACACTGCAAAAGAAAATGTGCCAATCAGTGCCTTCCGCAGCCGGGAGGCTCCCAAGATTAAGATTATTGCGCAGGTGGCTGGGGCGTAAGACACCACCAGGGCAGATATCTCATATAGTCGGTTTCCATGGGAAAACTTATCTGAGAATCGGAGGCAATGGAGCAAGTAGATTGAAGAATACAAAACAAGGAGGGAGGTTATGGTCCTCACTGCACCCAACGGAGCGTCTAGACTTGGGCTCCTGAAGCTGCCTTCATTTTGTCCCATCCGCTTCATGTGTCTGCAAAGGGTGATTATGGTCGCAATGGCTGAGACGGCAAACACTGCCAAAACTGCAAACACATGGACAATATACACAGTGTACGGTTTGGCTAACCTTTTCCCGTTCTTTGTGGACCCATTTACTGATGCATTAGAAGTTGAGGCAGCTGAAACATTTGAAAGTTCCTTGGCTACTGGTTGCATGTCAGAAGTTAAAATTGTAGGAAGCCATGTGACGATAGAAAAGAATATAGAAGCCAGTAGCACCCAGGGTACATGTTTTAGAAATATGGTAACCAATCGTACTAGGAACGGGTGTGTGAATCGCACAATCTTAACACAGCAGTACACACAGAACCAGGTGGCAAACCACAGGCAGCAGGAGCGGAGGAAATACACAGTGATGAAGAGCCCGGTCAGGGAAGGGTCCAATGTGGAGTAGGCTTGGGAGATAGTGGGACTTGTGTTAACTGAAAAGTAAACACACAGGAGGCAAAGGTTGGAGGCTGCGAGGCTGGAGAGGGTGAGGTCACAGGAACCAAGATCCCGGCCACTTCTGATCCATTCAACTAAGTTCACAGTGAGAATGAAGCCGTTTCCCAATACTCCAGCCAACAAGGAGATCACGTGAAGTGCAAACACGGCCGCACTCTCTGGAGACATCATGTCCCCCTCTCTGAAATCGAGACCCCTACTCCTTTCAGAATCTCCAGGGTGGATCTCTTCAACTGGTGACTGTCTCAGATGTGTTCCTCTGGTAATGCTACGGCATCACCTTGGAAGCATTGATTTGAATGATGCAAATGCTGTTGGGTGCCGCCTCTACACCTTGTGATGAAGTCTCATGTTCCCTCTTCTCCTCTTACCTGTCACCACCATACATTAGGAAAATGAACATTTGACATGGGTCACGAGCATCGCACGCTCATTTCCAAGATCAGCTCTTCTCCAATCTCTTTAGTTTGGTTGATAAATGTCATGACAAATGTGGAAGAGGATACTTGGCCTTTACTCAAGGAAAGAGAAGAAAATACATTCACTTTTTATTAAGTCTTGGGATTCAGAAGAGTGACATTTTATCGAATGATGGAGATTGTATCAGGCACTGAAGTAATAGTCCAGACATTTATAAAGGATGTTTTTGTGTTTCGGGAGAAGCCCAAGTCACGATGAGGTCTTTGGTTTATGGGCATAATAGGAGGAGGTTATCGGGGTGCACCTCAGGGATGTGGAATCTGGGACTTGTGCAATAGGTTTGTATATAAGCAAGATGAAGGCACACCATGCTGCAGTGGGCAGGAGAATGGTCTCTCATTCCATGGTGGGCTGTTCTCATTTCTCTGTATATGATGCTGGAACTATTCTTTCTCAATGCCAAACAGAATCCAGGTTATTAGGACCTGCCACAACACTTTGCCACTGCCATTAAGAGGCCATTTGTGCATGAATTCAGAGGCACCTGCACCTGCATTTATATTATTTCACCTTATTGGAGATTAGTTCAGCACCCATCTCATAGATGCTGCTTCGTAGTGCCAAGTGGAAAATGTAGAGGGTTGGTGGGTACAGGTCCAGGAGGACAGTGGGTGCATCACGATAAACAATTTTCAGTCCTTGCCATCACATTCCAGGTTATGTTCATGTTGAAGAATTGTCAATATATCAAAGTTAAACAAATATGCCAGTCGTGCGTGCAGGTGTGGGATCCGAGTGCTCGGAAATGAAGAGGTTGGACATCACTACTACGATCTAAATTCTACCCTTGTATCCGCTCTCGTTCACTACGTTCATCTGATGTTTGTCTTATCCAGATTCCTTGTTTTAAATATTTTTGGATTGCCACGTTTATTGGACAGTCACTCTCAACTCGGGGTGTTTCATGTCCCCCCACCCCCCAATTAAGGTGTCGCACAACAAAGTGTTTAGCAGATTCAAACTTGGTCAGGTTTCCAACCTTACTAATACCACTGCGCCTGTACCCCCTGCGTCACCAATAAGCCAGGAAGCAGGCCAGTCTGTGCAAATAATAATATGTATTTATTTAAATTTACACAATTGATAATAGCTTAACCGCAATCACCAGCTACCAACTCTGTGGCACAACACAATAATCATGTATGGAATGTACTTGCATTTATAGACTGACATGCATTTCTTAATAAACTTTCAATTGCAACAACAACACAGATTGAATTTAAAATCAGAACACATGTGGGATCTCTCTGAACATTAACACGTAGGAAAACACTACAAACACAACAGTCATAGGTTTATTTATCACAATGCTCTTTTCTCCGAGCACCCCTCCCCCATACATCAGTTAAACTCTCGCACCTAGAAACACATGTGTACAGGCGAGTTATTAAACCCATATCATATCATATCATATCTTATGTGACCCCTTTGGTTTTGAAGGCAAGGTAAAGGGAGTGGGAATATATTGGGAATTTCGTTTGGCTTTTATTTTGAAAGGTAGAGTTTGGAGTTCATTTTGTAACACATTCAAATGAAATTCAGGGCTTTGGGGATTCTTTTTTTGTAATCAAGGACACCCCTCTTCTATAAGGAAATCAGGGGTTATAGGAAAATAGGGCTACCCAATTATTTTATTGGCTATAGTGGCTATAACACACTGGCAATGAGATTTGTTAATTTCGAATGTTAATAAGACTCATCCCATGATCTTTTCTATAGGGGAATTCATTGAATTATTTTTAATTAAATATGCTAAGGGTCACCCCCCGACCCACAATTAATTGGAAAGGATTAAGGCGGGTAGTTCCCCACACAATGGATAGCTTTGGGAGATATCTACTTAGTTAGGAGATCTCTGTTCTTAGCTCAGGAGGCCAGCCAAAATGAGGACCCTCTTTTGGTAACAGGTAGGCAGCTCTCACCTCAAATCTCTATTCACAGCAAGGTCCCACCATCCACAATCCTCTCTCAGATAGGGCTCCCATTTTTTCAAGCAGCAGTCCCCAGCAAGTGTCTAGAGGTCTCCTTTTTTCTCTCTCTGTCCTTTTGTCCTTCTTCCTTTTTGTCTCTCTCTCTCTTGGTTTGGCTCTAGCCTCTATCTCCTGTTTTGGTCTCCTTACTTTCCCCTGGTTTTCCTGGGATGTCCTTTTGTCGATAGGAAACTGCTATTATATAGTCCTCATGACACATCCACATTATGAATATTCCCACTCTTTGGATTGGGCATTCATTTTCCTTTCCCTTCTACCAATCCAGCCCCTGCCAGTGGATAGGGCAAGGAGTTTAGGAGGTCTGCATTATTGATAATGAGAGGAGGAGAGAAATGCATCATTTCAAAATGACATTTAAGCTAATTTTTATTTTCTCAGAAAGTCACAACATGACAATTTTCTGCAATTTTCAGAGAACTACAACAAAGAATATATTTTTTGATTCTACGATTTATGACCGATCTGGGCAAACTAAATTGATTGTGGCATGACCTTCCTGAGGGGAGACATCATTTGTCATGGTTTATTCATGAGCTGAAATAGTTATTGACATCAAACACACATTAATTGTATTTTCTATCAGGTCACCGAGTTTTGGATTTCTCTGATTTATATGAGTGTCACAAACCCATTTTCATCTCCAACTCAAATGACACACATTGCATATTGTTACTATTTACATAAAACTGACATGATGTGGTGATCTTCTGAATGAGTCCTGAATGAGCCTATTACAACACACGGTTCTCCAATTATTGATGAAAAGGTATCCCATGTTATTTGAATGGCAAGACATTAATAAAGAAGCCTCCAGTTTCACATTCAGATCACCCCCTAAATGTTTTATTTTTTCCATAGTCACATGACTTGGCCATCTGCTTATCGATGTTGCCTGTTTATACATAGTCATGCAGTTCCATTAGGATTCTCTGCGAGGCAGTTTATTGGGGCCATGACAGTCATGAAAAAACAGATCTGTTGGCTGCCTTATCTGACCCTTCTCCAATTTTGATCTTAAAACTGTTGCATTTCTTTGGATTCAACTGAAACAGACCTGTTATCATGGTGGGCCTCAGCCAAAGGTCTCTGAGGTCAGAAAACCTGATGCACAGCCGCCGGGCAGTTCAGTGGGGTCAGCTGCAGGAGCAAGCTGCATGCATGCTTCTGAGAAAAATAGCATTTTAAATCAAAAGGATGTGTTTTATATGTAACATCTTACATTTCCTCTGGGCATTCTGTGCATGTATAAGGTAATTCTTGAATATAATAGTTGAAAAGACATGAGTCCTATCTGTATTGTTCACACATAGGCCACAGTTTAACATGGGAAACCGATGTCCATTTTAAAACTCCAAATAAGCTTTTCCATTTAATGTCAGTTTCTTTGTTGGACAGTAAGTGTATTTGTGCCAATGAAATGTCACGTGGCTTTTCTTAGATTTCCTTAGCACAGTCTTGCATTGCATAACTTAAACGCAACATGCTGATATTTGTCTATCTGTCTTTCTCAGACAAATTGTGCCTTTTCCCAGTCCATGGAGTCAAGATTTGCAGCAACACATGTCTTTTTGAATGCATTGCGCGCATTCAGCAGTTTTCAGTTCTAAGGCACGCTCTCCTTCAGCTGAGTGCCTTTCCATTTTGGTAAAGCTGAGGGAGGCCCCTTTTCGTTCATTAACTAGCCCTCATGTTGGAAAACAATGTTTTGGACTGGCCTGCATGTTCCAATGAGTCTAACCCACCAGCCAGTATTACTCACACAATAGGGGCCTTGCATGGTCTTTTGAGTTCTCTCACTCTGTGGCTGAATTTGCACCCCACAGACGCCCCACTGGCTCGAGTGGGGATTTCCTTTTGTCTCGTTCTATTTATTTATCCGCTGGAGCCTGTTCACTCCTTTTAGTATCCTGTGGGAGTGGGTGAGCTGGCCTGCATCCCTCTATTTGGATTTTGGGGTATGGTCCTGGAACCCCTCCCTTTTGGGACCTCCTACACCCAGGCTGTCAAGGTAAAGGAGTTATTGAGTCTGCAGAGAGTAGTAAAAAGAGGTTAAGTATATTATACAGTACCCCTTTCCCCGGGAAATAGGCATACAATTTGAATACAAACAAACCACACATTGACATGTATTAGACTTACAGAAAAATCTTCCACATACACATTATTATTTTCAATACTGAAGAGTATTAATTACTTTACTCCCTTTCTATATGTGATCTTCTCCATCTGGGTTTCCATTCTTTACTTTCATCCTTCAAATGGTTCCTGAGCTCTACCCTCACTGGGCTCCTTAGTCGGTTGTAAAGCTTGTCTTGGGTGTCAGCACTTTAACTGTTTGATATGGACCCATTTCTCTTCCGTATGTTCTCCTTTAGAGATGTGGATGTTATAGGCAAAAGGTGAGATACTATCAACAAGTTCCAAGCACTGCGCCAAGAGGAAAGGAATTGCAGCTGCTTGGTTGGATTCCTCTGAAAATTGTACAGGTAGACCCTGTCCCCTACTTCATTCTCCTTCTTGGTGTGCTGAAGGTGTTTCCTTTAATTTTCAATGTACTCATGGGCAGTGGACGCATTTATCAGTGTCTGCTCTTGAGTTCGGTAGAGCAGATGAAGAGGTAGCACCATCTTCCATCTAGTCATGAGCTCAATTGGAGACATTTTTGTTGCAGAAGATGGTGTGGACCTAATAGCCATGAAACAAGCAGTATTTGGACGTCCCAACTGCCACAAACTTCTTCAAAATGCCCACAATTGTCTTATTGTCCCTCTCAACGGCCCTCTTGCCCCCCGCTCGAGGCATGTGGTAAGCAATGTGGAGTTTTCTTTTTACCCCTAGAATCTCCCACATCTTGGTCCTCACCTCGCTGGTAAAATGACTTCCTCTGTCGGACTCAATCCTTTGTGGGAGGCCGAAATGAGAGAACATGTGGTTTATCATTAGTGTGGCAGCTGTCTCTGCCTTACAATTTGGGGCCAGAAGACATTCTACCCACTTGGTAAACAAGCATGTTACCGTCAGCATGTATTTGTTTCCTCTAGACGAGCGAATAACTGGCCAGATGAAATTGACTTGCAAATCTGACCAAGACAGTGTCATTCCCCTTTTCTATAGGGGAGCTCTGTGTGTGAGAGAACGTGGCTGAAATTGAACACACCCCTTTAAGTAAATTTCAAGTTCCTGACCCATGTTCTGCCAGTATGCAACCTTGCACAACATTTCTAATGTCATATGAAACACCCTATGACCGGCAGTGGATGAATCATGGGAGTGACTCAACATCAGGCTTCGGAATGAGGTAGGTATCAACCACTGGTCACATCCAGTTAGGGATCTACATAGCAACAAACCATCTTGGATTCAGAATATTTTGGAAAACTTCCTCAACAGCCAGAGATCCTCTTTCTTGATATAATCAGTTTTGGTCAGAGGAAAATTCACAGGGTCTTCGATATGTTGATAAAATGTCCAAATAATTGGGTCCACTTTTTGTGCAGTAATCAAATCTGCATCGGGGGTTTCTTTACTCCACTGGGCAGTTGAGAGTTCATTGTTGGCATGGGTTTGGAACCTGGTGACCGCAGTGATTTGGATTTTACCCAACAGGGATTTGGTTTCTATGAAATCCCTGTGAAGGGCTCTGGTTTTATCCAGGTGATCAGCCAGGTCACTTCCAGTCTTGTCTTGGTGTGACCTCTGATCTTTTTTCAATAGATGGTCACCTCATCAGAGGTTACCAGGTCATCAATTGATTGGATTACTGTCCAATGCTTTAGCAGTTTATTGTTCGCACACAGCATTCCTTGATTTTTCCAGTTAATCAGGTGTTCCCCAAACCCATTCCTGGCATAATCAGAGTAAGTGATTATGGCCAGTTCTTTGAGCTGGTTGTGTGCTCAAGTGAGGATGGCTTGATGTACTGCCATCAACTCTGCCACCTGACTACTTTCGGGGACCTATTTTGTAACCAGCAGAGGGCTCTGGGGTATCATTCACCCGGGCATTCCCAATGTCAGCCATTAGTTCATTTTCCCTGTTATTTTCAATGGGGTAGGAGCACCCATCCACATGAACTGTGGGTGTCCCCTGATACATGTCTTATTCATAGACTTTGTGCAGGGAAGTAAGGTATGCCTTCATATTGTCGTTGGTCCTTAGACTTTCATCCTCAAGACAGTTTTCGTGAGCACAGTCATGCAGTCAGCCAATCCTTGCACACAAGGACTCTTCTTGTTTTGGCCATATCTGACCTCCACAGAAAGCCTTGCATGGACAGAATCTAGGAAGTAATTCTGGAATTACTTGCATTCCCTGCTCGATTTCGGTCACTTTGTAAGTAATGCAAGGGTTGGTGAGGAGTCTCCACAATGATCTGCTCTTCGTGGATAAACGGGGGGTAATTTTTCAATGCCCACACCGTTGCTATGAGTGCCTTTTCACAATCATTGAATTTTTCCTTCACAGAGGACAAACATTTGCTCGCATATGAGATTACTTTGTTGACCTTGTCTTGCTTTTGATACAATACCGATGTTAAGCAGGTATCTGAACACCCCATCTTCAAGAAGATCTCCTTATTCTTGATGGGGTAAGATGAACAACGAGCTTGGGAAAGGCTTCTTTTCAGTTGTTTAACTGCCTTGGTTTGTTCCGGACCCCACTCCCACTTGACTCTGGCCTTTGATAAATGGACCAAAGGTCGAGTGACCTCTGCATATGTCATCAATTAACTTTCTAATATAATTAGTGAATCCAAGAAGGCTTCTTAAGTCTCGCAGATTAGTAGGGTCTTGAAACTTCAATAAGGCTTCCACCTTTTTTGCCTGGGGACTAAGAACCTCAGGGGTGATCTCGTGCCCTAAGAAGTTCACACAGGTCTTACACCACTGTGCCTTCTGAAAGGACAGTTTTGCTCTGACTTTCTGCAACTGGGTCAGAACATAGCGTATCTCTGCTGTGCTCCTCCACAGTTGAGCTCTTGATTAAGAGATCACTTACATAGGCCAAGTTTCACCTTTCTCCCAAATCGGGCAGGGCCCTTTGCAGAAAGATGTTGAATTGAGTTAATATATACAAAGGGGGTTCGGGTCCACGTTTACTGCTGCCCCCCGAAGGTAAAGGCAAGCTTGTATTGGTCTTCCGTACTCACGTGTAGAGTCCAGTAACCGTTGGTCAAATCAATGGGTGTGTACACCTTTGATCCTTGGATCTGTGGCAGCCCTTAATCGATCTAGCGAAGTGGCCATCTTGACATTTGGACCCATTTTTTTCAACTCCCTCAGGTCCGCACATAGTCTCCATTGGCCGTTGAGTTTGAGTATCCCCAGTATCGGGTTTTTAACGTTACTGTGGATTGGACAAATTATCCCACAGGATTCTAGATTTGAAATAATCTCTGTGGGTGACTCTGTGGATACGAGAGGTAACCAGTATTGTTTCACAAAGCCATCTCAGGGTCTGTGGGTATGGTGGTTGAATGTATATCTGTGCGTCCACAGTCATATGAGTACACTGAAAAGATATTCTGGAAATTTAGAGACACCTGTTTTAGCTTCTGTCTTTGCTCCTCGGTCTCGCAGGCATCAGCAAGATTGATCTGTTTTTTGACCATCTGCTTGAAGCCTGGGAAGACCTCAGGCTTAGCGATGTCGGTGGCATCATACAGTTGGGTGGAGAGATCTCGTGTTACAGTGTTAGGAAAGATTTCCCTAAGGTGCAATGTTCCATCCATTTATGGACCCCGCAAAGTTTTTGCTTTTGTTTGACTTACCTAACCTGACTTTTTCCAGTGGATCACAGCCTCGAGCTGCACTCCTCTGTGTTTTTGCTCATTTGTTTTGCGGTAACTGACACGTCCTTCAGGCTGTCAGTACTGGTAAACTGTGTTTCCCTTATTCTTTGACTATGTTGCCATTTCTGGTTGTTTTATGGTCCTACCCACCCTCTAAGGATTTTTTGGTGATTGTACAAGTGTGCTTAGGATGAACTGGTGGCAGCAGTTTACAGTTTAAGTTTTTATGGACCATACCACGTTTACCGTGTTTGATCCAAGACTGTGGACTGTGCTGAAAATGCATTTTGGCCCTTTGTCTTCCCCCAGGTCGAGAGACACGGGTATTCCTTATTTAGGCATGCTGCCTCCTGCGAAAAACCGCATCTTTCATGAGCTCCTGCATGTCACATGTGCTAGTGCCCAGGAAGAAGATTGGGAGTTTCTGGTCCCAATCCACACTACTTGTGCCAGTATGTCTGGTATGCCTGAATGACTGGAACCACCATGGGCCAGGATTGGCCCACGCCTGGCGTGAATACAAGAGAGCAGATTGTCCATTGGCTATCCTATATTTTTGCGCAATCGAATCTTGGATAAGAGAAGGGGTTCAACATCCATTCAAGGTCGATCAACTGAAGTTCACACTGAACTACAGAAGTAGCCAAGTATCCTGAAAGAAAGAGCAGACCGGTGGAACATCTGGAGTCGTCCTGGAGGGTCTGGCACCCTGATCCTGCTGCTTTTGCATCGAACCAAGAAGGCCTGTAAGAGTGCTTAAACCCTTTGGAGTAGTGGGACTAACTACTCTTTGCACCTCCTGCTACCCTCGTAAAGAGCCACTACGGAAGGGATTCCTAGGCCATCCAGTGAACTGACCAGGGCAAACCCGGGGTATCGTATAGGAGTACCGCTGTCATCAGTTGAGACTCAAGACTTTGAATTGCTTTCTCTTGCTCCTGGACCATCTCCCCCTAAAATGCCATAGCTCCTCTGGGTCGCAATTCATGAGAGTGCACCACGCCAGAAGCATTTGCGGTCCCTGTGTCGCCCCGCTGTGGCGACTGTCCCTGTAAGTTCCTGCAGACCTGCCCCCCTGTGCTCTGAGATTTAATGCACCAGAACTATCCTTCTTCTTTCTTCAAGAGCTGAGAAAAGGCTACTGTCCCGCTACGGGCGATCGTCCCATCCCGCCGCCACTGACAGGCCGAGCGATGTGCAACTGCAGGGGTTAAACCTAAAAGTGATCTGCCAAAGTTTGGCCCAGACTGTGTCGAGGTTCGGTGATTACTTGCACCACTTACTGGTGGCCCCTTGGCCCATCCATTTGTTTTACAGACGAGAATCACTGAAAAGATAGTCACCTTAGCTGGGTTAGCCTGCGCTCCTCAGCTATTCCTGAACTCTGAAAGTTGCTCTACCTGCATGGGTAGACCCTCCTCGAGGAATAGGACTTTTTTCTTCATCACCTCAACCCCCTTCCTGAACAGCTACAGCTCCCTGAAGAGAACCCGCATTTCGCTTTACGCATGACAGCACATTGTTAACACACTACTGTACTTTTGGCAATATGGCTCCTCACTTCTTAGGGCAGGACTTCATAGGTGAGGGATTGACTTGAAGAACTGCCTAATGTAATATCTGTGTTGGGAAACACACAGTTTGACAGAACAAGTCAAAGTCCACAGCGCTTGTACTCTGAAGAAATTAGGGAAGCACTAAAGCTGCAGGTGGCTGAGGGGTGTGGGAGCACTGCCAGATGCCACCCACAGTTAAGAACCTAAATGAACACAGACAGTTCTCAGTCTCACTGCGCTGAACAGTGCAATAGTGACAGGTGTTCCAAGTAATTCAAAGAAGGAGGGATTTCTCATGAGTCCAATGAGTTTAATAACGAAGTAGCCTGACACGTGTTTCGAGTCATCACCGACTCTTCATCTGAGGCTGAAAGTTTCAAGAGCTAGCCTAACCAATTAAGTATATCGTGGCCAGTGCCAGATGCACTCTCTCACTGCTTCGCAATTGCGGAACTCTGTACAATGCTGCTGAACTGAATGAAATGAAAGTAAACCCAGACAATATCTGTGTTGCACCTACCACTTCTATGGCAGGTTGTGGTTATTTTCTCCCCCTTCATCCGCATTAGGCTAAACACATTTTGTATATATGTTACACAGCGAAAGGCGTATTTAGTAACTGTTTAATTATTACTGTTGTTTATTGTGTATAGTTATAAAGGCCTATAATAAATGTATAGACATCTGTCTAAGAGTATTCTGTGGAGTTTTACTGTGTGTGCTCATTGTGGGCTTTCGATCACACAACCCCTCCTGAGACTTAGTCTTGACCGCCTGCCAAGCTACCGTAGATTGGTCTGGTTTGTCCAGAGGGTTCCCTTGTTCCACTAAACTACAGTGACCTCCTAATCTTCTGCCCACCAGGTCAGAGTGTAGAAATTCATCTTAACAACCATGACTGAAGATTCCATGGATGTGAGGTTGTCATTGTTCACTCACAATACCACCTCGTCCTTTCTGATGTCACAGGTCACCTCTCCCACCCCATAAGGGCTGGAAGAGTAGACCAAGAAATTGCCCCCTTGTCTGGTGAAAATATTTTCCCGAAGGGATACCGTTGTTGATACAGAAGCAGTCATTTGGAATTGGTCCCATGAATAATTACATAAATCAATAGAATATTGTTGGGTATCAATGTCAGGATTTCTGGTGCTAGTAAGCCTGGTTCACGTCATAAGCACAATATTGTTGTGCACAACGTACAGTCAAGTGTTACTCCCATTCACAGGGACATCCGACGTTGTTATCTCTTGCATCACAGTCACAAGCTCCCTCATTACAGACTTCGGAAAGCTGTCAGAAACAAAGGTAGAACCTGCTACGTTACGAGCTGGAGGTTGCCATGGAAACTGTGGAATCCTCCTCACGCTCAAAGTCATGCTTCCCGTCTGGGGTTCCCTCTAGCTCGGAGTCATGTGACCGGGAGTACTTAGGCACCTCCCATACCTCACTCCGGTGCTTCTGATTGCCGAAGTACGTTTTGTATTCTTGCCCGTTCCTGAACACTTTGTTGAATTCCTCGTTGCTGACTCCTTGGCTTGTTTTCCTCGACCTCGCTTTAGTCCTGTCTTTGCCTGCTTCCACATTGTCTTGAGAAACCTCATTGTCCCTACCTTGTCCTTTGATCACGCCGACTCGGAACGTATTATCGTACAGTTTTGGATCACCTTCTGTTATTATCACCGCCAGCCTGTTGCCAATCTGGACTCCAAATTGTGGATTGATAAGAAGACAGTATCCGCTTGTTGTCTATTCACCCGCGCATGGACTAGAGACTTTCTGGTTGCGCTTCTTGAGGTCTCGTTTGGCGTCCTCGTGCCGTCGGGCAAGATGGCATTTCTGGGAATAGAAACATTTAGCCACTCTGTGTATTAGGTGTCCTCATGCAGTCGGGACAGTCTGTTTTCAGGATTGGTTCTTCAGCATCACATCTCTTCCTTTGGAACTGCTCTTTCTTGTGGGTCATCCAGAAACACCACAAACGGTAAACGGTAAGCCTTGGTTTACTCTCTGTTGCATTGGTAGACCTCTCATTTCTTCTGAAAACCATAATTTCCACCTGGCTGAGCGGGAGACCGCTGCTGCTGCCGCCCCCCCCTGCACTGGTGAGCCCTGCATGGGGATTTTGTTATCTTTTGGGCAGATTGCCTTGTTTTCAGGTGCCCCAGGCCCCGCTTCCTACTCTCCCCTGCCGACCCTCTGTTGTGTTTCCCCGCCCTCCCTCCCTCCCTCTGCCCCCCCTCCTCCTCTGTGATTGGCCTGTGCGTGGCCTTGCTGCCTGTAGCTGTTGCTGATTGCCTCGATTGCCTTGATTTACAAGTTCCCCAGCCCGCTTCCTTCTCTCCCCTCTCCGATCCTCTGTTGTTGTTCCCTGCCCTCCTTCGTCATTGGCCAGTGCCTTATTCTTCCTGAACCCCCTGGGCAGCCCTCTGCCCGGTAGCCCCCTACAGTAGAGGCTCCAGTTGTGTCTGCTGGTGTCCGCAGGAGACCCCAGTTGTCAGTCTATCTACCAGGACAGCTCACAAGCTTCCCTGCCTATCCCCCCCTTCCAACTTCAGTCTCTTAATCCCAGCCCCCCCTACTTGTATTTGTATAATATTCACCTATCAATATTATATTGCATTGTGAAACCTAGGCCTTTCCTCCCTCTTTTCAGGATTCCTAATCTTATGTGTGTTTTTTGCCGCAGTTTTTATAATATGCACTGTATCACTGTTTAAAATTGCATTGTGAAACCTAGGCCTTTTCACCCTCCCTCAAAACTTTCAAACTGTGGTGTGTTTTCCCGCTGTTTTTATAATATGCACTGTATCACTATTTAACATTGTTGCGTTGTGAAATCTAGGCCTTTCTCCCTCCATTCAGGATTCTCAAACTGGGGTGTGTTTCCTGCCGTTGGTCTTCTAATATGCACTGTATCAGTATTTGAAACCTAGGCCTTTTTCTCCCTCTCTAGGATTCCCAAATTTAGGTTTGTCTTCTTTCCTGTCTTAGAACGCCCTGTGCCTTTCTTGTGCTTGCCTCCTAAGTGCCGTCGTCTTGTCCCACTCTCCTGCGCACTTGCCTCTGTTGTCTTGTCTATCTACCCCTGGGACCCACTCCTCTCCCACCTACTCTATGGTGCTCTCTGTCTCCCATATCTTTTTAAACTGTTTCTCTATTGACTATCCTGCTCTCCTCACTAAGTCTGGTAGAAAAAAGTTTAAAAAGGACATCCGGTCTCCAACCCAGGCCTCCCTATCGCCGACACCTACATCAGTGCCTCCTCCAAGGAAACTGTCACCGACATCCTCTTTTCCTTCACCAGATCTATGGACCCCTCATATGGTCTCTGCTCTCTTTCCTTTCCCATCTTTTCCCATTAATGGTGGTACCCGTTGGGACGCCCTCCTGGCCTCCTTCCTATCCTCTAAGGTCATCATTAATGTCTACTCTAATGGTACCGTCTTGGTCCAAGGCCCTCAGGCCAACCTTTGTCTCTTTGATAGACGCTTTCTGCACCTCATCAACTTCCTTTCTTCTCCTGCTGTCCCCTCCCCCCTTTCCTTGGCTACCTTGCCTTTCCCCTCCCTCTCTGCCCCCTCTCGGGCGCTTTCTACACTTCCGCAGGGCATACCTCTGATCTGTACCCCTCCCCGGAAGTCCTTCAAGGAGGGCAACCTTCTCCACATTGCCACTCTTAACCCCCGCTGCGCTGTCAAACACTCCTCTGATATCAGCCACCTTCTTGAAGAACTTGAACTCAATGTCCTCGGTCTCACTGAGACATCGTTTATGGCCAGTTCTGTCACCAGCTTTGACACGCTCCTACGTGATGGCTACAAGATCCACTCCGTGCCCAGGCCCAACCGCTCTGGTGGGGGCGTAGCCCTTATCTTCCCTGAGTGGATTCCTGCCTCTGTCATTCCTACGCAGGCCTACTCCTCTTTTGAATGCCTCGTCTGCAGGCTCTCTCTCTCGCCTAGCCATTCCCTTACTGTGGCTACTATCCATCGGCCACCTGGTCAGGTTTCTTCCTTCCTCTCTGAGTGGGCGGACCTCTCCTCCTCACTCCTGGCCTCAACCACTCAACTCCTCCTTCTTGGAGACTTCAACATCCACCTGGATGCCTCCTGTCCCCCCTCTGAACTCTTTTGCCACCTCTGCAATTCTCTCTCACTCGCCATTCTTCCCTCTGGCCCGACTCATTCTGCAGAGCAACCTCTCGATGTTCTGATCTCTTCAGACCTTCCCCTCTCTGTCCCTCTCTCCACTCCTCTCTCCTGGAGTGACCACTTTCTCCTATCCTCCTACCTCACCCTCCCTACCCCGCAGGTCAAGCCACCTTTGTCACTGCCACCCACCTTCTCGGTCACCCGACCCATGAAGCGTGTGTCAGTTGAGGCTTTCGCCGCCACCTTCTCACCCCCTCCCTCCCGGCTGACTCTCACTCTGACACAGCCCTCTCTGTGCTCCACTCTTCTGTATCTGATACTCTGGATATCCTTGCCCCTGTCATGAGAATCCGCCTGAAGCCCAAAGCCAAGTGTAACTCCTGGTATGACTCAGACCTCGTCACCCTAAAATGCATGTGTAGGGTTGCCGAGAGGAAATGGCGTGCTTCAAGTTCATCCTCTGACAAACTGGCCTGCCGCCCGCTGCAAAGGCAATACCGGCTATCCGTCCTCACCAAGAAGAGAGCTCATATCCAACCCTGCGTCTCTGTGGCATCAAACAACTCGGCTGAACTCTTTAAAATCTGCAAGGAACTGGCCAATCTTGCTGCAGTTTCTACCTCTCCTGTCCCTTCCCAGGCCATCTGCACGGCACTGGCTTCTCACTTCATTTCAAAAACACAGGACATCCTGTCCTCACTCTCCTCCTCTCATCCCCCTCCCGCTTTTCCCTGCTCTTCCTCTGGCCCTTCTGCAGCCATCCCTCCTCCCTCCTTCTCTGCCTTTCCCCTTTTCTCTCCAAACAAGGTTTCTAGACAAGTCTGATCTATGAACGTCTCGTCGAAACAGGTTCACCCCTGTTCCTCCAAAACTATCAAGGATCACATAGACTCCCTGGCTCCTTCCCTGGTGGATTTCTGCAATCACTCCTTCGCCACTGGAGTCTTCCCTTGCCCCCTGAAAAACTCCCTTGTGCACCCTCTTCTTAAGAAACCCTCTGCCGACCCCTCCTGCCCGGCTAACTATCACCCAATCTCCATCACTCCCTTCCTGGGCAAGCTCCTGGAGAAACTGCCCATCTCCCAGCTCAATCTCCACACTGAATCTGTTGGTTGTCTTCATGACCATCAGTCTGGCTTCAGAGCTGCCAGAAGCACAGAAACTGCTCTCCTGAACATCCGTGAAGACCTGCTCACCAACCTCGACTCTAACACCCCTTGCGTTCTTATCTTGCTTGATCTCTCTTCTGCCTTTGATGCGGTCAACCATGCCATCCTGCTCAACCGTCTCCGTGATAACCTCGGTATCACTGGTCAGGCTCTGGCGTGGCTGACTTCTTTCCTCTCTGACTGACCCTCCCAGGTCCAACTTGGGTACTTCCTCTCCGACAAATTTTTCTCTACCTGTGGTGTCCCCCAGGGAACTAACCTCTCTCCCTGGCTGTTCAATCAATACCTGGCACTCCTTGCCCACCGCATCGCCGCTCTCTGTACCAACTCAGTGCTATGCGGATGATACCCAGCTCATTTTCAGGCTACCCTCTGCCTCCTCCTCCTCTCCTTCCCTCATCTCTGACTGTCTGTCTGCCATCCAGGAATGGTGTGCCGCCAACGACCTCTGCTTTAATGCCAGTAAGACTGAGATTCTACTCATCGGCACACCCACTCCCTCCTTCCCTGCAGCTCTCTGGCCAGCCTCTCATGGTCATCTTCGACTCTGCACTCTCCTTCTCCCCTCACATCTCTGACGTCTCTAAGAAGTCACACTACCAGCTGCACCTCCTTAGAGGTATTCTTCCTTTCCTCTCCTTCCCCCAGAAGCTCACTGTCTCCAGAGCCCTGGTCCTCTCTAAGCTGGATTACTGTAACAGCCTCTATCTAAATCTGCCTGCCTCCACTCTCCACCCTCTGCAACTTATCCAGAACAGGACTTCGAGACTTGTCCTTGGCCTTAAGCCCAGGGATCGTATCTCTCCAGGACTGAAATCTCTGCACTGGCTCCCAGTGGCTGCGAGGATTAAGTTCAAAACCCTCTGCATGGTACACAAGGCCTTCTGGGGTCTGGGGCCGCAATACCTTCAACTCTCTCTTCCTTAATATTTTCCTTCTCGAGCTCTTCACTCATCTACCTCCAACTCCCTCAGGGTCAGTCGCTTCTCCAAGCAACGAGTTGGTGGAAGATCACTCTCTTCGGCAGGGGCCTCTCTCTGGAACAGCCTTCCTGCCTCCCTGAAACTCGAGGAGAACCATCTCCGGTTCCGGAAACACCTCTAAACCTTCCTCTTTGCTTCTGCGTTCTCTCCTCCCCTCCCTTGCTGAATTCCTGACTGAAATTGCACTGGTTACCTGGCCAACCTTTTTCTGATCTCTGGCCCAGGCCCCGTCAATTGCCCACCTGCATTGCCTCCCTGGCAACCCCTGCACTTGGGGACCGTTTCTCTGTATCCCTTCAGTCCCCCTACTAGCACTTATGTTTGCACTTCCTTGCACTTGCCACTAACTGGCTGTTTTATTTGTCTTATTTTATCTCATTTATTCCACTTTCCCATGCACTGCACTTTCTCCTCTCACTTCCCCCGTGCACATTTCCTTTTCCCCCTTCCCAGGAACTTGCGCGATTTGAATGACACCTGGCCTAGTAGGATCGTTGTCTGTCCTCCCTTGTTCCCCCCTTGCCTCGTCGCGCCTTGAAGCACTTGTGTATAGGCACGTTATAAATGCATATCATATCAAATCATATCATATCATATTATATCATATCATAATACCTGAACAGATCTGTGTACTTTGCAGGGACAACCGTAATTCCAGAAGAGGGACTCACACGGAGGAAACACACTCCTAGAATCCTGCCATATTTACACCTAGGTTAGCTCTCCATTGGTGTAGTCAGTGTTGCTACTTTATCTGGTTTTTTTGCAATATTGATGATCTTCATCTTGTTTCTTTACAGTCTATGGTGTTCTTGTCGTGTCCATTCTTCCAGGGAATAGATTCCTCTGTATGTGTTTATTACATTCAGACGGGTACATTGTTAGGAAGAATTTGTCTCCTACACTACAGGTTCAAGAAACTGAGGACCTGTTCCAACAATACAAGGTGGGTTCTGACAATCAACCGCCATTCCAATAAAGGTGTCTGTGCCCAAAAGGATACTGTGAGGGTCACTGTTATCCATTAATATTCGAATGGTGTGGAGTACAGGGGTGTTGGATGTAAATACAAACCTTGATATTGGAGATCATTTAAATGTATATAGATGGCCTGATTTTTGAGGCTCCTTCCTCGCTTAATTTTGAGGAGAATCGTAAATTGTCACACCTGTCCTGGGATGGTGACCTCTTCTCTTACTTGAACCACAACCACTTAAGGCAGCAAATGATGCTTTATCAGTGTTCGCAAAGCCCATGGGGTTACCCCCCAGTCGTGACTAGGCTATATTAATATTCAGGTCCAAATTTATTGTGAATTGGTTTAGAATGTCACTACCTAAATAAAAGGAAGAAGGGTAATCACTCGCGACCAAGCAATTATGTTCTATGCTTTTGTCGCCAATGGACATTTTTAGCATACACCTGATAGGCAGGAGATGTTTGGAATTAGGGGTTTCCAGACCTACTTCCCATTTATCAATCAACTTAAATTTGGGAATGACCTGATCTTTTGGGAGTTTCCTGAATAATGCTTCACTGATGAAGCTTCTTCCGTTATTCAGGCTACTCTGACGAGAACAGGATTTTCGCCCTCATTTACCTGAATGGGGAAAAACAACTGCTCACCCTTTTTCTGAATGTCGGTCAGACTTTGAGCCGGTTTTTCATCATCCCTTCTTATGGGACGCAGGTTTTCTTCTGGTTTTGGAACTAGTATAACATTTCAGAGTATTCCCTTCCCATGTGGAATGCCACTTAATACTGGGAGGAAGGTTGATTTTCAAGAATTTAGAAGAGTCCTCATTAACAGATTGTTCTGGAAATAAAATGCCACTTTTTTGGAATGTTGTTCAATCTCATGGCATATGCCATTCAAACTCACATAATTTGTGCTTTGTTTTAGTTTGATGGTCCGGTTAGTCTGGGTCCAGAGGACCTTGTTCACACAGTCCATCAGGGGTGATATCCTCCGAAGGAGGTCATTTCCCAATAGACAAGGTGTGCCCTCTGGAGTCAGGACTATCGCCATGTGTTTCACCTTATGTCGCCCAATTTGTATTTCTAGATCCTTAGTCCCTTCAACGGAAATATCATTCCAATCAACGTTTTGGAGTTGTCCGGAGAGAGGTGTGAGGGGAATTTGGTGACTCTCCCCTCTTCTTGAATTTAGTTGGTTGAAGGCCTTTTTGGAAAGGAGCATGGCTTTGGATACAGTTTCCACCAGTGCTGATAATACACACGGACCCTGTACCTTGACCAGAGCATAAAATCTTTCTTTGCTCTCCTCAAAGGGGCAAGGAAAATGTACATTATGTGCCAGCATGGCGGTTAACTTTTTTTATATTGAACTCCGACACTGCAAGTTTGGGAATCTGTAAGAAAAATGTGGCATCCAGACAAACATGGAGTTGGGGGATCCTCTTTCTCCTCTGATTCTTTGCTGCCCTCCTTTTCCTGGTGGCATTTCCCTGAACCTGTTTGGGGGAGGATACCTCTTTGATTTTATGGTCATCTGTATGACATTTTAGGGCTATAAGAACGTCCTGCTCTGGGTCTGGTCGTCATACTTACCCAGTCAAAATCAGGGTCTTTTGGGACCCAAGTTTCTTTTCAGGGATCCCTCCATCCCTGAAAGGGAAGATTTACTTTCCTGAATCCTCTAGGGATTTTTCTTCTTCAAAGGGGATGATTGTTAGTTCCTCCAGAAAGTGGATTCTCTTGTGACGTCTCCTACTTACCCTCGGTTCTTTAGGTTGCAGCTGTTCAGGGGTAGCAGATTCATATTCAGGCACAGACGTTTCCTGGGGTTTTGTTCCAGTGGTAAAGGAAGCTTTCTCTTGGGCTGTGCATGTCCCCTCCATGCGGGCCTCCTGCTCAGGAACCTGTTGGTTATCAGAATTTTCTTCCAGTCATTTCCCCTCTGGGGCATCAGACTCGGGTGTTGAGTTATTCTGGGAAGCAGGTTCCAGTTGAGGGGTTGAGTGAGCCCTCAGAATGCAACCCAGGTCTTGGGTTAGTTATTGGACCTGTCGCTCCAGTTCTGAAACTTTTTCTAGTTGTTAGGGAGGTCTTGATTCATACCATTGCTGCTCCAGGAAAGGGTAACTGTTCCTTATCCCGGAGTAGCTCGAGTATTGGACATTTCCCTGATTACTTTCCATCCTAGGTCTCCCTTCTCACAGGTTCAGGAATCTATTGTTGATTGAGCTAGTTCTGAGGGTCTCCTCTGCCTTTCTTTCTGCTTGTTGGCAGGAGTATCTTTAGGCCCTCCTGTATCGACGTCCAATCTAGGGGTATTTTTCATCTCCGCCACCTTCGCAGTAACAGTTGTGTTGGATGGTTTGGGGGGGTTGTACGTTTTTTTTTTATTTTCAAAGTGCTTTTGGGCCTCATAGATCCTGGTGGCCTGTTCAATCACCCAATCCAGATCCTACGCTCATGAAAGTCTCTCACTAATTGAGCCATTATATATTTAGGGTGCGCATGAAATTATGTAGTGATGAAATCCCTACTATTGGTGTTCACCCACCTAGAAGTCTTGGCAAAAGTTTGTTTCTAATCCTACACAAACTCTCTAGGCGCCTGGTCTTCCCCACACTGCAGCTTGTATGCTGCCTTGCGGGCATCCTGTGGTTTTCTGTGAGTAGAAAAATGTTTCAAGATGACCACCTTGTAGGTTGACCATTTATAGTGATCTTGATCCTCCAGCCCTGCAAAGAAGTTAGAATATTCATGGGAGAATGTCCACTTGACAAACTCCACACAATTCCCATCATTTTTAATTCCAAATGATGTCATCATTTGTTCATAAAGCTCTAAGTGCTCCCATACCGAATATTTTGCATTCTTGTGGTAGGGAATCATGAAGCTCTTTATGGTCTTTATCTGTCGAATTGGGTCTTTCACAAGACCTTTCTTCTGTTTGGCAGCCTTCCTTTTCTGTTGCACCCGAGTCCACTCATCCTCTGACTCAGAGCTTCTTCTGTTTGTGGTGCATTCCCTGTCCTCTAGGCGCTCTCTGCCTCTTTGAGACTGGGACGCCTCTCTCCTGTGGTGCTGTGACCTCTCAGGATAATTTCCCTTGTAATCCCTATTTTGCACAGGAGAGTACTCATCCTCCTCATCCCTCTTTCCAAGTATGGTGGGGAAAACCCCACATCTCCCTGAAGGTTTGGGGGTTTTCAAAATTCTCTTTCTAGGCCAAAACTCTGGCTCTTCTCTTTCTGCAAAGCAGACTAAGTGGTCACTTTGTAGTTTCATTTTCTGCCAGTCCAACTCCCTCATCTTTTCATCATAGGAGTCCTCATGGTCAGAAGTACTCGCTAGGGTATTTTTGATTTCCCAGGACCCACTGGCTCAGTTTGACTGGGCCTTGGTGAGTCCAGTTGTCTCATGTTTCCCTGTTCTTGATAAGTGGTATGCATGAGGTCAGCTGCACTCTGGACATATGAAGTGGTTAATTGGCTTGAGGTCTCTGGTAGAGAGATCACTGCTCTGTGATTGGAGGGTGCTTTTCCATACCCTGACTGATCATGGTGCCTCAAAGCCTGTTTGTATCTCAGTATTTCATCTGCCAACCTCTCACACCTGTTTTTCTCGGTCCCTATCTCTTGCTGGGATGCAGAGACCTAAGTTTTTAATTCTGACACAAGTGCTTGAGTGGCTTCAAGCACTTTACTTTTACTCCATTTTGTCAACAAAACTGTTAAGAACACTGAGAACTCTCAACTACTTCTTCTGACCTCTCCCGCCAAATTAACACCCATCCTTTGCAGCACCAACCCACCTTGTGCTCCAACTGATCTGTTTGCTCATCAAACAGTCAAGGAATAATTGCCAATCACCTACCCTCATCTCTGTGAGCTCTTCAACCCCTCTCTGCAGGACTCTTCCCTGCCTTCTTGAAATCTGAAAATATCCTAGCACTTTTGAAGAAACCCTCTGCCATCCCACATGTCCCAGTGAACTAGGGCCTGGTTTACCTTCTACCACATTATTCAAAGGTACTTAAGCAAGTATTCTTCAAATGGATAGCTAACTACCTTGAGGATAATGGTCTTCTAGAGCAACTACTGTAGTAAGCACTCCATCGAAACTGTACTCAATCATGTCTCCAACTTTCTCTCTAAAGCTCACCATGCAAAACTCTTGCCCACACTAATGTTTTTGGAACTCTCTGCCACGTTTAACACTGTCAGCTGATCCTCACTCTCCAAGAACTTAGGCAATATGCCCTAGCCTGGGTTGCCTCCTACATAAAGAGTCACACCTTTAAAATCACTTGGAACTCACAAACCTCTGACCCCACCCCTCTCTGTCAGCATTCTCCATGTATCATTCAGGACCTCGAAACTTCACCCTCAATACCTCTTCTCCATGATGACATAGTCCATCCTTTGGCTTTCACTACCAGCTCTTTGCTGACAATAACATTATTTTTATCCTTTCGCTCCCCCACCCCCACCTTCTCAGAATGGATTACCATCTGTCTCTGCTGCTTCATGCTGAGCTTCAAAGATTCAAGTCATTGTTCTCCTGACTTCCAATGCCATCCCTATTCTCCACTCGTCTGACTCCATCCTGTCTTGACGGCTTCGGTTCCTCATGCAAGTCTTGCAACCTGGGGATTCTCTTTGATAGCGACCTCCGACTGTAATAATTCATCATTACCACCACATCTGCTGCTTATATTAAACTTCTGTCAGAGGTTGCCTGGAATATTGCCCACGTAGTGTAGCTGATGATTTCTACCCAATAATATAACCCTGTGTATGGTACGAAAACCCGATGCCAAGGGATATATTAATTGGAAGAATGGACCCAAACACGTGCAGAAGACCTCCTAGAACCAGAAAGGAATTCGTAATTAGTAACAATCCTTTCTCAGTAAACAGAATGCCAGAAAATACAAAATCAAACCCTACCTGAAATGGGTTAAAGAAGAACACTATTCTGTTGTAGGCAATGGAGTGCGTTTCAACAGGTGTCAGGAGAATTCTGAAGCATCTAGTGACAAACAAGAAGGCATAGATTCAAGATCAATGAAAGAGTAAGGCCCACTAAAGATAACAAAGAGTGCAGTCAGAGTAATCTTACTGGGTGCTGATATGAGGCAATCTCCCAGATGCTGCAGTGCTGTAGAATGCTATGTGTAAGTTCAGAAAGCACCCTGGAGATGACTGGACTATATCCGATGGAACACGTATGCCTAATTGGTCTGGAAGTCCAGTGACAAACCCGACAGAACGAGTACGCTCCTCACACAGTCCTTCCAGGTACGTAGGAAGTCTCTAGTCCGTACCAGGCTGTTTGCAAGGAGAGGGGCTTCCGAACTTACTACGTAGCATATTACTGTGGGAGAACTGCAAGACTGCAATGCGCTGGAAGGTAATGATCCAAGTGGGAAAAACCAGTCCTTGAGACAGTCCGGCTCGGCAACAGTTCTTACAGAAAATATCCAAGGAGGAGACAAGGCAATCGGTAAAGCGTTCCGCGTCAGCAACAGGAGGACTTGATAATCACCAGGGTAAATGAAAATGATCCGAGGAGGAAATTAAACTAAAGCGGCGGGCAGGTAGGGCAGAAACACAAGGAACAAAATCGAAGCACAGGAAACAGTTCACAAAGGCGAACACAGCAATGAATCCAAGCAACTCGTAACACGCAGGGATTAGACAGAAGGAAGTCCAGAGAGCGTGCTAGAGTCAAGAATACCAGGAAGTTAACTAAAGCAAGGTCAAGACGTAACACACTTCAGCAAAATCAGAAGCACTGAACCAAGAGCAAGGAGGAGCTAAAAAGGCCGTGAGTCACATGACTTGAACGTGCGTGTGACGTGGGACGCACTAATGTTTATGCCCCAGTTTTCAAAGCAACTTCCAACGGGTATGGAAAGGCATTGGTGTCTTCCTTGTTAATACCGTAGTATAGCGAATACCTTGCCGTGATGAACCATACTTTTGTTGTTTAGCAAGGGACCATACACGTGAACGTGTGGTTGAACTTGGAGCACAGGAATCCCAATCTTGGGGAAAACGTGAAGTAACACAGGAGTTACCGCCTGGATTCCTGACAGTACCCCTCCTCAAAGAAAGCTTCCCCCGACGGGATGACCAGAAATCACGTAACAAGGCGGGAGCATGGATGTTGACCAATGGTTCCCAGGTCCGATCCTTCGGACCATAACCTTTCCAATCAACCAAAAAGAGCTGTCGGCCCCTCTGCACCTTGGTATCAAGGATCTGCTTGACCTCGTATTCATCAGACCCGACCACAGGTAGGGGATGATCATAGATCAAGAGCCAGGTATCCCCATACAAAGGCTTGAGAAGAGAAACGTGAAACACAGAATGCACGTTCCAAGAAGCAGGAAGTCGCAGACGAACGGCCACAGGATTGACCACCTCAGTAATCACAAAGAGACCGGTGAAGTGAGGCAAGAGGGACTTAAGACCAGGCAGATGCAAGTGTCTGGTAGATAACCAGACTTTCATACCTTTCTTGTACAAAGGCGATTTCAATCGATGAGCATCAGCATAGGACTTGGTCCGACGCTGAGCTTCCAATAAATGTTGCCTGATACCATGCAAGGGACTGAACACACAACTGAGCAGCTGGATTACTAGAAGGAGACATGAGTGGCAGTGGCAGATCCATACAGAGCAAAGAAAGGCATGGAACCGGTGGCAGGTTGCAATGAGTTATTATAGGCGAGCTCTGCCATGGCCAACAACGAGATCCAAGAATCTTGATGTTGAAGCAAGACACACTGCAAGTACTGCTCCAAAGTAGCATTGACTCGTTCCGTTTTCCCGTCAGTCTGTGGGTGATAAGCACTTGAATTCCGGTCATCAATCCACAAAGAACCAGTAACTGCCCTCCAGAAACGTGAAGTAAATTGAGACCCGCAGTCGGTTACAATGATGCTGGGCAAGTTGAAATGCCTGAAAACATGGGAGATGAACAAATCAGCTAACACAGGAGCTGTTGGCAAGCCTCAACAAGGAACAAATAAAGCATATTTAGTCAGATAGTCCAGAAGGACCAATATAGTGTTATAACCCTGTGAGTCGGGGGCAGCTCCACCATGAAGTCCATAGATAACATGTATCAAGGAATCTTAGGTACAGGTAGTGGCTGCAAAAGTCCCTAAGGTTTAGCATGAGAGGCCTTATCCTGCGCACATACCGCACAGGATGAAATGTACTGTTTAGTGTCTGTAGTCATCTTCGGCCACCAACACCACCTGCGCAACAATTCCAGGGTATTTCTATTACCAGGATGTGCTGAGACTTTAGAATCGTGACACCACTGTAATGCCATGGTACGAGTAGTATCATTTGGCAAATAGATCTGATCCTGAACATAAGGTGAGGACTGATTGACTTGAATACCTTCGTCCTTGATGGTGTGTCTATACTGTTCCACCCAGGTAAGCAACTGCGTCCTCAAGGACTGATTCACCGGGCAACTACAGACTACCTGATGCGGACGTAACATAGTTTCCTGACTGAAACTCGAAGACCATCTGCCGGTATGCGTGACAAGGCGTCTGCCTTAGTGTTCCTAGATCCAGGACGATACGTGATAACAAAATTGAATGCAGAAAATAATTCATGCCAACGTGCAAGCCTGGCTGTAGTACATTGTGCAGATTGTAAGGCTACTAAATTGCGGTGATCGGTGTATACCTGGATTGGAGCCATAGCACCAAGTAAATAGTGTCTCCAGACCAAAAGGAATCCCGAACGGCCAACAAGGACCTCTTGGTGATAGTGTAATTCTGTTCGTTTGGGTTGAGTTTGCGTGAATGATAAGCCACCAGATGTAAAGCATGCAAGTCTTTACAGTATTGTGATAGTACTGCACCTAGAGCGGTATCAGAAGCATCAGCCTCAACCACAAAAGATTGTGTCGGATCTGGATGTTGCAATACCGGAGCTGTTGTGAAGGGCAATTTGAGTTCCACAAAAGCATGATTTGCTGCAGGATCCCAATGATAAGCATTCTTGCTACTGGCAAGAGCAGTGAGAGGAACCGCAATTTCAGAAAAAGACCTCACATTAACGCCTGTAGAAATTAGCGAATCTGAGGAAGGACTGTAAAGACTTTAGATTCTGTGGAACAGGCCAATCGAGGACAGCCTTGACCTTGCTGGTACTCATTCGTATTCCTTGGTCTGTGATTTTGTATCCAAGGAATTCAACAGAGGTAACATGGAATTCACACTTTTCTAGCTTTGCGTATAATGATTAATCACCCAACCGCTGCAAAACTTGACGGACATGACGGACATGGCTCTCATATGAATCAGAGTAGATCAGTATGTCATCCAAATAAATTACGAGAAAGCGACCCATCATGTCCCTGAAAATATCGTTCACAAAGTGTTGAAATGTTGCAGGAGCATTACAAAGGTGAAATGGCATAACACAATATTCAAAGAGGCCATACTTTGTTTTGAACCCTGTTTTCCACTCGTCCTCCTCTCTAATTCTCACCAGATTGTAGGCACCTCATAAATCCAGCTTGGTGAATATCTTGGAGGAGCCTAACTGATCCAGTAAGACAGATATTAACAGAATTGGGTACTGATTGTGAATGGTGATGGCATTCAAAGCACGATAATCAATGCCAGGCCGCAAATCTCCTTCTTTCTTTGGTACGAAAAACAGCAGAGAGGCTGCCGTAGAACGGGAAGCATGGATAAAACCAGATTGCAAGGATTTATCTATGTATTCCTCTAGGATAGCATCCTCCTTTAGCATAAGCAAGTAAATATGACCCACTGGAATCTTAGCTCCAGGAACCAAGTCAATGGGGCAGTTGTATGATCTGTGCGGGGGAAAATTCTCCACACCTTTTGCATCAAAAACGTCTTGGAAATCAGTGTATTCCTTTGGTAAAGGAATGCACATGATGGCCCTGCAGAGGATGAGACCTGCAACAGTGGTCGACATGGAGTACGTGGATCAGTGTTAGTGGATGAACAAATCGCCTCACAGTAAGCAGACACAAATTCAACCTCACCTGACCTCCAGTCTACTACCGGGTTGTGACGTCTTAACCAGGGTAACCCTAATATCAGCCAGTATTGAGGAGCGGCGATAAGGTCAAAGCATATGGTTTCGGTATGACCGGAACTGGTGATTAAAGTGGGGTCGACTGTTTGTTCGGTGACTAAGCCAGAGAGTAACGTGGTACCATCAACGCTATTGACCACCTCTGGTTGAGACTTAGGTATCACTGGAATGCCCAGCTTCCAGGTGAAAGTATCATCAATGTAATTGCCGGTAGCTCCTGAATCGAGCACCGCGTCTACGAACCACTCATGGTCTGGCTTACATAAACATCGAGAGGGAATGACAAAAGGTCTAGAAATTAGACTAGGGAGTCCAAAGGTACTGTGCTTGACGGTTCGACTCCCTCTACTGCCGAGTTTTGGCATTACCCTGACGCGTTGGCTTCTTATTGCAAGCCTTCAACAGATGTTCCGAGGAACCACAATAGAAACATACATTATTCTTTTTTTCTGGTTTCCCTTTCTTCATTGGTTACAGGACCCCATACAGCACCTATCTGCATAGGTTCCGGATCACCCGCAGTAGGAGTGGGTGACGTCTCTTTTCTCACCTTTCCTCTCCATTCTCCGAGCGTCTATCTGAAGCACCATGTCTAGGAATTCAGGAAAGGTAGTGGGTACAATAGGCACTGTGGCTAAGGTGTCCTTCAAGGAATCTGATAATCCCTTATAGAACAAAGCAGTTTTCTTGTCTTCAGGCCACCCCGCCTCGGCCACAAGTTGGTTAAATTTAGCCAAATATGCCAATAGAGGAGTTGTGCCATGATGTAACCCCAAATGTTCTAGATCCGTTGCTTGAGTTTTGTACCTAGTATCAAAGACTTCACTCATGGCCACGATAAGGGCATCACAGTCAAATAACAATGGACTACCCTGTTCCAGCAACGGATTGGTCCAAGATGCTGCAGTACCCCCTAGATGAGACAGTACAATAGCAGCCTTAGTCTTAGAATCCAGAAATGAGGAGGGTCTGCATAAGAAATGCAGACGATACTGGTTCAAAAAGGTACGATAGGTGAGAGGATCCCCACTGAACCTCTCTGGTTGGGCCAGAGGAAATTGGGCTGTCATATAAACAGGTCCTGAATCCTGTCGTGGTAATGCCATACCAGAACCAGAAGCCTGAGCTGGGTCAGGGACTGATGGGGCAGGAGGTTGCATGCCAGCCTGCAGGTCATTAATACCCTGCTGAGTAGAGGCATGAGCAGTAGCCATATCGGTGCGTAGTTCTAAAACCATTTGCACAATCTGGGCCAATGTCTCGTTTGGGTCCATAGCGGTTTCTGATTATGTGAGAGGTTGCCTGGAATATTGCCCACGTACTGTAACTGATGATTTCTACCCAATAATATAACCCTGTGTATGGTACAAAAACCCGATACCAAGGGATCTATTACTTGGAAGAATGGACCCAAACACATGCAGCAGACCTCCTAGAACCGGAAAGGAATTTGTAATTAATAACAATCCTTTCTCAGTAAACAGAATGCCCGAAAATACAAAATCAACCCCCACCTGAATTTGGTTAAAGAAGAACACTATTCTGTTGTAGGCAATGGAGTGCGTTTCAACAGGTGTCAGGAGAATTCGAAAGCATCTTGTGACAAACAAGAAGGCATAGATTCAAGATCAATGAAAGAGTAAGGCCCACTAAAGAGTGCAGTCAGAGTAATCTTACCGTGTGCTGATATGAGGTGATCTCCCAGACGCTGCAGTGCCGTAGAATGCTACATGTAACTTCAGAAAGCACCGGGGAGATGACTGGACTATAGCCGACGGAACGCGTACGCCTAATTGGTCTGGAAGTCCAGTGACAAACCCGACGGAAAGAGGACGCTTTTCACACAGCCCTTTCCAGTTACGTAGGAAGTCTCTAATCCGTACCGGGCTGTTTGCAAGGAGAGGGGCTTCCGAACTTACTATGTAGCGTATTACTGTGGGAAAACTGCAAGACTGCAATGCGCTGGAAGGTAAGGATCCAAGTGGAAAAAAGCAGTCCGTGAGACAGTCCGGGTCGGCAACAGTTCTTGCAGAAAATATCCAAGGAGGAGACAAGGCAATCCGTAAAGCGTTCCGCGTCAGCAACAGGAGGACTTGATAATCACCAGGGTAAACGAAAACGATCCGAAGAGGAAATGAAAATAAAGCGGCGGGCAGGTAGAGCAGAAACACAAAGAACAAAATCAAAGCACAGGAACCAGTTCACAAAGGCAAACGTAGCAATGAATCCAAGCAACTCGTAACAGACAGGGATTAGACAGAAGGAAGTCCAGAGAGCAGGCTAGAGTCAAGAATACCAGGAAGTTAACTAAAGCAAGGTCAAAACGTAACACACTTCAGCAAAATGAGAAGCACTGAACCAAGAGCAAGGAGGAGCTAAAAGGCTGTCAGTCACATGACTTGAACATGCGTGTGACGTGGGACGCACTAATGTTTATGCCCCAGTTTCCAAGGCAACTTCCACCGGGTATGGAAAGGCATTGGCGTCTTCCTTGTTAATACTACAGTATAGCAAACGCCTTGCCGTGATGAACCATACTTGTGCTGTTTAGCAAGGGACCGTACACGTGAACGTGTGGTTGAACTTGGAGGACAGGAATCCCTACCTAGGGGAAAACGCGAAGTAACACATGAGTTACCGCCTGGATTCCTGACAGCTTCTCAGCATTCATAAAATATGTCCATTCCATACTCACCACTCTATGAAACTCTAAAGCTCACCCTCATGCTAGCAAACTTGACTAATGCTCATGCCTACTCCTTGGCCATCATCTTCTACTCCTTCCTCCCTCTAGAGAAAGTCCTCCTCAACTTCACTACACGCATACTCTACATCCTGGCTCTCCTTGCAGAAGTGCTGGCTTTTCATTTTTCTCTCCCAGTCGGAAAAGATTTGAATGGTCTTGCGCCTCATTATCTGTATCTCTGTCTACTTACCATCTCTCAGGTCCTCCTCTGCATTCAACCTCACTTTTCCACGTCCCCCTCTGTCCTTCATCACTTCTGCTGCCTACACTCACTGCTCATCACAATCAAATCCAGTCCCCCGTGGGTCGCTTTAAAGTTCCCTGCCTGACTCGACCACTCACTCCAGTGCTGCGTAGTCGTTTTGTATATTTGTGTAGTAGAACTCTTTAGTTTACAACATTGTCAGTATATAGTTTTTTTTTTGTTTTGTCCCAGGTCTGTGCCCCCCTTTTTTCACACCCTCATGAAATGGCTCAGGACATCTTCTCTTTTTGTGCTAATGTACAGCAACTAATGTGCTCTTGTAAGTCATTTCTGATCAAAATGTCCATTCTGTTTCTTCAAATAAATATAAATACAAAAAACACAGTATTCTGTATTTTCATCATATTCTAAATAAAGGTATCCTAACTATAATAATAATAATAATGTATTGTGATATACTCCAACATTTGGACTTTAAACAACATAAAACATAAAATACGCAGAATACAGAAACAAAAATACAAATATGCAGGAATACAAACACAAACAAGTAAGAATGCAAATAAAATAGAGCATCACTACATAGCATGTAACACCCTATATCATGTCCTTCTGTGAAGCTGGGCTCTTACAGGCATATAGTGGGTATTTCATTCAGCAAGCCAAACCAAAGAAATACAACAAAAAAGAAAAATAGAAACCAGAGTTACAATAAGATCCTAACTATATAGTTTGTAGTTATTTCCAATGCACAATGTTATTATAAAAATAAATCTTTACTGAAATATTGTGTGGGTCTACCCTTATCTTTTAAATACTCAAAAGTATTTACTACACTATTAAACCAGAGCACATCTTCTGGAGAGCCACATTGTCATTCTAACACCTGAACTCAAAGGATTCCCATTTTAAGTCAAGTAGGGCGATACATCTGGGCCCTAGAAGCAATGACTAAGAAACAAATGTCCAACACTGAAGATGGGGCAATAGGGGAAAGAAAGGGGGATAGAGAGAGAAAGAGAGAGAGAGATAGAGAGAGAGAGAGAAAGAGAGAGAGAGAGCGAGAGTGTGTGTGTTTGTGTGAGAGAGCAAGGGGGAGAGAGAAAAAGACACAGAGCTGCTTTGTGAAGAACCTTGGCCAGTTGCGTTTTACTCATGCAAAGGGTTTCCCATTTCATCCTATTTTCCCTGGAGAAAATCGGGTCCTTCCACTCCTTCAGGGAATTTGCATGATGGAGCAACCACAACCTTGGCCTATTTCAGGAGGCTTGCATCAGTAGATATCAGATGTTTTGTTTTTATGTTTTCTTTTGTGTAAAAAGTCAAGTTTTTGTTTTGGCTATATCACAATAAAAAAAAAAAAAAAATTTCAGATGGTCTAAACCCACCTAACCCAATCAAAAACTGCTTGCCCACAAAAACAGAGAAGATGTCTTACTCAGAAGGAAGTGCACGTTATTTTCCCTGAAACCTCCAATTTAGTGTACTCACTAACTGGTATGCATTGTGGAGGTTCTACTCTCCACCACAACATCAGTGACAATGCAATCTGGAGCACCAGCTTAGTGGTATGGTCCGTAACTATTTCCATGAGCCTAAGATCGATGTCCAAATCACACTGCCGTGTTTTATAATCACAGAAAAAGAAATGTGGGGGATATGCAAATGTTGCACTCCCATCTCAGCCAGGCACAATACTATAAACAGCTTGCATGGGACCACAATTCTACTGACCTATAAGAGAACACCAAGTTCTGCATCCCAGCAGTGTAACAAAAACCCTGAGATCCTCCTTGTGAGCCATGCTCAGGGCCCCCCAACCTCCTAAAAAAAGTACAGGCCATGCCACAGGCAACTGGGCCAGCCTGAGCCAAGAGGCATGCGCAATGGGCATGAATCTACTGTAGGGGCACGCCACACACTGCACCAGCTGAATGAGGAGATGGTACCTGGCCCTTGCCACCAAAATGTACCGTGACTACTGATTAATTTTTTTCACCGAAACGAGGTGGATGCAACACTTTGTTTCTTTGCTGCGGGTAGTGCGTTACCCATGCGGCTGGTGGCCATTTTGGTTAACAAGCTGTGCGACTTCACGAGGCACCGGTTTCAGCTCGGAAGCGGCCCCAGGCTTAATTTTTGGAACTCCTGTTAGCAGGAAGGCATACCTGCAGGACTATATGCCTAATTTCAATTTTGGCTTTTCCTTGGGTTTCCTACGTCGAGTGAAAGCAAGAAAGAAGGCTTAGGGCCTAGGATCTACATGACCCACGCATCCTCTTCTTCTAATTTTTGGGAACAATTGAAAGCTGAATAGTTCATCCTCATCTTTTTCATCATCAGGCTGGTGGACACACTCCGTTTTCATCCCCTTCATCATCACGGTGGTGCATCTTCATCAACAGGTTGGTGGCCACACTGATCTTCACCCTCTTCATCATCACAAGGTGTTGCAGTGACTGCAGAGTTTGAGTTGCGGCCCCTGTGTTCCATGTTGGGGTGCCTGTGCGCTCAGACTCATGAGTGACATTGAGGACCAAGGTGGTGCAGCAGCAGTACAGCGGCCCCCTCTGCCACGTCACGTGCGCTACCTCAAGTGCAGCTTGTGCAGAAACCTCCGATTGTTCAAGCGGCTCCTCAAGGTCCTCCACCTCTCGTGCAGCCAGTGGCAGGGCCCGCTGCTCCACAGATCCTTCCTGTCATGGCTCATGTGCGTACCCAGGCAGCTCTGCAGCCCATCCCCGAGTTTGATGTTTCGGGTCCACCTTCTAGCTTAGGGCCCAGATGGAGGAGGTGGGTGGACCGTTTGGACATGTACTTTCGAGCGGCCCAGGTGGTGGATGACACCAGGCTGCCAACCATGCTGTATTCGGCGGGACCGTCTGTTCAGGAGATTTTTGAATCATTGCCGCCTGGGGATGGATCGTATGGTCAGGCGAAGGCCACCCTGCAAGCTTACTTTCTGCCTCTTGCTAATGCGGACTATGAGCGTTTTGTGATGCTATCGGCCAAACAGAAGGACGATGAAACCCTGGACTCCTTCTATGGACGCCTGAGGCGTCTCTCCTTAACCTTCGCCTGGGGAGATGCAGAGGACATGATTAGGACGATGCTTATTCAGGCGTGTTCATCGGGCAAGCTCAGGCGCCAGGTGCTACGAGAACCAGGCATCACGCTTCAGCGCATCCTGGAATTGGGGAGGTGCCATGAGGTGTCAGAGGCGAGAGCAACCAAAATGGAGGCAGGGTCGCGCTCCATCAAGACTGAGGAGGTATGTGCGATGTGGCGCGGCAGCAGGGGTGTCAGAAGACCTGGAGGTGGTCCCCGAGAGAGGGCCAGAAGGGCAGGGGAAATATGCATAAAGTGTGGATATGTCCTACCCCACCCAGCAGAGTGCCCGGCGGCCGGAAAGACGTGTGGACGGTGTGGGTTGCCGGACCATTTCTCAAGGGTATGCAAGGCGGCCACGCCTGTGCTGGTACCGAGAGGCTGAGGGCGGCCAAGCTTCGTCCGCCAAGGTCGACCACCCAACTTCGCTCAGGTGGATCAGAGCGAGGAGGATGCCCAGGTGGAGGAAGTAAAGGAGGACGAGGAAGATAATGTGTTCTTTGTCTCAAGTGTGGGGATCCTGAAGAGTAAGAACAGGAGACAGCCCAGGTGTGTGATCGAGGTGAATCAGTCTCCCGTTCCGGTCCTCGTGGACACTGGGGCATCCGTCAACGTAATGGCACGGGGACATTATGATGCCATGAACCAACCCCCCAAGTTGGCCGCGCCAAGGGCCCGCATCTTTGCTTTTGGTGGTCTTGACCCTATCCCCCTGGATGGTGCATTTGTGGCCAAGGTGGAGCATGATGGCTCTCAAATCAAAGCACGGTTCTATGTGACACCTGTGAGCACCAACACTTTGCTGAGCTGTGCTGCAGCGGAGGCCCTTGGCATCATCACGTTCGCATATTCTGTCTATTTGGAGGACATAAATGACTTGTTGGAGAAATATGCGGCACTGTTTAAGGGGATTGGACAGATGGTTGGGGAACCAGTGAGACTACATATTGATGAGTCGGTACAGCCCATTGCCCTGAAGCATCGAGGGTGCCGTTTCACCTTCGAGAACATGTCGATAAGGAGCTGGACAGCCTGGTAAATCTGGACATAATAGAGAAGTTGGATGACCCCACCCCCTGGGTGTCCCCTATAGTGGTGGCACGAAAACCCAAACAACCCGACGCTGTCAGGATTTATGTTGACATGAGGCTCCCAAACAAGGCCATCAGGAGAGAAAGGCACCTCACTCCGACGATAGATGACATCATTGCAGAGGTACAAGGTGCTTGCTTCTTTTTGAAACTGGACCTCAGGGCGGGATATCACCAGGTTGTACTCCACCCCGAGTCGAGATATATTACGACCTTCACCACACATTGAGGGCTCTACCGTTACAAGAGACTTAGTTTTGGTGTCTCCTCAGCGGCGGAGGTATTCCAGAATATCATCCGGGGTGCCCTAGCTGATCTGGAGGGCGTCTTGAACATAAGCGACGATATTCTGGTGTTCGCGAGAACGGAAGTCGATCATCTGCAGCGTTTGGCAAAGACATTTGAGAGACTGCAGTCCTTGGGCCTCACCCTACACAAAGAAAAGTGTGAATTCCTGCGACCATCAAAAGAATTCTTTGGCATTGTGTTCAAGGATGCGGGGGTGTCTCCTGATCCGAAGAAGGTGCAGGACATAAAGAAGGCGCAGCCTCCAGAGTCTGTGTCTGAGGTACGGAGCTTCCTGGGCATGGTTACATACTGTGGACGGTTTATTAAAAATCTTGCCTCCAGGTCGGAACTGCTCAGGGCACTAACGAGGAAGGACACAATCTGGAACTGGGGCCCACTGGAGCAGGCGGCGTTTGACGACATCAAGGGCGCCCTGGCAGCTGAGGACAGCATGTCATTCTTTGATCCCATGTTACCATCGGAGATCATTGTCGACGCCAGCCCATTTGGATTGGGCGCCGTGCTGACCCAGGTAGACCCTGATGGGGGTATCCGCCCGGTGGGGTAAGCGAGGGAGGCCCTGTCGGAGGCGGAACAACGATACTCGCAAATTGAGCGGGAGGCATTGGCAGTTCTCTGGGGATGCCGGCACTTCCGACTCTATGTTCTCGGATGCCCGGTGATGGTGGTGACAGACCACAAACCGTTGCTTCCTATCCTGGCGGGGTCGTCATCCAAGCCACCCGTGCGGATTGAGAGATGGATGCTCGCCCTTCTGGAGTATGGGGTCACTCTTGTATATCGGCCTGGGGTGAATAATGCGGCCGATTACCTCTCCAGACACCCTGGGGCGCCCAGTGGTGGAGACCCTGACACTTGTGCAGAGGAGGCAGAAGAACAGGTCCGGGTGGTAGTGGAGGTGGCCACGCCGAATGCCATGCCTCTTCAGGAGCTTGAGGCGGCTGCAGCTGAGGATGAGTGCTTTAACATTCTGAAGCAGTCCATGCAGCAAGGCTCCTGGAAGTCGGTGCTGGAGGCCCTGGCAGTGCGCACTCAGGAGGCCAGGACTGGACTTGAGCAGCTATGGAAAGTCCGGGAGGAACTATCGTTTTCAACGTCCAGGCTCCTGCTCAGGGGTGATCGGACTGTGGTGCCCCAGTCGAAGGTGGGCGACATGATTGCGCTGGCACATCGTGGTCACGAGGGTGCCGCCAAGACCAAGGCCCGCCTAAGGCTGAAGGTGTGGTTTCCGGAGCTGGAGCGTAAGGTGGATGACTTCGTGGCGGCCTGTGTGTGGTGTCAGGCGGCTTCTCCACTGCAGCGTGAGCCGGAGATAGAGGCAATGCCTCGCAGGACACGACCCTGGGAGGTCGTCCATGCGGATTTCGGTTCCACCACGATGGGCACCCACTTCCTGGTACTAGTTGACGATTATTCAAGATATCCAGAGGTGGAATTTGTGGACTCGGTAGCGTTCGAGCACGTTGTGGTCGCTGTGGAGAAGGCATTTGCGGCCCATGGATTCCCACAGATGTTGTGCTTGGACGATGGGGCACCATTCCAGAGCGAACGTTTTTCAGAATTGATGGAGAGCTATGGGGTGGTGCACAGGAAGATCACTCCCCTGTGGCCAAGGGCCAATGGTGAAGCTGAACGGCTCATGAGGACTCTAAACAAGACCTTTAGAATTGCCCAGGGGCAGGGACAACCACTGCAGAGAGCACTGTACCAATTTCTGAGGGTCTATCGTACCACGCCCCACGCATCCACTGGAGTGGCCCCGGCGGAGGCATTGTTTAGGCGTTGCCCACGTGGGTTGCTACCGGAAGTGGGGGAGAAGGAACCAGGCGTGATCGATGATCAGCAGGTCGAGGCAGCCCGAAGAACACAGATCGAGCAGGAGAATGTTCGGAGAGGGCTTCGCCTGCAGCGGCTGGAGCCGGGTGATGAGGTCCTCATTCGTAACAGACACCCACATGGAAAGCTCTCTCTGCCCTATGAGCCACAGCCGTTGGACGGTGTCGCGGTCAGAGGGTCCATGGTAATTGCATCGGATGGCCGGTCTGCGGTCACGTGCAATGTTAGCTTCTTTAAGAAGCTACGGGATCCAAGAACCGACCCGCCTCCTGAGCCCGAACCCCGGGTGTATCCCAGAGGACACTGATGAAACACCGTGCCTGCCTGAGTCCCCGGCCAGACCAACACCTGTGGACAGATCACCCGTGCTGGAGGTGAGCAGGAGGTACCCCCCAGAGGGCTGGGTGAGGGAAACCTGCTCGACTTACCGATTACGTACTTGGACATTTGGCTGATTACTGTAGTGGCAATCACTGTTGAAGTAAGGGGACCCGGGTGGCTGGTAATAAAGGGGTGTTTCTCAGAATGGGGAATGTTAAAGGGTTATTGTCATAATGTGTGTTTGATGTGCAGTGAATAGTTGTAGCGCGTGTTGTTCTCCTGGAAAAAGGAGGAGTGTGGCGCTGCCCGATGACGGGCACGCACGCGGCGGCGTGACGTTGCACGCCTCCGCGTGCAACATAAATAAACGGGGCGTTTCCTGGCCGTGCAGAGCGACCGGGAAGCCCGAACAGTGAGAACGCGTGTGGAAGTGTCGTCCTTACAAGGTGGGGCTACGGGACCGCATGGGGGCATGGAGGAACCCTCAACATACCGGCCACCTCTGTGCATGGCTTTTAATATTTGTTGTGTGGAAGTGGGAGATGCTGCTTTTGTTGCAGTAATTATAATTAGTTATTTTTAACACGCTTAATACCCAGAGGTTTCTAAGCGTGGACCCGGGGATCGAATCTGTGCTGCTCTGCATCGTCTTCCTGCCAAGCCGAGCGGGTTGCCCCTGAGCTATCCTCCAGAGACTATGCATGCGGCCCCTAAGGGGCAATAGAATTGTAAACAATTGAAAGTCAGAGGTGGCAGATAGAGGGCATTAACAGCTCCCACAAATTAGTGTGAGCAGCTGAGCATTGTGAGAGAGCGCTATGTAAGTGCGCTGTCCACTGAGAAGCTTTTTTAAAATAATGCTATGAAAGGTGAATTTTACAGCAGACATTTTGAAAAATGGGGAAAAAGCTATACAATTTACATTTGTTTCTCTGTGGTACAACATGACAAAATTCAGTACATGTATTACAGTAAACCAGAGCATTTCGCCATACGCCAGCATTGTCTTTGAAGATCACTTTTTCTTTTTGCATTTTTAGAGTGCTCACACAGCCCGGGGGCATCGAGGCACTGTTAGAGAACTCTTTTGTTGTTGTGTTAGATGCATATTTTTAACGCGCTTTAATACCCAGAGGTTTCTAAGCAAGGACCCAGGGATCGAACCAGTGTTGCTTCGTGTCGTCTTGCTTCCGAAGGCGAGCACGTTGCCACTGAGCTATCCTCCCTGGACATAGCTACGTCCACCAAATATGCCAGTGTAGTCACAGTAAAACATGTTTATGTTCCAGGCTCACCTGGAAGTACCAGAAGTATATTTCTGACTGGCCAGAACGCTGCTGGGAAAGCTCGCGTTGTGTGAGGACTTTATTTTCTATAAAGCACGGGATTCATCCACCACGGCGAAGTGCTGCAAAGGAGAGGAAGTCCTACGCTGCAACACGGAAGTTACCTGATCTAAGTAATCTTACTTCCTTGTTGCTCTGAACAAGTGGTTTGAACTGATTGGACTCTGCCACACAGAGCCCACTGAATGAGACGTTGACGCCTTGTGCGTCTGTTTGAACATTAGAGTTACCAATGCCAATACACGCTTGCGTGCTGACGTTTACTCTTTCCTTTGTTTCTTAGAGACATAGTGATTGGTCTGGTGCCTAAGGTCCCGCCCCTGAATCCCCTCATGGCAGCGAGAAATACCCAGAGTGCAGCGCACCTGCGCGTGCACCTGGAAGAACCAGAAGTATACTGTTGACTGTTAACTGTGAAGGGTGAGTGGTAGCTAGAACTAGTTGTATGTGTTAACTCTTTTTATGTTAGATAGCTTTTTAACCTCTAAGTGAATACAGATATTATCCACATTCTGTTTAGTTCATTTTTAGTGTGTAAGCAAAGTAATGGAACTACGTTCCACTAAAAATTCACATGAGAAATGGTACGATCCAGGATACCATTAAATGAAGCAAGTTCATTTTAGGAACTTGAGTAACTTGAATGAACCCAGAATTAATCATGCATATAAACGTAAGATCATATCGCAACCTGGGCTCATGACTGAATGCAAACTTGCTAAAATGACAACTTTCTTTAGTAAAATAGAGCAGCCCAGTGCTGAAGTGACGCAAGCAGCAATACCATCTATGACTGCTAAGGAAATTGAATGCAGCACATCAGAAATTATGAGCGAACTAACCATGGCCTTTCCATGTATCAGTAGCAAACTGTTGGCGCAAGTGATAATTCCCACTTCTTCAAAATTTAGAGATGAACATTATTTCCCCACCCAAACCAAGTATATCTGAGAATATTAATACTGAAACTCAAGCTGAGTTCACAATTGAAGATACTGAGAAATAAAACATTAAATTTCTAAATCCTGTTGAGCGGTTTGAAATTGACCCAAGATCTGGGTTCATTGTTATTGGTCAAACACATTTGGCTATTAACAATAAAACATTAGAACAACAACTGGAAAGCCCTCACGAAAAGAAAGTTAATGTTAGCAAAACAGAGATCTTAGATGAGACAAGCTTTATTAGTATGAACTCAGAAGAGTTATTTCAAGCACTCGAAAATGTTCTAGTGACACTAGTTGAAAAATGTGATTCAATAGAAATTAAACTAGCAATACACTCTTTGTTATTATATGAAATTAACATAAGATATCAATACAAGGTTTGTGATCAAAGTACGAATACTGTGTCTGAAAGCGAAGAAGAAAAAGTGCAAACAGAGACTAGAATTCATGATCTGACCAAACCTAATATGTTACATGAGGACAATAATGAATATAATGTAGTAGAATACTGTGCACTAAAAAAGAAAAGAAGAGGAAATAAAGCGAAAAGCGAATATCAAAGCTCTAAAAGACAAGCAAGACTGAAAAATAACGGTAAGAAAAAAAGCTATGGACAAGCAGCGATGTATAGTAGTACTAAATCTAAACAGGTTAACAATGGATGTATAGTGGAGGCTGATGAAAGCGGTGAAATAAATGATTATGAAATAGATGATACTGTGAATAAACAGAAGTCTAAAAAGATTGAACCTAAACCATTATCAAGACATAAAGCAGCCAATTTTGTTGGGGATCATAAAGTCATTATACATGAACATCTTGCGAAAACTAGAATCAAAGACAAAATAAAAAATAAAAAAAGGGCTCATGATGCTGATATTAGGGAATTTTTCACCAATCCTCCCAGGAAACAACAGAACAAAGTTGAAGTAGAGCTACCAGGTCCACCAAAAAAGGTGGGAACAAAGAAAAGCAAAAAGCAGAAAAGTGTAGATACTTTTGATGAAATACTAACAGATGTATACAAGCTATATGAGAACACTACATGCCCGCAAGCTGAAGATGGACGAACGCAAAAGTTAAAACTAGATAAGAATGTGGCGATAAATAATGGTAAACCACAACAATTAAAAATAAATAAGGAAACGTTGGATAAAACACTACACAAGAATGGGATGAGTCTGGTGAGAGGAGACGGGTATTACAAATTGAAAAACTTGATATAGCTGAGTGTGCTGTCCTTAATAGACGGCAAATCTTGGCACTATGTTCTTCCATTGTCCCCTTGCGAATGATTGTCTCAGATGATTTCAAGATAGTAGATCAGCTGGTGAGCACTACAAGAATAGTGACTAATGTATGGTGCAACGAATGGTCAATCCATGAATTTGTTCTAAGCCAAGGTAAACTGTTTGAGAAATTAGGATATACTTGTGTAGAAAGCTATATGCCAAAAGTAAAATATGAAGAAGAAACCTGTAAACGGAAACCTAAAATGAATAACCAAGAAGGGAAAGTAAATAATGTAATTACTATAAACCAGAAGATGTTATGGGAAGAAACAGGAAGTAGACCGATTGATAAAAACAATTCCTGATGGTTATTGGCAATGGCTCCCTGTAGCATTTAAATCCCATTTTGAAGCATGTCCCTGATGAAAATGAAATTATATTATCTTGGAATACTCGAGGAAATGCACATTGAACAGGCGATGATGGACTTTTAGATAACATAAGTATGTTTAGAGTCATCGCATTACAAGAAACCTGGATCGTAAATGAATGTGAACTCGATGGAGGTACCAACCTCACATGTAATGCCTCTCAATGACCTAGAGGTCGACCTAAGGGAGGTCTAATGATCTCAATTAAACAACCATGGACTGGAATTAAACATATAGGGCCTCATTACGACCCAGGCGGTAAGTTACCGCCTGGGCCGTGACTTTACCACCATGGCGTAAACTACGTTTACGCCATGGTGGTTGGCGGACTTACCGCCCCATTCCGACCTAGGCGGGGCGGTAAGTCCCCAATCCCCATTTACCCTTCCCCATTTTTGCCCCATAGGGCATAATGGGAGTGGGGAAGGCGTTAATTACGCCACCGTAAATTACGGTGGCGTAATTAACTCCATGGTCCCTTAGCGCCATGGATTTTAACACCTGCTAAAAGCAGGTGTTAAAAGCACCATGGCGCTAGGCAGGGCTTTAAGTGGGCCGGGGCCTGCCGGGGCTGGGCCCCGGCAGGCTCTGAAATTTCGTTTTGAGGCGGGGCCCTGCCGGGGCCCAGTAATCTCCCCTGGCAGCCCCGGCCACTACACGAAAAGGCATTTTTTTCTACAGCCTGAAGCGCTCGCTCGTTTGCGAGAGCTTCAGGCTACAGAAAAAAATGCCTTTCAGCCATAATGGTGGCGCCGCACCTGCGAGGCATCCCTTTAATCAAGAGATTACCGTCGGCCGGCGCCACCATTATGGAAAAAACGTGAGGCCGCTGAAAGCAGAGGCCTTGCTTTCCAAATACTGGAGCTGCCGCGCATTCGCGGGAGTTTCAGTATTTAGGAAAAAGGCCTCTGCTTCCAGTGGCCTCACGTTTTCAGCCTTAATGGTGGTGCTGCCCCTCCCCAGCTGGCGAGGGGCAGCACCACCATTAAGGCTGAATAGGCAGGCGCTGTCCCCTGCCAGGCAAGCCTACACAAAATAAATGCAGAGATCAGCACCCTCTCCCCATAGGGGAGAGGGTGCTAATCTATATGAAAGGCTGCCTGGCAGGGGTGGCAGTAGCCCATTGAGCCCGGGCTCGTTAAGGGGGCGTGGCCTAACGGGCCATCAAGACCCCCGCTGTTAGGCCACGCCCCCTCGATGAGCCCCGGCTCGATTTGTAGTGCCACTTAAGGCACTGGCGCTAGGGGACCTCGTAATTGGCGGTAAGGGGTCGGCGCAGCTAACGCTGGCGTTAACCCCTTACCGCCAGGGTCGTAATGAGGCCCATAGAATCCACTAGCATGGTACTAATAGTTATAGTATATTGTACTTCTTCAAACATTGAAAAATTTGTATTAGTCAACCTATATAATCCACCTGGGGGAAAACATAATAAAGAAAACATAATAACAACTGCTAAAATCCTTGAAGAGTTTAGCAATAAGACCCCACTTATAATAGTAGGTGATTTAAATATAAAACTTAATTATGAGTCCGAAGTGGCAATAGAACAACAGAACTCTGAACCCTTTGCTATACAAAATAATTCTAGAGAAAGTAAGGCATGGTTATCTTTATTCAATAAATATCATCTGACTGTATTGAATGGTAATAGTCCTGGAGACAGCATGAAAAATGTGACTCGGATATGTGGAAAGAGTATGAGCACCCTTGACTATATGATTGTGAATAGAAATGCCCAGGAGATAGTAAGCAATATGGCTGTTGGATGTAGAGAAGAGAGTGACCACCTGCCCTTATATCTTCTGTTAAAAGAGAAAGTAAAAATCAGCAGTATATAACAACTGAATGGCGAGATTGGTATAAATACTGCAGGTAATCGTATTAAATGGAATCCAACTAATATTCAAAAGGGCAATGCAAGGGCTATCCAATTGCTAGATACTTTTATTGAGAAGCACGAATGTACTCCTATGAAATTAGAAAGTGAAATCTTTGATGAATTTAAAGATGTAACAGATAAAATTAAGGCAACAGTGATGGTAGAGCGCAAATACAGATCAATAAATGAAAAATTGAATTTGACACATCATTAGAAATTTGACAATGACATCCACTTAAAAAAGAAATTGCTAAGGTCAAATATTCATGAATGTATAAACGAGAATGAAAAAGATGGAACTAAGAAGATCCGTAATCTCAAGAGTCAGTATAAGAGATGGACAAAATCTCACCTGAAAAAGAAACAAAATAAGATATGGCTTACCTAGGCTAATGCTGCAAAAAACAAAAATGATCAAGCAATGTGGGCCATTATAAATCATAAAAAGGGATAAATCTCTTCTGGTTAACTGCATCCCGGAGAGTAGCTGGATCGTCCATGTTAAAAAAAACCTGGGGAGTATGACATGTGAAGTACCAAGTTACGAAAAAAAGGAGATGATCTGGAATGGAACATACACTGTTGCCTCCGTGATAGTATTAATAAAGTCACTGCCAACTTCGAGAGCTGCGGGACCAGATAGTACATGCAATGCCCTTTTGAAGCAATCTCCTGAACGTTGGGCTAAGGTGCTGTATATACTATTTCAGTGGATTGGAAAATTTGGAAAAGTCCCTGATTCATGGAAGAAGAGCATTATATTACCAATATATAAAAAAGGTTCACATAAAGAACCGGGAAACTATAGAATGTTAGCAAAGCTTGATATCCCTGCTAAAATGTTCGCAAAAATACTACTAACTGAGCTCAATCAATGGATATCCAGCTGCGCGATCCTTCCTGACAATCAGTCTGGATTTAGAGCAAAGTCATCTACATCTCATAATATAAACATTTTAGTTAGTGCAGTGGAATACTCCTGGAAGACTCGTAAATTGCATATATATTTTGCCTATATAGATTTTTCTGCAGCTTTTGATACGGTTTCACGTACGAAATTATGGGCCAAATTGAAAAAATTGGGAATTCCGCATGCTTTGCTTTACATGATACAACTATTATATCAAGACACATCTGTTAGAGTGTGTCTGGATTTAGAAGGAAAACTGTCAGAAGATATACCCACAATGTGCAGTGTCAAACAAGGCTGCACCTTAGCGGAAACACTGTTTAATTTATATCTGGCAGATTTTCTAAGAGAAGCAAGTCAAACCCAGATAAATTATATTAAATTGGGCGTAGCAAGACTGGGATGGCTGGGATATGCAGACAACCTCTTTCTATTAGACTACACTCCAAAAGGACTCCAAGCAAAACTGAATGAACTTGAAAGGTTTGCTAATGCCAATGATTTAACCATTAACATTGATAAAAATAAAATTATGAATTTTGAGTGCAAGATGATGAAGAGAAACAAAAATCAAATATGGCTGATAGACAAGAGACAGATTGAAGTTGTAAATGAATATAAATATTTGGGTTACATTATTGATAATAAACTTAAATGGAAAAAGCATTGGAACGAAACCAAAAGAAAGTGCATGATTGCTACGATGGCGCTAAGCAAATTTATTGGAAGCCAAGGGAATATTTCCATATGTACCGTGCTGAAATTCTATTCTGCAAAAATTGTATTATGTTTGGTGTATGGTGCGGAAATATGGGGATGCTATTTAAAAAATGAATCGGAGAAATTTGAATTAAAGATTTTAAAGATTTTATTGAGAATGCCCAAAAATGTGCCATTTGAATGCATATTATTAGAATACAATGTGAATAGTGTTTACAGGCGCATCCAACTAATGACTGTTATGTTATATGTCAAACTGACTAGACTCAATAACGATACATTCGCTGATAAACTAATGGAACAATTTAAATGTGGTGAGAACAATGTTGCGTTTCTAACATTATACAGATGGAGAGCGGTTTATAACAAATGGATAGGTAAAGATATGTTCAGCTGGTTACTCTTGAGTATTGCCCAAGTAAAAAGAAAATTGAAAATTAAGATATATGAACTAGATTACGACCAAAGGGTAGTCATTCCGGCGACCAAAGCACACAGGGGATTCTTTCTTGATCATTTAATATTAAGAGAAAGGAAACCATCTTATCAATATGCATACCCTGATTGCAATACCATTAGGTGGTATCTGAATACATGTAATGTACTAACTACACACGGAGCAAAGATTGGTATCCCTAAAGAACTCAGATACTGTAGATTATGTGGGATAAATACACTAGAAACTGCTTATCACATATTATGTGAATGTGAAAGTCTGACTTGTTTACGCAATTCTTATCTTATGAAATACAACAATAATATGTCTAAATGCAACAGTTTAGATATGTGCCAAAGACTACTCGGTGGACATGATATGAATTTGATATTTTATATGATGACATTTTATGTGACTATATTAGATATTTTAACTGAGCTATCAAATGGAATTTACGTGTTTTAAAACAAAAATGTATTTTACTGGTGATGGATTTGGGATTTTATATGATTGATATGCAAGCATATTATTAATAAATAAACTATAAATTAGTCTCATCAAGCTGTGGCCACAATCTATGCCAGTATGGTCACTGCCAGTCACTTTCATTTTGTAGTGCCCACAATTATGGCAACATGGTCCATACTGCAAATTACATTCATGAAGCTGTGGCAACAATCTATGCCAGTATGGTCACTGTAAATAACTTTCATGAACCTGCAGCCACAGTCTATTCCACTAATGGACACTATAAATCACTTTCAGGAATCTGCAACCACAATCTGTCAGTCATGGTCATTGTAAATCACTCTCATGAAGGTGCAAAAAGATCTCTTCCTGCAATGGGCATTGTAAATCAGGTCCATAACTTTGCAGCCACAACATGTGACAGGGTGGGTTATTGCATTGGGATTAGAAGTGTGGCAGGCCACTGATGATAGATGATACAAAGTGACAATTAAGCATGTCCACTGATTAGGGGGGTTAAATACCCCTTAGAGTATGAATATACATTTAGCGGGTGGCTGCAACATTTTGCCACATTCTCCATTTCCCATACTAAAGCTGCAGGACAGAACACAGCCATTGATGTGGGCCCAGAAATGCCGCCCTTGGAAGGAGATGACAATCCTGTGCTCGTGGTAGAGTCCCCAACAGAAGCCAAGGGTGATGTGGGTGCACAGGGATATACAAACAAACAGGTTAGAGCAACTCCGCCCACCACTTTAACAGCCTGCCACAGCAAGAGTCAACACCAAGATGCCTAGGTAGGGGGTGCATGCACAAATGGGCCACAGTCAACCCCAAACACCACCTACCGGTAAAGAGGGAATGCACCAACACCAGGCGATAGTTTGCACCCAGCTGACTGCCATTAGCAGCACTCTAGGTGGGGGCTTGTACGAAGGACATGAAGATAGACTTCTAATTAACAACAGAGGAGTTTAGGGTTCCCTGGGAGGGGCTTAGGGGGAACCAGAAGGAATTGTTAGAAATTAGAAGCATTATGCTCGGAGTCAGGCACCTCAAAATGCCCCAACATGGTGCGAGTATAGCCGCAGCAAATATAATTGTGGCTGCGATGGTCACTGGCTCTACTCAGAGTGTTGCCTCATAGAGACAGCATCCATTCACTAATGCAGCGGTGTCCCACATGCAATCATCTCCAAGTGCAAGAGGGGAAGGACAGGAAATGGTGGCCACATTCAGTGGAGAAGTAAGCACCATGTGCACAAATGACTGAATGTGAAAATCGGTGTGTACATGGTTTCTGTTGCTTATACTGCCCATACTTTCATGTTTTTTGCTAATTCTCCCAAATTCATGTCTGATGTTAGGAACAATCCTTTTTTTTAGCATTCCTGTTGTCCATCTCTTCCCAGAAGTGTTACGTTAGGCCAATGGGTGGGTCATACCAGGCTGATACAGGTGAAGCATTCCCTGATTTAAACAATGAGAAGGGTGCTTGGTGTAGCACCTGGTTCATCAACACAGAGGGAGTTGGTAGGTGTGTGCAAAGAGTATTCACAAATGTCCTCCATTCTGCATTCTGGCATTACCTGTTTCCATGCTCTGCCCAGTTGATTAGTAGTTGTCAGACAACACAACAGGAAACAGGTCTGGACACGGTCATACTTTATGCGTGGCACTTCTGTGAGGCCTCTTGCAGGTCAGTAATGTTCACTGACCAATGGCCAGAGACGATGATCTCAATTCATACAAAAGAATCTCAGAATTTGGGCATATCGTCCACACACTCAGTTGAAATATTCTCACACCCATGTCAACCCGTATGGCATCTGGCACACCCCACTGCTCAATGACTGCAGCATGTGGGACAGGCTGTTGTGGTAAACAAATCTGCACAGCTCCGAATGTGGAGGCCATGCCTCAGGGTTATGTTGTGCAGCACTCCATGGCAACTGTCATGTTGCATACAGTCAGGTGGTCATACAAAGAAGTCACATCTCATGGTCCAAGCACCTGAATCATGACGTCAGCATCCCTAAAATATGCTAAACGGGATTCTGGGTACACGTGTGTGTTGCGTTGTAATGCTACTAGGCTCCAGTTGCAGGGTTTCTGTAGGTAAGTCAGAAAGTGTCTTTGTTAGGAAAGATGTTCTTTTTGCAACATTCCATCCATAGTTTCCTATGGGACCACGTTCTTTTTGCTATATTTGTGATCCTGTCTTGCTTTTCTAATCAAAGTGAAGCCTTAAGCTTCACTTCCCTTGCCTTTTGCTGCTCATTGTTATGGGGAAACAGACTAGTCCTTCAGACTTTCAGTACCGCGAAACATTGGTTCTCATTACAAGGTCGACGGTAAACCGTCACAGGGAAAGATCATCCATGGCCGTAATCAGCTTGGCACCGATTTTGTCCGGCAATGATCCAACCAACACCAAAGCCACTGCCCTCACTACCTCTCTTCAAGAGATGAACTATACACAAGCCATTAGCTCTCCTACCACCATCAAGGGGTGGACCCTGGTCTGGGCCACACACCTTAACTTTCCCATCTCAGTCACAGTCATTGACCCTTTCCCTTGGACCGACCACTCTCTGATCCTCTTCCTCCTACCTTTGGAGCACTGCAATGCTTGTAACAACCCAACATGCATCCCCATAACATCTAGACACACGCGCAAACTCACTGCTGAGTTACTCGAACCTACCATCTCATCTTTCCTCGCCACTTTACCTGCACAAAATGACCCAGATTCCATCCTCAATGTCTACAACGCCCTGATACACCACACACTTGACTCTCACACACCTCTCTAACCTACTATCCAAAAGAAACTGGTACTCCGATGAACTCTTCTCCCTGAGCAAACACAAACGGGCCTTAGAACACCTCTGGAGAAAAAGCCCCTCCACCGACAACAAAGAAGCATTTCACACCACAGAGCAAACCTACAAAGCTGCCGTCATCTCCACCAAATCATCGATCTTTAACACTAGAATCAGTGAAGCTAGTTCAAGCACTAAAGAGCTCTTTAAAATCTTCAAAGAACTTGAAGCCCCAGCACCCCCTACCACCAACTTTCCCGAAGACAAAGCATGGTGCACTCCTGTTCAAGCAGCTCTATCCGAAAAAACCACCAAATTAAGAAACAAAACTATTCTCAAGAAATCATTGCTTACTGCCAAAGACACCTCCCTCCCCATCCCCCAAGAACCTCAACCCTCCGGGGTGACCTCTGCCCCGCCCACATCTTCAAAATGTGTGCTGAGTATCTAGCACCCATCATCTCTAATTTCATCAATGCCTCCTTTCAAACAAGCTCTGTCCCAGCTTCTATCAAGGAAGCCTGGGTCACCCCCTCATCAAAAAACCTAGCTTAAATCCGGCCCTCCCCACCAACTACCTCCCCATTACCACCATTCCTTACCTACTCAAAATCCTACACTGCACTGCATACGTCCAACTCCAAGCCTACCTAGAATCCAACAACCTACTAGGCGCCTGCCAATTAGGTTTCAGACCCATGCACAGAACAGAGGATGCCCTCCTCGACCTCTCTGAAGCTTCGATCTTATTGACCACAAAATTATCTGCCAACACCTCACAGCCAAATTCAACTTCTCCAGAGAAGCCACCAGCTGGATCCAAGCCTTTCTCAGGGAGCGATCCTCAAGGGTCATTGCAGGTTCTGAAGCAGCTAACCCCTTAGCTGTACTGTATAGTGTCCCTCAGGGCTCCTGCATTTCACCCACTCTGTGCAACATGTACACAAAACCCCTGTTCTACCACCTCAATAACCTCGGGATCCTCTATACATACTTGGCAGACAAACAACCACATTCTGATAACACTAACTGGTAACCATGCCACAGATTCCGCAAACATTAATCAAGTCTACAGCATCATTCAGGCCTGGATGGTGGAACACCATCTCTGCCTAAATGATGACAAAACCGAGCTCCTCATAGTAGGTTCCCCATACTGTCTTAAAGGGCTAGACCCCGCCTTTTCATCCTTCTGTATTGACGGCAATCCTATCAGCGTCTCAAGGCGTTTGAAAACACTGGGTGTTCACTTAGATGCAGAATTATCCATGCACACACATGTCAAAGCCCTCGCCTCCTCAGCGGCCTACACCACCAGACTCATCAATCTCAGCAGAAAAGTCCTATCCACTGACAACTGCCTCACCCTCGCCATAGCCAGTATAACAGGACTATTGCAATGCCATCCTTGCAGACACCTCTGCTAAAAATCTGGTTAAACTTCAGCTGATCCAAAACAATGCCCTCTGGGCTGTCTGGGTCCTCAATCGCTCAGACCACATCTCTCATGCCAGACATGACGCTCACTGGTTGCCTATTAAAGCACGCATTGATTTCAAGATTCTCTCCCTAACACACAGATGCATCCACAATACTGCACCCTCCTTCCTCACCCAACGCATCTCCAAAAGAACCAAACTCCCCAGCCTACGGTCCTCATCTACTTATTAGCCATCCCCAGATTCTCGAGGAAAAGAGCTGGGGGAACTTGCTTCACGGTCATTGCCCCCACCCTGTGAATGCCCTACCTCTCCACATCTAAGAGAAAGCATCCTACCTCATCTTCAGAAATCTACTAAGAATCTGGCTGTTAGACAAATACGACTAACCTGAATTTGGGGTATCCCCCCTGGACCTTACCCGACTCTCTGCTGCATTTACTATCATGGTTATGTACCATATTTCTACTTGTGTTCCGTTTTTATCAGCACTGTGATACTTACGGGATTGGGCGCTATCAACAAATGCAATAAATAAATGTGTTATGTCTTACTTATGTGGGTGTTCCAGAACAAACTTCAGTGCGATTGGTGGCCGATGGTTGAGGGGCCCGCTGCTCTGCGCTCTCACTTATAATAAACAACTTACTGGTTATTCCTCTAGCTCACAGCGTCATCCTTACATCTCTATAGATGACTTCTGCGTTGAGCCACATCCTTTCCAGTGATTGGCCCAGTGAAGCTCTGTATCTCTGCCTGATCTCAGAAGACCCTCATCAGTGCTTCGACCCCTGGACTAGTGGGACCAACTATTCTCAATGTATTCTCGAGGTTGCAATGCCCTAAGAGCCTAAGTAAGTGCCCCTTGACTGCTCAGTGGACTGACCAGCTCCGTTGTGAGCTACCTCGCCAGAATCGTCGCCATTCCATGTTCCCGCCCGAAACTTTGGTGGTTGGCAGCTTGTGCCATATACGATCTACTTCCGAGATTCCAGCTTCCTAGCATCAAGGGAACCTGTCCTGGGGCTGCTTCTGTGACTGAGACTGGAAGGACGCCTGTTGTCACCTGCAAATTGTGACCGTCGCTGGAACTCGCCTTCCTTCACCCTGTGAAGTGCCCTGAAGATGTTTGCATCACAAAAGTCTGCAATCTTCATCATCTGGCTTGCATCTTGAAGTTGTATCCGACAGTAAGGAAGACTTGAAACTGCAAGCGTTGAATGCCTCTCACCCGAAGAAAGGATGGAAGATTATGTCTCAGTGATTTCAGAATGATCCACAGTGTGACTTTGGAAAATGGAAGTTGGGGGATAAGTACGCAAACCTGTTACTGTCTCCACCTGCCCTCCATATGATAACATTGGGTGCAAAGCCCTTTGTCTCCCAACTGCCTCTTTACTTACCTTTGGTCGTCAAACCTAGGTGTAGTATCCTACCGCTGAGCTGGCCTTTAGATTGGAAGAGAGAGGAAAACGTACCTGTCTTCGGAAAAATACTTATTCTAATTCTAAATAGTTTTCAACTGTTGAAATCACCACCACAGCCTATTACATTTTTTTAGAGAATACCTTCATTGGAGAAACCTGAGCTGGAACCTGTGACTTTTGAGCAGGAGGCCCCATACATCTTAGCGGTAGACTCCTTAAATAACAGGGGATTAGTACTTATGATTTGTTTCTATTCATTTAACTACATATGATTACTTACCTGAATTACCTGGTTCATTATTGATTGATGCGTTGCTTTTTAGTGTATTCTGAAAGTCCTAATAAATATTTGTATTTTTTAATAATATTAGGAAAAGTACCCGTTCTCCAAACGGGTTCTGTTGACAGACATGATAACACTCTCATCAATTGTTGAAAATGAATAATCCTGTAGATCACTGTTCCGCCTCACCCTGGCGTGGAGCAGTTTTTTGCAGTGCAAATATCTCAGAAACCATGCAGCCTAGTGCCTTGAAACATGGTTTGGTTCCTCGTGTAGGGACCGGTTGAGAAACAATATTTTTTGCTCACCTTCCCAGTGAACATGGTTTACAGCTTCGTCGGCAGGCACCAACTCGCAAAAATCCTCTGGAAAAGTAATTTCACCTGATGCGGCCAACATTTTTGTTTCCGTTCCCGGTGAATATGGTTTACAGCATTGTAAGGCTTGTGTACAACAACATTTCTTGTTTCCCTTTGCAATGAACGTGGTTTGCGGCTTCATCGTTATGCACAAAATCCTATGAAAAAGTAATTTCACCCGATGCAGCAAAAATTTGGAACCTTCTGGAATGCTACCTGCCTTCACCTTCGCCTCTTGTACATTTTTTGTTTCCCTTGCCGGTGAATATGGTGTACGGCTTCGTTGACAGGCCACAAAGCAACAAAAAATGTTGACTGTTGTTGAAATCCGGAAGGAGTGGGGTGTCCAAATGTAATGTAGCCAGTAATATTCAGAGGGTCCTAACAGGTAACTATGCAAAATTTGGTGCAGACTGGTGAAACAGTGTCAAATTGTATAAGGAACAACGCTTTGCACCAAGCCACAAACCCACACACAAACATGAACTGTTATATATGTAGATGAGACAGATGAACCATTTTACTAAGTTCTATGATATCCATGGTATAGAAATTAATAAAGAAAAACAAAGTCTATGAGCTGTGGAAAATTGGGGGGTCCACGCTCAAGAGTCAACCTTTAGATTGGCAATACAAGCATCCAAGAGGTCCAATACTTTCAGTTGGGGGTCAGATTGTCACAGGATGGGAAATGGGCCGAACACATTGGAAAAGCCAACTCATTTATACTAAGAAAATGTAATGGTATTTTAGGTTTATCGGAATCATTTGAAAAAAATATCTCCTAATACCGTCTATGGAGGTTTATTGCGCCCAGGCCTTTGCCGCCACCCTACATGGAGCAGAGGTTTCGGGGCATTGTATGGAAGTGAATACCAAACAAAAGGGCCCAGAGTTTTTTTTTCTAAAATAATTATTCTCCCTCCCAATACGTTATATATTGATTTGAACGCAGCGTTAAGAACCAGCCCATCTTGTCTATCAATATCTTCAAGGACAGGATGACTTAACTCCTCTTAAAAATTGAATTGGACATCGAGGAATTGATTGTGAATCCTGTCAAAATGAGAAAAAACAAGTTATATGCAGTCGATTGGAGGGGGACTGTAGACCAACTCGAATTCTACAAGACTTACAAAGAAGAAGCTTTTTTTCGTGAGAATTAGAGAAAATTTACTGACATATACCTGTCTGTTTCCTTGTAGTGCAGTGCGTTAGGTTTATCTGCAGTTCAAGCTGAATCAATTACCAGCACTTGAGTTTTTAGGTCCTAGGAAGCTCTGGGAGGAATGGAAGAAAAGCTGGATACCCTTAAACCTTTGACGATCTGTTGCTTGGCAGATGATAACTTAAGAAGATTGTATTTTAGTCATTTCGTTCACCTACAATTCAAATGGGCTGGTGAATCATGGTGGTCTTGCTTGATACAAGGCAAAGGTATCGTCCTGGTGAAAGCGCTTTGAAGGTTTCTGGTAAATGTTTTTGAATTATTGCAAGTTCATACTTAAACTGCGTAGAAGCACTGCACTTTAACTACTTTCTTGTAAGTGCGGATTATCATCGATATACGTTGATAAACTTACATTTTTACTACTGTTTATTGCTATTTTATTCTTTGTGTTGTATTTTAGCATTGTATGAACTATTTGCATTGTGATGTATTCTTATTGACTTGTGGAAGTTTATTATGTGAACGACCTTTCTATTAAACCATATCACAAGAAAAAAGAAAAAAAAGGTCTCGGAAGTCGTATGAGAAATGAACAAGGGAAGATATCCTTCATTGCTGGTTTGCAAACAATATAAACAAACAACATACTATCAGCTGTAAGTAACTCATGGTGGCAACAGTAAAGACAGAAACAATTGATCACAGTTCAAGGGTGTTTATTGAACAATAAATGCAGGGTGGAAAAATGCCTAAACTAAACCTAAATGTAAGATGGGTGCAAGTGTCGACCATCAAATGAAAAATAAGGCATTCCTAGTGGCGTTGTGTCCAGGTAAAAGGGACTATTCTAAGAAAAACCTATTTCCAATTTATTACGACTAATTATAGAAAGAGTGTGGGATAGGGTTTCAATAAAGGAAAGAATTGTTCCAAATAAGTCAGGATGTGATTGCCTGTGGGTCTTCCTTCCCCCTGTTTTCAGCACGGGACAAGGTGGGACCTTGGAGCATAGAACACACTCGAGCTTTCTCAGTACAAGCCAATAGTTCCGTTCCAGCTAGCACAGTACACGCTTGAGCTTTCTCAGCACAAGCCGACAGTTCCGTCGCAGCTATCAGGTTCTTCGAGGGTAAAGTCTCTTTTATTAAAAAGTCTCTTGCCTTCAAGGCCTGATGTATCCAACAAACGAAAAGTTATTTTCCACAGTTTACATTGGGTGATGGCTTCACCCATGGGTCACTCTCTTCCGGGTGCCGACCCCTCACGTATCATATTCAGCAATCAATTGAACAGTTCCTTTCTCAATGAACTTTGGCTGATGACTTTTCACCCCTGGATCTCCCTCCACAGGGCTCGGACCCACTTGACAAGGGGGACAATACACTTACCCTGGTCTTTCAATATCTCTTGCCTTCACAAGTCTTAATGTCCTGCTTCACGTATACTTTGGGTGACGGCTTCACCCCTGGGTCCCCCTCTTCTGGGCACCTAGCCCTCAGCAATTTGTATTCAACAACTTCACAAGACAGTTCCCTTCTCAGTGAACATTGGGTGATAGTTTTCCACCCCTGGATCACCATCGACCAGGATCAGATCCCAAATCTGATCCCAAAAGATCCCTTTCCCTTGTCTTGCAATACTTCTAGCTTCACAAATCTTAATGTCTTTTTAACAGGCTTTCAGGCTTTTCCCTTCATTGTGGGTCTCCCTCTGCCGGGTTCACTCTCGCTGATTTTTTGATATACAGTTCATGTATTAACTTTTCACCATGCAGAATTCGCTTCCCTTAGTTTTCGCAATCATCTGCCGGTCAAAGATTTTCAACAGTACAGAGGGTTTTACAAGATCCCTGTATAACCATTTTGACCTCTTTCCCCTCTTCCTGAGGGCTTCTGGTTACGGTAGTGTTTCTACCATCGGCTAATCGCCCATAGTTTCCTGCCTGAGAACCCATATGGTGCCGGCCTCCGCCGTTGCTGGTTTTCCCCCTCTTTAGCATCTCAAAGTTCAAATGAGCTGTTGGCTACCTTTTTGTTCAACACAACTCAGTTTCTTATAGTTTCTCCCCTCGACTCACCGGCTATGATGATCAGTTTGCCTTTCTTTATCCTTGGTGGAGTCAAGGTTGGTATCTCTGAGATCAGCGTCCTTCCCCGGCTTGGTTATCAGCAGAGGGTATCACATACCGCAAACATCTACTGAAACACATGCTGGCTATTGTTCGCTGTCTTATACATTCTGCAGAGGTTTCACAGGCCTAGGTTGGAATGGGCAAGGTCACTTCTCTCCTTGTCACCTTATCTGTCTGCACCGTCTTTCTCCTCCTTTTGAACTGCCATGCTGAGTTAGCTCTCACGTCATACAGTCTGCCTTGCCCGTCCTGTGCTCTTATGCTCCACCATTTATCCCTGTGGGGAAGTAAAAGGGCCATCAGATGTGTGTGATTCTGGTCAATTGCATGACTTTGCCTGACCCTGGTATTGTGACACGTTAGGTAAATGGGCCTGGTGTTAGTCCATTGTCTTTCGTGTTGTGCGAAAGTGTTTGTGTGGAAAGGGGGGGTTGGAATATCCTATGTGGTAGGCTGGGAAAAAGGTGTGTAAAGAAGAAGGGGGATATCACATCGCGGCTGTGGGTGTCCCACACCCACTCCCCAAGAACCCCCATCCAGGTGTTCCTCTCTCACTGGTACACCCCCAGGAACTGGATCCAATAGCGATGGCCGTGTCATGGCCACCTGGATGACAGATCCCCGGGACCAGCCACAGAGACACTGTCAAGTTTCTCACACAGCCCACTACCCAAACTAACCCAGCCCACCTCACCTTCCCCTTATATCCCCCTCATGATCTTGGCCCATTACAAACAACTCCTTTCCGTTTGACATCCCTGCCCACCTGACATAACTATAGGGTACATTGTATACATCTGGAGTCCATCTTCTGTTTCCATCCCATCTCCCTTCATCACGTGATCTTCCACTTCTGGGTGAGTCTCTGCATTCTGATGATATCCAGTGTCATCCTCCCCAGGTGAGGGGTGTAGGGCAAATGCCCCCTGAAACATATGCAGTCGGTCGAGAATAAGGTACCATTATTAGAGCCAGTTTGAACTGGCACAAGCGGACCAGGTGGCCTTCACCCAGTCCTCCCAAGAGCACCTGAAGATGCTGTTTTAGCAGTCCTACAGTGCATGCTCTTCAATGGAGCCCTCGGAGCAAGCATTTCCTAAAGCCAATAAAACAGGGATTGCCCTATGCATTACCCGTTGGGATAAAATATCTTGATGAATACAGAGAAGCATTAAACATTGTTTTGAGCTTGAGTACTGCCCCTTCTCGCCCATGGTTTGAACACGCAAGAATGTATCTGGGGCTGGTAAAGCTAGAAGATTCTGGTGAAACCCTGAGAATATAACTAGGGTCAGTACGCAACCCCTCACTGATTCATACGCATATGCTGATGTCGTTATAGGTAAAAATGTGGCCAAGTTCCTTAATCTTTCCATGGGTTACAATTACTTGTACATAAAATCTACCTACCACATGGAAGTATATCCATAGACCATGGATGAGTCTATCCATAGAGCTTTATATCTGAAAATGCGAATAGGCACTTTGCCCTTAGCTACTGTCACAGCTTGTTGGAAAAGTGGTGACGTAGACACTTGGCCATTTTCCGAGGACACGGTTGAATAGCTACAGCGTTTCCCCTTCTGGTGCCCGATGTATGCTGATATTCGAAGAAGAAACTAAATCCTTTGCATGAAAAGTAGAGGCAGTTCTAGCCGAAGAGGTATGCAAGAAAGCTGTCTTATTAGATATAATGAATGATGTTTCGACCTATATGGAGAGGGCGTGGCGGAGAAGGGAACATGACATCTTGCGGGTGTAACCCGATCCGCTCTAGCTCTCTGATCCATGAGATAGTTCTTTTTAATTCAATATTAGGATATGCTGATTTTATTTTTGTACAATTTTACAAATTGGGAAATTAACTTTATTTGTGAATTTCTGTATTGTGTTGTATTGCTGCTTTTACTTTTATGGTTCAATACCGAAATAAAGTTCCAAATTGATGATGATGATTTTTATAATTGACTGTCTAAGTGGCATTATTGTCTGTTATCCCGTGTGAACTCACTTTGGCCTCAGACCACTCTCTCTCACTCCTGAGAATACGCCGTGACTGCTCTTACACATACCTGGGTAGGGTTTTGGCTAAACAGTCGGAGCCCCCTGTTCACCATATCTAGGGTGGCCTCCGAAAACCTTTCCCCCAGGGTTGATTTTAGAAATCCATCTTAACAGGGGGATAGCCACTGTTGCCTGTAGATGGGAGAAGCATCATGTGATGTCCTGATGCCCGGTGTGAATGTTCGACTGTGGTGGGTCTGGCCTTACCCAGCGACCAGGTCTCTCGATAATCCCCTGCCTCAAATTGACGTGCGATGGACGAGTGACAGCAGATAAAGCTATCATATGCTGATCCTGGAAACTTGGCGGTCACATTCAGGATGCTTTTTGCTGCATCACACACTATCTGTACAATTATGGAATGCCAGTTTTTCCTATTCCTGTATAGATGTTTTGTGTCTGTTGAGGTTGTAAGGGCCACCTAAGTACAGTTAATTGCATCACACAACCTTGGGAGACCCGCTATGACATTGAAGGCCGTCACTCTGCCTGCATTTGTGCATGCATGATGGGGCATTGTCATATGTTGTCTGGCTGATAAAATGAACACTTGGAGGACCTGACCGTGAGTGATGGCTGATCTCCGAGGTGATGACCGCGGTCTTCTGAAAGGTCTGTGCCAATGAAATGCAAGCTGACAGCACCTTGAATAGTGGTGAGCTTGCATTGTGGGTGTGCTAAGGGCCCCCCTCCCACTGACTACCCATCTTCAATTTGATATATGGGGGGGTGGTACCTCTGGGTGACCTCTTCATCAGCCAGTTGGAAGAGAGGTCTCCTCCTCCTGTATATCCCTTCCCATCTCATTCTCCTCATTACTCGGCGCAGCAGGACTGGATCGGCCATTTTGGGGATATGTACTTGTCTCTCTATGCTGGGCTTTTATACTGTGCTGTTGGTTGTGATTGGGGGACACTGTGTGCTTCTTTGGTGAGACACATCAGTTGCACTTTTTCTGTGCCACTTGCTCCACCCAGAGATAGGAGCAAATGGCGAAAGGCATTTTTTGGAGCAAACCCATTGGTCAGGTTTTCTGAACCAGGATTTGTGCGCATCTCGCTCTCTTTATGTGGGCAATCCCACTTTGCATGCTTAATGTGCTGTATTTGCTTGTGGCCACCCACTATGCACACCTTTTGCGCGCACTGTAGAGTTCCTTTCATGAACTGGCGCATCTCTGAGATGCTCACTTTTGTTCACTTTTGTGAATGGGTGCATCTATTTCCAGCACATTTGTGGTGCATCTCAGATTTGCAAACTTTTTTATTTTTGAAAATCTGGCCCTATATGTTTCAGTAAGGGTCCTCTTTCGAGCTCCCTCATCTTCATTTTTCTTGGGCTCTAGATTAGTGCATCCACAGTTCCCTTGGCCGAGGCAGTCAACATCTTGTTGTTGACTCTATCAATTACATTATTATAGAGGCTTGAAGGTCAAAGAACCTCTTTATTCTGTTCAATTCTTGAATTTTCCAAGACCTGCGCACCTAGCACAAGACCCTCTCGGTGACACTAAGAAGGAATAGATGTTCCCTCCAGGGGGTCTTAGATGGTTCATAATAAATTAATAACAGTGGGGTGCAAATCGCCAGATCTGTCACATGTAGAAGGTATACCAGTAGAAAGTAAAAATAAATGTGTTACTTAATCGAATATTTTCTGACATGCGAAGACATCGATTTGGCAAAGGTGGAGGGGCTGGGTTTGGCTCTTTAGACGCATGAAGCAAGGGTAAAACCACTTTCCACCACTTGGTGAGGTTGGAGACACATTTCAAATGAGGAGAATTCATCACTAGAATAAGAACCGTCTATTTTCCAAGAACTTGCAGATGATGAAATTGCTGCAGAAGTTCGAGTGTCCTGTGGAAGGAACACGAGAAGACTCTATGCGCTATCTGGGCACTTAACCTTATTGATAACCTTCATATTAGCATTCGTACCAGGGCCAAGATGGGCAGAATTCAGACGATTAGGGGCAGCATGCTCCTTCCCCTTGTTGGGAAGGTAATTAGCCTTTCCCACACCCCTTGCTACTTTAAAGTGAGGCGAGTACCATAGATAGACGCGCGATGTACGAGGGGGGAGAGACCCGTGCTAAGAAACCCGGCACAAGCATAATATTGCAGGAATTATAGATGCATAAACTTTTTATATAGATGCATATACACCATTTTTATAGTTACGGTAGACACATTCAGTCCTGCATGGCTACGTGGTAAACGTAGGCCCGGCTGAGAAACCTGAACAGGCCCAAACGCTAAGGGCAGATCAACCCGCGCTGCTAATTCCCATAGAAACTTCCCTTTGTTCCTTCACGGACGCAATTACTTGTTATCCCAGAGAGGAATGTGCCCTGCAAGTCCATGACACAGCACCAGGCTCCTCGCGGTGCACATTCATCACAGCCACGCCAGCAGCAGACCTCCAACCGCACCCAGCCCATCAGGAGGAATGGCACCCACCACTGACCCAGTCCAAGACCCTCTGAATTCCGCGATAGTGGGTGACCTCGGACCACCACCCATAAAACCAATGGTCATAAAAGATCTAAACAAACACGATCATTTCACCTTATTCCATAAATACACCCTTTGCACTACGAGGTACAAGGAAGAATACATCACAGTTCAAAACGAGGGTGAAAGCCTTGGGTGCAGAGAGTGCGATAGGCACTGAGCAAAGAATGTGTGGGTCAGCATGATAGTTTCCTCTCCCTATGCCAGGTCCCAAGCTTCCCAAGTGCATGCTATGATGATGTAGTATTATTATCTTGCAATAGTAACTCTGTAATAGCAACATGTGAAGCGCCTGACCTTCCGCACCTGGAGAGATGAGCCAAGCTGACCTCATGTTATGTTATGTTACTTGGCATTTATATAGCGCCTTATGTATCATTGGTATGACCTCAAAGCACTGGTATGTTGAACGCCCTCGGGAACCACAGTTCAAGTCAGTAGAGAGAGAGTTGTATGGTGCGTGGGCGCACCGGATATGTGTGCAGCTGGTGTGGTTGTTGCATGATAGCTGCTTCTTAGCGGTAGGTGTGGTGCTGAGGAAATCAGTTGGATGTGTTCAGTCTGGAGGGTGGACACCCCGACTGGGTTCTGGCTGCGTTAAGCCTGAGTAAACGCCTAAACTAGCCAGAATGTGCTCAGCTAGCTGTGTTTTATTAGGATGAGGAGGTGTTCGTGGGGTCATGTTAGTATGAGAACAGCTAGGCCGAATGTGTCATAGTATAGCTATGTTCTAGTTGAATGATGGTGTATAGGAGAGAGTAAGCGTAGTAGTGTGATATAGTGGCTATCAGTAAAGCACCTGCGACCAAGAGAGAAGACAGACGGGTGGGACTGGAACCAATCACAGCCTGGTATCCCCTATGGAGCAGGCCCATGTATGGGGTCTCACCAACCAGCCACGTGGATTTTTACTATATAGCGATGACAAGGTGGTGCCTTATAAGCTTATGTCTGTATCACTTGGAGCCAGAATGTTCTCGAACAGCAGAGTTCTTTGCTTGCAACCTTACTTTTTGTCCAATTAAAACTTGTTATCCTTGCAAGAAATCTCTTGGCCTTTTTTCCCTAGCAGGTTCTATTTTTTCTGGCATGAGTGTACAGGGGCATGCCTTCATTTCGTGAACCTGACTTGTTCCCAACGCCCCCCATACATGCAGAGTTATCCAGCCAACCTCTCTGGAAAGGCTGTGCCTACGTACAGCGACCAGCCCCAAAAACACATACTTCCCAGTGGCCGTGCCGATGCCATCTTTGCAGAATCCTGTCTGTACTTTGGAGTGGGGTGCGGCCCCAAGGAGAGATACAGACCGGTGTTGGAACCCCGCAAACGGAGGAGTTTGAGTGAATACGTGCACGTGAGTATAGCCTTGCAAGGGATAACATGTAAGGCTCAGATGTATGTGGAAGTGTGAACAGTGTGAACACGCAGATGAAATTGGGAGTGTGGCTTGCAGTCCCAATTTATTTTTTTTTTTGTTTTTATCAATTTTTTAAGGAGAATAATAAGGAAAAGAAAACAGGAAGATAGGGAGCCTCTCCGAGTGAGGAGGGAAGGTGGCACCACAAACATTGTTTAATGAAGAAGAAAAGAAGAAATACACAGGAGCTCTGTATAATTAGAGAGTTCTGGCATAGTAGTGATTGTTATTTTAGCTTGTTATTTTAGTTTATTTCATTTGTGTATTTTCTTGTGTTGGGAGGAGGGGCATTGTGTGGTTTGCGTGCATGTGTGGAGAGTGTGGTTTGTGCGAGTAAAGAGACTGAAAGGTGAAGCAGGGGGATGGGGGAAGAGAAAGTATTTTTTTATTATTTGTGTGAACAAAGAGGAGGGGGTGAAAATTGAAACTGTGGTTTTGACAATATCTGCATCACTGTGTAGCGCATTAGCACAGGCTTAGTACTACTAGCAGGCACACAGATGACACGACCATGGGGGGGGGAGACATGTCCATAGAGAACATGTGCAAGTTGCCGCCTTTGTACAGTGACAGGATCAAGAAATATCACAACCAGTGGGTGACCGAGACTAGGGGAGGGAAGATGCCCCGCTCATGACCAGAGCAGGGCTCCTTTGACAAGAGCATGCTAGAAGACATGTCAATCTTTATGATGGCAAAATACAAAGGGAAACAATTACAGAACAGGAGGGAAATATTGAACCTCTGAAAAATGTTCAAGGACACAGAGGAGCGCGAAAGGGAAGGAGGGGCGCACAACAATAGTAGAGGCACAGGCCCAGACGAAGATGGGAAGGCATCGATGAGGGATAAGGGACTATATAACCTTTAGCAGCCCGTCCTGAAGTGGGATACACAAACCCAAAGAATGTGTCAACAGGTTCAAATGTATCAACACCAGCGACAGCTCCTCCGCCCCATATGTCTCCCATCCAAATGTCGCAGCACACGCCAATGTTAACCCAAGAGACCTAGAAATAGCACAGAACCAGCCAGACTGCGGGGGGCATGTGACATGACCAAGACAGATCCGCCAGTGCAGCAGGGGTCAGAAGAATGGAAGTCAGAAGATTTTTTATTTAGGGTAGACAACCCATCCATAAGAACTGTACATGTAGAGGGTGATGGTGACGAGGACAGCCTGGGTTATGAGAATGTTGGTTACCGGAGGGAAGACAAAGATGAGTGAAGGACATTCGATGATGTTGAGGATGATGAGGATATGGAGGCAGAGCAAGTGCCTCAACGTACCCCTAAAGTAGAGAGCTTATGGGACGGCAGGTTGAGAGAGAGGTTTGGCCGAATAGCAGTAGCAAGGAACAAGGGAAGTGCGATGAAGGGCGGGAAGAGCAAACTGAAAATGCATATGCCCTTAATACAGAAGGGCACAGGGAGGCCCCAATACGTACCGGGGGCGTAGATGGACAAAAACGACCTAATAAAGGCGCTCCCAGCCCTTACAGCGGGGGGGGGGTATATGCTTTCAAGAAGCAAACTGCAGGGGTACTAGCAGTAGGAGATATGAAAAGCTTGTTGGTGGCCACTGTCAGTGATCAGGCTGCCGATGTGTGGGTGAAGGCTGGGTACCCGGAAGTAACCCTTTGCAACGATGCTCATGATGTTGCAGCCTTCAACAAAATTAGAGCAAAAGTATGGGACGCGCTGCTGTGAGCGTTCCCAGACACACCAGATCTACAGTCCATTATGTAGTGTATCATGGGTGATGATGAGGACGCTGCGCAATTCATTCTTAAGGTCCAAGAGATGTGGAAGGCAGAAACGGGTAACGCATAGGACCAGTCAATACCCTTTTTCTATTTTATAGTAAAACAAGGCCTGCCCAAAGAAGTGCTAAAGGCGCTTGACACAATTGTGGGGGTCGAGGCAAAGGGGTGGCCTGAAATTCAAAGCATTATAGTGTGCCATTGTCAAAGAGTAAAAGAGCACAACAAAGAAATGCTTCAGAGGTAACAGGCAGAGGAAGCGAAACTAGTGCAAAACAAATTAGCTAAAGTAGCTGTGCTGACCTCGGGACCAACGTCCACACAGTTGGAATAGCTAACTTCACAAATGCCAGGATAGCAGCAGCGTGGACAGAAGGAGGACACAGACAGTGGGGAGGAAGCTCGCAATTCTCTGGGCCGCAGTGGCAAGGAGGACAACAGCGAGGTAGAGGTGGGTTTAGGGGATCAACGGGAGGGGGAATGGGACCTAGAGGAGAAGGAATGTGGCAATGCTGGAACTGTGGGAAGTGGGGGCACTTCTCGAGGGAGTGCAGGAATAGACAGTGGATGGGATATCATTATGGCCAGCAGAACAATGGTCCACCACCCCAAGGGGCCCCCCGAGAGCCGACTCCCAGAATGACTTCAATACCATATGAAATACATCAAGCGTACACCCAGTTGCCCCCGCAGATACCAGGCCCTCCCCCGCTGCGACATCCCCCATAGGCGATGCAGCATTACCCACCCAACAGACAGGGAGCGCAAACGCCTTCAGTGATGCACTGAATGGCACAGCGGCCCCGTTTCAAGGTGCTACGGTAATGGGTGGAAACCATTTCTTATTCTCAGTGACAGACACCCACAGTGAGCACTTGCGTGTCCAGTCCTGTCGATGTCCATAAACCCAGAAGAGGAACCTGTGGTGGGGGCAGTGATAGGGAACAAATAGTTAATCTTTATTTTAGATTCAGGCGCTGAGAAATCATGCTTCAGTGAAGGTGACTTCTCCCTATCTGGCAAAACTCTCGATGCACAGGGATTCTCTGGGGCTATTTTAACGTTATCATATACAAAAGGACTTAGATGTGAAGGTGAGAGGAAAGGTAGTACATGCTCCCCTATTTTACTCTGAGAGCTCTCCTGTCAACTTGCTCGGCAGGGACCTGCTTAGCAAGTTGAACATGACGATCTCATTCACGGACAACAGCATTGTCTGCGCCATGGCAGGCATGTGCTCATTGTGGGCAATGCTTGTAATACACCCCATGACACGTGACGTAGTGGTGCGAGGCATTCCTGTTGACCCGAACATGTTAATTTATGGCATAACAGTGCTTGTGCAAGCAGTGCCGCAAATTGGAAAGTGCCAACTCATTTCCGCCCTGTAATGTCCCCAGAGTTAGTAGCAAGCACCATACTGACCCTAGATCTTCAGGGGTTGTTGGTATCTGCCAAAAGAATTGTGGTCCTTAGCTCAGACACCAAGGGGTGCTAGTGTTGCACTGTATTGTGCATTGATCCCACTGTACCCCTCAAGGAATTGACAGATGCAGGATAATGACGATGACAGAATATAATACTTGCGATTTTCATCCCCTGCGATATCATGGTGCAGTATAGGAGAGTGCATAGCCCCCTAATGGCCATTGTCGCACCACCTTCCTTCACCCAGGGTGACTTGCAGCATGTGCCGACACAGTTATGGACAACTAACACACACGATGTAGGGCTACTAAAAGAAGTGACCGCAGTGAAGATCACACTGAAGAATGGAGCAGTACTACCCTGAGTGAAACAATACGCACTATCAAGGGAGGGATAAAAGGCACAATACAGGCGTTACTGCACCAAAGGATCATAGTGCCCTCCACCTCACCATGCAACACGGCCATGTACTCTGTCAAAAAGGCGACTGGGGTAATTGGAGAATGATCCACGTTTTCCCCCCCCTCAATGACGTAGTGCAAAAGGAATTTCATCTCATTCTGAACCCTGCCTCCATTTTGTGCAGCAGCCCCAAAGAAGCAACGCACTTCACAGTGGTCGATTTACAGAATGCTTTCTTCTTCATACAATTGCACCCATACTGACAGTACCTCACAGCATTTACACGTGGCAAAAAGCGCTATGAACAAACTTCCTTGCCTCAGGGGTATTGCGAGAGCCCTATCATATTCAACAGGATACTGCATGAAGACTTAGGTAACATCCATGTGTCCAGCAGGGTCATCGAGTACATGGATGACTTGTTAGTGTGCAGTGAAAGTGAGCAAAACTGTCGTAAAGACTCCATTACTCTAATGCAACTGTTAGCCAGTAAGGGATATAAGGTTGACAAGGCCACACTCCAATACTGGCAGCTTGACATACTCTACTTGGGACATCTTATTTCAGCAGATGGCATAAGAATCATACCAGACTGGGTAGCGACTGGGCACGCCCAAGCCAGTTACAGTAAAAGATATGCAGACATTCCTGGGGTTATGCAACTACTGCAGGGCCTGGATTCTGGACTACGAAGCTTACACAAGACCACTCTTACAGGGCCTCAAGGAAGCACATAAGGGCAGTCATAAGCTAGAATGGACAGCAGACATGGTGCGAAACTCCAACAAGTTAAAAGTAGTGACTTCCACAGCCCCACTTCTCGCCACTACAGACTACATGCAGGAATTTTACATATTTTCACATTCAATTGGCATGCTTATGACTGCAGTACTAACACTAAAGAGCATAATGGGCCACAAGCTGTTGGCCTACTACAGCAGTATACTAGATTCAGTAATGCAGGGACAGTTCACATGCAAGCAAGTTCTTGCTGCATCTGCATTTGCAATCGAGAAAAGCTGCACAGTATTGATCGGATGCTCAGTAACGTTGTACATGGAGCACACGAGATCATCATCTCGAGTCCTAACATCCATGTAGTGTGGTGCAAAACAGTCAATCCTGCCACGTTCCTAATGGAAACGTGCACAGACGAATATTTGGAACAACACGATTGCGCCACATTTGAAGAAGAGGATGACATACCCAAAGACAGTCCACTAGAGGAGGGTGAGGAGCTCTTTGTTGACAAGTCAGCAAAAATCTACCAGGACACAGGCCAAAGATATACTGGGGCGGCAGTGGTACACTTAGAATCAGGGGAATACAAAACATTAGTAATGAAACGACTACTTATGCATTACTCAGCACAAGCAGCGAACTCATAGCGCTCATAGAAGCACTTCGAGCATCTAAGGGCTGTCATGTAACAATCTATTCAGACTCAGCATACATCACTACAATGGTGCGCATTGCTCTCTTGTACTGGAAAAGAATGGGCTTCCGACGGGCAGACGGTTCACCCGTACAACATGCAGCACTATGTAATTCCCTGATTTCCGCCCTGACTGAGCCATCTTCAGTGACGGTCATCAAGTGTGCCACCCACACCAATAACAGTGATGAGATTTCTTTGGGAAATGCAGCCATGGATGCGGCAGACAATGCGGCAGCATACCTCCGAGTGCCCACGCCTGCTGAGTACATTGTCACTACCCTTTCGGCACAACCAGATAAGGACCCAAATATGACACTGCCCACTGCACAAATAAAAAAGCTCCAATGCATAGCACCACATGAAGAAAAGGGCATTTGGCTCAAGCGATGGTGCATACAATCACCCACTGATCTCTTATGGAGACAGTAATGCACAGGGAAGGCAGTAATGCCCATTGAACTACTGCATACAGCATTTGAGCAATTGCACTACCTCTCACAGTTCAAAACAACACATTGCAGTAGACATCCAGGAGGACTGGTTCATACCAAACCTTCAGGAACACCTCTCAACCATGGTCATACAGTGCACAACATGCCAAGTGTTCAGCACTGGGATAACACTCTGCACATTATGAGGCACCTTGCCCCGCCCCATCGGGCCATTCCGCGGGCTCCATATTGACTATGCGGTCATGGGTGAGAGATGTAACAGAGCAAACTATCTCATTGTGATAGTATGCCCCTTCACCCAGTGGATTGAGGCCGGCCCTTGAGACCACCACAGTGTCAAATGTGCAGCAACATTTCTGGTCCATGAGGTCTTTCCCCAATTGTGGGGGGGGGTGTGATGTTTTGAGGTCACCCACTTTTTTAACAAGCTCTTCAAAGAAATGACTGCACTACTTGGCATCAAACACTGCATGTGCTCAATTTAACACCCCCAAGCAAATGGTGTTGTGGAACGAATCAATAACCTACTGAAAAGCAAGCTTTCCAAACTTTTCACCACCATAAAAAAAAACTGGGTGCATTGTTTGCCCCTGGCCCTGTTCAATTTGCGAACCCAGCCAAGTAAGGACCACCACCTCTCACCACACTAAATATTAACAGGCAGACGCATACACATACCCATCTCCCCTATCAGGAGGGCATCAGATGACCATAGAGCTACAGCAGTTCTAGGCTAGGAGTTCAAAGAATACTTAACTCATCTAAAACATGTGATCAAATATGCCTCGCAACAGATCGCACCACCTCGCACAGACAGTCCTCAAAGCACTGTAGATAAACCTGCTTCAGACACAACGCCCACCCAACCATTGTTGCCGGGGTAGCTAGTGTATGTAAGGAGCTTTGTGCGCAAGTGGAACAATCCTAGGTACCACAGGCCTTATGAAGTCGTGTTTTCCACCCCTCTCGCAGTAAAGGTGTAAGTGCTTTGATATTGGATCGACCTCTCAGACATTTGCAAGGCACCGCCAAATTCCTCACCAGTATACTAAAACAAGACAACCAATCTACCTCACCATACCTAGCTTAATGCTGCCAAGATAAGTGCATGCACAAGCTACCAAACATGTGTTGCTGCTAAAAGCATAGGCTCTGTAAATTAAAATGGACTTTCTCTCTCTTTCTCTCTTTCTCTATCTCTCTCCCTTCCCTCTCCCTTTCCCCTCCTTCCTCTTTCCTACATTTCCCCTCTGTTCCCCCTTCCTACTCTTCCCCTCCCTTCCCACCTATTTTTGTTCCCATTACAGGAGAAAGAAAATGGAGCATTCAACATCAAACTATTCATTGCATAGCGATATAAATGTTATTAGTTCTACTAGATTATATTCATAGAACTGCGGCTTGTACGTTACCGCAATCCTGTTCACCATACTTATGTTCATGTTAGGAATTTAATGGGGTTCATCTTTTATCTAGGCAACACATCTAAAAGAGGGGGAGGGGAACCTGAATGAAAGTACGCCTCTCCTTATACCTCTCCTAAATGAAAATACACCTCTCAATATAACCGAATTGCTAAACACAACTGTATATAAATAATAAAATAATAATAATGCTATATGTACAATATGTGCAAAACCAGTGCCCGAAAGAGTGTGTGCATGAGAAAAATGTCCGAAATATTTCTTCTCACTATTAACAACCTTTTTTTGTAGCACAAACAGTAGTACCAATGTTAGCAGTAGAATACCACCAAGGAGGTATATATTGCACCAGGATAGAATTAAAATAAAAGCGGGTAGGCCCAAATACAATGCATACCATGGTCGAGGCTTGGATGCTATCGAAGATATTCATCATCCTGAGCACTCAAATAGTTGGTATTCTGACATGAGTGTGGTGGGAAGACGAACAACCAATAGCAGTTGCTATGTATTCTCAATGATACCGCATGCATCGGGGGCACCCAAGGTTTTAGTGCCACAAGACGTCCCAATTATAAAGGCACAATGCCTGGTTCATCTTGCGCTATGTAGGATAAAAGTCACCCTCCAAGCACATAGGGTGTGGCTAGAGCTTGTTGATCCAGATGCCCTGAAGTGCAAGAACAACCCGACTAACAGCAACTGCTTGAAACAGACATACTTAGTGATTGACAGAGCAAATTATGTAAACAACAAGTGGCAGGAAACAACGCTCAGTTACCAAGCTGAAGGCCTCCTGCGATACAAAGAAAAAACTATGGCCTTCGTTGAAAGAACGTGTGCACAAGTATGGACAGACCACGTCATAAAACTGACATGGATTGCAGCAATGGAGAAGCCAGTGAAAGTGCACTGAGAGGAGAGTTATGAACTGTGCTTCCACAGCGAAGGAACTGTCTTTGTTGGCTCCAATGAGCGATGCTAGAGAAACATTATTGATTCCAGCTCTGAAGAGGGGCACGGTGTCATGATCTCTGCTTCCAAAAGGTCAGGGTTTTCCCAACTCCCTTGGAAGCAGATCCATAACCCAGGTTCCGAGTGCCAACCAGTCCCAATTGGGACCTTTTGGACCCAGTCCTGGCGCCAGTGGCACCAGGCTCATAAATATGCCCAGTCCCAGCGCTGGAAGCGCCGGGCTCATAATGCTTGGGTGGACTTACCTTCAGCAGACCATGCTGCTTACTTGCCTGCCAGTTGAGCCTCTGATCCTCTTCTGTTTGGAACTACTTTTCCTGTTGGGTGGGGCTGGAGCCACTCCCTAGATTCAGAACACTGGAACTCTTCTGGAAGGCAGGAACTCTTTTCTTACCAGGAACTCTTTTCTTACTTAGGCGTGGCTGTGGAAGGAGACACCTAAGCACTACAGGAGGCTATTTAAACCACACCCGGTGGATGAATCTTGCTTTGCGTTATTCTGCAACCTCTGCAGCAGAACGCTCATCGTGTCTTCTGCATCCGGTCCTGGGCCTAAGGAAAAAGGCTTACCATCCTGAATCCAGTCTTCAGCAACACCTAGAAAGACAAGAAAGAACAGGTTAGCATTCCGGCATCTGAAAGGCAAAGGCTTACCATCCTGAATCCAGTCTTCAGCAACACCTATAAAGACAAGAAAGAACAGGTTAGCATTCCGGCATCTGAAAGGCAAAGGCTTACCTACTCTTCGTGCGCTCCGGAGGTCTTCACACTGCATTCCGGCATCTGAAAGACAAAAGTTTACCAACTCTTCGCACGCTCCGGAGTCTTCGGCGCTGCATCCCGCATCTGAAAGACAAAACAAGGTGCGTTTAAAGACATTGGGGAACTTTAATACTCACGTGCCATTACTCCTTTCCACATCTAATCCAGTGGGTATTCCGGCACCCTGCAGCCGCTCCGAACTCGTACCTGCAAAATAAAAAGACAGTTAGAGCGCATAGTGAAGCAGGCAACAAGCGCTTACTTACGTGCTTCCAGGCGCTTCTATTCATCACACGGGCTCCATCTTCAACTCACTTCAGCCCGTCATCCGCCATCGCCGGAACCCTGCAAAACAAGAGACATCATTACTAAAGACTTTAAAGACATTTGAATGACTCGAAACTTACCGTTCGTGCAGTAAACGACGGACAGCAGTCCTCTGAAGTCAAGAGGCCTGCGCTACCTATCCAGTGAAGAAACTGGTTACAGCACCCTGCCCCGAGGCAGATGGAGAGCTCGGCATTCACTTAACTAAGGTGAGAGCGTTAACCTTTGGGGGTCTACAGGAGAGGAGAAGAGGAAAGAGATAGGGACACCCCAATAACCCCAGTTCATTAACCCCATATTTTCTATCTGCAGACATCTTACTCTACACGTCAGGCATACAGTGCACAGAGGTCCAGCCCAAAGAGCCAACCGGGTGCTACACATCACCTTTGAAGATACGGTAGTCGCCCAGTCAAGACCGGCGCCTCTGCGAGAATCAGGTGAGCGTTACAGAACGCAAAGCCTACCGCAAAACTCTCGCCCAGGCGCTATGGAAACCTCGGATACTGACCCCCTAGCCTGGTTACTTGGGGAACTAAGGGCAGAAGTGCATGCAGCTCGTCAGGAAACGAATGCTCTAAGAAGGGAACTAATTATTTCCAAGGAGAGAACAGACAATCTTGCTAGACAAGTGCTACAGTCACAAGCCGGACAGACCCCGTTACCCGCATGAGGGGCAAATCTTCCTTCAACATCCTCTATGAATCCAGTGCAGATCAGCCTACCTGGGAATGTACCTCTGGCTCCGCCCGAACGATTTTCTGGTGACCCAAAGAGGTTTGCAGTATTTATCAATCAGTGCCGGTTGCACTTCTTATGCCAGCCAGCAGCCTTTCCAACTGATCAAGAAAAAGTAGCTTTTGTACTTTCGTACCTTAGTGGCAATGCGGCAGACTGGTCGATCCCTCTAGTTAATCAAGATGATCCGGTTCTCCATGATTTTCAAGCCTTTCAGCTTAGTATGGAAAAACTGTTCGCAAGACATTCACAGGGGCAGGCCTTGGACAATGAGCTTCTTTCGTTGCGACAGGGTAATCAAGACCTTTTGGCTTATATTGCATCTTTCAATAGACTAATAGTGGAAACTCAATGGCCTGAGGACAAAAGGATTACGCTGTTTTATAGAGGTCTACGTGGAGAGCTCAAAGACGTTTTAGCCCAAGTAGTGAATCCCCCACAAGACTGTTCGGATTATATAGACTTGGTCGTTCAAATAGATCACAGGCTGCAGAACAGGAAGGCCGATCGTTCCAAGTTTGATGCTCGAGTATTTTCCAAACCGCCAACTCCTTCCAAAGGAGTAGACTCCGGGGAACCCATGCAAATAGGGGGTCTGAAAGGTCCTCTAACACAAAGGGAGCGGGAAAGGAGGAAACAGTTGCAATTATGCCTATATTGCGGAAACTCAGGGCACTTTCTTCGAGACTGTCCGGTGAAACCTGCCAAGAAGGCAGTAGGAGCTGCAGTTACCAAAGTTACAAACTCTGAGCAGGGAAACGACCTCGCCCGACAAGAATAGAGGTCCTCTTGCCGAGCGTGAAAACCAGTTCCGTGACCTCGCATTTCGTGATACCTATGGTCCTCATTAGCCCTGATAATCCGGATCGATTACATGCAATTGAAGCTTACGTCGACAGCGGTGCCATCGGCAATTATGTGGATCATGAAATGGTTTTGAGGATGAATCTAACTCTTTGTCCCAAGGCTGTAAAGGACGTCATTACTACGGTGGATGGTACGGAGATAGCCTCCGGGCCAGTAACGCATACCACTCAAGAGGTGACGCTAGTAAGTCAAGATGGACACCATGAGAAGATCGTGTTCGATGTGATCAAGGCCCCTCAGTTTCAGATTATTCTAGGAATACCTAGAATACCAAGATGTTTTCCGGAAGGATCAGGCTAACTCTCTACCTCCTCATAGGTCTTATGACTGCCAGATAGACCTGATACCTGGATCTACTCCTCCTTGTAGTAGAATTTATGCCCTCACCGAGCCTGAGAACCTTCACCTTCGACAATACCTGGATCAATACCTGGCAAATGGGTTTATTCGTCCTTCCAAGTCCCCTGCTTCTTCAGCTTTGTTCTTCGTTCCAAAAAAGGAAGGAGACCTTAGAACTTGTATCGATTATCGCTCCCTGAACCAGATCACCGTTAAGAATAGATATCCGTTACCTTTGATCCCTGAACTCCTGGACCAAGTCAGAAAAGCATGCATATATACAAAGCTGGACCTTAGAGGAGCTTACCACTTGGTACGAGTAAAAGAGGGCGATGAATGGAAGACGGCCTTCCGCACCAAGTATGGGCTATTTGAATATCAGGTCATGCCCTTCGGACTTTGCAATGCCCCGGCCGCCTTTCAATATTTTATGAACGATGTCCTCAGAGAGCTCATAGATGTATGTGTTGTTGTTTACATTGACGACATCCTCGTTTATTCTTCATCGGAATCTGAACATCGGAAACACGTGAAAATGGTCCTCGAAAGATTGCGTCAACACAAACTTTTCGCTAAGTTGGAAAAATGTGTTTTCAACGTGACTGAAGTTGAATTCTTGGGATTCATATTATCACCTGGCGGAGTGCGTATGGATTCAAAGAAGGTCGATGCAGTTCTCAAATGGCCATCACCATCCTCCGTAAAAGGTGTGCAAAGCATGTTAGGCTTCGCTAACTTTTACCGCAGGTTTATCCCCGAATTCTCTCGAATAGTCCAGCCCATCACTGCCTTGTTAAAGAAAAACAAACGTTTTGAATGGTCTACCGAGGCGGAACAAGCTTTCCAGGATTTGAAGACTAAATTTATCTCTGCACCAATCTTAAAACACCCTCGCCCCGAACTCCCCTACATCGTGGAAACTGATGCTTCAAGCCTTGCCATGGGGGCAGTTCTATCACAAAAGGACCCGGTAACCAATCAGTTGCATCCCGTGGCATTTTGGTCCCGCAAATTCTCGCCTCCTGAAATCAATTACACGATTACTGACAAGGAACTTCTGGCTATCAAGTCTGCCTTTAAGGCTTGGCGGCATTATCTGCTGGGGGCCCGACACACCGTTACTGTGATTACGGATCACCGAAACCTGCAATATTTGAAGACCGCAAAAGCCCAATCCTCTAGACAACTCCGTTGGGCATTATTCTTTGCCGAGTTTGACTTCATAATTACCTATAGACCTGGTACAAAGAACGGTAAAGCCGATGCCCTTTCTCGGATGGGAGTGGAAGAACACTTGGTCAACCCTAAACCTGTACCAATCATTCCCGAACAAAGAATTCTGGGTGTAATCGCCACAGAATCCATAGAGGAAGTTAAGGATAAAGCCAGGCAACTTGTAACTCCAGCAGACATACAGAATTGGCATCTGCAGGGAAAGGACTTTGCAGTAAAGGACAAGTTATTGTATTTCCAAGAACGATTATACCTACCCAGCACAGATTTACAGAAAAAAGTAATCTCTTGTTATCACGACTCTTTAATGGAAGGTCATCCCGGTATAGCCAAGACCTCAGAAAAGATCAAGCGCTACTTCTGGTGGCCGTCTTGGAAAAAAGATATCAGAGACTTTATAATGTCCTGTGGAGTATGCGCCCAAAACAAGAGTCAAAAGGAAAGACCAGCAGGCCTCTTACGCCCTATTGACATCCCACCTCGCCCTTGGCATACGCTTTCTATGGACTTCATCACCGATCTACCTCCATGCTCCGGGTACAATACGATTCTAGTAATCGTGGACTTATTCTCCAAGATGGCGCATTTCATTCCGCTCAAAGGCTTGCCAACAGCAGCAACTCTGGCCCGAGAATTTCTCGAAAACATCGTCCGACTGCACGGTTTTCCTTCGGTTCTAATTTCGGATCGAGGTAGTCAATTTATTTCTCATTTTTGGCGAAGTTGCTGTCGGTCGGCTCAAATTGATGTGAGACTATCGACCAGTCACCACCCTCAGACCGACGGACAAACCGAGAGGACCAATCAAACTCTGGAACAGTATTTACGCTGCATGCTGCAACAAACTGAAAAAACTTGGAAAGATATCCTTTGGATAGCCGAGTATGCCTACAATAACTCTGTCCATTCGGGAACTGGGAAAACCCCGTTTTTTCTTTTGTACGGCAGTCACCCTCGAACCTCGGAGTTGGATCCCCTCCAAGATCTTGAAACACCAGCAGTAGACTACCTGCATTCTACAATCACCCAAGCCTTTAAGGAAGCTGTTTCTCACCTTCAAAGGGCTAAAGAACAATACAAGAAAGGAGCAGATCAACATCGGAAGGAAGCCCCTCACTATCAAGTAGGGGATCAAGTCTGGTTATCCACCAAATATCTATCTCTAAAAGGGCCACGCACATTCAACCCAAGATACCTTGGTCCCTATTCCATCACTACCATAGTAAACCCAGTAGCGGTCAAGTTGGACTTGCCCCCGCACATGAAGATACATCCGGTCTTCCACGTCTCTCTATTAAAACCCGTGCAACCTCAAACCCGACTAACCAAATCTCCAAAACCTATCCTAGTGGATGGAGAACTCGAGTTTGAAGTCAAAAGCATTCTGGACTCCAAGATCTCCAAATCTAAACTATTCTACCTAATTGACTGGAAAGGCTACGGCCCCCAAGAGAGATCCTGGGAACCTGCTGAATATGTCCACGCTCCTCGCCTAATCAAAAGATTTCACCGAACATTTCCTGACAAGCCAAAACCCCCGGAGAAGCCCGGTTTGGGAGGGGCCTTGAGGGGGGGTACTGTCATGATCTCTGCTTCCAAAAGGTCAGGGTTTTCCCAACTCCCTTGGAAGCAGATCCATAACCCAGGTTCCGAGTGCCAACCAGTCCCAATTGGGACCTTTTGGACCCAGTCCTGGCGCCAGTGGCACCAGGCTCATAAATATGTCCAGTCCCAGCGCTGGAAGCGCCGGGCTCATAATGCTTGGGTGGACTTACCTTCAGCAGACCATGCTGCTTACTTGCCTGCCAGTTGAGCCTCTGATCCTCTTCTGTTTGGAACTACTTTTCCTGTTGGGTGGGGCTGGAGCCACTCCCTAGATTCAGAACACTGGAACTCTTCTGGAAGGCAGGAACTCTTTTCTTACCAGGAACTCTTTTCTTACTTAGGCGTGGCTGTGGAAGGAGACACCTAAGCACTACAGGAGGCTATTTAAACCACACCCGGTGGATGAATCTTGCTTTGCGTTATTCTGCAACCTCTGCAGCAGAACGCTCATCGTGTCTTCTGCATCCGGTCCTGGGCCTAAGGAAAAAGGCTTACCATCCTGAATCCAGTCTTCAGCAACACCTAGAAAGACAAGAAAGAACAGGTTAGCATTCCGGCATCTGAAAGGCAAAGGCTTACCATCCTGAATCCAGTCTTCAGCAACACCTATAAAGACAAGAAAGAACAGGTTAGCATTCCGGCATCTGAAAGGCAAAGGCTTACCTACTCTTCGTGCGCTCCGGAGGTCTTCACACTGCATTCCGGCATCTGAAAGACAAAAGTTTACCAACTCTTCGCACGCTCCGGAGGCCTTCGGCGCTGCATCCCGCATCTGAAAGACAAAACAAGGTGCGTTTAAAGACATTGGGGAACTTTAATACTCACGTGCCATTACTCCTTTCCACATCTAATCCAGTGGGTATTCCGGCACCCTGCAGCCGCTCCGAACTCGTACCTGCAAAATAAAAAGACAGTTAGAGCGCATAGTGAGGCAGGCAACAAGCGCTTACTTACGTGCTTCCAGGCGCTTCTATTCATCACACGGGCTCCATCTTCAACTCACTTCAGCCCGTCATCCGCCATCTCCGGAACCCTGCAAAACAAGAGACATCATTACTAAAGACTTTAAAGACATTTGAATGACTCGAAACTTACCGTTCGTGCAGTAAACGACGGACAGCAGTCCTCTGAAGTCAAGAGGCCTGCGCTACCTATCCAGTGAAGAAACTGGTTACAGCACCCTGCCCCGAGGCAGATGGAGAGCTCGGCATTCACTTAACTAAGGTGAGAGCGTTAACCTTTGGGGGTCTACAGGAGAGGAGAAGAGGAAAGAGATAGGGACACCCCAATAACCCCAGTTCATTAACCCCATATTTTCTATCTGCAGACATCTTACTCTACACGTCAGGCATACAGTGCACAGAGGTCCAGCCCAAAGAGCCAACCGGGTGCTACACATCACCTTTGAAGATACGGTAGTCGCCCAGTCAAGACCGGCGCCTCTGCGAGAATCAGGTGAGCGTTACACACGGCACCACTGATGGGCTACTACTGGATGTGTTTCCAATAAGCATACTTGCACCTTCCAACATCATGGCAGGACTATTGTTTGCTGGCCATGCTACACTCAGCACTACTAGTAGTTCCAGAAGAACACCTGAAAGGGAGGCCAATGCTTGCCAAAGTACCAACATTATCCCCAACAATTGAAGAACAAAACACACTGCCACCACCAGAATTTCGCATCCTCCATGGGAAGAACCAATATGACAAACTGCACAGAAAATAGAGAACATCGAACTATCTATCCAAAGACTCATCAGCACTGCTTGAAGAAATACCCGAAGAATACAAGTTGTTTAGCTCAACAGAAACTTTCTTTGCATCACTTTTGCTACCCGGAATACAAGCGCAAGCCTAGGCCAAATGGTTGCAGATCGTGCACTGAGTATAGATCCAGTTGCCAAATGACACTGAGCAGGGATTCAACGTCATAAAAGTCAAGCTGTGTGTGCTGAGACTGATAACGATGCAGAACTGCTACGTCTTAGATATGCTGACGGCGATGGAAGGAGGCATGTGCGAAAAGACCAGGAGTTCATGTTGCATGTTCGTGCATTCTGAAGATGCATAAAATGGGTCTCTGTCACACGTCATCGCTGCAGTGCACGACCTGTGGGTCAAAATGAAAAAGGAAGCTGGCATTCAAGAGGCGGACTAGTTTACAATGCCATTCAGCAGGCCCCATCCTGGCTGGGGGCACTGAAAAAGATTCTGGTACCTGTCATCATGTTCATCCTGGTCCTTTTTTGCACCTGTCAACTGGGAATCCGATGTTGTGCCATAGCAGTGCCTAATTGTAAAGACTGGAGGGGGCATCTGTACTCCTCTCCTACTCTCTATATGGCAGAGTGGAAGCACAGAGCACCCCAGCCAAGATTCTCTATAGGGTAGCTATGGACGAACAATCAAGGCTTAAGCTCACAGGAGGTGATGCAGGCTGGTTCTTAAGTACAGTGTAGTCCCCAAGCACCCACAAAGGAATGTCCACACACTATGTTAGTGAAAACGCAGTCTTTATATAAATAAGGCTTTGATTATGTACACATACAATAACACACTTTGTGCTCAGGTAATTCTAAAATGATAAATATATACAGTCTCTACGTGGTACCATAATTACTTCTTAGATTCCATCAAAATGCACCATCTGCTGACAGTTTCATATGGCATACAAATCAATAAATAAAGTGAAGCAACAATAGACTTAGAAGGAAAACAAGTTGGTTTAGAAAATTGGCAGAATACTGGGCCCCTACCACTAGGCACAGTTCTTTATGAGGATCCCCCACCTGGGTAACCTGTAAAATAAAGTATATTGACAAGCCCAGTCCATATATTGTCTAAGCAGAGTCTTATCCCCTTCTACAATTGTTCTACCACCCCACTGTACCTGGAATAGCAGACTTCGACGTCGGGTCGTCGACAGATTCTTCTTGAGTGGACTCCCTTTAAAGCAGGAGCCACGGATCGTTGACATTCCACGAAGAAAAGGGTGAACAAAGGCGTTGAGGCAGCAGCTTTGGTCCAGATGGTGCTCGTTGATGATCGGTCGTGGACGTCCTGCGAAGATGAGGTGTGCGGTGCACTTTGATTATGATAGTTCGTTGCTGCAAAGAGTTACTGAAGAACTTTGGCCTAGCAAGTGCGTCGGGTCATCAGCGTCTTCGTGCTCTTCGGTGGCGGGAAACCCACCGGCAGATTCCCCTCGGTAGTCGACGACCTTGACTTTCTCTGATAGGACGAAAGCGGTCGACAGTGATGAGCAAGGGAGTCCTTGGATCAAATGTATTAGGCAAGGGAGCACTGCGGCTCCGATCGGCGACGGCGGTCGTCGACGGTGATGGACTTCAATGTCCAGGCGCTTCTCTTTTCTGGTCGGCAGCCTTTCCTAGGTCTGACTTCCAGGGAGCTATGGCAACGATCAGCTCGTGCACAATGGTCCCTCATAGCTCGGGAGGAGGTCTCCTAGCCAGGTCCTCTCTTGGATCAGGTTCTTGAAGGCACAGCTGCTTTCAGATTGCATCGAAGGGAACATCGGTTCACCTTATTCTTCCGGCTCGGCTTTGAGAATAAGCATCAAGTATCGACTTCAGCTTCTGGACAATTTCCATCAGTGAGAGGTCCCCAGATATACTGTTTGGTCTCTCATTCACTCTGCTGGGTCACACTCAAGCAACAACTCATTCAGAATGGCATTGAGGCAGGCAGGCAGCCAATCAGGCTCACAATGCATTCAGGCCATTTTCTTCCCTCCAGACACTCACAACAAGGAATGTCTATTGGGGCAAGTATCCAGCCATTCAGCACTCCACACTGCATTCATACCAGTTTCGGGCAGGGCTGTCTTATTCATTGTGTTACATACCAGAAACCAGACACCCATAACATGAAGTGCATATTGGTCACATACTCCATTCACCCAGTACCCACCCCACGGGCATACCCACAACATACAGTCATTGGGAAGGCTCCAGACAGTCTGGCCTGGACTTCCCCACAATAACATATGTGGAACTTTCACCCAACAGCCAGTCAGGGGGAAGGGACAGGGTCAGGGCTTCCCAGAACTTTGGGAAAACAATGTAAGAGGCGATAGAAAGCAGGAGGCCACTGGGGCCATCTTGTCTCCTATCAGGAATCAACTGATACCAATGGTAGGGCCTTGGTATCCCAAAATGGAGAATACTCAGAGCACCTATCAATTCAGCAAGTTAGGGTGGTCTAATCTCCCACGAGATTGACACCCTCATCCAGACGGTCAACATACCTTCTGGAAAGGCTATCTGCATTATCATGACTCTTCCCTGGTCTATGCTCAATTGTGAAGTCTAACCCTTGCAGGCTAATGGACCACCTGAGCAGTTTCGGGTTTTCACCCTTCATCTGCATTAGCCACTTCAGGGACTTATGGTCTGTTTGGACCTTGAAGGTAGACCCCGTAAGGTAGGGCCTAAAATGCCTAAGGCTCAAAACTATGCTAAAACATTCCTTTTGAACAGTAGCCCACCTAAGTTCTCTACCCTTGAGTTGTCTACTGATGAATATGATAGGATGTTCTCTCCCTTTGTCATCTAACTGGGACAAGACAGCTCCAATTCCAGTGTTGCAGGCATCAGTCTGAACGATAAAGGGTTTGCTGTAATCTGGCATACACAACACAGGTGCCCTACACAGACTGTCCCTCAAGCCAGTAAAGGCCTTCTGACAGTCTTCCATCCAGTTAACCTTCCTGAGTTGTTTGGGAGAAGTCAGAGCTGTCAGAGGGGCAGCTATGGTTCCATAGTCCGCCATGAAGTTGGGATTATACTCAGTGAGGCCCAAAATGACTCTCACCTGGATTTGAGTAGTGGGAGTCTCCCAGTCATGTACATCCTGTACCTTACTTGGGAAAGGTTGGATTTAACCCCCTCCTACCTCATGACCAAGATAAGTGACTTTCCCCTGAGCTATCTGGCACTTGGTTGCCTTGATAGTGAGGTTAGCCCTTTTCAAGGCTTGCAACACCTTATCCAAATGAGTCAAATGCTCTTCCCAGGTGGAACTGTAGACAGCAATGTTATCTAGGTCGGCCACACAAAAGGCCTCCAGTCCACTGAGTGCATGATTGACTAACATTCATTAGCGGGCACTCTGTATTGCTTTCTGCTGCTGTCCTGCCGCCATACTGACTCATTCTTACCGCTTAGCCAAACTTGTGTATTTAGTCATTGCCATTCATGCTATACTGTGCTTCTCGTATGCTCCACCTATTTGCACACCCTTGCCATCAAACGAGCAGCCTACCTGGCATCAATCTCCTTTCCCTCACTGTCGTATACTGAGAGATAGTATTTATCCTCACGACATCTCACTACATCACCTGAGAAACTTGATATATGCGGCACATTCACATTAGCTAACCTTGGAACCTTATATAGTTGATATTTCTTGTATACTGAAGCCACACAGCCTCAAACCCTCTGATTGCAAAGACTTAACATCTATTCACTCGACTGCCTGTGTATCCCATGCCACTCTGAATCACTTTTAGACCATTGCTTGTACTTGATTTTGAACATTTGTCTGCGTATGTATATTAATTAACTCTGACCTATCTGGGACTCATGCCTTATACTCAATTCTGAGCATTTGTATGCGCATGTACACTACAGCATTCTTTTGCATGCTGATCTCATTTTATGTATTCAATTTATTTGATTTTTCTACTGCGTCAAATTGCACTCTGCACCTTTTGTGACTCACGCTCTATATTTGTATTCAAGCATTCGCTTGCATGATACATTACACCGGCCGTTTACAGGTAATCTCACATACCAACCTTGATATGTCATCACCCATGCACAATCTGCCTACTTGCTCCCTAGCTATCCTTACCACACTTACTGCCCTATCTACTATGGCAGCTATCCACTATAGACTCCTGACAGCATGGGAACCGTCTAGCAAGACGTATACCCAGCCTCCGACCCAACAATCATCAGAACCTATCTCCCAGATCTATCAGAGTCAGGTATGCCCCACTATTCTAAGAAACTTTAGACTAGGATCCAGACTGCCTAAGCCACCACGAGCCCACCTCTCTCGAGGTCACTCCAAGACGGAACCCACACGAGTACCGCACAACCCCTCTAAAAGTAAACCTATCCGTACTCAGAAACCCTGTTCTAAATCATCTGAAACCCTGATCAACATTGACCACACTAGCGTTACCATGAAAGGAACACATAACCTTAAGAGAGGCCTCATCAATGTTAGATCCTTGATAGCCCATGCCTCTGAAATTTCAGATATCATCATCTGCAACCAGCTCGATTTCCTAGCACTGACTGAAACATGGTTGCACAAAGCGGCTGGTCTAGCCCTAATGCTCCCCATTCCTCCCAACTTCACAATCTTTAGAAAGGACAGAGAAACTTCCAAAGGAGGTGGCATAGCTTTCATCTGTAGAGCCGACCTCACTATCAAAGAAGTAGATCATATGTCCATGCCCTCAGCAGAATTACTGTCCCTCAAACTAGTAATCTCCGCATCACGCACTATTATTGTGCACCTTATCTACAGACCTCCAGGCCTACTAGGTTCATTTGAAGAAGACATAACCACCCTGCTTAACACCAATGCTAAACCGGGGACACAAATCATCCTACTTGGTGACTTCAACCTAGGATACAATGGGCCTCATTCCGACCCAGGCGGTAAGGGGTTTACGGCAGCATAAACAGCGCCGACCCTTACCGCCTGATTCCGAGGTCCCTTAGCGCCATGGAGGATTTAACACCTGCTTTTAGCAGGTGTTAAAATCCATGGCGCTAAGGGACCTTGTTGTTAATTACGCCACCGTAATTTACTGTGGCGTAATTAACGCCTTCCCCACTCCCATTATGCCCCATGGGGCAAAAATGGGAATGGGGAAGGGTAAATGGGAATTGGGGACTTACCGCCCCGCCAACCTCGGAATGGGGCGGTAAGTCCGCCAACCACCATGGCGTAAACGTAGTTTACGCCATGGTGGTAAAGGTACGACCCAGGCGGTAACTTACCGCCTGGGTCGGAATGAGGCCCTATGACCCTAAAGACTCTAATGTCTCAATCCTAGCCAACACAATATTGGAAGCAGGCCTCACCATCCAAAACAACGGCCCCACACATGTCAAAGGCCGTACTCTGGACTGGGTGACAGATATTAACTGCACCTCCATCATAACGGTTACTGAACCATGTGTATGGACGGATCATCATCTGATCTTGTTGACCATCTCACACTTACCTCAATATAAAACAACCAAACTACCAGCACCTCCAACCTTCACCCACTGTAAAAAAACATAACAGTCACAAATCTCCTCCCTCTGATTCACACCATTGCTAATCATTCTAATCTTATCACCAACCCTAATGATCTGGTTGACCTGTACAACAACACTATCAAGTTAGCTATAGACGTCATTGCGCCACTGAAACTAAGTAAATCTAAACCTCTTGCCCATCTTAACAACTGGTTCACCCAAGCCTAAAATCCTTGTGCAAAGAAAAAAGACAAGCTGAAGCCTGCTGGAAAAAAAAACTCCCCTCATAACAAAAATCTCCTCACTACCCTCACCAATAGCTACAAGAAACAAATCATTCAGGCAAAAAAGAGACCTTTGATGACAAAATTAAAAAAGCAAATTCCAACACTAGGGAAATCTTCACCATCCTCAGAGAATTAGAATCCCCTATCACACCTAGAGTCTCCTGCACCAAAGATAAAATGTGGTGCACCAACATTCAAAATGCCTTATGCAATAAAATCACCATGTTACAAGACAAAATCTCTGCCAAAAGATCCTCCCTCCACAATAGTGTGCTCTCCACTCAAGAAGTCAGTCTACAGGAACTCGCCATCAACCAAACTAAACCACACAACCAATTTAACTATAGAGCCATCTGCATTGTAGAAGCTAAGAATATCATTACATCTCTTAAACGCTCTCGCTGTCTTGGCGGCACCTGTCCAGCCCCTATTATCAAAGAGGCTGCACAGGAACTAGCCCCTTTTGTCACCTCCTTTATCAACTCCTCCTTCAAATCATGCTCTGTGCCCACCAACCTCAAAGATGCCTGAATACTACCCCTCCTAAAAAAACCTAACATAGACCCTAATGTCCCAACGAATTACAGACCCATACCGACAGTTCCGTTCCTCCTTAAAATCTTAGATAAAGCTGCCTATCTACAGATCCAATCCTACCTGGAGATTAATAACCTACTGGGCACTAGACAATCTGGATTCAGACCAAGACATGGAACTGAGACGCCCTCCTTGATCTCAAAAACCAACTAGTAGATGAGCGCAAAGACAAAGGAGACACTTCCATTCTTCTACTCCTATATCTATCAGCCGCATTTGTATTTGTATTTATTTTATTTATATAGCGCACCAGGCCCAGGTGCAACCGGGCGCATCACTTGGTTACAGACATAGTAATAGCAGGTAAAGGCATTATATATACAAACAGATACATAAACATATGAATTAAATATACAGAGATATACAAGTGATGCAGTGAATATACAGGTATGGAAAAAGGCAAGTTTAGGGCATTGGGCAGTAGAGGCAGTAGCTACTGACTCTAAGGTAAGGTCGAAGGTAGGTCATGGGTGGCCACCCAGGCTTTGGCTTTGCGTTTGAAGAGTGGGAATGCGGGTTCAGCTCTCAGGGGGTTAGGTAGCGAATTCCATAGCTTGGCTGCTAAGACTGGGAAGCTATGTCCACCTGATCTTTGTAAATAGAAGCGTGGGATAACCAGGCAGTTAGTTTGGGCACTTCTAAGTGGTCTGGAAGTGGTGTGTCGAGCAAATCTGCAAGCTAAGTAGCTAGGGGCTAGGTTGGCGAGGCTTTTGTGTGTAAGCGCCAATGCTTTAAGATAAACTCTTTGGGAAACCGAAAGCCAATGGAGGTTATGTCTGGAGTCTGAGATGTGCAGGTTCCTAGGGATGTTGAGGGCCGCTCTAATTGCATTATTTTGGATGATTTGTAGTTTATTTAGATTGCCTTGGTTGGTACCCAGATAAAGTGCGTTACAGTAATCAATTTTAGAGAGGACCAGAGTCCTGGCAAGTGTGGTGCAATTGGCTGGTGAGAGGAAGGGGCGGCATGCTGTGATGAGCTTACATGAGTAAGCTGCTGCAGAGGATACTGCATTAGTTTGTCTGGATAGAGTGTGGAGTCAATGTAGATGCCAAGTGTTTTAGTGTCTTTAGCAACATTGATGGTGTTGCCATCAATAGTCAAGGATTTAAACGCTGGGTCAAGTTTACTTAGTCTTTGGTGAGAGCCAAGGATGAGAAGCTCAGTCTTTTCATGGTTCAAGCACAGTTCATGCTGAGCCATCCAAGCCTGGATGACTTGGTAAATGGCATTGATGGCTAAGGAGTCAATTTTGTGGTCGCCTGTGAATGGGATAAGTATTTGGGTGTCGTCAGCGTAGTTAGTATACGTGACGCCCAATAGATCCAAAATGTCAAAGATAGGTTTTGTAAAAACATTGTAGAGTGTAGGGGAAACACAGGTGACAGGAGAAGGTGCAGCGGTGGCAGTGGGGGAGAAGACCCTCATAGATCTATTGTCGAGGAATGAGGTAATCCAGGCAGTGGCTTTGTCTGAGAAGTGGGCAGCAGTTTTCAGGTGACGGCATAGGATTTGGTGCTTTACTAAATCAAAAGCCGCAGAGAGATCTAGCAGGAGCAATAGGGCAAGTTTGCCCTTGTCCTTTAAGTCCTCAATCTGGGTTTTAAAGTCCAGAAGGGCGGTGCCATAGCGTGGTTGGAAGCCATATTTCCTTAGACCTGAGAGATTATTAGTTTCCAAGTACTCTTGTATCTGGAGCTATGCTGCACGGTCAAGGATTTTAAGAAGAAAAGGTACCATGGTGATCGGCCGGTAGTTAGTGGGTATGTTGGCATCGAGGGTGTTTTTTTTTAGGAGTGGAATGACCCAAGCATCCTTGAGGTTGTTAGGGACGATCCCAGAACTGAAAGACGAGTTTATAAGGGTAGTGATGAAGGGTGCTAGGTTATGTGAGGCCTCCTTAATGATAGTGGCAGGGTAGAGGTCCCCCTGACAGTTGGAAGGTTTGAGGGTATTGATGATGTGTTCAACTTCCAAGACGGAGAGAGGTGAAAAGCAAAAAGGGTGCAGAGATTCATTGTTAGTTTTGTGGTTCTCCTTGGTAGTGTTGTATGAACGATTAGACTCCAGACTGTTTTTTTTCTCATTAATTTTGGTTTGGAGGGTAGCAATCTTGCCCAGGAGGGCTTTTTGAATGTTGGCACACCAGATACTGTCTTTGGGGCATGTGTCTGGTGGGGTGGCTGGAGATTGTAGTTCCTTAAGGATTTTAAAAAGCTCCTTAGTGTTGGATTGGGCTAATTCAATACGTTTATTATAGGACTCTTTCTTGGCAGAGAGTGTAGCTTCTTTGTATTTAAGGGACACTAGAGCAACACTTGCTTTGTTAGCTTCCGTGGGGTGACTTTTCCAGCGTGATTCGAGGATCCTTTTTTCCTTGCGATGGGCTCTCAGCTGGGGGGTGAACCAGGAATTGAGGTGGGCCCGGGGTTTGGGTTTCCGTAGCTTGGATGGTGCAATGAGATCAAGCGACTTGATAGATCACAAAGTACTTTGTAACCATCTTAAATCGGCTGCCAACTTCTCCACCAAGGCCACTACATGGATAAATTAATTCCTTGATAATAGAACTATGAGTCTTTTCGCCCATTTCAGCCGCTGATCCAGTTCCCATCCCCTGTGGTGTTCCTCAGGGGTCATGCGTTTCCCCTACTTTGTATAATATTTTTACAAAGCCCCTCTTTGATATCTTAGACAAACTGGGTGTCTCATATACTAATTTTGCTGATGACACCCAGATCCTCATTCCAATCCAAGGAGATTACGACAAAGACACTATCCTCATAAACAAAATCTACCAAATCATTCAAACTTGGATGGCCCCACACAGCTTATGTCTTAACGACGATAAAACCGAGCTCCTAATCATTGGATCCACCAGTAAACTAAACAAACTCTCCCACCTATAAAAATCCATCACTATTGATGGTATCAAATTAATGTAGCCAAGGAAGTCAAAAAGCTAGGATTCAGCTCTCAACCTCAACAAGCAAGTTAATGCCACAGCTTCAGCAACCAGCTACACTTGCAAGCTAATGCACGCATGCAAACCATTTCTGTCTACGGACAGTTACATCACCATCGCACGAGCCCTTATCCTATCGAAACTAGACTATTGTAACGCACTTTATCTAGGTGCCAGCAAACACAACACCCATAAACTCCAAACCTTGCAAAACAACGCCCTCCTAACAGCAATAGGCATTCCCAAAGGACAACACATATCTGACCAAAGAAGAACTGCTAACTGGCTGTCCATCAATAACCGTATCAAACTTAAAACCCTGAACATTACACACAACTGTCTTAATAACAAAGCACCCGCATACCTCACTGAGAAATTTACTAGGTACACATCTGAACGCCCCATTAGAAAGGGCCAAACTAATAGTATCAGAATCCCAAATTTCAATCTGAAAAGAACTGGAGGTTCAAGCTTCCCAGTATTGGCTGCAAATCTATGGAACTCTATTCTGGATCCACTTAGAGCCATTCCCTCCTTTCACATGTTTAAAACCAATGTTAAACTCTGGCTACAAACCAACGACTGCTGACGCCTCTCCTCTGAACGACTGCTGACACCTCTCCTCTGAATGACCGGTCTCCTAGACACCTCTCCCCTCCAACTTTGCCTTCCTCTAATCCCCTTTATGCCACCGTTAACTCTAAATATATCCTAATATCCTGTATGTAACTTGTAAGATATGTCTGTAACTGTAACATAAGAAATGTAAGATATTCATGCAACGATAACCTGTAACTGTAACATAAGAAATGTAAGATATTTATGTAATTGTAATTTAAGATTTTCAGTTGCCTAACGGCCCGGTGCGCTCTATAAATAAATAAACAATACAACAATACAACCTTTGGTAGGTGTCAGGTGCATTTTTCAACCCAAAAAGCATGACTCTAAACTGGTAGAGCCCCCTCAGGTATTTAGAATGCAGTCTTTTCCTTGGTTGGCATGGTCCATCAGAGCTATTTTCCAATAGCCTGAGGTAAGGTAAAAGGTGATCACAAATTTGGCAGCACCTATGGTGTCCACATGCTCATCAGCCCTGGGCAATAAGTGTGTGTCAGTTTTGGTGACGGCATGGACTCCTCCGTAGTCCAAACAGAACAACCAATCCTTGGTACCTGCCTGGGAACTTGCCTTGGGGGCAAGGACCACTGGACTGGACCAGGGACTGGTTGAGGGTTCAATAACACCCAGATCCAACATCTTGGTGACCTCGGCCTGGATGTGGTTCTTCACAGTGTCTGACATCCTGTAGCATCTGCTTTTGACAGGTACGCTATCACCAGTGTCAATATCATGTCCACACCACGGGTGAGGCCTGGTGTCAACGAGAACAGATGGGCATACTGCCGGAGCAAGGCCCTGCAGGCCCTCTGCTGCTCTAGTGTCAGATCTGGAGAGAGATGCACTCCCTCCACTGAGCCATCCTGAGGGTTGCTATGCAGCAAACCAGGAAGGGGCTCACTCTCATCCTCTTCTTGCTCTGAAGCCAGCAGGAGCCATGATACTTCTGCTCGCCTGTGGAAAGGCTTGAGCCTGTTGACGTGGAATACTTGAGGGGCTACCCCAGGGACTCCCATGTCAGCCAGATAATTGTCTTCACCCATCTTGGAGATGATCCTGAAGGGTCCAGTCCACTTATCTGCCAAAGCTCGAGGCGGAGTAGGCTCCATCACAAGGATCTCCTGTCCTGGAGTCCAATCCACTTGTGATGCTTTCAGGTCATACCAGTATTTGTTCAATTCCTGGCTGGCATTAAGATTCGCTGTCGCTTGGCCCATCATCTGTGTCATCCGCCGTCTGAGGCATAACACATAGTCCGCTGGTGTAACGGCTACAATTGAGTGTAGAAAGCCTTTCTCTTTCCTCTCTCACTACTTTCCTGTGCTAAAAAGTTAGGTGCACATTCATTCACATTCACAGCTAAATGCTCAAATGGCCTCCAATGCAAAAATGGGCACGTACCTCCTGAGGCACAGGGTGCGCAAGCACCCCGTCGTGTAAGATTACACGAGCCCAACCGGTCAATCCAGGACAGAGATACCAACTAACCAACACCACTAACAATTTCCTTCTCTGCATACACCTCTCAAACTCCAAACCAAACACAACCACAAACCTCCAGCACAACAAACCGCATGAACTTCACTAGACTGCAACAACAAAACAAAAAACACACATAGACTCGCACATCAGCACACGACGACTACTGGCCGCATACACCCCAGGCCCAGCCGACGGAACCACCGGGCTGAGGCTGTCAACAGCACATCACTGCAATCTTCTAGCCTCCACCCACTAACCCACCTCTCCCTCCCTCTTTCAGAGCCGCCAGAGCGCCAGGGGACCACTCCGGTGGTGATAGTGCGCAGTACAAATGTCCTTTAACATTAACATTAACATTGGTGGTCGGTGACCTTCTTTAATATTCCCGCCTCTAATGTACGTGTCTTATCAAAAAAAGTTGTTGTTCGACCCATTGGTCGATGTACAGTTAAAAATGCGCGTAAGTGTCCCTCTTCTTGTGTACGAGTGGGTCACTCAGATGTTTTTGTTGATTTTTATATTTATTCAAGCCCTTTTATCATCAGTATAGTGGGTCTTGGAGTCTGGGTCATCAGCCCAGGGCTACTTAATATAAAGTCAACCGGTTTCAGCGGTTCTGATCAATGGCCGCTTTCTTCAGGACAGGTAATATCTTATTGCGTTCTGCGTAAGATATATAATTTCTTTTGTAATCCTCCCTTTCATGGGTATCTTGGAGAAATCCAGACAGGCATGTGAGGATAATTATCCAGGCCCTGCGGTGACCTGTATCTCACTGATAGTGCATCTGTCACTAATCACATGTGGCAGTCGGATCCTGGTGTGGGGTGGCTTCCAGGGTCTCACTCAGGTCAGTATCTGATGTATAGCTGGTAGTGTTTTTTTTAATTTTTAGATTGGAAGAAATGGGTAGAGTGGCTCACATGGTCGGGCTGAAGCATGAAAAAGTCTCAGGCAACAATGAAAAAGTGGCCCGCAGTTGTAAATGGATATTCATTCCTTTAGTCACAGACTGGGCCTCACAACAACTATGGCGGTACGGAAACAACGGTGCCTACCGGCACCGTTGCTACATACTGCCACAGTAGGAGTTGTGCTTGCGGGTGCCTGACAGCCCGCAAGGTCTGACCTGGCGGGCCGTGCGGCACCCGCGAGTACAGCTCGTCGGATGCACCGGCACCGTTATTAACGGTGCCGGTGCATCCAAGCTCCCCATTCCCACTGAGCCCTATGGGGCTCAAATGGGAATGGGGATCTACCGGTACCGGCACCCGCGAAAGGCCAATTACCAGGTCCGCCTAACTCGGCATGACCCGGTAATTGCCCATTTGCGGGTGCCGGACCCAGATGCAAGTCCGGCGGCAGCAGTTTTGCCAGGTTTGTAATGAGCCCCACTGTTTCAATAGTACCCAAGGGGGTGCTTTGTGTTAAAATGTAAGTAAATTGATATATATTCAGCAACAATGGTCAAAATTACTAACTGCATAGTGAAGTAACTCATCAAACTGACCCACATTGGCCAAAATGGTGGCCCATTTTGACTGGCCTACACTAGCATTTTACATTTTTGGTACAGGCATTGCCCTATAGGCCAGTCCGAGCCTGGCGGCTCATCCATAATGGCGAGGGGGCGCCCACCCATTGGCCCCTCATCCATTATGGAGGAGCTAAGGAGCCAGCCAGTGAAACAGTGAGCACTCCCTCAGCTGATTTTATTTTCAGCTGAGGGAGTGCTCCTGGGCTGGCTGAACTGTCAAAGGGACTTTGACTGTTCATTTCAGTTCCCCAGCCGCACATGCTCACTGAGCCATGCAAGGCTGGGGCGTTTTGCTTTGCCAGCATTACATAGCTCATTGAAAATGTTGGCTGGCACACTGCATGTCTGTATGTCCGAGGTGGAGCTCCTGCGCCTCCTCGCACATACGGACAGAGCAGCCTGCAGCAGGGCGTTTCAGCACCCACACGCAGGCCAATGCAGAAGGTACGTTTATGTTCATTGTTTTTATTTAACCATGTGTATGGATGCGTGTATGCTTATGTTATGAGTGAGTGTATGGTGACGGATGCTCGTGTGAATGATAGAGTGATTGCTGTATGAATGTGCAGCGCCTTGCATACACACATAATCATGTTGATTGTGTTAGCCCCAGTGGGGCCCAAGGGACAGCGATGGTATCTTTTTACTGGACATCTATCATAGATGTCCAGTAAAAAATGTCATGCCTGCCCCCTGGGCCCCCCAGCACCAATTGCAAACTGTTTGGCTATTTACCCATTTTTTTGTTAAAACTATGCTCTACAATGCAACATTTGAACCCATTATTTTAAAAAAATTCAAGGGGGGAAACCCCCCCGAACTCCCCATTATTGGTTCGGTCTCCCTCACTATGCTCGGTAGCTATGGCATTTTTGGGAGAAATAGTTATGCCCCTCCACTTAAAAAAATCACCAACCGCCACTGGCCCCCAGACTTTGTTGGGAACTGGATGGGGGGAACCCAGGAACTATGGTGGGAGCACAATGGGCAGGAACCATGGGATAGTGGTGGGAGCAGACTGGGGAGAGCCCAGGGTGTGTGATGGGGTGGTGAAGAGACCAGGGACTTGGTAGGAGTGGGATGATGGAGCCCAGCAACTGTGATGGGAGCAGGTGACGGCGCGCAATACAGATACCTTCAGGTCTGGCGCGCGCTATAAATAAATAAACAAACAAACAAACAAACATACTGTCCATTTGGCATTTCTGGGGGTTCCCAGCCTGCCCAATTTTGCTCAGGGGGGCCCGCCAAAAAGGTTTGAAGACCACTGCCCTAGACCCTGAAAATGAGAAGGAAGTATGGGTAGATTTAGCAGGGGGTGGGGGATATATCAATATGACATGTACTCCTGAAGAGTATGCGCAAGCAGGAGAAAGCCTGCGAAATGTATGTAGGGCATGGATGCCAATAAAGGTGACACCACCATATGAAACTGCGGTGAGGAGGGAAAATGAGCGCAAGTATGCAGAGAAATTTGTCACTTTAGAAGTAACAAAAGGAGGGAATGTTAGCCTTTCCCATCCCCCTAGGCGCTTTGGAGTGAGGCGATTCCCATAGTTACATAGTTAGACGTGCAATGCACCAGGGGGGGAGGTGCTAAGAAAGCTGGCACAAACGCAATATTGCAGGACGTATAGATGCATAGATATAGGGCGTGCATATAAAGAGATGCCATTTTTATAGTTATGGTAGAAACATTCAGTCCTGCATGGCTGCATAGTAAATGTAGGCCCGGCGGAGAAACCTGAACAGGCCCAAACGCTGAGGGCAGGTGAACCCACGTTGCTAATTCCCATAGAAATGTCCCTTTGTTCCCTAACTGTTGCAATTACTTGTTATCCCAGAGAGGAATGTGCCCTGCAAGGCTTTGACACAGCACCAGGATCCTCGCGGTGCACATTCATCACAGACAGGCCAACAACAGACCTCCAATCCAACCCACCAGGAGTAATGGCACCCATCACTGACCCAGTTCAAGAACCCTTGCCTTCTGCGAAAGAAGATGACCTCGACCACCACCCATAAAACCAATGGTCATAAAAGATCTAAACGAACACAACCATTTCACTGTATTCCATAAATACACCCTTTGGACTACGAGCTACAAGGAGGAATAAATTATAGTTCAAAATGAGGGTAAAAGCCTTGGATGCGGAGAGTGCAATATGAACGGAGCAAAGAATGTGTGGGTCAGCATGATCGTGTTCCTCCCCCTGTGCCAGTCCCCAGGTTTCCCAGGTGCATGCCATAATGATGTAGTATTATTATTCTACAATAATAACTCTGTGATAGCAACATGTGAAGAGCTTGACGTTGAGTCCCTGGAGAGATGAGCCCAGCTGACCCCACATGGTGGAAGACAGACAGGCAAGACTGGAACCAATCGCAGCCTGCCATACCCAAAGGAGCAGTCCCATGTATAGGGTCTCACCAACCAGCGACACAGATTTTTATGGTGATGACACAGTGATGCCTTATAAACTTATGTTTGTATCACTTGGAGCCAGAACGTTCTCGGGCATCATAGTTCTTTGCTTGCAACCTTACTTTTTGTACGATTGCAAGAGATCTCTTGTCCTTTCTTCCCTAGCCTGTTGTTTTTTTTCTGGCGTGAGCGTACAGAGGTGTGCATTCACCCTCTAGAGTATGTATGTGATTTTCAACCTCTCCATTTACAGCATTTTCATCCTTTACGGGCCCTGGAAGGGGATTTTCCAATGCGATTGCACCATTATAAAACGGTTCTGTAAATCAGGCCCTAAGTGTCTGGAGTTTTACCAACGTAAAAATCATCAGTCACTTTCCTAAAAACAGATCATTCAAAATATCGATATCTGCCCTAAAAAACTTGCCCAATAATGCACTCAGTCAAACAAAGGGTTAGTCTCATACTTTTACCACAATCCTTTACGACAAAGATTCAAATGAAAGTCAAAACGACTTCAAATTGCCAATAGCCCAGACAGCTCCACAACTCTTCAAAAAAAGGTGAAAGATGATCATAAATTGTTCCAAAAATCTTTCAAATTAAATAGCAGACAATAATTTCCAGTAAATCATAGGGTCATGGTGAATACTGCACTGCCTTGAGTAGATACCATAGTCTGAATCTACTCCCAAAACAAAGTAGTCCTGTCAATGGTGTTGCTAGGTCTGGAAAAGGTCCAGGGATAAGCCAATGTCAGGACTGTTGGTACTTGGGGCTAGCTAGCCTTTTGTTTGTAGCCCCTGAGCTTTTATACAGGGCTACAACCAAAGGACCTGGGGCTATATCCCACTCAGCACTCCCCAGGACCGCCTCTGAGTCCTGTGATTTGTGAAACGTTTTTGGACATATACACAGAAGTTATAGAACATCATTAACATGCGCTGTATCTAAAAATGCCAAATCCACTATCCAGAGATACAAAAGACATTCACGCCAGCAGACCTCTGAACAGCAAAACAGTTGCACCCTTTCACGTGGCAGGTGTAAGTAACCTGATGGTATTCTCGCTTCTACTTGCCATGGATCCTCTGCCCAGGTGGCCAGGGAAAGGCCATTGCTCTTGTTCCTGACCCTTGGGGTGGTCTAGCGAAGGAGCATCACATGGGCGGAGGGTCATTGGGAATTGGAGAGAGTGTGCGATGGTGAGACACGGTATGCCCCCTTTCCTGACATTGACTTACCCTACCCTCCCTACGTCTTTATTGGATATTGCTGTCCATATCCTAATTTCCCCCCTAAAACTACATTAAGTACTGAGAAGACGAAGATTCCTCAAAGAGTAATGCAGACTACCTATAGGAAATTCCACTATAGTACTGGGACGAAGAAGAGGGATCCTGAAGACTACATAGTCATGCATGTCCCAGTAACTGGTTTAATTGGAATCAGGCAAACAAGGCAAGTGAAGCACACCTGAAATCCCTTGAAGGGACACAGGTGTAAACAAAGTGGCAGCAGCAGAGAGACCGGGAATCCCGCATGAAGAGAGAGCAGCAGGGAAGCCGAGATGGACTATTGGGAACCGCCAGAGAAAGAAACACGAGATCGCTGGAAACTTACAGAGCAGGGCGCTCTGCGGAAGCGTGGAGATGGAGCCATGTCTCCAGGGAGCCAGTGAGGTCGGAGAAGGGAAGCCGTGTAAAGTATCGTCCCTTCTCATTTGTTCTACAGTGCCCGTTCCCTTCGGAGGAAGAGCCAGCCCAGGAGTGACTGAGGAGAAGGTGGTGAGACCCTGACCTCATTCCGTGTGAGGTCTTGAGAGGGGAGGAGTTGCAGCATCCAGTAATACTACCAGTAAGATTCTGTGTATGAAGAAAACTGGTACGGAATGAGAACAGAGCGGGAGCGTGTCGTCGGTATATTTGTGAACACTTCTGTACTGAAGAAAGAATAAGGGCAATCGAATGCTACTTTAACAATATAGTATGCTGAAATTGTGTATCAGATTGATCAAATATAGAAGACTTGTGGATTTTTGAAAGCCTTCTTGAGCAATTGAGAAAGACTGATATATTGATAATTGAACACTTTGAAACTGGGTATCAGAGTGGTCAGGTGCAGAAGATCTGCACTGTTTTGAAAGTCTCTGTATATCTGAGGAAGAATTGAAAATATCTAAAATGCCACAAATGAAGAGCAAGTAATTAAAAGCTGCAGAGTGAACTGCAGAACGGGGAGCTGTGAAGTGGGAGCAAAAAGAAAACTGAAAAACTGCAGACCCCGGTAAAAAGAAGGAAAGACTAAGTGCAAGAGTCGGCCAGATAAAGAAAAGTGGGGCCAAGCAATACTTAGGAGGAATCTTGGGCCAATCACAATGTCAAGGGCAACTGGTTGCATGACCTGCAATGGGTGGACCGTGTGGTCTATCAACTGCACCTAGACCAGAGTGCCCCGCCCAGTTTGGTGAATCCTTTGGGAACATTGTTTTGTGACTAAGTGCTTGAACTTGGGTAAAGGAACCCCAAGCTCCTTTGGGAACATTGTTTTGTGACTAAGTGCTTGAAGCCTGGGGAAGGGAAACCCAAGCTCCTTTTGAACATTGTTTTGTGTACCAGTGCTTGAAGCTTGGGGGAGGGGACCCTGACCTCGTTTAGGAACATTTTTTTATTTTTTTATTTTATTGTGTTACAGTTCACAAAGAACTTTTCACAAATACATATATAAAAATATATAGAAACATATCAGCATAATAATAGTTCAGCAACACTTACAAATAGACTGTTAGATACATCAGGAAAAAGAAAAGAGTTAGCAATTTTGCACAGCAAATATAGGTAAAAAGACTAGCCATCACTATTCTCTAGACTCATAAGCAATTTGACATCTTCTTCAAATTTACATAGACGTTCTTTGAAGACTTTCCATATCTGAGTGATAGCAATAGTCAGATAATTACTTCTCCCAGATAGACATTGCTACCAAAAGTTCTCACTCTCAATACCATTAAATTCCCTATAAAGTTTGGCAAAGTACTTGTTATAGATTGAAATCATCGAGTGACAGCAAGTAAGGACATGTCTTATAGTTTCCACCTTATCGTTCATGGCACATAGTCTAGAAATTTTCTGATCCTTCGATAGCCCCTTCCAGGATCCACGGACCCCCAGGACATCAAGTCGATTGAGTCTAATGTCCATGAAGATTTTGCAATTAAGCTGTGATGGCATAAGAAGGAGGTATCTTTGCGGTTCCTTAAAGCTAAAAGGCATCAATGCAAAGCTTTGCAGTGATCTCATACTGGAATCATATTACCCTCCTCCAGACCCTCTTTTAGTATATGTAGGAGATCGTGAAAACATAATTTGTATGTACAGTTTGGCCCTATTGTGTTCAATTTGGGTGGCCAGAGAGATCAGCCCTACTTCCAAGCAAACAGCCTGTATAGGTGTATAATTATTCAGACCCAAAAGCCTGCGCCATATGATACCTTCAGTGGTATGCGCCCATTCTGACCAATCGGCAAATGAGGTCTCCAATGCATATAGGAACATAGCCACAAGTTTTTGCTTTAGGAACATTGTTTTGTGAACCAGTGCTTGAAGCTCAGGGAAGGTCTAAGCTCCCTCTAAACTTTGCATACTGATACCAAGTGTGCTTGATTTTGAGGAAGAGAAACCCAAGCCTGGAAGGCACTGTTGAGACCCATATTTGTTCGAACTGTATCCTGAACTTGGGAAAGGGATCTATAGATTGCTCCAGACTTTATTTTGAACACAATTAAAGTTAGAATCACCCTACACTACATTTCTGTATTAGACGTAAGGACAAGTATAGGTTTTGACACAGACAGATTCTTGTTTTAGACTTATGGGCAAAGACTTTCCTTTCTTTAGGCGGGAGAAATGACTACCTTAGTTATAGGGAAGGTTAGGCCTTACACCATCCTGACATTTTAATAAAGCTCTTTGAAACTTGAATTATGTTGTCTGTGTCATCTCTTGGCACCATGTTTGTCTCACATATGATGTCAGGAGCGGGATGCAGCTCAACTGACACAAGTTGGGGAACCCTCCAATTTGAAAAGTTGAGTGATCTAGCATCAAGTCCTACAGTGCCCACAAAGGGTTCCATTGGATTTGCTATCTGTAGTAGTAAAAACAAAATAATTCTTCCAGGAGAAAGGAGATTGATATCGACTGACTTGATATTAATTCCACCCCCTAATACATACATCAGATTGGCACCCAGTCTAGGGTTGACTTATCGATTTGGGATTAATGTATTGGCAGGGGTAGAAGACACACTTTTTATAGGCAAGGTTAAAGTATTATTACAAAATCATGTGAATCAACCCTTCTGTGTTTACCAAGGCCATTAGATTGCTCAAGGGGTGGTTCAAAGGGCAATACTTCCCAGAATAGAAGAGAAAGAAGACACATGAAAGAGAGATCCAGAATTCTACAGGCAAATAAGGACGTTACCAATGACTTGCCCTCCTTGGAGTCATAAAGAGAAAGTCATGGAGAAACAAATACTCCTCCAGACTTAGCCATAGCTCAGAGAAAAGATCCCTTTCTGACTAAAAACTGTTCACAAGTGGTTTGAGAAATGGAAGGATATGACAGAAGGGAACTTTTTTTCTGTTTGAAAGAAGGAATTCTTTATAGAGGGAAGAACACCCCAGAAGGCAAACCAAAGTTACAATTGGTGATTTCAGACGATCATACAGACCATGGGAAACGTATTTCTTGATTCTTGATTTGGACTTATGGACATAGACTTTCCTTTTTTAGGCGGGAAAAATACCTTAGTTACAGGGAAGGTTAGGCCTTACACCATCCTGACATTTTAATAAAGCTCTTTGAAACTTGAATTCTGTTGTTGTTACTCACCAACCAGGATGAGGATAAGGAGGTGACCAGGACCGGTATTCGCAGAGTTTGATTGAAGAGCTCGGATGGGGCCTCCAACCGAGCCTCCTCTCTGTGAGGGAATAGATCTTTAAAATGATATGACCCCCTACTGATTAAAACAGTACAAGAGCCCGATCACCCAAAAGAGCGGGGAGAACACACCGCCACGGTTTACCAGCTGTAAAAATAAAGAAGAAGAGATGAGTTCTATAATTGCAGACCGGGGATGGATTATTTCTACCTCAAGACAATATCCCTGTCAAGACTATTCAAGGAACTATGACAATAGGTTGGAATAGGAAAGAAACACTCCTTACCACTAGTAGTGTTGGGATCAATCCAAGGTGAAACAAACGGCAGTATAAAATAATAAATGGGAATGTTAGTGAGGGTTCTAACCCGAACAACACGAGGAGCGCACTAGTTCCGGGTTGGTGCACACTCTGCGCAGCGTCCCCCTGTGCACTTGTTGAAGAAAGGTAAACACAATTCCCAATGTCCAATATCAGACTTGATAGAAATGTCAATGAATCCCAGACGGTAATCCTGTTAGATGTGCTGTTCGGGGCTAGGAGCAAGACTTGAAAGGGTCCTGTTAACGTGCGGGCAGCAGAAGTACAAAATCGATTTGGCAAGGCAGTCCGTGAAAACAAGAAATAGGTCCTGGTACACTAACCTGGCAGTAAAGTACAAAGCAGCAGACAAGATGGTCCGTTACGCAGGCAAAGGTCAAGAATTCCAGATTTTCAAGAAAGGACGAAGACGAAACTTCAAAGGCGTCAGCAACTTCAATCAGAAGCAGCGAGCTGAATGAAAAGACTGCATTTATCCGAAAGAGAAAGCAAAACGTCAGAGCAAGGTGATTGGAGGCGCAGGGCACATGATAGTGCAGTGGAGCATCATGGTACTCGTAGTTTGTTCAATCCCTGCCGCAATCTCCATTGTGAAAGGAACGGGGGAATGAAGCGCCGCATACCATAAGGAAGGAAAACATGTTTGTGCGTACCTCTCAAAGAACAAGCCCGTCTTCTGGAGTGATGTGCACGGCGGGGTGTAACAGTTGTCTGTGTCATGATACCATACCTGTCTCACGGGAAGTGGGGGGATTATGCCAGAAGCTTGTGTCACTCTTCCTATGTGCAAGGTATATGGGCAGTCCCAGTAAAGTCTCTAGCAATGATTAGGCGTGTGGCAAAGCGGTGCAGCCAAACAGCCATGATGTTTCACTGCCCGCTTACCAACAGGCTTGTGATCTACACCTTATGAGCCCTGTAAGCGGGCTTTGCCAATGCAGTCCTCATATGATATGATACGGCATTTATAACGAGCCTGTACACAAGTGTTTCAAGGTGCGACGAGGCAAGCGAGGGGAAACAGAGGGAGGACATACAACGATCTTAATAGGACTTGTGTCATTCAGATCGCGCAAGTGCAGGGAAGATGAAGTGGAGAAGTGCTGAGAGGGGGGTTGAGGGAGATGTGCAGGTAGCTCAAAAGTGCAGCCAGCGGGTGGCCCAGTGCAGGTAAATGAGAAAGTGCAGCCAACGAGTGGCCCAGTGCAGGTAAATGAGAAAGTGCAGCCAACAAGTGGCTCATAAGTGCAGAGAGAAGGGACTGTAGAGTTACAGATACAGACAACATGTGCTGGGGGAGCCAAGTGGCAGTGTGAGATACAACTGGAAATGAAGGAACCTGGGCCCAAGTTCAGAGGGTGGCCAGGTGACCAGTGGGAGGAGCAGTCGGGACATCAGCAGGGGAGAGGAAGAGAGAAAGCAGAAGTGAAGAGGAAGGTCTTGAGTTGCTTCCGGAACCCGAGGTGGTTCTGCTCAAGTTTGAGAGAGGGGTGGAGGATGTTCCAGAGGGAGGCCCCAGCCAAAGAGAGCGATCTGCCTCCAACTCTGCTTGGAAAAGCGACTGACCCTCAGAGAGCTGGAGGTGGATAAGCGGAGAGCTTGAGAAGGGAGATGTTGGAGGTAGTGCTATACCAGGCTCCAGAAAGCTTTGTGGATCATGCAGGGGGTCTTGAAATTGATCCTTGCCGCCACTGGGATCCAATGAAGTGATTTCAGATCTGGAGAGATACAATACCTTGGGTTGAGGCCAACGACAAGTCTCGCAGTCTGGTTGTGCATAAGTTGTAGAGGATGGAGAGTAGAGGCAGGAAGATTAAGAAAGAGGCTGTTGCAATAGTCCAGCCTAGAGAGGACCAGAGTTCTGGAGAGAGTGAGCTTCTGGGGGAAGTGAGGAAAGGAAGAATACTTCTGAGGAGGTGAAGCTGATAGTCTGACTTCTTAGAGGCATCAGAGATATGAGGAGAGAAGGAGAGGGTGGTGTCGAAGATGGCCCAAGGTTAGGAGCAGGAAGAGGGCCCAGAGTGTGCGGCCTGAGAGAGAGGAAAGGAGGCATCTGGTGTTACAATGAGGGGGATCTCCATCTTACTGGCATTAAGGCAGAGATCATTCGCAGCACACCACTCCTGAATTGCAGACAGTCTGGAATGAGAGAAGGAGAAGGGGAGGCAGAGGGGAGCCTGAAGGAGAGCTGGGGTCATCCGCATAACATTGAAAGTTGGAGCAGACAGGAACGATGCAGTGGGCAATGGGTAACAGGTATTGGTTGAACAGCCAAGGAGAAAGGTTAGACCCCTGGGGAACACCCCAGGTAGAGAAAGAGATAGAAGAGAGGAATGACCCAACCTGAGAGGGTTGATCAATGAGAAACGAGGTCATCCAGACCAGAGCTTGAACAGTGATACCCATTTTATCACAGAGGCAATTGAGCAGGATGGCATGCTTGACCATATCAAAGGCAGAAGAGAGATCGAGGAGAATGAGGAAAGAAGGAATGTTAGAGTCAAGGTTAGAGAGCAGGTCTGCAACAATGGTGAGGCCAGGGACAGACAGGCGTAGCCTAACAGCCACACCCTATTGCCACAGGCTTACGCCACAGGCTTGTGCCCTGCTCCCTACGAGCATGGTAAGTGGACAGTCCTATTGTAATACTCCAGTAAGTGGGTGGTTCCAATGGAGTCCTCTATCAATGATGAGGCGAGGGGCAAGGAGGCATGGTCAAACGGCTGTGCCCTTTCATGGACAGCCTGCACGACTGGCTTGTGCCCTGCTCCCTATGTCCATGGTGAGGGGTTGGTCCTAAAGTGTAGTTTCCCATAGAAGTCGGGGGGCTGTTGAATGTGTCCGGCAAGTAACACTGTATACTAGTAGCATCACCACCTGAGCACACAAGGAGGATTACCATCAGTGGTCCTGAGAATCTGACATCAAAACATACTCTGCCTTTGCAGTTTTTATAACATTTATAAATCAGGGCCCTCTGTATAATTCTGATTCTTGGAGTCCCAAAAGGGATAACAGTTGTCAACACTTATTCCAGTAAACTTTAAACACATGGGCTGTGTTGCCTTGATTCACCAACCCCACAGAGATAACTCCAGCTCACATTGAAAACCCTAGACACTGTATTGCATTGTCATCACGTGATAACGTGATAACATGAAGCTGAGTATTATCCTAACCTGCCCGATCTTCATCACCCACTGTAGCTGCCATCTGCCGAGAAAACTAAAAAAAACCTTATGAGGATCAAGAAACAAAATATAAAAGCCTGCCAGCTTTCTTGTAATTTTTAATTGTAATTGGTTATTTAAAAGGAGAAGGCGTTTCCCCCGAGCTATCCTCCCGAGACTTGTGTCCTCGATGGTCCTCCTGAGGTTGTGCATTCATATTCTGCCTTGGGTGGTATTAATGAGATGGTTCCTCTCTGACCCTTTTGAGGGAAAGGAGTGAGGCTGGCCTTCATGAGGGGCAGATGAAGACATAGGGCCTCATTATAAGTTTGGCGGTAGCCTTGCCTGTAAAACCGGCAGGCTGCCGCCAAACTTCCGAAATTTCTGGTGCCCGCGAATGGGCAATTATCGGGGCATTCTGGCCCACCGGATCCGGTATTTTGCCATTCGCAGGCTCCGGAAAAAAGATGCTCCCCATTCCCATTCGGCCCCATAAAACCGGCAGGCTGCCGCCAACCTTCTGAAATTTTCCAGCGCCCGTGAATGGGCAATTACCGGGGCATTCCGGCCTTGCCGGACACGGTATTCGCCCATTTGCAGGCGCTGGGAAAAAGATGCTCCCCATTCCCATTAAGCCCCATAGGGCCTATAGGGCCTAATGGGAATGGGGAGGTCGGATGCACCGGCACCGTTTATAACGGTGCCGGTGCATCCGACATGCTGTGCTCGTGGGTGCCGCTCTGCCCGCAAGGCCCGACCTGGACCAACTTCCAATGCTATGCTGATGACACACAACTCATTTTCAGGCTTCCCTCTGCCACCTCCTCTTCCTCCCTCATCTCTGACTGTCTAATCGCCATTCAAAACTGGTGTGCCGCCAACGATCTCTGTTTAAATGCTAATAAAACTGAGATCCTCCTCATCGGCACACCCTCTCCTTCCTTCCCTCTTACTCTCTGGCCTGCCTCCCTCGGCCCTCCTCCTGCACCTACCTGCGAAGCGAAGAACCTCGGGTTCATCTTTGATTCCACACTATCCTTCTCCTCACACATCTCTGAAGTCTCAAAAAAATCTAACTTCTTACTACAACTGCTCAGAGGTACCTTTCCCTTCCTCTCCTTCCCACAGAAGCTCACTGCCTCCCAAGCTCTGATTCTCTCTAAACTGGACTACTGCAACAGCCTCTTTCTAAAGCTACCTGCCTCCACCCTGTGCCCTCTACAGCTAATCCTGAACAGAACTGCGAGACTTGTCCTTGGCCTCAAGCCCCGGGGTTGTATCTCTCCAGCACTGAAATCCCTCCATTGGCTCCCAGTGGATGCAAGAATTAAATTTCAAACCCTTGGCATTGTCCACGAGGCTTTCTGGGGCCTGGGTCCAAAATACCTTCAACTATCCCTCCATAAATACCTCCCTTCTCGAGCCCTTCGCTCCTCTACTTCAAACTCCTTCAGGGTCAGCTGCTTTTCTAAGAAACGTGCAGGGGGCAGATCTCTGTCCTCGGCCGGAGCCTCCCTTTGGAACGGCCTCCCTGCCACCCTGAAACTGGAGGAAAACCATCTACGATTCCGGAAGCTCCTTAAGACCCTCATCTTCGCATCTGCCTTTGCCACTCTCCTCCTCTGTTCTGTTGATCTGCCTTCTCTTCTCAGCACTGCCTCACATGCCAACGGGGCCTCCTTGGCTCAGTTACCTGCCCTCCTGGACATCCTCCGGCAGTGCCTCCCGGTCACCCCTGCACCGGGGCCTGTTATCTGTACCCTCACAGGTCCCCCCACTCCTCTCCTGCACTTATCAGATATTACCCTATCTGACTTGCCCTGCACTGCACCCTTCACTGGCTGCACTAATCACTGCTCTTATAACCTTATTTATTCACTTATTTATCCACTAACTTATTATTTATCATATGCCTGCACTTCTTGCCCCCCCTCCCTTTTTCTGTTGCACTCCCAAATTTCCATTTCCCATGCACTTGCACATTCTCAATGTCACTGGACCTAGTAAGATCGTTTGTTTTTGTTTTTCTCCCCTTCTCCCCCTCCCTTTGCCTGGTCGCGCTCTGAAACACCTGTGTATGGGCGCGACATAAATAAAATATCATATCATATATCATATCACCCGCGAGCACAACTTGTAGTTTGCCGGTCCGGGAACTACGGTACCGGCAAGCTTATAATGAGGCCCATTGTAGTTTGTATGACTTTACGGGTCGGGGGTGGCTTTGAGCATCCATTACTTTTCTGTTAAATATCCCCGCAAACCAGAGGTGGCATCAGGGTTCCTTTTCATCTTCTCTTCTTTCCCTATTTGTTTAGCTTCTTCTTTTTCCTTGCCACCCCCAGAAACTAGAGGTGCCATTGTGGTTGAATGGGGGTCGCAGCCACACACCCTGGGTGGCATTGGGGTCCCATCTTTTCACGCCGGATTCAGGGACCTTTCTCTCTCCTAAACAGCAGGGAGATGCTTGTGCAAGTCAAGGACAGGCTCTGCTTCTTGCAAAGAGGCCCAGTTGCTCCATAGTGGCCCAGCAGGGCCCCCTGGCACGGTGCATCAGTTCTTTAATACTGCATTAGGAAAGTGCTCTGCTGCTCCCTGCTGCTCACACGCACGTGCCTTATGCTCAGAATGCCAGGCTACATGTGTCATGTATGTGTCATGCCACCGTGGTCTAGGTTCTTTTCCTTTGTGCACTCTTGTTTACTTAGGATGATATTATTTTCTTGAGGAGGTTCCGATGCTTCCGGCATCATTCTGTACATGGTACCTCTCTATACTGAGTCTGGTGGGGCTGGGGAAGCTGCTTTCTCTTTAGAACCTCTTCACAGAGGAGCTGGCTGTACGAGCACCACACCTCTCTTTCTTGCATGGACTCTCAAGTCACGTGCTTCTGTTTGCCTGGGCCCTGAAGTGCCCACAGTTCCCGCCATGCAGCAGCAGCTCTTTGTGGAGTGCGCGTGATGTTAGAGAGTCATAAAGAGACCTAGGGCCTGATTCACAGAAGCGTTTTATAATGGTGCAATCCCATAGGACAGCTCTCTGGGAGAAAGGCCCATAGCCTCATGCGGTGTGAGGGGCAAGGATGGGTCGCCGTGGCAAAGGGACATAGACATGATGAGAGTAGCTGAGGTGTGGCATGGACCGCTCCCATGCCGCTCTAAGCACCAAATCAATTCTCGCCTTATTTATAAATGAAGTATCTACTTACATGGTCCAGTGCCTCATTGGACACCGCCTTACATCACAACATAATAGGCAGGACCCTCCACACCACAACGCTTACCACAACAAAGATATGCAACCGCACAAAATGCAAGGAGCAACCCCGCCACCAGCCTTTGCACCAATGCCAGGTAGACCAGTCATACCATGGGTGACGGGGCACCCACTTTTTACAACATGTGGAAGTGCTGGGTGCAGCAGGATATGCCGCTGGGAGAAGGAAAGCCATGCTACGGACTGCGATGGGTGGGGAGGGCAGAGGATATGTTTAGGGTTAAACCCAGAACCCAGATGAAGTGCAGACACTGATGATGAGGTATGCAGACAAGTAGTCAGGGGACTAGTGGAAGGATTCCCCAATAAAGACAAAATCGTGATACACAGGCCCCAGTTTCATACAAGGAAACAAGACAGTATGGAACCAGTGCATGACCTTGTGGTAAGAATGCGCAAAATGGTAGGAACAATGCACAGAAGAAAACATAATCAGAGACATTTTAACTGTGCATAACAACAGCAACAAAGTAGAAGACAAATGTGTACAAGGGAAAGAACTCACAGTGAAAAAGGCCGTCCCGATTGCCAGAGCTGCAGAAAAACAGTAATAAGACAGAGGGCCTCATTATGTGGTTGGCCATAACCTGACCGTGACACCAGCGGGTTGTAGCCAACCCCATAACACCAAATCCAGCACTTGACTTCCCAGTGCCACTGGTACATTACAAGTCCCGGCGGCGCAAGAAGTTGGGTGCCATAGGACTCTATGGGAGTGGGGAGACGGAAGCACCAGCCCCGTTGCTAACATTGCCACTGCTTATGTGACAGATCTGACCACCAGAGCCGCTGTGCCCGCCAGGGTCAGACCTGTTGGGCGCAGTGGCCCCGGCAGGCAGACTCGTAGTGTGGCAGTCCGGAAACAAGGGTGCCGGTGAGCTTACCGGCACCCTTGTTTCCGGAACACCACATTTGCAACGAGGCCCAGAGGGTGGGAAACACGCACCCACGAGTAAAATACATGCTCTGCAGATTAGGAGAGGCCAGGATGGGGTGAAGCCTTATGGTAACAGTAAAGAAGGCGTGGAAAAAAGAAGAGAAGTACTGAAGTGTCACAAGTGGAGCAGTTCAAGACATTTGGCCAACATTCGGCCCTGCCCGGCTAATTGAAAAGAATGCGGAAACTGCGGCAGAATAGCCGCATTGCCAAAGCATGTAGAGTAAGAAACAGCAAGGTAACGCTGGAAGAAGAGATAGAAGACAGAATGGATGAAGTATCCCCTGAGGATGATGGACCTACTGTACTGATGCTAAGCACGGGCAAGCGCAGAAGAGAAGAAACCCACTCTGTGATCAGAAAAGATGGAAAAGAAACAAGGGTTGTGGCTGTCTCTGGATCCGACTTAACTTTATTGCCTGTAGACACCTGCGCAGCAACTAGAGAACTATGGCAGGATGCAGTTAACAAGACAGAAGAACAAACAAAGGTTTTTGGAGGAGATAATATCCAGTTCCTGGGATACATCGCGTGCTGGACAGAATTTAAAGGAGGAAGGGTAGAATGAAGATAAACCTTTCAGAAAAAGGATCAGTGATGCTAGCTGAGATGACAGAGCAAAGTTCAAAATCAAGATTTACCATAATGCTGTGAATCCAGTGTTATCAATCGGGTGGGGGGAGGGCACCTTTTAAGAGGAAGACTACCCCGCACTTTTCTCCGATTCGTTGGGATGCATCAAAAAGTAGATGCATTGGATGCAAGTGAGGCCTGAAGCCGTTCCTGTAAAACTCAAAGTTCACCCAGTCCCGGCAACTGGCCAAGGTGCGCTCAAGGAACAGATAGACAACATGCTACAAGATGGCGCCATTGAAGCCGTGGAATGTTCCACGTGGTGGAGTCCAGTAGTCTGCATCAAGAAACCCCAATCAAAGGCAGTTGCAATCAGGAAGCAGCCACGGATAGCTTCCCACTACCCAGCATCAACAAACTCATCTTCATGATGAAGGAGGAGACGTTCTTCTCCAAATTGGACTTGAAAGACGCGTATCACCCGATAACCCTCAAGAAATTCGCCGCATTTGGAACTTTTCAATTAACCTACTTGCCATTTGGGTTGTCTTCTGAAGATTTAGTGCACTTAAAAGGAAATTGCTTAAAGCAAGGTGGTTTAGAACACAGCTGCAGAAACCAGAGGCATCCAGGACTCATGGTGAAGGAATTTACTAGCCAATCAAACTCCAGCACTCACGGCTCTGTGTGTGAAGCTCACAGCTAGGAGTGTGAAGCTCACAGCTAGGTGTGTGAAGCTCACAGCTAGGTGTGTGAAGCTCACAGCTAGGTGTGTGACGCTCACAATCTTCACACAGCAATGCACTCAGCTCTGGTGATGGAATAGAGCATTTTCATGGCAAGGCCCAGAGAGGACATTGCCTGAAAAACAATATTACTGGCAACAGTTACAAAGAAAACCACAAGGAGACCAGGACCGTGGAATCCAAGGCTAGAGTGGTTGAGGTCTTGTGAGCCGAGGTCACGCCTTATAATCCGTAAAAATCAATTTGCAATGTCTTTGCTGTGTGCCCACTTACTAAGGTGATAGCATAAGGGACAAATCCAGCTACGCCTAATGGTGGCACCATATCGCCATCTCCAAATGGCACCTTAGCGCCTCTAACTTTCTAGATGGTGAATTTCCTGCAATTAGGCCTGGCTGCAGTCCCGGGTGCTCCGCTGAGCTGCCTGTGCTGTGCCAGCAATGGCAGCACTCATTTGACTGATGCAAATGGCAATGCCTATCTCTTTCCACGAACCGGCGCGTCTCATGTTCCTCGTACGCTCTGTCTATTTCTGCCCAACCATCATGGAAATGAAAATTTGATATGGTGGCACTGATTCAAATGTTCTTGGCTAATTATAATACCACTCAAATTGATTAACATTATCTAATAATATGTAATCAAAATAGAACAGAGAGGTTTGTCTTTTCTGTTTATGACTAGAGTAGGAGGGAGAAGTTTTTATCTCAGAACATCACTGAAAGGCACTGAACTATCTATGTTTTTTCAGGTGTTTTAATGTTGATAAATTATTTTAATTTCCGCTCTCCTTTTTCATTTTCTCGATAGGTGAACTCTGTCAACCCCAGGATCACCCTATGCAACTTCCCCCTTTGACCTGCCTGTTCTCCCTCTCCCCGCCTCCCTCCACTTATCAGCTGTGCTGATGGAGCTGTTTTTTCTCCCTGACATTATGTTTGGACATCTGAATCTTCTTCACAGCTCTACCCACCCTAACATACCTTTCTGTGTACTCCCTCCCCGCGCAGGCGCATGCGCGTTTCATGCTGACATCCCCACGCATCACCCATGTTTTAATGTTGTTTTATTGGATTAAATGGAAAGCGAAATGTGACTCATGTTTTTTTTAAATAGCTTCATTAGTCTTCTTTTGCTGGAGGTACATTAAAATATTGGCACAGCCAGCATGGACATGTTTTCTGGCAGTTGTATTCCTGGCATTCTGGAAAAAGTCAAAACGAATGTTCCTACATAGGCATACCACCATATATTGGCATAGCCAGCATGGACATGTTTTCTGACAGTGTCATTGCTGGCATTACGGGAAAAGCCAATATGAATATTCTTACATGGGCATGCCACCATATATTGGTATAGCCAGCATGGGCATGTTTTCTGACAGTGTCATTGCTGGCATTACGGGAAAAGCCAATATGAATATTCTTGCATGGGCATGCCACCTTATATTGGTATAGCCAGCATGGGCATGGTTTTGTACAGTGCCATTGTTACGTGCATTATGGGCAACCCAAAATGAGAGTGTTCATATGTGGTAATTCTTGAATATATGTGCTTTTTTCTTACAGTTGCATTTCTGGAGCTATGGGTAAAGCCAACATGAGTCTGACCTTGGGTGGGAATGCTGGTTTATTTGGTGACAGCCAGAATGGGCATCTTTTTCTACAGATTCATTACTGGCATTACGGGCAAAGGCAACATGAGAGTTTTCTTTGGTGTGAATACTGGAATATATTGGCACAGACAGCACGAACGTGTCCTCTTACACTAACTGAATACTGGCATATATAGTGGGCACAGCCATCATGAAAAGGTCTTCTTGCACTGGCAGAATACCGACGTATATGGTGGGCACAGCCATCATGAAAAGGTCTTCTTGCCCTGGCAGAATACCGACATATATGGTGGGCACAGCCATTATGAAAAGGTCTTCTTGCACTGGCAGAATACCGGCATATATGGTGGGCACAGCCATCATGAAAAGGTCTTCTTGCACTGGCAGAATACCGACATATATGGTGGGCACAGCCATCATGAAAAGGTCTTCTTGCCCTGGCAGAATACCGACATATGTTGTGGGCATCATGAAAATGCCTTGGAAAATGCTCACGCGCACTTTTGATGATCTCCCATCTTTTTGATGTGGTACCCTGAAAGAAATGCTTGGGAACTGTATGTCTTTTACCCGGGTGCAACATGTTAACCCATTATTTCAGCAAATGTCAGACGCTCATTCACATTTACAACTCTCAATGCCACTGCACACGCATGCATGTCACTTTAGACGGTTGCGCGCATCGGTTGGGTGAGAAACTGATTATTTGGGATGTGTCAGTCTATTTAAGAAAGTGCTAAATTACACGGGTGTTTGGGTTGTTTGGCCAAAATGAAAGCATTTCACGACTATTCTTGTTTTTATGTCGCAAAGGTTTACATGACTGGATACACACAAACGCAGGCGCGTGCACACACACACACATGCACACACACACACACACACACAGACAGCCCATCGTAATACAAGAGAGGGTCTAGCAGTTGCTCCAGGACAGGCCCAATATGTAATATGCACCCAGCACACATGTATGTATGTTGCTTAATGTTGACCCATCATACTGTAGACATAAAGAACTGAGTGAGTGGTACGGGAGGATAGCTCAGCAGCAATGTGCTCTCCTTGGAAGCAAGGCGACATGAAGCAACACAGGTTCGATCCCCGGGTCCGCGTTTAGAAACCTCTGGGTATTAAGCATGTTATAAATAACCTATCACATCATACCACAAAGACCTTTCGTGCTTTGTGTATAACCAAGAACACAGTTAAGGGTGAAACCTATTGGAGCAGAAGTCTGAGTTTGAGTGTTTTCAAAAGCAGAGCTCTGCAGGCCTGTGGGTAATACTAAGAAGCCAGTCAAGGCTCATTCTGTAGACCCACGCCCTTCCTGGCCATTCCAACCCTTCTGCCATAGAAAAGATGATTAGTCAGCTTTTAAATAGTCCAGTTCTCAATTCTACCCTAGATGTTTTCTTTAACAAACATGGTCTGATGTGCTTTATGTTACAAGTATTGTGTTAACATTGTTTTCAGTTCAAAACACAACAGTTGAGTGCCACAATTTTCTGTGTGCAGCGTGTGGCAGTAATATTGAGGGGAGCATTCTGAAATGACACCGGGTTACCATGTGCAAGTATTACAACTGAACACACACCCAGTTTAGCTGAGCTATTCTTGCCTTTTTTTATATAGTATTCCTGGTGCTCAGCATGCCTCATGTCATGAGATGTATGATAAGCCTTTTCTTTGCTGGGGCACAATGTTCTAGACAGAAAAGCGCACTGCTATTATGCGAACACTTTCCTGCCATGCGTTCCTGTGTCAAAGACACTTCTTTGTAAATGTGTTGGATGCTGAAGAGGAGTACGTTATCGCAGACCTGATTAGAAATGTGTCATCAAAAGTGGAACTCATGGGGTCCCGGTCCCCTAACAGATCTTTTAAAAAAACACACCTTAAAAAGTCACACCCTCTTTCTAGGAACATAATCGGCTTATTTGCAACACTCTCTATTACCTCGCTACTATAAACATAGTTCCATCACCAGTTATTGGAGGTTGCCAAGCTAGGCCAGCAAAATGGCAGAGGGGCACTTAGATTAGACAAATGTACTTATATAAAAATAGATAAATAAATAAATAAAATATAGCCTAACCCCGTACAAGACAACTTTACTTATACAGAATAAATAAATAAATAAATAAATAGATAAAATATAGCCTAACCCCGGACAAGGCAACTTTACTTATACAGAATAAGTAAATAAATAAATAAATAAATAAATAAATAAATAAAATATAGCCTAACCCCGTACAAGGCAACTTTACTTATACAGAATAAATAAATAAATAAATAAATAAATAAATAAATAAATTATAGCCTGGCCCTGTACAAGGCAACTTTACTTATACAGAATAAATAAATAAATAAATAAATAAAATATAGCCTAACCCCGGACAAGGCAACTTTACTTATACAGAATAAATAAATAAATATATAAATAAATAAATAAATAAATAAAATATAGCCTAAACCCGGACAAGGCAACTTTACTTATACAGAATAAATAAATAAATAAATAAATAAATAAATAAATAAATAAATAAAATATAGCCTAACCCCGGACAAGTCAACTTTACTTATACAGAATAAATAAATAAATATATAAATAAATAAATAAAATATAGCCTAAACCCGGACAAGGCAACTTTACTTATACAGAATAAATAAATAAATAAATAAATAAAATATAGCCTAAACCCGGACAAGGCAACTTTACTTATACAGAATAAATATATAAATAAATAAATAAAATATAGCCTAAACCCGGACAAGGCAACTTTACTTATACAGAATAAATAAATAAATAAATAAAATATAGCCTAAACCCGGACAAGGCAACTTTACTTACATAGCCTAACACCGTGGACATTTATTTGCGAGGTTGGCAGCAAAAGCCCCATCTATCATCACTGTTCTGTGATTTCATATTTATGTAGTTTCTCATGTGACCACAGGAGGGCGACAGAACTCTATATTATCATAAGTGTGTGTACACACAGGTCGAGTGGGGACTTAAATCAACACGAAGAATAATCCGAATGCTTCATTCCCTTGTACTGTAACGACAGAGAATGCAGCCGTTTGCGTTGAGTGCTCTGCCGTCCCTGGCTCCAGCTTAATATATTTGAAACGTGAACATGAGGTAAAGCATAGGCTGCCTCGGGGCTCCGTGCGCGCGGCTGAAGCTATTGCGTGTGCTTGTTTTATCCGGCATAATGTGCTTTCCCTTCAGCAAACATACACGAAACGAACTACCAGTACCAGAATTCCTCTGTTTGCCTTGTGTTCACCGCTGGGATGATAAAAGCTATTGGCCCATTTCAGTTTCCATCGCAAGCCACGAAAAGTGAAAGAATCGAGGGCTCTGCTCTGTGGCATAAGACGAGCCGTTGGGACGTGCCCCTTATGTCGGAGTGACGAGGAAGAGCAGTTAGAAGTGGACTTCCATCATCATCATCATCACAGGGCTGGGGCAGAGTCAGTCGCATAGGTCGTGCCGGGCCCAGCTGTAGGACCCAGGGGCGCCTCCAAGGGGTGGCCAGAGGAGGCCACTGTGGTGTCACGTGCCGGCTACGGCACAGTCACGTGACACAGTGTACAAATAAAGGAATCACCGGAACTGGTGGTATGACGCCAGTCCAGGTTTAAGCACCGCCCGAGTGAGTCGTGTCTCTTCTGTGCTGCGACCTGCCCCTGCGCAGCGTCGTTGAGCAGGCCTGCTCAACTCCCAGCGCCAGGCCGGAACGGCCACGCTTATCATCACACTGGCGACGAAGGCCGGTAGACGAATCTACACGGAACCGCGCCTCCTCTACACACGGAGTCGCGCGGCAACCCGAGGAAGCCACGCAGAATCGCGCCTCCTCCACGCACCAGCGCTCCACCTCCAACAGTGAACCCCACGAAACCACGTGACAGCCTCACGGCCCACCGGCACCTCGGTCGAAAGCCCAAGTGAACTGCCCAATACGCGGTGCGTCGGCCCACCACCACACGCCGCGTGCAGCCACATTCACGGCTGGAATATCTACGGGGTCACACATCACAAGAGCGACCATCGGCTGCAACTCATCGCACGCATCGCGGTGAAGTCCATACGAGAACAACAGAGGCACCCTATCGAACACGTGCCACACGGCCACCTAGAGACCACACTCGGAAACGGCTGAGAACATGTCCAGCCCAAGTACCAGCCCCGTGAGGGCCAGCGAAACCTCATCCTCCAGGAGAAGTCTTACAACGGATCACCCCGACCCAACGCAGACAACATTTATGCCACCATTCAACCCATTCACCACAGGAGCTGCTATCAGGTGGGAAATCTGGCTTCAGCAATTCGAAATGCACCTCGACGCCAGAGACATTATAGTGGCGAAGAAGAAGCGCACCTCCCTCCTACTCAACATCGGAGCGGCTACCCTGCGCCTATTCAACGCTACCCCGAACCGCGGAAACTACGACAACTATGACGCAGCAAAAGCCACGCTCACCAACATGTTCAAACCTGACCTCAACCCAGATTACGAGCGTTTCCATTTCTGCATGGCAAGGCGAAGGGAGAAAGAAACAGTAGACAAATTTCACGCTCGCCTTCGCGAAATGGCAGTAGGCTGTGAATTCCCGGACGAAGAATTTGCAGTCCGTCTCCAGATCATCAACGGGATATCCTCCGAAAAACTAAGAAGGGCCATACTAACTGAGAGAAACATACGCCTGTCCCGTATTCTCGAGATGGAGCGACTCCGCGAACAAACGGACGACCAGGTAGCGATTATGGAAGCAGCGATCCAAAGACTACCAATGGATAGCCCTGGGCCCACAGAAGAAGTTGCAGCCATCTCCAAGCATCAGAGAAATCGCACGAAACAAGGCCAGAAACCCCACCAATCACAGGGGCGAGACAGTACTGCAAGTGGTGTGGAGGCCCATGGCACAGAGGCTAATCCTGCCCCGCATGGGGATCCACGTGCAGAAAATGCAATCGCCTCAACCACTACGCCGCGGTCTGCCTAAACCCGCCGAACCAGAGCGACAAAGAAACGGCCCCACGACCAACACAAGAGCGCCGGAAGAAGTTTGCACCCAGAGAATCTTCCTCCCAACATGCACGGAAAGGAAAAGCCAGAGCCATTGATGACTCCCAAAGGTCCCCAGACACGAGCGACAGTGACAACAGCGACAGTAGCGCATCCCCCGAAAGGAGAGACAAGGGAAGACGGAAGAAAGGGACTAGACAAGTACATCGTGTACAACTAATATCAGCTGTCGACCCACATCGGTCTCGACGGAGGAAGAGACCATCGTGCACAGTCCTCTCCAACGGGGAACCGCTAAAAGTGGTCATCGACACTGGCGCAATGGTGAACGTCATGCCCGTAGTAGCCTTCAACAGACTTCAACCGAAACCCGATCTCCACAAGAAGAAAGTCAGGCTGTATGCCTACGGAAGTAAGAGACCCCTGCCCGTGCAAGGATCCTTCAAGTCAGACTTTGCCCACAACAACACCAACTGCCGTGCACGCATCTACGTAGTGGATGCCGGATGTGAGACGCTGCTGAGCTGCAGAACAGCGGAGAAGCTGAAACTAATACACTTCGCTTTCAACCTCAAACACGACGAACTCAGCAACCTACTGCAACAGCACAGAAAATTATTCCAAGGCATTGTATGCCTAAAAGGGAGAACCATCAAGCTCCACATAGACCCCACCATTGAACCGAAAGCAGTGCGACATCGACGGATTCCATTTCATCTGAGAGGCGCTGTGGAAAAAGAACTAGCCAAGCTCGAGGAAGCAGGAATCATAGAACGAACTTCTGGACCGACCCCGTGGGTCTCGCCCATGGTAGTAGCCCAGAAACCCAAACAACTAGACGCGGTAAGAATATGCATAGATATGAGGCTCCCCAACGTAGCCATCGGAAGAGAACGCCACGTAACCCCCACAATAGATGAACTCATCGTAGACCTAACCGGAGCAACAGTCTTTAGTAAACTTGACCTCAGATCAGGCTATCACCAGCTAAGACTATCCAGAGAATCAAGGTACATCACTACTTTTTCTTCTCACCTCGGCCTGTTGAGGTACAAAAGACTCAATTTTGGGATATCATCTGCTGCGGAGGTGTTCCAGCATGAAATCCGAAAGGTCATCGCAGGGTTAGAAGGCACCACCAACATCAGTGATGATATCCTTGTGTACGCACCGAACAAGAAAGAACACTACAAGCGACTAGCGGCAGTCCTGAAGAGGCTAGAAGAGGCAGGCCTAACTCTCAACGCAGAAAAGTGCGAATTCGACAAAGACGAACTATGCTTCTTTGGCTACATTTTCAGCGCAGAAGGTGTGTCCCCTGACCCGTCTAAAGTACAAGACATAAAGGACACCAAGGCACCACAATCAGCCTCAGAGGTGAGGAGTTTCATGGGGATGGCGACCTACTGCGCACGGTTCATTCCCGACCTCGCCAGCATTGCAAGTCCACTCAGAGATCTAACAAAGAAAGACCAAAAGTGGGAATGGACCGCGACTCATCAACAAGCGTTCCAACAAATGAAAGACACTCTGTCCACCTCCACCACCATGGCCTTCTTCAACGTAGAAAGGCAGACTGAACTCCTCGTTGATGCCAGCCCAGTTGGCCTGGGAGCAGTATTAACACAAACTGACAACGAAGGGAAGGTGTTCCCCATCGCGTTTGCCAGTCAAGCTCTCACAAAACCCGAACAGAACTATGCACACTTTGAGAAGGAAGCCCTAGCCATCTTGTGGGGGTGTCTTCATTTCAAAGTGGACCTGCTAGGCAAGCAGGCGAAAGTCTTTTCAGACCACAAACCTCTGATTCCAATCTTCCGAGGCTCTGCCCCTCATCCACCTGCACGCATAGAAAAATGGATGCTGCAGCTACAGCCCTACAATATCGAAGTTGAATATCGCCCCGGATCAGACAACCCGGCAGACTACCTGTCCCGACACCCGAGACCCGCTACAGACAATGAACAACGCCACGCGAAAGAGACGGAGGAGCACGTCTGTCAGGTAGTCGCCTGCGCGAGACCGCGAGCCCTAACTCTGCAAGAAGTAGCGTGTGAGACAGAAGCGGACACCATCCTACAACACACAACCGCTGCTGTCCAATCAGGGAATTGGAAGAGCTACCTCACGTCGATGGCCCAACGCACAACACCGGCACAGCTCAAACTCAGAGCTCTGTTCGGGATCAGGCACGAACTCTCGGTGGCCCCGGAGGGGCTACTGCTAAAAGGACACCGAATCATATTACCCGAGTCCCTTGAAGAGAGAGCCCTCCGACTAGCTCACAGTGGACACCAAGGCATCGTCAAGACCACCGCATACCTTAAGTCCAGGCTGTGGATGCCGAACATGCAGCAAAGGGTAGTAGAGCTAGTGGAGTCCTGCGCGGCCTGTCAAGCATCCAGAAGACCGGAAAACCCTGAACCGATAAGCAGTGTCCCTAGAAGCTGCAAGCGCTGGGATGCAGTCAGCATGGACCACTGCACAACCGCCGGCGAAGGGTACCTACTCGTGGTGATCGACGAGTTTAGCAGATATCCCGAAGTGGAACACGTGGCGTCCACCAACGCCGAAACCACGATCCTCACGCTAGAGAAGATATTCGCCACTCACGGAATTCCGAGAAAGGTGAAGAGCGACAACGGACCATCATTCACCAGTCAGGAACTACGCGAATACTTCAAAGAATTAAACGTTAAACACCAACGAATTACCCCAAGATGGCCCCAAGCAAATGGAGATGCTGAACGATTCATGGGGTCACTCAATAAAGTCATCAGGATCGCCAAGGAGCAAAGACGCCTGTGTTTGAAGGCAGTATACCGGTTTCTGAGAACACACAGGCAAACCCCGCACTCCGCCATGGGAATCAGCCCAGCCGCTCTCATGCTTGGAGTACCCATACAAGCGGAACTCCCTATACACCCCCAGTGGACAGCCCCGGAACCGGACATCCCAGCAATGGATGCCACAAGGCTGAGGTGGAATGAACAGGAAAGCGTCGCCAGACGAGCTTGCCACAGGGAACTGACCCCAGGAGACACCGTCATCGTCAGAAACCGAGCACCACCCAAGAAGTTGGCACTCAACTTCGAGCTTCAACCATGGATAGTTAGTACCACAAATCACAGCATGGTCACCGCTACCCGAGGGGGAGAGACAGTAACAAGAAACATATCTCACTTCCGGAAAGTACCCCCAGAACTGTGGGAAGAACATCCAACGACTCTGAGGGGTGAAGCAGGAACACCACACACACCCCGAATGCCAGCACCACCGGGTAGTCTTGTCACACCAAGAATCTCAGACGGACCACACCCGCAAGAAGAGAGAGCTGAAGCAGAGACCCCCAAGGGAGACCCACCGAAGGAAAGAAGCACCCGGTACCATCTGAGAGAAAGGCCCAAACCATCATCACGCCTCCAAGGGTACGTAGTAGACGGGATCTACCGTCAGAAACTCACACCAAGATGAACCTTGAATGCAGCGAGCGAGACCATGTACATATAAATAGTGTGTCAATTCATATGTAATACAGCCCGAAATGTTTGTTACTAACAGCAATAGAAAACATCTCCAAGTTGGGGAGGAATGTGGTGTCACGTGCCAGCTACGGCGCGGTCACATGACACAGTGTAAAAATAAAGGAATCACCGGAACTGGTGGTATGACGCCAGTCCGGGTTTAAGCACCGCCCGAGTGAGTCGTGTCTCTTCTGTGCTGCGACCCGCCCCTGCGCAGTGTCGTTGAGCAGGCCTGCTCAACTCCCAGCGCCAGGCCGGAACGGCCGCGCTTATCATCACAGCCACGGCCACCCTTATAAAAACATGGGCCCCCCACCGGTCCATTCATTTATGTATGTTTGTTTTGGTGTGCCACTACCCCAAGACTTCAAGTGTGGCCACCCCTATGAAAAAATATCTAGGGGCGCCACTGGTAGGACCTGTCCTGTCCTTTGCTCTCTGCAGGGCAAAAGGGCTATACATAGTGAGAGGCAGCAGGTGAATACTAATGAGGGAGGGTGCATTTCTGCTGGGGTCCCCCGCTCCCAAAACGTTGCAGTGGGACATTATCCTGCGCAGCTGCACGCTGCCATGGTAAGTGTCGTGCAAACGGCAACTTCCTCTCGCGGCTCCAGAGAGGAAGTTTCAATGTGCACGACGCTGTGGCTGGTACTACTGTCGGTCACAGCATTGGCAGCCAACAGGATCGCGGCAGGAAGCTCCAGTTACTGCTACTTCCTCTGGTGAGTGTGACCCCTTCGCAAGGGGTCGTGAGTGCAAGTTGCAGCCCCAGGCTCAGGCAGCCAGCCCTGGTAAAAGGGGGAAACGCCTGCTTCCCAATCCGAGTGTGTGCCCTCCACGAGACGATCCCACGCCAGACGAGAGAAGCCACAATCAGGTAAGTTACAATAACAGCTTCTAGTTGTACATTTCTAAGCAAGTGTGCGCTTTGTGACATAGCGCTGGTCATCTGCACAGCTGTAGCATATTCTGCTTCATAGACAAAACCTGAAACGGATTGAGGCCCAACTCTGCTATCAGTAGGACTACATGGACCTACCCAGGACAAGCAAAGTGGCCAAGAGTGACATTCCGTGCAGTCTTACTGATGCCAGAGTCGTGCTCCAATCCGTTTCAGGTTCTGGTCTAACCACCAATAACTGCTAGTCCAGAGTGAGGTTTTAATCCCAAAATCCAGCTGAGGAAACTGTGCTCCTCTCCAGCCGATTTGAGCCCTCTGCCTGGCATGGCATTGCACAATCAAATGTGGAAAGGATACCTCCTGTTAGCTCTCTGCGGCCCCCGCCGGAGTTCCCGTGAGCCCCACCCGTCCACAGACGCACAGCTGCTTTAGGTTCGGGCTCCCCGGTCGCACTAACGTGGCTGGGAACGCCCCATTTATTTATACCGCACGTGGCGGAGTGGAACGTCACTCCGCCGCGTGTGTGCGCCCTTAAAGGGGCAGCATCACACTCCACCTTTTTCATAACAACGAAACACATGAACAAAGGATCACTACCTACCACACACAAAGGCACACTGCACCAACATGACCCTGGAGACCTCTTTAATGACAGCCACCCTGGTTCCCATGCGACCATCGGCCCCGGGTATCCACAACACACTAACAGTTCAATTAGTCCATCACATAGTCAGAGAGACAGGCAGGTTTCCCTTGCCCTGTCCTCAAGGGGTACCTCCTGCCAGTCTCTTGAGTCGGAGTTCCTTCACCCGACCCCTCCTGGGTCGGAGACCCCGACAGGAGAACCGGGCCGCCGCCCTCATCCGGCACCTCTGCCATGTCCATGTTTGACGTCTCTGCCCTGGACTCACCCAGTTTTTTAAAGAAGCTGGCATTGCGGGTGACAGATGCCATTCCATCCGACGCAGTGACCATCGACCCCTTCACCGCCACTACAACCATGGGCCCTGGCTCATACGCGAGAGAGAGCTTCCCTTGTGGGTGCCGGTTCCTCACCAACACCTCATCGCCAGGGGCCAGTCTCTGGGGTTTCAGACCCCTTCGAGTGTTCTCTAGCTCTGTCTGTTCTCTTCTCTCACTTTCCACCTGCTCATTGTCAATGACGGCAGGCTCACACTCCCCCACTTCCGGCAGAATGTCTCTCGGGCACAGCTGAAACATCGCCTCTGCTGGTGCCACCCCTGTGGATCTGTGTGGGGTGGTCCGGTATCCCAGCAGAAAGACGTACAGCGCTTTCTGTAGACATTCACCTTGGCCCTGGGCAATGCGGAACACCTTGTTTAATGTTCTCATCATGCGCTCTGCCTCGCCATTTGCTCTGGGTCACAATGGGGTGACCTTCCGGCATGGGCGTAGGACAACGGGAGGACACGGGGGACAAATCCCCCCCACAATTTTAAGTGGGGGGATATAATGGCATGTATCCCCCCCAGAATATGTGTTGTGCACAGTGCACTGTGTCTCCGCCACTGTCTGCAGTTGCATGCAGCATGTAAACATACTTCTGCAGGCTTTGCACTGCTGAAAAGTGACTTTGCACTGCCAACACAAACCCTCATTCATGGAACTGTGTAAAGTGCATTTTTGGCGTGCAAAGTCAGTGCAAAGTCATTTTTTCAGTACAAAATGACTGCCCTCCGAAAATACACTTTGCACGGTGCCATGAATCAGGCTATGGGTCGGCAATGCCAGTGCAAAGTCACTTTTCAGCAGTGCAAACTTGCAAAGTCACTTTCAACCGTGCAAAGAAATCCTTAAATCAGGCCCAAAAATGTGTCTTTACATGACATTGGCGAAGAGTCGGGATCGACACTTCCCTGCTGACACAAAACTCTCTAATGACTGTCTGTGCAAAATGGCACAACCCCGCCACCGTTTCTGCCACACCAAGGTAAACTAGCTATTCCTTGGAGCCTATGGCATAGCTGTGAGAAACTACGTAGTTTGGTATGGAATTTAACCTGAAAGACTGCCAGATGGCACACCACCAACCCCTGCTGAAGATCAGGATGTATATCAGTACATGCTAAAGCCATTAACATGATAGAAAAGTGATTTGGAAACAACCAAAGCGTGCTGGGGCAGAGGACACGCTGCACACAAGCAGGTGTTCCCAGTGCAGAGGGCAGGAGTGGCAACGCGTACTCTTCTTCCATCCCAGTGTCAGCGTGAAAACCAGATCAAATCATCAGTTTGTTATTGTTAGATATTCTCTGATTACATTAAATAATCATCGGAAACCTTTGCCACAACATTTTGTATTTATTGAAAGCTCCTTCGCAACACAACACCTGCATGGGTGTGTTTAAAACAACAGGGGCTTTTCAGCTCCTGAATTTGTGCATCACTAATCCAATGCTTTGTTGGGTGCATGGTGTACATTTATGTATGTATTGGGTATCTAAAAAGCGCCTGGACAGAAAATGGTGTTTCAAGGCGCCACAAGACAAAAAAGGGGGCGGGGGACAGGGAAGAAAACACCAATGACAGTCCTACTAGGCCTTGCTGCTAACCATATAGCAGCTAGAAGCTGCTGTCTGTCAGACATCAGTGAGATAATAAGTCAGTAGGTCCTGGACCTTATTCACATATCCTGATTCTTTCTCTTAAAATATCTCGGTGAAGCAACTGCACATGCACGTGGTTGGGCAACCATTAAGGCTCGAAATTGAGAAGTATCCAAAGCGACCTTAATTATAAATTCCACTCAGCCTCATGGAGCCTCACCAGTCCAGAACCCAGGGTCTTTAGGTCCTTTAATCACTGCTTACTCAGTTGAAGCTGTGTCCAATTCAGCCGCAGCACATCCCATAATGCTGCCAAAACACGCTCGCCCACACCAGCCTATGCCAGCTCACACAGATTGTAGGCATTTGCTAAGCACTGCTGTTAGATGCCCAGTTACTCACACCACAAGTGACTTTGCCGACACAAAACCCCAAACTGTTGGCATTGCCAATCCTTGTTCGTTTTCAAATCAATTAGGATAACATCAATAGAAGAAGATATTGTGTGAGTACATGAACTCTATTGGTGAAAGTAAGATGCAAGCACTTAGACGTGGGACTTCAAATATAAGTTATTGACGGTAGAATGAACATCTGCAAAGAAATCCGTATAATACAGGAAGCTTTATATATTGTGGGATAGGGGGTGTAGGTATAGGGGAACCTGAGGCTGAACAGGGCACTTCCTGTATATGGGGAGCCCTCGCAGACCTACTTTATGTGATGCTAATGCAGGTTTTGGCTAATGGGTGGGCTGATGCATTCTGCTCACGGGTGTGGGCAACAAGTCAGTGAGACGGGCATGTTTCCCAATGAACACTTTCCACCACACCATTACTTTGGGGAGGTACAGCGCTGTCCTCCTGTGTTTTATACAACATTGTCCAAGATACCTTTCTACCTCCTTAGTCACAAACTGTGGACGGTTGTCGCATAGTGCACTGGCTGGCTGGGTTGGGCTGTCCCCGAAAGCACACAGAGCTCTCACTCCAACAACCCGCTGCACGCCCTGCTCCGCTATACAGGAGAGAGGGCTTTTTAAGTTACGGCTTCTCCATAGCCTTGTGCCACACCCAAAAGACACTGTGCCCGGTGAGGGGATGCCTTCAGCCCTACCCCAATAGTTTGATCCTAACTGCAGTACATGCTATTAATGGCCTCTGGTATTCACTAAGCCATCCTTAGAGCACAGACAGCCTGATTTAATACAAATGTTGTAATATTGGGTGTCTGTCTTGAGCCACATCTCCTAAATTCACATTAACCATTACATTAAAGCGCTCCTTTAGGGGATATGGCTGTTTGAACAAACGCTCATGATCATCACTCGCTACAAAATAATTGACAGATCATTTTACTCTGTGGTTTGTGTCTGCAGCAAAGCCCCCGTTAAGAGGGTGTTGGGTATTCTGACCCACGTTTGGACTATTATGCTACAACATTTGGTGCTGTGGGCTTAGGAAATCCAAGATGGCCGAAAAAGCCCACATGTGCGCCAGAATCTATGAAAACCGCGCAATTTGTGCGCACACCAAAATGGTCGCCTGACTTGCCAACCCCCGGTGCGGGTGTGCTGGGTCAGAAGAGCCATGAGTGAAATGGGGTGCCAAAGAGAAAAACAGCAGTGCCTGTTTGCTAGAAAGCACTTTAAAAATCACCCTTTGTTTCTCTGAAGGCAAGCTCAGAATGCCCATTTCAAACATTGCAGAATATCTAACAATCTCACTGAACACCAGCAGACATTTGACAGAATAAAGTCTTGTGGGCATACAAAATCTGGAAAGAGGATGAGCCTAAAATAATGTTCATAGCAAACCTGGCTGAGCTGTGGATTTCAGCAGTTTAAGTAAATTTGGACTGAAAGACACTAAAAATCTAAATGTTTAAAAGAAATGAGTGACCTACTTTTGAGTGTCACATAGGTTGCAATTGTTTAAATGTCATAGTTTTAAACTTAGAATCAGCATTCTAGCTGCATGCGTAAAAATTGGAAGTTTGATTTGGACAGGAAAACTGGCAGCCAAAGAGACATTTAGCTGAGGCCTGGCTTAAAAAGAGAGGGAATTTTGCCCACCAGCTACCCCCGACAGGAGTTGAGACTTGCACAACAGCTGTGTTCCCAGGCCTAGCTGCCTTTTGCTGTTCCCACCAAAAGGGATATGACACTTCTCTGATTGAATTACCTGGGCGATGCAGGAAATTGAACAAAGCCCTGTCCTGACTCAGGCAAATGTTTTATTGGGGGGGTGGTCGTAAAAGTGGCGTAAAAGGGGAGGAGCACTGCCTGTGAGAGCAAGCTTGCTTGGCAGAACTGGAAAAAACAGAAATTCAACCTTGTGCTGGGGGAAACCGCACCCCTTTGGGGCCAGAACATGAATCTAAAAAGATGGATCATTCATAGAGCAGACTTGTGAAAATTTTATAAGTGATATCATTATTCTTGTGATTTTTCTGTGCACATTTGAAGACGTGTTAGGACCCGGTGGTATGTTCAGGGGGGTTTTTAGCGGAAAAGAGGATATTACTCTAAATGTATGTATGTTAAAAATCTGACACTCCACCACCTAATGCCCACATGCTTTGCGAACATTTGTGTAAATGCGGGGACAAATCCAATATTGGTAACCCGACCAAAAAGTGAAATATGTTGCCATTTTTGAACCCAAGCTCCTAGAAACGACAGAATTGGAACAGGGGCTACCATCAGTAAATGCATGATGTGTGTATGCAAGGCCAAACAACTGTCTATCGGGGAAGTATGTATTTGGATCAGATATAGATTGTGTGTAAAGTTGACAGGGGTGGGTTCTCTGTATCATAAACAGACCTCATCATGATGACACTTCATTTCATTCCCCCAATCAAGGGGAAGAGGAGGAAGTGGCCAATGACAAGTGGAGAGGGGTAGGGGCTAGAAAGCTAGCCTCTCCACCCACTTTCAAAACACAGAAAAGCAGACAGTCAGGACAGATAGAGACATTCAATTCCATTTGCTGCGGAGCATGCTGGTCGACGACTTCACATCCAGAGATCCAGACTTCAAATCCATCAATCTCCAGAACCTGTAGCAGTACCTAGAAAGCAGAGCAGTATCCAGAATCCAGAGAGGCTAGACCAGCAGAGCAGAGCTGACCCAGACCGCTGTTCGCAGAACCAGAGAGCTGACCCAGATCACTGTGAAGTGCCGAGACCAGAACCGGAGTCCAGTCCAAAACCTGACCAGATCCGTGGCGAGGCCTATTTTAAAATATATTGTGAGTACCTAGCAGAACTGTGCAGAACCAATCTCTTAGTTAAAATAATCTAATCCAAACTATTTTAATCTAACCAGAACAGCCTCCTAGAAGTTGTCACTTGTCATTTTGCAACGCTGTCACCTGTCATTTTCTAGCTGCAAGCTGTAACCTGTCGCTTTGAACTTTTACTCCTTATACTTTCTCCGTAATCACGATTCTCGCACCCGCGAATTTTGCCGCGATTTGCGATTTGGCCCGATTTCTTTACTTGTAAAAAGATAGCTGCTTTTGCCTGAACTACTAAATTTCGTTTGCCTCTTAAGAACCATCCCTGAATCATTGCTAGAGTGAGCCTGGACTAATATTAACTAGATACCACTCACCCTGAACCTCCTGAAGGGAATTAAAAGCATTTTCAGCATATTTCTCACTGCATTGTCACCATATTCAAAGCACTTGGGTCTGTGTTTCAAAACTCCTATCTGTTGTATAAGTTGCTGGGGGGGAATTGAACTGAATTCTATTTGATTGCATTCCTAAGAACTGAGTCCCATTCTATTCATCTCCTTACATTGCATTAAGGGGAGGGTGAATTGTCCAAGAAAGTGATTACATTGTCTTTTGCTGAAATCCTATCAAGTTATTTTCTGTACTGCATTTCATTCCACATTGCATCCATTTGAAACCATAAAAGTATTGTTGCTATCTTATCCATCCTATAACCACTCATCATTGATTATAAAGAAGTGTGCTAGTGCCGGACTATCCATTATTGATTACTGCTCAGATTAAGTGTGATATTCAATTATTAATTTATTATAAAGTGTGATATATATATATATATATTGTTTAAATTATCAAATAAACCCTTTACAAAACAGAACTACTTCTTGGCTCAGTGGGGTCAGGGGGATTCCAAGAGAGGGGTGTTATATAGGGGTAGTCATCCAGAACTCATGAACTGGACGTAAAGATATATCAATAAGGGTTTCCATTCAGTATCCCAGACTAGGCATTGACTTAGCTGTAGTGTTGAATTGAATCCTCTTACAAGGGTTGTACAGTTTGTGAGATTTATGGACAAGCCAGGAATGGTGGGTGGACACCCAATCTTTTTGGGACCAGCTATGCTCAAGCCATGAAGCCTTTTGACCTGGGAAGTGGTAACATTTTTACGTGAACTGAGCCTTCTGAAGTGAGATGCCAAATTGAAGGATTTTATACTCTGAACTGCTTTTCTTTTTCTTAATTTTCTTCTGTTTTCTTTTCTTCTTTTCTCTTGTTTTATACAGTGATGATATATGTAATTTAATACATACTGCTATTTTAATTTTGATTTTGTGAAAAGTCGAGTTCTTTGAGACTAAAACACAATAAATTTAAAAAAGCAAAGTCCCCAAGGTGTCCCCTGTTCCCCCCCAGATTTTATGTGTCTCCTACGCCTTCCGGTGGTTTATTCTGTACCCTCTCATCAGGTCCGCAAAGCTCTCGCCCTGAAAGGGTGCGCTGTTGTCCGAGCACAACACTTTGGGCAGTCCGGAGGTATTTTTCCAGTGCCACCACCACCTTTTCAAACGCCATTGACTCGATGAATTCCACCTCTGGGTACCGGGACCACTCATCCACCACAACCAGGAAGTGTGTGCCTCTGGTTGTGGATCCGAAGTCTGCATGGACCACCTCCCATGGCCTTGTCCCTCGGGGCATGGTCTCTATGACCGGCTCTTTCAACCCAGCAACGCCGCCTGGCACCATACGCATGATGCCACAAATTCTTCTACCCGCCTCTCCAGCTCCGGAAACCAGACTTTCTGACGAAGGTGGGCCTTTGTCTTCGCCGCACCCTGATGTCCTTGGTGTGCTAGCTCAATGATCTGCTGCACCTCTGCCTGTGGCACCACTATGCGGTCTCCTCTGAGTAGTAAGCCAGCCTCTGAGAATGCCAGCTCCTCCCGCACCCTCCACAGTTGTTCCAGGGTGACCTTGGCCTCTTGCATTCTTCAGGTCAGAGAGTCCATCACCGCCCTCCATGCTCCATGCTCCGTGGTAGTCTTCAGAATGATGAAGCATTCGTCTGCCGATGCGGCCCGCTCTAATTCCTCCACGGGCACAGAGTTGGGCGTCGCTGCCTCCACCACCAGCCGGACATGTTTGTCCTCTTCCTCACACCAGGACTGCAGGTTTTCTCCTTCACTCCGGGGGTGTCTGGAGAGGTAGTCTGCAACATTGTTGCTGCCTGGCTGGTACACCAGCGACACGCCATACTCAAGTAGTGCCAGCATCCAGCAGTCTATCCTCGCGGGTGGTTTTGAGTACGAACCTGCCAGGATGGGCAGCAGGGGCTTGTGGTCAGTGACCACCGTCACCGGCCTCCCCAACACATACAGTCTGAAATGCCGGCAGCCCCATATGACCGCCAGGGTCTCCCGCTCAATCTGTGAGTACCTTTGTTCGGTGTCCAATAATGCTTTGCTGGCGTAGGCTATCAGCCGGACCTCCAGATTAGCATCAACCTGGGTGAGCACCGCCCCCAGACCAAAAGGGCTTGCGTCAACCACAATCTCTGCCTGGAGTGCCGGATCAAAGAACGCCATGGTGTCCTCAGCAGTGAGAGCACCCTTGATGTCATCAAATGCTGCTTGTTCCAACGGCCCCCACTGCCAGGTGACCTCTTTCTTTGTGAGGGCCCGCAACGGCCCAGACCGGGAAGCCAGGTTCCTGATGAATCGGCCACAATATGTGACCATACCCAGAAAGCTCTGCACCTCAGATACATTTTCGGGCAGCCAGGCTTCCTGGATGTCCCTCACCTTCCGGGAATTGTGAGACACCCTGCCTTCTTTGAAGATGAATCCGAAGAACTCAATTGCAGTCTTAAGGAATTCGCACTTGTCGCGATGCAGGGTGAGACCCAGGGATTGGAGGTGCTCAGACGTCTTTGCCAGCCTTGTCAGATGCTCTGGCTTGGTCTTGGTGAACACCAAAATATCGTCACTGACGTTGAGCACGCCCTCGAGATCAGCGAGGGCTCCCCTGATGATATTTTGGAATACCTCTGCAGCAGATGACACCCAGAAGCTGAGTCTCTTGTACCGGTACAAACCACGGTGGGTGGTAAAGGTGGTAATATACCTGGACTCTGGGTGGAGCACCACCTGGTGGTATCCGGCCCGCAGATCAAGTTTTGAGAAGAAACATGCACCCTGTAGCTCGGTAATAATTTAATCAATGGTGGCCGTCAGGTGCTGTTCCCGCTTGATCGCTTTATTGGGGAGACGCATGTCCACACATATCCGGACCAAGTCAGGCTGTTTTGGCTTTCATGCAATCACAATTGGGGAGGCCCATGGAGTAGGGCCCTCCACCTTCTCAATGATGTCAAGTCCGACCAAATTGTCTAGCTCCTGATCCACCAGGTCCCGCAAGTGGGAATGGCACCCGCCAATGTTTCAATGCCACAGGTTGGATGGAGTCATCTATGTGCAATCTGACTGGGTCACCAGTCACTCGCCCATTGCCTTCGAACCGACCTGAGTGTTTGTCCAACAACATCTGGACATCCTCCACATACACCGAGTATGCAAAGGTGACAATCCCCAGGGCCTCTGCCGCCGTGCAGCTGAGTAGAGTGTTGCTGCTGACGGTGGTGTGACATAGAATCTTGCTCGAATCTTTGACCCCCCATGCTTCACATTTGCGACAAAGGCATCATCAAGCGGGATTGGTTGCACCCCGCCAAAAGTAAATATGCAAGCCTTGGGCTTAGAGAGGCAGGGCGGAGATTCCATGGCATAACATTGACAGAGGCGCCAGTGTCCACAAGCATCAGAACTGCCGACTCGACCTGCACATGGCATCTGGGTTGTCGCCTGGATTTCGAACGCAGGACGCCCACACTAGACACAAAGAAGACGTTTCTTCTTCTTCCTCTTCTTCTTTGCCATCCAGACCTGTGCCTTCATCCCCTTGATCGACCTGGGCCACATTTGTTGGGCATTGCTGGTGAAAAAACCCAGCCCGGACAGGACCCCTCGGGACAACCAGCGGATTTGGGTCCTTACATATGCGGGCATAATGGTCTGCAGCACCGCAGCGGCCACACGACTTCCCCACTGCTGGACACTCTGCCGGGTGTGGAATGTCATACCCTCACTTCATGCACGAGTTGACCGGCCCAGAACCTCTGTCACGCTGACCACCAGCCGGTCGCCTGGAACCTCTGTCCCGGCCCACAGCACAGATGTCCTCCACTTTGTTGGGGCGCACCCCAGCCTCCAATCGGGGATGCCCTTAGCTCTGACACCTCTTGACACCTTCCCAATTCCAAGATGCGAGGGAGGGTGTTGCCAGGTTCTCTCAGGATCTGTCGGGGCAGCTTGCTCAAAGCACATCCTTGAATCAGCTAGTTCCTAATCATGGTATCAGGATTGTCCCAGGCACAGGGAACTGCTAGCCTGCGCGGCCTCCCATAAAATGTGTCCAGCGTCTCGTCATCCTTTTGGCGAGACAAACTCATGAGAGAACGTTCGTAATCGGCATTGGCAAGAGGCAGAAAATAGTTGTGGAGGGCTTCCTTTGCCGCAGCATACGAGTTGTCCTGAGGCTGGAGGGAAAGAAACACTTCATGCACTGCAAGCCCAGCACAATACAACAGGGTTGCCACCTTGCTATCATCGTTGGTTTCCATGGTGGCCCTGAAGTACATCTCCAATCTGTCCATCCACATTTTCCATTTGGGCCTCAGAATGGAAGGTGCACCCGAAATATCAAATTCAGGCATTGGCTGCAGGGCGCCCGGTGGTCTCATCGCCGACCTTGGTGGCAGTGCTGGGGGTTGCTGGGGCACAGCTGCTGGGGGCTGCTGGTCTGCCACTGAAGGAGGCTGCTGGGCCAAAGCCTGGTCTTTGTTCATGGTAGCAAGGGCACGGGCACCCTAAATGGACTAGATGGGGCCGCAACTCACATCTCCTCCACATAGACAAGTCACTGGCAGGCTGAAGTTCTTCCCAGACAGTCAAAACAGGGGCACTCCAATATTCACCACGGCACTGGTGGGTGTTCCAGAGTGTATTGCCCCACAGCAGACACAGTCCCACGAACCACTGATGGACAGATACTGCAGTTAAAGATGTAGGCCAGTGGCCCCAAAAATTTAGCTGGGTGGGACCGGGAACACAACAAACAAATAGCAGACCTCCCCTCGCTCCACACCCCAAAACACGACAAAAATGGGCGAAAATATATATATAGTACACCATAGCTATCCGCCGCTATGTTTTCCAAAATTGGGCTTGGATGGCTCACCGTTACTCTGAAATCGAGCCGCGACCATCCTAGGCCCGTTTTATAAAATGGCCACCAGCCGCGTGGTCTGCATCCTTCTCTGTAGTATTTCGGATTGTGAAATCATTAATAAAATCCAGATTTTCACCTCCGCTTTCACCGCTGTGCCCAGGGTTGCAGATCCAGTTCTCGTTGCCACTGTTAGCTCTCCCCGGCCCCTGCCGGAGTTCCCGTGAGCCCAACCCTTCCACAGACTCACACACGCACAGCTGCTTTAGGTTCCGGCTCCCCGGTTGCACTAATGCGGCCGGGAACGCCCCGTTTAGAAGTGCCTTGTAGAAGTGCCTTTGTTGGTTGCCGCTTTGCAAGCCTCACCTGCCACCTAGAGAGACATGGCACAGCAGGGACTGGCTTTGCAAGACCCTCAATCAAGGGGGGAGGCACTGTGCTATGAGTCACTTCTGGTGCATCAAGCAATACACAAATAGGTGCCTCACCAGTGAGTGGTAATAGTTTTTTTGGCCTCTCCCCCCGTAAGTCTATAGTTGGGATCACTGAGGGATGTTTGAGGGCGATCAAATGCTTATGTAGAATCGCAAGGACCGCCCCCTGTAATTTTAAGTCTTCGTGAATTGTGCTGCACAATTTTAATAACATTTTTATAGCAAAATTTAAGATTCCATTATTATAGGTCATGCCCGAGGTATCATGAGTACTCCTGCGTAGAACTACTTGCCGGTGCAGCGGTGTCATACAAAAGGTTTGGGCTTGCTGAGAGCCTTGTAGCAGACCCTGGTGTAGCTAATGAGGTGCCCCCTATTTCGGGGGCTGTGGCCAACACCACTGCTGCTATGGGGGGGACCGCCGTTTCTGATGCCTGATCCCCCATTTGAGCGGTGGATAACTGGTCTGCCTCCCCATGGGTCGCCTCTATTCCAGTTGCTAGAGTGCCTGATTGATCTTTACAAGTACTCCTTCCTTTTTCCCAACCCCCGGGGTGGGGGGGGAGTAGAACGATCCTGCAGAGCATAGCACAGTTGTAATAAAGAATCGTTGTCAAGATCAAGCGTCTGGTAGCTATTTTCTGTCTCTAGTAAAGAAGGAATAGTATCCGGGGCAGGTGCTACTATACCTTGTGCTGGTGATTTTGCTTGAAAGAAAGCATCTGACCTCTTTGAGGGGCCTGCTCCTGCTGTGGCCTGGCCCCTTTTTTTCCTCCTTTATGCACACTCGTTAGCTGTTCCGTTGGGTCATTAAGTTGCTTTGACGAGCAGAGACCATAAGGCTTCTTGACACGGGTCCCTGCCGTTTTGCAACGACTAGCTGCTTTCCCCAGCATTGTAAAATAAGCTGTTCCGTGGAGTAGGGCTACGTTGGGCTGCATTAGATAGAATTAGCCTGGCCGAAGAAAGTAGATAGGACTAACGGTCCCCGAGCGCAGAGTGGCTCAAAAAAGGCGGTGGGCTATGGCAGTAATTAAACCGTCACACTCCCACTGCCTAGAAATGCACACTGTGTGCTTATCACTCTTCTATGCTGCTGTCCTCGCAATTTATTTCACAATTGCAGCAGTCCAAGTTAACCAAAAACCTGCACGGCGGCACCGTCTGGCGCTTCAGCAAGTCAATAGGACAGCACACAATATTCACGTTAATGATTAGCATGCAGCAGTTTCCGCTAGTGCGCACAGTGCCTGGATTATCTTCAATGGGGTCCCCGCAGTCTCCCCAGTCCGCACAGGGAATACTGGAAACACACTGCGCACACCGCGTGAGAGGGATTTTTTAAGTCCTACCCCTCTCCAGGAGTTACACTGAAGACTGGAAACAGACTGCTGCTCCAAAGTGAAACTGCTCTGGCCAAACACTAGAAACACACTGCACACAGAGTTTTTATTTAGCTGCCAGAGAATGAAGAGCACAGAAAAGGCTACAGGGCTGATGTGCTGTCTCTTGTTTTTCATATTCTGTTAGGGGATATTTTTGATTTGTTATACTTTAAGGAATGTACCAAGCAGACTGGGTTGTGATATGCACTTAGTTATGTAGGACAGACCACCCCAGTGCATTTTTACATGTTCTTTAGGCCATGTGCGTCAAGTCTTAGACCACGCCCATCATGCAAGCCATGCCCCCAAATAAGGGCCCTCCCTCTCAGTTGCTTACTCCACTAAAAGCCCTGTAGCTCAGACTGGTACGGTTGTGTATGAACAATGGACTGCTTGTAAAGGAGGAGAAGCTGGCAGAGTGCTAGGGTCTCTATTCCCCTCTGACAGAATAGCATAACAGGAAGTCGTCATATGACCATATATCCATAAAGCTGTCCGGTGCTGGGGACCACACTATCAGCAACCCGCTCTCACAAAGTAGTCTCCTTCCAGTTCCTTCCAATCCTCCAGTTCTAAGCAAAGAGCAGGTGGACGCTCTCTCTCCTCAGCTGGTTTCCTCCTCTGGAACCACCTTGATCTCCTCAAGTTCTGCAAACACCTAAAGACGTCCCTCTTTTCCTGCTCCTTCTCTCTCTCCCTCCCATGCTAAACCACACAGTAGCTGTTAATTGGTGGCCTGGGCCCTTCTGTGTCCTTTTGGTTCCTGGTCCTCTGTCCGATCGCCTGCAGCATCCCCCCTCCCCTGCACTTGCCTCACGGGTCTGCAGTTACTGATGGGCTGGTGAACGCTCCTTCATCTTTGTGGTCACTACTTGCCACTTACTTGTTGCCTTCGTAACGACTCTTGCACTTACCTGTCACCTTGCAACTATCCCGCCTGGCACTTCACCCCTCTATGGACCCTCTAGCACCTCCCCCTCCCCTGTCCATTCTCCCTCCCTGCACTTGCACAACCCAAATATTCATGTTTTGCTGTTACACTTGTTCCCTTCCCTTGCCCTGTGGGTGCTTCGAAACACAATTTTCTTGATGTACAAGCACCTTACAAATGCCCAAGAAAATAAATGAATAAATGACAGTGTAACCGGAAGTGGACTAACTGTGAATGCAATTATTCAGTGGAGTGACAGGAGGCGGGATGCATCTGCCAAACGGCCCAATGACGGGTTAATGATGCTAAGTTTCAAATCTGTCAGGTGATTAGCGCCCGATAAAGGTGAGGGCTCTGGAGTGCAGGTACGGGTAGAGCGGTCAGTTCCTGAGAGACCCATGCCTTGCTATATAAATTGTCATTGTAAGTGGAAAGGCGCAGCTGAAAAAGAAACATATTCTTTTTACAGCCATAAATACGTGCATGAATAGGGCAAGTGAAAGCATTCCTGGAGTATATTTCTTGGCGTTGCTCCGTGAGATACAAAGCGTAATTAAGGGTATTGATATCTCACACCATTGCACCACTTGTGCGGATATAAGGGTCACGCGCAGGTCCATGGACAATGAGGCAGTCTTTGTCTTCTGTGAAGGTTGTCTGAGCTGGAATAATCCACTAATTGCTGGCTGGCCCTGTTCCTAGTCTCTTATCTAATCACTGTTTGCAGTTTCTTATAAGTAGGGGCAGGTCTGCTCTTAGCCTCTTGTGTAAGGAGGTGAGTCCTTCCCGCTGTTTCAGGCCCTTCATTGGCATGAAGATCCTGCTTGTCTCCTCGCTGCTGGCCCTAGCGGTGTCTAGCGTGGCTCCGGAAGGTAGGTCCATTGGCACTGACAGTGGAAAGCAACCCTCTGCGGCATTCCAGTGGAGAACACGCCGGCCTGTGTCTGGATGTAGCGACAAGGAGAGTCAGACAGGAACTCTGTGAAAATAGAAATCACCTCCTTTGCCCACCAGTGTGGAGAGCATTGTGTAGGGCAGGTTGCATGACTGTATCCACTGAACACACTCTCTCTGTAGACAGACACAGTGTTTCTAAAGGGAGTCATAATCAGGACCGCCGTTGACTTGGTTAAACCAGAGTATTAGACAGCTTTACACCTTCGACTGCGTGGGAAATAGTTGAATGTAAGTGTGGCTTTGCTCCAGTTGCTACAACAACACAAGTGCATGGGGTCAACATTGATGAGGTGAGTTACTGAACACAACCTATAACTTACAAGAGATGTGTTCATGGTGTTAAGTTATTAGATGTTTCAGGGCCATAGAGAATGGGCTGTGAGGGGTACCAGGTGAAGGGAGGACCGTAGGGAGCTCTGTGGCAAGGCTCTTCCAAACCATCCTCTTATCGCTGGATTCTAAATAACTCGTAGTAAAAGTTGAGACTACCCCACAAAGTTAACCCATACCACAGGGAGAACCAGAAATTGGTTATTTACTATGACCGGTTGCAGATATTTAACGGGTACTAGCTGTATCTGGCATTTCACATGGCGATCTAGTGTTCTCGGCCTCTCATCTTCCCTCTCTCGGTCTCTCAGTTTGTATATCTCCTTCCCTCTCCCGGTCTCTCCCTCTTTGTCTCTCCGTCCCTCTCCCGGTCTCTCAGTCTGTGTCAGACTTTCCCTCTCCTGGTCTCTCCCTCATTGTCTCTCCTTCCGTTTCCTTGTCTCTCAGTCTGTGTCTCACCTTCCCTCTCCCAATCTCCCCCTCTGTGTCTCTCCTTCCCCATCCCTGTCTCTAAGCTGTGCCTCTCCTTCCCTCTCCCGGTCTCTCCCTCTGTGTCTCTCCTTCCCTCTCCTGGTTTCTCAGTTTGTGTCTCTCCTTCCATCTCCCGGTCTCTACCTCTGTGTCTCTCCTTCCCTCTCCTGGTCTCTCAGTCTGTGCCTGACCTTCCCTCTCCCGTTCTCTCCTTTTGTGTCTCTACTTCCCTCTCCCATTCTCTCAGTTTATGTCTCACCTTCCCTCTCCTGGTCTCTCAGTCTGTGTCTCTCCTTCCCTCTCCCAGACTCTCCTACTGTGTCTCACCTTCGCTCTCCCTGTCACGCCCTCTGTGTCTCTCCTTCCCTCTCCCGGTCTCTCGGGTTGTGTCTCTCCTTCCCTCTCCTGGTCTCTACCTCTGTGTCTCTCCTTCGCTCTCCCGGTCTCTCAGTCTGTCTCTGACCTTCCCTCTGCTGGTCTCTCCTTCTCTGTCTCTCCTTCCCTCTCCCGGTCTCTCAGTCCGTGTCTCTCCTTCCCTCTCCCGGTCTCTCCCTGTGTGTCTCGCCTTTCCTCTCCCAGCCTCTACCTCTGTGTCTCTCCTCCCCTCTGCTAGTCTCTCAGCCTGTGTCTCTCCTTCCTTCTCCCAGTCTCTCCCTCTGTGTCTCTCCTCTCTCCTGGTCTCTTCCTCTGTGTCTCTCTTTCCCTCTCCGGGTCTCTACCTCTGTGTCTCTCCTTCACCCTCTTGGTCTCTCAGTCTGTGTCTCACCTTCTCTCTCCCGGTCTCTCCTTCTGTGTCTCACCTTACCTCTCCCGGTCACTCCCTCTGTGTCTCTCCATCCCTCTCCCGGTCTCTCAGTTTGTGTCTCTCCTTCCCTCTCCCGGTCTATCAGTCTGTGTCTCTCCTTCCTCTCCTGGTCTCTCAGTTTGTGTCTCTCCTTCCCTCTCCCGGTCTCTCAGTCTGTCTCTCTCCTTCTGGCCTCTCAGTCTGTGCCTCTCCTTCCCTCTCCCAGTTTCTCAGTCTGTGTCTCTCCTTCCCTCACCCCGTCCCTTCCTCTGTGTCTCTCCTCCCCACTCTCGGTCTCTACCTGTGTGTCTCTCCTTCCCTCTCCTAGTCTCTCAGTCTGTACCTCTCCTCCCCTTCCATCTCCCAGTCTCCGCCGCTGTGTCTCTCCTTCCATCTCCCGGTTTCTACCTCTCTGTCTCTTCTTCCCTCTCCCGGTCTCTCAGTCTGTGCCTGACCTACCCTATCCCGGTCTCTCCTTCTGTGTCTCTACTTCCCTCCCTCAGTTTGTGTCTCACCTTCCCTCTCCCGGTCTCTCCCTGTGTGCCTCTCCTTCCCTCTCCTGGTCTCTCAGTCTATGTCTCTCCTTCCCTCTCCCAGTCTCTACCTCTGTGTCTCTCCTTCCCTCTCCCGGTCTCTCAGTCTGTGTCTCTTCTTCAATCTTCCGGTCTCTCAGTCTGTGTCTCTCCTTCCCTCTCCCAGTCTCTCAGTCTGTGTCTCTCCTTCGATCTCCCCATCTCTCCCTCTGTGTCTCTCTTACCTCTCCCTGTCTCTACCTCTGTGTCTCTCCTTCCCTCTCCTGGTCTCTCAGTCTGTGCCTCCCCTCACCTTCCCTCTCCCAGTCTCTCCCTCGGTGTCTCTCCTTCCCTATCCCGGTCTATCAGTCTGTGTCTCACCTTCCCTCTCCCGGTCACTCTGTGTCTCTCCTTCCCTCTCCCAGTCTCTCAGTTTGTGTCTCTCCCCCCTCTCCCGGTCTCTACCTCGGTGTGTCTCCTTCCCTCTCCCGGTCTCTCAGTCTGTGTCTGACCTTCCCTCTCCCGGTCTCTCCTTCTCTGTCTCATCGTCCCTCTCCCAGTCTCTCAGTCTGTGTCTCTCCTTCCCTCTCCCAGTCACTCAGTATGTGTCTCTTCTTCCCTCTCCCGATCTCACCCTCTGTGTTTCTCCCTCCCTCTCCCCGTCTCTCAGTCTGTGTCTCTCCTTCCCTCTCCTAGTCTCTACCTCTGTGTCTCTCCTTCCCTCTCCTGGTCCTCAGTTTGTGTCTCTCCTTCCCTCTCCCGGTCTCAACCTCTGTGTCTCTCCTTCCCTCTCCCGGTCTCTCCTTCCATGTCTCTCCTTCACTCTCCCGGTCTCTCCTTCCCTCTCCCGGTCTCTCCTTCTGTATCTCTCCTTCCCTCTTCCGGTCTCTCAGTCTGTGTCTCTCCTTCCATCTCCTGGTCTCCCTGTCTATGTCTCTCCTTCCCTCTCCCAGTCTCTCTCTCTGTGTCTTTCCTTCCCTTTCATGTTCTCTCAGTCCATGTCTCACCTTCTCTCTCCCAGTCTCTCCTTCTGTGTCTCTCCTTCCCTCTCCCGGTCTCTCAGTCTGTGTCTCGCCTTCCCTCTCCCGGTCACTCTGTGTCTCTCCTTCCCTCTCCCGGTCTCTCAGTCTGTGTCTGACCTTCCCTCTCCCAGTCTCTCCTCCTCTGTGTCTACTTCCCTCTCCCGGTCTCTCAGTCTGTGTCTCTCCTTCCCGATTTCTCAGTCTGTGTCTCTCCTTCTCTCTCCCATTCTCACCCTCTGTGTCTCTCCTTCCCTCTCCCGGTCTCTACCTCTGTGTCTCTCCTTCCCTCTCCTGGTCTCTCAGTCTGTGTCTCTCCTTCCCTCGCCCAGTCTCTCAGTCTGCGTCTCTACTTCCCATTCCCAGACTCTTCCTCTGTGTCTCTCCTTCCCTCTCCCGGTCTCTCAGTTTGTGTCTCTCCTTCCCTCTCCCTGTCTCTACCGCTGTGTCTCGCCTTCCCTCTCCTGGTCTCTCAGTCTGTGTCTGACCTTCCCTAGCACGGTCTGTCCTTCTCTGTCTCTCCTTCCCTTTCCTGGTCTCTCAGTCTGTGTCTCTCCTTCATTCGCCCGGTCTCTCCCTCTCTGTCTCACCTTGCCTCTCCCCATCTATCCCTCTGTGTCACTCCTTCCCTCTCTCGGTTTCTCAGTCTGTGTCTCTCCTTCCCTCTCCCGGTCTCGCCCTCTGTGTTTCTCCCTCTGTCTCCCGATCTCTCAGTCTGTGTCTCTCCTTCGCTCTCCCAGTCTCTACCTCTGTGTGTCTCCTTCCCTCTCCTGGTCGCTAAGCTGTGTCTCTCCTTCCTTCTCCCAGTCTCTCCCTCTGTGTCTCTCTTTCCCTCTCCAGGTCTCTACTTCTGTGTGTCTCCTTCCCTCTCCTGGTCTCTCAGTTCATATCTCACCTTCCCTCTCCCAGTCTCTCCTTCTGTGTCTCTCCTTCCCTCTCCCGGTCTCTCAGTCGGTGTCTCACATTCCCTCTCCCGGTCACTCTGTGTCTCTCCTTCCCTCTCCCGGTCTCTCAGTCTGTGTCTGACCTTCCCTCTCCCAGTCTCTCCTCCTCTGTGTCTACTTCCCTCTCCCGGTCTCTCAGTCTGTGTCTCTCCTTCCCGATCTCTCAGTCTGTGTCTCTCCTTCTCTCTCCCAGTCTCACCCTCTGTGTCTCTCCTTCCCTCTCCCGGTCTCTACCTCTGTGTCTCTCCTTCCCTCTCCTGGTCTCTCAGTCTGTGTCTCTCCTTCCCTCGCCCAGTCTCTCAGTCTGCGTCTGTACTTCCCATTCCCAGTCTCTTCCTCTGTGTCTCTCCTTCCCTCTCCCGGTCTCTCAGTTTGTGTCTCTCCTTCCCTCTCCATGTCTCTACCGCTGTGTCTCGCCTTCCCTCTCCTGGTCGCTCAGTCTGTGTCTGACCTTCCCTAGCACGGTCTGTCCTTCTCTGTCTCTCCTTCCCTTTCCTGGTCTCTCAGTCTGTGTCTCTCCTTCATTCGCCCGGTCTCTCCCTCTCTGTCTCACCTTGCCTCTCCCCATCTATCCCTCTGTGTCACTCCTTCCCTCTCTCGGTTTCTCAGTCTGTGTCTCACCTTCCCTCTCCCGGTCTCGCCCTCTGTGTTTCTCCCTCTGTCTCCCGATCTCTCAGTCTGTGTCTCTCCTTCGCTCTCCCAGTCTCTACCTCTGTGTGTCTCCTACCTCTCCTGGTCTCTAAGCTGTGTCTCTCCTTCCCTCTCCCAGTCTCTCCCTCTGTGTCTCTCTTTCCCTCTCCAGGTCTCTACCTCTGTGTGTCTCCTTCCCTCTCCTGGTCTCTCAGTTCATATCTCACCTTCCCTCTCCTGGTCTCTCAGTTCATATCTCTCCTTCCCTCTCCCGGTCTCTCCTTCTGTGTCTCTCCTTCCCTCTCCCGGTCTCTCAGTCTGTGTCTCTCCTTCCCTCTCCTGGTCTCTCAGTCTGTGTCTGACCTTCCCTCTCCCGGTCTCTCCTTCTCTGTCTCTCCTTCCCTCTACTGGGGTCTCAGTCTGTGTCTCTCCTTCCCTCTTCCGGTCTCTACCTCTGTGTCTCTCCTTCCCTCTCCTGGTCTCTAAGTCTGTGTCTCTCCTTCCCTCTCCCGGTTTCTCAGTCTGTGTCACTCCTTCCCGCTCCCGGACTGTCCTTCTCTGTCTCTCCTTCCTTCTCCCAGTCTCTCCCTCTCTGTCTCTCCTTCCCTCTCCCAATCTCTACCTCTGTGTCTCTCCTTCCCTCTCCTTGTCCCTCTCCTGGTCTCTCAGTCCATGTCTCACCTTCCCTCTCCCAGTCTCTCCTTCTGTATCTCTCCTTCCCCCTCCTGGTCTCTCAGTCGGTAGCTCACCTTCCCTCTCCCAGTCACACTGTGTCTCTCCTTCCCTCTCCCGGCCTCTCAGTCTGTGTCTCTCCTTCCCTCTCCTGGTCTCACCCTCTGTATCTCTCCTTCCCTCTCCTGGTCGCTCAGTCTGTGTCTCTCCTTCCCTCTCCCAGTCTCTCCCTCTGTGTCTCTCTCTCCCTCTCCCATTATCTCAGTCTGCGTCTCTCCTTCCCACTTCCGGTCTCTTCCTCTTTGTCTCTCCTTCCCTCTCCCAGTCTCTCCCCCTGTGTCTCTCCTTCCCTCTCCCAGTCTCTCCTCCTCTGTGTCTACTTCCCTCTCCCGGTCTCTCAGTCTGTGTCTCTCCTTCCCGGTCTCTCAGTCTGTATCTCTCCTTCCCTCTCCCGGTCTCACCCTCTGTGTCTCTCCTTCCCTCTCCCGGTCTCTACCTCTGTGTCTCTCCTTCCCTCTCCCAGTCTCTCAGTCTGCGTCTCTACTTCCCATTCCCAGTCTCTTCCTCTGTGTCTCTCCTTCCCTCTCCCGGTCTCTCAGTTTGTGTCGCTCCTTCCCTCTCACGGTCTCTACCTCTGTGTCTCGCCTTCCCTCTCCTGGTCTCTCAGTCTGTGTCTGACCTTCTCTAGCACAGTCTCTCCTTCTCTGTCTCTCCTTCCCTTTCCGGGTCTCTCAGTCTGTGTCTCTCCTTCCCTCTCCCGGTTTTCAGTCTGTGTCTCTCCTTCGCTCTCCCAGTCTCTACCTCTGTGTGTCTCCTACCTCTCCTGGTCTCTAAGCTGTGTCTCTCCTTCCCTCTCCCAGTCTCTCCCTCTGTGTCTCTCTTTCCCTCTCCAGGTCTCTACCTCTGTGTGTCTCCTTCCCTCTCCTGGTCTCTCAGTTCATATCTCACCTTCCCTCTCCTGGTCTCTCAGTTCATATCTCTCCTTCCCTCTCCCGGTCTCTCCTTCTGTGTCTCTCCTTCCCTCTCCCGGTCTCTCAGTCTGTGTCTCTCCTTCCCTCTCCTGGTCTCTCAGTCTGTGTCTGACCTTCCCTCTCCCGGTCTCTCCTTCTCTGTCTCTCCTTCCCTCTACTGGGGTCTCAGTCTGTGTCTCTCCTTCCCTCTTCCGGTCTCTACCTCTGTGTCTCTCCTTCCCTCTCCTGGTCTCTAAGTCTGTGTCTCTCCTTCCCTCTCCCGGTTTCTCAGTCTGTGTCACTCCTTCCCGCTCCCGGACTGTCCTTCTCTGTCTCTCCTTCCTTCTCCCAGTCTCTCCCTCTGTGTCTCTCCTTCCCTCTCCCAATCTCTACCTCTGTGTCTCTCCTTCCCTCTCCTTGTCCCTCTCCTGGTCTCTCAGTCCATGTCTCACCTTCCCTCTCCCAGTCTCTCCTTCTGTATCTCTCCTTCCCCCTCCTGGTCTCTCAGTCGGTAGCTCACCTTCCCTCTCCCAGTCACACTGTGTCTCTCCTTCCCTCTCCCGGCCTCTCAGTCTGTGTCTCTCCTTCCCTCTCCTGGTCTCACCCTCTGTATCTCTCCTTCCCTCTCCTGGTCGCTCAGTCTGTGTCTCTCCTTCCCTCTCCCAGTCTCTCCCTCTGTGTCTCTCTCTCCCTCTCCCATTATCTCAGTCTGCGTCTCTCCTTCCCATTTCCGGTCTCTTCCTCTTTGTCTCTCCTTCCCTCTCCCAGTCTCTCCCTCTGTGTCTCTCCTTCCCTCTCCCAGTCTCTCCTCCTCTGTGTCTACTTCCCTCCCCCGGTCTCTCAGTCTGTGTCTCTCCTTCCCGGTCTCTCAGTCTGTATCTCTCCTTCCCTCTCCCGGTCTCACCCTCTGTGTCTCTCCTTCCCTCTCCCGGTCTCTACCTCTGTGTCTCTCCTTCCCTCTCCCAGTCTCTCAGTCTGCGTCTCTACTTCCCATTCCCAGTCTCTTCCTCTGTGTCTCTCCTTCCCTCTCCCGGTCTCTCAGTTTGTGTCGCTCCTTCCCTCTCACGGTCTCTACCTCTGTGTCTCGCCTTCCCTCTCCTGGTCTCTCAGTCTGTGTCTGACCTTCTCTAGCACAGTCTCTCCCTCTGTGTCTCTCCTTCACTCTCCCAGTCTCTCCCTCTGTGTCTCTCCTTCCCTCTCCCGGTTTCTCAGTCTATGTCACTCCTTCACTCTCCCGGTCTCTCCTTCTCTGTCTCTCCTACCTTCTCCCAGTCTCTCCCTCTGTGTCTCTCCTTCCCTCTCCCGGTCTCTACCTCTGTGTCTCTCCTTCCCTCTCCTGGTCTCTCAGTCCATGTCTCACCTTCCCTCTCCCAGTCTCTCCTTCTGTGTCTCTCCTTCCCTTTCCTGGTCTCTCAGTCGGTAGCTCACCTTCCCTTCCCAGTCACTCTGTGTCTCTCCTTCCCTCTCCCGGTTTTCAGTCTGTGTCTCTCCTTCACTCTCCCGGTCTCTCCCTCTCTGTCTCACCTTGCCTCTCCCCATCTATCCCTCTGTGTCACTCCTTCCCTCTCTCGGTTTCTCAGTATGTGTCTCTCCTTCCCTCTCCCAGCCTCGCCCTCTGTGTTTCTCCCTCCGTCTCCCGATCTCTCAGTCTGTGTCTCTCCTTCCCTCTCCCGGTCTCTACCTCTGTGTTTCTCCTTCCCTCTCCTGGTCTCTAAGCTGTGTCTCTCCTTCCCTCTCCCAGTCTCTCCCTCTGTGTCTTTCTTTCCCTCTCCTGGTCTCTCAGTTTGTGCCTCTCCTTCCCTTTCCCGATCTCTCCCTCTGTGTCTCTCCTTCCCTCTTCTGGTCTCTCAGTTTGTGTCTCTCCTTCCCTCTCCCAGTCTCAACCTCTGTGTCTCTCCTTCCCTCTCCCGGTCTCTCAGTCTGTGTCTGACTTTCCCTCTCCCGGTCTCTCCTTCCGTGTCTCTCCTTCCCTCTCCCCGTCTCTCCTTCTGTGTCCCTCCTTCCCTCTCCCAGTCTCTCCCTCTGTGTCTCTCTTTCCCTCTCCAGGTCTCTACCTCTGTGTCTCTCCTTCCCTCTCCTGGTCTCTCAGTTCATATCTCACCTTCCCTCTCCTGGTCTCTCAGTTTATATCTCTCCTTCCCTCTCCCGGTCTCTCCTTCTGTGTCTCTCCTTCCCTCTCCCGGTCTCTCAGTCTGTGTCTCACCTTCCCTCTCCCTGTCACTCTGTGTCTCTCCTTCCCTCTCCTGGTCTCTCAGTCTGTGTTTGACCTTCCCTCTCCCAGTCTCTCCTTCTCTGTCTCTCCTTCCTGCTACTGGGGTCTCAGTCTGTGTCTCTCCTTCCCTCTCCCGGTCTCTACCTCTGTGTCTCTCCTTCCCTCTCCTGGTCTATCAGTCTGTGTCTCTCCTTTCCTCTCCCAGTCTCTCCCTCTGTGTCTCTTCTTCCCTCTCCCGGTTTCTCAGTCTGTGTCACTCATTTCCTCTCCCGGTCTCTCCTTCTCTGTCTCTCCTTCCTTCTCCCAGTCTCTCCCTCTGTGTCTCTCCTTCCCTCTCCCAATCTCTACCTCTGTGTCTCTCCTTCCCTCCTCTGGTCCCTCTCCTGGTCTCTCAGTCCATGTCTCACCTTCCCTCTCCCAGTCTCTCCTTCTGTGTCTCTCCTTCCCTCTCCTGGTCTCTCAGTCGGTAGCTCACCTTCCCTCTCCCAGTCACTCTGTGTCTCTCCTTCCCTCTCCCGGTCTCTCTGTCTGTATCTGACCTGCCCTCTCCTGGCCTCTCAGTCTGTGTCTCTCCTTCCCTCTCCCGGTCTCTTCCTCTTTGTCTCTCCTTCCCTCTCCCAGTCTCTCCCTCTGTGTCTCTACTTCCCTCTCCCAGTCTCTCCCTCTGTGTCGCTTCTTCCCTCTACTTTCTCTCCCTGTGTGTCTCACCTTGCCTCTCCCCGTCTATCCCTCTGAGTCTCTCCTTCACTCTCCTGGTCTCTCAGTCTGTGTATTACCTTCCCTTTCCCGGTCTCTCCTTCCGTCTCTCTCCTTCCCTCACCCGGTCTCTCCTTCTGTGTCTCTCCTTCCCTCTCCCGGTCTCTCAGTCTGTGTCTCTCCTTCCCTCTCCTGGTCTCTTGCTCTATGTCTCTCCTTTATTCTCCCAGTCACTCCTTCTGTGTCTCTCCTTCCCTCTCCGGGTCTATTCCTCTGTGTCTCTCCTTCCCTCTCCTGGTCTCTCAATCCATGTCTCACCTTCCCTCTTCCGGTCTCTCCTTCTGTGTCTCTCCTTCACTCTCCCGCTCTCTCAGTCTGTGTCTGACCTTCCCTCTCCCGGTCCCTTCTTCTCTGTCTCTCCTTCCCTCTCCCGGTCTCTACCTCTGTGTCTCTCCTTCCCTCTCCCGGTCTCTAAGCTGTGTCTCTCCTTCCCTCTCCCGGTCTCTCCCTCTGTATTTCTCCTTCCCTCTCCTGGTCTCTCTGTTTATGTCTCTCCTTCCCTCTCCCGGTCTCAACCTCTGTTTCTCTCCTTCCCTCTCCCGGTCTCTCAGTCTTTGTCCGTCCTTGCATCTCTCGGTCTCTCCTTCCATGTCTCTCCTTCCCTCTCCAGGTCTCTCAGTCTGTCTCTCTCCTTCCCTCTCCCAGTCTCTCCCTCTGTGTCTCTCCTTCACTCTCCGAGTCTCTACCTCTGTGTCTCTCCTTCCCTCTCCTGGTCTCTCACTCAATGACTCACCTTCCCTCCCCCGGTCTCTCCTTCTGTGACTCTCCTTTCCTCTCCCGGTCTCTCCTTCTGTGTCTCTCCTTCCCTCTCCCGGTCTCTCCCTCTGTCTCTCCTTCCCTCTCCTGGTCTCTCAGTCTGTGTCTCTCCTTCCCTCTCGCGGTCTCTCAGTTCATATCTCACCTTCCCTCTCCCGTTCTCTCCTTATGTGTCTCTCCTTCCCTCTCCCGGTCTCTCAGTCTGTGTCTCACCTTCCCTCTCCCGGTCACTCTGTGTCTCTCCTTCCCTCTCCTGGTCTCTCCGTCTGTGTATGACCTTCCCTCTCCCGGTGTCTCCTTCTCTGTCTCTCCTTCCCTCTACCAGGGTCTCAGTCTGTGTCTCTCCTTCCCTCACCCGGTCTCTACCTCTGTGTCTCTCCTTCCCTCTCCTGGTCTCTCAGTCTGTGTCTCTCTTTCCCTCTCCCAGTCTCTCCCTCTGTGTCTCTCCTTCCCTCTCCCGGTTTCTCAGTCTATGTCACTCCTTCACTCTCCCGGTCTCTCCTTCTCTGTCTCTCCTACCTTCTCCCAGTCTCTCCCTCTGTGTCTCTCCTTCCCTCTCCCGGTCTCTACCTCTGTGTCTCTCCTTCCCTCTCCTGGTCTCTCAGTCCATGTCTCACCTTCCCTCTCCCAGTCTCTCCTTCTGTGTCTCTCCTTCCCTCTCCTGGTCTCTCAGTCGGTAGCTCACCTTCCCTTCCCAGTCACTCTGTGTCTCTCCTTCCCTCTCCCGGTCTCTCTGTCTGTGTCTGACCGCCCTCTCCCGGCCTCTCAGTCTGTGTCTCTCCTTCCCTCTCCTCCTCTCACCCTCTGTGTCTCTCCTTCCCTCTCCTGGTCTCTCAGTCTGTGTCTCTCCTTCCCTCTCCCGGTCTCTCCTTCTGTGTCTCTCCTTCCCTCTCCCGGTCTCTCCCTCTGTTTCTCTCCTTCCCTCTCCCGGTCTCTACCTCTGTGTCCCTCCTTCTCTCTCTCTACATCTGCTTTTGCTTTCATTCTGTCTCTCTCACCCTGTCTCACTCTATATCTCTTTCTATGTGGGTGAGTGTTGCAGGGTCAGGTGCTCGTTTGCTAAAGCCACTCCAGCTATTGCTGATAGTCGCCTGACCAGAGAAAAAATATCTTGAAAAGGGGTGATATTTCACTATAAACATGGGCATTTTTTAATTGTACTAACTTGCTAACATTCTTTCTTTCTCTCTCTCTGAACTCTCTCTCATTTTGTCTCTCCCTGTCTGTATTTTTGTCTCACTATCTATCTCAGTCTCTTCTCTGTGGAAGTCGCATGGCCAGGTGTGTGTTTTCTAGAGCCTTGCAGGCGTTGCTGTCAGTTGCGAAACCAGAGAAATTATATCTTGATAGGTCAAGTGTTTTGATCATATCTGGAAAGTGAATTAAAAATCAATGGAACCCTTGTCGTTTACGACATGGCGGTTTTTGTACCGGGATCAGTCGCTACAAGAATAGCGCTATGTCCCAGTGCAAAACCCTAGTTTTTCCTTCTAATTATGCAACTTGTTATTGGTTCAAAATCTCACCTCTGCTGGTGAGCTGGTCTCAAGTTTGAGCGTTGATGCTAAGTGTGCAGTAGTTCTATATTGTCTCCTCTGGGGCTCTCGCCAGCCCGTGGTCGTGGTGTATGTGCCACATGATTTTTAATTCACTTTCCAGATTTGATCCATCCATTGCTCTACTTGCAGAAAAGAATCAGGCTTAGGGCCTATAAGAACAATCAAGCAAAGTAGTATCTAAGCTTAAAGAGAAGAAGTGGAGAGACACAGGTTCACAGGTCAGAGGATCAGATTCTTATCATTATTACTCAATAATCTAAAATAATGCTGTTCAAGAAAAGAATACATGCAATTAAAGTAATGGAAATATAAATTTGGTTTAATTTGCAGAAACTATTACACTGAAAAAGACACTTGTCTACACCTGAAGAAGGGCGTGATTGGCTCAAAACGCGTTGTGAATACAAGGTTCACTACAAAAAGAATACCATCAATTATGGTTTATGCAACAAACCTTGTAGACATTGATTAGTGTAACAACAAAGAGAATATCAGTAAACAAATCTATCCAAGATTACTAAGAGACTTTTAGCACATGAACTTATAGATTCAAAACAGTTACTAAGAAGCATTAGAAATTGCGTGAAATCTGTAATGTTTGATTAATGGACAGTTTAGGAACTATTAAATGTGAACAAACATAATACATTATTTTTACTTTTCTGAATATAGAATAAAATGTTGATGTGAAAAATGCTTATCAGAATTAACATGTTTTTTCATTGTTACATTGCCAAAAGTGTACACGGAGCATTGGTCATTTTTTGGAGTGACCCAACCCATTGCTTTACCCATTGCTTTACCTAAGGGTTGCCAGGAGGCAGTGCGGGTGCGTGGCAGGGTGGGCAAGTACCTGGGCTGGAAATCAGAGGGTAACCAGTTGCGCGATGCCAAGTAGGACAGATCAGCAGGGGAGAGAAGGCAGAAGCAAAGAGGAAGGTCTTGAGGAGCTTCCGGAACCGGAGATAGCTCTCCTCAAGTTTCAGAGTGGCAAGGAGGCTGCTCCAGAGGGAGGCCCCAGCCAAAGACAGAGATCTACCGTCAGCTTGTTTCTTTGAGAAACAACTGACCCTGAGGGAGTTGAGGTGGAGGAGCGAAGAGCTCGATAGGTAAGGTATTTACGCAGGGAGAGTTGAAGGTATTTTGGATCCAGGGCCCAGAAAGCCTTGTGGACGACAGTGCAAAGGGTCTTGAATTTAATCCTTGCAACCACTGGGAGCCAATGAAGAGATTTCAGGGCTGGAGAGATATGAACCCAGGGCTTGAGGTCAAGGACAAGTCTTGCAGTCCTGTTCTGGATGAGTTGCAAAGGGCGGAGAGTAGAAGCAGGTAGATTTAGAAAGAGGCTGTTGCAGTATTCCAACCTAGAGAGAACCAGGGCTCAAGAGACAGTGAGCTTCTAGGGGAAGGAGAGGAAAGTCAGAATACCTCTGAGGAGGTGCAGTTGGAAGTTTGACTTTTTAGAGACATCAGAATTGTGGGCAGAAAAGGAAAGCGTGGAGTTGAAGATGACCCCGAGGTTCTTAGCTTCGCAGGTGGGGGTAGGAGGAGGGCCAAGGGAGGCTGGCCAGAGAGTGACAGGAGAGGAGGGTGAAGGTGTGCCGATGAGGAGAATCTCTGTCTTGCTGGCATTAAGACAGAGATTGTTGGCGGCACACCACTCCTGAATAGCAGACAGACAATCTAAGATCAGAGAAGGAGAAAAGGTGGCCGAGGGAAGCCTGAAAATTAGTTGAGTGTCATCCGCATAGCACTGAAAATTGGAGCAGAGAGCGGCAATGCAATGGCCTTGAGTTTCCAGGTATTGGTTGAAAAGCCAGGGTCAGAGGTTAGACCCCAGGGGAGCACCACAGATAGAGAGAGAGATAGGGGAAAGGAAGGACCCAAGTTGGACCTGGGCGGGTCGATCAGAGAGGAAAGAAGTCAGCCAGGCCAGAGACTGATCGGCGATACCTAGGTTGTCACGGAGATGGTTGAGCAGGATGGTATGGTTGACCGTGTCGAAGGCAGAAGAGAGATCGAGTAGGATGAGGAAAGAAGGGATGTTAGATGTAGACTACGGGGGGCACAATAGACAAGGAGATGTTCTGCACATTGTCAGGGTTATCTGGCCTCAACAACAAAATCCTCTACCTTGTTTTGTGCCCAGTCTGTTCTTTCTATTTATATTCTGGATTCTGGATTCTGGGCCCAATTATGGTTAAACCCATGGCTTGCCAATGGTTGCCTCTCTGTTGGATTTTAAGGTGGATTATGGACCGTCTTAGGCAGAATACACACTCACATTGGACTGAGGAGAGCAGGTGATTAGTCCAGGTTTTGAGTAAGTGGCTACGAGTGCAAGTCCTGGCTTAGTAACATGAAATGTGCGGTCTTGGGAAGGCCAGTTTTTAGTCATTAGACATTGTTCATTTATGTATTCATTCATTGACATTGCTCTATAGAGCACCCACACTCCAGTAAGCAACATCAACGCATTATTGCCAAGATAAGGTTTGAAAAAAAGTAAGGAAGAGAGACCACAACATGAAACGGAATGATTTGGTGGGGAAATAACCAGAAAGTGACCAGCATTTAGAGAGGGGAGGCTGAGTGGAACAAGAAGGTCTTGGAGGCTCTGAACGTTCAGGATAGCAGGTTCCATGAAGAGATACCGGGAGTGATGGCTACAGAGCGTGGAGTCTTGCATGTGGAAGAAACTGACCCGAAAACCTGTGGGTGTCGTCTAGAGAACAGGAAATAGGTTTTGAGGTACACCTTAAGGGTTTGTTCAGAAGGTAAGAAACAACCAATCTTGTGAGATATTCTTAGGAGAGTATTAACAAAGCCGAGACCCCTGTAATCTGTCTGCTGATTGAGTGCGAGCCAATGTGGGGACTTTCTGGATGGATGATACATCGGCTTACCTTTTATAGAGGCAGAGGAAGTGCTATGTGTGGTTTGGGGATTCTGTCCACTAGAATTTGTTAAGGGTCTTGGCTGGAAGTCTGATGTAGATGTCAGCCAGGGAGGATAGCTCAGGAGCAACGTGCTCGTCTTGGAAGCAAGACGACACAGAGCAACACAGGTTCGATCCCTGAGCCTTGCTTAGAAACCTCTGGGTATTAAGTGCGTTATAAATAACTTATCATATCATACTGCTGTAGTTGAGATGGGACATGACCACTCCCAGGATCAGGGCACTGCGTGCAGCAGAAGAATACGTTGGCAGATCCCTTGAAATTGGCTTAGGTCGCGTTACGCAGATTTGGGTCAGAATAAAAGATGACATGCAATTTAGGATTTTGTTACAACAGGACTATGGAGGGGTCTTGGCCTGCGGGGCAGGCAATAGCAATAGCAAATGGGGTTTGCCTGACGGACAAGGAAGTGCAGTGAAGCCTTATCCAAGCCTCTCCTGTCAGCCTGAGAGGATGGGAGTACAGGTCAGCAGTGATTCTCTGACCAAGACAAGCACTTAAACCACCTCCAATAAAACTAGTCCCACTGGCATTGAGCGCATTACACAATATCATCATCATATTTATTCGGATATGCAAAGGACATTCCATAAAACAGTGCAGAGTATAAAACAATACAAAATATAAAAAATGTGCATTTAATACATTTTCCAATTCCGGCATAATAAATAGTACAGCTTATATAGAAAGTAGCCAGTGTATCTCATAGCACTAACACTAATAAGTGAACCCAGGCTCACTTCATAGCCCAGTACTCAACTTCTTTTTCCGTAGATAAAGTGCAGATTTCAGGAATGTGAAGAGAGACCAGCCCACATGTGGAAACTCTGCCCACAACAGATATATCAAAGCAGGCCGATACTGCACAAAGGCCAATTGCTGCAATATAGGCCGAACAAACAGACCTCTAGCCTTTGCATATACTGGGCAGAAAAATACTAGGTGCGCAAGGACCTCAGACGGTGCTTCACACATGTGACAAGACCCGTCCACGCTCCCTCCAGACCGTGCTGTCACCACTGCCCCCAAGGAAATGTGGTTGAATCGTGCCCTAGTTATCAGTACCCGCTCACCAGGGCGTTCTGCCCACAGCAGGTATCCTTGCATGCCAGGGAACATGATGGCCATTAGCCCACGATTCTTGGGTTTCCGCAATGCCATGTTCTCTCTGTTCGCCCGCACAAACTCATAAAAACGAGCGGTCCACAATTGTATCCCCCCCCGAGACAGTGAAGCACCTGCTGGGTACAATTGCATCGTATTAACCGCATTCAGCTGTTTCTTGATCTGGCCCAGCCATGGGACCTTGCCACCTCTGTCTTTTGAGATCATGAAAATGATCAGATCTTGAATGAGGCTTGCTTTCTCATTGCCCCAAAGCTTGAGCCAGTGAAATACAGGCTGCAGAGAAAGCACACCCCCAATTGGCCTGCAGCCGAGTTCCATATAGACCCCACAATTTGGGGCGAAACCGGCAAACCCAACCATTTTTTAAATAAAATTGTTTCACAGCAGTCTGAACACTGCTAACATTGGCAAAGCCCCAGAGTTTCATCCCAAATCTAGCAACCGAGGCCGCCTTGCCCCAGTACAGTTGTATCATTGGTTCAGTGGTTCAGTAGTCTGGCTCTAAAGATGGAAATCGCCCTGGTGACCCCAGCCACGGCCTGCTTAAACCATGCCACCTGCTTTGCTCCATGGTCAGATGCATACAAATTACCAGAGAATCTGAGCCCCAGGTAGCGGAAATATTCGACGCTGGGGATCACACTGCTCCCACAACATATGTCCCTAAATGTAATCATCTGACTCCCCTTCCAACAGGCCATCACCCCGACTTTGCTGCATTCACTACGAGGTCTAGGCCTTCCATGAACTTTGCATAGTCGGAAATGAGAGCCTGAAGAGCCCTCTGGGTACGTGTCATTAAAGCAGAGTCATCTGCATACACCAACACCGGCAAGGACCGGCCACTTAGCTTTGGGACATCGGGCGAGGATTTCTGAAGAAGGTGTTTGTACAAACCATTATTTTATAGACAATAAAGCAAGGGCGCCAGGACACACCCAGCAATAAATGCTGTTCAGTGCTCTGCTGTGGGAAAATCCAGATTGGTGGTCACTCAGAAGACTGTTGGGCGGGATGTACAGTGGGAAGAGATGTGAGACATGGCATCTCTTTCCAGCACCTTAGCAAGAGACAGAAACCCAGAGATGGCTCTGAGGTTCCACAACTTATCCTGCTCAGTTTGAAGTTTCTTCAATTAAAATGGTATGCTTAAGTGGTTCATTCACAATTACATCTCTGACCAAATTATTAATTAGTAGAGAAATGAGTCGGGTCAGTCTAGGGTGGCCAGCTTCCGCAAAGTGATGTCGCGGACTCACTGAAAAGGGAAGACGTGTTGAGGGGCTTCACCATCTTGATGACGTACGTCTCATTAATGGGTATAAATTCCATGAAGGTGGTCAGTCGAGCTTGTGTTCTTTGACCAGCTGATGGCAGATGAGAATTCTCAAAAGAGGGCTTTTATATTAGGGTGGACATGCTGCAAGGGGTCCTTGCATGTTGCTAAGAAGAGTTGCTGAGTCACCTCAGAGGTCTATTAATTCACAGTAGATGTTGAAGACGTCACTGGGTCAATCCTCAGCATCAGAAACTTAAGCCTGCGTTTCAGAGATTTGGGGCCTCATTACGACCCAGGCGGTAAGTTACCGCCTGGGTCGTACCTTTACCACCATGGCGTAAACTACGTTTACGCCATGGTGGTTGGCGGACTTACCGCCCCATTCCGAGGTTGGTGGGGCGGTAAGTCCCCAATCCCCATTTACCGTAATTAACAACAAGGTCCCTTAGCGCCATGGATTTTAACACCTGCTAAAAGCAGGTGTTAAATCCTCCATGGCGCTAAGCGACCTCGGAATCAGGCGGTAAGGGTCGGCGCTGTTTACGCCGCCGTAAACCCCTTACCGCCTGGGTCCTAATGAGGCCCTTGGTCTTAGAGCAGCGCGTGTCCATTTCACTGAATCTTCCAGCTGTGCAATCTACAGATGTTCTGGACCTTCTCCAAAGATGCTTCAGGGCATTTTATCACCATTTCATGGCATGCTGGTCTTCAGGAATACCCTTGTGTAAGGTGCTTTTAGGAGATTGTATTCTCCTGAATTTGAGGGGGTGCTTAGTCTAGTGCTTGCATCAAGGCACCCCTACGTCAATCCAGTATAGCATCTATATGGCTGTCCAGATCAGAGTCAAGTTTACAGTATCCTTGCAGTAAGGCGTCCATCTATGCGTTCTTGAGGTCACAGTACCAAGTCAAAGATTTAACAGTGATTCGAGAGGGTGGACAGAAATGATCTCACTAGGTTTTTATGTGAGAGTCAAACATACACCCGCTAGTTTTCATTGGTAATAAGGGCTGAATATTCAGGATATTGGATAAGAGACAATTACTGTAGTCCATGACGATACGATACCTTGTCCATGGTAAGTTACCCCATTAGGCGGTATTGGTTAGAGATCCCAGGAAATGTGAACCAGGTCTGCATAGCCACTGGGAAAAGATGGTAAGAGTTTCCTTAAAGGGTGGAGGACGAATGCACAGGTGCGAGCAGTGGTCAATGCTAAGGTCAAGGTGATGCTGACTTTCCATGAAAGTGATCTGTCATTCAGGATCTAGAGACGTGGTATGGGGTACGGCCCTGCAAGCTTGTATTGTGTCTGGATCACTGCCTGGTTTATTCCACAGGCTGGCCGGTGGGTAGTTGCTGACAGGCTTGGTGAGACTATCGTACCATTGAACCCAGGATGTTTTGCATTGAGGTATTGAAAAGTTCTCTCCCTCAACACATAACATCAACAGTAACACAATGATGATGCTTAAGCACTTACACATTATATTGAATGTGGAATTTGCGGATAAAGAAATACAGCAAATTTATCAAACCATCCAAGCATTTTTCCTTCTATTTCATGATGTAGACAAGCCTGAGAGTAAAGATGTTCAGAGGCCAGGAATGTGCTTCAAAGACTACTTTGCAAAATACCCTGATGAGATGGAGAAGATTAAGAAGAAGATGATTAAAGAACGAGAAGAAATGTCCAATCCTGAGAGACTGCGTCCGGGTGCTCTGAACCAGTATAAAGGCTGGTCGCAGAACCAGGAAGCAGATGGCCGCCATCCTCAGGGGAACCACGCACCCAAGCAAAGGTTTGACTTCTCCAAGTTGAGGGACTGCTCAGTGGATCACGACTGCGAAGACGCAGAGAAATGCTGCAGTAGCAAGTACGGCATGAAGTGTACCAAGCCTATGTTTAGTAAGTATTGACTGATACATAGTTACTCTTTATCAGGCTGTCCATGGCGCGTCCGCTGCTGGTGGTGGAGGCAGCTGGGGACGTCCCCAATGAGGCATGAAAAGGCTGGTGGTCTTACAATGAACATCAGGTGGAAGGTGTGGACCACTTCTTTTAGGTCAGAGGATCAAGGCCACACACCAGTGTTCAGATTCTCTAATCCAGAGCAAGTTCCTGCACACAAACATGGGAATGGAGAAAGCACAAATTAGTGAGTAGCGAGGTTAAGTTGTGCCTTTCAGCTATTCAACAGATTATAACAGATTTCTATCCCCCCGAAAGTCCTATAAATAGCACAACGATCATTCCTTGTTCTACGGTGAGCATCAGTGGACTTGGCAAAAGAGAAGTTATTTGTCTATGTTACAGAGGTGTTTGCAAATTTGCATGTGCAAGGCAAGCATTTCGGTGTTGGACTGCCCTTGTGGGTGGGACCCGACTGATATACAAGTGGGTATTTTCTCCTCTTTGAAGGGTGCCGTGAGCTACAACGTAGCTGTAGACCCTCCTGAGTGGAAGAAATTCCATAGAACAGGGTATTTGACCCAGGTTAGTTCTCAGTAGAGGAGGGCTTCCACACTCTTGTTTAGCTTCTCATTTTCCACAGATCATCCCCCCAACCAACCCCTTAGCCCTTACCTGTGGCAGTTTTGTCAGGAAACCTTCCACCAAAGCCAACACATTAACACTCCTTGAGCCCTCATCTTCTCCGGCACCTGCATCAGCCACCAATTTGATGCAGTAGAAGACCCAAGGAATCTCATTCACTGTGAACAAGACATCTCCGCAATAATGCACTTTAATACCCCTGGAGTAGGTGTCACCCCAAATACAATATTCATCCTCAAGCACAACAACGCCATCCTCCGCAGCAGGCATAAAACCCACCTGTCTTGCCCGTTCACCAATACACCCACACTCTCATTGTCCATCACAAATGTCACGTTCCTCTTCTGTCATTTCCTGTCCCACAATTTAGGAGGCCAATAGTATAAGGAAAAATTAAAGAAAAGCAATGCTATGTTTCCTTTCTTGCTGCTCTGCTGGACATCCTTCGGCGCAACACCTCCATAGCAAATACCTAGGTCCATGGACCCTGCCACATCTGAAAATTACTCCACTGTCCTTTAAATGAGCCCTTTAGACAGGCACTTCCACGCCCTGGTATAATCCTTCAAAATGTGACATCAAGCTTTCAAAGTCTTGCTGATTCTTGTTGTCATTCTGATGTCTATGTCCCCTGGCAGATCCACGCAAGCTGTCTGCAGAAAGGCCAATGTGGTACCGCTAGTTTAATGGTGAAGGTAAGGTGCCACAAAAGGTGCCACTCCTTATGCGCCTCACATTTATTTTAGAATAGTCATTTCAATCCCAATAAGCTTATTACCTTGGCCAGCTTGTCCACCGTCAGCTTCAATTCCATTATCAATTAGTCCAATTTGACCCCCTCGGAGGTCACCCGTACTACTGCTAGACCGTCTCCCCCCTCTACAGCCAGCAGGATGCGCAAGAACCCTGCCCTCTCCTGATAGCCACTAAGCAGACAGGTGCATTCATCTCATTGTGCACACCTGGCCCCCATTAAAAGTGATATCAATTATAAAGAACCTGATCGGAGTCAGCCCATTTCGTCAATATTTTTCCAACAAAGTGCTAAGTCAAGGCATGCACCACTGAACACACCATCGGCAAAGTATTGTCGATGTAAAACTGTCCGACGAGTTTATTTAATATATTTTTTATAAAGCACAAACAAAATAAAATATATCAGAGCGCTGTACATAGTATCAAAACAGATAAAAATACATCTAGCTATATAAAAGCCCAAATGTGTTTGTGGCAGTATTTGTGGTTATTCCTTATACAATTCCACACTGTTTCACCAATCTGCACCAAATTTTGCATACTTACCTGTCAGGACCCTCCTTCCATTACTAGCTACACCCCACCTCTTTCCCCGGATTTCAGCACCTTCACAGTCCCGACACGAGGAATAAAACTCTGAGGTCCAGAGCCTAGGATCAGATTCAGAATATGCTTTCAGGCACAGTTACTGAGTACAACTCAATCAATACGGTGGTGGATGCCAAGAAAGGCATAAACTATCCAACAGAATTCCCCAACTCACTCGACCCCCCCGGAATGCCATCACAACACCTTTGACTGAAAGTTGTCACCCATCATGCTGCTTCGCAATCTCGACCCACCTAGGCTGTGTAATGGCACAAGGCTATGCATTAAAAAATTGTTGCCCAACGTAATTGAAGCAAATGTGTTCACCGGGAAGGGAAACAAAAAAATGCTGTTTATAAACAAGCCTTACAATGAACATGTACTTTAGTATTATTTTAGGTCCATAAGTGTCGGCACCGTCGCATCGTGCTGCTGGGAAATCTTCATGTTGTTCATACGTACAGTTATACATGTCAGAATTACTTTTTAAGAAGAACAATAATACATTGTGTTGTGTAGTCTTTATAAGAAAACATGTTTAAAATGAGAAATAATGGAAAAATGTAGTGAATTCTTCTTTCACCTTTCTTATGGAGACTTTCCGAAAAGCGTGAAGCTACCTTAAGATATTTCGAACAAATAGTACCTATAGGAGAATAAAATCCCAGGCAACACTGGGTATATCAGCTACTATAAAATACAATCAAATTATATAAGCAACTTCCATAAAATCCTTACAAAACACAAAAACCCTCCTAAGCCCACAGATCAACTCCCCAGATCAATAATTAACATCGAAAAAAAGGTGCATCCAATGATAAAAAAAAAACTCCACTCATGCTAACTTGTTAAAAATTGACAATTGGCTGGATCCCCAGAGAAGGGAAATAGTGCAGGTGCACAGACTGCCGTCTGAATGCCCACTTGATGTCATTTCACGCCCTCCCTCACATTTCCTCACCAGTCCAATCGCCTCCTCCATGCTAGAAGAAGAAACGCACAGTCCCTTTGATCGATTACCCTTCCAGACATGAAAATGGATACATTCACCTTCCTGTCATGATTGAAGATAAATCAACCTGAACTCCACTGCTTTCACTCTTGGGAATTAGCCCCATTGGCAACATCATTGGATCTGGTAGCGGTACTGTCGAGACTGGCCCGCCATTCTCCTCTCTGATACCTCTCTCTTCAAGAGCATGTCTACTAGACTGCTGTGTCCTTGCAATGAAAATAACATTCTCAAAATCTTGCATAGGGCCCTAAACCCCTCTCTGAAACCGTGACTGTTACTGGTAGCCGCCCTGTCTGGGAATCGGTTCAGTTGCTCCCACCGTTAATCTTCCTTAACCACAGTATAAAGCCACTTGTTGTTACCAAGCCATTCTAGCCCTTTACCTGCCCGGCCACACTGAATACCCCACCCTTCATATCTCCCACAAGGCCATTCACATGACTTTAACTCCTTCTGTATAATCCCCTTCATCCTCTAAAGACTCGTTCAACTCCCTACTGACCTTCGCAGGATACCTATGCCATTGCTGTCCCACATCACTGAAGGCACCCTGCTTCGACCTGAACGGTTGAACTGCCATCACTATTTAGCCACACATTTCTACTTGGCAACAATTTATTCAGCCAATCCGGCCACTTCCTTGTCCATAGCATATTCACCTATGCCCTGACCAGTACCCCACATCTGTTGTTGGCTCTCTGGTGCCGCTCAATGGAACACCAACCATTGGTGATGGTGGTACTCTATCCACACCTTCCACTGCAACGTCTGCAAGGAACTCGCCAATCCACTTGCAGTCTCCACCTCTCTCCTTCCTTGACTGGACCTCTGCGCCGCCTTGGCCTCCCACTTCACGTCCAAAACCCAGGACATCCTGCCGCAATCTCCTCCCCCCATCTCCTCTCCCACTCCTAATCCCCTGCCTCCCTTGGCCCCCCTCCTCACACCTCCTCACTCTCCTCCCTCCTGCCCATAACACCGGACGAGGTCTCTAAAGTGGTCCACTCTATGAAGGCCTCCTCTAAACAGGTGCACCCCTGCTCCTCCAGAACCATTAAGGACAACCTCTCCTCTCTTGCCCCGGCCCATGCAGACTTCTGCAACCACTCCTTCGCCTCTGGCTCTTTCCCTCTATCCCTCAAACACTCCCCTGTGCACCCTCTCTTAAAAAAGACATCTGGTGACCCCTCCTGCCCGGCTAACTATCGCACTATCTCTATTACCCCCTTCCTGGGTAAACTCATGCAAAAGTTGGTCCTCCCCCAATTGACCCTCCAAACTGATCATGTTAGCTGCCTTCATGACCACCAATCTGGATTCTGGGCATCCAGAGGCACGGAAACTGCTCTCCTGAACACCCGTGAAACCATGCTCGCAAATATCGACTCCCACTCTCCTGCTGTTCTCATTCTCCTTGATCTCTCTTCTGCCTTTGGCACGGTCAACCATTCCATCCTCATAAAGCGACTCCGTGACACCCTCGGTATCACTGGCCGGGCACTGGACTGGCTGACCTCTTTCCGCACTAACGCCCTTCCCAGCTGCAATTGGGCCCTTTCTCCTCCTCCACCACCCTCTCTACCTGTGGTGTCCCCTAGGGCTCTATCCTAGCTTTTCAATTAGTATCTCGCCCCTGTTGCTCATCTGATCACCTCCTTCTATCCTAATTTCCAGTGTTATGCTGATGACACACAGCTTTCCTTCAAACTTCCCTCTACTTACCCTCTTCCTCCTCTCATCCCCGACTGTCTGTCCGCCATTCAGGCATGGTGTTCAGCGAACAATCTCTGTCTCAATGCCAGTAAGACGGGTATCTTCCTCATCGGGACACCTGTGCCCTCTTTTCTTCCTACCCTTTGGCCACCCTCTTAGGGCCCTCTAACCCCACCATCCCGTGAGGCCAAAAACCTCGGGGTCATCTACGACTCTGCTCTCTCCTTCACCCCTCACATCATGGACCTCACCAAAAAGTCCCACTTCTAGCTCCAACTCCTCAGAGGTATTCTTCCTTTTCTCACCTTCCCCCAGAAGCTCAATGTCTCCAGAGCTCTGATGCTTTCCAGGCTGGACTACTGCAACAGCCTCCTTCTCAATCTCCCTCTCTCCTCTCTCCGCCCCATCCAGCTAATCCAGAATAAGGCTGCAAGATTTATCCTTGGCCTTAAGCCCAGGGACCATATCTCTCCTAAAATCTCTCCACTGGCTCCCGGTGGCTGCAAGGATCAAATTCAAGACCCTCTGCTTCGTCAACAAGGGCTTCTGGGGCCTGGGATCATGCTATCTCAAACTTTCCCTCCCTAAATACTCCCCTGGTAGAGCCCTACGCTCCTCTAATTCCAACTCTCTGACTGTCAAACGTTTCTCTAAGCAGAGAGTGGGGGGCAGATCTCTCTCTGCTGCTGGTGCCTCCCTTTGAAACAGCCTCCCTGCCCCTCTCAGATTTGAACCAGACCTCCTTAAGTTCTGGAAAGTGCGCAAATCTCTGCTCTAATCTACCTTTTTCCGTCTTCCCCTCTTGCCCTTCCTTGCTAATCACCCCACTGCCGCTGTGACCGGTGGCCTGATCCTTATGAACCCCACAGGATATCAGGCCCTTCCTCCCAGTCATTACCAGCACCCCTCCCCCTTTGCATTGCCCTGTGGGCCCCGGCCTCGTGGCTCCACATACCACCCTTGAGAGCTGCCTGGACACTGGCACTTAGCCTGAGGTGCTCCTCTTGTCTCCCGTTAGCACTTCCTTCTTGGGCCCTCCTTCAGCACGTGTCCACTCTTCTGATTCTCCTTCTATCCCCCTCCCCTGCACTTCTCTTCAATGCACTGGCGCAGCGAATGCCACAAGGCCCAGTAGGACCACAATTGTATATATGTATTATTGTTGCTTTTTTGTTTCTTGCCACTTTTATTATTTTCCCTGCTCCTTTCCCATTTAGCCTTGTGACACTTTGAAACACAATTCTGTTGTATAAAGCGCCTTACAAATGATCTTGTGGAAATATTGCCTTATCCTCTCCATCTTCCGTTAACACTACCCTTTCTACTACTCTGTTACCGCCTCGCTGATTCCCTCCATCATACGTCCATCCTCCACTGCACCCAACCAGTCACCTTCAGCAGATGCTTTGCCCATGCACCTCCTCAGTGTCACCCCATTGATTCTCTTCTTTCCAAAGGGATACGCTCTCCAGTTGTCTGTGCCTGCATCACTTTTCTGCTCCGAGCCCTACTGGGCAGGCTTGTGTGCTGGCACTTGTAACAGGCCTAATCTGCACCACTGTTTTCTTGTCACCCCTTTCTCCTTCTGTCATCTGCCCGGACACCACAGTCAATCCCCTTTCATCCCTCGATAGTCACGTCAGGATTCTTACCCTCTTGGGATACTCACAGGCCAACCTAAACCTACACCCCAGCCAAATCCTCCTTTCTAGCTGGTCTGCTCTCCACCCGCCCACTCCCCATCTACCACAACCTTTCTGCCCGAGGCCGTAAGCACAGAAGCGATGTCCACTATCTCACCCAGAGACAAAGCTCTGTGGCGAGCGGCCATTCTTTTCAAAAACTGCTGCAAGAGAGCAGGGTGCTCTTCCTGTGCAGCACCTTGGCAAGTGAGGGTCAACTTCCGGCCAATCAGATGGGGTGGAGAAGAGGCATTGCTAGGGGTGGTCTTTTGGTTGTAGCCCCGGATAGAAGCTCAGGGGCTACAACCAAAAGGCTGGCTAGCCCCCAGTCCCGACAATCCCGCCATTAGCGTAGCCCCAGATCTTTTCCAGACCTAACAACACCCCTGGTGCGGAGCCTTGTACGCCGCTGAGTACATATGCGTCCCTCTGCAATGGCCCAGTGAGCGGAAGGGGAAGTATTTCCTTTAACGGAGCATCTTTGGCAGAGATTGTACTGACCTGGGTGCTTAGGTTCGGGGCTTACAGCCCGAACTGACCACAAGGGGCGATAAATACAAACTGGTGACCATTTAGTGACTTCTAATCAAATAGAAGTGCAGACAAGAAGTGCGCTCTCCATGACTCCAGGCTTATCCACTGAACTCTACATAAAAGCCACTACTTACTAGGGATGTAGCTTACAATGGGCCTCATCACGAGTTGGGCGGTAATGCTGCCGCCCCTATTAGCCCTACCGCCAAACCCCGGCACTATTAGCGCCAGATCACGGGTTTGGCAGAACGGTTAGTGCCCATTCCCCATTGGGCCCATTCGGGAATTCCTCATTCCCCATTGGGCCCAATGGGGAAAATTTGCGCCGGCGGTAATAGCGATGTAAATCGGCAAATTTGAAGCAGATTTCCCCCAGCTAAGAGCTGGGTGGAAATCCGCCAAAGCTATGATCTGGTGAACCCTTAAATGCGGAGGTAATATCGCTACCGCCGCATTTAAGGGTTACGGCCATAGTCGTGATGAGGCCCAATATATGGTAGGGAAAAGTGACCTTAAACTCTCAGGAATGGAGGGATATTTGGCTGTGAGGAGGTGAATCAGAACATTTGCCACAATTCTGTCCACCGAAAAATTGAAAACCCACTATTAAGTTGGGTTATATATTTCGTATAGAAAAGAGTTAAAATTGGGCTGCCTCCCCCCCTTCTATTGGAAGGCATACGTCAGACACCCCTCGCCCTATGGGCTCTTGTGCTTTACAACGCCTCCCAGACCACTCAATGGGATCTGATCACACACTAGGCACCAATGAAACCCGGGAGTTGTGACTCATTCAGGTCCCTACGTATAATGCAAAGGAACTAGAAGAAATGGCCAAAAACAGCCATGTTAAATCTGCTTCCGTTCTCAGTCATTCACTGATTAACTGCTTGATTGCCATGTGATGTCTCCCGCACTGTATGGAGGGTGAGCTGTTGAAATTGCTCCACACCTCCCGGCACACCCTCCCATAAAAGTCTCACAAATCACAGAGCAGTCAGATAGTCTTAAATGCTATCCATGCATATGGCATCCTGCTGATTTGCTTTTTGAGTAATTCAATACAGAGCTTAACAATCAAGCTCGCCCATAAGTTTGGTAACAGAAGGAAGCTTAGTTGTATTACTTCCCCCTCTTTTCCTGCCGCCCCATTGTCTTGTCTTTGATGGTTGTTCTTTTGTGTGAATGTCACGGCACCCCGATGCCTGCGGGCTTTCGGCACCTAACAAACAAACAAATAAATAAATAAATAATTCTGCGATTGGATGGATGTCGATTGGTATCCTTGTTGTGATGGTGCTGAGCATGTTACGGTTCGCTCCGTGAGCGTCCACGTGAGGTCCACGTGCACACATGCCCACACACATTCACACCTGGGACCATTATCAGACTAACAAAAGGATTTTCCCACGCATGCACAGAATTCCGCAGACCCCTGCAAGCCCCAGGAGGAGTGGATAACTTTCATGCATGCAGCGCCACGAACTGCAGCTAGGCAGGGCCCGCCTAGGCCCCATGCACCTACCGGGGTACACCCGATCCTGGTGACATCAGGGTCCAACAACTGGGGAATGAAGAAGCGATCGGGAACACAGAAGAGGCGGCCCCTCTACCCTTTGTTTCCAACCCCCCAGAAACCGAATGACCAGCTGGGATAATACGACCTACGTCAGTCCCCATACCAAAATTTGAGATGTTGGGGGCACCATTGTCTGGGCATAACGTGCTCAATGGAAGTAGAACACCTGGAACTACATTTTGTCTCCACCAAAGAAAGAGATGACGAGGCAACAAGGACAGCAATGCAGGCATTCAGGTGCATACAATCTTCAAGACCCCACCTCGCCAAACAACGCCTAGAGAGAGAAGAGCGAAGAGAATCCTGGCAAAATTCTTGAACCCTCATGTCAATGCAAACCTCAAACGATGTCAGCCAGGCACGCACGTGCCCAGGGGGCCCACTGATGCCTTCCACACGCAATTGTGGCACTTGGCATCTACATGCAGCCTAGTGGATCAGAGGGTTGAGGTGCAAACACAGCCAATACTAGGGTACTACTCCAACAAACTCAAAAGAGACATAGCACTCGAGTCAGACCTTTCCCCTACAGCTTATATTGCAGCTGGGTCACTCAAACAAGATGATAGGGAGAGACCAGTCCAGTCAAATCCCAAAGAAGCAACACCACAAGCGTCACATCGAAAGGCTCCAAGGTATGTGACTATTGTGGCGTGAACCTGCCACACAGCAGCGGCTGCCCCGCCAGAGGAACAGAATGCTCAACATGTGGTTGTCTCAATCATTTGGGATCAGGGATTATTCAACCCAGACAAAGGCCAGCGGGCAATGAAGGCAAAAGGCGCATCAGGTGGATGTCATGACCAAGGGGGACCCTGATGACTTGGATGAGGACTATGAGGTCTTCCTGATTTCAGTTTTCGGACACAAGTCTTGGGCACACTGGTGCAGAATATGTATCCCAGAGATACCCATGATGCCCCTCACCCATGCAGGAGCCTCTGTCAACATGAGGAACAGTTCACAGTTTGCAATATTGAAGCTCTGACCTCAAGTGAGGCCTACCAAGTTTAGAGGTTTGTGCAAGGCAGGGAAGAACCAACCCTTCTTGCAGGAATGACCAGGACAATTATCCAACATGCCGAAGTCAAAATTGCAGGGAACCAGGAAGCTATCAAGAGGAGAGATCTTCATGCTTCCTGACGGCATGTGCGCTTGCACAGCAATAACAGGTACCAGGGAGCTATCAGTAGCAGAGATCTTCCTGGTCCCTGAGGGCATGTGCGCTCGCACGTCAATAGCAGGAACCAGTAAGCTCTCAGTAGCAGAGATCTTCCTGTTCCCTGAGGTCATGAGTTCTCGCACAGCAATAACAGGAACCACAAAGCTCTCAGAAGTAGAGATCTTCTTGGTTCCTCGGGGCATGTGCGCTCTCATTGCAGTAAGAGGAACCAGCAAGCTCTCATGAGCAAAGATCTTCCTGGTTCCTGAGGGCATGTGCACTCGCAAAGAAATAACAGGAATCAGGAAGCACTCCGGAGGAGAAATCTTCATGTGCGCAAGACTGGAACGTCTCCTGACTGCTGCTCAGAGAGGCCAAATTGTGCTGGGAGATGTGGGAGCACCTCATAGGCGCATTTACGCCTGCAATACCTCAGGCTGCATCCCCAATTGGTCATGCAAGGCTGGTGAAGCAAAACGCCTGGCTAACTATTGCCCAATCTCCATAATTCCTTTCCTGGGCAAACTCCTGGAAAAGCTGTGTTAAGGTGGACTCCCAGGCAGGCAGAGCCTTTGCTAGGAGGCCGCAGATGCCAAACTCATAGAAGGCCTAACTCCTTCTCTTGCCCAAAAGAACGCAAGGTCCACACAAGTAGCAAGGTACAGCTGGGGCTTATTACAGCCAACAAACCACAGGGATTACATGCACAGAGGGATGTCCAGGCATATCTCGCTGCATTCTGGCTCCCAGGCCAGTTTTGTTGACGAGTGGCATCACAACTTGCGTCATGTTCCGGGCCCTCCTCCAAAACCTAACTCTACTCCGGATAGGTTCCCCTATAGGAGCCCATATATAAGTTAGTTTATTGGACCATGCTGTATCAGGTGTTAGGCTTGGACCATCCCCAAAACGTGCTACAAACTCATTGTTACAGTGTGCGGACTCCGTGATTGGTCAGTGATCCCAGCTAGCCACCCCTAGGGCTATAAATTCTGATTGGTTGAGCTGCGGGCCCCGAAGCCTGGGACAAACTCAGTTCCCAGCCCGCTAGACACCTTTTCACAGTGCATGTGCAACTATGTGTTTGTGATGTTCAACAATGTGTCTGCAGCATAATTGTGTGTAAACCATTACTGCCATGAGAGTGCTCCATTCCCCAATGCAGAACAGTAGCTTGAGTGTAACAAATTTGTTGCAACCATTGTCTGGTCCGTGGGATGGTTGGCTCTTCCCAGTCACCAAATCTTGGCTCCTCATCAGCTCGGCTGGTTCACATGCTTGGAGACCGCGTTTGTGAGCACAGGGGCGCTGAATTATTCTGTATTTGTCAGAGAACGTGCCTCTCCTGCAGTCAGTGTTACTTCAGTTCAGGGTGGGGAATGTCACTTGCAACATTGCGACCTTGGCAGTGGCTTTGTTCCCGCCACGGTGGTTCTGCTTGCACAGCGTTCTGTGTGGATTAAGGTTTCTCTAAGACGATCATGGCCTACTAGATTTTCTAAGCCATGGTCTGGCTTCTACTGTATGCGTCTTCCATAGTATTCATAGGTTAGTGCATCATGTCAGTCATGTCCCTTGAGTGCTCCTGCCATATGATAGGGTTATTGCATGCTAGCATCTGCAAGCATTTACACAAGCCCTTCTTACTTCTTGCATTCCTGCGTTGCTGCGGCAAGCCTAAATGTGCAGACAGTATGTATATGTCACTGTCCTCTAACTCATAGAGATGTATATGTGTGTTCTTCGTGTAGTTGGGTGTGTGTGTCCCGAATGCGCTGATGGCAGGTGTGCTTCCTGCCTGCATGTGCATGTAGCTATGTCGTCATAGTGTCTCTAACGACTTTAGGCATGGCTTCTCGGTGCTTTAGTCAATTCTGTCCATGTAGCTGTCTCCAGCTCCCTCCTGTGCGTCATCCTCCACTCTGTGTAGTGTACGTACTGCTCCTGGGTTGTAGGGTCTGGTGGAAGGGTATCTCTCGTGGTCATTGTCCAATTTGGGAGCAGTGGGAATTGGTGTGAGTTCATCTGATCGGCGGCCATATTGTCTTTGGTGCTTCTTCCGGTTAGAGGGTCTTCCGGGAAGGAAGGCATATTCTGGCCTTCCTGCTTCAGCTGACCATCTCCCAGTATAATCTTCACACTGAATCTGCTGTTTGTCTCCATGACCATCAGTTTGGTTTCAGAGCAGCCAGAAGCACGGAAACTGCTCTCCTGAACATCTGTGAAGACCTGCTCTCTAACCTTGATTCTAATCTCCCCTCTGTCCTCATCTTACTCGATCTCTCTTCTGCCTTTGACACAGTCAATCATGCCATCCTGCTCAATCGTCTTCATGATAACCTCGGTATCACCCATCAGGTCCTGGCCTGGCTGACCACATTCCTCTCTGATTGACCCTCCCATGTCCAACTTGGGTCCTTCCTTTTCTCTATCTCACTTTCTACCTGTGGTGTTCCGCAGGGGTCTAACCTCTCTCCCTGGCTGTTCAACCAATATCTGGCACCTCTCGCCCACTGCATTGCTGCTCTCTGCTCCAACTTTTAGTGCTATGCGGATGACACTCAGCTCGTTTTCAGGCTCCCCTCTGCCACCTCTTCTCCTTCTCTCATCTCTGACTGTCTGCCATCCAGGAATGGCGTATCACCAACGATCTCTGCCTTAATACCAGTAAGACGGAGATTCTCCTCATCGGCACACTTGCACCCTCCTTTCCTGTCACTCCCTGGCCTGCTCCCTTGGCCCTCTTTCTGCTCCCACCTGTGAGGCTAAGAACCTCAGGGTCATCTTTGACTCTACACTCTCCTTTTCTCCTCACATCTCTGACGTCTCTAAGAAGTCAAACTACCAAATGCACCACCTCAGAAGTATTCTTCCTTTCCTCTCCTTCCCCTAGAAGCGCACTGTCTCTAGAGATCTGGTTCTCTCTAGGCTGGACAACTGCAACAACCTCCTTCTAAATCTGCCTGCTTCTACTCTCCGTCCTCCGCAACTCATCCAGAACAGGACTGCGGGACTTGTCCTTGGCCTCAAAACCAGGGATCGTATCTCTTCAGTACTGAAATCTCTGCATTGGCTCCCATTGGCTGCAAGGATTGGGTTCAAGGCCCTCTGCATTGTCCCCAAGGCCTTCTGGGGCCTAGGTCCTCAATACATCCAACTTTCTTTTTGCAAATACCTTCCTCCTCAAGTCTTCGCTCCTCCACCTCCAACGCCCTGAGGGTCAGCTGCTTCTCCAAGCAATGAGTTGGTGGTAGATCTCTTTCTTCTGCTGGGGCCTCCCTCTGGAACAGCCTCCCTGCATCTCAGAAACTTTAGGAGAACCATCTCCGGTTCCGGTAGCACCTCAAGACCTTCCTCTTTGCTTCTGCCTTCTCTCTTCCTCTCCCCTGCTGATTTCCTGTCTGATACTGCACTGGTCACCTGGCTAACCTCTGATTTCGGGCCCAGGTCACTGCCCGCCCAGTTGCACACCCACACTGCCTCGCAGAAACCCTTGCACTTGGGCCTGTATCTGTAACCCTACAGTCCCCCTACCTGCACTTTTGGACACCTGCTGGCTGCACTTCTTGTTAGTGTTTTGAACCCATGTACAGCTCTGCCCCCCTCCCCTTACCCCTGCCACTTTTCTCCTCCCCCCCTCCCCTGCACTTGCACGATCTCATTGTCACTTGGCCTAGTAAGATCGTTGTCTCTATCCTCCCTCTGTTCCCCCTTCCTTGCCTTGCTGCGCCTTGAAACACTTGTGTATAGGCTCGTTACAAATGCCATATCATATATCAAGCCTTGTATGGCACAAGGACCTGCTTTTTGGGGAATTTATACTGTTAATGGGAAACCATATTTCCCTTTGACAGGTAAAAGAAGCACAGGAGCGCTTTCGCTAGGCTGGCTCTGTCTCGTCCATAATGGGCGACGGGCGGGCTGAAATCATGTTGACCATTACGGAGGAGCCGCCACTGCTATGAATACAACCTTGCAGCCACCTATAGGATCACCCAGAGAGTGCCCGTGCTCTTCGCCATCACTTTTCCTAGAGCTTCTGGTGGCCCGATCTGAGAGGGGCATGTTGTGGGTAGCCGACAGACGATGCCCCATTCTCTCACTCTGGCATCCGCTCTTCAAGAAGAGTCCCAACTTCCATGTCACATTCATTGATGTCCATTTTTCTCTTTCAGGAAATCACACAATGAAAACATCAGAGGATCCTCTTCCAGCTGAGCCTGCACAAGAACAAGAAGAGAAGCATGAAAAGAGAAAGGGAAAACTGATTAGGGCATGGTAAAAAGAAGAAGCCGGAGGCAAAGGTGAAAGAGGAGAGTAAGAAAAGGGCTATAGAAAAGGAAGGGGTCAGAGGGATAATGGTGGAAGAAAAAGGAGCAAGAAAGTGAGAAGGAAAGAAGAAAAAAGAGAGGGCTTAGGAAGTGTTAAAAGAGCAGAAAATGAAAGAAGGAAGAAAGGTGAAGAGGAGTCAAGGAAAAGAAAGAAGGAAGTAAATGAAGGAAGAAAGGTGAAGAGGAGTCAAGGAAAAGGAAGACGGAAGTAAATGAAAGAAGGAAGAAAGGTGAAGAGGAGTCAAGGAAAAGGAAGCAGGAAGTAAATGAAAGAAGGAAAAAAGGTGAAGAGGAGTCAAGGAAAAGGAAGAAGGAAGTAAATGAAAGAAGTAAGAAAGGTGAAGAGGAGTCAAGGAAAAGGAAGCAGGAAGTCAATTAGAGCCGAGATCTAGAAGCACTTGCCCAATATTATTAGTGATTTATTTTAAAACTGTTTTAATTCCTTCGTATGATTTTGGAAAGAAAATACAGTCTTGTAATTTACGGAATAAAAATGACGTTTAAAGAATATTCAACCAGAATACAGTTGTCCTTCTTTTAACCTTTTAATCAGAGCATGGTAAAGCAAATTGCTGGCATTTTGGTGAGACCTAGTGAAGCAACATGAACTGTGCCCTCTGCTTCAGCTGCACCCGCCCCACTTCTCTCAGCCTTGCCCTGGCCATGGGTGAAGGTGCAGCCTCCCATAGTGGAGGGGCCAGAGCAGAACTCGGCTCAGTGCTCCAGAAGGCGGCGCCTTCCTCCCCAATGGGCCCTGGGGCCTGCCAGGCCGCACACACAGCATGGGCGCGTGGCTTGCCTACGCTTTCGCTGAAAAGCCTGCCTCCCGGTGGGTGGGGCATTGTGGGCACCGCAAAGCCATTCTACCAGCCCCGCCCCCGTAAATGCCAACCCCTTCCCTCAGGCACGCCTTCTCTAACGCCAGTTTGGAGGATCAAGACATGCAGGGGCTAAGTGAGCCCTGGGGCCAGTAAGTGAGCAGCTGATTTCAATCCTTGCCAGTGTGTTGAGTAACTGGCCTCTTCATGGCAACACTTGCCAACAGTGCCAGGACTTGGACACTTCTTGGGAATGCCTGGTGATGGAGGTGGGGGTTGGGGTACCTGAGCAGCTAATGGCAATCCTTGGCAATTAGCCACCTACCTGGCATTTGCATCTGAAATGGCACAAGAATGCCTTGTGTCTTCAGGGGTCAAATCCCCATGCTTTTTAGTCAGCAAACAACGCTCTTTGGTTGCTGACTAAAAAGCATGGGGATTTGACCCCTGAATACACACAAGCTATTCAGCTACAGACCGCCCATACAGTCCTAAAGTTTAACACCCATTGGAGGGGAAATTTTCTGATTGCTTCATACATTAATCTGTTCATTACTTATTTGGAATCACGCCTTGAAAACGACCTGAAAGGTCGAAACGTGTGTCAGCTGTGTAGAAACTAATAAACTGGGATCTGAAGCCAAATTCATTGTTTTATGGACTTGAACAAGAATTTTTGGAGATCTGCGCACTGAACCTATACTTCCATTACCATTCTCAGTTGAGGAAACACTCTGGCAACAGGTCGGGTACCCGGTGAGTTGCTTGCAATTCTCGGCAATGTGGAGGGTACTTGGGCATTTGAGGCCAGTCTTTTTGCAATAGCGAAACTACCTGGGCAATACATTCCGGTGGGACTGATAACCGGCAATGTGTGCCCTTTTGACACTTAATGGCACACTCTATATATTGGGCAAGTGCATGGCTGCTTGATGGTCCTCCCTGGCATCATTGCAAGAACCTGGCATTTGTCGGTGATCCCTGGCTAGGCAGCAAGTACCTGATCAGTGGATGGCGTTGCCTGGCAATGGGATTCATACTTAGGCATTTGGTTGGTATTTTTTGGCAGTAGGACAAGTCTCAAAACCTTTCATAGCAATACCAGTCAAGGGCCAGGCACCTCCTGATGACAATTCATGCCAGTCCCAGAGAATGCAATGGGAATCATTTGCAGAAGGGGCAGTGCTCAGGCATGTCATGGCATTACTTGTGAATGGGGCGATTAATCTTGTATTTGGGCAGCGGAGAAGCATCCTTGGAATCACAAAGGCAGTTGAGAGAAATGGCTGCTGTGCAAGAACATGAGTCCCTGGCAACAGTGAAAGCACCTGGGCATTTGCTGCCAATATCTGCACGTGTGGACTGTAAGGACATTTCAGACATTACAGGCGCCATTACCCGTGTACCTTCCATAGGAGCCGGTGGCGTAGAAGTGCCTTCTTGAAAGTAGTCCTTGGCAACAGGGCACACGCATAGACATTGGGTGAATAACAATCCCTGGAAGAGGGTGTGAACAGGAGCAGCTCATGGCAATCCTTAGCAATGAGGCAAAGGCCTGTGCCTTTGATTTGGGATGTGAAGGAGGCATGGGCGTCTGATGGTCAACCTTGGGGGGCGGAGGGGGGGGGGGGGGGGTTATGCATGAGCCAGTGTTGGCAATTCACAGCAGTGAGGCATGTAGTTCATGGCAACTCCTTGTGGGTGGGTGAGTACCTGGTCCTGTCATGGTGACTCCGGTCAGTGGGGTGAGCAGCTGGACATGTTATGAACCTCTGGGGAAATCTGTGAGCACGTGGGCGTTTAATGAGAATGCCTGTCAATCGCTGAGCCAATGGCCTATTGTTGACAGGCTCCACCCTTGGTGAGGTTACATGGAAAGGTGATGGACCTCCCTGGCAGTGTTCGCCTGGCATGTGATGCCAGTACCTCATCATTTGATGACACTATCTGGCAACGGGTTTTGTTTCATTGCATTTGTTGATAATACAGGGCCAGAGAGCGACGTTTTTGGATATCACTTATGTATTGGCCTTGTTCGCTCTATCACGTATGGATAATGTTGCTGGCAGGGCTCCAATCCATCTTAGATACTGACCATGCACAAAATTAGGGCAAAATTGGATTTTTGGTGGTTCTGCGTTCCCATTTTAGAGGGCTCCAAATTCTCAGAACATTTTGGTGTTTCGAGGCCCTTATACTGAAGTCCCCCTGCTTCTGCAACCCTTTTTAATTATGGCTATTAGGTGGGGCTGGAACTATTGTATTGCAGTACAGCTGGGAAAGAGATGACAGGTGAGGAGGGGCACAAAGCTTGCAGGTGTTGTTTGGTACTTGCACACCCATTTATGCTCCATAACTATGCTGATCCCTATGGCAATTCCCTCCAACTCCCTGTACCTCCCAGTCCCGCCTTGTCTCGGGAGGATAGCTCAAGGGCAACGTGCTCGTTTTGGAAGCAAAACGACACGGAGCAACACAGGTTCGATCCCCGGGTCTCCGCTTAGAAACCTCTAGGTATCAAGCGCGTTACAAATAACCTATCAATACACATCCTCCTGGGATCACTTTCAGCTAACTCTTTCAAGCAGTGACATCAAACCTTGGCCTGGCAGTATTTTAAACTAGTCGGCTTTGAGTCAGTGGCTACATTGCGGCACTGAACAAGCTCGTTGTGACGTAAAAAGTCATAACCAAGTGTGACATCAGCCACTTGATTTAGAACTGCTCCTTGCACTGATTTCATGTTAAAAACACGCGTTGACAAAGCCAGTAGTTTCGTCTTCTGCATAGGTATGAGATAGGCCTTTGAGAGGCATTGCTATCATATTAACACACAAAGGGGGGCCCCTAAATGAACCACTTACATTGATGATTCAACGAGGCCTGGTCCTAGTTAGGGCCCGGTCTTAGTAGAGAAACTTCAAATGAATCTATTAGACAGCACACCAATTAATAAAACGCGTAATTATTTATTTTGTAGGCCCATGGGTCCTACAACATAGCACATGAAAAATATATATTTAATCTGTTTTCAATTACACAGATAAAACAAACACTTTAATAAGTGTGCAAAGTATCAAAAACCATAGATCCCCACTTGAGACCCAGCACCCAGACCTAACATTGCATGTCAACTGGTTAATCATACAGCCAATGACACAAATTCATGTTAGTTTACAAAAAGTCAAAAAGTCAAAAAGTCAAAAACCAAAAGAACATATCTCTTTTGTAAAGGGTGGGTGACAGTGCGGGTTTATAAACACGGGAAAGGCTGTAGATATAGGTCAAACCAATTCATAGATGCACAGTCCTAATCCTCTACTCCTGGCCCTACTCCAACTAATATCTCAGCAAATGCAATGTATGCCAATACTACGTGTTTGATACATGAAGCAGAAAACATTTAGAACCAGATACGCATCCCAGGTTTTTCCCCTGCTTATAAAACCTCACTGTCACCCACCTTTTACAAATGAGATCGGTTCTTTTGGTTTTTGACTTTTTGTAAACTCACGTAGGGATCTATGGTTTTTGATACTTTCCACACTTAAAGTGTTTGTTTTATCTGTGAAATTGAAAACAGATTAAATATATATTTTGTACTGTGCTATGTTGTAGGACCCATGGGCTTACGAAATAAATAATTATGTTTTTTATTCATTGGTGTGCTGTCTAATAGATTCATTTGAAGTGTCTCTGTTTAGGCCATGCCCTAGCTAGGACCAGGCCTCATTGAATCATCAATTTAAGTGGTTCATTTAGGGGATCCCCTTTGTGTGTTAATTACTGTACTCATTTTGCCCCTGGATGCCTTTTGAGTTTTTCCCTTTTGAGAGAAGTGCTATCACATTCCCTGGTCTTCACACCATGTTCCGCCTGTAAGTATTTTATGGCAAGGTAGTAGTATTGTGGCAGTGCCTGCAACCTGCCTAACCCATGCCTACAATAAAACGACAACTGTTGGCGTTTACTAATGCTCGTTTACCATATTATGCTAACCCATATGACTCCCAGGACAGGTGTGTCTTTTCAGTCCTCCTGTCTTTCTCTCCTAGTGTTAGCTCCGGTTCCCATGTATTGATCCCGTATGATCTGCTTCCCTCGCTGTATACTTCAAAAGCGCCCCTTTGCTTCGCAAAGCTAGGGCCGAGCTCAATAAGGACCCTAATAATTGTTAACTAAGGGTGCATCTGATTGAACTGCATTAATGGCCAACACACCTTCTTGGAAGCCATTGGGGTACTAATATATGTTTTATAGTCCTTGATCACGGCCACCATGTATTCGGGCCCTTTCTTTGTTTGGGGAAACCATGAAGCAGGCCAAAACGGGTCAATGTGCAAACAGGGGTTCATCTTAGCCAAGCCCTGCACTGTCTGTTGTGGTTTGTACTGGTTTAGACTGATTACTGGTCCTAGACAGGCCAATACATATACTGTATGTGTGGACTTGGGTTTATAATTTTGTTTGCCACCCTGAATGACTGCCCATCAGCACCTTGGTCGAGTGCCCTGGTGTGTGACTGGAGTGCTGTCCTCGGCCAGCCCATAAGTGTTTGTGTATATCTAGGGTAGACATTGACCCACCCCAATTCAACTGGGATTTCTGCAGGTTTCACTTACTAGGAACTTTGCCACAAAGCTGTACTACTGAAAATCTGGGACCGGATTTGGGGATACAGACAGGGTTTTGTATCCCAACCCCTTTGCCATCTTGGGCTGTCCTTGTCCCTCCTCCCCCCATGGTCCTCCTCACTGGCTGGGCTGGGACTCCCGTGCTGCGATCAGAGCTGGGCTGTTTTATTGCCGGACTCCTGAATTATGACCTTGATCGCCCACATTGGAAGCTGTCATTGTCCAGAAGGGAGGCAGGACACTACAACTCTACCTCTGCTATTTGTCTGGGCCATTTGTGACACCTCCATTGCCATTTCCTTCATGGGAATATGTTCTGCTGGCTTGCTGCCCATAAGTGGCTGTCAAATCTGCTTGTCAGGCTCCTCATCTTCTATGAGCCATCACTGCCCATTGCTTTCTCTTCTGGTTTGCGGGTTCCATTCCTGAGAAGGCCATTTGTTCTTTTAGTTTGTCGAGGTTGTTGCTGATCTGGGGTGCAAGTCCCTGGGTGTCTGGATCCTACGCCACCTGCAAAGGAAGACTACTTAGCCGGTTTTATAGCTGCTCCTGGGCCAAAGGTTTGCAAAGCTCCACTGTGAGTACTTACCGCTGGGACCTAGGTTGGTGGGTGTACCTTGAGACTTACCCTAAGGGGTCTGTGTGGCCTGGGTCATGGGTTTCTGCAGGTGCCCTCAGACGTCTGTAGGCCTGAATCCTGCCTTGATTACTTTCTTCCTAGTGCTTCTGGGTCTTGAATCTGGTACTGGAACTCCCCACGAGGGGTCTCTCTGGTGACCTCTGTGGTAGCCTGCTGCCTTTGGGGGTAGAATAGAGACTGCCCTAACTTTTCCGCATCTACAGACTCTGCCCTGATGATTCCTGTGGAATCTTTAAAGCTCACCTAAAGCTTTATTTGTAATTACCCTTCACAGATGTGGAGGGCACTTACCATTAGTCTTGCTATTGCACTCCTGTTTACAGAAAACGCCTTATTGTATAGCTGTTGGATATTACTGTAGTCATGTTCTAGGAGCATAAGCCTGATTGGGTCAGGTGCTATACGTCTAACTTAAAGCTAATGTTTGGTAGGCCTCTTGACTTGAGTGTTACGGTATTAGCTACGTTTTCTCCCTCTATATTCCGCATTTAATGGGTGTGTGCCTGTGTATAATGTATTTTGCTCTATGCTAAAGGTTTGCCATGTTGGGTCTTGAATAGGACTGTGTGAATGCATCTAGGCTCCTCCCCCTTAGTCAATGTGCGCAGTCCCCGTCCACCAGATAGTGGGTTTCACCTTAGTATTAGGAGTGGGCTGCATCTTCACTGGCCATTACTGATCATTACTGTTTTTGTACATGCACTGGGTTTTTACTATGTGTTATGTTTAACCCAAGAGCTTATTTGACAAAAATATATACATATATATGCAGTGTTTTTTTAAAAATAAGACAAAGTTACGATGATTTGATTTATTACAACAGAACTCTTGAAATTCAGAAGGTGTGGGAAGTGACAACCATCCTAACACTGAGATCCCCCATAGAAGTCCACATGATGTCATTTCTGATCTCACTGTTAATCCCTGCTCGGATGTCATGTATGTGCTCATTGGCTGAATAACAGCATGGCACTCTGAGTTAAGATGGTCGTCACTTCCTGCACCCTTGGAATTTCAATGCCTTTGTTGGGCTACACATTCTTCCAGGCCTTTGGCCGTGGCCACTGCACATATTGCACCAACTATTTAAAAAGAGGAAAAGTGACACAGCCCATACCTTCCTCCCCACTAAATAACCAGATCTGGCTGTGCCCTCTGTCCACACTGCAACTATTAGGCAATATCTTCCTCAGGACCCAGCCGTGAATGTTGCACCAACTGGTAAAGACAGTGTCCAGCTGCCAGGGCCCATATTCCCTTCCCTGGGAAGTTACCAGATGCCTTTGGCCGGGTTGCAACAATTAGGCAATGGGCCTCATTACGAGGTTGGAGGTAGCCTTGCCGGTAAAACCGTCCATACCGGCAAGAAAGTCTGACACCCGTGTATGGGCAATTACCGGGGTATTCCGGCCCAGCCGGACACGGTAATTGCCCTTTTCAGGGTGCCGAAACGGTACATCCCCATTCCCATTTGAGCCCCATACGGCTCAATGGGGATGGGGATGCCTATAGCACCGGCACTGTTCATAACAGTGCCAGTGCTACAGGCGTGCTGTGCTCGCGGGTGCCTTTCATTCCGCCAGGACAGACCTGACGGTATGAAAGGCACCCGCGGCACAACTCAGAGTTTTCGGGTCTGGATACAACAGGACCTGTGAGCTTACCTGTACTGTTGTGTCCGACTGGCAGCCTTGTAATGAGGCCCAATATATGGGCCCACTCCCCATGGCCACTCTACATATTGCACCAATTTGGCAAAAAGACTATGGCCATCAATAATGTCTTCCATTTTTGCCCCCTTCTTTTTAGTCATTTGATAAATTATCGTGCTAACAATCCATGGGTTCAGCGATGCAGAGTTCCATGCTCCCAGTAATGCAGTCTATGCCGATTTCTGGGGTAACAGCAAAACAATTGACTATTTAAAAGTCTTCCCCATTCCCGCTGCCACTCATCATGTGTTCATCTCGTCCTTTCTAGGTTTCTTCACAGTGAGCAGGCAGTCCACGTCTGGATGACCCTAGGAAACATAGGGTGACTAAACCCAATTCCTGTGAAACAATCAAAAATTAGTCATGGGCACCCCTCGTGTGAGAACGAACATGGCAAAAATGGCTTTGTTCGTTCTCATAGAGGGGCGCCCATGCTAATTTTTTTATTTTTTCAAGAGCCTTAGGTCTAGTCACCCTAAGTGTCCTAGGGTCATCCAGACGTGGACCCCTTGCTCACTGTGCTCAGAGAGGCACAGCTCCACCTCACTGATGGTGCCCAACAAGGCTGAAACACTTGTGCGGGGTTGCTTTTGGTACTCTTGTTCAGAAGAGAATTGCCATAACATTTCCGTGATGGACTGCCCATGTGGGCGGGACAAAGGATGATATGAAAATGGATATTTCCCATCTGTGAACGGTACAGTTAGCTCAAATGTGGCCGCGGACTCTAGAGTGGGTACCATCCCATAGAACAGGCCATTTCTGCCATGTTCGTTCTCACAGAGGGGTGCCCATGACTAATTTTTCGATTTTTTTCAAGGGCTTTAGGTCGAGTCATCCTAAGTGTCCTAGGGTCATCCAGACGTGGACCGCTTGTTCACTGTGCGCAGAGAGGCACAGATCCACCTCACTGATGATGCCTGTGATGCTGGAAATGCATTGGAGGGACAGGGCCTCCCTGTCCTTGTCCTGTAGTCCTTTTTCATTTGTGTTATGTATTGTTTTCTTCCCAGGAGTCCATGTAGGTCTCCTGGCAGTGCAACTCTTCCTGTTTTTGGTTTGGTGTACATACCCATGGGATACCCATATGGCACCCATGGGTGGCGATGCAACCCTGTGCCCCTAGTGTATGTTTTTGGGCACCTGTGTGTGGCCCACAGAGCAGGGTATGGGCTGGTGGCAGCTCCATGCTGAATTTGACAGGTGCTCTGAGTATCCTCCATTTTGGGATACCCAGGCCCTGCCACTGAAATCAGTTGATTCCTGATAGGAAACAAGATGGCCCCTGTGGCCTCTTGCTTTCTATTGCCTGTTACCTTGTTTTCCCAAAGTCCTGGGAAGCCCTGACTCTGTTCCTTCCCCCTGACTGGCTGTTGGGTGGAAGTTCCATATATGGTGTTGTTGTGAAGTCCAGGCCAGACTGTCTGGAGCCTTCCCAGTGACTTATGTTGTGGGTACACCCCATGGGTGGGACCTGGGTGAATGGAGTGTGTGACCAATATGCACTTCATGTTGTGGATGTCTGGTTTCTGGTGTTTGACACAAAGACTGAGACAGCCCTGCCCGAAACTGGTATGAATGCAGTGTGTAGTGTTGAATGGCTGGGTACTTGTCCCAATACACATTCCTTGTTGTGAGTGTGTGAGAGGGAGGAGTATAGCCTGAATGCACTGTATGCCTGATTGGCTGACTGACTGCATGAATGCCCTTCTGTATGATTGGCTGCTGAGTGTGACCCAGCAGTGTGGATGAGAGACAGAAAAGTATATCTGGGGACCTCTCACCCTTGTAAATTGTTCAGAAGCTGAAGTTGAAACTGATGCTTACTCTCAAAGCCGAGCCTGAAGAAGGTTGACTGCTGTCTCCCTTCGCTGAATCCCTCTTGCCGTGCTCTGAGGGACCATTGAGCGCCGCTAACCTTCGACAAAGCGCTCTGGAAGTCAGACTCTCGAAAGGCTGCCGACCGGAGACTGGGACGAAGATCAGCACCGGACATTCCGTCCACCACCGTCGACCAGGGTTCGCAAGTTTGCTGTAACCGCTGGAGGCCCGTCGAAGCTGTGTTGCCCAGAAGAGGGGACCGCTTGATGCCGAGCCGCCGAAGACCGGAGCTGCACGCTCCTTTGCCTAAGACTTTCGATTCACGGACGCCCTTGTCCGCACCGACGCCCGTCTTATCCCGCCGGAGAAGGGCAGGCCATCGATGCGCCCATGAGCATCTGCCGGTCAGTTTCCCAGCACCCAACGACCGTGGAGACGCCGGACAACTCGACGTCCTTGCTGGGCCACAGTTCTTCATAAACTCTTTGCGGTCCTGAACTATCGTCTTCGAGGTGCCCGCATGCCTCTTCTTTGCAGGACACCTTCGCTTCGTTGACGACGAGCACCGCTGGGACGGAAGCTGCCGCCCCAACGCCGAGTTCACTTTCTTCATGGGATCTCGACGATCCGTGACTCCTGCTTTAAAGGGAGCCGCTCAAGAAGGATCTGTCGACGACCCGACGTTGAACTCTGCAATTCAGGTACATTGGGGTGGAAGAAACATTATAGAAGGAAATAAGCCTTATAGAACAATATATGGACTGAGCTTGTGATACATCTTTGCTTTACAGGTTGCCCAGGTGGGGAGAGCTCCACACAGAACTGTGTCTACTTGGTAGGGGCCAGTATTCTGCCAATTGTTCTAACCAACCGCTTTCCTCCTATGTCTATTGTTGGTTGCCTTTATTAAGTAATCTGTGTGACATTTGACCAGAGTATAGTTCATGCACTTTAATGAGAATGATAATAATTGTGGTACCTCTTTAGGACTGTACATATTTGCCATTGTAGATATACTGAGCACAAAGTGAGTTATTGTGATTGTATATAACTTTGAACTTAATTATATAAAGACTGTGTTTTAACTAATACAGTGTGTGGACATTCCTTTGTGGGGGCTTGGGGACTACACTGTACATAAGAATCAGCCTGCATCACCTCCTGTGAAGCTAGGTCTTTATTGCTCGTCCATTGCTTCCAGTGGTCCCACTGAATAGAGAATCTTGGCTGGGGTCCTCTCTGCCTCTCCTCTACCATATAGAGAGCAGAAGTACAAACCCCCCCTCCAGTCTCTACAATGCCCAACAAGGCTGAAACACATGTATGGGGTTGCTGTTGGTACTCTTGTTCAGAAGGGAATTGCCATAGCATTTCAGTGCTGGACTGCCCATATGGGCGGGACAAAGACTGATATGCAAATGGCTATTTCACATCTGTGAAAGGTACAGTGAGCTAAAATGTGGTTGCGGACTCTAGAGTGAGTACCATCCCATAGAACATGCCATTTTTGCCATGTTTGTTCTCATAGAGGGCCGCCCATGACTAATATTTTGATTAGTACAGTAGTCGTTTGTCTGTTTCCATTTCCTTCCTCACTCTCCCCCTCCCTTATCTATGTCTTAGCTCTTGCACTATCTGAAATGTCATTAGGCCGAGTACGATAGTTAATTTCGTATCCTTGCTGTTCATTGCCTGTAAGAATGTCGTTGTATTTTCCCTTGTTCCCTCCCTTGCCTTGAAGCGCTTTGAAACACATTGTGTACAGGCGCTATATAAATAAACTATCATATCATGTCATCACTGTTTTTGCACTCATAGTCTGCAGGGTTGGAACCCTAACTCGTGCTCCAGGGTTAGACTGGGGACTAGAGTTCAAACCTGGTACCTGACTCTTTAACTGGAGAAACCGCTTAACAGGGTCCCAAATTTCAATCTGCTCCATGGTTATTACATTAAATGCATTCCAGTGAATTATTCATTTGAAACCTGTGTCATTCTTGTAATATTTATCTATGGTTTTCCTTTTGAATTCATCCCATTCATTTTTGCACATGTTTTTATATGCTCATATTTTGTGTGCGGCAAAGTCGCCCAGGAAATAAGCTCCAAAGGATGGGGTTTTCGCTAGTTGTTAATGATCAATTATTTGTATACGGCTTATCCTGTTTTACAGTGCATATTGAATGAATGTATGTATGTGCTCGTGCTGCATCCAACACCAACAATCTGCAGTACACTTCTCAATAAACCACCACTTCACCACCTTATTTAAAAACAAGGACAGTTCAGCTGCCTTCCCCGTTATCACTGCCCCTCTCCCAGTCATTGACACCTGACAGCAACAAGATCCCCTGGGAACATGTGCAAGGGTAATATCTTCATGTGACTGGTGTCCCTGCACCCCCATCTCCCCCAGCCACTAAGACCCACCAATCAAATGTACTGAAACAAAGTTAAAAAAAGAAGGACACAACCCAAACTATCGGACAATTTTTAATAAATATATCACAGTATAGTATAGCAATGTTCTGCCCATTCTTTTCTAATACTTGGCACTTAACATCCCATACCACTTTTGGCAAATGTATCACTTTTCTGCCACTGATTTCTCTTTCAGCAAAGCAGCTTGACTTTAATTCACTTTCGTTGGCTTAGATAAAAGCCCTTTAATTGAACCCTAGCGAGCACCTGCGAGCAAGACACCATGAAATGTGCCTCTCCCCGTTATCATACCAGCATTTTCCCTTTGGTGTCCTAGGAAAGCGATCTTTGCCCCGCCCTCTAAAGACATTGAGAGTAATTGACATCAGTGGTCATGGAGGGAGACAGGGATAGAAGGTGGCCAAGACATTTCCATTTAAGTACAATACAACATGAACATTTGATCGGGTATTGACCACAGCAATTTCCTCTGAACAGGTATTTAATACGCTGTTGTGTACATTGTAAGGGTGTAGTAGTAAATCTCTGACACAGAGGGGTCCGAGTGGTTGGCATAAACCTTTATTATTTTATGAAATGAAAGGAAAAGCCTATCTTACCCTAACTCTAAGAAGGATTTCCCTGACTCAACAAAAATAACTACTGTCACTGTCAGGATGTCCAAAAGCAAAAAGTCTCAATGCCAAATGTCAGAGTCCGAACTCTGTCCCTCATACTCTAAGTTAAACTAAATAAAAAAGGTGGTCTTCCTGGCCCAGAGGAATGACTCTCCTCGCCCTGGACAAAAAAGACAGTTCTGTGTTTATTCATTTGCTTAAGTGGTAGGGGAATGCCTCCCTTCCATAGCCTTCATTAGGCTTCTGGTGCAGTTTGTCAACTTCAGGCTTATAACACAGTTCAACAATTGATGGTGAAGTATCTATGTTCCCCAACTGTCCATTCTCAGGATTCTTCTCCGTCTCTGGGGTCCCCGACCCTTGTATAAATAAGCCTGTTTCTTTTTCATCAGGCACTATGACAAAGAAGAGGAGGTTGGATACGTCTAAAAACTGTGGTGGGTTCACGACCCTCTTTGGCAGACGTGGCTTCCTTTCACCAATTACCACAATGAAGAAGAGTGGCTTGGATGCTCCTCCAAGCTGTGGTGGCTCCCTGACCCTCGTTAGCAGGCCTGGTGTCCTCCTTGCTCACGTCTCCTAGTTTCAAATGCAGACTTGGTTCACTCGCCTGCCAAGCTCTGTGTTCCTTTGTATTGTTCTCACAGTTCTTTTTATGGTCTCTTAATGTTGCATACAGTCTTCGTTTACTCCCCTGCCAAGTACTATCTTCATATATATTGCTCTCATATTTCTCCTATGGTTTTATTTATGTGACAGTCCTGGGTCACCATCCCTCCAAGTACTGCCATGAAAAAGATTATGCCCTCTTATCACTTGATATGTCCTCTTCTCAAAGGACCCCAGACCCTGTTTTCCTTGTTACAATACCTTGATAAACTGTCCCTTAGGATTGCATAGTGGCTGTCTTCTTATCTCCACTTTTCATTCATTATGCTTTTCAGGGTTTTCTTCACCCTTTGGGGACCCCCAAACACAGGCTCAGCCACCCAGTTCCTGACAGGGTCTTGGCTGCAGCCCTCCTGTTAGTCACAGGCTTGCCCATGTTCTTTTCTGCTTCGACAGTATTCTGGCATTCTTGTCAGCTTGCCTGCGCATCTCCAGACCCACTTCGCAGGGTCAGGTGCTCCTGTTGGGCTGCGCTGCTCGCACTTCCCACAGCCAGCTTTTCGGTTTGCTTAGCGGTTCCGGTGGAGAGCGCCCTTCAGCGTCTCCGCGCCTGGGTCTGCTCTTGCCACTCTCCTCAGTGAGCTTCGGTCTCTCTCGTGGGTCCCCTCCGGAGGGTCTGACAATCAGGTAAGTCAGTCTTTATGCTATTAACCAGTAAGCTATGTTATTGAAGAATAAATCGTTCAGATAGATTCCTCTGAGTGATTCACGCCTCTTCCTCATTATAGTTTCTTGCATCAGATCTTCATTGTATTCATCCGTATTCTTCCTCGTCTCAGTCTTTCCTACTTCTTGCATACTGCAGAAGTGTATAGGGTAGGAGGGTAGGTGGTGAGGAGAGTGGGGATGAAGGAGAGGTGGGGTATAAGATGGATACTGTGTTCTCCCAGTTTAGTTATCACTGGTCCCATAGGGCTTTCCCCTCCCATGAGATGCACCCACTGAGTACCACCCGCAGGGGGACTATCGGATATTGGCCTCACCTCCATGGTCTCATGGGAAGGGCCTGCCCCTACAGAAGCGGCAACCACATCCTCTTAATTTGTCACAACATACAGTGCAAAATTAAAAGCTCAAAACCACTGAGTCAGTGATTACAGCAAGTGGTTCTCTGAGGTAGATGGTAAACTTAAAATCATCAAAAACATACACTAGCATTAGGGAGGGCTTTCTTGTCACTACATTGCCATCAGAGATATGCATCCTGGTTTCAGCTTAATGGCATGCCGCCGCCGCTCCTCCATCCCCAACACCCCACAAATCATTAAAGATAATTGTATCTCACTTTTGGCTTTGGGCAATACTACCATAATGGCATGTGGTCATTTCAAATCCCAGACAATATTCTGATATACCATCATTGTTCTGGGGGTTGCATTACTCACTGACCAAGGAGGCAACAAACGTTCTACAACACCAGCAGCCTTAGATGGAAAATTCCTTTTGATCTCCCAGAACTTGGAAAGCCACTACCAAACCCAAGGCACAAACGGACCCTGATGCCAACGCATCCTAAAAGGTTGTCAACGAAACCTGCAAACTTGCACGCAAGAACATGTTGCTTGGAATGGAACGGAGTATGTCATGTGAGTCTTGCCAGTACACTCTCTCCATTTCCTCTTTACCTTACTGTAGTGTGTTCCGTTTACCTGCTGCACTCATCATGTTCTGATACTTTATTGTATGGGATTTATACCACTCTCACTCTCTCTGCCTGGGTCTGTCTCCCTCTTTCTTCTATGACTTTCTGCAATAATGTGTTTATTATTTCATGTTACGCTGTGCTATACTGCGCACCACAGACAATGCCAATGGCATAGTCGCTCTCCCTCTGGGATCTCGCCAATCCGGTTTCAGACCACAACACGACACTGAAACAGCTTTAATTGACCTCAAAACACAAATCGACGAGTTGAAGGATACAGATACAACAGCTATGCAAGTCCTCCTTAACCTATCAGCAGCCTTTCACCTGGTGGACCATGCAGTATTATACAAACACCTGGCGTCAGCTGCCTATTTCTCGAGTGAAGCCATAGCCTGGGTTCAATACTTCCTAGCGAACCGTACGATGAGAGTGTTCTTCCTCTCAATCTCAGCAGACCCAATCCATATCACCTGTGGAGTACCACAAGGTTCCTGTGTTTCCCCAACTATGTATACCATTTTTACTAAGCCACTCTTCGACAAACTGGTCACATATACAAACTACGCTGATGACACCCAGATGCTTATACCCCTTTCGGGGCAACTTTGTTGAGGACACAGCCTCAGTAAATAAGGTATGCCTCCTCATTCAGGCATGGATGGCCTCACACGGCCTCTTCCTAAATGACGACAAAACAGAGATCCTAATCCTGGGTTCTGACTCCAACCTCAAAAAAAGTAGCCCCAGCTACGCTGCCTTTAACATTGACGGTAATGTTATCAAAGTAGTCACTGAGGTAAAAACACTTGGCTTTTACCTTGACTCCACATTATCTCTCGAAAAACAAGTCAGCTCCATGGCCTCCTCTATAGCTTATACCTGTAAATTGAATCGGGCCTGCAGACCCTATTTATCCAAAAATTGCGCTTGCTAATGCACTTATAATGTCCAAGCTCGATTACTGTAATGCCCTCTATGCAGGCGCTAACAAAAATATCTTAAATAAAATGCAAATACTGCAAAACAATGCCCTAAGAGCAGCTCTCAACATACCCCGCAGAAAGCATATTTCCAACATCAGGAAAGACAACCACTGGCTAAAAATCAGTGACAGAATATTCCTTAAAACAGTATCCATTACATTCAAAGGACTTAACAATGCTGTGCCCCCCCTATATCTCCGCTAGATTTACCAAAAGAACCTCTACTCACCACACCAGAGCCTCTAACGACCTATGCCTAGAAGTTCCTAGGTTCAAACTGTCCAAAGCTGGAGGAGTAAGCTTCCCGGTCAAAGCTGCTATTGCCTGGAATGCACTACCCATGGCCTTGAGAGACGACCAGCCTACTCCAGATTTAGACGTAACCTCAAGAACTGGCTCCGTACAAAGCACAACTCATAAACTTCTATCTACCACTGAATGACATCTTGACCCTGACCTTTTGTTTTTATGACTCTGTTATATATGTACCTTAATATTCTACCTTTCCTCTGCTTCCTGTATATATATATATATATATATATATATATATTTGTAATGTATGCATTGTAATAAACATCTGCTGTAACTAAGCTCTAAATATTCTTGTAACTGCTGTGCCCTGCTACCTGAGGGTTCGGTGCAGATTATCAAATAAATAAACATAAACAACAATAACATAAACATAACATCAGGATATTGTACTAAAGGTACTATTTCAGCGCCAGATGGAGGGGGGGGCACCTACCACCTTCGAAACTAAGGAAGGGGGCGACGAGGCACCTGTTAGGGGAAAATGCCATAGGTACATAAAGCCACAGTCTCCTTATAAATAAAAGGCCTCACTCGGAAGGCCAAGGGAAGAGATGCATTGCGTGTATAAATAGCCCAATGAATTTTATATGTATAGCACAAGAACGGGTAAAACACAACATTGTCAATCAGCGCATCTGATGGCGAAACACGGGGGTGGCCCCAACCAGAGAAAACCAGGTCTGAAACATGTGACCAAAACACTGGTGGCACGGGAGGAGGGAGACAAAGCACAAGTTGCTCGTCACAGGCGAATCAAAGCAGCTAGAACCACACAATGTGATATAGTTACAGGGCGGTCTGCCAATCTACCAGTCACATGCGGTAGAGGAGCAATGGACCTGAGCCAGTGTACCAGTCACATGACATCTCGTGTCCATCGGCAGGTGGCTGTGGGAAAGGGACACCGGAGAAAGTGGCGTTCCTGGGCGAACCAATCAGATGGTAAATCACTGTGCAACGTTGAGGTAGTCAGCCTTCAGAGTATCCACGACTGGAATTATGAAGTTCGCCATCCTGCATGTGTCGTGTGAATGTCTCTTTTCCCACCAAAAGCAGGGTGTCTCGTGTCCCGTCCTAAATGGTTCTGAACAATGGCAGTGTATTAAAGATCCGGCGGTCGGCACACATTAATTACGAATTACTCCCGGGTGGCCTGATTATCGATGTGGCGCCACATGGGGAGGTGATGTCTTGGGATAGTATTGAACTGTTTGGTCCAATCGTATTTCACTATTGTATTTTTGGCACTAAGGATATGACGTACAGTAGTCAATCACATTTATGGGAAAACGTCGAGGATGAGAACATGCCAAGTTGCAAGTGTATCATGGAGTTCCGACACTTGTTTTCTATGGTATAAAACAAATTACCACAGTGTATTCAGATGTCAGATCATTTCAATCAGACATGTTCCACTGTTCTGTTTGATGTGTGCTTGCCCGGCTGTACTAAACAACTTTGCTTCTTGCCCGGTGTGTGCTTTTTTTGAGTATGTGTTTTTTATAGTGTGATCAGAGGACCCCTGAGCACATTTCTGGGGGCTCCAGCGAGACACTCAGTTCCCCCGGTAAGTCGAGGGTATCCAGGCCGTCCTCCCTGGAGGCATGGGTACAGAGACCGTAGACCTGATCAGCGCGCATCACTGAGGAGGCCCTGCAGACACAGAGTTCCCGAAGGTCTGCCAGGTCCCAAGCACCGCCACATGCTTAATGGGAGGGATGAGCACATGCTCGAAGCTCAGTGCTGAGGGGCCTCAAGGGTCTCTAGGACATGAGTATAACCATGCAAGAACCCTCTGCATAGGGATGCATGCCCAGGAAGGGGAGAGGGATAGATGTTTATGGTGTTTAGGATGCATCCTCAAGGAGGGACGATGACCGGCCGTAGTAGTGTAGAGATTAGTGCGGGCCACCCACTAGGGAGTGGATGCAGGTGTGAGCACCCCTGCATTAGAGCAGGAGAGGTGCATAGTGTGTGGCGAACCCTTTTAGACTGGAGTTGCACGTAGAACCAGCAATTGTATAGTTGCATCATTGGGGGAAAAGTTGTGTCGTGTTTTACTGCTTTTTGGGGGTATAGAAAGGGACACGCATGTGGTAGTTAGTGTTGTTTTATGGTGTGGACTCATGATGGAAGAGTACACACCAGTTGGTACCTCATGTAAATAGGGCGCTTGACATCTATATTAGTGGGCATGTGCAGATGGTGCAAAGAAGGCATGGCGCGCATTCTTGCCTTAACATAGGGAACGGTGAGCCTGTGGAGAAGGGTGGTGGATACTAACACTGAGTGAGTGGTTGGACCTGTGGAGAGGACAGTGTGATGAGCGGAGGGCCTGGTTGGGCCTGGGGAGAGGGCTAGAGTGAACGTTAAGAAGGAGTGAGTGTGTGATAGAGGTCAGAGGAATCCCATGGTAGATCTGACTGAAAGAGAGGAGGGCACTTTGGGGTTTCACATGTGGGAGAAGGGGGTGCAGTGGGGTGTGGACGAGTTGATGGTTGTGACAGATATGGATCTGGTGAGGTGTCCGATGTGGATGATGAGGTCTCCTAAGGTGTGCTTGGAGTTGACGAGTGTGGTGTCAAAGAAGCGAGGATTGCGGGGTGAGATCAAAGATTTGGGTCAGGCATATGTGGCAGAGAAAGAAGGGTGTAGGGTGTTCACGGATGGTTCAAAGGATCCGGTGTCTGGAAGAGTGGGAATGGCGTACTATTTGGAAAGCACTGGGGAGTATAAAGTGGGGCGTCTGACGGATGATGTGTCAATTTGTACGGCTGAATTGGTGGCGATTGCAATGGCGATTGAAAGGGTATGCGAGTTGAGGTTTGAGAAAGTAGTGGTATTTTCAGATTCATTGAGTGGGTTGCAGGCGATTGTGGCAGGGGATGGAGATAGGAAGGATGTGATTTTGGATATCAGGAGAAAGATTGATCAATGTGTGCGTGGGGGGATGGATCTGGAGTTGGCGTGGGTCCCCAGTCATAGCGGCATTCTGGGAAATGAGTTAGTGGATCTGGCGGCGGGTGAGGGTATGAGAAGGGAAGCAGTTGATGTAAGGTTGCCTTTGAGTGTGGATGAGACAAAGGTAGTGATGGTGAGGCGGATCATGGATGAGTGGCAGGAGAAGTGGGTGAGTGGGGTAAAAGGTAGGTGGATGTTTGGTATTCGTGAGAAAGTGTCAGTAAAGGTGGATCCGGGAAGTCTAGAATGGAGGAGGGGGGAGGAGGTAATGCTGAATCGATTGAGAATAGGGCATGTGGGGCTGAATGAATATCTGTTTAGAGTTGGGAAACGAGAGTCGAGGGAATGTGCGGTATGTGGAGAGCCTGAGACTGTGGAACATTTTCTGTTTAGGTGTGAGAGATACGCTGTAGAGAGAGAATTGATGAGGGTTCGATTGTCTGCGCAAGGTGTGGCTGAGTTGAGTGGGAAGGCTTTGTTGGGAGGTGACGGGGTGAGTGGCAGGAGGAGGAGTAGTGTGTTGTTGGATTTTGTGAGGCAGACAGGACGGTGGGAGGAATTGTGAGTTTTACGTAGGTTGAATGCTGAATAGTGGATAGGTGCACATCATCCAATTGGATGGGGAAGCGCCTGCGTGGGTCCGCCCACGTGTTCATTAATTAAGAAGAAGAAGGAGAGGAGAGGTGGGAAATAATGGCTTATATGCATATTCCCTGGGACCACGTGTCGAAAATTGCAGTCGTACAGCGAGCAATTATTAAAATACAATTTTCAGTGAGCTCAAGAGACTGCAAGTCAGTGCTTTCATCCGTGGCCCGGGGAAGGTACATTTTTTGACAGTAAAATAATAGAGAACACATTTTCATATTTGTTAGCCAAATACAAGGGCTCCAAGTTGAAGAGCAGACAGAACATATTGGGGCTGTGGAGGTTACACAAGGAAACAAAAGCGGGAAAAATGAAAAAGGAAAAAGAGGAGAATGCGGAAGGGAGCACACCGAGCTCTCTGCCCCAGTCCTATGGCTCTATCCCACAATACAACCTGCAGCAGGGTATACTATCCCCCACCGAGACATCACAGGGGGAGACCACAGGAAAATGACAGGGTAAAAAACTAGGGATGCACGAATGGAAGAAATACGCACAAAGGCAGAACTATAAAACACCTACCCGAAGCTCCATTACAGCACCCGACACTGCATAGCTGCCCCCGCAGGAGCGGATCGGAGGAGTCGCGGGAGTGGAGGAGCGCGGCCACCCCTCCCCCTCTGTGGAACACTGCGGGAGACAACAGATGAGGAGGGCGGCAGCCGGAGAGGACAGCAACCGCATCAGGAACCCCCTCAGGCGCAGATCATACAGGGCAGCACGCGCAGGTGGCGGGGTGCCTCCCCACTGGGCTGGGACAAGATCTCTGCTTCAGCAGGGCCCGGCACTGAGGCACACCACAAAGGAGAGGGGACGCTGTGGCAGGGTGACACAAGGCCCCTTGGCTTAGGAAGCAGGGCGCTGGGGCTCGGGCCGCGAGGCAGCACACCACCAGTCGCCGGGAGGTGTAGCAGGTGAGCGGCTCCCTCTCACTCCCCCCCCAACTGTAAAGAAGGCACGGGATGCTCCCGAATCCACTAGAGGCACCCCGAGACAGCAAATTACCCACGGCGGAAAGGCCCACGCCACCCATCAACCAGGCCTACCCAGTGCGGGGGTGGGGCTGGGGGGGTTAAAGAGAGGAGTTCACCAAGGGGAGATCACCAAGTGAGGAACCCTCGCTTATTCCCTCCACGGGTTGGGGAGGTAAAGGACAACAGCCTCCTGCCCTCCAGACCTCATCACCCAAACCCTACACCGTCAGGGGGAAACAGAGACAGCACCCCCCCACCACCAAGTCAAAGGCACCCCCCTCCATCCACCTCAGTTCTACCAAGTGGAGGACATTAAGGGCAACCAGCGGAGGGCATGGCCCTGAAGTCGCTAAAAGACACCCCCTCACACCCAACAGTGGAGCTACTCCACGGAGGCCATATCTAAGGCAAAGGGGAAAGGGAGCTCGACCCTGGCGAACCCACATTCAGCCAAACAGGACACCAATCTAATGCAAATGTGGTCAGTGTGTACTCCGGTACATACAAGAGGAAGAGCACAGGAAGACCCCCAGGTGACCACAACCACCCCAACACACATCAACCACCTCCATCAAGGGATGACATGAATGCATGGTTCTTGGAACTACAGGACAAGTTTATGTCGACGGTCCAGGACCAGTTCGCCACAATGAGGAATGAAATGAAACAGGTGGTCCAGGAGTTGAAGGTGGATGTGGCCAAACTGGAAGAGAGGACCGACACACTCAAGAGAATCGTCCAGAATTCAGAAGAATAAACAAGGCAAAGCAGCGAGACGCAGGAGCATCTGGTGAGGCTGACCCACAATTTAGAGATCCAATGTGAGGACCTAGAAAATCAGTTCCGCAGATCCAACATTCGAATCAAGAATATGGCGGAGTTGGTACTCGACAAAGATCTCAAACAGGCGGTCCAGGAGGTGTTCAGAGATATTCTTGAGGGGCAAGAGGCAGAAACCATTGGGATCGACAGGGTGCATAGAGAGGGCCCTAAAAGAACAGGCGTGCCAGGGGAAAGACCAAGAGATGTGCTGGCAGCCCTCTCTTGATACCTACAAAAAGAACAAATATTAAGGAGAGCAAGGCAGTTGGACCACATACGGATGAATGGGATGGACATTTACCTATACCAGGACCTGACCTTGGTACAGAAAAGAAGAGAGATGGCTCAGCTGATTAAGGAATTGGTGGCGAGGGAAATACGATACAAGTGGACATTTCGGTTCAGTCTGCTGTTCACGTGGGAATGCAAACAAAGAAGAGTAACCACATGTGACAAAGGGCTCCACATCATGGACATACAAGCGGATGGGGCGAATGGAAGGGGTAACTCGGCAAGCAGAAGATACCACAAAAGGCCGAGAGGCTGGGAAGAGGTTCGACAAAAGAAGAAGCAAAACGGAAAGGCAAGCAGCACATCGATCACAGATGAGTAGAGGGGATGGAAAGACAAGACAGATACACAGGGGATACACCTAGAGTTACAGGAGGTTGGGAGGTGACCACATAATGATATCCGGAGATGGATCAAAAACAGCGGCCCGGTAAAGGGCCCTGGAACTGGAACTCAGGAAGGACAGAGGAAGATGCAGGGTATAGAAATCCCTACAAAGTTCACACCGAGATCATTGAGGGCCAGGAGCGATGGGTTCAACACCCTAGCATCCCTAGGTACCCGGGCCCTCCACGGGACACCAGTTGGTTCAAAGTTTAATGTTGTGGGGGAGTTGGGGGGATTGGGAGGGAGGGGTGGAGGGACAATACTGGAAGAAGAAAGGGAACTCATCATCACGGTATGAATAACATTCATAACGGGCTAAGTCATTATGGGGAAGCTTAGAATCCTGACATATAACATAAGGGGCTTGATAGCATCCTGACATATAACATAAGGGGCTTGATAGCAGTAAAAGAGGGAACGTATTTAATACTTGCAGACAAGCTCACGGATAGGGATGGGAGGTACGCGTTCGCTAAAGTTAAGATAGACGGATGCCACCTCACCCTGGCTACGATATATGCACCCAACACGGGGCAAGATGGTTTCCTACGGGACACAATGGGTAAGCTCGAGGGTTTTGCAAAAGGAGAGGTGCTACTGGGGGGAGATCTAAACATGGCTTGGCATCCACAAACAGATAGGAGTACGGGGGTCCCCAAAGCCATGGGGCTCCGTCCAAGCATCTGAAGCAAAAGATGGACTAGATGCACTCTGTGACGTATGGAGGGAACTCATGGGCCAACAGAGAGGGTACACATACTTTTCGCATGTATATAACACAATGTCAAGAATAGACTATTTTTGGGTGTCGGTGGGGTTGTTGGGAAAAATGCAAGGCATGGAAATAGGCTCAATCTCAATATCAGACCATGCCCCGTTATGGCTGGAGGTCATGACCCCAGGGAGGGGGGGGGGGCTCTGGCGCTGGAGGCTCCCACAGGATCTCCTCCAGGACCTGATAATGGGAGAAGCGATAAGGGACAAGATTACAGAGTATTTTGCACAAAAGACACAGGGGACGTCCCATTGGGAACAGTCTGGGAGACATTCAAAGCGGTAATCCGCGGCCAGCTGATTAGAACTGAAGGCCACCAAAGACAACCTGAGGCACTGCTGGGAAAGAGAACTAGAAAACAACATAGCGGACATACAAGAGAAGCTGCTGAACCACCCCACCGGCAGCCTCAAGAAGGCTCTGAGACACGCGCAAGGGCAACTGGAAATGCTACGCACCAAAAAAGCAGAGAAATCCCTCCGGTATCTAAAACAACAATACTACATAAAAGCCAATAAGGCAGATAGATATCTGGCAAGGCAACTCCGCGAGAAACAAAAGTCAATTACTATCATGAACATAAGGAATGCACATGGAGAAACTCAAACGCGCACCCAGGATATTGGGGAGGCCTCAGGGAATTCTATCAAAATCTATATGCAATGGAACACCCGGATGGAAGCGACCAGGACACGTACCTATAATCTGTCCCCATTCCAAAAATTCCAGAGGAGGACAAAAAGGCACTAGAGAGCCCGATCACTGAAGAAGAAGTAAAGAAGGCAATAGCAGGACTTCCAAATAACAAGGCACACGGCCCAGATGGCTTCACAGCCCCATTCTATAAAAAATATGCAGACATACTTTCCCCGGTTTTGACGAGAATCTTAATCTCCTTTAAAGAAAACGGAAACGTACCCCGTCAATGAACAAAGCTAAGGTACTGGTATTCCATAAGGCAGGAAAATACCCCTCATTCCCTGGCTTCCACCAGCCCATTGCTCTGATTAACTTGGACTTCAAGATTTACACAAACATTCTGGCAACAAGATTATCCCCACTATTGCCCAGCTTGATAAATACGGACCAATCTGGCTTTATACCGGGAAGATAAACGCACGACAACTTGAGAAGATTAATACACTTGGTAGAAAAGACAGGCATTACACACACTCCTGCAATCCTGCTCTCACTAGATGCTGAAAAGGCATTTGACTGGGTAGAGTGGTCAATACTTGTCAAAACAAAAAGTGTACAAATACCATATTTCCCACTGTAATTAATGTATTCCTTGTTAATATTGCTTTATTTGTATTGTATTATTTGTAACCAAGATGTGTCTGTAACAAGCACCACGATGCCCCCGGGCTGACGTGCGCTCTACAAATCTGAATAAATAAATAAATATGGGATTTGGGGAACAATTTATAAGCATGGTAAAAGCCAATTACAACACCCCCATCAAACAGGATAGCCATAAATGGCGAGGTCTCTGATAGGGTACAGATAACAAGGGGTACCAAACAGGGATGCCCTCTTTCCCCTCTCCTATATGCCATATTCTTGGAACCATTGCTAATTAGAATCAGGGAGTCAGCCGGTATCAAGGGGATAGAGATGGCAGGCAAACAGCATAAAGTCATAGCCTACGCAGATGACATGTTGTTGGCCTTTGCGGACCCGGGGAGGTCACACCCCACAGCAATATATGAACTGGAGTCTTTCAGGGCAATCTCTGGCCTTAAAATTAACAGGAAAAAGTGTAAGATATTACTCTTGGTAGGCGAGAAAAGGGAAATAGAAAGGGAGGCAGCAGCACTAGACCTAAAAATAGCAGAAAAGGGAATCAAATACCTGGGTATAATTCTGACACACAAGGTAGACCTACAGTGTAGGGGAAATTATCCCCCACTTCTGGAACGGGTAAGGAGGGATCTGAAACGCTGGAGTCCTATGACAGTCTCATGGTGGGGCAGAATCCAAGCAGTGAAAATGAACATTCTCCCCAGGATGCTATACCTATTTCATGCCCTCTCAATTACGGTCCCCAGATCGTTCAAGGCACTATCAAAGGCAATATCGACCTATATTTGGAATAGGAAGCCCCGCAGGATCACCAGAGTGACCCTTACGGCACCAATCAGAGCGGGGGGAATGTCCCTTCCACACTTTCGTAACTACTACCAGGCAGCGCAACTATGGGTAATGACGGAATGGCTGGGGGAAGACCAACAAACAGTATGGGCGACACAATATAGGGCGGTAGCCAGATCTCCGCTGGAGGAAACCCTATTGAAATCAAAACAACATAGGCACCCTAATCTCGGCATCAGCCAGGTCATGAAGACCACGCTGGAAGCTTGGGATGAACAAAAGCGAAGGGGTATCTTGACCACAGTAGAAGCCCCCTTCACACCCATTTGTCAGAACCTCCAATTCTCACCGGGAATGGAACGTGGGGCCTTTGAGAAATAGGAAGCCGCGGGTGCACAAAAATTGGGGAAATGTGCCAAGACAAAGAAATCAGATCGTTTGAAGAGTGTAAAGTCCTACTAAACCTAACAGAGGCGGACAGGTACAAATATGATCAGTTTAGGCACTGGCTGGCGACACCAGAAGTCAAACGAGCGGCCACAAGGGAACTCACTCCATTTGAAAAGTACTTAATAACCAACTCGGGATCAAGAAAGTTAGTCTACTCTCTGTATAACTTTATCAACTCACAAGAAGAGGAATTTAAATGGGCCTACATGATCAAATGGGGGAGAACACTGGGGGAAGATATCCCAAAGCAACAGTGGGCGAATCTGCGGAATAGCATGCCAAAAATGACCTGATCAATACAAATAAGGGAAATGTGGCTAAAAATAGTTACCCAATGGCATTATACCCCAGAGAGACTACACACCATGTACCCTCAAACACCCAATCGATACTGGAGAGGATGCATAGAGGTGGGTACGTGGAAGCACGTATTGTGGGACTTCCCGAGGATCAAAGCTTTCTGGTCTGAAGTGAAGTCGGAGATGAAAAAGATATTTCCAGATGTAGACCAGTTGGGGGAGAAAGTGTGGCTAATCGGAATGAAAGACCAGATGGCCAAGAAATTCAAGAAATCACAATGGAGGAGTTTCATGGCCTAGTCATAGTGGCATGGGCGGTAATAGCCCAAAACTGGAAAAAGCAAGACCCACCACTACTATATGCATGGCTACAGAAGGTCTGGGCACAAATGATATGGAAAAGCTTACACATATAATACAGGGCTCAAAAGAAACCTTCACAAAGGAATGGGGAGAGGTTCTGGACTACCTGCAATCAGACTATATGGAACAATGGTGCCCACATAATATTAGAATAACAGACATTTTTAGGTCATAGACATTCCCAAGAACAAATTTGACATTGAGAAGATCTTCAGCGAAGGGTGGGGGGGGTCGGTTGGGGGAGTTGGGGGATGATTTTCAGTTCTCTGTATTTGAAAATAATAAAAATAAATTTAAAAAAAAAGAAAGGAAATATCTAGCAGACATAGAAAAGAATATGTGCCAACAAGTGGATGCATTATTCAATGAGGCTGAACGAGTTTACGGAGGAGGAAGTGAGGAGGAAGAGCAAGGGGGATAAGGGAGACCAGCTTTCAGGGAGAATACGATTTAAACTAGATGACGAGGGGGAATAAGGAACGCAGAAAGACACAGAGGAAGGGGACGAAGATGATGCAGCCTCAGATGAAGGACTATTGGGTGAAGAATGGAGTGATGGGGATAGTGATGAGTGGACACCTGACAAAACAAAGAGAAGAGGGAGAAAAAAAGCGAAAAAGTGATGGGAGTGACAGGGGCTGATCCACCTCACTCAGAAGCAGGGTGGGAAAGGTGAAAATGGGATTGACATAGACTACTAAAAGGGGAGGAATAGGACCCAAGACACAAGTAATGCCATTACTACAGAAAGGGAGAAGTGGTGCGCATTATGTACCACGGCAAACAATGGACCGAGGCAACCTAATATGCAGCCTGCCCTCCCTCATGGCTGGGGCTAGTCAACGGATACAAGCGCTTGAGAAAAAGACAGCAGGTGTAACATTGGCAGTTGGGGATATGAAAAGTGTATTCACCTCAATCATAGGAGAACAGGCAGATAAAATGTAGAACCAGGCAGGGTACAATTAAGCACAAATGCTCATGATGGAGCCCTGTTATTTTACTGACTGGCTCATGTTTGGGAGTTCCTGAGGAGTATGTATCAGACAGTTATGACCTGGATAAAATGAAAGGTGACGATGACCCAGCAGAGTATATGAAACAAGTTCAAGACCCATGAACGCAAGAGATGCAAAGGTCTTGGGACGAATGTATACCACTGTTCTATCACATTCTGATAAGAGTTGCCGACCGAAGTACAGGCATCTCTGGATAAAATAGTGGGCATTGAAGTTAAAGACTGGCCCGAAATACAGGCAACATTAGTACACTATTGCAAGCAAAAACAGGAAAGTCAGAGACAGGCCGCAGAAAATGCTGCCGGGGCAAAATATATTGGTAAAATGTATAATGGAGGGGGCGATGCTTGTGCCAGTTGCTGCGCAGTGGCACTGGCACTGCAGGGAGGATTTCCCGCAGGGAACGTACCGCAACAACTAGGTTAAATGCAGCTCCAATACACACCACAATGGGAGCGCCACCACAGGGGAATTACATGTATGGTAGATTCTATTATGTGGGAAGAGAGTACCCACAGTGTGGAAGAGGTGGGTATAGAGAACCCGGGTATAGGTGCTTCAGACCATGTTACATATGTCAGAATATGGGACAGTTGGCGCAAACATGCCTCTTTGTGCAGCAGGCTCAAGCACAAGCGATCCAAGTGGCACAGCAACAGGATATCAGTACATCACAACCCCAGTGGCAACAGACACAGCTCCTCCCAGGGCAAACAGAACAGGCACAGACATCCTTGCAGCAGGAATGTAAACCAATACAAGGGGAGGGAGCTGACAGAGGGATAGCAGCCCTCACTCGGTCACAAACATCGGCAGTGGCAGCAGGAATCACTGCGGTATTGGGACAAAATGTGGTGCCCCACTATACTGGGTTCAGCATTGTAGGAGGAATATTTTTGTGTCCAGTTCTAGCAGTAACAGACAACCCCAAAGAAGAACCCAAGGTTGCAGTGAAAATAGGACCAAGAGAATTCTCCTTTTTCATTGACACAGGAGCAACTAATTCCTGCATCAGGGAGTGGGAGTTCCCACTATCCAACAAAGTAATGGATACAGAGGGCTTCTCTGGGGCAATGGTCATGGTTCCAGTAATGAAAAATGTACCACTGACAATAGGAACACAACACCTTTTAGCACCATTACTATACTCCAAAGACACTACTATTAATATTCTAGGGAGAGATTTTCTCAGCAAACTAAATGCCACAATTTCATTCACAGAGAAAGGGATGGTGTGTACTACGCCTGGCATTTACTATGCCCATGTGGCCGCCCTCCTCTTGGCAGAACATGCCCAAAGCACCCTGCAAGCACATCCATCATACCCTTGCATGTTCCTGTACGGGGTGTAAGTCCTGCTAGGGTGGGTACCGGGAATACAGGGGAAGGTGTTCTGATTGGTTTCAGTATTCTTGTTCGGATCACCTCATCAGAAGGATGACCTGAAGGGAACCACAGTAGTGTTACACCTGGCAGAAGCAGTGATACGCAAACACATGGTAATCTTGTGTGGGACGGACAGAGACAATATGGAATGGTGTACGGTGCAGTGCATCGACCCTACATTGACAATTACAGGAGTATCGGATGAACAGCTGTTCTCTGATGAGGAAGAGGAAGGAGAAATGGTTTTCCAGATACATATACCTTGCCCAGTTCAAATAATGGAGAAACTGGTACCAATCCTAACATGAAAAGAGAAAACAGACACACAGAAGAGGATCTCAAAAAGGGGCCCCATGAGGTAGGGGTACTGAAAGGGGTTGGGCAGTGAAAATAAAAATGAGGGAAGGGGCACTATTGCCCAGAGAAAAGCAATACCCTTTGTCCAGAGTAGCAGATGAAGGGATATGCTCCACATTATATGCATTACAGCAGCAGGGCAACATCCAGAATATATTTCGCATGTAATACAGCGATATACCCGATAAAGAAATCCAAGGATGGATCAGAGCGTTTTATTCAGGATTTACACCCACTAAATGATGTTGTTGAGGCTGAATTTCCTGTAGTCCCGGACCCTGTCACAATATTGTGCAATATCCAGACAAAGGCAAAATACTTCACAGTAACTGACTTGAAGAATGCCTTCTTTTCCATACCACTCCACCCAGACTCGAGATACCTGACCGCGTTTAAGTAAAGCAGAACCAGATACGAGCACCACAAGGGTACTGCGAGTCACCCAGCATTTTCAACGCACAATAGCCAGGTACAGTGATTTAGTATGTTGACAATTTGTTGATATGCAGTGAGACAGAAGAAGAGGGTAGAGCGGAGTCAGTATACATTTAAACACTGCTAGCAGAAAAAGGATGCAAGGTGGGCAAACGAAATTACAGTATTGCCAGCAAGAAGTTGTGTACCTGGGACAAATAATATCCATAAATGGGCGCAGGATAAAACCAGAGAAGGTACAGGATATTCACTCAACGGCCCGCCCACGCACCTTGAAGGACAAGCTGACATTTCGGGACTATGCAATTACTGCGGAGTATGGGTGTTTGATTACCACATGGACATCTGAAATGAAGGAGAGTTTCACAGAGTTACGAGACACACTGGCTCACACACCAGTGCTGGCTACCGCAAATTACAAAGAAAAATTCAATCTGTTTTCACACTGAGGTGGCTTAGTGATGACTGATGTCCTCATGAAAAAGAAGCCATAGGGACACCAGCCATTGACATTTTATAGTGGTCTTCTTGACCCAGTGATGCAGGGACACTTCCCTTGTGACCAGGTGCTTGCAGCTGCTGCGTTCGCAATAGAAAAAGCATCTACTATCACCATGGCATGACCCACAGTATTGGATGTAGAGCACTTGCTATTCGCCATCATCAAAAAATCTGAAAGCACACTGACAACACAAAGGGCAGCAGGGTACGAGGTGATCCTAACATACCCAGCCATAGAGGTGGTAAGGTGCTGAGTGGTCAACCCAACCACATATATAGCAGGACCTATACAGGAATGGGATTACATAGACCACTGTGCCGCACACATGGACAGGATTGAAGGGAACATAGTGGTGAAGGAAGATGAAATAGTAGGGGCTGACATGGTCTATATTGACAGGTCATTGAGTATTGACCCAGAGATGGGAAGAAGCCATATTGGTGTGGCAGTAGTGTGCTATATAAATGGGGAATATGTAATAGCATGCCAACAACGGCTACCTTAACACTACTCAGCACAGGCAGCAGAGCTAGTGGTAATGATAAGAGCACTGAACATGATGGAAGGACATGCAGCTAACATATTTTCCGACTCTGGATATGTCATATCAACAATACATTTGGATTGGCCAGATGGGAAAGGAGATGGTTCAGAAGAAGTGATGTGTGCCCTGTGCAACATGCAGAATTGCTCAAACAATTGATTGAGGCCCTAAAAGTACCAGTGGAAGTGGAAATAATACAATGCACTGCCTACACAGGTAAGCAAGACAGAATTTCACTGGGGAACGAAATGGCTGACAGCACAGCAAAAAAAGCAGCATATTCACCCCGAGGGAAGCATCAAATGATATCCTGGGGAATAGAAAAAAGTACCACTTATGGCAGCGGAAAGGAAAGTGGGTGGGGAGGAAGAAAGAGAAGAGAGTTTAAACACCATCCCCATTGTCCAAATAATAGAATTACAAGGAGAAGTACTGAAAGAGGAAAAGGAACCATGGATATAGGAGGGGGTGCTCACTTTCTCCCACCAATCACATTTGGTGATGAAATAGCACAGGGAAGCCTGTGAGGCCCACACAACTGTTAAGTGTAGCACTGGAACAGCTGCACATTCCCACCCATGCATCAAAAGAAAGTATAGCGTCAGAGTTTGATGTAGGGTGGTATGTGCCAAATTTGTATGAGGGAGTGGCTGTGTTTAATGGAAACTGCATGATTTGCCAACAATTCTTGTCTGGTCACACCTTGAAGACACTTAACCATAGCTTGGCCGAAGGGCCCTTGCAGCACTTGCATATCAATTATGTTGAAATGCAAGAATGATGGGGGTGGCGCTGTGGAGCAGCCCAAGATGGCTGCCTAGCTCTTGAGCTCCGTGTGGCTCCGGCTGAAATCCGTCATCAACTGCGGTTCCTTTTGCCTGCACTGCCTTATCTTTGGTGGAGCTGCTGCCCCTTCTCTTCTGGCAATCTTGCTGCAATCCTGACCCAAATCGGCCCTGGGAAGCCTGTGAACGGGACTTCTGGGCCTGCTGGCGGTTGGCGCGCCGGGCCTTGGCGGGCGCCTGGCTCCCGCTCCCTGCCCTCCTTCATCAGCTGCGGGCGCGGCGGCCCCCCTAAGGACTGGCGCTGCCGGGACTCGCGTGCACTCGCCTCCTCCTCCACAGTCGGCGCCGGCGTGGCGACCGCACTGGGACCCCGCCTGCCACTTCTCCCTTTGCATACAGCGCCGGAGCGCTCATCTCGTCTAGGCGGCTGGCGGGAGCCTGGTTACCCTGAGCTTGTGAGGCTCACATTACTGGACTAGGGAGGTGAGGAGCGGGAGGGTGCACCGGGCGGACCCCCATTTACTTGTCTGCCTGCTCCTGTGAATCCTGGCCCTCTCACTCTGCCCTGCGTGTCATCTGTGTGGCCTGCATTCTCAGAGAGCCTGGATCTCTGGCAGCGGGCTGCTGCACTGCTTCCCATACTGGGGGCCCAGACCGCGCCTTACGCAAGCTACTGGTGGCCGCCGTGTCTCGGGCCCGGCGGGGTGCCGAGCCTACACATTCCCACTCCACCGGGGCCATCTGGCGAGCGGCATCTACTCAGTATTCTCTGACACGATTGGAGGGGGACCTCTATGAAACAACTGCCTGGCTTCATTATCGGGGAGCTGCTCGCTCGCTAGGGCTGGTTGCCCTTCCTGTGGACTCCTACACGGCCTTGGCTTCCTACTCTCCTGCAGCTTTCCAGTGGTTGGATCCCACGACTGATCCCTCCACTCCGTCGTCTTCCCCAGCAGCCATCTGCCATCTCTGTGTCTCTATCTACAATGCCTAATAAAACCAAGGGGGTCTCTGGGAGAGGAACCATGGACAAATTTGCCAAATCCGTCCCGAGGGAGGAGATGGGACACGCATCGTCCTTGCAGGAGGACCCGGAAAGTGACACCCCCTCTGGGGCGAGAACCCCCGATCTGACCACACTTATGGAATCCATGGCCAAGAACTTCGCCTCGTTCCACGAATAATTGGACGACATTAATGCCAATGTTGCCTCTCTTAAAACCCGAGTGGACCAGGCAGGCACCAGAATCACCGAGGCCGAAAGTAGGATATCCACGAACGAAGACGAGATTCATGTGCTGCAGAACACCGTCGCCTCCCTGTCGCGCGATATGAAGAGTGTGAGAGCCAAGTGTGACGACCTAGAATCGCGCTCCCGTAGGAACAACCTGCGTATAATCGGGGTCCCTGAGAACGCACTTAAGGGCCGCATGGAGGACGCCGTCGAAGCTCTACTCAAGGATCTGCTGGGCAACCCGAGTCTCTCACCGTACTTTACTGTCGAGCGTGCGCACAGGGCCCTGTCTCCACGGCCCAAGCCGGGGGATATCCCAAGGCCCATCATCGCCAGGATTCTCAACTATCGGGATAGAGACCTTATCCTCCGGCTGGCCCGCGAGAGGGGAGACTTGCGCCATGAGTCCCACACCATCAGAATCTTCCCGGACTTTTCAGTTGCGGTGCAGCAGGAGCGGCGCCAATTCCTTGGGGTTAAGAAACTGCTTAGAGAGCGCAATGTCCCGTATGCCATTTTGTTCCCGGCACATCTCAAAATTACTCACAATAATAAACTATATAATAAACTATACTTTTTCACTGTCCCGGATGAAGTGACAAAATTCATCGAGGCTCACATACCACTCCACAATCCGGCGCCTGATCATGCCGGTGCTGACTGACCAGATGTAGCTTAGTCTGTCACTGCTTCACCTGACTGGTAATCCGTCGATGTGCATGGGTCAATGGCAATTTTCTATCATCAACCATGCGGTCTGGGTACCCTTAATATACTTACGGGCCGTGGCCCGGCTTGGGTGTTGGAGACTAGCGTTGGGACCCTACAAAAACTCTGTATTCCGCAGGAACCTGTTATTTGACAGCTTATGCTGTCTTACGCAATGTCTAAATGGCCGTCCACACGGCAACAGCGCACCTCACTGCAATTGCAATGTTTATGTTTTATTGGATGCTACTGCTAGTTGGCCCCAGTTGGGCCCTGGAAAGGGCATATCCCTGTTGGATTTTGCCCACCGACCCTTACTTCCTGGTAATGGTCGGGTTAGTTGTTGGCGCGTGCATCCGGGGGGGTGAGTTCCACTGCAAGTTGTGGGTGGGCAGTGAGGGAGGGGGGTGGTATGGTTGGGGTTTGGGGTAACAATATTGTAAATGACAGGGGCGGGTTGGCAAAGCGCACAACATCAGGGCGCCCTCGTGGGAGCTCTCCTCATTCACTGTGTAAGTTTCTCCGGCGGTTGTGGGATGTACCATAGTCTCCCGTAATGTCCACAACAGTGATGTCCTGGAATATCCGGGGCTTAAGCAACTTCACCAAGGCGCGCAAAATCATAGCCCACGCCAACAGACATGGTTGCAAGATATTATTATTGCAAGAAACACACTGTGGGGGCTCGCTAGCTAGGTGCATCGCACCTGCATGGGGTCCACACAGGTACTTCACGGCTTATTCGACCCGCGCCAGAGGGGTATTGACAATGATCCACAGGTCACTTAAATTTGTACTCCACAAGAGCTACATCGATCCAGAGGGAAGGTACATTATTCTACACTGCGCAATAGCGAACAGGGACTATTTACTGGTTAATACGTATGGCCCCAACGTGGACTCTCCCACTTTATTGACCGGATTGCTTCCATATTGTTGGGATATGTAGGGGTGCAGATCATTTGGGGGGGGGGACATGAACTTTATCTTAGATACCACACTTGACAGAACTGGCTCGGCCCCCAGACTCCTTTCCAATGCGGCGCGTAAGCTCCTTGCACACACCATTGCTCTTGACATTCGTGACCCCTGGCGGGTAATGCACCCGCAGACGCGGGAATATACTCATTATTCCTCGGTGCATGACAGCTCCTCCAGAATTGATATGTTCTTCCTGTCCAGTTCCTTGCTGGGGAGGGTGTTGGAAACTCAAATATTGGCGCGCACCCTGTCGGACCACTCACCGATCCGGCTCTCTATGGATTTGGGCATGCCCGCCCCTACAATTAACTCTTGGCGTTTCAAGTCTTTGGCCTTACAGGACATAGTATTTAAGGCTGATATATTGTCCGACATCCAATCCTACTTCGAACTTAATACACCTCAATCTGCCTCTACAGGGGTCCGGTGGGAAGCTTTCAAAGTCTTCATCAGGGGAATGTCCATATCTAGGGAGGCGGGAACCCTCAAGGCCATTAGGGCCGCCCTCGCCCGCTCTGAAGCCAAATTACGCGAACTTGAGAGCGCTCATCCTACGTCTATCGACCCCCCGACTCTATCCCAGATCAGCAAGGAACTCCAATTTTTCAATGAACAAGCCACCAGGGAAGTCCAATACTTAAGTCGCCCACAGGCGGCTCGTAGATATGGAGAGGGGGACAGACTGGCAGGACACTGGCTACGTTGGCCAGGGGTGAGTGGGGCCAGACCCAGATAACTTGTATCAAGGACAGCCTGGGGTCGGAACGGTGGTCTGACCAACATATTCTGGAGGCCTTCACGGACTTCTACTCAGAGCTGTACACACAACCCCCCGAGCACAGTGAGTCCCAAATGCGCGACCTCCTTGAGCAGATCCCCATGACTATCGTCTCCCCCGCTACCAGGGACCGATTGGATTCCCCCATCCTGCTGGATGAAATAGTTGAGGCTATATCTAAATTCCCTAAAGGAAAAGCACCTGGTCCCGACGGGCTGACAGCTGAGTTTTACCAGGAGCATGTGGCCATCTTGGCTCCCAGGCTGCTTGAGGTTTGGAACGAGTCACTTTCGGGTGGGCATTCTTCCCCCTTCGCTGCGCGAGGCCACCATCACGGTCCTGCTCAAACCCGGTAAACCCACTAACGAATGTGGATCATATAGGCCCCTCTCACTGATGAATTTGGACACCAAAATCTTCGCCAAAATGATTGCCAACCGCTTCCTCCTGGTCATGTCGTACATGGTCCACGAGGATCAATCAGGCTTTGTACCCAGAAGATCAACATCCCACAACATTAGGAGGCTGCTTAACATCATGGCACGTATTGACCAAGGGGCGAGTGCGGTTGCGGTCACACTGGATGCCTAGAAGGCATTTGACATGGTGTCTTGGAAATACATCTGGTTGGTCTTGGAAAATATGGGGGTAGGGCCCAATATGATAGCATACATTAGGTTACTGTACACTTCCCCGGTGGCCAGGGTGCGAGTTAACTCTCAGACGTCCGGTCTGTTCCCTCTCTTTAGAGGTACCCGACAAGGCTGCCCGTTTTCCCCGATCCTCTTCGCCTTGGCAATCGAGCCGATGGCCGACTACGTCAGGGAGCGGCATGTGCGGAGGGGGATGTGGTTGAAGGACTCCCCTGAGATCATCTCGCTGTATGCGGACGATGTGCTACTCTTTATTAGAGACCCAGCTGTTCATCTGGACCCGATCCTACGTGACGTCACCCGCATAAGCACATACTCCGGGTTCACAATAAATTATACGAAATCTGAGATCCTCCCCCTCACTAACTCCACGATACAGCCCACCACCGAGTACCCGCTCCGTTGGTGCGCGAATGGGATTAAGTACTTGGGAGTCCAGGTGTCCCTCACCAGAGAATCGCTGCTAGCAGACAACTACCAGGCAGTAGCTGAGCAAGCCGAGGCCAAAGTCATGCGCTGGCGTACCCTTCCACTATCACTAGCCGGCAGACTCTCGCTGGTAAAAATGATCCTGCTACCCAAGTTGTTGTACATATTTGGTAATGTTCCTGTCTGGCCGGGTAGGAAATATTTTACGAATCTGCATAAATTGTTTGCCCAATTCCTGTGGCACTCTGGCGCGGTGCGTAAAAAGTGGTCGGATATGTCACTACCCTACGACAGGGGGGGTTTCACAGCCCCAGACTTGCTGCGATATTGGACTGCTTCACAGGCGCAGTTCACATCTTACTGGTACCCTGGGCCCCCACCTCGTCCCCACGTCAAACTTGAGGTTCTGTCAGCGGCAGGCACTGATGTCATGTCCTTGATTCTCAACCGGCAGTATGTGCCGACTCTCCCATTGATACGGTCCGGACCACGGTACAGGCTTGGGGCCAGATATTCAAAACTTGATACGAGCAATGTCCGTACTACAAATGGCTCCCCGCCTGGAGGTTTCCCGGGCTGGAACCCAGGCATGACACCGCCCTGGCGCGCCATTGGGAGGCCCTGGGATACCGCGCCCTCACCGATTTCTATCCAGAGGGACAGTTTATAACACCGCAGACATGGAGGCCGGGCACTCGGGTTCTGTTCTGGAGCTCCTGCAGTTCTACAGACTCCGCGCTGCCTTCCGAAATCTATGGCCTATCTTCCCCTTCAAACCTCTGGACTCTCCTGCGATTGCTTACATCGCCAACTCGGGTGGCGCCCGCGGGGTGGTCTCCTCATTATATAAGCTCCTCCTGTCCTCGCCCTCTCCATTTCCATCCAGGGCCCGTGATGACTGGGCCTCCGAGTTGGAACTGGTACTTACTGACCAACAGTGGGAGGAGATGTGTTCCCATACTAGCAAAGTGTCCCTAAACTTCCGCTACCGCACCATACAATATAAACTGCTTAATAGGCTGTATTATACTCCAGGTAGAGTGTCTAGGTTTGCTGGCTCTGATCCTCGGCTGTGCCCTCGCTGCAGCGCGGAGGGCGCTGACCACTTGCATATGTTTTGGAGCTGCCCGGAGCTGGCCACATTCTGGAGTAAAGTCATAGAGACACTGTCTGAGATCACTGACACTGAGGTAGACCCTGACCCATTAGGGGTTTTGTTTGGAGTGTGGCAGGCTGGGGGAGCGGGAGATATTATTAAATTCTTAAATGTGAGCTGTATCATAGCCAAAAAGTGTGTCTTACTAAGCTGGAAGAGCCCCAGCCCCCCCGCATTCCAGAAATTGTTAAATTTACTCACCTGGTCCCGAAACTGTGAGGAGGAGTTTCTGGGTATGCTCCCAGTACGCTCTCGTCCTCGAAACATATGGACTGCATTCAACAGCTACTTGATTAGCTTAAATGACACTTCCTCTGTGGATGAATCCCCCTGACGTCCCTATTGCTGTTCGGCTTCTTGGTGCTCTGTGATATGTCATTATTCTACCACTGTTACCATAATTTTGCCTAAATGCTCTGTATTCACCTGTATATGCAACGAATTTGTGGTTATTGCTCGGATGTGTGTGTATGCCTTTTGCCTCTGTCAACAAAAAAAAAAGTTTAAAAAAAAAAATGCAAGAATGATGTGCCTCCTATAGGTACCTCATTGCGGTAGTCTGTCCATTTTCATCTTGGTTTGAGGTGGGATTCTGTGCAAAGAATGACGTGAGATATGCAGCAAAGATTTTTGCGACTGAAGTGCTCCCATGATGGGGGTTGTGTGAGGAAATAAGGTCAGACAATGGCCAGCACTTTGCCAATGACCTTTTTGAGGACATAGCACGTCTTTTAAGGATAGCACAAGCTTTGCACAGTGTACCAGCCGCAGGCAAACAGAATTGCCGAAAGGCTTAATGACTTTCTAAAAGAGTGACTGGCCAAGATAACATCTACCCTATGCCAAAACTGTCTTTCTTGCCTCCCTCCTGCCCTTTTTGCTATTCAAAACTTACCCGGTACGATCACCACTTGGCACAAAATTGTAAAGGTTAGGAGGATACATGCAACTGTCCCTCCTTCACATTCAATTTCGGGTGTAAACCCTAATTCAGAAGTGCTCAGCAATTAAATGAAACGATACTTAACTGAGATGACCAATATGGTTCGCTACATCTTCCGCCAAGTTCAGCAATGAACAAGTCAGCCGACCAATGTTGAAGAGAGCACATTTACCCATCAACGGGAGGACTTTCCACAAGCACAACCCCTCTATCCTGGTGATAGAATTCTGATGCAGACTACAATAAGAAAGTCGGAGCAGCCCAGGTTCTGCGGCCCCTTTGAAGTAGCGCACTCAACCGAGCGGTGAAGATCAAAGAATGACGAGCATTGCTTCACCTTTCAGTCATACGCATAAACACCAGCAGCATGTCAGAAAGAGAAAGCATCACCTGATGGGGAGTATTTATGAAATTACATTAACATTATGCACGGCAGCAATATTATTTAGAAGGGCTGCAATTGAAAGAGGAGAGGGGCATCAGAATATTAGGGGAATGGGGGCAGAACAAAAAGTGATGCAGATATAATAGGGATTGGGTTGGTTTGTGTTTTTCTTTTCTCTCTTCTTCTTCTCTTCTGGTTTTTGGTACATATAAGCAACACGAACACACTTGCTGATGGTGGAGGGAAGACATGCACCAGGCAAACTATATTGAGTATGACAGAGTACTATAATACAGTTGGGGAGGGAGGAGACCTGGCATTGGAAAATGTCTGGTACAGAGAGATGAAGAAGGTTGGGTGAGGAAGCACAAAAGGCACATGCTATGTGAGCTCACTCATCCCACACCTAGCAGGGACACCGAAATAATGTTTACCACAAGAAGGGACGGTAGAGGAGGGAGGTTGTCTGATGCATATGTGCTTGTGCAAAACCAGGGGGGTGATCCAGGGGCACACAGTGCAAGTGAAATGGATAGATGAAGGAGAAAAGGTGTATAGGGATAATTATATACAGATGGAAAGCATGGCCCGGGGAGGAAACACCAAGCACATGATGCTGGAATATAAAACCGAAGGAGCACATGAAGGAAAACAGGTGCTCATGACCCATAAATAGATATTAGGTAAGACTTCCACTGGATACAATGTGCCATGGTGCCACACCAGTCCCTTGATGCAAATCCAGGGTTCGATGCTGTACAATGGCAGATGGGAAAGAGGGATGGTGAAGTGCCGTGCAGAAGGGTTGGTGGGGTTTGAACAAAATGTGGTGAAAAAGATATATGCCCAGTGTAGAAAGATATGGAACAATAATGTCCATGCCTTAACTTGGATAGATGAAATCCATCACCTTATGTTTCAGAGCAAACGGACATTGGCGCTGGGGATGAACACCGGCTGCAAGAGGACGATGGGTATTACAGCTTTGCGGAAAGGGATAGTGGCGGGCGATGATGGATTTACGGTGGTCGTGTGGAAGAAAAGTGTACGCCCAGAGGCCACCAGACTGGAAAGGTGTATGTGCACTGGTGACCATTCACAGCCCTTTTTTGGTTGTGCCTCATGCAGATTCGATGCCGTTCAACAAACTATAAATGTAGGAAAAGAAAGATTCAGCAGAAACACATCCCACCCCAGTTGAGATTGTTTGACAAGGCATCCATATTCTTCACCCTTCTCCTGCTACCTGGAGTTCAAACTGCAGTCAATGCCAAATGACTGCAGATAATGAGATATGAGCTTCTTCAATTGGTTAATGCAACTGAAAAAGGATTTAATGCGGTTCGGGAAGAGCTCCAAGCATTGCGTTTAATGGCTCTCTGGGTACCGCTATATCTTGAATCTTATGACTGCAATGGAAGGGGCGGGTGCCACAAAATTGGCAGCATCAGCTGCACAGCAATTCTTGCCAATGATGCAGCAAATGGAACACTCACTGAGGCTGTCAAACAAATTAAAGCAATCCACAAGAAAATGACGAGAGACACACAATGTTACTTCAAGCACCTGGCTGCATGCACGTTTTGCTTGGGTGCCCGAGTGGCTGGCAGCAATTTTCAAAATAACTGTCTCTCTGCTCGTCACGATCCTTGTTGCCATCTGTGTCGGCCGGTGGATCATTGGTTGGTGCAACTTGCATCAACGCAAGGGACACCGTATGATGTCACTGAATAAAATTGAGCTTGACAAACTTTCAGGTGAGGAACCTCTCTTTGTAACTGAGAATGATCATGGTGATGTGGAAGTGATATTTACGGCACCTCCACAGGATTTAGAAAACAAGGAAGCATTATGGGATGAATGTTCACATTATGGGACAAAAATACTAATTTTGGAAAGTATGCAGAAGAGTATGAAAAAGAAGGGGATATAAACAGGGTCACACAGGTGTGGGTGCGCAATGAGAAGGGTGAGGGAATGAAAGATAAAGAGATGTCAATCAAAAAAGATTCATTCAAGGGGTAATGTGCTAAAGGTGCTTATTCAGTGCCAGATAGAGGGGCGCACCTACCACCTTCGACAATAAGTTAGGGAGTGATGAGGCACCACCCCTTATAAATAAAAGACCTCACTGGGAAGGGCAAGAGTATGGATGCATTGCGTGTGTAAACAGCCCAAGGGATTTTGTGACCAACACACCAGGGCCCTGGCAGGAGGGAGACGAAGCACAAGTTGCTTGTCACAGGCGAATCATAGCAGCTAGAACCACACAAGGTGATATAATTACAGGGTGGTCTGCCAATCCAACAATCAGACGGGATAGAGGGGAAATGGAGTTGAGCCAGTGTACCAGTCACATGGCCGCCCTTGCCCATCAGAAGGTGGCTGTGGGAAAGGGACACTGGAGAAAGGGGTTTTCCTGGGAGAACCAATCAGATGGTAATTCATTGGGCACCGGGGAGACGGCCAGCCTTGAGAATATCCACCACTGGACGTGTGACGGCCGCCATTCAGCATGTGTCGTATGAATGTTTCCTTTTCCACCAGAAGCAGGGTGTCTTGTGTCCCGTCCTGAATGGTGCTGACCAATGGCAGTGTATTAAAGTTCCATCGATCAGCACAAATGTTATTTTTATTAATTACGAATTGTTCTGAGGAGGCCTGAGAATCAATGTGGTGCCACATGGGGAGGTGATGTGTTGGTATATTATTCAACTGTTTGGTCCAATCGTATTTCACCAACGTATGTTTAGCACTAAGGATATGACGTACACAAACCAATGACATTTCTGGGAAAATGTTGAGAATGAAAACATGCCAAGTGGCAAGCATATCAATGAGTACCGACTATTGTGTTTTATGGTATAAAACGAATGTCCACAGTGCATTCAGATGTCAGCTCATTTCAGTCGGACCTGTTTGACTGTTCTGTTTGTTTTGTGATTGCCCGGGTGTAATAAACAGCATTGCTTCTTGCCCGGTGTGTGCTCCTTTTTGAGTACATGTATTTTATGGTGCGATTGTACAATATCGTGGTAGATGTCTATTGTTATAAGCTTAGGTGTCATAAGTGGATCTTAAACAGGCCACGAAGCACAGAGAGAAGAAAGGTAATTAAAGTATGATTTGTCATTAACATTTTTGATTAACTGCACGAGGGCGATTTGGGTCTATATAGGCACAGACACATGATTAACACTAACCATAACTGGCTCTGTGTGCCTGCAGTATAGTATAGACCAAACCTTAGGGTGACTGGTTTAATAGGGTTTCTTTGGTGTTTTGTGGCAGTGGTGGTGGACACATCTATACAGACTTCAATAATGGTGAATAGTATCTAATATGAAATAGAGACAAACAATGGTTTGGTAGTGCTGTCTTTGAATGTATTGGAGCAATGATAAATATGTAACTAAGTACTTTTTTACCCCCTCTTTCTCCAACCCTGTAACCTCATTTTTTCTTTTGCTTTGGTCATATCCAACATCATTGTTTGATGTTTCGCTCCACATACCATGTGATTACAAAAACATTGGTAATGTATTACAAAGCTTTTTCTCTTATTTTGTATCATTTTTTATACAAGTTTTATTTGTTCGTGTATTATAAATATTGTTTACGTTTGGGATTGCTTAGCCCCTAGAAAGACACGTTTGCTTATGGGTCGAAACAAGTGTTGGCTAGCCATAAAAACATAAGTGGACTAACAACTCAAGAGATCTTGTTGAATTTGATTATATGTGTTATCTTTAGGATGCTTAATATTAGTAGGGTGTATCGCGTTGGATACATAACAATTTATAGGCTGTGTTTTCTTTGGTGACTTTGGACGAACGTCACAGGTTATGACTATTGCCGGCTGAAACACCTCCTTGTATATGAGATAGTTTCTTTCCAACCCAAGTCCAGAGCTCAATGGATTATTAGCCCCAAACTATTTGGAATGTATACATTACCCCATTTAAAGAGCTCTGAAGGACGCTGTATAATAGGTGGGCGATATGGCAGAATACATTATGACCAGAGAGGATGATATAAAAGCACTTTTCTCTCCTAAAGGTAGCACACTGAATGCTTTAAAGATGTTGCACCAACTAATGCAACATTGAGATGGAAATTTGTTAGACTTGTACAACTATCTAAAAAAGAAATTAACATATTTTAGGAAAACACAGCAATGAGACAGTATTTTGATCAACAAAAGATACCCAGGGGTTTGAGAATGTAATTTTTCCCAACTTTAATAATACAGATGAGGCTGATTTAGTGGAGAAATGGTAAGAGAACCTGAATCAAAGTTCTATTACCATGATGGAACTTCTTACAGAACATGCAACAAGGGAACACGATAGAGTGGCTATCCAGATAGAGGATGTGAAAAAAGAGATAGAACTGACAAATGCAGTGCCAGCAACAGTAGAGAAAAATTATGTCAAAAATGTTCTGATTTTGAAGCTACAGAAGAATGAACTTAAATTGAGAAAATCTTGCTGTTTTTTTCGAGATAAACGCGATCGTCGCAATGACAGTCTATCATTTACAAACCAAATATGATGACGATGGATCAGGCCAATCCAGGGACAATAAACCACAGGTGTCACCAGTTAGCTTAGATCCAGAAAGTTATCCAGATATTAGTGACGTTAGAACAGGAGATAGAGATACCACAAGCACTACGACCATTTTGTAATTGTAATTGGTTATTTATAATGCGATTAACACCCAGAGGTTTCTAAGCGCAGGCCCGGGAATCGAACCTGTGTAGCTCTGCATCGTTTTTCTTCCAAGGTGAGCGAGTTGCCCCTGAGATATCCTTCTGCCATTTAAAAGGTTTTTAGAACAATTGAAAAGAATAAGGAAAGGAAATTTCAAGGAAACAAACAAAAGGATACATGTTCAAGACCCACTGGTTACCAGTATTATAACCAACGCAGACAAAATGAGGTAACAGAGGCCAGAGAAGGGGTAGAGGATGAAGACCCAACCAAAAGGACGTGGATAACATGATTGTGGATACAGAAACAACAGCGAACCAAGAGATAGTGAACATTGTGATGCATTTGTCAGATAGGTCATTGAATGAAACAGAAATTGCAGTTCTCAATAACGTGTTTTCATTTGCTCCTACGACATCAAGTGATTAGATCAACATACAAGTTGACTCATACACATTTATCAGAAAGCTTAAATTGAAAAGTTTTTTCATCATAAGCAATTCATGACGAACACCCAGAGAAGAGGTTCATAGAGTGAACTGTTTCTGACATGATGAATACACAGCTCTTAATGACTCTAGATGACACAGTGAGTGTACCTGACTTAGAAATCCTGAAAGAACTGGATATAGATCCCTTACACCTTACAAATGAAGACATGAGGAACAAATCTTAAATTGTACACTGTTCTTTGGAACACAGAATGCAATTGACCTCTTCCATAAAGCTGTTACTCGAGATATCCATAAACTGACAGACAATGATAGATGTGTAGCTAGATATGACAATCTATCCAAAACTGAGAGACACGCATTAGCCTCCTTGCAGGGTGATAAACACTTTGTGATAAAGCCGGCAGATAATGGAGGGAATGTACTGGTTATGGACATAAATGACTACATAACCATGGAAGAAGCCCACTGCAGTGTACCTGGCTGCTACGAGAGACTTAAAACTAATCCAGTTAGAGATTTCATGGATGAGGCAAACACATTGATTGACAAATGGTCAAGGAAAGGTCTCTTAACAGATGAGCACAATAAGTATTTCACTGGGATTGGTGTGAAAACTACTCTCACCTTGAAAAGCTAAAAGGATATGAGGCTGTGGCCAATGTAATTCATAGATACAGGAGAACACAGCCTTATTTATTACTCTACCCTGACCCGGCGGTGTGGGATTTCCTATTAAGGTTACGAACTAACCAATTGCAGGTCCTTGCCATTACAGGTGCTCATCAGGGTTTGGCTTTAAGTGACAGGGTCTGCCGCATCTGTAAGAGACCAGATTCCCTGGAAACTGCTAGACATGTTCTTACCTCTTGCCCTAAGCTAGGCCTGTTATATATGAACCTGGTGTGAAGACTGGTACATAGATATGAGAGTATTGTTGGAGACTCTTTTTGGGATTACTGTCTCAACTCATATACAATATCATCTCAACTTGCCCTGTTCAGAGTATGGTTACAGGTCGGAAATGTACTGCTAACAATTTAATTGGTGCGGATCTGTCCATACCGTTATAGAACCCTGTCTCCTTAGCTGCTGGTATCGATATGTAGGTATGCACTGGCACTTTTCTGAGTCTTGCACCTGTCTATGCATGTACTTATTCCTTTAATTAGAGGTATATTTATTCTATGTAATTTTATTCTGTCTGATGATTTTCAATTTTTTGTATAATTGTGAAAGCTGTTGATTTAATTTTAATTTAGAATTTGTAATACGTTTTGGGTAAAGTTCTAATTTTTGGACTAAACCACAATAAATTATTATTATTATTATTATTATTATTATTAACATTAGCGAGTCTGAGAATACTGACAATATATTTTCTCCTGAAGATTAATAACATTTTGATAAAATACCAGAGAGACGACTCATAGTCAGTGGCATGAGTTGATTGAAAAATATGCAAAATACATTGATGCCATCATTGCTAACGAAGATCCAAAGTTGCAGGCGTATCTGAGTAATATAATGCATCTTCTACAACATTTGGATCAATTTGAGTGGGCAGAGGACTATTGCATGGCTACACTAGATGTGAAGGCGCTATATACGTCTATTGAATACCAACTGGCATTAAAGACTATTGATTATATATTTGCTGAGGGCTCTCTATCATATTTCTTTCACATTGTTATGTTGAAAGACCTGGTTGAATTTACATTATGCAATCATGTTTTTCTATTCAACAACAACCTGTACACAAACACGAGGGGTAGCCATGGGTGCAAATTATATGCTGTGAGAAACCTGAAGGTGTCTCCCTGACTAGTACCCAGGGATCTGTCATACAGGTGGACAGGACACAGCCATCGCTATTAGATTAGATCCAATTCCTGGAGGTGCAACAGTGCGGGAGGATCACCTGGATGAGGGGTACTCGGGGAGTGAAAGTGGGACACCGACAGGTGAGACGCGGTACCCCTTTCTTATAACACCTTTTTCCCATCCTACCTCGTAGGATACTCAAAAGTTCTGCCCCTACCCCCCCTTTTCCAACACAAACACGTTCCTACACCGAGACAGACAACGGACCAACACAAGAGCCGTTTACCTGACATGTCCCAATGCAAGGGTCAGGCAGAGTCAGGCAATTAACCATAACTATGCACTCCTGACGGCCCTTTCCCTTCCCCACAGGGATAAAAGGTGGAGCACGAAGGCACACTTTGAGCGAGGCCGAATGCACGAGGAAGCAGCTATTCCAGATCAGCAGATCAAGACGAGAGAGGTGGAGAGATCTAAATGGGCGAGCAAGAGGGAATTGCCCTTGCCCTTTTCAAACCAGACCTGCAAAGTCACTGTAAAAGAAAACGTAAGACCGGGAGTCACAGCTGGATGTCCGCGGTATGTGTAACCCTTCCGCATTGATTGCCAGGGCGGGGAGAAACGGTTCTCATCGTGGTACAATCATTGACTCCAGCGACAAAAGGAAATGCCAACAAGTTCAACCCAGCCAGTGAGTCGGAAGCAAGTGATAGTATATACAGAAAGAAGATAATAAACAGAGGTTTTTGTGAGTGAGGTTGGACCCAGACAGAGTGATCCGGCACCACGTGGGTGCTCATTCGAAGGGCTCTATATTGTATTCCTGGCTAACAAAACTACAAAGACCAGGGGGCCTTAAGGAAGGCTGTGTGTAGTGTCAAAGTGGTCATACGAGGGTCAAGAAAAATCCCTTGTACAGTCCAAAGTCTTTGACACATGGTGAACACCAAGTGAGTTGTGAGAATCGGCAAATGTGAACCCGACTGAGGGATGCCTACGAATTAGGGTGACCAATAACATGAAAAATGAAAAGATTGACAAAGGAACTTTTGTTTGCTATTGTTTTGCTACAGCCAGCCTTCTAAGTCAAAAGACTTTTGCAGACAAGAGACTTGGCCCTGGAAGGTCCTGGCACCTTTGAAAGGAACTGTAACCTCGCGCTGGTGAGACCAAGGAGTGTGCTGTGTTCAAAGGTACTGCCTTGTCCACTGCTAAAAACGTGGGTAAGGGAGATCCAGCCATACCATCCTGACTGATCATTTGGTTAACACTTCTTTATTTTCTTGAGAACATTATCCCACAATATTTTGTAACTTAGTTGTAAGGATTGGCTATATGTGTTTTGATGTAGCCCTTTTTATTTGACAAGACGTCACTAGGACTGCTTTATTATTATTTGATGGTTGTAGCTTGCTACCATCCTAGATTTAGGTTTAGATTCTGTGTTTTTCTCACCCATTATACAGCTTAATAAACACCATTGAACTGTGATCACTTGTGTCTGTCTTTACTGGTGCCAACCTGAGTTCCTTACCTGTGGTGTCAGGATTGAGATGTAACTCAATTGAAAGTAATTGGGGAACCCTACAATTTCAAAAACCTAGTCAGAGAGTTTCTAACCATTCCATTGCCATAGGGTTTGATATCTGTAGCAGTAGGGAAGTTATTATTCCCCCTGGGAAAAGAGGAATGAATCCTACAGACTTGGTTTTGATAGCCCCTCTGTGGTGCTACATAAGATTGGCCCCAAAATCTGGCCTAGCGTGGAAATTCGGGGTAGACGTTGTGATGCTGGAAATGCATCAGAGGGACAGGGCCTCCGTATCCTTGTCCTTTACTGCTTTTCATCGTGTGTTCTGTCGTATTTTCCGCGCAGGAGTTCATGTGGGACTCCTGGCGGTGCAGCTCTCTTTCTTTTGGTTTGGTGAACGGACCTGTGGGATACCCTTTTGGCACCCATGGGTGGGTGTACAACCCTGTGCCCCTAGTGTATGTTTTTGGGCACCTGTGGGTGGCCCACAGAGCAGGGTATGGGCTGGTGCCAGCTCCATGCTGAATTTGACAGGTGCGCGGAGTATCCTCCATTTTGGGATACCCTGGCCCTGCCATTGGGATCAGTTGATTCCTGATGGAAAACAAGATGGCCCCGGTGGCCTCTTGCTTTCTATTACCCATTGCCTTGTTTTACCAAAGTCCTGGGAAGCCCTGACTCTGTCCCTTCCCCCTGACTGGCTGTTGGGTGGAAGTGCCATATATGGTGTTGTTGTGAAGGCCCGGTCAGACTAGCTGGAGCCTACCCGGTGATGTATGTTGTGGGTACCTCCTGTGGGTGGGACCTGGGTGAATAGAGTGTGTGACGAATATGCATTCTGTGTTGTGGGTGTCTAGTGTCTGGTGGTTGACACAATGACTGAGACAACCCTGCCCGAAACCGGTATGAATGCAGCTTGGAGTGTTGAATGGCTCGGTACTTGTCCCAATACCCATAACTTGTTGTGAGTGTCTGGAGAGAAGTGAATGGCCTGAATACCTCGTGTGCCTGATTGGCTACCTGCCTGCATGAATGCCCGTAGTCGTGATTGGATGCTTGAGTGTGACCCAGCGCAATGAATGGGAGATCAACAGTATATCTGGGGACCTCTCACTGCTAGGAATCATATTCAGAAGCTGAAGTCCCCTACGACGAGTAACTGGATTAACTGACGCTTGACCTTGAAGCACTGCTGGACGAGAAGAATTGCTGTTGCTCTCCTTCACAATCCGAAAGCTGCTGTGTCTCCAAGTTCTGACCCAGAGAGGACCTGGTAAGGCGCCCTCTTCCCGAGCTACGAGGGACCATCGTGCACAGCTGATCTTTGCCAACGCTTCCTGGTAGACAGACCTTCGACAGACTGCCAACCCGATACGGGGACTGCTGCGGAACTCCAAGGAGAAGCACTCAGACTGTTGTCCGCCACTGTCGATGACCGCCGTCGCCGACCGGAGCCGCCGTGCTCCTGTTTGCCTAAGAACTTTCATTGATCATTAGACGCTCCCGTCTGCATCGTCACCCGCTTGTCTCCCGCTGGAGAAGGCCTGACCGTCGTCGCGCCGAGGAGCATCCACCGGTGGGTTTCCCGCCAACTACAGACTGCAGAGACGCCAAAGACTCGACGCCCTTGCTGGGCCACAGTTCTTCATCATCTCTTTGCGGTGCAGAACTATCGTCACCGAGGTGCCCCGCACGCCTATTCCTTGCAGGACGCCGACGCTCTGTCATCGACGAGCACCGCTAGGAACGAAGCTGTCACTTCCCTGCCGTAATTCACCCTGTTCACCGTCGGACGTTCGATGACCTGTGACTCCCGCCTTAAAGGGAGGGCACTCAAGAAGGGCCGTCGATTCCCCGACACTTCTCGACGATCCGTGGCTCCCGCCTGAAAGGGAGGCACTCAAGAAGGGTTGGTCGGTGCATCGTCGGAGAACTCTACTCCACCAGGTACATTGGGGGTGGTAAAACCTTAATAGGAAGAAGTGAGACTATTGAACATATGGACTGGGCTTGTGCGATATATCTTTATTTACAGGTTGCCCAGGTGGGGGGATCTCCACACAGAACTGTGCCTAGTGGTAGGGGTCAGCATTCTGCCTATTATTTCAACCATCTTACGTTCCTGCCTATCTCTATTGCTGGTTTACTTGTTATTGATCTGTGTGACATTTTAACCGTACAGTTGATGCACCTTAATGAGATTCGATAACATTGGTGGTACCACTTTATAATTGTATATATTTATCATTATTGACTTCCGAGTACAAAGTGCATTATTGTGATCATGTACATACCTTTGAATATTAATTATATAAAGACTGTGTTTTCAGTAATACAGTGTGTGGACATTCTTTTGTGGCGGTTCGGGGACTACACTGTACTTAAGAACCAGCCTGCATCACCTCCTCAGAAGCTAGGCCTTGATTGCTCGTCCATTGCTACCGTAATAGAGAATCTTGGCGGGGGTCTTCTGTGCCTCTCCTCTACCATATAGAGAGCGGAAGTACAGACACCCCCTACCAGTCTTTACAGACGTCTTAGCAGGCGTTATCGATCCCAGCTTCTGGGGAAATGTAAAAGTTCTCTTACAGTATCATGGTGAAATCCCTTTTCAAGTATGTTGTGGAGATCAAATTGCCCAAAGAATCTTGGAAAGAGCTCTATTTCCTCACTTTAAAGAAAGTGAACCAGATAAAACAGAAAGAGGTAACTTTGGCTTTGGGGAAGCTGATAAATCTCTTAACATCGAAGAAAGGAAGGGAGAAGAGCCTACCATCTACCGTGACCTAGCCTTCGCACAGCGAAATGATCCAGCTTTTGCTGAAGCTTTACTACAAGCAATTTTAGAAGGAGAAGGTTTAGAGAAGGGAAGTCCCCTTTTCTTCTTAAAACAAGGATTGCTTTATAGAAGAGAGATATCTACGGAAGGATTAGTAATAACACAGTATGTAATACTCAAAAGCAACCAAAAGGTTGTACTGCAGATCGCGCATTCCCATCTTACCGGGGGGCATTTAGAACAATCTAAAACCCAGGCACATATTAGTGGGATGTTCTCCTGGCCAGGCATCCATGCTGATATAAAGACCTTCATCCAGACGTGCAAAATATGTCAAAAGACTAGCACGCACATCCCATTACATGCCCCTCTGAACCCATTGCCGATCATAGAAGTCCACTTTTCAAGAATCGGGATGGACATAATTGGACCTCTAGACACATCCAGATTAGGCAACAAATATGTCCTTGTGATTGTGGACTATGCGACCCGATATCCCAAAGCATTCCCCATGCACAATAATACCACAGAGCAGATCCTTGAACACCTAATCTACTGGAATTTCACCAGACCAGGGCTCAAATTTTATGAGTAACCTTATGGCAGAAGTCAAATAGCTACTTCACATTACCACCTTGCGATCTTCTGTACCCCAATCCCCAAACCAATGGCTTGGTAGAAAGATTCAATAAAACTCTGAAGCTAATTTTACGAAAATTGTTAGATGAGGATGGGAAGGACTGGGACCGAATGATCCTGTGGGCACTACATGCAATAAGGAAATCCCCTCAGGCCTCCACAAGTTTCTCTCATTCTGAATTGCTCTATGGTAGAGAGCCTAGAGATGTCCTGGACATGCTCTGGGAAATCTGGGAAGAATGAGAAGAGGCACCCATTCCCATCTCGCAAACCGCCACCAGAATGCAGGAACACATGAAATTGGTTCAAGATCTAGTTTGTACTCATATGGAAAGACCCAGAGCCAACAAAGGTGAGCTTAAGATCATTGTCCATAGGGCAAAAAGTACTGGTCCTCTTACCCACCTCAGAAAACAAACTTGTCTCCAAGTGGCACAGCCACTATGAGATAGTAGAACAAGTAGGAGCTGTACTTATAAAGTGTCCCAACTGGACAGAAAACAGAAGGTCCATTTGTATCATGTAAATCTCTGGAAAGAGTGGAATGAGAACCCGTCAGCAACCCAGGCCAAAGTACTAGCCTGTCTGGTTCCTGAAAGGATAGATCACTTTGATTTATTTACTCCTGAGCTATCTATCCAACAACAAGAAGATTGAATAGATGTAGTCAACTAATTTCCGAATGCATTCTCAGAAAAACCAGGAATAGTAAAAGGCACATACCACTATATTGGAATACCTAAGGATAAAGTGGTCCATTTAAAACCGTGTGGACTCCTAGAAGCCCGTAAACAGATAGTGATTGAGGAGGTTAAATAAATGTTCAAAGCTAATATTATTGAGCCTTCGTCAAGTCCATGGTCCTCTCCTATCATGTTGGTCATTAAACCTGACTGTTCCTGGAGACTCTGCATAGATTTTGTCAACTTAATGCCATTTCGGACTTTGATGCCTGTTAGGCAGAATCCTATGCAGTTCCCTTAGGGAGCACTACAGAAGATTAAGACTACAGGTATGAGCAAGAAAAATCCCCTTTGGTATCAGTCTGTACCACAAAGATTTAGTTGGTAGCTGTGGCTAAGCAGTCAGACTTGTCTCAAGAGGGAGATGAGCAGTATTCAGGGTTTACACAATAGGTATCACAGTAGTATGGCATAAGGAAACACTGACCAAAGCTTTGTATCAAAAAGAGAATATATAGATGTATTTTATACACGTCTAGTTCAACACATAAATCACAGTTGATAAAGCAAGTTAAGTTTAGTCGAGGAAAGTATATACAACTCCCTAGTCAATTGTAGACAAGTTTGCGGCACAGTGAAAACCAACTACAAATGGCACTCTAGCAATTTAGCGAAAGGAGGGAAAGCACAAGTTAAACCGAAATATCTTCAGGCACCCCCTAGCAACACTTCCCTGAAGTTTTGTGAACAAGTAATGCACAGTAATACTTTAGCAAAAAGATAAGTCATTGAAAAAACTGAGCAAAATGGCACTTCACAAGTTAAAACAGTGGGAAGGAAGAGGGGATTAGAAGATTCAGGTGCACCAACACATTTCTCATTGAGAATCAATCTAGTGAGAGCAGATCTAACAAATCAGCCAAAGTCAATAGGCCTGAGCCAGAGTCAGTGGTAAAGGACCAAGAGTTTAGGAGCAAAGAATGTCTTGTAGCTGCAGTCAAGTCTTTGGTTAACGAATATTGAAAAGGTGGATGCAAGGCGAAAGACAATGTTAGACGAAAGGGCGGCCAACCCAACAAGTAGATAAAGGATTTAAAACACCTTTACGGCTACCACACAGAAAGGGAGGCCTGGTGGACCAAAGTACCTTTGAATGAAGCAGTGGCTCCTGCGGTGGCGGTTGTTCCTGGTAGTTCCTGCAGTTCGGGGGATCCAGCAGAGGAAGAGAGGATCTCGTCGTGGAGGAAGGTTCGAGTTACTGCACTACCCAGGGATGAAACCAGCCGCGGTGCTGCGCCATGAAAAAAAGGTACGCTCCTTTAAATCGTGGTCCGGGTGGATGGCTGCCTGGCTATCCGGCCTCCAAGTGCTGGGCACTAGCGATTCGACCAAGGCAGGTCCGAGGAAGCGATTGGTGAACTGGTTGGTCCCACCAGCTCAAGGGAAGAAGGCTCTTGCGAAGAAGATCTCCTCTCATTGTGTGGAAGAAAAGTGGTGAGATGCTGCAGCAGGGCTTCACCGGTGGTGCAGGTACTGAAGATGTCCGTGGCTTCTCTCCCCTTCGGTTCCGTAGTTCCAGTGGCAACGTCTTGCTCTTCCAGTCCTCAGGACCCTGCTTTTATGCAAAAAAGAACCCCATTCATACAGCTTAGCTGTCACTCACACAGTGGAGTGGTCATCTTGGCGGGAGACCCCCCAGCCTATCAGAATAGAGTGCGACATGGGTTGCGGAGGCAACCCTGTCCAGGGGGCCTACTACCCCTCCCACACAATGGACCCACCCCAGACTCAATGGCGCGGAAAGGAGGGCTTCCTGGCAGAAAACCGACAAAAGGACGATCAAAGCATCCCTGACCTGGGTTAGGAGTTTAGAGTAAGGCACGAGAAAGAATTTATATTAAAGTTCTGGCAAATAAAACCTAGTGGAGTAAAGTTAATAATAAAATAAACCGGCGGTATGTTAGAGGCTGTCAGAAAAAGTGGTAGCCTCAAACAATGGGAAAATCCCATAGGAAAATATTTGCTGTGAAATATTTATGGTAGTAACCACTGCCACCAGCCAGAAACTTTAGAGAGAGGGACTTTACGGTACCCCCTCGAAAATTAACCTAAGGGAAAAACTATTAACCCTTTCCAGTACCTCCATAGTAAGATGGGTTGTACTGGTTAAGTTCATAAGAATTGACTAGTAAAGTCAATGGGGACTTGACATGCCCTGGGAGACAGTAGTCAGTCCCAGGGTATGGAGTCTATGTTTGTGGGTCGCTACGCCACCCCTGTGTCACTGCACTGAGGGTGCTGTGTAACACATGTGAATAAAGATGGTTCCTATGGGGGAGAGAAAATCCCATAGGCATTAAACACAAAAATAGCCTAGAACACACATATCAAAAATGCCTAAGAGTGGGAAAAAGAGTCTCACTCTTAGCAGGTAAGAAGAAACAAACCCTTCAAATCCAGCAAAGCTGCTGGGGGACTCTATAGGTAAGGGAAATTAGCCATAGAATGAGAATTCTCCCTAACAATGCCTATCCCATGCCACGCATCAATGACCTAATTGATAAACTAGGAGCAGCCACCTTTCTATCTACCGTAGATTTTACCAAACGGTACTGGCAAGTTCCCGTGTATGGGTCAGATAAAGAAAAAATGTGTTTTCAATGCCTTTAGGACAGTTCCAATTCTAAGTTCTTCCTTTTGGCTTACACAGCACACCAGCCACTTTCCAGTGCCTCATGGATAAAATTCTACAACCCTATTACAATTCATGTGGATCTTACATTGACGATATCGTAATTTATAATAAGCCTTGTGATGACCATCTCTTCCATTTTTATACCATCCTGACTTATAATTTGGTGAACACTTCTTTCTTTTCTTGAGAACATTATCCCACAATATTTTGTAACTTAGTTGTAAGGATTGGCTATATGTGTTTTGATGTAGCCTTTTTTAGTTGAGCAGACGCCACTAGGGCTGCTTTATTATTATTTGATGGTCGTAGCTTGCTCACATCCTCGATTTCGGTTTAGATTAGGCGTTCTTCTCACCCATTTTACAGTTTAATGAACACCCTTGAACTGTGATCAGTTGTGACCATCTTTACTGTTGCCACCATGAGTTCCTTACAGCGCTCTCGTTGGAAAACCTTTTTATAGGTTTTTTTGAAGATACATATGTATACTCAGAACATGTACTTACATCACATATACAACTATGGGTCAGATACATTGACAATGTTTTTCTAATTTGGCTGGGTAATGAAACCAATCGAATCGACTTTGTGAGTTACTTGAATGTAAATGTCTTTGGTATACAATTCACAGGCACTGTGAATATGACAGAATTTTACTTTTTGGACATACCTTTATATGTCAAAGATGGTAAGATCTTGTCCACAACATTTAGGAAACCCCCAGAGGCTAATTCAGTACTTTTGGCGAGTAACTGCCATAAAACCAAGTGTAAAAAGAAACATTCCACTTAGAGAATACATTAGGGGCAAAAGGAATTGCAAGGAAATGGTTACATTTGAAAAAAAGAGTGTCAGGTCTTAGAAGAAAGATTAAGAAAATCAGGGTGTACTCAAGAAATAAAAACCTATCACAACCTAAACCGAAGAAGGCACCAGACCTACATACAGTGAGGATGATTACCCAATATTCACATGAGAATAACAAACCGTACAAGGTATTTCACAAACATTGACATATATTAACTTTGTACCCAGATTTACAAACATATATAAAAGAGAGACCCACATTTGTATATACTAAGGCACCCACGCCTAGAAATCATTTGAGTCCGTCATTTTTTGAACCACAAAAACCATCAAGTACTTGGCTACATACAGAATTGAAGTCCCTCTACAAGTGTGGACCTTGTAATATGTGTCAGTACACACATGGAGGCAAGAGTACTAAAATCAACATTAAAGAAGATCTGAGAATAACAGAGTTTATCAATTGTAGAACTAAATATGTGGTGCACACCATAGTGTGTCTGTGTGGATTGAATTATGTTGGTAGCACAATAAGCGAGTTGAGAATTCGCATTAGAGAACATTTGGGTGCTGTGAATAAAGATGACCCCAAATTGCCCTTATCTCCCCATTGGCAGGTATGCCACCAAATGGATAATAAGGCTGGCATTTGCTTTATAGGTTTGAAAACTGTAACCAAAGATCCCAGCGGTGTGCACTGAGAGAGGGCACCGAGACAGGCAGAGGCTAAAGTCAATTGTAAATATAGGACTGTGATTAAAGTCTTGAATTCAGTCCATGAAATGGGGCTTTTCTTTAATGATATTTTGTTTAAAGCCTTTGAAATAACCTGTTAGTTCTGTAAAATATTGGTACCTCCTAAAAGGCTTTGAACCTCATGCTTAGGAGATTTTGGACTTTGCAACTAAAGTGATGTGTATAATAATTGAATTATAGAATAACTTCCTCTGTTCTCAATTTATTCTTAGACTCCCCCCAAAACGTGGAAGTGAATATTCCAAGTGGGGTAGTCACTACAAAAAGTATTAGGGAAAATATGAAAAGTAATCCCATGTCGCATATAGTACTGGCTGTCACATGTTTACGTCTAAATCAATAGATCTACTGAACTAGTAGTCTTCCACACAAAGCAAGTAGATTACCTCAGGGCTCCACAGTCCGTAGAGGTTTTCCCACTGTAATTTTCAATTTTGGTAGGTCCTATAAAAACCCCAAACACGGGGGATATTATAATCTCTACCTCAACCAACTAATGTCAAGATAATGCAACAATGAGACAAAAGTTGAGGGAACCCCCCCCACGTTCTCACCTTGTTAATGGAGTTGCCTCTCCACCACTGTGCCATTGTAACCCAAATGAATGCCGCACAGGCGAGAAAACAAAATGGCCACCATTATAATACATCGTGACGTACAACGTTGCGTGAAGGTAAACAACCTTGACACATGTCTATGTGCCTTCTTACGAAACAGGTGGTGGTGCCGGAAACACGAGAGCAACTGAAGAACAAGGCAAAGGATATTACATCAAAAATTCATTTTATTTTGTTATAAATTGTAAAAAATCTTTAATTAATTAATTTTATAAAACACATCCTATATAGCAGACATTCATACATTAATTCATACTAGTACAGCTCTAAAAATAGTACATTTACATTTTTTAAAGGGAAATGTGAAGAAAATGTGACAACTGTTCCATTGTTAGGATAAAAATTACGCTTTCTAGAAAAAGAATTAATGGGATCAAAAGCAAACAGATACAAATTCTGTGTAATGGAAATGTCAACAACACTTCCAGTGTTCAATGATAATGGTTCACTCCAGACAAATGTTATCGACTATTAGTGCCCAGACTGTTGATGCCAAGATAAATGAGTCTTCTTAGTCAAATAGGCTTCTTAATACATAGTTTCGACTTGGATAGTTATCTATGTCTTCATCAGGATAGGGATGAACCTAACAACATTTCTAAAAAGAAAAAACAATGATACAAATAAAATGGGATGTTAAAAAACCTTAATTCACTCAGTTGCTCTCTTCTTTCTTTCTTGTTTTCCAATTGTTTTCTAATTGAAGAGCAAACTTTGGAGTGCATTTCCCTACAGTTTCAGCGTAGCATTGATATAATATGTTTGATTTCGTTTTTTGCGTTTAGAAGCTGCGTCGCGTGCAGAGTAGGAACTGCGACACAGTGGGGACGTCACGGCGGTCACAGTTTCATTGTTTTTTCTTTTTAGAAATGTTGTTAGGTGAACCATTATCATTGAACACTGGAAGTGTTGTTGACATTTCCATTACACAGAATTTGTATCTGTTTGCTTTTGATCCCATTAATTGTTTTTCTAGAAAGCGTAATTTTTATCCTAACAACGGAACAGTTGTCACATTTTCTTCACATTTTTCTTTAAAAAATGTAAATGTACTATTTTTAGAGCTGTACTAGTATGAATGAATGTTTGAATGTCTGCTATATAGGATGTGTTTTACAAAATTAATTAATTAAAGATTTTTACAATTTATAACAAAATAAAATGAATTTTTGATGTAATATCCTTTGTCTTGTTCTTCAGTTGCTCTCGTGTTTCCGGCACCACCACCTGTTTCATATGTATTGTTTTACCTCTAGGTGCCGGGTTTGGAGGTTCCCACCATTGTTTGTTGGTTTATGTGCCTTCTTACGCCTTAGTACTTCTCTCATGGTGTAGGGACCCCTAGCCCAACCAGGTTTACTGTAGTATTTTTGCCATCCCCTACCAATCTCCTATGCTATAATGGGGGAATGGGTAAGTACTCGCCTTTGCAAATTCTATCTCTTTACTGTGAGATAAATCGTGTTGCTTATGTGTATTTTTACTGTCCCTTGCTACAGCATGAAACGTGTATATGATTGTTGTGTAAGTTCAGTAAATCTAATTAAACACTGCATCACTTACCACACGTTAAAAACATTTGTATTCCAGGCAATATCATTTTCACACTTCATCCCAAAATTATACTTTTTTCACTATATTCATGACACTCTCCAGTTTGAAAAGGCCCACTTCTTCCTTTGCCTATTAGTGTATGTACTTACAAAATGTCTTTCTTTACTAATTTTACATGCCACCATGCTATGTATGATTAACATTTTCATACTTACATCAACATATACATACTTTATTTCTAATATGGTGTTTTCTGTTTGAAATTGGGACGTCAGGCTTGCCAGCAACACGATGTAAGGAATAAGCTGTATAGTGTCCATTGTTGGACTTTCTCATTTCTCCCTCTCACTCATATACGTCTAGTTCTAAATTATCATTTATTTATTTATTTTCCATTTTTAAAGTGCTCATACAGCCTGGGGGCATCTAGGCGCTGTGACAGAATTATGTCTTAGTTGAGTATTTAGAATGCGCTTAATACCCAGATGTTTCTAAGTGCGGACCTGGGGGTCGAACCTGTGTTGCTTCATGTCCTCTTGTTTCCAAGGTGGGCACATTGCTGCTGACCTATCGTCCCGGGATAGTCCTTAGTCATCAGTCCTAGCCGATAGTCCTCAGTCATCAATAAAAGTCCTTAGCTATCGGTCATAGTCTCCAGTTATCATTCCTAGTCCTTGGTCCTCAGTCCTAGTCCACTGGCCTCAGTCCTACTTCTCAGTCATCATTCCTTGTCCTCATTCATAGTCCTCATTAATCAGTCCTACGCTTCAGTCACCATTCCTAGTACCCAGTCCTAGCTGTAAAACCCCAGTCCTACTCATCTGCCATCATCCCTATTCCTTAGTTTTAAGTACTCAGTCCTCTGTCATCAGTCTTAGTTCTCAGTCATCAATTAGAGTTCTCAAACATCAGCCCTAATCCTCAGTCATCAGTCGCAGTCCTCGGTCATTAATTCCAGTCCTCAATCACCAGTCCTAGACCTCATTCATTAGTCCATGCTAGTCTCAGTCATCAGCACAAGTGCAGAGTCATCAGTCCTAGTCCACATTCGTTAATCCTACTCCTCAGTCATCATTGCTCGCCCCGCCATCAGTCCTAGTCCTCACCCATCAATGAGGATAGAGAGGGGAAAGCTGATGATGTCCTACATTGGACACTTTACAGCTCTGCATTGGCTATCTTGAAAATGGCCTCCCCATACACCATTCAAAGAATGCGGCCTGGTTTGCCAAATCATACAGTGTCTTTTCATTGCGAGCCTGCTCCCGTTATCTCTCTGGCATGATTAGTTCGCATGCCATTCAGGAAATCGTTAGATGGAGACCACTGCAGTGTGGTCTCACTAACGCATGTGCAGAGCATGCATTCAAGATAAACATCAAGACATGTTGATCGTATTCACATTTGCAGCTGTCTGTTGCATTTTAAATGTAAAGGCATGATGGCAGCCATGAATACTCAGTAAATCCAAACATGTCTGTAAGATAGTGTTTGGAAACACATAAAAATGGTAATAGACATAGTCAAAAGATGAAAGTTCACAAAAGTGTGTAGGAGTTCTCTTCCTATGCTCTGCACTAATGTTTTGTGCCCGCATAGTTACAGACATGTTTGGAACTTTATAAGTAATGTCTGTGTATGTGGAGACTGTTTAAGTGATCATGCTGATTTTAAGGGGTGTGCTTGGGTGGGGGCAGTGGAGTTCGGTGGCAATAGGTTTTGTGGGTCGGTGGGGCTGTAAGGGTATGTGGGTATATGAAGTAGGCAGGCGTGGGGTAAGGTGAGTTTTTTGAGGTGTTGGATATGGGTGGGCTTGGCAGGCAAGTGGAAGGCTGTTTGACGTAGGCAGGTGTGGGATGGAGTAAGGTTGGTGGAGGTAGGCTTGCATGGTTTATATTGAATGGATGGGATAGGTGGGCGTGGAAGGTGTGGATTACGGTGTGTGGATGGGGTTATGCATGATTATTATGGGGGATTGGGTGGCGGCTGAGTAGGCCTGGGAGTGGGTGGGTACTAGGCAAGCCTAGCAAACAAAGGCCTGGGCTATAGTGGGTGGGGTACTGGGTAGGCAGGCTTGGTGAAGGTTCAGTGGGTGGGAGGTAGGCAGGCCTGGGGGAGGGTGGATTGGTAGGCAACCCTGTGGTAGGGTGGATAGTGTGGGGTATGATAGCAAGACAGGCCTGGGGTAGAATGAGTGGTTAGACAGGCTTGGGGTATGGTGCCTGGTTAGGCTGGCTAGTAGGCAGATGAGGGGTAGGTTGTGTAGGTGGGCAGGCAGGCACAGGGTGAGTAGGCAAAAAGCATGGGTTAGGGTAGGGAGGCTGGAGTATGGTGTGTCGGTATAGGTAGGCAGGGTGGATGAATGGTTAATGAGGCCATGTGTAGAGTAGATGGATGGAAAGGCTTGAGTGGGTAAGGTTGTTGATTAGTAGGCAGGCCTGGGGTAGTGTGGATGGGTGAGTGTTTGGGGTAGACAGAGTTTAGGGTATTGGGGTAGGCAGACTTGGTGCTTGAGTGGCCAGTAGGTCTAAGCATGCTGAGGGTAGCAGTTTGAGTGAATGGGTGTGTATTTAGGTAAGTGTGGGGTATGGTGAGTGATTGGGAAGGAAGGCACGGATAGGATGGATGGGTAGACAGGAGGGGGATAGTGTGCGTGTGGATCAGCAGATTGAGGGTGAGTGTTTAGACAGGACTGGGAGTATGGTGGCTGGGTAGGTTTGTGTGAAGTAGGGTGGGTAGGAACGTGTGGAGTAGATTGGGTGGGTAGGCAGCCATCATTTCAATACTGAGTCATAATACTCTTCCAATGCACCTCATTCAACTAATTCCTTAATTCCAGTTTTGAGTTTCTGTGCCCCACAATACCCCATGCACACTCTGCAGCGATCAGCGCTGCGTCTACAGTATGCTGTGGCAAAAGAAGTCATTGATGGGTCCTCAAACACTCTCCTCAGGCACTCCTGGCTTTCAGGCACAGGGGCACTGCTGTTACTGCCCCTGCATCCAGAACTGTAGATCTAAATTCCCCCACCTCCCCTGCTAGTCTATTCTTTCTGTGTAATTTGGAACCCCTGTGATCCATTTACTGCCAGGGCTCTGACAAATGTCCTCAATTCTAACTCACTGCTCACTTTGCTACTCAGACACTGGATTGACTCTGCCAATGCACCCCCAATCGTGAACAATTCCACATCCTGCATTTTAGAAACTAGTGCTGGTCTGGCACTGCTCCTTATTTGATTTTGACCTGAAGCCCCCCCTGACAGGGGAATACTAGTACAGCTCTGCCATTCCATATATGAAGGTCTTTCTAATGTTTCTCACCTATAACTGCGGTCCTGCCAATGCTCCTGGGTGTAAGAATGGCCCCCTCGTATGAGGCCGGCTGCACAGTGAGTCCCCCAGCTCCCACAGATGACACAGAGGACACTGCTTCCCGTCCGGGCTCAACGCATGATCTCCCAAGCGCACGTGATGCGCCCCATTTATTGTCTGCCACACGTGACAGAGTTATGTCACTCCGCCGAGTGTCTCACTTAAAGAGACACCACACCCCTCCTTTTTCATAACAAAGCCATTACACCAACAACAGGTCATTAACACACCAGCAAAAAAAACATGCCTACTCAGTCTCCAACGATACCCTCGACTGTTCAATTCATATGTCCAGCACATAGTCCTTCAGGCGAGCAGGTCTCCTCCTCCCTACTCATTGGGGATATCGCTGACCCCCTTCCCAGCTCAGCCTCTCCTCACCTGCATCCCCTTGGGCCAGGGGAACCTGAGATCAGTCAGACCATTCACCTTCATCAGACTCTTCTGCACACTCTCTTCCGGGTGCCTTCTACCAGCTTCTTGGAGAAACTTGCATTTCGTGTGAACATGGCACTCCGGTCCAATGCAGTCACCATGGACCCCTTTATTGCTATCACGTCCATGTGGTTTGGTTCATACGGCAGAGACAGTTTCCCTTGGGGGTGCCAGTTTCTCTCCTATGTCTGGCAAGTGGCCTCTAGGATATCTCTTAAACATTGCTTCTGCTGGAGCCACCCCTGTAGAACAATGGGGGGGTCACCCGATAGTCCATTAGGAATTGATAGAGGGCCCTATTGAGACACCTATCTTGGCCATGAGCGATCCGGAACACCTTGCTAAGGGTCCTCATGAACTGTTCTGCTTCCCAATTGGCTCTCGGTCAGACCGGAGTAATTTTGCAATGGTGCATTCCATGCTCCCTCATGAGTTGGCTGAAATGTTCCCCTTGGAATGGCGGTCCATTGTCAGAGCACAACACGTGGGGGAAACCATGAGTTGCAAAGATATTTTCTAATGCCATTGCCACATTGTGAAATGACACCGACTCCAGGAATTCCACTCCGGATACCTTGACTACTAGTCCACCACCACAGGAAAGTTAATGTCTCTCCCAGCAGACCCAAAATCAACCTGCACTGCCTCCCATGGTTACGTTCCTTGAGGCATGGACTCGATGGGGGGGTTCCTTCTGTACCGCAGGTGCCGCCTAGCACCACACACAGCCCCCCACAAACTCTTCAACTTTCCTCTCCAGGTCAAGAAACCACACTTTTAGCCTAAGATGGCTTTGGTCTTGACCATTCCTTTGTGGCCATGGTGCGCCAGCTCAATCACCTGCTGAACCTTGTTAGCAGCTATGACCAGCCTGTCCCCTCGCAGTAGCAGCCCGGCGAATGCCAGTTCGTCAGGAACCCTCCACAGCTGTTCCAACATGGTCCGGGCCTCTTGAGTCCTCTTCCCCAGCCCCTCCAAGATCCCCTTTCTGCAATGCTACTCAGAGAAGTCGGAAACAATCATTGTCCTCTTATTCCTTCTCCAGCTCCTGAACGGGCATTGAGTTCAGAGTAGCAAACTCAACAACAATTTGCACATGTTCATCAGCCTCCTCCACACTGGTCTCTCCATCTGCCTGCTTGTCATGGGGTGATGTGACGAATAGTCAGCCGCATTGTTCGCACCGGGTCGGTACACCAGCGACACACTGTACTCCCAACAGCGCCAGCTCTATTCGGCCTGGTCGTTCAGATGATGATCCCACCATGATAGGCATCTGGGGCTTTTGATCCATTATGACCATCACCGGTCTGCCCAAAACGTACACCCGAAAATGCTTGCACCCCCACAGCGAGGGACTCGTGCTCATTCTGGGAGTACCTCTGCTCTGTTTCAGACAGGGCGCAGCTAGCAAATGCAATGAGCCTTACCTCACCATTGGTGTCCATCTGCGTCAGGACTGCTCCCAGGCCAAAGGGGCTGGCGTCTACCACCACCTCCGATGGGAGAGAGGGATCGAAGAATGCCATTGTGTCTTCAGCCGTGAGGCCATCTTCACATCCTCAAATGCTGCTTGCTCAAGGGGGGGGCCCACTGCCAGCTAGCATCCTTTCTTGTGAGGCTCCTAATGGGCTCAGATTGGGTGGCAAGGTTCCTTATGAAAAGCCCACAGTATGTTACCATTCCCAGAAAACTGTGCACCTCTGTTGCATTCTGTGGAGGTCTGGCCTCCATGATATCTTTTACCTTACGGGTATGAGGCGACACACTGCCTTCCCTGAACACAAAGCCAAAGAATGTGATACTAGTCTTAAGAAACTTGCACTTTTCTCTGTGGAGCGTTAGGCCCAGCACCTACATGTGTTCAAGTGTCTTGACCAAACGAACCATGTGCTCCACCTCCAAACTTGAAAACACTAGGATGTCATTGCTGATGTTTAGGACGCTGTTCAGGTCCACCAGGGCACCCCTGATGATGTTCTGGAACACCTTGGCCACCGACGACACCCCGAAACTGAGGCGATTGTACCTGTAAAGTCCTCTGTGCATCCTGAAGGTGGTGATGTACCTGAACTCGGGTTGTAGGACAATTCGGTGGTATCCAGCCCTAAAGTCTAATTTGGAGAAGAACCTTGCACCCTGCAGCTCAGCGATGATGTCATCAATCGTTGGGGTAAGGCATCTCTCCCTCTTGATATCCTTGTTGGACAGCCGCATATCAACGCATATACTGACAGAAACAGGCTGTTTTTTTTATTTTATTTTTTTATTGTATTTGGTTAAAAAAAAACCTTTACAAAAAACAAAATGAAGTATCATTAATAAAATTAAAAAACAATTAATACATAGCACATTAATACATCTTTACATTCATATATTATTTCAAATTTACAATTGGAGTTGCCAATATAAAACCCATTATTTAAAATAAATTTAAATTGAATTCATTAACAGCATCAACTGCTGACCGCATCAAGTTCGAAACTAGCAAGTTCTTTTTCCACAATCTTTAAAAAATTTCCTAATGCTAAAATTAATGGGTAATAGGTGCCATTCATGAGTCGATCCCATAAAAATTCAGTGCAATAAATACATTCGGTATTAACAAATTTCACAGTATGAGTGAACGTGAACTTTTAAAATAAGAACATTCTAGCACCAAATGTTTCAAACAAGGCTGTTTGGGCTTTCATGCAATCACAATGGGCAACACACAGGGTGTCGAGCCTTCGACCTTCTTGATGATGTCCCGATTCAAAAGAATCTCCGGCTCTTCGTCCACCAGCTCCCTTAGATGAGATGGGACTCTCCGATGGTTCAGGGCGACCAGCCTGATGGACTCATCAATGTGCAATCTCACTGGCTCCCCGACCATCACACCAATGCTGACAAACACCTCTGCAAACTTTCCGAGGACCTCTTGCACATCTTCCACATAAACGCTGTATGCGAAGCTCACAATTCCCAGTGCCTCCAACGCAGCGGAGCTCAGGAGGGTGTTGGTACTCACATCCATCACATAAACCCTGGGCCTGATCAGACTGCTGCCATGTTCCACCTGCAACACGAATGCCCCCACTAGGGGGATGGATTGATCACCCCCAAATGTGAAAATGCATGCCTTCGGGCACTGCAGTGCCGGGGGGTCTTTCAAGGAATCATAATGCACCCTGCCATGACGCTGACCGAGGCACCGGTATCCGCCAGGACTGGCACTGGCGAACCATCCACTTGCACCAAGCACTTGGGCTATCTCCTGGCCTTTGCCTTCCAAACGCTCACACTGGAGATGAAAAACATGTTCTCATCTTCTTCGTCTTCCATCTCCTGGCCTATTCCTTCCTTCTCCTGATCAACGAGGGCCAAATTTGGCAGGCTCTGCTGCCTGAAAAATCCAGCATGGATGGGACCTCTCTGAACCACCACCGGCAGTGGAGCCCTGCGCATGCGTGCATAGTGGTTTACATTCCTGCACCTCCCAAAGGCTTTTCTCTTTGCTGGGTACTCTGTGGGGTGCGGAAGGTCATACCCACACATCAAACACGACTCCAGCGACCTGTTACTTCTCTACCTTGGCTGCACTGCTGGCCGTCGGGCCCCTCTCGCCCCTTGTCCATGACCAATGGCACTGACCCAGTCAATTTTGAGCCGGCACATAGCAGTGTCCATCTTGGAAGCATGTGTTTTCACCACCTCGTGTGATGGTCAGAGTTCAAGGATGCGGGGCAACACGAAGCCTGATTCATGCAGTACCTGACGGTGTAGCTTGCCAGATGCACAACCCTGGATCAGTTGGTTGCGAATCATGCCCTGTTCATTGTCCCATGCACAGGTCGCCGCCATGCGCTGGAGACGGCCATGAAAAACATCCAAGGACTCGTCATCTTTCTGCCTCGCACTGAGTATCACAAACCTCTCATAGTCCATGTTGGCGAGGGGCATGAAATGTTCACGCAGTGCATTTTTCACTTCAGCGTACGATTCGTCCACAGGCTGCAATGACTGAAAGATCTGGTGCGCCGCTAGACCAGCCGAATATAGGAGGGTTGCCACTTTGCTTTCATCATCAGTCTCACCCGTGGCCTTGAAATACATGTCCATATGGTCAATCCGCGAATTCCAACTGGGGCCTATGCTGGATGGCTCCCCTGAAACATCAACTTTGTGCATTGGGGCTAGTGCATCCTGTTGTCGTGGGATTCGTGCACCCCCTTGCATAGCCTGTGCGGTCCCACCCGCAGCAGATCCTGCATTTTGGCCATCCGCCATGTCGGTGAGCGCACAAGCTTAGGGGTTGCAACCCACACAGGAGCCCGAAGAAAATAAGCACCAACCAGCCATCTCCTCCACCACACAGTGCAGAGGATCAGTGAACAGGGGTGGACTGGGAACTAAAAGAGTCCCTGGAAATAATTACTGGGGACCAAAAGAGGCCCTGGAATTAAAGTTCAAAGTGACCCCATATGATACATTTTCAGTAAGCCCAATGCTTTTCCTCTGATTGGTGCTTCTGGCCTTGCGACCCGCGTCCACCCTCGAGCTCCACTTCCATCCGTGGCAGCCCTGAAGGTACTGTGCGTATAATTCGGCCCTTGTTGTATTGAAAGTAAAGTTTCTGCTCACCGAAGCCCCTGAGCCCCCTTCCTCGCTGCCCGCTCCCTCCCCGCACCCGCTTCCTGACTTCCTCTCCTTCCCACCTCCCGGACCTCCCCCACCCTCTGATTGGTGCTTCTGGCCTTGCCTGCTAGGTCTAACGACCCGCGTCCACCCTCGAGCTCCACTTCCATCCGTGGCAGCCCTGAAAGTAATATGCATGTAATTCGGCCCTTGTTTATTGAAAGTAAAGTTTTTGCTCACCGAAGCCCCTCAGCCCCCTTCCCCGTGCTTCCAATGCGCCCTCCCGCCTCCAAGCCCGCCCCCGGGTTGTGATTGGGCAATTTTCCTCTGGTCTTCCGGGTCTAGCAACCCATCTACCTCCCACTCTCGCCCTGCATCCAATTCCTTTCCCGGCCCCCCCACCTCCCGTTCCCACCCACCCCTCCCATTGGTCCAGTCAAGCGGACCTCCATTCATAGCCAACCCCCCCAGGGCAGCCCCCTGCCCGGCAGCCCCATCGGCTAAGTACCCCGAGGCAAAGGACGGACCCCACAGTGACAGCTCCAGGTCGTATCTGCAGGTATCCGCAGGAGAAGCAAGAAGCCAACAATAAGTAAGTGTGGACAGGGCAATCACCGCCCCACTCAAATAAGGAAGCCTCTGAGTGGGAAGTTGCATTTAGAAGAGCGCCTAATTGCATCTAGAAGTGTACCCAATTGCACTTAGAAGTTGTGACCAATAGTCCCTCTGAGAATGTTCCAACTAAAGGTGTACCCAATTGCATTTAGAAGTTGTGACCAATAGACTCTCTGAGAAAGTTGTATTTAGAAGTGTACCCAATTGCATTTAGAAGCGTACCTAATTGCATTTAGAAGTTATGACCAATAGTCCCTCTGAGAAAGTTGCATTTAGAAGTGTGCCCAATAATCTCTCTGAGAAAGTTGCATTGAGAATCTGCCCAATTGCATCTAGAAGTGTAACCAACCGCATTTAGAAATTGTGCCCAATTGCCTCTCTGAGGAAAGTTGCACTTAGAAGTTATGCCCAACTGCATTTAGAAGTTGCGCCCAATAGCCTCACTGAGAAAATTGCATTCAGAAGTGTGCCCAATAGTCTCTCTGAGAAATTGCATTTAGAAGTAGAAGGGTACCCAATCGCATCTAGAAGTTGTGCCCAATAGCCTCTCTGAGAAAGTTGCATTTAGAAGTGTGCCCAATAGTCTCTCTGAGAAATCGCATTTAGAAGTAGAAGTGTACCCAATCGCATCTAGAAGTTGTGCCCAATAGCCTCTCTGAGAAAGTTGCATTTAGAAGTGTGCCCAATAGTCTCTCTGAGGAAAGTTGCATTTAGAAGTGTGCCCAATTGCATTTAGAAGTGTGCCCAATTGCATTTAGAAGTGCACCCAAGCACATTAGAAGGGTACCCAATGGCATTGAGAAGTATACCCAATCACATTTAGAAGTTGGGCCCAATTGCCTCTCTGAGGAAAGCTGCACTTAGAAATTGTGCCCAATTGCACTTAGTAGTGTACCCAATTCACCTGATTGGACCTGATTGCATAGAATTGCATGACGTACATAATATGCTCTAGAATGCAGTGAACATTTGAAAGGACATATATCTTACCACACCCCACGCTTACTCTCTTCTTCACACCACCACTCAACTAGAACACAGAGATACTATGAAACCATTCGGTATAACTGTTCTCATATCAACATCTACCGCTCACTCCCCATCACTCTAAGTAATCACTGCTGGTTTCACACCCCCAGCCAGGCGTTCTCCTCAGGCCTAACGCAGCCACACTCGGTCTGGATAAATCCTGCCAGAGCGAACACATATCCCTGATCTCCTAACCACCACACCTACCGCTAGGAAGCAGCTACCACACAAATTCTGCACCAGCTGCACACATACCGGTGCGCAATCGCACCTTTGAACTCTCTCTACTCTCTCTACTGACCCGAACTTCGGTTCCCATGGGCGTGCAACCTACCAGCGCCTTCAGACCATACCAATGGTATATAAGACGCTATACAAATGCAAAATAACATAACATAACATATGAGAACATTTAGAAATACCACACAAAAGTGGCCCAGGGTGCAGAGGCCACCGGGAAATCTCCAGAGTTCCCTATAGGCCAGTCCACCCCTGCCAGTGAAACAAGAAAAGATGTGGGGAGCACCACAGAGGGTGTCCTCCTTCAACTCTGCCCCCAGTAGCACCACACACAGGAAAACACAGTCCATAAATTGTAATGCAGCAAACACTGTCCCCCAGGAGCACAGAAATAGCACATGCCTCTCACCCCAAAGTCATCCAGGTGAGGGACAAACCTCATGGCTGAACACAGTCTCCCATGTGTGTGGGAAGTCCAAAAATTGATCCAGGGAGGTGTACAAGCACTCCCCAGGGGAGCCGCATCCTCTGTGATGATTCCGACTTCAAAGGCAGTCAAACATGTTGCAGACATCGGCTCCGCAGCGGGTGATTGATCTCCCCTTGAGCCGAAGCTCAGATCTCACTGCTGCGTAGCCCAGCAGGTACGTGCAGTCAGGGGAGTTGCTAGGTCTGGAAAAGACCCGGGGCTAAGCTGATGTCGGAACTGTTGGGACTGGGGGCTAGCTAGTCTTTTGGCTGTAGCTCCTGAGATTCTATCCGGGGCTACAACCAAAAGATCAGGGGCTATAGCCCCCTTAGCCCCCCCCTAGCAACGCCCCTGCGTGCAGTCATAGACGACCTCCCTGTCGCCAACGTAAGAATGGCCTTCTCACGTAAGGCCAGCCACTCCGTGAGCACCCCTGGCCCCCACAGACGACACGGAGCACACTGCTTCCCGTCCGGGCTCCACACGTGTACTGCCAAGCGCACGTGACGCACCCCATGTAACGTCTGGCACAAGCAATGGACTCACATCACTCAGCCGCGCGTCTCACTTAAAGGGATAGCACACTGGGGGCACACCTGCAGATCCATTGGACATCATAGCCTTGGCAGAGATCTATCAGTGTTCCTCAGTAACAACATCAGAATGTACCCAGAACTCAGGCCGGGCACTAGGCTTTTTTATTACTGGGAAAGCTCTGCCAACTCAACCGAGGTCTGCAGAATCCCCAGCAATGTTAGCAGGTCCCTGTGCTGGGCTGATCGCCAGACATAATCACCCAGTATTATTCTAGTACTGAAGAGACCCTCCAAGAACATTGACACCCTTTTACCCTGCCCCCCTGCACTCTTCGAATGCTAACTAGTGCCAGAACCGGACCCAGAGCTACATTGGGGCTGTCTTTGTGCAGGACGAAGGATGTGATGAGACACCTCTAAATAGCATGCAGTTGGACACTCTAAAACACACACACACACACACACACACACACACACACACACACACACTTGTTTCCCCTTGTTTAACTTGTGTTATCAAGTCTTGATTGTGTCATCACTCCCTCTGGGGATCATCTTTGAAGGCAGTGTGGTGTCGTCGATATGTGTGTCAGCAGGGTGTGGAGGGGTAGGTGGGGGAGGGTTGGAGGATGCAGCTGCCAGCGGGGTGCACAGAATGTTGAGAAATCCAGAGGGGGAATTTGAATAAATGAAGCAAACGGAGGTCCTTAGCTCATGGGTTACCTGGCTTCTCCCAAGAAGATACATTAACTCTGGCTTGTGCCAGGCAGGGGAAAGGGTGAGGCACACACAGTTCACACATACGTGTATGTCACTGTATTTCTATGCAGAGATCGAGAGCCTTTAAAAGCACATCTCTGCCTCTCCCAGTAGGTGGCAGGGTATCACACACCCAAGGACCAAATTTAAAAAAAAACAGACCAGGGTAACCCCTAAAGAGAACTCGAGATTCCAAGTGGGATCAAAACAATATCAAAAAGGAGATCTACAAAAAATAATGAGTGGCAAAAGCAAAAAACATGATTTGAATATATTTTAACAACCACAATTCACAAAAATATATTTTATTATAATATACACTCTTTACATAACATAGAATGTAGTAGAAATTCTACTAGACCACAATCCACAACGATAAGAACACCTGTGTGACTATCAGCACAACTAAACTGAACAAATGAAATACCGACTTCACATATAACCATGAAGATCTCATAAAAACCACAAAAGCTGATGTAAATCAGCGAATGCAGAGACAGAAGTGTCCATTGTTCCATTGTTGTTACAGGACTCCTACAATGCATTTGAAATTCATGTTAGCTCTGCATACATCAGCCACTTTGATCCACATTGTTGTAACCATTAATTTAATAAATCTGTTCCCAATTTAAGTTTCGGCTTGTGGAGACATTGATTTAAGTCTCAGCCTTCCTCAGGGCATTATACGCACACATTGTTTGGTGCTATAATGCATAGTGGATATGATTAATGGTTGTAAACTTAGAGAGGTAATGCAGCCTCCCTTCAACTAGGTTAATCATGCAGCACACAGGGACTTTATTGGCAGTCCCCAAAGTAGAATAAGTCTTTCAAGCAATTACCGTATACCCATATAACCAAACATTCAACTGGGCAGATTCACTTTGATTTAAAAAACCATGGTGAAGATTTACTGTGCTAAGCTGCCATACGCATACAGGCTTTCCCTGTAGACACAGCATGTAAAGATGTTAGTCCCGCTCTGCATGCTCCGCGGTATTGGCCTATTAATCACTTTGTCTCAAATGATGTTAACATGTGTGTATCTGACTGGCCAATCACCAGCAGCGCAGTGGTTCCTGCTGCTACTAGATGTCTCTGATGGCAATGGCAGTAGACGGAGGAGTGGGTGGTGGGTTTCCAGAGTGAAGGAGAGGGACATACCCAGCGTCAATCTTCCTAGCCCCACCAGCACCAACCCCAGTAGCAATGCCGGCCTAACTACCACTAGCATCCATCTCTGTTGCCTCAGTATCAACCACCACGCTTTGCCACCAACTTGCTGCTCTTAGTGCACATCTAACTGGCATATCTGCCTGCTTTTGCAGATTAAAAACCCTGAAATATTTTACTGTCCGTGGCACGTGCCTAACATCGCCTATTAGTATTCAGAGTTCTGCCAGTTCCACAATGAAGAAGCTTCACTTCAGACAGAGTTAAGATGATCATAGTCGTTGCAACAAAATCCATGAAATTTAGCGGGTGTAGGAAGCGACTCCCATCTTAACTTGGACACCCCCCTCTGAGATGCCATCCAGAGGGGCGCGTCCCATTTTACGCAGTTTTTTGTAGTGTAAAATGCATGGAGCTGGTAGCTCCGTGCATTTTACGTAACCCATAGATAATCTAGGAGGCCGGCGGGGCACTAGAGGGATGGCCCTGCCAGTATTAATCTGTACGCAAACAGCGCAGTGTCAGTCATTGTATGTGATCTTTTGCAGTAAGCATTTCCCAGCAATAGAATTGGCATTGGCTGTTTGCCAGGCAGTGGTATTCATGAGTGTGGGTGGGGGGATGGGCGCACGCGTGTGGTGATGATACCACCTTCTCACTTGGTGTTGACTACGCTGCAGTGTAGATGATCGAGAACGGCAGAGGGTCCATGTGCACGGCCATGCCAGCGCGGACTCCTGTAAGTTAGTGTGAACTAACTTGAAGAACACTACTTAAGTTGTTACTGTGCAGCCCGGCCTTCATTCCCCAGCAGGGCTCCAGGACCATCTGGAGCCCTGCCCTTAAACTAGGCCGGGTATGCCCTCTCTTCACCTTGCCCACCTGTCTGGTACAGGAGCCCTGCCCTGGGGAAAACGGCGTTTAAAGTATGCCGGGGCCCCGCTTCCATTGACACTCTACCTTCAAAGTGCTATTATACATTCCCCCTTGCCCACTGTTTGTCGCCCAGACAACTTCTAGCTCAAGGTCACAGAGAATGATTCGTTTTTTTTTTTCTAATGTATATGTTTAACTTTTTCTCTTATTAAGGCAAAGGTCACCTGGTATGGAGAAAACCACCCGATATTTCTTTTTTGAGTTTTTTAACATGACGGAAGTATGCACGTACTGTCTTCAATGTATGTCATAACTGCTGCGCTGAAGATTAGCTTGAACAATGCATCCAGTGTTCATTATATTTTACAGCTGTTCGTTATATAACTCTGCGTGTTTTGCACGAATAACATTGCCTATTTTAAGTGTGTGTCTCGTTAGGGGGAAACATGTTTAGTTTATCGTCCCTAAAACCCCGTTATTTATAAACCTTCACGTAAAGGCACAGGTATCCTTGCCAAATACTGCCAAAGTTTTAGCTGAAGTTGACAAAGTGTTGCCATCGTCAAGCATTGCCTTTGTTTCACAGTCCATATTGTGGGCCACTCCCATCACTCTGTCCTTGACAAACCGTTGAAAAGGATGACATCTTTAGAGAGCAAAGGAGACACGTTACAGTTCCTCATAGAAATGCGTTATGCACAATATAGCCAATATTGCATATCAACGGGAACACAGCAAGACGGGTAAAACCTTGACAAATCGGGTATATCGCAAAAGCACCCCTTCACCCTGCACCCTGAATTTATGGACCACATGGATTTTGAATAAAACGTGGACTTCCTTACTGACGGTTCTGGAATCCTTTCTGTCCAGCTTTCATCTAGTATAAATAAATAAATAAATAAATAAATAACCACAGATTCCATGTAATGAATCCAATGGATTCTTGGCCACAGGATGTGGCCACTTTAGAAGGAAGAATCACTATGGCTGAACGCTCTGCATGTGTGGAGGAGCAACATTCTCATGTGAACGCCACATGGTACATGTACTGCAAGAATGGTTTAAGGCAGCCAGGGAGTCTAACACTGATTCATGGATTATTTGCGCCGAATAAAAACGGGATTTGTGCGCCATTCGGCCCGCAAATCCCCATTTGTTCAATAGGGATTTCAGGGCATAATGGCGCACTAATCCCGTTTTTTTTCGGCGCAAACAATCTGTTGCGCAGTGATGAGAAAGCAGAAGTGTCCCGGAATTTCTTTCCTAACAAATGTCTCAGTCGGACTCGTTTTTTAACAGGAAGTGCTTGCGTTTATGAATGCTTGTTGAGACTCCACACACTGTCTGCCCATCGTAGTGTGGGGGCGTTCGTCACGGGGGACCCCGCTTTGAGCTTGTCACACACAGGTCACACGACTTAAACACGTGGGGTATAAGAGACTTTCAAATTCAGGTCAAAGGGCAGATATTTAAGTGCTGCGTCCGTACGTTTTCTATGGTAGGAGTTGAGGTGTGGTGAAACCATATTAATTATCCTACACTGCACCTGGGAGAAGGAATTGGGAAATCTAGTAAGTCGTCTTTTTCATTTAACCCCTTAAGTGCCAAGGACAAGTATGTTCGTCCTTTTTGCATAGACTTGCATAGTAGCCTGGCAAAGGCTTTCCTCTGTGGAATCCGGCTGACCTTTGAACTTTGTGGTGAGGGGTGGTTGCAGGAACCCTGGTGACCGGCCCCACCAGTAGTGCAGTAACCGCATGCTAGGTATAGATGGGTGGGCCTGTGTGAGCTGAGCACTGGCATGGTGACTGCCACCGCGCGGTCAATCTTGGCGCGGTTCAGCTGCCTACTTTGACACCACGTCAGGTTAACACGCTGCTCTATCAGAGTGTGCTGTAGTGCGGCAGCAGCAGTTGTGCAATGTCTGTCTTCCAAGAAAGTGTGACATTTCAAGGATGTGCTACTTTTGGCACTTTATCAGTAGCTTAAGAATAACTCCTTCCTGACACCCACAATACCAGCCTAGAACCGCCTTTGATATTTTTAAAATATACAATGTAACCCGTTTTAATATTTAAAAGGATTTTTTGGAGTATATTTTCTTCCTGGCTCTGAATCATTCTGCCACCGTTTCTACGCTGCTATGTTCTTCATTAATTCAGTAACCCTACAGTACGGCTCTGGAGGATAGCTCAGGGGCAACGTGCTGGCCTTGGAGCAAGACGACCAGAGCTTCCAGGTTTGATCCTCGGCTCCGGGCTTAATCGCATTATAAATAACCGAATTACATTACAGTACTTATGTGCCTTTCAGCCATTCTGTTTTCATGGTCAACAAATTAATTCCCTTCCAAGTTTGATCTTAAGCTGCACCCTGACGTCACTTAGATGTGAACTACGTCGTTCCACCTTTCCCTTGCATAACCATCAGTCCCAGATCATAAAAACATGGGACACCGTGTCCCTGCGATAGAACACATAGGAGGTAATTTACAGAGCAATGGGGATCTGTGTGAAATGCAAAGAATCACAGGTGTGCTCTTTCGGTTGGGATGTGACATGAGGCCTGTTGTGTTGATGGGTATTAGTGAGGGGAGGGCAGCTCTACGGGCAGCACAGCTGCTGCACGTGTACAACCACGAACACTTGCATTGTTTCCGACACTGCATTATTTTCTCCCTTGCTTGTCATCAGACGTTGAGGTGAGGCGTGGAAGTGGGAAGGGACGCATTCACCCTCTATAAAATGTGAATGTTATACATGTAAGGTCCCACTCAGAGCCCCTCTCTAGCACAGTGTTCCCTCACAGGGGTGTAAACCAATTCAACACTGGTAAATTTAGCAACTGATAGTGAAGTTCCTTCGGACCCAGGTCATGCAGGAGGTTTCACGGCTTCACTACTTCACATTGCCTACTTTGAAAGCTTCTCAGTGGTTTACATGTTCGTTAAGCTCTCCACGCTCCGCAATAGGTTGCACGTGATTACATCTGCAGGGAAAAAAAAGAAAATGAAGTTTTATGCATCACATTCAAAATGCCCAGGTTGAATGCTTTTTAGGTCATATTTGTGTGGGTTTGGACAGTAAATTGCACCACCGTTGATGTGGGATGGGCTCGCTCGCTCACTTGAAAATTCACCTGGAGAAATGTACCCCCCACCGCCTTTCAAAGTCACCAGCCACAACTGTCCATCCTACACCTCCACATTTCCAGGTTTTTGTTGCAATGAATAGGATCATTGTAACTCGGTCTTAACTAACGTTGTTTTCACTGAATTTGCAGGGTTTTGTTCTGATATATCTTCTCCGGGGCCTACTCCACGTGTCCAAAGGTCACAGTTGAGGCCAATGGTTGCGGCCCATACTCACCTGCCTAGTAACTGACGAGATCCCACCACGCTTGGTCATTATCAGTGGCCCATGGCCCAGGCCTCTGCCCCATCCATTCATTTCAGTGTGAGCTTCCCTCAGGGAAATCTTGCAGTGAGCTCCATGCTGATTTCTATCCCAGTGGTAGCCATTACTGGTAACCATACCCTCGGTAATGGCATGCAAATGGGAACAAAACGCTTGACAATTTCAAGTCTTCCCCTCCCCCAGTGAAACTCTCCATGCGCCCCCTTCCTCCTTTCTTGGTCCACCTGCCCCTTGTCCAAACCCTTCCTGATCCTCTCCTATTAGGCCTTTTCACTCGCTGGTTCCTATGACACATTTTATCTAACCATGCCCTACAAAAGTGCTCCCCTACCCACTCATAACCCTCGCACTACACATGTGGTCCTCTTTCCACCCTCCCACCTACCCTGATGTAAAACCACCCTTTTCCCTCCTCCAAATATAACTTTGAGCATTTTTCTTTTTAGACTCCCATCGGGAGTACTGAGGAACTATCTTTCATCGAGGGGAAAAAAGGCAGCTTTTCATTTGTAAAAAGCCACAGTACTGCAATGCACTATCGGAGATATATAAACGTTTTCATGGGCCGAGGTAGCACCTCCTTCACCCCAATATGTACAGTCAATTGTGCGCAAGGTGTTGCTTATTTGGTGCAAATCTGTCCAGTGGTTTTCGTGTTTCGGGTGTTCAAAAGATGCACCTTTTTCTCTATGGGACATTGTTTGGGGGTAGCCCGAAAACAGCTTTTTGTAGTGTGTTAATAACTTTTGAATTGTTCAATGAATTTTCCCCAAAATGTCCAGTTTGGAGCTGGAGTGGGAGTTTTGTTAGAAAAGGTCATCCAGATCAGTCCAACGAGCCAACAGTAAGTAGCGACCCCCGGCCTATGGTATACTGTAAAATGTCTGTGTGCGCCCACAAAACGAGATAACAGTTCCATGAGATGAAAAAAGAAAAAAAAACAGAAGGAAAGAAAGACAGAAAGAAACAACTAAAGGTTGAAGGAAAGAGAGAAAGCCAGAAAGGAAAAGTGGTGCTGATTTGCTGGCTCTTCAAATGTTTTGATGTTAAAAAAAATGCATTTTCACCGAAAATAATTCATGTTCCTCATTACTCTACATTTCAGATGGTCAATAGAATGATTTCAGATGCTTTGGAAAGGAAAACAACTATTTCTTAGCATGATGTGTGCTTAATTCAAATTAATTGCCAGTATTTTATGTTCAAAGTCATGTTTATCCTAAAGAGTATTATGTAAGGCGTCGCTTGGCACTACGACGCCTCTTCTGCCAGAGCGCTAAACTGAGTTACCCATTGTGCAGGTGCACACAGCCCTATCCTCCCCCCGCCCCCCGCCCCTTGCCCCCACTGCACTTTATCCACTGGGAGGCATTTCAGGAGCCAGCCAAACCAGTAAGACCTGTCTCTATTCCACAACAGCACTGCTGGCAACACACAACACTCTGCCCTGCCTATTGGTCATTGCCATGTGTAAGAGGAAGGTTGCAAAAAGACATGTCATGAGTTGCTCTGGTGACCGTTCCAGGCCCCTCCTGCCCCTGTCTGGAACTTTAAAGCCTGTGAAAGTGAAACAAGGAAGTGCACACCAGTGATCGGGGCAGAGGAGGCCGCTGCAGAACTCGCCATGGCCGCAGCTGTGGCAGACCTCCAGAGTGAGGTCTCCTGCCCTGTGTGCCTGGAATATTTCACTGACCCCGTGACCATCGAGTGTGGGCACAGCTACTGCAGGGCCTGCATCACCCTGTCCTGGGACAGGGGAGGTGGGGCGCTAGCCTGCCCCCAGTGCAGGAAGGAATGCACAAAGACCGACCTCGCCAAGAACCTGCATCTCGCAAACCTGGTGGAGATAGTCCAGAAGTTTGACACTGAACCTAGAGACCCTAGGGACGTATGTGAGCGGCACAAAGAAAAACTCAAACTCTTCTGCGAGGTGGACCAGAAGGCGGTGTGCGTGATCTGCCACATGTCACAGGAGCACCGGGGCCACACTATGGTCCCTATTGAAGAAGCGTCAGAAAAGTACAAGGTGAGGTAAAGCTTTCATGAGAAATGCATCTTAATGTCCTCTGAAGGACATTGATTACGGTGAAATGTATGCTGGTGTGAGGTCATCTAATGGGGAACGCCTCTTACTCATGCAGTGAGTGGTCAGGATTGCCCAACTCTTTTCATCTATGTCCCATCCTGGCTATCCCTTGATTATTTACATCCGAAATGTTTTGTGTTCTCCACTTTATGTGGTATCACTCCCGCAGAGTAAGTCAGCGAGACGTTGGCAATATCAGGTTTGGATCATATTTTCCTAAATGGCTCTTCTAGGACAGCCTCACGAATGGCCACGAATTCAAGCCTTGCTTCTATAAACGAATAAGGAACTTTCTTAACCCATCAAGGAAAGAGGATTCTATGAATGCTGCGGTCATTTCAGTACAATACAACATGTTACAATTATTGACTGTGCTGGATGAAGTCTCCAGTGGGTTGCTCACCTGGGATTTTATGTTCTATACGCCTCCCTCTGTGCCCCCTGCTCATCATTGCCCACTCTTGATGGGCTGCAAATTAGGCACATGTCAGCGGTATTGATGTATAAAGAGCCTCGACTCTCCTGATGGCCTCCCACTCCCTTGACACCTCGCCTGCTCTTCTGGGATGAGGGGTGTAGCAATGGAGGCTGTGCCCTAGGAGGGACGCTTCAGAGGGCTGCTGCCAGTATTGACTCTCTATCTACTGGCAACAATAGGAACTTGCCAGGCAAGAACATACAATGAGCAGCGGATCGCCGAAGAAGAGAACGACCCCCATAGGAATAAAGTAGCTGAACTTGCAGAACCCGGAACTTGGCGCCTGGAAACACTTGTGTATAGACACCATACAAATGTCCAATACATAAAATAAATAAAGAACAGCTCTAAAGATAATGTAATTTGTGTTGTAAAGCAGGGTCTCCAGCCATGTAAGTGGCTTTATAAAATTACACCTTCTATTACATCTTAAGCCCGTGTAAAGGAGAAGGACCCACCAGTGCCCCCCACCTAAGCTACATCTGTCCAACCGCCTTGGGTGGAAGACCAGGGTCAGAATGTTCCACACACATTCCACTCATGACCCCACTCACTCATGTTTCAGCCCTCAACTCTTTGTTTTTGCTTTGTCTGCCCGAGTGGGACGCTTATGCCCAGAAGTGAGTCCCCTGCCAGCTGGCCCTATAGACCCAAGCTACTCCTCACTGATGATGCTCAATGAGGCTGAAACATGTCTGGGATGCTTGTGGTCTTCTGTAGAAGGGCGGTGACCAAGTAGTTCCGGCAGGAGTGTCCTTCTGGGGGTGGAACCAAGCCTGATTTGCATATGGTCTTTCCCCTTTTGCAATGGCTTGGCAGGCTAAGAACGATGGTCTGGAGCGTTGCCCAGAGCAATGCCAGAGGTTATGATTAATTCTAAACCTTCCAGCCATTACTTCTTTTGTTTTGCCCAATCACTCTGACATCACTCTCCCACATACAGCAATCTTCTTAGTTCCAGGCCCTCTATTTACCTAAACTGATAAGGGGACTTCATTCCCAAGCATTCATGTAGGCATTTGTTTAACCCTTTTCAGTGTTGGCTCTTTGCTACAGCTGGCAGCAACACATTTGACAAACTAATGCCGCGTGCGGCCTCATACGGATTCCCATAGACATTCAGCAATATGGGTCAGCAGGAAGATGTCTAAAAGGAGGAAACCAACAGAAATCTAACTCTGCCCCACAGAGTGAGGGAGCGGGGGAGCATGGGTGGTGCAACCCATTCCTGCTGAAGCAATGGAGATGTTACTTTCATTTCAGTGGGTGTCATATTTATTTCAATGCATGCCCTATTCATCTCAATGCATGAACGGATAACTTACTAGTAATCTTCATTACTCCTAGTCCCTACTCTTCCTCGTCCCCGTACTTACCTTTGAGTATGTTCCGTGCTCACCGGAACTCTTTTCTTTTCAAGCTGGCTGTCCCTCCCCTCCCAGGAGGTATAACCTCCCAACCAACCAGCCCAAGGCAGTAATCCAAAGCCCAGGCATGGGATCCTTTAACCAAAGGGAGGGAAGGAAGGGGAGTCCATACTGGGGTGAGGAAGAGTAGGACTAGGAGTAATGAAGATTACCGGTAAGTCATCCGAGCATTACCTCCACATCCCTCTTCCTGGTCCAAGTACTTACCTTTGAGTTGTACCAAAGCAGAAACAGGAAGGACGCCCATGCCCACCACAAAAGACAGACACCAAGGGTAAGGCGAAACCCACCGCGCACCAATTTATTAAAGATACAGCAAAAAGAAAAAGGCATGCCTACCATGACTCCTGCCACCACTTCAAGCAGACACACCCTCAGAACACACACACTAAGGAAGTAGGCCGGACCCCTCAACATTGAGCTGGTAATGCCGAATTAATGTGTTATGTGTACCCCATGTGGCAGCTTGGCAAATGTCCAACAAAGGTACCCCCCTCAGGCGTGCCCAGGATGCGGCCACCCTGGGCCAACCATGCATTACAGAGGTTTGCAGACTCATAGGCCTGCAGAATCAAATATTTAATCCACCGGCTAATCGTTGGAGTGGAAGCCTGGTGACCACAGCCATCTCCCCCTGATCAGTGAGACGAAAGGACTCACTCTGGGACAGACCAGGCACGACTCTACGCCACAAACACTCCTGATCCCAGGGCCATATGATGAGCACAGCTGTATCACAAAGGATATATCGCGAACCAACTCAGTACCCCATAGGGGGCAAGACAAATCTACAATTAGCCTTGATAAAGTCCCACAAGGTCGAAACACGTGTCGGCTGACCACAATTGGGACCATGAGCTCACACTACAATTGATAAATAAACCTGCACTTATCATGAAACGCAACAAGCGTGGAAAATCTATACTTTTTCAAACAACAACAAACTGCGAGTTATCCAGGATAAACCCGTGTAAGATAATGTAAGACCACCCGCTTGATATCCAGACAATGCCAAACCTCCTGGGGAGCAGGAAAGAAAGCTGAGCGGAGCACCTCCTGAGTTCGATGGAACTAAGAAGCAACCTTGGGCCCAATTGTGTGGTCACAGCGTAGCACCAGAGCCTCCTCCTGGACCACCAGAAACAGAGGCCTACACAAGAGGCTCCCCGATTTCCCCCAAATGCCGAGCTGAAGTAATGGCAATCAGGAAGGTAGTCTTCAGCGTCAACCATTTCAGCTCCACCTCACCACGGTCTAAAATGGAGGCTACTGCAATATGGACAGGACCAAAGGAAGGTTCCTCAGGGATCCACAACGGGGCCCAAAGGACAAGAATCTGTTACCCCTTTCAAGAGCCTGGAGACCAGAGCCCCCACCCCCTACCGGAGGGGACCAGGAAACCCGGAAAACCCAAATGGTCACCCACTGAGAACGGGGAGTAGAGACCGCCAACCTCTTCTCCACCGCTTCATGAAGAAATTGCAAAATGTATGGGAGGCCACACTCCAGTGCCAGTACACCCTTTGGGGAACACTAAGCCAAAAAATTAGCCCAATGACTGTCAGAGGACTTTAGTGTAGAGGACTGACGCACCCTCTGGATGGTCCGAGCCACTGCAGCTAAATGGTCTAACGCCTGAGATCCCTCCTGTCAGTTTCCAGACCCCCCAACGGATGAGAGAGGAGAAGGGGGACATTGAATACCTGCAATGGAAACAGCCATCTGGGCAACACCCAAGGAGGAGCTAACCGCATCTCCAGAAGGCCCCGGAAATCACACCCGCCAATGCCAGTAAAGAACCACAAGGATAAACACCCCCATAGATGACCTGATTGTGCTGATGACCTGCGGAATCAGGGAGAATTGGAGGAAAGGCATAAAGAAGCTCCGGGGGTCAAGAGAAGGAAAGAGCGTCCACCCCCCAGCACCCGAGGGATAGAGTCCTCGAGCAAAACCGGGGAGGTTGAGAGACATCTCCCCTGAGGCCGAAAACACCCTGCTTAGCTGGTCCGCAGTCACATTGTTCAGCCCTTGGACATGGACCGCTCTCAAGGAGACCAGGTGTGCCACGGCCCAGGTCCCAATGGACAAAGCCAGATCCTCCAGGGAGCGGGACCCCGTACTCCCCTGATGGTTGATGTAAGCCAGAGCCGAGGTGTTGTCTGTCTGAACCAGAACATCCTTTCCCTGGATTGAAGACATGAAGACCACCAAAGCCCTTAGAACGCCAGGCAACTCCTTCCAATTGGAAGACCTCTCCTGGTCTTGAAGAGACCATCTCGCCTGAGGAGTTAGATCCAGGAGAGTTGCCCCCAGCCCAGGCTGCTTGGCGTTTGTGGTAAGAATGATTGTCAAGCTCAGGTATAAGGGCACATCTTTCCGGTGGGGAGACGTCACCGGGATCAGACAGTTGAACTGAACGAATGCTGGTTCACAATGAAACAGAAGATGATGCACCAACGGCCTCAAGTGCAGCAGCACCCAGGTGACCACAAAAATGCAAGAAGCCATGTGCCCCATGAGATATAATTCCCTGGCCGAAGCCCAATCCCTGTCCAAAACAGTCCACAACAAACACTGTAGCTGGGAGGCTCTGTCCAGTGGGAGCCGAACCAGTCCTTCCCTGGAGCAGAACTGCACGCTGATGAACTGTAGGGTCTAAGAAATGGACAAGTGAGATTTCGGAAGATTGAACATGAAACCCCACCTGCGCAGGACCCGATAGATAAGTCATAAATGGGCCTCGGCCATGATCAACCAATCATTCAAGTAAAGGTACACTTAAAACAGAAGCTCGATGGCCACTGTGGGAGACCAGGAGGCTCTGCCACCTGCTCCCACCCACTTACCGATGCTCAGGGCGGGGCATGGAATACCCGGGCCCTAACCCAGAAGAACGGCCAACTCCTGGAGGCTGGCGGGCACACCCTGCTTGCCCTTGGCTACCGGACTCTATCCACCAGACCCCAAAGCCCTGCAGGGGACACAGCAGGTATCCTTACACCCGAGCAACCTCCAAGCCCTGCATAGGAGTCTCCGAGTGAAGGCCGCCAGCCGTTGCCCCTCCTGCCCAGCACAGAGGGGATCCACCAGTTCCGGCAGGAATGAAAGAACTGCCGTGGGCTGTTTGGTTGGGAGGTCATACCTCCTGGGAGGGAAGGGGCCAGAGGAGGCCAGCTTGCAAAAAAATGAGTTCCAGTGAGCATGCAACGTACTCCAAGGTAAGTACTAGGATGGGGAAGATGGACTTGGAGGTAATGTCTTATTCATTCTAATGAATGTTATATTAATTTCAATACATGTTACATTCATTTCAATGTGTGTCATATTCATTTTGATGTGTGTCATATTCATTTTGATGGGTTTCATATTCATTCCATTGCATGTCCTATTCATTTCTCTTATTCATTCCAATGCATCTCTTATTCATTTCAATGCATCTCTTATTCATTCCAATGCATCTCTTATTCATCCCAATGCATCTCTTATTCATCCCATTGCATCTCTTATTCATTCCAATGCATCTCTTATTCATTCCAATGCATCCCTTATTCAATCCAATGCATCTCTTATTCATTTCAATGCATGTCCTATTCATTTCAATGCATCTCTTATTCATTCCAATGCATCTCTTATTCATTCCAATGCATGTCCTATTCATTTCAATGCATCTCTTATTCATTCCAATGCATCTCTTATTCATTCCAATGCATCTCTTATTCATCCCAATGCATCTCTTATTCATTCAAATGCATCTCTTATTCATTCCAATGCACCCCTTATTCAATCCAATGCATCTCTTATTCATTTCAATGCATGTCCTATTCATTTCAATGCATCTCTTATTCATTCCAATGCATGTCCTATTCATTTCAATGCATCTCCTATTCATTTCAATGCATCTCTTATTCATTCCAATGCATCTCTTATTCATTCCAATGCATCTCTTATTCATTTCAATGCATGTCCTATTCATTTAAATGCATGTCCTATTCATTTCAATGCATCTCTTATTCATTCCAATGCATCTCTTATTCATCCCAAAGCATATCTTATTCATTCCAATGCATCTCTTATTCATTTCAATGCATGTCCTATTCATTCCAATGCATCTCTTATTCATTCCAATGCATGTCCTATTCATTTCAATGCATCTCCTATTCATTTCAATGCATCTCTTATTCATTCCAATGCATCTCTTATTCATTTCAATGCATCTCTTATTCATTCCAATGCATCTCTTATTCATTCCAATGCATCTCTTATTCATTTCAATGCATCTCTTATTCATTCCAATGCATCTCTTATTCATTTCAATGCATGTCCTATTCATTCCAATGTATCTCTTATTCATTCCAATGCATGTCCTATTCATTTCAATGCATCTCCTATTCATTCCAATGCATCTCTTATTCATTCCAATGCATGGCCTATTCATTTCAATGCATCTCCTATTCAATTCAATGCCTCTCTTATTCATTCCAATGAATCTCTTATTCATTTCAATGCATCTCTTATTCATTCCAATGCATCTCTTATTCATTTCAATGCATGTCCTATTCATTCCAATGCATCTCTTATTCATTCCAATGCATGTCCTATTCATTTCAATGCATCTCCTATTCATTTCAATGCATCTCTTATTCATTCCAATGCATCTCTTATTCATTTCAATGCATCTCTTATTCATTCCAATGCATCTCTTATTCATTTCAATGCATGTCCTATTCATTTAAATGCATGTCCTATTCATTTCAATGCATCCCTTATTCATTCCAATGCATCTCTTATTCATTTCAATGCATCTCTTATTCATTCCAATGCATCTCTTATTCATTTCAATGCATGTCCTATTCATTTAAATGCACGTCCTATTCATTTCAATGCATCTCTTATTCATTCCAATGCATCTCTTATTCATTTCAATGCATCTCTTATTCATTCCAATTCATCTCTTATTCATTTCAATGCATCCCTTATTCATTCCAATGCATCTCTTATTCATTTCAATGCATGTCCTATTCATTCCTATGCATCTCTTATTCATTCCAATGCATGTCCTATTCATTTCAATGCATCTCCTATTCATTCCAATGCATCTCTTATTCATTCCAATGCATGTCCTATTCATTTCAATGCATCTCCTATTCATTTCAATGCATCTCTTATTCATTCCAATGCATCTCTTATTCATTCCAATGCATCTCTTATTCATTTCAATGCATCTCTTATTCATTCCAATGCATCTCTTATTCATTTCAATGCATGTCCTATTCATTCCAATGCATCTCTTATTCATTCCAATGCATGTCCTATTCATTTCAATGCATGTCCTATTCATTTCAATGCATCTCCTATTCATTTCAATGCATCTCTTATTCATTCCAATGCATCTCTTATTCATTTCAATGCATCTCTTATTCATTCCAATGCATCTCTTATTCATTTCAATGCATGTCCTATTCATTTAAATGCATGTCCTATTCATTTCAATGCATCTCTTATTCATTCCAATGCATCTCTTATTCATTCCAGTGCATCTCTTATTCATTCCAATGCATCTCTTATTCATTTCAATGCATGTCCTATTCATTCCAATGCATCTCATATTCATTCCAATGCATCTCCTATTAATTTCAATGCATGTCCTATTCATTTAAATGCATGTCCTATTCATTTCAATGCATCTCTTATTCATTCCAATGCATCTCTTATTCATTTCAATGCATGTCCTATTCATTTAAATGCATGTCCTATTCATTTCAATGCATCTCTTATTCATTCCAATGCATCTCTTATTCATTTCAATGCACCTCTTATTAATTTCAATGCATGTCCTATTCATTCCAATGCGTCTCATATTCATTCCAATGCATCTCCTATTCATTTCAATGCATGTCTTATTCATTTCAATGCATGTCCTATTCATTCCAATGCATCTCATATTCATTCCAATGCATCTCTTATTCATTCCAATGCATCTCTTATTCATTCCAATGCATGTCCTATTCATTCCAATGCATCTCTTATTCATTCCAATGCACCTCTTATTAATTACAATGCATGTCCTATTCATTCCAATGCGTCTCATATTCATTCCAATGCATCTCCTATTCATTTCAATGCATGTCCTATTCATTTAAATGCATGTCCTATTCATTTCAATGCATCTCTTATTCATTCCAATGCATCTCTTATTCATTTCAATGCATGTCCTATTCATTTAAATGCATGTCCTATTCATTTCAATGCATCTCTTATTCATTCCAATGCATCTCTTATTCATTCCAATGCATCTCTTATTCATTCCAATGCATCTCTTATTCATTCCAATGCATCTCTTATTCATTTCAATGCATGTCCTATTCATTTAAATGCATGTCCTATTCATTTCAATGCATCTCTTATTCATTCCAATGCATCTCTTATTCATTTCAATGCATGTCCTATTCATTTAAATGCATGTCCTATTCATTTCAATGCATCTCTTATTCATTCCAATGCATCTCTTATTCATTTCAATGCATGTCCTATTCATTTAAATGCATGTCCTATTCATTTCAATGCATCCCCTATTCATTTCAATGCATCTCTTATTCATTCCAATGCATTTCCTATTCATTTCAATGCATCTCTTATTCATTCCAATGTATGTCCTATTAATGTCAATGCATCTCCTATTCATTTCAATGCATCTCTTATTCATTCCAATGCATCTCTTATTCATTTCAATGGATCTCTTATTCATTCCAATGCATATCTTATTCATTCCAATGCATCTCTTATTCATCCCAATGCATCTCTTATTCATCCCAATGCATCTCTTATCATTCCAATGCATGTCCTATTCATTTCAATGCATCTCTTATTCATTCCAATGTATGTCCTATTAATGTCAATGCATCTCCTATTCATTTCAATGCATCTCTTATTCATTCCAATGCATCTCTTATTCATTTCAATGGATCTCTTATTCATTCCAATGCATATCTTATTCATTCCAATGCATGTCCTGTTCATTTCAATGCATCTCATATTCATTCCAATGCATCTCCTATTCATTGCAATGAATCTCTTATTCATTCCAATGCATTTCCTATTCATTTCAATGCATCTCTTATTCATCCCAATGCATCTCTTATTCATTCCAATGCATGTCCTATTCATTTAAATGCATGTCCTATTCATTCCAATGTATGTCCTATTAATTTCAATGCATCTCCTATTCATTCCAATGCATCTCCTATTCATTTCAATGCATCTCTTATTCATTCCAATGCATCTCTTATTCATTCCAATGCACCTCTTATTAATTTCAATGCATGTCCTATTCATTCCAATGCGTCTCATATTCATTCCAATGCATCTCCTATTCATTTCAATGCATGTCTTATTCATTTCAATGCATGTCCTATTCATTCCAATGCATCTCATATTCATTCCAATGCATCTCTTATTCATTCCAGTGCATCTCTTATTCATTCCAATGCATGTCCTATTCATTCCAATGCATCTCTTATTCATTCCAATGCACCTCTTATTAATTTCAATGCATGTCCTATTCATTCCAATGCGTCTCATATTCATTCCAATGCATCTCCTATTCATTTCAATGCACCTCTTATTAATTTCAATGCATGTCCTATTCATTCCAATGCGTCTCATATTCATTCCAATGCATCTCCTATTCATTTCAATGCATGTCCTATTCATTTAAATGCATGTCCTATTCATTTCAATGCATCTCTTATTCATTCCAATGCATCTCTTATTCATTTCAATGCATGTCCTATTCATTTAAATGCATGTCCTATTCATTCCAATGCATCTCTTATTCATTTCAATGCATGTCCTATTCATTTAAATGCATGTCCTATTCATTTCAATGCATCTCTTATTCATTCCAATGCATCTCTTATTCATTTCAATGCATGTCCTATTCATTTAAATGCATGTCCTATTCATTTCAATGCATCTCTTATTCATTCCAATGCATCTCTTATTCATTTCAATGCATGTCCTATTCATTTAAATGCATGTCCTATTCATTTCAATGCATCTCTTATTCATTCCAATGCATCTCTTATTCATTTCAATGCATGTCCTATTCATTTAAATGCATGTCCTATTCATTTCAATGCATCCCTTATTCATTTCAATGCATCTCTTATTCATTCCAATGCATTTCCTATTCATTTCAATGCATCTCTTATTCATTCCAATGTATGTCCTATTAATGTCAATGCATCTCCTATTCATTTCAATGCATCTCTTATTCATTCCAATGCATCTCTTATTCATTTCAATGGATCTCTTATTCATTCCAATGCATATCTTATTCATTCCAATGCATCTCTTATTCATCCCAATGCATCTCTTATTCATCCCAATGCATCTCTTATCATTCCAATGCATGTCCTATTCATTTCAATGCATCTCTTATTCATTCCAATGTATGTCCTATTAATGTCAATGCATCTCCTATTCATTTCAATGCATCTCTTATTCATTCCAATGCATCTCTTATTCATTTCAATGGATCTCTTATTCATTCCAATGCATATCTTATTCATTCCAATGCATGTCCTGTTCATTTCAATGCATCTCATATTCATTCCAATGTATCTCCTATTCATTTCAATGCATCTCTTATTCATTCCAATGCATCTCTTATTCATTTCAATGGATCTCTTATTCATTCCAATGCATATCTTATTCATTCCAATGCATGTCCTGTTCATTTCAATGCATCTCATATTCATTCCAATGCATCTCCTATTCATTTCAATGCACCTCTTATTAATTTCAATGCATGTCCTATTCATTCCAATGCGTCTCATATTCATTCCAATGCATCTCCTATTCATTTCAATGCATGTCCTATTCATTTAAATGCATGTCCTATTCATTTCAATGCATCTCTTATTCATTCCAATGCATCTCTTATTCATTTCAATGCATGTCCTATTCGTTTAAATGCATGTCCTATTCATTTCAATGCATCTCTTATTCATTCCAATGCATCTCTTATTCATTCCAATGCATCTCTTATTCATTCCAATGCATCTCTTATTCATTCCAATGCATCTCTTATTCATTTCAATGCATGTCCTATTCATTTAAATGCATGTCCTATTCATTTCAATGCATCTCTTATTCATTCCAATGCATCTCTTATTCATTTCAATGCATGTCCTATTCATTTAAATGCATGTCCTATTCATTTCAATGCATCTCTTATTCATTCCAATGCATCTCTTATTCATTTCAATGCATGTCCTATTCATTTAAATGCATGTCCTATTCATTTCAATGCATCCCCTATTCATTTCAATGCATCTCTTATTCATTCCAATGCATTTCCTATTCATTTCAATGCATCTCTTATTCATTCCAATGTATGTCCTATTAATGTCAATGCATCTCCTATTCATTTCAATGCATCTCTTATTCATTCCAATGCATCTCTTATTCATTTCAATGGATCTCTTATTCATTCCAATGCATATCTTATTCATTCCAATGCATCTCTTATTCATCCCAATGCATCTCTTATTCATCCCAATGCATCTCTTATCATTCCAATGCATGTCCTATTCATTTCAATGCATCTCTTATTCATTCCAATGTATGTCCTATTAATGTCAATGCATCTCCTATTCATTTCAATGCATCTCTTATTCATTCCAATGCATCTCTTATTCATTTCAATGGATCTCGTATTCATTCCAATGCATCTCTTATTCATTCCAATGCATGTCCTGTTCATTTCAATGCATCTCATATTCATTCCAATGCATCTCCTATTCATTTCAATGCATCTCTTATTCATCCCAATGCATCTCTTATTCATTCCAATGCATGTCCTATTCATTTAAATGCATGTCCTATTCATTCCAATGTATGTCCTATTAATTTCAATGCATCTCTTATTCATTTCAATGCATCTCTTATTCATTCCAATGCATCTCTTATTCATTTCAATGCATCTCTTATTCATTCCAATGCATCACTTATTCATTTAAATGCATGTCCTATTCATTCCAATGCATCTCTTATTCATTCCAATGCATCTCTTATTCATTCCAATGCATTTCCTATTCATTTCAGTGCATCTCTTATTCATTCCAATGCATCTCTTATTCATTTCAATGCATCTCTTATTCATTCCAATGCATCTCTTATTCATTCCAATTCATCTCTTATTCATTGCAATGCATCTCTTATTCATTCCAATGCATGTCCTATTCATTCCAATGCATGTCCTATTCATTCCAATGCATGTTCTATTCATTTCAATGCATCTCTTATTCATTCCAATGCATCTCATATTCATTTCAATGCATCTCTTATTCATTGCAATGCATCTCTTATTCATTCCAATGCATGTCCTATTCATTCCAATGCATGTTCTATTCATTTCAATGCATCTCTTATTCATGGCAATGCATCTCTTATTCATTGCAATGCATCTCTTATTCATTCCAATGCATGTGCTATTCATTTCAATGCATCTCTTAATCATTTCAATGCATCTCTTATTCATTCCAATGCATGTCCTATTCATTTAAATGCATCTCTTATTCATTCCAATGCATGTCCTATTCATTTAAATGCATGTCCTATTCATTTCAATGCATCTCTTATTCATTCCAATGCATGTCCTATTCATTTAAATGCATCTCCTATTCATTCCAATGCATGTCCTATTCATTTCAATGCATGTCCTATTCATTCCAATGCATCTCTTATTCATTCCAATGCATGTCCCATTCATTTCAATGCTTCTCTTATTCATTTCAATGCATCTCCTATTCATTCCAATGCATGTCCTATTCATTTCAATGCATCTCTTATTCATTCCAATGCATCTCTTATTCATTTCAATGCATCTCTTATTCATTCCAATGCATCTCTTATTCATTTCAATGCATGTCCTATTCATTTCAATGCATCTCTTATTCATTCCAATGCATCTCTTATTCATTTCAATGCATGTCCTATTCATTTAAATGCATGTCCTATTCATTTCAATGCATCTCTTATTCATTCCAATGCATGTCCTATTCATTTAAATGCATGTCCTATTCATTTCAATGCATCTCTTATTCATTCCAATGCATCTCTTATTCATTTCAATGCATGTCCTATTCATTTAAATGCATGTCCTATTCATTTCAATGCATCTCTTATTCATTCCAATGCATCTCTTATTCATTTCAATGCATGTCCTATTCATTTAAATGCATGTCCTATTCATTTCAATGCGTCTCTTATTCATTCCAATGCATCTCTTATTCATTCCAATGCACCTCTTATTAATTTCAATGCATGTCCTATTCATTCCAATGCGTCTCATATTCATTCCAATGCATCTCCTATTCATTTCAATGCATGTCTTATTCATTTCAATGCATGTCCTATTCATTCCAATGCATCTCATATTCATTCCAATGCATCTCTTATTCATTCCAATGCATCTATTATTCATTCCAATGCATGTCCTATTCATTCCAATGCATCTCTTATTCATTCCAATGCACCTCTTATTAATTTCAATGCATGTCCTATTCATTCCAATGTGTCTCATATTCATTCCAATGCATCTCCTATTCATTTCAATGCATATCCTATTCATTTAAATGCATGTCCTATTCATTTCAATGCATCTCTTATTCATTCCAATGCATCTCTTATTCATTTCAATGCATGTCCTATTCATTTAAATGCATGTCCTATTCATTTCAATGCATCTCTTATTCATTCCAATGCATCTCTTATTCATTCCAATGCATCTCTTATTCATTCCAATGCATCTCTTATTCATTTCAATGCATGTCCTATTCATTTAAATGCATGTCCTATTCATTTCAATGCATCTCTTATTCATTCCAATGCATCTCTTATTCATTTCAATGCATGTCCTATTCATTTAAATGCATGTCCTATTCATTTCAATGCATCTCTTATTCATTCCAATGCATCTCTTATTCATTTCAATGCATGTCCTATTCATTTAAATGCATGTCCTATTCATTTCAATGCATCCCCTATTAATTTCAATGCATCTCTTATTCATTCCAATGCATTTCCTATTCATTTCAATGCATCTCTTATTCATTCCAATGTATGTCCTATTAATGTCAATGCATCTCCTATTCATTTCAATGCATCTCTTATTCATTCCAATGCATCTCTTATTCATTTCAATGGATCTCTTATTCATTCCAATGCATATCTTATTCATTCCAATGCATCTCTTATTCATCCCAATGCATCTCTTATTCATCCCAATGCATCTCTTATCATTCCAATGCATGTCCTATTCATTTCAATGCATCTCTTATTCATTCCAATGTATGTCCTATTAATGTCAATGCATCTCCTATTCATTTCAATGCATCTCTTATTCATTCCAATGCATCTCTTATTCATTTCAATGGATCTCTTATTCATTCCAATGCATATCTTATTCATTCCAATGCATGTCCTGTTCATTTCAATGCATCTCATATTCATTCCAATGCATCTCCTATTCATTTCAATGCACCTCTTATTAATTTCAATGCATGTCCTATTCATTCCAATGCGTCTCATATTCATTCCAATGCATCTCCTATTCATTTCAATGCATGTCCTATTCATTTAAATGCATGTCCTATTCATTTCAATGCATCTCTTATTCATTCCAATGCATCTCTTATTCATTTCAATGCATGTCCTATTCATTTAAATGCATGTCCTATTCATTTCAATGCATCTCTTATTCATTCCAATGCATCTCTTATTCATTCCAATGCATCTCTTATTCATTCCAATGCATCTCTTATTCATTCCAATGCATCTCTTATTCATTTCAATGCATGTCCTATTCATTTAAATGCATGTCCTATTCATTTCAATGCATCTCTTATTCATTCCAATGCATCTCTTATTCATTTCAATGCATGTCCTATTCATTTAAATGCATGTCCTATTCATTTCAATGCATCTCTTATTCATTCCAATGCATCTCTTATTCATTTCAATGCATGTCCTATTCATTTAAATGCATGTCCTATTCATTTCAATGCATCCCCTATTCATTTCAATGCATCTCTTATTCATTCCAATGCATTTCCTATTCATTTCAATGCATCTCTTATTCATTCAAATGTATGTCCTATTAATGTCAATGCATCTCCTATTCATTTCAATGCATCTCTTATTCATTCCAATGCATCTCTTATTCATTTCAATGGATCTCTTATTCATTCCAATGCATATCTTATTCATTCCAATGCATCTCTTATTCATCCCAATGCATCTCTTATTCATCCCAATGCATCTCTTATCATTCCAATGCATGTCCTATTCATTTCAATGCATCTCTTATTCATTCCAATGTATGTCCTATTAATGTCAATGCATCTCCTATTCATTTCAATGCATCTCTTATTCATTCCAATGCATCTCTTATTCATTTCAATGGATCTCTTATTCATTCCAATGCATATCTTATTCATTCCAATGCATGTCCTGTTCATTTCAATGCATCTCATATTCATTCCAATGCATCTCCTATTCATTTCAATGAATCTCTTATTCATTCCAATGCATTTCCTATTCATTTCAATGCATCTCTTATTCATCCCAATGCATCTCTTATTCATTCCAATGCATGTCCTATTCATTTAAATGCATGTCCTATTCATTCCAATGTATGTCCTATTAATTTCAATGCATCTCTTATTCATTTCAATGCATCTCTTATTCATTCCAATGCATCTCTTATTCATTTCAATGCATCTCTTATTCATTCCAATGCATCACTTATTCATTTAAATGCATGTCCTATTCATTCCAATGCATCTCTTATTCATTCCAATGCATCTCTTATTCATTCCAATGCATTTCCTATTCATTTCAGTGCATCTCTTATTCATTCCAATGCATCTCTTATTCATTTCAATGCATCTCTTATTCATTCCAATGCATCTCTTATTCATTCCAATTCATCTCTTATTCATTGCAATGCATCTCTTATTCATTCCAATGCATGTCCTATTCATTCCAATGCATGTCCTATTCATTCCAATGCATGTTCTATTCATTTCAATGCATCTCTTATTCATTCCAATGCATCTCATATTCATTTCAATGCATCTCTTATTCATTGCAATGCATCTCTTATTCATTCCAATGCATGTCCTATTCATTCCAATGCATGTTCTATTCATTTCAATGCATCTCTTATCCATTCCAATGCATCTCTTATTCATTCCAATGCATGTGCTATTCATTTCAATGCATCTCTTAATCATTTCAATGCATCTCTTATTCATTCCAATGCATGTCCTATTCATTTAAATGCATCTCTTATTCATTCCAATGCATGTCCTATTCATTTAAATGCATGTCCTATTCATTTCAATGCATCTCTTATTCATTCCAATGCATGTCCTATTCATTTAAATGCATGTCCTATTCATTCCAATGCATGTCCTATTCATTTCAATGCATGTCCTATTCATTCCAATGCATCTCTTATTCATTCCAATGCATCTCTTATTCATTCCAATGCATCTCTTATTCATTTCAATGCATGTCCTATTCATTTCAATGCATCTCTTATTCATTCCAATGCATCTCCTATTCATTCCAATGCATGTCCTATTCATTTCAATGCATCTCTTATTCATTCCAATGCATCTCTTATTCATTTCAATGCATCTCTTATTCATTCCAATGCATCTCTTATTCATTTCAATGCATGTCCTATTCATTTCAATGCATCTCTTATTCATTCCAATGCATCTCTTATTCATTTCAATGCATCTCTTATTCATTCCAATGCATCTCTTATTCATTCCAATGCATCTCTTATTCATTTCAATGCATCTCTTATTCATTCCAATGCATCTCTTATTCATTTCAATGCATGTCCTATTCATTTCAATGCTTCTCTTATTCATTTCAATGCATCTCTTATTCATTCCAATGCATGTCCTATTCATTTCAATGCTTCTCTTATTCATTTCAATGCATCTCCTATTCATTCCAATGCATGTCCTATTCATTTCAATGCATCTCTTATTCATTCCAATGCATCTCTTATTCATTTCAATGCATCTCTTATTCATTCCAATGCATCTCTTATTCATTTCAATGCATGTCCTATTCATTTCAATGCTTCTCTTATTCATTTCAATGCATCTCTTATTCATTCCAATGCATGTCCTATTCATTTAAATGCATGTCCTATTCATTCCAATGCATGTCCTATTGATTCCAATGCATGTTCTATTCATTTCAATGCATCACTTATTCATTCCAATGCATGTCCTATTCATTTCAATGCTTCTCTTATTCATTTCAATGCATCTCCTATTCATTCCAATGCATGTCCTATTCATTCCAATGCATCTCTTATTCATTCCAATGCATCACTTATTCATTCCAATGCATCTCTTATTCATTCCAATGCATGTCCTATTCATTCCAATGCATCTCTTATTCATTCCAATGCATCTCTTATTCAATCCAATGCATCTCTTATTCATTTCAATGCATGTCCTATTCATTCCAATGCATGTCCTATTCATTTCAATGCATGTCCTATTCATTTCAATGCATCTCTTATTCATTCCAATGCATGTCCTATTAATTCCAATGCATCTCTTATTCATTCCAATGCATGTCCTATTCATTTTAATGCATGTCCTATTGATTCCAATGGGTGTCATATTCATTTCAGTGGGTGTCATATTAATTTCAGTGCATGTTGTATTCACTTCAACGTGTGTCAAATTCATTTCAATCAATGTTATATTTAGTTCAATGCATGTCCTATTAATTTCAATGCATGTCTTATTTGTTGAATTTCAATGTATGTTATACTCATGTCAATACATGTTATAGTCATCACAATGCATGTCTTCTCATTTCAATGCATGTTGTATTAATTTCAAGATGGTGATAGGATTGAACGGTTTCGATTCACGCCGGGATGGAAATGTCATGCTGGTCTAATACCATGTGTTTGTGTTCTCGTGGTGTTGCCTGCCCCAGCACTGCCTAGAAAATGCCCCAAGGCACAACCACATTTTCCACTTTGGCGGATTGGACAATGAGCCCAAGTTAAGTTTCCATTTTTATTCTGAGAGAGGAAACATACCACAAACTGGATGACCTTTTGTTCACATTCCCAATCAGGTTCACAATATATATTGCAACTTGCCCACACAAAAAGATCTGATGGCGCATAGAACTGACCCCTTGAAAGTGTTTGCAAGCTCACATCTTTTGCAATCAAGTTCCAACTGATGGCCTTGGCAAAGTGCCTGGTCTTTGCAGAGATATCAACGATGCTGTTTGATACAAGTACCAATAATATTGACCGGAGCTTACCTTGTCTTGATGGATCCTGCCTTCCCGCTTATGTTTGTGAGAGAAGGATGCAGTCATTTCCCGTGACCATCAAACTCATCCTCTGAATGACAGCACTCATAGGGCTTCTCTCAATAGCCCCAGTGTCAGGGGCATCAGGAACATAGAGCCAGCTACAGGGATGCAGAACCTTAAAAAACAAGGACATCCGTAGACTCAGTGTAGACCCCTGGGTTTCCCTGTATCTCAACCTTTCCAGCGCAGATGTTCCATGAATGGCTGAGGGGAACCCCCAGTCTTTCTGTGCTCTGTTCCCTGCCGCTTGAGGTGACAGACCCATGACCTGGACCTGAGTCGATGTTTGTGTCAATATCCAATCACACACACTGCATTTGCACTTTCCGTCTAACAAAGAGTCACTTCAGGATATTTCACATCATTAGATCAGTAGTTTAGTGATTAGTGTAATGATGACATCACTGGGAATGACATCACCCAGCCTTTGATCATGGGACGTGCCATTTGGATCACAGAAGATGCTTCTCATGCTGCCAGTCTCTGCAGGACAAATTATGACCAGAAGTAAACCCATCATTGTGAAAAATGTAGACCCATATCTCTGCATATTTCAATTGTCCACCAAGAAATACACTTTTAGAGAGAAAACGATAACTCTTACCAGAGTAGGCAGGGGAGGGGAAGAAGAGAATGGTGAAAATAATTGATCAGTTAACCTATTATTGGCTTGAACTTGGGGAAGGGATCCTTGAGGAGTTTGTGGAACAGTTTGAACTTGAACAAGGTAAATCTTGAGACTATTTGTGGAACTTTCTTGAACTTGGGGAAGGAGAGCTGAAGAGGAAGCTCAGAACTTTACATTGATCACCATTTATTTTATTCTTTAGCTTTAGTTGTGAGGGCAAGCATAGGTTTTGAATACAGACAGACTTTTAAGTTGAACTCTTTGACTCAGACTTTTCTTAGTTTCGTTCAGGTAGGGAACTCCCACTGTAGTACAGGGCAGGTTAGGCCTTCTATCTATTTGATTTAATAAACCATTTGATAGTGAACTTAATCTGTTATCTGTGTATTGCTTCATGATGCCTTCACACTACTCTTTTCTCTCACTTCCTTTCTCCGTGGCCTCCGCGGCCACTCCCTCTGCTACACTATCATCACTACCTTGTCAATGTATTTTGCCATATTCTTACACGCCTTCCGGCATACTTCCACATCCTATGGGAATTTCCGCAAGCCTGTGTCCCCTTGCCACGTCCTGCTTCTTTCTTTCCAACTCGTCTGTTCAGAATTCTTTGCGCCGTAGGCAGAGGCGCTAGCCATCAGGGAGCTCAGAACGCAAGCTGTATTCACTGGTTTTAAGCACGGGTTTCAGAGCTTCCCAAGTGCTTTGCGTCCCTCGCCTTGTATCTCGCGTGCCCCCACTCCTTCCCACGCTGCCTTTAAAAAACATGAAAAGAAACACGTGTCTGCTAAGGGATCGAACGAATGTTCATAAAAAAGAAAAACTAACTTCACTTTGTCACTTTGCCCTTTGAGACATGTCACTTTCATGAGAGAAAGCCTGCGCTCAATGATGATTACATCACCATAATTAATACTGAAAACGCACTCGCTGACATGGAAGTGGCATCACAGGACCAAAGGTAAGTTAGTATTTCGTTTTTTATTTAAACATTTATTTTAACCGCTGTGTGATTTTTTCGTGGGTGTTAATGCTAATATTACGGCCCTGAGTCACAGAGCGTTTTCCTATGGGATTGCGCCATTATAAAACACTTCTGTGAATCAGGCCCTAAGTGCGGCAGCGGAATGGCGTTGCCAGTAACGGCAATGCCAGACACGTTAATTAACCCTCCCTTTGCTCGTGCAATTAACTTGGGCGTTGGGTGTTACCAGTAGGCTTGGTGAGCTGCCTCGGTTAATATGGTCTCATTAGACCACTCTGATGACATTCCACGCAGCGCCCCTTTCTGGCCTGCCCGCATTGTGCAATACCTTTACCACTTTTAAGGGTTTCGAGAATCTATATGTCCTGTAATCCACTGGCAATCCCCATTTTAGCCTCACTAGGTCTCCCAGGTCAAAGTTGTGTGTTTACTTATACGCTTGTTGTAATGTTTTCTGTATTTTTCCAGGGCCGCCTCAATCCTTCATTGGATTTCTTCGGGTTTGCCTCATTCCACTCCAGCCTTGAATTCACCCATTCTGGATTCAACCTGGAATTGAACACCATAGAAGTCCTGTTGGGTGCAGATCTCCCCACAACATCTCCTGTACCAGTCTTTTAACATCGTTATTGTTTTGTGTGGCCTGTTCTTTTACCCCTGTTATGACTGTGAAATCACTCAACCCTTCCAATAATTTACTTGCCTTATGTATCGATGTGTACCTCCATTTCAACCACCAGTGTGCACAATATGTTTGCACTGTCAATCTCTGAACTATTGTGCAGTCACACATATCATTCCCTTTGGGTACCCTCACTCTCATGAGTAACAGCTGTAGGAACTCTATGAGGCTGTCAGCTTTACTTGCAGACTTCTTATATTTTTAGGAATACTAAATGTAATCTCCCTCGTCTGAGTACTTGTGCCGGAAGTATTGCATGTAAAGAAGACATTGAGAGTAATCTCCCTTGTTTCAGTAATTATATTAAGAGTATTTAAAGGAAAGAAAGACTCAGGAGTAATCTCCCTCCTCTACAGAGTTGGGATGGGAGTATCAGTGTGAAGATTACATCACTAGTGATCGTCCTCTTCTCAGTTGTTGTGTCAAAGAGATTGAAAGAGAAGAACACTATCATCAAAAGAGACATTCAGGCTAGAGCATGCCATGAGAGAAATGTCCTTTGTCAGAGTGTTAGATGAAATCAAGGACACTACGGAAATAGTTCCCCTTGTTTTCACAGAGAAGAAGATGGGAAAGAAAGTCAAGAATGAACTGTGTGTTGGAAACAAAAGGAGTGTTTGACTTTTAAGCAAGCCCTAAGAGAAGCCTTGCAAGAAGTGCTAAGGTTGATAAAAATTGTTGCAGGAAACAATCCAAGGTTAGCCAACTGCTGAACCAACTGAACCAGGAGAAGGGAGTCATTCTCCTGGTTCTTTCACCTAAATTGTTGAATCAGAAACTAAAGCAAAATGTTACAAACAGCAGCTTGGTGGCTGACAGAGTCAGCCAGGAGGCGAAGGCAGTTGTTGAACTGTTGGATCAGGAGAAGGGAGTAATTCTCCTGGCGTTCTCTACAAGTGCAGAACTTGAACTATTTCCAGAGACAATTCAAATACACCCCTAAGTCTGATGCCATTGCACCAGGAGAAGGGAGTCGTTCTCCTGGAGCCATTTATGTTAATGCCTTTTGTTAGTGCTAAGGCTAGAGTAGTTTTGTTTGGACAGAGGACGGACATATTGAGTTTGACAACCACCCTGACGACGAGCACTCAAGTTCTTCTTTAGTTAGGTAGGGAAAACCCCTTAGAGAAAAGAGAAGATTTTTCATTATTATTTCAATAAAGATTGTTGTAAACATGCCAGTCCTTTGTCAGGCTCCTTTCTCCAGCACGTCACAAAGGTCACATCACTTTTACTATCCGTTTTGTAAAAGATATAAATGCCACCTGCAAGTAATGCTTTGCAGACAACATTTATAATGGATGGCGGAAATGTTTTGTGCTCCTTTTCTGACTTCAAATGGAAGCAAAATGCCATGGAGCGTGCAAGTAAGTTGTAAACGGCTAACACCTTGCTCTCATGCTTTACTATGCACTACAAGGCTTGAAAAAAGGACCCAAGAGAAAAGAAAAAAACGTTTAACTCGCTGAAGGATCAGCAATGAAAGAGGAGGAGTCTAGGACATGATGTGAAGTCATAAGACCTAGAGACTCAAGATTGGACAATGGAACTGGAAGCTACACTACTCCTGAAATATCATATTGGGTTCAAAGGTGCGATATAGCACAGGACAAATTGTTTGCGGCTCAAAGTTTTAAGTAAAGAACTGGATGCATAATATTCGCCTTGGGGTATTGACCGAGAGCTGAGATCAGGTACTGGTTGCTAATGTGTTAAAAAATGCTATAGTGCCTTACTTTGTTTTTTTTTTCTTGCAGTTGGAATGCAGTAAGAAACTTGAGGCTCTGCGGAAAGAAATGAACACTGTGGCGAGGTGTAAAGCCATTGACCAACAAACGATATCAGAGTTTAAGGTATGAACGAGTTTCAACATCTTTCTACATCTTCCCTTTGGATACCTTTGAAACATCTGATCATGACTTGAATTCTGGGTGTGAAATAACATTGACATCAATGTCCTGCCCGGGGCATCCCTCATTCTCACTGGGGGTCATGGATCTGGATGGGAAGCAATGGCCCGCGATCCTATAGTGCAATATGGTATGGAATGACGTGGTATGGGAATGTGCAACTCATCCGTTTTGGGCCAGTAGGCACAAGTGTTATTCAGCAGCAAACATTAAAGGTATGTGCTGTCACTACAGTGCTTCGACATGGTGACAGAAAGTGCTGTCACTACAGTGCTTACACAGGGTGATAGAATGTGCTGTCACTACAGTGTTTCCACTGTGTTAGGGAGAATTCTCCAGAATGACTAATTTTCCTTACCTACTGAGTCCCTCAGCAGCTTTGCTGGATTTCTAGGATTTATGTTGTTCACCTGGTAAGAGTGTGAGCTTTTTTTCCCACTCTTACATGTGTTTTGCTGTGTGTGTTTTACCTTTTTGTGCTCATGGACTGTGGAGCCTCACCTACTCCATAGGCATCATCTTTTTACTATGTGTCACGAAGTACCTTTAGTGCAGTGACACAGGGTTGTCTTTTTCAGACTTCCCACTTCAAACTCCATTTTCTGGGACTGACTACTGTCTCCCAGAACATGTAAAGTTGCCATTGACTTTATTAGTCTTTTTAAATTCACAGACCCAGTACAAACTATCTTCCATAGAGTACTGGAAAGGGTTACTAGTTATCAAATTTTGTCTGTTTCTCATGGAACATTATTTCGTTTCCCTTTCTTTAAAATTTGGCTGGTGGTAGTGGTATCTACCATATTTTTCCTAATGCAGTCTATTAAAATAGCCTTGGTACTGTTTTAGGCTAAGTTAGTAGCCTCAAACTTTAATCCACTGGACCCCATTTTCTTTTATTTGGTTCCGGTTGGGTTTATTCGCAATTTATTTTTGTAAAGGTCTTTCTCGTGTTTTACTCTGCGCGCCAAACTAGGTTTGGTTCCTTTGTTCGCCGTACTTTGGCGGGCTTCTGCACAGAAGCCCTCCTTAAGGCGGCCTAAGTGTCTGGGTGGGCTGAATGTGAGGGATGGGTTTTAGGCCCCCTGCACATGGTCTCCTTGGAGACCCAAGTCGCACTATGATCTGATTGGCTAGGTGACTGTCCGGCCAGGACAGCCACCCTGCTGTGCGATTGACAGCCAGGTTGTGGGAATGGGGGAAACACTGCATAAAAAGCAGGTCTCTGGGACTTGGAAGGCAGAGTCGCCACTGGATCGGGAGAACCGAAGAAAAGCTGAAGGAAGAGGACTGCTGCAACTACTGAACCTCCCGGCGAAGCCCTGCTGCAGGTCCGAAACTCCTACACTTCGACGACAGAGAGGATCTGCAGGGAATCTTACTCCCTTGAGCTAGTGGGACCAACTAGTTCGCCAAACACCAAGCAAGGCCTCCCTTCCCTGGTCGAATTTGCTCTGCATCACTACAGTGAACCGGATAGCCAGGAGGACCGGACCCTGTTTGGGTTTTAAGGAGCGCACCTTTTATTTGTTGCTTTGCTCTGCTGCTGGTTTCTTCCCTGGGCAGTGCAGGACCCTCCAGTCTTCCTTCTACGTGTCAGTCCGACAATCGCTTCAGGAACCGTGAGACTGCAGGATCTACCAGGAACTTCTGCCTCAGCTACAGCATTCTTCTTCTTCTAAGGTACTGTACAAACCTCGTTGTTCGTCCCATCCGACCACGGTGAAAGTGTTTTAAATCTTTTGCCAATCCGAGGGCTTGTCCTTCTCTACTCTTTTAAGTAACTTTTCTTCTGACCAACTTCGTTTCAAACTCTTGGCAAAGACTTAACCGCAAACTACTCTGAACTGTGTGATCCTCTGCAAAGACTCTGAAGCACAGACATTGGCCCAGGCCTATTGAATTGAATCCACATTGTAGTAACGTTTTTTATATTGCCCTGCCTACTTACTTGTTGGTGCTGCTCGATTGTGAATAACCTTGTCTTTCCCTCCCTTTTTAGAATGCGTGAGTGCCATTTTTCTCACACTTAACCATCTCTTCCTGTTCGTGTTATTTATTTTTTATTTTTAAATTTGTTTATTGGCATTTTCTTTAGTTTTCATACACATGAATCATTTGCCTTACAATTCTTGCGATAGCAATGTGTTTAACATAACATTAACATTGTTCAAACAACAATAACTGTCTCCTACTTTAGTTCTCTTCCTGTGGTGTCGCCAGTCTCAAGGGGAGGTGGGTGTGGGGGAGGGGGATCTGCTCGGTAACTTCAGTGGGGAGCGGTTCCCATGTGATTATCTCAACCATCAATCCTCCATCTCATCTAGTTCTTGTAGTAGCCGAAAGTGGGCTTAGTTCAGGGGGGCATATCATCCGAAGGGTGGAACATATTTCTAGTGAGTTCCTTCCATGCCTCAAGTGTCATGCTGGAGTCATCTGTGGACCCAGCCACACAGTCCTCCCATGCCTTGGTCTCAGCTAGAACCCATCGCTCAGTCTCTTTTTGCCATAGTCTATATTGAGGACCCGCAGGTTTCTTCCAGGCCATTGCGATAGTTCTTTTGGCCAGTATGCATGCTATGTTTGTTTAAAAATTTGTTTATTGGCATTTTTAATAAAGTCTTTTACATATTTCCATATTGTGCCTTATTCTCATGCAAACCAAGATATATTTGATTTAATTTCAACTTTAACTAACGATAACAACCGTCTCCTTATGGTGTCCTCTTGTGTGGTTCATCACTTCACTGAGGGGTAGGGGTGTTGTGGGGAAGCATTCATTTTGTTAACAGGGTGTGAGGGGGAAGCTTCCCAGAGGTCTGTGGTGTCTCTTGGTGGCTTTCCTCTAGCCATCCTTTATATCTCTCAGGCATATCCATGCTAGCCGCTGTTTCAGGGGGGCTTGTCATCCGACGGGAGAAGCATATGTCCAATGAGTTCCTTCCATGCTTCCAAGGCTCCGCTGGACTCTTCAGTTGATCTGGCCACGCTTTCTTCCCAGGCCTTGGTCTCAGCCGGGAGCCATCTTATCATTTCTCCATGCCATGCTTTGTATTGCGGTCCGGCTGTTTTTTTCCAGGACATGGCTATGGACCGTTTGGTTAAAATGCATGTTATGTCCATAAGTCTGGTTAAGTGTTTTATCTTGGCCAATCTAGGGTAGGTTCCCAGTAAGCACTCCTCTGGCGTCCATTTATACTTGGTCATGCCTGCTTTCTCACATGCTTGTTTCACCTTTCCCCAGAGTGTCTTTGTTTTGGTGCATTCCCACATCATGTGTATTAGGTCTGCTTCCTCCTTTTTGCACCAAGTGCAGTTCGATTGTGTCTGTTTGTTAAATTTGGCTATCCGCTGCGGTGTTAGGTAGGTTCGGTATAGCGTGTTCATCTGTATTTGCCTAAACCTGTGATTTCTCGACACCTCCTTGGGGAACGTGAGCGCCCGGTTCCACTCCTCCTCTGTCATCTCCCTGCCTATATCCACTTCCCATTTCCTTTTCATGTCTGCGCTTCGGGGATTAGGTGTGTCGTTCAGTTGCCTATATATTTGGGATATTGGTCTACTACCCTCCCCCAGGTTATATAGCAGTGTTAGTAGTGGGTCTGTGTCCGGTTCTTCGGGCCATGTCTCCCATTTGCTTCGCGCAGTGGCACGGGTCCTCTGGTACCAGAGAAACTGACCCGATTGTATGCCCTCTCTATCTCGCAGCGTGTCGAAGTCCTTGAATGTGCCTTCTTCGTATAGGTCTCCCCAGGTGTAGACCCCTTCTCTTTCCCATAATCTGATTTGTTTCAGGTCTGTGGCTACTGTGTATAAGTCTGCGAGCAGTGGGATCTCCGGTGAGTAGGCCCTCTGTGTATTGGTGAGTGTCCTCGCCCTGCGCCAGATCTCCCTCCCCAAGTTGACTATGTGCGGTGTTTCTCCCATCGGTTTCGGTGGTATCCATACCAATTCTTTCAGGCGGTGTGGCAGGCTCATGGCCTGTAATAAGGGGTTTTCCTCAGTTGGTTCGTCTGATAACCATTTAGTCGTGAAGCTTAGCTGTGCTGCTAGGTAGTATTTTTCTAAGTTAGGGAGCTGAATGCCACCCCTTGTGTATGGCAGGGTTAATGTTGACAGTGCTATTTTATGTCTGTGCTTTCCCCATAGGAATTCCTTTATCAGTGTCTCCAGCAGTCTGAAGAAGGGTTTTTTAATATAGCATTGTATATTTTGGAACCCATACAGGAAGCGCGGTAGGACAGCCATCTTAACTATGGAGGCCCTTCCCATCATTGACAGGGGGAGCCGCGACCAGAAGATTGTGGATTTGCGTAGGGCCCGTAGCGTCATCATCGTGTTATGTTCGTGCATCAGCGTGGGGGTGTGCAGTATCTGGATCCCTAGATATCTAAATTTGGTGGTTTGCCATTTTATCCCTACCTTTGGGAGTGTCTCTATCTCAACATGTTGCAAGGCCGCCAGGGGGAACAGACAGGATTTAGACTTGCTGAATTGGATCCCGGACACCTTGGAGTAGTTGTCCAAGACCTCCAGCATAACTGGTACGTTGAGGTGTGGGTCTCTAACATATATGAGGACATCGTCCGCATAGAGTGAAATGATGTGATCTACCCCCCCCAGTCTTATGCCGGCATCGAAAAACTGTTTCCGAAAATAGATCGCTATAGGTTCTAGCCCAAGTATGTATAGCATTGGGGATAGGGGGCAGCCCTGCCTGGTCCCTCTCTGTATGTCCCATGCTTCTGATATGTGTTTCCCAGATTTCACTCTAGCCCTTGGTCCGGTGTACAATATCTGTACCCATCTGATGAACCTGGGCCCGAATCCAAATTCTCTAAGTACCGCCACCAGCCATTCCCAGTAGATGGAGTCGAACGCCTTTATGGCGTCTAAGGACATCAGCGCGTATGGGCTTCTGTCCTCATTGGTTTGAGTCATAATGTGTTGTAGTCTACGCAGGTTCATTGATGTGTTCCTGCCCGGTATGAAGCCACATTGATCGATGTGTATTATGTCCTCTATGATTCTGGATAGCCTCTTTGCCAGTATTGATGTTAGTATTTTCGCGTCGTAATTTAGCATCGCTAGTGGGCGGTAAGAATCACACAGGTCCGCAGGTTTGTCCGGTTTAAGGACCGGAACCACCAATGTTTCCCTCATGCTTTCGGGCAGCTCTCCCCTTTCATAGGCTTCCTGGAATACCTCATGTAGTAGGGGTGTGAGGGAGGGTTCATATGCTTTATAGAATTCTGGGGGCAGGCCGTCAGTGCCGGGTGTTTTGCACGTTGCCAGAGACCGGATAGATTCTGTTATATCGTCGAGTGTGATTTCAGCATCTAGCATTTGGGCCTGCCCGGGTGATATCCTATGGAGTCCTATCTCTTCAAGTGTGTCTGAGATCTGTTCTGGAGGGACCTGTTCTGCATGCGAGTAGAGTTTCGTGTAGTATTGTTTGAAGGTATCATTTATGCCCTGTTGTGTATGATGTGTGTTCCCTTCCTCGTCTTGTAATGCCGTGGTGGAGTGTCTAGGGTGCTCTCTTCTGCATAACCAGGCCAGCAGCCTTCCCGGTCTGTCCGCCTCTGTGTGTGCCCTATTTGTTTTTGTCACGTGGTCGAGCTTCTCCAGCCTATTCCACGCCAAATCATTTTCTCCCCTGAGTTTTCGAAGTTCTGTTTCCCTGTTCTGGTTGCCTGCCTGGGCTGCCTCTAGTCTTTCTATCTCTTTTTCCAACTGGTCCAGTTCTTTCCTGAGCTGTCTCCTCATTCCCCCGGCCTTAGCAATAATTTCTCCCCTTATTACTGTTTTCAGGGCATCCCATATCGTGCTGCTGTGTTTCACACTTCCCACATTTTTGTCTATGTAGTTATCTATGGATTCTTGTAGCTCCTCCCTAAAGCCTGGGTCTTTGAGTGCTTCTGTTGGCATTTTCCACATGGGGATTGGGGGCCTGGGGCCACTGTGGTTCCATGTCACCATTAGTGGGGAGTGATCAGATATGGTTCTTCCCAAATACTGCGCTCCTTCCATCCGTGGCAGGTGTTCTCTACCTATGAGGATGTGGTCTATTCTCGTGTATATTTTGTGGGGGGATGAATAGTATGAGTAGCCTCTCTGCAATGGGTGCATTTCACGCCACACATCTGCTAGGTCCAGTCTCTCTATCATTGTAGTCAGTGCCGTTGTCGCTGCCGATGGGCCCTTTGGGTGGGGGATGGATCTGTCAATTGTCGGGTCGCATACACAGTTGAGGTCGCCTCCCCACAGGAGTAAGCTATCTCTGTGTTGCACAATTTTGGGGTATAGTGAGTCCAGGTGAGCCGGTATGTTGCTGTTGGGGAAGTAAGAGTTGATTATGCATATTTCTGTCTGCTCTATATGTCCCCATAATATAACAAATCTACCCTCTGGGTCAACTACTGATTTTCTCAGGCGGAAAGGGAGCTGTGGGTGTATCCAGGTATATACTCCCCTGGCGTATTTGGAGTATGTAGTACCAAAACCCTGCCCCCCCCAGTGCGTTTGAAGTTTGGTTAGTGAGTCTGCCGTGCAGTGAGTTTCCTGTAGTAGTGCTATCTTCACCCCTTTTCTATTCAGGTAAGTCTTAATTCTGTTTCTGCGAATGTATGTCCCCAAACCTCGCACATTCCAAGTCATTATTTTAACTGCTGTTGTAGTCATGGTGGTTTGGAGTGGGCATAGTGTCCGTTCAATTCCCTTTTCCCCGGTATTCGCGTGCTAAATGCAGGCGTAGGTGGCCCCTCCCCTGTGTGTGACAAGAGGCGATTTTCCTTTTCCCTCCATCCTGCTCCTCTACCCCTTCTGATCGATCTCGGAGACTTACCAAAAGTAGTAACTTCCATTCTTCTGAATGGGAACAGTAAACCATGTAACTTTGAACTGTCCCCAGCAGTTGCTTCCAACTTGCAACGCTCGGGGGGTCCCGAGCCTTCGAGGCCGTTCCTGGCCTTCCGGATCAGGGTGTGTGTAGGTGGGTTACCCACACAGTTTCCGTAGGGGTGGGTCGTTTTTCAGTGTTCGTGTGGTCCTTCGAGTTTCCGTCCGGTACAGCTATCTGCTTAATGATATGTCTCTGGGGTCTCAGTGACTGCTTTGTTGGCTCTGTGCGGGGGGGTCTCCCCTTGCTTATTGTGTTGGTGGGTGTGATGTTATCCCTTGTCCGATTTCGCTGGATCTTCCTTGCCGTCGGCCAGGTTGTTATGTTCCAGCCATAGGCCTGCTGCAGCAGGTGTCTCCAGGAATGTTGCTCTTCCTTTGTAGAGGACCTTGAGGCGTGACGGATAGAGCAGCATATACTTTAAATTGTGTTTTCGTAATTGCGCCTTTATTGGGATAAAAGAGTTCCTTGCTCGTTGCACAGTGGGCGTGTAGTCTGGATAAATGACTATCGTTGAGCCGTTTCGTTTGATTTCTCCTCCTTCTCTTGAGTATCGTAGTATGGTTTCACGGTCTCGAAAATTCAGGATTTTAGCTATGATTGGTCGTGGGTGCGAGCCTGGCGGTGGGCGCTTTTGGAGTGATCTGTGGGCTCTTTCCACTGAGAACCCTTGGGTGAGCTTCCCTGGGCCTACCTCTTGCAGTAGTAGCGTCTCGACGAAGTCGGTCGGGTCCGGGCCTTCCATGTCTTCAGGAACCCCTAATATGCGAACATTATTTCGGCGGGCTCGGCCCTCCGCTTCCTCTGACCGTGCCTCCAGCCTCACCGCCCTCTGCTCAAGCTCCAGTACTTTCGACTGCAGTTCTTGGGTGTCCTCCACCGTGTCTTTTAGTGTGCTTTCCGCCGTCTTGACCCTTTCCGTGAGATTCCGTGCATCTTGTCGCATGAGCTGTATGTCCGATTTCACCTCTTCTATCTTCCCCTCCACCGATGTGCGAAGGGCTGATATTGCCTGGAGTACCTGTGCGTGTTTGAGGTCTTCTTCCTTCTGTGGGGGTTCCCCCGCAGGTTCCTGGTCCTGTTGGGGTTGTCTCTGGGGTTTAGCCGTCGTAAATGAGTCCATTGTGACCAGTTTCGGTTTGCTCTTGGGGGGTGACATCCCCTTCCCTGGGTCCCTCCGGTTCCTGCTCTTGACTCGCACGTTATGTGGTGCTGGGATATCTCCTGCGGTTAATACCACGGTCTCGGTGTTACTTGTTGGGGTCTTCGAGCGATGCTCCGCGGCCCGTCTGTTGTCCTGCCTCGGCTGGGTGGCCTACCGTGTGTTAGGGGGTCTCTCCCCTCTCGCTGTGTGTCCCTCAGGTGCCGTTCCGTTGATGGTCTTCGGATTCCGCGGATTGCAGCGCGGCCCAGTGTCTCACCGTGGGCCCAAATCAGAAGGTCTGCACACCGTCGCTTTCGCCGGGGGGTGCATCCGGGTGGCTCAGTGCTCACTCTCGGCCTCCGCTACGTGCTCCTGGGTTGGAGCCCGGGTGATACTTCGGGTTGCAGGCCCGGCGCCCCCAGCGGCATGCAATAATACGCAGGTGTACGCTGCTCGCGGGGCCGAAGGTCTCCCCGCGTGGCGAGCCCCGGATAGTCGTGTCCGCTCTCGCCTTTTAGGGTCCGCGGTTCGCAGCGTTCTGCTCTTTCGGCCTTTGGCGCCGAGATGAGCCGCGGCTCAGCTGGTCCAGTCTGTCGGTTGTTGCTGTGGGCTCCACGGGGCCTCGAGTCGGCTGCCGCGTCAGTCTCATCTCGCTGCGGGCGGCGCCATCTTGCTTTCCCCTGGGGCTCGGCTTTAGGCTCCGCGTTTTTCGAGTTCTCCTTTGCGACTTGGATCAGGAGTCTGGTCGAGTGATGGGGGTTGGTTCCCCTGCTGGATTATGCACTTAGATCGGGTGTAGCAGGGCTATTTAAGCATTTATAGGTCTTTTCAGCAGGATCTCGGACGGAGCTCCACGGGAACCTGTCTTTACAGCATGCGTGCTGGCCACGCCCCCCTTCCTGTTCGTGTTATGTTGAATCATCTGCACCTGTATACGGTAAAGTTCATCCTGCACCCGTTATACATGTTCAAATCAAATCAAATCAAATCAAAAGACTTATGCAATTATAATGGCTTATAATTCACTTACTGTCAATGTTTTGATTGGTTACTTTGCAGTTACCTTACAGTGACATTGCCTCCCTAGATCCCTTTTCTCCCCTCAATCTCACTCTCCAGCTGTAGTGTCCCTCATGGATCTAGCCTCTTGCCCTGGCTCTTCACCATCTACCTTGTCCCTCCAGCCCATTTGACCTGTGCCTTCTCTCCTCATTTCCAAAGTTTTGCGGAAGGCACGCAGCGCTCCTTCAAGCTTCCCTCCTCCGCCTCCTCCGCTTCCTCTCTCATTCCGGACTATCTGTCTGCTATTTAGGCGCGGTGCACTGCTAATGATCTCTGCCTTAATATCAGTAAGACCGAGACCCTTCTCATTGGGAGCCCAGCTCCTTCCTTCCCTCCTACACCCTGGACATCTTCCATGGGCTCCCTTACTTCACCCTCCTGTGACGCAAAAATACGGTTCCATGTCATTTCATCGTGGGATGTTATTTCGCTGGGTTTTTTACCATGATTTTTTTTACGAAAAAACCCATCACATTTTTTTTAATTACTTTTGGGGGGGTTACTCCCCATTTTCTAAATAAATTAGATGGGTTTTTTCGAAAATAAATTGCGGTACAAAACCGGCAAATAAACATCCCGCAATGAAAGGACGTTGTACCAAAAAAACATGGTATCATCAGTCGACTCCTCTCTCTCCTTCTCTCATCACATCACAGACCTTGCCAAGAAGGCCCACTTTCAGCTACACCTCCTCAGAGGCATTCTCCCTTTCCTCACCTTCCCCCAGAAACTCAATGTCTCCAGAGCTCTGTTCCTCTCCAGGCTGACCTACTGCTGCAGCCTCTTCCTCAATCTGCCTAACTCCTCCCTTTGCCCCCTTCAACTGATCCTGAATAGGACTGCAAGTCTTATCCTTGGACTCAAGCCCAGGGACTGCATCTCTCCAGCCCTAAGCTCTCGCCACTGGCTCCCGGTTGCTGCAAGGATCAAGTTTAAGACACTCTACATCATCCACAAGGCTTTCTGGGGCCTGGGACCATCCAACTCTCTCTCCCTAAAAACCTAACTGCTAGAGCCCTTCGCTTTTCTAGCTCCAACTCTCTGCAGATCAGACGCTTTGCCAAGTGGAGAGTGGGGGGTAGTCCTCTCTCATCGGCAGACGCATCTCTCTGGAGTGGCCTCCCTGACCCTTTCAGACTTGAGCCGGATCTCTTTAAGTCTCGGAAGCTTCTCAAGACCCTCCTTTTCTCTTCATCCTTCACTCACCCCCTCCCCTGCTAATGCCCCCCTCTGCCTCTCGACTGGCTGCCTTGTTCCTTCAGAGTCTTACAGGGCACCAGGCCGTCCTCGACCAGTCTGCCCCTGCCCTTGGTTTCCTCTGAGCGCCACCCTCCCCTGCACTTGCCTGGCTAGTCCTACACCTCTTGACCCCTTCCAGCCCCTTCCCTCGCACTTGGCAGGTGGACCCCCGGTCCACCTGGCCTCCCTTGGCCTCCTCTGGCACTCCCAAACAAAGGCCCTTCATCCCTGACCAGCACCTCCCCACACACCTCTTCCTGCACTTCTTGTTACTGTACTTGCACGATCTGAATGCCACAAGGCCTAGTAGGACCGTTTTTGTTCTGTCACCCCTGTTCCCACCCCCTCTTATCTTGTTGCACCTTGAAACAGATTGTGTATAGGTGCATTTTAAAGACACAATAAATAAATATCATTGACACAATGTTTTCTAGTAGAACAATCTGTGCTTGTATGCAGAGATCAATTACATGTTGAAATCAACCTCTTCAATAGTTTGCCAGTTGTTACAAATAAATGTTATTTGTCCTCCACCGCGATACTTATTGGCCCCTTGTACAGCCATTTTTAAAAATAATTATATCAGTTGCTTCGAAAATACAGATCGACATTGGACGCAAACTGTGAAATACTGGGCTACACGCCAGCACATCACTATGGCTATAAGCGTTCATGTGGTCCCATCAAATACCCAAAACCCTGACCAACTCATTGATGTGACTAAAAGCCTCTGGGCCAGATTCTCGAAAATTGTTTTGGCTCAAGTGAGGGTGGGGATGCCCTAGCGCTTCTCCTCACTTGCACCAAGAAAGGAGCAGCACATTTGCGCACATAAAATGAGGGGGCATTTCTGGGCATTTAAAATCACATCCCCAATTCACAAATGCCCCCTGCACCTTTTGAAACATGCACAGGGTGAGGTGAAAATAATACCAGGGACAGAGTCCTAACCCTGCTTTTAAATCCCCCAAACAGCGATAGAAATAATTGTTTTCCCCAAGGATTTCACTAAGACGGGCCCTTTAACGGATCGTCACGGTGAAATGCACTCCCAGCAAACAGGTGGTTGCTGGCAGCCTGACCTACATTAGTGTCACTAACTCATGCCAGGGGGCTGGACAGCGCATTTGTGTGCTGTTTTGTCCAGCCCCTCCTCAAATACTCAGAACACCTTTGAGAATAACTAAAGTGACCTGAGCATTTCAGCAATGAGCGCAAATGAAATGAGAGCATTCTCTGCGCTGTTTATTCGCACTCATATTTGAGAATCTGGCCCTCTTTAGGAGGATCTGGCCCTCCTAATCTGGCCCTCTATAGGTGGATACGCACACACTTGGTGGAAAAGTATGAATTAGAAAGCCAACAGCCTTGGTATATGTGCGGGCGTGGAAAAACATTTTCCAGTAATTGCCCTAATATTACCACCTGGCCATAAACTGGCCACAACTTGGAAATGGTGTGAATACACGGGCATATGATGGCAGTGCCTGGCAAATGCCTATTATCTATACAAGAGCCATAACTGTTGACTGTGGCAATGTTTATTCTGTCCATTTATTGGACGCTCCTATATACTGAGGGGTGGGGTTGTGCCCCTCCATCTATTTTAGAAGAGCCAAGTTCCTTGGGGCCTCAACTTTCAGCCTCAAAGCAGCAGCGGCTACTCTGATGCTGAACAGCTGCTGTAAGCAGAGGCCAGAGCCAAGCAGTCTGTTTTGTTTTATACACTGCATGCCAACGTGTGCAGGGCATCGTTTTGGCCCATCCACAATGTATATCTTGTGATACACGTATATCACTCTCCAATGTTGTGAGTGGGTGCAATGGTCAAGCCACAGCAGACGTGAATGTCAAGAATGTACCTACACAACCCGTACAGTGAGAAGCAGAAGTCAACAGAAAAGTATGGACTGGGCTACTACCACAAAGCAAAATGAACAAACAGTGGCTGATTTGTAAGCAATGTAATATAAATGGTTTTGTATAGCTCCCTTCTGCCACTTTTGGTGGCCTTACCACATGTGGCTCTGCAGCAAAGGGGGGTCATTAGTGGGACTGTGGGGGAGGCAGATGGGAAACCTGTGGTGTTGATGGGTGCAGGTCGGATGTAGCCAGTTCCTGTGTGCCAATCAGTGTTCTATCAGTTTAGCGGATACACTTGAGGGTATGCTACCCCTATGGAAGAGCCCAAGATGTGATAAACTACAGCACGTTGGGTCTGTTTAGTTGCTGATGTGGGAGAGTGTGATAGGACTAAAGAGGAGAACTTAGTCCTGGCTCAATTAGTGTTGATTTGCTAAATACGTCTATTTTTAAAGATGTGTGTGTAGTGTAAGGTGGTAGGAGATCTTGGAGGTGAATCTCTTACTGGAGGAAGGGGAAGTACACCTTAAAGGCCTTCACTCCTACCTCTGGCTTCTTGCTTCTCTTTCTGTACTTCTATTCCTCTCTCTCTGACAAAAATACAAGGAACTACGAATTGGCAGATGAGAGGAAGAGACCAGTCTGGAAGCTCCACATATTACCATAAAATACATGGTATGACAGGCAAGAACCTAACTCGTTTCACCTTCCTTAGTTTTTTGGCTGGCAGGCTGAATGATACTTCAAACCCCACTCTAACATGCTGAGGTGCTGTTCTCAGTGGCCTGTTGGGGCTTTTGCTCAACATGGCATTGCCCGCCAGAGTCAGCCCATTGTGTTTAATAGGTGTTATTGGGGCAAGGGCCAGAACCCCTGCACGTTTATTTTCTCAGTGGTCTACCCCGCTGTCTCCCACAAGCCTCTGACTCCTCTCATACAGTGTACACAGCGTGAGACCAAAGGAACATTACCCTGCCCCTACCAGCCGCGACTTAAAAGGTGTTAAAGCAGCACCAGAACTTCTGTTTTCAGAGTTTTGCTGAAATCCTGCGATGGGGAGCAGAAGTTGGATCCCAGATTCCTTAAAGAGCTCCATTGGCCTAAAGGGGGTGCAGTGGCTGATGGAAGTTGGAGGGTGCTAGCAGTGAAGAAAGGATGTTTGGCTGCGAGGGATAGGATGGGCAGTCCAACTGCATAGTTTGTTTTGATTTCTGGGATGAATGCCATATGATTGGGGTTGTACTGTTTCGAAGTTAGTTCCAAAAGACATTTCTTTGGCTGCCTGGTGCAGTACATGTGTGAAAATGAGTTAAACCATGGCGCTGGTGCGTGGCCATTTTGGCATTCACTTCCAAACCATAATGAAAGTCTACTTTACTGTGAGCTCAGTTAGAAGGCAGACATGAGTTCTGCAATGGTTGTGATATTTTAGTGTGAAGCAGATGAGCTTATTATGGAGGACAGTTTCGCATTGTTCACTCATTGTTCACTCAAGGACGAGCCAAGAGGGGATTCAGAGATGTGCAGGAGCATTGATAAGGGGTGCTGGGAACGAGCGCGTGAGAGACGAGCTGGGTTTCCCCACTACTATCTGGATTTTTTCGCTCTTGCCTCTCATGCTTGCTGTCTGTCCTTTGGCCAGGGGCAGTCGGCAAGTTATGAGGGGCAGGGATTTGTCCACCTTAAGAAGAGAGGTATCCCAAGAGGAGACAGTGAATTGCAACCCCGGGTGATGAAGTCTCGCTGAGAGTGAGGGCGCTCCACTCCAGACCCCGTTAGTTGAGGTGTGATCTCTCTACCTACCTGCATTGGGACTGGGTAGTGTTGTCGTGGCCGAGATGACGTTTTCTCCTACAACTGCGCTAACAGTGATGTTTATCTATCATACCTGTCCTTGTTCATGTATCCATGTATAACCAGTTGTATATATTCTACAGTTATATGTATGCTTATTTTAGTATGAATAAAGGGCCTGTAAAGAGCCAAATATTTTCTACCTAATGGTCTGAGTGTGCATTATTGCCTTCCCGTGTCCAAGAACGTTTAGTCCGTGTAATAGGGTGAGTAATTCTAAGTTCGTTACACACATCTGAAAAGCAGACCACCTGCTAATTTTATACCTTTTTGGGGTGTGTGGTCTGTTCATTTAGGAGGATAGCTCTGCTCTCTAAAGCTTGTTCATGTAAGGTAATCTCTGCAATTTAGTGGTTAACTCTGCTGTCTAAAGCCTGACCCTGTAGGGTGTGCAGTGTAGGCAATTTAGGAGCATAGTTCTGCTGTCTAAAGCCTAACCACATATATTGCAATATGTGTGATTTAGGAAGATAGCTTTGCTGCATAAAGCCCACAAATGTAGGGTGCAAGACATGTGATTTAGGGGAATACCTCTGCTAAGGCCTGATCATGTAGGGTGCAGGACATATGATTTATGGGGATAGCTCTGCTGTGTAAAGCCTGCTCTTGTACAGTTCAGGATGTGTGATTTAGAGGGATAGCTCTGGTTTGTGAAGCCTGTTCATGTGCACTGCTAAATGTGTGATTTAAGAGAGCAGCTCTGCTATCTAAATCTTGACCATGTAACCTGCAGTATATGCATTTGAGCGGGCAGCTATGATGACTTAAGCATTTCCACGCATGGTATAATATGTGATGTAATGTAAGTGGTCTTGTACAGCCGCCTTCTCTGCATGGCTTCGACGGCACATGTCTATGTAAGAAAAAGGAGGAGGGGTAATTAGTGGAACAGTGGGAGAGGAAGTGGTGTTGATGGGTGCAGATTGGAAGTACCTCTTTCCTGTGTGTCTATCTGCTTTCTAAGCATTGAGCAGAGACACTTGGGAGTATTGTATGCATAGGGAGTAGCCCAAGAGATGATAGACTACCATGCTATGGGTTTGGTTAGCCTCTGATCCTGAAGAGTGTGATAGGCATAAACAGGAGAACTTAATCCTAGCTTGATTATTTTTGGTGTGCAAACATCTAGGTGGCCTTTGGTGGGCGACTGTTGGTGGTTTGTGGGTGCATTGTAAGGCATTACATCTTAGAGGGGAGTTAGTCTGGAAAATGCAGAGTAGGCCTTCCAAGGCAAAACAACCTGCAACCCTGCATGCCTACCAATGGCCAGTTCACTATCTCACATTGCCACGGGCAATATCTACCTCTCCCTCTCTCTCTCTCCCCATGTGCATATGACTAAAATGGGCAGTCTGTAACATCCACTCATTTAATAGAAGCTCTATGCGAATGATTATGGGAGGCAAGAACATTTGGTTCAGAGATTGCTGCTTGAAATTTGATGGCGACACGCACCAATTTCACCTTCCTTACTATGTTGGCTGGCAAGCAACGAGATGCCTATACCACACTCTAAACAGCTCTGGGGAATTGCTCAGTGACCTGCTGAGTCTTTTGCCTGTCAGCCAATGTCTGTCATGGGCAACAGAATGCATTAGTCAGGCGTTCATAAGGCGGTTGAAGCAGGCGCTAGAATTCCTGCTTATTTCTCCCAGATAGTTGCCATCCTATCTCCTGCCTTTCTTATGCACATCACACACAGTGCACAAAGCCACAAGCCAACATGTAATTCCCTCACACCCACCAGCCACAACTCACAAGGCGTTAAAGCAGCACCAGAGCTTTGGATTTGTAGTGATGCAGAGATTCTGCAGGGGATTCCTCACGATGAGAAGTGGAGCAGAGAAGATAGAAGGTGGCTCCTGTACACCTTGAATTGCCCTATAAATATGGGTACGCCATCCATTGGCCTAATGGGGATGCAGCAGCTACAAGAAGGGGATAGGAAGCAGTGAAAGAAGGGCTTTTGTGTGGGGAGATAGGATGGACATTCTAGTAACATTGTTATCCTGAGTTTGCAATCTCTATGGCCACTGGTGAGGTAAGGATCTGTGCCTGAGTTCCTTACACAGCTTTGTGAAACAGATACATTGTGATTCGAGGGCAAAGGCAGGCATGCAGTATGTATCTAATGTTTAAGGCCTATCCTTCCTGGGATGGCAGATTCTGTCAGGCATTAGCATAGGCATATGGTGTAAGATTTCCCTGCAGGGTGACTCCTGCAACAAGGGAGGTACTGCCTCATCCATTCACAGTACACCATGGAGAAGGGCTGACTTTCTGGGGTAGGGTGGGATTGGCTGATCTGTGCTCTGTTATTTAGAACTTTTATACAGTTATGGTCTATGCATGATTTATGGGTTGAATGTCAAATAATTATGTTTGTGTCATTTGGAAGTTAGTTCAAACATCCATGTTTGGCCATGTGGTGCCCCTTTGATTGCCTTGTTATTTTCTAACTTCTTAGGGTGTGTGGGCTCCTCATTTACGTGGACAACCGTGCTGTCTTGGTGCCTAAAGGTTGATCATGTCGGGTACAATAATGAGTGTGGCTGTGTGTGAGTGTGTGCAAGTGTGTGAGTGATTGTATTTACCATTAGTTTGTCTGAAATAGAGTTGGTGACAGGGTGATATGCTGCCACACATAATACCAAATAGTGTGTGTGGGCAATGCACAACCTGCATTGTGACAAAGGTGGGCTTGGGAGGTTGCCACAACATGGCCTGCAGTGACATAAAGGGCAACATACAATTGGCTTAGTTATTTTCTGTGGCAATACAGAAACCTGCATTACTATGTGATCAACTAGGGCACAGCACTGTTGAAAGAGTCAATTATACATTTTTAAAGACATTATGAATATGGCATTGTAATACATGTGTGGCCACGTGAAACGAAGACAATGATCAGGACTAATATTGTGCTCATCTAGGGCAATTCTGTCTCTCTGTTACTCTTTCTCTCTCGTAGCGTGTAAACGAATGCATTTTTGTTCAATGTGCAAAGTTATTTCTTCCGAAACATTTCATGTTTATGGCCATATAACCTAATTTCACATTTTGTTACAGGGATCGAATTTAAGATTCAATAAGCAGGAGCTAAAATAATCCCTGGGTTTCCAGAATTAACCAGTGACCAGAAGCTATTACCGGGAAACCAAGGATCTAGTACATATTGTTCCTCCAACCTAACTTCCACATAAGATGTAAACCTAATTGTGTCCATTATTTATGACACCTTGTGTTTTAAGTGTCGTATAGATGTGTCCTAATATTTATTTAAATTGGCCCAAACTCAAAGAGTCAAATCCCTATAGGTGTGTTTATTCAGCATTAGTTAGATTGCAGCACCAAAAGTAGCTCCTGCTAGCTGTTGGTGTCAAGATAACCAGACTCTTCTAGGCTACAAGCTGGAGCTTAATAGCTCCCAGCTCCCCTCAATTTAGAACCCTGTGTTAGCAGCAGCCTCCTACTTCAGAAAGCATTTTGCCATCTTCTAAGGGACCCGCAGGATTTGAGCTCATTATTTTATTTTGGCTATTACGTGGCACTGAAAACGCAACCTGTAAGCCAAAACTATTGTCATTAAAATAAGAACTTTATCATTAGAGCTTCAAATAGAAGCTTTGAACGAGGGTCTCTAAGGCTTTTCAATGCAGATGGCATATGAGGATGGATTTGTGTTGTTTGGCTATGTATCCCACCCATTTATACCCATCACTAAGTTAAATGGATATCATTTCACACTCATTCCCATCCATATCCAGTTTAAACCACACCACAATCTTTAGCTGCATTTGTATCATTGGCTGAATTTGTCAGCCATTTTTACTTCCAAAATGGCGGCTGCCATATGTTAAGTTTAAGTAAAAGTTATTTAACTTCATTGATGATTTAAAAAATAATTACAGCAGCGTTTAAAGGTATGTTACACATGTTAATGTATTTTGAATTTAAAATAAACAAGTTACTATAATAAATACATTTCATTCTAAAATTTCTCTCAAAATGCCCATGTACTTGCTTGTGGGTATGAGTGTCTAGTTTTTTCTGCTGTAAGTAGCACCTGATTGGATATGCTGTATGTTAGTGATGTCAGTAGGATGTGATTGGTTCTGCAGTATGTGATTTTTTCGGCAAGGTAGCCATTTTATTCCTGAATTGTGTGAGAAACCAGAAGGTGTCTCACCCACTACAGCCCCCGTAATCTGTCTTCCAGGTGGACATTACACGGCCATCACTATTGGATCCAGTTCCTGGGGTGGACCAGTGTGGGAGGACCACCTGGGTAAGGGGTCTTCGGTGAATGGGAGTGGGATACTGGAAGGCGAGACGTGGTATCCCTTCCAAGTAACACCTTTACCCCATCTTATCAGATAGGATATGTAGGAACTCTACCCACCCTTTCCTGCACAAAAACTTTCACATGGACAGCCTGTTCTGGGAGAAAACAGACTAACACCTGAGCAGTATACCTGATGTGTCCCAATACAATGGTCTGGTGAGGTCAGGCAATTACTGACCATCGCTCACACCTGGCTTCCATTAAGCTTAAGCTTCCCCACATGGATAAAAGGTGGAGCACGAAAGCACCCAAGGTAACAACAGTTTCGAGACGGCAGCTGAACGAGAGAACAAAGATGGCAACACAGGAGGGGATCACAAGGAGAGAAATTCCCTTGACCCTTCTGACAAGAAACCGTTACTTTCACGAGCCCTCGAGATTGGAAAGCGTAAGACCAGGAAATCAGGCTGAACAATCCTATATTGTGTGTTGGAGATACCAAAGGGCCCTCCCGCGTAAATAATCAAGGCGGGGAGAAGCAGCAGCCGCTGTAGTACTGTCCTTGGCTCCAAGAACAAAAAAGCGTCAGTGAAATCAACACAGCCGGTGAGACCAATTCAAGACCGGTCTGTGTTGAAGCCAAGGTTGCAAGCAGCAAAATTGTATGGCGAGCGCTAGAACGAACATTGCTAAAATACGTGTGAGAAAAGACGCAAGTAAAAGTTGAACTGCTGATGAGTGTTTGAACTTTGATATGGTACCTTTGACAGAATGATCCGGCACCACTTGGGTGCTCAATCGAAGGTCTCTGTAAGGTATCCAGCTGAGAAGTGGCAGAAGTGAGAGTTAAAGGGTTATGTTAAGAAGCGAACAAAGAATTGTGAATCGAAGTGATCCTGCGATGGGTCAATCAAAACCCTGCGCACAGTCAAAAGTCTTCGATTTGGTCCGAGCCCAGTGGAGGGAGACCAACTGAAGGTTTTGTGTTAAAGTGCATCTGAGCTCAGCGGAGGGGGACCTGGGGTGAACAGTGAATCACCATAGAAGTTGTGCGTATGAGAATCCTTAGGAGAAAGGAACTTTGAATGTTTTTTTGTCGCATCAGGCCCTCTGAAATATGAGATTTTGAATGGCAAAGAGACTTTGGCACAGAAGGACCTGATAATGAGATTTTGAACTGCATCCTCATGCTAGAAAAGCCTCAGTATGTGCTAAGCTCGAGTGTGCAACCTTGTCCCGTGCTGAAAATTTGGGGAAGGGAAGTTAACGGCTCAACTATCCTGACATATCATTTCTTGAACACTTTTCTTTTGTATACATTTTTTCCCACACCATTTGTATTTAAGAGTAAGGATTAGTAATAGGTTTGTTACTATAGGCCCTTTTATTTTGGCCAGACGCTACTAGGACGGGGGGATTATTATTTGATGGCCGTAGCTTGCTCCCACCTTTAGATTTAGCATTAGATAGGTGTTTTTCAAACCCACTTGAAGTTCAATAAACATCCTTGAACTGTGATGACTTGTGTCTGTCTTCACTGTTCGATACCATGCCTTCCTTACAATTGTAAGAGAGATACGGAGCCATGCACCGCAGGTGTACATGGCAGGGCTGCTGTTTTGCACCGGTGTGAAGTGAAGAACACCTTGTGTGTGGAGGAGGGGTTAGAACCAGCAGGAGCCATCTAAGGGGTGGCGTGGGGGCTTCCATCTCCAGTTGCAGTCAGCTTGTGCCATGTCCGGCTCAGATCGTAGCAGAACAAGCTAGTAAAAAGTGGGGGTACGGGGACGCATGCTTAAAATGTTTTGCACTGTGGATGAGAGATTTTTTCTAACTTGTGTGAGCCCATCCTGCAAGCTGCACTTTCCCCCACACCAGGAAGGGTAGTCTACGTTTATTTGTGTGTCTATGTGTGTCATGTGCGGTATGTATATCTTGCAACCATGGCGACAATGATGGCTGCAGCATCAGAAACAATGGAGTGGTCGGAGCAGGCTGGGCTCTTGTAAGATCTGTCTTCTTACAGTAAAAAGAGAATTGTTTGTGTGTACGTGTGATATGTTTTTTATATAACAAGCTAATAATATAATTGCAACATATTTATTTGCAAGCATTGCAGTTGTCATACGAGCAGGGAAGCAGTGGTGGTACTTTCTTCAAGAGTACATTTGGGGCATTATCATTACTTCAAGAGGAAATGATGTTCTGGATTTGGACACCACCAATTCTTCTAGACTCTGCAATGCTACTCCAAGCTCACTTCTCACCAAGACCCCCTCCCTTCACCATCACACTATCCAGTATTCTCTTTTTGGTCAAGATATCACAGGGTCTATTGCTGCCCTTTTGCTACTCTCTCAGGTCTGTTGGTTCGCTGACGAGTCTCCTGACCTTGGGCCTCCCAAGATCTACCTTTCTCCACGCTCTTCCCAGGACAGACCGTTAGCTGCCAAGTCTCCTGACTTAGGGTTTCTCTGGCACATCCCGATGGCAATTCTTTCAGGAAAGGGTAAAGATTAGAGGAAAACCTGATGGCCTCAGTGTAGGGGAGTCTTCCTTTGTTGTTGTTATCATATATCTTAAAAAGAAGATTTGGGAATTAGGTGAAAATCCTTAGACTATTTAGTATCCAAATACCTAACCTTTGATGTTGGTGGTCATTTTATAAACATTCAAATTTGCAATGTAGGGGACCGTGAACATTTGCACTTATGTGCAAAAGATTCCTTGTGTGCAATTTTCTACATTTGCAAAACAGATTGAAAAACAGTCTAATTAATGTTTACTCTTCACTTTTCCACAATATCTTTATAAGAAATGCAAATGCAATTAATGATTGCAGGTGGACAGCCAATCCGCTTTATTTCATGTAAACGTCTTTAAAAGCACAAACAATGAAATCACATATCAATAAATCAATCGTGCATGGATACTAAATTACTAAATAAAAAAAATGTACATAGTTGCATAATATTTCAGTGCTTTGAGTATTTACATCTCCAGCACCAGGCAATATTATTATAACTGTTGACTGCAAAAAACAGCTTCTGAATATGACTTCATCTTACATAGTAAATGAGCATTGGTTACAGATCTTACAAATTATTTGCTAAAGTTTGGTATCAAGCATTTCTTTCTGACCGCTCTGTATCTGGGACTCATTAACAGAAAGTGAACCACGCTTTCAGTTACAGCAGGACAGAAAGGGCAGGTTCTTACAGAACTGTTGTGTGTCCACCAACATGCAAAAATATTCAGCCTGAATTTTAGATCTAAGGATCTTTTTTTTAGTGTAGAGATCTCGTTCAGAAGGGGTCCTGCTGAGAATGAGGTCTTATGAGCTAGATACGAATCGAGTAACTATTCAAGAGCTTTCAAAATGCTTTTCTAAATGGAAGAACTCTAAACTATCATTGACTTCTCCCAATTCCTTGTTTATGTCTGCCTCAAATTCCTGTAGGAGATCACGCTGGCCGATAGATTCTAAAATATATTTCACAAGTTTGTACCACCTCCATGCAGAGGCACCTTGTGAATGGATGACGGCCCCTGTGGCACCCTGGTAGAGGCTCAGTTCTTGAATGAATACAAAGCCCCTACAAAACAGGTTTAATGGCAATTTCAGAATTGATAGTGATACTCCTGAGCGCTAAAAACAGCGGAATTGGTGGAGTTCTTAAGAAGGAAGGCCAAAGATTTGTTTTGTAAATCTATTTTCTACCTTGGATTGACTTCCAAACGTGGAATGGCCCCATATTTCACTGCCATACGAGGCAGCGAATACAGCCTGTGATCTGTAAACGTTCATGGGGGGGGTCAATGGAAGATTGTTCTCCAGTTTACAACTTAGTGACCATAAGGTTCCCATATGCCTTTTCTGTACACATTAGCTTCTGGCTAGTTGTTTTGACCACCTAACGTTACTTTGGAGGCGAACCCCCAAGTAATCGAAGCAGTCTACCTGTATCAGCGAAAATCCTTTCAAAGGGGAAATTATGCTTCTTTGTGTGTGAATGATGACATGCCATGACTTTCATCTTGCTTACATTGAATTTAAGTTTTCTTTCCTCACAGAACAGAGACACTATTTCTAGTTTTTTTTTTGCCTGGCAGGTGTTTATGAAATAACTATGGTGTCATCAGCATAGAAAAAAAATACAATTTCCTGTAAGCAATTTTCGGGGCTTCTGCATTTAAACGTAATATTCTAACTGTCAAGTCATTTATATACATAAGAAATAACAGGGGGTCTAGAAGATATCCCTATGCAACCCCACTTAAAATGGGGAATGAGTACGGGGTGTCGCCTCTCTGGCCATAACGTACAACAGCAGTGTTATCCTTGTATAGTCTCCTAATTGGATTTAGGATTTCTCTCAACACTTTCAGAGTTTCTAAGACCTCCCAAAGGATTTTGTGATCCATATTTAAAATCAATAAAAGCAATATAAAAGGCTTCCCTTTTTAAAATTAAATTTTTACTTAAGATAGCAAACAACAGAAATGCTTGGTCAATCGTGCTCCAGGCTTTTCTAAATCCCACCTGTACATCAACTAAAATCGCCTCTTTTTGGATCCACTCCTCTAAGTAATTAAGTAAGATGTTACCATGAACCTGGGACAGGTCGTCAATTCAAGACATAGGAATTATCTCTGCTTTTTTCCATCTTTTCGGGACCCATGTCACTTTGCTCATTCTACTGAAAAAAGTAATTGGAAAGAAGACCCTTGTAGATGCTTCGGCATTAAACTAATATACTTGGAGTTTATCAACCCACGGGACCATGTCCAAATACTGGGGGCACAAAGCTGTGAAGACATCACGCTACTTGATAGTTAGAACAACCATGGGTTCCGAAGGGTCATCCTGCAAAATCCTGTTAGCAATAGATGGCTACAGTACAAACTATTTGAATGGTCCGAATCCATATATTTTTCAATTAGGTGCCAAAAACCGCAGTGGTCATTACAAGCAGAGGCATATCTCAAAGATTCCCATTGTTCCCTTCCTCTTCTAATTTCTTGCATCTAATTACATGTTTATATGAACGACGTAACCCTATGAATTGGCATTTTTATATATCACCTTTTAATGCACTTAGTAGATCTTGCTTAGACAGACGGCACTCTTTAACAAACCATGAGTCCTAGAGCAAGCCATCTGCCTAATATTCCAGGCAGGTCGTACATTACAAAGGACTCCTATTGTATTCCCCTGCTTTTACTAGGCAGTAAATTCAGATGGATTCTGTAGAAACTCTTGGCCTTAATTCTATCAGATTTTAAGGCAGATCGGTAAAGCTAGCGGACATGCTTCATCTGCTTCACCTCGCCAGTCCACCTGGCAAAACCATGAAAATCCCCGGATCGGTAAAAGAGGGATTTAAGAAATTACCCCCATTGTCTTTTTGTACTATGCATAACAACAGCAAATTATGTTGTACATACATGTAATCATTGTATTTAATTTTACATTTTTCCAGGCCAAAGTTAAAAAAGAGCGGGTGAGGATTGAGGATGAATTTAACGAGCTCCATCAGTTCCTTGAAGAGGAGAAGGGCCGGTTCCTCAGTCAACTGAAGGAAGAAGAGATGAAGATTCTGCACAAATTGAATGAAGCTTTGCTTCAATATTCTGAACAGAGTTATTCTCTGAAAAAACAGGTCACTCAAGTAGAAGAGAAGCTTAAGCTGTCCTCGGTCCAGCAGCTACAGGTAAAGGGAATTGGGTGGAGACTGTGCCTCTGGTGTCAATCCACAGTCGTAGAAACTGCAACGCTCTCCTCGCCATATGTGGGTGCTCTCTAAAGTAGGGGTGCAGATCTAACTTTAGCTCTTGCTAAAATATTGACAAAAAATAGATCATGAAATAAGGATATGCCATACAGATGTAATGATATTAACGAATACGGCCAACTGTGTGTTGCATATGGCAATGAATATCGGGAGCGCTCCCGATATTCATTGCAGAAACCATTTTCGCCAGCAGAATCCACCGCAACCGCGAAGCATTAGAGTTTTTTGCAGAACAGGCAAATCCCTGCAACACTCAATTGTCTCAATGACTATTGGATACAAGTCTCAGAAAAAGAGCTAGGATGCTCGAAACACGTGTCAGGCTGTTATCTTTAAAATAAATACCATTTGGAATTCAACTATTGCATCCCTTTGGCACAGACTTTCTGCGACTCTCATTTCTTAACTGTTAATTGCCTGTGGTAGTATATGGCAGTATACCCACACCTCCCAGGAACCTGCAGCCTCTTGGGCAAAACATAATTATCGGTGCAAGCGCTGTGGATAACTTTGACTTATTCTGCCACCCGTTTTTCTCACTATACTAACGAAGACTGAGCATCATTCCTGCCATTCAAATTTGCATCAATTGCTTAAAACGCAAAGCACGGGCGAGAGGGAAGAAAGTAAAACCACGATAATGATGTATAAGTAAATACAGAAACTCTGTTTTGTTAAACAAGTATTTTGATGAACTTTTTCAATACATAATAGAAGAAACATTTCTACCAAATGTGCGACCCTCCTTTATATGCAAAATATAGTTTTAAAGCCTTGCTCTCCCCCTCCTTCTTGAAGCACCTGCATAGTTCAACATTCACTAAAATGAGGGCCAATAATTTGTTTGCCAGAAACACACTCATATACCATAGCAATTATATGCCAAAAAATTGACATCTAAAATATGGATTAATGCAATTGCGACCATTTTAAATTGTTTTAATAACTTTTCTTTTCTGCTGGAAACTCCCCCTTTTCTTCTCCCCATCTAGATTGCAAACCCCCATTCAACTTTCACAGGTTTACCCTTTGACCTTTTATTTTTTGTGATAAATGTTTGTGTTGTCTTCCAGCCAAACCCACAAGTACCCCGCCCTTTGCCAATTCATGATCTTGATTTTTGAAAAATAAAAGTTTTATAATAAAAATACAATATATAGACCTCTATATGGAATGTCTCAAAATTTAAACCTCAGGATTTTGACTGGACCCCCAGGTCAACGCCTGCTGATGTTAATGTCACTATTACATTATTTTGGGTTACAGCACAAACCTATTATGACACAGTATCAACAAAACACACAGGGCAATGAAAGTTTACTTTCAAAAACAACAGTCTGTGGTAGTTTAAACTGCTATATGGCTTAGGGACTCAACTTTAACCCAAAAGGGACAGCTGGACTAAAGCTGTCAGCATGAGTGCACTCAGAATGGGGTAAGGGCCTTATGGTGTAAGGGTTGTCACTACAAGGCAGTTGCGGGTGCCGGGGGGTATCAGTAGATGGTTACAGCAGTGGTACATATGTACACTATACTTTTTGGCATGTATCATTACGAGAGTGAGAAAATGCTGAGTATGGTTTTAGCACTTTGTCCATTAGTCGCTGAAAAGTGGCTGGGGCTCTTTCCAGACCAAAGGGTAAGACCTTGAATTGAAATATGCCCTTTAGCGTTCAAGCGGCAATTTATTCCCTGTCAGCTGGATTTATGGGTACTTGCCAGTAACCCTTTGTCAAGTATTCTGAAATCTATACAACAACACTGGTCAAACCTTGAAACTAAAACAATAGAGCAGGACCAAGGATTCTCAGAGGGCTCAATGACATCCACCTTGAACATTTCCTCTGTCTCTTTCTCGATGGTCATTTTTCAAGCTTCAGGGATTCTGTAGGATTTGAAATTAATGGTCTTCCCTGCTGGGGTAAATACCTCAAGGAACTGGGCCAACATATCGCTAATGTCACTCTGTTGGAAAGGGGACAGATATCAGAAAACTAATGTGTTTCTATGATCAGAGTCAGTGAGGAAGGCGGCCATGGTAATAGTGGTATCCAGACTGGGGTACCTTTGAGCAGGTTGATATGATAGACCTGTGTTTTCTGGCATCTATTGGGTTGGGAGATAAGATAATTCAAGGGGCCTTTTTTCCCCAAGACTTCATAAGGACCATACCACTCGGAAATCATCTTGTTCTCTGACGTGGGAAGGAGAACTAAGACTGATTGTCGAACTGAGAAGGATCGGGTGATAGCTTGTTTATTGTAGACAGCTTGCTGATATTATTGAGCTTGTCCCAGATGTTATTTCTCTTACCATCGCCATATGGGTTATTAGCTTCTGTGCGGTTTAGCAAATGGGCAGAAGGGCCTCCTCGCTTTCTAGATCTCCTTCAGCATGTCTAACACATCTCGGGTGCCCTCCCATATAGTAGTTAATATGGGTAATCGCCCAGCAAAGTTTGTGGGGTCTTTCAGACTATGAAAAATGCCAAGGGTATCATGACATCCCAGTTTTTCCCATTGGTTTACACCAGTTTCTGCAATATTCTCTTTAACGTGTGGTTGAAACATTTCACCAAACCATCTGTCTGGGGATGGTAGACTCACATTCTCAAGGTTTTGATATTAAGTCGTTCTTTTACCACTTGCATTAAGCGAGACATGAAGGTTGTGCCTTGATCTGTGTGAATCTCCTTCCGAAATCCTACTCTCGATAAGAAGGACAAAAGGTGTTTTACTATTTGCTGCATCGTGTTGTTATGCAAGATAAATGCTTCTGGATAATGGGTGGCATAATTCATGATCACCAGGATAAAGCAGATGCCCAATTTATAAGGATTCTAGTGGGCCTATGATGTCTGTCGCTATCCTTGAGAACAGAATTCTGATGATGAGTAGATGTGGTAAGAGGGCTATTGGAAAATGGATTTGCTGCTATTTTCCGACAGATCTTACAAGTTTGAACAAAATCCTTACCGTCGTCGAAGGCTCCCGGCAGGTAGTATTTGGAAATTCTTATTTTGGGGTTTTCTCACCCATTGATGAGCAGCTGTGAGATGTGAATGAGCTAGCTCCAAAACAATTTACATAATGGTTCAGGGAACGACTATTTGTGTTCAATGTATTCCATCTGTTGTTATATCCCCCCCGATATAACAGCCTTTTTTAAGAAAAAGGAGGGACTGGTTTGACTGTGACCTGTCTCTTAACTGATTACCTTGCTAAAGGCTTCTGCAAGGACTTGATTATTCCTCTGGGCAAAGGCCAAATCTGTTAAGGGGGTTACCTCTTCTATTTAGCTTTGGTGGGTCTCTACTTGGGGAATATCTGCCTTTCCGAACCCCTTTGATCCTCTCTCGTTTACCCTTTGTACCTCCACCTCTTGGGGTACAGCGAACATGGTTTTTTGAAGATCCCTTGTGCTACCTTTTCACCCTCCTTTATGGGATAAGGATTGTTTCCATGATTACGTAGAAAACCTTTAATATCCCCATAGAAATCATGATCGATGACCCCGCCATAACATCCAATCCATACCTCCAGGCCAAGCCTGATTTTGAGGGCAGTCTAATATAAGCACCTCAGGGAGGGGCCAGGACAAAGCCAGTGTGAATCAGGCATCTCTCCCCAGAGGAAATTAGAATTTCTTCTAAACTTTGGAGATGATCAAAACCTGTAGGCTCTAGTTTGGCTACTGGAGGGGATTTTGCCTTTGAACTTAATTTAGTTAACAGCACTGGTCCCCAACTTTTGTCAGTCGGTATAGCACCCACTCTGACACCATATGTGGCGGCCCAGAAGAAGGATATGGACAGGGTTTGGACATTTCTCAGAATATTTATGAAATTATAAGAATAATGCCTATCTATCCCTATTGCCGTCAGGGTTTTTCCCGCCTGTATAAATAATGAAGGTGCTTGTCAGTCATGAAGCAGTCTCCAAATAAAAATAGTCAGCTGTCCCATAAACTGATACTACCTGGCCCTACCACTATTCTAACCAAAGTAAATGAAATCCTGGGGATGGCTCTTCTTAAAGAGTTAGTTCTTCAATCCAAAGTCACTTAACCTGGTATCTTTGACTAGTCTCTCGTCACTTTCTGTATCAGAGCTTGTAACTCGTTCAGTAGGTTTTTGGCTTTACTCTTTCTTCCCTGTTCAGTGTTCAATGGATCTCCTCTTATCTTTTGTCTTATCCTTTGATTAAGGCTATTATACCCTTTTCACATATACCTCTTTAGAGTTTCTTGGTATTTAACGTTTTTTCTCTCCTGAGTTAGCTTACTTGATATTTCTCTCTTATAGACCCTACTGGTATTTACTTCACACTCGTAGGATTCTCTTCCCAATATGTTCCACTCTGCACTTCTTGTTTTATGGGATATCTTTCCCTCTTCCCAGGGAATGTGTATCCAATGCTTATTAGCCTCTCTTACAGGTTTACTCAAGATTCTCTTTCTCACATTGTTCCAGTTCCAGTTATCACCTTTCCATTACATGCCTGGTCAATTTCACAGGGACGGGTTTTTCCTGAGGTGTAACGGTTTCCTGAGCCATCCAGGCTCTCCCGTCTTCCCTGTTACCTCTGGGTTGATAGGGCAAGTCCAGCTGACCACCGCTCGCTCGGGTTGTTCTCTATACCTTTGGTTTGCTCTTGCTTGACGTCTCCCAGCGTCCCGCTTTCAGACTTCTCGGTCTCTACGACCAGGTTTAGCCGTGGGACACCAGGTGCTTCGCTGTTCCTTCAGCATGGTTGTTTTGGCATTGTTGTAAGGGCGTACTGCCCAATACAAAGCTGTCATGATCGCGCCACCCACGTATCCTCCTCTGCTACTATACTCTTCTCAGTTAAATGGAGTTTCCCTTTTAAAGAGACAGTTTCTCTTTTTGGCTCATGGTGACTTATTATGGTTTTCTCTTCAGCAAAGTCTCTGGATTTTAAAACGTTATTTGTCTCTGATAGTCCCATGTTTGCCATTACTGGGAATGGCCTACGGAGTTCCTCACAAGAACGGGAGTCCTTGTCCCCAAAGGTGGAGCCTCTCCCGGTGAGGTCCCACTTGCCTCAACACCTAGGGAGGGTATTGCAGAGCGGGCTCACCTCCCTAGCCTAAGAGAGAGGGGCTGCCCCTTGCGAAGAAGGGACAAATTACCTAGATGTATCACAAATAGCACAGACAAGATTTGTCTTGTTGGGAGCTATGCTCAGAACTATGTTTGGGAGCTATTTTGCAGTCGAATAGTTGAGCTTTTATTAATAGATATAAAATGAATGTATTTAATTCATTTATGGGGGCCAGTTGACTTTCTGCAGAGTTCCAAAACTGTAACCCTCACCTGGTATCCACGGGAACGTCACTCAGCCTGTTCTGACCTCTTACGACCTCGAACCCTTCCCTGGAGTCTTCTTGACTGGAGACTGGGCCTTGTTTTCTTGGAAAGTGTGCTCTCCGTCCTGCTTTCAGTGCAGGGGCACGTTGATTGATGCAGGCTCGTTGCTGCCTAGTTACTTCACTGGCAAGAGTCCGACAGGTAAGTATAATGAGTCTTTTGAACAGTTCTCTAACTTTGTTCCTTTTCTTCCTTAGATATTGGCCGGAGTCCGGGGATGGCGACGTGCTGCTGAGATGAATAGCGCTGAAGGTAAATGAGAGTGCGATTTGCGATGTGACCCTTTTGTATTTGTATCGAACTGAGGTTTTTTTCTGTGTCTTTTAGGTGCCGCAACGTTCAGCGTGGATGCCGGTTATGAAGAAGAAATGCGGTGAGTAAGCGCGGTATGCAGCGCCTCTAGATGTTTCCACACTAACCTGGAGTGTCTTTTCCCTCTTGCAGATGGTTGAGAAGTTCCAGAGACAGAGTTCCCCCAGAACGGCTGGGATTCAGGTAAGCGTTTGAAGCTCGTAAAGTCTTTAAAAATAAGCAAAGATTTGCTGAATGCTTACTAATGCCTTTTTTCTGTTCTTTTCCCTTTTCCTTAGGAAGAGGCGTGCCGGGATGGGAATGACACCGCCGAAGATACCCGCAGAACAGAAGGAGCGATGAATGATGGGCAGAAGCACCGCAAGGTAAGGCTGTTCCTAACGGTGTTCTTGTTCTTGCAGGAGCTGAGTGCAGAAGAAAGATGCAGGCCTACTGGAGACCGATCCGAACACGGTAAGTGTCACGCTGCAGGTGCAGAAAACAAACACAAAGCATGTTTCTCAGCCTGGGCGTGGCTTAAAAAGTCTCTGGGTATCCCAGGTGTCTCTGGGCTGAACCACACCCAAAAGACTACACTGCACATGCAGTTCTGGGAACCGAAATATGTGGGGGCATCCATTTTGTCCCCATCAATGCACTACAAGTCCAATCCCCAATGTTATCCTATAGGAATGAGTGAGTCTGATGCCACAAGCGCTGAGTCTGACTCCAAGTGGGTCTTTGGAGGGATGGAGAGGCCCTTGAGGGCCATGTAGGTGATTGTGGCTTGGCTCCAGCCTGACATCTTGGAGAGCTGGGGACATGAGGGGCAGGAATTATGACAGCACTCCCCCCCAAGGCCCCTCTCAAGGTGGCTCTTCTGTCTGGTCCTGATTTGTTTGGATGGTTTTGATGAAATCGTCTAAGCAAGCAAGGTGCATGCATGTACTCACAAGGCTCCCATGTCCTGTCTTGTGGACCATACCCCTTCCAGTCTACTAAGTAGTATAATTTGGATCTGATGTACTTTGAATCCAGGATGTCCTTGACTTTGAATTCTTGCTCCCCGGCGACTCCTACTGGCTGCGCTGGCATTGCTACTCGGGTCCCAGGTTGAACAGGTTTAAGGAGAGACACGTGGAACACAGGATGAATCTGCATGTTTGAGGGCAAAGCTAGTCTGACCGCCACAGGATTTATCACGGAGGGGACGGTGAATGGACCCAGGTATCTTGGACGGAAAGTTCGGGTTCCTTTAATTGACATGTGTTTAAACGCCAGCCAGAGTTTGTCTCCCACTTGGTAGTTGGGGGCCTTTGCTCGGTGTTGATCAGCAAACTTCTTTTGGCGATTCTTAGCTTGAAGTAGGTGTTCAGCTGCCCTTTTAAAGGTTTGAGAAATGGTCGTGTGCAAGGTTTTGACTGCTGGCATTTCCAGGGTTGTAGGAACGTCCAACTCAGAAGTACGTGGGTGCCTGCCATACATGGTATAAAAGGGTGTCTGCCCAGTGCTGGTGCGTAGGGAATTATTATAAGCATATTCAGCTATCCATAATAGGTCAGACCAGCTTCCTTCAGCTTGGTGTAACATGCAACGCAGATACTGCTCAAGCGTCTGATTTGTCCTCTCAGTTTGACCATCGGTTTGGGGATGGTGACTGGTGGATGGCCGGATGTCGATCTGGGCCATAGAGCAGCATTTTCTCCAGAAGTTAGATACAAATTGAGTACCTCGGTCTGAGACTAAAACTGAAGGAAACCATGGAGCCGTACGATACCTTCAAGAAATACCTTTGCCAGAGTGGAAGCATTTGGGAGCCCCTTAAGAGGAATGAAATGTGCCATTTTTGAAAATAGGTCCACGACCACAAGAATAGTGTTAAACCCTTGACTGGGTGGTAAGTCAGTAATAAAATCGAGGGACAAAGTGTGCCAGGGTGCTGGTGGAATTGCCAATGGTTGCAATAGCCCAGCTGGTTTCTGCTTGGATGACTTGTTTTGAGCACACACTCCACAAGATAGGATGAATTGGATAATGTCTTTACGCCACGTGGGCCACCAATAATTTCGTTTTACCTTGGCTAGGGTTTTAGCGATTCCAGCGTGGCCCTCGATCAAGGAATCATGATAACCGGACATGACTTGTTCTCGTAGTTCTTGGTTTGGTAAGAATAAACGATTCCTGAAGTAGGGCAACTGATCTTTTATCATTTAATGTTCTCCTTGTGCACTTCACGCCTGTAATTGCTCCGGACTCATCAGGTTTTGGATTTCTTCATGTAATTCTATCTGAGTTATGGTTGCTGTGATTCCTAGGAGCTTGTCACTCGGGATGATTGCTATTGGGTCAGGGGTCTGATGCCCTTGCTCTTCCACCCCCATATGGGAAAGGGCATCGGCCTTCCGATTTTTCACCCCTGGTCGAAATGTAATCACATAGTCATATTCAGCAAAAAAAAGATCCCAATGTGGTTGTCGCGAGGATTGGGCCTTTGCCGTTTTTAGGTACTGTAGGTTCCGGTGGTCAGTTATTACGGTGATTGTGTGTCTGGCGCCCAAGAGGTAGTGCCGCCATGCCTTAAAGGCTGACTTAATGGCCAGGAGTTCTTTGTCTGTGATAGCGTAATTGAGTTCAGGGGGTGTGAATTTACGCGGCCAGAAGGCAACAGAGTGTAACTGTCCCATTTTGTGGTCCTTTTGTGAGAGGACAGCTCCCATAGCCATGCTTGAGGCGTCTGTTTCCATCAGGTATGGGAGATCAGGGCGAGGGTGGCATTAGATTGGGGCAGATGTGAATCTTGCTTTGAGTTCCTGGAAAGCATCCTCGGCTTCTGTTGTCCACTGGAACATTTTGTTGCTTTTCCTTAGCAATGACGTAATGGAATGCAAGATTTGCGAAAGTCCTGGGATGAACCGGCGGTGGAAGTTTGCAAAACCCAGCATACCTTGAACCCCCTTGAATGAATTTGGGGATGGCCAGTTCAGGATAGCATCTACCTTGTCTACATCCATTCGGATTCCATTCGGGCTGAGAATAAAGCCCAGGAATTCCACCTCAGAGACGTGGAATGAGCACTTTTCGAGCTTGGCATAGAGCTGGTGTTGACAGAGTTTCTCCAATACGGATCGGTCGTGTTTAACATGGTCCTGCTTTGATGCGGAATATAGTAGAATATCGTTGATGTACACTAAAGCACAGACATCAATCAATTCCCGTAGGACATCGTTCATGAAGTATTGAAATGCTGCAGGCATGTTGCAAAGGCCAAAGGGCATTACTTGATATTCGTACAAGCCTTATTTGGTGCGAAAAGCAGTTTTCCATTCGTCCCACTGTTTTACGCGAACAAGGTGATTTGCCCCCCTCAGGTCTAGTTTTGTGTTGATTTGGGCATCTTTGACTGGATCAAGCAATTCAGGGATCAGTGGCAGGGGGTAGCGTTTTTTTACGGTAATCTGCTTCAGTGCACGATAGTCGATACACATTCTCAAGTCCCCCTCCTTTTTCGGTACGAAGAATAGAGGACTGGCTGCTGGAGACTTCGAGGGACGTATGAACCCGCTGGGCAGGTATTGGTCAAGATATGCCTTCTGGTGCTGGTTTTCTGGTTCCGTGAGTGCGTAAATTCGCCCACAAGGGATTTGTGCACCAGGTATCAGGTCGATTTGGCAATCGTATGGTCTATGCGGTGGCAGGGTATTAGCCTGTTCTTTCTGAAAGACATCTTGAAAGTCCTGGTATTCACTTGGTAGGGTGCCGATTGCCACAGTCGCAAGCGTGGAGGTTCTGGTGTCTATTGGTTGTTTCTCTTGGCGATAACATGTGTGGGCGCAAGTCTCGGGAAAGGCCAATTCTTTTGCTCGCCAATCAATTCGAGGATTGTGAGCTACCAACCATGGCATTCCCAAAATCAACCGGAACTGTGGTGCCTTAATGAGGTCGAAAACGATAGATTATTGGTGTCCATCCTGGCACAGAAGGGTTAAAGCTGTAGTGCATTGGGATACTGGACCAGAAGCTATTTCCGTGCCGTCGACAGGGGTAACAGTGTCGGTGGTTGATTTAGGGTGTAACGGAAGCCCCATCTTTGCCGCAAGATCCTGGTCGATGTAATTCCCAACGGCTCCACTGTTAATGTACGCTCTTACTGCGTGCATCCGAGATGGTTGTTGGTGATTGATCAAGACCACAGGTGGGAGGTCTGTAGTTTACTTTCTTTGCTCGACAAATGGACCCCTACACTTGGCGGGCTGGGGAGTTTTCCGATTCCTTGATGGTATCTTCTGTGTCCGTGGCCCCCACCATCCTCTTCGGTGGCTTCACAGGGCACTCTTTAAGGAAATGACCTGACCTTCCATACTACGGACATAACTGCTGCTGTCTCCTTTTATCCCTTTCCGCTTTAGTCAAGGGGGATCTGTCCCCCCCCCAATTTGCATTGGTTCTCCTGAACCTTCGGTTGTGCGGGCAATAGTGTCCTTTGAACGCACATACATAGGGCAAGGGTCTGGTCTGGTTCGATCTGCTCTTCTGTCCTGCAACCTATGAACCAGTTGAACGACAAGGTCAATGAATTCTGAGCAGTCTTTCGGGGGGTTCACTACTTGTGCGAGAACATCCTTGAGCTCCCCCCGCAACCCCTGATGAAATAACGTGGTTCTCTTCTCCACTGGCCATTCTGCTTCAACTACGAGTCTATTGAACGTGGCTATGCATGTTAATAGGTCTTAATTCCCTTGGCGCAGGGACAGAAATTTGTTGTCTAATGCCTGCCCATGTGTACGATGGGCGAACAGCTTTTCCATCTCCTGCTGAAAGCCCCTGAAGTCATGCAGCAAAGGATCGTCTTGGGCCACAAAGGGTACAGACCAGTCCGCGGCACTACCACTCAGGTAGGATAGCACAAAAGCGACCCTTGATTGGTCATTCGGAAAGGCCCCGGGTCTACAAAGGAAGTGCAGGTGGCACTGGTTCATGAACGTTGCAAACCTCTTGGGATCCCCCGTAAATCGTTCGGGCAGGGCCAAGGGAACTGCCCCAGGAAGGGTTATCTGAACGGGATTGGCTGATGGTGCTGGCATCGAGGGAACGCTTCCCGGCAATGGTGCATGCCCTGCTTGTGACTGGAGAAGTTGCCGGCTTAAATCATCAGTGCGTTCTTTGGCTAATATCAGCTCTCTCCTCAGGGTGTTGGTCTCCTGCCTGGCTGCATGTACTTTGGAATGTAGCTGCCCCAACATGTGGGCTAACTGGTCGGTTTCTGACGTTTCCATGACGCCCAGGTGGATTTTGATGTGAGTCTATGTGTTCTTTAACGCTCACCTGGTATCCACGGGGACATCACTCAACCTGTTCTGACCTCTTACGACCTCAAACCCTTCCCTGGAGATGGATGAGAAGTTCCGGAGACAGAGTTCCCCCAGAGCGGCTGGGATTCAGGTAAGCATTTGAAGCTCGTACAGTCTTTAAAAATAAGCGAGGATTTGCTGAATGCTTACTAATGCCTTTTTTCTGTTCTTTTCCCTTTTCCTTAGGAAGTGGCGTGCCGGGATGGGAATGACACCGCCGGAGATGCCCACAGAACAGAAGGAGCGATGAATGATGGGCAGAAGCGCCGCAAGGTAAGGCTGTTCCTAACAGTGTTCTTGTTCTTGTAGGAGCTGAGCGCAGAAGAAAGATGCAGGCCTACTGGAGACCTATCCGAACACGGTGAGTGTCACGCTGCAGGTGCAGAAAACACAAAGCATGTTTCTCAGCCTGGGCATGGCTTAAATTATCTCTGGGTATCACAGGTGTGTCTGGGCTGACCCACACCCAAAAGACTAGACTGCACATGCAGTTCTGGGAACCAAAATATGTGGGGGCATCCATCTTGTCCCCTTCAATGCACTACAAGTCCAATCCCCAATGTAATCCTATGGGAGGGAGTGAGTCTGATGCCACAAGCGCCAAGTCTGACTCCAAGTGGGTCTTTGGAGGGATGGAGAGGCCCTTGAGGGCCATGTAGGTGATCATGGCTTGGCTCCAGCCTGACATCTTGGAGGGCTGGGGACATGAGGCCAGGAATCATGACAAAAACTACTAAATGTAACCTCTGCGCTATGGGCTGGAATGAGACAATGACAGCACCTATCAGTTTGTTATTTGTAAATGCAGTCGTGGCATTTGTTCCCAGTGTACACACACATGCAGGATTAAAAGCTGTCCTAGAAACTGAAATGTCAGAGTTGAGTGATTAGGCGATAGCCTTTATTGAAAGTTAACTCTTTCCATTTACCCCGGTTGGGAGATCATTTATCCGCTGTACAAAATGAAACACATTTCTAGCATGCAGGGAGAGCCAAGCGGGTGCAAGTCCTCCACGGGACCATGTTGGGACCTAATATTTTTGTATCCTGACCCCCAAGCATGTGAAGGAGGGGTTTCTTTACACTGTCCCATGCCTTTGCCTGGGAAGAGAATTATTGGTCTACTCTGTAAGTTACTCCCTCTAGGCTGGAGTGGCATATTAAACATAGCCATCATCAGAAGTCAGTAATTAATTGTATGCATGCAAGTTCAGATAAAGAAAAGGCACGCCCTTAAAGAGGGTGGGGGTCGGATGTTGCCCAGTTGTTAGTTTACTAGTCTGTTTACTGGAAATTGCAGCTTTCAGTAAACAGACTGTTGAACTAGCAACATACAAGATTTTCATCATGCATGATGTACATGTCATTTTGCACAGCAGCCATCTGCTAGATGAAGCAGGCTTGTGACACCCATCGTGTCAGCTGCTGTCCAATTCCCATTTCACTCATTCCTGGTTTGCATGAGATTAACGTTTTTCCGTACAGCCAGCACCCTCACTAACCAGAGCCCTTCTATGAGGGAGAGCCAGGCCTGCAGGGTTCTCCCACACCTTCTCACATAACTAGATGGGGATGGGCTGGGGGGCAGAGATGGGGTTACGACCCAGAGGGGTAGGGGAGTGGCAATCTGCCAGTTTGCCTAGGGCAGTAAAATTCCTACCGACAGCCCGAGTGGAGGTAGAGAACTTCAGTAGGAAGAAGGGTATAGAGAGGTAATAAGTGACTGGAGACCCAGTCAGAATGTTAGATTTAGGGTTTGTTGCATACAGGGTGCTGTATGACACATTCAGTGATCTGAAGAGGGCAAACAACACAAGCGACTGTAAAGACTGGAGGGGGGTGTCTGTACTCCTGCTCTATATGGTAGAGGAGAGGCACAGAGGACCCCAGCCAAGATTCTCTATTGTGGTAGCAATTGACGAGTAATCGAGGCCTAGGTTATCAGGAGGTGATGCAGGCTGGTTCTTAAGTACAGTGTAGTACCCAAGCACCCACAGAGGAATGTCCACACACTGTATTAGTTAAAACACAGTCTTTATATAATTAAGGTTGAAGATTATATACAATATCATAATAACTCACTTTGTGCTCAGTTAATCTACAATGGCAAATATATACAGGTCTAAGTGGTACGACAATTATTATCAGATTTAATTAAAGTGCATCAACTGTACTCTAGTGAAATGTCACACAAATCAATTAATAAAGGTAACCAACAATAGACATAGCAGGAAAGCAGTTGGTCAGAACAATTGGCAGAATATTGGCCCTTTACCTAGACACAGTTCTGTGTGGAGATCCCCCCACCTGGGCAACCTGTAAAATAAAGATACACTACAAGCCCAGTCCATATATTGTTCAAGTCGTATTCCCTTCTAAAATGTTTCTATCACCCCAATGTACCTGGAATAGCAGAGTTCCTCGAGGAGGCGTTGAGGGATCCTTCTTGAGTGACTCCCTTTTAAACAGGAGCCACGGATCGTCGATGTGCCTCGAAGAAAGTGAACTCTGTGTCGAGAATCCTCAATGGAATTTTGGCGGCATCGAGGCGGCAGCTTTGGTCCTGGCGATTCTGGTCGACGACGAGTCAAAGATGTCCTGCAAAGAAGAGGCGCGCGGGGCACCTCAATGTCGATAGTTCGGAACCGCAAAGAGTTTGTGAAGAACTTTGCCCAGCAAGGGCGTCGAGTCATCCAGCGTCTCTACAGTCTATGGGTGGCGGGAAACCCACCGGCGGATGCTCCACGGCGCATTGATGGCCTGGTCTTCTCCAGCGGGATAAGGCAGTAGCGGTGCAGATGAGCGCATCCGGGAATCAAATGTCTTAATCAATGGAGCGTGCGGCTCCGGTCATCGATGGCACGGCATCGAGAGGTCCCTGCTTCTGGGCAACATGGCTTTGACGGGCCTCCAGTGGTTATAGCAAACCTGTGAACTCTGGTCGACGACGGTGGACGGAATGTCTGCTGCTTATCATCGTTCTCCTCGGCCGTTCCCATCTCCAGTTGGCAGCCTGTCGAGGGTCTGACTTCCAGGGAGCTTTGGCAAAGATTAGCGGTGCTCGATGATTTCTCGGAGCTCGGGAAGAGGGCGCCTAACCAGGTCCTCTCTTCGATCAGTCTCAACGTCACAGCGGCTTTCAGATTGCAGTGAAGGTAACAGCAGTCAACCTTCTTCAGGCTTGGCTCCGAGAGCAAGCGTCAGTTTCAATTTCAGCTTCTGAATGATTTCTAACAGTGAGAGGCCCCTAGATATACTGTTAATCTCCGATTCATTCTGCTGGATCACACTCAGTCAACAGTTCACTCAGAAAGGCATTCAGCAGTCAGTCAGCCAATCAGGCATTCAGTGCATTCAGGCCATATTCCTCCCTCTCAGACACTCACAACAAGGAATGTGTATTGGGACAAGTACCCAGCCATTCAACACTACACCCTGCATTCATACCAGTTTCAGGCAGGGCTGTCTCAGTCGTTGTGTTTCATATTAGAAACCCGACATCCTCAACAAGAAGTGCAGATTGGTCACACACTCCATTCACCCAGGTCCCACCCACAGGGTGTACCCACAACATACAGTCAATGGGAAGGCTCCAGACAGTCTGGCCTGGACTTCTCTACAATACCATATATGGAACTTCCACCCAACAGCCAGTCAGGGGGAAGGGACAGAGTCAGGGCTTCCCAGGTCTTTGGGAAAAAAGGTAACAGGCAATAGAAGGCAAGAGGCCACAGGGGCCATCTTGTTTCCTATCAGGAATGAACTGATTCCAATGACAGGGCCTGGGTATCCCAAAATGGAGATACTCAGAGCACCTGTCAAATTCAGCATGGAGCTCCCACCAGCCCATACCCTGCTCTGTGGGCCACACACAGGTGCCCAAAAACATACACTAGGGGCACAGGGTTGTATCCCCACCCATGGGTGCCATAAGGGTATCCCATGGGTCTGTACACCAAACCAAAAACAGGAAGAGCTGCACTGTCAGGAGTCCCACATGGACTCCTGGGCAGAAAACAATACAGAACACAAATGAAAAAGGACTACAGGACAAGAACAGGGAGGCCCTGTCCCTCCAATGCATTTCCAGCACCACAGTGACAACACCATAGTTTTGGGGAGGTGGATGGCAAGGCAGTCAGTGCCCATCTCTTGAAGCGAGTGGATGAGTCACGTGCCACTATGTGCCAACTGGGATGAAGAGTAGGAGGAGCCATGAATCCCAGATGGCAGGTTGTGGGAGAGACAGACTTGCCTGATTTTGCTAGGAGGGAGCCGAGGTTTGGGGAGGTGGGGGGGCACACAGTCAGGGTCAGTGCCGCGAAGAGTGGAGAAGGCAAGTGTCATCGGGTGATGCCTCGGGGGAGAAGCAGGAGGAGCGTGAACAAATGATGGAAGCTTTTGGGAGGGGCACCGCCACCTGACTTGCTGGGAGGAAACAGATGAGATTCTGGGAGGCGTGTGACACATCAGTCAGTGTCTGTCTCTTGAAGTCAGTGGATGAGACATGTGTAATCAAGTGAACATGGTAACAGAAGTAGGAGAGAATCTTTAAGGGCAGCTTGTAGGAGAGACATGTTCACCTAACTATGCTGGGAGGGAGCGGCTGATACCTGAGAAGAAGGGTGACACAGCAGTCAGTGAGAACATAGCACATTTGAAACAACATGCCAGCACCCAAAGGAGCAAGAGGCTGAGGGGTGGGGGTGCTTGCTTCTCTTGGTCTTTTAATGACTAAATCATCATTTGCTGTTTGCACTGGGGAGTCCAGAACTGCATTTGGGCAATTGAAGGTATTATCCAAACCACTTTCCACACCCCGTCACAAGTCGTTACAGAGCACATACACTAGTGCGAGCAAATGCACAGGCATTGCACCACAATGATGAACATCCTTTCCTTCCTTTAGAAGCCAAGACGGATGACTATCTACAGACACCTCACCCGTCTAAAGGGATGATGACCCATTATAGTATTGATACAGCAAGCAGTCTGCTTGGCAAGTGGCACTTGTACCATATGCTTTTGAATCTCTAAGCTGCCCTGATGCCAGCATGCTGTGCGAGAGAGCTTTTAGTGCAGCCGGGGCTATTCTCGCTAACCACAGGAGAAGCCTCAGAGAGCTACAAGTCAAACAATTGACATTTATAAAAATGAACAGTCTCTTCATTGCAGAAGACAACAGAACAACATCTGCCCAAAGCCAACACACCAGCTCAGAAAATGATGATGATTTGTTACCTGGTGCATTTCATACATTGAAAAACAGACCAGGGCTGTTCTGGTACATGTGGTTGGGAATCAGTTAGCTGTAGTTGTGACTGAGTGCCTGACCACATCTTACTTATGCCTTTGCTCATTGTGCAAGTCATGTTTTTGAATCCTTGTATTGTTGCAGGATTATCACATTGCTGTTCAAATGTTCTCATGTTCTCTCACAGTGTGCAGTCAGCCAATGCGTTTCTCTGGTTCTACAAAAGAGCGCAACCATCCACTATGGTTCTCCTGTCATCTTAAAGTCTGTAGCCGCACACCAAAGTCATGAGGTTTTTACATAGTGCACAATTCCACTAAAGTGATCATGCTCTTTCAAAGGATACAGTTGCACACTAAAGTTTTAAAGGGCTCACACAAAGTAGTTTCTAAGGTTTTGAAGATCTCCCACAGACTCACTGCCTCAGGTGGGGAGTCTCCCTGTGAGTCCAGTCCAGCCCCCATGACAGTCATGAGTATGAGTAGAGTGGGTAGAGGTTACCAATCCCTGAGGCCTTCCTGTGCTCTGGTGTTGTCCATCTGTCATGGCAGGAGCACAACAGGCTCCTCCTCGACCACTTCCTTGACCCCTCCTCCTACCACTCAAGAAGGTCTAACACCTGCAGAGGCACCTCCACAAGCTGCTCCTTCCTCCGAGCCTCCTCTTGATGGACCCCCCTCATCCTTAGCATTACATATGCCCTGATGAGTGAAAATCACAGTGTCTACAATGCCCACCACCCAGGTAGGGGCCACCCCACACTCTCTTTCCAGTTTGTTTGCTGCAGCTGCCCCCCCCCCCCCTCCACTGTCGTTTCTTCCATGAGGACATGCACTAGAAGTCCTCTCTACCCCACCTCTCTGGAGGCGTTCACAAGAAGACCTCCCTCTCCTGTATCTGTGGATGCATTCACGAGACGCTGTCTATCCTACCTCCATGGGGGTGTTCATAAACAATTCCAAGAGCGAAGAGTGGTGGAGCTCCATTTACCGCCTCAGGTTGGCCACCATCACTACAAAGTCCAGCTCCCTTCGGCAAACTGCAATGTAAGCAGCAGGTGCCCCTATGCCTCATGATGCAGTAGAGGGTGTCCTGCCTAAAGACAGGTGCTGCTGGTGGCATATTGCCTCCAACCACTTATTAAGACACAGCCAGCAACAGGGGCCTGCAGCTGACCACAATTACTGGTGTCACTTGCAAGGATGTTTGCAGAACACACCTGATGTTGTCACCTTTTCTGCTCCCAGGCCCTGGGAAGTGCTATAATTCTCTCTCTATTCACCACCACTAGAGGGGGTGGTAGTGGCATCCGGTAATTAGTAGAGTCCCCATAGGCAGGTGACTCATTTGCCTTGTATCTTTTCATGTGCCACCGGCAAGCATGGATCCACATAGACATCTTGCCTAGGGTGCAGCCCTTGCCCCTTCCCCTCTGCCCTACTTCAGAATGTTCCGACAACCCTCCACAGTGAAGAAGACCTCAGTCTGCTCCCACCTCACAGTCTTCCATAGTGGTTACATAGTCCCTTTCCCAGTGCCATATGGACTGTGTAGGGTGGGGCAGAGATTGCCAATCCCTGGGGATCGTTCTGTGCCGTGGCATTCCTGCTATGCATCTCCTCACTTGTGCCAAAAAAGGTTTGAGAATCTGGCCCAGGGTGTTTGAAGCGTTATGAAGCTGCAAGAATATTGCAGGAGGCCCGTTGTGAAATACAAGTTATCTTATGATTTCACCCCATACTGTTCTTGATATGGGTTTTGCGTGCTTTCCATTGGCCAAAATAATTAGTCTTCAGTAACCCAAGTCGGTCAGTGCACCCACACAAAATCACACACAGAAGCACACAACCACACAACCACACTGGGATATGCATATTTGGCAACATTTCCATTGCCATATGTCTTTTTTGTCATTGGATTGTATTTCAGTTAATGTAACTGAATGAACCAACTTGGTGAAGTACCTTGATGCAGTTAATATCTTATTCAACAGCTTCTTGAAGTGGGGCAGCCAGGATCACTGTATTACAGCTGGTAGCCTCAAACTGTTTGTCCCAGTCCCTCCAATGCATGCATCACACAAAGTGTATACACGTGCCATGAGTCATGAGGAAATGGTTGTCTCAAACTGAAGGTCAGAAGAATATTTGCAGGAGTAACGTATTTTCTATTTTTTCCTTCTAGGATATGAAGAGTGTATTGACCAGGTAGGAAGCCATTCCCTATTTACAGTCCATCAAGAGATGACATTCTGTACCGAAGTTGAACCATGATGTGGTAAGGTAGTGGCTGGCCAGAGAAATGAATATCCATTCACTGTCATTGGTTTTGGTCCTCACCTGGTCATTGCAGGTTGGCTTTTTTCATGGCATATGTCCTACACCTTGATAATTGCGCATCACGTCTTCTACTCATGGCAACCCTTGCTCTTTTTTTCAGCTGTGCCACAAAGGCATTGCTCCATCGCACTCCGCTGCCACTTGGTACCTGGAATTTTCTAACAAGGAAGGCCTTGATTTTATGCCCTTTCTCTGTCCCTGCCAGTGTACCATCCTCTCGCCTTAACTTGCCCCATCTACTCCCAACCACTCATCCTTACTCCACTCTAATAGGCATGACTAACAGTGCAAGTGGGATGAAAAGGAACAGGGCCCTAAAAACAACAAACAAAACTTAAAGAAAAAGACAAATCAACCCTTTTTTTGTATTTTGTATTTGTGAAGTCATTTGACTATAACACAATAAAATAAAAAAATTAAAAAAGTGGTGGCATGGTCTAAGTAACAACTGGGGCCGCCTAAGGAGCATAAGTAACTAAGGAGCGGTTCTAGCCTGTGTGGTCTATGCAAATAAAGGAGTGAACTAAGAGACTCCTCAGAGCTTCGAGTCTATTGCAAAAGATACCTGGCGTGAGAGGGAGCATTTCATTTAGGAAAGGCGTGCCATATGTTATTAATAAGTAGTAAAGACAAAAATATTCAATTGAAAAAATAAACTTAAAAGGAAAATCAAACCCAAAAAGACAATGCAGGTTTCTTTCCATGTAAGGTAGCCCAGGGTGTTAAAGGCTCTGCTGAATAACTAAGGCGATTTCCTGCACATAAGAATGCCCCTTCCTAGTAAGATAGCAGAAGGGGTTGATGTGCCGGCTGCCGCAATCTGTTTGTAGCATCCAGGATACAGCTCACTGCACCACAGCAACAGAAAGAATATCTGTGATCCTGCCCTCGTCATTCAGCTTCACCCCAACCCAAGAATACAGACAATGTTATGCCCCAGTCCGACCCTGGATGCTGTGAGCAGCTCAGACTTATGCCTGACTCACAAAGCTGAAAACTAGAGCAAGTCAAGCATTGCCTCTAGGCTCACTAAGATGCCATTTACCAAATCTGTGTCAATTAAATGTCCATGTGACGCACTCAAGCCATCTGCAGATTTGCTCCAGTGCATGTGAGCAAATGGGAGATGATCACGTGCTTCTACAGATTTGCTTCAGTGCATATGTTGGCAGTCAGGTGATCTGTGCTCCGAGATGGTAGAGGATGTTATACTTTGAGTGGCCACTAGATGTTTCTGCACTTTGAAATGTCCTCATTTCTTGTTTCCTATCTCTAGATCTTGGCACGTTTGATTAATCAAGCATCGCCAGTAATGCCTGCCTTATCTCTCTAGGTGCGAGTGTAAGACATTTAAGAAGCAAGAGGACATTTCTACTGAACTGAATGCCAGCATCTGCGCTTTTTCTAAGGAGGAGGTTGTTAGTAAAATGTTTGAGAAATATATAGGTAAGCATATCGCATGCACCCACTGATTTACACTATTGCTTGCTTATTTTTTTTTAAATTAAAATGATATAGTTTACTTTTTAAACTTTTCATTTATATCAGTCAAATTATTGTAACATCTTAAGTAAAAAAGAAAGCGAGTGAAGGATTCCATATATATTTTAAACTGAACAAGGATATAGATCTGTTTTTTGTCCTTTCTCAAGAGGATATTCGCCCTTCTATCTTCTTTGTCCAGTTGTTGCAGTGAGATCTTAAAAAGGTCTCTGAAGATGTTCCCCTTTTGTCATTAAGATTTGTTGCAGTGTCTCTAGTGATGACTCATTGAGGCAAAATCGACAATGTTGCTCCAAACTGGGAATTTGTTTCAATTTCTCAAGTCTATATCTGGATGGAATGATATGCAAGCGTAGTTTCAAATATGTATCGCGAATAGTTTTATCTGGAAATAAGTTCATATAAGATGGTAGCTCATTTAAAGCCCTTACGTCAATCTCGCAGAGTAGATTCATATGATGTGCCGATTTTATTCGAATGGTTTTAGCCCAATCGTGCTGCATCTTTATTTTGGCGTGCTGCAGGTGTAATGATAACATTTCCATTGCTATGTCTTCATTTACCAGTTGTCTTTCCATGTCGTTCTTTCATTCATTCAGGATGATATTGTTCATTCAATTTGGGTTTGTTTGAAGAATCTGCATTGCCGGGATGTTATCGGTGGTCATTATTTTGCGAAAGAGATCCAATTGTTTCCATGAAGCAATTGATGTGAGAGATTGAGTGGCAATTTCAAATCAAATTCTTGCCATGGGGTAGTTTCGAGGTAGTGCTAAGATCTTCCGCCAGAAGGTTGCTTCATGATTTTGCCACATGGATTGTGAGATTTTAATCATTGTTTCACTCCCGTAGGTGAGAATGGGTACAATGTTTTGCCTATAAAAGGCGATGCTGGGTTTTAGGGAGAATTTTCTAAATTTGTTATGAAGACATCGTCCTTGTCTAGATAATGATTGTGTTTTTTCTTTTAAATAGATCACCCAATCTTGTTCTGTTCTGGATTGATTTATCAGGAGGCCTAAGTATTTGAAGGTAGACACAACACACAGATCTTAATCGTCTAGATACAGCATCGAGGGTCTCTTTTTTTTTTGTTGACAGCGTAGTTATATTCATCATTTTAGTTTTCTTTGTGTTGATCTGCAACTCATTCTCCTTCATATAAGTTCCCATCATGTTTAGGCTTTCCTGCAAGCCCCTCAGCGTTTTGTCCATCAAAACAATGTCATCGGCATACACCATTACAGAAATGGGAACTGAATTTATCTTCGGAGGATTTAGGGAAGTCGCTTGCATGTGGTCTTCAACATCAGCTGTAAACAAGATGAAGAGGGTTACCGCGAGAGGGCAGCCTTGCTTCAAGCCATTCCAAGTCTCAATGGGTGTTGATACGATCCCTTCCTTTGATAATCTGACAATGATGGATGTGTTCGAATATAGGAGCTTTATGGGCTTGATGATCTCCACTGGACAGTTCCAGGCAGTAAGTTTGTCACAGAGCATTTGTCTATTAATCCCATCAAATGCCATGTGGAGGTCAACAAATGCCACATTGACTTGTGTTTTGTTCAAAAATGCTTCTTGCTTAACGAGATTTAATATCATTAAGTTTATGTTAGTTCCTACATTGGCGGTGAAGCCTGTCTGCCTAACTGCAAACCTCTTTTCAGCTTTAGCCCAGGCAGTCAGTTTTTCCAACAGAAGCATGGCAAAGTGTTTACCCAAAGGATCTAGAAAGGCAATTGGTCGGTAATTTGTCGGATCATCTCTATCTCCCTGCTTAAATATGGGGATTAATGTTGCCATTTTCCAGGTTTGGAGAATCTAGTTGAGTTTGGCAATTAGGGAGAAGAGGTGGTCCATGGTGTAAGCCCACATCTCTGGGGCTTGTTTGACGGTTGCATTTGACAGGCCGTCAGGGCCAGTCGCCCGAGAAGAGTTGAGCTTGGCGATCATAGCCAATATATCATCTTAAATCCATGTAAAGTTCCATTTCTTTGCATGCCGTGATTCCTTTACTCTGGAGTCTATCGGTCAACGTTGGTACAGCATGGAGAAGTGTTCTATCCATTTGCTTTCTGCTACATTTGATATGAGTGGTTTCTGATGTTGCATATTATTATTTATGAGGTTCCACAGCTCTCTTAAGTTTCTATTTTTAAATGTTGCAAGTATTTTCTCAGCGTCCAATTATAGTATTGTCATTCTTTGAGATTTTAGCCAGTTCTGATAATTTTGTTTGGCTGTTTTGATCTTTTTAATATTCTCCTCATTGCACGTTTTTCGTAAAACTTTAAGGTTTTTCCGTAATTGCTTCTTTTTTTCCATGATTTCAGTGTTATATTGATGTTTATGAGGCTTTTTGTTTATACCTTTCTGTGTCACTATTTGTTGAAACGGTATTAGTAACCACTCATAGTTTAGTTTTGTATTGTCTTCCAGTGGAGAATCTTTAAAGCGGGTTGCTAAATTATTCATCTGTACTTGGCTTATCCGTAATCTTGTGCTTGCTCCATTTATTTTGAGAGGAGGCACTTGCTGTTACTTTCTCATCTGGTATAGTTTTGAACAAGAAATTGTTAGGTTATGGTGATCGCTGTTAGACGTTTGAATATTTTCAGTTTCTAATAGACCAGTGGAGACATATATGTAGTCTATAATAGCCCTCGAATTCCCTCGGGTCCAGGTTGGAATTAGATGATTTTGATCATCTGTCAGTGTTGCTGTAAGATTCAAATTTCTGATTGCGATTTCTTTGTTCCATATGCGAGCCCGAACAGGGAGCTTGTTATGTTCCAGAGGCTGACCCTTTCTATCGAATAAATGGATATTAAGGTCTCCACACATTATAATTTCAACATTGTGATATTTGGTAACAGTTTCGTCGATGTACGAGAATATGCTACCTATGAATGTTTGTTTGTTTGTTTGTTTTATTCATTTGTAGTGCGCACCAGACCCAAGGGTATCAGCGAGCAAGAGCAACAAAAATATTCTCAGCTTGGTTACATTGCTGTAAAAAAATAAACAGATATATACAAAGGTATTACAGGTACAAGGCGGGTGCATTAACAACAAGTTACAGAATGTACATAAGGAGGTGTGGATCGGGTGGTTACCAGGCATTTTCCTTTATCCAGTGGATATAATTGCGCCTGAAGTGAGGGTAGGTTTGGGCTGTCCTTAAGGTGGGTGGCAGGGAGTTCCAATTTTGGGCCGCTTTCATGTGGAAGCTATTCCCCCCAGTTTTGGATCATTTAAATCTGTACCTCTTAAATCTGCCTACCAGATAGCGCGGGGCTACATTATTGAGGCATTTCTGCGTAAGTGAGGCTACCTTCAGCTTGATTTTGTCAGTAGTGGTGAGTCAGTTGTTGTCTCTCCTGGTGTTGGAGATATATTCTTTTTTGGAGATGCTCAGAGCTGCTCTGAGAGCATTATTTTGCAGGATTTGGATTTTGTTTGTAATATATGTGTTGGCTCCTATATATAAGGCATTACAATAATCCAGTTTGGATAAGATTAGGGCTCTGGCTAGGGTGATGCAACTATGGGTCGAGAGGAAGGGTTTAGCTGCTCTAATTAATTTGCAGGTGTAGGCTGTGGATGAGGCCATGGAACTGACCTGTTTGTGGAAGGAAAGGGTGGTGTTAAGATAAAATCCTAGCGTTTTAACTTCCTTGGCTACATTAATTGGATTACCGTCTATGATAAAGCTTGTGTATTTATGGTCAAGTTTGTTTAGGTTGAGGGTGCTGCCCAAGATAATGAGCTCTGTCTTGTCATCATTCAGGCATAGACTACGAGAGCCATCTATTCCTGGATTATGAGGTACACTTTGTTTCCCAAGGCCAAATCCTTGTCGTAATCTCCCGTCTGCGGGATGAGGATCTGGGTATCATCAGCATAATTGGTGTAGGTGATACCAAGACCATCTAGATCATCGAATAGGGGCTTTGTGAACACATTGTACAGAGTGTGGGGGATGCATAATCCCTGGGGGACCCCACAGGTAATGGGTATAGGGTCAGCAGAAGCTATGGTAGAAAAGACATGCATGGACCTGTTGTTGAGGAAGGATTGAATCCTCGTGCAAGAAGTGGGCTGCCGAGTCTAGGTGGTTACAGAGTATTTTGTGGTCTCCTAAATCAAATGCTGCTGAAAGGTCAAGTAGAAGTAGTAGGGATCTCTCTAAGAGTATCAATTTGTGCCTTGAGGTCAATGAGTGCTGTCTCAGTCCCGTGTTGTGGTCTGAAGCCCGACTGCCGGATTCCCAGGAGGTGGCTTTTTTCTAAGTATTGTTGTATTTGAAGATAGGCTATATTATCTAGCATTTTAAGCAGGAAGGGGATGGTGGTGATGGGTCTGTAGTTTGTGGGTATTGAGGGGTCTAAGGAAGGTTTTTTAAGTAGGGGGAGAACCCAGGACTCTTTGAGGTTGCTGGGGATAGTGCCTGAGGAGAAGGACGAGTTAATGAGCTTGGTGATGAAGGGTGAGAGGTCTCTGGCAGCGTCTTTGATGATTTGTGCAGGGCAGGGGTAACCCTGGCAATTAGAAGGTTTAAGGGTGAGGATGGTTTTTCCACCTCTAACATTGATACTTTGGAGAAGCTGAAGCGGAGGGTTTGTCGTTGATAGCCAAAGGATTCCAATATAGATTTAGAATTGCCTGAAATTCAGTATGGACTGGCCTGGTTTGTTGTTTTTCAAGATGTTTTCCGTCTTCTGGAATTTTAACAATGGAACATTGAACCCAAGGGTTCAGGTTGATCGTGCTAATTATGGTCCATTTTAAATCAGTTTTGATGATAGTTTGCATGCCAGAAGATGGTCGTCCTTGGTTGCGTTGAATAGCAGGATTTATGTGGATTATATATCCATCACAGCACGGTATTTGCGAGATCCATGTTTCCTGCAGACATATAATTTGGAAAGTCTTGAAATCAGGAGTAGCTTGCTCATATAAGTGGTTGTGGCCTCTGGTATTCCAGGAGCAAAGTGTCCAGCAGTTGTTATGCAGTGTTACTGGTGGTTATGAGTTAGTTGTTTCCGCATTTGAGTATCTTGGGTATCTTCAATTTCTCTCCATTTAAGTGTTTGGAATAATTAGACCATGATATGTTCATTGTGGCCTCCCATTGCTGTATAGAATGTGATGAAACATAATTGGATTTATCAGCTGTTACCTCACTTCTTTGATAGGAGTTGTTTCTCCGTTCGTTCTCATTGGCTCGGGGTTCTTGTTTCAGATGTGTCATAATGCCTGTGCCGTGCAGCAAGATATTCAGAGCTTCTCTGCAATTGAATCCAAGGTGATGTAGGGTATGTTTCATTGTTAGAATTATATACCAAACAAGCTATGAATCAAATCCTATCTGTACTGTATCCAGTTCGCTATCGTTCAGAAATATGACGAGCTTGATGTCTTGCTAATGAATTGATTTCAGCTGCGGTATCGCATGGAATAATCGGAGTAAGTTTGCTCTGTTTAGTGTCAAAGAATCCTTTCCTTGTTCATGGTGGCCTAAATTAATGATATATTGATCTTTAGGGTGTCAAGGGTCTATAAATGTCGGCAACTGGAGAGCTTGTCCAGAGTTTCTCCAGGTTTTCTCTGTCTTTAAATGAGTACTGTGTTGAGTATCTTTATTCGCCCTTGGGTGAGCATTCTGTATTGTAACTTTGTTGTTTCGGTTTTCTGCCCATCGATGATGTGAGTCTATATCTTGATCTAATGATACCACAATTATCGATCTATTCAAGTTTGTCGCGTAGACAGACGTTGTGTCCAAAATATCTTTACAAGATAGAGCTCCTGAGATTGATTGCACAGAGCCGCGTCATATTCATCTATAATTATTAATTATGAAATATGTGTATCCGTAGATAGTTTGTTGGAGATTAATGATGGTTCATCCATATGTATCATTAAGTTTAGCAAATCTGCTATTTGTATTGGATCATTATGAGCTTCTAGAGCAGTAAAAAGTATTTTGTTGCATCGAGGGAGACATTCTGGTTTCCTGGTTCACTTTCCCTCGGTTTACGGGTTCAAGGTTCTTCTTGATGATTTTATTAGGTTGCTTCTGTTGTGGCATATATATATTCCTAAGGACCGCTCTTGATCCTGTCTGTTTGTTATTCATTTTTCTTCATGTTCCTTTAATTGTTTGCAGAGGTGGATTATTTTTCATTTGCATAAAAATTTGAAAAGGGCCTATCTGTTTCAGAGTAGATTTGCTGTGTGTTTGCTTCATAACTGTTGGCAGAAGTGTCGTTGATTTGGATATTAAAAGAGGTTGGCAGGTGTCTTTCCTCATAGTTGGATTTTTCATTGCTGTAACCGACTGTGCTTGCAACATGGTTTCATTGATGTCATTCATGTTTTCTTTCTCAGGCTGTGAAGACAACTGTTTTCGCGATATAGCTTTCATCCAAGTCATTATACCTGCAGTCATTTGTGATTTATCCAAGCGATCAGCCCTTGCCATGTCAAATAGTCTTGATTTCTATAGCCGCGTTCCTTCAGCTTCGATATCGAGTCTTTTCTTGATGTTATAAATACAATTTTCTATGTGAATTTGCTTAGTGTGAATCAAGGCAAGTAAGGTTGCTTGATCCTTGATATTGTCGTTGTTGGTTTCTTGCAGCTTTAGGAATGGAATCATAGAGTGAGATGTAATCATAATCAACATGTTTTGCAGCTCTGTCATGTTAGTCGGTATGCATTGAGTATAACAAGGTTTTATGCCTTCACAATGGCATCTGTTTTCATGAATTTCCTCTGGTTGATTTTGAGGTAGGATCGTTTCCTTCTGTTTGTCTCTTTTTTTTTTATCACAGAGTCATGCTGATGGTCAGTACTATATTTGGACTGTTGCTGTGACTTTTTCTGTGAATTGAGAAATGCATTATTTTCTAATTTATCTTGGTAAGGCGTAATGGACTTTCTTTGAGGTCTTCTATTCATAGGGGTCAACGTCGCTTGGGTGTCCTTTTTTCTTAAGTCATAGAGGTCTCTAAATACTTCTTTCCTCTTTTCCATGCAACTCATCAGGGACTCTATTCCTGTGATGTCTAGGCATAGTCTGGCTGCTCTGGTGTTTGTGGAGTGTTGAGATCGTAGTGTAAGATCTTCTGTTTTTAGTTGTATTTGCTTAGCCAAGAGGGCTTGTTCTTTCTTTGGTATTTCTTCTCGCCTCTCTGATGCAATACTACATTGAGTCTTCCCTTTAATGGAGGATTGATCAGTATTGGCCAAGGAGGCCAGATTTTTTAGAATTACAAGATCAGTCTGGCAAGTTAGTTCCATATTAACATTCCCCTGATGGGATGAATTGTAGGCGAGAATTTCTATCTGATGTAATACTGCAGATTCCTGTTCGAAGTCTGCTATCAGATAATTCTGGGAAATCATTTGGTCAACAACAACTGCGTGTGTAGGTGTACTGTCCTCGCCTGGGTCAGTGCCTATTGGTGGCTCTAGTATGATATGTAGTGATACATTGCTCTGCGCATTCTCTATTTTGTCTAGATTTGAATTTGGGAGGTAGTTGGTTTCTGGATGGTCTGGATTTCCAACTTCACATGATTCTTTTCCATCTGGCAATAGATGTGCATTTCAGCTTTTTCTTCATTAACTGTCATCAGCTGATTGTCATCGGTTTGAGTTGGCAATTCGACTGTGGACACCTCTTGTCTCAGAGAATCGGAAAGACAGGTACAGTATTGTTGGTAGGTTTCAGTTCCATTGGTGGAGACATTGCCAGGTAAGAAAGCGGGGAGTGTTGGAGTTGACTTCACACTTAGTGTGTCTTTAGATGTAATACTTTGTCCTTTTCTGATGGAGATCCTAGTCAGATTATCGGTGCTTGGGTTTTCATTCAATGTCAGCGTTATTGGGAGCCGTTTTCGCTTAAGAATCTCATGCAGTGACACATGTCCTGTCTTTCTGTGTTTGTAATTGAAAAGTGACTGTTCAATGGTTAGTTGCGCTGCAGGCCATCCACGTTCCTTATTACAGTGGGGTGGTAAATGTCTCGTCTTTCAAGGGTATTGCTTCTTTTTATTACCCAGTTGGCATGCCGCCGTATAAAACGTGGGGCCATCATGCTTCAGGGTGTCAAGGGGTCTTTATTTAATCCTTCTAAATAGATTGTCCTTATTACAAAATTCGGAACAAAGAACACTGTGGTGACGGTACAATGCTCACAAGATCAAAGGGGAGGTCCACAGCAGTCTCTCGCTCGCGTGATGGAACCAAGGGCCGTGGGATGTCACTTCTGAGTGAGCGAATTATCAAATGCTATTTCTCTTTACAGTTACACATGCAAAGGTTCTATTATGGTAATCCGAACTGCGGGTGAGATCAGAGGGGAGGATCTCCTGCATTCTCTGGCACGCTCAGTTGAAGCGGCCGCTCGTGGAACGGCAGCGAATGGCTCAGAGTGCTGGAGGAATCTGTGAGGGGATCCCTTAAAAGTTGCTGCGTTCACCACAATAGCCCTTTATTCTGTGTAAATGTCACAAGGTGCACAGGAGGGCTATGTTATCGTTTAGTTTCTCTGCATACCCAGAGGTGCCGGCAAGATGTAACTTTGCGTAGCTTCACTCATGCAGGGGAATGAAGGTGTCTCGTGTCAATTTCACATGGCCACGGAGCCCGCAGAGCCCAAAGACCAAAAGACTGCAGCCGGACTCCACGGCCCGCTCTGCAGTCTTTCTGGGTATTTGAGCTGCAAGATCAGTAGACAGCAAAAGAGGACAAGCTCCCACACGGCACAGCAAGTAGAGTCAAGGTCAGCCAAAAGACTTTGCAGATGGACTCCGCGGCCCACTCCACAGTATTTCTGGGTATTTGAGCTGCAAGATTAGTAGACAGTAAAAGAGGACAAGCTCCCACACGGCACAGCAAGTAGAGTCAGGGTCAGCCAAAAGACTCTGCAGCCGGACTCTGCGGCCCGCCCTGTGGTCTTTCTGGGTATTTGAGCTGCAAGATCAGTAGACAGCAAAAGAGGACAAGCTCCCACACCGTACAGCAAGTAGAGTCAGGGTCAACCAAAAGACTCTGCAGCTGGACTCCGTGGCCCGCTCAGCGGTCTTTCTGGGTATTTAAGCTGCAAGATCAGTAGACCGCAAAAGAGGACAAGCTCCCACATGGCACAGCAAGTAGAGTCAGGGTCAGCCAAAAGAATCTGCAGGCGGACTCTGCGGGCCGCTCTGCGGTCTTTCTGGGTATTTGAGCTGCAAGATCAGTAGACAGCAAAAAAGGACAAGCTCCCACATGGCACAGCAAGTAGAGTCACGGTCAGCCAAAAGACTCTGCAGTCAGACTGACTATTGCTTGCTTATTAGAATTGTCCATGTCAAAGGTCAGATTCACAAAGATTAGCACTGAAGCAAATCATGAGATTGCAGGGTGCATCCCAGATTTTCTCCAGTATAATAATGTCCAATCACATTTACATGCGAGAAACTCAGAGATGCTCCCGGCATCACAGATTTGCTCCTGTATAATAATGTCCAATCACATTTGCACTTGAGAATCTCAGAGATGCTCCAGGCATCCCAGATTTGCTCCTGTATAATAATGTCCAATCACATTTGCACTTGAGAATCTCAGAGATGCTCCAGGCATCCCAGATTTGCTCCTGTATAATAATGTCCAATCACATTTTCACTTGAGAATCTCAGAGATGCTCCTGACATCCCAGACTTGCTCCTGTACATCCCAGATGTGCTACTGTATATTAATGTCCAATTACATTTGCACTTGAGAAACTCAGAGATACTCCTGACATCCCAGATTTGCTCCTGTATAATAATGTCAAGTTACATTTGTACTTGAGATTCTCAGAGATGCTTCATGCATCCCAGATTTGCTCCTGTATATTAATGTTGAATCACATTTGCATCCCAAAAACTCAGAGATGCTCCTGACATCCCAGATGTGCTCCTGTATAATAATGTCTAATCACATTTGAACTTGAGAATCTCAGAGATGCTTCATGCATCCCAGATTTGCTCCTGTATAATAATGTCCAATTACATTTACACTTGAGAATCTCAAAGATGCTCCTGACATCCCGGATGTGCTCCTGTATATTAATGTCCAATCACATTTGCACTTGATAATCTCAGAGATGCTCCTTGCATCCCAGATTTGCTCCTGTATAGTAATGTCCAATCACATTTGCATGCAAGAAACTCAGAGATGTCCCTGCCATCCCAGATTTGCTCCTGTATAATAATGTCCAGTCACATTTGCACTTGAGAATCTCAGAAATGCTTCATGCATCCCAGATTTTCTCCTGTATATTCTAGAAACTCAGAGATGCTCCTGACATCCCAGATTTGCTCTTGTATAATAATGTCCAATCACATTTGCACTTGAGAATCTCAGAGATGCTCCTGACATCCCGGATTTGCTCCTGTATATTAATGTCCAATCACATTTGCACTTGATAATCTCAGAGATGCTCCTTGCATCCCAGATTTGCTCCTGTATAATAATGTCCAATCACATTTGCACTTGCGAATCTCAGAGATGCTCCTGGCATCCCTGATTTGCTCCTGTATAATAATGTCCAATCTCATTTGCACTTGCGAATCTCAGAGATATTCCTGGCATCCCAGACAGATTTGCTCCTGTATATTAATGTCCAATCAAATTTGAACTTGAGAATCTCAGAGATGCTCCTGGCATCCCAGATTTGCTCCTGTATATTAATGTCTAATCACATTTGCACTTGATAATCTCAGAGATGCTCCTGACATCCCAGACTTGCTCTTGTACATCCCAGATGTTCTCCTGTATATTAATGTCCAATTACATTTGCACTTGAGAAACTCAGAGATGCTCCTGACATCTCAGATTTGCTCCTGTATAATAATGTCCAATCACATTTGCACTTCAGAATCTCAGAGATGCTCCTGGCATCCCAGATTTGCTCCTGTATAATAATGTCCAATTATATTTGTACTTGAGAATCTCAGAGATGCTTCATGCATCCCAGATTTGGTCCTGTATATTAATGTTGAATCACATTTGCATCCCAGAAACTCAGAGATGCTCCTGACATCCCAGATTTGCTCCTGTATAACATCTAATCACATTTGAACTTGAGAATCTCAGAGATGCTTCATGCATCCCAGATTTGCTCCTGTATAGTAATGTTGAATCACATTTGCATCCCAGATGCTCCGATGCTTCATGCATCGGAGATTCGCTCCTGTATAATAATTTCCAATCACATTTGCATGCTAGAAACTCAGAGATGCTACTGACATCCCAGATTTGCTCATGTATAATAATGTCCAATCACATTTGCACTTGAGAATCTCAGAGATGCTCCTTGCATTCCAGATTTGCTCCTGTATATTAATGTCGAATCACATTTGCATCCCAGAAACTCAGAGATGCTCCAATGCATCAGGCATCCCAGATTTGCTCCTGTACAATAATGTCCAATCACATTTTCACTTGAGAATCTCAGAGATGCTCCTGACATCCCAGACTTGCTCCTGTACATCCCAGATGTGCTACTGTATATTAATGTCCAATTACATTTGCACTTGAGAAACTCAGAGATGCTCCAGGCATCCCAGATTTGCTCCTGTATAATAATGTCCAATCACATTTTCACTTGAGAATCTCAGAGATGCTCCTGACATCCCAGACTTGCTCCTGTACATCCCAGATGTGCTACTGTATATTAATGTCCAATTACATTTGCACTTGAGAAACTCAGAGATACTCCTGACATCCCAGATTTGCTCCTGTATAATAATGTCAAGTTACATTTGTACTTGAGATTCTCAGAGATGCTTCATGCATCCCAGATTTGCTCCTGTATATTAATGTTGAATCACATTTGCATCCCAGAAACTCAGAGATGCTCCTGACATCCCAGATGTGCTCCTGTATAATAATGTCTAATCACATTTGAACTTGAGAATCTCAGAGATGCTTCATGCATCCCAGATTTGCTCCTGTATAATAATGTCCAATTACATTTACACTTGAGAATCTCAAAGATGCTCCTGACATCCCGGATGTGCTCCTGTATATTAATGTCCAATCACATTTGCACTTGATAATCTCAGAGATGCTCCTTGCATCCCAGATTTGCTCCTGTATAGTAATGTCCAATCACATTTGCATGCAAGAAACTCAGAGATGTCCCTGCCATTCCAGATTTGCTCCTGTATAATAATGTCCAGTCACATTTGCACTTGAGAATCTCAGAAATGCTTCATGCATCCCAGATTTTCTCCTGTATATTCTAGAATCTCAGAGATGCTCCTGACATCCCAGATTTGCTCTTGTATAATAATGTCCAATCACATTTGCACTTGAGAATCTCAGAGATGCTCCTGACATCCCGGATTTGCTCCTGTATATTAATGTCCAATCACATTTGCACTTGATAATCTCAGAGATGCTCCTTGCATCCCAGATTTGCTCCTGTATAATAATGTCCAATCACATTTGCACTTGCGAATCTCAGAGATGCTCCTGGCATCCCTGATTTGCTCCTGTATAATAATGTCCAATCTCATTTGCACTTGCAAATCTCAGAGATATTCCTGGCATCCCAGACAGATTTGCTCCTGTATATTAATGTCCAATCAAATTTGAACTTGAGAATCTCAGAGATGCTCCTGGCATCCCAGATTTGCTCCTGTATATTAATGTCTAATCACATTTGCACTTGATAATCTCAGAGATGCTCCTGACATCCCAGACTTGCTCTTGTACATCCCAGATGTTCTCCTGTATATTAATGTCCAATTACATTTGCACTTGAGAAACTCAGAGATGCTCCTGACATCTCAGATTTGCTCCTGTATAATAATGTCCAATCACATTTGCACTTCAGAATCTCAGAGATGCTCCTGGCATCCCAGATTTGCTCCTGTATAATAATGTCCAATTATATTTGTACTTGAGAACCTCAGAGATGCTTCATGCATCCCAGATTTGGTCCTGTATATTAATGTTGAATCACATTTGCATCCCAGAAACTCAGAGATGCTCTTGACATCCCAGATTTGCTCCTGTATAATATCTAATCACATTTGAACTTGAGAATCTCAGAGATGCTTCATGCATCCCAGATTTGCTCCTGTATAGTAATGTTGAATCACATTTGCATTCCAGATGCTCCGATGCTTCATGCATCGGAGATTCGCTCCTGTATAATAATTTCCAATCACATTTGCATGCTAGAAACTCAGAGATGCTACTGACATCCCAGATTTGCTCATGTATAATAATGTCCAATCACATTTGCACTTGAGAATCTCAGAGATGCTCCTTGCATTCCAGATTTGCTCCTGTATATTAATGTCGAATCACATTTGCATCCCAGAAACTCAGAGATGCTCCAATGCATCAGGCATCCCAGATTTGCTCCTGTACAATAATGTCCAATCACATTTTCACTTGAGAATCTCAGAGATGCTCCTGACATCCCAGACTTGCTCCTGTACATCCCAGATGTGCTACTGTATATTAATGTCCAATTACATTTGCACTTGAGAAACTCAGAGATGCTCCAGGCATCCCAGATTTGCTCCTGTATAATAATGTCCAATCACATTTTCACTTGAGAATCTCAGAGATGCTCCTGACATCCCAGACTTGCTCCTGTACATCCCAGATGTGCTACTGTATATTAATGTCCAATTACATTTGCACTTGAGAAACTCAGAGATACTCCTGACATCCCAGATTTGCTCCTGTATAATAATGTCAAGTTACATTTGTACTTGAGATTCTCAGAGATGCTTCATGCATCCCAGATTTGCTCCTGTATATTAATGTTGAATCACATTTGCATCCCAGAAACTCAGAGATGCTCCTGACATCCCAGATGTGCTCCTGTATAATAATGTCTAATCACATTTGAACTTGAGAATCTCAGAGATGCTTCATGCATCCCAGATTTGCTCCTGTATAATAATGTCCAATTACATTTACACTTGAGAATCTCAAAGATGCTCCTGACATCCCGGATGTGCTCCTGTATATTAATGTCCAATCACATTTGCACTTGATAATCTCAGAGATGCTCCTTGCATCCCAGATTTGCTCCTGTATAGTAATGTCCAATCACATTTGCATGCAAGAAACTCAGAGATGTCCCTGCCATCCCAGATTTGCTCCTGTATAATAATGTCCAGTCACATTTGCACTTGAGAATCTCAGAAATGCTTCATGCATCCCAGATTTTCTCCTGTATATTCTAGAATCTCAGAGATGCTCCTGACATCCCAGATTTGCTCTTGTATAATAATGTCCAATCACATTTGCACTTGAGAATCTCAGAGATGCTCCTGACATCCCGGATTTGCTCCTGTATATTAATGTCCAATCACATTTGCACTTGATAATCTCAGAGATGCTCCTTGCATCCCAGATTTGCTCCTGTATAATAATGTCCAATCACATTTGCACTTGCGAATCTCAGAGATGCTCCTGGCATCCCTGATTTGCTCCTGTATAATAATGTCCAATCTCATTTGCACTTGCGAATCTCAGAGATATTCCTGGCATCCCAGACAGATTTGCTCCTGTATATTAATGTCCAATCAAATTTGAACTTGAGAATCTCAGAGATGCTCCTGGCATCCCAGATTTGCTCCTGTATATTAATGTCTAATCACATTTGCACTTGATAATCTCAGAGATGCTCCTGACATCCCAGACTTGCTCTTGTACATCCCAGATGTTCTCCTGTATATTAATGTCCAATTACATTTGCACTTGAGAAACTCAGAGATGCTCCTGACATCTCAGATTTGCTCCTGTATAATAATGTCCAATCACATTTGCACTTCAGAATCTCAGAGATGCTCCTGGCATCCCAGATTTGCTCCTGTATAATAATGTCCAATTATATTTGTACTTGAGAATCTCAGAGATGCTTCATGCATCCCAGATTTGGTCCTGTATATTAATGTTGAATCACATTTGCATCCCAGAAACTCAGAGATGCTCCTGACATCCCAGATTTGCTCCTGTATAATATCTAATCACATTTGAACTTGAGAATCTCAGAGATGCTTCATGCATCCCAGATTTGCTCCTGTATAGTAATGTTGAATCACATTTGCATCCCAGATGCTCCGATGCTTCATGCATCGGAGATTCGCTCCTGTATAATAATTTCCAATCACATTTGCATGCTAGAAACTCAGAGATGCTACTGACATCCCAGATTTGCTCATGTATAATAATGTCCATTCACATTTGCACTTGAGAATCTCAGAGATGCTCCTTGAATTCCAGATTTGCTCCTGTATATTAATGTCGAATCACATTTGCATCCCAGAAACTCAGAGATGCTCCAATGCATCAGGCATCCCAGATTTGCTCCTGTACAATAATGTCCAATCACATTTTCACTTGAGAATCTCAGAGATGCTCCTGACATCCCAGACTTGCTCCTGTACATCCCAGATGTGCTACTGTATATTAATGTCCAATTACATTTGCACTTGAGAAACTCAGAGATGCTCCAGGCATCCCAGATTTGCTCCTGTATAATAATGTCCAATCACATTTTCACTTGAGAATCTCAGAGATGCTCCTGACATCCCAGACTTGCTCCTGTACATCCCAGATGTGCTACTGTATATTAATGTCCAATTACATTTGCACTTGAGAAACTCAGAGATACTCCTGACATCCCAGATTTGCTCCTGTATAATAATGTCAAGTTACATTTGTACTTGAGATTCTCAGAGATGCTTCATGCATCCCAGATTTGCTCCTGTATATTAATGTTGAATCACATTTGCATCCCAGAAACTCAGAGATGCTCCTGACATCCCAGATGTGCTCCTGTATAATAATGTCTAATCACATTTGAACTTGAGAATCTCAGAGATGCTTCATGCATCCCAGATTTGCTCCTGTATAATAATGTCCAATTACATTTACACTTGAGAATCTCAAAGATGCTCCTGACATCCCGGATGTGCTCCTGTATATTAATGTCCAATCACATTTGCACTTGATAATCTCAGAGATGCTCCTTGCATCCCAGATTTGCTCCTGTATAGTAATGTCCAATCACATTTGCATGCAAGAAACTCAGAGATTTCCCTGCCATCCCAGATTTGCTCCTGTATAATAATGTCCAGTCACATTTGCACTTGAGAATCTCAGAAATGCTTCATGCATCCCAGATTTTCTCCTGTATATTCTAGAAACTCAGAGATGCTCCTGACATCCCAGATTTGCTCTTGTATAATAATGTCCAATCACATTTGCACTTGAGAATCTCAGAGATGCTCCTGACATCCCGGATTTGCTCCTGTATATTAATGTCCAATCACATTTGCACTTGATAATCTCAGAGATGCTCCTTGCATCCCAGATTTGCTCCTGTATAATAATGTCCAATCACATTTGCACTTGCGAATCTCAGAGATGCTCCTGGCATCCCTGATTTGCTCCTGTATAATAATGTCCAATCTCATTTGCACTTGCGAATCTCAGAGATATTCCTGGCATCCCAGACAGATTTGCTCCTGTATATTAATGTCCAATCAAATTTGAACTTGAGAATCTCAGAGATGCTCCTGGCATCCCAGATTTGCTCCTGTATATTAATGTCTAATCACATTTGCACTTGATAATCTCAGAGATGCTCCTGACATCCCAGACTTGCTCTTGTACATCCCAGATGTTCTCCTGTATATTAATGTCCAATTACATTTGCACTTGAGAAACTCACAGATGCTCCTGACATCTCAGATTTGCTCCTGTATAATAATGTCCAATCACATTTGCACTTCAGAATCTCAGAGATGCTCCTGTATAATAATGTTCAATTATATTTGTACTTGAGAATCTCAGAGATGCTTCATGCATCCCAGATTTGGTCCTGTATATTAATGTTGAATCACATTTGCATCCCAGAAACTCAGAGATGCTCCTGACATCCCAGATTTGCTCCTGTATAATATCTAATCACATTTGAACTTGAGAATCTCAGAGATGCTTCATGCATCCCAGATTTGCTCCTGTATAGTAATGTTGAATCACATTTGCATCCCAGATGCTCCGATGCTTCATGCATCGGAGATTCGCTCCTGTATAATAATTTCCAATCACATTTGCATGCTAGAAACTCAGAGATGCTACTGACATCCCAGATTTGCTCATGTATAATAATGTCCAATCACATTTGCACTTGAGAATCTCAGAGATGCTCCTTGCATTCCAGATTTGCTCCTGTATATTAATGTCGAATCACATTTGCATCCGAGAAACTCAGAGATGCTCCAATGCATCAGGCATCCCAGATTTGCTCCTGTACAATAATGTACAATCATATTTGCACTTGAGAAACTCTGAGATGCTCCTGACATCCCAGATTTGCTCCTGTATAATATCTAATCACATTTGAACTTGAGAATCTCAGAGATGCTTCATGCATCCCAGATTTGCTCCTGTATAGTAATGTTGAATCACATTTGCATCCCAGATGCTCCGATGCTTCATGCATCGGAGATTAGCTCCTGTATAATAATTTCCAATCACATTTGCATGCTAGAAACTCAGAGATGCTACTGACATCCCAGATTTGCTCCCATTTAATGTCCAATCACATTTGCACTTGAGAATCTCAGAGATGCTCCTTGCATTCCAGATTTGCTCCTGTATATTAATGTCGAATCACATTTGCATCCCAGAAACTCAGAGATGCTCTTGACATCCCAGATGTGCTCCCGTATAATAATGTCTAATCACATTTGAACTTGAGAATCTCAGAGATGCTTCATGCATCCCAGATTTGCTCCTGTATAATAATGTCCAATTACATTTACACTTGAGAATCTCAAAGATGCTCCTGACATCCCGGATGTGCTCCTGTATATTAATGTCCAATCACATTTGCACTTGATAATCTCAGAGATGCTCCTTGCATCCCAGATTTGCTCCTGTATAGTAATGTCCAATCACATTTGCATGCAAGAAACTCAGAGATGTCCCTGCCATCCCAGATTTGCTCCTGTATAATAATGTCCAGTCACATTTGCACTTGAGAATCTCAGAAATGCTTCATGCATCCCAGATTTTCTCCTGTATATTCTAGAAACTCAGAGATGCTCCTGACATCCCAGATTTGCTCTTGTATAATAATGTCCAATCACATTTGCACTTGAGAATCTCAGAGATGCTCCTTGCATCCCAGATTTGCTCCTGTATAATAATGTCCAATCACATTTGCACTTGCGAATCTCAGAGATGCTCCTGGCATCCCTGATTTGCTCCTGTATAATAATGTCCAATCTCATTTGCACTTGCGAATCTCAGAGATATTCCTGGCATCCCAGACAGATTTGCTCCTGTATATTAATGTCCAATCAAATTTGAACTTGAGAATCTCAGAGATGCTCCTGGCATCCCAGATTTGCTCCTGTATATTAATGTCTAATCACATTTGCACTTGATAATCTCAGAGATGCTCCTGACATCCCAGACGTGCTCTTGTACATCCCAGATGTTCTCCTGTATATTAATGTCCAATTTCATTTGCACTTGAGAAACTCAGAGATGCTCCTGACATCTCAGATTTGCTCCTGTATAATAATGTCCAATCACATTTGCACTTCAGAATCTCAGAGATGCTCCTGGCATCCCAGATTTGCTCGTGTATAATAATGTCCAATTATATTTGTACTTGAGAATCTCAGAGATGCTTCATGCATCCCAGATTTGGTCCTGTATATTAATGTTGAATCACATTTGCATCCCAGAAACTCAGAGATGCTCCTGACATCCCAGATTTTCTCCTGTATAATATCTAATCACATTTGAACTTGAGAATCTCAGAGATGCTTCATGCATCCCAGATTTGCTCCTGTATAGTAATGTTGAATCACATTTGCATCCCAGATGCTCCGATGCTTCATGCATCAGAGATTCGCTCCTGTATAATAATTTCCAATCACATTTGCATGCTAGAAACTCAGAGATGCTACTGACATCCCAGATTTGCTCATGTATAATAATGTCCAATCACATTTGCACTTGAGAATCTCAGAGATGCTCCTTGCATTCCAGATTTGCTCCTGTATATTAATGTCGAATCACATTTGCATCCCAGAAACTCAGAGATGCTCCAATGCATCAGGCATCCCAGATTTGCTCCTGTACAATAATGTCCAATCACATTTTCACTTGAGAATCTCAGAGATGCTCCTGACATCCCAGACTTGCTCCTGTACATCCCAGATGTGCTACTGTATATTAATGTCCAATTACATTTGCACTTGAGAAACTCAGAGATGCTCCAGGCATCCCAGATTTGCTCCTGTATAATAATGTCCAATCACATTTTCACTTGAGAATCTCAGAGATGCTCCTGACATCCCAGACTTGCTCCTGTACATCCCAGATGTGCTACTGTATATTAATGTCCAATTACATTTGCACTTGAGAAACTCAGAGATACTCCTGACATCCCAGATTTGCTCCTGTATAATAATGTCAAGTTACATTTGTACTTGAGATTCTCAGAGATGCTTCATGCATCCCAGATTTGCTCCTGTATATTAATGTTGAATCACATTTGCATCCCAGAAACTCAGAGATGCTCCTGACATCCCAGATGTGCTCCTGTATAATAATGTCTAATCACATTTGAACTTGAGAATCTCAGAGATGCTTCATGCATCCCAGATTTGCTCCTGTATAATAATGTCCAATTACATTTACACTTGAGAATCTCAAAGATGCTCCTGACATCCCGGATGTGCTCCTGTATATTAATGTCCAATCACATTTGCACTTGATAATCTCAGAGATGCTCCTTGCATCCCAGATTTGCTCCTGTATAGTAATGTCCAATCACATTTGCATGCAAGAAACTCAGAGATGTCCCTGCCATCCCAGATTTGCTCCTGTATAATAATGTCCAGTCACATTTGCACTTGAGAATCTCAGAAATGCTTCATGCATCCCAGATTTTCTCCTGTATATTCTAGAAACTCAGAGATGCTCCTGACATCCCAGATTTGCTCTTGTATAATAATGTCCAATCACATTTGCACTTGAGAATCTCAGAGATGCTCCTGACATCCCGGATTTGCTCCTGTATATTAATGTCCAATCACATTTGCACTTGATAATCTCAGAGATGCTCCTTGCATCCCAGATTTGCTCCTGTATAGTAATGTCCAATCACATTTGCATGCAAGAAACTCAGAGATGTCCCTGCCATCCCAGAGTTGCTCCTGTATAATAATGTCCAGTCACATTTGCACTTGAGAATCTCAGAAATGCTTCATGCATCCCAGATTTTCTCCTGTATATTCTAGAAACTCAGAGATGCTCCTGACATCCCAGATTTGCTCTTGTATAATAATGTCCAATCACATTTGCACTTGCGAATCTCAGAGATGCTCCTGGCATCCCTGATTTGCTCCTTTATAATAATGTCCAATCTCATTTGCACTTGCAAATCTCAGAGATATTCCTGGAATCCCAGACAGATTTGCTCCTGTATATTAATGTACAATCAAATTTGAATTTGAGAATCTCAGAGATGCTCCTGGCATCCCAGATTTGCTCCTGCATATTAATGTCTAATCACATTTGCACTTGATAATCTCAGAGATGCTCCTGACATCCCAGACTTGCTCTTGTACATCCCAGATGTTCTCCTGTATATTAATGTCCAATTACATTTGCACTTGAGAAACTCAGAGATGCTCCTGACATCTCAGATTTGCTCCTGTATAATAATGTCCAATCACATTTGCACTTCAGAATCTCAGAGATGCTCCTGGCATCCCAGATTTGCTCCTGTATAATAATGTCCAATTATATTTGTACTTGAGAATCTCAGAGATGCTTCATGCATCCCAGATTTGGTCCTGTATATTAATGTTGAATCACATTTGCATCCCAGAAACTCAGAGATGCTCCTGACATCCCAGATTTGCTCCTGTATAATATCTAATCACATTTGAACTTGAGAATCTGTATAGTAATGTCCAATCACATTTGCATGCAAGAAACTCAGAGATGTCCCTGCCATCCCAGAGTTGCTCCTGTATAATAATGTCCAATCTCATTTGCACTTGCAAATCTCAGAGATATTCCTGGCATCCCAGACAGATTTGCTCCTGTATATTAATGTCCAATCAAATTTGAACTTGAGAATCTCAGAGATGCTCCTGGCATCCCAGATTTGCTCCTGTATATTAATGTCTAATCACATTTGCACTTGATAATCTCAGAGATGCTCCTGACATCCCAGACTTGCTCCTGTACATCCCAGATGTGCTACTGTATATTAATGTCCAATTACATTTGCACTTGAGAAACTCAGAGATGCTCCAGGCATCCCAGATTTGCTCCTGTATAATAATGTCCAATCACATTTTCACTTGAGAATCTCAGAGATGCTCCTGACATCCCAGACTTGCTCCTGTACATCCCAGATGTGCTACTGTATATTAATGTCCAATTACATTTGCACTTGAGAAACTCAGAGATACTCCTGACATCCCAGATTTGCTCCTGTATAATAATGTCAAGTTACATTTGTACTTGAGATTCTCAGAGATGCTTCATGCATCCCAGATTTGCTCCTGTATATTAATGTTGAATCACATTTGCATCCCAGAAACTCAGAGATGCTCCTGACATCCCAGATGTGCTCCTGTATAATAATGTCTAATCACATTTGAACTTGAGAATCTCAGAGATGCTTCATGCATCCCAGATTTGCTCCTGTATAATAATGTCCAATTACATTTACACTTGAGAATCTCAAAGATGCTTCATGCATCCCAGATTTGCTCCTGTATATTAATGTTGAATCACATTTGCATCCCAGAAACTCAGAGATGCTCCTGACATCCCGGATGTGCTCCTGTATATTAATGTCCAATCACATTTGCACTTGATAATCTCAGAGATGCTCCTTGCATCCCAGATTTGCTCCTGTATAGTAATGTCCAATCACATTTGCACTTGATAATCTCAGAGATGCTCCTTGCATCCCAGATTTGCTCCTGTATAATAATGTCCAATCACATTTGCACTTGATAATCTCAGAGATGCTCCTGACATCCCAGACTTGCTCTTGTACATCCCAGATGTTCTCCTGTATATTAATGGCCAATTACATTTGCACTTGAGAAACTCAGAGATGCTCCTGACATCTCAGATGTGCTCCAGTATAATAATGTCCAATCACATTTGCACTTCAGAATCTCAGAGATGCTCCTGGCATCCCAGATTTGCTTGTGTATAATAATGTCCAATTATATTTGTACTTGAGAATCTCAGAGATGCTTCATGCATCCCAGATTTGGTCCTGTATATTAATGTTGAATCACATTTGCATCCCAGAAACTCAGAGATGCTCCTGACATCCCAGATTTGCTCCTGTATAATATCTAATCACATTTGAACTTGAGAATCTCAGAGATGCTTCATGCATCCCAGATTTGCTCCTGTATAGTAATGTTGAATCACATTTGCATCCCAGATGCTCCGATGCTTCATGCATCGGAGATTCGCTCCTGTATAATAATTTCCAATCACATTTGCATGCTAGAAACTCAGAGATGCTACTGACATCCCAGATTTGCTCATGTATAATAATGTCCAATCACATTTGCACTTGAGAATCTCAGAGATGCTCCTTGCATTCCAGATTTGCTCCTGTATATTAATGTCGAATCACATTTGCATCCCAGAAACTCAGAGATGCTCCAATGCATCAGGCATCCCAGATTTGCTCCTCTACAATAATGTACAATCATATTTGCACTTGAGAAACTCTGAGATGCTCTTGACATCCTAGATTTGCTCCTGTATAATAATGTAAAATTTCATTTGCACTTGCGAATCTCAGAGATGCTCCTGGCATCCCAGATGTGCTCCTGTATAATAATGTCCAATCAAATTTGAACTTGAGAATCTCAGAGATGCTCCTGACATCCCAGATTTGCTCCTGTATAATAATGTCCAATTACATTTACACTTGAGAATCTCAAAGATGCTCCAGACATCCCAGATTTGCTCCTGTATAATAATGTCCAATCACATTTGCACTTCAGAATCTCAGCGAGGCTCCTGACATCCCAGATTTGCTCCTGTATATTAATGCCCAATCACATTGAACCTGAGAATCTCAGAGATGCTCCTGGTATCCCAGATTTGCTCCTGTATAATAATGCCCAATCACCTTTGCACTTGAGAAACTCTGAGATGCTCCTGACATCCCAGATTTGCTCCTGTATAATAATGTTGAATCTCATTTGCGCTTGAAAATCTCATAGATGTTCCTGACATCCCAGATTTGCTCATGTATAATAATGTCCAATCAATTTGGACTTGAGACTCTCAGAGATACTCCTGACATCCCAGATTTACAGCTGCATATTAATGTCCAATCACTTTGAACCTGAGAATCTCAGAGATGCTCCTGGCATCCCAGATTTGAGTCAGGTATAAGGTGGCAGGTGCAAATTTGAGATCTTCACAGGCATCTCAAGATTTGCTCCAATGCACATCTTATGTGAAATAGGCCCAAGTGATGTCCATCGGTAGGCACACAAAGAGTCCCCATACGACCATACATTATCTGAAGCATCATCTTTTGCTCTGTCATTTCTTCACACCACATGATGACCAATGATCAATGACCCTAAATTAAAATAATTTGACAGATTCAGACAGACTTAGAGATTGGGCGGTTACATAATGACTCCTACACTCAGGATGGTTAGTGGTGGGAGAGGCTTATTGCATAAAGGACTTTCTGTTCTGGTTCCAACTTTTAAAAAGGAGAGCCTGGTCTAGGATGTGGGGAAGGAGTGGTTTTCATTTAGGATATTCATTAAATATAGTGCGTTTCAAATGCTACTATAATACTATTGATCAGATATGTCCTAGTGTACTTGAGAGCTACCTTTAGACATATTGTAGAGTATATTTATGGGGCAACCATTAATTCGGGGAATTCATTCCCTCCCCTCAATCAAAAGCGCCACACCAGTTTGCCAGATTTGGACGAACTCTGCCTTTGACAAATGTCACACCACCATTATCCTTCACCCCTTTGCGATAGGTAAGTCAAGAATCAGGCTGGCTTGTAGAAAGGATATATATATATTTATTAATCAAAAGGCAAAATCAATATGGCACGCAACTTAACTCTGCGGCACAAAATCTTTCCTTCCGACAAACTTTAAATACAAACAAGTTAAACACCAATCACTTTTGGTAATACAAATTCACAAAATATCTAAGACACAACAGCATTTACATTTTTCGTTCTTACTTTCTGGTCTCCCCTGTTAACATGTAGAGAAGCACAGGTCTAATAAACACTTCAAATGAGTAGGTCGTTCACAAGACTCCTAATGTAAAGAATTATGCAGCCCACTGTACATGACAGGACAATTTTTTCTTTACCATATACCAACTTGTTTGTGATCTCACTTAAACAAAATGTAACATTTTGCTATTGGGCAAAAGAAATTACATGGACAGCGCCATTCATCTCTGACATCCCAGTGCGCTTTCTATGTTCTAACAACAACAAACATGTTATAACAGACTCTTCTCAATAATTAAACCTTTTTTTTCCCCACTATACAGTGAAAACCTCCCATTCAATTTGGAGTTCCTTTCTCACTCTCAGTATAGGGTCTGCTTTTAAAATCGGCTATTTCACTTTGTTTCACCATGAGGACACTTTTATGCCCGGCGCAAACCAAAGCCTCTGCTTTTATGTAGAGTTCAGGGAGTGTTGCACAATTCGGAAATTTCATTTTTAACTGCACCCTTCCCTTTAGGGGATTTTTGGGGTTGGCAAAAGGGTAATAGGTGATCCCCAATTACTTTATCATTATCAGGGCTGGGAGAAGGATCGGAAATGTCAAATTTCCCCGAACCCGCACCCACGTTCTTTGAATATGTGGGAATTAATTAGCTTAATAATTAATAAAAACACACTAAGGATCTATTCTTGGATACCCGCTCCCTGAATATCTATATAGGTTAAGACATGTATTCAAATAGAACCAAACCAACACTTTGTTCTGTTGGACAGTTTTACTCTCTTTGAATTTCTCTGGGTTCTGTGCCCAGCAAAAGTTATCAGGCACCCTGGGTCATCTCATGGGAAGCATAGGGATCTGGTAAGATTGCCACTGCAGGCTCAGTTATGGATGGCCTCCAGCATCAATCCCTCTGTTTCCCTCTCCTGGTTACCTCCTGATTTTGGTCCACCTTTTTCCCCTCGTCTCATCCACCTCCTTCTGTCTCCCTTTCAATATTTGTTCTGTTTTTCCACTTTGTGTCTACTTTTAAAAACTCCTAATTTTATACTGTGAAAGATCACTTGACCACTAACATGAATTCAGGTACCCAGCCCTGGACTAAGGATAACAACCTCCTAAAAGAACTGGGGTACAGAAAACTGATAATGGGAGGCGTATGCCAAGGAGTAACATTTTACAGGACGAATGCTCTGTGGAAGTTATTCATCCTGACACACCCATCCCACCTGTTTCATCTACACCTTAAAGGAACTGATTTGAGTGTATGAGAGTGATGGAATGTATTGATTGACTACTCCACAGTTTTGATGTTTATTGTACTCCAGCTCAGAAAAATGTATGCAGGCGTTATTGTGGGATGGCTACACTAGTGAGAGCTGACCATCGAAATCCTTTCTACAAATGGTCAGGGTCAAAATGATAAATGCAAGAGATATCCTGTTGGTTAATTTCTACAACAGTCCAAACCCCCAATATGCAGATAGTTGCTTATCGAAATTGATCATGATCATTGATGTTTTGCTAAAGAAGGTGGAAATGCATTATGTGTTTTTAATTATAGGTGGGGAGTTTAATGTTAAAATGGGTGAGGGTCCTGTTTGAGCACTCTTTGATGAGTCAGAAGACAACCTGGCAGGGATTCCAAAGCCAACTACGTTAGATACCCGAATTTGATGGGAGTAGCTAACACTGCTGTTGAGTTTGTACGATTGGGGTATGCGAACAGTGAATGGCTGTTTTTCCAAGGATATAACTGGTAAGGCCACTTTCTGTACAGCCCAAAGTAGCTCATCCATTGATTATTTCTGTCTCCCAATGAAATTTTGGGAAAGAGTTTTGGATTTCCAGGTCGCTGTGATATAATTAGTGGCCATAATCTGGTTCTGCTAGATCTTACAAAATGTGGGACAAAACTCCAGTTATGCACCTCATTTGTCCAAAGCGTCTCTTGACAATAGCAAAAGAAGGTTGATGTGGCAATTGGTTGATCTGGGGGAAATAAGCTCTCATCGACAATTGATTGACACTCTATTGGAAAGGCGGGTTGATTAATGGTAATTTGGCCAACTTCACTATATTGATGGCCAGCATATCGAATTCATTTAACATTGTATGTCGCAGGAGAAAAAAGATGGCTTGCCAAGGGTGGTTTAACCAAAAGCTTAAAAAGCGCTATTAGCAATGTTAACAAATCCTTTTACCTCTAGACATGTCCCAGATCATGCATGGTTGGACCACCTTACCAGCCTTTATAGTACTGGACCAGCATGATCAGTGCCCAAAGTACTTTTATTGCCAGATGCCCCAGGGGCCCATTCTGGGCGAGGAGATGTAATGGGCATGGAATTAGAATTCTCAGTGGATGAAGTAATTGTGGCAATAAAAGGCCAACATTATTATAGGTCTTCAGGAACAGACAGCATACCGATAGATCTATTTTCTGCAGAAATAGATCTGTTAGTGCTCATTTTGACAATCGGTTTGAATGCATTTGCCGCCAGGGGTGTGATAAATTCCTCTAGGTTCTTAGCAATAATCCAACCAACATATAAGAAGGGTCCAAGGGATAAAACAGGCTCATATAGACCGATTTAATTTTTGGACTCCCTTTTTAAAAACTTTGTATGTGTCCTCTTGGCTAGGATGGAAAGTCGGGTAGCATTAAATATATTTCATCCCCTGTACAGCTGGGATTTACATAAGGTTTGGGTACCTGTGAGCAATCTCTCAATTTATACCTGGTAGTGCCCCACTCTCTGTATTTGAAAAAGGAGCCAATTTATCTGGCCTTCATGGACCTGAGCACTGCCTTTGATATGGTAAATTGAACTAAATTATGGCAGGGGCTCAGGCCCATGAATTGCCCAGTGGAAATTGTTAACCTTTTAATGAAGCTCCATCAAACCACACAACCTTTTGTAGGAAGCAGGAGTTATTGCCAGTGGAGACTGGAGTGCGCCAGGCATGAGTCCTGGTGCCTCAACTTTTTAGTCTGTACATAAACGGCGTGTTTGATTTTTTTTTTTGTTGAGCTCTACCCAGGATGTACCAAGATTGGGGAACAGAGTACTGCCAATTCTGGTACATGCGGACAACAATGTATTGATTGCGAGCATGCCACGAGCACTTTAGAAACTCATTACCGATTATACTGATTTTAAGGATGGGCTTGATCTTAAGTTAAATGCCCAAAAATCAGCGGTTATGTCATGGTCTAAAGGAAGACAAGCACCTAAATGTTGTCTTTTGTGTAGCAACGGTATTATCATACCAATAGTGAGAGAAGTCCAATAGCTGGGGGTAGGCTTTGTGCCAAACTTTTCACCCGACGCGCATAACAGAAAGCAATCTCTGAGGTTAAGGCAAGCCTTAGGGGGGGCTTTGTTTCATGTCAATTTTCAAGGAAAAACCTACAGATCTAATCTTAAGAGTACATCATAGCAAAGCGGCCTCAGTCGCCTGCTACGAGAGGGCGTTGTGGTGGTATAAGGACACACATTTGATACAGGTGATAGAAAATGATTTTGTAAAAATGAATTTTGGGACTTCCTTGCTCCGCCTCTGATTACGGAGTACACTTGGAATTGTGTTGTGCCTTTAGCAATTACATTTTGTCAACACAACCCCTATACCACTGGCTACACCTTGGAGAAATGATGAAGTTATTTTGACGCATGACCTAATCAGGTTCTTAGTTTTAAAAGATGTCAATGTCATCATACCATGGTTAAAATGTATAAACGCAAAGCTCATGGAAGTTGATGCTGACTCATATTTTATTGCACCAGACACTGTAACAACCCTTGCTTCTATGACATTAAAAACTAGATCTTCATACTATATGCAGTAGAAAAGTGAACTGTATGAGTTATCAAAACCATTTAATAGTAGACATGTGATTATTACAGCACCAAGTGTATGGAAATATCTGCTATGGGCTGGTTATGCCACCCAGAGAATTCTGCTCACCAGGACACGTTTCAACTGCCTCCTTCTAATAGACATTACAGCATCATGGAAGGGTACTAGCGATAGTGCAAACCAGGCATGTTTAAGATGTAGTGTGCCATCTGAGGATTTGGCCCACTTCTTGTTGTTCTGTCCGGCGTACCATGATATAAAATGTGGACCTATAAAGCCATTATTGCATAAAGCACAGTATACCCAGTTCCGTCCAGCAATACTTTGTCATTTGTGGGAATATACGCCTAGAGTGTGATGGGCACTTCTATTGCACTTGAGACAGGAATTGTACAAAAGAAAAATATTAATGAATTCTGAAAACTTAATTTGCATGATATTCCTATAATATTATGATTATATTATCTATTTCTTATATGTTTTTGGGTCACCCGAGAGAAGGATCTCCTTGCTTTTTAACTGTTTCATTTTAGTGATTGGTATATACATTGTGTATGTTTTTATGGACATGTTTACACTTTACGAAATACACTTTACCGATGATGATGATTAGGCGTTTATATCTTTATATTTTGATATACTTATATCCTTCATTGTGCCAACAAATTCATTTTAATAAAGCTTCTATGGACTCAATGATTAGGAAATGTACTAACATCACTTTACGTTTGTAACTCATGAAATTATGATGTAAGCTGCTCTTTCCACCTTCATATGTATTTTGCTGTTAGATGGAACTGTTCGGATGTCATTTTCTATGGCATGTATGGGATTCTATTGAGGGTTTTTTTCTCTTTTCTGTATCTGTTTGATATTGTGAAAGGTTTGAAATTCAAGCCATATCACAATTAAATACATAGAATACAAAAATTAAAAAAATATTTAAAGGTAGTGCCAGGTATTCACCAGAATTTTGCACAATAACAGGCAGCTTGACTACATACAACAAAATTAACCTTCCTGCATTAATCTCACTCTTTCTAACAAATATGAAGTCATTTCCATGATCAATACTGTATATATATCTGAAGTTCTGAATAACGCCAGGCATTTTAGTTCCACTTGTCGATTTGTATATCAAAATCATTGACTTCACAAAAACATCTCCAAATTATACATAAAGTCATATTTACATTGAATCAAAAATCTTTACGCGATGACACAAGCAACTTATAGAATCAGAGAATTTGGGGACATATTTTTCATGTAGATCCGATGATGTGGGCTGTTTCCATCTGTGTACAGTTTGAAAGAGGCTGGCAATAACTTGCATTAGAAGCCTGGAGGTTTTGGTTTAGGGAAACTGTGTTATCGATTCAGAATGCACAGAATTTAAGTTCCCTCACCCAACCTGGAGAAATGGTTTTAGGTTTTTATTGCATAGGTACACATGTACCTTCCCTCACACCTGATTACTGTTCAGTTTAAAGAATCAGTGGTATATGGCATATAGATTCCCATAATTTCTCATTTCCCATTCCTGATTAAATAGATATGGCCTTCACAGAACACACATTATCAAGGAAAATCATCATTAGACTCATTTATGGTCCCCCACATATCACAGTCTAATGTAAACTATTTCTGTGAAAATACTTTGGGCACCATTTAATGAGCTTAAGATTGTTAAAGCACAGCGTGCCGAATGCACTAAGTGATGTCTGTATTAATGCGCACACAACTCAGAAAGGTATTTTAAGTTGGATTGAATTGACATCTCACTTAATGTTGCATGCAGAGAGAGTTCACTATTTATTTTTCATTTGTATCAAAGTATTTATTTAACACCTTCCCAAACCACCCCTTTCCAGGACTACCAGGAAAACAGTTATAGGGTGCACACATAATTTCTTTTGGGGAAATCTCATACTCACTTCTTTTAGTCTTTAGAGGCATTGAACTAGGAGAAACCCTCATGTGTTCCCACGGAAGCCTCAGTCAGTATCATGTTCCCTTCTGCAGCTTCCCTTGTGGACAGGAATCATCCCCTGGAACAGAAACCTTCCCTCTGCAGTCCCTAAATTGTTCTCTCTCTTTAATCCATCCAAGAGGAACAGGTGGTGTTCTATTCTGCAACCCTTCCCAGTGTCAGAATCCCCTCATCTGTGCTCACACTATTTTAATGTCTCCAAAATGCCCATGCTATGTCATTATTATGTCACACTATGTGATTGACCAAGTTCTGCATTGGCCTACCTCAGAGTTAGACATTCCTGTTGAATGAACACCCCTAATCTTCATCGGATGATTATATGCATATTTACGATCCGAAAACAGTGGGGCCCAAAACTACTCCTGAACAGTTTACAGTCTAAACAATTTTTAATTTATAATATAGGGTGGCAACATGCAAACTCAATCATATCAACATTACTGGAATATGTGTTTGCAGACATACGCTTGGATATGCAATAGTGCTATTTGCCATATTGCTTCATAAAGTTACACTTTTTTATCGAAAGGTCAAAAAGAATACGAGACTCTTAGCTTCACAACACACACTTTGGTTGTTTTCCTAGTCACATGGCTACACAATTAAGAGCATAATTAGTTTCTCAATATAAAAGATTAGATTTGAATCTTATCTTGCATTTCAACTGTGGACTATTTCTTTTGCTTCTGCACATGACTCATGTACACAAAACTATCTAAGGGGTTCAGGGAGTGATTGATTTGAAATGGCTTTTTGTTTTCACTGCATTAACTTCCAAATGGCCAGTTTTATTGTCAGTCCTTGACAGGGTTCTTAATTCGACCATCTTTTAACTCCTGATGTTAATCCCTTCGAAGCCAACACATCCTATTTCCCTGCTATGTTAGAGTATTTTTCCAACATTTGCCTCTGGAAGACTCTGAAAGTTTGGAGGGGTAGCTGGCTCCAAGTTGAAATCCAAGACCACTAGAAATCAACACAATATCATTCTGATTTAAACTCCAATGTTAGTCAAACCAAAACGAAAGAATAATAGCTTTTTCAACATATTTCCACTTTAGGATATCATTCCCGACCTCTATATTATTATAAGCTGTATACAATTATCTGACAGTTGTTGGTGAAATAAAATATTACATTAAAAGACTCTGAATGAACAATGCTACATTTCTTTCACTCAATGTACAGTAGGAAAACAGCATGACCCCACCATTCTGAACACTTTACAACCTCATTGTGATAATCAGGACAGTAGCCGAGGTGGATGCTAATAGACCTTTATTAAACAGGGGTTAAATGTTCTGTGTTAACCACGATGGTTGGGTTCCCGGTAGTCCCACAGTTACTTCACGGTGGGAAAAGAACCAGGACTTGCTCTCCTTGTGAAGTGTTTCCTAAACGCTCGGACCCGGATAGGCCCACCAGTTGCTTTCACTCTCCTCTCCTTCTCCCTGCAAAAAGCAACAACACTGCCATTAGGCCCGTCCCCTTTATACCCGGTGCAAGGAAGCAAAAAGGGCCAATCAGGGACACACCCCTCCCCCTCCGATTGGTAGAGCCTCTAGGAGCCCTCCCTCTAGAAATAGAGCTGCCCTCTCCCTTCCTCCTCCCTTCCTTAGGTTGACTGGTCCCAGCTCTCCCTCCACACCTCCAGCCCCTCCCTGGCTGCTACTGCACCTGAGCAGTGCCTGATGCATGTCCTCCCCATAGGCCCCGCCCCCCTGACATGGCGCTCCACAGGATGCCTGTCCTGTGTGAGATCCAGCGTTTGTAGCCTCGTCAGGTAAGGAGGGGGTTCTGTTTGCTATACACTTGCCCTCGCTCTCCCACATGTAATACCTTCCTCTGACGCTGAGCGGTCGGCCTGAGCCTGGCTCACCAAGCTCCGCCACCGCTCAACGTCGGAGGTTGCAGAGACAGGCTGTGTCCCGCTACTGCGGCGTGTCGTTGGGCTGCTCTGCCGCAGCACGAGTGTCCCGGGCCCCTGTGAGAGGGCCCGGCGCTGCTGCAGCACAGGCGGCCCCTTCGCGGAACGCCGGCGAGGCATCCCTGTTGTCAGAGGCTCCTCTCTGGCACTCCCTTTCAGTGCGGCCGCAGCGGCGCCTCCCCCGTGTTCCGCGATTGTGCTGACTGAGGCACAGCCGCCGTCCGCGGCGGCGTCTCCGCCCGCTGTGCTCCGTGACAGCGCCGACTGAGGCACAGCAGGCCTGGTTCGGCTCCCTCGGGGTACTCGCTCCTCCTCTCCTCACACTCATACAACTAGTCTTCTCTCCAGTGGCATAACAGAAAATGTGGGACCCCCATGGAAGACATCCTGAGTCCCCCCCAAGCTTCTCAAAAAAGCATGAGCTGCATCACACCCCAAGCTGACCTTGACCAGTGCGCATGTGCAATGCCCATGATGATCATGCTACTGCAAGGGCAGACCCTGCATTAGGTTAAAGATGTAAGTATGTTTTTTAATTGAACCTTAAAATCTTTTACCTATCCTAGGAGCAATGGGGTGATGCGTGCCACCTGGCGCCCAAGTGTACCATCCACCTATGTGTGTGGCCATTAATATTACAGTAATGATGCCAAAAGAAAACATGTTCATGCTGGCTATGCCAATATATGCCAGTAATCATGTGAGCACATACTCCTGTTGACGTTGCCCTTAATGCCAGTACACATCTCCTGCCACAGGAAGAAAAGATGTTATTGCTGGCTGAACAAAGGATTCCCCCCCCATGATGTAAAACCACTGTTCATGTTGACAAAGCTCTTACCTCAGCACAAAAAGCCATGCCTCAGTGGGAAAACAATGTCCTTGCTGGATGCATAAATACTCCTCCCCACCATGTTAGAACAATCATCATGTTGACTTTGCTATTAATTCAGTAGGAATTACCACGGTGAGGAAACATACAACTAAATAAACTACACATTTCCGGGCTAGCTGCACAAATGCCCCTCCTGCCCTCAATGTAATAATTCACATCTTCTGAGCCAGGACTCACACTTAATGCAATTAAAAGTCCATGCCATAGTAACACAATTCCCAGATTGCCTGCCCCACTTAAACACCCCAGCCATCCTCCACATAATAAAATCACGAAGTTGGCTTTACCAAAAAATGCCATACTATGTCACTAATTGTAAGAACATGTCAATGCTTTAATGACCCCTGTACCCCAGCCTTTCATGTACACATTCATACCCAGCATTCACCACCAAGTCACTCACCCATACAACTTCTCTCACACACACACTTGCATGAAAAACCGCTTTTTATTTAGGGAAGTCTTCAGGGGAGTTGCATGCCGAGCCCTGTGAAATGAATACATGAAGCAGTTCAGTTTAATTCTCTCACAGCTCCTCTGCGTGGCTTTGCCAGATCATTCGCCCCCCTGTACCCGTTTACTGACATTCCTCCTCGATTTCTCCTTCTCCCAATCTCACTATGCTTCTCTATCAGTATCTCTCGTTTTCCCTCGCTGCCTCTCTACCACTCTCTTTGTCACTCTTGCTATGTCTTTCAATCTATCTGGGGTGCACTGGCCATTATTCAGGTGGGCATTCGCCTGATGGGTCAGCACAAGCAAAGGCCCAGGGCTGCATCCCTGTGTGTGGTGTGAAGAATCCTACGGATCCCCTACTAAAACTCTGCCTTAAGTCTCCTCCCAGGTGGCCAGGAAAAGGCAGAAACTTCCTGATCTTGACCTTTCGGATGGTGTACTGAGGGAGGATCACCTGGGAGGAGATAGGGCCAGGGTGGTGAGGAGATCCTGTTGGATGAGACGCTGCATTTGTCCTCTGAAAGGAAGTACCTTGCTAGGTTGCCAAAACAGGTAATGGCATATTGTCATTTTAATGCTCGTGACCCACATATAAGATCTGTGACCTGGGGTACAAGTTCTGTTAAATCTGAGCGAACCTTATTAAAAGAAAATTCTTTCAAAGTATCTCAGAATAAACACCCTCCTTACTCCCAAAGGTATAATGTTAAAATGATCTAGAGAAAATGCCTTAAACCCAATATCTTCCTCTGTAATAACCAATTCTGACAGTGCATAATTTAATGAGTTTAAAGGAAGTAAACCTATCCTTAAAATGAACTCAATTGTTAAAATAACTAACTTTACTGAAGGGGATTACAAGTGCCATAACCCCAGAAGTACTGAGACGAGGAAGTGGGCTGAAGAGGCATGCTGTTGCTGTAGTCAGGCAACCAAGCCTAACAGCCCACCCAAAGGAACCTGCGAGACATAAAAACTCCCCTCAGGTGCAGGTAAAAGGAAGTAGTGGAAGAAGATGGAACTGTGACTGGAATGTGAGGTGTAGCAGTAGCAGCAGAAGGAAGAAGACACAAGGCTGGATAATTAAGCAGAAGGGGTAGAACCAGAACAGGGTCCTGTTTCCCCTAATTCTGAAGTGCAGAGGCTGCGCAGTGGCAGATGTGCAGGAGAGCTGTCTTACTCTATGTGAGCCTAATTGCCGTGGTTGCTGAGCTGGGGATGTGCAGAAGACCGAGGCAAGAAGCAATTATCGAGCCGTGAGTCTCGAGACCCACAGGAGCTCCCAAAACGTGTGACTGGACCGGAGACACCTTTTCAGGAGAAGGGTGTGGATCCCCAGCAGGCCAGAAGCAGTAGAAGTTGGGGCCGAAGTCAGAAGGCAGTACAACATGCAAAGCTAGTGTCTAAGACGCAGGTGAGTGAAGCATGGCATTCTAACACATTGTGCAAGCATTGCTGACAACAGTATCCAGCTCCCTGTTAATTCACATAAGACTTTAAGCGAGTAGAAGTTGTTTGTTGCTTTTAATATACCATGAACCATATACCATGAGCAATGGAAATGTAGCAGATCTTTTACTCACGAAAGAAGCTAACGACATCAAAGAGTGGTCGCGTGTGCCTAATTCGGACTTTCAAAGAGAGACTGAATTCTGTTCTTTATCCTAACACGACATACCTCTCATTTATAGACGTTAAAGTGTATAATCATTGAAGAAGAAAACAAGCAGTACCCAAGCCAAGAGTTTCCACGTATTTACACTGAAACCAACCTTTCCCAAGAGTTAAGAAACCATCTAACTGTACCGTGAAGTTGATAACAGTGTATTGTCCCAAGATACAAGTGTGCACGTATTACCTGACGTTAAGAGAGTGGCACCAAGGCTTCTGGGTAATTATATGGGCTGATAACTGTTAGAAAGGTGCAGATAAAGTTGGGGAAGGGAAACTGGCTGCTTGTAGAGGCTATTTTGAAGTTGACGCAACCTGCAGTGCCAGAGACTGTGGAGGACAGAGAGAGACGAGTCTCAAAAGCAACACCAGGTTATTATTGTGGCAGACAGACAAAAGAGGCAAAGAAAAGAGGCTGCCTCTAATGAAGAGAGTTATTCAGAGGAAGAGTGCCTTGTCTATTTAAAGTTGCTGAAACATTTTAAGGTACATCTTGTCGAAGCCTGTCTAAAAATCCAAAGTACTGAAGCTGTGGTAGTCTATGGTTGTCAGCGGATGCAAAATTGTAGTAGTGCAACAAAGACAAGTACTTTGAGACAAAGGGAACTGATTTCACAGTGAAAGAAGTAGAAGTACAGTTGTTAAAGTAAAAGTAACAGCATTAAGAAGTCATTCTGACGAATAAACTATTGTGAAGCCGAACACTGTAGCCGAAGTAAGACTAACTGTTAACGAGAGCTGTGTATCACTGATGAATATCACATTTCTTTTTATCTGTGGCAAGTCTTCTTGAGGAAGGTGACAAAGCATTGTGGCTGGGATTACCAGCGGTGCTATTTAGAGAAAGAGGAAAGTGGATATTTCACCAAGAAAAGAGAATTGCTAGTGGAACTTTGGTTAACAAACCTTTTCATTGACTTTACACTATCAAGAACTGATTTGAGACATGCATTCCTTTGACTGAACACCAACAGATCTGACTTCAAATCCTGGAGAAGGGAAATCACCCAAGACATTATTCAGAGACTGCGAATGTTGTTCATGTGATGTTATATTGCCCCATATTTTCTTTGTGTATTTGTTGCTTAGTGTGAGGGCCAGTTATCCTGTGTTAGAGTGTTTCCACTTAGCTTTGGTCAGCCAGGTAAATCCACAGCAGAGCAGTGATAATGAGGCCTTTTTTAATACATTTGTTTAAAGGGATAGTCCAGTAAAAAAAAATGTATTTAAAAAATAGATAGGCAATATAAAAAAAATAATACTAGCACTATTTTTTTTTAAACTTCCTATGGAAAATTTTGAGCTATTCAAGCTCAAAATTTGCAAAAGCAAGCACATGGGCGCATCCATTTTTTTAAATGGATGCCCGCCTGTGCTGGCTTTTGCAGCACTAATGAAGGCAAAGCCAGCCAGCTGTAGTAAACAAAAGCTACCGCTGGGTGGCATTTCCTTCATTGGAGCCGGGACTCGGAGGACGCGGACTGGAGACCAGAGCAGGAAAGCTGCAGCTGAATCTCGGTAAGTGCTATTTATTTTTTTTTAAAAATAAGCACTAGCTGCGTTTTTTTTTCTAAGTTTTCCGGGCTGGAGGACCGCAGCTTTAAAAACGTATTTGAAAACGCTGCGGTTTTTCTTTCCAAGTTTCTCAGGCTCCTCCGGCTCGGAGGAGCCTGAGAAACTCGGAAAGAAAAAACACAGCGTTTTCAAACACAACCGCCCCAGGGGAGCACCGGAGACCCAAAGTGAAAGCCAAGGCAGGCAGAAACACAACACGGTTGTGTTTACATGCCGCGGTGTTTCTGCCTACAGCTGATTTCCCCTTTGGGGCTCTCGGGCTCCCCACGGGGGGCCCGAGAGCCCCAAATGGGAAATGCTAAATGCTGCAGTGTTTCTGCCTAAATCTGCCTTCCCATTTGGGGCTCTCGGCCCCCCATGGGGAGCCCGAGAGCCCCGAATGGGAAAGCAGATTTAGGCAGAAACACAACCGTGTTGTGTTTCTGCCGGCCTTGGCTTTCACTTTGGGTCTCCGGTGCTCCCCTAGGGGAGCACCGGAGACCCAAAGTGATAGCCACAGCAGGCATAAACACAACGCAGTTGTGTTTGAAAACGCTGCGGTTTTTCTTTCCGAGTTTCTCAGGCTCCTCCGGGCCGGAGGAGCCTGAGAAACCTGGAAAGAAAAACCGCAGCGTTTTCAAACACAACGTTGTATTTATGTTTGCGGTAGCTTAAAAAGCGACCACAAACATAAATACAACGTTTTTAAAGCTGCGGTTTTATTTCTAAGTTTTCCGGGCTCCTCCAGCCCGGAAAACCTAGAAATAAAACCGCAGCTAGTGCTTATTTCTTTTTAAAAATAAATAGCACTTACCGAGATTCAGCTGCAGCTTTCCTGCTCTGGTCTCCGGTCCCCGTCCTCCGCGCACAGCACCATTGAAGGAAAAGCCACCCAGCGGTAGCTTTTGTTTACTACAGCTGGCTGGCTTTTCCTTCATTAGTGCCGCAAAAGCCAGCACAGGCGGGCATCCATTTCACAAAATGGATGCGCCCATGTGCTTGCTTTTGCGAATTTTGAGCTTGAAACAGAGACAATGCCATTAGAAAGCACACATTAGCGTAACTAAAGGATTTTTGAGAGCGACTCCCCTCTGCATTATTGGGGTAAACACTACTCATCTGCATCTACATGGTCTATGTTCCCATGCAGGACAGATAGAACACATCATTAGATGCTGTGTTTGGATCCATGTTTATACTGTGGAATTATGTGGGCAAATCCAGGAATGGACACATAATTTATTTTCTGATGTTGAGAAAATGTGTCACGTTAAAATTGCAAATGTTAAGAAAAGTGCAGCAACAACATCAATCCATGTACAGCTTACACTGCCAGGGTAGCAGAGCGCACAACAGTCTTATTTTGTGGCAGTGGCCATGAGTGCATAAACATTTAAAATTTAGTGTGTGGCGAGGAATAGTTGAAAAAGATTTCAACAGGCTGGAGTCCCTTTCTGCCTGGGCTGCTGTTGGCCTCCCAGTCCTCCCTTATGCTCTGTCCCAGTCTCACTCTAGCTGTCCCTCTCTGTTGACTGTCTGCCTGCCTCTCTGTCTCAATTCTCTTGATCTCACTCCCTCCCTCCCTCTTTCTATTTCTCACAGACACTGTTACTTGACTTGCTGCATCTCACCCTATTTCTCCCTCCTTATGTCAGTGTCCGAGTTTCTCCTGGCCTCAACTCTCTCTTTGCATTCCCAGTGCGTCTTGCTTTCTCTCTCTCTCTCACTGTGTTTCTCTTGAATTTGATGCGCTTGATATATTTGTTCAGCGCTCTCAGGTCCATGATGGGTCGTCTTTGACCATTCTTCTTTTTGATGAGGAAGAAACACGAGTAAAACCCTTCCCCCTTAGCGAGTAAGGTACTGGCTCTGTTGCTGCTTTGTGCAGCAGTTTCTGGATTTCGGACATGACTTGCTTTAACATATGCACCTTGCGCAGAGTCAGGGGCAAGGAAGGGGGCTGGTCTAGAAATTCTATCGTGTGTCCCTCGCAGACCACCTGTAACACCCATTTGTCGGATGTTATTGACTGCCAGCATTGAAAGAACTGGCTCACCCTTCCACCCACCGGGGTGTGAAGTTGAGGGGGAGGAGCTGAACTGACAGTTTTGTTAGCTCTGCGACTTCCCTTGAGCATAGCCCCGCCTCCCTATCTGGCCGTACTTGTTGGAAGACTTGTACTTGGTGTCCTGGTATGAATTACCTTGCAACTTCTGACCATAGGAAGGACGGTTAAAATCTCTGTACTTCGAGGATGAACCTCGAAAAGGAGGAAAAGACCGTCGATCCTTGTCTTTATATTGCAAAGAGCTGATGGCACGTGTCGTGTCCGTGTCCGTTTTGATTCCTTTGAGATGGTCATCAATCTTTTTCCCGATGAGTTTTTGACCATTGAAGGGCATGTCCAATATCTGAGCTTGGACCTCAGGCCTGAAATTGGTAGCCTTCATCCAGGCCTGTCTTCTCAGCACTGTGCTGTGGGCCATCTGCCTGACTCCGCCACATCGACTGCTCCATCAGTCATGTGATCCCAAGCTGCTTCCCCATCGGCGATAATCGACCTGGCTCTTCCTGGAGTTCTACAGGTAGCTGTTTGGCCAGCTTGGACATGCAGAGCCAAAGCTTGCGGTCAAATCTCGCCGTCATAGCCAGCGCGTTGCCCGCTCTAATGGTAAATGATGCTGATGCGGATACTTTCCTGCCCGTAGCCTGTAGTTTGCAACCATCCTTGTCTGGTGGGGGTTAGATATGATGCTGGATTGGTCAACTTTCTCCTAGCTGCTACTGTGATGACTGAGTCCGGTTTTGTATGACCTCGTAGACAAAGCGGTGCAGACTCAGGAGCCTTGTATTTTTTCTCAGGCCTGGAAACTAGAGCCGGAGTGGATAAGGGTGTAGCCAATATCTTGTATCTGGACTCCCAAATGGTGTTGAGGAGAGGAATGGTAGTAGCAGTTCACCTACGTTTGTCCCTGTGCTCATAAAGCAGTGACTTTTTCTCCTCCGATGTGACCTGTAACTGGAACAATTCTGCGGCTTTGCCGATGATAGTATGAAAAGAGACTAGATCATCCGACAGTGAAGAGCCACCCGGAGAATCTTTCTTTCTGGGCTTTTCAACAATGTAATCGTCCCATTCGCTAGTATCAGACTCCTGCGTGATCTCACCTTCTTCCGCTTCAGAAAATTCTCTGAAAGGATCTTCCTGCCAGTCCGAGACCGAAACAGAGGATGGTACAATCGTTGGATCTCTAGCTGGAGATCTTGTCCTGTGTGACGATGCTGGAGAAGGGACCCTTGTCGGTGAAGCACTGAGTGTCCTGCTCCTAGACCTGCGTGGTGGCTCAGGTGAACACACTCTTTTCTGTGGCCTACTCCTGAAAGGCGAATGTCTTGGCGTGCTTTGTCGAGGTGAAAAATCCCTCTGCGGGAGGTTTGGCTCCCTCGGTACAGCTGACTTGCTTTTTTCATGTTGACGTCTGTTGAACTCCTCAATGATCCTTGATATTGATAACATGAACAAAGGATCCTAAGGTTCAGCAGGCACCTCTGTAGTAGGTTGCCAAGGAGGGCTGTGTTCCTTAGGTGTAAGACAATGCTGTTCATCAACAAACTCAGTATCTGAAAACTCCTCCTGCAGGATGACGTCAGGTAGCTCTGGCATTTCTCCTAAGGGAGATAATTGTGTTCCCTGCGGTTCAAGAGCTTCTACAAAATGAGGAGGCGCTTCTATAGACTCAGGAAGACTGTCTTCATTGGATGGTGTAACAGTGGCGTCAATGAGGGGCGTTTTGGGCCCTAATTCTTCTGTCGGTAAAGAAGCTTGCGGTGCCTTCAACAGAGCTGTGGTCGAAGATTTCCTTGACGACGGCCTCGTCGACGGCGGTTCCATGGACGAAGATTTCATGGACGGTAGCTTGCCTTTATCCGTGGACGAGTGCGTGGATGAAGATTTCGTGGATGGTAGCTTGCCCTTACCCGTCAACGAGTGCTTCGTGGATGAATTTCTCGTGGACGAGTGCTTCGTGGACAAATGATGAGCTTCCTTTGTCGACGATTGCTTCGTGGATGATAAACTCGCCGACGAGGACTTAGCCGTGGACGATGCGGTTTGTCGCGCGGCGTTCACCGATGAGGGTTTCATTGATGGCTTGGTGGACGACGGGCCTCTATCTTTACTGCTGCTCGGAGACGGCTTCTCCGTGGGCGACTGCCCCCCCCCCCAGTTTTTTGCAAACTCCTCCTTACCTTTGGAGGATGTTTTTGCTGTAGAATGCTTCATTTTATAGCTTGTAGAGTCCAGGAGAGGTAGGAAAGGTATAATTTCCAGCTTCCTCTTACTCTTGGGAGAGGAACTCCTATCCACTGAAGAGGCCCTTCTTTTAGAAGTTTGCCTCTCAGACGATTCGCTGGAGTGAACAGGGGCTGTCTTCACAGATTCCTCATCAGAAGAAAGTCCCTTGGCTCCCGAATGCAGAAGAAGTCTTCTATGTCTGTCTTTTAGGGTCTTAGTTGAAAAAGACTTGCAAATGTGACATTTCTGGATGTCATGAGGATATAGACAGTATATACAGTGATCATGGGGGTCTTTCATGTAAACCACCTTTCTCCTGCACCTCGTGCATTCCCTGAATAGGGAAGGCTTCTTGGTAGCCTGAAGTTCAGCCAGCTGAAGAGAAAGTTCACTCGACGAATTCTGGATCAAAATAAAGTTTTTTGAAACCCCAAAAACCAGTGGAGATAGCCCTATAGCCAGGGGAATGTGGTAGAGTATATTAAACATATATAAACTACTGTGAAAATAGAAGAAAAATCGAAAAAGCTCAGAGAGCTTGAGGATTCCCTGTGTCAATTAGACTGCAGTGAAAAATCTGAAGATGGCTGCCGGGGCGGAGCTTAAGCCCTGCCACCTCATTGTTTGGGATCATAAAGGACCAAAGTGAGGTGGAGGGACTACACAATAGTATGGCTCATAGGCCATAATGGACTATGTATATGCATTTCTATGTAGCAATGTGTGTATATTAAAACATTTTAATAATTATTTTTATCACCGAGGATTCCCAGTCTGACGACGGGGCATATTCAAGCATCTGAATCTATGAAAGATCCAATGCTGGAGAAACAATGTATCACCACTGACTTCCTTTATACCCTTCTTCCGCCCCTCCTCCCAATAAGGAGGATGAACGCTACTTAGTCCCCGAGTATAGGCCCCTCTGCCTGGTATCCTGCTCTCCCGCCATGGCTGCCATCTCTGAGCCTTTCCCCCATGTCCGCTCCGTAGGCTGTTCCTCTGGCGTTCCCCTTGATAGGTGCCATCCCGTCTGTTCCAGGAGCAGCTCCTCACTTCTGCCTGCTGTTCAGGACCACAACCATTGGTGAAGTCAATGGTAAGTGTCAGGGATTTCTGTGGGGTCCGTTGCCGTACCGATTTGACCTGGACTCCACCTTGTTCACGAGGCCAAGTTTGTTGGGGCATGGTGTTTGTCACAGGAATGTTCCCTGGAGTGTTTTGGTTTGCCATCATCATCCCCTTTTTATACGCGGATGTGTGCCCGCTGGGCGGCAGGTTACACCACCTGATAATAATAATAATAATAATAATAATAATAATAATAATAATAATAATAATAATAATAAATAGATTGGATATTAGGGTGGGTCAGAACTTGCTCTACATGTTCTGTCCCATCACACTGACACCATTTGTTATGAGGAGGAAAGAGCTGGAACTTCTGCTGTCGCATATGCATCTCCATCAAACAGGGATGGATATGCATTTATAAAATATTACATGGCATGAGGTATTTCAGAAATCAGAGGCATGATTTGACCACTGTAGTAGCAGAAACATTGTAAAATACCTCATGCAGTAATCGGATGGGAAATACTGCCACACACCTAATAAGGTAGTGTTCTTTACTGCTATCACAGTCACTGGCCTAGTGGTGCATGATTTACACCACTTGTGGGAAGTTAAACAATTTAATGCTACGATAAAGGCATTGAGGAGTATACCCGTTTGTTCACATTTTGCAGTTCAATGGCATCAATAAACAGCTATATAGGAGAAATATAGTGGCACTCAGCAGCGGTAACTATAAGCACCTATAAAAGCAGTTGAGGGACTGAGGATGATACTAGAATAGTTAATGTAACATCTAAACTGAGTACAAACACCAGTTAGAGAATTATTGGAGTTATTACAGAGTGTTTCTCCCCCCACACCTCCTAACAGTCACTACGTGCAGCATCTGGAACCCACTGATATGGTGCAAATGATGCCACCTATCAGAAAGCAGCATCAGCCCCTCATTCGATACACCTTAAAGATTAGTGGCTCAGTGCTGTGATGCATGCTTGTATGCATAGCTGATGTCCTAGCTTCAACAAACAAGGGCAGTCAATTGGCAGTCTAATTTCTGACTTTTGGGAGGTGGGGAGTTCTAGTGGGGACTTAGAGCCACCCTCTTCACTGGTGGTGAAAGTAGCTGATGAGCATTGAATGCAATGCTGTGTAAATATGGAAGAACGTATATCATCTGCTATATGGACATAGAGAAGGTTCCCTTATACTACGGGTCTTGTTATGAGTTGTACCGTAATCGTCAAATAGCCCACTATTTCAGCAAAGTTTTACATTTCTGCACTACAATGTGTGACGAATCGTGGAATGCAGTCATTTCTCACCAGGGGGGAGCCTTTTCCCTGTGAGACTAGGGAGGTGAGCTCACTACGCAATACCCACCCTAGGGGTAGAAGCAAGCAGGACCTCACTGGGAGAAACTCACCCCCTTGGGGACAAGGACTCCCGTTCCAATGAGGAACTCCCTAACCAACTTAGATATGGTTCATTGACAATAACATCTGCCAGAAGCAATCCTACAGAACACGCCAATATTTGGTATTCTCAGATAAAACCTTTGACTAAATCTACAGAGGAGGACTTATGTGGTAGTGCGACAAAGAAACCTGCTGGAGTAATACAGATCACAAACCAAACAAAGAAGAAGGATTTTGACATTGTGCTGGGGAAGACTCACAGCAGCATCATCATAAAAGAGAAGGATATCTGAGAGAGAGAGAAACCCAGGAGATTCGAATCAGCTGTGCGACGATACCTGAACGAGAGAGGGATGCACGGCTTCCAAGACTGAAAGGGAGCTGTCGTCCGAGTCCCGTTCTGTGGCAAGCTGGAGAGAGAGAAGCCAAGGTTCTGCCACATCCTTAAAGCAGTCAACTAAGAAGTGGTGTTGTGACCCAACAATGGTTGGCTTGGGAATCCGTGAACCGTGGAGAGACCACTTATCCAAGGTCACTGAGGCGTGTGCAGAATGGAGGAAAAGCAGAACACCAAGAAGCCAACTTGACAAACAAGGAAGAAGGTCCAGTTCTGACAGCAGGCCAGTAATGCTACTCCGGCAACATAAAAGTAAAGGGGAGAGCGGGAAACCCAGGAGACTAGGGAGGTGAGCTCACTACGCAATACCCACCCTAGGGGTAGAAGCACGCAGGACCTCATTGGGAGAAACTCACCCCCTTGGGGACAAGGACTCCCGTTTCAATGAGGAACTCCCTAACCAACTTAGATATGGTCCATTGACAATAACATCTGCCAGAAGCAATCCTACAGAACACGCCAATATTTGGTATTCTCAGATAAAACCTTTGACTAAATCTACAGAGGAGGACTTATGTGGTAGTGCGACAAAGAAACCTACTGGAGTAATACAGATCACAAACCAAACAAAGAAGAAGGATTTTGACATTGTGCTGGGGAAGACTCACAGCAGCATCATCATAAAAGAGAAGGAGATCTGAGAGAGAGAGAAACCCAGGAGATTCGAATCAGCTGTGCGACGATACCTGAACGAGAGAGGGATGCACGGCTTCCAAGACTGAAAGGGAGCTGCCGTCCGAGTCCCGTTCTGTGGCAAGCTGGAGAGAGAGAAGCCAAGGTTCTGCTACATCCTTAAAGCAGTCAACTAAGAAGTGGTGTTGTGACCCAACAATGGTTGGCTTGGGAATCCGTGAACCGTGGAGAGACCACTTATCCAAGGTCACTGAGGCGTGTGCAGAATGGAGGAAAAGCAGAACATCAAGAAGCCAACTTGACAAACAAGGAAGAAGGTCCCGTTCTGACAGCAGGCCGGCAATGCTACTCCTGCAACATAAAAGTAAAGGGGAGAGCGGGAAACCCAGGAGGGCAACCAAATATAACAAAGGGAATACTCCTACTCATGCCAGTAAAGATTAAGCAGCTCTTGTGCATAGGGAGCTTGGTCTCACAAGGTCAAGACCGCAGTCTTCAGGAATTGTACTTTGATTAGTTTGCAAAATATTGATTACAGTCTAACATGCTATTAATGGATGTATTAGTGATGTGTTATTCCTACATTTATTTATTTCCATGAAATTCTAATGTTGAAATGGTACCACTTTACAGGCACATCAGAGAACATGTGCACTGAAGGAGAGACAAAGGGGTGGGGAATGAGGCAGGGTCCTAAGTTCCAAAAAGCAGGGAGTGGTCGATGTGTCCTAAAACTCACAGAAACCACATAGGATCATATTTAGGTTTTAGGAAACTCCATTGGTTTAACATTTTATATCTTCCCCAACATTTTGGTTTTTAGCTGGTTTCAGATTTAATATGTCGAAGGAGGCCACTCAAATGCTTCTGAAAGGTTTCCTGAATATGTTTTCATCTACGTCGCTTCCTGATGGGTTGAGTCCCAGTAACACCATGAAGCTGTTTGCGAGTCATGCATTGTAGGACCCCCCTCAGAAGTTCATAAACAGTAACACATGAGATGTTGCTGACTTCACGGGCTCTCTAGGGAAACTATAATAAGACACATGTTCATCCTTTGGTCGAACGCTCTTATGTATGAAAAGAAGGAGCTGCCTTCTTTTCATATATAAGAGCGTTCGACCAAAGAAGGAAATTCTTTTGAGGGAGAAGGGTCTTCAAGAATCGGGTACTCAAATATGTTTTTTGCTCTCAGGTAGTCCATCCCCAGCAATGACTAATGAGTCTGAAGCACGACTAACGTCTAGCAAACCAGGGACAGAGAAAATCAATAGAAGCCTAGAGATCGCCACGGGACCCCAAGAGTCCCTTACTCCAAGAATCACAGGTAAGTGCAAGATTCTGGTGTTTCTTACCCTGTTGCAATAGGGTGAATGCGGGACTCAAATTATGGGGTAGGCGGACTTATATTCTATAAGAATCCGAGGCTAGTGTATGTTCCTCCACTTACTCCTAGCTCAAGAGAGACAACAAATTGACACCCCAGTGTTAGAAGCTCTGCTATCCACCACTAGTGCGCTCTTCAAACTAACATGATCTCCCTGTATGTCCTACACCAGAAGAACTTTCTAATTTACTAAATTTCCAACTTGTCGACAATCTTTTCATTGCTCTAAATTCTCTGAAAGCTTCCATTGATCTTCCTACCTCCTGGCCCTAGTGTTTCCCATAATTCCTTTGTATGCTCTCTTAAAATGAATACCTTCTCCCTATGTCATGCAGATGTGTTCCCTCCCTGGCAGCCCTGTCAAACATATATATCATTCACAGTCTGCCGCCCACTGATGTGAGCATTGTAAGGTCTCATCCCACATGAGCATTCTAAGGTCTCATCCCACAACCCTTCTCCAAGTTAAGCAACAAGGTCCAAACCCAACCTTGGATAATATATAACCCTTTGATCTGATTTATGAAATCGTCCCCCCTATAGGCCCTCTCCAAAGCATCACAGAGAGTCATAATCCCTTTTCAACTTCAATTCTTTCGTGTACACTCCATCCCCATCAACTCACACCATTCCTTTCTTCTCCACACTGATTCACGACCGAATATTTTCCCTCCGCAAAAACAACCATGTGTCCAACCATGAATGGATGATATGCAAATAAAAGGATTTTATCACAACTTGTGGGTTCAGCAAAATCCTTAGGCATCCCCATTGACAGCAGCATGTCATTCCAGAAGCAAATCAAACCACATCGTAGTGCAGGCACTCGTGGTGTCGCACATCAATGGGGGACATTCTCTCTTGACTTGGCTCGAAGCTGCTCACTTGTCTACCCTAAAAGCAGTCGACCATGCAACAACACGTCTAATTATGGGTGCACAAAAATTTGACTGAATGACCCCCATCCTACGCTAACTACATTGCTCAGGCCAGGTTATAGTTCAATACTGCATGTATAATTTAGAAAGTAGTTACGAGTGGCACACCAGGGTATCTGGTGGCTAAGCTCCACAATTATGGTGGTACACGCTGCTCACAAAGTAAATCGATGAACTGGCCCGAATAACAATTTGTCCGCAAATAATCCCAGTTCTCAAACATGGCTTTTTGAACAATACCTGACGAAGGACTAATCCCAATGGATGCACATACCGACATGCAGACCGCAACTCACCGTACTGTGCCACTTTTAAAGGATGCCAGCCCAAATGCTGTCTACCCACACCATAAATGCCACTCCACTGCTCTCCAGTTATGTCAACGCTTTAAATAATAACATAAATATACACTCTTTGAATCTTTCTTCAGAATGATGTATGTACATCTGCCTTTTCTCTACTTGACTCTTACTCTCTGCACTGTTCTCATGCTTTATCCTCTTTCAAGCTTTCCTAACATAAGACCCTCCTCATTCACTTGCATGGACTTGCATCATGTGCTCCTATGGGCTTTGAATCAGGTATTGCAGCCTTCTTAAACCTCATAGGCAACATTGCTTCCTTTAGATTTTACCAGACTCTGAGGAAATAATCAGCCTTTTCTTCTTGGGCACGTAAGGATGCCGTCTTCCATCTTTTCCTCCCTCAGGCAAATGTTCTTAATAATCCTAAGTAATCTGCTAAGTACCCAAGTATAATCTAGTTTCACTTGCTGCTCACATTCCTTATCACTTGGACCAATCTACTTCATCAAACTCCTGCTTTAGGCGATCTCCCCACCATGTCTCTGGCCGATCCGACTAGCGCATCCCCTTTGCCCAATGATGTCATTCCCCTCTTCCCATCCGTTGTCTGCTTGACCTTCTCCCTTTGACAGGTGACTGCTCCCTCCAGTATCAGTCACATCAGTCCTTTCCCCCCCCCCCCATCTCCCTGCAGACAGACTGATTCCCACTCATCTCTCTTTCTCAGGCCTGATGATTGCCCACCACCAAACTTCCTCCAACAAATATTGCTCTACATGTGGTGGTGTTCCAGTTCTGAGTGAGAGTGGTGTGCAGGATCTGTCTGCTTCCACTGTGAAAATGGGATTTTTGTATTCATCGAGCCAATGAAATACAAAAGATTGCAAACTCTGACATATTTATGTTCAAGTCCATTTATTGAATAGAAATCACTTGAAACAAACATGTGAAAACCCATGTTCTTTCATCGCCTGCAATTGCAACACCAGGCATTAAAACGTGTACATTCTAACGAAAACTTTCATCAAATTATTTTTTTACCCTCTTATCCCCCGGTACACCACCTATTTATACCTATTCCCTATCCCGCAACCTCTTATCTGCCCTTTCCCACCACCCCCCAAAAATGTGATCAACACTTTCGTTATAATATACACATTGAAATGACTGGCGATGCAATTGCAGGCGATGAAAGGACGTTGTACCGTGAAAAAAAAGGAAGAGGGAAACCACTTTTCTGTGTGTGGAATCACGCTTTCTTAAGGCGACTTGGTAAGGTAAACAAGCACCCACTTGCAATAGGTTTCAATGGGATTTCGGGCCTGAAATGTAAATGTTAAGTGGTTTATTTGCATTTAATACAATACATATGAAAATACATGTGGCAGCCTCACTTTTTATTGCTTTGGTTTGTTTATGGCAAACATATGCATTTCACACCAGCTATAAACAGACAGCAGGCGAACCACACATTGTGTTTCTCAGAACCGGCCCTGCTTTGCACATTCATGTTTCCAGTTCATAAGTGGTGCTGCACCAGCCTAGAAGCGACAGAGCAGATTTTCTGCTCACCTGCCACCTAATCCTCACCTCAGATCTCTATAGCACTGGAAGCACTCAACGCCACCCTCTCAGCCTCCATCGACCGTCACATGCCTCTGAAACAGCGCACCTGCAAACCGGAACCGTCAGCACCCTGGTACACACAAGAACTCAACTTCAGCAAAAGAGTAATCAGGAAACAAGAGAAAAAATGCTGGCGCCAATCCAGGACAGCAAACAACCTGGTGCTCCTTAAGGATCCCTGAGCTACCCGCCGACAACTATTCAAAGAAGCCAAGGCCTCCTACTATCAGAACATCATGGCAGAAGCCAACGACAAAAGCATAGCCCTCTTTAAAGCGGTCAAGCACTGAGTCAACCCGCTACGCGACCCTGTCATACCACACTCCATCGAAAAATCCACCACCATCAACACCTTCTTCATTGACAAAAAATCAGCAGCATTCGCCAGCACATAGACACCAGCTCTGGATCCACAGACCCACCTCACGTCCAGCCTCGTGAAACTCCACACCCTGGACAACATTCAAGACACAATCTACAGAGGACGTGGTATAAACCCTGGCCGCCCTCAAAGCCACATCTTTTACAGAAGATATCCTCCCAGCATCCATCCTCAAGACCCTACCCGCAGAAGCCCTCCATCCCTACCTAGGGGTCATCAACAGTACCCAAATTCAAGGCACCTTCCTATCGACCCTAAAGACAGGATACATCTTCCCTCTACTAAAGAAACTCAGTCTGGATCCCGACAACCTAGGGATCTATTTCCCCATCACCCATCTTCCCTTCCTAGGTATGATCAAGAAAGTGGTAGATGCGCAACTGCAGCAACACAACGACACCAACAATCTCCTCCAAACCTGCCAATCTGGTTTCAGACCCAGATGCAGCACGGAGACAGCAGCTAAAAAGGTAGTCGATGATGCCCTCAACATCGTTGATGATGGCCACCCCTGTCTCCTGGTTCTACTCGACCTCTCGGCTGCTTTTGACACAGTAGACCACCATGCGCTCACGGACACCCTACATCAGCGTATGGGGATCAGCGACCTTGTCCTATGCTGGATCAAGTCCTACCTAGCCAACCACCAGCAGTTTGTTTAGAGAGACTCCTCTAGATCGCCAATAATACCCATCACCTGTGGAGTCCTGCAGGGTTCCATCCTCTCTCCAGTGATCCTCAATCTATACATGGAGCTGCTGGGAGCCCTCCTATCCACACACTACATCCACATCCACCAATACACCAACAACACACAGCTATACCTCAAGAACAACTCCATCAAGGACATCCATAGGCTCATAACCTGCCTCTCGCTGATCCAGTCTTGGATGTCCTTTGCATACTTGAAGCTCAAGACTGAATTCCTACTCCTCGCCTAGAACACCGAACACCCAGACATACAGACCTGGCTAACAACCATGAACCCTGAGGGCTTTACATCTGAGCTCACCTCCTGCACCAAGTCCCTCGGGTTCCACATCGACAAACACCTCTCCTTCCAAACACATATAGCTAGGAAATCTCAGACAGCTTTGTATCAGCTCTCCCTCCTACGGAAGGTCAAGCTCTTCCTTCCTCCGGACAGCATTAGATCCACCGTTCACGCACTGGTCCTATCCCACCTGGATGGGGCCAATGCCCTCCTCGAAGGCCTCCTGTTGTCCTCCCTCGAGCCCCTGAGAAGTGCCTTAAACATGGCCACGCGCTTCATCAAGGGTCTATGCAGATACGACCACATCACTGCCGCCCTCATTGACCTTCACTGGCTCCCACTGCTGGCACAAATCACCTTCAAGTCTTCCTGCATCATCGATAACGCAGTCACCCACAAGTCACCCAGCTACCTTACAGAGAAGCTCAGCATCCCAGACGGACAGCGCACCACCAGAAGCCAGGACACGTGCAGACTTCAAATCCGACACTGCAAAAGGAAAGGACCAGAAAACAAGCCTTCACTGCCTATGCTCCAAGACTATGGAACCTCCTCCCTGTCAGCATCAGACTCGCCCCCACGCACCTACAATTCAGAAAATAACTCAAGACCCACCTCTTCAAGGAGTCTCTCCTCCTCAAAACCTAGGCCATCACATCTCCTCTCACGTCACCTGACTCACTAGATGCCACCAGCCCCTCTCCTCCCGCCACCCGGTACAGCTGTACCCCTCCTCTTTGCCCCTCTGTATCCTACCCCTGCTGTATATCTGTTCTGTTGTTACCTCTGAAAAGTGCTTTGTTATGCATCTGTACTGCTGTATACCTCTGTAAAGCGCTCAGTTGCTTCTCGAAGCTAGATTTGTGCTCAATAAATACCATAATAATAATAGTAGCATAATTCTACAGAGCCTCACTCAATCCTCTGAAGCGTATCTCCCATTCCCAGGGTGGTCCGTCAATCCTATCCTCTCCTCCTATCCTCCTGAAAATGATGTCTCCACTTTCCAAACCTCCCATAAATGAAGGCCTCTTTGAGTGCTACCCTTCTCAGTCACGCTTACTGGCACGGTGAAGCATTCATGATCTTATGAGTATATGAGTATGTTGCCTGTTCATTCTTCACTCCTGCGCCTTTTCCAATGTGTGTTATGTGCTTTTCACAGATCTACCTGATGTCAGGAGCAGCCGTCCTCAGGGAGAGGAGTTAAGGATTCTCCTGTTTGATCTGACAGGTGATGTGAAAAGTGCAGTGGCCAACGCCATCCTTGGGATAGAGGAGTTTGATCGCACAGTGACGACCCGGAAGTGCTGGAAGCAGAGCTGTGAGCGAAGCGGAAGACGACTGGTGGTTACAGATGTTCCTATCTTTGAAGGTGAGGGATATTCTGAAGAAACACTTGAAACAAACCTCATGAAGTGCTTTGTTTTTTCCGTGCCTGGTCCTCATGCCATAATTCTGGTGCTGAACACAGGACGGCCCTTCAGTGAGGTAGAGGACGGCATTAAGGCAATACAAGAGTTATTTGATAATGAAGGAGAAAGACACACAATTGTGTTGTTCACTGGGAAGGAGAATTTAAGAAATAAGACGATTGACCGTTTTCTGCAGGAATCAGAGGTGAAGCTGAGAAATCTGATTGCTAAATGTGGGAACCGTTACTGCGCCTTTAAAAGCAGGGCAGGAAGAGGCGAGCGGGAACAGCAAGTGTCTGAGCTCTTGGCCTTGATAGACAGCATGTTGCACAAATGTGAGGGGGCGTGCTACACAAGTGACTTACATGCGTCCTCAGACGAGTTCATTGTGAAAATGATGGCATGTGTAACCGAGCCATTTCTGGAAGAGAGGCAACGAGATGAGAGAAATATAATGCACCAGTGCGAGGACCTACTCGAAGATTTGAAGGCGGGGCCGGAGAGCCCTGAGAAAACCAAACTTCAGGAAGATGTGAGAAGGGAAGCACAGCGAAAGCTGCGTGATTTGGGGCAGAAATATGAAACAAAACTGGAAGCAGCTCGGGAGGCACTGGATTATTATATGGTGCAATTAGTAAATGACCAAACGTCGACCAATGAGGAGGCGGAAAGCGCACCTGACGCGCCTCCCATAAATAGCAAAAGGAAGTGGTGGCGGTTTTGGCAGAAGTGACGCAGCTCCTAAATGGTAGAATTGTCCTGCTGTTGTGAGACTAGGCGTGCACGCTTGAGTGGTTCAAATTAATAAACCAATCCATAATTAAACTCACAATTATTTCCACAATTTCCTCCGATCTCTTCATTGAATGAATGTGCTGTTATCGGTGAAAAGAAATGTAGCCCTTACTTCACAAAAGAACCTTTGCACCTCATCTTCCAAATAATGTCACCTATATACATGCATGCCCTTTAGCAAGAAAAATGAAACATATATTTGTGTTTAAATTCAGCAATGTGGCAGCTGCATCCCATCAGAGATTTGCTGCACTTTGCGGCATGATTCCTGCACTTTGCACTTGAGCAAAGCCACCTTCTTCCAGCAGAGAGCACAGTGGTTGCAGTCATGGTCAACACTTGGCAGTGGAAGATGGGCGAATGAGAGGTCTGGCCCTGTGGGATTGATAGTTAATTTCATGTGAAGGGCTGAGGGTACCCCACCTCTAGTATTGGAAGGCAGCAACCCTGTACTCCTTAGAACCTTCAAGGAATGCAAGTGAGGTGTGACATCAGTTCATTGGACAGAATCATTCATAATGCCAGAGCGGAGGCTAGAAGCATGGCGAAGGAGGTTTGCTGGCAGGGAGGAGTATGTGTACTAAGCCTTGCTGTGTGGTAGGTGGCACTTCACGCACAGGAATTTGCCAGAATACGTGTGTGACTCTGGAAAGGAACTACGTGATTGATTGATTAGCTACGACAAAGTGCAGGATGCACTCGAGAAGCGAGTTGGATATGAGGAGTTGCTGCCAATTGCTGGGAGGAAGGAGAACAGCCAGACTCCCAGGGTAGGGTCATCCCGTGTGCACTCTGGCAAGTATCCTCCGACTGCATGGAACGAATCATCCTGACGGAAGTGAGGACGATGATAGCTCCTCGCTGGAGCTTGTGGGCCCTTGGATGCCGTTTGCTCTCAGAGCAAAACGAGGACTAACCTCAGAATGAGTCAGAATGAATGTGGAAAAACAGAGTCCCAAACTCCGACAGTTATTCACTTACGGAAGGCAAAATATGATGTAACTAGAAGTAACGAGCCAGCCTGCTCCTGCTTTTTAAATAATCTCTGCCTGTAGTGTTTCATGCTCTACATTGATGCAATCCTCACACCTTGGGTCCCAGCCGTGCTGAAGGTACATCTGCTACAAAACACATGCTACAAAACACATTAAATAAATAATTGCTGCAAAATGAGTTTCACAACCATGGTCCTGACTAGGGGTGAGCGAAATTTTCACCCAGGAAGCACACACTGGATTCTAAACCTTTACACATATACACAGAAATAAAAAAATAAAAAACATTCTAGATGTTCAGGACAGTAATTCCAATTTACACTCACAAATATTAATTCACACACATTCCTAAAATCAATCTAACATCAATTTCTCTTTCATAGAAACAGTCTCATTCATATTATTGCTACCATGTTCACAACAATTGATCCAGTATTACATTAAGAACATTATACAGTGCAATTATTAATGGCAAATGTTTGCCCCACATCAATCTTAACCAGAATAAATTAATTGCATACTCAGATCCTTCTTCAATAAGAGCTTTAAAAAATCGTAAACTCGATAAGTTAAAATACGGGCAGATGTAGACCCAGTGCCTTGATGTTTCTTGTGCAATGTTAGTTGTGCAAAATCTGCATTTATAAGTGCCTAGTGCCTGGTTGGGTTTCCAAAGTTTAATTCTTTCACCCATATGTATCTGGTTTAATCTAAAATACATTAAGAAATCCTACACCTTACTACATATGCATCGTTTGAAATACATTGGAAGTGAGTCCCTTTTATAGGGAAAGCTAGCATACTCAACATAAGTGGAATAGGTGCTGATCTTATCAATTATAATCAACCAATCATATGTTAAAATGTTTCCTCTGAACACTCCCTGGACGGTGCACAAGCTCTTCTTCTGATGCTCCAATTGCCATCAGAAGACCCAGCATACTAGCTTTAAAGGATTTAGTCGATTCCAAAGTGCCCTCTCTCATGACTATGCTCATATCCCAATACAGAGAATTTACCATCGGTGAGATGATCTTAGAATAGTTTGTCAATTGTCGCCATAAAAAACGAGTTCCGAGAGATACCAGATATAGTTCATGTCCCAAATATTTTAGGGCAGGTACTTGTTCCAGTGGTTCATTGCTCAATGTCCAACTCATGATAATTTGGCCTAGGGGAATTGTAAAAATGACTATGCTTGATTTGGATCCATTTGGGTGCAGTTTGTGTGCCCTTGCATATTGATCAAACAAATGAAACTTTTTTTTGCAGACCCCGAGCCGTTCTGTCAAAGAAAAGAAAATTGCCTGCAAATGCCAACCAGTGTATTCCCAAATGGCCCAACCTTGCTGCGATGTTTGGGATGTCATCTTTGATGTCCTGGGTGTTAGTCTTAGCAATGCGCGTAGATGGTGCGAGTTATGGTTGCTTAGCTTACCGTAATGGGGGAATGAGCAGTGTTTTTTGGTTTCGCTGTGAAGTATAACATTCCTTTAACAAAGTTTTTTTTACTGAATGTACACATATATATATATATATATTCAGTAAAAAACATTGTTAAAGGGACGTTATGGTTCAAAGTAAAACCGAAAAACCCCTGAAATTCGGCAGTTCTGGTAAGATAAGCAACCATAACTCGCGCCACCGTGCACTGCTAACACTAACACCCAGGACATCAAAGATGACATCACAAATGTCATTGATGACATCACTGATAACATCACATGGCTGGCTCTCCCTTTTTTTCCTTTACTGACATATCTAAGCCACATAGTTTTCTTCAGTAACAGTCAGGAAGCAAAAATTGAAAAGGTACTATATTTGTAGACCTAGGGTCAAGTCATATCATATGAAACATATATATAGTGGAAGACACAGGCTTGAAAGAGAGCAATCCTTTCTGTGCATGAAGATAATCATTAGAGTAATCAGCACTTTCTCATAGTTTTATTTTTATTACTATACCTTCCCTGTATATGCTCATATTTGTATAAATTGTACTCACACTACTTTCCTTAGGTTTCACTGACATTATTTGATACACATACATACAGTAAGTAGCACCTTTGAAAAGTAAGCAATCATTTCTCTGCATAAAGACAATCAGTTAGGTTATGAACTCTTTCTGCTACTACTTCTGCTTTTTTGCTTACTTCTCTGTCCCTGTATATACTCATATTTGTATGTGTTGTTGTCTCTTTGTGTTTCCCCTGTATTAAGTGTAATTATGTATTAAGTGGGTTTTATTAGCTACTTATTACATGTTAGTTTATGAATATTGCACCTTCATCATGTATACTGCACACACTGCCTAAGTTTCTGCATGAGTTGCTTAGTATACTGGATAGAAATTCAAAATAAAATGCTATTTATATCAATACATTGCTTAATGCACTAATTAGCTCATGATATTTATTCAAATGATCCTTCACACTTTTTGGTCAACATTATAAGAATCCCTCCTATAGAGTTTTCATGAAAAGTAAATGCACTTGTGATGTCATCAGTGATGTCATCAATGACATTTGTGATGTCATCTTTGATGTCCTGGGTGTTAGTGTTAGCAGTGCACGGTGGTGCGAGTTATGGTTGCTTATCTTACCATAACTGCCGAATTTCAGGGGGTTTTCGGTTTTACTTTGAACTATAACGTCCCTTTAACGAAGTTTTTTTACTGATTTTGATAGGTTTTTAGTAGCGCAACTTAACCATAATATCCCTGACTTTATATACATGTAACATAGAACATACTGAAGCCCTAGCTAATGATTTCGATGTCCGCGGACTACCGCCATGTCCGCAGACATATCGAAAATCTGAGCGTGGTGAATGTAAATTTAAATAGTGTGCCCCATTTCCCCTTTGAGGTTGGCTCGGAAAAGAGCAGTTTTTTGTTTTTTTTTGCAGATGCTTGACAGACACCTGTTATTTTGTATTTTATTATTATTTATTTTCTTACTTTACTCCTAAAATCTTCACATAACCTTCACCAAAGCAACCCTTACATTCCAAAACAGAATGGCATTTCCCACAAAAGATAAGCAAATGCCATCTTCTTTAAAATAAACAGCATTACTGGAATCAATATTCTCATTATTACAGAAGAACATACCAGCTCTAAGCATGAAGGCACACATGCTTCGGTTGATTACACACCTAGCATTGTTTTGCTGAGGACAAAAAACTGAACTATTGTCCCATATTGCCTTAGGTACTAATCCAGAAAAAATTACTTTGGCATTTGGAAGGATGTTCATTACTGCTTGAACCAAGTGTTCCAAATCTGCCAACAAAATAGGGGCACTGACATAGCCCAAAAGGAAAGCACCATAGTGCAAAACTACCAAATGGGGACTGTTGATCCTGCCCACATCTTCACAACCTTGTACAATTCCCTGTACATTGCAATCAGGCACAGTGCTCCACACCACCTCCACTCCTTTAACATCAAAATTCTTTGCAACATGCCTGCATTAAGCATACTGTTGTAAAACATGCACAAACACATCTCCGAGCACCAACACCCTGACTTTCTCCACTTCTGCCATCTTCACTACACACAGTCTCTTTGAACACAAATCCACAACCTCAACATCTGATTGGCTGATCCCTACAGTCTTCTTTCCATGCTGGATTTGCTGGAAAACCCCGGATGTAGCATGCCCTGTCCACAGACTCAATAACTCTTAGACAGCCCTTCTACCATTTCCACTTCATTCTCTGTGCCATTCCCTCATTGGATACAGCTAAGCAGGCACACAATACGGAGAACGTCCTCAGAACACCCTCATTTTGTTTATTTTCGAACATTTCAGGACACCGCAAGTGTTCTTAGAACACATCCAACTTGCCAGCGAACAATACGGACAACGTCCTCAGAACACCCCCATGTTCTTTATGTATGAACATTTCAGGACACCGCAAGTGTTCTTAGAACACTTTCAGCTTGACAACGAACAATACAGACAACGTCTTCAGGACACCCCCTGCGAACATTCCAGGACCCCATGAGTCTTCTTAGAACACTTTCAACTTGACACCGAATCCATTCTGCCTATTTACGAACATTTCAGAACAGCCGTGTTGTCCGCAGACAAATCAAACACAACAAAAGCTTCTAGCACATAAACAGAATACAACATTGCACCTATCTCATACTCCCCCACCCTCCCCAAACACTCTTACACACCAACACACTCCACTAAATACAATTTTTAAACCAAGTTTCACCTCGCTGTCTGCGGTCATCCGCGAATGCAAGATGTCGGGCGCACCAAAAATCTGACGTGCTCCACGCCCCACACCGTCCAATCAGCGAACACGTCGGATGTCTGCGGACATCGCGCAAGCCGCTCGGCCAATCAGGGCACTGTCCGCGGAGCGAACAGGGAAGTCCGTTCGCGAAGCGAACGGAGATATCACTAATTTTTTTGCCTTACATTTTGGTAATTTTAAAAAAACTACTGGACTGATTTACACCAAATTTGCAAAAGCACGCTTTCAAGACCAAGCCCCCACTCCTGCCACAAATTTGGTGTAAATCCGTCCAGCGGTTTGGGCTGTAGGCGTGCGCAAAGTTTTTTCCCATTATGTCTATGGGAAAAAACAAAAGTTTTGGGACCCACCCTATAACTTTGCCCCCCCCTGGACCAAACCTCTCCAAACTTTGCAGAAAAATTCAGAGTGGGCCATATACTTTTTTTGCAAAGTTTGATGAGGATTCGTCCAGAGGGAGCGAAGTTATAAGCCACCCAAACAATGTTCTTCCTCTGGAAACACCAATTTAACCAGAACTACATGGACGCTACTGCGTCCATGTAATATATCTATATGGCAGGGAAAGAAAAGAAAGGAACTAAACATGTGATGTCATCAGTGACATTTGAGATGACATCTTTCATGGTCTGGGTGTTAGTGGTAGCAGTGCACAGGGGCGGTGGCCGGTTTGGGGGCTTAGGTTACCATAACTGTCGAATTTCAGGGGTTTTTCAGTTTTAATTTGAACCATAAAGGGGAGGTTGAATTTTTTTGTTTAGTGAACTGCACAGGTTTTTGGTAGGGCAACTTAACCATAACGTCCCCTCAACAAAGTTTTTTTTGTAGTGAATTGTACAGGTTTTTGGAAGGGGAACTTAATCACGATAGTGTGCCAATGAAGGTGTTGTGTGGAATATACACTGTGACGATGTGATTTTGGGAGATATGTAGTATAATCTACGTACTGGATATACATTTAACATAGAACATACAGAACCCCCTCCCTATTGATAATAGAAAGGGACGGACTGAGCGCCTGTTTGCGGACGGGGCAGACAGGATCAACATTACCCAAAGAGGCGGGGTATCTGAAAATGTACTATTGTCTTAAGCAAAAAGTGTACAACATAGAAGGACATAAAGATATTATAAGTAGTAATAAGTAAATATGGAAACCTGAAGATGTGAAAAGAAAAGGACACATTTAATAAGCATGTAGAATGAAATGGATGGTACCATAAAAAAAAAGGATGCCTCCATCGTAATCACTTCCCAGAAACTCGGCAGCCTGGAACGACGTGGACCGACACAGTAGGAAGAAGGGACATTACATCAAAAGAGTGAGTGGAGGCCATTTTTTGTATGTGTGTGTTTTTTTTTCGTATGTGGTGCAGAAATAATAATTTCTTTATGTTCTTTTAACTCAGAAATGGCTAGTACTTTGGAGTGGCTCGAGGAGTATTTTCCGCATGGGGAAATGTCTGAAGACAGCGACAATAATGGTACACATGGCTCTGCATATGCAAAATAATGACCAGTATTTTACAGGCATTTAACATATGTATATTTTTTTTTAACAGAACAGGAAAGAAAAGGAGAAAGGGCAACAAACGAAATAGAAGAAGATAGGGGAAAAAGGATTGAGCAGAAAATGGACATATTGAATGAGAATTTTAAAAGTTTACGGGAGTTTGTTGAGGACTGTGTGAGAGGAAAAGTTTGTTACTATTGCCCCACCTGTACCTGCCCCGCTTCTCCATTCCCTAGTGAACCATCCCCAAACCTTCAAGAGGAAAATTTTGACGAAATATCCATCTCTTCTTCCCCTCACCAATCAAACAGACCTTGTTGAATCCTAAATCCCCCATATTTGTGTCAGTGTCTGCTTCCCGCGCTATTTCTTTGGACTGAAGTGTGTGTGTGTGTGTGTTTGGAATGTTTTTGTACAGTAGTTTTAGTGAAAGAGACTGAGTAAAAAATTTCTTTTTTAAAAAGACGTAAAATGTTCGCAAACAGCGCGCCTGTTCGACCTATCCGTAAGGAATGGAATGTGGGTGCTGTAAAGGATAATGTCAAGTAAAATGGACTTGATGTTTGACAGCATCATCTGTTGAAGTTGTGAGTACATAAACCGAAAGGGGCGTCCTAAGGACATTATACCTCGCCGTAGCGCTTGTAAACGAGATGAAACATGTTCATAGAACATACCAGATATCCGGTATGGCTGTAAATAAGCAAAATGGGAGTGTGTGAAGGACAGTATACCTGTACGTATCGGGCGCAGACAAAATGGTGCCGTCCATAGAACAGGCGCAGTGGCTGGCAAGTTCGTAGGCAAACAAAATGGAGTTGTACTAAGGACACTGGAACTGTCCGTACAGTGAACATGTCATGTATGCACATGCGCAGTACAACCGTAAGTATAGCGAACATCGCACCTGTCCCTAACTGACCGTCTCATTTGTGTCGCGCTTTGAAATTGTTTGAGAACCCAAACACTGTCCGTAGGACACTTGTGCGCATGCGCACTTTTGGTACTCTGCATTTGCTGTCCAGCAGACTCCCATTTCTGGCGCGGATGTGTTCAGGACGTCATCATGTGACCGCACCCACGCTGAGCATGTGGACTAATTTGCGCAGTTTGTGTGCTTCCGCAACAGTCCAAAAGAACTTGTAGACACAAGGCAAAGTATTGTAGAGTATAAAAATATAATTTCACATATCCCAGACAATAGCTGACCTGAGGATTTGATGTGTAAAATATTTGGACTGCTTTGCAGTGATGAAGACGGCCAGGAGGCACACCCCTTCATCCCTACAAATGGCCACACCCCCGAGCACATCTTCATTGTCCTTCTAGCTATAGCAGATTGAGGTGTACTGCCTTTACTGCTGTAGTGACCAAAAGGAAAATAATCAGTATGGCTTCCATGGCTGCTGTTGCTTCATTAGCCTCTGCACCGTCCCCAAACTCGCTGCCGCCACCACCTCCCCAAGAGCCTGCAGAGAGATATATGGGTGAGGATGTAGAGAGCGAGGAAGAATAAGAAGAGGAAGAGAATGAAGTGGAGAAACTCAGCAGTAGGAGCACTCGCCGGAAGTCGTGGGTGTGGCGGTTGTTTTCCGTTTATGGGAACGTACCAAAAGCATGTGCGAACCTGGTGAAGTGTAACCAGTGCGAGGTGGTGCTGAGTCGCAGGAGAGTTGGTTCGTACAGCTTTGGTACGACAACCATGAAGCGACACCTCACTTCGTTCCACACTGCGGACATTCGCCATGTGAAGAGCGTAGTCGATTGAGTTCCTCCACAGCATCCTCCGTGTCCGATCCTCCCACCACAAGAGACACTACTGTGGGGGAGCGCCTCCCTCCAGCTGCCTCACAAGCCATTTGCAGTGCTGTTGACCCTTACCTTTCAACGGTGACAATAGTGTGTAGGTATTGTGACACAGTACTCTGCAGGGGGGAGAGTTTTCAAAGTGCTTTTGAGGCTACGGTCGCAGAGCACCAGAAGATCTGCTCCTTACCTAAATAAAGCTCACCCTATATCTTTCTCTGTTCACTTGCCCTTTCTTATCCCGGTGGCTGGTGTCCCTTCCTTACCCTCCTTTGGCCTATTCTCGTAGTGTTTTGTGTGCTCTGAAGCAATAAACGTGAAAACAACAAAAATTAACACAAAGGCTCTTTTCAGAGCCGCCTTTCTCAGTTTAAAGATAGAACTATGAAGTGACGGTTGTAGACCCCAGCGGAGTGGTGGAAAAGTTTGCGGACAGTCATAGGGGAAAAAGGATAGGGTGCAAGCGGAGCAAACACAATGAAGTGGACGCTGCAAGTAAGTGGTGGCTCTGAAAAGAGCCTTTCATGGTGTGTTGTGTGGGTCAAAAACTGTGGATTGGAGAAAACGGATTGTCAGATAGGTTAGTGTGAATTCAAAAGAGGTTGCAATGCATTTTGTACATTGCGAAGAAAAATCTGATCACCAGCATATTTGAGGTGGACTCCATCTCTGCGGAAAATGAAAGAGCTGCGAAATAAAATGTTTTCATTGTGGAAGGAGGACATGCCTACATCTCTTAAAAAGGCACAAACAGCCTTATTCACATTGCGTCTCGCTTTCTCCATTTGTGGACCAAAAGCAGAAGAACGCAGCCATATTTGTCTTTGTGCAATACAGGAAAAAAGTATGTGACAATTTGGAAACATGTCCATGAGCTTCGCAAGTCCTTCCTTCATTGCAAATTGCAAAGAAATTCCAGAGACATGGCCCAAACTGTTTCCTCCACAGTGAATGATAAGTATATCTGGAGGACGCTCTGACAGTAAGGTAACACAGAGAGGTACCAAGTCCAGCCATCTCATGCCAGGCACGCCATGCCAGTGCACTTCCACATGAGGAAATCCGAGATCTGCAGATAAACTCTAGCTTTCTGCATGCACCTTCAACCAATGCATCCATGAGTCTCCCAAAATCCAGATAATCTGTTTTCAAGCATGGAAAGCCATGGCTGTGTGGTGTCCTGTCATGGAGAAGACGGTCTTACTAAAGTGCGCTGTTCAGAACACACCTACTGAACTTTATCGACCAATCCCTAGCTCCGCTCATTCTCATTTGCATGCATCTCCACCCCTAAATCCCCGTTGGTGATACACGCTGGCTGCAAAGTACCGCCATGTTTGCGGACATGTATAGGATCAGAGCATGACGACGGTACATTAAAGTGTCATTCCCCCTTTTCCCTTTTAAAATGGGCTCTGAAAAGAGCCTTTTTTTATTTTTGGCCAGATACTATACAGACATCTGTTATGTTATTTAGTCTTTTGTATTTTTTGTCCTTGCTTTACTCCTGCAACCATTACAGAACCTTCTCTAAAGCAAGCCTTACGTTCCAAAAGAACATCGCATTTCCCAAAGATATCGCAACACCATCTACTTCGAAATAATCTGCATTGCTTGAAGCAATGTTATTGTGGCTGCAGAAAAACATACCAGCTCGTATCATGAATGCACACATGCCATGATTGATGATACACCTCCCAATACTTTGGTCTGGACAGAAAACAGAATTGTTGTCCCATTTTACTCTAGGCAGTAAAGCAGAAAAAAATTGCTTTCGTTGTTGGGAAGATGGTCATGAATGCTTCAACCAACTGTGCCAAATCGGCCAACAAAATACGTGAACTCACGTATCCCAAATGGGAAGCACCGTAGTGCAAAATTGCCAAATGAGGAGTGGTCATTGTATGCATGTCTCCGCAAACTTGCAGAATTGCCGCAGCATTGCCATCAGTGTCAGCGGTCCACACCACCTCCACTCCTCTCACATCGAAATGGTGTGCCACATGCCTACTCTCGGCGTAGTGTTGTAATCCATGCACAAAAATGTCTCCAATCACCAAAACCCTGACCCTCTCCACCTCTGCCATCTTCAGTGTACGCACCGTCTTTCCACACAAAAAAGTAATGTGAACATCTGATTGGCTGATGCCTACAGTCCCCTTTCCATGCAGGATTTGCTGTAGAAGCCTGTATGTGACACGCCCTACCTGCGGACAAGCGTTGCCTACTTGCGGCATGTATCTCTTACCCAGTCCTTCAACCCTTTCCACAGGGGTTAGCAAGTCGAGTCGCTCATTGGACACAACTAAGCAGTCACACAACCATCCACCAATCACATTGAACATCGCTAATTCTAACTCCATTATCAACATTGCGCACTTCTAAATTACTGTTGATGATTGTGAATGGAAGTCGCATATCATTGCAAAGCACCTACTTAACAAGCTGCTGTGCGAGTATTGTGAATTTCTATGTACAGCTCCATGCATGCGCACATGCATGAGTATAGAATACAGGTATGTATATTGTAATCAGAGAACATGTGCAACCCTTATGATTTAATTTAGACAAATTAATGCCATTAAATGTGCATAGGCAATACATACCAACGTTCCCCCTTTTAAATGTAAGATGTCCGATTTATCATTGACAAACCGCACGACTGCTCACTGTCTTCCGCATAACCTATGCATACGTTGCAAGCATGCCTATTTAGGGCGTAACTCAATTTTGTGTATGAAAATGTCGGAGTTGTGTACTGGGTACGGGCTACAGTAATGCAACTTGCAATGTAATTGTATGAGAAAAGTAAGCGCTCCCGATTGCTGTGGTGACATCTCCCTCTGAGAGTCTCCCGATTTTTCGGCATTGTGCTTTTAATTTGCAAGTAGAACATTTTTCCCCATCTACTACTGTGCACTATCGCTTACAAACCTCTCTCCTATACGTAGTACACCGTGTAAAAAACAAGGCATTTCCATAAACATAACATTTTTAGCAATTTTGAAGGACTTTCAAGTACCATATTGCAAATACCATGCAAAGACTGCACAGAGTGAAGTGAAATGCACACATGCACTGGGTCGAAATATGAAAGTAGAATGCTGTGACGAAAGAAGCACAATTAATGTCTGCAGTATCATCACTGCTGTAAACACACAAAGTAATTGATTTTGTTTTTTTGCACCGCAGTGAAGACTACTCGCCTGAGAACCAAAGCATCTAAACTGCAGACGACATACCCGAAGAAACATGGTTATTTTGCAAAAAAAAGTAAGTACAGTACTACCTTTATATTGTAACTACACAAAGAGGCTGTGTGGGTTATTTGTTTATTTTGGGCGTCAAAGCAAACATTGATTTCTGAACCATTCTACCTACAAATATCCATTTATTGAACAAAGAGGCAGAATGGCTCACAAATCCCTGTATGTTTGGAGCTCAAATAACATACGTAATCCTTAGAAGGTTAGATTTAGAAAAGAAGTTGCTGTTGCAAGTTTATGGTATTTCATTCATTAATAATGGTTCTCATCACAAGTAGGCCACTTTGTACTCTCATCTGAAGCACACTGTAGTAGTATAGAAACAATAAAGTAGCCTTACCAAATCATTGCAAGAGTCCAATGCACATTGACACACCATGACAAAGACCTTCCCGATCAGACTCAAGTACACATGTACACAGCACACAGACATTGGACAACAGACCAAAGTATACCTTTTTTCAACAGACACCAAAGAATGCCTATCAAAAAGCAACTCCGTAGAAAGGAACACAAATGTAGAGCAAATAAAAATAAAAGTGCCCAATGTAAGCATCCACCTGTTGTAGAGTGTGTAGAGAATGTTGGAACAATCGAGAAAATGCAGTTGGTTAGCAAAACAAAGGAAGTCTCAACTACCGAAACTTTACCTCCTCCATCAAAATGTGTGACAAAACACAAAAATGTTGTCAAAAAAATGAGTACAGCTAACAATGATCCTAATCATCCTGATAGTGTAACAAGAAGGCATAGTAAAAAAGTATTTTATCAAAAATGTTTCATCACAGAGTCCTTCAGAATCTACTAAGAAGAAGACCGAAATCATCCTCACCCCTTAAAACCTACCGTAGAAAGTTAATCCTACAAGCTCTCGTGGACAGTGCAATCCTTCTCAAAAGGAAGTTGTTTATATTAGTGTTAAATAGTGTTAAATAGGATGTAAGCACTAACAAAACTAAGTACTAAACTACAAAAGAAACTCAGCAACAAACAGAATGTGAACAAAAATAATTTCTTACATGTTTGTGGTGGTGAATGGAGTCACACAACAAGCACAGAACCATATTTTAATGAAGAAGCATACAAACAAAATCAAACAAACACAATTGCCATCCATAGCAGTGGACGAGAGTATGAGAAAATCAATACTACCATCATGGAACAAGAAACACTGCTTACAAATGTATTTCCTGAAAACTCAGAATTACCTCTCGATTCAGCAGAACCACACCGTCCAGTATACAAATGGCCGTGCACATCAATGTGTACCATTCCAAACAATGCGTTCAAATCTTTATGTCAGTTCCTTAATCAATATGTAAAACGTTAAGACAAAAGTAAAATGAAAGTGCTGCAAAATATGGATATTTGTCCAGTACGGATATACACAGGACTAAAAGGACATTCATTAGCCTGCATTTCTGGGCCTATTTGCAAAAGCACCTTCCGTGATATCAAAAGGATATCAATACATCATTCCAATGTAAGAAATCTAGTGTATAAAATATACTATGCAAAAAGTCCAGCTTCAGAATTAGGCAACTTAAATACCACTCTTCTGTATGGTACACCCAAAAACTTACAAGAAGAAATTGACCGTATTCAGAGAAAGTATTTTGGAAGTGAGAGCCACTTACAAAATGCAACAGTTTTAGAACATAGTAGCAACAATTCTGCACATAGCAACCTTGTATTACACACATACAGAAAAGAAATAGTAAAATTTAAAAGGTCATCGGCTGAAGTACCAAACCATGTGTGTGTGTGTGTTGCCACAGAAGGTTTTATAAAAGGAACACAAAAATTGTGGACATAGCATACACAATAGAAGACAATGAAGATTCTAAATGGTTTGAATTAGCTCTCTACCTTTTAGCAGAAAACAAATATGAACTAACTGAACCCCTAAAATGTTGCAGTTACTGTACTACAGAATTAGACAACAACCACACTCCTTCACGTGCTATTACAAATCATTTGGAATTGTTTTCATTACCAAAAATCCTGCAGCAGCTCAATTTGTATGAGAGCATAATAATTCAAACAGTTCACCCATTTCAGCAATTATACGCCTTCATCCAAAAACAGCAAAATTACCTTCCTCTGAATTGGTGAAAAGCATTTGCGGCAAAGTAGTTTATCTGCCATTAGATCTATCGGAAAATGTACACACTCTAGGATTGGAACGTTCAATAGAGCATTCTTTAATAGTCTTGGTAAATGGAGTACCAACAAAGGACAAAAAAATGTGGCAACAATTAGTGGACTTACACAAAGTTAGACAAGCATTGCAATATCTAAAAGACAATAATGAGTACTACAAGGAAATAAATATTGATGAAAGCTTAAGGGAAACAACTGAAATAATTCAAGAGCCATCAGAAACTGGACAATTCGAACTTCTGGATCCTGCTACAGTATCCACTCTTTTGGACCATTACACAATTCATCCATTGCATTCCAATGAAAGCATAGATGATGCACTAGAAACTTACCAAATGCAACAAACCAAAGGGTCACCAATGAGTATATGGGAAAAAAAGTATAGAAGTACGTGCTTTTCCACTTCTATTTCCTACTGGCAAAGGTGGAAGATACAATGATAGACCCATTTAGATTGGGGCATCAGAATACCGTTCATTACGAAAGTATTCGCAAGATCCCAGATTTAGACAAAATGTGGAATACATATTCCGCCTACTATATGAAATTGAATTAGCAACACTATGTTACGGAGTTGCACACATTCTTAAATCTGGTACCCAGTTTCAAAATATGTCAGCTATGCAGTTAATACAAAAAGTACAGGAAAAAGATGAGGTTTTCCAATCAAGTATAACAAATGTGTTTGCAAACATGCATGGTACAAAGGAATACTGGTTCCGATGGCACGGAGACCTGCGTTGTATGATCAGAAACCTAGGACCACCGACTTGGTTTGTTATGCTAAGTGGTGCCGAAAATGCATGGGAAGATTTACATGAGTTCCTACGCATAGCAAATAGCAACAAAAACAACATAGATATATTAACACCTGGAGAACTTTGCTCTCTAGACCCAGTTAATGTGTCAAGATATTTCCATCATCGTTTCATTGCCATGCTACACTTTATTTGCAATAAAACTGTTCCTTCCCTTGGAGAAGTGCAACACTTCTTTTGGAGAAAAGAATATGAAGTGAGGGAACACCACATATTCACATGCTGTTATGGATCAAAGGTGCACCGAAATTTGGTCACGACAGTGATAGCACTGTTTTGCAGTTTATCCAAAACTATGTCACTTGTGAAATCCCTTCTCAACAGACACATAGTGAGCTGCATGGGCAGATTTTACAATTTCAAAGACACAAATGTGGCAAATATTGTCACCGCAAATACAAAAACAAAGGTAAATACTACACCAAATGTCCCTTTGGTTTCCCTAGACCAGTTACAGAAACAGGTGAAGTAAACAACTTCATGTCTTCAGTTCGACATAGTGTTAAAGGTAAATCACCTAAGAACACGTATTACATAAAAAAAGGGAAGAATCAAAATATAGCAATGATTACAATGCAATCATTGCCCTCTTACAAATGCAAACATAGATGTGCAGTACATTGCAGACAATTCCACTGCTGTTGCACGATATGCTACAGCCTACTTAACAAAAGCAGAAAACACAGAGCTTCAAGACCTCTGGGATGACCTAGCATCAGACAAAACATTATCACAGAAATTGTACACCCTAGGCATATAAATGCTCTCTCATAGGGAATGTGGCGCCTATGAAGCAGCAGATCGTTTAACCGGTACTGCTTTGTATGGAAAATCAGACAACATAGTATGGCTCAGTCTTGGTCCTGCAAAATCTATAAAAAGAGTGCTAAAATCATATGAGGACATAGAAACAATTGCCAGAAATGATCCCAACAGCCAAGACATTCTGAAAAACAATTTACTGGACACATACTATCCGAACAGGAGTAGCACTCTGGAAAGCATGTGTCTATATCACATAGCTCAAAACTTTGCATACAAAAATAATGTAAAACCCGATGAAAGTAAACGTAGATATAGAGTGACCGATTATGAAGGGAGCTTAGTGAAACTAACCAAACGAAGCTTAATTAAGCATGTAAAATTGTCATTAAAATGTCCTCAACAGAAAGAACTATGTTACATGTCTCTGTTACAACTTTTCAAACCATGGAGAAAAGAGGAAGACATACTAGATAACTATGACTGCTATGAAGATGCTTTCAAAGCAAATGAAAGCGCTATCAGTGATGTGAACTTTACGCAGTACAAAACAATGTTACACAATGAGCAGCAACAGGAAGAAGAACTTCAGGCCCAAGTAGATAAGGACTCTTCCGACAGTAGTGAACCTTCTGTAACAGGAAGTCAAGAACCACTAGGACAACCACTAATAGCAAATGAGGCTGAAGTAGCTATGGCAGAAGTAGAAAACACCATGTATCAGTATCAAGAAGAAACAGAAGACTTAACTGTACAACAAGCAAAACTTAACAACGATCAGCGCACCATTTTTGAAGACGTAACAAAACAAATTGTACATGGTGTACAACACAAAAATAAAGAATGTACCTGCCAAAATGACAAACCTGTACTGCTGTACGTCAGTGGTGAAGCTGGATCAGGGAAAACATTCTTAATCAAATCATCAGCAAGTTCCTTCAACAATTGACAAACAAGAAACTGTCAGCTGTTGTAACGGCCCCCACAGGTCTAGCTGCCTACAACATAGGCAGTGTCACTTTACACCGATTACTACTGCTTCCAATAGAGCATTAAAATAAATTAGACTACTACAAACTTTCTGCAGAAGCTGCAATGGAATTACGCATAGTATTGAAACAAATGAAAATGCTACTAATAGATGTAGTGAGCGTGGTCTCCAACCTAATGTTGGCTTTGATTCATCTCAGATTGCAAGAAGTACTTAAAAATAACAACGAAGAACTCTTTGCAGGGAAACACATTATCGTTTTCGGAGATCTTCTACAATTGACACCAGTGAAAGGTGAACCGATTTTTAAAACCTTAGGCCACAAACTCTGCCGGAAAACTGTTGGTAGCATAGGTAATGTTAACCTTTGGCAACATTTCTAATATAGAGAATTAACTGAAAACACGCAGCAATCTGCAGATCTCACTTATGCCAACATCTTAAAAATGTCGAGTTGGTGTATTATCGCAAGAAGCACAAGTTGTATTGAAAAACCAGCACATACATGCACTTTATGGCAACAATCCATGTGCAACTGATGTTATGGAACAAATAGTGCACAAAAATGTCAATTGTATGGCCTTAATGCTAACTCTTGCAAGCTGTTTCAAATTCAATGAAACAATGTTAAATAAAGAAATGCAACCAATACTGGAAATTTGTGCCACAGACAAACTAGACATACATGGTATGACAGTACCCATGTGTGAGCAAGCCACAACACGACTAAATAGTTTAGAAAATTCAATCTCCTACACAGCTGGGTTGGAAAAAATATTGAAATTATCCTTAAACTGTAGCGTAATGCTTAAACGTAACCTTGACGTAGAGCAAGGGCTAGTTAATGGAGCACTGTGCACAGTTGTTGGCTTTCAATCATACCCACGTGATAGCAACATTCAGTTTGTCAATATTTGCTTTGATAAAGTTTCAGAAGTGAAAAGGATAGGGCGCTCAATTGCTCGATTCCTTCTCTTCAAAGACATGTATGTACGTAGAGAGCAATTTTCTCTAACTCTTGTATATGCAGTTACAATTCATAAATCCCAAGGTCTTACCCTAGACAAACCATTGATAGATATAGGAAACACAGTCTTTAAGGAAGGCATGAGCTACGTAGCATTGTCACGCTTACGTACACTTGACGGTCTATTGCTAATGAACTTTGATGCAAGTAAAGTCAAAGCTGATATTCCTTGCATTCTAGAATACAATAGATTGTGTTCACTGTACACCCCTCATCTGAAACAATACCCTGTTCCAGATAAAGTAAAACGTGGTTAAAGAAAACTAAATGAAACAGAAATGCAACAGAATCCAACAGCAAATTCCAGAAAGAAAAGAAGCTAATGTTTCATCAATTAGCGCAAACATAGAAGAATAGAAGAACCTATTAGAGAATGTAAACCAGGGAAGTCGGCAAAGAAGCAACAGAAATTCCAAAAATGCTCTCAGATACAGAACTTGCTGGACCATTCAAATTTGCAAATGAAAGTGGGGTAAGTTGCTATGCAAATGTAGCAATTAATATTCTATTTCAATTGCCACCAATTGTTAACAATATTTACCTGCAGAATACAGACCAATTGTGTTTGCAAATGTTAGTGCTGCATAGAAATGCAACAAGCAATCCTGACAACACATACAGTGTTCATGGAGTAAGGCAACAATTGGATGACTGTGCTGGAATGGTGAGTTTCACTACGAACTCACAAGAAGATCCATAAGAATTTCTAATGTACATACTATTAGTATTGGAAAACAAAAGCATACCTGTAAATTAAATCTTCCAGATTTCGTACATGTGGAAACATACATGCACTCTCTGTAGCAAAGTGATACAGGAAGAAATCTGAGCGATTTGTGTATGTTTCCATACCAAATTGTAAGAGCATTCCATTTCAGCAACTTGTACAAAATGCAAACCATGGCAGATTATGTACTATTTGCAATTCAGACAATCGCTCCACCTTACTGATACAATCACATAGTGCCTACATAATACTTATGCTTCTATGTTATAATGCAGATGGCACGAAAAACAACTGCAAACTGACTGGATTCACACACGGTCAAGTGTCACTTGGAAATAAAACCTTTACAACAGTAGGTATAATTTAGCATGCAGGAGCTACAACCAATACAGGTCACTACACTGCATACATTAATGTGGATGGTTTGAATGTAATGATAGCACCATTACTCTAAAGCAGAGATTGCCAGCTAATCTTACAAATGTGTATTTAATGTTCTTAAGGCCAACATTTATGAACTAATGTGTACTTCAAGATTAAAAAAAGAAATTATGTGAAATACTACAAACAGTTAAAATACGCCAACAGGTATCTAACTACTCAAGACGATGTAAGAATAAATGAATATCACAGATCGTTGGGAACAAATGCACAGATAGAATACGCCTACAGGTATCTAACTATTGTTAAAAATCAGCAGGAAGGCAAGAAACATACCCTTAATGGGAAAGATGAAGGAAACAGGATATAACAACGACACAAATGAATGAATATCACAAAGCTGTAGGAACAAATGCACAGTTAGAATACGCCTACAGGTATCTAACTGTTGGTAAAAATCGTCAGGAAGGCAACAAACAGAACATTAATTGGAAAGATGAAGGAAACACTCAAAGGAAACAAGGAAGTAGTACCATAATAAATAAAGGTTTTTTTTAATCCGACAAGGATCTTTTTTCCTCAGACCCAAGGATTAGAAAAGCAAACACAGAAAATGAGCGCAATGCACAGTACACTGCTTTGTAAACTAAATATGAGGGTAAAAAAAAAATGTTAACTATCTATTAAGCAATGAAGCAAATTTTCAAAAAATGCAAAGACTAACATACCTGTTTCTTTTATCACAGAAATGGAAAAAGGGATACTTCCGCCAAGTATGATAACCATTTAGAAATTGTGTGTGGATTCTGAACAAAGTAAGAAGTAAGTATATTGGCAGTCATTTTCTACACATGCGAATCAACACGTCTAAACTATGGTACTAATATGCTGCAGTGCCTGTAGGCTGGCCCTTGCATCTTCGGTGTGTAACCTACCATCTATGCCTTACAACAAAGGTACAAGGAATATAGGTCCTAGCCACAACCATCGCTGCATATCAAAACCATGGTCCTTGTAAATTAGCTACTTATAAATTTACTTTTCGGACCATCGTCTGCAGCCATGCAGGCAAGACACTAGGGCGCCCACACAACTAGCGCATTACACCACACCCATATTCACTTGTAACTCCACTGCTTATGACTTCAGTCTTGGGTGCATGGCCTTTGGGCATGCAATCAAGAGTCTGAGTCCTGGCTAGCAACACCACAGCATATTGGAACCATTGTGCCTTGTCATTGTACTATGTACAAACATGGTTTTGGGAGTATGGCCTTTGGCCATGCTCCCAAAAAGCTACGCCCTCCCCACAACCATCTTAATGATGTTGCATAGTACAAGTGTACCAATAGCTGTGATATGGTGCAGTAGTTTGTAGCCACAGGCTACAGAGGTGAGTTTGAGGCCATAGCATTATGAATGTATGAGCATACAGTATTTAAAATGCATAGTTACTTACAACTGCAGTGCTTATTACTTTGTTCAAATACTCTGCATCCTGGCCACTACTACCACACCATATGACATCCATTGTGGCATATAAGTACACTATGAACAAATGTACTTTTGGGGGCATGGGCTTCGGCCAGGCACCCATGTTTGCAGCCCCTCCCCACAGCCGCCAGTGTGATGCACTACCACACCATATCGTGCCCACTGTACCTTGTAAGCACACTACATATAACTGTGCTGTTGGGTGCATGGCCTCCGCCCATGCACTCATGACTGCAGACTCTCCCTATAGCCACCTGACTGATATTCAATACTAGGGGTGTCTCTGTAGCTCTGAAATTCTGCACTGTTTGTGCGCAGGGCCTAACATTTTAGGTGTATGGCCATACATTTCAATATATGGTTGTGAAGTGTTGTATAACTGCAGTGCTTACAAGTTTCCTGTTGGGTGCATACTTGGGTGTATGGCATACAGCCTGAAACCATGCACCCGAAAGTACACATCTTGTCCACAACTACCGCACTACATGAAACCCATGTGGGCTTGTAAGTGAAGAGGTTATGGCTTTGTTGTTGGGGCATGGCCTTCAGCCTTGACCCAAGAGTACACACACTCCCCACAACCAGGCAATCGATACACATTAGTAAGGGGATATCCATGGGTGTGACATGCTGAAGTATTGGTGGCCTGGGCCTAGAGTTTTGGAAGTAAGGCCTTCGGCCGACGGCCATGCATCCAAGACTCTAGGCCTTAGCCACAACCACTGTAGCATGTGACATCCATGGCGGCGCACTAATTAATATAATAATAGCCATCGGGAAAAGTAATGCAATCACAGCATGTTGTCAATTTCAATGTTGGCTACCACTACGCGTGTGCTTTCAACAGTTAGAGGTTTCCTGTCCACTGCATGGACTGAAGTGCTATCGTTATTACACCCCTCATTTTCTGTGCGTACAAGCTGTCCATGGAAAGTACATCATGAAGACCGACCCCCAGAACAAATAACTTTGTTCTTGGGTGCATGGCCTTTGGCTTTTTTATATATATATATATATATATATAAGACATAAAAATTCAATTGCCAAGCACATTGCAACAGGTAAGTATTCATGAAATGAACAAATGGAACACAAGCAGGAAATCAAATGGACATAATAAAGCAACATTGATTAACGTCATATTGAGAAAGTCAAAATGTGTTACAATAGCATGTATGCATCATTGAAAAGGAATACAAAAAAAGGAGGGGAGGAAAAAAAAAGGAGAGAAAAATAGGGCGGGGTAAAACAAAAAATGAAAAACAAATACGTAAATGTACATGTACATTAGACTTGGAATAACAAATTGTTGAATCAGTAAACATAGTCCATTCCTAATATCTAATGACTTCCAGAAAGCACAGTCCCTAGTGTGTTCCAGTTATAGAGAGCTGTAGATTAACAGAACATGGTTCTGTGAAGCCGAAATTAAGGGTGTGTTATTGGCAGAACCCAGGGGTTAGGTTATCTGACACCCATGCAGTCAAAATGGCACGCTGTGTCTGGAGATACTGCTAGATCTTGGTGCAACATTCCCTTGAAAAAACCTGTGTTAGACCTGACCGCGAAAAATAGTGCATTGTTGACAGAAAAGGACCGTGCAGTATGCACAGATATATGTGATGGGTAAAACTTCTAGGCTAGAATGCAAGCTTACCACATGTAGCCTGTAAGATGCCAAAAAGGTTAAAATGTAAACACCGCCACACTAAAAATAAGAAACCAGATAATCAACGCAAAGCCATAAGGAGATATGCTAATGCGATAATATTAGGACAATCTCAGTACATTTTCCACAGCAACTGAACATTCTGTACTAATATTTAATCCACAATGTCACTTATTACAGCCTACCTTCCCTTTTATTCCTAAATACATGATCCCAAAATACCATAACAAAACATCATTTAATTACCCCACTGCCAATTGGCGCGTCCCGGTGTGAAATCGCCAAGTATGCATTTGGAATCTTCTCAAATAAGTACTTGTCAGTGACATAGAAATCTCATCAGTACGAAGACAGAAAATCGCTCTGTGTTTCCTGCAATGTTGAAATAATCACAGTTTAACCAGCTGAGTTGGCCCCCAATATTAGCTAAAACCCAGTGATAGTCCCGCGCATGTCACTGAGACCAAAACAACCTACCTGTGATAAAGCTTATGAGAATGAAGTAAAATCCCAATACGTAGCCCCCGATAACCAGCTTCAATGCCCCATCATTCTGGTACCCACGATAACTGGAAACTGTAACCACTGCGTATCAACAACGTAAATGTAGTATCATGTGATATAGTCACGTGAACAGGATAACACAATCACATGACTGAATTGGGCATTTACGTGTTCCAAATTACTTATTAGACCAAAATTAACAGGAAATGAACCCTCGACACTCAACCAATACTAAGGAGTGACACCAAAAGAAGGTATCCAATCTAGGTTTCTTACTGTCAATAATAAGTGGGACATCATGCACTACAGTCACGTGAATGGAACGGCACAGAACAAGCACGTGACTGAGAGAAACAATAGCATATTGGAATCAATTAGAAAGCCAAAAGATATATAACGGGACATAATCCCTCTGTAGGCAACCATTACTAGCACCTGGGGGATAAAGCGACAAACGTGTATAATGAATGTGGCCGTTTCCTCACCTAAATATTAGAACAAGAAAACCTGATTCAGAAATGTAAGGCCCTAAGGAGCCATACAGAATGAAATAACTCTATTTTGAGGCAAGTACTTGTATTGAATGAAAGAGACACCCGCGGCAAACAAATGAGCTCATTGGGAATCCAAAGCATTGGTATAGTGTTGAGTCAGAACAGCATGCGATTGGCTGCCATGTGGATCAGAGCAAACCTATTACCCCAGCATACTAGATTGGTTGCAAGCAAACTGGTAAGTATACCTAACATATTGAGCACAAATTCACAAACAGAGAGCATCACTACATCTGAAAAGCAACAACAGCGAGTGAACAGTATATTATCGTTGAAAGAACTCAATTAATAATACGCATATAGCAAAAATTATGTATTATATGTGTTAATGGCACATTTAAGCGCAGGGAATCATCTTAAAGAAAAACACTTAGTTCATGATCTTGGTTGAGGCCGAGCAAGGTGCAGCGTAGTGTACAGATCATACAGGCTTCTAGTTGGCATAGTAAAAGCTCACCATCTTCTCCTCTGGCATGGACACGGGCTGGTTGCAGACCTACAAATCGTATGTCTTGGATGTTATCCCATTGATGGTAGGTTTGCCAATGTATGGCTAATGGCAGCTTCATGTCCTGACTGTTAAGATTGGAAAGATGCTCCTGTATGCCTATTTGGAGTTCACATTTAGGGCTCCTCACATAGACACGTTCACAAACACATTTTATAGCATAGACTATACATTTTGACTTTCAATTGATGAAATCCCAAATCTTGAATGACAAGCCTTGGTGGCATACAAATTGTGAAACTGGTTAAAATGCATACTGACAAAAGTAACATGACCCGCATTTATGAAAGCCAGAAGGCCCACTGCTGAGCCAATTGAGATGTTGATGCGGATTAGGTGATGGTTCAAGAAAAGAGAGACTTAATGTATCTTTAAGTGTTTTATTCCTGGTGAATACCAATTTGGGTGACTGTGTGACATATGATGATAGATCGGGGTCCAAATGGAGCAAATGCCAGTGTTTATTTAGAAGCTTAAAAAGCAAATGACTATCTTGGACATATTTGGTGATGAATGGAATCTCATGCTGTAACACTTTGGTAGTGGATCCAGATTGTAGCAACAAAGAGTCCCTTATTCTGGTTGTCATATGTTGCAGTGCTTTATTAATGCATTGTGGCGAGTACCCTCGTTCCTTGAGATGACTTTCCTGTTCAAATGCCGCCTGGGTGTTACAATTCCTTTTGGCACGTAGAAATTCCCCCACTGGGATGTTTACAATAACAGAATTTCTATGACAGCTATTTGCTTGGAGAGTTGCATTTACCTCTGTGGATTTCCTAAACGTTTGAGTATTAAGCGTATTATTACATACATTGAGCTTGAGGTCTAAAAATTCAAGAGTGTCATCGCTCACACTCCCTAAAAATTAAATACCAAATAGATTTTGATTAAGATATTGTGTAAAGGCTGCAAAGCGTTCAACCGTTCCATTCCATACAATAAGAACATCGTCGATATATTGTTTCCAAATGATAATCCTCTTCTTGAAATCATGTGGTCCATAAATATAAGAATGTTTGAAAAAACCTATAAAGAGGTTTGCCAGAGATGGCGCATATTTAGCTCCCATGGCGACTCCCTTTGTTTGTTGGAAATATTGCTGATTGAATAGAAATTAGTTATGCTGAAGTGTGAAATCTAGTAAAGCCTTAATCATCTCAACATGTTTGTGAAACAAAGCTGAATGATGGCAGAAGGAAAAATCAATCGTGTCAAGTGCCAAACTGTGTTTAATTGATGTATATAATGCTTTTACGTCCAAGCTGGCTAATTTGAACTGAGATTGCCATGTAATAAAATGTAAGATCAGCAAAGTTTCGGAGGTGTTCTTAAGATATGCCGGCAGCAGGGGAACAAGGTCTTTAATGGCTGTATCTATGTATTGCGCCAGACCCTATGTTGCCCAGCCAAGACCGCTCATAGTGGGACGAACCTCCGGTAGCTCAAGGAACTGTTTATGAATCTTGGGAAGAAAATACATGGTTGGTATGGTGGGAAAGGGTTAAGTCAGAAACTGCCTCTCTTCCTCCATTAGGAGACCCTCAGAAAACCATAACTGAATTAAAGTCTGAAGCTCAGATACAGCTTCCACAGTGGGATTACCCTTCAGTTTCCTATAGCACTCCGGTAAGCTGAGATGCAGCTCAGCCATTCGCAAATAGTCAGATGTATCAAGTATGACAATATTGCCTCCTTTGTCTGACTCTCTAATTACTATGCCCTTGTCATTGGATAATTGTGTGAGTGCAATCTGTTCTAATCTGGTCAGTTAGATCTGGTTCCAAGGTGTACTCTTTTAGAGTGATAAATACACTGATGGATCTCGTTCGTCATGGCCTGATAAAAGGTGTCTATAATGTTCTCTTTAGATGTAAAGGGCATACATTTAGACCTATTCTTGTGCTGACGCAGTTCCAAATTCTGCTGGTGTATACCCAGCTCCTGATGTAAAACCACTACAGATGCTGCTCTATCCGATGCAATAGACACAGCTAGTTGAGTATTTTCAATGTCTGAAATCGTAAATGAACTCACAGGTTCCTGTCTCTCACTAGGATGGTAAGTGTTAATCTGATTATGGAAATGCTTCTTCAGTTTCAATTTTCTAACAAATTTGAAAAGACCGATCTGGAATTCAACTAGATCAGATTGAACGCTTGGGGCAAAAGAAAGGCCTTTGTTCAGTAAAGATATATCAGATGTAGTGCGTTTTCTGCTGGACAAATTATAAACTAGGTTTTGAGAATTGGTTTGGTTTTCAAACGTTTCATTCTGGACCTGGTTTGTCTTGCATCTAAGCTTACGTCGTTGTCTCTTCCTAGCCCCTCTTCCTCTTCCTCCTTGGACGATGAAGTGGTTGTTTGAATATTCTGTCCTAAAAGGACAAGAAAGCGTACTTGTTTGGGTGGAACAGAACTATAATTAAGTACATTTTCGTTTTGAATACATCTACTTGTAGAGCCATAGTTGGCTTCGCACACTTTTGACTTCACACTTTTTTGCTTGACTTTTGCTTGAATTGCTACATTAGGATTTCTGTTATGAAATTTGCCATTAGAGTTTTGAATATGTTTGAATTCTGACACGCTTGTGAGTTTGAGCTTGACACTGATTGCAGTTTTTGCATTTTAGGTTTTTGCATTATTGAGAAATGCCCATGTTGGAATGCTTTTTGAGATTTGAAATTTTGCTTGTTTTAGCATGCCACATTGACTATCTCTCTAGAGATTTGCATCTAGAATGAATTGTCTAATGATAAGAGGAGGGATTGTAAAACCAGATATTATGCCTGCCTTTTATTTTATCATTAGTAATTCATTTCATTCCTATTAGTGACATTAGTTATCCATTATCCATATTATTCTGCCACTTTGACTATGCATTTGAAGAGAGAAATAGGCCTTGTTATATTAAGAAGCCTTGTTTAGACATTATGTTATTATGTATGCATTTAGACACACGCATGGATGTGTGCAGTTAGTTTGTACATTAAGCCATTATGTAGTGCTTTGGTTTGAGTGAATGTTGTTAGGCGCTAATGCATGAAACTGGCATTCTGAAGCTATTTCATTGAGAGACAGAGAAGCAGCTCCACTTTGTACGTGGAAGGATTGTTATGGTAAACTGTGAATTGAAGAATGTCAACAGAGTCTTAGCAGGAAGGTCGTAACTTTGGCCGAGTAGAAGCGAATGAGACGGGCTGTCTTATCAGGCCCTGGGCCTGCTCTGAGACAGCCAGAAAGGTGGGAGGGAGTGAGTGATTTTGCACAGAGAGAGAGGGATTTCGGTGGAGAGAAGGGGATTTTTAGCTGAAGCTCATAGCTGACAATGGGTGGGACGATGGTATGTTTATAGATAGGGGAGACGCAGTTAAAGCAGTATGAACTGGTTTATAATGTCACGTGACAAGAGGACATAGTGGACATTACATACGTAGGTGCAGATATTTCGACGCTTGCCTGGATTTAGAAATGTTGGTTTGACAGAAAGAGAAATGCTTGCAGGAGAGGAGTTATGTTACCATAGAGATATATGTACATCATTTGACACAATATTTGTGAAGCAAGATTTGAGTAATTCTAGAAAAGTCTGGAGAGCAGAGAGATCGGAAGCGTTTTGGAGAGATGCACTTTGAGAAGCCTTGGCAGATGCAGTTTGTGATGAGATCATGACATGCAGCTGGGAGAGCAGAGTGGGGGAGCAGGAGAGAGGGAGGCCTGGCTGTCTGAAGGAAGCAGAGGAAGCTGGAGAGGAGAGAGATGCTCGAGTCATGCTCGGAGTCATGCTGGGAGCAGATTGATCACACCAAACGGGGAGTATGAGGCCTAACTGATTGTTAAGACTCATGCAAATGTGGAATTAGGACATACATTCACACAGGGCTTTTTGTTTGATAGAAGGGGAGATCAGACAGAGATTGTATCAGAGAGAGAGAGCTGATGTGTGGTGATGGGAATGAGAGATGCAGACGTTATTAGCATTGGCTGCTTAGATTAGAGTGGTAATAGGTTGCCATGCACATAATTAGCATTATAGTTAGAACCCACGCAGAAAGGGTTACAAATTTGATTTTGCTGATGGTGTGTTTTACCATGTCTTGCAGTGCATGAATAAATGTATTCCTTGTTATAACTGTACTGACTTTTGTGTGTTTCATTCTTGTGTCTATGTCTTAGTGTTTGTTTTGGTTTGTCGTGTATGTCCTATTTCCAGTAACACAGTAATACAGTGCACAACCACCCTGAGATATACTTGCAGGGGGGCCATAGTCGTCCACCCCCCTGAGTTAGAGTTACAGTTTAACAAATGGTGCCCAACGTGGGGCTTCACATATGCTGATTGATAACATGGAGCAGAGGGTTTAGTCTGCAGAGTTCTGCAGCTGGCATCTGATCCACTTATCGATTAAGCTGATGTCAAAGTTCGAACAACATTGTGTGCAGTTGGCTGTGTTATCTGTTTTCTTTTAGCTGTTTTTAGCTGTATTTTCTGTCCATGGTTATTGAGTTTGTGGGTGTGTTTTATGTTTATGTTTGATGTTTTGTCTTGGGGATCCTTTTGTAATAGAGAGAGCATGTTCTGAGTCCAAAGCTTCTTCCTCCTGAACGACTTAGTCGTCTGACTCCTTGTTTTGAGAAATCCGGATTGTTTTTTAATTGAATTGTCAGAGCAGTTTTTTATGACTGGCGATTGTTTTGAAAATACATGCACATATATTTGTCAGGCTAGAGAATCGTGTTATTCTTGACAATGCTTGATGATCTTTGTTGAAGTTCGTGGACAATTTTGAATTGGTATCCAATCTTTGTTTTGGATTCATTTGTTGTCAGAACTTGTGCACAATTTCGCCAAGCTTTGACTGAGATCTGCATTGTTTACAGAACTCAAAAGCTGGTTTGAAAACTTACACCACGAGATGTGAGATTAGACTGTTTGTTGAGCAACCCAACTCAACAACTTAACCCAACTGGTTGTTGAGTTAAGAGTGAATACTGAAGGTTCAGAAACAGAAATAACACCATATATTGTTGACTTGCGAGCAATAATATATCGTCTCAGGAATATGATTGATAGCTGGGATAGTCCAGCAGTAGCAATATGTGAAGAGAATAGTGACCCATTCAAAGACCCATTGAAAGCATTGACATCAGCAGTGATAGGAGGGAACAGAGTTCCCATGAGAAACCCAGCAGAAGTGATGCACAAGACAGAAGAAATAATTAATATTGTCCTTGAGGAGAAAGAGTTACTTCAGGGTGAGGAGAGAAGTAGTGTGACACAGACAGCATGTCTCACTGATAGAGCATTGATTGAAGAGATTGCTGCAACAGTAGGCTAACAGAATGAAGCAATTGTAGAGAAAACAGAAATGTGCAGTTTGCCTAGAGAAATGCATAGAGAGATGCCTTTTGTAGATTTGCATTGTGAAGGGTTCAGTCATGGAGATGGTTTTTTGAAAGCACATTTGCATAGAGACAGTGAACAGCATTTAGAATTGCATTCTGGTTTTATGGGAAGAGATGAGATGGTTAAGATCTTTGATGTAGCATGTCATAATGGCATTTTTGACAGAATTGATGACAGCAGTGTTTGGCTTACATTTGGGAGTGAACATTTTGTTTTGTCTGCCGGCTTTGCAACTTGTTTAGGAAGTAAGAAGAGAATGAACTGAATTAATCACCACATTGGGCTGTTTTGAGATGTTGCATTCTTTGAATATTTTTAGTTTGCAGAGAGAACACATGGAGATAACTGATGTTTATGTTATGATAGCAATGCCGAGACATTGCGCTCCATCAGCATTAGCAGCAGACTGCTGTTTTGAAGGAGTATGCCTGAAAGGGAATGACTGTTTATTGACTCTAAATAGCATTGCACATGTTAATGTTAAAGGATATTTTTACCGCGCATTATCACCACCGGAGTGGTCCCCTGGCGCTCGGGCAGCTCTGAAAAATGGGAGGGGGGTGATATGGTGGTAATGAGCTGCAAAGGTGCAAGATACCAGTGATGTGCTGTTGGCAGCCTCAGCCCGGTGGGTCCGTTGGCTGGGCTTGAGGTGTTTTACGGTCGGTAGACGTCATGTGCTGTTGTGCAAGTCGATGTGCGGTTTGCTTTGTTGTTGCAGTGTAGTGAAGTTTGTGTGGTTTGCTGCATTTAAGGCTTGTGGTTGTGTTTGGTTAGGGTTTGAGAGGTGTATGCAGAGGGATGAAATTGTTAGTGGATTGGTTAGTTGGCATTGCTGTCCTTGCAATTATGTCTCCGTGTGGTTCCTGCTATCATTCACTATTCCATCTAAGTGTGTCATATGCTAACATTCACATTTCTATTTAGATATGACAGAAGCCTAAGGTTAAGAATTCCATCTAAGTGTGGCACATGATAACATTCACATTTCTATCTAGATGTGACACAAGCTAAGGTTAAGACTTCCAACTAAGTTTGGCACGTGCTAATCATGCAGGAAGCAGTGTCCATTTGGAATAGAATACATGAAGGAGGAAGGAGGGAATGAGGTGAGAATAGACTACATGAAGGAGGATGGAGGGAGAGAGGGAAGGAGGGGGAATGGAAATGAAGGAGGAATGATGGAGAGAGGGAAGGAAAGTCGAAGACATGACTGAGGAAGGAGGGAGAGAGGAAAGGAGGGGGAGTATAGACTAAATGAAGGAGGAAGGAGGGAGAGATGGTAGGAAGGGGAGAATAGAATACATAGTGGAGGAAGGAGGAAGAGAGGGAAGGAAAGGAAAGTGAAATCCATGAAGGAGGAACGATGGAGAGAGGAAAGGAGGGGGAGTATAAATTGCACGAAGGAGGGAGGAGGGTGAGTGGGAAGGGGGAAAATAGACTACATGTAGGAGGAAGGAAGGAGAGGGAAGGAAGGGGAGAATTGAATACATGAAGGGGGAAGGAGGGAGAAAGGGAAAGAAAGGAAAGTGGAATAAATGAAGGAGTAATGAGGGAGATAGGGAAGGGAGGGGAGAAGAGACTACATGAAGGAGGAAGGAGAGAGAAAGGGAAGGAACGGGAAGATAGAATACATGAAGGGGGGAGGATGGAGAAAGGGAAGGAAAGGAACGTGGAATACATGAAGGAGGGAGAAAGGGATGGAGTGGGACAATTGACTACATGAAGGAGGAAAGAGGGAGTGAGGCAAGGAAGGGGAGAATACAATACATGAAAGCGGAAGGAGGGAGAAAGAGAAGGAAGGGAAAGTGGAATACATGAAGGGGAAGGAGGGAAGGAAAAAGGAAGGCAGGAGAGAGGGAAGGAAGGGAGAATAGAATACATAGAGGAGGAAGGAAGGTGAGAATACAATATATGAAGGCGGAAGGAGAGAGAAAGAGAAGAAAGGGAAAGTGGAATACATGAAGGGGAAGGAGGGGAGAATAGACTACATGAAGGAGCAAGGAGGGGGAGAGGGAAGGAAGGGGAGAATAAAATACATGAAGGAGGAAGTAGGGAGAGCAGGAAGGAGGGGCAGAATACAATACATGAAGGAGGAAGGACAGGGAGAGGGAAGGAAGGGGAGAATAAACTGCACGAAGGAGGGAGGAGGGAGAGTGGGAAGGGGGAAAATAGACTACATGAAGGAGGAAGGAGGGAGAGAGGGAAGGAAGGGGAGAATTGAATACATGAAGGGGGAAGGAGGGAGAAAGGGAAAGAAAGGAAACTGGAATAAATTAAGGAGTAATGAGGGAGAGAGGGAAGGGGGAGAATAGACTACATGAAGGAGGAAGGAGAGAGACAGGGAAGGAACAGGAAGATAGAATACATGAAGGGGGAAGGATGGAGAAAGGGAAGGAAAGGAAGGTGGAATACATGAAGGAAGGATCGAGGGATGGAGTGGGACAATAGACTACATGAAGGAGGAATGAGGGAGAGAGGCAAGGAAGGGGAGAATACAATACATGAAAGCGGAAGGAGGGAGAAAGAGAAGCAAGGGAAAATGGAATACATGAAGGGGAAGGCGGGACGGAGGGGGAGAAAAGACTATATGAAGGAAAAAGGAAGGCGGGAGAGAGGGAAGGAAGGGAGAATGGAATACATAGAGGAGGAAGGAAGGGGAGAATACAATACATGAAGGCAGAAGGAGGGAGAAAGAGAAGAAAGGGAAAGTGGAATACATGAAGGGAGGGAGGGGTGAATAGACTACATGAAGGAGGAAGGATGGATATAATATATGAAGGAGGAAGTAGGGAGAGCAGGAAGGAGGGGCAGAATACAATACATGAAGGAGGAAGGAGGGAGACAGAGAAGGAAGGGGAGAATTGAATACATGCAGGAGGACGGATGTTTGAATACATGCAGGAGGAAGGATGTAGAGAGGTAAGGAAAGGAAAGTGGAATACCTGAAAGAGGAAGGAGGGTGAGAGGGAAGGGGGAGAACAGACGGCATGAAGGAGGGATAGAGGGAAGGAAGGGGAGAATAGAATACACGAAGGAGAAGGAGAAGGAGGGAGAGGGAAGGACAGGGAAAATAGAATACATGAAGGAGGAAGGATGGAAAGAGGGAAGGAAATAAAAGTGGAACACATGAAGGGGGAAGGAGAGAGAGGGAAGGAGGAGGGGAAAAGAATGCATGAAGGAGGAAGGAGGGAGGAGGAAAGGAGCGTGGAATACATGAAGGAGGAAGGAGGGAGAGAGGGAAGGAGGGGCAGAATAGACTAAATGAAGGAGGGAGGAGGGAGAGAGGCAAGGGGTGAGAATAAACTTCATGAAGGAGGAAGGAGGGAGAGAGGGAAGGAAGGGGAGAATAGAATACATGAAGGGGGATGGAGGGGAGAATAGACTACATGAAGGAGGATGGAAGGAGAGAGGGAAGGAGGGGAATAGACTACATGAAGGAGGAGTGATGGAGAGAGGGAAGGAAAGTCAAAGACATGATGAAGGAGGGAGAGAGGAAAGGAGGGGGAGTATAGACTACATGAAGGAGGAAGGAGGGAGAGAGGGAGAGAAGGAAGTAAGGGGAGAATAGAATACATGAAGGAGGAAGGTGGGACGGAGGTGAGAATAGGAGAGAGGGAAGGAAGGGGAGAATAGAATACATGAAGGAGGAAGGTGGGAAGGAGGTGAGAATAGACAACATGAAGGAGGATGGAAGGAGAGAAGGAAGGAGGGGGAATAGACTACATGAAGGAGGAACGATGGAGAGAGGGAAGGAAAGTCAAAGACATGAAGGAGGAAGGAGGGAAGGAGGTGAGAATAGACTGCATGAAGGAGGAAGGAGGGAAAGGTGGAAGGAGGGGCAGAATAGACAATATGAAGGAGGAATGAGAGAGAGAGAGAGAGAGAAGGAAGGGGATAATACAATATATGAAGGGGGATGGAGGGAAGGAAGTGAGAATAGACTAGATGAAGGAGGATGGAAGGAGAGAGAGAAGGAGGGGGAATAGACTACATGAAGGAGGAACGATGGAGAGGGAAGGAAAGTCGAAGACATGACGGAGGAAGGAGGGGGAGAGGAAAGGAGGGAGAGTATAGACTACATGAAGGAGGAAGGAGGGAGAGATGGAAGGAAGGGGAGAATAGAATACATAGAGGAGGAAGGAGGGAGAGAGGGAAGGAAAGGAAAGTGGAATACATGAAGGAGGAAGGATGGAGAGAGGGAAGGAGGGGGAGAATAAACTGCACGAAGGAGGGAAGAGGGAGAGATGGAAGGAGGGGGAGAATAGACAACATGAAGGAGGAAGGAGGGAGAGATGGAAGGAAGGGGAGAATAGAATACATAGAGGAGGAAGGAGGGAGAGAGGGAAGGAAAGGAAAGTGGAATACATGAAGGAGGATTGATGGAGAGAGGGAAGGAAGGGGAGAATAGAATACATGAAGGAGGAAGGAGGGAAGGAGGTGAGAATAGACTACATGAAGGAGGATGGAAGGAAAGAGGGAAGGAGGGGGAATAGACTACATGAAGGAGGAACGATGGAGAGAGGAAAGGAAAGTCGAAGACATGAAGGAGGAAGGAGGGGAGGAGGGGAGAATAGACTACATAAAGGACGATGGAAGGAGAGAGGGAAGGAGGGGTAATAGACTACATGAATGAGGAACGATGGAGAGAGGGAAGGAAAGTCGAAGACATGACGGTGGAAGGAGGGAGAGAGGAAAGGAGGGGGAGTATAGACTACATGAAGGAGGAAGGAGGGAGAGATGGAAGGAAGGGGAGAATAGAATACATAGAGGAGGAAGGAGGGAGAGAGGGAAGGAAAGGAAAGTGGAATACATGAAGGAGGAACGATGGAGAAACGGAAGGGGGGGAGAATAGACAACATGAAGGAGGAAGGAGGGCTAGAGGGATGAAGGGGAGAATAGAATACATGAAGCAAGAAGGAGGGAGGAGGTGAGAATAGACTACATGAAGGAGGATGGAAGGAGAGAGGGAAGGAGGGGGAATAAACTACATGAAGGAGGAACGATGGAGAGAGGGAAGGAAAGTTGAAGACAAGACGGAGGAAGGAGGGAGAGAGGAAAGGAGGGGGAGTATACACTACATGAAGGAGGAAGGAGGGAGAGATGGAAGGAAGGGGAGAATAGAATACATAGAGTAGGAAGGAGGGAGAGAGGGAAGGAAAGGAAAGTGGAATACATGAAGGAGGAAGGATGGAGAGAGGGAAGGAGGGGGAGAATAAACTGCACGAAGGAGGAAGGAGTGAGAGAGGGAATGAAGGGGAGAATAAAATACATGAAGCAGGAAGGAGGGAAGGAGGTGAGAATAGACTACATGAAAGAGGATGGAAGGAGAGAGGGAAGGAGGGGGAATAAACTACATGAAGGAGGAACGATGGAGAGAGGGAAGGAAAGTCGAAGACATGACAGAGGAAGGAGGGAGAGAGGAAAGGAGGGGAGAATAAAATACATAGAGGATGAAGCAGGGAGAGAGGGAAGGAAAGGAAAGTGGAATACATGAAGAAGGAAAGATGCAGAGAGGGAAGGAGGGGGAGAATAAACTGCACGAAGGAGGGAGGAGGGAGAGTGGTAAGGGGGAAAATAGACTACATGAAGAAGGAAGGAGGGAGAGAGGGAAGGAAGGGGACAATTGACTACATGAAGGGGGAAGGAGGGAGAATGGGAAAGAAAGGAAGGTGGAATAAATGAAGGAGTAAAGAGGGAGAGAGGGAAGGGAGGGGAGAATAGACTACATGAAGGAGGAAGGATGGAGAAAGGGAAGGAAAGGAATGTGGAATATATGAAGGAGGGAGCGAGGGATGGAGTGGGACAATAGACTAAATGAAGGAGGATGGAGGGGGAGAGGCAAGGAAGGGGAGAATACAATACATGAAAGCGGAAGGAGGGAGAAAGAGAAGGAAGGGAAAGTGGAATACATGAAGGGGACGGAGGGAAGGAGGGGGGAAAAGACTAAATGAAGGAAACAGGAAGACGGGAGAGAGGGATGGAAGGGAGAATAGAATACATAGAGGAGGAAGGAAGGGGAGAATACAATACATGAAGGCGGAAGGAGGGAGAAAGAGAAGAAAGGGAAAGTGGAATAAATGAAGGGGAAGGAGGGGAGAATAGACTACATGAAGGAGGAAGGAGGGAGAGAGGGAAGGAAGGGGAGAATACAATACATGAAGGAGGAAGGATGTAGAGAGGTAAGGAAGGGCAGAATTGAATACATGCAGGAGGAAGGATGTAGAGAGGTAAGGAAAGGAAAGTGGAATACATGAAAGAGGAAGGAGGTTGAGAGGAAAGGGGGAGAATAGACAACATGAAGGAGGGAGAGAGGGAAGGAAGGGGAGAATAGAATAAAAGAAGGAGAAGGAGGGAGAAGGAAGGACAGGGAGAATAGAATACATGGAGGAGTTAGAAGGGAGAGAGGGAAGGAAAGAAAAGTGGAATACATGAAGGAGGAAGGAGGGAGAGAGGGAAGGAGGGGGAGAATAGTATACATGAAGGCAGATGAAGAGAGAGGGAAGGAAGGGGAGAATAGAATACATGAAGGGGGATGGAGAAAAGGAGGTGAGAATAGACTACATGAAGGAGGATGGAAGGAGAGCGGGAAGGAGGGGGGATAGACTACATGAAGGAGGAACGATGGAGATGGGGAAGGAAAGTCAAAGACATGACGGAAAAGGAGGGAGAGAGGAAAGGAGGGGGAGAATAGACTACATGAAGGAGCAAGGAGGGAGAGATGGAAGGAAGGGGAGAATAGAATACAAAGAGGAGGAAGGAGAGAGAGAGGGAAGGAAAGGAAAGTGGAATACATGAAGGCGGAAGGATGGAGAGCGGCAAGGAGGGGGAGAATATACTGCACGAAGGAGGGAGAGAGGGAAGGAAGGGGAGAATAGCATACATGAAGGAGGAAGAAGGGACAGAAGGAGGGATGGGGAGAATAGAACACATGAAGGATGAAGGAAGTGGAGAATAGAATACATGAAGGAGGAAGGAGGGAGAGAGGGAATGAAGGGGAGAATGCAATACATGAAGGAGGAAGGAGGGACAGAGGGAGGGATGGGGAGAATAGAATACATGAAGGATGAAGGAGAGGAGAATAGACTACATGAAGGAGGATGGAGGGAGAGAGGGAAGGAGGGGGAAGAGTACATGTAGGAGGAAGAATGGAGAGATGGAAGGAAAGTCGAATACATGACGGAGGAAGGAGGGGGAGAGTGAAGGAGGGGGAGAATAGACTACATGAAGGAGGATGGAAGGAGAGAGGGAAGGAGGGGGAATAGACTACATGAAGGAGGAAGGAGGGAGAGAGGAAAGAAATGTGTAATACATGATTGAGGAAGGAGGGCGAGAGGAAAGGAGGGGGAGTATAGACTACATGAAGGAGGGAGGAGGGAGAGATGGAAGGAAGGGGAGAATAGAATACATAGAGGAGGAAGGAGGGAGAGAGGGAAGGAAAGGAAAATAGACTACATGAAGGAGGAAGGAGGGAGAGAGGGAAGGAAGGGGAGCATTGAATACTTGAAGGGGGAAGGAGGGAGAAAGGGAAAAAAAGTAAAATGGAATAAATGAAGGAGTAAGGAGGGAGAGAGGGAAGGGAGGGGAGAATAGACTACATGAAGGAGGAAGGAGAGAGAAAGGGAAGGAATGGAAAGATAGAATACATGAAGGGGGAAGAATGGAGAAAGGGAAGGAAAGGAACGTGGAGTACATGAAGGAGGGAGCGAGGGATGGAGTGGGATAATAGACTACATGAAGGAGGAAGGAGGGAGAGAGGCAAGGAAGGGGAGAATACAATACATGAAAGCGGAAGGAGGGAGAAAGAGAAGGAAGGGAAAATGGAATACATGAAGGGGAAGGAGGGGCAGAGGTGGAGAAAAGACTACATGAAGGAAAAAGGAAGGCGGGAGAGAGGGAAGAAGGGAGAATAGAATACATAGAGGAGGAAGGAAGGGGAGAATACAATACATGAAAGCGGAAGGAGGGAGAAAGAGAAGGAAGGGAAAGTGGAATAAATGAAGGGGAAGGAGGGGGAGAAAAGACTAAATGAAGGAAAAAGGAAGGCGGGAGAGAGGGATGTAAGGGAGAATAGAATACATAGAGGAGGAAGGAAGGGGAGAATACAATACATGAAGGCGGAAGGAGGGAGAAAGAGAAGAAAGGGAAAGTGGAATACATGAAGGGGAAGGAAGGGAGAATAGACTACATGAAGGAGGAAGGAGGGAGAGAGGGAAGGAAGGGGAGAATAGAATACATGAAGGAGGAAGGATGTAGAGAGGTAAGGAAGGGCAGAATTGAATACATGCAGGAGGAAGGATGTAGAGAGGTAAGGAAAGGAAAGTGGAATACATGAAAGAGGAAGGAGGTTGAGAGGAAAGGGGGAGAATAGACTACATGAAGGAGGGAGAGAGGGAAGGAAGGGGAGAATAGAATAAAAGAAGGAGAAAGAGGGAGAGGGAAGGACAGGGAGAATAGAATACATGGAGGAGTTAGAAGAGAGAGAGGGAAGGAAAGAAAAGTGGAATACATGAAGGAGGAAGGAGGGAGAGAGGGAAGGAGGGGGAGAATAGTATACATGAAGGCAGATGAAGAGAGAGGGAAGGAAGGGGAGAATAGAATACATGAAGGGGGATGGAGAAAAGGAGGTGAGAATAGACTACATGAAGGAGGATGGAAGGAGAGCGGGAAGGAGGGGGAATAGACTACATGAAGGAGGAACGATGGAGATGGGGAAGGAAAGTCGAAGACATGACGGAAAAGGAGGGAGAGAGGAAAGGAGGGGGAGAATAGACTACATGAAGGAGCAAGGAGGGAGAGATGGAAGGAAGGGGAGAATAGAATACAAAGAGGAGGAAGGAGAGAGAGAGGGAAGGAAAGGAAAGTGGAATACATGAAGGCGGAAGGATGGAGAGAGGCAAGGAAGGGGAGAATATACTGCACGAAGGAGGGAGGAGGGAGAGTGGGAAGGGGTGCGAATAGACTGCATGAAGGAGGAAGGACTGAGAGACGGAAGGAGGGGGAGAATAGACAACATGAAGGAAGAAGGAGGGAGAGATGGAAGGAAGGGGACAATAGAATACATGAAAGAGGAAGGAGGGAAGGAGGGGAGAATAGAATACATGAAGAGGAAGGAGGGATGAAGGGAAGGAAAGGAAAGTGGACTACATGAAGGAGGAAGCAGAAGGAGAGGGAAGGAATGGGAGAATACAACATATGAAGGCAGAAGGAGGGAGAAAGAGAAGGAAGGGAAAGTGGAATACATGAAGGAGGAAGGAGGGAAGAAGGGGGAGTAAAAACTACATGAAGGAAAAAGGAAGGAGGGAGAGAGGGGAGGAAGGGGAGAATAGAACACATGAAGGAGGAAGGATGGAGAGAGGGAAGGAAAGTCGAATACATAAAGGAGGAAGGAGGGAGAGAGGGAGGGATGGGGAGAATAGAAGACATGAAGGAGGAAGGAGGGACAAAGGGAGGAAGGGGAGAATAGAATACATGAAGGAGAAAGGAGGGATAGAGGGAAGGAGGGGGAATAAAATACATGAAGGATGAAGGAAGAAGGAAGGGGAGAATAGAATACATGAAGGAGGAAGGAGGGAGAGAGGGAACATAGGGGAGAATGCAATACATGAATGATGGAAGGAGAGGAGAATAGACTACAAGAAGGAGGAAGGAGGGAGAGAGGGAAGGAGGGGGGAATAGAGTACATGTAGGAGGAAGGAGGGAGAGATGGAAGGAAGGGGAGAATAAAATACATGGAGTAGGAAGGAGAGAGGGAAGGAAAGAAAAGTGAAATACATGAAGGAGGAAGGAGGGAGAGAGGGAAGGAGGGGGAGAATAGACTACATGAAGGAGGGAGGAGGGAGAGAATGAAGGAGTGGGAGAATAGACTACATGAAGGAGGAAGGAGGGAGAGATGGAATGGGAGAATAGAATACATGGTGGAGGAAGGAGGGAGAGAGGCAAGGGGTGAGAATAGACTGCATAGAGGAGGAAGGAGGGAGAGACGGAAGGAGGGGGAGAATAGAATACATGAAGATGGATAAAGAGAGACTTAAGGGGGGAATAGACTACATGAAGGAGGAAGGATGGAGAGAGGGAAGGAAAGATGAATACATGACAGAGGAAGGAGGGAAGGAGGGAAAGAGGGAAGGAGGGGGAGAATAGACTACATGAAGGAGGAAGGAGGGAGAGAGAGAAGGAAGGGGAGAATAGAATACATGAAGAGGAAGGAGGGCTGAAGGGAAGGAAAGGAAAGTGTACTACATGAAGGAGGAAGCAGAAGGAGAGGGAAGGAATGGGAGAATACAATATATGAAGGCGGAAGGAGGGAGAAAGACAAGGAAGGGAACGTGGAATACATGAAGGAGGAAGGAGGGAAGAAGGGGGAGAAAAAACTACATGAAGGAAAAAGGAAGGAGGGAGAGAGGGGAGAATAGAACACATGAAGGAGGAAGGATGGAGAGAGGGAAGGAAAGTCGAATACATGAAGGAGGAAGGAGGGAGAGAGGGAGGGATGGGGAGAATAGAAGACATGAAGGAGGAAGGAGGGGGAAATGGAGAAAGGGGAGAATAGAATACATGAAGGAGAAAGGAGGGAGGGAGGGAAGGAGGGGGAGAATAGAATACATGAAGGATGAAGGAAGAAGGAAGGGGAGAATAGAACACATGAAGGAGGAAGGAGGGAGAGAGGGAACGAAGGGGAGAATGCAATACATGAAGGATGGAAGGAGAGGAGAATAGACTCCATGAAGGAGGAAGGAGGGTGGAATAGAGTACATGTAGGAGGAAGGAGGGAGAGATGGAAGGAAGGGGAGAATAAAATACATGAAGGAGGGAGGAGGGAGAGAGGGAAGGAGTGGGAGAATAGACTACATGAAGGAGGAAGGAGTGATAGATGGAAGGAAGGGGAGAATAGAATACATGGTGGAGGAAGGAGGGAGAGAGGGAAGGAAAGATAAGTGGAATACATGAAAGAAGAAGGAGGGAGAGAGGGAAGGAAAGGAAAGTGGACTACATGAATGAGGAAGGAGGGAGAGAGGGAAGCAAGGGGAGAATAGTATCCATGAAGGGGGAAGGAGGGAGAAAGGGAAAGAAAGGAAAGTGGAATACAAGAAGGAGGAAGGAGAAGGAGAGGGTAGGAACGGGAGAATAGACTACATGAAGGAGGAAGGATGGAGAGAGGGAAGGAAAGTCGAATACATGAAGGAGGAAGGAGGGAGAAAGGGGAGAATAGAACACATGAAGGAGGACGGATGGAGAGAGGGAAGGAGGGGGAGAATAGAATACATGAAGGAGGAAGGAGGGAGAGAGGGAAGGAAGGGGAGAATGCAATACATGAAGGAGGGAACGAGAGGAGAATAGACTACATGGAGGATGGAGGGAGAGAGTGAAGGAGGGGGGAATAGAGTACATGTAGGAGGAAGGAGGGAGAGATGGAAGGAAGGGGAGAATAAAATACATGAAGGAGGATGGAGGGAGAGAGGGAAGGAGGGGGAGAATAGAATACACGAAGGAGAATGAGGGAGAGGGAAGGAAGGGGAGAATAGAATACATGAAGGGGGATGAAGAGAGAGGTAAGGGGGGAATAGACTTAAGTGTGACATTTCAGAAATGAAGGAGAGAGGTAGCTGCTTGTACCATTGAAGCTTCACCAGAATAGTCTCATTCAAATGTGGAAAGACGTTAGATGCTCTCACACAAATATGTTTGCCCTTCCCCCACAGCTTCTGAAGTTAGTGCCTCTCCCAACATTTGAAGTTTTAGTCCAACCCCCCGAAACCCCCAAAATGTTAGCCTATGTGAACCTCTGATTTCAGACATGCCAACATTCTGGAGCCCCTGAGTGGCAGATTTCACAACAGAAATTGGGAGACAGTATTTCGCATTGCCTTTATAATTATTTTAGGCGGGAGACAGTAAAAAATAGCAACATAAATCGGGAGGCTTGGCATGTATGTCTGATGCCATGACCCACCTCTTAATGAAGTGGCCTGCATTCGGGGTGGGCTGACACACACACACTCGCATTCAACACTTTCACCCATGCATTCATCCACCAGCCACGCATCTTACGTGCATGCATACATAAAACCGAAAACAGCATTGCCATAAACCAACATGCACGCATGCATTCGTACACATATACATACTCCTTTAATTTAAATACACATTTAATTTAAAATAAAAAACACTTACCTACCCTTCAATAGCACCGGTGCAGCCATGGTACTCGTAGCCATGCTGCCTGAGGCGCAAATAAAAGAATAATATACTTCCTTTATGTGTGTGTTTTTGTTGTTTATTTGTAGGATCTAGGCCCACACTCCCGATATAGGTGGGAGACTCCCGATTTTTCAATAAAAATCGTGCTTTTTTTACCATCTTCCATCTAAAATAATGATAACTCCAATTGAATCATATGGGAAAAATAACATTCTCCGGATTTCTGTGGAGAAATCTCCCTCTAGATGTTGGCATGTCTGTGACCGGGTATTAGTTTTAGGTATGTGTGTGGCTTCTGGAACATGGGAGGACTGTTGTCCATTGTCTGCGTCTGTGTTGTATATAAAGCGCTCTTCATCCATGTCGCCGCATGCGTCACGTGTCGGGTGTCAAGTGGCGCGAAATGGCGGGCGGTGGTAGCTTCCGGCGGCAGGGGGGACACGTGCTTTGCTGAGGAGAAAGTCGAGTTTCCTGACATCCGCCCCCCCCTCCTGCGGTGAGACTTGGTATGCGCCGGGGAGCGTGCGCCACTAGTCCCTGTCAGGCGGCCCCTTCCCGCCCTGTCACTCCTCCTCTCGTTCCATGTGACGCAGCATTCTACTATCGGATCATGTGTCGCGATAGGCCGTCGTGTGCGGAGCGGCGATGTATTCAGCGAGCAGGTTTGTTTCTGACCGGTGCTTGAGAGAGGTAAAGGGGGCTCATGTTGCTCGCAGCGTGAGACGGGTTAAGTTGTATCATTTGACGTCATTCAGAAAAGTAAAAAAAGAAGAAAACGAGCCTCCCACAGGGCCACACCTTAACGCAGAGGGCGTGTGGGCCCCTCAAGTGTGTTTATCAATATTTCCGTCTCTGGGAAGTGTTTATCTGAGCCACTATCAGAGAAGATCCTGAGAGCTCACATTCTGCTCCATTTCACTGCTTTGCACTTGGCAGCTGCTGTGGTATTGCTCCTACGGTAGAACTTTCATGGAACTGACAAACTCCCTTTAGTATTTCAGTCAGCATTGTTATAACCTTGCCCAGTTCAGTCACAGATGAGATGATATTAACCGACCTACCTTCCCAGGCTGGTTAGCCTTTTATGTTTTGTCTGGGTTTGCTGGGATCTTGCTTTGGGTGTGTGGCAGACTGCAGCTGCCACTAGGCCGGTGGTAAATTCTAGCTTTACCTGAGGGTATTAGGGGGTGATGTTGGCATATTATAGACAAGAGATCCTAACTGAGGCACTACATTTTGCTGTTTATCTAAATGTTAAGTATAAGGAAATGTATTTAAAGCTGTGGGTTCAAGTTTGCCCATTCCCTCGTCTACTCAGGGTTTAAATGAGAATCTACTATATGAACACACCGATATATATGTATTCCCCAAAGCATCTGTTAACAGGGCCATTCTGGTTTATGTTTGTAGGCGCTATATTGTACCTTTCAAGTACCTGGTACCGTGGTCAAAAAGCAATTTATGAACTAGGATGATACTGATGTTATAAATGTACGTGCAGAGTGTAATGTACACAACATTGCCAAGGTAGTGCTGCTATATTTATTTATTTATTTCTATATATTAAATCTACCCATCAGGGCTGCCAACTTAATTGATGCACGTTGTTCATTGAACACAGAACGTATAATCTGTTCCCAGCCCAATTAAGGTAATTGCAAAATCTCTTTCCACGGGTAAAGGGGATCTGGGGCTATTAACTTCAGTGGAACAACTTATGTTCATTTGATAAGTATGTGGTTGATGTTTCTGTCTTATCAGAGCCCCCGGAATCACAACGTGTGCATGTGCGCGGTGAGGTGATTGTGCCAATTCTCAGGTTACAGGTTGCTGCTCAATCATACATTTCCACAGGCGCTTAACATACATTAATAATAAAGGGCACAAACCCCTTACATCTGTTTTGGTAGAGTTTAACATCAGAGAGTGGAAAGCCATCCAATATTTAATGGCAAAGAGACAGTTTGAATTTTTTTTTTTTTGATAACACATTTTATTACATTTTGTGCGATAATACAACAATTTACTAACTACAACCGTAAAGGTTTGCATACAGGTGAAAGAGCAGCGCGGAAGGACATAATTGAGCAAGTTGAAATGTAAGCCATCAGAGGGACACACATGCTATAAGGCATATTGGCAGTGATTACAGTGAGCATTTGCAAGTCCTGGTATTATTCCGGACGTCCCAAGGGTTGGCATTGGCACATACAGTTAGATAGGGTTACATGATGGTATACAACAATCATAATACAACAGTGTTATAATGTCTGTTCCCATTTTCCCCAGATCTTGTCTGCTTTGCCTGGGCAGCTTCTAGCTTGATAGACTCGGCGTTCCATTAGGATGACAGTATCTACATCAGTTACCCAGTGATCATATTTCGGGGTGTTTTCAGATCCCCACAACTGCGCAATATTCCCTTGGCAATTCCCGTGACGGTCGAGACAAGAAGTTTTTCAAAGCGTGACAGTTCCACTGTATTGTCGATGCCCAAAAGGAAAAGGTTAGGGTCTGTCGGGATTGAGCGACATAAGACTTTGGAAAGCCTCGCGCTGCATTTATGCCAGAAGCGTTGAATACGTGGGCACTGCCAGAGAATGTGATAAAAGGTTCCCTCCTCCTGTTTGCAGCGTAGGCATCTGGGGTCTGTCACTCTGTTCCAATTATACAGGGCTATTCGGGGGTAGTAAATCCTATGAAGTATCTTGAGTTGAACTAGTCTGATCCGAGCAGAGATTGCACATTCTCTAGGAAACATTAAAGTCTTCATCCAGTCTTCGGGTTCCATGGGGCCAATATCACTTTCCCATTTTGTCTTCTGAGACAGGAGTTCCTTCGTGGCAAATGAGGAAATTGCGTTGTACATGGTGGATGTGATTTTTTTGGTTACGTTGTCAATAACTATGTTCCTCTCTATGGGCGTGCATTCCGGCATATCTGCCATCTGGGCTCTGTGCATAGTGAGTGCGTGCTGTAACTGCCCGTAATGATAATGCTCAGACTCAGGGAGGTTGTGTGCTGCAACAAGCTCGGGAAATTGAATCAGTCGATCATTCACGATTATCTGCCGAATTAGTTGTATCCCAGCTGTAGCCCAGTTTGGCCACTTCGGAAGATTGTATATGTTTGGGAGGTGAGCATTCTTCCAGATGGGCTGAATCGGGGTAATTTTATTATCCCAACCTAGGTGTTTGTGCACCTCTCTCCATATCCGGGCTATGTGCGATGCTATCGTGCATTCTGATGAGTGGGTCTTTTTGCAATAAAGGCTTTCAATCTGGGACATCCCATGCCTCGCAGCTAGCTCAGCTCTTATATGAGGGGTTAGCGGGTCCCCGTGCAATATGTTGTTGACTGTTGCCATCTGTGTCGCCCAATAGTAGATCTGTATGTTTGGAAGTCCTATACCTCCCTCCCACACCGAGCGTTGTAGGGTTGTGGGGGCAATTCTCGGGCGTTTCCCACCCCATAGGAGTGTGCGTGTTGTGCCATCTATTCTGTGAAACTCTGCGGAGGGAATGTGAAGAGGGGCATTTTGGAGGACATATAGAAATCGGGGTAGGGCCAACATCTTGAAGAGTGCCGCCCTGCCTAGCAATGTCATTGGTAGTGTATGCCAGTGGGCTGCGTCCTGCTCATATCTTTTAACTAGTGGGTGGAGGTTTTGTTTTGCATAGTTATCTAGTCTATTGGTAATTAAGATGCCCAAGTATCGAAACTGTGTGTTTTCAACCGTGTATGGGGAGCCTGTCGTCGGTATGCAGTCCACTCCTTTTACCGGGAACAGCACAGATTTGGACCAGTTTACTTTTAGTCCGCTAAAGATTCCATATTCTGTTAGAATTTGTGTGACCACAGAGCAGGATGTCGCTGGGTCGCCCAGATATACCAGGAGGTCGTCTGCATATAGGGATACTCTGTCTTCCCAGTTTGGCCCCCACCTGAAGCCAGACCATGTGGTAGATTTCCTCAAGAGGATTGCTAGTGGTTCTATAATTAGCGCAAACACCATCGCCGACAGCGGGCAGCCCTGTCTGGTTCCCTTCCCTAAATTGAAAGTGCGCGATGGCCACCCATTTACTTTAACCTCTGCAACTGGATTATTGTATAGGAGTTGTACCCATTTTATGAATGGTTCCCCAAAATGCATCCTACGCATTATGGCCTATAGTGCCTCCCAATGGACTGAATCGAAAGCTTTTTCGAAGTCTACGGACAGTAGAGCTAGTGATTGCTGCAGGGTTGGTGCTCTCTCCAGCGCCAGATGCAGTCTACGAATATTCATTCTGGTCGACCTCTGGGGCATAAAGCCGCATTGGTCCGGGTGGATTAATGACGTGATGACTTCTTGCAATCTATTGGCTAGTATTTTGGCTAGTATTTTGGCTTCGCTATTGATGAGGGATATTGGACGATAGGAGGTACATTCCTCTGGGGGTTTATCTTTTTTGGGAATCACTATAATGGTGGCTTTGCGGAGATCTGGTGGAAGCTCGCCTTTATTTAGGGAGTGCTCAAACACGGCGAGTAAGTGAGCTGGAATATCTAGATGCTTTAGCTTTTTCCAGATGTCAACAGGGAAGCCATTCGGGCCCGGGGTTTTGACTGTCTGAAGTAGCGCAATGGCGGCCGATATTTCGTCAGTGGTTATTTTGCTGTCTAGAGTACTGGCTTGTTCTGTGGTGAGAGTTGGGAGGGCTATATCAGTTAGTAAGGCGCTATTTATGGCGTTGTTGGGGGGTTTATATAGGTCCTCATAGAATTCAGCAAAGCGGTCCGCGATCTCAGCATCGGTATGGACGAGGTTAGTGTTCAGAGTTGTAATGCACTTCACCTTCTGTTGTCCTTCATCACGCTTTTCTGGCCACGCAAGCATTCTGCCTGCTTTATCTCCTGTTTCGTAAACACGCGCCTTCAAGGCAGCATGCGCTTTCCGGGCGCAGTCTAGGCTAAGATTGTGCAACTTCTTCTGTGCCAATACCAAGTCTCTATTCGTCTCCGGAGTGTCTGTGGTGATGTGCGCCATCTCCTTGGACATGACTTCACTTTCGATTTCATCAATTTTCTCTCGATGCTCCTTCTTCTTGTGGGATGTCCACGATATGATTGCTCCACGTAGGACCGGCTTGTATGCCTCCCATAGTGTACTGGGATTATCAACTGAAGTTGCATTAAGTTCAAAGTAGTTGACAGTGGTTGTCTCCAGCAGTTTTTGGAATTCCGGGAAGCCCAGGTAATAGGAGTTCAGCCTCCACGAGGGGGGCGGTCGCGGTCTCTCCGTTTCCAGTTCTAGCAACAATGGGGAGTGGTCGGAAATTCCCCGTGGAAGGAAGGAAACATTGCTTATTTTATGACTGATTTGGTTTGGCAGGAAGAAGTAGTTTATTCGTGACATCGAAGCATGGGCTCCCGAGTGGAAAGAGTATTGTCGGGACTCAGCATGTAGGGCTCTCCATGCGTCACATAGGCCTAGTGCTGACGCAAAGGAGGCCAGTTTAGTTGTGATGAAGGGATTCCTGGCTCTCAGGTGTGTGCGGTCCAGGGTATTATCCATGACCTCGTTAAAGTCTCCCCCCAACACCGAGGTATCTGCCGGTCTGGCTGCCATGATGGGGGAAATTACTTTTAGCAGGTCATTGAGGAGGGTTGGCGGGGAGTACACTGCCATGAGTGCTAGCGTTTGGTTCCAAAGAGTTCCTTGAATAAATACAAATCGGCCTCCTCTGTCTTGTATGGTATGGGTAATCGCTAGCGGAAGTCTTTTGTGAATTAGGATGAGGACTCCCCTCGCTCCCATGGAGAAACCAGCATGTACCGCAGTGCGGTAGTTTGATCTTTGAAAGAATTTGCATTCATTTCCAGCTAAATGCGTTTCGGTCAGAAAGGCTATATCTGGGGAATGTCTATTTAGATGCTGGAGAACCAATCGTCTCTTGATGCTGGCACCAAGCCCGTTCACATTCCAGGCCAAAAGTTTGCGCTTTCTTTGGGACGGGGTGGTTTCAGCTGCCATTGACATTTTGGAATTTATTTTCGCAGTTGTGTGCCCCCTGTTGCACACGCGGAGGTCCTATAGCGCTTGCTCCATTCTGCACTCTCAGCAGGTCCCTGTATGCTAAACATTGAATGAAACCAAAGAGTCCAACTCCCCCTCCTCATACTCCATCCCCAACTGAAGCATCTGTCGTCCCAGTGTTAACTTCACAACAATTTAACTGAAATCTACATCTGTTTGCCCTGAGTCTATTCTATTCTAGAGTACCAGTATGCCAGGTGGTGTGGCACAGAAAGAAACTCAGGGCAGGGGGGCGGAGCTCCGCTTTGCATAGCTTCGGGTGCTCTTTCCGTTCAAGGGAAAGGGGGCCACCCGTGGCCGCCAGCTAGTTTACTTTTGTTTCTACGTTCGTGATGTGCAGCTTAGCGCATATACGGTACATTGGCAGTGGTCTGGATGACTGGAGTAGTATCGTTATTATTAAAGCCTCTGCGTTTTGTGGGTTCACAGCCTGTTGTTGCGGTTGTGGATCCATATCAGGTGGTCTCTCTGGATGTGGTCTGTTCCTTTCTCGTCTCCCCCTTCCCGCGGTGCTCCAGTCGCTGTCTATGTGCCTTTCAGCCCAACTCCACGCCTCTCTAGGATCCGTGAAATGCACGGTTGTGTTTTTATGGAATATTTTAAGTTGAGCAGGAAAGATTAGTCCATATTTTACACCCATTGATTGCAGGCGTTTCTTAAGGGGATCAAAAGATTGGCGTGCTTTCTGCACTTCTCTGGTGAAGTCCGGGAAGAAAGCAATTCTAGATCCATTCTACGTAACTGTTCCCTTAGATCTCGCTAGTTGCAGTACTGTATCTCGATCTCTGTAGTTAAGGAACCTTGCGATGACTGTACGCGGCGGTGCTCCTGGTACGATCCTGCCTGTGGGGATGCGATGGGCTCGCTCAATAGAAAAAAACTTAGAGAAGGATTGTGAATCGTATATGTCCGCGAGCCAACTCTCGAGGAATAGCTCCATACAATCGCCCTCTGCTTTTTCTGGAAGGCCGAGTATGCGGACGTTGTTGCGTCTCGATCTACCCTCGCTATCGTCTGCTCTTGATTCCAGGAGCTTTATGCGTGCCAACATGCCAGACATCTGACGGTTCACCCCGCGAAGATTATCTTCTGTTTCGGAGATCCGCATCTCCGCTTCTCCTGTGCGTGAGGTCAGTTTCTGCAGGTCATGTCTTAGCAAGGATACATCTGCACCTATACTGTCCATCTTTTTCTCCATAGAGGTTCTTGAGCTGGTAATGGCACTCATGATGTCTTGAGGGAGATGTTCTCCTCTATGCAGTCAGTGTCTTGTTGCAGCGGTCTCTCCGGGGAACGAGACATTGGTGTGGACACGTATTGTTCGATCCTGCTTTGCGTGGAGGTCTTTCTGGGTTTCTCTTTCCCCATATCTGGTTTCCTGGTAGGGTGACAACGAAGATCCAGTTTGCTTCTAGAGGGCTATGCCAGGTGGAGGGCAGAGGAGCAAGAGTTATTGGAGGGAGGGGGAAATTTCCAGGTATGATCACCTCGTAACTTCAGGGCCGTGAGCCGTTGTGGCTGCCGCTTTAGTGTAACAGTGCGTCACAAGGATAGGAATGTTTCCAGGCTGCTGGCCCTCGTGCGGGTTCATGAGGTGGTGAAGCCCACTGCTATACCTGAGCTTGCCGTAGGTTAAGCAAGCCGCACACCGTGTCGAGATGAGTGGTGCACCCAGCGCAGCTCGTCTTGTTGAGTAGTTGTTCTTAGAGCACACACTAGGAGGAGGATAGCAGTAGTGCGCGCTGGTCTGGGCCTAGAGGGTTATCGGCAACAGTTTGCCACAGGCGGTGGAGGGACCCCGGCGGCGTCCGTACAGTATGCTGGTTTCAATTCTCCATGTTGCGGCTAGATTGGCATAGTGTTGTTCGTTGTGGCTAGCAATTATTTCAGCGGTGGTATCCCTCCGGGCTATGGGTTGTACCACGCCTGTGCTGGAGGTCAGAAGCTCAGGCGTAGCACAGTGAATACGCTTAAGGTGCAGTGAATGTTTGCATGGAGCCTGGGGATGGCGCTCAAGGGAGCCGACTACAGTCACTTGTCCCCCCCCGCTCCTTACCGCCAGCTGGGTCCACCAGGAAAGTGGAGTCCGCACACAGGGAATATCAGGCGCTCAGCGTCGTGGGGGAGATTCGCGGCGTCGAGTTCGGTGGGATTGCCCCCCTCCGCTTGCCACGGCCTTCAGTGAGCCACGGGCCCGGCAGCGATGTAAGGCAGCCGCTCCGTGCGGTCGCAGTCGTGGATGAATGATGAGAGCCTTTGTGCTTCCACCCCGCACGGGTGCACTGTCAGATAGGGAGGTCTTCCGATCTCGGGGGAAGCAATGGGCGGGAAGCAGGGAGTCCCCGGTCGGGGTCCGCTCGGCTCCAGCCGAGGAGGAAATGCTGCCGATTTCAGCACACTCGTCGCCGCTCGTACCCCACAGCCGTCTCAGGCGCTCCCCACTCTCCGGGTCGTCGCGGGTCTAGAGGGCGGGCACCTTAGTGGAACACGGTACCCATCACCCATTTTGTTGGTCATACGGCGTCTGAGGCCGCCATCTGCAAAATCATCTAAAGTGCATTTCTACGCACCGATTTCCTCCGGGAATCGACGTGAAGATGCCTTGTCGGTTCCCACAGCCGGGAGGTAATTCAGGTGGCCTCTTACGAACAAAGGAAAGGCAGGATTCTTTCAGGATTTAGCTGGCGGCGCGGGAGCAGTGCGGTCTCACGTCTGCATCAGCCGCCTCCTGGCCACGCCTCCCCGACAGTTTGAAATTTTGATAGATAGGTGATGTATCCTGCCTCCTGCAGGATCTACGTGGAGCCAGTATTAACAAGGAGCAGGAACCAGGCTGACTCAGGTATGTAGAAAAGGAAACACGCTTTATTCACTTAGTTACAGGTTCAGTATTGAATATAGGAGAGAGAGATCATAAGTAGCTTCTTCCCTGGTTCCCTGCCCAGCTCGAAGTCCCTAACCATCTCTCCTGGAATCCCCAAGTGCCCCAACACTCCATCCTCCCCTAGCATTCCAACACAGCTCTTACACTGACTCAGACCTCATTCATACATATGCAGGATACAACACATCCGCTCCCTTTTACAATCAAAAGAAAACGCACAAACTCACAACCATGCTAGGACTAACAACCACAACATTTCTACTACTCCTTCCACCCTGGCCTGCCACACCAGGGTCTCGGTGCTGCCACCACCAAGCACAATCTTGCCACAATGGACAAACAAAAACCAAACCTACAAACCAAAACCCACCTAAACTAAAACACCTTCCGCCAGGCCTGCCACTCCTGCCTCAAGTCTGCCACACTTGAGCACAAACCCAATACCCCGACAGAGGCTAACTCACCTGCCAAAATAGTGTAGCCACGAATCTAGAAAACTTACACAATGGCCAAAACAGATAGTCCTAAACATGCCAACAATGATCCCATGCAGTCTAACAAATATCCCAACAACCATGCCTCATCCTCCTCCCCTAGAGAAAGCATGAAAAAGGAATGAAAAATCTAGAAAAGAGACATACGACACAAAGATAACAAAAATACAAAACGCAACCACGATAGAAAGAGGCATGGCGCAAAATATACATAGCAAAAAGGGCCATGTAAAACTGTAAAACAACAAACCACTACCAAGATGGAAAATGGTAGCGCTATGCAAACCTCAAAATTTTGCACACCCAAAATCAGATACACCTCAAAGATGGAACACTAGCGACCTGAAAACTTAGTAGTTAAATTTTAACAAATATAACTGAACTTAAGTCCAGTAACCCATGCCAGTGTATGAACCAAAACCTCACTACAAACAACCACTGGCTACAAAACTGTGAGCCCTCCACTACAAATTTAAAAACGAAATTTTAACTGGTCTGCAAAAACAAACAAAAATCTCCTCCCGCATGCACCACCTTGCATCACAGAAAAACGTAGGAAAACAAACTAGTTCCTAAAAATCAACCCTAAACTCAACAAAAGGAAAATTGCCGTGCGGTTACCTTCAACGCAGACAATATTGTGTAGCCCCGATATAGTAAACATACACAACTTTGAGAAAAAAAAATCTCTTTTCCCTTCCTTTTTCAAACGCACAACTCCATTGAAAATCCACAACAACCTCGAAATGGACCCCATGCCCTAAGGTCAACATCACTGGAACACTCTATCGTGTCCAACCTCCTTAAAACACAACTTGGGGTTCCTCCTGAAGGTTTTTATATTACTGCCGATACACCTGGCCAGGGTGCATAAGCCAAACCCCATTGCATATATGCAACTCCCAATAAAATACTCCAATATTTGCGCAAAATACTTCACTACGAACGTGTACACACCCACACGTCAACATCTACAAGCGTGAAAGACCTACACGCACACACTACAAGACTCATGTGCTTCTTCTCACACACTCACTGCAACTACACAACTCCAAATTACAGTGCGCACCCTTGCATCACATACCCAAACTCCAATTGCACCCACAAACGCAAACTTCAACACACAATCACACAACAACTTCAATATATGTGCAATATACACAATGTGCACTTCCCCCAAAATGATTAATGATTCTCCAAAAAACATATATTATGCACAATTTCCCTAATGGAACTGCGTATCAATTTCACTTAAACATGCAGCTTCTAAATTTAAATGTGCTTCTCCGTGCAATTTCACTATTAAATATAGTCTGTGGATGTGCATTTCTAAACATGCTTTACAGTGCAGCAACTTCATTATTCAACAACTGCTACCATGTACTTCCAAAGTCTTTAGCAGTATAAATGTCATCACACAAAACATTTTTATTCAGTGTTCCTCCTTAATTTATGTGCAGTATACCTAGAACAAAAGCAACTAAAAGCATCTCCCCTAAATTAGCACTCAAATCAACTAAAAGAATCTCCCCAAAATTAGCACTCAAAACATATACGCTGCACACACACGGCTTCCGCACACAACTCGCATGAAATTCAACTTGAAATTCCAAATGCATTATTATACTCTTCAGTGTATAAAAATTGTCCTCCTGTGAAAATAAACATGTCAGTAAACATTAACTGTTACATCTCACCAATAGCTTACGTCCGTCAGAATAATTAACTTCATCTGTGTCACCTGTCCTTAGGCACTGTCTGCATAAACTTCATGAGCGCAGGATCTGACTTTGAAAATCCCAATCCGATTATGTTACAACAAACAGCAGTGCACTCCCCGCACAAAACTATTTCGTTAGGCTACATACTTGATCCATAATATTTAACCCCCTGTCCAGACGTCTCTGTCCACGGCCGAATCCAGGCTTCAGATGGTGACCAGTGATTCATGTGCTTAACCTTCGTTCCATGAGGGATTAACTCCTCAGATGCCGGCAAACAGGATTTCCTTGTTAAACTCCAATGTTCGGCTTCCAAATTAGAAAGGGCCATGTCATAACGCTGTAGCTCATATTTAGGATCTTTCCCCTAAACCTCCATGTAGGCTCCGGAGCTCCAGGAAAACAATGAGGGGCAGTCTGCATGCGTTCCAGCTCAACGGCAGAGCTGGAACGCAGGGGTTCAACTGGGCACGCGCCACCCAGGACCCCCATACGACCCTCCAGGGATGCCCCAAACAATGTTTTTTCATTTTTTTGTGTGTGAATCTACTCACAACTTCCTGGCATTGGACTACAAGTCCCAGAATCCTCTTCTTTGCATGAGCGCACAGGGCTCGGATCCACAGCATGCACAGCTCACTAGTGTCAACTTTCAGCAACTCCTCATGGCACTCTAGTCTCCTTTACGCATACCCCATTGGTGGGCTCACAAACTTCATGCTTCTCTTGGTGTCACAATCAACTGTCTTCTGAATGGCACAAACTCCACTTTTAATTTCACCTGCTCACCAACGTGCCAGTTCATCGACGCTGCTTGATGTTGGTAATGGGCATCTCTCTCCTTAGAGCCTTCGATCTCTCAGCTGTCTCCAAGGTTCACTTTGATCCTTGTCGCCAAAATGAGTTGTATCCTGCCTCCTGCAGGATCTACGCGGAGCCAGTATTAACAAGGAGCAGGAACCAGGCTGACTCAGGTATGTAGAAAAGGAAACACGTTTTATTCTCTTAGTTACAGGTTCAGTATTGAATATAGGAGAGAGAGATCATAAGTAGCTTCTTCCCTGTTTCCCTGCCCAGCTCCAAGTCCCTAACCGTCTCTCCTGGAATCCCCAGGTGCCCCAACACTCCAAGCTCCCCTAGCTTTCCAACACAGCTCTTACACTGACTCAGACCTCATTCATACATATGCAGGATACAACAAGAGGTCAGAGGAAGAGAAGATGATTTGGGTGTTATACGCAAGGAGTTGGTACCAGAACCCAAAGGAGGAGATTAGTACCCCAAGAGCAGAATTGTAGAGATTAAAGAGGAGCAAACCCAAGACAGAGTCTTGTGGAACACCAACAGAGGAGTGAGTTGAGATGTGGTGTTGCTCCAGGAGAAAGAGAGTTGGCGAGATGCAAGGTAGGATTGATTCCAGGCAAAGGCTCCATTGCGAATCCCACAAAGAAGGAGAGTATTAAGGAGATCAGAGTGATTGGCAGTGTCAAAGGCAGCCGACAGGTCAAGGAGAATTGGGATATAGGATTGGTTTGAGTGCTTAGCAGAGGCGCTGAAACTGGACACATTCATGAGAGCAGTTTCCGTGGAGTGACAGGAGCGGAAACTTGCTTGTAGGGGGTCTCGTTGGTTGTGAATGTCTAAGTAATTGGTAAGACGGTTGAACACAATCCTTTCAAGCACTTTAGAGTAGTGCAGCAGTAGAGACACTGGGCAAAAGTTCTCCGGTAGGTTCGGGTCAGCCCCTTTCTTTTCTAGGAGAGGGAGGACTGTGGCTGTTTTGAAAACAGAAGGAAAGCAAGCAGAGTCAAAGGACAGGTTGTGGAGTTCAGCGAGGTGAGATGCCACTAAAGGGGCAAGACTTGACTAACTGAGAAGCAAGAGGGTCTGATGGGGCACAAGAGGGGTTAGCTTTCATCAATAGAGATAGCACTCTGTCAGTATTACTTGTCAGTATTAGTGTGACTAAAGTGGGAGATGGGGGCAGAGGATGATGGAAGAGTAAGGGGAGCGTAAAATGTATAAGGAGGGACTGTGAGTGTGAGGAAGGTCAGGAGAGAGTCTGTAATTTTGGAAATGTTTGCAGTGAAGTATTCAGCCAGGTCATTAGCTGTGAGAGTGGAGCTGATAGTCATAGACTTAGGAGGAGTGAGTTTAGGGTGTCCCTTAGCTGGCGAGGATGGTTAATGTGAGAGTCAATGAGAGTTGGGTAGAGTTCCCTTTTGGCTTTATCAAGAGTGGACTTGAGAGAGCTCAGGGCAGAGAGGTACAGTTGCAGGTCTTCATGCGAGCGGGTACGCCTCCATTTGTGCAGCAGCAAACGCATGTCTGTGTGGGGAGAACGTGTGAATGTGGTGACATGGTTGAGGATGCTGAGACTTTGGGGTGAAAGTAAGTTGTGGGAAGTGAGAGAATAATGAGTCATATAGTAGGGATTAGAAGCTGGAGAAGGAAGGGTTGGTGGAAGAGGTATCGGGTGTGAATGAGGACAGTGAGAACTGTATGTCTGAGAGAAAGGGAGGAATGGTAGAAGGTTTACATTTCCTTTTAGTAATAGGTGAAGCAAGTGGTGAGGAAATGTCATGGGGTGAAAAGGAGATGGTGGTGGAAACAGAGTGATCAGATATGGATGGTGTGTCAGTAGGATTAGTGGCTGAGAGAGAGGTGGAGATGAATAAGGGATGCAAAGGGGATCCAAAGATTTACCCTGTGTGGGTAGGTAGGTTATGGATAGAGTTGAGAGTGTGGTCACTAAGAACAGACTGAAGTTCAGATTTCTGAGAAGTGGTTGGTGAGTGAAGGAGGTGATGTATTTAGTGGAATGAAAATGAGGTGAGCAAGGTCATGAGAATGAGGTGATTTTTTTTTTGTAGAAAGAGTATGAAGGCGTTGCCCAAGATCATCCAGTGGGACCAGGAGGCCGATAGATAGTTATGACGTGAACCAAGTGGGGCAGAGCAATAGTATAGATGGTGAATTCAAAAAGGTAGGAGAGGACGTGGTATTGGAGATTTGTGAGGCATTGAGGCAGGAACAAAGTAGGTGTCTGACCCCTCCACAGTTGCCAGTCAGTCGAGAATAGTGAATGAAGGATAGTTAAGAGTCGTGCAGGGCTGCCAGAATGGCAGTGTCAGATGGAGAAATCAAGGTTTCAGTGATAGCAAGAAAGTCTAGGGGTGGATGGCTTGAATGAAAGTAGTCAGTGATAAAGGAAGTTCTGTTGCATATGGATTGAACAGTCCAGCAATGTTCAGTTGATCAGGTAAGGAAGAGTAGAGAAGTGGAGTCTGTGTCGAAGGGAGGCAAGGTGGATAGGTGTTAGAGAAGGTATAGTTAGCTTGTTGGCTTTGTTTGTTGGAAGGAGGTGGAAGAGAGATGCAGTAGTGGGAGGTTTCAAGTTTTGTCAGAGTTTTGTAATAGGGATAGGAAAGGAAGATGTTGCACATGGACGAGGAAGGTGGGAGAGTCAGAAGGGAGTGAACGTAGAATACCTATAGGAGGAAGGAGTGGGAGAGGAAAGAGAGGGGGAAGCAGAATAACTGGACCTGGAAGCATCATTAATGATAGTTCCAGGCAATGACCAGTAAGAGAGAGAACGAGAAGAAAGATGTCGCGATTAATCAGGTTGTCACTCTCAACTCGGGGAGTCCTCCACCCAACCCCCAGCAAAGTGGCACACCCAAAGCGCTAATAAATATTCAACTTTAGTGAGACCTCCCACTTGTTTCTCACCACCCCAACAAATACCCTATGTACCACTAATAAGCTACGATCCAGGCCGGTGCATAGTAAGAATATAAATATTTATTTAAGGTTTGACAAAGAAGACTAGCAACCAACATCAACCACCAATGTTGTGGCACTACACACTATTATAACTCCAAATGACTTCTCGTTATTAACATAACACAGGTAGAATTTTGAAACATGGACTCTTAATTTACGTCATGTTTAATTGCAAATTAACCAAAAGAAAACATTCACAATACAATCGAAAAATCGTTTTGGCTTTATTTTGAGAAAGGCAATATTTGAGAAAGAAACTCAATGGGAAAATCATTTTTGCTTTATTTTTAGAAAGGCAATGTTTGAGAAAGAAACTCAATGGAAAATGTGTTTTTTTATTTTTAGAAAAGCAATGTTTGGAAAAGGAACTCAAATGGGGAAATCATTTTTTAGGCTTTTATTTGAAAGGCAAGGTTGGGAAAAGGAACTTGATGGAAAAATTGTTCTTCAACACGCCTTCAAAGTGCATGCAGTGCTTTTGGGATTCTGATTTGGGGATGCACATAAAAAAATGGGAAATTGCGTTTTGTACACTTTAGAGTCACTTGAATGGCAGTATTTTAGGGTTCCTTATTCTAGGATTATGGACAGCCTCTTTCTGTACCGAGGACTGGGGTTTCAGAGAGGTAGAGTCACCCAAGTACTTGATTGTCTATACCAGCTCTAACACACTGGGCATGAACTTTGTTAGGTTCAAACTCTATCAACACTCATTCTGTGATTATTCTATATGGGAATTAATTGGTTTAACTTCAATTCAATGCACTATGGATCTACACAGCTTCCCCCTCCCCAGAATTTAATGGAACGGATTAAGGCGGGCTGTTCCCAACACAATTCAATTTAAACGGATGGGGTGATTTTCTATAGTGGAATTCAATTGAATTTAATACAAGGTGCCAAGGGCCTACCCAGTTTCACACCTCCCCCTTACCCACTAACAGAACAGGTATAAAGTTGGGTAGCTCCCCCACACAATTGAGGGCTTTTGGATTAATCTACTTACATGGGAGGCTTTGATTATGTGGCATGGAGGGAGACAGCAGGGCTTGTTTGAGGTCAGCACAGATCTGGTCAAGAGCTTCAGTCAAGAATTTTCTCCTGCACCCAGACTTCCTCTCTTGTTCCTCTGGTGGTGTCCCAGCAAGCTTTTAGATTTCCCTTTCACTGTCTCCAAATGCAAGGATTGAGGCCTTTCTGCTAGTGTTCCTCACAAGAGCCAGGCACTAGACTACCTCCAGGAATAAAGTGGAAAAAACCCCTTCTGGTGCAAAAATGACCTCTTATAGGGCTGATGACACTCCTACATTATCATAATTCCCATGTGAAGGATTGGCTAGCACTCTCCCTTCACCCCCCACCAAGACGCCCACTCGCTGCTGATAGGACCCAAAGTGGGATGTTAGGGGTTATGGAAGCTTGTCATGATTCTTGCCCCTCATGTCCCCAGCCCTCCAAGATGTCAGGCTGGAGCCAGGCCACGATCACCTTACATGGCCTTCAAGGGCCTCTCCATCCCTCCAAAGTCCCACTTGGAGTCAGACTTGGTGCTTGTGGCACCAGACTCACTCACTTCTATAGGATAACATTGGGGATTGGACTTGTAGTGCATTGATGGGGACAAGATGGATGCCCCCACATATTTCGGTGCCCAGAACTGCATGTGCAGTCTAGTCTTTTGGGTGTGGTTCAGCCCAGAGACACCTGGGATACCCAGAGACTATTTAAGCCATGCCCAGGCTGAGAAACATGCTTTTTGTTTTCTGCACCTGCAGCGTGACACTCACCGTGTTCGGATCGGTCTCCAGTAGGCCTGCATCTTTCTTCTGCGCTCAGCTCCTGCAAGAACAAGAACACCGTTAGGAACAGCCTTACCTTGCAGCGTTTCTGCCCACCATTCATCGCTCCTTCTGTTCTGCGGGCATCTTCGGCGGTGTGATTCCCATCCCGACACGCCTCTTCCTAAGGAAAAGGGGAAAAGAACAGAAAAAAGGCATTAGTAAGCATTCTGCAGATCTTCGCTTAATTTTAAAGACTGTACGAGCTTCAAACGCTTATCTGAATCCCAGCCGCTCTGGGGGAACTCTGTCTGCGGAACTTCTCATCCATCTGCAAGAGGGAAAAGACACTCCAGGTTAGCGTGGAAACATCTAGAGGCGCTGCATACCGCGCTTACTCACCGCATTTGTTCTTCATAACCGGCATCCACGCTGAAAAGGTCGCGGCACCTAGAAGACACAGAAAAAGAACTCAGTTCAATACAAATATGAAAGGGGTGCATCGCGCATCACGCTCTCACTCACCTTCAGCCCTACTCATCTCAGCAGCACGCCGCCATCCCCGGACGCCGGCCACCATCTAAGGAAGGAAAGGAACGAAGTTAGAGAACTGTTCAAAAGACTCATTATACTTACCTGTCAGACTCTTGTCAGTGAAATAACTAGGCAGCAACGAGCCCGCATCAATCAACGCGCCCCTGCACTGAAAGCAGGATGGAGAGCACACTATCCAAGAAAACAAGGTGAGCTGTGGATCAAAGGGAAGGGTTGGACCCCGGGGAAGAAGGGGTTCAAGCACACAGAGGCAATAGGGAGTTAAACTCTACCAATCCTGTGTTTCAGGCCCAGTCTCCAGTCGAGTAGCCTCCAGGGAAGGGTTCGAGGTCGTAAGAGGTCAGAACAGGCTGAGTGACGTCCAGGTGGATACCAGGTGAGCGTTACAAAGCTGAAGGAGGAGGAAAAATACATCATCCCAAAATGACAGGTGAGTTTGACCTTTTTGGTTTCTGAAAATCTAACAACATGGCAGCTATGCTAATTTTTCAGATAACTACAATAATCTATATATTTTAATTCAACATTCATGGCGAGTCGGAAAATACTCATTTTATTTTGGCACATCAGCACGCCCTTCCTAGGCAGAGCCACGGATTTTCATGCTTTGTGGCTGCACAGTAATAGTTACAACTCTGACACTACATACTTGCATCATTGATTTCAGCTTCTATCACTCTATCAATATTTCCAGTTCCTCAGATGTATGAAACTGCCAGAATCATAATTTTAATCATAACTTAATTTATGTAAGTCCCAAAAAAGACATTTTTACATGATCCCAACTGGCTTTTATCCCCTTTTAGAGTTAGTCTGGAGTGAGCTCAGGGAAACACACAATGCTCTTTTTATTTAGGAAAATGTGTTCAATGTTAAACATATGGCAATGCATTTTACTCTTAAAGTGTTACAGCCTTAGCAGCTCGTGGTGCTTCTCCCTGATTTTTCGTAATTTTGTTGAAATATTGTGCTAGCTGCAAGTTTTTGGTTCATGCCCTGAGACTGTACAGGGAACGGAACAAATATCAATGAAGATGAAGAACCATTTATTCCCGCGCTTGCCCTCTTACAATTTACTGAATAACAACCACTTGTTTACTTAGAATTAATTCCTCAGCAAGTTTTTCTTGATGTGTTGCATTGAGTTTTTTCCTTCATACATTGAATTGTTTTCATTCATTTGATACAACTTATTCAGTCATGTAATGCATTAAATACAGCTTGTTGAATTAATCTTCTTTCAACTGTACGTCTTGTAGTGGCTATTTTATACTTTTTATCAATTCAATACCGTTTGTACCCTCTGCGTCTTGCAGTGGGTGTTTATTTCCCTTGTTTTCTAATAGATACCATATTTTAGAATAACATGCTAATGCCATTTTTCTATATTATGCCCATGCAACTTGTTGAATTAATCTTCATTCAACTCATACATTCTGTTTCTTTCTATCCCAACAGGTGTTTCCCTGTCTTAGTATCGATGGTCTTCAGGAAATATGTTGAATACATGTTTCGTCATGTGCTCTCTAGTTTCTTTTCTGTTTGAGTTAGCAATTCAATTTCTGAAAAGTTAAAAGTAATTAACCATTAAGGGTCATATGTTTGTGCTTTGAAACTGTTTACTTATTGTCTGATACTTACTTTTTACAATTTGTACTGTCCTTATTGTTGATAGCATGAAATTTGACTGGACCATCTAGTTGTCCTCCTTCTTGAAAGTAATGTGCATCCAATAGTCAATTTTAAACTTCCTAAAAGTAGGAAACATTACTATTAGTCATGTCATTTAAGCTTGATATAATCTGTGCTTGAGTTTAATAATCTCTCTATACTTGTGACTTGGTATCTGTTTGGACCATTTGGCTGTCCTTTTCTGCTTGATTGCGTTCAGAATTACGCATTCAAAGGTTGGTTTTGCTTTCTAGAGGTAAAAGTACAATACTATGCTTGTGTAGTGATATCTTTATCTCGAATATTGCTTGCATTCAACTCGTATCATTTCTTACGGTTTGCATTTAAGTTTTAACTCTAGTCCTTATGTTCCGATCTATTACCGTCTAATTTGGCACTGTATCTTTACTGCTATGTAATCTTTAGTCTACACAGGTACTGTGAATTTATCTGGCCCTTGCTTACCTCGAGAGTTGGTATTTCCAATTTGCTTCTTTGCCCCAGTGCTTTTGCCGATATTCTGTGTACACGGAAGCATTGTTTATATGTAGCGTGATGACGTCTCGCGTACCATCACACGTTACCACCATATTGGTTTGGGAAGGGCGTATCGAATATATTTTGATTTGTATTTTAATTGATGTTGGCCCTTTGTTGGTTAATATGTTTAATGTGCCGCTGGTTCATGTTGCTTATAAGATAGATATTGATGAGTTTGCTGCAGTATACGTTTACATCGTTTTTTGGAGACTTGTGCTTTTATCCACTTCTTGTTATACCTGTCTGGTGTGACTCTTCTCTTGTGCCAATGTGTCATTCCCCGCTTGTTCTCCCCTTACATACACATATTGTTATGTTTCCCAATGGACAAACTGCAAACTGAACATAGGATATATATATATATATATATATATATATATATATATATATATATATATATATATATATATATATATATATATATTCAATGAAAAAACTTTGTTAAAGGGACGTTATGGTAAAGTTGCGCTACTAAAAACCTATGAAATTCAGTGAAAAAACTTTGTCAAAGGAACGTTATGGTTCCAAGTAAAACCGAAAAACCCTTGAAATTCGCCAGTTATGGTAAGCTAAGCAACCATAACTTGCGCCACCACCGTGCACTGCTAAGACTAACACCCAGGACATCAAAGATGACATCACAGATGTCATTTATGACATCACTGATGACATCACATGTGTATGTACTTTTCATGAAATATGTGTACAAGGGATTCTTATTATAATGTTGCGAAACAAGTGTCAAGGATCATTGCAATAAATATCATACCCTAATTAGTGCATTGAACGATGCATTGATATAAATAGCAATCTATTATGGAGTTCTATCTAGTATACTAAGCTACTGATACAGAAACATAACATGGTGTGCAGTGTACAAGATGAAGGTATAATATTCGTAATGTTAATATGTTGAATAATGAAATGATAATTGTTTTCTTAATAGATTTTTGTGTTTTGTGAAATATGTAATACGTAGCTAATAAAACATTACTATAGACAAAACACAAAGACACAAGAACACATACCAATATGGGTATATACAGGGAAAGTGAAGTTAGCAAAAAAGCACAAGTAGTAGCAGAAACAATTCATAACTTAACTGATTATTTTCATGCAAATAAATGATTGCTCTGTTTCAAAGCTGCTATTCACCCTATGTATATGTATCACTTGATGTGATTGGACCCACAGGGAAAGTACAGCCATAAAAAAAAAAAAACAGAACTATCAGAAAGTGCTCATAAGTCTATTGATTATCTTTATGCACAAAAAGGATTGCTGTCTTTCAAGCTTGTGTCTTCCCATATGTATATGTTTCGTATGCTGTGACTGGACTCTAACAGAATTACTGTAAGAACCTACTTGAAGGATACATCTACAAATAAAATAAAATGTTTAGTTTCTGACTGTTACTGAAGAAAACCATGTGGCCTAGCTATGTCAGCAAAAGAAAAAAGAGTGAGCCAGACATGTGATGTCATCAGTGATGTCATCAATGACATTTGTGATGTCATCTTTGATGTCCTGGGTGTTAGTCTTAGCAGTGCACGGTGGTGGCGCGAGTTATGGTTGCTTAGCTTACCATAACTGGCGAATTTCAAGGGTTTTTCGGTTTTACTTGGAACCATAATGTTCCTTTGACAAAGTTTTTTCACTGAATTTCATAGGTTTTTAGTAGCGCAACTTTACCATAACGTCCCTTCAACAAAGTTTTTTCCCTGAATTTCATAGGTTTTTAGTAGCGCAACTTAACCATAACGTCCCTTTAACAAAGTTTTTTCATTGAATTTCATAGGTTTTTATTAGTGCAACTTAACCATAACGTCCCTGTAACCTTTTTTTTTTACAAAATTTTAAAGGTTTTTATTAGTACAACGTGACCATAACATCCTTTTCAATAGAGGAAGACCACTAACATCTAATGTCCTCAAAGTGGGAATGCCGGGGGTAAAAAAACAAAAAGATTTTCCTTCCTACGCCGGGACGCCTGCGGCGTCTCGGTGTAGGAAGGAAAATCTTTTACCAAGATGGCCACCATGGAAAGGGAAGGCGGGGTGTATAAAGAACACAACGGCGCATGAGTGGGGTTGGGGGGGCACAGGGGAGACACATGGGCATGAGCGGGGGGTGAAAGGGAACAGGGTACAAACGGGGCATGAGCAGGGGGTGGAGGAAAAGGAAGGAAACAGGGCATGAGCGGTGGTGGGGGAACACGAGAGAGACACGGGGCATGAGCAGCGGGTGGGGAGGAACATGAGGGAGACACGGGGTATGAGCAGGGGGTGGGAGGAACACGAGGGAGACACAGGGCATGAGCGGGGGGGTACAGGGCACATACGGGACATGAGCGGGGGTGGGGAGGAAAGGAGAGAGACAAGGGGCATGAGCAGGGGGTGGGGGGAACACGAGGGAGACACGGAGCATGAGCGGGGGCGGGGGGTAACACGAGGGAAACACGGGGCATGAGCGGGGGTGGGGGGAACACGAGGGAGACACGGGGCATGAGCGGGGGGTGGGGGGCAACAGGAGACAGACACGGGGCATGAGCGGGGGTGGGGGGAACAGGAGACAGACACGGGGCATGAGCGGGGGGTGAGGGGTACAGAAGACAGACACGGGGCATGAGCAGGGTAGTGGGGGGCAACAGGAGAGAGACACGGGGCATGAGCGGGGGGCTGGGGGGGTACAGGAGACAGACACGGGGCATGAGCGGGGGGTGGGGGGCAACAGGAGAGAGACACGGGACATGAGCGGGGTTGTGGGGGGGTACAGGAGAGACACGGGGCATGAGCGGGGGTGGGGGCAACAGGAGACAGACACGGGGCATGAGCGGGGGGTGGGGGGCAACAGGAGACACACGGGGCATGAGCGGGGGCGTGGGGGGCAACAGGAGACAGACACGGGGCATGAGCAGGGGTGGGGGGCAACAGGAGACAGACACGGGGCATGAGCGGGGGTGGGGGGCAACAGGAGACAGACACGGGGCATGAGCGGGGGGTGGGGGGCAAAAGGAGACAGACACGGGGCATGGGCGGGGGGTGGGGGGCAACAGGAGACAGACACGGGGCATGAGCGGGGGTGGGGGGCAACAGGAGACAGACACGGGGCATGAGCGGGGGTGGGAGGAACAGGAGACAGACACGGGGCATGAGCGGGGTAGTGGGGGGCAACAGGAGAGAGACACGGGGCATGAGTGGGGGGGTGGGGGACTACAGGAGACAGACACGGGGCATGAGCGGGGGGTGGGGGGCAACAGGAGAGAGATATGGGACATGAGCGGGTGGGGGGAACAGGAGACAGACACGGGGCATGAGCAAGGGGGCAACAGGAGACAGACACAGGGCATGAGCGGGGGGTGGGGGGAACAAAAGAGACAGACACGAGCATGAGCGGGGGTGGGGGGTACAGGAGACAGACACGGGGCATGAGCAGGGGGTGGGGGGCAACAGGAGAGAGACACGGGGCATGAGCAGGGGGTGGGGGGAACAGGAGACAGACACAGGGCATGAGCGGGGGGTGGGGGGAACAAAAGAGACAGACACGGGGCATGAGCGGGGGGTGGGGGGCAACAGGAGAGACACACAGGCCAGGAGCGGGGGGTGAGGGCAACAGGAGACAGACACGGGGCATGAGCGGGGGGGTGGGAGGGGACAGGAGACAGACACGGGGCATGAGCGGTGGGTGGGGAGAACAGGAGACAGACACGGGACATGAGCGGGTGGGTGGAACCGGAGACAGACACGGGGCATGAGCGGGGGGGCAACAGGAGACAGACACGGGGCATGAGCGGGCGGTAGGGGGTACAGGAGACAGAAATGGGCCATGAGCAGGGGGTGGGGGCAACAGGAGAGAGAGACGGGGGGTGGGGGGAACAGGAGACAGACACGGGGCATGAGCGGGGGTTGGGGGGAACAACAGGAGACAGACACGGGGTGGAGGGCAACAGGAGACACACACGGGGCATGAGCGGGGGGGCAACAGGAGACAGACACGGGGCATGAGTGGGTGGTAGGGGGTACAGGAGACAGAAATGGGCCATGAGCAGGGGGTGGGGGCAACAGGAGAGAGACACGGGGGGTGGGGGGAACAGGAGACAGACACGGGGCATGAGCGGGGGTTGGGGGGAACAACAGGAGACAGACACGGGGTGGAGGGCAACAAGAGACAGACACGGGGCAGGAGCAGGGGATGGGGCAACAGGAGACAGACACGGGGCATGAGCGGGGGTGGGGGAAACAGGAGACAGACACGGGGCATGAGCGAGGGGTGGGGGAACAGGAGACAGACACGAGGCATGAGCGGGGGGTGGGAGGAACAGGAAAAAGACACAGGGCATGAGCAGGGGGGTGGGGGCAACTGTAACGCTCACCTGATTCCCGTAGAGGCGCCGGTCTTGACTGGGCGTATACCGTATCTTCAAAGGTGATGTGTAACACACGGCTGGCTCTTTGGGCTGGGCCTCTGTGCACTGTATGTCTGACTTGAAGGGTAAGATGTCTTAGGTAAGTGAACGCCGTGCTCTCCATCTGCCTCGGGGCAGGGTGCTGTAACCAGTTTCTTCACTGGATAAGGGGAGCAGGCCTCTTGACTTCAGAGGACTGCTGACCGTCGTTTACTGCACGAACGGTAAGTTTCGAGTAATTCTAATGCCTTTAAAAGTCTTTAGTAATGATGTCTCTTGTTTTGCAGGGTTCCGGCGATGGCGGATGACGGGCTGAAGTGAGTTGAAGATGGAGCCCGTGTGATGAATAGAAGCGCCTGGAAGCACGTAAGTAAGCGCTTGTTGCCTGCTTCACGATGCGCTCTATCTGTCTTTTTATTTTGCAGGTAAAAGTTCGGAGCGGCTGCAGGGTGCCGGAATACCCACTGAGTTCGATGTGGAAAGGAGTAATGGCATGTGAGTATTAAAGTTCCCCAATGTCTTTAAACGCACCTTGTTTTGTCTTTCAGATGCGGGATGCAGCGCCGAAGGCCTCCGGAGCGTGCGAAGAGTTGGTAAGCTTTTGTCTTTTAGATGCCGGAATGCAGTGCGAAGACCTCCGGAGCGCACGAAGAGTAGGTAAGCCTTTGTCTTTCAGATGCCGGAATGCAGCGCGAGGCGTTGGTGACAGCCGATGGACCAGGTAAGTGAAGCGCTGTCACTGAAGACCGTAATGCTAACCTGTTGTTTCTTGTCTTTATAGGTGTTGCTGAAGACTGGATTCAGGATGGTAAGCCTTTTTCCTTAGGCCCAGGATCAGATGCAGAAGACACGATGAGCGTTCTGCTGCAGAGGATGCAGAATAACACAAAGCAAGATTCATCCATTGGGTGTGGTTTAAATAATCTCCTGTAGTGCTTAGGTGTCTCCTTCCACAGCCACGCCTAGGTAAGAAAAGAGTTCCTGCTTTCCAGAAGAGTTCCAGTGTTCTGAACCTAGGGAGTGGCTCCTGCCCCACCCAACAGGAAAAGTAGTTCCAAACAGAAGAGGATCAGAGGCTCAACTGGCAGGCAAGTAAGCAGCATGGTCTGCTGCAGGTAAGTCCACCCAAGCATTATGAGCCCGGCGCTTCCAGCGCTGGGACTGGGCATGTTTATGAGCCTGGTGCCACTGGCGCCAGGACTGGGTCCAAAAGGTCCCAATTGGGACTGGTTGGCACTCGGAACCTGGGTTATGGATCTGCTTCCAAGGGAGTTGGGAAAACCCTGACCTTTTGGAAGCAGAGATCATGACAGCAACAGGAAAAAGACACGGGGCATGAGCAGGGGGGTGGGGGGCAACAAGAGAGAGACACGGGGCATGAGCGTGTGGGGGGAACAGGAGACAGACACGGGGCATGAGCGGGGGGTGGGAGGAACAGGAAAAAGACACGGGGCATGAGCAGGGGGGTGGGGGGCAACAAGAGAGACACGGGGCATGAGCGGGGGGTGGGAGGAACAGGAAAAAGACACGGGGCATGAGCAGGGGGGTGGGGGGCAACAGGAGAGAGACACGGGGCATGAGCAGGGGGTGGGGGAACAGGAGACAGACACAGGGCATGAGCGGGGGGTGGGGGGAACAAAAGAGTCAGACACGGGGCATGAGCGGGGGGTGGGGGGAAACAGGAGAGACACACAGGCCAGGAGCGGGGGGTGAGGGCAACAGGAGACAGACACGGGGCATGAGCGGGGGGTGGGGGGGACAGGAGACAGACACGGGGCATGAGCGGGGGGTGGGGAGAACAGGAGACAGACACGGGGCATGAGAGGGGGGTGGGGGCAACAGGAGACAGACACGGGGCATGAGCGGGGCGTGGGGGGCAACAGGAGAGAGACACGGGACATGAGCGGGTGGGTGGAACCGGAGACAGACACGGGGCATGAGCAGGGGGGCAACAGGAGACAGACACGGGGCATGAGCGGGCGGTAGGGGGTACAGGAGACAGAAATGGGCCATGAGCAGGGGGTGGGGGCAACAGGAGAGAGACACGGGGGGTGGGGGGAACAGGAGACAGACACGGGGCATGAGCGGGGGTTGGGGGGAACAACAGGAGACAGACACGGGGTGGAGGGCAACAGGAGACAGACACGGGGCAGGAGCAGGGGATGGGGGCAACAGGAGACAGACACGGGGCATGAGCGGGGGGTGGGGGGAACAGGAGACAGACACGGGGCATGAGCGAGGGGTGGGGGAACAGGAGACAGACACGGGGCATGAGCGGGGGGTGGGAGGAACAGGAAAAAGACACGGGGCATGAGCAGGGGGGTGGGGGCAACAGGAAAAAGACACGGGGCATGAGCAGGTGGGTGGGGGGCAACAAGAGAGAGACACGGGGCATGAGCGTGTGGGGGGAACAGGAGACAGACACGGGGCATGAGCGGGGGGTGGGAGGAACAGGAAAAAGACACGGGGCATGAGCAGGGGGGTGGGGGCAACAAGAGAGAGACACGGGGCATGAGCGTGTAGGGGGAACAGGAGACAGACACGGGGCATGAGCGGGAGGGTGGGGGGCAACAGGACACAGACACGGGGGCATGAGCGGGGGGTAGGGGGAACAGGACACAGACACGGGGCATGAACGGGGTGTGGAGGGGAACAGGAGACAGACACGGGGCATGAGCGGGGGTGGGGGGAGGGAGAGAGACACACAGGGGGTGAGCGGGGGTGGGGGAGGGAGAGAGACACACGGGCGGTGGGTGGGAGGGGGCAAAGACACACAGGCCAAGAGCAGGGGTGGGCGGGAGGGGGAAAGACACACGGGGCCAAGAGTGGGGGTGGGCGGGAGGGGGAAAGACACACGGGGCCAAGATTGGGGTGGGCGGGAGGGGGAAAGACACACAGGGCCAAGAGCGGGGGGGGCGGGAGGGAGACAGACACATGAGGCCAAGAGCGGGGGTGGGCGGGAGGGAGACAGACACACGGGGCCAAGAGCGGGGGTGGGCGGGAGGGAGACAGACACACGGGGCCAAGAGCGGGGGTGGGCGGGAGGGAGACAGACACACAGGGCAAGAGCGGGGGTGGGCGGGAGGGAGACAGACACACGGGGCAAGAGCGGGGGTGGGAGGGAGACAGACACACGGGGCAAGAGCGGGGGTGGGAGGGAGACAGACACACGGGGCAAGAGCGGGGGTGGGAGGGAGACAGACACACGGGGCAATAGCGGGGGTGGGGGGGTACAGGAGACAGACACAGGGCATGAGCGGGGGTGGGGGGAGGGAGAGAGACACACAGGGGGTGAGCGGGGGTGGGGGAGGGAGAGAGACACACGGGCGGTGGGTGGGAGGGGGCAAAGACACACAGGCCAAGAGCAGGGGTGGGCGGGAGGGGGAAAGACACACGGGGCCAAGAGTGGGGGTGGGCGGGAGGGGGAAAGACACACGGGGCCAAGATTGGGGTGGGCGGGAGGGGGAAAGACACACAGGGCCAAGAGCGGGGGGGGCGGGAGGGAGACAGACACATGAGGCCAAGAGCGGGGGTGGGCGGGAGGGAGACAGACACACGGGGCCAAGAGCGGGGGTGGGCGGGAGGGAGACAGACACACGGGGCCAAGAGCGGGGGTGGGCGGGAGGGAGACAGACACACAGGGCAAGAGCGGGGGTGGGCGGGAGGGAGACAGACACACGGGGCAAGAGCGGGGGTGGGAGGGAGACAGACACACGGGGCAAGAGCGGGGGTGGGAGGGAGACAGACACACGGGGCAAGAGCGGGGGTGGGAGGGAGACAGACACACGGGGCAATAGCGGGGGTGGGGGGGTACAGGAGACAGACACAGGGCATGAGTGGGGGGTGGGGGGCAACAGGAGAGAGACACGGGGCATGAGCGGGGGTGGGGGGAACAACAGAGACAGACACGGGGCATGAGCGGGGGGTGGGGGGCAACAGGAGACAGACACAGGGCATGAGCAGGGGGTGGGGGGCAACAGGAGACAGACATAGGGCATGAGCTGAGGGTGGGGGGCAACAGGAGACAGACACGGGGCATGAGCAGGGGGTGGGGGGCAACAGGAGACAGACACGGGGTGGAGGGCAACAGGAGACAGACACGGGGCAGGAGCAGGGGATGGGGGCAACAGGAGACAGACACGGGGCATGAGCGGGGGGTGGGGGGAACAGGAGACAGACACGGGGCATGAGCGAGGGGTGGGGGAACAGGAGACAGACACGGGGCATGAGCGGGGGGTGGGAGGAACAGGAAAAAGACACGGGGCATGAGCAGGGGGGTGGGGGCAACAGGAAAAAGACACGGGGCATGAGCAGGTGGGTGGGGGGCAACAAGAGAGAGACACGGGGCATGAGCGTGTGGGGGGAACAGGAGACAGACACGGGGCATGAGCGGGGGGTGGGAGGAACAGGAAAAAGACACGGGGCATGAGCAGGGGGGTGGGGGCAACAAGAGAGAGACACGGGGCATGAGCGTGTAGGGGGAACAGGAGACAGACACGGGGCATGAGCGGGAGGGTGGGGGGCAACAGGACACAGACACGGGGGCATGAGCGGGGGGTAGGGGGAACAGGACACAGACACGGGGCATGAACGGGGTGTGGAGGGGAACAGGAGACAGACACGGGGCATGAGCGGGGGTGGGGGGAGGGAGAGAGACACACAGGGGGTGAGCGGGGGTGGGGGAGGGAGAGAGACACACGGGCGGTGGGTGGGAGGGGGCAAAGACACACAGGCCAAGAGCAGGGGTGGGCGGGAGGGGGAAAGACACACGGGGCCAAGAGTGGGGGTGGGCGGGAGGGGGAAAGACACACGGGGCCAAGATTGGGGTGGGCGGGAGGGGGAAAGACACACAGGGCCAAGAGCGGGGGGGGCGGGAGGGAGACAGACACATGAGGCCAAGAGCGGGGGTGGGCGGGAGGGAGACAGACACACGGGGCCAAGAGCGGGGGTGGGCGGGAGGGAGACAGACACACGGGGCCAAGAGCGGGGGTGGGCGGGAGGGAGACAGACACACAGGGCAAGAGCGGGGGTGGGCGGGAGGGAGACAGACACACGGGGCAAGAGCGGGGGTGGGAGGGAGACAGACACACGGGGCAAGAGCGGGGGTGGGAGGGAGACAGACACACGGGGCAAGAGCGGGGGTGGGAGGGAGACAGACACACGGGGCAATAGCGGGGGTGGGGGGGTACAGGAGACAGACACAGGGCATGAGTGGGGGGTGGGAGGAACAGGAAAAAGACACGGGGCATGAGCAGGGGGGTGGGGGCAACAAGAGAGAGACACGGGGCATGAGCGTGTAGGGGGAACAGGAGACAGACACGGGGCATGAGCGGGAGGGTGGGGGGCAACAGGACACAGACACGGGGGCATGAGCGGGGGGTAGGGGGAACAGGACACAGACACGGGGCATGAACGGGGTGTGGAGGGGAACAGGAGACAGACACGGGGCATGAGCGGGGGTGGGGGGAGGGAGAGAGACACACAGGGGGTGAGCGGGGGTGGGGGAGGGAGAGAGACACACGGGCGGTGGGTGGGAGGGGGCAAAGACACACAGGCCAAGAGCAGGGGTGGGCGGGAGGGGGAAAGACACACGGGGCCAAGAGTGGGGGTGGGCGGGAGGGGGAAAGACACACGGGGCCAAGATTGGGGTGGGCGGGAGGGGGAAAGACACACAGGGCCAAGAGCGGGGGGGGCGGGAGGGAGACAGACACATGAGGCCAAGAGCGGGGGTGGGCGGGAGGGAGACAGACACACGGGGCCAAGAGCGGGGGTGGGCGGGAGGGAGACAGACACACGGGGCCAAGAGCGGGGGTGGGCGGGAGGGAGACAGACACACAGGGCAAGAGCGGGGGTGGGCGGGAGGGAGACAGACACACGGGGCAAGAGCGGGGGTGGGAGGGAGACAGACACACGGGGCAAGAGCGGGGGTGGGAGGGAGACAGACACACGGGGCAAGAGCGGGGGTGGGAGGGAGACAGACACACGGGGCAATAGCGGGGGTGGGGGGGTACAGGAGACAGACACAGGGCATGAGTGGGGGGTGGGGGGCAACAGGAGAGAGACACGGGGCATGAGCGGGGGTGGGGGGAACAACAGAGACAGACACGGGGCATGAGCGGGGGGTGGGGGGCAACAGGAGACAGACACAGGGCATGAGCAGGGGGTGGGGGGCAACAGGAGACAGACATAGGGCATGAGCTGAGGGTGGGGGGCAACAGGAGACAGACACGGGGCATGAGCAGGGGGTGGGGGGCAACAGGAGACAGACACGGGGCATGAGCGGGGGTGGGGGGCAACAGGAGACAGACACGGGCATGAGCGGGGGGTGGGGGCAACAGGAGACAGACACGGGGCATGAGCGGGGGTGGGAGGAACAGGAGACAGACACGGGGCACGAGCGGGGGGTGGGGAGAACAGGAGACAGACACGGGGCATGAGCGAGGGGGTGGGGGGCAACAGGAGACAGACACGGGGCATGAGCAAGGGTGTGGGGGGCAACAGGAGACAGACACGGGCATGAGCGCGGAGTGGGGGGTACAGGAGACAGACACGGGGCATGGGTGGGAGCAAGAGGAGACAGACATGGGGCATGAGCGGGGAGTGGAGGAACAGGAGACAGACACGGGGCATGAGCGGGGGGTACAGAAGACAGACACGGGGCATGAGCGGGGTAGTGGGGGGCAACAGGAGAGAGACATGGGGCATGAGCGGGGGGTGGGAGGGGGTACAGGAGACAGACACGGGGCATGAGCAGGGGGTGGGGGGCAACAGAAGAGACGGGGCATGAGCGGGGGGGTGGGGGGCAACAAGAGACAGACACAGGGCATGAGCGGGGGTGGGAGGAACAGGAGACAGACACGGGGCATGAGCGGGGGGTGGGGAGAACAGGAGACAGACACGGGGCATGAGCGAGGGGGTGGGTGGCAACAGGAGACAGACACGGGGCAGGAGCGGGGTTGTGGGGGGCAACAGGAGACAGACACGGGCATGAGCGTGGCGTGGGGGGGGTACAGGAGACAGACACGGGGCATGGGTGGGAGCAAGAGGAGACAGACATGGAGCATGAGCGGGGGGTGGGGGGAACAGGAGACAGACACGGGGCATGAGCGGGGGGTGGGGGGTACAGAAGACAGACACGGGGCATGAGCGGGGCAGTGGGGGGCAACAGGAGAGAGACATGGGGCATGAGCGGGGGGTGGGAGGGGGTACAGGAGGCAGACACGGGGCATGAGCAGGGGGTGGGGGCAACAGAAGAGACACGGGGCATGAGCGGGGGGGTGGGGAGGTACAGGAGACAGACATGGGGCATGGGCGGGAGGGGGAAAGACACACGGGGCAAGAGCGGGGGTGGGCGGGAGGGGGAAAGACACACGGGACAAGAGCGGGGGTGGGCGGGAGGGGGAAGACACACGGGGCAAGAGCGGGGGTGGGCGGGAGGGGGAAGACACACGGGGCAAGAGCGGGGGTGGGCGGGAGGGGGAAGACACACGGGGCAAGAGCGGGGGTGGGCGGGAGGGGGAAGACACACAGGGCAAGAGCGGGGGTGGGCGGGAGGGGAAAGACACACGGGGCAAGAGCGGGGGTGGGCGGGAGGGGAAAGACACACGGGGCAAGAGCGGGAAAGACACACGGGGCAAGAGCGGGAAAGACACGGGGCAAGAGCGGGAAAGACACAAGAGCGGGGGTGGGCGGGAGGGGAGAGACACACGGGGCCAAGAGCGGGGTCGGGCGGGAGGGGAAAGACACACGGGGCAAGAGCGGGAAAGACACACGGGGCAATAGCGGGAAAGACACACGGGGCAAGAGCGGGAAAGTCACACAAGAGCGGGGGTGGGCGGGAGGGGGAAAAAAAGACACACGGGGCCAAGAGCGGGGGTGGGCGGGAGGGGGAAAAAAAGACACACTGGGCCAAGAGCTGGGGTGGGCGGGAGGGGGAAAAAAAGACACACGGGGCCAAGAGCGGGGGTGGGCGGGAGAGGGAAAAAAAGACACACGGGGCCAAGAGCGGTGTTGGGCGGGAGGGGGAAAAAAAGACACAAGGGGCCAAGAGCGGGGGTGGGCGGGAGGGGGAAAAAAGACACACGGGGCCAAGAGCGGGGGTGGGCGGGAGGGGGGAAAAAAGACACACGGGGCCAAGAGCGGGGGTGGGCAGGAGGGGGAAAAAAAGACACACGGGGCCAAGAGTGGGGGTGGGCGGGAGGGGGAAAAAAAGACACACGGGGCCAAGAGCGGGGGGGGCAAGAGCGGGGGTGGGTGGGAGGGGGAAAAAAAGACACACGGGGCCAAGAGCGGGGGTGGGCGGGAGGGGGAGAGACACACGAGGCATGTGCGGGGGGTGGGCGGGAGGCTGAGAGACACACAAGGCATGAGAGGGGGGTGGGCGGGAGGGGGAGAGACACGGGGCATGAGCGGGGGGTGGGCGGGAGGGGGAGAGACAACACGGACATGAGCGGGGGTGGGCGGCGGGTGGGGAGAGACAACACGGACATGAGCGGGCGGCGGGTGGGGAGAGACAACACGGACATGAGCAGGGCATGAGCGGGGGGTGGGCGTAAGGGAGAAAGACACACGGGGCAAGAGGTGGGAGGAACAGGAGACAGACACGGGCATGAGCGGGGGTGGGGGACTTACTGTGCAGGCGGGATACAAAGCCTCTCATGCGAGGAACAAAGATGGCGGGCGTCTCTGAAGCCAGACGCACTGCACGCTTCCACGCATCCAATGAGAGAGCACGTCAGATGTCTGCGGACATCACGCAAGCTGCTGGCCCAATCACCGTCCTGTCCGCGGAGCGAACAGGGAAGTGTGTCCGCGAAGCGAACACAGATATCACTAATTTTTTTCACTTACATTTTTGTCATTTTTTTAAAAACTACTGGACGGATTTACACCAAATAAAGCAAAGCATGCTTTCGGGACCAAGCCGCCGCTCCTGCCGCTAATTTGGTGTAAATCCGTCCAGCGGTTTGGGCTATAGGCGTGAGCAAAGTTTTTTGCCATTCTGTCTATGGGAAAAAAAAGTTTTGGGACCCCCCCTATAACTTTGCCCCCCCTGGACGAATCCTCACCAAACTTTGCAGAAAAATTCAGAGTGACCCAACCACTTTTTTTGCAAAGTTTGGTGAGGATCCGTCCAGGGAGAGCGAAGTTATAAGCCACCCAAAAAGTGCTCTTCCTATGGAAACAGCAACTTAACCATAACTACATGGCCACTACCGTGGCCATGTAATGTAGTTATGGTTAAGTTGCTAATCCCATAGGATTGGGTGTTTTATAACTTCGATCTCTCCCTGGACGAATCCTCACCAAACTTTGCAAAAAAAGTATATGGCTCACTCTGAATTGTTTTGCTAAGTTTGGGGAGGTTTGGTCTGGGGGGGCAAAGTTATGGGGGGGTCCCAAAATTTCCATTTTTCCCATAGACTGAATGGGGAAAAAACTTTGCGCATTCCTACAGTCCAAACCGCTGGACAGATTTTCACCAAATAAAAAAAGTAGGTCAAAAAAATAATGATATCTATGTCCGCTCCGCAACTCCCTTCCCTGTTCGCTCCGTGGACAGGACACCGATTGGGTAATCCACTTGCGTCATGTCCGCGGACAGATAACTTGTTCGCTGATTGGTTGGGATGAAGCTTGAGGTGCGTCGGATTGTTTTGATGCGCCCGCCATCTTGGATCCGTGTTTGGGGTCCGCAGACATTGCGGTAAAAACATTAAAAAACACAACATTGCACAAACCTATAAAATGATCTCTGGGGAGGTGAGGGGTGATGAGGATGGGATGGGATATGGCTGCAAGAAGCAACAAACTGGTGTTTTTTGTGGCAAAAGTCATACGGTACATTTGGAGGTGTTCCACAATATGTGCCTAAAGTACAAGCGAAAGATTGCATTTTGGCATTCAAGGGATGGAGATGTATAATCATGGAATTGTGGACTTGTAAACATAGATTGTTGCTTCTGCAGTCTGCAACCCCAACCTTACCATGTGGGATTACAGAGTAATACTACATTCCGAATGCCTGTTCCTCTATATTGTTTATATTGGTTGCCTAATATGTATTTATAGTAAACAGAAGCAATTTCGGGTTATTTTACACTTAATTAAAACGCTTGATGTTTATAAATTGATGTGCTGGTGCTACACCCAGAGCATGGCAAATAAAGGGCTAATGTGTCTGTGTTAAAATGTAATTAAAATAATAATGGAGTCAGACTTGCGACCCCTAGAGCCTGGCTCCTTAGGCAGCCACCTGCAGTGCCTGATGGACGTGGATCAGAATAACAGTTCTCATGGATCCGGTGAGGCAAGTTGTTGCGAAGTAAGAATGTATATTGATTCTGAGTGAAGGTCACTAGCTTTGAATTGTTGGTTGCGAGCTAAGGAAGCCCACGCATCGGACACACAGTATAAGGTTCAATTGTTTTTTGACTTTGTGAGAAATTGACCATTCCGAAAGGAATTCAATGAAAGGAGGTTTGTAATAATGAAGATATGATAAGGTTATGCATTCCAAAAGACAATCGCTTGGTCATCCCCACTCCTGGACTAAGACAAAAGATCGCAAGCCTATGTCATGATACTTTACATTCTGGACACTGTGGCATCACCAACATCCTCCATCTAATACAAAGACAGTTTTGGTGGCCAAAGATGAAGGAAGATATCAGGATCTATATCCAGACATGTGCAGTCTTCAATCAGAACAAGCATGGTAATAAGAAACCGGCAGGTCTGCTCCAACCATCGATACCAACAAGACCCTGGGAAATCATTGACACGGATTTTATCGTGGAACTACCATCTTCCAGGGGCTACACAACTGTCATGGTTACTATCGATTTGTTTACTCATATGGCTCATTTTACACCTTTATACAAACTGCCATCCTCATCTGAACTTGCTGGAATCTTCCTGGAACACATATTCCGGCTTCATGGGCTAGCCTACAAGATCATTCCAGACCGAGGACCCCAGTATATATCTCAGTTCTGGAAGCAATTATGTTGTATACTGGGAATCCAACGTGCCTTGTCTTCAGGTTATCACCCACAGACTAATGGAGCCACCGACCATGTAAACCAAACCCTGGAACAGTACCTTTGTTGCTTCCTTACCAAGGTCCAAGATGATTGGTCACTCTTGATACCTGTGGCCGAATTCGCTTATAACAAATCAGATCATTCAGCTATTAAAACCAGTCCTTTCTTCTGTAGCCAAGGATTTCATCCTTCAGTTCTACCATCCGTTCTCCCACATCCTACCCAAGTTCCTGCGGTAGATTCCTGGATTGAAACCCTTATTACCGTACACAAGGAGGCAAAGGAACACTTAGAAAAGGCCCGAAGAAATGTTAAACACTATGCTGACTCCAAAAGAAGACCTGAACCTTCCTACTCAGTAGGCGATAAAGTCTGGTTATCCTCGAAGCTCCTTCCTCGACATCTGCGCCCTAATAAATTGGCTCCCAGGTATTACGGGCCCTTTTCCATACAAGAAGTCGTCAATCCAGTGGCCTTTCGACTCCGACTACCAGAATCATGGAAAAGGATCCATCCAGTCTTCCATACCTCACTGTTAAAACCATATCTTTGGGGGGCGTGGCCAACTGCCGATCCATGTGCAGGTGATTCTTAGGAGCTCCTGTGCGGCCGCCGAAATTCACGTGAAATCCTATATATATTCCCCATGGATGCCGTAGAAAGCGCTGGGGGATGGAGTTGAACTGCTGGGGCGAAGGATAACCAGCTTGTGAAGAGTTGTGGAGCTGTGTGAGGCTTGTTTGCAACGCCGAAAAAAGTCTGCCGCTTCGGCGAGAAAAGGGACTTAAGATGGCCCCTGTGGAGCTGCAGCAGTGAAGAGGAGTTGTGTGGGACTGCCGGGGGCTGCCGAGAAGCAGTGCTCTCCGGTGGCGGCGAGGATCCGGGTGAGCGCTGTGGTGTCCCTGGCGGAGGTGGGGGACCGGGCCTTGCTGGAGAGGTGTGAGGAGACGTGGCTCTGGCGGCGGACGGTGGAGCGTGTCGCCACTGGGGAGGTAGCTGAGTCCCGGCTGGGAGCTGGAGGTTTGCACCTGAGGAGGAGTGGCCTGGAGGGCGTGGAGAGGAGGTGCCAGCCAATACATCGGCTGGTATTGCAGGACAAGGAGGCCCCTCGGCGGAACGGAAAGCCCGGGCTGCGGCGCTGCGGGAGGGGCTGCCGCAGTGCGGGAGGAGAGACGGGACCCCGGGAGGAGGAGGTGAGCGGGGACCCACGTGGGGGGGTTCCGTGTGGGAGGGTTTGCCCACATTGCGGACTGCAGGCCCCTTGAGGAAAGGGGGCCCAGGTGACGGCCCTGTGAGTAAGGCACGGGGGCTGGAAGAGGCATCAGTTATCCGACGGTGAGAGTAAGCAGGATGAAGCAGTGACTCCCTCTGGCTGCGGGCTTGGAGCGGACCCTGGAGGCGGCAGAGGAGTAGGTGGAGGCAGGGGAGGAATCCCTGGTTCCTCTCTTGATGGGAGGTTCTGGGGGTCTCCCTGGCTGACTCTGGATTGCCTGTACATCCCGCCCCAGTGGGAATATATTAATTGGACTGGGGAGAGGGGGGCCCCTGGGAGTGAGGCTCCCCCTCCTGGACTGGCTGAGTGGGGAGTGTGGAGAGGCCCTTGGAGACTGGCCCTGATTGAACAGTTCAGTGGGCACATGTTGGAGGACTTTGCTGAAGCTACAGGGCCAGTGTAGAATCGGTGAAGGCTGGAGACAGCTGAGAGGGAGGTGGGATCCTGAAGGGGGGTTCAGACGAAGTAAATGGATATAGACTTGAGGCCGCCAGTTGAGGACTAACCTTGAGATCTGCGCCTGAGAAGGAGCCCCTATTGGAACCGGGGCACCATGGGTAAAAGCCAGCAACGGATGGAGAAATACACAGAGGTGAAAGACAGACCCCAGAGACAAGAGAGCCCGGATCGGCAGGGAATACCCGCAGGGGTGGAAAAAAGCCCTGTGACTTAAGACTCGCTAATGGAGGCAATACAGGTCTCCAGGGACACTCCCCAGGAAAGCTTTAAGGAGGTTCGAGTGGATGTCTCGTTGGTGAGAGTGGACCTCCGCAAAGTATGTTTGAGAGTTACGGAGGTGGAAGAGAGGGTCAGTACGGTGGAGGATGATGTCCAAAAACTGAAGAACCAGGTGGCGGGCCTAGTAGGCGTGACTCGAACCCTAGAAGTTAGAGCTGAGGATGCGGAGGGTCGCTCCAGGCGCTGCAATATCCGTCTGGTCGGGGTCCCGGAGAGGGAGGAGGGCGCTAGTGCAGAGCCTTTTGTGGAAAATCTGATCCTAAAAGTCCTGGGGATTAAGGGCTTGTCGAATCTCTTTACAGTGGAAAGGGCCCACAGGGTTCCAGGAAGATCCCCGCCGCCAGGTGCCCCGCCAAGAGTGATGGTGGCCAAGATCATGAACATCCGGGACTGTGACGCCATTCTGCAGGATGCGCGCAGGATGGGTCAATATGCAATCGGAAATGCAAAGTTGAGGATTTTTCCGGACTTTATGCTTCAGGTACAACGTCAGAGGAGATCCTACGATGCGGTGAGGAGCCGTCTGCAGGAACTCAACTTAAAATATATGAGGTTTTATCCGGCAAAGTTGAAGGTGTTGTCGGGAGGGAGGTCCTGGTTTTTCACTGGCCCGAAAGAGGTATGGGACTGGTTGGACATGGGGCATTATAAAGCGGATCCTTGTCTGGATGGTCCTTGGGTGGGGGTTGGTTTGAGATGGGGAAGGTGTGGACCAAATTTGATATGGGGCCGCTGAGGGAGACCCCCGGCAGATACAACTCCTGGAAGTGGGGTGGTACGGGGGAAGGAGGGGAAGATGTAGGCGGGGCTGCATGGGGCAGGTGGTGGGACCCCTAGTTTACCCGACACCACTAACTACCAGCCCCGAGGGAGGGGAGGAAGAAGGGTGGAATAGTGCAGTGGGTCTACTGTTATGGTAGGAGGAGAGGGAGGGGAGCGGAGGAAAGGGATAGTGGAGTGGAGGAGGAGAGGTTGAGGGTCAGGGGAGGGAGGGAGAGTTTGGGGGCAGGCACCATGTTGGGGTTCGGTGCGGGAGGGCTATGTGAATATTGGAGCGGAATCTGGGCACAGCAGTTAAGAACGGAGGAGAGTACAGGAGGTTGAGTCATATGTATGGGAGAGGTGCTGACTTGGGGGCAAAATTCTGACATGCTGAAAGAGTAAGATGGGAAGTTTGAAGATTGGGACATGGAATGTCCGAGGGCTGGGGAGCTATCAGAAAAGGAGGAGGGTGGGGGAATATATGAAGAGGCAGGGGATACAGGTGGCCCTGTTGCAGGAGACACACGCGAATGTGGAGGTGTTGGGGAAGCTGGAGAAACAGTGGTCGGGTCAGATACGGGGCACAACGTACTCCACTCAGGCGAGGGGGGTTCTTATCTGGGTGGTACGGGGGGTGCCGTTGAAATTGGAGCGGGGGATGGTGGATGGGGGAGGTAGGACGTCTTGGCACGTGGTACATGGGAGAATAGGTCACTATGTTTGGTTAACTCATATGCACACAATGTGGATGACAAAGAGTATTTCCCCTCGGTGCTACGCATGATGGGGGCCTATAGGGGGGAATGATAATATGGGGGGGGATTTTAACTGTCATTTAGATGAGCGGCTGGACGGGCAAGGTACTAGGGGGGGCAAAGAAGTGTATGGCGGGGTCATTACGGGAGGTAATGCGGGACATGGATCTGGAGGGAGAAACATGGGGAGGAAAGGAGTTTCTCTTCTTACTCAAGTGTACATGGTTCCTACTCGCGCCTAGATTATATGGTAGTGGGAAGGGAATATTGTCATTATTTTGGGGAAACTACCTATTTGGGGCGCATTCTATCAGATCATTGCCCTCTGGTGATGATGTTGTGCGAGCCCAGTGACACCGCACCGAGGCGGCTGTGGCGGTTGCAGATGGAGGCGCTACGAGATGGGGCGTTTGTGGTGGAGCTTAGAGAGGAGATCGGGTGGTATTTTGAACTAAACGAGGGCACGGTGGGCACTAGGGGGATGTTATGGGACGACTTTAAGGCGACCATTAGAGGGAAATGCTTAGCCATGATAGTTGGGATGAGAAAACGCCTCTCAGAGACACTACAGCGGACAGAGGCCCAGATAGCGAGACTGGATAGGGAGGCAGCGGACGGGGCATAAGTGGGGGAAACCGTGGCGCGAGCATTGTAGCTCCACCAGAAGACCTTGGGGGAGCTGTCACATTTTGATGATAACAGACGGGATGTGAGACTCCACGGGGATGGAGATAAGGCGGGCAAGCTTTTAGCATGGCTCATTAGTAGGTAGACCCCAAGCTGTGTCATAACTCAGGTCCGATCTAATGACAGAGGGATTGTTGGGACGCAAAGGGAGATCAATGCGGCCTTTGTGGCATACTATAAGGGGCTCTATACGAGTGAGAGTGGATACGTAGAGGTGGAGGACCTCATGGAGATGTTCCAGCTGCCGAAGTTACATGAGGATAGTCGGGAGGAGCTGGAGGCCCCCATAGGGCAGGAGGATATACGTTGGGTGATACGCGCTATGAGGAGGGGCACAGCGCCGGGTAGCTATGCAGAGTTCTCTGATTTACTTGTCCCGCAGCTTCAGAGGGTATATGAGGAGGCATTCCAGGGGGGGTGCCTCCCGGAATTGATGAAGGAAGCAGTGATCACGGTGATCCTAAAGGAGGAGAATGTAACGCTCACCTGGCTCCCACGGAGGCGCTGGTCTGGTCAGGGTTGCTGCGGCCTCTTAAAGTGTGATGCGCAGAATTCGGACCACCGATTGAACAGGACACCCAAATCTTGCTTGTCTGGCCCGTAGGAATATCCTTCTTATGGTTTGGACTCTCCATCCTGCTTCTGGTGCAGGGGCGCGCGTTCGTCCAGTTACTTCACTGGTTTTCAGAATGGCGCTGGCAAATCCACTTGACTTTTCTGAGCGATACGCCGTAAGTATGAAGATGCAAAAGTTCAAGTGTGAGCCTCCTTTTATGTTGTTTTTCCTGACCTGTGATCTGTCCTTTATTTCAGGTGCAGAACAAAGGCGATGCGTTGAGGGGTTAAATTGCCGGTGGTAAAATCAGGTGAGTTAGTGATGAGGGCGACCCCTCTAAATGTCTTTATAATTCCCCAGTAATGTCTTTTGTCCTTTCCCCATAGGGGCCGGGGTGCGGTACCTGCAAAAGATGCGGCGCCGACCCGAGATGTGGAATGGTTCACCAAGAAAAGCCGGTAAGTAATATGGCTGAAAATTCGGCTTTCCTCTTGTGTTCCCTTGCTCACCTTTTGTCTCTTCTTCTCTCCCCTAGGTGCGGAGATGGGGCGACCGGTGCTGAGAGCCGCGATGGAGCCGGGTGGCGTCTCGGGAACAGGTGAGTGAAGCGCGGCGCTGCAGCGAGCAACGCAGTGCTTTTAAATGGAAGTCTTCCTTCAGGAATGCTGGCGTGAAGAGTCCGGATGCAGGTAAGAAGGTTGAATAAGTTCTTGGTTTTCACCATTCTCTTCTCTTCTTTCCTTACAGGTGTTCCAGGTTCGAAGCGGGCGTGGCTGGAGTCCAGGTGCAGGAGCAGACACGGTGAGCGTTCAGCTGCTGGGATGCAGAACAACGTGAAGCACGTGTGGCTGTCCGGGCGTGGCTTAAATAGCCTTGGAAGTAACAAAATAGTTCCTTCAGAAAAATAGTCCCTCCTAAGCCTCATTTGGCTTGGTTCTTCATGCAGCATGGTCTGCATCAGGTGAGTGTGCAGCATGGTCTGCTTCAGGTAAGTGCACCAAACACTTCCCCTTATGAGCCTGGCGCCTAAGGCGCCAGGACTGATGTGCAACATGAGCCTGGCGCCAACGGCGCCAGGACAGAGTCCAAAGAGCCCCTATAAAGGGCCGCTGGGCTTTTACCCGGGGGCGTGATGCCTGCTCCCGGGGGTGCTGGGCCTGGCCTGGTGCTCCGGGGGTAGGCATCATGACAGCACTCCCCCCCAATGCCCCTCCCAAGGTCGTTCCCTCAGGAGGTTTCGGTTTGTTCGGGAAATTCCGATGGAACATTTTTACTAGCCGAGGTGCATGTACGTGGTCGCTGGGTTCCCAAGATCTTTCCTGAGGCCCTTACCCCTTCCAATCAATTAGATAGAAAGGTTTTGATTTTGAGATCTTGGAGGCCAAAATGTTCTTCACCTCGAATTCAGGTTCCCCATCTATCTGGATTGGGTCTGGTGGCTTTATTAATCTGGTTCCTGGTTGCACTGGTTTCAAAAGCGACACATGAAAAACGGGGTGAATCTGCATGTTAGCTGGTAGATCTAGCTTGACTGCCACTGGGTTAATTATAGCTTTGATCGAGTAAGGGCCTAAACACCTTGGATTAAAAGTCTGAGGTCCCTTGAGCGATAAGTGTTTGGTAGCCAACCATACTTGATCCCCTATTTGGTATGGAGGCGCCTCCTTTCGATGCAGATCCGCATTCTTTTTGTATTTCGCTTTCGCATGTTGTAAGTGTGCAGTAGCATCCTTGAAGGCTTGAGTAATCATAGAATGCAAATGGTCCACTGCGGGCATTTCGAGGCTCAAAGGTGAGTCCAAGTCTGAAGTACGAGGGTGATGTCCATATAGGGTATAAAAGGGGCTCTGACCAGTTCCAGAGTGTATCGAGTTATTGTATGCATATTCAGCCACCCATAAAATATCCTTCCAATTACCCTCCGATTGGTGCAACATACATCGTAGATATTGTTCCAGGGTCTGGTTCGTTCTCTCCGTCTGACCATCGGTCTGTGGGTGGTGGCTGGTTGAGAGTCTTACGTCGATTTGTGCCAGTTGACAACACTTCTTCCAAAAATGAGAAATAAACTGGCTTCCCCGATCGGAGATTAGTATGGACGGGAATCCATGCAGACGGATGATATTTTCAAGGAATTCCTTGGCAAGAACAAAAGCTGAAGGTAATCCTTTCAACGGAATAAAATGGGCCATCTTGGAAAATAAATCCACCACAACCAGAATAGTATTGTATCCATTACAAGAGGGTAGGTCCGTGATAAAATCTAGTGACAAGGTGTGCCAAGGTGCTAGTGGAATGTCTAAGGGTTGAAGAAGACCGGCAGGTTTTGTTTTTTGACCTTTGTTTTGGGCGCAAACTCCACAGGACATCACGAAAGATTTAATATCCTTTCGCCAGGACGGCCACCAGAATTGTCGTTTAATTTTTTCCTCTGTTTTGGCAATGCCAGGATGTCCTTCCATCAGAGTATTGTGATGACGGGAAATAACCAGTTCTTGCTATTCCTTTTCGGCCAAAAATAAACGTCCTTGGAAGTAAGGTAAGCCATCGTTGATTGAAAAGTCAGACCCCCTTTTGATCCAATCCTGCAAGGCTGAAGAGTCCAGGAATAGTCTTACCCGTGCTTGAATGTCTTCAAGGGTTTGTAAAGTGGTTATCCCCAAGATTCTTTGTTCGGGAATTATCAGCACAGGTTCTGAGTTTGTGTCCATTTCTCCCATTCCAATTCGAGATAGCGCGTCTGCTTTGCCATTCTTACAGCCGGGACGGTAAGTGATTACAAAATCGAACTCAGCAAAGAATAAAGCCCATCGGAGCTGTCGTGAAGACTGAGCCTTGGCAGTTTTTAAATATTGTAAATTTCGGTGATCAGTGATCACGGTGATGGTATGCCTGGCGCCCAGAAGATAATGCCGCCAAGCCTTAAAGGTGGACTTAATGGCTAATAATTCCTTATCGGTGATTGCATAATTTATCTCCGACGGCTAGAACTTTCTGGACCAAAATGCTACGGGGTGCAGTTGGTTGGTTTCGGGGTCTCTCTGAGACAGGACAGCTCCCATGGCTGAGCTGGATGCGTTGGTTTCGACTATATATGGGAGATCAGGACGCGGGTGTTTCAAAATAGGTGCGGACGTAAATTTAGCTTTTAATTCCTGAAAGGCCTGTTCAGCTTCCTCGGTCCATTCAAAACGTTTATTCTTCCGCAAGAGTGCAGTGATGGGTTGCACCACCCGTGAAAATTCCGGGATAAACCTGCGATAAAAATTGGCAAAACCAAGCATGCTTTGGACACCTTTCACCGAACTAGGTGATGGCCATTTGAGGATGGCATCCACTTTCCTTGAGTCCATTCGGACCCCTTTAGGTGTCAGGATGAATCCAAGAAACTCAACCTCGGTGGTATGGAAAACGCATTTTTCCAGTTTTGCAAACAGTTTGTGCTGGCGCAATTTCTCAAGGACGGCCCTGACATGTTTTCTGTGATCTGATTCTGAAGAGGAGTACACCAGAATGTCATCGATATACACGACAACACAGACATCGATGAGTTCCCAAAGGACATCGTTCATGAAGAATTGGAAGGCGGCAGTCGCGTTGCACAACCCGAAAGGCATCACATGGTATTCGAATAGTCCATATTTTGTACGGAAGGCCGTTTTCCATTCGTCGCCTTCTTTTACTCGTGCCAGATGATAAGCCCCCCGGAGATCTAACTTGGTGTATATGCAAGCGTCCTTCACCTGGTCAAGGAGTTCAGGGATCAAAGGCAGAGGGTAACGATTTTTAACAGTTATCTGGTACAATGCGCGGTAATCGATACAAGTTCTAAGGTCGCCTTCTTTTTTTGGCACGAAGAACAAAGCCGAGGATGCCGGAGACTTTGACGGGCGAATGAAACCATTGGCTAGGTATTGATCTAAATATTGTCTCAAATGCAGATTCTCCAGCTCAGTAAGGGCATAAATCCTGCTACAAGGGGGTTGTGCACCGGGCACCAGATCGATTTGGCAATCGTACGATATGTGAGGAGGTAACGTGTTGGCCTGTTCCTTTTGGAAGACGTCCTGAAAGTCTTGGTATTCCGGAGGTAGTTGCATGGAGACAGAGGTTACTGATGCTAGACTGATCTTCAGATTTTCTGGGTAGCAGGTTCATGCACACTCCGGAAAGGTTATTCTCTTCGCTCGCCAATCAATTCGAGGATTATTTATCTCTAACCTAGGGATTCCGAGAATAACCTGAAACTGTGGAGCCTTGATTACATCAAACACAACTGCCTCCCGATGGCCCTCCGGACCTACAAGCGTCACCTCAGCTGTGGAATGTGTTACCGGTCCTGAGGCAATTTCGGTACCATCAACTGTGGTGATGACATCTTTGCTGGTTTTAGAACGCAGAGGAAGGTTAATCCTGGAGACCAATTCACGATCCACGTAGTTTCTTATAGCCCCACTATCGATGTATGCCTTTATTGCATGCAACCGCTTAGGCTGTTCCGGATCTACGAGGACCATTGGCAAAATGAAATGCGAGGTCTGAGAGTTCGTTTTCAAGCTCGGCAAGCGGACCCCTACGCTTGTCGGGCGGGGTCGTTTCCCATACAGAGGTCTCATGGATTTTATCAGCGGCTCCTACCACCTTCCTGGGCGGCCTTGCCGGGCAATCTCGTAGAAAGTGTCCAGAGGAACCACAATAAAGACATACATGCATCTGCCGTCTTCTTTCACGATCCTTTTGAGTTAACTCCTCCGATTTGCATTGGCTCAGAGGCTTCAGCCCCCTTGAGGTTAGCGTGGGTCTTGACTAACACCCGGGTCTCAAACTTGGACCGATCTGCTTTTCTGTTTTGCAGTCTGTGATCCAATTGGACCACTGAGTCTATGTATTCTGAGCATTCTTGGGGCGGATTTACAACTTGGGCCAGGACATCTTTAAATTCTCCGCGTACACCTCGATAAAATAACGTGATTCTTTTATCCTCTGGCCACCCAGTTTCCACAATTAGTCTATTAAAGGTTGCAATGTAGGAAAGGAGGTCTTGATTACCCTGTCGCAGAGATAGAAGTTCGTCATCTAGAGCCTGCCCCTGGGAGTGACGAGCAAATAACCTTTCCATGCTTGCTTGAAATCCTTGAAAATCACGAAGAATCGGGTCATCTTGAGTTACCAGTGGAACTGACCAATCGGCAGCACTGCCGCTGAGATATGACAATACAAAGGCTACCTTGGTCTGGTCATTAGGGAAGGCACAGGAAATGCAAGCGACACTGATTCATGAATACGGCGAATCGTTTGGGGTCCCCAGCAAAGCGTTCGGGTGGGGCCAGCGGCATGTTTCCAGGGAGATTAATCTGCACCGGGTTACTGGAAAGCACAGGAGTGGGGTTCCCTCCGGAACCGGGTAAAGCAGTTTGTCCAGCTTGACCTTGCAAAAGCTGTCTAGCCAGGTCATCAGCTCTTTCCTTTGTTACAATCACTTCCCTCCTGAGAGCATTAGTCTCTTGACGAGCGGCATGTACTTCGGCCCGTAATTCCCCCAGTAGTTGGGCCAACTGGTCAGTCTCAGAAGTTTCCATAGCGCCTGGGTGGGAATTTGTAGGAAGGCTTCACGTTCTGTAACGCTCACCTGGCTCCCAGGGAGGCGCTGGTCTGGTCAGGGTTGCTGTGGCCTCTTCAAGTGTGATGCGCAGAATTCGGACCACCGATTGAACAGGACACCCAAATCTTGCTTTTCTGGCCCGTAGGAATATCCTTCTTATGGTTTGGAAGGATGAACTCTCCATCCTGCTTTTGGTGCAGGGGCGCGCGTTCGTCCAGTTACTTCACTGGTTTTCAGAATGGCGCTGGCAAATCCACTTGACTTTTCTGAGCGATACGCCGTAAGTATGAAGATGCAAAAGTTCAAGTGTGAGCCTCCTTTTATGTTGTTTTTCCTGACCTGTGATCTGTCCTTTATTTCAGGTGCAGAACAAAGGCGATGCGTTGAGGGGTTAAATTGCCGGTGGTAAAATCAGGTGAGTTAGTGATGAGGGCGACCCCTCTAAATGTCTTTATAATTCCCCAGTAATGTCTTTTGTCCTTTCCCCATAGGGGCCGGGGTGCGGTACCTGCCAAAGATGCGGCGCCAACCCGAGATGTGGAATGGTTCACCAAGAAAAGCAGGTAAGTAATATGGCTGAAAATTCGGCTTTCCTCTTGTGTTCCCTTGCTCACCTTTTGTCTCTTCTTCTCTTCCCTAGGTGCGGAGATGTGGCGACCGGTGCTGAGAGCCGCGATGGAGCCGGGCGGCGTCTCGGGAACAGGTGAGTGAAGCGCGGCGCTGCAGCGAACAACGTGGTGCTTTTAAATGGAAGTCTTCCTTCAGGAATGCTGGCGTGAAGAGTCCGGATGCAGGTAAGAAGGTTGAATAAGTTCTGGTTTTCACCTTTCTCTTCTCTTCTTTCCTTACAGGTGTTCCAGGTTCGAGGTGGGCGTGGCTGGAACTTATTCAACCTTCTTACCTGCATCCGGACTCTTCACGCCAGCATTCCTGAAGGAAGACTTCCATTTAAAAGCACCACGTTGTTCGCTGCAGCGCCGCGCTTCACTCACCTGTTCCCGAGACGCCGCCCGGCTTCATCGCGGCTCTCAGCACCGGTCGCCACATCCAGGTGCAGGAGCAGACACGGTGAGCGTTCAGCTGCTGGGATGCAGAACAACGCGAAGCACGTGTGGCTGTCCGGGCGTGGCTTAAATAGCCTTGGAAGAAGTTCCAGGTGAGTATTCTTCCACAGCCCCACCCAAGTAACAAAATAGTTCCTTCAGGAAAATAGTCCCTCCTAAGCCTCATTTGGCTTGGTTCTTCATGCAGCATGGTCTGCATCAGGTGAGTGTGCAGCATGGTCTGCTTCAGCTAAGTGCACCAAACACTTCCCCTTATGAGCCTGACGCCTATGGCGCCAGGACTGATGTCCAACATGAGCCTGGCGCCAACGGCGCCAGGACAGAGTCCAAAGAGCCCCTATAAAGGGCCGCTGGGCTTTTACCCGGGGGCGTGATGCCTGCTCCCGGGGGTGCTGGGCCTGGCCTGGTGCTCCGGGGGTAGGCATCATGACAGCACTCCCCCCCAAAGTCGTTCCCTCAGGAGGTTTCGGTTTGTTCGGGAAATTCCGATGGAACCTTTTTACTAGCCGAGGTGCATGTACGTGGTCGCTGGGTTCCCAAGATCTTTCCTGAGACCCTTACCCCTTCCAATCAATTAGATAGAAAGGTTTTGATTTTGAGATCTTAGAGTCCAAAAAATTCAGGTTCCCCATCTATCTGGATTGGGTCTGGTGGCTTTATTAATCTGGTTCCTGGTTGCACTGGTTTCAAAAGCGACACATGAAAAACGGGGTGAATCCGCATGTTAGCTGGTAGATCTAGCTTGACTGCCACTGGGTTAATTATAGCTTTGATCGAGTAAGGGCCTAAACACCTTGGATTAAAAGTCCGAGGTCCCTTGAGCGATAAGTGTTTGGTAGCCAACCATACTTGATCCCCTATTTGGTATGGAGGCGCCTCCTTTCGATGCAGATCCGCATTCTTTTTGTATTTCCCTTTCGCATGTTGTAAGTGTGCAGTAGCATCCTTGAAGGCTTGAGTAATCATAGAATGCAAAGGGTCCACTGCGGGCATTTCGATGCTCAAAGGTGAGTCCAAGTCTGAAGTACGAGGGTGATGTCCATATAGGGTATACAAGGGGCTCTGACCAGTTCCAGAGTGTATCGAGTTATTGTATGCATATTCAGCCACCCATAAAATATCATTCCAATTACCCTCCGATTGGTGCAACATACATCGTAGATATTATTCAAGGGTCTGGTTCGTTCTCTCCGTCTGACCATCGGTCTGTGGGTGGTGGCTGGTTTAGAGTCTTACGTCGATTTGTGCCAGTTGACAACACTTCTTCCAAAAATGAGAAATAAACTGGCTTCCCCGATCGGAGATTAGTATGGACGGGAATCCATGCAGACGGATGATATTTTCGAGGAATTCCTTGGCAAGAACAAAAGCTGAAGGTAATCCTTTCAACGGAATAAAATGGGCCATCTTGGAAAATAAATCCACCACAACCAGAATAGTATTGTATCCATTACAAGAGGGTAGGTCCGTCATAAAATCTAGTGACAAGGTGTGCCAAGGTGCTGGTGGAATCTCTAAGGGTTGAAGAAGACCGGCGGGTTTTGTTTTTTGACCTTTGTTTTGGGCTTTTACCCAGGGGCGTGATGCCTGCTCCCGGGGGTGCTGGGCCTGGCCTGGTGCTCCGGGGGTAGGCATCATGACAGAGAAGGATCCGAGGGATTGCACGGCGTATCGGCCCAGGTCACTTGTAGATGGGAAAATCCTGGGGAAGATTCTGGCGGCCAGGCTGGTGGCAATTGCACCGAATCTGGTGGGTTTATATGGGGCAAGAATATGTCAGGTAATATTTCCCAGCTGCATCACGTGATGGATCGAGTGAAATCACAAAAGTGGGACATGGCTATAGCGTTGTTTGATGCCATGAAGGTGTTTAATTCTCTGGAGTGGAAGTGGCTATTTCGGGTGTTACGGGAGTTTGGGTTTGGGGAGAACATTTGTAGATGGCTGTCCTTGTTGTATACTAAACCGCTTGCGATGGTGAAAACTAATAACTGGGTTTCGGAGACATGGGAGTTGGAGAGGGGGACTAGGCAGGGGTGCGCGGCTTCCCCAATTTTGTTTGCTCTGGCTTTAGAACCACTGGCGGCGTATCTACGGCAAGAGATGGGTGAGGCTGGAATCAAGGTGGATGGGTAGAGGCATATTGTATCCCTATACGCGGATGACTTGTTATACATGGGGGACCCCAGGTTATTCCTCCCTGACCTCTTAGAAATCCTGCGTAATTTTAGAGCTATGTCAGGGTTCTGTATAAATCCGGAGAAATCGGTTCTGTTCCCACCAGGAGGGCTACGGGAATGTCCAGTGAAGGAACTACCAGAGTTGGGGATAGGATGGGAGACGGAATCCTTTCGGTATCTGGGTGTCCGGGTGTTCCATGAAGTAGTGGACATGTTTGCACATAATACTGGGGGGGGGGCACTTTCCAAAATAGGGGACTCCATCCAGTTCCGCAAGGTTTTACCACTCTCATTGATGGGTAGGGTGGCATTATGTAAAATGGTAATCCTCCCACGGTTGCTTTATTTCTTCACAAATATACCGTACGGGGCAAAGAAGGTGTTTTTTAAAATGCTGGATGTCAAGATCAGGGATTTTCTGTGGGACTCGGGGAGGAGACGGATGTCCATGCAAACTCTGCGGAGACCGAGGGAGAGTGGGGGATTGGGCCTTCCGGACTACGAAAAATACTTTGTGGCGGCGCAATTACAATCGGTGCTGGTGTGGGATCATCAAGAGGCGATACACTAGTGGGGTCCGTGCAGCGGGGATGCCAGCCGGCGGAGCGCTTGTGGTACCCATTGGGCAATGTGGGGACATCGGTGGTCTTTGAAGCGGTAAGGGAGACATGGAGGAAATACTTGGGCGGTAAGGGTGGTTAAGGGCCGCTATGAAACTAATCTCCCATGGGGGGCCAACCAGAAACTCCGTCAGGCAATTGGGAGGGTAGGGATACGAAGGTTATGGGAGAAAGGATGCGAAAATGTGGGGGATCTTTTTGAGGGAGGACAGCTCCTTACCTGCAGCGAGTGGTGTGATAAGTTTGACTTACCATAGGGAGTTTTTCTGGCATATGGGGCGGTGGTTCGGAGGATGGCGGAGCTATGGGAGGGGATCTCTGAGGAGCCGGAGTCATGCCCAGTGCTTCGAGTACTACTTGATCGGGCAGGGGACGTATCTTGCGGATATATAAGGCTCTTGGAGAGAGGGCGGCGGAGAGGGAGCTGAAAGTGAAGGAGAAATGGGAAGCGGATATGGGGCGCTCGATTTTGAGTGAGGACTGGGAGAGGGTTTGGGACTTGGTCCGGAAATCCTTGAGGAACGCCTGCTTCCAGTTGGTTCAATTTAACATTTGACATAGGGTGTATGTTACCCCATTGGCGCTCAAGGCGATGAACGGGGAGCATCCGGGTGATTGCCCTAGATGTGGGTCAGAGGAGGCAGGGTTTTGGCATATGGTATGGGAGTGTGGGGCAATAATAGAGTACTGGGATGAGGTGCTTAAGGGAGTAAATGAGTTACTGGGAGCCAACCTGGAGCGGCGTCCGGAGATCTGTTTGTGGGGGAACCTACCGGGAGGGAAACGTAACAAGTTACGGAACAGATTGGGTCAGTTTCTACTTATATTGGCAAAACGCCGATTGGCGATTGCGTGGAAGTCCCCCCTGGGTCCGACAATCCAGTTATGGAGGAAGGACGTAAGATGGTGGGGTTTAGTGGAGTTGACGGTTCTGCAGAACTTGGAGGTGGGGGAAGATGCGGGGGAGGTAACTGTTCAATGGTCCCAATTGTTGAATGACCTTGCAAAGGATAATGACCTGCGCCCACCGTGAATTAATGTATGCTGGGAAGAGGCCGCAATGAGGGGGCGGGGAGCTCAGAGATGGGGGTAGCGGATGGATTGACTCTAACCTCACCGAACTGTGAACTTTTGTGCTGGACTGCTGTGCCTAATGGAAGAAGGAGGACTTATATGGGATTTGGAGAGTGGGGGAGGATTAGAGAGGAAGGGGAGTACTGTTGGTTAAGTTTTGACAATTTGTGGGAGGGACTGGTTTTTGAGGTTGGGGAGGGTGGAGGGAGAGTTGGGGAACTGTTATATTAAAATGCCAATAAAGAGTGTTTACATTTTTTTTAAAAAAAAACATATCTTCAGTCATCTCAAACAGCTCCAAAATCTACCCCAGTGATTGTCAATGACCAACTCGAATATGAGGTTTCCAGAATCTGTGACTCTAGGTACCGACATGGTCAACTACAGTATTTGGTCGAATGGAAAGGATACCCTCCCAGTGAGCGCACATGGGAACCCATGTCAAACATGAATGCCCCCAGGCTGGTTCGAAGATTCCATCTTATCCATCCGGGCAAGCCCGGAGGAGCCGGGCTTCAGAGGAGGCATGCTTTCATGAACAGTCGTCTGCGTCCCGTCTGGACTTCTGGTCCCTGACCCATAGGGGATTGAATACAGTGATCCTTCCAACATGGCCACTTGAAACAGAATGCCGCTGGCCAGTCTCTACACTCCACGCAATACGCTCTTCAAAACAGACACGCCCCGCGGCTCTGTGCGTCTCAACGCTACCGCTTGCTGTAGTCTGACATTTGTTTCTAGAGTTCGCTTGGGGCTTTCCTCTGATTCCTGGTTCCCGCTTCCTTGAATTCCCCCTTCCTTGAATTCCCCCTTCCTTCCTCCCATTCCTCTACCTTACCTCCGAACTTCCTGGATTTTCTTCCGTGCTCGGGTCACAGCGTTCCGTGCCTCCGAGTGCGAACATCATCCTTCCTGGTATTCACTCTGGACTTCTGAACGTTCCCGGAAGTTAGACAGCGAACTACTCTGGAATCCGATGACCAGCGCTCAGGTTTGTACACATCCCAGACCGTGAGAAAGAAGACATCACAGAAGGTCACAAGCAAACAACAAAAGCAGGTGAGAAGGGGAGAGACTTGTGACAAAAGAGTTGCATGAAGATTAACTCAACAAGCTGTATTTAATGCATTACATGACTGAACAAGTTGTATCAAATGAATGAAAACAATTCAATGTATAAAGGAAAAAAGTCAATACAACACATCAATAAAAACTTGCTGAGGAATTAATTCTAAGTAAACAAGTGGTTGTTATTCAGTATATTGTAAGAGTGCAAGCGCGAGAATAAATGGTTGTCATCTTCATTGTTATATGGCAATGCATTATATGAGAAGTAGTTTCACATTCAGATCACCCACCTTTACCCCCTCTAAGATTACATTTCTACTTAAACATGTGACCAGGCCATCTGCTCTAGCCAATGTTTTTTCTACCCTTTTCTCCTGAGCTTCGAAGGGTCTTTTCTTGGAGCAAATGCACACTTTATGGGGGACCTGACCTTATTGGTCATTTCTGTTGGTCATGTTATCTGTAAATCCCGGCAGTCCCAATCTCTTTTGCAACATTTCTTATATTTTTAACTGAAGCTCCAAGCATAGTTCCTTGATAAACCCAGCCCAGAATGTTTTGGGGTTGAAGTTACAGCTCAGAGAGTAAAACAAGTTGTAGTTCACACCATGTACATGTAACTTTCAATACTTTATCAGGGCCTATTGTTCACAATATAATCTTTCTTTATATACTGGTATAGACGGAAATAAGTTCACTCTTGGTATTCTTCACACAGATAGCCCGTAGTTACATAAATAACCAGTGTTAAAATTTACACCAAACGAAATAGGCCTTTCTCTTTACATGCTGTGATTTTTATATGGCTAAATTAAGTCTCTTTATTCCTGAAAACGCAATCTTGTCATTTGACTTTATTTCTTATATGTATAATGTATCATTCCCCCTTATTAGATTCCAAATACCCAGGGTTTAAAATGTATTTTTTCTTCATTTTCTTTCCTTGTCCACTGGTGCAGTTTTGAATCTGTCAAAGTACCTTTTACACAAAGTCAGCATGTGCATGTCTTTTTGGAATCCATTGGACAATGTTAGTAATATTTAATTTCTGAGTCACACTTTTCTTCAACTGAGTGCCTATACATTCAAACGAAATGGAGGGAGGCCCGTTCTCACTCATTCACTAGGCCTCATGTTGAAATTACTGTTTTATACTAGCTTTTATATTTCAATGGAACTCCACACTTACCCAGCTTCACTCTCACAATGGGGCCTAGCATGACCTCTCCAACTCTGTCGCTCTAGGGCTGTCTTTTTACCCCACACGTCCCCCTCCTGGGTCTTTGACCTGGTTGACCCATAGAAAAGAGAAGGAAGAGTGGGGGTTTTGTTTTCTTTTTGCTTTGGCTTATTCCATGGATTTCATCGTTGGAGCATGTCCGCTCTTTTTCTGTACTGAGGGAGTGGTGCTCTGGTCTGCACTCCACACTTTTTGGGTTTTCAGGTTTTGGTCCTGGACCCCTCCCTTTTTGGAAATTCCAACTTCCCAAGCTGTGAAGGTAAGGATTTATTGAATCTTCCGAGATTAAAAGAGAGGTTAAGTATTTTATACAGTCTTTCATTCCCCCGGTAAATAGACATACAAATTGACAACAAACAACAGTTTATAAATTGCATCCAAATTTTAATATTGATTTCACTTGACATACACTTGATATACACAATTCAACAAAATTCTCTTTTCCTTTTAAGTCTCTATTGTTTTACTCCCTGTTAATGGGTGATATTCTCCATCCAGGTTTCCATCCTTTCCTTTCATTCTCTACCCTCACTGGGTTCTTCAATCAGTCGTAGCGCCTGTCTGGGGTGGCAGCTCTTCAACTGATTGATATGGACCCATTTTTCTTTTCCGTATGTTATCCTTTAGGGATGCAGATCTTATAGGCAACAGGTGAGATTTTATCAACAATTTCAAAGGCACTGCACCAAGAGAGGAGGAACATCCGCTCCTTGGTCTGGTTCCTTTGGAAATTGAACAGGTGGACCCTGTCTCCTACTTCGTACCCCATCTTTGTAGTTTTAAGTCGTGATAGGCTTTCATTCTGTCTGCCCACTAATTATAGTAGAAAGTTAATTAAAGACTACACAGAAGTCACATAAATCTGGGGTCAAGTGGGAGTGGGGTCCAGAATAATTGGGTCACTTATAATTCTTACTAGGACCACCTTGTGTGGCCTCTTCTTTGGATTTTGTGCTTCCTTGACTATTTCCCTTTGCTGCTTCTTTAGTGGCGATGATTGGCGCGTCCGGAAGTGTAACACAGTAGGACAGGCATGGATGAGTTTTAGGTGGAACTGAGTGAACTGAGTTGGAGACTTAAGACTGATCCTGTATTATGCGTGGATTGGTGTTCTTGCCTGAACAGCAGGTGGATCCTTATTCTGCCTTGTTTTTTTCTTCTTCACTGTCGAGAGGTCCTCATACATAAGCGCCTGTTTGATGACAGGTCTCTTTTTTTTTCTCGAGCACCAAGATGGAGATTCGATCTGAACTGTTTCCTGATCGACACAGAGTGAACTGCAAACCCCTTCCGGTCCTACAGTCGGTCTGGTGTTCACTGTGTAGTTTTGCACTGGCTGTCATCGGTTTTCAGATATCAGACTTAGTAGATTGTCCTCAGCCATGGCTAGGACACAGATCGCTTTTGCCAAATTGTCACTCCAGACTGCCGACTAACAGCATTTTGAATACTCACCAGTGTGATCGCCAATTCATCACACTTCGCATTAAGGCAGTCAAGTGAGGCTTCCAGTAGGGTAAACATGGTGGCACTAAAGTTGTTTGCCAATGACAAGTCCAGCACTTCTCTAGTACGTCCCAGGCTATTCTCATCCAGCCTCTGTATGAGAGTAGAACAGCCAGAGTTTTGTGGATTAGTTAATGCCCTAACACAAAGGGTATTTAAGGGGCCCACCACAGGAATAGTTAATGCAGGGGACTAAACAAACAAAGATTCCTTCACTTGAGATCAGAAATACCCACCAAGTCACACCGGAGGGGCACACCATCCTCGTTTTTGTCGCCTGATGCGTTGTTACAAGGGTTATCAAATAGGGGTTGGGGAGGGATGTGTTCTACTATAGACTTTGCCTCTAACACCTCAGGCTCCTCTAGTACCAATAGCATGTCCCCTTGTTCCAAAGGCTCCATGGCCCTCTGTGTTATTATAGACAACAGGTTCAGATTTATTTTCAGAGTTTGGGCCGTGTATGGAAGAGCTGGCCATGAGGGGTAGCACTAGTGGAGAAATTACGCCAGGCTCAGTCACTTTGTCGGCTCAGACAGGGTGTAATGAGTGCTCTCACCACCAGTTCGATAGGGACCGTTGTTAACCCCTTAACTGCCATGGGTTTTCCCACCCAGTGGCAACGACTTTTTTGGTGATTTTGGTATGTCGTCATTCGATGCCTTGTAACATTTTTATTACATGAGATATCGCGGCAAAATTTGCCCCCTTTTCTTCCCACAAGTATGCGGTCGTAACGCCACCAAGGAATCCGAGTTTGCGGTAGGGGGGTGAGAGAAACTAATCAAAAAGGGAGAAAATTGTGTTTTTTTCAGAAAATACCAATAAAATGATGTACAAAGAAGCCTGTGCGTTTTTTTTTTCCTTGTAAGTGCTAGGAAAAAATGGTTTGCTATGCTGAATTCCCCATTTTCCAGGCTTTCAAGAACAGGTTGAGTGGAAACCAAGAAAACATGTTCATATGGTTATCAACCGTTTTGTGAGAGGTAGGCAATTTTGGCTTTTTTTTCTAATAAGACATGCATAGACGGAATGGAAGAAAAGGGTGGGAAAGCTGAATGGGAGGACAGAAAGGCATACATTTCTGAAAAGAAGAAAAAATTCCAAGTTTAAGAGGGGGTGATTTGCGCAGGTCAGGCAACAACTATGTAGGGGAAATTCCATAGTTTGGGGAAAAAAAGCGGGAAAATGACAGAAAAAAGGTATGTGGTGGACATGGTTGGCTCAGTAAGGCCATGGCCTCTGTCAATTTTGAGAACAACAATTCTCCGCTAATTTCCCCCGAATCTTCCAGTTAGGAAATCACACATTTTTTTTAATGTGTCACAAAACAAGCAATACCACAAGCTAAAAACGAAGCCATGGTACACAGGAGTTGTATGCTTACGGCCTAAACAGAAGTACTTAACATGTGTAAATAAGGAAAACAAATGTGGTGAGGAAGGGCAAGCATACATTTTTGGAAAGAGCACAGGCAGACATTTTGAATGGTAGGTGACTTGTGCATGTTAGAAAAATGAATAGTGCCTAAAGCAGCGATTAAATGTAGGTCACATTTTGGAAATGAAAGGGTTGTGTGACAAAAGGCAGCAGCAAATGGGTTGAACAATTATGAAAACGACGCAAACACAACAAATGTCGTACCTTGAAATGTGTGGGTGCACATACCTGGAAGCAAAGGGAAAATCCTTAAACACTGGTACTACCAAGTCTTTTGGCAGAACAGCTTTTCAGAAATTTTGCTCATGTGAACAACCTACAGATTTGGGCCTAGGTTGTCATAGCGACTAAGGAAAACAAGGAACCCCATGCATTTCCCATGGGAATCCACAGAGGTCTGACTTGCGTGAGAATCGGGCCATCATTTATTACCCACAATCCCTGACAAAGTGAAAATTGTGTTTTTCCCCCAAATTTCAGACCTTGTCAGGGATTGTGGGTAATACATAATGGGGAGATTTGCGCACGTCAGACCTCTGTAGCTGAAGGATTGGATTTAAGTTTTGTGCAGGGATCGCACAAAACGAGGTGCCTAAAAGGATGAGCGATTGCGTCCTTGGCAATACAGAGGTAATGCCAAGGACGGGATAGCTAGTCCTTGGCACTTAAGGGGTTAACATTTCCTTTTCAAGGTTTGCCTGACTTTGTGTCGACAGTGGCGGGGGCACCCCTCCCTTCCGCTTGACTGCAATAGAGAAGTAATCAGTAATTGCGGTAGAATTAGTTCCAGTGTCTTTTGCAGGTTTGTTGGCACTCAGTTTACTTTATTCTTTATCCTTGATATTTATTTTGGATTTCACAGCCGTGTAAGATTTTTTAAGCAACGATGTGTTTAGCACAGCAACACGATGCGGGCACCCTTCCAGGGCTGACACAGACTTGTTCACCTCAGAGGGTTTCGACGGTACCCATGAGCCGGTTTTGTTCAATTGTTCATTTCTGCACTCTCCCGTGGCATCAAATACTGTCTCTCCCTCCCTTCCAGAGACAACAGTTTCAATTAGAAGGTCCTTGTGGGTATGTTCGTCTCCAACACTGGCCACCCTACTCCTGCCTTTTGTTTAGCTGCTCTTATTTTGGCAGGTGGAGACATAGCGCCTCATTTAGGCATAGGACTCGAGTAGAAGGGGGCACCAGGTGAGAGGAGCAAGATGTATGTAACAACTGTAGACTTTAAAGAGGAGAAGTAGAAAAATCACACAGACTTATCTGCTCCACGCTCCACGCAGCCCCATGTCAGACCACAGCAAGACCACTTAACCTCACCACTTCTCTGCAGGCAGAATGAGTCTTTGAAGTGTAGCAGCAGGGTCAGCCTACGTAGGACACGCCTCGAAACAGAAACAACATAGAAGAGGTCCCCCCCGCAAGCAAGGTGGCACGCATCCAAAAAGCTTATAAAGATTCAACTTTAGTGAGGCATACCACTTATTTCGCACGACTCCAACAAATACCCTTTGTACCACTAATAAGCTAGGAACCAGGCCGGCGTATACCAAGAATATATATATATTTAAGGTTTGACAAAGAAGACTAGCAACCAAGCGCAACCACCAATGCTTTGGCACTACACAATATCACAACTCCAACTTACTTTCCGTTATTAACACAACACAGGTAGAATTCTGAAATATGCAGTCACAACTTACAACAGACTTAATTGCAAATGAACTAATAGAAAACATTCACAATACAATGTAAAAATCGTTTTTTGCCCTTATTTTTAGAAAGGCAATGTTTGGGAAAGAAACTCAATGAAAAAATCGTTTTGGCTTTATTTTTAGAAAGGCGATGTTTGGAAAAAGGAACTCAAATGGGGAAAATGTTTTTAGGCTTTTATTTGAAAGGCAAGGTTGGGAAAAGAAACTTGATGGAAAAATCTTTCTTCAACACACCTTCAAAGGACATGCAGTGCTTTGGCGATTCTGGTTTGGGGATGCACCTAAATAAATGGGAAATTGTGTTTTGCACACTTTACATTCACTTGAATGGCAGCGTTTTAGGGTTTCTTATTTTGGGATTATGGACACCCCCTTCTGTACAGAAGACCAGGGTTTCAGAAAGGTAGCGTCACCCAAGTACTTTATTGTCTATACCGGCTCTAACACACCGTGCATGCATTTTGTTAGTTTCAAACTCTAACAACACTCATCCGTGATTTTCTATATGGGAATTATTTGATTTAACTTCAATTCAATGTGCTACAGATCTACACAGCTTCTACCCCATTCCCACAATTTAATGGAAAGAATTAAGGCAGACAGTTCCCAAAGTGTTTATTCAATTTAAATGGATAGGGTGATTTTCTATAGTGGAATCAATTTGAATTGTATTTAATACAAGGTGGCAAGGGCGTACTCAGTTTCACCTCCCTTCTGACTAATCAAAAGAGGTAAAGTCAGGTAGCTCCCCCACAATTGATGGCTTTTGGATTAATCTACTTACATGGGAGGCCTTGATTATGGGGCATTGAGGTAACCGGCAGGGATCCTCGGAGGACAGCACATATCTGGTCAAGGGCTTCAGTCAAGAATTTTCTCCTGCACCCAGTCTCCCTCTTGCTTCTCCGGTGGGGTCCCAGCTAGCTTCTAGATTTCCCTGTCACTGTCTCCAATGCAAGGATTGAGGCCTCTCTGCTAGTTGTACCTCGCAAGAGTCCGGCAGTAGACTTCCTCCAGGAATAAAGTGGAAAAGCCCTGTTCTGATGCAAAATTGACCTCTTATAGGGCTGATGAGATTCCTACATCATCATAATTCCCACGGTAAGCATTGGCTAGCACTCCCCCTTCACCTTCCACCTAGACGCCCACTGGCTGCTGATAGGACCAGAATTGGGGAGGTTTGGTTTATGGAAGCTCAAGGAGAAGGAAAAATATATCATCCCAAAATGACAGGTGGGTTTTACCTTTTTGGGTTCTGAAAATCTAACATGGCCGCTATGCTAATATTTCAGATAACTACATACATTTCTAGATTTTCTAATTCTAGATTTTATGGCGCCCTTCCTGGGCAGAGACCAATGTTTTTCGTGCTGTCAAGCTGTGCTGTAATAGTTACATCTCTGACACTACATACTTCCAACATTAATTTCACTGTCTATCACTATCAATATTTCCAGTTGTTCAGATGTATGAAATTGCCAAAATCATAATTTTGATCATAACTTAATGTATGTACATCACAAAATATGTGTTTTTAGATGCTCTCAACTGGATTTGTATCCCCTTCAAAATGGGTCTGGGGTGATCTCAGGGAAACACACAAGGCTCTTTTTATTTAGGAAAATGTGTTCAATCTTAAAAATATGGCAATGCATTATTTGAGAGGTAGTTTCACATTCAGATCATCCACCTTTTCCCCTCTAAGTTTCCAATTCTCCTTAAACATATGACCAGGCCATCTGCACAGGTCAATGTTTATTCTACCCTCTTCTCCTGAGCTTCAAAGGGTCTTTGCTTGGAGCTAATGCACACTTTATGGGGGACCTGACCTTAAAGGTCATTTGTTGGTCATGTTCTATGTAAATCCCTGTAGGCCCGATCTCACTTGCAACATTTGTTATATTTTTAACTGAAGCTCCAAGTCTGTTTCCTTGATAAACCCAGCCCCAATGGTCTTTCAGTCAAAGTTTCAGAGAGAGAAAAACAAGTTGCAGTTCACAATTCTGACTTTCAGTACTGCACCAGGGCCTGTTGTTCACAATAAAGTATTTCTTTATATACTGTATAAACAGAAATAAGTTCATTATTGGTATTCTTCACACAAATAGGCTGTAGTTACATAAGGAACCAGTGTAAGTTTACACCAAATGAAAAAGCCCTTTCTCTTTACATGCTATGCTATAGCAGTTATAACGCACCTATACACAAGTGTTTCAAAGCAAGGCAAGGGAGGGGGGAACAGAGGAAAGACCGAGACAACGATCTTACTAGGCCAGGTGACATTGGGATCGTGCAAGTGCAGGAGAAGGGGGAAAGTGCGGGAGGACGGTCCAGTGCAATACATAGGATCAACAGGAAAAAATAAAATAAAAAAACAATAGAAATAATAGGTAATGTGTCAAGAGCTGGGGACTGTAGGGATACAGAAACAGCCCCCAAGTGCAGGGGTTGCCCGGGAGGCAGTGCAGGTGTGCAGCTGGCGGGGGAGGTACCTGGGCCCAAGAACAGAGGGTAGCCAGGTGACCAGTGCAGTTTCAGTTTGGAGTTCAGCAGGGGAGAGGAGGAGAGAAAGCAGAAGCAAAGAGGAAGGTCTTGAGGTGCTTCCGGAACCGGAGATGGTTCTCCTCAAGTTTCAGGGAGGCAGGGAGGATGTTCCTGAGGGAGGCCCCAGCCAAAGAAAGAGATCTAACACAAGCTTGTTGCTTGGAGAAGTGACTGACCCTGAGGGAGCTGGAGGCGGATGAGTAAAGAGCTCGAGAAGGAAGATATTTACGAAGAGAGAGTTGGAGGTATTGAGGCCCCATGCCCCAGAAGGCATTGTCGACAATGCAGAGGATTTTGAACTTAATCCTTGCAGCCACTGGGAGCCAGTGCAGAGATTTCAGTCCTGGAGAATATGTTCCCTGGGCTTGAGGCCAAGGACAAGTCTTGCAGTCCTGTTCTGGATGAGTTGCAGAGGGCAGAGATTAGAAGCAGGCAGATTTGGAAAGAGGGTGTTGCAGTAGTCCAGCCTGGAGAGAACCAGAGCTCTGGAGACAGTGAGCTTCTGGGCCAAGGAGAGGAAAGAAAGAAATCCTCTGAGGAGGTGCAGCTGGCAGTGTGACTTCTTAGAGACATCGGAGATGTGAGGAGAGAAGGAGAGAGTGGCGTCAAAGATGACCCCAAGGATTTTAGCCTCACAGGTGGGAGAAGAAAGAGGGCCAAGAGAGGCCGGACAGAGAGCGACAGGAAAGGAGGGAGAATGTGTGCCGATGAGGAGAATCTCAGTCTTACTGGCATTAAGGCATAGTTGGTTGGTGGCACACCACTCCTGGGTAGCGGAAAGTCAGAGATGAGGAGAAGAGGTGGCGGAAAGGGAGCCTAGAAATGAGCTAAGTGTTGTCCGCATAGCACTGAAAGTTGGGGCAGAGAGCTGCAATGCGGTGGGCCAGAGGTGCCAGGTATTGGTTGAACAGCCAGGGAGAGAGGTTAGACCCCTGGGGAACACCACAGGTAGAGATAGAGATAGAGCAGAGGAAGGACCCAAAGAGGAAGGACCCAAAGAGGAAGGACCCAAGTTGGACCTAGGAGGGTCGATTGGAGAGAAAAGAGGTCAGCCAAGCCAGAGCCTGATCGGTGATACCTGGGTTATCTCAGAGATGGTTGAGCAGGATGGCATGGTTGCCCCTGTCAAAGGCAGAAGAGAGATCAAGTAGGATGAGGACACATGGAGTATTGGAATCAAGGTTGGAGAGCAGGTCTTCATGGATGTTCAGGAGAGCAGTTTCTGTGCTTCTGGCATCTCTGAAGCCAGACTGATGGTCACAGAGACCACCAACCAATTCAGTGTGAAGATTAAGCTGGGAGATGGCCAGCCTTTCCAGGAGTTTGCCCAGGAAAGGAGTGATGGACATTGGGCAGTAGTTGGCAGGGCAGGAGGTGTCAGCTGATAGTTTCTTAAGAAGAGGGTGCACAAGGGAGTGCATCAGGGGGGAAGGTAAGACACCAGTGGCGAAGTAGTGGTTGCAGATTTCAGCCAAAGCAGGAGCGAAGGTGTCAACATGGTCTTTGATGGTTTTAGTGGAACAGGGGAGGACCTGTTTCGACAAGACTTTCATAGATCAGACTTGTCTAGAAACCTCGTCTGGGGAGAACAGCGGAAAGGCAGAGAAAGGGCAGAGAAAGGGGGAGTAGAGGTGACTACAGAAGGGCCAGATGAAGAGAGGGAAGTAGAGGTAGGAGGAAGAGAGGAGGAGCGAGAGGACAGAATGTCCTGGGTTTTAGAGCAGATTTTAAAGAGGTCAGCCGAGTTGTTGGATGCCGCAGACACGCGGGCTTGGATGAGGGCTCTCGTCTTGGTGCGAACAGAGAGGTTGTATTGCCTTTGGAGCAGGCAGCAGGCCAGTTTATTAGAGGATGTACAGGAAGCACGTTATTTCCTCTCTGCCACCCTGCACTTGCATTAAAGGGTGACGAGGTCGGAGTCGTACCAGGAGTTGCACTTGGCAAGCGGATCCTCATGAGAGGAGCAGGAACATCAAGAATATCAGATATAGCAGAGTGGAGCATAGAAAGGGCTGTGTCAGGGTGTAAGTCAGCCGAAAGGGGAGGAGGGGGTGAGAAAGTGAATTAAGTCTCTTCGTTCCTGAAAACGCAATCTGTCATTTGACTTTATTTCTTACATGTAATGTATCATTTCTCCTTTTTAGCTTCCAAATGCCGTTTTGAATCTGTCAAAGAGCCTTTACACGAAGTCAGCATCTGCAATGCCACATGTCTTTTTGGAATCTATCGGACAATGTTAGTCATATTTCAGTTCTGCGTCGCACTTTTCTTCAGTTGAGTGCCTGTACATTCAACTGAAATGGAGGGATGCCCATTCTCGCTCATTCACTAGGCCTCATGTTGAAATTACTGTTTTGTACTGGCTTTTATATTTCGATTGAACTCCACACTGAGCCAGCTTCACTCTCACAATGGGGCCTAGCATGGCCTCTCCATCTCTGTTGCTATGGGGCTGTTTTTTTTACCCCACACAGAGTGAAATAATGTGCAGATAAATTGTGGGGCCAGACCCGTGCATGCCAAGCAAATGCAAAGTGGCCTTCTGCAAATGGGCGTCCCAAACATATTCTGCTTGAAGTTCTAATTGTGTACATTCTAAATCATTTTTTTTATTGTGCATTGGTTAAAAAGAAAAAAAAAACCTTATACACAAACACTCTAAAATACATTACAGTCACTAAATGTATCAAATGAATTACATCAATCAATATCGAATATATCAAATTCATTAAAACATAACTTTAAAATAATTTCATTTCTTCCTTATAATACATAAAATATCCTACACAATTAATCATTCAATAATTTGAACATTAGCTCAATTTCTCTATGACCATCAATTAGCGTCCCAACAATAATTTCACAGCTTCATTCCAAACATAGTAGCCTACCCCAGTAATTACCAATGAGGTAGCTCCATATAGAGTACTCCAAAATTGATGTGTCTGTATATTATTAATCTTAGCAACCATAGATGAATAAGCCTTCTGATATTGTATTTCCAATGCGGAACACTGGGTTAAAATGTGAATATTTGTTTCCACAGAGTGTCACAGTTTATTACACGGACACACCAACGTCAGGGAGCTCCTTTCGCCACAAAGAATGTGGCGCACAATAAAGCACTTTCAGTTTTTCATTCAGGTTCTTTTTGGTGAGGCCTCCAACTCGTCTCACACCCACCCCCAACAAGTACCCGGTGCCACAATGGACTAGGAACCAGGCCTGTGTGTATTAAGAATATATTTATTAATTTATTTAAATCAAATATCACAAATAGATGAACATCAGCCACCAATACTGTGGCAACACAAGAACAAAAATGACTTCCGTAAAGCACCAACACAGATATACAGTCAAAATGAATTCCTTTCAAATAAACCATCAATACAGGAAAAGAACTACTCAAGACAGTGATTTCTGATTTAAAACCAATGTTATGATACCTCTTCTCCCAGCAACCCTCGCCCTCCAAACATCAATTTGGCTTGACTCCTTTGAATGGAAGGTAGTGGCAGGGAGTGGGAATGGGAACATCGGATTTTGGATTAGGATCACTGATGCAATGTGAGAAAGAAAAAACAAATGGGGACATTCGTTTTGTCACACCTAAAAAGAAGAGGTGGGGCTTTGTGGGTCTGTTCAGAGCACAATGGTAACAAAGGGGCAATTTCGTTCCGCACTTTGCACATGCAAAGGCACTATCGGGCTTACCGCTTCCGATTTAAAATGAAGGGGATCAATGGGGAATTTTGTTTTTACACCATGCACACACACAGAAGACCCTGGGAAGAGTTTGTTTGTATCAAATATGCTAGGGGTCTACACAGACAAACAAGATATTTTCTATGGGGAAATTACTAAAACAATGCTTGGAAAATTCGGGGCATACAGAATCTATGGCTTTGGGGTAGTTTTACTTACAGGGGAGGCCTGGAACTGGGCATCAGTGAGCATCAGGGCAGTGCTGGAACAGCAAGGGGGTCAGTCGAGGATCTTCTCTCTTTCCTCCAAGGGGTCCCAGACAGCTTCTATGTCTCCTGTCTCCACTGCAAGATTTAGGCCCCTCTGCTAGGATGTTGTTTGCCAGATTTTAGCAGCAGGTCGCCTATCAGAATTATTGGAAGAGGTCCAGTTCTAAAGGAAACTGACTTACTTATAGGGCAAATGACATCAAAAACGAGTCATGATTCCTACAAAAGGGATTGGTTGATGTTCTCTACACCCCTCTCAACTCTGTGCTGATAGGACAAGGGGATGGAGTCCCACTTTGACAGCTGGGCTTGGTCTACTTTAGAACAGAGACATTTCTCAACCTGGCAAGTACACTAAATTTCCAAATCTTTCCATGTATGAATATATTTTTGAGAACTAAATTTTAATTGGAATTAGATAAGACTAGTCTGAAGTCAGGGTGCCTTTCCTATGCAGAGATGCAGTTTTTCTTCATTTACTCAGGAGCCATATCAGTGAGAAATATGCCACTTTTCCGTCCCCATGTTAATAATGACTTGCACGCTCATACCAACTTTCACATTTCTCGAAATCAAGGGAAGGCCCACATCATATTTTCATTAATAGCTTAATAGCTTTAGTTATGTTTACCAAACCAAAATTGTTTTAGCATGGTTAGAAGGGGGTGACTGTCACCTTTAAAAAGTGTGGAATGAGCATTGTGACATGTACGCTGCCATGTTATGCAATAAAATGTATTTCCCCCATTTTAATCAAACTGCAGTTTCACAAGTCTTTCACTCCTGCCCCAGTTTCAATTCTCTTTTTAGGCATGGTCTGTGGTTATGTTAGCTTACCCCTTCAAGGCATGTGATGTCCTGATAACAGCTCCTCATGGACATTTTATGGGCTTTGTGACCTCAAGGTCAATCCTGTTGCAAGAACAAGGATGGGCCTATCTGGTCTTCACCGCGTTTTTTCGATCTAATAAGTATATACTTTCTTGTATTTTTAAGGAAGGGCTCTGATTGATGATGACAATCGGGCCTCTCTTCAGGGCAGCAGAGGCAGGTCCTAGAGCTTAGTTTCACATTGGGAGAAATGACCAGCAGCACATGGCCTTTTAAACTCACACACATCTGCTTTTAAATGACATCTTATAAGGCACACAATTTCAGCACATCTGAGTGTCACTTTTAAATTGTCCTTTGTATAATGCCGTATCTGAGAACACCACATTCACACTTTGAATTTCTCTCAGCATATTGTCAATTTGGAGGGAAAAACTAACATGGCATTCTTTCATTCAATTTACATGCAATGCTCTGTTTCATTCTAGCTGCTTGGCGCACAATTCTGGTATCCCATTGAAGATACTGTGCACTGCAGTTTCCTTATATATCAGTGCAGCTCTCCATGGACTGTCAGCCACATGATTTCCTTTTCCTTTCTGAAATGCATTGCGCACATCTTTGCACTTTTTAGAGTCAGGCCCACTTTCTTTCCTTAGAATTCTGGGCCCGTTTTAGTTCCATAGGCCTCTGGTCTGGCATCATTTCTGTGCTGGCCTTATAGTTCGGTGAGCCTTCACAAATGACTCTGGCCTCTTTATTTCTGGCATTCAGGGATTATACTTCACCCCACAGGAGACATGACACAATCTACATATACAGTTCACGTATGGAACATCTACCATCCTCCCACATACTAATAGGTTGGCAAAATGTTAAATCATGGGTAGATAATGAATTCTCCTATTTTAGGATTACATGGCTTCAACAGGTAAGAACACAGGCCCTTTGTAGCAAAACCCTGTTGTTCACTAATTAGCTCATGATATTTATTCAAATGATCCTTCACACTTTTTGGTCAACATTATAAAAATCCCTCCTACAGAGTTTTCATGAAAAGTAAATGCACATGTGATGTCATCAATGACATTTGTGATGTCATCTTTCATGTCCTGGGTGTTAGTGTTAGCAGTGCAAGGTGGCGTGAGTTATGGTTGCTTATCTTACCATAACTGCCGAATTTCAGGGGTTTTTCGGTTTTACTTTGAACCATAACGTCCCTTTAACAAAGTTTTTTCACTGAATTTCATAGGTTTTTAGTAGCGAAACTTAACCATAACGTCCCTTTAACAAAGTTTTTTCACTGAATTTCATAGGTTTTTAGTAGCACAACTTAACCATAACGTCCCTTTAACAAAGTTTTTTTACTGAATTTCATAGGTTTTTAGTAGCGAAACCTAACCATAACATCCCTTTAACAAAGTTTTTTTACTGAATTTCATAGGTTTTTAGTAGCACAACTTAAGCATAATATCCCTGACTTTAAATACATGTAACATAGAACATACTGAACCCCTAGCTAGTGATTTCGATGTCCACGGACTTCCGCCATGTCCGCGGACATATCGAAAATCTGAGCGTGGTGAATGTAAATTTAAATAGTGTGCCCCATTTCCCCTTTGAGGTTGGCTCTGAAAAGAGCTGTCTTTTTTTTGTTTTTTTTGCAGATGCTTGACAGACACCTGTTATTTTGTATTTTTTTTCTTCTTTTTTTCTTACTTTACTCCTACAATCTTCACATAACCTTCTCCAAAGCAACCCTTACATTCCAAAACAACATGCCATTTCCCATAAAAGATAAGGAAATGCCATCTTCTTTAAAATAAACTGCATTACTGGAATCAATATTCTCATTATTACAGAAGAACATACCTAGAACAGCTCATACCTAGAACAGCTCTAAGCATGAAGGCACACATGCCTCGGTTGATTACACACCTAGCATTGTTTTGCTGAGGACAAAAAACTGAAATATTGTCCCATATTGCCCTAGATAGTAATCCAGAAAAAATTACTTTGGCATTTGGAAGGATGTTCATTACTGCTTGAACCAAGTGTTCCAAATCTGCCAACAAAGTAGGGGCACTGACATAGCCCAAACGGAATGCACCATAGTGCAAAACTACCACATGGGGACTGTTGATCCTGCCCATATCTTCACAAACTTGTACAATTCCCTGTACATTTCAATCAGGCACAGTGCTCCACACGACCTCCACTCCTTTAACATCAAACTTCTTTGCAACATGCCTGCATTGAGCATACTGTTGTAAACCATGCACAAACATATCTCCGAGTACCAACACCCTGACTTTCTCCACTTCTGCCATCTTCACTACACACAGTCTCTTTCAACACAAATTCGCAAGATCAACATCTGATTGACTGATCCCTACAGTCTACTTTCCATGCTGGATTTGCTGGAAAACCCCAGATGTAGCACGCCCTGTCCACGGACAGCCGCGGTGTCCGCGGACCACGTAACTCTTGGACAGCCCTTCTACCATTTCCACTTCACTCTCTGTGCCATTCCCTCATTGTATACGGCTAAGCAGTCACACAATATGGAGAACGTCCTCAGAACACCCCCATTTTGTTTATTTTCGAACATTTCAGGACACCGCGAGTGTTCTTATAACACATGCAACTTGCCAGCGAACAATACGGACAACATCCTCAGAACACCTCCATTTTCTTTATGTACGAACATTTCAGGACACCGCGAGTGTTCTTCTGGCTCACTCTTTTTTCTTTTGCTGACATATCTAGGCCACATGGTTTTCTTCAGTAACAGTCAGAAACTAAAAATTGTATTTTATTTGTGGACGTATCCTACAAGTAGGTTCTTATAGTAATTCCCTTAGAGTCCAGTCACATCATATGAAACATATACATAGGGGAAGACACAAGCTTTAAAGACAGCATTATTTTCAAGCAAATAAATGATGATTTCTCTGTTTCAAAGCTGCTATTTACCCTATGTAAATGTATATTGGTATGTATTCTTGTCTCTTTCTGTTTTCTCTATAGTAATGGAATTATGTAATACATGGGTTTTATTAGCTACTTATTACATATTTCACAGTACACAAAAATCTATTAAGAAAACAATTATCATTTCATTATTCAACATATTAACATTACAAATATTATACCTTCATCTTGTACGCTGCACACAATGCTATGTTTCTGCATTAGTAGCTTATTATACTAGATAGAACCCCATAATAGAATGCTATTTATATCAGTACATTGTTCAAAGCACTAATTAGGGTATGATATTTATTGCAATGATCCTTGACACTTTTTTCGCAACATTATAATAAGAATCCCGTGTACGCATATTTCATGAAAAGTACATACACATGTGCTGTCATCAGTGATGTCATCAATGGCATTTGTGATGTCATCTTTGATGTCCTGGGTGTTAGTCTTAGCAGTGCACAGTGGTGGCGAGAGTTATGGTTGCTCAGCTTACCCTAACTGGCGAATTTCAGGGGGTTTTCGGTTTCACTTGGAACCTTAACGTCCCTTTAACAAAGTTTTTTTATAAGCACGCAAACAATACACAAAGATGGAGTGTAAAAACAATTTCTCAGAGATGGCTGTACACAGAATGTTGCAAACTAAGATTTTATGGTTGTTTACAGTGAAGGTCAGCTGCTTCTATTTTTTGCTTGCGTGCCGGAGAGGCCCACGACTCACACTATAAGGTTCTATTGTTTTTTGACCTTGACAGACAGGGATCGTGCTAAAAGACTTCTTTTGAAGGAGTGTTGCAAAAACGTAAGAGACGATAAGGATGAAATTTCGGAAACGAAACCACTTTTATATATTATAACACTATGAGAAAGATCGTTGGCATAGACAGAGTCGTATTTTGGGACTGCACTACGCTTAGACAATAGAAAATGCCAATATAATGTAAGTAACCCTTTAGATTATTTTATACCGGAATATAATAACAATAGCGTGGCGTTAAACCCCGGTTAAGTTGTACTTGTTCGTTCAATATGGCATATTGTTTTCTACCGCGCACTATCACCATCGAATTGGTCCCCTGTCGCTTAGAGGGCTCTGAAAAAGGCAGAGGACAGAGGGTGGGTTAATGGGAATAAGTTAACATACTCCGTTGCACTATCCTTGCTAGCAAATAGTTTCACGCCCTAATAAATAAAATGAATATTTTTAATGAAGATCGGCTGGTGAGACTAATTTATGTTTTTTAAAACAGGTATGTCCTTCCGTAATGTCCATGCCACGATTTTCAGACCCTGGCCGACTGATTTTTTAACTGCCAGGTGCAGCTACTTCTAAACAACTTCATGACCCTCACCATTTCATGGGACAATCGCCAAGGACTTACGCGGTACTAGCGGCTAGAAGCAACATACCAACCATTATGGTGGTCTAATGCCTCGTTGTTGGAACAGCCTTCCGATTATCAGTGCGACCATAGTGCTTCTTTTATCATAAGCCAACACCTTGTGTACCGCAAAGGAACAGCGCGTGACTCAAGATGAACTTTTCCGGATCAACAGCAAAGACAAATGCAAATCGCTGAATATTCTCTAAACATTTGATGTCAAATAAAAGTACTTTACGAAATGTACAATCTTGCTGTTTGCTTTTAAATCACAGTTTCATATTCCGAATTGTGGCGCGCTGTGTTGTGAGATGATATGTGTTGTTTTCTGGGTTCTGTGTAAAGTCGCGTAGGACTGGAGACGACTGGGCGTGTTTGGCTACGCACCCTGTACCGTCATTGAGAGACGGGCAATATGAATGCTTTGATAATGTCAGGCTTAGGGGCGGGAGATATGATTTAGTGTCGCAAAAGCAGGTCAGCCAGGTTGATGGGGCAAGTTATAGGATTATCACATAATGTCGACTCACAGCAGCCTGATTTATCGTTTGTTTAGTGGACAAAAAGTCGGGTAAGGGCCATAGGAAATTGTAATGTCAACAGACATAAGGAGGGTTCTTAGAACACTTTCAACCTGACAACGAACAATACGAACAACGTTCTCAGAACACCCCCATTTTGTTTAATTGCAAACATTACCTCCATGTCCACTCTTCCTCGTCCCAGTACTTACTTCATGAGGCCCCTGCCTCCGACACAGGACCTTCTTCTATTTCTTTAAATTCCTATAACTCCTCCCCCACATCCACATCACTCAGTTTCATATTACCAAGCCGGAGCATGGGACCTTCCCCGCAGGGAGGGTGAGGAGGGTCATCAGTACTGTGACGAGGAACAGTAGGACTAGGAGTAATGAAGATTACCAGTAAGTAATCAGCGCATTTCAGGACACCGCGAGTGTTCTTAGAACACATTCAACTTGCCAGAGTACAATACGGACAGCGTCCGCAGGACACCCCCATTTTGTTTATGTACGAACATTTAAGGATACCGCAAGTGTTCCTAGGTCAATTTTAGCTTGCTTGCGAACAAAACGGACACATACTCTGTCCTCAGAACACCCCACCATTAAGTTTATATAGAACATTTCAGAACAGCCGTGTTGTCCGCAGACAAATCGAACACAACAAAAGTGTCTAGCATATAAAATAAACAGAACATTGAACCTATCTCATACTCCCCCACCCTCCCCAAACACTCTTACACACCAACACACTCCACTAAATACAATTTTTAATCCAAGTTTCACCACGCTGTCCACGGACGTCCGCGTATCAGCTGGGCATACATAAACAACCATATACTCAGATATATAAAAAGTAAGCATCACCGTTAGGAAGAACGTAGAAGACACCTTCATCTTGGCCACTGCAACACTGCTTAGTCCCAGAGCAGGTAGACGAAGAGATCTGAGGTAGACCGTCCTCACTCAGCGAGACTGCATCACCCGGGGGCTCAAGTTCTAACTAACTTTGCCACAGAACGCCCTCTCTTTATGGGTCATTCCCCCACCTTTCTAAGTTATGACTACCCTCGGACGAAGAGCAGATCACAAGTGGAAGGGGGAGAGAGTGGCAAAAAGCCAGTCAGAAGTGGACAAATCCAGTGCCCCTCTCTTTGCATTAATTCCCATAACCCCTTATCATGCACCTGCGGACCGCTCCGGCTCACTTCTCGTATTCGTCCTTCAGTGGATAATACAATAACTATTCTCCACAGTGAGTCCACTCAGCAACAATATTTATGTAGTTATGTGACCTTACTCTGCTTTTGCTACTGAAATGCTTGTTTATTTTTCGAGGACCGCGGAGATGCACAGGGTCGGACTGGGACAAGAAATAGGACCGGACACCCAAAAAAGTGGCCCACCTCTCGCCTCAAAAAAGTGGCCCACCCCTCGCCTCATGACTCTTGACCTCTGATGACATCACCATAAGTGATGTCATTTGACCCCACCCCAAAGTGACATTCCGGGAAATGATGAAACACAACCTTTCACCCCTTGACAAAACAGGAAGTGGCATGAAATAGCATTGTTCCTAAGTACATTATGAAAAATATGGTTATGATTTCACTAATGTGATATACATTTCATACAAGAATGGATCACCATATGTATCATTAATATCTCTGTGTATAGATCCATATTGCACGTTGCAGGTGTTTTCATTTTTGAAGGAAAAAAAAAGAAAATTAAAAATAAAACTTTTTCCCCAAAACCGGCCCTGGAGTGGCCAGAAACCATCCCCCACTCCCCAAGGACAATTTTGGCCCAGCCACGGGGCCAATCCAACCCTGGAGACTCAGGCTTTTATTATAGGCATGGGAGATAAGTGTCCAAAATGGGCGCACACCGGCGCCATGTTTAACTCACATTTCGCACAAGCATTACATCCAGTCATAAAGAATTGCCGGTAAAACATAAGAACAAGAACAAGATTTGTCCACCAAGAAGCTTCCAAATGTAGGAAAGATTTAGCTCCTTTAGCCAAGCAACCCATCTGTGTTTTGCAGGAGTACAGATGATCAACAGTGAAGCCCTCAATTAACCAATTTACCTTCAAAAGGAACATATGGTATCAGGTTCTCATCTTTCAACCCAGAGGTTTTCTAAAAAATAATTAAAACCCCTGTTATTCCATGAAGCCCATTATAATTGTGCTTCATTTCCTGGGATTCATGTAGGGTATGATTTAAAATGGTTACGGGAATCTTGCCTCCATAGAGTAGATTGACATCCCAGATGCATGGACCCGATTTTGCTTGCTGGAACATTTCAGTTATTACAGCCCATGTGATAAAAAGAGTTCATCATCAGTTGCTGTACACCAGGAGATGATTCAGAATTAGAATAGTTCCCAGCTTGTTTTCGACAAACAGTAAGTTTGAAGCCCAAATTTCTTAGTTCACGACAGGAAGCATTCAAAAGGGCCATTATGTCCGGAAAAAGAAATTGAACCAGAGCCCAATTTGTGGAATTATGCCAAGCTGGGAGAACAATCCTTGTTATGTCTGTTTTACGTATATTCCTACGTTCTGCTATTCGATGTAGGATATCCATAATAATAATTCTATTCATAAATGGGTAGACGTAAATGGCATAAGTTCATCCAACTTTATCCCTCTACGCAAGGGTTAACAATTTGGCATTATGTTCCTCCACAGTAGGGCTAGGGCAATTTCTATCATTTGGGCCAGAGTGGGCACATTAGCATACATATTTTGTAAATTGGTATCCCCCTTAGAATCACAAATCCTATCTCCAATACCTGATGTTACACATTCATTGCTAATTACATTTTGTATGTGAGGAATGGTTGTAGACAGCAGTGATTTATTTTCTAATTGTGCACCACTACCACCCAAACGCATCCATCTTTCCATAGGACCTTGAAGACAGGGGCGTAGGAGACACATACAAACTGGGGGGGACAGGGGACACCTTGGGGACTTTGCTTTTTTTAAAAAAAGTGTGTTTTAGTCAAAGAACTCGACTTTTCACAAAATTACAAAATTAAAATACAGTACGTATTAAATTACATTTATCATCACTGTATAAAACAAGAGAAACGAAGAAAAGAAAACAGAAGAAAATTAAGATAAAGAAAAGCAGTTCAGAGTATAAAATCCTTTAATTTGGCCTTAACTAACTTTGAATGCCCTGCTAAAGAGTGAGATGTTCATGAAGTCCCACTTCAGATCAGTTATAAGAGGAATCCTGTCGTGCCAGAATCGTGTAATCCTTTGCACTGTCTGCAGCTTGTCTCAGTTGTTTCCTGATGCGTGCACTACTTAGCTGATGTGCATTTTGCGGAAAATTAACAACGGACATATTATTATTTTGAAGCACCGTGCAGGCTCATGAAAACGGTGCTCTGTGCTCATTTATCTTCCACAATTCTAGAGAGTGCAACGTTACGTTTGGAGTTTTGCCTGAGATCATGGTATGTACTGCTATGCGCCAGCGGCCTGACCACCCTCCATGTGTTTTCTCATATGCACTGCCAAGAAAAGATCTGGTGCCAGAATATCAAACCTTTGCTCTTGGGCAAAAAAATAGAGCAAATTAATATAGAACTCATTTTTGAAGTATACAAAACATGACATGGTGCAAACAGGTTTAGCCCCAATCCCCATTATTTAAAAAAATTGTTCACTTGGGTTAAAATGAAAGAAAATGTATTGTTGTAGATATTTGCTGTTTAACTTCAAATATAGTATACACGTTTATGTCATGTAACAAACTAGTGCACACATCAGTCGGATTCTTTTTGTTCTAATGTAAAGTACTTTTCTTTTTACATAATACGTATTGTGACAAAACCTGTCTGCTCCATTCCGTATTAAGCATTTGCCCAATTTTTAGCAGTGGTGGAGATGTTAGATTCTGTAGCCCCAGGTAAACACAGTAAGTACTACATCTCCACGAAACCAGGAAAGAAAAGACCCTGCCCAGACTAAAAGCTGAACAAAATATAATCACGAACCTGCCCTAAAGAACATGGCGAGAAACCACATTAAATATGAAAGTGTCAAATTCAGCAGCACCACTCTTTTCCAAACCCCACTCCTCCTCATCTGATTCTTCGGAGGATGACTTCTTCCTGCGTCCTTTCTTCTTCTGTGCCTTTTTTTGTATTGTGAAGAGGAATGGTCTGTCCCGTATGGAAGCCACTCTGTCTCCCTAGTAGGACAGGGATCAGGCGACCTCCTTCCAGAAGGACCTGAGAGATGAAAAAAGCGTGAGCTTAAAAAAACCTCTCTTGACACAGTTTCAGGCTGGTGTGGATGTACGGTTGGAAAATTAGCTATAACTGGACTGGTGAAGTTGTTCCAGAAGGTCTGGTATCCAAAAGAAGAGATTCTGGCTTCATTCCGGGCTATAGCAGAATATGGTCTCGTGGAAAAGGAGGAGAACTAAGAACAGCGGCAGAATGGGAGGAAAGAGGGATATAATTAAAGAGCAGAAACAGGGAGCCGGAGGTGGAGCCACCAAGGAAAGGAAAATAACCACAAATGGCGGGGAGCCGAAAAACAGAAGAAGGGAGGAGTAATAATCAGGAGAAGGAAGGAGAGGCAGAGAATGCCCCAGGAGAAAAAGGGGAGAAGGAACGGAAAAGGAGCGGGTTGAGACCCGCGAACTGGCGAAGCGGGTTTGTGTCCCGTGAAGCAGAAGCGGGAAGGGACCCGTGGTATGGGATGGGGTGAGACCTTTGAGCTGGCAAGTGGGTATGAGTCCCGTGAAGCAGGAGCGGGAAGGGACCCGCAAGAAGGAAACTGGAAGCAGGAGCGGGAAGGGACCCGCGAGAAGTAAAGGGGATGAGACCCGTGAGCTCGCAAGCAGGGATGTGATCCACGAAAGAGGAGCGGGAAGAGACCAGTGAGAAGGAAGCGGGCGCGAGACCTGTGAGGAAACACAAGAGCAGGAAAGCCCGCAAGTAAAAACTAGAGAACGTAAAGGAAGCAAAACCGGCAGAGCGACAGCAACCTGGGCGAAAGCAAAGGGTTGCAACGCGCCGGGAGAACGTAGGGGCGGAGTTTGAAGGCAGGAAGCAGACGAGAACACGAAAGACTAGACCGTTAAGCCAGGAACAGGGAGGAACAAATCAATGTTGGACCAGCCGCCACCGCTGCCACAAGCGCCAGTAAGGAAAACGAGCAAGGCACGTGACAGAAAGTTACAATGGCAAACAATTATAGCTCTTCTTTATATGTAAGTGGGTTTTGATCCTGGTTGGTCAGTTTGGTGTTCTTCATAGACAAATTCCATAACCTGGATATTATATTGTGCAGGAAACGACGACGTGCATTTAGATTAAGATTATAGCCAGTGTGTACAATTCATTGCTGACTGGTTCACAGTTACAGGTGGAAATTATCTGTGAATTAAATGCAAACACAGGTGTCCCACTCCATTAGCCGGAGTGAACACCAAACAAATGCATGATGGCCCTGCAGCATGACAGAAGCCATTTTGCAAATATAGCGTGGCGTGTGAGAGGAGAAAGGGAAGGTAGTAAGGAGAATAAGCAAAAAGGGGGAGAAGAATGGTGATAGAGTGGCGTGGCCCCCAGAAGATGATGTTGGTGACTCTGAGAGGGAGAGGCCAGAAGTGATACTCTGCACGAGATGTGAATCACTGAAGAGTGGAGGTGGGGCAAGAGAATAGGAAATAAAGAGAACAAAGTATGATGAGGTTTGAGGAATGCTTTTTGATGCAACATTTTTAACATCATAGAAAATGAAACAAATAATATGCAAACCGTATAAAGAAAGGCATCAAAACTATGGGGAAAGGGCAGTGAGAGAAGAAAAAAGGTTAAAGGGGAGTTGTAAGGAAGGAAGAGAACGCTACCCTAGCTCCTACTCCACCTCCAGCCAGCTGTCCTCAAACGCTGCCTCGAAGTGTCCCCAGTGCCCACACTGCTGACAACTGAAGCACATGGTGCGTGCAGTCCATGCAGAACACAAAGGAAAAAGCTCCCTAAGCCCACACCAGACTTCAGAGGGGCTGGTTGCCACCGTCAGGCAGCCAAGGGCTCCTGTCAAAAGTTTAAGCCTCATACCTACTCTCACTGGTAGAGTTTCCTCAGCTGACCACTGGAGCCAAACTTGCCTCGCGCCTCCTTCTGTGATGCTATGCACCTTTTCCAGCCTTCAGCTTGATAGTCGGTACCTTCACTCAATACTGCCAGTGTTGCCTGTTACATTTCGGGGCAGTTTGCCACAGTGTGCGACTGAGACTTCATGATTGACGTGGACCCGTTTCAAGAGGGCCTCAAACTCAAAATGTTCCCAGTGTTTGCTTGAACTGGCTGCAGCTAACACCACAAAGAATGTTCTAGTAACCTTGTCTCTGTAAATATATGCTTTTGGTTAGGTTTTGAAGTCTGGGTCATTAGCACTTCAAATGGCAATGTGCTCTTCAAAGCCCCACGTTTAATTATCAGCCCGTAACTATGCCTAAGTAAACTGAATCACAAAGTAAACCTATTTTTAAAAGATTTAAAACATGGACTGGTTCATTTCTGATTCTTTGGCAAGCATAAACCATGTTGACTTTTTTGTGTAAATTAAACGTTTTGCACCTTATGCATATCTGCAAGATACATGTCTGTGCCAAACAGTTCTCTCAGGTAAGTGACTTCATCTCACAGTCCCTTCTAGGTTGTATCTATGTCTTGAAGGAAGCGCAACCTATAGGGCAGCTTGCACAGATCCCAAGTTGCCCAATATGGTGTAAAATCATAAACATGTGACTGCTTTAAGTTAACAACGTATTGCATTGTGGTACCTGAAGTCTTCCATGTATAGTGCAGAGATGCTACACATGCCAGAGCCCGCAAAACATGATCTGAGAGCTGTTCCTCATTAGTAGCGTTATTGGTTGGGAGAGTTTTCCTATTAACCAGTTCGATGCTTTCAGATTACAGCTGTGCAGAAAGAGGAGACATTTACTTGTGCCACTGTGCTCCTCAGATGGTGCCAGTGGCACATGTTTGTAGACAGTGGCGTAACACAAGATGTGGGGGACCCCCTGCGAGCCATGCTGAGGCCCCCACAACTCAGCAACAAATCACGGGTCGTGCCACACTCTGTCGGCCTAGAAAATCACGCTTGCACAATGCGTACGAACGTGCTGCTGAAGGGCTATGCCGCACATTGTACTAGGAGAAAGATATAAATGTGTTTTAATGCAACATACAGCACACATTCTGAGAAAAATTGGCTAAAAAGCCAGAGTATTTGCAATTGCTTTGTAGGGTAACACCAATCCAATACATGCAAGTCACCAACAGTGCACAGGAACATTTATGCTTTGCTATTAAAAATGTCATGCCACATTGAAAACATGTCCCACTGGCTGCACAATGTAGACCAGTGTAGACACATAACATTACAGTAAAGCATGCCAGGCCACATTTAGACATACCTAGTCTGGTTGCACCAAAATGCCAGTCGAAGCAATAACCCTCATCAAGAAGAGAGCACACATTCAAGCCCTGGTCTCTACAGCCTCTAACAACCAGTGGTCGAAGTGGGCGGGTGCGGTTGGGAGCAGTGCTCCTCTACTTTTTTAAATTAGGTTTTACTGTTCCTATACTTTTATTTTAAAAAGAAAACATTCTGGAATGGTTTTGTAGTAAAATAAAAGTGTAGGCAAAAGTTGAAACTTGCACTTTCAGTGCACTGCACTGCATGTTCCCTTAAAGTGTAGGTGTATGTGTTTGGGGGTTTGTATTATGCGTGGGAGCACTGCTCACTGCTCACTGCAAACAACATAGCCGAACACTTTAAAATCCTGTTGCGGTCTCTACCTCTCCTGTTCCCTCTCATGCCCTCTGTATGGCTCTGGCCTCTCACTTCTCCACTAAAACTCAGGACATCCTGTCCTCTATCTTCTCTTCCTCTCCCTCTCTCGGCCCCCCTTTGGCCATCTCTACCTCTCCTCCTTTCTCCTCTTTCTCGCTGACAACACCTGACAATGTTTCTAGACAAGTCCAATCTATGAAAATGTTGTCCAAACAGGTGCTCCCCTGCTCCTCCTGAACCATCAAGGACAATATTGACACCCTCGCTCCAGCCTTGGCTGATTTATGTAATCACTCTTTGGCCACTGGAACGTTCCCCTTCTCCTTAAGCACTCCCTTGTGCACCCACTCCTCAAGAAGCCGTCTGCCGATCCTACCTGCCCGGCAAGCTATCGCCCAATCTTCATCACCCCTTTCCTGGGCATACTCTTGGAAAAGCTGGCCATCCCACAGCTTACTCGCCATACTGTATCTGTTGGTTGCCTCCATGACCATCAGTTTGGCTTCAGAGCTGACAGAGTCACGGAAACTGCTCTTTTGAACACCTGTGAAGATCGGCTCTCTAACCTTGATTCCAGCATTCCTTCTGTCCTAATCCTCTTTGATCTTTCCTCTACTTTCAACACAGTCAACCACACCATCCTGATCAATTGACTGTGTGAGAACCTGGGCATCATGTATCAGGCCTTGGAGTGGCTGACCACCTTCCTCTTGGACTGCCCCTCTGAGGTCCATCTGGGTCACTTTCTCTCTGCCACCTCTTTCTCTACCTGTGGCGTTCCCCAGGGCTTTATCCTCTCACCCTGGTTTTTCCACCTCTACATGGCCCACCTGATCTCTACCTTCTCTAACTTTCAGTGTTATGCAGATGATACTCAGTTTTCCTTCGGGCTCCTCTCCTCTCTCGCGCATTCCTGACTGACTATTCGTGATTCAGGATTGGTGTGCCTCCAATGATCTCTGCCTTAATGCCAGTAAAACCGAGATCCTTCTCATTGGGACTCCTGCCCCTACTTTCCCTCTCACTCTGGCCACCCACCTTGGGCCCTCTTCCTTCGCCTTCCTGCGAGGCAAAAATACTTAGTGTCATCTTCGACTCCACTCTTTCTTTCTCTCCTCACATCTCGGACGTTGCCAGGAAGGGTTACTACAGCTACTCCTCCTCAAAGGGACTCTTCCCTTTCCCCCAGAAGCTCATTGTCTCCAGAACCCTGTTTCTCTCTAGGCTGGGCTACTGCAACAACCTCTTCCTCAATCTGCCTTCCTCTACTCTCCGCCCCCTCTGAAACTAATCCAGAACAGGACTGCAAGACTTATACTTGGCCTCAAGCCCAGGGATCGTATCTCTCCAGTCCTGAAATCTCTCCACTGGCTCCCGGTGGCTGCAAGGATCAAGTTCAAGACCCTTTGCATTGTCCACAAGGCTTTCTGGGGTCGGGCCCACACTACATCCAACGCTCTCTTCCAAAATACCTTCTTCTCGAGCCCTTCCCCCAGCTACCTCCAACTCTCTAAAGTTTAGATGCTTCTCGAGGCAGAGAGTGGGGGGTAGATCTCTCTCTGCAGTTGCTTCCCTCTGAAAATGGCCTCACTGCTCCTCTCAAACTTGAGCGGACCACCTGAAGTTCCGGAAGCAGCTCAGAATGTTCCTCTTCTCCTCTGTTTTATTTCTCTCCCTCCGCTGCTGACCTACCTGTCTGCTGTGCCGACTGGTTGCTTGGCTGCCTTCAGAGTCTCACTGGGTCCAGGCTCTTTGCTGATCAGTCACCCTTACACTGCCTCCGGGCCTACCACGCACTTAGGGGCTGTAACTGTAACCATACAGTCCCTTGTTCTCCTTGCACTACCCAGAACCACGCTGCCCTGGCTGCACTTACTCACTCCCTTTCCCCTTGCATTTCTAGTTCTCGCACTTACACAATCTGAATGACACAAGGCCTAGTAAGATCGCTTGTCTTGTCCTCCCTCTATCTTTGCTCTCTTGTCTTGTTGCGCCTAGAAACACTTGTGTACAGGCGTGTTATAAATGACTTATACACAGATGCCCAGAAACAATATACTATGCCGCAGTAAGAAACGGCTAGACTGACAGCACCAAAATGCCAGTCTAGCCAGGTAATTATACTTAGCAGGACTGCTTTATCAGAACTGCGCAGTTAAAAAAAAAGTCATACCAAACTGAGGAATGACTAGACTGGCTGCACCAAAATGCCTCTCTAGCCACTAATTCCACATATCGTGCCTGCTTAGCCTGGACATGGACAACCATTATGATTATCGCGCCCCCCACACATCCCCTCTCCCTCCCACCCCCTACCCCAACCTCCAAAATCAGCTCCTTGGCCCAGAATTACCTTCATGTTCCTCTTCCTTGTCCAAAAGCTTACGTATGAGGCTCCTTGTCTCATAGGTAAGTGCTGGGATGAGGACAAGTGGGACTAGGTGTAATGAAGATTACAGGTAGCTAAGTCAGGCATTACCTCCATGTACCTCTACCTCATTCCAGTACTTGTGTATGAGGCACAGTGCCTCATACACAAGTACAAGGGCGAGGAAGAATAGGGCTAGGAGTAATGATGATTAGCAATAAGTAATCAAGGCATTAAACACAAGTAGTGGAGTAACACCATTGAGTTGGCTGGGCTTCAGCACCCCTTCCCCCCTGAAAACTTGGCCTATGTTGACTCAACCTGACTGACCTTCAGAGCAGTTGCCGGAACAGAACAGGACATAGATGCTAAACGGCAACTGGGTTTCACTGTTAACAAGGGCCCAGCAATTACTAACATAAAGCATGTCACTGTTAGTACCTGCATTTCTACCTAGCCATTGCCCACAGGCATCAGGGCGCAAAACATAAAACATAAAAAGTTTACAGTCTAGGGAGTTGGTTTATTCAAACAGAGAGGTTTTTAGATTTGTTCTGAAAACAGCCTAATTTACCTCTGCTCACATAGATGCATAGATCGCATCTCCTTTTTTAGTACTTGCATGCGAGTTGAGTGATTAGAAGGGTAGGGAGGGAACACGAGATCGCTCATTCTCACAGCAGTCCATAAGTGGGTGCTTTCAGACATAAAGGAGAGTTAACTGCTTGTAACATTGAAGCAGCACTAGAATAGTCTCACTACAATGCGTAAAGAAGTTAGATGTCCCCACACAAATAAGTTTGCTCCCCCCAACGCCCATGAAGATAGCACCTCTCCCCACATTTGAATGATTAGCCCCCCCCCAAAATGTAGGTTTCGTTGTGCCCCTGAACACAAGCACACACACCATTCACCATATACACACATGCACACCCAGCCATCCATAAATTTAAGTGTGCACCCTTTTAACATACAGAGACAACCAAGCAGCCACCCGTACATTTATGTGTGCACCCTTTCACCATACACTCACACAGGCAGCCACCCATACATTTAAGTGTGCATCCTTTCACCGTACACGCGCACACCCAGCCACCCATACATTTGTGTGCACCCTTTCACCATACACTCACACAGGCAGCCGCCTACACATTTAACTGTACACCCTTTCAAAATACACTCACACACGCACTCATCATGGGGTTGAGGGGAGCCCTATTACTTCAAAAAGAAATTGTTTCTTTTTAAAGTCACTGACTTTATCAAGAAATTGTTTCCATTAAGGACTGAACCATAAAGGAAATAATTTCTTTATGAAGGCAGAGTGACTTCAAAAATAAACTATTTCTTTTTGAAATCATAGGGCTTCCCCTACCCCATAATATGTAGGCCTCCAGCCTGGGCTTTTCCATGTCATGAGGTGGGGTAGCCCTTGGACTTCAAAAAGAAAGTGTATTTTTGTAGTCTCTCTGCCATCTTAAAGAAATTATTTCTGTAACAGAACAGGCCAGGGGGAGAGATTAGATCCCTGGGGGAAACCACAGGTAGAGAAAAAGATGTCGGAGAGGAAGGACCCCAGTTGGACCTGGGAGGGTCGATTGGAGAGGAAAGAGGTCAGCCACGCAGAGCCTTACCAGTGATACCCAGGTTATCACGCAGACGGTTGAGCAGGATGGCATGGTTGACAGTATCAAAGGCAGAAGAGAGATCGAGCAAAATGAGAACACACAGAGTGTTAGAGTCAAGGTTCGAGAGCAGGTCCTCACGGATGTTCAGGAGAGCAGTTTCCGTGCTTCTGGCAGCTCTGAAGCCATACTGATGGTCATGAAGACTACCAACAGATTCAGCATGGAGATTAACCAGAACCCTGTTCATTTGGCCCGTCTATTCCATCGCGTGCTTCCTCTTTCTGTAAAGTCACATATTCAGTATTCCCATCTAAGCTACATGAATCCTATGCCGAAAGGACTATCCCCCATAACCATGTAACGTGTACCTGTACCCCTTTCTGATGTACATCGCCATTGCTTTCTGAAGAAATGGTTGTATTCAAAAATACCCCCCAAAAAATAACCATACAATGAGTTGACTATTCACTCAAACGAATTAAAGTTTGTGTCTGTCTTGTTCACATGGTCAATAATATATTTTCACGTGATTAAAAGAATTAAAAAAATATACCAGCTCAACATGCCTCCTTCGCAATCAAATTAAGTGTTGCACTTGTACTGGGGCAGGCAGCGTCCATATGCCCCCCTCCCTCTGCCCCTCCGCCTCCCAGCGCTCAAGAGTATCTGGTGCGGCGCATTACAACACTGTCATCTTTCCATAAATACCTCGCCCTCTTCCAAGGCAGCAAATATGTAAACTAATATTGCGAGGCACCGATTCGTCACAGATGGGTGTGCTCAGCTCAGCGCCTCTGCAGAAGAGCCTCGCAAGACACCGCCCTCCTGCTTCTCTTTGCAAAGCCTGTGAAAGTGAAACAAGGACGTGCACACCAGTGATCGGGGCAGAGGAGGCCGCTGCAGAACTCGCCATGGCCGCAGCTGTGGCAGACCTCCAGAGTGAGGTCTCCTGCCCTGTGTGCCTGGAATATTTCACTGACCCCGTGACCATCGAGTGTGGGCACAGCTACTGCAGGGCCTGCATCACCCTGTCCTGGGACAGGGGGGGTGGGGCGCTAGTCTGCCCCCAGTGCAGAAAGGAATGCACAAAGACTGACCTCGCCAAGAACCTGCATCTCGCAAACCTGGTGGAGATAGTCCAGCGGCTTCCTAGCCAAAGAGGCGTGCAAGACATGTGCGAGCGGCACAACGAGCCACTCAAACTCTTCTGCCAGGAGGACCAGAGGGCGGTGTGCCTGATCTGCGACCGGTCAAAGGATCACTGCGGCCACACTGTGCTCCCCATAGAGGAGGCAGTGGAGCAGTACCAGGTAGGAGAGACCTTTGGGGACCTCTTTGGTCGGCTTCATGACACTAGAGCCTAAAGCACCCATTGTAGAATTGTGTCTTCACTTACTGACCCCACGCCTTTGGTTCTATATTCTACTGCATTTTGATAATATTATTCATAAAAAGTTATGTATTGTATAATATGCAACAAGGGGCCTTCTCTGCCAACCAATATGGGAAACGTTTGTCTGAACGCACAGCAAACCTCAGTTGGAGATTTGCAGAAAATAATAGTTTCCCTAGAAACATAAAATCCCTTGGCTCTCATACATCTATAAATGCATTTCTCAGTTAAACGCAGAGTGGCTGGCATGTCCCTCCTGTCATCTTGTACTGTAGGCAAGTACAAGCAACTGTATAATGTAATTCTTGTGACCAATAGAGGAACGTCTGCGTTGAGGGTAGCCGTGAACAGAAGGCATGTCCTTATAACAACTGCAGAAGGCATCCAGCCGTACTTACTGTACAGTGATAGGCCTCTGATCGGTGGCCACTGACCAGGGTGCGTTTTGACTCCCTTTGGCTTGGGGCGAACCAAAAACTGGTCATATGGTTAACAATCCACAGCCTGCCTGTGCTGTGATTGGCCTGAGGAGGACTTATTACATTTCGTAGTGTTCTGTCCGGCTTACCGAGATTTAAGGGGCAAAACATTACTACCACTGCTTAGAAATGCTGGTTTTTCTCAGGTCAGACCGGCTCTATTTTACTTATTAGCAGCAGCCACCACTCCTGTGGCTTGGGGATGTGTAGCCGACCTAAGAAGCGCCTGGAATCGGCAGAACAAATTTGTTGTATTCTGATTGTATGTCGGGAAAGTCGAGAAAAGCTATGAATAATCTGGTATTGGTGGAACATTGATCTTTGTAATTTGAATGAACATGTATATTTTATTTCGTTTTGGGCCTTTTTTAATGATCTTTTAATAATGTTTTTAATATAATTGTTGGCATCTATTAGCTTGTTTAACTGCCATTGTGTATTGTATTAATATTGCATTTTTGTTGTTGCTTTTTTTGTTTTGTAATTGTGGTTTATGGATATTTATTTCCAAATATACTGAATTGACTTGAGAAAACAATAGCAAGCCTAACCACTTGTAATGTAGTGTAACAAGTTAGTATTTGAAGACGTGTGCATTTCCGAACATTGATGAGGAATGCAGGTTTCTAAATACTCACCAGTAATGCAGTGCTCACTTTTGAATATACGTCTCCTGGACTCGTAGGGTTGTATACCAACCACCCACTCCACCCCACCGCACCCAACCCCTTTCTGTTTGCTTTGTGCATAATACTTGAATTGTCGCTGGTCAAAATGTGGACCACTCTGTCCACACCTTGGAACACGTGTCAATTGCTGGCCATTGGTAAATGGGCGAGTACAGGTAGGATAGCTCAGGGTCTCCTTTTGTATTGGAGGCAATACAACGCAGAGCAACACAGGTTTGAATCCCCGCCTCTTGCTTAGAAACTGTTGCGCGCTATAAAGGAACAATTATAATAATAATGCTTGACATTTTGATGGCAATCCCTGGCACTAGCGTGAGCACTTAAACATCTGGTGCCAATCCATTGCCAGGCCACTGATTTCTATTGTAGACCAATGATGCGTGTCCATGAAAAAATAATGGCAATGCCTCTCAAGTGTTGGAAGTTCATTGCTATTTGATAACGATATTCGTTGCTGGGCATAGAATGGCAAAACCGGGCCTACGGCAGTGATGTGAGCTCTGGATGGTGGCATCTGGTGATGACGGGAGACTCGGTTGGCAATGGTATTGACATAGGGGTTTGGTGGCATTACCTGGAAAAGGTGTGGACATCTAGGTTTTGCAGCAGTGGGGGAACCTGCGTTTTTGAGGGAATTCTGTTGGCTGGGCTTGGGGTGTTTTCCGGCCGGTAGTCGTTGTGTGCTGTTTTGCGAGTCTGTGTGGTTTGTTTTGTTGTTGCAGTGTAGTGAAGTTTGTGCGGATTGTTGTGTTATAGGTTTGTGGTTGTGTTTGGTTAGAGTTTGAGAGGTATATGCAGAGGGGTGAAATTGTTAGTGGATTGGTTAATTGGGCAAATGCTAACAATCACAATTCTATCTAAGTGTGGCACATGCTGATATTTTAAACCTATCTAGATGCGACTCCGGCTAGTGTTTACGATTATGTCTAGATGCAATGCCGGCTAATGTTCACGATTACGTCTAGAGACGACGCCAGCTAATGTTCACGATTAGGTCTGGGTGTGGCACATGGTAACATTCACAAATCCATCTAAGTGTGGCTTGTGCTAATAATCACACTTCCATCTAAGTGTGGCATATGCTAATAATCACAATTCCACCTCAGTGTGGCATATGCTAATAATCACAATTCCATCTGAGTGTGGCACATGCTGACCTTCACAATCCCTTCTAGATGCGACGCCGGCTAATGTCCACGATTACATCTAGGAGTGACGGCAGCTAATGTTAACAATCCCTTCTAGATGCGACACCGGCTAATGTCCAGATTACGTCTAGGGGTGACGGCGGCTAATGTTCACGATTTCGTCTGGGTGTGGCACATGCTAACATTGACAATTCCATCCAAGCTTGGCATATGTTAATAATCACAATTCCATCTGAGTTTGGCACATGCTAACAGCCACAGTTCCATCTCAGTGTGGCACATGCTACAATTCACAATTCCATCTAGGTGTGGGATATGCTACTGTTAACAATTCTGTCTAGGTTTGAGACATGCTAACATTCATATTTATATCAAGATGCGAATCTGGCTAATGCTCATGATTTCATCTAAGTGTGACACATGCTATCATTCACAATTCTATCTAAGTGCGGCACATGCTAACATTCATATTTATATCAAGATGCAAATCTGGCTAATGCTCACGATTTCATCTAAGTGTGACACATGCTATCATTGACAATTCCGTTTAAGTGAGGCACATACTACCATTCACAATTCCATACAGGTGTGGGACATGCTAATGTTCACATTTCTGTGTAGGTTTGGGACATGCTAACATTCATATTTATATCAAGATGCGAATCTGGCTAATGCTCATGATTTCATTTAAGTGTGGCACATGCTAACATTCACAATTCCATCTAAGTGAATTCCGGCTAAGCACATCCGGCCTAGTTTCACACATAACCGTACAGACTGAAACACCTGATGTACCCCAACACCTGCAACTAGCATACAGCGACCACTACCTGAAAGGAACTTGTTATAGCTGGCCTCACATAGACTCTCTTTGACAACAGCAATCTATCTCTTACCCTCAACCGCAACCACCCACGTGTCTGACCTCTTCTGGGCTGCTCGGTCGGGCCTTGTGAAATAAAGAGGCACAAAGTATGGGAGAAGAGAAGAGCTTTATTTGAGGCCCCCAGGTAGCTGCAGTGGAAGCATCAACTGGCGAGGCACTCTCAAATGGAATCTACATGCACAAGGTTCTAAGGAGACCTGTGCATGTATTACCATAACATCTCCCCCACGTGAGGCAAAAGAAAAAGGAAAAACTGGTGGGGGAAAAGCGGGAAAGTGAAAGGGAAAAAAAAGGGTGTCAAGTGGGAGAGACAGAGGGAAGATGGGTAAACTGGGGTACATTAGTAATAAACATAGTCATTGTTGAGTTGTGAAGTTTTGGATGATTTTGCGGTTCCTTCTGGACATTCTTCCAGTGGGGACTCCTTGATGCATGGAGTGAGGTCTGTCATTGTCCACATGTTCTCTTGGGGAATGTGAGGTGTGTTGTGATGGTTTGTCAGGACTGTTGTCCTTAGATATGCTGGTCTCTTGGATGTCTTTTGTTACTTTTATGAGATAATCTCCAGACCATCTCTTTCCATCATCGAGGATGACAGACTTCCCATGACAACTCACAACTCTCTGTGGAGGTCTGAAGATAGATTCACCCTTGAGAGTTTTCTTCGGTTCTTTGACACGTACCCAGTCTCCTTCACGAACCATCATCTCTTTTACTCCATGTCTCGAGTCGTATTGTCTTTTGTATTTTGCTTGTTTTTCTCTTACTGTCTTTTGAAGTAGATCCATGTTCACCCTTGCTTCTCCCATGTATAAGAACATCCACGCCGGTCTAAATCGGTTAGTTGCAACCCTACCTCGCATGAGGGTGAAGGGCTCTATGTTCGTGGTGGTGTGTGGGGTAGTTCTATACGCATGCAAAGCTTCTTTGAGGGTTTCTCTGCATGGGAGGTTGTTGGCCGTGGCCAGTTGGACTACGCTCTTCACGAGCCTGTTCATGCGTTCCACAAGTCTGTTGGAAATTGGATGGTACAAGGATGTTGTTATGTGGCTGATGGACCTTTTCTTGAGGAAATCAGCAAATTCCATAGATATGAACTGAGACCCGTTGTCCGAAACCAATTCCTTGGGGTCTCCCTCCCTGCTGAAGATCTCTGTCAGGAAATCTATGACTTTCTTTGAGGTCACATTGTCCTCAGCTATTCCCCATTCTGTCCATTTAGAGGTGTAATCGACAAGTACTATGATATATACTTTGACTGTTTTGAGGTTCTCGAATGGACCCATGATGTCGATTGCCAGTTTAGACCACACATGTTTGGGAGGTTCAATAGGCTGTAAGGGGGTCTTTCTTAAGATCTTGGACTTGTCACTCATGGCACACGTGGAGCAATTTTTGACCAGTTCTTCTGCTTCTTTCCACATTCCTGGCCACCAATAGTTGTTTCTCAACTTGTTTTTCATCAAGCTTCTTCCTAGGGGACCTTCGTGTGCCAGTTGGAGTACTTTTTTTCTGAGTTGGGTGGGTGGGATTACTCGATCGCCTCTGAAGATATGCTCATCGTCCATCAATAATTCTTCCTTGATGGGAATGAAGGTTGTTAAAGCCTCTCCCGTTTCCACCCAGTCATTAGCTATCGCTTCCCTGATTTCTCGCTGTTCCGGATCAGTATTGGCATTAATTTTCCATTCATCTCTCGAGATGGCAGGGTTTACGACAGCTATGATGTCCTCATCTGGAGATGCAATCTCAGTGTCGATGTTGGTCGATAATCTGGAAAGACAATCTGCTACTTGGTTTTGTGGACCAGGAATATAGCATAGTTGGAGGTTGTATTGCATGATGTCGAGGAACCAACGTCTTATTCTCGGTGATATAAGGTGAGGAGTTTTGGACTGAAGGACATTTACTAGAGGTTTATGGTCTGTTTTCAGTATGACGGGTAAGCCCCAAATTAGGTTCCTGAAATGCTGAAGAATCCACCTCAGACCCAGAGCTTCTCTCTCAATGGTGGAATAGTTTAGTTCGGCTCCCCTCAGTACTCTCGATGCGAATGCGATCGTCACGATGTCCTTATCTTGTTGCTGTTCTAGGACACCACCCAGTCCGGTTTTACTTGCATCTACGGATATGATGGTTTTAGCTTTACAATCGAACATTCCTAAGGCTGGGGCTTGGTTAATTTGAAATTTGATTTCTTCGAATTCGTTCTTGCATTCAGTGGACCATATGAATTTGGTTGCCTTCTTCAAGATGTTTCTCATGTTTTTGGTTTATCAGCATAGTTGCTTATAAACTTGGAGTAGTATTCTGTCATCCCGAGGAAACTCCTTAATTGGTCTTTATTTTGAGGCTCGGCGATATTCATTATGGTGTCCATGAGTTTCCTCTTGGGGCTGATGCCGTTGGCGTCAATGGAATGGCCCAGGTATGAAACTCGGTCGCACTTTATGTTGCATTTCTCTAATTTGAGTGTGAGCCCACTTTTTTGTATGACCTGTAGGACACCCACAAGTTTTGCGTTGTGCTCTTCTTCTGTACTGGCTGATATGAGGATATCATCTTGGAAGCAGTGTATGCCATCAAGTCCTGCAAATAGATGTGACATGAGTCTCTGAAAGACTGCTGCGGCTGAAGCGAGTCCGAATGGCATTCTGTTAAACATGAATGCACCGAGAGGTGTGACAAAAGATGTTAGGTTCTTTGAGCTCTCTTCCAAAGCAATCTGGTGATAGGCTGAGGAGAGGTCCAGAGTTGTAAAGTATTTTGCAGGTTTCATGATCGATAGGAGTTCAGATATATTGGGAAGTGGGTGTCTGTCAACCCATATGTTTTTGTTTAGGTCTCTCAAGTCGACGCACATTCTTATGGAATCGTCCGTTTTTTTTACTAAGACAATTGGGGCAAGCCATTCTGAACTTTCGATGGGCTGTATGATATTTTCATCGCAGAGGCGCTTAAGTTCTTTCTTCAACGCCTCTTTTGTTCCAAAGGGAATACTGCGGACTCGGTGGGCCACTGGGACAGCACCTCTTTTGAGGATTATTCTGTGTTGGAAACCTTTTAGGAGTCCAATCTTGTCGCAGAACACCTTGGGGAATTGTTTTGCTAAATTAGATTTGATGTCCATATCATTATTGAGCACACTCAGCACGGGGATTTCTTCTCCAGGGTGTATTCTTACTCAAAGAGCGGCTTGTTCTTCCCATCCCACAACGGAGGAGCCATCTTTGGCTACAAAGAGTTTGCAATATGTTTCTCTGTCATGGAACTTGAGGTTCACCCACACATATCCCATTATCTCGATGGGCGTTTTTCCATAACCGGTAGCTCTTACACAAGTGCTTTGCAGGTCATGTATCATGCCAGAGAGTACACTCAAAAAGGTCTTGAGATCCACGATGGTGTAGGGGGAGCCAGTGACCTGACCTGCCCAGCTGTCTTTTGCCCAGCTATCCTTTGCCAGGCGTGCTTCCGTGTAGTGACCAGAACCTGTTGACAGTCCAAAATCCCAAACTAAAAGTGAACTGTAAGTATAATTCCTACCCCATAGAAATTCATAGTCTATCTTGTCTTGCATTTGTCCTTATCCCACTCTCTAAGCCGTCCTATCCTTATCCTGGTAACTTGTTAAGACTATCAGAATTCTGTGTTCTTGCCCTTGATATCCAAGAGTTAGTGCCATTTTTCTATTCATTCCTGTCATGCTTAGATCATAAGGGAGTCAGCAAAAAATAACCACAATGTGGTGCCGTCAGTTTGCCCTTAGGGAGGCATAACAGTTTTGGGCGCATATATGCTATATCAACAAAAAAAGGGGTACCGTTATGCGCAGGGTTGGTACATCTGGGTTAAGTTATTTAGAAAAAACTCTTTGGTCCAGCCCTTCAATATAGAAATAATTTATACATTTTGTCACACAAAACACCTTGTAAACCAAAAGTATCAAACGTATATATATTTACTTTTTTACAGCAAACAATGCAAGTACATCAAACAAATCAGCATATCAAAAAACAGCAAATACAGACACAGCAACTTATAACAATGTCTGCCTAGATCATAAATCATTAGCGATATTTTGATTAAATGAATACATTTTCCCTCAAGAAAAGGGGTACACTGCGTGAAGGGTTACAACTGCAGCGTAACTTTTATATTCACGGGTGGCGTTCCTCTTTTCTTAGCCATTAAATCTAGCTTAAGTAAAATTTGCCTTTCACTTTTAAAAACCGATCTTCTCTTTTTCACTGCTATATTTTCCTGAAAACGAACCTCACTCTACCTTCCAAATCTCTCTCAATTCACCAGCTAGAGACCTGTTTTCACCATATGTTGTACCTGTGATATATATCTATCCACCAACAACCACATTCCAAATCAGAGTATTTCATCCGTTTTTATTTAAAACTCTTTGAGTAAATTTACACGGAAATCGAAAGGAAATGCAACTTTTACATGTGTCATTTTGTTGCCATCCGTTTTAAACCTTCCACTCAATTTTCACTTGTATGCTCTTGGTAATCCATAGCTTGTGATTGTTAGTGTCTATGCATGGTTGCTTTACTGAGAAATTCTATTTATCTTAGAGTTTTAACCGCACATTAATTAATAATTTGTCCATTTCCGAGTGTCATTTCATAACATTGCAAGGGGTTTAAAATCCGTTGTCCACTCTTATTTGGTGAGGGAAGGTCGGATTTGGATTCCGTTTTCTGCATCGTATTCCTGCTTACCTGCTGTGTCTTTCTATCCATTCAGAATTGATTATTTTTGGGTTGAGGGAACATTGCAGGGGGAAATTCTAACTTGGGTGCTATCTTTTCCTAATCAAAAAGTGCTCCTATTCCCTGGTGTTTTGTATAGGTTCCACTAGAAGGTTAAACCAAGTGTATTGCTTACATCCTCATTGTAATTATCACCCCATTGGTGATTGCTGCCCCGTATTAAACATTGTATTATTTCTTTTGAATTTTAAAATAAGTAAATAAATATTGCATTTTACCAACCAGCCTGGTTCCTGGTCCATTGTGACTCGGGGTATTTGAAAAGGGGGTGTGATACGAGTGGTATACCATCTCAAATTGAATCTGCATAAAATATGGAGAAAAGCATCTCAGTTGTGCGCTACATGCTAGGCCGAGACCAAGGTGTGTGTCGCCTGATTGAAATCCTTAACAATCTCGGTGTGGGACTGTTAGGCAGAATTATATGCAGTACCCTTTGGGAACACCACACACAATCAAGACTACAAGTGACAGTACAAATTCACCTTTGGTACAAGCCTGTACTACACAGTAAAGTGGTAGCAATAGCTGAGCAGCCAGACCTATGTCAAGAGCAAGTGAGCAGTATCAAATAGTTACAAAAAGGACAGCAATTACTATGATTCAAACAAACACTGACTCAAGGTTTTCAAGTAATAGAATATACATTTATTTTACTCTTCAGTTGTATAACATTTCACTATTCTTAGCAGTTTAAAAATCACACTCTTAATACACCGCACAAATCACAATAAATTCCAGACAAGTTAAGCTCACAAAATGAAGTAGGAGCAAAATGGCACTCCAGCAATTTAAAAGGGAGGGAAAGACAAAGTTAATAAAAATTGAACCACAGATGTCACACACTTTCACCGCGGCTGAACGAAACGAACAACCGGATTTGCACAGTACCTTAAAACGGAGAGGGAGCTGTAGCTGAGGCGGACATTCCTGGTAGTTCCTGCAGGCTCACGGTTCCTGAAGCGATTGTCGGACTGACAAGAAGTAGGAAGACTGGAGGGTCCTGCACTACCCAGGGAAGAAACCAGCAGCAGAGCAAAGCAACAAATAAAAGGTGCGCTCCTTAAAACCCAAGCAGGGTCCGACCTTCCTGGCTATCCGGCCCACAGTAGCTCTGTACAGTGAATTCGACCAGAGGAGGGGTCCTGGCTTGAAGTTTGGGCGAACTGGTTGTCAATCACACAGCAGAGTGGCTGTCCTGGCAAGGACAGTCACCCAGCCAATCAAACAGGAGTGCGACTTGGGTTACCAAGGGAACCCATGGCAGGGGTCCTAAGACCCCTCCCTCACATCCTGCCTACTCAGACTTTCAGGCACCTTAAGGAGGGCTTTTCTGCAGAAGCCCACAAAAAGACGGCGAACAAAGGAACCAACCCTGATTTGGTGTGCAGAGTAAAACACGAGAAAGACATTTACAAAAAGAAATGGCGAATAAACCGAGCCGGATCCTTAATAATATATATATGGTCAAGCGGGTTTATGTTTGAGGCTAATATTATAGCCTAAAACAATAAGATGGTTATTTAAGATAACCGCGGTATAAAAGTTAGGATAGTTACCACTGCCACCAGCCAAGTCTTGATGTAAAGGAAGTGAAACAATGCTCCAAGAGACAGACAAAAAGGGATACAAATTAACCCTTTCCAATACTCCATGTAAGATGGGGTGTACTGGGTCTGTGATTAAAGAGACTAAAATAAAGTTAATGGCAACTTTATCTTTTCTGGGGGACAGTAGTCAGCCCAGAAAATGGAGATAGTGGGAAGTCTCAAAGACAACCCTGTGTCACTGCACTGTGTAACACACATGAAAAATATGATGCCATGGAGTAGGTGAGGCTCCATTGCCCAAGATCACACAAAAAGTAGAAATACACACAGCAAAACGCATGTAGGAGTGGAAAAAAGGCTCACACTTACCAGGTGAAAAAAATAAACCCTAGAAATCCAGCAAAGCTGCTGAGGGACTCATTAGGTAAGGGAAATCAGTCATTTATGAGAATTCTCCCTAACAGGGACATGCTACTGTTCACAATTCTATCTAGGTTTGGGATATGCTATCATTCACATTTATATCAAGATGAGATTCAGGCTAGTGTTCATGATTTCATATAGGTGTGGCACATGCTAACATTCACAATTCCAGTTAGGTGTGGGGTATGCTACTGTTCACAATTCCATCTAAGTGTGGCACATGTATAAACATCAAGATGCAAATCTGGCTAATGCTCATGATTTCATCTAAGTGTGGCACCTGCTATCATTCACAATTCCGTTTAAGTGAGGCACATGCTACCATTCACAATTCCATCTAGGTGTGGGACATGCTACTGTTCACAATTCTGTTTCGGTTTGGGACATGCTAACATTCACAGTTCCAACTAAGTGTGGGACATGCTATCATTCACAATTCCGTTTAAGTGAGGCACATACCACCATTCACAATCCTATCTAAGTGTGGAACGTGCTGACAATTCCATTCTAACTAGATGCGACTTAGGCCCAAGGTAATGTTCGTGAATCCATCTAAGAATCTTTCTGGTAATCTTTGAGCGCACTATATGACAGTCTTATGGGGTGGAGTACAATTCAGTAAACGTTCAGTGCACTGAGGGACTAGGAGGGAGGTATGCAATTGATTACATCTATGTGTGGGGCATGCTGTGGTGCATGCTAACATTTACAATTCCGTCTAAGTGTGGCATACACAAGCATTCACAGTTTAGAGGTAGGATAGGTAGAGTGGCTGGGCTTTCTGAAGTAGAGTAATTGCTCTACTCCCCACCCATGCCAAACTTACTTTTTGGGTGATCGATGCTGGTTGACGGCTGGCTACTGGCTTCCCTGACGACTCCTGCGGACACCTGCTGATACTTTATGGAGCGGCCTCTGAAGGAGCTGCCCCCTTTTCCTTGGGGCCCTTAGCCGCAGGGGCTGCCGGGCAGAGGGATGCCTGGGCAGGTGAGTTAAGTGCACAGGATTGGCCAGTCTCGTTCCGGGGGCGGTCCGGGAGGCGGGAGGACGGGAGGGTTTTGGATTGGGAAGCTGAAGAGGGTCTGGCCGAGCTACACGGCTCGCGGGCCTGGGGGAGCACTAAAACTTTATTTTAACACGCAAACAAAACCCCGGGAGGGTTCTTGTTGTAGATACTCACCTGGGCAGCCTTGGTGCACACACATATATGCTTGTTATTCCCCAGCCTCTGAACTGACTCATGAGACCTGTGTCGTATCACAGAAGTACACATATACTAACTATAGGGCGGCCATCGCCCTATGATTACCTTAAAACCAATGCTATAATAGGCTTTGACTTCATAACAAATTTGGATGACATTTTCCTAAACAAAATGTCTGGCACGGCCCCGCCAAACTGGACATTCTGGGGAAACTTCAGTAAACTGTTCAGAAGTTAGTAAGAATAAAAGCTATTTTCGGCCTACTCCCATTCCTTTTCCAATGGAGAAAAAGGTGTTTCCACAGAACACTTGTAGGACGAAAACCGCTGAATGCCACAAAGCGCTGCAGATGTGGCTTATTAGTTTTGGCTATTATGTAGCGCTGGAAGTGCTGCCTATAAGCCAAAACTATTGTCATGGGAAGTGAAGATAGGAGAGATATGATGTGTGAGGAGGGGACACAGCCCTTGAGTGCTGTTTGGTTATTTACTCACCATTGACTGCCCATGGCCTGCTACCCTCTATGGCTGTGTCATCCCTTATCTGCCCCTTTTATGTTATATTATTTGGCATTTATATAGCACTCTATATATCATTGGTATGACCTCAAAGCGCTGATAGGTTGAACGCCCTCAGGGACAGCAGCCCAGGTCAGTTGAGAGAGAAAGTGTCGTAGGGTGCATGGGTGCACCAGTTATGTGTGCAGCAGATGTAATTGCGTGGTGGTAGCTGCATCTTAGCATACTCCTACGTCCCGTCCCCTTTCCTCCATACTTATGGGACATCTCTCCGTCCTGTGGGACGGGACCGGAGCACTTTGTAAAAAGCATCCAAAAATGTTTTTCAAATATGTGTCCTTCTTCTCTTTCTTGCGTGGGGCCCGGCACGCAGCCGTAACCCCGCCCACCTTGGCTCCACCCTGCGCATCGCCCATCAGTCCTTTTCTCCGCTTGTTCGGGACTGGACGCATGTTAGCGAGAATTCACATTTCATGGCTAATTTCCCTTACCTATAGAGTCCCCCAGCAGCTTTGCTGGATTTGAAGGGTTTGTTTCTTTTTACCTGCTAAGAGTAAGAATCTTTTTCCCACTCTTAGGCATTTTTGCTATGTGTGTTATAGGCTATTTTTGTGTTTAATGCCTATGGGATCTTTTCTCTCACCCATAGGAACCATCTTTATGCACATGTGTCACACAGCACCCTCCGTGCCGTGGCACAGGGGTGTCATAGCGACCCCCAAACATAGACTCCATATCCTGGGACTGACTACTGTCTCCCAGGGAATGTAAAGTCCCCATTGACTTTACTAGACGATTTTTATGAACTTAACCAGTACACCCCATCTTAATATGGAAGTACTGGAAGGGGTTAATAGTTTTTCCCCTATGTTCATTTTTCAAGAGGGTACCTTAAAGTCCCCCTCTACAAAGTTTCTGGCTTGTGGCAGTGGTTACTACCTTTTATATTCGACCGCGAATATTTCTCTATGGGATTTTCCCACTGTTCGAGGCTACCACTTCTTCTGACAGCCTCTAACATACCGCCGGTTTATTTTATTATTAACTTTACTCTGGTAGGTTTTATTTGCCAGAACTTTGATAAAACTTCTTTCTCGAGTCTTACTCCATTTTCCTAACCCAGGTCGGGGATCCTTTGTTCTTCCTTTTGGCTGGCTTCTGCCAAGGAGCCCTCCTTTCAGCGCCACTGAGTCTGGGGTGGGTCTGTTGTTTGGGAGGGGGAGTAGAACCCCCGGACAGAGTTGCCACAGCAACTCAGGTCGCACTTTAACCTGATAGGCTGGAGGGTGTCCCGCCAAGAAGACCACTCCACTGTGTGAGTGACAGCTAGGCTGTATGAATGGGTCTCTTTCTGCATAAAAGCAGGGTCCTGAGGACTGGAAGAGCAAGACGTTGCCACTGGAACTACGGAACCGAAGGGAAGAGAAGCCAGAGACATCTTCAGCATCTACACCACCGGTGAAGCCCTGCCGGATCGTCTCACCACTTTTCTTCCACATGACGAGAGGAGATCTTCAGCGGAGGAGCCTCCTTCTCTTGAGCTGGTGGGGTCAACCAGTTCACCCATCGCATCCTCGTACCTGCCTTGATCGACTCAACAGTGCCCCGCACTTGAAGACCGGAAAGCCAGGCAGCTATCGACCCGGTCCGCGATTAAAAGGAGCGTACCTTTTAAACCTTGTTTGGCAGCACCGCGGTTGGTTTCATCCCTGGGTCATGCAGCGACTCGACCTTCCTCCACGACGAGAGCCTCTCTTCCTCTGTTTGACCCTTCGACCTGCAGGAACTACCAGGAACAACCGCCACCGCAGGAGCCACTTCTCCACGTTTAAGGTACATTGTTCCGCCAGGCCGCCCTTTCTCCGTGGTAGCCCTAAAGGTGTTTTAAATCCTTTAACTACTTGTAGGGTCGGCCGCCCTCTCTTTTAACATTGTCTTTGCCTTGCATCTACCTCTTGAAAAGTTTTCTACTAAAGACTTGAATCCAGCTACAAGAACATTTTTGCTCCTAAGCTCTTGGTCCTGTACCACTGACTCTGGCTCAGGCCTATTGACTCTGGCTGATTTGTTAGATCTGCACTTACTGGATTAGTTTTCAATGAGAAATGTGTTGATGCACCTAACTCTTCTAAACCCCTCTTCCTTCCTACTGTTTTAACGTGTGGAGTGCCATTTTGCTCAGTTTTCATTCACTTGTCTCTTGGTTAAAGTGTTACTGTGCATTACTTGTTCACAAAACTTCAGGAAAGTGTTGCTAGGGGGTGTCTGAAGATATTTTGACTTATCTTGTACTTTCCCTCCCTTTCGTTGAATTGTTAGAGTGCCATTTGTAGTTGGTTTTCACTGTGTTGTTTTGCTTAGTTTTCACTATACCGCAAACTTGTCTACAATTGAATAGGGAGTTGTATATGCTTTTCTTTTAACTAAACTTAACTTACTTTATTAACTGTGATCTATGTGTTGATTTAGAAGTGTATAAAATAAATATATATTCCTTTTTTTAATACAAAACGTTGGTCAGTGTTTCCTTGCTCCATAGTACTGTACTGCCTATTGTGTCAACCCTGAATACTGCTCATCTCCCTCTTGAGATAAGTCTGACTGCTCAGCCACAGCTACCAACTAAGTCTTTGTGGTACAGACTGATACCAAAGGGGATTTATTGCTCTCACCTGTGGTCCTAATCTGGGTTAGTGCTCCCTAAGGGAACTGCCCTGGATTCTGCCTAACAACGCACTTGCATCCTCGGAAGATTTTCTTCCATTTTTCCTCTCTGGCTCTCGCTAGCGATCGTGTACTAGTCTGTCTATGTCGTTCAAACTAGACTTTCCAGATTGTTCATCGTGTCACAGTCGCTTCGCGAGGGCGGATGCCCATCCTCTTTGTTTAGAGTGTTTGGGTCCGGATCACTGTTGGGACTCCTGTTTTTACTGTGACTCCCGTTCGGTCCGGGCACTTCAACGTCGGTTGGAGCGGTGGGAGGAGGTGTTCCGACTAACTCCTCCTTCACATTTTCAGGCGTTCATCGATGAGAAGAAAAAATGCCCGGTAAGTTCTTTACTTTTCAGAACACCCCGGCCGGGGGATACCTTTCCGGGTTCCTCTCGTGCCAGGAGGAGCGTTGATCGCTCTGTCACCGGGGATCGCCCTGAGGCGCCTGTTGGGCCTAATAATTGTACCAGAGTTTTCTCCAAGGGTCTCCGTAAGGGGCCTGTGGATACCGGAGCACTCTCCGAGGCCCCTCCTGTGGGGGCTGTTTGTAGTCCCAGTTCTACTGAGTCGTGGGATCTTGGAGCTCGCTCTGAGGCCTCTCTGTCGGCTTCCCTCAAAAATAAGACCGGCGCGCGCCCCGAGGCCTTGGTGGCGCTTGCTGTCACTGAACGGATGTTCGAGGCCCGTGTGGATAAGGCTGTTACCGGACGTGGGTCCGAGGTCCCTCTTTCAGAGGCTAAACTTACCAACATTTCTGAGAGGCCTGACAAGGCCTTACCAGTGAAGGCTGTTTCTCACCGTTCGCGCTCTTGCGGCGACACCAGATCTGTTGACAGGGCAAAGAAGGAAAGTTCTTCTTTTACCGGCAGTGCCGAGGTCCTTCCTGGGAAGGCTAATTTGGCGGTTGGTATGTCGCAGAAACATTCCAGGCCTCATAGTACCGGCTCTGCCAAGGTTCCTTATGTTAAGGCAAAAGTTAAGACCCCTGATCCATCAACGAGGACCCCTGCCTCACTTCCTCATGTGCCGCAGTTCCCCTCAGGCGAATGCAAAATGGTGCCCGTTCCCGCCACGCCCGCGGTGGCCATTTTGGGTGCTACCCCTACAACTACGTAGAGTTCCTTGTGCGCATCCTTTTCGGCCAGTTTACGATTGGAACGCCCGGATGCCCCTTCCACACAATGTTTTGTTGCCTGTGGCGTTGGCACCTTTGATTTATGTGGATACATCGGTGGAGCGGCCGGTGTGGCACCCTTCCCCGTTACGTCCCTGGAATTGTCCTCCTCATGAGAGGCCTCCTCAGGTTCCAAAGCAGTCCCCGGAGGACACCTTTTTCGGTAAATTTCAAACGCTCATGCGTACCGACCCCACGAGGTAGTATTTCAAAGGGCTTTTTAGGGAGATATGTCCACCCGCGCCTCCGGCTCCAACCGTTCCTCCGGTGGTTCCGCCAGCGCCTCCCTTGCCTATGGTGCCTTCCCCAACTCTTCCTCCTTTGCCCACATTGTCCCCTGTGGACAAGGCAGCACCCGACACGGCTCAGCAGGATCCTGACCTGTTGGATGACGCGCAAGGCGATCGGGACAACGAGGACCTGCCCCGCTCGACCAGGACAATGAGGACCTGCCCCGCCCTATTAGAGCTTTTCATGACCGGGTACTGGACATGATGTGCTTCTTAGATGTTCCGGTGCCCTGTCTCCTTTGGAGCGTACCGGCCTGTTCTTGCAGATGGGTGTTCTGGCCGAGGTCCTCAGGGTCTGGGAAAAGCCACACTCTGGACTTTTTGTCAATAAGAAAATTGATGCGAGATACAGGCTGCATTCTTCGGAAGAGGTGGCCCTGTCGTCTTGTCCGCCCCCCTCCTCCACAGTGGTGGCTGCGGCCACTTTGCAGTCCAGGCCTGCAGCATCCTCTTCCACGACGGCTACTCAGGTTCTGGGAAAGGAGGACAAGCTCCTTGACTCCCTTAGGAGAAAAATCTTCGCCAACTCGGCCTTCCAGCTCAGGCAGGCCAATGCCAAACTGGTTTTAGCGGGGGCTCATATGCGGATGTGGAAATGTCTCTCGGAGTTTGAGGAGAAGCTGGAAGACTTTAAGGGGGGATTATCCGACGCCAGGGTCTTGGCCCAGGATCTCCTGGAGGCTGCGGCTCATCACGTAGACACCTCGGCTCGGGGCCTTATGCTGGGGGTTGATACCTCACAGCAGGCATGGCTGCATGCCACTAAATTCTCAAAAGAAGTGCAGGACAAGGTGTTGGACCTTCCGTTCGATGGTAAGGAGCTCTTTCATTCTACAACAGATGTAGAGCTCACCAAGACGAAGGATAGCACTCAGACAGCTAAGTCCTTGTCGGTCCTTGTTAAGACCCCTTTCAAAACCCAGAGACCGTTGTCCCAAAGCCGACCCTCCTCTGGCTTTAGGGGCTTCCTCGACCGGAAATCTCGCATAGTGGATACCCCTTCGGGGAATTACCGCTGTAGGCAAGAACAGACTCGGTTTTTCTCCCGCTCCTCAGTCTCCTCCTCAGGTGGGTCTTGTCAGTACGTTAGACGAGACACGCCTTACGCGCTTTACGCGTATTTAAATGAAAGAATGGGCGTCAGACCGGAGCTTGGCCTTTCCAGCCCGTTTCCGCTAGTGCACGTCGTTCGTTTGAAATCCAGGTAAGGCTAAGGAAATCTGAAGGCGGCTGCTTTGGGTCAGTCTCCGCTTTAGGCGGGGTTAATTCAATAGCTTCCTTTGCTCTATGTTGCTGCCCTGTCTTGGTTTTGGTGTCGGCATATTTGAGCTATATTAGGCTCACTGCCGAGATGGCTTGTCTGTGATTTGGGTGGAATTTACGCCACTTATGATTTATACCCCAGTTCGGATAGAAAGCCGCCGTATTCCGCGGAGACTGCTTAAGCGTTGCTTTCGGGATTGGGTTCCCTGGTTTAGTGAACCTTGCCTTGATTTATGGGGACCTGCGTTGGCAATTGAGATTCCGTTGGTGCACGGACAAGTTCTTTAGGGACATTTAACTCAACTTGTCAGGGATTTCGACCGCATGCTATGGGCAATTGCAGGCGGCTATTTGATTTTTATGCATTGTTGTCACCTCTCTAATTAGTGCCCTTTGATAACAGCACTTCATGAACATTTGTTTCACAGTTGTTCACTGGATCCATTCCTGCATAGCTGGAACATTGAGGCTCAACGCAGTCGGCCTCTATTGCAATAGCAGAAACGGCGACGTTTGCGGTACCAATACCAAATACAAAACTTTGGTCAGTGTTTCCTTGCTCCATAGTACTGTACTGCCTATTGTGTCAACCCTGAATACTGCTCATCTCCCTCTTGAGATAAGTCTGACTGCTCAGCCACAACTACCAACTAAATCTTTGTGGTACAGACTGATACCAAAGGGGATTTATTGCTCTCACCTGTGGTCCTAATCTGGGTTAGTGCTCCCTAAGGGAACTGCCCTGGATTCTGCCTAACAACGCACTTGCATCCTCAGAAGATTTTCTTCAATTTTTCCTCTCTGGCTCTCGCTAGCGATCGTGTACTAGTCTGTCTATGTCGTTCAAACTAGACTTTCCAGATTATTCATCGTGTCACAGTCGCTTCGCGAGTGCGGATGCCCATCCTCTTTGTTTAGAGTGTTTGGGTCCGGATCACTGTTGGGACTCCTGTTTTTACTGTGACTCCCGTTCGGTCCGGGCACTTCAACGTCGGTTGAACGCTGCTTATACCATATTGCCCTCTCTGAATTCCAGAAAAACCTTACATTTGGAACCGATTTGACTCTATGGATTTTGTCCAGTTGTCCACTGGTGAGTTGAATGTTTGGTTCATAACTAGCCTACAGATATGTCATTTCACCTCAGTGGGGCACCTTTTCTTGTGTGTTTTTGATAAAATTGCTCTAAGCAAATTTCTCTTGGGTTTTACTCCCTTTATGTACTCATTGCTAAATGTAGCCAAACTTACCATTTCGGATACTCTTGCTTCACTGTATATAAACCATTGGAGAAATGTTTACGACCATGTACTATTCCGGTCGTTTATGTGTCATTTTGCACCCTTGCATTCAGGTCTAATTCACAGAGATCTACTTTTGGCACGGCCTGATTAATATTTCCTGGACTTATCGACAGGATTCCGGGACCAGCCTTACGGGTAGAGATCACGGTAAATACCTTTTCTCCCTTATTGTTCTTCAGACCCCTTGACGCATCTGAGCTGCGGAGTACGGGATAGGCCCCTTGGGTTCCACCCACAGATCACCAACTCTTACTTTTATTTCTCATTATTGTCCATGTAATTGTTCACACCCTTTTTTTCTTCTTTTTTCTTTTGTTTTTGTATTTTAGGTGTGGTTTTTTATAAATTGTAAAATGCTTAGCCTTTCTTTCTAAATGCATTGTGTATATAAAGACACAGATTAATTCCAACAATGTATGACACCTACGGGAATGCCACATCCTGAAGAAGATGGATATCATCTGCTTTTAAGTTAGACGTGTTTGCTCCATCGAAACTACTATCTGTTAACTGTGTCAGGCCTATTCTATTGTATGCTATATTGTTCTTGTCCTGACACATGAGTAGTTGACGCACAGCATCCCTTGGCTAATTTTAGCATTCTTTTTCTATGATTGTGTTTCCATCCCATTGTGCATTGTTGTAACTAATTATTGCGGTTGGGTGCATGATTTATTAGTGACCAGATTGCTCTTTTTGATTTATTTATGGCCCATTGTCTTTAGACCTGAATAGGTGACTGGGGTTTCGTCATTTGAGTGATCCCCTTCGCTCGGATGGGAAACCCTTCTTGGGATCAATTTAGTAGGATCTAGGCCCACTGTGATTTATTTCACTGACTCTCTTACTTGCAGCCAACATTTAAATTAGCACTTTTTCACTTTACATGATGCACTTTATTATTGATATATTAATGTTTACATTTTGCGTATATTGCACATGAACTCCAGAGGATTTAATACTGATTTTAATGTGTACAAATTCTAATAAATATAGTATTTTAAATGATTTTTTGTCCTTTGTAGGGTGATCTGTGTTGCTACCTTTAGGGGTCCTTCCCTGTTTTGGTGGTCAGATTGCGTCCATTTGAGTGTTAATAATTCTGTTCCGCTGGTTTGACCTCTGTTTACGCTCAGGCAGGCCAATGCCAACCTGGTGTTAGCAGGGGCTCATATGCGGATGTGGAAATGTCTCTCGGAGTTCGAGGAGAAGCTGGAAGACTTTAAGGGGGGATTATCCGACGCCAGGGTCTTGGCCCAGGATCTCCTGGAGGCTGCGGCTCATCACGTAGACACCTCGGCTCGGGGCCTTATGCTGGGGGTTGATAGCTCACGGCAGGCATGGATGTATGCCACTAAATTCTCAAACGAAGTACAGGACAAGCTGTTGGACCTTCCGTTCGATGGTAAGGAGCTCTTTCATTCTACAACAGATGTAGAGCTCACCAAGACGAAGGATAGCACTCAGACAGCTAAGTCCTTGTCGGTCCTTGTTAAGACCCCTTTCAAAACCCAGAGACCGTTGTCCCAAAGCCGACCCTCCTCTGGCTTTAGGGGCTTCCTCGACCGGAAATCTCGCATAGTGGATACCCTTTCGGGGAATTACCACTGTAGGCAACAACAGACTCGTTTTTTCTCCCGCTCCTCAGCCTCCTCCTCAGGTTCAGGTGGCACCACCACTGAAAAACCTACTAAATGAGGGTTCTCCGCACTCGCACGAGACTCCGGTGGGAGAACGCATTGCGTCTCATTGGGAGGCGTGGCAGACCATCACCGAAGACAGATGGGTCTTGTCAGTCGCTCGGGCGGGCTTCCGCTTACCCCTACCCCACCCTTCAACCCTCCTTTTTAGCTGTCGGGCTCGCCCTTTCAAAGCCGAGGTTCAGAAACTTCTGTACCTCAGAGCTGTGGAACCCGTTCCCCTCGGGGAACGAGGGGAGGGCTTCTACTCCCAGCTGTTTACGGTGCCCAAACCCAACCAGGCTGGCCTGCGCACCATCCTAGACCTTTCCCAGTTCAATCTTTTCCTACCCCAAGAGAAATTCAAGATGATCACGCCCAGCCAGATACGATCCTCCTTGTAGATGGGCGATTGGCTCAGCGTGGTGGATCTTCAGATGCGTACATGCATATTCTGATTTAGAATCCACACAGGAGATATCTCCGTTTCTCTTTGGGAGAGGAGCACTTTCAGTTTCGAGTGCTTCCTTTTGGCCTCAGCTCGGCGCCGCGTGTCTTCAAGAAGATGATGTCGGTGATTGCGGCCTATCTTCGTCTGCAGGGTATCCATGTGTATCCGTATTTGGACAACTGGCTCTTACACAGCCCTTGTCCATTGAAAGCAGCGGGCAATCTTCAGTCTCTCCTTCAGCTCCTGTTCCATCTTGGGCTGTCGGTGAACTGGCAGAAATCTTCCATGACGGTCTCGCAGGACTTGATTTTCCTGGGTTTTCGCTGGAACACGATCGACTGTAGAGTGTACCTGACCGGGGACAGGATGGCGGATCTGTTAGCCACGTGTCAGATGTTTGCGCAGTCGGAGAGCATATCAGCCTGGTGGTTCCAGAGGCTTCTGGGCCTTATGGCCTCGTGTGTGTTGGCTCTTCCTCTTGCTCGTCTCAAGATGAGACGGACCCAGGTGGCTCTTCAGAGTTCTTGGCGTCAGGCTGTGGACCCGGATTCCAAGCTGATAATGATTCCGGCTTCCATGAGAGTGGACCTGGAATGGTGGTCATCTCTCAGCAACTTGTCGGTGGGTGCGGGGTTTCAGGACACAGCCCCTATGGTGACGATCACGACGGACTCCTTCCTCCTGGGGTGGGGTGCGTCGTTAGATCTTCTTCAGGTCTTGGATCTCTGGTCGCCTCAGGACAAGCTCCTCCACATAAATCGTTTAGAGCTTCTGGCGATCTTCCTAGCGCTCAGGGCGTTCAGACCGATTCTAGCCAACAAGGTGGTCCACATACGCACGTACAATGTGGTGTTGATGTATTACATCAACAAGCAAGGGGGAACCAAGTCTCCCCCCCTCGTGGACATGTCCATCCAGATTTGGGAGTGGGCCGTGCTTCATGGTGTTTGGCTGCTTGCAGTGCACATCCCGTGCCAGCTGAATGTCACAGCGGATGCCCTCAGCCGGCGGACAGTGGTCAGCTACGAGTGGGAGTTCAAGGCGGAGGTCCTCTCATGGATTTTCTTGCGATGGGACACACTGGAGGTGGACCTCTTCGCTACGGCGGTAAACAAGAAGCTTCCTCAGTATGTCTCCAGAGGGGAGCTGGGAGCCTCCTCTCTGGGGGATGCTCTCGAGATTCCATGGCACAACATGAGAGTTTACGCCTTCCCTCCTCTGCCTCTAGTCCATCGAGCAATTTGGAAGCTGAAGAACTCGGTGAACTGTTCCCTTCTACTCATAGCCCGTGGTGGCTGGCCAGGTTTTGGTTCTCAGAACTTCAACACCTGTCGATGTATCCGGCGACCAGGTTACCAGTGACCCCCGATCTTCTTCAGGGGGAACAGCAGATGTGACACCCCTCCCCACAATCGCTCAGCTTGGCGGCATGGTGCCTGAGTTAAAGTCTTTAGAACATCTTAACTTGTCTGCGGATAACATGCACATTATCCAGGCAGCCAGGAAATCCTCGACTAGATCCCAATACAGAAGTAAATGGCTCAGGTTCTGTCATTGGTGTTTTGGAAAGCAGCTGGGCCCAAGGGAGGCTACGATTGACATGGTGCTGTCCTTCCTATCCCTCCTAGCAGAGTCGGGTGTTCACGTTCTGTCATGCAGAACTTACCTTTCAGGGGTCTCCGCTTATCTTTCTACAGACCAATGTTCTTACTCTCTGTGTAATCCAGTGGTTAAGAGGCATTTGGCAGGCTTGACACGGTGTAAAAGACCTGAGGGGGGTCTGTACTTCTGCTCTCTATATGGTAGGGGAGAGGCACAGAGGACCCCAGCCAAGAGTCTCTATTACGGTAGCAACGGACGAGCAATCAAGGCCTCGCTTCTCAGGAGGTGATGCAGGCTGGTTCTTAAGTACAGTGTAGGCCCCAAGCCCCCACAAAGGAATGTCCACACACTATATTACTGAAAACACAGTCTTTATATAATTAATATTCAAATGTATGTACACTATTACAATAACTCACTTTGTACTCAGAAGTCAACAATGGCAAATATATACAATTCTAATGTGGTACCACCAATATTATCAGATCTCATTAAAGTGCATCAACTATACTGTCAGAATGTCACACAGATCAATAAAAAGGAAACCAGCAATAGAGAGAGAAGGGAAAGCAAGACGGTTGAAACAATAGGCAGAATACTGAGTCAGTTACCTAAACACAGTTCTGTGTGGAGATCCCCCCACCTGGGCAACCTGTAAAATAAAGATATAGCACAAGCCCAGTCGATATATTGCTCAATAGTCTTATTTCCTCCTATAATGTTTTTACCCCCCCCCCAATGTACCTGGTGGAGCAGAGTTCTTCGAAGAAGCGTCGATGGATCCTTCTTGAGTGACCCCCGTTCAAACAGGAGTCACGGATCATCAAGAGGCGTCGAAGAAAGTGAACTTGGCGTCGACGGCGTCAATGAGAAGTTCGAGGGTGCAGAGACCACAGCGTCGATCCAGGCGGTGCTCGTCGGCGACGTCCCGCGAGGATGAGGTGTGCGGGGCACCTTGGCGTTTGATCATTCTGGACCGCAAAGAGTTTCAGAAGAACTGTGGCCCAGCAAGGGTGTCGAGTCGTCGAAGTCTTTGTGGCCTTCAGGTGGCAGGAAACCTACTGGCGGATTCACCTCGGCGCGTCGGCGGCCTTGACTCTCTCCGGCAGGATAAAGCGGTTGTCGGTGTGGACAAGGGAGTCCTTCGATTCAAATGTTCTGAGGCAAAGGAGCGGGCGGTTCCGGTCGTCGGCGGTACGGCGTCAAGCAGTCCCTTCTTCTGGAGCAACACAACTTCGATGGGCCTCCAGCGGTTACACAAACCTGCAAACCCTGGTCGTCGGCAATGGACTTCGACGGCGGCGAAGTCCGGGTGCTTCACTTCGATCCCCTCTGCGGTCCCGTCTCCGCTCGGCAGCCTTTCGAGGGTCTGACTCCTAGGGAGCTTCAGCGAAGGTCAGCGGTGCTCGATGGTCCCTCGGAGCACAGGAAGAGGGCGCCTTATCAGGTCCTCTCTCGGATCAGTCTTTGACGAATTCGGCAGCTTTCAGATCAGGTCGAAGCAAATGCAACAGCAGGTCTTCTTCTTCCAGCTGGGCGTCGAGGATCAGCAGTTCCAGTTACTCTTCAAGTGTAGACACAGCTTCTGAACAATTTCCAGTGGTGAGAGGTCCCCAAATATACTATCCTGTCTCTCATCCACACTGCTGGGTCACACTCAGCAGCCAATCATACAGAAGGGCATTCATGCAGTCAGTCAGCCAATCAGGCACACAGTGCATTCAGGCCATCCTCCTCCCTCTCAGGCACTCACAACAAGGAATGTAGATTGGGACAAGTACCCAGCCATTCAACACTACACACTGCATTCAGGCCAGTTTCGCGCAGGGCTGTCTCAGTCTTTGTCTCTCATACCAGAAAACAGACAGCCACAACAAGAAGTGCATATTGGTCACACACTCCATTCACCCAGGTCCCACCCACAGGGTGTACCCACAACATACAGTCACTGGGAAGGCCCCAGCCAGTCTGGACTGGACTTCACAACAACACCATATATGGAACTTCCACCCAACAGCCAGTCAGGGGGAAGGGACAGAGTCAGGGCTTCCCAGGATTTTGGGAAAATAAGCTAACAGGCACTAGAAAGCAAGAGGCCACAAGGGCCATCTTGTTTTCCATCAGGAATCAACTGATTCCAATGGCAGGGCCTGGGTATCCCAAAATGGAGGATATTCAGAGCACCTGTCAAATTCAGCATGGAGCTGCCACCAGCCCATACCCTGCTCTGTGGGCCACCCACAGATGCTCAAAAACATACACTAGGGGCACAGGGTTGTACCCCCACCCATGGGTGCCATAAGGGTATCCCATGGGTCTGTACACCAAACCAAAAACAGGAAGAGCTGCCCTGCCAGGAGTCCCACATGGACTCCTGGGCAGAAAACAATACAGAACACAATGAAAAAGGACTACAGGACAAGGACAGAGAGGCCCTGTCCCTTCAATGCATTTCCAGCATCACACAAGCCTCTACCCAACAGTTCGTAGTCCGCACCCGCCGTGGGATCTAAATGTAGTCCTGACGGCGTTGTGCCATAAGCCTTTTGAACCCATGGCCATGGTGGACCTCAAGTGCCTATCCTGGAAAGTGTCCCTTTTGGTCTCCGTTACGTCGGCAAGGCGGGTGAGTGAGCTTCAGGCCTTGTCGGTGGAGCATCCCTTCTTGGTCTTTCACAAGGATAAGGTAGTCCTACGGACGAATCCTGCTTTCCTGCCGAAGATGGTAACTGAATTCCATCTGAATCAGTTGATCTCCCTGCCGGACTTTTTTCTGAACCCTACCTCAGAGACAGAAAGGGTTCTCATTGTCTCGATGTCAGAAGGGCTCTTTAGTTCTATCTGGACAGAACTTCCAAGTTTAGGAGTTCTTCTCAACTATTTGTGACCTTTGGTAACCCACAGGGTAAGCAGGCGACTATTTCACGGTGGATCGCCGCCTGCATTACGGAGTCTTTCAACATCCAAGGGCTGAAACCTCCTAAGGGTATTCATGCACACCTGGTGCGGGACAAGGCAGCCGAAGTGGCTTTTCAGAAATATGTCCCCTGGGAGTCCATCGCTAGGGCAGCTACTTGGGCCTGCCCATCTGCTTTTTGTGAGCATTATTGTCTTGACATGAGCTCAAGAGCTGTTGCTCTGTTTGGTCAGGCTGTGCTGAAGAACCTTTTTCAGTAATGGGTATTTCCATCCACCCGTAGTTCCTATTAGGAGTGCTTGGGAATCTCCCATAAGTATGGAGGAAAGGGGATGGGATGTAGGAGTATAACCAGGTTACTCACCGTAGTGACCACCTTAATCCTAGTCCATAGTCCCCTTTCCTCCATACGCCCGCCCACCGTCCCCTCTAATAAGGTTCCTCTGTTATTGCCAATAGGTCTCTGACCTGGCGATTGAAAAGGACAGATGGGTGATGCGCGGGGCAGAGCCAATGCGGGTGGGGTTACGGCTGTGTGCCGGGTCCCGCGCAAGAAAGAGAGGAAGGACACATTTTGGAAAAACATTTTTGGATGCTTTTTACAAAGTGCTCCGGTCCCGTCCCACAGGACGGAGAGATGTCCCATAAGTATGGAGGAAAGGGGACTATTGAATAGGAGTAAGGTGGTCACTACAGTGAGTAACCTGGTTATTATGTGTGGTGGTGATGATATCAGTTGAATGTGTGCAGTCTGGTGGGTGGACATCCAGAATGGGATTAGCTGTGTTAGGCCTGTAGGATGCCTATGTGTGCAGCTAGACCGGTTTGTCATGGGATATAGCTGCATTTTAATTAGCGTGATGAGGTGTTCATGGGGTAGTGTTAGTATGTGAGCAGCTAGGCCGAATTGATCGAGGGCTATCGCTGCACTTCAATTGTGTGATGGTGTAGAGTAGAGAGTAAGCATAGTGATATGGGGGTGTGTATTTGGGTGGAGTTATGATCAAAGGAGATCGATATTCCAGAATTCAGCCAAGCGGATGATTACTAGAGAATTAGTATTCAGTGGTGACATGGCTCGGGATGTTGTAGAGCAATTAGAGATCAGGATGCTAGGATTCAGATGGGCGTGTTTGGTATTACGGAAAGAGCCACGTTTTTAAGGCTTTGTTGAAAGTTCCATTGTCTTGGGTGTGTCGAATCTGTGGGAGGAGCGAGTTCCACAGAGCTCGGGCCAAGGTAGAGAGGTGGCTCCTCCGATCTTAACAGAGTTAGAGGGTGGGATCGCTAGAAGGAGGGCAGTGCTTGATCTTATAGTGTGGGATGGGAGGTATGGTTTTATCTTTTCTTGTAGGTATAATGGGTCAGTCTTGTGCACAGCTCGGTGAGTGATGCAAAGGGTCTTGGGGGTGGCCCTTCGTCCGACTGGGAGCCAGTGAAGGGTTCAGAGTGCAGGTGAGATGTGGTCTCTTCGATCCATCGCAAAGAGCAGTTTTGCGGCAGCGATTTCGGCTCTTTTGAGTTTGTTGAGTTGGTATGCTGGGGCTCCTAGGTATAGGGAGTTGGCATAGTCCAATCTCGACATCATAATAGACATAACTGTGGTAAATCGGTTTGGGAAGGAGAGATATGGAAAAATGCGTCTGAGAAGTTTGAAGTGATAGTGACAGCATTTTGATGCGTTGATCTGACGCGAGAGAGTTAGGCCTGAGTCCATAGTGCAGCCTAGGTTTTTTACTGTGTCGGTGGGAGGGGATGGGCCGGGGGACAAGGGAGTGGATGTGGTAGGAGAGCAGTGTTTCCGCACACCATGATTTCGGTTTTAGCAGGGTTCAGGAGGAGTTGGTTTATTGTCATCCATTGATAGATATCGCGAAGACAGGCTTCCAGGTCGGGATGGGGGATGGTGCATGATTTGGGGATTCTTAAGATGATTTGGGTATTGTCAGCGTAGTTGTACCACAAGATGTTGTGCATGCGGATGATTCCTGGTAGAGTGGTCATATAGAGGTTGAACAGGAGAGCCGATAGGCATGCGCCATTCGGGTACTCCAGTGTACACCGAGCGAGCGGTTGAGATAAACGGGGAGAGGAGAGTTATTTGTTTCCTGTCACTGAGGACGGGGGCGATCCACTTGAGAGCAGTGCCACGGATTCCTAGGGAGTGAAGGCGGTCAAGGAGGGTTGAGTGATTAACTGTGTCAAAGGCTGAAGAAAGATCAAGCAGAATCAGTGCAGCGTATCCTTCAGAGTCTGCAGTGACCTTGAGATCATCCCAGATCAAGACCAGAGTGGTTTCTGTTTCATGTCGCGGTCTGAAGCCTGATTGTGCGGGGTTGAGGAGACCGTTGGATTCTACAACGGTGTTGAGCTGGGAGTAAGCTGCCCAGTCGAATATTTGTTAGAGATCTGATATTGGAGATTGGTCTGTAGTTTTTAGGGTCAAGCGGGTCGAAGGAAGCCTTTTTAAGAAGAGGCTTGGCATGCGCTATTTTGAAGGTGTCTGGGAAGATGCCAGAGGTGGGGGAGTCACTTAGTATGGCTCTTGCATGTTCTCCTGTTCAGGTAGAAGATACTATTTCTTTCAGGACAGAGGAGGGGCAAGGGTCGAGGGGTGACCCGGAGGGTTTGCTGGCAGATAGTAAGTCAAGGAACTCATCTCTGGAGATGGGTCTGAAGGAGTCGAAGGTAGGGCGAATGGGCATAGTTGTAATGGAAGCAGGAGGGGTCAGTGATAGAGGGGGAGAGGAAGGACAGTTTGGAGTTAAGGGAGGACGTCCTGTAAAGAGCAGTTTGTAGAAGTGAAGGGAGAGGGAGTCGCAGGGTGTTTGAGTCAGGGTGGGTTGACTAGAGGAGCAAGAGAGTTTGACGAATTCTGAAATGATCATGTGGAGTTCTTTGCTTTGGTTGCCACAGTCGAGAATTTGTTTATTGTAGTAGGCTTTTTTGGCATTTCGGATTTCATCTTTGTAGTTACGATGGTGCAGGGCGAACATGGATCTGCTAAGGTCGGATTTAGATGCAATTTTTTCGATCAAGAGAGTTATTTTGTTTTTTGGCATTCCTCAGGAGGGACATGAACCATTTCGTGAATGGTCCATTGCGAGAGGAAGTGGGCCACAAGGGGGTGAGGAATTAGTGAGTCATTGAGCCAGGAGTCGAAGGAGTCGATGGTTATGGTTCTGTCGGGGGGAGCGTTGCAGGGGGCGAAGAAGCAGAGCTTTGGCTAGGTTGGGAACGATCTTGATTTTGTTTCAGCATTTGAGATCCCGGGGGAGGGCTCTTGGAGCGGTAATGGGAGAGGCAGGGGTGAGGATGGAGAAAGGGATGGCATCGTGGTCGGTCCAGATGAGTGGTTTGGGCTGGGATATGTAAAACAGGTCGTGGGAGCTGAAAATTGCATCAAGGGTGTGCCTCCCTGAGTGGGTTGGACCAGTCGTATGAAGGGAGTGGTTGAGCGTATCAAGACTGTCAACCAGCGGATGAGTCATGGGGTTAGAGGGAATGTCGAACCAGATATTAAAGTCTCCTAGGACGGAAAGGGATGGGTGATTTACTTGAATGGTAGCTACTGAATCACAGAGGTTGTTGGCGAAATGTCTGTCGTATCCAAGGGGTCTATAGATGTGGAGAAAACTGTTGGTGAAGGTCAGTGGTAGAGATAGTGGTACTAGCAGGGATTCACAGGAGGCAGTGCATGTCTGGGATTCGATGAGTGATACAGAGAACTGACAATTGTAGAGGACTGCCATTCCGCCACCTCTGGGCGGTCTATTGTGGGCGATGAGTGAATAGCCCAGGGTGAAGGCATTGTGTGCTACAGGGGCAAAGTCATCAGAGAACCAGGTTTCAGTGATACAAATGAGGTCTGGCTTGTCAGAAGATAGGAGGTCAAAAATGCTGTGTCTGTTTCTTGCTACCGATCGGGCATTAAAGAGGATGCAAGTGACTTCATGAGGGGCATGGCTGGATGGCGGGGTAGTGTGTGTGGTAGGAACATTCAGGGGTGTTGAGACAGGTTAGGAGGGGCAGAGGAGGGGCTAGGTGCCTGCTGAGGGGGTTAAGTCGATGGGGGGGGCAGGAAGAGTAGGTGGGCAAAGATAGGCATGTGAGAGGTGGGGTGGGTCAAGGGGGGGTTGTGAGGGTGGTGAAAGGGTAGGATGCTGTGAGGGGGTTTAGGTGGACAGAATTTGAAATGAGTCTGGGGGTAAATGTGTTTAGGGGTGCAGGGTGAGAAGACAAGACAAAGGGGAAGGAAACTGGGGGAGGGGAGAGGGAAGTGTAGGGTGGTAGGGTAGGCAGGGGCTGGGAGGGTGGGCTGAGGTAGAAGTGTTGAGGAGTCGAGGGTTGAGGGAGAGGACCAGTTGCATTTTCAGTTTTTCGTGAGTTTTGGTTCCATCGGGGTGTGGGAGAGGGCGGGGGGTCAGAGGGGGAGGGAGATGAGGCTACTGTTCTAGCAAGGGTGAGATGTGCTACATTTGGAGAGGGGAAGGGGTATGAACGGGGAGGTGTATTGGTGGGGTTGAGTAGGGGTTATAGGTGTTGAAGGGGGTGGTATGGGAGGTTCCCCGAGGGGTTGGTGTGTTCCCCAGTGGGCTAAGGGGGAGGGAGTGGGTGGTATGCGAGGCTGGTAGGGATGGTGGGGAGGTGAGTTTGCGCTGTTTGGAGCGCTAGAGGGCTCTCCTTGCTTGGGAGTTCGATAAAGGGCGTGGAGTATGGGTGGGGGGTATTAGGGTGTTCTCAATAGATGTCAGAGGAAACGTAGGAGTCGATGAGTTAGGGTAGGATTGTGTGTATAACTAAAAACTGTGCAAACTATGCTATATAGTTTAAATTTTAGAACAAGAGACTGATGCAACGTCCTAAAACAACAAGCTGCATTTGATATTACAACATCTAAGAATTACCTGCTTTGGTAGATAATAGCCAGTGTCTTGATTGCGGCAGCTTGTACTAACATGATTTCACATTGGCTACATTCACAGAGATCAAAAGATGCGGAGTGTTTTCCCTAAATGGTTGAGGCGTACAATTTGTTGATTACATAATAAAATAAAATATTGAACGTAACATCCAAAATATTAAAGTTTGAGGCATTTCACATTACTGGGTAAGACAAGAGTTCATTGATTTTGGTCAGAAACTGACTAAGTGATAATATCAAAGCAGTATTCTCCCCACGCATACACTAAGACCATAGCAGTTCTCGGGAAGACACAGTATCACCTATGTTACTTTTACCAAGAAAATGTATTCTCATGTTTTCAAATTGTGAGCAATACAAAACTAAATGCTTCAACGTTTCTGTAGTATTGGTCAATGAGCAAAATTGGCACAATCCATTATCTGCTTCCTCATATTTTTTATGCCAATGAAGAGTGCGCTCGTAAGTATGGAATTGGTTTAGCTTGAATAGCAGAAACAAAGCGCGAGCCTTATCACAAGGGAAGCACAACAAGTATTTTACTTGTGGCTTTTGTTTTTTGGGAAATCGTGCATATTCCTTGTATAGTTTATAAGAATTCATGGTTTCAATTCTGCGTGACCAATCGAATTCAAAATGCTTCTTTTTAACATGAGGCAAGCCCAACCCAAGATATTCGGTGCTAACGTTGATTCTAGTTAACAGCTTTTTCATCTCTTCTTCGAAATTCACCAAAGATTTTTGAGTAGGACTCTTTCAATATCTTGCACAAGTCTAGATACAGTGAATTCCGGGGCAAATTTATCATTTTTGCATAATTAGAGAGTTTACGCCATAGAAATTTAGAAGATAAGGAGCTCACCCCCAGCTCGTGTCGTAGGATAGAGTTGGGAGTGGCCAAGGCTAATCCGAGGGTCTGCTTCCACATCATCCCCTGTACTTTATCAGGAATGTAGTCCACATCTGACAAACAAGTATCTAAACCATATAGTAGAATGGGTTCGACTTTTAAAGTATAAAAGTCGATGGTTGGTATCAGTGAATACTTGCTGTACCTCCTAAATATGATTTTCATTTGAGACAGTAAAGGCCTCATCTTCTGATTGATGTTGGTACCCCACATATTAAGCAAAGCCTTACCAGAAATGGAATAGCCCAAATAGCGTAAAGAATAGGTCAGTTCAATTGCTGCGCCTACCAAAGTCCATTTGAAGATTTTGATTCTCTTCCTATTAGTAAAGATGAGAATATTGGAGTTTGAGGGTTTGGCCTGGATATTGTGTTTAGATGCATATTCTGAAAATAAATTAAGTTTATTTTGCAGCCCATAAGGAGTTTTGTCGAATAGAATCAGGTCATCGGCAAACCCCATCCAGTGTAGAGGGAGCTTGCCGACCCTTGCTGCAAACTTATTGTCCTGTTGCCACAACTGGTCTCGGTCACAAAAATACAGATTAAATGTTGTTGATGCAAGATTGCATCCATTTATTACCCCAGTAAACGTGGTAATGGGGGAGGTAAGAGCACCCTCTTGAGAGATGCTTATCTGAAAACTGGTATCTTTTTTTTCCAAAATTGTTTTTATTGTTTTTGGTACAAGACGCTTTGCAGATATTCAAGTGTTACATGCTTTTGGGGCTTGTAATGACACACAAGAAAAGCAAACTGCAAACGATATAACTAAATCAAAACAAATAATAAAACTTTCTCCAAGAGCGGAGCAAATAATAAAGAAAGCGGGGGGCGGGGGGCAAGGTCCAAGAGAGCAATGGGAAGATTGCTTCCTTCACAGTTGACTTCTTGTGAAGTTGTCGGTATGTCTCGGTGCTCGGGCCCGGGATGGGTTATTTCAGGGGACGCTTCTGCGGCTTTGTGTAACCTAGTCCGCCAGGTATTCAGCGATTCAGTTGGAAACAGGCGTCCCTACGTTCATCGGCTGTTTGTTATGCCCCTTTCCTTTCAGTCCTAGGTTTCCATCCAACGCAGCGCCGGGGGTTGTCTTGCCATGCCGGGGAATTGTTGTGTGTAGTCCAGGAAGGGGGCCTAGATGCGCTCAAATTTGGTTCTGTTGCCGAGTCTGATGGCCGTAACTTTTTTGGCTGCTACGATTTCCCAACATTTGGCTACCACATTTGTGTGGATGGGCCTTCTGGATTTTTCCAAAGTGTGGCGATGGACATTTTTGCGGCTGTCAGGAGGTGGGAGCAGAGGTCCGCCATGCAGCCTGTTAGGGGGAGTTGACCATCCCTGGTCGCCCCCAACAACACAATTCCCAGGTCCCAGGGGATGATAAGCCCAGTTATTGCTTTGATCTGTTCGAGGGTGTCCCCTCACAATTGGGTGGCCTTCGGGCAAGTCCGAAAGAGGTGGAACAGGGTTCCTCAGTCAGGGCAGGCCCTCCAACACTGTGCAGGAATGGCCGTGTTGCATTTGTTTAGGATCTCAGGGGTGCGGTACCACCTGTAGCAAACTTTAAACGCCCCTTCTTTGTTTGTCACACATTTTGAGCTTTTGTGTGCCCGGGGCCAGATATGATTCCATACCTCCGGCTCGATCGTTCTACCTATGTCGTCTTCCCATTTAAGCATGTATGGATCTTTTTTGGTTGGATCTGTCCTTTGCAATAGTTTATATAATGTGGAGATTTTCCCCCTCAGATGGTTGGCAGTGAGTGTTTGTTCTAGTGCTGTCAGTTCTCTGCTGCCATGTTTCTTGGCTAGCTCACTCGAGAGCCAGTGCTTCAACTGTGTGTAGCGGAACCTTTCCGTCTCCGGGACCTGAAATTTGGCTTTGCACTCCTCAAAATTTAGTGGCCGTCCATTCTCAAAGAAGTCTTTCATGGTCTCCAAACCCCCGTCCCTCCATTTCGAAATGATTTGGTGCGGTTCCTAGGGAAAAGTCTCGGTTGTCCCAGATTGGTGTGAGGGGTCCCATTGTGCTTCTGCACTTCCATAGGCGGGCTGCCTTTTTCCAGCTAGCTACTGTATTTCTCGACGAAGGCAGAGGGCCTGCGTCTTGGGTGCCCTTTGGTTCTTTCATGTGGGGCAGCGCCTCAATCGGGGTCTTGCTCCAATCTTCTTCAATTTGTAGCCACCGGGGGTTGATTAGTGAGAAGTTTCCATGCGAAAGCCAAGGCCAGCTCGGCTGCAAGGCAGTAACAGGTCATGTCCGGGACCCCTAGGCCGCCCGTCGCAGCACTCCGGAGCATGATGCGTTTCGGGATGCGTGACTTCTTGCCTTCCCATACGTGGTGCAGTATGTCCCTTTGCAGCTTTTGGAGGGCTTTTTCCCAGACGGTCACTGGAAGGGCGTGTGCGAAGTATAGCAACCTTGGGATTAAATTCATTTTTACAGCCGTAATCCGACCAAACCATGAGATTTCTTGTTTACCCCAGCATTTAAGGTCGTTTTGGAACTCTTTCAGAAGCGCAGGGAAGTTTATCTTGTACAGCTTCTCCATTTTGCTGGGTATCAGGACTACCAGGTAGCTTACACTCCCCTTTGCCCATGGGATCCCATATTCAGCCTCCAGTGTCGTTTTGAGCTTTTTTGGTACGTTGATGCCCACCGCTGCAGTTTTTGAGATGTTTATTGTGAACCCCGAGGCTGTTCGGAACCCTTCCAAGGTTTGCGATAGGGCCCCTATGGATTATTTTGCTTGGGTGAGTGTTAGTAGCACATCATCCGCTTATAGGGCCACTTTGTAGGAGTCCCCCTTGATTGTGAGACCACGTATCGCTGGGTTGAGGTGGACACTGTTAGCAAATGGCTCCATTGACAATGCAAATATGAGTGGATATAGGGGACATCCCTGCCTTGTGCCTCTGGTGATGTTGATTCTGTCTGATTTGGCTCCGTTTAGGCATAGTCTCGTGGAAGTACTCTGGTAATTGGCTAGGACCCATTTTACAAAGTTGGGGCAAAAGCCGTAGTGCAGCAGGGTTTCCCTTATATATCCCCAGTCGAGCATGTCAAATGCCTCGTGTGCATCCAGGGAGAGGACTGTCAGCTTCGAGCCCATCCTGTTTGCCGATTCTATTATGTTGATAGTTCTGCGGATGTTATCCTGAGTGCTCCGCCCTGGGATGAAGCCCGTTTGGTCTGGATGAATGATATCTGGGAGGAGTGGAGCCAGTCTGTTTGCCAATATTTTTGCAAATATTTTAGCGTTGTTGTTTAGGAGTGTTATTGGTCTATATGATGCGCATTGCGTCCGGTCCTTCCCCGGTTTCGGGATAAGCACCGTTAGGGATTCACTCATGGCCGCCGTGGTGGAGCCAGTAGAAAGAAATGAGTTATATAGGTTGGGGTGCTAAGAGGTGAGCACATTTCTTGTAAAATTTTGAGGTCAACCCGCTCGGCCAAGGGGTTGTGTTTTTCAGGAAGCGGATCATCTCCCTTACCTCTTCCACTGAGATTGGATGCTCTAGGTCCGTCATTCGGGGATGCGGCTGCTTCTTTGAGACCAGGGCCAGGAATTGCACGATGGCCTTGCTCAGTGTCGGGGGCCATGCCATGATTTCCTCATGTTGCTGAACTATTGTCTCTAGCTTTTCTGCTTCCATATGGCGCGGGATGCCATTTTTATCGACCAGACATTGGATGTAGTTCCTTGTTTGCAGTTTTTTCAGCTTATGCTCTAGGAGACGGTTTGCTTTATTGCTGTTGAGGTAGTAGAATTGCTAAGTGTAGGTTAATGCTCTGGCGGCCCGGCCCGCTAGGTGAATGTCCAGTTCCCTTTTTGCTCTTTTTAGGTCTCGGTTTGTTGTTTTCGTGTGGCGCTTCTTGAGCTTGTTTTCTAGTTCTACTACCCTCTCCTCCTGCTTTCGTTGTTTTAGAAGATTTTGTCGTCTGAGTCTGGCTGTTGTGTCCATTGCCACCCCCCAGATTACAGGTTTAATGGCATCCCACACCATTGCAATTCGAGAGTCTGGGGTAGTGTTTTCTTTGAAATAGTTCTGAAGTGCCTTGCTGAGGTCAGAGTTGGCGGCTGCGTCAGACAATATGTGGTCCTGCATTTTCCATTGCCGTTGGGCAGGTTCCAGAACTCCCTGCAGAAGCAGAGTCATCGTGACCGGTGCATGGTCTGAGATTGCTATGTGCCCAATTTGGACTTCCTCCACATAAGGGGCCATCGTGTTTGCGACAAGTAAGAGTTCGATCCTCGAATATCCTCTATGGACGTGGGAAAAGAAAGTATAGTCCCTTTCTCCCTGGTTGCGCGTTCTCCAGATGTCGATCGTTTCGGATTCCCGCAGAAATTCGGCCATGGCCAGGGCTTTGGCAAAGTCGTCTGTTGAGGGTGGCAGGGTCTTGTCGGTGCTCGGGTCTGGTGGAAGATTGAAGTCTCCTCCAATTAGTAGATGGCCAGCGGTGAAAGCTGTGATGATAGGAAGGATGCTGCGGAGAAACTGGTCCTGCTCTTTGTTTGGACAATAGATTGCCACTAGAGTGATTGGGAGTTCAACCAGGAAGCCTTTCAGGAGCAAGTATCTCCATTCTGGGTCTCCTTTGGTAGTGATCTGGGTCAGTGGTAGATTTTCACTAAGCAGTATCGCAACTCCTCTTTTTTTCTGTGTGGCGGAGGCAAAGTAGCATTTAGGGTAGAATCGAAACCTTATCCGCTTTTCGTCCTCTGCTATTAGGTGAGTTTCCTGAAGGTAGACTATGTCGGCTGCTAACTGGTCCAGTCTATGTTCCACCGATTTCCACTTTCTTGGGGCATTGAGGCCCTGCACATTCCACATCGTGATGGAGAGTGTTTTATTCTAGCGAACCCATCTCTTGAGCCCATAATAATTCAGTTTGTTGTCTTCCCTGGTGGTAACTTGTTCTCTCCTTGTCGGTTTCTTTTTCCACAGTGCCACCCCCTCCACATGGACCCCCCCTCCTTTGACACCTACCCCCTCCCTCCCCAAAATAACAGGTTTTCCGGACCAGCCTTCAACCAACGGGGCATTTGGCCGAACCGGCGTGTTAATGCTGATGGAGGCAACTGCACCTCTTTTGCTACAAAGTAAAGTTTTGAGAATATTCGGTTTTGCAGTCTTGGATGGAACTGTTACCAGGCTTCTGGAGGTGTTCAGGCCTCCTCCCCCGGGCTAGGCGTCCTTTTGAGTCGTTTAAGAGGATTAGCCTGAGAGTCCCAGGAAGATAGAGGGACCGTGGTTTAGGTCAAGCCACAACTATCTCGGATTCACATCCTGCCAGGTTAGCGTTCGGAGGCCTGGGGGGCGGGGACGTGATGACTCCCCTAAAGTGAGGGTGTAGTTGAAGGGGCTCCTTTCTTATAGATTATTATTCCTCTTACTTTTGGTAGGGGGGCCTCGAGGTCTGTGGCGCCCCCCCACCCTAGTCCAAGATTTGGTGGAGTCCCTTTGAGGTCTTTCCGTGTTGTCTACGGGTCACCCGAGGTCACCCGTCTCATTGTCTGGGTTCATGAAGCGCTCAGCTTCCCTGGGGGAGGGGATGAGTCGTGGCTTACCATCCCATGTGAAGATGAGAGCTGTGGGGAACCCCCACCGATAGGTTGTTTTCCTCTCCCGCAGCCATTCGGTCAGTGGTTTAAGGGCTTTTCTTTTTGCGAAGGTGGCGGCTGCTAGGTCTTGGTAGAAGGATATTGAGGCGTCTCGGAAGCCATTTCGGGTCGAGCTTCTAGATTTGCGCATGATTTCTTCCTTGACTCTGTAGAAGTGGACTCTCGCAAGGACATCTGGTGGAGAGGTTGCATTCTGTTTGGCTCTGACCCTGTGGACACGGTCCAGTTCTAGGGGGGCTTCATCTGGGATCGTTAGAATGAAGCGGAATAAGTCGTTGACATATGCGCTTAGTTCTTCATCGGGGATAGAGCTCGGGATTCCTCTCAGGCGGATGTTATTGCCCCTTGACCTGTTTTCTGCTTCTTCCTGCTTGTTTTCCAGGGCCTCACATCTGGCCTCTAGTGCAGTTAGTCTGTCGACCCCTTCTCTGATCTCAAGGTTTTGCTCGTAGAGGGTTGTTTCAATTTCTTCTGTTCTGGCTTCAATTTCGCCGACTCTCTTATCTAGGGACAACATTTTGCTTTTTAGTTCTTCTGTGCCTTTTTGATATTCCCTAGTTATGGCGGAGAGGAGCTCTTGGAGATCTGCTTGGGTTGGCAACTCAGGATTGGGTTCCGGGGGTGCGCTGGAGTGCGCATTGTCATTGCGTTCCACTTTCTTCAACTTCTCCCCCGTGGTAGTGGACAACAGGATAGATATGTCGGCTTGTTTGGCAGGTTTAGGATTTCTGGACATTGTTCTGTGCTATCGTGGTGGGGATCTCGTCCAACCCTTCGCGTTTGATGTGCAAACTTAGTTGTCAGGAGGCGCGCTTCTAGCTTAGACTCCCGCTTTGTGCCTTGGAAATTTCCTGGGGTTGGTGTGTGTTGATTAGCTGCTCTGTTGTGGGTTGCAAGAGCGTGGCAGCCACCTGCACCCCTATATTGCTGTGAGTAAGGGGGGATCTCGGGCTTCCACCCGGCGTGCGATGTAGGTGCTGTCAACGCCCAGTTGAGTCCCCTCTCGTAGCGAATTGGGTGGAGTCGTTGGGGGGGATGTGCACCCCGGTGGCCTGCGAGCCGTCTGCTTCCATCACCCCCACCGGGTCCGCATCCGGCAGCCCGCAGACCAAGACAGGGAGCACCACCCCGACTTTGGTTCTTCCCGGCGGGAGCTGAGGGGGGGGAGGGGGCTCTCTCCCCCAGATTTGCCTAGGCCTGCTGATTCCTTTCGGGATGCTCTCCTGATGAGACCTGGGGCCCGCTGGGACCTCCTTGCCAACTGCCGAGAGGTGGGCCAGTAGGACCCGCTTGCAGGGCTACGGGGACCTGGATGTTGCGGCTGGTGCCGTCCTACCTCCATCTGGGTGCGGGTGCTGTGGCCAGGATGCAGGCTCACTGGGGGTCCGCCTCCGCTTTCTGCTCTGGGCGGGTGCTGGGGAGGAGCCGCAGCCGCAGGATGCTCGGATTCCCCGGGGCTGCTCCCGGAGTCGGCCACGCTGGATTGTCCGTAGGGGCTGGTCGAAGGCCACCAGGCCCGGAGATCTAGGCAGAGGAAGGCCGGTTAAGGGACCAGGGGGATGCCTTCACTGCGCCACTCTGTGGTGGGTCCCCACAAGCCGCGACTGGCCGCCTTTGGTCCGAGGAGGAGCCACGGCAGCAGAGTGCCCTGATTCCCCACAGCTGCTCCAGACGCCGGCTGCACTGGGCTGTCGGCGGAGGCCGGACAGAGGCTGCCACGCCCGGAGAAATGGCCGGAGGAAGGTTGGTTGGGGGGACCAAAGGGATGCCTTCACTGCGCTGATTTGTAGTGGGTCCCCCTGCGCTGTCATTGAATGCCTGCGGGTGTGCTTGGCTTGGCGTTCTGCTGGCCGGGGTGGCTTAGACCGGTGGGTCTCGTGGGTGTCGGGTCCGTGGCGCAGCTGTATCCGATCAACCCCACTGGCTGCCGCTTATCGGTGAGTGCACCCCTGGAGGTCGCTCGCAAAGTCGTCCGGATTCAGTGAAGGGATCACACCGCAGCCGTCTTCTACGGTTATCCCTCATCCCGATGTTAGTGTCGGAGCTGAGCGGGCTCTAGGGATTGGTTTAGGCTCCGATACTGTCCGCCATTTTGGGAGATCGTCAGGGGCGCCAAGCCGCTCTGTTGGGAACTCGACAGAACTCCGTCTCTCCAGGGCCAGGAACGTTGAGAGCGTAGCACAGGCTGCCTCAGCCTTCTGGCTTTTCGGGGTGCCAATTTTTTTGGCAGAAGCTTCAACTTTACTGGGGCATTTCTATCTCACCGGGCCAGACCGTCTGTTACAAGCCAGGCCCCGAAAACTGGTATCTTGATGTAACATGACAATAAGGCTAACCAGGAGTGAAGGCACTCCCAACCTCAGCATTTTATCCGCAAAAATGTGGGTGAGGATAGTAGCATTAAGTGAGGTTGCCATACATTTTCGAAAGCCCACCTGAAATCTGGACAATGTATCATGGGTTTGAATATATTCTTCAAGTTGTTTAAGAATCAGTATAGAGAAGATTTTGGAGGAAGCGTCCATTAGGGCAATATGGTGAAAGTTAGCAGGATCGTTGGGATTATCCTTTTTTATAAATTTTGAATAATTATGGCGGAGAGCCATGAGGCTGGAATCTGTTTGGAATTAAAGATGTGATCAACTTAATTTTTAGAATTGAGGCCCAGAAGTATGGATCAGCTTTTAGTATGCAGGAGGGTATACCATCGGGTCTTGATGTATGGATCAGCTTTTAGTATGCAGGAGGGTATACCATCGGGTCCTGCTGCTTTTGAGAATTTAAGTTTGCTAATTGCCAAATGGACGTCTTCCAGGGACCATGGACATTGCTCTAGAGGCACTAAGTTGTAGACATCAAATGGAACATTAGTGTATTGTTGCAGCATTTGGAATTTTTTCAGAATGAAACGATTCCATTGGACAGCTTATATTGATGAGTTAAGCACGTCGCAGTCAATACACGTTGCACCTCGTAGTATCGGCCAAACATTATTAGTGTTCCCTTTACACAGATTAGCGATCACATTCTGATTATCTGCGATAGATAGCTGGTGCTTAAGACTTTGAAGTTTGTTTTTGTAACCTTGGCAAATGCGATTTTTGAGATATCTATACTGTGGACCTGAGTGACATTGCCTTTTAACATCTCTAAGTTGTTTGTTTTTGTCGCGTTTGAAAGACGGAACCTCCAAGTTGAATGTGTGGGTATGAACTCGATGTTTTTTGAGTACAGAAAATGCCATGGAGTTCAGATGAAATTTAATTACAGAGATGATCCGTTCCTCCATGTGTCGGATGTCCATATCAAAGAATTTCAGTTCCGATAAACGACATACAGCCTTGCTAACCCTATAAGTAAGTTCTCGACACAGCTTAGGATTTCACTGTACAGAGCCAGCCTTCCTGTTGAAACAGAGAAATAATATGAGGCCGGGAAGCCCAAAAAGAAACACACCAACACAGGTTACAAAGAACATACAAATGCTTTATTTAAAAGCTACAACAGTTACCAAAGTCAATTGACAAACGGATAGCTATTCGGCTCTCAGAGTAACATAACGAACTTCAACGAGGGTTCGATACGTTAGTGAGAGAGCGCACATTGGAATACTTGGGTCTTTTATACAATTTGTCCAGCGCTTGGCCAACCCTCTCGTGGGTTAACCATTCTGTGAGCCGGGCTCCTTGCCAGGTCAATCCTTTAATATATGCATTTTGATTAGTTTCACTGATATAGTTGTACATTTACATATAGGTCAACGGTAGGACAAGGTCTCAGTTCGCGACCCCGACAAGTGGCCTGCAGGCGTATTAATTATTCATGTGTACGGAGGTCACAACGGCCAGAATCCTACTCAGAATGTCATTCGGCCTCCATTTTGATGTTCAGGGTGACTTCCATCTAACAAGAGAATCTAAAATGGCGGCTTAATCCAAGATGGCGACTTACATTACTTTCTCTAAGGTCAAGACCTTGCTGTGGAGTTTGTTCGCATACGATGTTTAGACAACTTGGCGTAGGCCAATATACATACAATTGTTGCGATAGGAGGCATAATATTGTTTCAATTCCGACAAACCCTCCTTTTGGCCTATGCCAAGTGCTAATATCATTTCTAATATCTTTGTAAATAACTCCATGCATTGTCGTCCATACATCCTGAATCATTATCTGTAATGTCTATAGCCATTAGGTCGTTCATCAGAACCTCTTGTAACACAAACTCTTTAGATGCTGTATCTGGGGCATACATTTTTGTGCCCTACTGTGCTCACTGCTTGAGCACAACATCCCCCTAGCATTGCACATATACTAGGTAGACATTGGAAGACATTGGAAACAGCAACAAAGGAATAGCAGGATTCCCAAAATAACCAGTATCACAGAAAGCACCGTCCAATCCCAGGATCTTAAAGAATCCCAGAACCAGGCGCTAATATTCCAATCTCCCACAGGAACATGCACTTCAGAACTAAGGATGTGCAAGTTCTGTATTGCTTTGAAAATTGTCGGTGAGGAATCTGGTATGAAAACACAGCAAGCGGACCCCACTAATTTGCATACTCCACCACGTTCTGCCTGGATGACATCTAATGCCATCCGATTTTGGAGTGCTACCAATCTTATTGCTTTTTGTTCTAGTGTCATATTGTAGAGTATATCCGTGGTCCGATTGATGGTTCTCTCCAGTACCCTTGCTAGCCCCCTAATATTTTCAGAATTTGCTATCTGTCCCCAAAATGGCACAACTGATTTTGCTATATCTCCCAAAACTTGCCCAGGGGTATCTCTGTCCTCGTCCCGCCGTGGGCGAGCCTTAGAGACTTCCAATGTACTAGCTATAAATACCCCAGGTAACAGGATTCCTAAATAACAGGTTCCCTGCCAATCCTTGGGCAACCAGGGAAATGCTGTACTACCACAAACGAAATAGACAGGCCCCCCTACATACAGAGGCCTGTTCTCCCCGGTCAAATTTACAATGTTCACACAACCTTTAAAATCTCCCATTGACCGAGTGCCATTTCTTTGTACACAAAAGGGGACTGAATCGGGGCTATGATTAATAGAGTAGGAAGGAGGCACAGCGTCCTTATTGCCTATCAGAGCCATTTTAAAAGAAATTAGAGTTTGAAAAGGAAGAGATAGTTTATCAGATGGCCTAACAGAAGCAACATTAGGTTTACTTCTATTTGCAAAAAGCGAGCATCCCAGGGGAGTCAATTCACGTTTCTCAAAATCATTTAAATTAGTTCCATCAAAGTTCCCTGAGATGCTATCATTCCATCGGCCAAAGAATAGTGTTCTAAGAGAGGCATAGCAAGCAGTCGTTAAAGGTAAAGGGTGAATATACCATCCTAGCCCCTTGTTCCCATGTTGCGGTAAATGGGTGCAAATCCAGCAATTACTCTTATTAAAGATGGCATGCGTTGAATTCATTATTATCATTAAAGTGTTATTATGGTACTTTCGTCTATACTGGGAGTCTCTAGGTGGCAGAGTATGAAGGTGTACAGAGGGAGTCAAAGCAGTAGGTACAATCTCAATTGGCAGTAGAGGTTTTAGAGGGTACATTTCTTCGAAGTACCAAAGTCCCATAGCAGTAACTATACAAATTCCAATTATTATTAACACAACACAGCAATACGTTTTCGGGGCCCAGGCACATTGTTCGTTGTCCGAGTTGGTCACCCCCTTATTTACAAGTCCAATGCGAGCAACAGCGGTGGAGGTGGCAGGCATCGTAGTTTCTCAACCGACAACCCCAATGTTTGTTGCTGGCGACACTACGGTCGCGCGACTTCTTAGTCCTTCCCCTACCCTAGCCAGCAGAATCCCTTTTTTCCTTTTTTTTCAAAAAACTTTCCTTTTGCAAGAGAAAAACTCTCAATGACTTCTTCTTTCCAGATGCAACTGCAAAACCCGTGCCGTAGTTCTATTGTCTTCGTCGAAGGTTGTACCTGGTGGTACCCGGTACTGTTTGATCCGGAAATAAGGTAACGTCACTTCCTGAGGGAAGCAACGTATCGGAGGCGACGGAAGTCGCAGAACTTGAAATAATGTTTTCCGGAAGTGATCTTTTCAAAGAGTGCGGAGACAAAATGGACTGTTCCCCAAGCTCCACGGGCTATGAGAAATTCTCTGACACACTCACAGCGCTGTTTGCTACTCCAGGATCAGAGATTGTAGCATCAGCGAGGGGTTCTGCTTCTTCTGTAACGTGTGGCGTCGGGTGAGGACGTTTCTTGACATGCGTCGCGTGTATCCAATGCTTCTTTCCAGCCACCCGCACTGCTGTTTGGGTGACCAACAGCACCTGGTAGGGTCCCCGCCAGCGAGGCGCGAGACAGGAAGACCTTTCGTAGGCCTTCACCAGGACCCAACTTCCAGGCTGAATATCGTGACCTGGGCCCGTATACCGTACGGGTAAAGCTGATTGGACCTGATGATAAATGAGATACAGATTTTTAGTCAACTGGTTACAGTAGTCTACAAGCAATACATTTTCAACCTCCTTCAGGGTTTTGAGCTTCGGAAGGCCCCAAATGTTAGCAGGTCTCCCCATCACTACCTCAAATGGAGAGAGCCCAGTCTTAGTTTGAGGTGTGGTACGCATGGCTAACAATACAATAGGTAAGGCATCTGGCCATTTCAGTTTGGTGCCGCCACATGTTTTTGCAAGCTTATCCTTTAAGATACTGTTATGTCTCTCTACCAACCCAGCACTTTGAGGATGTCTAGCCGAGTGAAATCGCGTTTCAATGTGTAACGCTGTGCATATCTGCAAAATTACTGCTGCAACGAAATGCGGACCGTTGTCCGACCAAATTACCCTAGGTAGCCCAAATCGTGGAAAGAATTCCTTTACCATAGTCTTTGCAGTGGTCATGGCAGTAGCATCCTTAACGGGGAAAGCCTCAACCCATTTACTAAAGGCACAAATAATCACAAGAACATATTTTAGATTGTTACACCGTTCCATCTCAATAAAATCAAAGTGGATGACCTCAAAGGGAACAGAAAGGGGCCCAAAGCTACCCCTTGGAGTTACTGTCCCCTTCCCCACATTATGCTGTAAGCAAATCATACAATTCTGAACATGTCGCTGTGCAATCTTCAAAATTTTATCATTCACCCAGACTTGTTCTAACATTTTCGTGATCTGTTGAGCACACACATGCGTAGGACCGTGTGCCATCGTAACCATTGCCAGCACATATGAATCAGGAAGCAACCATTTCCCTTCAGATGTATCCACCCAACCACCCAACACCCATCGTCATCCAGTTTCCCCATCCCTTCGGCCCACCTTTTAGATTCTTCTATTGTGGCATCAGTTTGGATATCTCGCACAGACCCGATACCCTCATCCATTACATAGGAATCTTTTGTTTCCCTTAGAGCATACATGTCTGCGCTAAGGTCTGTGGCCGTTTGCCTGGCTATCTGGTCAGCGAAAGCGTTCCCTTTTCCCACATCATCTATGACCTTACGATGTGCTGCACATTTCATGATCGCTAACTGCCTAGGGAGTGTGAGTGCCGAGAGCAATTGCACTATCAGGGGACCATGCTGAATCTTGGTCCCATGTGAGGTTAGGAACCCTCTTTCTGACCAGAGCCTCCCAAAGCTGTGAGCCACCCCAAAGGCGTACTGGCTATCAGTATATATGTTTACTGTATGCCCTTCGGAGAGTTCACAAGCTCGGGTCAACGCTATAATCTCTGCGGCCTGCGCGGAGTTATGCAGAATTCTCTTAGTTTCAACAACCGTACTCAACGTAGTAACTGCGTAGGCAGCTGTAGATGTACCATCTGGGAGTTTGAAGCAGGAGCCATCACAAAAAAGCTCCCCTTCCGCATTGCCCAAAGGAGTGTCTATAAGGTCTATCCTGCCCTTCGTTTCCTGTTCAGTAGTATACAGGCAGTCATGTAATTCTTCGTCACTGCAAACAGTATTTTGTGGGAAAGGTAAGAGTTCAGCCGGATTAAGAACACAACACCTCTTAATTTGAATGTGAGGGGCAAACAGAATTAATTCATACCTTGTCAGCCGTGCAGAGGTGAGGTGTTGCGTTTGGGTTTTATTCAATAGGACATCTACAGAGTGAGGTACCATCAAAATTAAATCATGGCCTAGGACCATACCCTCACTCTGTTTTACCGACGCGGCAGCAGCAGCGACAGCTCGCAAACATCTTGGCAAAGCGCATGCGACAGGATCAAGGGCGGAAGAGTAGTAGCCGCACGGCCTATTCTTCCCTCCGTGTTCCTGTGTTAACACAGCCAAAGCACATCCATCACATTCATGCACAAACAACACAAAGGCCTTGTCATAATTTGGAGTTCCCAGAACCGGTGCAGAGCATAACGCAGTTTTGAGAAGCTCTAATGATCATTGATGTTCCGATTTCCATGGCAGCGGCAAAGAAATGCCCTTCTTCGTCAAAGCCAACATCGGTTTTATCACTAGTGAAAAGTTCGGGATCCACAACCTACAGTAAGAAGACATACCTATTAAGGCTTTGACTTCCTTCTGTGTATTTGGAACAGACATGCCAGAAATGTGTTTTATTCTTTCAGGTGTCAATCTTCTCCCCTCCTTTGACAGGAGGTAGCCTAAATAGGCGACCTCCTGACAACAATATTGAAATTTTTTGAGCGAAGCTTTATGACCGTTTTCAGCCAGATGAATAAGCAACAATACAGTGCCTTCTTTACAAGCACTTTCAGAATCTGCAGCTAAAAGTAAGTCATCGATATACTGAAGCAATGTACAATTAGGTGGCAATTCAAGGGTATCAAGCTGCTCTTTCAAAGCCCTACTATAAATGCTTGGACTTTCAGTATACCCTTGAGGTGCACGAGTAAATGTGAACGAACGTCCTCCCAAGGTGAACGCGAACAAATATCTACTCTCCTTGTGTATAGGAATACTAAAGAAAGCATTCTTTAGATCCACAACACTAAAGTGCGTAGCTGTAGCAGGGATCATTGTTAGTATCGTTGTTACATCAGGCACAATTGGAAATTGTGGGGTGACAACTTTGTTAATAGCACGTAGATCAATTATGAAACGGTATGGGATTGCATTGTCGCCTTTCTTGTATACAGGTAAAATCGGGCTGTTACATAAACTACCTGCAATCTCTTCAATCACTCCTCGATGCACAAAATCGGAGACAATGCACTTCAGAGCACGCTCGCCCTCAACTGATATTTTATATTGCTGAATGCGTGGTAGTTTAACTCCATGCTTCAAAACTATTTTAACAGGCTCAATCTGTAGCACCCCGACATCATTGTCGTCAACCGCCCATAAACATTCCGGAACAACACTAAACTCAGGAGGCAATGGTCGAGTCAAAAACTGAGAATTGGGAAGTTGCTGTGGTGAAACCGTCAGTCGCACTCCGTCAGAGGAACAATGAATTACTGCATTCAGTTTCTTCAACAAATTTAACCCCAGAAAATTCTCTCCACAGTTCGAAGTCAGGAGGAAGGGACAATGGTCCGTGAAGGGACCCAAAGAAACAGGCACCGGCGAAGAAACCGGGCAAGCAATTGGTATGCCAGAAAACCCTACAGAAACATTTGTTTGCCCTGACAGTGGAATGTTTGGAACCCGGGAATGATCAATGGAGCACTTCTGTGTTCCAGTGTCTATCAAAAACTGATGTTTCCTACTTCCCACTAACAATTCAACGTAGGGACCTTTCTGATTAACGGGAATAGGTGAAGGTTCCAAACCCTGCTACGGGCAGTCCTAACGAAATAAAATGTCGTCGGACGGAAGCTCTTCAGAAAGGTAGGCAGCAGAAGGGTGATCAAATATGTTTCTCGTGTCCACACTCGAAGTCTGATTTTCCCGTGAAAAAGGTTGCTGAGGATCTTGCGAAAACTGACCTCTATCAGGGCCCCCCGCTCCAGGGCGACCTCTAGGTCGTCTACCCATACTCCCAAATGCATTGTTTGACCTTTGTCGAAGGACGGGGCACTGTGCTCGCCAATGACCTTTCTGGCGGCAATAGGCACATTGATTAACATTCACAGGACCTAAAGCCGCGTTTCCTCTGGTCTGTGAAGTACCCCCTCTGGGATTTCTAACGATTTGTTGTAACAATACTTTAGTCTTCAAATCTCCTTTCCTCTTCTCTATTTTTTCCTTTTCATTATTAACACGGTTCTCATAATACTGAGCCATGTGCAAAACTTCAGATTGGGATTTCGCCTGCCAAGCGCTCTCAGAGGACATAATCTATGACTGGATGTCGGGCAACAATCCACGTACAAATTTGTCCACAAACAACCTTTTCCCAGACTCTGTGCCCAAGTCCTGTCCACTGAAATCAGAGAATACCTGTTCGAATCTATTAAGGAACTCGGTGGCACCTTCAGTTTTCCCTTGAACACAGGCCGTAAGCTTGTCCCAAATAATTCTTTTCTCAGGAATTATGGTTTTCAATTTTGCGACAATTCTATCAGGCAAAGTAAGTATTACCTGAGGTGGTTCTCACCAGCTGGTCTTTCCCCATCAAACCTAGTCATGTTAGCCCACGTATCTCCCAACCCTGGCACATCGTCTACTGTTCGAACCTGCTTCCACAAATCTACGGGCATGAGTACAGGGAATAGCAAGTCAATATCAATTAAGGTGAACACAGAGGACTGCAAAATTGACTCTATCTCTTTGTAGAATCCTGTCGGGTTTTTCCTAATATCGGGAATTGATTGTCTAATAGTGTTCACTTCCTGTCGTGAAAACGGGACGTGAACAAATTGCGATACATAATGCGCAGGGATGTCCACAGCGGGTGCACCAGTCCCAACGTTAGCGGGAATCTCAACCTTTGGGACAAATGTCGGAGGAACCTCTCTCATAGGCAACTGAGATATAGGTAACTCTGACCGCTTACTAAGCAACAGAGCCAGGTCGAGTGCTAAGGCAGCTGAAGAAGTGTCGAGCGAAAAAGCCCTCTTACAAATACCCAATAACTCTATAGGACAACTAACCTTCTTCCTTAAACATTCATCCTGCAGGTACTGTACCATTACCTGAATCACCTTCCTATGCATGTCTACTGTATACTGACTATACGTGTCATATACTTCATCCGGCGGTATCGATGAATCCGAGATCCATGGAATCGCATCTTTGGTACAAATTCGTACTTCCTCAGATGCCGATTAACGACACGGAAGGAACCGTTTCTGCACATACATACTGTCGTCTTCACCATCCTCATCCCGTAATTTCTCAAAGTCCCTCCTATACTCAAACAATCTCTCAACATGACCATATACTTTCTCCTCTGTGTCCCTCGAAAGCGCTAAAGTATTTAGATCCCTCACCCCTTGTGGGAGATCCGTATTATGTAATCTACCCCACATTACACATAAATGAGTCCCCAAACCTTCGATAAAAACATTTTTCTCGGGAAAATTGCCCATATTTGATAATGTGGAAAAAACGTTAGCTTGATCACCTCTCTCCATATAGTGGCTAGCCCATGCAAATAATTCCCGTTTCTTGTCTGCAGAAACAGTATTTCGAGTGACAATCTTTGACCCCGCACCCCGATCAACTTCAGTCAATACAGAACCACTCGGGAACGGAGGTGTGGGCAAATTCAATGAGGGTACAACTATCGGCGCAAGAGGAAGGGGTGGTAGGATAGGTGGAGGAACAACAACCGGAGGAATAGGAACAGTAGGTTGTACAGGGGAACAGGAATAACAGCAGGGATGGGCAGAGCACCAGGGAGAGGATCATAAGGAGGTGGTGCAGAGGCACCAGGCCTGCGTTCGTTTAACAATTTTTCAATAAATTCTTCAGAAGCATGGACATCTTTAGAGGGATACATTTTCTGGATACTGAGTGAGAAAGCCCTATCCATATTTTTGACTGACTCCGAATATTTTTCCTTATCATATAACAATGCCTTTTCGGCATTTGTTTTATGACGGCGTGCATGTTTATCCCTACTTTTAAGCTGCTGCAACGCTTCTTTTTTTCAATTCTGCAAAACATCAAATGCTGCAGGTCTGGCCTTCTTTTTTAGCAAGACCGATTGTAGGTATTCAATACGGGGGATCTGGAAACTACCATTGATTGGCCACTGAAATTCGGAGGCATGCTAGTTTGTCTGTGCCAAATATCATTAAATACTATACTTCCAATGCCATACTTACAGTACATAGTACATGCCGGCGACCCCTCCTGTGGTGCCGGGCGGCTAAATTCCAAAGATTGTCGATCACTGCGGAACAAAGCCCTAAGGCAGCTACACAATTTCCCAGGCATTTCACAAAAAATTGGTGTTACCTGATCAATAATTGTGTCTGCAGATACAATACGCCAAATTCAAATTGTCAGGGTTAAATTAAGAGTCGGGTCACGACTACACCTGACCAAACCTAAGGAGGACCGTACGGTTTACCAAAGAACTTACCTAACGAATTTTACCTTGTGTTTGGTGGTTTCGACAAATCTGCCCGCCTCAAAAATGGACCCTCGTCAAGATGCCGTGTCAGACCACACGACTATAGTCCAAGGATCAGATTGTGCAGCGCTGCCGAGGTATCGCGTCGCATTCAGTCGGGTCTGCAGTATCACACCGTCCGATCCTGGTTCGATAGTCTGCGTCAACCTTCAATGATCTGGCATCAATCTTGAGGGTCCCTATTCGGGCGCCAACTGTTGAAACAGAGAAATAATATGAGGCCGGGAAGCCCAAAAAGAAACACACCAACACAGGTTACAAAGAACACACAAGTGCTTTATTTAAAAGCTACAACAGTTACCAAAGTCAATTGACAAATGGATAGTTATTCGGCTCTCAGAGTAACATAACGAACTTCAACGAGGGGTTGATACGTTAGTGAGAGAGCGCACATTGGAATACTTGGGTCTTTTATACAATTTGTCCAGCCCTTGGCCAACCCTCTCGTGGGTTAACCATTCTGTGAGCCGGGCCTATGAGTTCCTTGCCAGGTCAATCCTTTAATATATGCATTTTGATTAGTTTTACTGATATAGTTGTACATTTACATTTAGGTCAACGGTAGGGCAAGGTCTCAGTTCGCGACCCCGACAAGTGGCCTGCAGGCGTATTAATTATTCATGTGTACGGAGGTCACAACGGCCAGAATCTTACTCAGAATGTCATTCGGCCTCCATTTTGATGTTCAGGGTGACTTCCCTCTAACAAGAGAACCTAAAATGGTGGCTTAATCCAAGATGGCGACTTACATTACTTTCTCTAAGGTCAAGACCTTGCCGTGGAGTTTGTTCGCATACGATGTTTAGACAACTTGGCGTAGGCCAATATACATACAATTGTTGCAATAGGAGGCATAATATTGTTTCAATTCCGACATTCCTATGGTTCTCAATTAATGCTAAAGCTGGGACTTTTTGATAGGGTCGCAAGGACATGTTCACCTTTAAATTGATAGACATGTGGTCTCTCAGCTGCAGGTTGTCGATGGTGACGGAATCACAATAACCATGCAACTTGGAAGACACAAAAATGTAGTCAATATAAGAGCTCACTAATCTGCAGTGCCAGGTGCAAGTACGGTTATTGTCTTCCATCACAACCAACTGTATATCCCAGTTTGACAAAAATTCAACCCACCGCTGACCTCTCTTGTGGGAGACTGAGTGTGTGGAAATAGACAAAATAATGGAGTTGAGACAGGTGGAATTAGTATCCTCCCAAAATTATATGATAATGAGAATGTTGGAGTGAGGCATCTTCTAAAAGAGGGTCTATCTGCCTGAAGATAGTATTTAAAGCGATCCTTACTGGATTCCAGTAGACACAGCTTATTAGAAAGTTTAGATTGGGTTGGCCAAGTGGAGTTAGTTCAATGGCCAGCAGTTCGTCCGAGCTGGCAATCAAAGTGGTAATGGTCTTCAAGTTGTTATCTACTAAGACTGCTAGGCCAACCGCAGGTGTGTCTACTGCTCTGCACGTGGCTATTTGTGTATACGTGGTGTAGCGGTTAATACAAAAAGATTGCAATTTCATTGTCTCGTGTATGAGTATTACAGCAGGTTTTTTGGTCAGAGACGGTGAACTAAGCCAATTAAATAGATTGGACAATCCACAGGAGTTCCAAGATAGAATGTTAAAGCCAACATGGCTGCGCGTGTGCGTTGGTTTTTTTCATGGATGATAAACTATTCATAAGTGGTTCAAGCCACGACCAGTCTTTGATGGTGCTTGCAATAGTGGAGACATGCGCGAAAAGCTCAGGATTTAGTTGTCTGAGCATGCAATTATAAGAGTGACATCCATTGTCCTCATCTACAAATACTCCCTGGGGTTCTATGAACTCTGTAGCAGCCGTATGCGTCCTAAATAAATGAGGCATGAGTGCTAATTGTGCGAAGTCAGATTTTTGATTCCACACCAATTTCATAATGATGTGGGAGTGGAAACCACAAATCATTCGATTATTGTTCTGAGTTATAAGGTGATCCAGTCTATGTCATCGGAGTTAAGTGTTCTTAAAGGGGGGCTTTGTTTAAAGATGTTCAACATGAATGTGGAATTTAGTCTATGTCTTCCATTGACTGATCTATCACTCACCCATCCCATAATGCTAGGGATTGCGGGTGTAAGTTCAATAGGGGACGCATCGTCCAAAGCTATGCTAGAAGGATTAGGAGGCAAGTGATTGTCTGCCTCAATTGCAGTAGCATCAGTGGTATTGAGATGTAAGCACAGGTCTGAAGAGGGAGATTGTAGCAGGGCCGACCCCTTAGTCAGGGCGTAGGTGTCAGTGTCAATGTTTGAATGTGCTCCAAAGGTTTTACATGACGTATTGTCAATCCCCTGACCAGCTGATTGGATTGGAGAGGTAGGCACTGTGATGCTGGAAATGCATTAGAGGGAGAGGGCCTCCCTGTCCTTGTCCTGTACTCCTTTTTTATGTGTGTTCTGTGTTGTTTTATGCACAGGAGTCCATGTGGGACTCCTGGCCGAGCAGCTCTCCCTCTTTTTGGTCATGGTGAACAGACCCTTGGGATACCCTTATGGCATCCATGGGAGGGAGTACAACCCTGTACCCCTAGTGTATGTTTTTGGCCACCTGTGTGTGGCCCACGGAGCAGTGTATGGGCTGGTGGCAGCTCCATGATGAATTTGACAGGTGCTCTGAATATCCTCCATTTTGGGATACCCAGGCCCTGCCATAGGAATCAGTAGATTCCTGATTGGAGACAAGATGGCCCCTGTGGGCTCTTGCTATCGATTACCTGTTACCTTGTTTTCCCAAAGTCCTGAGAATCCCGGACTCTGTCCCTTTCCCTGACTGACTGTTAGGTGGAAGTTCCATATATGGTATTATGGGAAAGTCCAGGCCAGACTGGCTGGAGCCCTACCAATGACTGTATGTTGTGGCTACATCCTTGGGGTGGGACCTGGGTGAATGTAGTGTGTGACCAATATGCACTTCATGTTATGGGTGTCTGGTTTCTGTGTGGGTGACACAAAGAATGAGACAGCCCTGCCTGAAACTGTTATGAATGCAGTATCGTGTGTTGAAAGGCTGGGTGCTTGTCCCAATCCACATTCCTTGTTGTGAGTATCTGGAGGGGAGAGAATGGCCTGAATGCACTGTGAGCCTGATTGGCTGCCTGCCTGCATGAATGCCCTTCTGAATGATTACTGCCTGAGCCGGGCTCAGCAGTGTGAATGAGAGTCAGAACAGTATATCTGGGGACCTCTCACTTACTGGAGTTGTTCAGAAGCAGAAGTCGAAACTTGAAACTGCTTACCCTCGAAGCCGAGTTGGAAGAAGAAGAATTGCTGCTGCTTTTCTTTCGACGCAATCTGAAAGCTGCTGTGTATTCAAGGGCTGATCCGAGAGAGGACCTGGCTAGAAGACCTCTTCCTGAGCTACGAGGGACCATTGTGCACCAACTTACGTTCACTAAGGTTCCCTGGAAGTCAGTCCTCGAAAGGCTGCCAACCGGAGACTGGGACCTCATGGAATCTGAAGCAAAGCGCCCGGACATTGAAGTCCATCGCTGTCGACCGGGATTCAGAGGTAATGCTGTAACCTTGTCGACTGGAGCTGCAACGCTCCATTGCCTAAAGACACTTTGCAATCAATGAATCCCATGCTCATCACCATCGACCGCTTTGTCCCACCGGAGAAAGTCAAGGTTGCAGACGAACCGAGGAGAATCCACCAGTGGGCTTCCTGCCACCCAAAGCCCACAAAGACGCCAACGAAGATCCGAAAGTCTAGATCGCCGATGACCTGACGCCCTTGCTGGGCCTATGTTCTTGATTTCACTCTTTGCGGCAACAAACTATCGTCGTTCAGGTGCACTGCAAGCCTCATCTTTGCAGGACGTCCACGACCGATCGTCGACCTTCACTGCAAAGACCGAAGCTGCTGCCCCGACGTCAGTCTTCACCTTTTCCTAGAGGAATCTCGATGATTCGTGGCTCCTGCCTTAAAGGGAGTTCACTCAAGAAGGATCTGTTGACGACCCGACGTCGAACTCTGCTAAACCAGGTACATCAGGGTAGTAGAACCTTTTTAGACGGAACCAAGACCATTCTAAACAATATATGGACTGGGCTTGTCTGTATACTTTATTTACAGGTTGCCCAGGTGGGGGATCCTCATACTGAACTGTGTCTTGGGTAGGGACCCAGTATTCTGCCATTTGTTTAACTCAACTTGCCTTCCTCCATATGTCTATTGTTGATTCACTTTATCATTTGATTTGTATGCCATTGAGACTGTCAGCCGTTGGTGCATTTTGATGGTGTCAAAAGTTAACTGTGGTACCACACAGATATTGTACATATTTACCATTTTAGTATTGCCAAAGCTCAAAGTGTGTTATTGTGGGTGTATATATTCTGAACCTTATTTATATAAAGAATTGTGTTATCACTAACATAGTGTGTGGACATTCCTTTGTTGGGGGCTTGGGGACTACACTGTACTTAAGAACCACCCTGCATCACCTTGTGAGAGCTAAGCCTTGATTGCTCGTCCATTGCTACTGAATAGAGAATCTTGGCTGCGGTGCTCTGTGCTTCTACTCTGCCATATAGAGGGCAGGAGTACAGCTAACCCCCTCCAGTCTTTACAGGCACCGCCTTCATTTGTTCAGGCATTACCACCATGGGAGCCTCCTGACCAAGTGATTGCCCTGGGGCATTACACACAGCCTGTGCTTGTGAGGCCGGATCCACGCAATTATCAGAATTTGGTCTCCTTGTTTTCTTATTGCCTGTGCTTGGAAAAAACTTAGGTAAGTGTTGTTGTTTCACTTTACCATCATTCAGTAGCAGATTTTTTTATTTTATTTATTTATTTGCATTTATAAAGCGCACAGAACTGCCCTGGGGCATCGTGGCGCTGTTACAGCAGACTTAGTCATGAACACAAGCATAGGAATGTGTTTACAGATGTAAACCGAGTTACCGAGTACATTTCACATTGGTAATAAACATTGAGCTTAGAGGTTATGCTATGCTGTGGTTACAATGCAAGCATGAGAGTGCATGTGGAAGACTTTAGCGGAATAGGAGGGTTTTGAGGTTTTTACGGAAGGTATGGTATGATTTTTCGTTCCTTAGTGAGGTAGGTAAGGAGTTCCAGTTTTTAGGTGCGAGGTGTTGGAAGCTGGTTCCTCCCGCCCTGGATCTTTGAAACGTGGGGACATCAATCATGTTGGTGCGGTGAGCTCTGGTGGGTCTGATGGAGGCTTTCGGTGTGATTCTTTCTGCGAGATAGGGTGGGGCATCCAGGGATAGGCATCTATGTGTGATGGTCATGGCTTTGAAAAGTATGCGTTCCTTCACGGGTAGCCAGTGGGCATCTTTCCTTGCTTGCGAGATGTGTTCTCTTTTTGGAATGGACAGTGCTGCCCGGAGCGCATTGTTTTGCGTGATTAGGGACTGCAATTAAGTCCATTGATGTGGCCGCCCTTTGAGGTACAGTGGGAGAGTCAATCAACAGACTAGGGATCAAACGTGGCTCTGTATGTTTAGGAAGCGGAAGACCTGCTGATACCATGTTAACCCTGAGGTTGTTCACGTGTCCTTCAAGATTAAGAAGTGATTTAGAGTCATCATTTAATTGATTTAAGTCAAGAAGCTCGTCATCGTTGGAGGGAATGCATACATTTTTTACGTTGGAATTGTGACCGTTAATTTTAGTCATTTGTTGATTTTTGGGGTTTTTCCGAGACCATCTTGCTTTTTCTTTCTTTTTATTCGTCTTTACTAAGCTCTTACTTCAGCACGCTTAATTCTGTGCGAAAATAGTAAAGTGGAAGATTCTTGCGACTCGTTAGAGGGAGACGCTGTTATGATTTAAGGCAAGTTTACACCAGCCAATTCATTGCTATCAATGATGTCAGTAAGCGTAGTGGGACTATTGGGAGCGTCGCTTAAGGATGCTGTGTTAGTCCCATTCGCTTCAGTGTCTACAATGTACACTTTACCTTCTTACTGCGTAGATCCCTGGAGGTTTTTTAGATGTGTCATATTCTCTGCATTGAGTGTAAATGCATCAAGTAAGGTGTTATTAGATGCCTGCAATAAGGTTGCCTTGTGTAGAGAAGGATTTCTGACCGCTTCTGCATAGGATTTATTTTCACATATTTGGAATAATGGATTTTGCAATGTTTGTGTGGCCTTTGAGCATTTCCCTATGGAGGTACGATTGGGTAGGTCATTGGTTTGGATGGGGGTATTGAGTGCATCAGATATTAGGGTTTTATGCGTGTGAAAAGACTACTGTGCATATATTAATCCCTCCAATTTATTGAGTTTACTAATTATGTCAGAGATAGAGAGCTTTATATCCTGTATTTCAAGATGAGTAAAGTCATGTCCCTTATTAATCAGGTTAAGGATACGCGTTAGAACTGGAAACAAAAAGTTTTCCAGTTCATTGAGGTCGTGTGATTGCGTACTGCTATTGTGGAGAAAACGTAGATTGACTTCTGAACTAAGTTGGCGGATGTCAATTGGTAGCTCATTTTGAAAATTATCATGATAGTTACAAGATCTTACATGATCATTGAACAATGGTTTATTCGTAAAGGAAGGTTGGTGAGCTGACAATGGGCGGATAGTTCGACCTAGGGTATTCCTTGTCTGTGTACTCAGGTTGTTCATACAGATTTCCATGGGGCCGACTAAACAAGCAGATTTCTTCAACCTCAGGCGGATGTCGCGGGTCTCAGAGAAAGTCTGATTCTTTTACCCAACGCTGCCTTTACTACCGGAGCAAGGATTGATACATCAGAATTTTGCTTATCAAAACATTCAGTGGATTTTGAAGAGACAGGAAGTCTTAAATTATTGAATTGACTGGACGATGACACTAAAGATGTATTAAAATCCCCATCGTCCCCTTCATGTGATACAAATGTGGGTGCCATTGATATATCAGCGAGAGGAGTGTGAATTTGAGCATTTGTATGTGGATACACGGAGCATGATTCATTTGGTATCTCTGAACAGGCAGCATTCTTACAATGTATTAGTGCTGCAGTAACTGCAGGCTGCCCAAGTAGCAGTAGTTGCTGCACTGCATTTGGTTCAGCACTTTCACTAGCCTCTTGAGGGTGTGGAAAAATTGAGTATCCATTTGAGGGGAGGCAGTTGAATTATGGAGGCGTTTCCCACTTCGTAGTCCCCTAACCATGGTAAACAGTTCAACAAGTCATCAACACAAAGTCATTAAGACAGAGCAAGTGAATGGCGATAAATCTTTCGGAGTTGCTTGACACTCGCCTTACAATATCGGAATCACACCTCAAATTAATTAAGTGTGATTCACTATGCCACCATTCAACGGGCAGACGCCAATAAGGTTCTATCGTGTTGAACCCAAAATGGTGACCAATACACGAGCCCCTAGGTGCACACAAAATCACAGTACTTGATCGTGACCAGACTTCAAGATTCAGTTGCAGTCACTGCGACTTCTACCTTTCAAATGAGGAGATTAGCAAATAATTGAGTGGAAAAACAGCTCTGCAATGGCAATTCAGACAAGCCCTAGGTAACACAAATAGCAAAATTGTGATTGAATCAGTGCAGCGGTACCTTTTAAGCCAGTGACAATGCTCACGCTCCATTATGTCAAATCGCTACTGGAGTGAAGCCGACAACGTAGGTGCCGATAGGTCAGCACTGCAAGCAAATGCAGCCAGAGTTAACACCTGATGTTAGTGAAAGGTTAGAGCCACGCCAAGTGCCACACAGGCCAAACAGGCTCAACAGGAACTTCAAAGGGCACTTCCTAGGTGTGCGCACACGTTCCCTTTTGTAGCGGGAGTACTCAAGGGGGCGTGGCTCAAGGTAGTTAGCTCCAATAGACGAGAATAAAGCCTCAAATTAGCTTTGTAATGAGTATATGTGAGCTAAAAAACACAGTCAATATACTTGTAAGTCCATTTGAGGCATAAAACACACCGTAGCAGAAGAACAGCATGCATGTCTGCAACGCAGTATCACAGACTTCAGCAGCAGATCGAGGAGCGTCCCCAGGCTCAACAGGCACTTCAAAGGGCACTTCCTAGGTGTGATACAGTAATATCTCAGGGCACTTTCTAGATGTGAATCAGGCTAACGGGAACAATACTAAGTGTGTGGGACTGGCAGAATAAAACAACGTAATATCTCAGAGGGCCCTTGTGGGTGTGAATTAGGCTGACAGGAATAATTCTAAATTTGTTTCTTTGTTTATTGATTTGTATGGCGCACCGAACCCGGAGGTAGCTGGGCGCAACAGAGAACAGAATGCATGGATACTTTAAGATTAGTTACAAAGTAAGGCGCAAGGTACATGAAGAGCATTTACAAATAAATAATTGAACAAATCTAGAGGGAGAATATACATATATACAAACATAGAATGTTAGGGTCAGTTCAATGGCTGAAGTAATTCGTGGTTAGTCCTGAGGGTCGTTGGAGTGTAAACATTTAAGAATATTGCGCCTGAAACTGTAGTAGGATTGGTCTATTCTGGTGTCAAGTGGGAGTGTGTTCCAGTACTGGGCCGCCTTAACCAGGAAGCTACTACCTTCTGTTTTTTTTAACCTGAATCTGGGTATCTGTAGACAGTAGGAGTTGACAGCTCTGGTAGGATGGGTTGATGTTCTTCTCACTATTCTTTCTGCAAGGTAGGGGCGAGCCGCATTATTGAGGCATTTGTAGGTTAATGAGGCTGTTTTTAGAGAGATCCTATGGCTAATTTTTAGCCACTGTAGTACTCTTCTTGTATTAGAAATGTGTTCTCTAGTAGTTAGATTAAGGGCAGTTCTGAGGGCATTATTTTGCAGGAGTGGCATTTTGTCAATGATGTATTTGTTGGCTCCCAAATACAGTGCATTGCAGTAGTCCAGTTTGGAGAGTATTAAGGTGTTGGCGAGGATGATGCAGCTTGCTTGTGTTAGGAAAGCTCGGCATGCCCTAATGAGCTTGCAGGTATAGGAGGTGGAAGATGCTAGGGCATTTACCTGTTTCTGCACGGTCAGGGTGGAGTCAAGGTGAAAGCCTAATGTGTTCACTACTTTGGCTACTGTAATTATTTTGCCGTCAATGTTGAATGCAGAGTAGTTGGGGCTGAGTTTCTTTAGGTTGGCAGCAGAAACGAGGAGCATGATTTCGGTTTTGTCATCATTCAGGCAGAGGCCATGAGTGGCCATCCATGCCTGAATGATGAGGTATATTTCATTTACCAAGGTCCTATCGGAGACAAAATTGCCTGAAAGGATCTGGGTGTCATCTGCATAATTAGTGTAAGTGACACCCAGTCTGTCCAATTTGTCGAATAGGAGCTTGGTAAATATATTGTACATAGTCAGCGAGACATAGGAGCCTTGGGGTACGCCGCAGGCTATTTTGATGGGGTCTGCTGATGCCGATGTGGAGAAGACTCTCATTGTTTGGTTGTCCAAAAATGATTGGACCCAGACTATGGCCTCTTTTGAAAAGTGAGCCGCCGATGCCAGGTGTTCACACAAGACTGTGTGATCCACCAGGTCAAAGGCAGCTGACATGTCAAGGAGGAGTAGCATAGCCGTGTTTCCCTTGTCGTTGAGATCGATTAAGGCTGTCTCTGTACCATGTTGTGGTCTAAACCCAGATTGGCGTACACCTAGGAGCTGGTTGGATTCAAGATGCCGCTGAATTTGTAAGTAAGCTACTCTGTCTATTATCTTGAGGTTGGAACGGTACTGTGGTGATGGGCCAATAATTAGTGGGAATGGAGGGGTCTAAGGTTTGCTTCTTGAGAAGAGGTAAAACCCATGACTCTTTTAAATTGCTAGTTATAGTGTTGGTGGAGAAGGAGGCGTTAATCAATTTAGTTATAAAGGGAGCTAGATCTCTAGCTGCATCCTTAATTAGTTGGGCTGGGCAGTTGTCGCCTTTACAGTTAGAAGGCTTGAGGGATGCAATTATTTTTTCAGTTTCCTGCATGGAAATTTTAGCGAATTTGAAAGGAGCGGGTCTAGTTGTGTCTGTGGGAGGGCTGATGAGTGGTGTCTCACTAGGGCTTTTTAAAAAAAATAATATTTTGAAGTGTTGTAATTTTGTTAGCTAGGGCATGTTGAATGCTGGTGCACCATTGATTGTCTTTGAGTATATTGTCCGGTGGGCGCACAGGTGCTTCCAGTTCCCTTAAGATGGCAAATAGTTCCTTGGTGTTGGAACTTGCATTGGAGAACCTTTCGTTGAACAGGTTTTTTTTTAGTAAGTAGGATTTCTTTTTTGTAGTTGTTAGCAAAGTGTTTAAGTTGTAGTTTGTTTTCTTCAGAAGGGGTGTGTCGCCATTGCGATTCTAATGTTCTTTTTTGCATTCTTAGTTCTTTTAGGTGAGGGGTCAACCAGGTATTGAGGTGAGCTTGTTGTTGACTTTTTCGTGACTTCAGAGGTGTGATGGTGTCTAGTGCTTTATTCATAGCGTTATTGTAGCTCTCCACAAGGAATTCAGGGTCTGAGTTTTTAGGGAGAGCATTAATGGTAGGGAGTAGGAGTGGCAAGAGGTTGTCCGGTGTGATGTTTTTTTTTTAGATCTAGTAGGTAGGGGAGGTGCCATGACCAGGGGTGTTACTAGTTCTTGAAAAGATCCGGGACTACGCTAATTTTGGGACTGTTGGGACTGGGGGCTAGCTAGCCTTTTTGGTTGTAACCACCAAGCTTCTATCCGGGGCTACAACCAAAAGACCCGGGGCTATAGCCCTCTCAGCCCCCCCCCCCTAGCAACGCCTCTGGCCATGACTTTATTTTTGGTAATCTGTTTGTTTATAGTTAGGGAAACGTCGATTAGGTAGTGGTCTGTCCATTGTTGAGGGGTAATTATATTGATAATGGTATCGCAGTTCAAAGTGGTGACCCAGTCAAGGGTCCTTCCTTTGTCGTGCGTTGGGATCAGGACTTTTTGGGTTAGGCCATGTTCAGCTAACATAGTGGCTATAGATTGGGCCGGTTTGTCTTCAGGGTCATTAAATCCTAAGTTAAAATCTCCTAGTAGTAGGAGTTGTGATGAGTCTTTAGTATTATTAGCTATAAGGCTAGATAGGTCCTCTTCGAAGGTGCCGATAGGACTGGGTGGCCTGTATATTAAGTAAATAGTTAAGGTGCGGCAACTGGATTTGGGCAATTTGGCAGTGAGCAGTTCACAAGATTTCAGGGGAGGCTGAGTGAGTAGTCTTAAAGCAAGGTTAGTTTTTGCTATAATAGCAAGACCGCCTCCTCTGCTGTTAGGTCTGTCCATTCTAATTAGTTGATCCTTTTCTGGAATGGCTAGGGAGAGCGCTGGCTCTGCTGCTTCGTGCAGCCAGGATTCCGTGACTGCCAAATGCAGCCAGGATTCTGTGACTGCCAAAATGTCTAGGTCATCTGATGATGAGATGTCGGCTATTTCTGTGGCATGGGCCACTAGGGATCTGGCATTGATCAGTGCTCCAGATATTAGCGTTGGAGTAGGCGTATTTTGGAGTTTTATAGGAATACGGTTAGGACTAGGGAGTGGCTCAGGGTGTGGTGAGGTAGATTTATGCTGGCTATTAGAGACCTTGTTACTGTGAGCTACAGGTTCATAAAGGCGGGGCAATCTAGCTCGAAGTCTAGTATTTCTGTCCGCAGTGGGGCAAGGTACCTGTTTAGAAAGCAACATGATAAGGCCAATTAGTGGTATGATAAGGCACAACAGAAGGGTCGCCTGGGTCTTATTAGGGCACATAGTTATGACTGGGTGAGAGGGGGTAGAAGAACAGGCTAGTTAAATGTCAGAGCACTAGGCAGAAGTAGTGAAGTTCACATCGGGCAGTGGGGTGTGCTGTCTTTCAGTAAGGCTTGTGGGGCTGGCAGGGCAGATGCTGGTCAAGGAGGCTAGTCCCACAATAGACATTTAACATGAATAGGCTGGTCCCACAGTCAATATTTGAGCAAGAAAGTCAAGTGTCTAATCAAGATAGGCTTATCTCGTGGTAGACATCTATGCATTTATACATTTAGCAAACTAAAAAAAAAGAAGCCAAGTGGCTAAACTAGGAGTGAGGTATAAATCACCACTAGGGCGAGGTAGGCTACATGCAATGTTCTACCATGCAATGTTCTGGATTGAATACAACTACAATCCCAACTAAATACCAAAAAGCTAAAACAGCATAACATAGCAGATGGAATGAATACAAGGTGCAATCTTAGTTAGTGGCAAGATGCTAACGCAACAATATGGCAGACTGAAAAGTACATAGTTTGAAAATCACAATCAATAAATTAATTTGCTCAGAATTGCTGGAATGATAGTGGGGGCGCTATGTCAGCGTATCAGAAGTTCAGCATAGACAAATTGAACGTTTAACCAGTATATGTTGCTAGCGTATAGTGGCCTAATATTTTTGAGGCAATGTATGCATAACACAAGAAGAAAACAGCTTTTAGTAGTTTCACATTATAGCACTTATTGGGCGTAAGAAGAAGTTAAGAGGGTATTATGCAACCCCTGAAGAGTGAAGGACAGCTCGCATGGGGCTACAGAGCATGGTTCTTTCCATGCTAATGCAGTGTAATCTGTTTACCCATGCAAATACAGTGTGGCCGATACCATATACAATGCACATACAAAGATTGCGCAGCGAGTTTCATGCAGGAAGATGATTACAAAAGTCAATGCAATGCTTCTAACGCGGGCTCTTTCACGACATTAGGGGAATGGGTGTCGCTGCGGTATAGTCAGTTAGATTACCTTGGGGATAGACATGTGTGTGGATGGCTGATGGAGTAGTGGTCTGCGCCCTGGCCAACTCAAGACAGACAAATGGGTGGGGCTTACAGTGATGTGGGCCGGCTCTCGCCTTCCGGCGGAGGGTTGGCCAAAATATGCGTGTTAACTATCAGGTTGAGGAGGCAGAAGATGTTCTATTGCCCAAACGGCCGGCGGCCATCTTGGAATGTCCAGAATCTCGTGGTGTGTCGCAGGGAACAGTGCACACCATGGTTGTTTCAAAAATAAAGCAATTGTAGACAGGCAGAATCGAAGAGAAGTCAGCAATGCTATGCTGCACTGAGATTTACTGCGCCTAGTGCGCTAAGAGTAAATCTATAAGGTGGATGTCAAAGATAGCACAGTGCGGCCCCTGGCCTACCTTAGATGAGATTCGGAAGGCCGGGTCGTGCTCCGGTGATACTGAGGAGCTCCTGCTCCTCCGCAGAGAACTGAGGTGATAAGGGGTTCTAGTAGTATATACGGGGGGCAGTGTGGTAGGCTGTTGTGTGTGGGACTGGTAGAATACAAAAAAGTGATATCTCGGGTGCATGATCTAAATGGGAATCAGGTAAACCTGTACAATTCTCAGTGTTTGGGACTGGCAGAGAGAACACAGTAAAATCTCAGGGGCGCTTTCAAGGTGCAAATTAGGTTAATAGGAACAATTCTAAGTGTGTGGAACTGGCAGAATACAACCCAGATATATCATAGGTGCAATAAAACACAGAAGTATCTGGATGTGAATTAGGCTAACAGGAACAATTCTAGGTGTGGAGGACTGGCAGAGTTCACACAGAAATATCACAGGTGGGATAAAACTCAGTAGTATCTCTAGTAGAATAAACACAGTAATATCTCAGGGGGTACTTTATAGATGTGAATCCTCCTCCAGGTCCTCCACCTCTGCCTCCCTTGTCACCGGTGGACAAGTCTTCAGCAGAGCGTGATGTCAATTTGACGCCTGTCGCCTCGCAGTCGGGGGATCCGAATGCTCTGGACGACCCTTTGGCAGATCAGGACAGTGAGGACCATCCCCACTCTGTCCGATTTTTTTCTCGACCGGGTGCTGGACATGATGTCACTCCTTGACATACCAGTGTCTGAGGCACCCACTCCGCAGGAATGGGTGCTTTCTGAGGCACTAACCTTGTCTCCACAGGAGCGCACCGGCCTCTTCCTTCAGTGGGACGTCCTGGCTGAGGCCTGTAAGGTCTGGGATAAACCCCACACCGGGCTGCACATAAATAAAAGAATTGACGCCCGTTACAGGCTTCACACCTCCGAGGAAGTAGCCTTGGCGTCATGCCCGCTCCCGTCCTCGACAGTGGTAGCAGCCGCCACTCTGCAATATAAGCCGGCCTCTGTGACTTCCGCAGATGCGGCTCAAGTTCTGTCCAAGGAGGACACATTGCTCGATTCCTTGGGCAAGATTTTTGCCAATTCGGGAATGCAATTGCGTCAGGCCAACGCAGAGCTCATCCTGGCGGCGGTGAATATGAAACTGTGCAGAGATTTGGCTGACTTCCAGGAATTCATTCCTGTCGACAGGTTAGAAGACTTTAAAGGATGCTTGTCAGATGCTAGAGTGTTGGCGAAGGATATGCTGGAGGCTGCTGCGCGTCTTGTTGACACCTCGGCTCGCGGCCTCATGTTGGGGGTGTACACCTCTTGTCAGACTTGGCTTCATGCAACAAAGTTTTTGAAGGAGGTCCAAGATAAAGTTCTGGACCTGCCTTTTGATGGCAAAGAGTTGTTTCATTCTTCAATGGATGACAAGCTCACCACGACTAAGGCCAGCACGCAAACTGCCAAGACTCTGTCGCTGCTCGTGAAGGCCCCAGTTAATGGTCAGAAATCTGGGTCCCTATCTCGATCCTCTTCAGGCTTTAAAGAGTTCCAAGATGGCAGGTCGCGCAGGACTGATCCTCCACCGGGTAACTCCCGCCGGAGTTAGCAACGTGGCCAGGTTTTCTCTCGGTCCTCAGCCACTTCTTCCGGGACAGGTAGTCTCTCCACCGAAAAGTCTGCAAAATGATATTTTTGGGCGCTCGCACGAGACTCCAGTGGGAGGACAAATCTCGTCTCATCTGGAGGCACAGCAAACCATCACCAACCGGTGGGTTTTGTCCATCGCTCGGGCAGGCTTCCGCTTGCCCCTTCCCCCTACCCCGCCTTTCAATCCTCCCTTTCATCAGTCGGGGATGCCCTCCCTCAGAGCCGAGGTCCAGAAGCTTCTAGATCTCAGGCCTGTAGAACCCATTCCCCTAGTTGAACGGGGGGAGGGCTTCTACTCTCGTCTCTTTACGGTGCCAAAACCCAAACAGGCTGGCCTGCGTACCATTCTAGACCTTTCCCAGTTCAATCTTTCTCTTCCTCAAGAGAAATTCAAGATGATTATGCCCTGCCAAATAAAGTCCTCTCTTCAGAAGGGCGACTGGCTCAGCGTTGTGGACCTTCAGGATGCTTAAATGCATATCCTGATTTGGAGCCCGCATCGGAAATATCTGCAGTTCTCCCTGGGTGAGGAGCACTACGAGTTTCAAGTGCTTCCCTTTGGTCTAAGCTCGGCGCTGCGTGTCTTCACGATGATGATGTCAGTCATCGCTGCCTTTTTATGGCTACAGGGAATTCCTGTGTATCTATATTTGGACGATGGGCTTCTGCGCAGTCCTTGTCCAGTGAAAGTCTCGAGCAATCTTCAGTCTCTCCTTCAGCTCCTGTTCAGTCTTGGGCTGTCGGTGAAATCCTCTATGACGATCTTTCAGGACCTGATATTCCTGGGTTTCCGTTGGAACACTATCGACTGCAGAGTGTACTTGACGGTGGACAGGATGGCGGATCTGTTAACCACGTGTCAAGTCTTCATTCAGTCGGAAAGCATGTCCGCCTCATGGTTCCAGAGGCTTCTGGGCCTCATGGCCTTGTGCGTGCTTGCTCTTCCCCTCGGGCGTCTCAATATGCGACTTACACGGTTGGCTCTTCTGAGCTCCTGGCTTCAGGCATTGGACCAGGACACAAAGATGGTTCCGGTGCCACCCTGCATGATGACAGATCTCCTATGGTGGTCTTCTTCCAGCAATCTGTCGGTGGGTGTGCCCTTTCAGGAGCCCTCCCCTTAGGTGACTATTACGACGGACTCCTCCCTTATCGGGTGGGGCGTGACAATGGATCATCTTTAGGATTTCGACCTGTGGTCGCCGCAGGACAATTTCACATAAATTATCTGGAGCTTCTGGCGATTTTCCTGGCACTCAAAGCTTTCAAGTCAGGGATTGTGAACAAGGTGGTCCGCATCCGCACGGACAATGCGGTATCCATGTTTTACGTCAACAAGCAGGGGGGTACCAGGTCACCTCCTCTTGTAGATCTAGCCATTCAGATTTTGGAAAGGGCCATTCAGCACAGTGTTTGGCTATTGGCGGTACACATTCCGGGCCAGCTGAATGTAACAGCAGACTCTCTCAGCCGGCGAGCAGTGGTCAGCTACGAGTGGGAGCTGAACACAGAGATCCTCTCTGACCTTTTTCCCCATTGGGGCACTCCAGAAGTGGACCTCTTTGCGACGTCATTGAACAGGAAACTTCCTCTTTATGCTTCCAGGAACAGGCTCTGACCTTCTTTACTGGGGGATGCTCTTGAGATTCTGTGGCACAACATGAGGGCCTACGCCTTCCCGCCTCTTCCTCTGATTCACCGGGCGCTATGCAATCTCAGGAACACGTTGAATTGCACTCTCCTGTTCATAGCCCCGTGGTGGCCAGCCAGATTCTGGCTTTCGGAGCTTCAGCATCTGTCAGTCTGCTCACCGATCAGGCTTCCGCTGATTCCTGACCTGCTTCACCAGAGCGATCAGCAGATGTGGCACCCCTCCCCACAATCATTCAGCTTGGTGGCCTGGTGCCTGAGTTCAAATCTTTAAAAAGCTTCAGTTTGTCCGTGGATAATATGCGTATCATCCAGGCGGCTAGAAAACCTTCGACCAGGTCTCAGTATAGGAGCAAATGGGTCAGTTTCTGTCACTGATGTTTAGAAAAAAATGCTGGACCCCAGAGAAGCTGCTATCGACACGGTCTGTCTTTCATTTCTCATCTGGCAGCTTCAGGCATGCATGTTTTGTCTTGCTGGACTTATTTGTCGTCTATTGCCACCTACCTGTCCACGGACTCTTGCTCTTTTTCTTTGACAAACCCTGTCATTAAAAGGCACTTTGAACGTCTATTGCATCTGTATCCACCTGTGCGCAGCCTACATCCTAAGTGGGATCTGAATGTGGTCCTTACTGCTTTGTCATAAACCCTTTGAGCCCAAGGCTACGGCAGACTTGAAATTCCTTTCATGGAAAATCGCCTTTCTGATTGCAGTGACTTCTGCAAGGCGTGTAAACGAGCTTCAGGCCTTGTCGGTAGAACATCCATTCCTCACCTTTCACAAGGATAAGGTTGTCCTCCGGACCAATCCCTTTTCCTTCCAAAGGTGGCATCTGATTTTCATCTGAACCAGTCTATTTCCTTACAGGTTTTCTTCCCAGAACTGGCTTCAGATGCCGAGAGGGTTCTACATAATTTGGATGTAAGGTGAGCTCTTAAGATTTATTTGGACAGAACATCTAATCTTCTGAGCTCTTCCCAGAACATTATCAATGGAAAAAGGCTTGGCGATTCTGATAGGTGGTGAAAATGCGCACCGGGTTTTAGCTACCATCAACCTTCTGAATTAGATATTTTAAGAGAAATCAACTGTTTATAATGCTTTTAGAGGAGGTAATTGTGTCATGAATTGTAGCGATTGGCCAGGACTTTAATTTCTTGATCTTAAATTTGTGTTTTATGTGTTGAATTTAGCTAAAAGGTTTGTGATAAACCAATGCGTATAAATAAATAAAATAAGTTAAAACATGGAAGTATGCTGGCATAAGGAGCAGCACACCTGCACTTTCAGTATGATTAACACATTTTGAACAGACAAGCTAAAATGACCATCAGGTATTTGCCAACTTGAGCCGTCCCCTGGCTCATTTAACAACCACATTGGCACTTCGAGAAGAACATGTGATATGATAATACGTTTCTCGGCTTATTGAACAGCTCCCATGGCATATTTGGAAGTGCTGCAGCATATTTAGCAGAGCCCGTGCATATTTGGCAGTACCATAGCATATTCTTTCAAGCACAATGACGTTGCTGGCATAGCTTTGGCATATCGAGCAGCATCATGCTAATACCAACAATACACCTTTGTCTTACTGCAAGTGTTTACTTAATCTCTTCCAGGCGCAGGTCAGTCAGCCATTTAAGCAGTAGGTTTGTGTTATATCCTGTCCTTCCCTGACTGGGTAATGAGGCTGATGACATCATAGAACTCACATCTGCTCGCTGGATCAGTGTTCCATGGAACAGCCACATATTTACTCCACTGATATGGAGGCTACTGGGCTGTCCTTACATCCTCTGAAAGTTAAAAAAAGAAGCTTCCCAAGTCTTCCATTCTAGAGAGTTTTTGTTTGCATAATTTGAAGGTATTGGATGGCTGTAGACTATGTCACCCTTCCACAACTCAAGATCTGAATATAGCTCAGAAATATTTTTGACTGGGAATTAGGCCCCTCAGCACTAGACGGATCAACCTGAAAGTTTACCCCACCCACGCCCTTGGTTCTGCACCAGAATAGGTACATGGCTTATTTTCTCTCTCTGGGAAGGAGAAACAGGATCTCTGTGGAGCTTATGCCCGAGGAAAATGGGTGGCAAGGGAAGGAGCCTAGAATGTCAGTTCTTCCATGACGCTACCAAGGTGTGGGAGTATCATAGGGGTAAGAGAGAAACCCCTGATTGCCAGAAGCCTGATCGTTGGCGAGCAGGATTTGGAGAAGCCTACAGGGGAGCCCGGTGAGTGTACTGAAACCCAGTATAACTCTGACTGCAAGCTTTCCCCTGAGGCTATCCTATTGTTGAACTATGAAATCCTGAAATACAAAGTAGCAGAGTGGTCGCGTATTTGAATGAGGTACAAGAGATACATTGTCGAAAGTCTCTGTGTCTTCAAAGCAACTTTGAATTGTTTATAAAGATACCAAGTAACAGAGTGGTCACGTATTGGCTGTGTTATAACAAATAAGTTGTCGAAAGTCTCTGAATCCTTAACAAACTGTCAATTGTACCCTAGAATGATGCTACAGTGGGTGTGTGCCTCAGTGGAAGGAAGACACATACGTAAAGGGCTGCAGAGTAATTAAAGCAACGGTTTTGCTATGAAATCATGGACTTTCTGATAATAAATATGTAAACAAAGTTTATTGACTACATAAACACTACAAATTGCGAACAGATGAAAACAGTGGTCTTGAAGTTTATCCTCTAAAATTACAGGAACATGTTAAAAGTGTGAGGACGGGAACCTCTGTGCGTTTCTTTTTGTTTAAGGTACTTATGATCAATGGGAAGGGAACCTACATATCTTTTTGTTGAAAAGACTTATGGAACATGCAATCGAAGCTAATCAGTTTAAATATGAATCCAGCATTACCAGAGAAGCAAGGCCTCATGGAACCTGTAGTTAAATGCAGCACGTTTGAATGTAAAACTACATAAAAGTACAAAAAAAAGGAAATGAGGTGGAACCACCTCATAATTTCCGACGCTCTCAGTTAGCTCAATAAGAGCATATAAGAAGGGTTATTGGGCCTCATTACACGGTAGGCGGTAAAAATCGGAATTTTACGGCATGGCGCCATTAGCGTGTCCGCCCTCGCAAGAGGCCGCTAATAGCGTCCCATCACGAGTACGCGGACACGAGCATAGCGCCATGCCGTAAATGACCTTTCCGCCCTGCCGCTAAATACCCCAAAAAGCCCCTTACCGGCGCCCGCAAAACCGCCGATAGCGCCTCCGCCCTCCTGCTACCCGTAAATAGCGGACACCGCCATTACCGCACACCGTTAAAAAGCGGAACCGGAAATTACGTCGTCGCACAGGAACGGGAAAGAGCACAGCGGCCATCTTCAAAAACACAATCCATTGCCATCCACTGCATCCAGGACATATATCCAGGCAACTCCGACCAGGAACCATACCGGGTAGCTCGAGGATGCCGAAGGCGCTTAAAAAAACTGCTGATCGCCAGCGCAAAGAAAAGTTCACTAATGAGGAACTAATGATGCTGACCACCACACTTGCTGCAAATGCAGGAGTAGTATTTGTGAACGATATGCGGCGGGAGGCCCTCCTTAAGAAGAAGGCCATCTGGGCCGAAGTCGCGCTAAAAGTCAGTGCGGTGGGCACCACCACCCGGAGTGTCAGGGAATGCCACAAAAGGTGGGACGACCTCCGGGTGCGTGTGCGCAACATTTTATCTGTGAACCGCAACATGGCAATGGCCACAGGAGGTGACGCAGAGTCCCCCTTGAAGATGAAGGAGTGGGAGGAGATATGTGCCTCCACAATAGGAGTCGAGTCGATAGAGGGGGTCGGCGATATGGAGCATGGCGTGGCCGTTTCATCGGATGGAGGTGAGTGTATGCACCCAAAAATGTGCAGTGAAGGGTGAGGGGTCCCACAATCATGTGTCCATATGAATGCCGTGGATCCAGCCACAAACAGACATGCATGCATCATCACATACCCACCAACACAGGGCCAATCATGCATGAGCCAGCCAACATCCCCATTCCATGCCTCCACAATGATGACCCCAAAATGCATCAAACTGCATGACGTATACATCTGCCATAATGCAGGTAGACCCATAGATGATGATTTACCCTTCTTATCACCCCTGCAGGATCACACACGGAAAATGATGAGCCACGCACGTCAGCACCCACTCCCACACCCATGAAAAAAGCCAGGAGGGATGCCACCGGGGACCACGCAACATCCTCTAGGGGACCCAAGAGTAGTGACCGGGACAAAGGCAGCAGGAGCAGCAGTGCCACGCAGCCAGAGGCCATGCCTGCCGCTGTTGTGGTAACCATGGGAGTGTGTCTCCCATCAATTGAAGGCAGCATGGAGGGAGTGCACTCTGCTGCCACCAGCTCTACGGGTGAGGCAGCAGCCACTGGGCCACTTTCCGATGCGGAGGAAGCACCGGTGAATGAGGATCTGAGTCAGAGCCCCATCCCCACACGCCACTTACTCGCATCCCCAATGTTTTCACCAGGTCCGTTCAGCCAAGGCGGATCGCCCGCCCACACACATGATGTGTCATGGAGCCCCCTGGAACCTACGCCTGATTCCAGTGCCATTGATCCAGGCGCATCAGCCATTCCACCGGCAGACAACGAGGAACTTGACCTATCAGCCATCTACCAGAGGCAGACCGAAATGGCTGGTCTGGTAGGTCAACATGTGGCAGAGACAGGGCACCTGAGGGAGGACATTGGTGCATTCGCACGCCAGACGAGGGAGGCCATGGAGGCATGCACCAACCGCATATGCAATGAGATGGGGCAACTCAGGCAGGCCATGATCCGCATTGCGGAGGCGATTGAGCGCAGATGTCCACTCCCTACCCAGGAGGAAACAGGCCCAGCCTCCTCTGGGAGTTCGCGGCAGACAAGCCCCCTACGCCGCTCTATGCGCAACCTCAGGCGCACACCATCGCAAACGCCCGAAGAAGGAGCGAACAAATAGGGCCAACAAGGAATATCAGCCACATTTGGGGAAGGACATGTTCACGCCTTGGAACTCACGTGGGAGTGTTGTGGGGGGAGGGAGGGGAGGGTGTATTCGGGGGTGTTGTGGGGGGAGGGGGGAGGGTGTTTGCACAGTTGGGGTTATGCACTTTCTGTACACGTTATGTTCAAAATACACTCTTCTGCAGTTGAAAAACAGGCATGGTCTCCATCATTGTGTATGTGTGATTTTCTTTGGGAGAGGGCCCTTTGTGGGCCTCAAGACGGCCACAAGGGCAACAATGCACGTCTCTCCATGCATGATATTCCACCTTTGTTCCTGATGCTATTCCTGATTCCGATGCTGACGCGGATCCTGTCCCGCCATGCCATCGCCTCTTGCATGTCCGGGCTGGGCATTTCGGCAATACTCATCCACATCCACATCATGCTAATCTGGTGTTTGCATGGTGCCATGGGCACATTCTATCAGATGCACATTTAGTTGTGCCTTACACATACCATGGTCATCTTCGCCTTGATTCCGGGGGTTTGTTGGCTGCCCTTGTGGTGTTTCTGGGTGCCCCGGTGGTGCTTGCTGCGCAGGTCTCGGCCTCCTCCTCCTACTCCTACTCCTACATCTCTTCGGTGCTGCCTGTTGTTGTTGGTGCTGCACTGCAGTCATGTACGCAGGCCTATGTCATGCTGCTGGTGTTGGGACCATCTTGCTGTGGGAAGGGGTGTGGGAAGGGGTGTGGTGTGCTCTTTAGTGCTGGCTTTCTCCATTGACTCCACCTGTGCTGGTTGTGTCCACCTGGGGCAGATGGGCAGATGGGAACACTGCTCAGGACTCTTAATGTGTGGTTTTCGATGCTGTTATTAGCGCCATGCCGGTAAATGCTTTTTGGGTCTTTGGGATGCCGGTATTGCCGTGTACGCATGGGTTGTGATTGCGTGCTATTTGCGCCATGGCGCTGTTTACGGTGTGGGGGTCGCGCGCAAGCGGCCACGCCGCTATTGGTGGCGCCGTACTTTACGGGTCCACTAATAGCAGTGGGTCCGGGTCGTGATCGGCTTGGGAAAATACCGTTACCGGTATTTCGTTACCGGTAACGGTATTCCCTTACCGCCTACCGTGTAATGAGGCCCATTGTGTTTAGATTATGCGTTTTATATTCATTTCTTTTCTTTTTTAGTTTTCTGTTTGTCAGTCCAAGTATGATTACAGTTTTACGAAAGGATCTTCAAAATAGGAAAAGAAAACATTCTCTTGTAAAATGCAGGCAATGTTTTATTCACACTCGTTTTGGATTTGATCATGGCAGTCATTAAACACAGTGGTCAATTCAATGCATAAAGCCAATGCATTTCAGGGTGAAGCACACCATCTTCGGGGCCCTGCAAACCTTTATAAATCATATGTTAAATCATTTCAACCATATAAACAAAAAAATATCATATGTACAGAAAAGAAATTGTTGTAAATAATGTACATAACAAGAACTCGCAATTTTACAAACATTGCGTCACCAGGGATAAAATAGAAAGAAAATCTCAATCAGCACCTATAAGTATATGTACGGTAACAAGCTTTTATTCTTTGGCTGTATTCACGTAATATTCTGTCCAAATATTCATACCTCTGTGTACTTAGTTGTAATCCGACTTCGACCTGTATTCTGTATCTCTCGTCATGCAGATACGTGGAGATCGGTGCCTATAATGTAAACATGTGTCATTGCCCAACGCGACAGTATCAAGGATTGTAAAGCGCATAGCTTGTGTCAACGTTTCTTACCTTCACTGTTCAAATCTTTCATTCACGAAAACAATAGAATCGAAACCGAGAGGACGCGCAGCTTTTCCTTGTATTTAACCGTGGTCATGGAGATGAACGCTCAGCGTCGCGTTCCGGCTCAGTTGAGTCGGAGCACGTATGCCTCGCGTCCCGCCCTCCCATGTCAACGGGAGGGTGGGACTGTCTCCATGTCAACAGTTACTTTTCCTCGGCAGTCGTTGTGTATTGTCTAGCCCCGTGAGCCAGACAATTCACAAAAATGGTGTTTAATCACTAGGATGAGTCTACTAATTGCTCAGGATGCACAGTTACACTAAGTTACTCTCTATTTCTTAAATTACATCTCATCTTATGGATCGACATTACGTAATACAGTTCTCCCCAATGCAGTGTTATATCAGAGAATCATGCAGGTTAATACAAATATTTCTGATAAGTACTAAGAGCTCAGTCTGTAATCAATGTATTGTTATATCAGCGACACAAGCTGGTGTGTTTAACTGTTGTCATGGAGATAAACGCTTGGTGTCGCGCTCCGGCTCAGTTGAGTGGGCGCACGTACGCCTCGCGTCCCACCCTCCCATGGCAACGGGAGGGCGGGACTGTCTCCATGTCAACAGAGCAACTGCTCCCATTGGTTTTCAGACAGTTATAATGTATTATGTAACTGTGACAGTTTTCTACAGCAAAAATCAAAACATGCAAGTATAAGTATATATTTCCTGTGTACGGCATTCCATAGAACCTCCAGATGGTACATAATGCTTGATCTATACTTCTGACCAATATTCATAATCATCTCCTCGATCACTGAAAATGAATGCATTAATCTGTACCTTCAACCTAATACATGCAATCTACAAAAGTATCTCTACAAAAGGCATGACGGACTAGTGTACATATACATATTCATTCCTTGTTAAAGGCATCTTTATTAATTTCCTGCTCCTAGGTAATGTACATTCTAGATCTCTTCATTTAGCCAGTACTTATGATCCTTTGAGATTGCATACATCAGGACATAACAGATAAGTGAAGAGCACCTTACAAGGTCAATCTTGGTTGTATTCTTATGATTGTAAAAAACACATATAGTTGATTTCTTCATTAAGTCCTTTGGTGTGAGTGTGCTCATTCTGTCTATCCAGAACGTTTCTCTCCGATCGAGTTTCTTCTGAATATTCTCATGCATATCTATTTTCTTCACAACTTCGAGAATTAGAAATCTGATCTGTGTCAAGTTATGTTTCTTTTCATCCCAATGTCTGGAGACTGCCAAATTCAAATTGTGATTCCGGATTTGCAAGACCTATGTTCATTCCATCTGGTTTTTGCAGTCCTACGTAATTGTCCTATGTAGTAAAGACTGCATGGACAGTTTATCGCACAGATAATATTCTGTGTATCACAAGTGGCATAACTCTGTAGCCTGATCCGTTCTCCTGTGTACAGATGGTTCACAGTTTCTCCTTTCTTAATGTATCCGCAGTTACTACAGTTAAGACAGGGAAAGGTTCCAATTCTTTCTGTGAGTTTCTTTTTCTGGGGAGGTCTTGTGTTGACCAGTCTGTCCTTAAAGTTTCTGCTCCGTTGGTATGCGAAAGTTGGAAATTCTTTAAAAAGGTGTTCTAATCGTTGGTCACATGTGACCGTCCTCCAGTTTTTCTTAATTATTTCTTTTATACTGTTGCTTTGTCTTGAGTATTTGGACACAAAAACCAGTGGTGATGCTGTCACGTTCTTCTCTTTTACCTTCAGAAGGTCTTCTCTCTTCTGTATCTCTACCCGGGTTTTTGCTGACTGAACTTGCTCTTTTGTGTATCCACGGTCAATACATCTCTTGCCCATTTTTCTAATTCCTTATCATAATCTTCCGGGTCACTCACACTTCTTTTGACTCGTAGCATCTGACTGTAGGGTAAATTCCTGATTAAGCTTGGCTTATGGAAACTTAATCTGTGAAGCAGATTGTTCTTGTCTGTGCTCTTGCGGAATATGTTGGTTTTGTATTCTGTTTCTGTAACCACTATAGTCACATTTTTGTTTGTTATTGTTTGTTTGGAATATTCATGCATAAATTGTATTCTTGGATCTATTCCATTTAGATATGTGAAGAATTCTAGCAATTTGGTCTCTGTGTCTGTGTCATGGTCACAGGCCCCAGAACACAAAAACCACACTATCTAGTGATGGGGGAATTGGGTCACTTGACTCACTTATGTCCCTTTGGGACCCATAAACACAGGGGCCCTGGCTGGACTCAGTCCTGGCGCCTTTGGCACCAGGCTCATATAGAGATGTGAGCAGGAACACTTTATTTCAGTGCAGGAGTGCTTTTATTTTACAAGAATTTCCAGGAGCTGAAAGCCTTTATTGTAGAGAACATCCTCATGTGCTGACTCATCGGGTGTTGGTCCCTAGGCCTGGACTTCATGTGCTGACTCATCGGGTGTGGCAGGCAGGCTGAACATGGTGGGCGTGGCTGCTCCATCCTTAAGGCGGTGCTTCGCGTTACTGTGCACTCGCTGTACAATACAACAAAAACAGACGAGGAAAGACAAAGGCAAACAGGAACACTTACCTGAAGTATAGTGGCTTAGTCGCAGCAGGATTGGACTAGCACGTGCAAGGGACCAGTGATGGAACTCTGTCCAGATCATACAAGCGCCCCTGCCAGAAGCAGCAGGACTGAGTGCTCGCCAAAACTAATCAACAGGAGCATTCCCGAGCGGCAACACCTATTACCACCAGTCACCGTATAAGCGCAGAGGGCGAAGTCGGACCCGAGCGACCTCACCCCGGGAGGGCTGCAACCATGCCCCAACGCCTCCGCAGAGACCAGGTGAGCGTAATAGGCTGTCCATATTCCAAAAATGTCATCAATGTATCGGATCCAAATTGCCAGACTTTGTTGCCATGTTGGATGTTTTAGAACGTAATCCATCTCGAATGTATGCATAAATGCATTTGCTAGGCGGGTGCCATGGTGGCACCCATTGCAGTGCCTGCGACCTGTAGAAAATATTGATCTTTGAAACGGAAGTAGGAATTCTCTCCTATGAATTCCAAAAGTAACAGGATGAATTCTTTCTGTGCCGGTATTTCTCCTTCGTTCAAAAGGATCCATTCTTTAGCCTCTCTTCCCAAGTCGTGGGGAATTGATGTGTACAAGCTTGCCACATCTATTGTGAACAATATGTGGTTCGGGTTGAACTGGGTGCCACTCAGATGTTGCAGGAAGTGGGTTGAGTCCTTATTCCTTATCTTTGATAATTTGTCTCCAGCTTGCTGGCCTCGGAAATGTTTTCTCTGTAGAGGGCGCTGTGCATCGACGTCCGCCGAGTCGATGTCCCTCGACGCCACCATATCGGCACAATGTCACCATGCCCATAAATAGCCACGCGCGGCGTCCGTTGCTCAGTTCCGTTTTTCCGTGCTTCGTGGGGCTTCGGAATATAGTTGCTCAGTTCAGTCAGATAAACTTTCTACATTTACTCGAATATACCAACTCATTCTCGATGGCATCTTCATCGGAACCGACAACGCCGCGATCCGGCTTAAAAAAATGTTGAGATTGCGGTAAAAAAATGTCGATAACGGATCCACACAGGATCTGCTTGTGGTGCTTGGGAGCCGAGCACCATTGTTCGGAGTGTGAGGACTGCATGTCCATGACGGCGAAAGCCTTGAAGGAGCGCAAGGGGAAGCTCGAGAGAGGTAAATCAGTCAAAACCTCCTTGAAAGTTTCTTCGGCTGAGTCGAGGCATTCGTCTCCTCGCCGTCGAAAGCTTTCCCATTCAAGATCTCGAAGTAGCTCCCACCATTCGTCGAAATCGAGATACTCAAAGAAGAGACGTCGAAGATCCCCTTCCTCGTCATCTTCTGTTTCCCCAGAAAGGGTCTCCTGCCCCACAAACCACAGCTCTCAGGCTGAGTGGGAGGAATTCAGGAAGAAAATGCTAGGCGTATTCGAGAAAGCGGCCTCGACCCCCTCGAAGACAGCTGAGGGTGATACCTAAGGTAAAAAACCCAGAAAATGGAAACGCCGCGAGTCGCTGCACCCGGCGAAAGATTCCACCCGAGAGCACCACGGGCCATCGGGTAAGAAGGCACCGTCTTCGACGCCGTCGTCGAAGTTCCCTTCGACGCATGGATCGGCGCCATCAACGCCATTGTCGAAGGGTTCTTCGACGCATCTGTCGATCGACTCGACGCCATCGTCGACGCCGACATCGACGCCGATGAAAGAGAAAACCACGGCTACTTCACAGCCAACGGTGATACCAAGAGCCTCCGGCATGACGCAGAGACCGTCGTCGACATCCTCGAGTAGGATCCCGATCCTCTCGAGTTCTTCGAGGCCTCTTCCAGTTTTCTCGACGCCTTCGAAGCCTGTCACATCGGCATCGACGACATTGACGTTTTCTCGCCCAATAATGACGAGTTTGGCTCCTTCTGCCTTAGAAATGGGTTTTACATCATTTCCGAGGTCAGAGTACCCCGGATTATCTTCAACTTATGAAGAAGGGGAGGATTCTGACCAGGAAACCTTCGGGTTACAGAGGACCACACTACCTGTTTCAGAGGATTTCACCTCTGAGGAAAGAAGGTTGAAAGACCTACAAGAGTCATTACATGAGGCAAGTGGGCTGGACACTTCCCCAGAAGTGGAATTTGTTAAACCAGACCCAGGGGAACATGCCGAAACACCCTATAGAACCCTGATGGCAAGGATTATTGAATTTATGGGTTGGTCTGCGCCTTCGCCTGTTTTTCAACAGAATGACCTGACAGACATATTAGACAAAGGTCCACAGGAGGATCCTGTGGTCCCCTTCCATGCAGCCTTACAAAGAAAGATTGCATCTAATTGGTAAACTCCTGAAGTTATCCCTGCAGTCAATAAAAGATTGTCAGCCAATTATAGGGTAGCTGTGGCTGACCCTGAATACTTATCAAAACACCCGACTCCAGAGAGCCTGGTGGTTCAAGCAGCAACTTCATCAAGCAGCAGGTCCGCTTACCCTACTGTCCCACAGGATAGAGATGACAAGAGGTACGATTCTATGGCAAAAAAAGTATTTTCTGCTTGTAGTATGGCGTTGAAGTCCATCAACGCCACCTGTACGCTCGCCAGGTTCAGTCACACACTGTGGGAGTGTGCTTCATCAGCGGCTGACTGCATACCCGAAGGAGAGGAAAAGGAAGCCTACCTTAACATTATTAAAGATGGCAAAGATGCCATGTGCGAGTCACTTCAAACTGACATCGATTCCACTGACAGTATCAGCAAGGCCATGGCGGCAAGTACGACAATCTGCAGGCATGCATGGTTACGAAAGTCTGGCTTTGCTCCAGATGTACAGGCCAAACTTTTGAATATACCCTTTGACGGCTCTTCTTTATTCGGTAAAAAGGCTGATGACAGTCTGGAAAAGTTGCAGATATCTAAAGCAGCGGCAAAATCGTTAGGAGCTGCAATCCGCCAAACTCCTTTTCGCCCCTCAGGAACCTCTGGAAGAGGAAAGTCCTTTTGCTATTATTCTGCATTCGTGAAAGGCAGAGGACAGCCGGCTCAAAGAGGCCAAAGGAGATCCACCCGAGGTGGACGGGTCAAAAGTACTAAAGCTGCAGCAGCAGCAGGTGCCTCTTTACCCTCGGCATCTGCATCAGCCGCCCCCAAACCACTCTGAGGTCTTTCCACACAAAACACCTGTAGGGGGCAGGTTAACTCACCATCTGACGGAATGGCAGGCTATAACGTCAGATGCTTGTGCATTGGAGACAGTTGCCCAGGGTTACTGCCTACCTTTACTACACATCCCTCAGAGTCATCCACCGGGGCACAGCTCTCTAAAAGTTCCAGATCCGCTCCTCTTGCAGGAAATTATAGACCTGCTAGAGAAAGTTGCCAAAGAACCGGTACCTGTAGAGGACAGGAACAAGGGCTGGTACTCCCCGTACTTTCTCATACCAAAGAAGGACGGAGGGCTGAGACCCATCCTGGACTTACGAGAATTGAACAAGTTCCTTAGGAAGGACAAGTTCAAGATGGTAACTCTCTCTCAGATCCTTCAGTCCCTCCAGCTCCAGGACTGGATGGTATCTCTGGACCTTCAGGATGCTTATTTCCATGTGCCAATCCATCTCAAACACAGGGAATACCTGAGGTTCGCAATTGGCGAATCTCATTATCAATTTCGAGTTCTGCCATTTGGGCTGACCTCCGCCCCGAGGGTCTTCACCAAGCTAATGTCGGTAGTGGCTGCGAGTCTAAGGAGGGAAGGGATCCACGTCTACCCCTACCTGGACGATTGGCTGATCAGGGCTGTATCTTCGGAACCAGCTCAGATCCAGCTAGATTATGTCTGCCACTTCCTTCACAAACTGGGCTTCTCCCTCAATTTAAAGAAGTCACAGATGATACCATCACAAAGGCTCCAGTTCATTGGAGCAGTCCTGGACACTTCCCTGGGAAAAGCCTCACCACCAGAGGTGAGGGCTCAAGTTATTCTGCAGATGGTCAACAAGTTCCAAAATGCCCAACGTCTCCCAGACTTTGACTTTTTGAGGTTGCTAAGCCTCATGGCATCCTGCATCTTCCTTGTGCCAGAGGCTCGCCTGAGAAAGAGATCTCTTTAGTGGGCACTGAGAACTCAGTGGTCGCAATTTTCAGGGAGAATGACAGATTTCCTCCGGATTCCGGACAAGGTAGCCCACAACCTTCAATGGTGGGCCTATCCAGAGAACATCTTGAAAGGAGAACTGTTTTGGCAACCATGGCCGGAGATAACAGTAGTCACAGACGCCTCGCTCACGGGGTGGGGAGCCCATGCCAACGACTTGACCATCAGCGGTCGTTGGTCTCCATCGGAGTCCACACTGCACATCAACCTATTGGAGCTGAGAGCGATCAGACTAGCGCTGAAAGCTTTCCTGCCATCAGTACAGGGGAGAAATGTCCTGATAATGACGGACAACACGGTGGCCATGCACTACCTCAACAAAAGAGGAGGAGTAGGGTCACTGCCACTGTGCAGAGAGGCAATGCAGCTCTGGTTTTGGGCAATTCAGGAAGGAATCTCTCTATTGGCAGTCCACCTAGCCGGAGAGAAGAACTTGACAGCGGACGCTCTGAGCAGGCAGAGCACAGTCTCCCACGAGTGGGAACTAGCTCAGGAAGACCTTCAAGAGATCTTCGCCCTTTGGGGAACCCCTCAGGTGGATCTGTTCGCCACAATCACCAACAAGAAGTGCGATCTGTTCTGTTCAAGGACATTTCCCCCGAGAGGAGCTCTAGGAGACGCGTTCGTAGTGGACTGGGAGTTCCCACTCCTTTACGCGTTTCCACCAGTCCCTGTTATTCCTCAAATGATCAGGAGGTTGAAGAGATTCCGGAAAACCATGATCCTAATTGCCCCTGGCTCGGCCAGGAGAACGTGGTACCCGGACCTTCTAGATATGTCCATCTGCCCTCCAATCTGTTTTCCACTCAAAGAGAATCTTCTCTCGCAGAAGGGAGGTCAGGTTCTCCATTCAGCCATCAGAACCCTCAACCTTCACGCTTGGCTTCTGAAAGGGTGAGGTACAAGGATTGGGACCTCCCTGATGACGTCTTGGAGGTGTTGCTTTTGGCCAGAAGGCCAGCAACAAAGTCTTTATACCGCTGCCGTTCGAACACATTTTGCAGCTGGTGTAGAGAAGGGAATATCGACCCTTTTTCATGTGGTGCACCAACGGTGTTATCGTTTCTACTCTACTTGGCAAACTCAGGCCTTCAAGTTGGCACTGTAAAAGGCTATCTCGCAGCGCTTTCAATCTTCAAGCGCACTGCGGAGGAACCATCGTATTTCAAACTACCTCTAGTAATACAATTTCTCAAGGGATTAACTAATGTTTATCCTCCAAGACCATTCCAAGTTCCCTTATGGGACTTAAATTTAGTCTTAAACTTCCTAATGGGTACTCCATTCGAACCACTCCACTCTTGTTCGCTGAGATTTCTCATGCTTAAAACTGTCCTATTGGTAGCACTAACATCTGCTAGGAGGGTGAGCGAGCTACAAGCTCTCTCTTGTAAACCCCCCCATACAATTTTCCATAAGGACAAAGTTGTCCTACAGGTGAAGCCTAATTTCCTCCCAAAGGTGGATTCTGAATTTCATATTACTCAGAAAATTACCTTACCTTCGTTCTACCCTCCGCCCCATCCGGGGAAAGAGGAAGAAATGCTACATAGGCTGGACCCAAGGCGAGCTCTGAGCTTTTACATCAGCAGACTGGCTAGGATTAGGTAAGCAGACCAACTGTTTGTAGGATACTCAGGTCACAAGTTGGGACTACCCATAACAAAACAGACCATTTCCAGGTGGATTATTTTGGCCATTCTGAAATGTTACAAACTGGCAGGGAAAGAGCCACCCCAAAATCTTAGGGCTCATTCAACCAGGGGTATCGCAGCGTCATCGGCCCTCCAAAGAGGGTTACCGGTCCGAGACATATGTGCGGCTGCCACATGGTCGTCCGCACATACGTTCACAAAATTTTACAACCTGGATTCCTCCGCTAGTCAAGAGACCAGATTTGGAAAAGCCGTATTACATGCAGTTCATTCCTAAAAGGGATACATGACATTATTACTCCCACTTCCAATTACATGCCACTGCTATGGGAGTCTATCAAAGATAAGGAATACGTCGGAGGACACAATCCCTTCGAAGAACAAGTTACTTCTTACCTTGTAACGTTCTTTTGATGGGATGTTCCTCCGAGGTATTCCTTATCGCCCCTCCCATCCATCCCCGCAGTAATACTTCCCTTGTGGTTCCAGCTTACGCTCCTTCAAGGTCAATAACCAATTCAGGCATGACTTATCTTATGCTACAAAACGGAACTGAGCAACGGACGCCACGCGTGGCTATTTATGGGCATGGTGACGTAGGTGCCGATACAGTGGCTGTCGTAGGTGCCGATACAGTGGCTGTCGAGAGACATCGACTCGGTGGACGTCGACGCGCAGCACCCTCTACAGAGAAAAAATTTCCGAGGCCAGCAAGCTGGAGACGAATTATCAAAGATAAGGAATACGTCGGAGGAACATCCCATCGAACGAACGTTACAAGGTAAGAATTAACTTGTTCGTTTTTTGTATAAGTGGTTGAAGGTAGATGTATTTCCCCAGGGGTTGTAACAAACTGTTGATTCCATCCACGTTAGGTCTTCCAGGTGGATTGCAGAGGCTTTTATGCACTTTGGGTAATGTGTAGAAGTGTAGTATCCGTGGATGGTTATTGGTCAAAAACTTGCAAGTGTTGGGATTTATCCATTCTAGTTCTTCTGCTTTCCCTAAGAGTTCTTCAAGATTGGTTTTAATTTGGCTTGTTGGGTCCATATCCATTCTGGCATATGTGTTTCCATCCATCAATTGTCTCTGGCATTTACGATAGTAATCAATGGTATCCAGTAACACTAAGGCCCCACCCTTGTATGTTGATCTTATTGTCACTGTCTCGTCACTATATAAGTTCTTGATAAGTTGTAACTCATGTGGTTTCAAATTGCAGTGTCCAGTGTGTTTAAATTTGACTTTCTCTAAATCTCTTGTGACTTGTTTTTGAAATATTTCTACTGATAGCACTGTTATTGGAGGAATAAAATTGTTCTTGCTTCTAAATTCCTTAATGATATGATATGATATGATATGGCATTTGTAACACGCCTATACACAAGTGTTTCAAGGGGCGATGAGGCAGGGAGGGGGGAACAGTGGGGAAAGACAGACAACGATCCTACTAGGCCAGGTGTCATTCAGATCGCGCAAGTGCAGGGGTAGGGGGAAGGGGAAATGTGCAAGGGGACGGGGAGAGGGGGAAGTGCTGAACAGGGTAAGTAGATTAAAACATAAATAAATAAATAAATAAATAAATAGTGCAAGGTAAGTGCAGACAAGTGCTGGGAGGGGGGGCGGCTGTAGGAATGCAGAGACAGTCCCGCAGTGCAGGGGTTGCCAGGGAGGCAGTGCAAGTGGAGAGTGGCTGGGCCAAGGACCGAGGTCGGTGAGAGTGGCCCAGGTGCAGGTTCAGTGCAGTTTCAATGAAGAATTTAGCAGGGGAGAGGGAGAGAGAAAGCAGAAGCAAAGAGGAAGGTTTTGAGGTGCTTCCGGAACCGAAGATGGTTCTCCTCAAGTTTCAGGGAGGCAGGAAGGCTGTTCCAGAGGGAGGCCCCTGCCGCAGAGAGAGATCTACCCCCAGCTCGTTGCTTCGAGAAGCAACTGACCCTGAGGGAGTTGGAACCAGATGAGCGAAGGGCTCGGGAAGGAAGATATTTAGGAAGAGAGAGTTGAAGGTATTTAGGCCCCAGGCCCCAGAAGGCCTTGTGGACAATGCAGAGGGTTTTGAACTTAATCCTCGCAGCCACAGGGAGCCAGTGTAGAGATTTCAGTCCTGGAGAGATATGGTCTCTGGGCTTGAGGCCAAGGACAAGTCTCGCAGTCCTGTTCTGGATGATTTGCAGAGGGCGGAGAGTGGAGGCAGGCAGATTAAGATAGAGGCTGTTACAGTAGTCCAGCTTCGAGAGAACCAGGGCTCTGGAGACCGTGAGCTTCTGGGGGAAGGAGAGGAAGGGAAGAATGCCTCTGAGGAGGTGCAGCTGGTAGTGTGACTTCTTAGAGACGTCAGATATATGAGGAGAGAAGGAGAGTGTGGGGTCGAAGATGACCTCGAGGTTTTTTGCCTTGCAAGTAGGAGCAGGAAGCGGGCCAAGAGAGGCTGGCCAGAGCGCTGCAGGGAAGGAGGGAGTGGGTGTGCCGATGAGTAGAATCTCAGTCTTACTGGCATTAAGGCAGAGGTCATTGGCGGCACACCATTCCTGGATAGCAGACAGACAGTCGGAGATGAGGGAAGGAGAGGAGGAGGCCGAGGGTAGCCTGAAAATGAGCTGGGTATCGTCCTTATAGCACTGAAAGTTGGGGCAGAGAGTGGCGATGCGGTGGGCAAGGAGTGCCAGATACTGGTTAAGGCCAGAGTCATCTGTTTTCTTAGTGGAATATTCATCCAGTTCACTGAAGAACACTTTCAATTTCGTTTTTCTTACTAATTTGTACAGCTCAATCTTAGTATCAAACAGGGTGCTGTTGTATGTGGGTACGACGCTCAACCCTTTTTGTAAGGTCTCTTTTTCTTTATCCGACCGTGTTCTTGAAGAGAGGTTAATGACTAGGTTCTCTTCTGCTGCAGTCTTGTTTTCGGTCCTTCTTTTTGCCTTCCTTTTCCTCCTCCTTGTTCTCCTCTTCCTGCCTCTAAAAAAGGTTCTCTCCTTGTGTCTGGAATCCCTGTTATTTTAGCCCTTGAGGTACTTTGTCAATTCTCTCTCTTGGCTTTCAGGTTCCTTCTCGGTCTCGCCTCCAGAGCTAGATGCTTCACTTGTGTTATCTTGTCTGGGTTTTCTTATTGGTGGTCCGTACTTATCCATCCAGCTATATAAACTTCATCATTTAGATAGTCCTATGTATCCCTCTTAAATGTTCTGATCTTCTTTGTTTCTAATTCAGCTTTGTATCCTGCTATCCTTGTGTTGATGTCTTCCAGTATTGCGTTAACCTCTTCTCTATTCAAGGTTGCTACCAGTTCCTTTTCTATTTCTTGTTTTTCAATGTTCAAATCCTTCAGATTGTTAGCCAGTTCTTGTATTGTTAGCAAGATCAGATCAACGGAACACTTATCTAGAATTTCCTCCCATCTCCTTACAAATTCTTTACTCTCCTTACATAATGTTGGTCGTAGTTGTATCTGTAGTCCCCTTGGGATGCGTTGGTTTTTATGATTTCTACCTAAAGTTATAGCATGGAGCTTGCGGTTAATTTCTTTGCGGATCAAATACTCAAGCTGTTTGATTATTTTATCTGGATCCTCTTTGGATGGGTTCTTTATATTAAATCCAGATTCACTGATCAGACCAAGTATTTTGTCTTCCTCTTCTGTGGAAAATCCAAGAGTTTCCACTTTCTTTGTTGTCAGTGTTTCTATATCTGAAAATGACATAATGTGTCCTAAATATTTCCTAAATATAAATTTCTAAATTGTTTCAAACAATGTTTTAGGGTGTGCCTCCACCTCAAATGTGTCGAGAACAAAAGTTGATAGTCAAAGCAGGGGTGGGCACCACTCTGTGTGATTTCAAATTCTTCTCAAACAGATCAATTCTTGGTATTTCTATCATTCTTAATTACTGCTTTAACCTGGAGCTTTCAGAAAAAAAGGATCCCATGACACACGGATTAAAAATTACTACGAAAAAAAGGAAATGAGGTGGAACTACCTCATAATTTCTGATGCTCTGTTAGCTCAAAAAGAGCATAAAAGAAGGGTTATTGCATTTTGATTATGCATTTTATATTCATTTCTTTTCTTTTTTTGCTTTCTGTTTGTCAATCCAAGTATGATTACAGTTTTACGAAAGGATCTTCAAAATAGGAAAAGAAAATATTCTCCTGTAACTAAACTAAAGCTACAAAACCATTATATTAAAAAAAGACAGGCAATGTTTTATTCACACTCCTGTTGGATTTGATCAAGTCAGTCATTAAACACAGTGGTCAATTCAATGCACAAAGCCAATGTATTTCGGTGTGAAGCACACCATCTTCAGGCCTCTGCAAACCTTTATAAAACATATGTTAACTCAGTTCAACCATAAAGACAGCAACATTATCATATGTACAGAAAAGAAATTGTTGTAAATAATGTACATACCAATACGCCCAATTTTTCAAACATTCCGTCACCAGGGATAAAATAGAAAGAAAATCTCAATCAGCACCTATAAGTGTATGTAAGTATATGCATTGCTCTGGTGATCTTGCTTCCAAGACCAACACGTTGCCCCTGTGCTATCCTCTGTCCGTTCAAATGAGGTCTTTCTTAATCATTTTTTATTTATTTAATAATTGTATCAAAAATGCAATAAAAAATGTAATCTGTTCTTTTATAGGTTTCATTGACCTTGTTGTTGTTATTCGAATAATTTTGTAAATGTGTAAATTTTAAACTATGTAATGTAAAATTGTGTTGAAAAAGTTGAGTTTACTCAGCTATATTCAATAAAAGAATTTTAATAAAACACATGAGGTTACCTATGACAGAAAAGGATGTTCCTAACTTGGAACGAACTAAGTCAAAGTTGTTAGAATGGCTCTAACTATACAGTTTCAGGATTTCCTTTCTGAATCTCTGATGTACACTAGCTCGGGGGTAGAGGGCCCAGCACATGCCTTTGGTCAAGGAACAGCCATGGGGACAGATCAGCCAGCTCACTTGTTATTTAAAAAACTGTCCGCATGCCTCGCACACACAACCTACTCAAGGGCCAAGGAGGAGGTTGTGTGTTCCAGGTACACAGACAGTTTTTTAAATAAATTGATGACTGATTACAAAGTATTGATTTCTTTGATAAAAATACTTTTTTGTTTTACAAAAACTGACTGATCCAGCATCTTCCTACTCATATTCTGTTGATTGCATAGCTGTGAAGTACCAGCTTGTACGTTTTCTGGGAAATTTGAATGTACCCAGGTCTGTCACACACCATTAACACTTATTCAGGAAGAATGTTCCGGAAGAACATTGCAAAAATAGGCAAATTCCAGCTACCATTGCATTTTGAAGACACGTGTGCATTGAATTGTTTCCTCGTCCTGATGAAGACTGTGTATTGATGTGCTGGGAACACTGAGGATGATTGTACCCCTGGCATAGTATGGCCGAAACACCTGTGTCAACATGTTTTTGTGAATTCATTTGAGAGAGCGTTTCTCTCCTTTGCCTACATGCGTTATTGACTGGGACACTGTAAGGGAATGTGACTTACAGCACTGATCGTGGAACTACTTCCTCAGCAGCTGATGACTGAAACCAAGTGCCTTTTCCAAGTTACAACTAGGAAATGATATGATAGACCTTTTAGTCCAGCAAAGGGTTGAAATCTGTTTTTGTCTTTCCCACATGTGTGTTATATATCACTTGGCTTTAAATGTCAATCATGTTTTCTGCATGCACATTGCACTTTGCAGTTACTAACCTCACACATGTGAAAGCTGCCATTATACATCTGTGTCTTTTTAAATGAATTGATGATTAAAGTGTTTTTGATGTTTGTTTAATAAGTAAAGCCCTTATGCTGGCATATTTGTCGAGCGTGCACATAGGATACAATCCATACACAAACGTTTTGGGGTTGGGACATGCTGTAGAGGTGCCTGCACAGGTTTAGGTCACCTACTCTCTCTGTTTAGAATTTGTATCAAATGGCATATTGGGACGGTATGATTACTATAGTAAGTCTGACTATTAGCAGTATTTTTCAACCTACATCTGGACAATTGTATTTGATGTGGGCATTTAGCAATCGACTTCTCCTAAGCACACTGCTTTTGATTGGCCAATTAATAATAACTAGATAGTGTAAAGAAACTACAGATTACTGACTAATGGTATCACAACATGATAGAATGGCTCTTCTCAGAATGGAGCATCTAGAATCATTTCAGTTTTTCGACGTGATTAATATTGTACGCCACGACTGTGGTATTGCGTAAAACTGACTTGTGTGGAACACTCACAGGCTATCTTTGTTTTCATGCAGTTGGAATTCATTGTGAAACTCGACTGTTTACAGAAAGAGATGAACAACATTTTGAGTCTTGCAGAGAATAAGAAACACAAGTTGGCAGAGTTTCAGGTATGTTGCTGATTCAGCATTTGTCGCAAAGCTTTTTGCAGAATTTGCAGATAAAGCAAGAGGAGTCTTCGGTACAGAACCACTGTTCACCACTGAACAAGGAGGACAAAACTTGATTGGTCCGTGTGGCATTACTCTTTGTAATGAAAATGTGTGCATGAAAACACAAACATCATACCTGGAACACAAAAATACATTCACATAGGATTCTCATTGGCACGAAATGTATGAAAAAAGCTGCAAATCCCTTGCTTTTCTGACAGCAAGTCCTTTCCACAAAGATTCATAACCTAGTTCGGACAGGATTGATTTCACATGGCGAAACCAACACAACACTTTCTCACCTTTCAACTCCATTACATGGATAAGTGCTTATCTGTACGTTATCAAGGTCGATGTACACCAAATCCTCGACCAATAAGAGGCTGGTCTAAAGCTGGCCTCTATATCAAACGGGCAATGGCCCAACTTCACATGGAGCGGTGCAGTCGGGCACCTACAAGGAAAGACAAGCAATTTATTCAGGAAAGGTAAGCATTTGGCCAAATTTCTGTGCCATAGAGGGAGGCAGTCCCTGCTTGAGTCTTGTATAAAGTTATTGCTGGTGAAACCGCCCCTCTTCCATGAGAATTGCCCCCACATTGTTTACTGAGGCTAAAGCAAGCCTTGCCTATTTGAGCTGACCAAAAACCTCACACCAAGGTAATCGTATACTTGTACCTGTTCCAAAACACACTTATCCATGCTAATTGTGAGTTTGGGGGATTTAGAGAATCTAGGTCTAAAGACCAATGCCATGGTTTTCCCAGTGTTAACTTCAAAGTGCATCTCTTTACATGTGTCTAAAAAAAGGTTTCAAAGTCACCCTTGCTCACATTGGCGAGGTCCAAGCAGTTCGTACGAAGTGCTGCAATGACCTTGTCAATATATATATGGTGAAAAGGAGGAGGGCAAGGACACAGCCTTAGCCTCACCCCTTTCTTTACCCAAAAAGATTCAGTAATAACGCCCTACAGGTCCCGACGCACAGAAGGCGTGTTCGAAGAATACAACTGCTGTAAGATAACAAGCAGGTCATTTGGAACCCCCCTTTTCAACAACACCTGCCACAGGACTGTTTGGGGGGACACCGTCAAAAGCCATTTTGAGGTCTATGAAGATGGTGTATAATCTTAACTGCATCAAAGTGACGTACTTGTGTACTATGAGTTGTAGTTTAAAACACTGATCAATCGTACTCCTTCCTTTTCTGAACCCTGCCTGCAGGGGTTCAATGGTGTTGTTTGTGTGTGCCCAGACATGTAGGTACTTCAAGATTACCTTATCAACAACTTTGCCTACACTGCCCAATAATGATATGGGCCTGTAATTCCCTGGTTCTTCCCTTCCACCTTTTTTCATAAATGGGAACGATTATTGCGTTCCTCCAGGAAGGGCGAAATATTTATTGAACAACTGCCATAGAATATACCATAATGTGACAGTGGCCATTGCTGTGGTTGCAAACGTTGGGACAAGAGCTTCAGAGATGTTTCCATCCCCGCAAAGCCATCCATAGTAGAGATTGGGCATTGGGCCTAGACTGCAGCCTTGCCCATTGGCCACTATACCCCAATTGTGGGACCGTGGGCCACAGTCCATGACTTGTGGCCATGGCCACTGCCCACACCTTGGGTCATGTGATTCAGCCATGTCGCCTGCCCCGCAATACAACGCTCATTCACTGTGCTTCGCTGACACCCATGGCCAGTGGCCACGATCCCTGGGCATCAGCCATATTGCAGACCCGCTACGCATCTCAGAGTAGACATTGGGCATTGCTGCAGGCCAGGCTCAATGCCAACCTTAACCCCATAGACAGTCATGCCCCGGACGATCTGGCACTAAAGTTAAATAACAATGTTTTTGTACCTAAATGTTTACACTTTTGAAAAAATAAAACGCTGGAGGGATCAGCACCAAATATGCAAAAGCACACTTTTCGGTACCAAGCTGCCTCACCATGTTCAGGTTTGGTGCAAATCTGTCCAGCAGATCGGGCTGTTGTTGCAAGCTATTTTCTTCCCCCCAATCAAGTCTATCTGGATTGCGAACTTTTTGGGACCACCCTACAACTTGACAAAATCCCACTATACTGTCCAAAGAAATTCAGATGTATGCTATATTTTGTTTGCAAAGTTTCATGCAGATTCATCAACTGGTGCCAAAGTTATAAGTTGCCCAAAAAGTGTTCTTCCCGTGGGAAAGCCAACTTACTCTCAAATACATGTCATTGAACATTTGTCAAGTTCGTGAACATCACATGAATGTCCCTGAACATCTGAGATGAAAAAACAACTGATTTGTGACCTTTTCTAGGCGCATCATCACACCCTCACCTCAGCAGACAAGTCTAATGTTGCATTTTTTTATATCATTTTACTGGAACGTTCACGGACTAAGTGTGTGGTTGTCGAAACCAACATGACAGGCATTAGAGATGTTTTGGCGTACCTCACATTTCTCAATAGACCAATCAGCATCTTTATGTGATTGCCGCAAATGTAATGTGGATCCGTGATTGGTCCAGAGTCATCTGCCGGCACCGAATCAGGAAGTGATCCGTGGACTGGATGGAAATATCACACTTGTTTTTTTAACTACTTTTTGGGCATTTAAAAAAAATAACTGCTGGACAGATTTACACCAAATTTGCAAAAGAACGCTTTTGGGACCAGGTTGCCGCTCCTCGTGTATGTTTGGTGCAAATCCGTTCAGCGGTTCAGGATGTAGTCACGAGTAACACTTTTTCCCATTGAAGTCTTTCCAGATTTCGAAATGTGTGGGTCCCCTCTACAACTTTGTCCTCCTTTGCCGCAACCAAACAAAACATTTCTAAACAAAATAAGAGTTGGGTCTAGAGGTTTATGCCCTTAATGCTAATAGTAGCCAACTGGGTTGAACCACACTACTTGTAGTAGGGCTTTCTCCAGCATGGGGTCTGGCATGGATTCACATGCTCATGAATATTCCCCGTCGTCAGGCTGGGAATCCTCGGTAAAGAAAAAATAAGTATCAGTTTCGTTTCTGATCTGTCTTTCGTAGTAGTAACGAATCACTGATCTCTGCGTCATACTGACCACAGCCAATGACTGCCCTCTACCTAAGCCCCGCCTCTGGCAGCCATCTTCAGATTTTTACCGCACGTTCAAGTGTTGGGATCCTCGTGCTATTGCTCTCGAGCGTTAGTGCTATTTTCACGTTTTTTCTCTGAAAAATTTCTCTTTTTCGGTCAAAAGAGCCTCAAGCTCCACCGTTTCTTCATCCGATCAACGGGGACCCGTGTCGGATTCGTCTACGCCCCTCAAGGGTGAAGATTTCGTCGAGCCACGCTTTTGGAGGACTCCAGAAGTTTCTCAGGCCCATCTCGGACATGGCCCAGGAGAAGGGAAGCTCGACGCCCGGAAAGCTGTTCAGGGTCTGCCCTGGATGCCAGCTTCAGAATGTCTTTAAGAAGGACGAACACTCCCTTTGCCTTTACTGCTTACATGAGGACAAGACGCACATGGAGAAGGACTGTGCGTTTTGCGGCAATATGTCGGAGCGGACCATGAAGGACCGCCATCAACGTCTCGCCAACTGGCTGGAAGGAAAGAGCCCTTCAGGTGAGAAGAAGAAGGAGAAGTCCGAGCGGTCTTCTAAGACCTTTGAGGGCGCCCCGGCGACGGGGGTCCAACAGAAGGCCAAGCACTGCGAGTCCGCTGGCACCGGGAGCGCCGAACGGTCGGGCTCTACGGACGCCAGGCAGGGCGCATCCTCCCCGGCGCCATCAACCACGAGCCAACGCTCTGGCTCGGGTAAGAGGAAGGCCGAGCACCCGGCAAAACTCCTGGAGAGACCCCGGTCGTGCCCTAAGGCCCCATCGGGGGGGGAGTGAGGTGGTGACCCTCCCCCCAAGGAGAAGGCGGTGAGCGCACCTAAGGTGGTGAAAGCCTTGATCCATCCGGCCAAGGCCTCTATCGAGGCAGTCGCGGCGGCCCTGGTTCAGCCTGTGGAGGCTACACCAGTGGTGGCGACCCCGGGGCCCAGAATCTCCCTGCCACCGCGGAGGGAGTCCTCTTTCATGCCCATCGACAGGACCCCCGTGAAACCTCCGACGGAGAAGAAAAAGGGGGGGCAGGAGGTCGTCGTGGACTCGGCCTCAACCTCTGAGGAGGAGCTGATCGAAGTCTTAGGCCAAGGCTCTGGCGTGGAAGAAGGCCATCCTGTCGGGAGGGACCCCGATGTGGAAGACGACGAGGGCGTCGAGGATGCCGACGGGGCTCCTGATCGCCCGTTGGATCTCCCTCAACCAGTGCCGCAAGACAACTCGGCGGCCATTTTGTTGGCTATACAGTCCTTATGCTCGGAGATAAGGACGAGACTGCCGTTACCACCAACGGAGGAACCGCTCCCGACGGGGGACCTGGAGCCAGGCCCTTCTGGGAGCCCTCCCCCTAAGAGAAGAAGGATTCATCCTCCACCTCCTTTTCAGCCATCGCGCCCTGTTCAGCCCTCCTCCCCGTCCACAACACGTGGGGATGATACGGGGATGACACGGCCGCGACTGGTACAGACAACAAGGTTTACGACGAGGATCTCCCGTCGTCACCTCCCACCCGGGCTTCCCCGCCCGACGAGATTGGATCGTTTCACTCCATGATCGCCAGAGCATCCTAGCTTTTCCAGCTCTGCCCGGAAGAGAAGAAGAAGGAAGGTTTCCTTTATCAACGGCGCGAGACCAAGAGAAAGACGGTCCTCGCTTTACCTCTACTAGACGATATTTGGGATGAGGGCCTCGCCCTCCTCAAGAACCCATCCACGACGCCGGCTAGAAGGGATCGGTACGAGAAGAAGTACCGGGTCCCGGATGCGGCCCCCTTGTGCCTTCGGGCACAGCCGACCCCGGACTCGGTCGTCTCCGCGGCAGCCAGGAAGATAGCGGGGGGAGGCGCGGCCTCTACGTCAACCTCCCCGCCGGACGACGAGGGAAAGAAATTAGACACGATGGGACGCAGAGTCATCTCGTCAGCAGCGACGACGATTAAAGCGGCCAACGCCTTGGCTATCGTAGCCCGCTACGACAGGGAGTTGTGATACAAACTGGCCCCCCTGCTGGACTTCCTACCAGACGACAAGAGGGCGGAAGCCCTAGAGATCTTGCAGGAAGGAGAGGTGGCGTCGGACCACGCCATTACGATTGCGACGGACATCGCTGACATCGGCGCCATCAACCACGAGCCAACGCTCTGGCTCGGGTAAGAGGAAGGCCGAGCACCCGGCAAAACTCCTGGAGAGACCCCGGTCGTGCCCTAAGGCCCCATCGGAGGGGGAGCGAGGTGGTGACCCTCCCCCCAAGGAGAAGGCGGTGAGCGCACCTAAGGTGGTGAAAGCCTTGATCCATCCGGCCAAGGCCTCTATCGAGGCAGTCGCGGCGGCCCTGGTTCAGCCTGTGGAGGCTACACCAGTGGTGGCGATCCCGGGGCCCAGAATCTCCCTGCCACCGCAGAGGGAGTCCTCTTTCATGCCCATCGACAGGACCCCTGTGAAACCTCCGACGGAGAAGAAAAAGGGGGGGCAGGAGGTCGTCGTGGACTCGGCCTCAACCTCTGAGGAGGAGCTGATCGAAGTCTTAGGCCAAGGCTCTGGCGTGGAAGAAGGCCATCCTGTCGGGAGGGACCCCGACGTGGAAGACAACGAGGGCGTCGAGGATGCCGACGGGGCTCCTGATCGCCCGTCGATCTCCCTCAACCAGTGCCGCAAGACAACTCGGCGGCCATTTTGTTGGCTATACAGTCCTAATGCTCGGAGATAAGGACGAGACTGCCGTTACCACCAACGGAGGAACCGCTCCCGACGGGGGACCCGGAGCGAGGCCCTTCTGGGAGCCCTCCCCCTAAGAGAAGAAGGATTCAGCCTCCACCTCCTTTTCAGCCATCGCGCCCTGTTCAGCCCTCCTCCCCGTCCACAACACGTGGGGATGATACGGGGACTGACACGGCCGCGACGGGTACAGACAACGAGGTTTACGACGAGGATCTCCCGTCGTCACCTCCCACCCTGGCTTCCCCGCCCGACGAGATTGGATCGTTTCACTCCATGATCGCCAGGGCATCCGAGCTTTTCCAGCTCTGCCCGGAAGAGAAGAAGAAGGAAGGTTTCCTTTATCAACGACGCGAGACCAAGAGGAAGACGGTCCTCGCTGTACCTCTACTAGACGATATTTGGGATGAGGGCCTCGCCCTCCTCAAGAACCCATCCACGACGCCGGCTAGAAGGGATCGGTACGAAAAGAAGTACCGGGTCCCGGATGCGGCCCCCTTGTGCCTTCGGGCACAGCCGACCCCGTACTCGGTCGTCTCCGCGGCGGCCAGGAAGAAAGCGGGGGGGGGCGCGGCCTCTACGTCAACCTCCCCGCCGGACGGCGAGGGAAAGAAATTAGACACGATGGGACGTAGAGTCATCTCGTCGGCAGCGACGACGATTAAAGCGGCCAACGCCTTGGCTACCGTAGCCAGCTACGACAGGGAGTTGTGGTACAAACTGGCCCCCCTGCTGGATTTCCTACCAGACGACAAGAGGGCGGAAGCCCTAGAGATCTTGCAGGAAGGAGAGGTGGCGTCGGACCACGCCATTACGATTGCGACGGACATCGCTGACACTGGATTTCGCCAGTTGGGCAACGGCGTGTGCCTTAGGCGGCGTGGATGGCTCAAGGCTACTGACGTCCGTCAGGACGTGCAGACCAGGGTCTTGGACATGCCGTTTGATGGAAACAACCTGTTTGGGAAAACAGTGGACGATTCCCTTCAAGCCATCAAGGCGGACACGGAGACGGCCCGGGCTCTTGGGGTTCTCCAGCAACGTCGGCTGCCCTTTCGGAGCGGCGGAGGCAAACAGGGTGCCTCCAAAGGTTCCAGTGGCGGATTTTCCACCTACCGTCAAGTGGCCCGTTCGTCGTCACAGGAAGCTTACAGGGGACGAGGAAAGTCAGGCGGACCCCGCCGTCGTCGCCAAGGACAAGGCGGCAAAGCCTCGTCGAAGCAGGACTGAACCGGCCGTGGGGTCGGGCCCCCACCGAAGCACCCCGGTGGGAGGCCGGCTGGCGAGCTTCGTCAGCGTGTGGGAGTCCATCTCCACCGACCGTTGGGTGCTGGACGCCCTAGCTCAGGGTCACGCGCTCGAGTTTCTAAGGAGGTGCCCGCGCGTCCCCCTGTGGCCAGGAAAGAACATCACATCCCTCAACTTCTCTTGGAGGTGAAGGCGATGCTCAAGAAGGGCGCCATCGAGCTCGTCCCAAAGAGGCTTCGGGGCTCCGGAGTTTACTCAAGATACTTCCTTGTGAAGAAGAAGACGGGAGAATGGCGTCCTATCCTGGACCTACGACGACTGAACAAATTCATCAAGGCACAGAAGTTCCGGATGGTCACCCTCCAACACGTCCTGGGTCAACTGGAGGAGGGTGATTTCCTGTCGTCGTTGGATTTGGAGGATGCCTACTTCCATATTCCCATCCTAAAGGGACACCGAAAGTTTCTCAGGTTCGTGGTCCAAGGGCGCAGGTAAGTTCAGAGCCCTCCCCTTCGGATTGAGGTCGGCATCCAGGGTGTTCACCAAGTGCCTCGCACCGGTGGCGGCGCAGCTGCGCCGAGAGGGGATCCACGTCTACCCCTACCTGGACGACTGGCTCATCCGAGCAAAGACGAAGGAGCTCGCCGTGGAGCATGCGGCAAGGACCGTCCAACTGCTCACGGACCTGGGATTCTCCATAAACTATGCCAAGTCCCACCTGGTGCCCGCTCAAGACGCACTGTTTCTGGGAGCGAAGCTCGACACAGTGTCGCTTCTGGCCTCTCCGTCGGAGGAAAGGACGAGGGCCATCTTGGGCAAGGTGCAGCGGATGCTGGTCGCGGACGCGGCAAGGGTGAGGTCCATCAAGTCCCTCCTCAGAATGATGTCTTCTTGCATTTATCTCATCCGCCTGTGCAGGCTCCGGATGCGCCCGTTGCAGGAGTTCCTGGACGCGCGCTGGGTCCAGACGACGGGCAGCTTCGAGGAGAGTATCACACTCGACGAGAGTTTCCGACGAGCGATCCGGTGGTGGGGCACCCGCGCGCATCTGACGGCGGGCATGGACTTCCAGACCCCCAGCCACCAAGAGACAGTGACCACAGATGCCTCCCTGGAAGGGTGGGGAGCGCACACCGAAAATCTGCACGCGAGAGGTCTTTGGCTTCCGACGGAGAAGTCCCTCCATATCAACGTCCTGGAGCTCCGTGCAGTGTTTTGGGCCCTCAGGTCCTTTCTTCCGTCCCTCAAGGGCAAGGTGGTGAGGATCTTCACCGACAACACCACCACCATGTTCTTCATCAGGAAGCAGGGCGGTACCAGATCCCCAGCCCTGTCCAAGGAGGCGCAGGATCTGTGGCATTGGGCCGTCGCCCAAGGGATGTTTCTGGTGCCGTTTCATCTGGCAGGGATAAAAAACACCATCGCCGACTCGCTCAGCAGAGAGCTGCGCTTGTGCCATGAGTGGAAGCTACGGCAGGATCTAGTGGACCGCCTCTTCCGATGGTGGGGCACACCCCAGATCGATCTTTTCGCGACGGCGACGAACTCCAAGTACCGGAGGTTCGCCAGCAGGTTTCCCCAGCTGAGGAGCATGGGTGATGCTTTCTCGTTCCCCTGGGAGGGCCTGTTTCTATACGCGTTCCCTCCATTGCCATTGCTGATCCAGCTCATCAACCAGCTCAAGAGGTCACGGTGCAGGATGATCCTCGTCGCACCTGCGTGGCCGAGGCAGATATGGTTCCCGGACCTTCTGGACTTGTCAGCGTCCCCGTCAATCAAGCTGCCAGTGGACCCGGATCTTCTCTCCAGGGAAGGAGGCGCCATCCTCCATCACAACCCGAAGTCGCTGAACTTGCAGGCCTGGCTCCTGCAGCGTTAGAGTTTGGAGGATACGACATACCAGCCGACTGCAGAGAGGTTCTTGCAAAGGCCAGGGCATCCTCAACTCTTAAATGCTACGGACACAAATGGAAGAGTTTCTCTGTCTGGTGCCACGCACAGAAGATTAACCCTCTACGGATTACGGCTCCCCAGGTACTGCCGTACCTACTGACGCTGGCCAAGGCTGGACTGGCGCACGAGTCCATCAAGATTCATCTTGCTGCGATCTCCCTATACACCAGAACCACGGGGCGGACGTCTTTGTGGTCTCATCGTCTGGTGAAAGAGTTCATGAAGGGACTGTTCAGATCGTTCCCGCCGGTGAAGGCTCCGGCCCCGGCGTGGGAGCTCAACGTGGTGCTGACCAAGCTCATGGGACCTCCGTTCGAGCCTCTGCACTCGGCTCCATTGAAGTTCTTGTCGTGGAAAACAGCGTTTCTTGTGGCCATCACCTCCGCACGACGGGTGGGAGAGATCCAGGCCCTTTCCTGCAAGGCCCGTACCTGACTTTTCACGACACGAGGGTAGTGCTCAGGACGCACCCCTCCTTCATGCCCAAGGTGCCGTCGGACTTCCACCTCAACGAACCCTTGGTGTTGCCTGTTTTCTTCCCGTCGCCTTTGTCGCCGGCTGAAAGGACTTTGCACTCGCTGGATGTGGCTAGAGCGCTGAAGTTCTACGTGGACCGCACAAAGTGTTTTCGGAAGACGTCACAACTCTTTGTGAACTTTGGACCTGTCAATCAGGGGAAGGCTCTCTCGAAGGCTTCCATTTCCAGATGGCTCTACGGCTGTATCATGTACTGTCATCGGTTGGCAAACCGACCGCTGCCTGGCCGTCCGAGAGCCCATTCCACCAGAGCGATCACAGCTACCACAGCGTTCCTATCTGTTGTACCCTTGCTGGACATCTTCAGGGCTGCTACGTGGAGGTTGACGCACACCTTCACGAAATTCTACTGCGTCGATCGGGATTCCAGGGAGGAGTCCCGGGTCGGCCAAGCAGTGCTGCGCAACCTGTTCGCCTAAGGTGAGCCTGGTGAGGATGTAAGAATTGCTTAATGTTGAGTTTGATGTAATGCTTAATGTTGAGCCTTTGCCACCTCCCGTGGTTGTGCATGTGTGTACTGCTATGTATTCTTTATTCATGAGCATGTGAATCCATGCCAGACCCCATGATGGAGAAGGAGCAAGTTACATACCTGTAACTGTTGTTCTCCAGCATGGGTCTGGCATGGATTCACATGCAAACCCTCCCGCCTACCCCTCTGCGGCTCTTCACTTGGTCATACTGCCACTTCACGTGCTACCAAATCTGAAGATGGCTGCCAGAGGTGGGCTTAGGTAGAGGGCAGTCATTGGCTGTGGTCAGTATGACGCAGAGATCAGTGATTGGTTACTACTACGAAAGACAGATCAGAAACGAAACTGATACTGATTTTTTCTTTACCGAGGATTCCCAGCCTGACGACGGGGAATATTCATGAGCATGTGAATCCATGCCAGACCCATGCTGGAGAACAACAGTTACAGGTAAGTAACTTGTTCCTTCCTTTTTGTCTCCTGATGTTGTTATGCTTTCAGGCGTCTTGTGTTGGAAGAGGAGATGCATGTATCCAGTGTAATACTTCTCTAGGGATCTCTGTGCATTGGCGAATGAGCATTTGCAGCACAATCTTAGCCAGTAGACCTTCCTCTCTCTCTGGCAAAACTCTGGCTAGTAGAGGACACATCAGCAGAAAGGAAAGCCAGAATGGCCTAGCACCCCGATGGAGTGATAGACATGTCATCCATTTGAACCTCACCTCCAATTCTTGAGGCTCACCAAATCGGAATATACGATTCATGGTTGCGAGGATGTTAACGCTCGGGTGAGTGTTGTGAAAAATGAAGGGAGCCCCATTCCCACTGTTATGTTATGTCATATTTGTATAGCGCCTCCTTCCATCGGTAATGACATCAATGTTCTGTAGGAACCATGGGACTTCACAGACCATGCTTTCAAAAGATGAGAGAGAAGTACGCAATGCATGCAGCAGAAACGTTAGTTCAGGCCCTGCATGAAAAAGCAGAAGTGTAGGGACTTTGGAAGCTGAACAGTGAATAGAGAAGAGGCAAAGAGTGTATTTAAGATGGTAGAGACTATGTGAGAGCTGGACCGCATGTTTTCGTGGGACTCAGCTGTATACTATGGGGCTCGGCGCAGTTGGAGGAATGTAGTGTGAGTGAAAGTGTCTGAACCCCATGGGCAACAGTCTACACTTGAGGGCTCTGCTTTATTTCACATGCAGTGTACATGCATAGGCTAGAAACTGTGGCAGCTGGACCATATTTTTTGTGGGACACAGGTGTCTGGTGGGATGCTCAGTACTACCTGCAGTTTCCATCAATAGTGAGTGAACTGCAGTCACATGCACATTAAAGGACAATCGCTTAAGAAAGGTAATTACGTGCAACTACCAGTAACAAACTCCTAAGTAGAATGAAAGCAAAAACTTTCCTTTTTTTCAGCCTTTTCAAATAGTTCTCAATGTAATACTGAAGAAAGAGTAGATGGGCAAGTCCAATGTCTTCCCAATAGTGTTCCCAACACTCAAATGACAATAGAATGCCCTGCAAAACAGGCAGGCATAGAAAACAGGCGTGTGCAATGCTATGCAAATCAGACAGAGCAACATAAAACAAATGCAGCAAAACTGATGTTCTTGAAACAGCTGGAGCAAAAACAAAATTCGAAGCTCTCATACCTCCGCTAGCGGTGACTTTGTCTGGGAGACTTGGAGCCAATGCAATGATGGGAACAACCTCTCATGTGCATTATGTGCTTAGTGATTCAAGATTTCAATTATTTTTTAAATATCATATTTGTCAAATGTAAATATTTTTGGTCATTCGTGTGTTCCCAAAGGCTTTTTATTCCATGCAAAGCAGCCAGGAAATGGCATTGGTGCTATTTGACCCCCGTTCCATTTCTCATAGGTGTATTTCATAAGAGGAGTGTACCAGACAGTACATTTTAGAATCAGCACCTTCTGTAAAAGAATAATGTATAAGGTTATAGTGGGCTTTGTTCACATGTTTTGCTCGGTGTGACAAGTGTAACATGTTTGCTAGGTTTACGATCGATTCTGGAAGCAAACAAAATAAATTCAAATTGTAAATTGTCTCTTACTCCTACGTCCCGTCCCCTTTCCTCCATACTTATGGGACATCTCTCTGTCCTGTGGGACCGGACCGGAGCACTTTGTAAAAAGCATCCAAAAATGTTTTCCAAAAATGTGTCCTTCCTGTCTTTCCTGCGCGGGGCCCGGCACACGGCCGTAACCCCGCCCACCTTGGCTCCGCATCGCCCATCAGTCCTTTTCTCCACTCGTTCGTGACTGGACGCACTTGCATCCGTGGAAGATTTTCTTCCCTTTTTCCTCTCTGGCTCTCGCTAGCGATCGTGTACTAGTCTGTCTATGTCGTTCAAACTAGACTTTCCAGATTGTTCATCGTGTCACCGACGCTTTGCGAGGGCAGATCTCCATCCTCTTTGTTTAGATTGTTTGGGTCCGGATCACCATTGGGATTCCTGTTTTTACTGCGACTCCCTTTCGGTCCAGGCACTTCAACGTCGGTTGGAGTTGTGGGAGGAGGTGTTCCGACGAATTCCTCCTTCGCATTTTCAGGCGTTCATCGACGAAAAGAAGAAACGCCCGGTAAGTTCTTTACTTTTCAGAGCACCCCGTTTGGGGGATACCTTTCCGGGTTCCTCCCGGGCCGGGAGGGGCGTTGATCGCTCTGTCACCAGGGATTGCCCTGAGGTGCCTGTTGGGCCTAATAATTGTAATTGAGTTTTCTCAGAGGGTCTCCGTAAGGGGCCTGTGGATACCGGAGCACGCTCCGAGGCCCCTCCTGTGGGGGCTGCTTGTAGGCCAGTTCTACTGAGTTGTGGGGTTCCGGAGCTTGCTCTGAGGCCTCTCTATCAGTGGCGTCGCCAGGAATCAAATTTAGGAGTGGCACAGAGGGGGCCAAAGACAAAAGTACGGGGGCACAGACAAAAGTAGGGGGAGAACATGGTCACTGCTCGTCTTAGGTAGGGGGGGCACAGGGTTTCACAGGGGGGGCCCTGGCCCCCCAGGCTCCCCCCTAGCTACGCCACTGCTCTCTATCGACTTCCCTCAAAGATAAGTCCGGTGTGCGCCCCGAGCCCTTTGTGGGGCTTGGTGTTACCGAACGGATGTTTGAGGCCCGTGCGAATAAGGCTGTTACCGGACCTGGGTCCGAGGTCCCTCGTACAGAGGCTAAAGCTACCAACATTTCTGAGGGGCCTGGCAAGGCCTTATCGGTGAAGGTTGTTTCTCACCGTTCCTGCTCTTGTCGCGACACCAGATCTGTTGAGGGGGCAAAGAAGGAAAATTCTTCTTTTACCGGCAGCGCCGAGGTCCTTCCTGAGAAGGCTAATTTGGCGGTTGGTATGTCGCAGAAACATTCCAGGCCTCATAGTACTGGCTCTGCCGAGGTTCCTTATGTTAAGGCTAAAGTTAAGACCCCTGATCCATCGACAGGGCCCCTGCCTCAATTCTTCAGGTGCCGCAGTTCCCCTCAGGTGATGACAAAATGGTGCCTGTTCCCGTCACGACCGTGGCAGCCATTTTGGGTGCTACCCTTACAACTGCGCCATCGGCCTCAGGTGTAGGGCTTGGTTCCGTGGGTGAACATAGAGTTCCTTGTGCGCATCCTTATCGGCCAGTTTATGACTTCGGCACAATGTTTCATTGCCTGCGGGGTTGGCACCTTTGATTTATGTGGATACGTCAGTGGATGGGCCGGTGTGGCACCCTTCCCCGTTCCGTCCCTGGAATTGTCCTCCTCATGAGAGGCCTCCTTTGGTTCCAAAACAGTCCCCGGAGGACACCTTTTTCGGCAAATTTCAGACGCTCATGCGTACCGACCCCATGAGGGAATATTTCAAAGGGCTTTTTAGGGAGCTATGTCCGCCCGCGCCTCCGGCTCCACCCATTCCTCCGGTGGTTCCGCCGGTGCCTCCCTTTCCTACGGTGCCTTCCCCGGCTCTTCTGCCTTTACCCCCATTGTGGACAAGGCAGCACCCGACACGGTTCAGCAGGATCCTGAACTGTCAGATGACGCGCAAGACGATCAGGACAACGTGTCATGAACCGTCGTCTACGTCCCTTCTGGACCTCCTGGTCCCTGACTCGCAGGGGATTGAATGCAGTGATCCTTCCAACATGGCCGCCTGGAACAGAACGCTCCTGGTCAGTCTATACCTTCCACGCTGCTCATTGTATAAGAGAGACACGCCCCCGCGGCTCAGCGCGTCTCATCGCTACCGCTACCTGTAGTCAGACGTATTTAGCCGGAGTTCGATCGGGGCTCTCGCTTCTATCCCTATTCCCAGTTCCTTGAATCCTACCCTGTTCCTTTTCCCTCTCCAAAACTCCTGGAAACCCTTCCGCGCTCGAGTCGGACCTCCGTGTCTCCGAGCGTACTTATTTACATCCTGGTATTACCCTGTATTTACGAAGACTCCTGGAAGCTGAACCGATACCCTCACACTGGATGCCGAGGACCAGCGTTCGGGTCTATACAAATCCTGGGCCGTGAAGAAGAAGAAAACCCAGAAGGTCTCAAGTACACAACAAAGACAGGTGAGAAGGGGAGAGACTTGTGACACAACGAGGACCTGTCCCTCTCTATTAGAGCTTTTCATGACCGGGTACTGGACATGCTGTGCTTCTTGGATGTTCTTGTGCCTGAGGCACCCGCTCCACAGGAGGGCGTGCTTTCTGGGGCGTTCAGCCTGTCTCCTTTGAAGCGTACCGGCCTGTTCTTGCAGAAGGACGTTCTGGCCGAGGTCCGCAGGGTCTGGGAAAAGCCACACTCTGGTCTTTTTGTCAATAAGAAAATTGACGCGCGATACAGGCTGCATTCTTCGGAAGAGGTGGCCCCGTCGTCTTGTCTGCCCCCCTCCTCCACAGTGGTGGCTGCGGCCACTTTGCAGACCAGGCCTGCAGCATCCTCTTCCACGACGGCGACTCAGGTTCTAGGAAAGGAGGATAAGCTACTTGACTCCCTTGGGAGAAAGATTTTCGCCAACTCGGCCTTGCAGCTCAGGCAGGCCAATGCCGAACTGGTGTTAGCGGGGGCTAATATGCGGATGTGGAAAGGTCTGTCGGAGTTTGAGGAGTTCATCCCGGCCGGGTAGCTGGAAGACTTTAAAGTGGGATTATTCGATGTCAGGGTCTTGGCACAGGATCTCCTGGAGGCTGCGGCTCATCTCGTAGACACCTGGGCTCGGGGCCTTATGCTGGGGGTTGATACCTCACCACAGGCGTGGCTGCATGCCACCAAATTCTCAAAAGAAGTGTAGGAAAAGGTGTTGGAACTTCCGTTTGATGGGAAGGAGCTCTTTCATTCTACAACAGATGTAGAGCTGACCAAGACGAAGGATAGCACTCAGACAGCTTGTCGGGCTTTGTTAAGACCCCTTTCAAAACCCAGAGACTGTTGTCGCAAAGTCGACCCTCATCTGGCTTTGAGGGCTTCCTAGACCGGAAATCTCACAGAGTGGATACCCCTTTGGGGAGTAACCGCAGGAGGCAACAACGGGCTCGGTTTTTCTCCCGCTCCTCAGCCTCCTCCTCAGGTTCAGGTGGCAACACCACTGATAAACCTACAAAATGAGGGTTCTCCGTGCTCGCACGAGACCCCGGTGGGAGGACGCATTGCATCTCATTGGGAGGCGTGGCAGACCATCACCGAAGACAGATGCGTCTTGTCAGTCGCTCGGGCGGGCTTCCACTTACCCCTACCCCACCCTTCAGTCCTCCTTTTCAGCTGTCGGGCTCGCCCTCCCTCAAAGCCGAGGTTCAGAAACTTCTGGACCCCAGAGCTGTGGAACCCGTTCCCCTTGCGGAGCGAGGGGAGGGCTTCTACTCCCGGCTTGACCGTGCCCAAACCCAACTAGGCTGGCCTGTGCACCATCCTAGACCTTTCCCAGTTCAATCTTTTCCTACCCCAAGAGAAATGCAAGATGATCACCCCCAGCCAGATACGGTCCTCCTTGCAGAAGGGCGATTGGCTCAGCGTGGTGGATCTTCAGGATGCGTACATGCATATTGTGATTTGGAATCCACACAGGAGATATCTCTGTTTCTCTTTGGGAGAGGAGCACTTCCAGTTTCGAGTGCTTCCTTTGGGCCTCAGCTCTGCGCCGCGTGTCTTCACGAAGATGATGTCGGTGATTGCAGCCTATCTTCGTCTGCAGGGTATCCATGTGTATCCGTATTTGGACGACTGGCTCTTACGCAGTCCTTGCCCGTTGAAAGCAGCTGGCAATCTTCAGTCTCTCCTTCAGCTCCTGTTTCATCTTGGGCTGTCGGTGAACTGGCGGAAATCTTCCATGACGGTCTCGCAGGACTTGATTTTCCTGGGTTTTCGCTGGAACATGATCGACTGCAGAGTGTACCTGACCGGGGACAGAATGGCGGATCTGTTAGCCACGTGTCAGATGTTTGCGCCGTCTGAGAGCATGTCGGCCTGGTGGTTCCAGAAGCTTCTGGGCCTCATGGCCACATGCGTGTTGGCTCTTCCTCTTGCTCGTCTCAAGATGAGGCGGACTCAGGTGGCTCTTTGGAGTTCTTGGCGTCAAGCTCTGGACCCAGATTCCAAGCTGATAAGGATTCTGGCTTCCATGAGAGTGGACCTGGAATGGTGGTCATCTATCAGCAACCTGTTGATGGGTGCGGGGTTCCAGAACCCAGCCCATACGGTGACGATCACGAGAGACTCCTCCCTCCTGGGGTGGGGTGCGATGTTAGATCCTCTTCAGGTCTCTGATCTCTGGTCGCCTCAGGACAAGCTCCTCCACATAAATCATTTAGAGCTTCTGGCGATCTTACTGGCGCTCAGGGCCTTCAGACCGATCATAGCCAACAAGGTGGTCCGCATACGCATGGACAATGTGCTGTCGATGTATTACATCAACAAGCAAGGGGGAACCAAGTCTCCCCTTCTCGTGGATCTGTCCATCCAGATTTGGGAGTGGGTTGTGCTTCATAGTGTTTGGCTGCTTGCAGTGCACATCCCGGGCCAGCTGAATGTCACAGCGGATGCCCTCAGCCGGCGGATAGTGGTCAGCTACGAGTGGGAGTTGAAGGTGGAGATCCTCTTATGGACCTCTTCGCTACCCCGGTAAACAAGAGGCTTCCTCAGTATGCCTCCAGAGGGGGCTGGGAGCCTTCTCTCTGGGGGATGCCCTCGAGATCCCATGGCACAACATGAGAGCTTACGCCTTCCTGCCTCTGCCTCTAGTTCACAGAGCAATTTGCAAGCTGAAGAACTCGGTGAACTGTTCCCTTCTACTCATAGCCCCGTGGTGGCTGGCCAGGTTTTGGTTCTCAGAACTTCAACACCTGTCGATGTATTCGCCGATCAGGTTGCCAGTGACTCCCAATCTTCTTCACCAGGGGGAACAGCAGTTGTAGCACCCCTCCCCACAATCGCTCAGCTTGGCGGCATGGTGCCAGAGTTCAAGTCTTTAGAACATCTTAACTTGTCTGCGGATAACATGCGTATTATCCAGGCAGCCAGGAAACCCTTGACTAGGTCCCAATACAGAAGCAAATGGCTCAGGTTCTGTCATTGGTGTTTGGAAAAACAGTTGGACCCAAGGGGGGGCTACGATTGACACGGTGCTGTCCTTCGTATCCTTAGCAGATTCGGGTGTTCATGTTCTGTCATGCAGAACTTACCTTTCAGTGATCCAATGCTCTTACTCTCTGTGTAACCCAGTGGTTAAGAGGCATTTTGCAGGTTTGACACGCCTCCATCCTCCAATTCGTAGTCCGCACCCGTCGTGGGTCTAAATGTAGTCCTGACGGCGTTGTGCCATAAGCCTTTTGGACCAATGGCCACGGTGGACCTCAAGTACCTATCCTGGAAAGTGTCCTTTTTGGTCGCCGTTACGTCAGCGAGGCGGGTGAGTGAGCTCCAGGCCTTGTCGGTGGAACACCCCTTTTTTGTCTTTCACACGGATAAAGTAGTCCTACAGACAAATCCTGCTTTCCTGCCGAAGGTGGTATCTGAGTTCCATCTGAATCAGTCGATCTCCCTGCCGGTCGTTTTTCCGAACCCTACCTCAGAGGCAGAAAGGGTTCTGCATTGTCTCAATGAGAGAAGGGCTCTTAAGTTCTATCTGGACAGAACATCCAAGCTTAGGAGTTCTTCTCAACTATTTGTGACTTTTGGTAACCCTCAGGGTAAGCAGGCATCTAAGGCGACTATTTCCCGGTGGAACGCCACCTGCATTACAGAGTCTTTCACCGTCCAAGGGCTGATGCCTCCTAAGGGTATTCATGCACACCTGGTGTGAGGCAAGGCAGCTGCGGTTGCTTTTCAGAAATATGTCACCTGGGAGTCCATCGCTAGGGCAGCTACTTGGGCCTCCCCATCTGCTTTTTGTAAGCATTATTGTCTTGGCATGAGCTCAAGAGCTGATGCTCAGTTTGTTCAGGCTGTGCTGAAGAACCTTTTTCAGTAAGGGGTATTTCCATCCACCCGTAGTTCCTGTTTGGAGTGCTTGGGAATCTCTCTTAAGTATGGAGGAAAGGGGACGGGACATAGGAGTATAACCAGGTTACTCACGGTAGTGACCACCTTACTCCTAGTCCCCTTTCCTCCATACGCCCGCCCGCCGTCCCCTCTAATAAGGTTCGTCTGTTATTGCTAATAGGTCTCTGACCTGGCGATAGAAAAGGACTGATGGGCGATGCGTGGGGCGGAGCCAAGGTGTGCAGGGTTACGGCCACGTACTGGGCCCCGCGCAAGAAAGAGAGGAAGGACACATTTTTGGAAAAAATGTTTGGATGCTTTTTACAAAGTGCTCCGGTCCCATCCCACAGGACGGAGATATGTCCCATAAGTATGGAGGAAAGGGGACTATGGACTAGGAGTAAGGTGGTCACTACGGTGAGTAACCTGGTTAATCATTTTCATGTCAGTAGAATTAAATAATTTCATTTATTGTGTTTTAAATAGCTTCTCTTGCAAACATCAAAAATGTCTACGCTTTTTCTCATGTCATGGTGCTGCCAGGATTAGTGGCAGCGGCACAAGCATAATCACACCTGATAACTCACCTCTCACACAGAAAGAGGCAGAGACACAGAGTGAAACTGACCGTGTGTGACAGAGAGAGAAAAATCGCTCAGAGACACTGACCGTGTGTGACGGAGAGAGTGTGACAGAGAGAAAAAGAGCTCAGAGAAACTGACCGTGTGTGATGGAGAGAGTGTGACAGAGAGAGAAAAAGAGCTCAGAGACAGAGTGAAACTGACCGTGTGTCACAGAGAGTGTGTGACAGAGAGAGAAAAAGAGCTCAGAGACACTGAGAGAAACTGACCGTGTGTGATGGAGAGTGTGTGACAGAGAGAGAAAAATAGCTCAGACACAGGGCCTCATCACGAGTTGGGCGGTAACGGCGGCGCTATTAGCGCCGGCGCTAATAGCCCTACTGCCAAACCCCCTGCCGCTATTAGCGCCGGATCACGGGTTTGGTGGAAGGGTTATTGCCCATTTCCCCATTGGGCCCATTCGGGAATTCCTCATTCCCCATTGGGCCCAATGTGGTAATCGCGCTGAATATCGGCAATTGTGCCGCGGATTTCCCCCCAGCTCAGATCTGTGGGGAAATCGGCCAAAGCCATGATCTGGCGGACCCTTAAATACGGCGGTAATAGTGTTACTGCCGCATTTAAGGGTTACTGCCAGACTCGTGATGAGGCCCACAGAGTGGATCTGACCGTGTGTGACGTAGCGTGTGTCACAGGGAGAAAAAGAGCTAGGAGACACAGATAGAAACTGGCTGTGTGTGATGGAGAGTGTCTGACAGAGAGAGAAAAATAGCTTAGAGAAACTGACCGTGTGTGTGACGGAGAGTGCGTGACAGAGAGAGAAAAAGAACTAGGAGACACAGAGTGAAACTGGCAGTGTGTGTGACAGAGAGTGTGTGACAGAGAGAGAAAAAGAGTTCAGAGACACAGAGTGAAAGAGAGAGTTCAGCATATTGCACACCAGGGTCAGCTAGCTCTCTTTTCATCTGTGAATGGCATCCACTAGTTTCATCCAAATACTCATCTTGGTTGTATGGGCTTGGAGTACCTATGTCTTAGTATCATAAAACATTTTAAACAATATAGTCAATGTTGACTGGCACATTTTTTTATAACGCTTCTCTTTATTTCAAGGGCAAGGTTGAAAAAGAGCGGATGAGGATTGAGAGTGAATTTAAAGAGCTCTACCAGTTTCTTGAAGCAGAGAAGGTCCAGTTACTCCAACAACTAGTCCAAGAGGAAACAAGTATATCACAGAGGTTGAATGAAGTGGTTACCAGATGTTCTGAACAGAGGGAATCCTTGAGTAGCATGATTGCCCAAATAGAGGAGAGGACCAACCTGTCCTGGGTCCAGCAGCTAAGGGTAAGAGGTATTTTATGAAGGCTGTGTTATACTGCTGTGAAGTGAATAATCAGTCTTTCAGAGTAGGTGACAAAGCCTAGGAGATGCATATTCTATCCATTCAAAATCTAGTATTCAGAAAAACCTAAGAAAATGTCATGGGATCATGGTCTGTCAGCAATGGGCTGGCTCTTCCAGGAAAATGTCATGGAATCATGGTCTGTCAGCAATGGGCTGGCTCTTCCAGGAAAATGTCATGGAATCATGTTCTGTCAGCAATGGGCTGGCTCTTCCGAGCAATGTGAAGCTGCAATACTCAAGACTCTTGCTTCCATTTCCACCGCTCTGCGTTGCAATTATTTTAAATGCATAGCAATGGCCAAAGCGATAAGAGAAATGACCAATAGAGATTATTAGGATTTTTCAAATAAAAGAAATGCATTTACAGAAACTTCATGTTATTAAATGCCTAATAATTACCCACGTCAGTAGCACATATAATTTAATTACATGGTAAGGCAAGCATACACGCCCCTACCCTGATCCTTATGGTGAGTGATGGGGTAGTTGGGGGGTCCGGGGCCCCTATCCATAGTATGATGCTGGGCCCAGGGGTGGCATGGTGAAGATTGCTTGGATACCCTCATCAATCCACATGTGGAAGCCAGAGAATTGTCACATACCTCGTAGTAGAAACTGGCCCTTTAATGAGTGCCCCAGAGCCACGTTTTCTAGAAAACACTGCGCTTCTGGAAAGAATATTGACAAACACAAACAGATAAACACATCATATTTGAATTACAAAGATGAACCTACAATATTAATTAATTTCATTGGGAGAACAGATAATCCCATCATATTTGAATAAAAAGCATTTTAGCTAAAATACTAGTCAATACATTACTTCTATAAAGTGCAACGTGCAATAATGCCAGATAAGTAGTATCATTTATACAAATACATCATCACTTTAATTCACAAATCAAGTTTTAGAGAAAATAAGCACATATATCAGTGAGGCGCAGAGGTCCCGGGATGTGGGTATTTTGAGTCAGAGTACCAACTTTTTTTGAGTGAGCTGGGGAACATAAGCTCTTGGACGTGTGAGGGGAGTGGCTGGTCAAGGAGGATGAGTGAAGCAGAAGGAAGAGGTTGGTGAAAGGAGAAAAGAAAAGGGTTGAGGGAATGGTGGTAGAGAGTGATGGAGAAAAGGATTGAAAGAACATCAGCGAATTGAAGGAGGCATTGGTGGAGAGTGGGGAAGAGGCTAATTGAAGTAACATCAGCTAATAGGAGAAGGGGCGATAGAGGGTGTTGGAGAGGGAAATTGGAGAAACCTGTGAAGATTGAAGGAGGTGGTTGGTGGCAGGGAGAAGCCGAGATAAAGTCTGCTGAAAAACAGAGGCTTGAAAGAGGAGGAGGCAGAGAGGAGGATTTTAAGAAGATTAGAGGTTTGACAGAAGAAGGGATGAGAGAAAATGGGATGAGGGATTGGAGGAACGATAAAGGGCTAAAGGCAGGAGAGGCAAGGAGCCAGGAGGTGAAGGCGGAAAGGCTAAGAAGAGGCAGATAGGAGGGTTAAAGGAACACCGCAGGAGGGGACTAGGAAGGGATGAGAGGAGGGGACAGAATATTCTCTCGCCTCCTGTTCGATAAAATACCCAGGAGGAGTGAAGTGGATTTACAGCAAGGAAAAGAGAGGGCGAGATCCTTAACCATATGAGAGAGAGAGAGAGAGAGAGAGAGAGAGAGAGAGAGAGAGAGAGAGAGAGAGAGAGAGAGGAAGAAGAGGTCAACATAAGACTTCAGAGGGTAGAGAAAGGAAAGCCTTCTAATGGGTACACTAGGGAGGGGTGGAGGAATGAGAATGGGGTGTGGAGTAAAGGCGGGCCAGTGGCACAATACAATGGAGAAGAGGAAACATAAGTACCTGCAGCAGTTCTACATAAGAACATGCATGGTTTGAGACTTCTAAGAGGATAGAGAAATGGGACAGGTGGGCAGTGTTACTAGGGCCCTTATACAGCGAGGTTCTCAGTGCCCCATTTCAACCACTGCTGTCAGATCTAATGAAACTGTTACCAGCTAGAATTGCTGGTTCTTCCTGATCTGAACCTGGGCAGCATCACAAGTACCTTCTTGATCAGAATGTGTCTTAAGGGAGGGCAGAAGTTCTCCTACATTGCAGTCAAACAACCAGAGAGCTGCCAAAGAACACCTGAGGCTCATTGGACACTACAGGATAAGGACTGTGAGTGTCTTGAGAAGCACTATGATCTTGGATCTGTGAAGACTTGCCCAGCGCCATTCTGCTGAGTCCTGCTCAATGGAGATCCTGAGCCAAGTCTATTGTGTGCCTGAGAGGGGCACCAAGAACTCTGAAAAGTGCATAGAGCCTGAAAGGGGCACTGAGCCGTGAAAAGCACCTAGAGCCTCAGAGAAGCACCAAGAACTCTGCTGAAGTGCCTGAAGCTTTGGTTGGAAAGTGAGAACCCATAAAAGCCCCTAGAAACCAAGAGGCTACCGTGAAGCCAGCAGCTTTTAGAGAGAGACCTTGATTTTAAAAAAAACAAGTAACCAAGAAGGTGTTGATGAGTATTACATGTTTTTAAGTAATGTGTTGCAAAACGCCACACACACTGCGGGATGCTCGAAATTACCATACAGTCCCGGTCTAACCTAAAGCAGAAGTGTGACAGTAAGTATAGATTGGATTTCTTCATCTCCCTGACCTGCCATCCTAGCTCTGCCTATATTCTGATATTCATATTCAACCGTTACAGTCAATCAAGAAGGAGAACATGGAAACCTCGATCAAGCTCATGTCCAAAGCACAGCAACAAATGCAATAAATGACACAACTCCTAAACCAGCAATTGCTGTTGCAGGCTCAGCAGGCATCTGCAGCTCGAGAAGCATTCCACCACATCATTCAAAAGCTCTATAAGATGCAAGGTACTCAAGAGCAGGCTGTGGAGGGGAAATATCCGGAAGCATGTCACAGGTCGCCCTCACAGTTCCACCTCCATGCCTCACACATGCTCGCCCTGGGAAGATCAGTTTTGAAAGAGTGGCCAGAATATTATAGGGCCGGAGGAGCATTTGAGCCAGTATATTGCTTGCTAATTGGTTGATGAAATGCACCTGGCAGCTAACGTAAATGGAGTTATGTCCCATGCTGAAATTAAAAAGTCCATCCTCACGTGACTGGGTATGCTCATGTGAAACATCACGTGAAATTACAAACCCTGAGGTTATGACCAAGCAACTCCTCACAATAATTAGAATTAGACTATCGCTTATGGAATTTGGCCACAAAGTGCTTACAAAACTCAAAAGCCACTATGGAACAGAATGTTGTCCTACACTAACTATTTGTGTCTCTTCCTATGAACATACAATGTTGGGAGTGTTAAAACCACCAGATGACACAGGAAGAAGAAGCTATTGCCATCACTTTAGCTTTCCAGCAGGTGGAACACAGAACCTACAATGACCGAAGATGTCTATTTACCAACATCCTCATCTGGAACAATGAAAACACATATTTGTATTTATTTGTATTTATTAATTTATAAAGCGCCTTACACCAAGGCTACGCCTTCCAATTAAAGAAAATATCAGTTGATAAGACTTTACACAGACTGCCTGGTACCGGTGAACAACTACCAAGATCTTGGTATCGGGATGGTAAAACATCCACCAACACCCTCCTTTCACTACAATGGGCCTCATGAGTCCGGCAGTAGCCGTGCAGGTAAAAAAACAGCACGCCTGCCATCGGAGTCCTTTTTTTTTTTCAGCGCCTGTCAATGAGGAATTACTGGGGAATTACAGCGCCGGCGGTCCCGGTAATTCCTCATTGCCAGGCACCGGAAAGAATTACTCCCCATTCCCATTTAAGTCCCATTGGACTCTATGGGACTTGTGAGGATAGTAGCACCGTTAACGGTTAATAACGGTGCAATAACAGTTAATAACAGTGCCAGTGCTACCGTCAAGGTCTGCTAGCGGGTGGCGTTCCGCCCGCCAGGTCAAACATGGTTTGTGGAAAGGCAACCGCTCGCAGAACACGGAGTATGGCGGTCCGGTAACAACGGTGCCGGTAGCTTACCAGCACCGTTGTTACTGGATACTCATAATGAGGCACAATGTTTTAGTTAGTTGGGCCATCTTGCCCGCACATGCCTAAGAAAACAATCATCCAAACAAATCCAAATTTGCGCTATTTTACCTTGACCACAGTTAGTTTGTGGTCTTGTAGTTTGATTTTGATAAGTTGACAGTTTTTCCTTTTTTTTTTTAATGACTTGTCCACCCCAACCCCTACCACAACTCATCCACATGCTACACTGCAACAACGGAGCATCTACTATTTCTCTGAAGGTCAGTTCCCTTAACTAACCTCACCGATCATCTTCACACCTGGGACAGTCCATCCTCTCACTCCTTCTCATCTGGACTCCCACTATTCTAGGGTGCCTAGTTTATGCGTGTGTTTTCGCTTGGCCTGCTGAAAAATAGTTTTTATCTGTGCCAAGTGCTGAATGTGTTTTCACTTGCCCTGCTGAAAAATCTTATTTGCCTGTGCCTTGTGCCTGCTTGGTGTACTCTCTAGCCAACGCGCTACCCACTGTCTCCCCCTTCCCTTGTGCCTCTCCACTGCACCCGACCCCTCTTCCTCAGAGTGCATCAGTGCTTCAGACTGGTAAGTGTCTACCCCCCCTCCACTGCAGCCAACCATGTCGCTATCTATCTCTCCTATCCTCTACAACTGCTTCACTATCTCCTATCCTTCTCCTATCACTAAATTTGACCGGAAGAAACTTAAGAAGGACATACTGGGCTCCAACCCAGGGCTTCCTGTTGCAGACACCTATGTCACTGCTTCCGCCAGAGAGACTATCACTGACATCCTCTTCTTCGTTAACGCGCCTGACCTATGGACTTTCTCTCTCCTATCACCTCTTCTCCCACTAATGGTGGCACTCTCTGGGAAGTTTCCATTGACCTCTTCGCAATTTCCAGATTCATCATTTATGTTTATCTTGATGGAACCATCATGGTTCAGTGTCCTCAACTCAACCATTTGTCTCTTCGACAGGCTCCTCCCTCACCTCTCTAACCTCACCTCTCCCACCAGCTGTGCCTTCCACCTCCTCTGCACAGACTCCCTTGCCTTCTTTGCCTTCCTCCTCCCCTGTAGAGGCAACCCTGGCTTGCCTTACTGTCCCGGGTCTCTTGTCCGCCTTGGCTCCTTCGCCATCCTCCACTATCCCCCGGCCCTATTGCCACCCTTGGGGGGGGACCACTGTCCCCTGTGCCCCCCCAAGAAAGACCTTCAAAGATGGCAAGCTGCTCCACATTGCCACTCTCAAAACTCGCTCGGCCGTCAAACACTCATCTGACATCTGCAACCTCCTCAAACTCATGGATCTTTATGTGCTCACCATCACAGGCACATGGTTCAAGGAAAGCTCCATCATGAGTTTTGACACACTCCTCCCTGAAGGCTACAAAATTCTCTCTGCGCCCAGGCCTAAGAAGACAGGTGGGGGAGTGGCGCTTATCTTCCAAGAATGGATACCTGTGTCCATCATCCCTACTCGGGCCTACTCCTCCTTCGAGTGCCTACCTTGCAGACTCTCACTCTCAAATCTTCTCTCATGATGGCCAACTTCTATCGGCCACCAGGTCAGTCTACTCTCTTCCTCTTCGAATGGGCTGACTTAGCCTCCTCCCTACTCTCCTTCTCTTCTCAACTCCTCCTGATGGGTGATCTGAACATCCATCTGGACTCTCCTCACCTCCCAGGTCCTTTTCACAACCTCTGTGACTCTCTCTCCCTCTCTATCCTAACCTCTGGCTCCAAACACACACAGTGGGCCACACCTTGGATGCTCTCATCTCTACCGACATCCCTCTCTCTATCCCTCTCACTACCTCCCTTTATGGGACTGACCACTCTCTTCTCTCAACACACCTGAAGTTCTACTCTCCTCTTGCAGCAACCCACCCGGCCCAGCCACTCGGCTTCAAAGTCACCAGACCCATGATAAAAGTGACAGTGGCTGCCTTTGCCTCTACCTACTCTCCTCCACCCACTCATTCGGCTGACTCCCACCCTGACACAGCCCTCGCTAACCTCAATCTCCCTATCACCAACACTCTTGACACTCTTGCCCCTGTCATGGAGGTCCGACTGAAGCCTTCTCTAAAAGTGCAACTCTTGGTACGACTCTGACCTGGCTGCCCTTAAACGCAAGTGTAGGGCAGCTTTGCGGAAATGGAATGCGTCGGGTGAACCATCTGACAAACTGGCCTGCCGCCTCCTTCTAAGGCAATATCGATTCTGCATCTGCTCCAAGAAAAGAGTCTTTATTCAAGCCTGTAGCTCCGCAGCCTTAAACAACACAGCAGAACTTTTCAAAGTCTGCAAGGTACTGGCCAATCCTGCAACAGCCTCTTCTTCTGTTACACCCACCCAGGACCTTTGCTCGGCCCTGGCTGCACACTTCACCACAAAAGCCCACAGCATACAACAACACTGGAGCCTCCCTTGGCCCGCTCTCCACTTACTCTCTCCTCTCTCACACCCGTCACACCTGATGAGGTCACCAGACAAGTCTGATCTATGAAGGCTTCATCGAAACAGGAGGATCCCTGCCCCTCTAAAACCATTAAAGACAATATTGACTCCCTCACCCAGCCTTGGCTGATCTTTGCAATCTCTCCTTACAAAATAAGGAAAAACGAATGCCTGTGTTTTAAAACAGTACACTGGTAAATAAAAGTTTCACTTGTCTTTAGACATCTAAAGGGGTTTGTTACTGGGGAGAATATATCACATGTGTTATTTGATGTAACAGGCTTATTTAATTCTGCATTTAAGATCAAAAGTTAAAGATGTTAAACCAGGGTGGCTTGAATTACAAAGTTGAAAAACAGGTTTTCTGCCAAAAGAGCTATCTCTCCCAGCAGATCCTGCCAACCCACTGACAATTATAGGGTAGAACAGACTTTCGTCTCTGTTGGAAGCCAGGACAATGCAGTTCACAGGGAAGGAAGCCAGAGGTGTGAAAGACCCTAAAACTTCAATCAGGCTGAAGGAACTCCCTATCCTGCTTGAAAGGAAATGCCAGTTGGTGTCAGCTGGAAAGAAAAAAAATGACTGACAGTGACTCCCATTTGTTCTAAAGAGTATTCCATAAGGAAACTTTAAAGACTTTTAACTCGGCTACCAAAATTGGTAAAAATGTAGAATTTTTACAGTGTAAAAGTACATTTGTGGCCTTTTGTTTAAAACTTGGTAGAATGTAGTGACATCAACGGGACAGAAATGGTGATATATGTGGAATTACAAGAAAAGCATCCATGTTGCAAATGTAAAATGTTGTAGATATCTTCCTTATGACAATCCCCACTCATGTGTAAAGTTGTAGAATTTGGAGAAATGTAAATCCCAGTGAGTGTGAAAAACTGGTAGAGGAGCGAAACCAGGCCTCACGGCCTGGGGGTTTGGATTGAAAGGCGATGAAAAAAATGTGTAAACTGTGTATCTGATTTACTAAAAGGTTGCAATTGTGTAAATATGTGTCTGTGGCAAAATTAGATTTTAGTTCCAGTAACTCTGGGAGGTTTCTGGACACTGTAAAAATCACCCCATAAACATGACATCATTTTTCTGAGATCCAACTGGCGAAAAGCTAGGCGGAGACTTCTACCTTTGCCCAATTCTATTGTTAGAGGCGTGTGTAGTAAAGCCTGCCCCAGTCATATACTGTGATGATGTCACTTGGAATTATAAATAAGAGCCCCTGGCAACACACAGGACACACACTGATTCCTGATTTCCTACGCCGGCGTCCTGTTCCTGTCTGTTCCTGTCTTCATCTTGCATTTATCCATCTAAACTCCAGATCCCAACCACAAGGCCAAGCATTGCTGATCCTCCTTCAGCTGGGCCTCAATTCTAAAATAATCCCTATAACCAAGGGAAACGCTGTGGTGTTGGGGAAGCATCCTGAATTAACTTGGCTTGCCACTCACTGCATGCTGCTGCCATCCTGCTCTCCTGATGACCTATAGTATCCAGTAACCAGAATTGCCAGTCCACAAAAACTATCCTTTGGTATCCAGTCCCTTCCCAGCTGACCCTGCCCCGCTGATTTTGTCCGGCTGTCCTGTGTTAGACCAGATCCGTGTGGTGATCCAGAGCCCTGATTGTCCAAAATCCAAACTAATAGTGGACTGTGAGTATCAATAGGAACCATAGAATCATAGTATATCTTGTCTCGCCTTGTCCGTAATTCCACTCTCTAAGCCATCCTATCCTTATCCTGATAACAGTATTATTGTCAAAAATCATTCTTGAAACCCTGCCTTTGATTCCTTGTGCTAGCGCCAACACCTTTAATAATTTTGTCTTGTAAAATTCTAAGCTATTAATCCTGCTTTGAGTGATCAGGCTGGGTCCGCCAGGGAGGGCGCAGATGTGCTAGGGTTGAACTCGCGAGTCAACCCCGGAGCGTACTGTGTCTCAATCTGGTAGCCTAGCCTGAATGCTCTAGTGTAGAGTAAAACTGTCCTTGTCGAAATTGATTTCTTTTCGCGCCTTAATTTTCCGGAAAACGCACCTCACTCTAGCATAACTCACAAAATTTTCCAGACCTAATCGCGATTTACAATAATTCACCCATTTTTATTAAAAACCGTTTTGGTAAATTCAGGCGGGAATTGCAAAAGTGTGTTAAATTTCTAACGTGTCATTTTGATTATAAACTGTTTTAAATCTTCCATTTAATTTCGAATTGTATGCTTTTGCTCAATCCATTGCTTATGATTGCTAGCATCTTTCCAGTGTTGCTCCAGTAAATAATTGTTTTTGTTTCAAGAGTTTTATACACATTCATTCATTCATCCATTTCCGAGTTTCATTTTAGCATTGCCAGGGTTTGAAATCCGTTTTTCTCTCTTGTTTGGGGAGGGACGGTCGGAATTCGAATTCTGTTGATTGTCTGTCATTCCTGATTACCTGCTGCTTCTGTTTATCCACTTAGAGTTGATTATTTGTGGGTTGAGGAACATTGCAGGGGGAAATTCTAACTCACGTGCTATCTTACGTAAAATCAAAAAGTGCTCCTATTCCCTAGTGTTTTGTAGATGTGTCAGTAGAAGGTTAAACTAAGTGCATTGCTTCCATTCTGATTGTTCTTATCACCCCATTGGTGATTGCTGCCCCATATTAAAAATGGTATGATTTCTCTTGAATTTTACAATGAATAAATAAATATTAGATTTTATCAACCAGCCTGGTTCATGGTCAATTGTGACCCGGGGCATCTGAAAAGAGGGTATGATATGAGTGGTGTACCATCTCAATATTGAATCTAATCTAACATAAGCATTTCAATTGCGCTCTGCATACTGGGATGAGACTAAGGTGTGCGTCGCCTGATTGAAATCCTTAACAGTCACCACACTTAGTTGCTGCTCTAAGGCAGAGCAACGTCCATGAGAGCATTTAAAGATAATGTGCATTCCAGATTACTCCCTTAGTGGAGATACCTCATGCCCGTAGGGATCTGAAACAGCATGCAACCAGTTATATAATGGCCTCCCGGTTCCCAAACAGGAATCCTTTACTTTATTCCTGGAGCTGAAGAATTTGTAAAGACTACTCCTTTAAGAAAAGTGAACTCTGCCAGGAAAGAAAACCATATAGTGACGACTTCCCATCTCTTTGGCACCAGTAGCGAACATCTGACACAAATACCTAGAAAAAAACCTGTACTAGGGAAGGTCCCACAGAAGATGTGCTTGCTCTTGATTTGTCCAATGAAGTTAGGGTCAGGTGGGTGCCAAAACTGGAGGAATACCTCTGTGTGGCTTCATATGATATTTTATTTATATTGCGCTCGTACACAAGTGTTGCAGAGCGCGACCAGGCAAAGGGAGGGGAACAGGGGAAACTAACAGCGATCTTACTAGGCCCAGTGACATTGAGAACGCGCAAGTGCATGGGGAAGGAAAAGGGGGAAAGTGCATGGAAGCGGGAGAAATTGGAAAGTGCGGAACAGAGGAGAGAACAGAATAAACAATAAGTAAGATAAATAAAGGCGATAACAGTGGTAGTGCAGCCGGCAAGTGGCAAAGTGCTAGGTTAGTCAGATAGGGTATATCTGATAAGTGCAGAAGAAGAGTGGGTGGGGAACTGTACGGGTACTGATGCAGACCCCAGTGCAAGGGGTGACCCGGAGGCAGTGCAGGAGGGTGGCAGGGTGAGCAGGTACCTGGGCCCGAAGGACAGAGGGTGGCCAGGTGCACAGTGCTGAGAGAGAAAGCAAATCAGCAGAGGAGAATAGGGGCAAAGGCAGAAGCGAAGAGGAAGGTCTTGAGGTGCTTCCGGAACCGTAGATGGTTCTCCTTACTTTTCAAGGTGGCAGGGAGGATGTTCCAAAGGGCGGCCCCAGCCGAAGAACGGCTGACCCTGAGAGAGTTAGAAGTAGAGGAGCGAAGGGCTCGAGAGGGGAGGTTTTTACGGAAGGATAATTAAAGGTATTTTGGACCCAGGCCCCAGAAAGCCTTGTGGACAATGCAGAGGTTTTTAAATGTAATCCCTGCATCCAGTGGGAGCCAATTAAGGGATTTCAGAGCTGGAGAGATACGATTGCAGGGCTTGAGGCCAAAGACAAGTCTTGCAGTCCTGTTCTGGATTAGTTGAAATGGACAGAGAGTCGAGGAAGGTAGATTTAGAAAGAGGCTGTTACATTAGTCCAACCTAGAGAGAACCAGAGCTTGGGAGACAGTGAGCTTCTGAGGAAAGGAGAGGAAAGGCAGAGCACCTCTAAGGAGGTGCAGTAAGAAGTTTGACTTTTTAGAGACGTCAGAGATGTGTGCGGAGAAGGAAAGTGTGGAGTCGAAGATGACCCACAGGTTCTTGGCCTCGCAGTTAGGGGCAGGATGGGGGCCAAGGGAGGCCGGCAAGCGAGTGAGAGTAAAGGATGGTGAGAGTGTACCAATGAGGAAGATCTCAGTCTTGTTGGCATTTAAACAAAGATCGTTGGCGGCACACCAATTTTGAATGGCGATTAGGGAAGGAGAGGAGTTGGCTGAAGGAAGCCTGAAAATGAGTTGGGTGTCATCAGCATAGCACTGGAAATTAGAGCAGAACATGGAAATGCAGTAGGCAAGAGTTGCCAGGTATTGGTTGAAAAGCCAGGGCGAGAGATTAGACCCCTGGGGAACACCACAAGTACAGAGGGAGACAGAAGATAGGAAGGACCCAAGTAGTACCTGGGAGGGTCAATCAGAGAGGAAAGGGATCAGCCAGGCCAGAGCCTGACCAGTGCTACCCAGGTTGTCACGGAGACGATTGAGCAGGTTGGTATGGTGGACTGTGTCTAGAGGAGAGATCAAGGAGGATGAGGACAGAGGGAATGTTAGAATCAAAGTTGGAGAGCAGGTCTTCACGGATGTTCAGGAGAGCAGTTTCAGTGCTTCTGGCAGCTCTGAAGCCAAATTGGTTGTCATGGAGAGAGCCAACAGAATCAGAATGAAGGTTAATGTGAGAGATGGCAAGCTTCTCCAGCATTGGATCTTTCATAGATTCAGATGCTTGAATATTCCCCGTCGTCAGACTGGGAATCCTCGGTGATAAATTAAATAATAATAATAATAATAATATTTTTTTTTAAAAAAATATATATATAAATATATATATATATATATATATATATATACTGCCATATAGCAGTGCATGTACATAGCCCATTATAGCCTATGAGCCACTTCATTGTGTAGTCCCTCCACCTCACTTTGGTCCTTTATGGCCCCAGCCAATGAGGTGGCAGGGCTTAAGCTCCGCCCCCGGCAGCCATCTTCAGATTTTTCACCGCAGTCTATCAGACACAGGGAATCCTCAAGCTCTCTGAGCTTTTTTTCAAATTCTTTCTACTTTTGTGTAGAATATATTTGTAAAATATATTCCATCTTGTTCCCCTTCTTAGGGGTTTTCTTTCCAATTAACCTTGGTGGCAAAACTTGTTGTTTTCCTCTCAAAATCGTCGACTGAATTTCTCTTCAGAAATGGAGGCACCTCAGGCTGTCAGGAAGCCTTCCCTGTTCAGGGACTGCACGAGGTGCAAGAAGAAATTGGTTTACTACAAGGACCCCCACGAGCATTGCATTTATTGTCTGTACCCACATGATATTAAAAAATGTGAGATTTGTAAAACTTTTTCCACCAAGACCCTTCATGACAGGCATAGAAGACTCCTTTCATACCTGGAATCCAGGGATCAATCTTCGGACGAAGAGTCTGTCAGAACAGCTCCTGTCCAATCCAGCATTCCATCTGAGAGGCAAACTTCAAAGAGAAGGGCCTCTTCAGTGGAAAGGAGTTCCTCTCCCAAATCCAAAAAGAGGAAGCTGGAATTGATACCCTTTCTGCCTCCAGTTGACCTATCAAGCCAGAAAAAGTCAGCAAAATCTGCCTCCAGAGGTAAGGAGGAGTTTGCAAAAAACGGGGGGGGGGCAGTCGTCGGCGGGTAAACCGCCCACGAATGAAGGGAAAGGTAAAGGCCCGTCATCGGCCATACCGTCGACGAAACCAGCATCGACGACGACGACGCTTAAGACATCGTCGACAGTTAGATCATCGTCATCGGACATGTCGACCGCGAAGCAATCGTCGACGAGCAAGAAACACCACTCGTCCACGAAGCATTCATCCATGACGCAGTCGTCCACGGAACACACTACACATTCGTCAACGAAGCCCTCGTCGACGGGAAAATGTCAGTCGCCGACGACAAATCCCTCGTCGACGGGAAAATCTCAGTCGTCGACGGGAAAATCTCAGTCTTCGACGGGAAAATCTCAGTCGTCGACGGGAAAATCTCAGTCGTCGGCGAAGCCCTCGTCGACGGGAAAATCTCAGTCGTCGACGAGGATAACATCATCCATAACGCCTTCAGAGGCACCGCAAATTTTGGCAGTTACAGAGGAATTACTGCCTCTCACTCTTGAAGCTCCTGTCATTACAAGCAATATCATTGAGAAGAATACTGTAACTGAACCTCCGGTGCAGCAATTTTCACCTTTGGGGCACATGGCAGAACTTCCGGATATAATTCTTCAGGAAGAATTCTCTGATGCGGAAGTGGTGGAAGAGTCCATCGGTCCCTTACCGAAACAATACAGCCCTCCTTGGCACCCGTCCACGGGAGAATCCGAATATCCTCATGACCCGGTGCTCATGTTATCCGTGCAGAGGATTGTAGAAGAATTTTACAAACGGCAAAGGGAAAAGCAAATTCCGATTAATCCCATTCCTAGAGATTCATCCCCGATTCCAGGCACATCGGGTTGCTCTCCTTACAGGAGTAGACCGCAAAAACGGATGAGATCACCTGCTCGAAGACAGAGGAGCAGCACCCACAGTGCTTCACCTACAAGAGTCCCGTCACCACAGTCATCGCACAGACCGCGATCTCCGGACGTAGATCCCACCATGGTACCGTCCACCATCTCGGTATCAGACTGGCAGGAGGATCCTTTTGGTGAATTTTCGGAACCAGAAGAAGGAGAAATAACTCAGGAGCCAGACGCACCCAGTGATTGGGATGACTACGTCGTCGAGAAGCCCAGGAGGAGAGACTCGCCGGGCAAGGCCTCACCACCGGATGATCTCGTCTCTTTCCACACCATAATAGGTAAAGCCGCAGAACTGTTTAAAATTCAGGTTTCTTCGGAGGAAAGGCAATCAGTGCTCTATGAGCACAGGGACAAACGAAGGAGGACAGTGACCACAATTCCCCTCCTCGATACCATCTGGGATTCCGGATCCAAGATCCTATCTACGCCCTTATCGACTCCGGCGTTGGTGTCCAGGCCAGAAAAGAAATATAAAGCTCCGGATTCGGCACCGCTTTGTTTAAGGGGTCATACGAAACCGGACTCAGTTATTACAGTGGCGGCCAGAAAGAAACTCGCCAACCCCTCCTCACCGTTGTCGGCCCCACCGGATAAGGACGGAGGTAAATTGGAAGCCATGGGCAGGAAAGTGTCATCTTCTGCATCACTTACAATCAGAGCCGGTAACGCACTGGCCATGACCGCAAGATTCGATCGCGAGCTTTGGCTCCGTATGTCTAACTTGGCGAAACAATTACCACCGGAGTTCCAGGAGGAGGCAAAATCCATAATCGCGGTTGGTGAAGCAACATCGGATCACATGATCGACGCAGCAGTTGAAGGCAAGCGTCCCCAAACAGCACGATCCTCCCCGCAATGAGAGACAATGAAAGACTCTCCCAAAATGGGAATAAGGTCAAGACAGAGTGCGGGTGAGCGTAAATGGGAGTTTATCAATCAGAATAGGGCATGCAAAGAACTCTGCAAAACTCCGAGAGCGCTCTGTCTGACAATAGCAAAGACAGGCGTATATATTTACAAAAATCGTCATAAGAACCTACACACTATAGGGGGCACAAATTCATGGGGATTGGGTGGCGACGACTAACTATAGGTGCTGCTGTGATGTGGTTGGCTTTGGCTGGAAGACGTCACTGGGCAGCCTCGTGGGTTGGGCAGGGCCTGGCCGGGTGGCGGAGTTCATCCAGGCCACAACACCTTGTGGGGCCATCGTGGCCAGTGGCAGAGATGAATGTCTCTTCCTGACTTATTAGCCCTATGCCATGCACACCGCAGTCATTCGAGCATTTTTAGCATTATCTTCTTCAGTAAATCTTACAATAGGTTATACAACAGGTTAATGCAACACAGGAGGAATGCACCTTGTGAGGGGACTGGAGGCAATACGTCAGGGCATGGTTACCAGTGTCCTGTTGACCGGGGCCATAGGTCGAGGGGCTAAGCTTCAGGGCCTGGCACGGGCGATACATGTCTTTCTGCCTTGTTAGAAGTTGTTATGGATGTTCCGCTGTGTGTTGTCAAAGTGTTGGGTGTCTTTATTGCACAGGGCCATAAGTCTGAGGTGGTCCGGTGGGTTGTGAGGTTTACGAGGGGGCGCGTACGTTCAGGCAGAGGTTTACTGCTGTGCTGTAAATAATGCAGGTGGCGGGTGGTGGCCTTGGGTGCTACAGAGGGGGTTACAAATCTTTGAAGCGGCTCCAGTCTGGTTGGGGGAGGTAAAGCAGCGCGGCGCGGTCTCTGCTCTCATGCCTTTGGCAGCCCTCACAGGGTGGGAGGGGGAATGGCCTTGCAAGTATTTCACAAAGGTATCTCCCTCGTGTGTTGCTGAGTTAGGTATAAACATCAAACATTTGAACATTCTATAATACTTATTCAAATCCTTTTAGAACATGCATTTCAACTTTGCTGGATGTGTCTCGATTATACCCAGTTTGTACACCGTATTCGTACACTTATGTTTTATCAACTACAGTATTCAATTATATGCATATACATATACAGTAAGTGAGGTAGTAGCCGGGTTGGTGTGAATACATAAGAAATGACTCGCCACGGTACGTGACGGTGGTGGCACATAAGAAGCTTAGACATACACACAATACAAGTGTATTTCTTGCGCATTCTTCACATGAGTTCCACAGTCTGGTTACATTCGCTTTCTCGTGTATTCTAGCAGCATTAGTTCAGTTATGGCGCGAGCCCATGGGGTGTAAGTATCTCAGTAATACGCGTAACAAATAGATTCTTGGTGCGTTCCTTTATTATTAGCATCCAACTGCAATGGTATATGCTCATCGTTGCTTATATCATGGGGGCATGGTCTCTTTTAATTATACATCTTACAGGCTTTTATAATATAAGGGATTTTATGAGAGGAAAGCATCCTTTGCAAGTAGTTTAAACATTAATATACGAGGATGGTCAAGCCTGTGACGACCATTTTACTGTTCATTTTATTTTGCCTAAGCCTGCTGGCCGGGTCATGCTGGGAGCGATGATACGATACACTGCGGAAGGTGACTGTTACAATGTTAGTGCATTACACTGGCTCATGTCCTTCTGGTTCGTGGGAACGGGCTCGCAGCGGATCTACCAGGGTGCTGCGGCAACAAGGATGACTGAAACCCTCCGAGGGTGGGGGCCGCGCTACAGTGCGCTGAGCTCACACCATCTTTACCAGACAAAATGGTGTCTAGGCCTAGCTGAATTTTAATACGCGTGGGCAATTAATACGTGCGGGCAATGTCTCCAGTGGGTGAGCCCTCTACCACCTGGGCCCGGGTGGCATGAGGAGACGCCCAAGAGAGCCATAGTCCTCACCTGGGGAGAAAGTGCAGGCGAGGGGGGTGGTCTCGGACCAGTCCTCCCCTACATTTCCCCCCTTTCGTTACTAAAGTAACGAATTCTTTAAATCTTCTATCCTCCTACATTCTGCCTCGTCCATCACTGCCTCATCCCATGCCGGAGTTCCTTTGATGGGCATCCATGCCCTGCACACTGCTCTTAAGCTCTCACCTCTCCGGGCATATTCATCTGGAGTACACGTTAGATATATGCACCCACCATCTGCTTCTAAATCTACCCAAACTTCCTCATACCATTCTAGTATACGAGGCTCTTTGATGGTGGTGTGCCACAACTTATCTACAATATCCTTATCGTGGTATATGGGCACCAGTTGGTACCTGGGCGAATTATCTATCCCTGTTTGTACTTGTGCTTCTTGCATTGTTTTTATTGTACCGTGTGAGTTGCCCATTGTCACCATCATCATTGCACCGTTTGGTACTGCGTTAGCACAGACTCGAAGACCCACCTGGCACAGGCAAAAAAGTAGAAGGAGGAACACAACAGCTGGTATTAAAAATTTCACAGTTGTTCCAAGCCATGAGGGAACCCAGGAGAAGATGTTGTCGAACCAGGTGCTCGCTTCTGCTCCACCTTCCATTTTCATTTTTTCTCCTAGGTTGTGGACTGCTTCGATTACATGGGACAGGGAGCCATTCTCTGCGTCTTCGGAAGGTACGAAAGTGCAGCAGGCACTTCCTATTTTTCGGCAAACACCACCATCCATCGCTGTCAACAGGTCCAGGACATACCTGTTTTGCATGGTCATTAGTCGTAAAGCTCTTAGTTCGACTCTGATGATATTGAATCCTTCTTCAGTGTCGTTCGCCAGCTGAATCAGTTCCCAGCGTGTTATCTGGAGCCATTTTGCATTTGCCCTTGCTTGGACACTTGAGACTAGTGAGGCAAAGAATGTTTCTGCTGAGCTGAATAATCGATATTTGTCTGGGATCTGGGCCAATAGTTCTGATGATGCTTTTGATATGTAATTTGATGCTCGTCTTTTACGGGTCAGCACTTCTCCCTTGCTTCCAGAAGACAGGACATATATTTGTGACTCTGCAGTGGGTTGAGCCACACTCTGCATGCGTTCCTGTGTCCTTTTGCTCCCATCGATGTGGCTTTCTGGTATCACCATTAGTGCCGAGTGTAGAGTGGCCATTGAGCAGCTGCCACTCCATGACTGGGGGAGGTGTAGGTATGCCTGTTTGCCGCACACCCAGTACGTGTCCATGAGGGCCGCAGTCCCTTTCTTTAGGTCTGGGATGGTGAGGGTCTTGTTGCAGTTCTTGTTTGTTCCCATGGGGGTTCTCCCTTCTCCTTTAAAGCACAGTTTATAGTCCATTTCGCTCTGTAGTTTGAATGGCTTTTCAATGGCAGTTACCCAAGTTAGCTTCGAAATGTGTTCTCTCCATACTGGTGTACATGTTTCCTCTATCCACTGTAATTTATCCGGCGCCACACCTCTTAGTGCTTCCGCTTTGCACAGCACTTCTTCATCCTTCCGCTTGTTGTCAGAAAAAAGTGTCCCTTCTATCACAAAAAATGGTTCTTTCAAACATACTACTCCTGTCGTTTTTGGGTAACAGGTTTTCTCGTTCTGCAGCATTTGAAAAGTCACTTCGTGTGCCTGGAAGGTGTTCTTAATCCTGCACAGCGTGAGATGAAGGAGACATTGGGCATCCACAATAGGCAACTCTTTGGGTAACAATACTTTGGGTGTACCTGATGCATGGGGGATGAGGGAACAGACATAACAGCTTTCGTTTGTAGTCTGTTTAGCTGTGGCACTCATGTCTGCATACCACTTATTTGTTTGATGGGGGTGTCGTGGGTCTTTCATCTTATCTAGACCTAGCCCATAATACTCATCATACTTCTTCCTCCCTGTTTCTCTCTTTCGTCTGGTGTTCTTGTTACTCATGTACTTCCCAACCCCCTGAGCAGTGGGCAAACTAGACCCCCCTTTCTCATTCCCGCCCCCCTGGGCCCATTCATCATATAGTATTTCGTGCATTTCTAGTAGTTTTTCGTTTTCTTTCCTGACGCTATCTGGCAGATTGTTTATTGGAATGTGGGCAAGTTTGCTGGTGGGGGTGTCATACAACCATGATATGGCAGACGGGTTTCGATCGTTGAGACTATGGGCATTGTAACTGGATACCCCTGGTGGAGACACTGTGTTGCTCTGCATTTCACCATGTGGCTTTTCTCTTTGTGCGGTCACAACACTTGATGGTGTGGTATGATACCCCCAGACAAGTTTAGTTCCGTCCCATATCAAAAAATCACCTTCCCTGGTATTGACATCTGCAGTTGTATTGGGCCCGGTGGTACTGTTAATTGGTCCAGTAGTGTTATTACTCCCTCCCCCCTCGTACATCTCGATAGAGATGAACGCTATAAACCAATATGTAACCAAGCCAAACATTATCATAAAAAACAATGTGATGCATACTGATAATCCACACTCATACGAATATCTACATCTTTCATATACTAATTCTCTCATACTACTAATTCTATCCGTTGCAGGCTGCCCGTTAGATGCCATGGAAGCTCCTGTTTGAAATATAAAAGTGCATTAAGTGCATGCATGTAAACGTTTTGCTGGCACCATCTGTGCCAATGCATTTGACGGGGAATGGAAGCGGGAGGGGGCGCGGGGGAGGGGTATTCACAGACAAGGGTATATACAAGTTATAATATTATTATTTCACTAATTATACATCACTCACCTAGATAAAAAAAAAGAAATCCCCCACACACACACCCCTTTTTATTTTTTATTTTTTTTTTTTGATATCCTTGTCAGGCATTATTTCATTCAACTCCAGTGCTGACATTATTCCATTCAGGTCCAGTGTTGACACACACACTCACGCAAGCCGATATTTAGACATCCTACTCATTTGCATCGTTTGCTGTTGTCTGTGCCTCCTCGTCTATCTCCTCGTGTACATTGCTGTATGCTTTTCGTACGTCGGTTAAGTGCACCCAGTATCTCAAACCCTTCACCTTTACTGCTGTGGGCGTGCAAAATATTACTTCGTATGGGCCATGAAATCGTGGTGCATTCCACCGACGCACGAAGCTTCTGACATAAATTGAGTTGCCTGGCATTAACTGTAGCTGTTGCTCTGGCTCCGTGACAGATCCTGTTACATTTCCCTCTTCTCTAGTGAAGGGTGGGGAGAGTTGCTTCGATATTGCGCGCGCTGCCCTTGTTAATTTTCTTAGGTAGTCTGTGAACTCATCCCCCAATATTGCGGCGCTTCTGTGAGCATCTGAGTGTTCCCGCAGTGGAGAGTGTGCTGTGTTCATTCGTCTCCCAGTCACGATCTCGTGTGGGGACAAGTGGTGGTCTTTACTTGGTTGATTTCTCAACTCAAATAGAGCCAGGGGTAGACAGTAAATCCAATTTTTCTTTAATGAGAAGCATAGTTTTGATAATCTGCCCTTTAACAGGCCGTTCATCTTTTCCACTACGCCATTACTTTGTGGATGATAAATCGAACATAATTTATGTTTGATACCCAATAACGTGGTAACTTCCTTGAAAAGTTCATTCACAAAGTGAGAGCCGTTGTCTGAGCGTATTACGTCACAAATTCCCCAGCGCGGGAACACTTCCCTTACTAGGAACTTGGCGGCGCTTTTGGCATCAGGTCGCGCACATGGTCCCGCTTCCACCCACCTTGAAAATGGGCACACTACCACGATCATGTACCGCGAGCCATTACACCTTTCCCCCATGTCTGCATAATCTATATGCAGTTCTCTGAAGGGGCCAATGGGTTTGGGAATTGTTCCCCGGAGTGTGCGTAATGTCATTCCTGAGTTGTATATTTGACATGTTGTACATTCCATTGTCAATCGAGACACATGTTCCTGGAGACAGGGCACAAACCATTCTTCCTGTATCTCTGCTGCAATGTGCTGCTTGGTGTTGTGTGCGGGGAAGTGTAACTGTTGAAATGCAACTTCTAGTAACTGCAGTGGCATTACCACTTTCCCTGAGTTATTTTGCCGCCATAGTAGATCTGTCCCTGATTGGCTGCATCCCCGTTTCGTCCATGTTAGTTTTTCTTCTGCACTAGCTCCTTTCTGTAATTCTAGTATTTGTGATAGGGGCATCATGTTATACCCTTCTGACAGTTCTTTGGTTGTTGTATTCTTGATCATGAACTCACCGGTGTCGTATTTCTGAAAATAGGAAGCCTCCTTGGCGGCAGCGTCTGCTGCCGCGTTCCCTAAAGACACAACATCTGAGTTGGAGGTATGGGCCTGGCACTTCACTATTGCTACGGCAGTAGGGTGTTGTAGGGCCTCAATTAATTCTTTTAACAATTCTGCATGCTGCACTGGTGTTCCATCTGCCCTTCTGAAACCCCTACGGCCCCATCTTGCTAGACCTCCATGTACGGTCGTTGTCATGTAAGCTGAGTCTGTGTATATTGTAACTGCACAGCCCTTTGCTGCGTGTAGTGCTTCTATGAGCGCTACCAGTTCTGCTGCCTGTGCAGAGTAATGCGACGGGAGGCGGTACTGTACTAATGTTTCAAACTCACCTTCCTCTAATCTCACTACCGCCATGCCAACGTGTTTTTCTCCCGTATCCATGTCAATTGATGCGGACCCATCCACAAAGTACACTTCCCCCTCGCTGAGAGCGTTTTCACACACCACTGTGCCCTCCCCTCCTTCTCCTGTGTGGGTTGCGCAGTCGTGATTTTGCATGTCTTCTACTGTGCACGCTTCTGTAATGAATATGGCGGGGTTCACTGTTTTACATCTCACTATGTGAATGTTGGCGCTGGACAATATAATCTCGTATGCTGTTGCCCGCTGTGTGGTCAGTGTGCTTTTTGATCTTTCAAGTATTGCAAATAATGAGTGCTCCACAAACAATGTCACAGGGCATCCCATTACTATTGTGGCACTTTTTTCAATCGCAAATGCGGCTGCTGCGAGCGATTGTTCGCACGCGAAATGACCCTGCATCACGGCATCTAAAGTACCACTATAGTAAGCTAGGGGCTTGTGTCCTAAGGATGTCTTTTGTGTCAGCACCGCTGTCATAAGTGTTCCTTTGCAATGGGAAAATAGGTAAAATTCGTGTCCATAATCAGGGTTTGCTAGTACTGGAGCACTTGAAATTAGCTCTTTCAGTGATTTGAACGATGTGCTCATTTCTTCTGACCACTTTATTTTTACATTCTCCTGTTGTGCTTCTTTGAGTGCTTGTAGGAGGGGCCTGGTGTATGCTGCATAGTCTAGTATCCATGCTCGGCAATAATTGCACATCCCCAAAAATTTCTGCATCTCTTTTACTGTTGTGGGTTCTCCTACCGATCTTATTGCCTCTACCCTGTCGGGAATTATTCTTTTTCCATCCTTCGATATGAGCTGTCCCAGGTATAAGACCTCAGGCAGACAATACTGTAGCTTCTCCTTGTCTACTTTGTATCCTTTGTTGGCCAGTAAAGTCAGGAGCGTTGTTGAATCTTTTCTACACGTTTCTTTGTCTTGTGCACACACCAATAAATCGTCCACATACTGAATAATCGTACTCTCTACTGATAGGTTCCCCAAGTCTTCATGCAATATGCGATTGAATATGCTCGGGCTTTCACAGTATCCCTGTGGCAGTCTGCAGTGTTCATATCTTTTTCCCCCCAGTGTGAACGCTGTAAGGTATCTACTCTCTTCAGCCAGAGGTATTGAGAAAAATGCGTTTTTCAAGTCCACCACTGTAAAATGTGATGCTGTTTTTGGGATACTGCATAGTATGGATGCAGGGTTCGGGACTAGAGGGAATTCTTTTTGTACTACATCATTGAGGGGGCGTAAATCCTGTATCATCCGCCAAGATCCCCCCTTTGCTTTTTTGATTGGATAAATACATGTGTTGCATGGGGAGTTTGAAGGCACTATTATTCCTTGTACTAGTAGTGCATTTATCGTCTCTTTTATCCCTTCTTCAGCTTCACGGGACAATGGATACTGTTTAACTCTTGGTAAGATAGCTCCTTGTTTTAGGTTTATTCTCACAGGTTGTACTCCATGCAACAGCCCTACATCATGTGGGCCTGTTGTCCATAAATTGTTTGGTACTAGCCTCATGTCGTCATCAAAAAATGACGGTGGTGTTCCTACCACTGCCATCAATTGGACGGGGATCTCTCTTGCTTGGATCAAAATGTCACAGGGCATCGCTATTTCCATTACTATCTCACCATCTACTTCTGTATCTGAAAAGAGATCCTCATCTGTTACCTCGCGTAGGGCAAGGTTGGCGTTTGTACACAGTACGGTGCGCCACTCACATCCTTCTCTGTCCATTCCAATCACAGCGATCCGTTTCGTTGATACCTGCACAGCGTGCAAATCCAACGACACCACTGATCCTGGTGTTGCATTCGGACACACTATGGGGCGGAAGAGGAATTCTACTGGAATCCTCCAATCCATGTTTTTTAGCTCTGGGACTATGAGGGCCAAAGTCTTTAGCCCTGCAATAAACATCTCTTCCTTTTGTGGCAGCCCTCGTATTTCCTGTGTGGTTGTGTAGGCTTGCACTACCAACATTGCACGCAAGGGACATATCCCGGGTGTAGAACACACTATTCCTCCTTCGGTAAATGATATGGTCATGTTAAGTTTGCTCATGAGATCCCTCCCCAGCAAATTTATCGGGGACTGTTCGTAATACAGTAAGGGTGCTTTTACGGTCTTGCCCCCTATGGTTACATCCAAAGCTTCTGTGTAAGGAACTTCAATTACAGCCCCAGAGAACCCCTGCGTCTCTAACTTCCTGTTAGATAACGGGAATCGGCCCTCTCTGACACATGATTTCTCCGCTCCCGAATCAACCATGAATATAAATTGCCTGTCTCCTATCTGCGCCCCCACCAATGGTTCCTCTGCTGCACTGTGGGTGGTAGATAGAACTGGACACGCAAGTGTTCTCTGTGGGCTGTCCTATGCGGGGTGTCTCATGGTCCCCCCTTCATTAAATACGTTACCTGAGACCACTGACATGCCGTTATAAGGTGCTGGTGCGGGGGCCCCGTTAGCTGCTGTCGCGAAAGGGTTGCCTAGTGTATATTGCATGCTGTCGTTGTTAGGCATGTTTTGTGGGTGGTTCTGTGTTCTGTATTGGGGTCCCTGTTGCTGGCTCGTGTTACCCTGGCTTGGGTCTCTCAGTTGCTGTTGTCCCATCGGAAGGCCATATGGGCTTCCCGGGTGGGGATGGCCATACTGTTCCACCTCCTGGAACCCGTTGTTTTGTCTACTTCTGCACTCCCTGGAGTAATGTCCCCATCGCCCACAGTTCCAGCAACTCCCCTGGGGGCCCCGGGGACCCTGCCATCCACTTCCTCCCATTCCTCCGTACCCCTGTGGTCCACCTCCTCTTCTGCTCCTGTACCCACCTCGTCCCCCTCGAGGGGTCCACTCTTGCCACTGCGGACCTCCACCCTGCTCCTGCTCGTTCCACTGCCGCTGTCCTGTTCCCGCCCAATTAGTTGCCATCCTTCCTTGCATTGCTATCAGCCCCTCCTCCTCATCTTCCCCCTCCCTGCTGTGTGGGAGCGCGGCTACTGCTGCTGCAACCTTTACTAACTTTGTCTGCACCAACTTCGCCTCGTCTGCCAATCTTTTCTGCGCCACCTCCTTCTCCCTCTCCTTTATTCGCTTACAATGGTGTACTATTATGCTCTGAATTTCCGGCCACCCCTTTGCTTCTATCCCTGCTATTTTGTCAAGCGCCTTCTGCACTTCCTTTGGGAGCCCCCTTTTTATAATGAAGTAAAATAAGGATGTCGATTGATACCAGGGCGTGCCCGTTTCCGCTCTCCACATCTCTTGGACCCGAAAAATGTAATCCATAGCCTCCTCCCCGTCATTCATGGCACACTGCATCACGGACTGTAAGTCAGGTGTGTCTGGAAATGTTTCGCGTAAGGCGTCCCACACCCTAGCACGCACTGTGTTAAAGGAGGCCCCATCATGGCGGTCGCAATCTAATGTTACTCCCGGGAAACCGGCTTTAACCCATACTCTTTCAGCCTGGTCGCCCACCGCTGATACGAGCAGACTTTTCACATCTCCTATAGCTAGGGGTACCCCAGCTGTATGTTTTTCGAAGGCGTATATCCACTTACTAGCCCCTCCTGATAATGGGGGCAATAGTTTTAATAAATTAGCTTTATCCATCTGTGCCCATGGGATATAGTTAGGTCTTCCTCCTCCCCTATGTATCAACGGGAGCTGTAGCTTTCCTTTCGTTGTTGCATCCGGACCCGTTTTGGCTGCTGATGTTCCCATTGATGCCATTTTCCCCACTCTGTTCCTTAGTAGTCCCGACCACTCATCATCTAGGGTTCTCATAGAGCATGCACCTTCCTCTCCCTCGCTTCCCCCTCCTATTGCCATACTCAATCTGTCGCTTTCGTCTAGCTCTTCTCTAATATCACATAGTAATTCTTCTCTAAGTCCCCCAAGCCTTTCTTCGTTACCACCATCTTCCTCTCGGGTCCCTACTTCTATTATTCGCGTTGGTTCTTCCTCAATCCTAAACAGGATCTCACCCTTTTTCCACCCCTCTTCGGGCCTTCTGCTTTCCTCCGATGCTCTAGACGTACGTCCAGCTCTAGTTGTATCCAGTGTTGTCCGTTCGCATATGTTTTTTATCCTCGAGAGCTCATCTTTTGCTATCGACAGTCTTGATTCTAGATCATCTGTGAGTTTCTCTATGTCCACCCTTTGTGTACCCGCCTGGCCTCGCTCCCTTGTACTTTCATAAGGTGGGGGTGCAGTGGGCCGGTGGGGTGTGGTAGTTGTCGGGGGAGGTACATACGTTGGATCACTGTATCCTTCTGCGGGTACAGGTTTCTTTAATATCGGGTATAAACTTATTACCTCTACTGGTGGTGTGACACCTGGCAATTCTTTGATATCTTTCTGTAACACCAGTGGATTGTCTGTAGTAGACGGGAGATCAGGATTTGGTGCTGGCGCTTTAGGCGGTGGCACCTCTTCGAATAACCGCCAAAGATCTAATATTTCCCTCCTATTCTGCAGCTGTTTCCCTCGGTACTTCAAGAAAATGCATGTCATCACCATATCTAGAACGCTTTTGTCAAATGACCCTCCCTCTGGCCATATCTGGGGTAGCCCCTCTCCTTTCAGCTCGGTTACCCATTGGTCGTGGTATTTCTTAATCCGCTCCGCGTGCCCTGGAAGGCTTTTACAAATATGTGATAATGGTGTTTCAGGCACCATCTCTGTGTGCCCTCCTAGTGCTTATGTGTCTCTGTATGTCTGCAGCTCCAATGTTACTGTAGCATCGATATTGTTTTTTGTATTCTACTTCACATCCAGTGTTATGCTCGGTTGGGCTCTCCCTCCCTTAATTGTCCAATACAAAAACTGTCTGTACACAATTTCTACTTTGTTCTCTTCGGGGGACACATACAAGAGCAATCCATCATTTATTTTGACACTATCAACCCGGAACTCAAAAGGTACCCACTCACGTCACTGTCTCAGCGTTGCTTCAAAAAGAGTTTTTATCCGGTCACACTTACCATGACCATTTGACAATTATACATTTATAGCCGTTTTACACATTCGCAACATCAAAGTCGTCCCTTGACACATACGAGGTGCACACACCTCTTAGTAACACTCCGTACACCATTCACGCTGCCCTCCCTTTCCTCCCTAGCCGGCTGTCCCTGTTTATCTTGCTTAGCACATATGCATATATTTATAGGTTTTAACCTTCTCTCCCCCCTCTAGTAGGACCCTTGTTCTCTTACTTTTCTCCCAAGTTTGTGCTAATTCCGTTTTTATTCTCCCCCTACCCTTAAAGAAAAAGAAAAAGAAGTAGTAGCGATCACTAATATATTCTCAGTGCCCCCTTTTGCTGAACACTTTTATCTTGTATTTCACTTCGTCATATATTCCCAGCACTAGTCAATATAGCACTATGCGGCGCCGCCTTCCACCCCCTTTCGGAGCTAGGTTCCCGTCAGTTCTATCTCTTTTTTCACCTCGTAATCCTAATGGCCATATGCAAAGAAAAAGAAAGGAAATTTTAGAGTAATCCTTAGTATATCTTCGTACCCCCTTCTCGTTCCCTGTCCTACCCTTCTCTCCCCGCTCCCTTTACAATCGCTCACACTCAGTACTCACGTGCCCGTCTTGAACCGATAGTCTCCGAAACTGGGTCCGTCCAGGCAGTGTCGCCGGTAACTCAACGGTCAGCCCCGGCTCCGGCGAGCGGCACTCAAAGGGGATTTTTTTCCAATCGGGATCCCGTACCCTTTCTCATTGAGTGCGCACTTCTTAGTGTACCGGTCGCCGTTGGCGGGCAGCCTCCCGGAGCCGGCTCACCGTGCGTATCCCTTTTCGACCGGAGATTCTCGTGCCAAAAGGGGACGGTTATAATGGGTTTAGGAAGAAATAAAATCACGCTATCGGGGTCACCACTGAAGGCAAGCGTCCCCAAACAGCACGATCCTCCCCGCAATGAGAGACAATGAAAGACTCTCCCAAAATGGGAATAAGGTCAAGACAGAGTGCGGTCGAGCGTAAATGGGAGTTTATCAATCAGAATAGGGGATGCAAAGAACTCTGCAAAACTCTGAGAGCGCTCTGTCTGACAATAGCAAAGACAGGCGTATATATTTACAAAAATCGTCATAAGAACCTACACACTATAGGGGGCACAAATTCATGGGGATTGGGTGGCGACGACTAACTATAGGTGCTGCTGTGATGTGGTTGGCTTTGGCTGGAAGACGTCACTGGGCAGCCTCGTGGGTTGGGCAGGGCCTGGCCGGGTGGCGGAGTTCATCCAGGCGGTGTTGTGGGGCCATCGTGGCCAGTGGCAGAGATGAATGTCTCTTCCTGACTTATTAGCCCTATGCCATGCACACCGCAGTCATTCGAGCATTTTTAGCATTATCTTCTTCAGTAAATCTTACAATAGGTTATACAACAGGTTAATGCAACACAGGAGGAATGCACCTTGTGAGGGGACTGGAGGCAATACGTCAGGGCATGGTTACCAGTGTCCTGTTGACCGGGGCCTTAGGTCGAGGGGCTAAGCTTCAGGGCCTGGCACGGGCGATACATGTCTTTCTGCCTTGTTAGAAGTTGTTATGGATGTTCCGCTGTGTGTTGTCAAAGTGTTGGGTGTCTTTATTGCACAGGGCCATAAGTCTGAGGTGGTCCGGTGGGTTGTGAGGTTTACGAGGGGGCGCGTACGTTCAGGCAGAGGTTTACTGCTGTGCTGTAAATAATGCAGGTGGCGGGTGGTGGCCTTGGGTGCTACAGAGGGGGTTACAAATCTTTGAAGCGGCTCCAGTCTGGTTGGGGGAGGTAAAGCAGCGCGGCGCGGTCTCTGCTCTCATGCCTTTGGCAGCCCTCACAGGGTGGGAGGGGGAATGGCCTTGCAAGTATTTCACAAAGGTATCTCCCTCGTGTGTTGCTGAGTTAGGTATAAACATCAAACATTTGAACATTCTATAATACTTATTCAAATCCTTTTAGAACATGCATTTCAACTTTGCTGGATGTGTCTCGATTATACCCAGTCTGTACACCGTATTCGTACACTTATGTTTTATCAACTACAGTATTCAATTATATGCATATACATATACAGTAAGTGAGGTAGTAGTCGGGTTGGTGGAATACATAAGAAATGACTCGCCACGGTACGTGACGGTGGTGGCACATAAGAAGCTTAGACATACACACAATACAAGTGTATTTCTTGCGCATTCTTCACATGAGTTCCACAGTCTGGTTACATTCGCTTTCTCGTGTATTCTAGCAGCATTAGTTCAGTTATGGCGCGAGCCCATGGGGTGTAAGTATCTCAGTAATACGCGTAACAAATAGATTCTTGGTGCGTTCCTTTATTATTAGCATCCAACTGCAATGGTATATGCTCATCGTTGCTTATATCATGGGGGCATGGTCTCTTTTAATTATACATCTTACAGGCTTTTATAATATAAGGGATTTTATGAGAGGAAAGCATCCTTTGCAAGTAGTTTAAACATTAATATACGAGGATGGTCAAGCCTGTGACGACCATTTTACTGTTCATTTTATTTTGCCTAAGCCTGCTGGCCGGGTCATGCTGGGAGCGATGATACGATACACTGCGGAAGGTGACTGTTACAATGTTAGTGCATTACACTGGCTCATGTCCTTCTGGTTCGTGGGAACGGGCTCGCAGCGGATCTACCAGGGTGCTGCGGCAACAAGGATGACTGAAACCCTCCGAGGGTGGGGGCCGCGCTACAGTGCGCTGAGCTCACACCATCTTTACCAGACAAAATGGTGTCTAGGCCTAGCTGAATTTTAATACGCGTGGGCAATTAATACGTGCGGGCAATGTCTCCAGTGGGTGAGCCCTCTACCACCTGGGCCCGGGTGGCATGAGGAGACGCCCAAGAGAGCCATAGTCCTCACCTGGGGAGAAAGTGCAGGCGAGGGGGGTGGTCTCGGACCAGTCCTCCCCTACACAGTTGATGTGGCCGAATCAGGCTTCAGGCAGATGGCGCACGGCACAGTGCTCAGAAGGCAGGCCTGGATGAAGGCTACTAACTTTAGACCTGAAGTTCAGGCGCAGATACTAGACATGCCATTTGACGGCTAGGATCTCTTTGGGAAAAAGATAGACGACCATTTGAAGGCAATCAAGACAGACACTGACACAGCCAGAGCCATCAGTTCTTTAAAGGACAAAAGTAAGGACCATCGGTCTTTTCGTCCCTTTAGAGGTTCATCTTCCAAGTTCAGGGGATACAGTCGTTCCTCCTATGGTCAAAAAGCACAAGGCGGCACGTACCAAGCCAATAAATATCAGTCATCCAACAGATACGCCCATAGAGGCAGACGTGGCTCCGCCTAAGGGAAGTCGCAAGGCAAGCAGAACTGACGACCAATCTCCCCCCCCCTTCGCCACACCCCGGTGGGGGGAAGGGTGAGCCAGTTTTTCCAGCGCTGGCGGTCAATTACATCGGACAAATGGTGTTACAGGTGATCCGAAAGGGTCACACCTTGGAATTTCTGGACCAACTTCCTTCCCTGCCTCCAACTCCCCGCAGAGTGCATATGCTAAAACAGGTCATGTCCGAAGTGCAAAAACTGCTCCAGAAGGCAGCAGTAGAACCAGTACCCTATTCTCAGAGGGGAAAAGGTTTCTACTCCCGATTCTTCCTCATCAGAAAGAAAAACGGTCAATGGAGGCCCATCTTGGACCTGAGGGCTCTCAACAAGTTCATCAAGCGCATAACTTTCAAGATGATAGCTCTACAAGGGGTGCTACCTTGGTTAAACAAGCACGACTTCTTGGCCACTTTAGACTTGGAGGATGCATACTTCCACATTCCGATCCATCCAGCACACAGGCAGTTCCTCAGGTTCACAGTGGGAGGGCTCCACTTTCAGTTTCAAGTGCTTCCGTTCGATCTAAAATTGGCGCCAAGAGTTTTCACGAAATGCCTGGCACCGGTAGCGGCAAGTCTCAGGAGAACAGGAACGGACGTTTTTCCATACCTGGACGATTGGCTGATAAAGGCAAGTTCAGCTGCAAAGGCTCGTTCGGCAGTGTCGAGGACGGTCAACCTCCTAAAAGAGTTAGGTTTCTCCATCAACCAGACGAAGTCCTGCCTCGTTCCCAGCAAGGTAGCTCTCTTCCTGGGAGCCGAGCTCGACTCCAACATTCCCAGAGTGAGACCATCCACAGAGAGAATAGCAGCGATTCTACGCTTAACTTCGAACTTCCTACAGAAAGAGACAACATCTGTACGCTCTTACAAATCCCTATTGGGCATGATGTCATCATGCATATTCCTCATACCGAACTGCAGGCTTCGCATGAGGCCGGTTCAGGAAGCTCTGGACCTCCAATGGAAACAAGCTTTCGGATGCTGGGAAGACATTGTCCAGATTCCATCGACGTTGCACAAGGCCCTTCGATGGTGGAACGCTCCGAGGAATCTTCTACAGGGAATGCCGTTTCAAGCACCGACATCGACCCTCCTGCTGCGGACGGACGCTTCCTTATCAGGCTGGGGCGCTCATCTTGTGGACCTCCAAACCAAGGGATCTTGGTCGGCACGAGAGTCCCAGCTCCACATCAACGTGTTGGAGCTCAGGGCCGTAAGGTTGGCACTGAAAGCCTTCCTACCGGTTATAGCTGGTCAAGTTCTTACAGTCCAGACAGACAACACGACCTCCATGCACTATACAAACAAGCAGGGAGGCACGAGGTCTCAGATTCTGTCGCAAGAAGCCCAACAGCTATGGGCATGGGCCTTGCGCTACGGGATACAGATCAGGGCAGAGCACCTTCCAGGAGTGGACAATGTCCTAGCGGACAGATTAAGCAGAGAATACACAGCGTCACACGAGTGGGAGTTGGACGTCAGAGAAACCCGACGGATATTTGCCTTATGGGGCCATCCGCAAATCGACCTTTTTGCCACCAGGAACAACAAAAAATGCAAGATATTTGCGTCAAGATACCCCGAGCACCAATCGCTGGGAGACGCGTTCTCAGTGGATTGGTCGGGGAAGTTCCTCCACGCCTTCCCACCCATTCCCCTCATGTCGAGGGTACTTCGCAGGGTGAAAGAACAGGATTGTTCCTTGATTCTTATTGCCCCCGATTGGGCACGGCAAGTCTGGTACCCGACGCTGAGACATCTATCCTGCAAAACCCCGATTCGTCTCAAATCACATCAATATCTACTGACACAACAGAACCGCAAGGTCCTCCACCACGACCCGAGGAGCCTGTCCCTCAAAGCATGGTTCCTGAGCAGCGTAAACTGATGCACCTAAAGTTACCATCAGAATGCTGGGATATCATCAGGGCCGCTAGAGCCCCGTCCACGCAACTCACCTACACCAGAAAATGGACCAGGTTTTCCAAATGGTGCGAGACCTCTGCGATCGATCCCCTCACGGCCTCGGTTGATCAAATTCTGCCTTACTTGTTGCACCTGGCTAAATCAGGGCTCTCACTGTCCTCTATCAAGGTCCATCTGTCAGCCATAGCGGCCTACACAGTAACCGCGGAGACGCAAGCCTTACTCTCCTTACCAGCGATCAAGATCTTCCTGAAAGGACTGATGCGTACTTATCCGCCTACACCTACACCAGTTCCGGACTGGAGCCTCAACACCGTCTTAACAGCCCTTATGCAACCTCCTATCGAGCCCATACATAGATGCGATATGAAATTCTTGTCCTGGAAGACATCCTTCCTGGTAGCCATCACATCGGCCAGAAGGATCAGTGAGTTGCAAGCTTTGTCTTCGGAACCTCCGTTTACCTTGTTCCAGAAGGACCGCGTCATTTTAAGGCCTCACCCGAAGTTCCTCCCCAAGGTACTTTCGGAGATGTCGTTCACTGAGCGCATTGTTTTACCAACCTTCTTCCAGAATCACGCTTCGGAAGCGGAAAGGACATTACACTCTCTAGACGTTTCTAGGGTGTTGAAGTTTTACTTGCAAAGAACCAAGGAGTTCCGCTCCTCAAACCGGCTATTCATTTCCTTCTCTGGCCGTACCAAGGGCCAACATATATCCAAACAAAGCCTGGCACGCTGGGTATCGTCCTGCATCACCCACTGTCATCAGTTGAAAGGCGACCCTTTAACTAGACCGCCGTCTGCGCACTCCACCAGAGGAAGAGCGGCGTCAACAGCTTTCCACGCAGGGATGGCCTTGAAAGACATATGCAGAGCTGCCACGTGGAGCACTCTGCATACTTTCGCGAAACACTACTGCCTGACTGAAGATACCAACAAAGAAACTGCAGTTGGACAGGCAGTGCTCCGCCATCTCTTTGTATAAGGTAGGACCAGCCTCCTTTCCCACCTTTCCCGAAGTATGTAACCGTTGTGTTGCTGCAAGGTTAAAGGTTTGATCAGAAATATGTCTTTCTGTAATTATCCATATCTGTTTATAATGGTGGCATGTTTTAACTGCTTGGTATTCTATTCAAGCATCTGAATCTATGAAAGATCCAATGCTGGAGAAGGCTTAGTTACTTACCTGTAACTGTATTTCTCCAGCATTGGTATCTTTCATAGATTCACATGCGCCCGCCCGCCTCCCCTGAGAGGCTGCTCCTAGGCTTGGCATTCATCATGCTGTAATCTCTACGGTTCAAAATCTGAAGATGGCTGCCGGGGGCGGAGCTTAAGCCCTGCCACCTCATTGGCTGGGGCCATAAAGGACCAAAGTGAGGTGGAGGGACTACACAATGAAGTGGCTCATAGGCTATAATGGGCTATGTAGATGCACTGCTATATGGCAGTATATATATATATATATATATATATATATATATATATATATATATATATATATATATATATATATATATATATATATATATATATATATATATATATATATATATATATATATATTTAAAAAAAAATATTATTATTATTATTATTATTATTATTATTTAATTTATCACCGAGGATTCCCAGTCTGACGACGGGGAATATTCAAGCATGTGAATCTATGAAAGATACCAATGCTGGAGAAATACAGTTACAGGTAAGTAACTAAGACTTTTCCAGGAGCTTACCCAAAAAGGGAGTAATGGAAATTGGGCGATAGTTAGCCGGACAAGAACTATCAACTGTGGCGTTCTTGATGAGAGGATTCACAAGGGAGTGCTTCAGAGGGGAAAGATCCAGAGGCAAAGGAGAGGTTGCAGAAATCGGCAAGGGCCGGAGGGATGGACCTGTTTTGATGAGGCTTTCATAGATATGACTTGTCTAGCAACTATATCAGGGCAGAAAAGAGGAAAGGAGGAGAAAGAGGCGGAAGGGGTAGCTGAAGTTGTGTCAGCAAGCAGAGAAGCAGAAGCTGCCTTTGCTTGACCAAACAGAAGCAAGTGGGGGCTCCTAGAAATGCTAAGCTTATGTGGGTCCTCTTCTGAGCCTAGTCAAGCAAAGGCAGCTGTTGTTGGATAAATGTGTGACCAGCTGATGTCTTCCCTCTCACCCCTTGTCACCAAAGAACAGAAATCTCAATCCAATAAGTTGCCAGTCGAGCTGAATGCCTTGGGCTGCTGTGATAAGGAATGCGCAGATGTAAAGCGTGTAATGCAGAAAGCAGTCAGACGTGGTGGTGGTGCTGAGAAGGTCAGTTGCTCTCGGAAAAATCTACAAAACTCTTGTTGCACAGAAGAAGATTGATTTTAGGAACTATATTCGGTAGCATCTGGTAAATGTTAAAGACACACAATCTGTTTGGAGGCCTGGGGCCCAGAGACTGGGGCAATACAAATCCCGATTGACGCCACCATCTCTGAGGAGGAATGGATAACTCATTTTTCACAGATTTCTGAGGGGGTTGCTGTGGAAACCATATGCTCTGCGGTGAAGCCGCTGGTCCATACAGCTACAGGATTGGGGAACGGTCTGAGTGTTTTGAAGATCTGATTTTATCTACACCTGCTGTGTCACTGGTCTCTATTGCTGGATCGGGGTGCAAGGATTGATGATACACTTTTCAGACAATAAGGTCCACAAAGCTATCAATCATCTAGCAGGGGTTCTATGTGATATTTTTAATATAGAAACCAGCACCCAAAAAAGACAGATATTTTTTCACTGGATTTGGTACACCCTTCAATATTCCAAAATAGCACAATTTTGGGAGGTTTTACCCATAAAGCCCTCTTACGGACAATCCGCCACCTGCCTTCTCCCTTGCTTATGGGAATGTCAGGTAATTTGAGGGGTTTCACAACCCAAACCGCCCCCATCACTGCCTGGGCCACCCTCCCTTTCCATGCAAAGGCAATCCTCTTCACCCCTGCCCTAAACACATAGATACAGAAGCACAAAATAAAACGTACTTGCTCCCCCCACCTCGCCCCATGCATACTCAAAAATTCAGACACTCCTCTTCCTCTGCCCCATCCACTTCACCAAAACACAATTTCGTCTAAACCATAAAAGATTGTAAACATCAACATGCAGAATTAAAAAACACACATTTCCACACATTAAAATCCATTAAATAATATTCGAGTCTTGATATGTCGCCTCCGTAAGACTGCTCTGAGTGATCTCAGAGGCTTCTTTCTAAAGAAACATTTTTTATTTTGGTTAAGTGAATCTGCTTTTTTCACTTAAAATCCTAGGAAGAGGTAAGGCTAGTGGCCCAAGCATGATTCCAGCAGAAGTATTTAAGTATGCTTGTGATGGTTGGGTCCATCGGCTTTAAGTAGTTTATACAATTTTTGTGGGGAGCAGGGTGTACCCACATCATGTATTATACTCCTCTATAAGAAAGTAACTACTCGTGGGGTATCTTCCTACAGACCAATTAGTCTGATTGTTATTGACTGCAAGATTTTCTAATCTTGTTGGAACTAAGTAGGTGGATAGGCGAAAACACTATTTTTTGAACTGGGCACAGGGTTTTTTAATAGAAGAGCGCTCGAATGTGGGTCTGTTTTTGATTCTTTTTTTACCAACTTTAAGTTTTTAGAGCATCATAGACATGTGTGCATCGATAACCAGTTAATGACAAGCATACAGTGTTTTGTTCATGCCAACTCTTTCTTGCCCCATCTTGGGGTTTCAGTGCAGTTCGCTTCTATTGCTCATATATGGTAACCATACATAGTAACCGTCAAACTATTCCTCCCCCATTCCCCCAAACATGTCCCCACCTTATGGGTGAAGAAGTGTTCTGCTCTTGTTTTAAGAGTTCAACAGGTTGGATCACTTTTCCAGCTTAATGTTAGTATTTATCAAATGATAGGTATGTAGGTATTGCACGGAGCAACCTAGCCTTAAAGTACATATGCTCTTTATCGTCTGTAAATTCGTGTAGTGGTAGCCAAGTATTCAGATACTTTGAGTAAGAGCCAAGGGCTATTGCTGTCACCTTTTCCATGGCCATCACTCCCCACAACCTCACCCACCACATGGCTACTATGTCATGATGCCTACCCCCGGGCATCCGGACCAAGCCCATCAGCCCCGGGAGCAGGCATCCAGGTGCTTATTAAAAGCCCAGCAGCCCCAGCTAGGGGCTGTCTGGGTACAGTCCTGGCGCCATAGGCACCAGGCTCATAATAGAAACCAGTCCTGGCACCATAGGCGCCAGGCTCATAAGCATTACTTACCTCATGCAGACAATGCTGCAATGAATCCAAGCCAACGTGAGGCCTGAATGGGACTACTTTACTTCAGGGACTATTTTTTACTCGGGCGTGGTTCTGGGGGAACTTCTTACCTGGGACTACATTGAAGGCTATTTAAACCACGCCCGAACAGCAGCACACGCTTCGCGTTATTCTGCATCCAGCAGCGTAACGCTCACCGTGCCTGCAAGTCAGCATCCAGTCTTCAGCCACGCCCGCCTCGAATCCAGAGCTCCTAGAAAAAGAGGAAAGAAGAAGGAAAAGTTAGAAAACGAACATTATTTTAATTCCTCACCTGATTCCGGATCCATCACATCTTCGAACTTGGAAAGGACATTATTTCTATATGCGTCGCATCACCAGCTGCAGCGCCGCGTCATACTCACCAGTCCTCACAGCATCTTTTGATTCGGCGCTGCCTCCATCATTTTCTTCGCCGAACTCCAGCATCTAGGGGACAAAAGAAATAACAAGGTGAGCCGAGAGAGCCAACAAATACAATCTCTTTTACCACCATAGACTTACCTGATTTACCACCGGAGGCATTATTCTTTAACACGCCACATCTTCTTACGCTGCACCTCTAAGAAGAGAGAAAACAACAAGTTAAATACATGCATCTTTTACCGGACAGTGTTGGGTAATACAGACACTTACCTGAACGCCATCAGCTGCCACAAGACAATCTTCTCTTGGACCCAACTGCAACACAAGAAGGGAATGGGACAAGAGTGAACATCGGACATATTGAACTCTTTGAACTTTATACTTATGGGCCCTCGCCAAGAACCTCGGAGTCAATATTCCTCCGGAACTCTTCCAACGTCTTCGAACCAATGAAGTAACTGGAATCTATGCGCCCCTGCATTCTACGCAGGATGGAGAGCTCATCATTCAAAAACATAAGGTGAGATTACTGAAAGGGAATATCGGAGGTGATTAGTGGGGGAGAACAGTGGGGTGCTATCACTAGAATCCACGGGTGGCTAAATCCCTTTCTCCACTTACAGGAGAATACTTCTACGGGTCAAGCAGACGAGATTAGGCGGGCCAGTCCAGTCTGTCATCTCTGAACTACGCGTCACGTTGGTGGAGACCGCAGCTGTCCGGGTCCGATCGACGCCCCTGTGGCAGCAAGGTGAGCGTAACAGAACGCGAAGTCCATCGACAAATCCCCACCCGGGCGTTATGGAAACCTCAGAAACCGACCAACTAGCCCAATTATTAGGGGAACTTAGGGAAGAAGTGCACTCCGGGCGCCAAGAAACTAATGCCCTCAGGAGAGAACTGATTGTGTCAAAGGAGCGCACTAATGATCTTTCTAGACAACTGATGCAAAACCAAGCTGGGCAAACACCCCTACCTGGACTCGGGGGGAACCCAACTCCTGTTTCATCGAGCAATCATGTGCAAGTGATTCTACCAGGGACTATTCCTTTAGATCCACCTGAACGCTTTGCTGGGGACCCAAAAAGGTTCGCCCTGTTTATGAACCAATGCCGCTTGCATTTTTTATGCAGACCTGGAGCTTTTCCAAACGACCAAGCCAAAGTAGCCTTTGTACTATCATACCTTAGTGGCAGCGCAGCTGATTGGTCAATTCCACTAGTCAACCAGGATGACCCTCTTCTTCGGGATTTTCAGGGTTTTCAAATGAGCATGGAAAGATTATTCGCCAGACATTCACAGGGACAGGCCCTGGATAACAAACTTTTATCCCTACGACAGGGTAACCTGGATCTGCTAACATATATCGCAACCTTCAATAGGTTGGTGGTGGAAACCGGATGGCCTGAGGTAAAATGAATTACATTATTTCATCGTGGACTTCGGGAGAACTCAAAGATGTTTTGGCCCAAGTTGTGAACCCACCTCAGGATTGCGCAGAATATATAGACTTAGTGGTCCAGTTAGACCACCGACTTCAGAATATAAAGGCTGATCGAGCTAAGTTTGAGAATCGGGTATTGGTTAAACCCAACGTTACCCCCAAAGGAACAGATGCATCAGAACATATGCAGTTCAGGGGGGTTAAAGGACCCTTAACTCAAAAGGAAAGAGAAAAGAGACAGCAGATACAATTGTGTCTGTACTGTGGAACCTCAGGACATTTTCTACGGGATTGCCCTATAAAACCACCCACGAAAGTGGTAGGAGTTGCTGACAAAAGCCAAATAGAGCCTGATTCGGGAAACAACCATGCCCGACAAGCGTAGAGGTCCACTTGCCGAGCTTAAAGAAGGAAACTCAGACCTCGCACCTAATCATACCAATGGTCCTTATTGATCCAAGGCAGCCATCACGTATGCAGTAAGGGCATACATTGATAGTGGGGCCGTAGGAAACTACATGGACCACGAATTGGCATCAAGGATGAATCTACCTCTTTGCAAAAAGATCACTTCGGATGTCATTACCAAAGTCGATGGAACTGAAATTGCCTCTGGGCTCGTAACTCATTCCACTACAGAGATGACACTGTTGGGTCAAGATGGGCACTGAGAAACTATTGTGTTTGATTTAATCAAAGCCCCGCAGTTCCAAATAATTCTGGGAATGCCATGGTTGAAAACACATAATCCTTGTATTGAATGGCGAGAGAAGAGAATGACCTTCCCGGATTCTGCACACACCTGTTACCCCGAAAAAACCTTGAACAAACGCCTGGCCACAGTCACTAATCCAATCGTGCAGTTACCGCAGGAATATCAAGAATTTCAGGATGTTTTTCAAAAAGAACAGGCAAACACCTTACCACCCCACAGATCATACGATTGTCAAATCGACCTCTTACCCGGTGCACAACCTCCATGCAGTAGGATCTACGCCCTTACAGAACCTGAAAATCTTCACCTACGACAGTACTTGGACCAATACCTTGCTAATGGCTTCATTCGTCCATCCAAGTCTCCTGCATCCTCAGCTTTATTCCTCGTGCCTAAAAAGGAAGGTGACCTTAGAACGTGCACAGACTACCGCGCATTAAATCAGATCACGGTTAAGAACCGATACCCATTGCCTCTGATCCCCGAATTACTAGACCAAGTAAATGACGCTTGCATCTACACTAAATTAGATCTCCGAGGGGCATATCATCTTTTACGTGTAAAGAAAGGCGACGAATGGAAGACTGCTTTTTGCACTAAGTACGGATTATTCGAATATCAAGTGATGCCCTTCGGGTTGTGCAATGCACCAGCAGCCTTCCAGTATTTTATGAACGATGTCCTTCAAGAACTCATTGATGTCCGTGTTGTTGTATAGATAGATGATATTCTAGTGTACTCCTCCTCAGAATCAGACCATGTTAAGCACGTTCGTGCAGTCCTTGAGAAACTACGCCAGCACAAGTTATAAGCAAAATTGGAAAAATGTATTTTTCATTCTACAGAAGTTGAATTCCTTGGATTTATCCTGACTCCAAAAGGAGTCCGAATGGACTCTCGAAAGGTGGACGCAATTCTCAAGTGGCCATCACCCAGTTCAGTAAAAGGGGTACAAAGCATGCATGGATTTGCTAATTTCTATTGCAGATTAATTCCTGAATTCTCACATGTTGTACACCCCATCACAGCACTTTTGCGAAAAAAAAGCACTTCTTGCGGACCGAAGAGGCTGAAAGAGCCTTCCAAGAGCTAAAATTGAAATTCACGTCTGCACCTGTCTTAAAGCTCGCCACGCCCCGAGCTTCCATACATAGTTGAAACCGATGCATCCAGTTTAGCCATGGGAGCTGTCCTGTCCCAGAAGAACCCTGAAACCGGTCAACTTCATCCAGTAGCATTCTGGTCAAGAATGTTCTCGGCACCCGAGTTAAAGTATGTGGTTACTGATAAAGAGTTGTTAGCCATCAAATCTGCCTTCAAGGCTTGCCGGCATTATCTTCTCGGTGCCAGGCATACCATCACTGTAATCACCAATCACAGGAATTTGCAATATTTGAAAACAGCCAAGGCCCAATCATCGCATCAACTTCGATGGGCATTATCCTTTGCCAAATTTGATTTCGTGATCACTTATTGACCAGGTTGTAAAAATGGCAAGGCAGATGCCTTATCCCGAATTGGGATGGGAGAAGCATATTCGAACCCGGAACCGGTGCCTATAATTTCAGAACAGAGAATTCTTGGCATAACTACTCTACAGACTTTAGAAGATATTCATTTAAAAATCCAAGAACTTTTCGATCCAGCAGCCCTGCAGGACTGGGTAAAGAAAGGCCAAGATTATTCAGTCATCAATGACCTACCTTACTGTGATGCTGGAAATGCTTTGGAGGGACAGGGCCTCCGTATCCTTGTCCTTTACTGCTCTTTTTATTGTGTGTTCTGTCATGTTTTCCGCACAGGAGTTCATGTGGGACTCCTGGCGTGCAGCTCTCTTTCTTTTGGTTTGGTGAACAGACCAGTGGGATACCCTTATGGCACCCATGGGTGGGGGTACAACCCTGTGCCCCTAGTGTATGTTTTTGTGCACCTGTGGGTGGCCCGCAGAGCAGGGTATGGGCTGGTGACAGCTCCATCCTGAATGTGACAGGTGCGCGGCGTATCCTCCATTTTGGGATACCCCGGCCCTGCCATTGGGATCAGTTGATTCCTGATGGAAAACAAGATGGCCCCGATGGCCTCTTGCTTTCTATTATCCATTACCTTGTTTCCCCAAAGTCCTGAGAAGCCCTGACTCTGTCCCTTCCCCCTGACTGGCTGTTGGGTGGAAGTGCCATATATGGTGTTGTTGTGAATGCCCGGCCATACTAGCTGGAGCCTTCCCGGTGATGTATGTTGTGGGTACCTCCTGTGGGTGGGACCTGGGTGAATAGAGTGTGTGACGAATATGCATTCTGTGTTGTGGGTGTCTAGTATCTGGTGGTTGACACAATGACTGAGACAACTTTGCCCGAAACCGGTATGAATGCAGCTTGGAGTGTTGAAGGGCTCGGTACTTGTCCCAATACACATAACTTGTTGTGAGTGTCTGGAGAGAAGTGAATGGCCTGAATACCTTGTGTGCCTGATTGGCTGCCTGCCTGTATGAATGCCCGTGGTCGTGATTGCATGCTTGAGTGTGACCCAGCGGAATGAATGGGAGATCAACAGTATATCTGAGGGCCTCTCACTGCTAGGAATCGTGTTCAGAAGCTGAAGTCCACTACGAAGAGTAACTGGATCAACTGACGCTTGACCTTGAAGCCCTGCTGGACGAGAAGAATTGCTATTGCTCTCCTTCACAATCTGAAAGCTGCTGTGCCTCCAAGGACTGACCCAGAGAGGACCTGGTAAGGCGCCCTCTTCCCGAGCTACGAGGGACCATCGTGCACAGCTGATCTTTGCCAACGCTCCCTGGTAGACAGACCTTCGACAAGCTGTCGACCCGATACGGGGACTGCTGCGGAACTCCAAGGAGAAGCACCGGGACTGTTGTCCGTCACTGTCGACGACCGCCGTCGCCGTCCGGAGCCGCCGTGCACCTGTTTGCCTAAGAACTTCAATTGATCATCGAACGCTCTCGTCTGCATCGGCATCCGCTTGTCACTCACTGGAGAAGGCCCGACCGTCGACGCGCCGAGGAGCATCCACCGGTGGGTTTCCCGCCACCTACAGACCGCAGAGACACCGACGACTCGACGCCCTTGCTGGGCCACAGTTCATCATCTCTTTGCGGTCCAGAACTATCGTCCCTGAGGTGCCCCGCATGCCTCTTCCTTGCAGGACGCCGACGCTCTGTCATTGACGAGCACCGCTAGGAACGAAGCTGTCACTTCCCTGCCGTAGTTCACCCTGTTCACCGTCGGACGTTCGACGACCCGTGACTCCCGCCTTAAAGGGAGGGCACTCAAGAAGGGCCGTCGATTCCCCGACACTGAACGCCAAGTTCCCCGACACCTCTCGTCGATTCGTGGCTTCCGCCTGAAAGGGAGGCACTCAAGAAGGATCGGTCGGCGCATCGTCAGAGAACTCTACTCCACCAGGTACATTGGGGGGGTAAAACCTTAATAGGAAGAAGTAAGACTATTGAACATATGGACTGGGCTTGTGCGATATATCTTTATTTACTGATTGCCCAGGTGGGGGGATATCCACACAGAACTGTGCCTAGGAGTAGGGGTCAGTATTCTGCCTATTGTTTCAACCCCCTTGCGTTCCTTTCTATCTCTATTGCTGGTTTACTCGTTATTGATCCGTGTGACATTTTAACCGTGCAGTTGATGCACTTTAATGAGATTCGATAACATTAGTGGTACCACTTTAGAATTGTATATATTTATCATTATTGACTTCCAAGTACAAAGTGCGTTATTGTGATTGTGTACATACCTTTGAATATTAATTATATAAAGACTGTGTTTTCAGTAATACAGTGTGTGGACATTCCTTTGTGGGGGTTCGGGGACTACACTGTACTTAAGAACCAGCCTGCATCACCTCCTGAGAAGCTAGGCCTCTATTGCTCGACCACGTTACCAATAATAGAGAATCTTGGCTGAGGTCCTCTGTGCCTCTCCTCTACCATATAGAGAGCGGAAGTACAGAAACCCCCTACCAGTCTTTACACTTACTATCAAGGGCGTCTATTTCTACCACACAAGTAACTACAAGAACTAGTTAACTCCAATTATCATGATGCTCTGATGGAAGGACACCCAGGTATCGCAAAAACTGAAGCTAAAATTAAGACAATTCTGGTGGCCCACCTGGCGAAAAGACGTAAAGTTAATTGTGCTATCTTGTGGTATCTGTGCCCAAAACAAAAGTCAGAAGAAAAAACCAGCTTGTCTTTTACAACCTTTGGATATTCCACCTACACCATGACACACTTTGTCTTTAGACTTTATTACTGATCTACCTTCATGTAATGGATTTAACACCATTCTAGTTATTGTGGATCTTTTTTCCAAGCTGGCCCACTTTATTCCTTTAAAGGGATTACCTTCCGCTTCAATTTTGGCCAAGGAATTTCTTCAAAACTTTGCTCGAATACATGGATTTCCTTCTGTATTGGTCTCTGACCGAGGTAGTCAATTCATTTCGCACTTTTGGAAGAAATGTTGTCAATTAGCGCAAATCGACGTGAGGTTATCAACCAGTCACCATCCCCAGACCGATGGTCAGACGAAGAGGACCAACCAGTCTCTTGAACAATACCTACGTTGCATGCTACACCAAACCGAAAGCAATTGGAAGGATATTTTATGGATTTCCGAATACGCATACAATAACTCTGTACATTCAGGAACCGGACAAAGACTCTTTTATACCATATATGGACATCATCCTCGAACCTCAGAACTCGATTCGCCGCAACACTTGACTCATCTGCACTCTATTACACAAGCCTTTAAGGAGGCAACAGAACATTTGAAACAAGCGAAGGAGAAATACAAGAAAAATGCTGATCAACATAGAAGTGATGCTCCACAATACCAGATTGGGGATCAAGTTTGGCTGGCTACCAAACACATACCTCTAAAAGGGACTCGGACTTTTAATCCTAGATATTTGGGACCTTACACCATTAAGGCCATTATCAACCCGGTGGCTGTCAAATTGGAATGACCCTCTAATATGCAGATTCATTCTGTCTTTCATGTTGCACTTCTAAAACCAGTTCAACCCGGGACAAGACTAGCCAAACCACCCGACCCCATCCTAATAGATGGGGAACCCGAATTTGAAGTTAAAAATATCCTGGACTCTAAAATGGGTAAATCAAGACTTTTTTATTTAATCGACTGGAAGGGTTACGGAACACAAGAAAGGTCATGGGAGCCAGTGACCACGTTCATGCACCTCGGTTGGTGAAAAAATTCCATCAGAACTTCCCAGACAAACCAGGACCAAGGGGAAGAACAACTTTAGGAGGGGCCTTGGGGGGGAGTGCTGTCATGATGCCTACCCCCGTGCATCCGGACCAAGCCCATCAGCCCCAGGAGCAGGCATCCAGGTGCTTATTAAAAGCCCAGCAGCCCCGGCTAGTGGCTGTCTGGGTACAGTCCTGGCGCCATAGGCGCCAGGCTCATATGCATTACTTACCTCATGCAGACCATGCTGCACTGAATCCAAGCCAATGTGAGGCCTGAATGGGACTACTTTACTTCAAGGACTATTTTTTACTCGGGTGTGGTTCTGGGGAACTTCTTACCTGGGACTACTTTGAAGGCTATTTAAACCACGCCCGAACAGCAGCACACACTTCGCGTTATTCTGCATCCAGCAGTTTAACGCTCACCATGCCTCCAAGTCAGCATCCAGTCTTCTGCCACGCCCGCCTCGAATCCAGAGCTCCTAGAAAAAGAGGAAAGAAGGAAAGGTTAGAACATGAACATTATTTTAATTCCTCACCTGATTCCGGATCCATCACGTCTTCGAACTTGGAAAGGACATTATTTCTATACGCGTCGCATCGCCAGCTGCAGCGCCTGGCCATACTCACCAGTCCTCACAGCATCTTTCGATTCGGCGCTGCCTCCATCATTTTCTTCGCCGAACTCCAGCATCTAGGGGACAAAAGAAATAACAAGGTGAGCCGAGAGAGCCAACAAATACAATCTCTTTTACCACCATAGACTTACCTGATTTACCACCGGAGGCATTATTCTTTAACAGGCCGCATCTTCTTACGCCGCACCTGTAAGGAAAGAGAAAACAACAAGTTAGATACATGCATCTTTTACCGGACAGTGTTGGGTAATACAGACTCTTACCTGAACGCCATCAGCTGCCACAAGACAATCTTCTCTTGGACCCAGCTGCAACACAAGAAGGGAATGGGACAAGAGTGAACATCGGACATATTGAACTCTTTGAACTTTATACTTATGGGCCCTCGCCAAGAACCTCAGAGTCAATATTCCTCCGGAACTCTTCCAACGCCTTCGAACCAGTGAAGTAACTGGAATCTACGCGCCCCTGCATTCTACGCAGGATGGAGAGCTCATCATTCCAAAACATAAGGTGAGATTACTGAAAGGGAATATCGGAGGTGATTAGTGGGGGAGAACAGTGGGGTGCCATCACTAGACTCCACGGGTGGCTAAATCCCTTTCTCCACTTACAGGAGAATAATTCTACGGGTCAAGCAGACGAGATTAGGCGGGCCAGTCCAGTCTGTCATCTCTGCACTATGCGTCACGTTGGTGGAGACCGCAGCTGTCCGGATCCGATCGACGCCCCTTTGAGAGCCAGGTGAGCCTAACAACTATTGGTCCTTCCTTAGTTTTCCATGCTTGTGCAATCGTAATACTGGCTGCGCTCAGCATGTTGGTGATAAGCGTGGCTGTAGGTCCTGAGTTTGCATAGCATCCCTCGACCGCGTCCCCCAGGAGCACCACTAGCGGATCGAAGGGAAGCCTCACACCAGTTATTTCCTTAATGTGACTTAAAATCTCCTTCCAGTAGGTGATCCCCATGCATCAACTGTGCAGACAGTATCCCACTTGACTGGTCTGACCACAAGCCATCCCATTATCAGACTCTTAACCATGACTCACAAAGTTCAGGCTAAACGCCCCCTCAATCAATGCCACTCATACAAAGCCTTCATGGTCAATGAACTAGATGCAGATGTTGCAGACTTCCCCACCACAGGGAATGCCTCGGGTCTGCTGGTATTATTCAGCAACCCTATGAAACTGGTGGACACTCTTGGCCCTCTAAAATCCAGCTGGGCTAAGACCACACTATCTACCCCATGGTAAGTCCCCGAGCTGGCCTTCGACAAACGCTCAATCAGAGCACCAAAGTAACAGTGGCGCAAAAACCATAACTCGGGAGACCTCCCCAACCTCGAATCTCTGCGCACAAACCGTAAGATTCTGATTACCAAGGGCAAAGCAGCTTACTACTCAACCACCATTGCGCCAGCCTCTAGCTGGAAGAATGCGACAGAATCAACAAATGTTTTATTGAAAAAATAGACATAATTCAAGCGACCCACAAATCAACCTTTCACAGCATTAGCATCCTCTGCACCCCGGCAAGCACACTGTCCAACTGGACCGAATTCTCTCCTATCGGACCCCCTGATCTCCTAAAAATGCCTCCCTCAAACCTACTTCTTACTCTGACAATATAATTCTGGCCTAATTGACAGGCCCGGGACTGAATGCGCTCCTCAGCTACATCAATGCCTCCCTCGCAAGAAGGATCATTCCCGGACACCCTCAACACTGGTCTCATCCGACCTCTTTTGAAAAACAACTCTAGATCTAAATGACATGGCCAACTGCAGGCCCATTACGAACCTCACGTTTATTGGCAAAATCTTGGAATAATTTGTTGCTACACAACTTCTCGCCAAAATCGAACAACTCCACCTCCTAAATGACTATCAGTTAGGGTTTCACCCCAAGTGAAGCATCAAGACAGCCACCATCCAGGTGGTGGATGATGCCTTCCAAATCATAGATCAGGGCGACTCAAGCCTCCTTATCATCCTTGACCTCCAGGCTCCATTTGACACTGTTAACCACCTGATCCTTCTCCCTCCTTGCCTCTCAGGCAGACACCAGGCTGTCCAGATTAACTTTTTGCATTATAATGTCCACCTGGTCTCATGCTGAGTCCCCCCCCCCAAGCTGCATCCTCTCCCCAAACCTTTTTAAACTTTACATGAAGCTTCTAGGCTTTCTCCTCAAAGATCCCAATATAGCCATCCACCAATCCGCAAACGATACTCAGTCGTACATGAGATTAAATAGCATGAGGGACATCGTTTGTCTCCATGATTAGCTAGCCATCATTCAGTCCTGGATGTGGAGAGCCTACCTCGAACGAAACTCATTCAAGACTGAATTTGTCCTCATTGGTCCGCATGCTAAAAAACTACTTGTCCTACAATGGCTGTATGACATGTGCCTAGAAGGATTTGATCCACAACTCTCAGACTCAGTAAAATCTGTAGGATTCATCATTGAAAGCAATCTGTCCTGCCAGAAACACATAGCTAAGAAGGACCAAATTCTGGCTCAGAATCTCTACCCTTTGAAAAATCAAATGCTTCCTCCCTCTGTAGGACTTCCGGACTGTAGTTCAGGCCCTTGTGGTCTTGCATATCAATGGGGGAAATGCTCTCCTGACAAGGCCCCCAGCTGCTCACTTGGCTCGCCTAAAAGCAGTCCACCATGCTGAAGCACGTGATTGTGAAATGTGATTGAATTGCTCACATCCTACGCAGTCTACATTGGCTTCCACTCCAAGCCAGGATACCGTTCAGGACTGCATGTATCATCTAAAAAGCAGTCACGAACGGCACACCAGCCTACCTGGTGGCTAAGCTCCATATATATGGTGGGACAAGCTCCTAGCGAAGCAAAAATCGACAAACCGGGTGAATCACAACTCGTCCGCAAAGAGCGGACCTGCAAACAATCCTTCTCTTGTCAAACACCCACCCTCTGGAACGTGATGATCTGAATTCCCCCACAATTCTCTAATTTTGCAAATTCCTCAAACCATGACTCTTTCAACAACACCTGACCAAGGACTAACTGCAATGGATGCACATACCGACGTGCAGACCTCACAGCACTGTGCTACTGTTAAAAGATGCCAGTCCAAATGCTGTCTACCTACACTCTGACAGAACTCTGCTGCTCTCGAGCTAGATCCTTGCTTTAAACAACAGAATTAAAAACATAATAAAGTCATCTAACACCCTTGGTCTCCTCATTAGTAGAAGCAAGGTAACCTTAGTATGCCTGATTTCTTCCCAAGCATTCTTACTTGAAGGGCCAGTGGTAGTTTTTGTTGTGCATGTCACTGTTATCTGCCCAGTTGCATTGACTAAGGGCTGGCCCATCATTCAATGGTTCAGGGAGGCACCTGGCGCCCATGGTCACCCCACTGGATGTCCCCAAAATAAAAAAGGTGACTTCATCACCGAATGAGTACAGTATGTCATGCATAGATGATGGTGAGCCATTTCGAGTCTGCACTGAAACATTTACTACTTAGTAATGTATAGGCTTATGAAGATATTATAATAGATTGTCTTATTTAAATGTGTATATGCAGTCTTCCTCATTTTGTCATACTGGAAACCTATGATGATATGCCAACCGGACGTAATGGAAACTGGTAAATACCTGTTTCTCTCCCCTGTTGATTTCTTGTCTGATACTGCACTGGTCACTTGGTTACCCTCTGAATTCAGGCCCATGTCCCTGCCCGCCCAGTTGCACACCCAAACTACCTCCCGGCAACCCTTGCACTTGGGTCTGTATCTGTAACCCTACAGTCCCACTAGCTGCACTTTTGGACACCTGCTGTCTGCACTTATCCTTTCACTTGCCACCTGCTGGCCGCACTTCTTGCTAATGGTTTTGATCCCATGTACAGCACTGTCCCCTCCCCTTTCCCCTAGCACTTTCCCCTTCCTCTCCCCTGCACGCGTGCAATCTCAATGTCACTTGGCCTAGTAACATCGTTGTCTCTGTCCTCCCTCTTCCTTGCCTCGTCGCTCCTTGAAACACTTGTGTACAGGCATGTTACAAATGCCATGTCATATCATATACCTATAAGTAGGCATGATGACATGTATTAACTGGCTATAATTTAAACTGACAAGGATTGATTTTCCTGGAAACCGACAATGATGTGTTAAGTAGACAAAATGTAAAATGTTAGTCATGTCATGAATGTTTGTGAGAAACCGACGAGGTTCTAAAGAGCCATAACATGTCTTAAACTGGTAATGATGTGCTACCTTATTTACAACATGCATACATTAAAAATACTAAGAGAATCCGGTTAATCCATCAATCTATTTGGTTTATTTGATTTAGCGTGTGGTAACCCAGGCGTTGTAAAGGCTTTCAACTTATAAAAGTTCCAGAGCCAGAAAAGATGACTTGTGGTATCGGACTAGTCATGTTAGGTCTTAATTCCCCAAAATGACTTCATTGCTCTCAATGAGCTCCTTAGTCTTTATTCAGCATTGACTTAGGAAGTCGAGAAATAGAAAATGCGTCCCCTGCCCTAATATATTCTACAATATGGGTACAAATATACCTGCGAACATATTGTTTTTCAACCTCACCTTTTAAGAAGTATATGAAAATATTGTCCAAGTTTAGAAATGTAAAGATTTTTTTTTTATTCTATTAGTTGTTTATTAGTTTGTTCAACAATAACAAAGGATTTAACATTTAAAAGTGATCCAAGAATGGTACACATCTTCATCCTTTTTTGCTTACAAGTAGTTACCACATGACCACAAGATATCCAGCAAAATATTTTTTTCTTTGAGACAACATACAAACAATGTGCGACTAGCACACACCTAGCTGTGCTAACACAAATCACCTCTCTAGTGCTTGACAACTATCATCCTTGGCTCCACATGTAAGAATCACAATGTCATATGTTTATCTTGTTTGACAGATTTGCGTAGATACAGATAACGCTATTCATTTTGAGTGAACATTTTTTCTAGCTCAATGGTGAGCATCAGCAAGAATTTTGATAAGGACAATACAAGCTTAGTTGAATTTCCCCACATTAGTGCCATACAGCACCGTTCTCTAGCACATTTTGTTAAGCCCAGTATATCACTCCCTAAATGTAAAGATTTTGCTATGGGCATGCACATAAAACAGTTTTTTTTCCCCAAATTGAAAGAAAAAAGACACATTTGCCATACTTTGTTTTTGAAAAGGTGACTGATTACAAATCATCCCATTTCAAAAATGCAGGCTATGTTTGCCTGAGTATCTTTAACCCTTTAATTGCCATGGGTATTTCCCCCCAGTGCCAAGGCCTTTTTTGGTGATTTCGGTATGTGGCCATTCAATGGCTTGTAACTTTATTGTTAGATGAGATATCTTGGCCAAATTTGGCTCCTTTATTTTCCACATGTAGGCGGTCATAACGCCGCCTAGGAATCCTAGGTTGTTGTAGGGGTTTGAGAGAAAATAAGCAAAAAGTGCAAACATTTTGTGTTTTTTCAAAAAATGGCAATAAAATGATGTACAAATAATCCTGTGTTTTTTTCCTTATAAGAGCTAGGAACAAATGGTTTGCTGTGCTGAATTCCCCAATTTCCTGGCTTTCAAGAACAGGTTGAGTGGAAACGAAAAAACATTATTTTGATGTGGTTATCAACTGTTGTGTAGGCTATTTTGGCCATTTTTGCCAATTGGACATACATGGACAGAATGGAAGAAAAGGGAAAGCCGAATTGGAGGACGGAAAGGCATATATTTCTGAAAAGTAGACAAAATTCCAAGTTTAAGAAGGGGTGATTTCCATAGGTCGGGCAACAACTAGGTAGGGGAAAATGCCATAGATTGGGGGAAAAGCGGGAAAATGACAGAAAGAAAGGTATGTGGTGGACATGGTTGGCTTGGTACGGCAATGGCTTCTATGAATTTTGAGAAAAGCAATGCTCCGCTACATTCCCCCGACTCTTGCAGTTAGGAAAACGCACATTTTTTGTAGTGTTTTACAAAACAAGCAATGTCACAAGCCAAACACTGAGCCATGGTACACAGGAGTTTTATCCTTACGGCCTGAACAGACACACTTAGCATGTGTAAATCAGGAGAACCAACGTGGTGAGGAACGGCAAGCATACTTTTTTTGAAAGAGCACAGGCAGACTTTTTCAAGGGTAGGTGACTTGTGCAGGTTACAAAAGTGTATGATGACTAAAGCAGCGACTAAATGTAGGGCACATTTGGCAAATGAAAGGGTTGTGTGACAAAGGGCACCAGCAAATGGGTCAAAACATTATGAAAACCACACGAACACAACAAATGTTATACCTCTGCTCATTCCCACAGGTGTCCTGATGAAAACAGTACCTCACATGTGTGGGTGCACTTACCTGGGCACCAAGGGGAAAGCCTAAAACACAGGTAACCCCAAGTCTGTTTTGACACGTGAATTTAACAATTTCTGCAGACGGGCACACCATACAGATATGGGCCTCTGGTGTCCAAGCCACCAAAGAAAACAGGGAACCCCATGCATTTCCGAAAAGAGGACACCCGTGGGAATCCGCACAAATCAGCCCAGAATGTATTACCCAGACACCCCTGTAAAGTGTGAAATGTGGGGAAAAAAATGCATTTTCTGCACATTTCTCTCGGCTCACCCATCGAAACACGCCGCCAACAACACATGGCCTACAGTCCCGCGTTCCCACAGGTGTCCCGATGAAAACGGTACCTCACATGTGTGGGTGCACCTACCTGGGGCGCAAAAGGAAAAGGGTAACCCACTGGTAACCCCAAGCCTTTCGGCACAGCCCATTTTGTTCATGTGGGCAACCTACAGATTTGGGCCTAGGGTGTCGAAGCCAGCAAGGAAAACGGGGAACCCCATACATTTCCCAAAAGAGGAGTTCGACAGAACCTTGTATGGTGGACTTGTACAGAGAAAATCCTAAAAGGGGAACCTTTTTGGCAACCATGGCCGGAGATCACAGTAGTGACGGACGCTTCATTCAAGGGGTGGGGAGCTCACGCCAACGATCTGACAATCAGCAGTCGTTGGTCTCCATCAGAGTCCAAACTACACATCAATCTTTTGGAGCTGAGAGCAATCAGACTAGCGCTGAAGGCTTTCCTGCCATCTGTCAGAGGGAAGAATGTCCTGATAATGACGGACAACATAGTGGCCATGCATTATATAAACAAAAGAGGAGGTGTAGGGTCACTACCTCTGTGCAGAGAGGCAATGCAACTCTGGTATTGGGCAATTCAAGAAGGAATCTCTTTAACGGCAGTTCATCTGGCCGGGGAAGAGAATATGACGGCAGATGCTCTGAGCAGGCAGAGCACGGTGTCCCACGAATGGGAACTGGCTCAGGAAGTCATTCTAGAGATCTTCGCCCTTTGGGGAACCCCTGAGGTACACTTATTTGCGACCGGTACCAACCGAAAGTGCAAAAAGTATTGCTCAAGGGAATTTCCCACGAGAGGAGCCCTAGGGGACGCGTTCGTGGAGGAGTGGAATTTCCCACTACTGTATGCGTTCCCTCCGGTTCCCCGTCATTCCTCAGGTCATCAGGAGGTTGAGACGGTTCGGGAGCCGTATGACCATAATTGTCCCGGATTGGGCCAGGAGAACGTGGTACACGGACCTTCTAGACATGTCCATCTGTCCTCCAATATGTCTTCCTCAGAGAGAGAACCTTCTCTCTCAAATGGAAGGTCAGGTTCTCCACCCAGAGGTCAAAACGCTCAACCTTCATGCTTGGTATCTGAAAGGCTGAGATACAGGGATTGGAACCTTCCAGATGACATTATGGAGGTGTTGCTTTCGGCAAGAAGGCCAGCGACAAAGTCTCTATACCGTTGCCGTTGGAAAGAGTTTTGCAACTGGTGCAGAGAAAAGAATGTCGATCCTTTTCTATGTTCTATCCCGGAAGTAATATCTTTCCTTCTGACCCTAGCGCATAGAGGTCTAAATATTGGAACAATAAAAGGTTACCTTGCAGCGCTTTCCATCTTCAAGCGCTGTTGGGAAGAATGCTCCTATTTCAAAATTCCTTTGATAACACAATTCTTAAAAGGACTCACTAATGTGTTTCCTCCTCACCCATTTCAAGTACCGATTTGGGATCTCAATTTGGTCTCCTTTTGAATCGCTGCACACGTGCCCATTGAGATTGCTAACATGGAAAACTGCCTTTCTAGTTGCCTTAACATCTGCAAGAAGAGTGAGCGAATTGCAGGCACTGTCTTCTGGGCTACCCTATACTGTGTTCCATAAGGACAGAGTTGTTTTGAAGGTCAAACCCTCTTTTTTACCAAAAGTGATATCTGAGTTTCACTTAAATCAAAAAATTGTGTTACAGACTTTCTATCCTCCACCCCATCCTAGTAAGGAGGAGGAAAGACTCCACAGATTGGATCCAAAAAGAGCTTTAAGCTTTTATATTGCTAGACTATCTAGGCTTAGATTGGATAACCAACTGTTTATTGGCTACACGGGAAAAAGATTGGGTCAATCAGTAACTAAACAGACCATATCCCGTTGGATTGTCCTTGCATTTCAGAATGCTACAGACTGGTGGGGAAAGACCCACCAGAAGGTTCAAGGGCTCATTCCACCAGGGGCATCGCTTCGTCTGCAGCCCTGCAAAGAGGTGTTCCTATAAAGTCCATTTGTCAAGCAGCGACTTGGTCATCACTGCATACTTTTTCAAAATTCTACAACCTAGATGCTTCCCAATCTGAGGGGTTGAATTTTGGCAGAGCAGTCCTATACTCAGCCATATAAAAAAAAAAATCTAATCTCTCCTCCATAAGGATTGTCCTTACTGCTTTGGGAGTCTATCAAAGATGAGGAATACGTTGGAGGACACAATCCACTCGAAGAACAAGTTACTTACCAACTGGTAACGTTTTTTCGATTGGATGTTCCTCCAACGTATTCCTCATCGCCCTCCCAACCTACCCCTCTGTAGATTTTTCCTGGGCTTTTGCCACTCCAACTCTCGCAAGGCAAAGTACCTGTCTACCGACACAGTCTGCATAGTGTAGTCCATACCAAAAGAAGGGGGAAAAACAGAACTGAGGCCAACGGGCACCGCGCGTGCTACTTATACACCCGATGACGTCACTCTCGACGGAGACCTTCGAGGGACCATCAACGCACGGCACCCTCTGCCGAAAAACTTTTTCCGAAGCAGCTGGGCTGGATGGAATACATCAAAGATGAGGAATATGTTGGAGGAACATCCAATCGAAAGAACGTTACCAATTGGTAAGTAACTTGTTCTTCTCTGTAGTGCGCTCAGGAAACAGTAAAGTACTGGTAGTAAATCATTTCACATGCACCTTTCCTCACACTTCTCATACATACCAGTCACAATGCAGTTGGACACGCAAAGTGGGATTTAGCACAAGGAGAAACCTCCTTGTGTAGCACAAGAAGGATCATCCTTGTGAGCAGTGATGCCCTGACAAGGCACCCACCGAATCACTGGCCATTCGTATCCCTTTCGTGCCTGCAGTCAGTTGGCATCCATTTCAGCAGTCGCATTTCTACCAAATCACTTGCACCAGAGCAAGCGTATCTACACATGAGCATATCTACACACTTATACCACGTGGACATGCGCTTACAATGCAACCATGTCTCTAGCAATATTTTAACCTTCATTTGGCAGCAATTGTATAGCAACTGTGTCTGCATTCAAACTTTATGTGCCTGCAGTCATATGTGGACACTGATAGCAAGTGCATACTGGCTCACTTTGCTACCCTGCCCTACAGGCGCTATCTTCCACACTAACTTCGAGTATGCCCATAGCGACTCTGGGCAAACATTCATATGTTCAACCGTACCCACACAAAACACACACCCTGCAACATGGCAATAATTTCTGCAGTGCTGGGAAAGTGCATTCAAAGAAATGACACCTGCATGTTCTTTGTATCTTTACCTCATTCACACACCAATCATATCCAATTCATTCCTACAGAAAAAATGTCACTTACACCACACATAACATTAATTATAGTAAACCAATAAACAGGTAGGATGTTACGAGGTACGCAAGACACCGCCGCCATACAGTTGGTGTCCAAGTACCACTTTCATGACACTTAGACCTCAAGGGAGGGAGCCAAAGTGGTGTGTATTTTGAAAAGACACCCCTTGAGTGGAGGGAACCTGAATGGTGTTCCGGTCTTCCACAACGCACCCCTTGAGTAGAGGGAGCGGGACTGGCGTTTCTTTGCATGCCAAACCTTAGGTGGAAGGAGCCGGATTCGGGTTCCTTTCCAATGTACGCCGGAAGCGGATGGGGCTTCCCAGACTTTTTTCTACAGCAATCCCGAACAGGAGCAAGCTGCACTAGCGTGCCTTGCCAAGACACCCCAAAGGGGAGTGACACAAGTGCTCTACCCTTCTTCTCCATGGCCCGCCTCAACTAGAGGGAGTGGAGTGGCATTCCTTTCCAAGATGCGCCTGTTTAGGAAGGAACATACATTGCGTTACTTTGCAAGGCACACCGCGCGCTGAGGGAGCTAGTTTGCCTTTTCCTTATGAGGCAGACCTGAAGTGAAAGGTCCCGGGGTGATGTCTCTTTCCCAGGCAGGCCTCAAGTGGAGGGAGCAGGACTAGCATTGCTTGCCAAAGCACGCCAAAGGGGAGTAAACCAGAGTGGTGTCCCCATCTTCTCCAAGGCACACCTCCAGTGGAGGGAGCTGAAATGGCATTCCTTTCCAAGAGGCGCCTGCTTTGGAAGGAACATACATTGCGTTACTTTGCAAGGCACACCTCGCGCAGAGGGAGCTAGACTGCCTTTTCCTTATGAGGTAGACCTGAAGTGAAAGGTGATGTCTCTTTCCCAGGCAGGCCTCAAGTGGAGGGAGCAGGACTAGCATTGCTGGCCAAAAGCACGCCAAAGGGGAATGACCCGCAATGGAGTTCCTTTCTAGTGCATGGCACGACTCGAGTAAAGGGATCCGTAATGATTACTATTTCACAGGCACGCCTCCAATGGAAGGAGCCTAATTCGCGTTCCTTTGCAAGTCAAGCCTTGAGCTGAGGAATCTAGACTGATGTATATTTCGTAGACAGGCCTCCAGGGAAAGCTACGGCTGTGGTTGCCTTTCCAAGGCAGGCTTCATGTGGAGGAAGCAGGACTAGCAATGCTCGTGAAGGCACGCTAAATCAAGCGAAGTGAGTTGACATCCTGTTGCATTTTCATTGAAGGTACACCTCCAGTGCAGGGGGCAAGAGTGCCATTCCTTTATAAGACATGCATGAATTCAGCGGCTAAGGGTCCCTTTCAAGGAATGATGGGCATTTTCGGAAATCAGTCGATCTCCCAATATTTTTCCTTTGTATGATACAAAAGGAAACAAGGCTAAAGGCAGAGGGCAGGCTGGGAAGGGCATTGGGGACAATACACCCAAGTATCCTTCCTCTTTCCTTGTTTTGCACACACTTTACATTTTCGGTAAGGTTGTGCCTTTGTGGCAGAGGAAGGAACATAATCAGCAAAGTGGCGCTCTTGCTATCTGGCCACATCTTCTACCTCTGGAAAGTAGGGAATTTGTAAATGAACCATAGCCAGAGATTGAACAAATGCTAATTCAAAGTTCAATAAAGGAGAGGTTGTTTTGTTGAGTAGCCGCACGGTACACCACATAAGCATTGTACGTTGCCATATGCGGAATGTGTGTGGCTAACTTTTTGTACCAGAAACGTGACTTGCGTTCAGCACGGTATGACTCAAGCACTTGGTCCTTTTTGTCTACTCCACCCATGTACTTGTTGTACTCCAGAATGCAGTTGGGCTTGCACACTTGCCGACTCTGCTCATCATGAATAGTACTTAGCATGTACACATCCCTTTTGTCACAGAATTTCACTGCCAACAGTTCATCCCGCCGCAATACCATACATTGTCACTTGGCCAACTTCTTCTTACACACAAGTTTTCTGGGGAAGCCTTTGTGGTTACTGCGGATTGTACCGCATGCCAGTGTGCCCACATTGAACAATTGTTGAACAGTGGAATGCCTGTGTAGAAATTGTCCACATACAAATGGTGACCCTTGTGGAGCCATGGTGTGAGAAGATCCCAAACTATCTTCTCACTTGTCCCTAAATGTGCTGGGCAGCCCAGAGGGTTTAGGGTAGAGTCTTTACCAGTGTAGACTCTCATGCTGCAGACATACCCTGTGGCACCTTCACACAACATGTACATTTTAATCCCATATCATGCTCTCTTGCTTGGAATGTATTGCCTGAACAGTAGCCGACCTTTAGACAACACCAATGATTCGTCGATGGATATGTTCTGTCTATGAACATGCAGCTCCTCAAATCGGTGAGTGAAGTGGTGCAAAAATGGCTGGAGTTTGAAGAGCCTATCAAAGTTTGGGTCAGTTATGGGTAATGCTGCCGAGTTGTCATTGAAGTGCAACATACTGTCCAGTGCTTGAAAGCGATTTCTGCTCAATGTAGCTGAATAAAACTAGCAATAAATTGGAGCTACAGTAGACCAGTGCATCCAGACAGACGGCTGGTGGGAAATTCCCATGAGCAGAATGAGACCCCAACATTTTCTCATTTCACCATCGGTTGTGGGAACCCATGCTTGTGCTTTGGACTGGGGTTTCAGAGTGGGACCCCTTGACCTCAAGAACAGTGCAGCGTACAAATTGGCCTCCTACAATCGGCTGTGTGAGGTACACCCCCCCTCCATTTGTGGTGGGGGAAAAAGGACCCCAAAAATTGTGGGACAGGCCCCCCAGTGGGTGGGGCATTAAGGTTTGGGTACCCCGGGGCCAGATTGGAACACCAATGTCACCCTCTGCATTGAGGCAGGTTTAGTAAACAAACAAACAAAATTCAAAATGGCAGGCTGCCCTTTAGCAGGGTCTGAGGGGCCCCCTACACCCCAGATAATGTTGTAATGTACTGGGGGTTGACCCTCTCCCCCCACACCAAATGCAGGAAGGGGCATCACATTCAGCCCTCCCTGGGGGCAGATAAGAGGGGGGGTTCTCACGCAGCCCTCCCTGGGGTTACTTGCCCCTTCCTAAGAGCAGATAACTGCCCCCAGGGAGGGCTGCATGACATGACCCCAAGTCCATTTTGTAGGGGTGGGGCAACCCCTTTCCATAAAAAAATCCCTGGTGGTCCAGTGGGGGGGCACTCCCCCCAACACTACCATGCTAATTGTTTTTTTCCCCTCACCCCTGGGGGCAGATGGTCACCCATCCACCCCAGGGGTCTCCATACATGTGGCCCGAGGCTTTGGGACCACAGAGGGGAAGGGGGCCCTTACCTAGTAAGCAGCCCGCCTACCCCCATACTAAGAAGACATCTCTGGTGTCTAGTGGCATTGCTGCCCCCGGTTCGAGCTCCCTGGCCCGATCCGGGAGCAGCAATGCTTACAAAAAGGGTGTCGTTGGAAAGGGGAGAATTTCCCCTTTCCAACGACACCTCCACAAAAAAAATCCCTGTTGTCTATGGTTCCCCAACCCCTTCCCCCCTTCCCATGCCGCATTTTATCATGATTTATTTTAATTTATTTTTTGCCCCCTCCCCTGGGGCAGATCATCACCCATCCGCCCCCAGTTCCATACATGTGGCCCCATGCTTTGGGGCCACGGGGGGAGGGGGCACTTAGCTAGTAAGCAGCCCCCCTGCGCCCCATACTACAAAGACATCACTGGAGTCTAGTGGCATTGCTGCCCCCGGTTCGAGCGCCCTGCGCCTGATCCGGGAGCAGCAATGCTTACTAAAAGGGTGTTGTTGGAAAGGGGAGAATCTCCCCTTTCCAACGACACCTCCACAAAAAAAATCCCTGTTGTCTAGGGCTCCCCACCCCCCTCCCCCCTTCCCATGCCTCATTTCATCATGATTTTTTAAATTTATTTTTTGCCCCCTCTCCTGGGGGCAGATCGTCACCCATCCGCCCCCAGGGGTCTACATACATGTAGCCCCATGCTTTGGGGCCACGGGGGCTGAGGGGGGCACTTACCTAGTAAGCACCCTCCCCTCCCCCCATACTACAAAGACATCCCTGGTGTCTAGTGGCATTGCTGCCCCGGTTCGAGCGCCCTGCGTCCGATCCGGGAGCAGCAATGCTTACAAAAAGGGTGAAGTTGGAAAGGGGAGAATCTCCCCTTTCCAACGACACCACCACAAAAAAAATCCCTGTTGTCTAGGGCTCCCCACCCCCCTCCCCCCTTCCCATGCCTCATTTCATCATGATTTATTTTATTTTTTGCCCCCTCCCCTGGGGGCAGATGGTCACCCATCCGCCCCCAGGGGTCTACATACATGTGGCCCCATGCTTTGGGGCCACGGGGGCTGACAAAGACATCCCTGGTATCTAGTGCCATTGCTGCCCCCGGTCCGGGAGCAGCAATGCTTACAAAAAGGGTGTCCTTGGAAAGGGGAGAATCTCCCCTATCCAACGACACCCTCCCCAAAAATATCCCTGGTGACCTAGTGGTCCCCAACCTCCTCACCCCTTCCCATACAATTTTATGTTTTTCTAGATTTTATTTTTTCTCCCCCCACCCCTGGGGTCATATGGTCACCCATCCGCCCCAGGGGTCTCCATACATGTGGCCCCATGCGTTGGGACCACGGGGGGAAGGGAGCCGCTTACCTAGTAAGCAGCCCCCCGTCCCCCTGCGTCACAAATGGATCCTTGTTGAGCCAGTGACATTTCTGATCACGGATCGCGCACCCTGCACCCGATCCCTGAGCAGCAGTGCCACACAAAGGGTATTGTTGGAAAGGGGAGAATCTCCCCCTTTCCAACAATAACTGCCTCGATCTCTGGCTTGAAATGCAGCCGGAGATCGAGGCAGACAAAGAAGGGCACTCACCTTCTCTCTTCACCACAGCAGCCAAAAATGGATGCTGCAGTGAATTTACTTTCAGTTTCACGCCGACGTGCCTTACGCACGCCAACGTGAAACTGAAGGTAATCCAGCCCCCTGGCAGTGAAGGGGTACCTCCCCCTCACATAGCCCGGGTGTTGGATTACAGTTTTGAGCGATCCCTGCTTTGCAGGGATCGCTCAAAACATCGTGCCCAAAAGGACGAGCTATCTCGTACTTGGCACTGCGTATGTAATGTCAAGGACGAGATACCTCGTCCTTGGCACTTAAGGGGTTAATAAAACATATAATTGAAGTTTTATTGCAGATAAGCAAAACCTCCCAAAACAGGGAAGTTTGTTTGTTTTATTCACTTATAATGCGAACCAAACCCGAGGGTAACCGGGCGCAGCAGTAAAGAGTATGCGAAGCTTCAAGTTACATGGTTACAGGCAAAACAGAATATATACAGGCCATAGAAGACTAGACAAAAGGGAAAATGTGCAAATGGGCAGCAGGATGGTGAGTGTGCGTGTGTATATATATATATATATATATATGTGTGTGTGTGTGTATCTATATCTATATATCTATATATATATAACTAGTCATCAGCAGACTTCAGCAAATTGATATAGTTGGATCTGAATTTGAGATAGGGCTGCTCATCACGTAAAGGATGTGTCAATGAATTCCATAATTGGGCCACTCAGACCTGGAAGCTACCTCCCCCAGTCTTAGCCAGCCTGAATCTCGGTATGATAAGGCTATTGACATTGGTAGTTCTTGCCGGTCGGGTGGATCTTCTCTTTAGGAATCTGTCCATGAGATAGCTAGGTGCACCATTATTCAAAGCTTTGTGAACAAGGGATGCAACTTTTAAATGGATTTTGTTTTGGGTAGACAGCCAGTTGTTTTGATGCCTTATCTTAGATATGTGCGATCTTTTGGACACGCCAAGAGCTGCTCTCAAGGCATTATTCTGTAGGATTTGAATTCTGTGGATGATAGATTTGTTAGCACCGATGTATAGGGCATTGCAATAGTCGAGCCTTGACAGAATCAGGGCTCTAGCTAAAATAATGCAGTTGTCATCTGAGGGAAAGCGTTTACCTGCTCTTATGAGCTTACATGTGTAAACTGTGGTTGATGCCAGGGATTTCACCTGTTTATCGTAGGAGAGGGTGGACTCCAGATAAAAGCCAAGTGTCTCCACCTCTTTGGACACCTTGATGATATTGCCTTCAATCTCAAAAGAGGTGTAGTCTTGGCCTAATTTTTTAAGATTAGAGTGAGTACCCAGGATGATTAGCTCTGTTTATCATCATTCAGGCATAGACCGTGGGTCTCCATCCAAGCCTGGATGATGAGATGCACCCTATTTACCAAGGCCAAATCCTTGTTGTAATCCCCGGAAAGTGGAAGGAGAATCTGGGTATCGTCTGCATAATTAGTGTAGGTGATAACAAGAAGGCCAAGATCATCAAAAAGGGGCTTCGTAAATATGTTGTATAGGTTGGGGGAGACGCAAGAGCCCTGGGGAACTCTGAACAGAATGGGGATTGGGTCTGCCGCTGCCAAAGGGGAGAACACCCTCATAGTCCTGTCGCTAAGGAAAGACTCAATCCAGATTATAGCCTCTTTGGAAAAATGTGCAGCTGAGTCTAGGTGGCTGCATAGGACCTTGTGGTCGATAAGCTTGAATGCAGCGAGAGGTCTAGTAGTAGGAGAAGGTCTGTTTTACCTTTGTCTCGTAGTTCATCTATTTGTGCCTTCAAATTGAGGAGGGCAGTCTCAGTGCCATGTTGGGGTCAGAATCCTGATTGACGTGCTCCTAAGAGCTTATGTTGTTCCAAAAATTTTTGAATTTGGTTGTAAACAATCTTGTCCAGGATTTTTAGCAAAAATGGGGCTGTCGTGATGGGACGGTAGTTTGTAGGTATAAGTGGGTCTAGGGTTTGCTTCCTACCCAAGATTGTTTCAGGTCAGGTGGTAGGCACAGTGCCCAATGCAAATGAAGCATTGATGAGTTTAGATACAAATGGGGATAGATCTCTGGCAGCGTCTTTTATAAGCTGGGCAGGGCAGAGGCCGTCTTGGCAGTTGGATGGTTTGAGAGAGAGGATGACTTTCTCTACCTCAAGGAAAGCGGTTTTTGAGAACCTGTATCGCACAGCTGAGTCCTGTTCCTTTGAAGGGGGGTCAGTATTCAGATTGTTAGTCTGGGATGGTTGATTGAGAGAGGCTTTTTTCTTAGCTAATTTCTTTTGGAGCATAGTTACTTTATTTGATAGTGCTTGTTGTATATCTGAGCACCAAGTTTGACCTTTGGAACATGTATCCAGAATGGCGATAGGTGAATCTAATTCCTTGTGAATGGGGAACACTTCCCTCATTCTCGAATTAGCATTAGATATACGCTTGTTATATGAGTTTCGCTTGGCCAGGAGGATTTCCTTTTTGTAGTGGGAAGAGATTTCCATTAGTTAATTTTTGTGATGATCTGAGGGGATTAACCTCCATGAGGTTTCACAACTCCACTTAAGTTGTCTTAAGTCCTTTAGTTCGGGGGTGAACCATTTATTTAGATGGGATTTGGGTTTACTCAGCTGAGATTTAGAGGGGCAATGTTGTCGAGTGTAGTTATCATAATTTTTTTGTACTCGCCAACGAGCGTTTCCGGCTCTAAGTGATCCGCTAATTGGTTAAGAGTGGGTAGGATAGCGGGAATAACTTTATCCTTAGTGATACTTTTTTTATTCCTTGTTGGACATGGCGGGCCATGGTGAGAACTGGAGAGAGTGGTCTAGAGGTTGTCATGGCCATTGGACAAGGGCCCAGCCCTTCCTCACCCCCAGGGTCCAAATGGTCCTAATCCTGGGGCCTCTGGCGCCAGGCTCATAGATCATAGAACACAGGCTTTGCACACTCTGTGCCTAAGGCACGTCCATCAGAACCGGGCGTGGCCATAGAATATCATTGGGAGGCACATGCAAGAATCCTTGGGAGGGGCAAGGTGGAGCCACAAGGCGCGGCCAAAGGGAGGGGCCAGAGCCAGCCTATTTAAGGCCAGCCCAACCACATGCCCCCACTTCTCGTTATTCTGCTTTGCAGCGTGACGCTTACCGCTGTTCTTCACCTTGATTCCTGTTACTCCACCTCTGAAGACCATCTTACCTGAATCCTGCTACTCCATTCAGGAAGGTGCAACTTACCAGATTCCAGCAACTCCATTGCTGAAGGCGCATCTTTTCTAATTCCTGCCGCTCCATTGCTGTAGGCACATCTTACCTGACTCCAGCCTCTCCATCGCTGAAGGCTCACCTTACCCGATTCCAGCCGCTCCATCGCTGTGCGCGCACCCTACCTGCATGCCATCTGAGTCGGAGCCTTTCCTCACCCGATCCGGACGTCCAGCGACGCGGGAGCTCCTCTTCTTTTCTTCATCTTCGCGGTATCTTCATCTGGGGCCGCGGAACAGCCTTTGAGCATCCAGACTCTGCTCCACGCCGCCAGGATGCTCCAGCAAGGGAAAAAGAACACAACAAGTTTGAAATCTTATAAATAACGAACACTTGGCCACTCCATACCTGAGTCTAGAATTCCATTATAACGGCCAACTTACCTGTTGAATTAAGAGCTCCATCATCCTCAAGGGAATCCCTGGATCCACTCCACGATTCCGATTTACCATCTTCACACCTATTGGGAAGAGAAGAGACATTGCAAGAATTATTATTTTACAATCAAGGCAAAAGACTCACTGCCAAAGATATTATAATAAACAATAATCATAACAAAAGACTTACCTTCCAAGTGGATTGGTCGCAGCCGGTCTGGATCGCCACTTCCTGGGGCCAGTGAAGCAACTAGGTCCTTTCAACGCGCCCCTGCTGAAGGAATCAGGACAGAGAGCTCATCATTACAAAACAGGTGAGTTTGCATGGGAAAACTCTTGCACACTACATTTTGGCGCTAAAGGGGCGAGGGAATTCGCGACACACCCACGCCATTCTCCTTGCCTATCATCTTCTCCCAGGGGCAATGCCAGCATCCAGACCAGCACACTGGGCAGCAGCTGGGGAAGATAGTCGATACAGGTGAGCCAAGTCGAGGGAGGGCTCCAACCGTGCCCCAACGCCCCCGCAGAGACTAGGTGAGCGTAACAGAGGTGGAGTATTCAAAGGACAAGAGGAAGTGGTCTGTCCAAAGTTGTGGGGAGATGGATTTGATGTTGGCGGTGCAGTTGTAGTCTGCCAGCCCATCAAGAATTCTCCCTTTGGTATGTGTGGGTTCGAGAATTTTTTGAGTTAGGCCCAGTTCAGAGAGAATGTTGGCAATGATGGTGGCGTGTTTATCTAGGGGGTCATTATATCCCAAGTTAAAATCCCCTAGGACAGGTAATTGTGTAGATATTTTAAGGTTATTGGAGAGTAGGCTGTAGATATCCTCCTAGAATGTTCCTAAGGGTCCAGGTGGTCAGGACACTCCATAGTGGTGGGGTTAACTAAAAATATGTGGGTTGGATTGTATAGAGCTCTCTTGTTAGTTGTAGGGGTTCTACGTGATTTTGACGACCTATTTTTGGTCGTGGTACTTTTCATCGCCGGATTTTACATCGCCAGAAACCCTGTGTTTGTTTTTTTTTTATTCCTGGGGGGCGTTCCCCCACTCAGACCCCCCCCCCTTACTATTATAATAATACCCCAACCCCAACAAAAGACCCCCCAAAATAATAAAAAAATAAAAAAACGGGATTTCTGGCGATGTAAAATCCGGCAATGAAAAGTACCACGACCAAAAATAGGTCGGCGAAATGCGTGTATACCTAGTTGTAGGGTGGCTACTGCAAGATATCTGGTGGATAATCAGCAGTAGACATATATGGGTTACGAGGCTACGGGCTATAATGTTCATGATGTGATATTGCACAGGAGGTGGCTTATTATGAGGTGAGAAGCACCTTCTAAGTAGTGGCAAATGATTAAGCTAGACTAGGCTTATAGTTTGTAGTACGAAGGCATACAAGGGTCACTGGGGACAGTTATAAGGGATGAGGGCCTATTCTGGTCTTAAATGCAATAAACATAAATGCAGTAATGCAAGAATCACTAAATAGGCTAGTTGCTGCTTATCAATGAGCAAGCTAAACATAAATGCAGTTATGCAGGTAAATCCTGAAAAGTTCACTTTCTGTCACTAGGAATTAGACTTGCAGGGGGAGCACAGTAGGCTATGAGCATGGAGATCACAGCAGGCTACAAGCATGGAGATCACAGCAGGCTACAAGCATGGAGATCACATCAGGCTACAAGCATGGAGATCACATCAGGCTACAAGCATGGAGATCACAGCAGGCTACAAGCATGGAGAACACAGTAGGCTACAAGCATGGAGAACACAGTAGGCTACAAGCATGGAGAACACAATAGGCTACAAGCGTGGAGATCACAGTAGGCTACACACGTGGAGATCACAGTAAGCTGAATCATATGCTTACATAGCGATGGCAGGCGGGCATCTAGTGATTGGTGGCTGGGCAAATTAGCCTGGGCAGTTTGTTGGTCTAGTATAACGGCAACATAGTGTCAGACCCCTCGAACACTTGCTAGTGAGGAGTCAGCATCATGACATGTTGCCAACACACAGTATTAGCACTTAAGGTGCGCCTCTATGGACTAATTAGTATGAATTGATTAAAGGGTTATTAACTGAGACATCATAAACACAGGTATCTGCAAAAAATATTAGGATGTGCAGACAAATACTCATACTTGCAAAACATCTGAAAGATGTCGAAGGTACTACAGTTATGCAGTCAGTAGGCGTACTCACAGGGATTAATAGTCCAGCATTAGGCGAGGCTGCCGAGTCTATGGCATGGGGGTAATCTGCATTTCTCTAGCATTGGATCTTTCATAGATGCTTGAATATTCCCCATTCGTCAGACTGGGAATCCTCGGTGATAAAATTAATTATTAAACATTTTTAATATACATCCTGTCTCCCCTAGAGAATGTATGAAAATACTCCATTGTGGCCTATGAGCCACTCCATTGTGTAGTCCCTCCAACTCACTTTGGTCCTTTAGGGCCCACCAATGAGGTGGCAGGGTTTAAGCTCCGCCCCAGGCAGCCATCTTCAGATTTTTCACTGCAGTCTATCAGACAGAAGGAATCCTCCAGCTCTCTTCGCTTTCGAAATTCTTTTCACCTTTTGTGTGTAGTATATATTTTCTAATATATTCTACTGTTTTCCCCTCCTTAGGGGCTTTCTATTCTGAGTCTTTGGACGCTGAGAAACTTTTTTGTTGCCATTTTTTCATCAAGTGAAAGTTCTCCTCAGCATGGCTGAGATTCAGCCTGCCAAGAAGCCTTCCCTGTTCAGGGACTGCACGAGGTGCAGGAAGAAACTGGTCTACATGAAGGATCCACATGTCCACTGTATTTACTACTTATATCCACATGACATCAACAAATGTGACATTTGCAGGACTTTCTCCACCAAAACCCTGCAGGACAGACACAGGAGACTTCTGTTACACCTAGAAGCCAAGGGTCTGTCCTCTGACGAGGAGTCTGCCAAGACAGCTCCTGTATCATCTACTAAACCATCTCAGAGACAAAGAAGAAGGGCCTCTTCAGTGGAAAGGAGTTCCTCTCCCTCTCATAAGGCTAAAAGAAAGTTGGAAGTCACTTCTATGCCTTCCTTGGACTCAGGACACCACAAACCACGTCATCCTGAAGAAAAAACCACCTCCAAAGGTAAGGAGGTGTTTTCAAAAAACCCCGGGGGCAGTTGTCCAGGGAGAAGCCGTCCACGAGCGGCAGCAAGGTCAGGGACTCACCGTCGACCAAGCCGTTGACAAAGCCACCGTCAACTACAACAACACTCCACACGTTGTCGAAGTCATGATCCACAAAGCAGTCGTCATCGAAGGAAGCACATCACTTCCAGGAGCAGAACACTCAGTGCTTCACTGACAAGAGTCCCCTCTCCAGCATCACCTCATAGACCTCAATCGCCAGTTTGAGATACAACTACAGTACCTTCATCTGTGTCAGTATCTGTTTGCCAAGAGGACCCGTTCAGGGATTTTTCGGATCCTGAGGAAGGGGAGATTACGCAGGAACCTGATGCTCCCAGTGAATGGGATGATTATATCGTCGAGAAAGCCAGGAAGAAAGACTGACCAGGTGATATGTCACCCCCGGACGATTTGGTATTGTTTCATACTATAATTGGTAAAGCTGCGAACTTGTTCAAAATACAAGTTTCTTCGAAAGAGAAGAAGTCGGTGCTTTACGATCACAGAGACAAATGCAGAAGAACGGTTACCACCGTTCCTCTTCTCGACACCTTATGGGAGTCTGGGTCGAAGATACTGGCCATGCCCTTATCCACACCTGCGTTAGTTTCAAGACCTGAAAAGAAGTACAAGGCACCTGACTCGGCGCCGCTTTGTTTAAGGGGTCATACTAAGCCAGACTCAGTCATCACGGTAGCGGCTAGAAAGAAATCATCCAACCCATCATCACCACTGTCAGCACCGCCAGAAAAGGAAGGTCGTAAGCTGGAAGGCATGGGTAGAAAGGTGTCGGCGGCGTGGCCTGGGCTCATGGAGTGAAGAGCCGACTCAGCGGAACTCCTGTCCTGATCCTCCGAAAGATCCTTCAAAACAGCAGCTGCAGAAGAGTTTAGCATTTACCCGACATCTATGCATGGGGGAAATAGTTCTGCATCTAATCGCCTGAAATCCGGGGTGATTCGTAGTCTGTGAGCTGAAACCCAAGGACTTTAATCAAGTGCCCCTGGGGCGACAAAATGGCGGACGGAGCTGCGGCCTGACAGTGAGGTGGGCGAGGTGCAGCACCTCGCGCTGAATGCGCTGTGGAACCTGAGGGAAAGAGGACACCCATCCTCTCGGCCCTGCACCCTGCCTGACGCCATTAATCCACATGCAACGACGGCGCTGGGGCCGCTAGACAGTGCGACCAACTTAACACGTTCGGAGCAAGGCTGCTGAAGAGGGACGGAACGGAGGGCAGCTGGGCACTCCTGACGAGCGAGTGCCCCACACAGCAGAGAAGCACCTGTAGTCAGCCCGGCCCGGGAGGCTCGCCTACGAGCACAGAGGGCACACTCCTGACGGCATAAGCGGGGCAGCATCCAACATTGTGCAGATGGTGAGCTGTTGCGAAGGGCCCATTGAACGAGCTGCCGGGATCCCTAGAAAGCAAGGGATGGGGATTTGGGCACCGAAGAGCAGGAGTGCACGAACCAGAGAGACATCAGGGCCATACTACGCTGCATATGCAGTGGATACTACACCAACAACTACAGGGCACAGTGCGAGCCCAGTGGGGCGAAGAGACAGAGCAGCTGGGGCACGCTATAGCATCTGAAGAGCTGAGCACATTGGGCAGCGTAAGCTCCCCACCGGGGAGCAGGAAGCATCAGCCGGACACCCGATTTAGCAGAGCCTGGAACACCGTGACAGACCAGGGCTGCTGGGGAGGTTAGCCACGGTGTAACACCCGAACCACCCGGGAACAACATCAAACGGTGGTGCCTACTAAGCACCTAGACGTCAACTGCAGTGGCGGACATAAACTGTGAGTACCCCTCAAACTGTAAGCACCAATACCTACAGAGCAAGTCTGTGGCAGGCGCAGTACCTAAGACTTGGGGCACACAGCGCCAGCGCCTGTGAAGTGGGCCACTGCATTTTACCATCACCAACAAGCACCAGCTGGGAGTAAGGTGATTGCAGCGGGTGTACCTATCCCCCATCACATAATAAAGCGGGCTCAGAGGCACTGGGCCACCAAAGGGTGCAGGCAGAAATTAGGTACCTGGGCAGGTCAGGCAACTGACGCTCCGCTTGCGAGACAAGAGACTACTCAACCAGTGGTGCACCCCATAGAACGAACCTGCCCCAATGTATGCCACATAGAGCACCCTGAAGAAAAACGGCCTGAACTGGGGCACTGGGTCACAAAGGAGAGGGAAGAAAAGTGCTGGAACTTGGTGAAGCCTGCCCACAGACTCTCTCAAAACAGGCTGTAGGCCCACTGGCAACTGATTTACATGCGCAACCGTGAACCTCACTGAGGGACACCGCCCTTAATCACGCTACACACTAGACTCTGCCTCAGTATCTAAAAGCCAGGGAGGGGCGCCATTGACACCGAAAGAGTCTACAACCCCATGAAAGTGCCAACACAGAAGCACGCACACACGCTGACCCACACGCAAAAGGGCCTAACGTAGCCTTGTGACCTGACCTGTCACGCCTCCAACTCACAGGACCAGGACATGTCCCCTTCCAAAGGGAAAGGCAGGACTAACATCATGAGATCATTTGCCGCAGCCCGACCAAAAGAACAAAGGCAGGGAACCAAGGTGACGGAATCAATTCAGCAAGCTCTGGAGGAACACACCAACAAGGAACAGATACTAGAAGCGATATCAGGGCTTCGCTCCTTCATTGACACCAAGATAGAGGAAGTGAAATCGGACATGCAACTAATGTGCCAAGACATGCTCAATCTAGCGGAACGCGTCACGGCCACGGAATCAGAGCAGCAAGAGACGTCCACAGCACTGAAAGATGTGCAAGCTAGGCTGGAGGCACTGGAAAGGCGCAACAAAATATTAGAAGACAGAGCTGAGGACGCCGAAGGGAGATCTAGATGCAACAATGTCTGCTTGCTTGGTGTTTAAGAGGGTACCGAGGGCCTCGACCCCACGAACTTTGTAGAAACTCTGATTCAACAGGAGATAGGGGCCGGTCGACTCTCACAAGGATTTGCTGTAGAAAGGGCACACAGGGCCTTTCAGAAAAAGCATCCACCAGGACCCTACCCACGGCCGATCATAGCTAGGATCCTTAACTTACAAGATAGGGAAGTTATACTACGCCACTCACGTGAGGGAGGAACAATAAACAGGGTCAATGCAAAGATCACAATATACCCAGATTACACCCTGGTGGTCCAGAGAAACTCTTTCATACCAATAAAGGCCAGGCTGCGCCAGCTGAACCTCCAATACATGTTGCTTTACCCGTCGAGACTCAAGATCATACACAAAGGGCGGGCCATCTTCCTCGAGACCCCAGCAGGGGCAAACATGTGGCTCGAGCACAACATGGCAGAGGACGGAGAAACGGAAGCAGGATCCAACCACTGACTTGCAGTCTCTCACTGGAGCGATTCACCCACAAAGAACAATTGCTTCAGCCGCTATTTTCATTAAAATACGGGAAGCCTGCCTCACCGCCTGACCCGGGCAAGATGGCACGACCTCGCAAAAAGACTGATGCAGGCCTGTTGCCGTCGCATCACAACCCGCCAGGGATGGCTTTGAGAGGTCAATCAGTGACGGGTGCGCCTGAGCGTTGCCCACAGGGCGCAACTGCTGGGTGCAGTTGGTTGAGTTTCTTAAGTTACGATTCTGCACGTTCTTTAGTCTTCGCCACGATGTTTACACAGGACCAATGGGCAGCGGAATTGCGGAAATGAATAAAATGACACAAAGATGGCGGCTAATATCAAGGTGATGTCGTGGAATGTCAGGGGGATGGGCTCCTACATGCGAAGGAACTGGATCAAATCCTACCTGAAACGAAAACATGTCACCATTGCGCTCCTGCAGGAAACACACCTAACAGCTGAAGACACTGCTAAAGTGGCCGAGAGATGGGGGGGGAGGGCAAGGCTTTGGCGCGGCCTACTCTAAGTATGCACGTGGAGTGTACACCTGGATCAACGGTGCAACTCCATTCAAACTATTGTCGAAAGAGGTGGACAATGAAGGCAGGTACATGATACTGAGAGGCAGCATCGAACAATTGGAAGTATGTATCGTCAACTCCTACCTCCCCAACACCGGCGTCTCGTGTTATTTGGCCAAGCTCATTGCCAAGTTGGCACCTTATCGGGAAGGTTTTTTCATATGGGGAGGTGACTGGACAGATCAACCCCCTGGCCGCACCAATAATCCCTGATCAGTCCCCATTGGATAAGGTAATAGAGAACCTGGATCTAGCTGAGGTCTGGTGAGAATTTCACCCAAGTGACAGAGAATACTCATACTTCTCATCCCCCCCATGCACTCTACACCAGGATTGACTACCTGCTAGTAGACAAACACTTGCCCCAAGTGGAATTGGCATCCTACCTGGGAAGTACAATATCGGACCACTCCCCACTACTCATGGAATGGAAAATGCGAGGACCCAAACCACCCATACCGCTATGGAGGATGCAGACAGAAGCACTCACAGATGGAGCATTCCGAGAAGGACTCCGGGACAAAATACAAGAATATTTAGAAATCCATGTGGGCAGCGTGGAGGGATGGCACATGACATGGGAGGCACTGAAAGTGGTGGTCAGGGGGGAGGTCATAGCTAGCGCTGGTGGCATAATGAGAACTCTGAGGAAGGAACTAGAAACTGATGAAAAGCGGATCACTCCGCTCAAAACCACTGCACCCAAAACAAAGGAAGCAGAGGAGGAACTCGCTGCACTTAGAAATTATTGCCAAAACGCATGGGCCTGACTAGCCAAGTTCAATTACATAACCAACACTACCCGTGCGCACGCAGAAGGTGATAAACCGAGTAGAATCTTGTCCTGGTTCTGCGAAAGGGAACACCCGAAATCTCTGATCACTGAAATCAGAGGCCCCACAGGCGAGACCCACACACTGCAATCAGAAATCAATGAAACTTTTAGGCACTTCTATTCCCAGCTGTACAGTCACACAACCGTGACACCACGAAGAGACATTCTAGATACCTTGGAAGAAATAGGCCTAGCAACACTAAATGAAGCCCAGAGAACTGCCCTAAAACGAGAATTTAACAGTGGAAGACATAACTGAAGCAATTAAATCACTGGCTACAAGCAAGACCCCAGGCAGCGACGGCCTGCCCCCTGAGTTCCTGAGTTCTACAAAGAGTATGCTGCAGCACTGGGCCCCACTCTATTGGAAGTCTTCAGGGAATCATACGAGAAAGGGTTCCTACCGAAAAGCATGAGGGAAACGCTGATAGTGCCGATCCCCAAACCTGGGAAACCTAAGGAGGAAAATACTGACGACCATACTAGCCCAAAAACTGTCGAGAGTAATAGGCGCACTAATACACGCAGATCAGAATGGGTACATACCAGGCGGTAGCACAGCCATGAACCTACGCAGGCTGCAACACATAGTGGCACAAACTGAACACACACATGAGTCATATGCAGTGGTATCCCTGGATGCCACAAAAGCCTTTGACTCCATATACTGGGAGTGGTTGCTAGAGGTCCTGAGACAGTTTGGGCTGGGGGAAACATTCATTAGGTGGATAAAAATACTGTACCAATCCCCAGTGGCCAGAGTCAAGACAGGCAGGACAGTGTCAGCACCATGGGACATCCAGAGGTGCACAAGGCAAGGCTGCCTCCTATCTCTGATGCTCTACATCTTGAGCCTAGACCCACTAGCCCTATATATGAGGAAACAGTTCTTTGACGCGGGCATCAGACTTGGGAGTGAATATCACATAGTCTCACTATATGCAGACGACGTCCTGATATATCTGAGAGACCCCCAGCTCAATCTACCAACAATCCTAGAGCTCCTGGAGAACTTTGCCCTGGTGTCAGGGATCTCATTCAACAAAAAGAAGTCAAGTATATTCCCATTGGGGGGCCTAGCCGAACGTGCCGAACCTGAACTCCCGATGGGTGGAATTCAGTGGAAGCGACACACCTTTAGATACCTGGGAGTCAACATATGGCACACGCCAGAACAGACGCAAGGGGGTAACACCCTAGTGGCAATACATGGTTTTAGAAAATAAATGAAATTCTGGTCTACACTACCACTATCGGTGATGGGCAGGGCTGCAGTGGTCAAGATGATAGTGGTCCAAAGGTTCCTATACCTTTCCCATAACATACACTACCTTGTTCCAGCCTCCTTCTTCCAGGTGTTAGAAAAGTGAATGAGGGAACTGTTATGGGGCAACACCAGGCACAAGATATCCCTCGGAACACTGACATTACCACACGTAGCAGGCGGAATTCAACTCCCATACTTCGAAAGGTACATTTTAGCCACCCAACTGAGTCACATGGTGAAATGGCTAGCGGACGAGCGCACATCCAAAACCAAACAACTCTTGCAGTTTGCAGCGCCGGCAAACCTGAAAGAAATACTGTGGGTCCCGGAGGGATGCCTGGGAGAAGTCCTGATGCTGGTAAAGTTGGGCAAGAAGGTGTTCGCCAGGGCTCTGAAACTCACGAGAAGGGTACATCCTTACACAGCAGACATACCAATAGCAGCGGGTATGTGTTCAAGGAAAATGGACCTAGCCCTAATGTGGAAATGGGAAGAACATGGCATCTACACCTGGGGAGACACGTATGAAGATGGCACTTTCAGATAATTCGAATCCATGGTAGAGAAAGAGGCCTACCCAAAGGACAATTCCTGTGGTACAGAAGAGTCAGAGAAAGCGCAAAGTTGCAATGGAAAGAATGGCCAGGCGAGCCAGAGCCAGACTTGCTGCTAACGCTATTATACAACCTGGGGGATGGATGGAAACCAGTGTCCAGGTTCTATGCGCAACTAGCAGACAGGCCCAACCCCAAAAGCGAGATCCTTAAAGCAAGATGGGAAGGGGAGCTGGGAATGGTCATCACGGAAAAGGAATGGGAGAGAGCCTTAACATTTCCCAAAGAGGTGTCAAGAAACTCCAGATTCAGGCTAATCCAACTACAAGTATTATACAGAACGTTCATGACACCAGGAAAACTAGCCAAATTCATCAACAACAACACCCCCTATGTCGCCGATGCACCACAGAGGGGGCAGAGATGATGCATATGTTCTGGGAATGCTTGAAGATCCAAACTTTCTGATCCAGAATAGCGCAGACCTGCAGAAGAGCAGGGGTGATGTGCTACGAATGGTCCCCGAATGAATGCCTACTGGGTACATATCCAAGAATAAGCAAGCTATGACACATAGTGAAACTTATGGACATGGTATGGGTGCCTGCAAAGAAATCTATAGCCATGGCCTGGAAATCTCCCAAGGGCCCACGATTTGAAAGGTGGTACAAAGAACTGGAGCGCTGGACAGGAGCTGAGACGGTGGTATGGGGAGAGGGAACAGACAGAGCGAGAGGAGAAGTAAGCACAACATATGAGGACTAGAAAGCTTTAATACGGGATGTGTTCCACCCGTCGGACAACAAACCCCCCTGAGCCATCACAACCCACCTGAGCAGCAATGGACCACAGGCAAACTATGAAACTTAGCAGGGGAGCCCAACAGAACTGTTGGACCAGATACCCCCAGCTGACCTACCACCAGGGAACTGCTGCAGCCCATCGGACCAAATACAACGGGCCCTGTGCCCCAACATACTTACATGGCAACAAAGACTAGTTGTTAAGTTTGTTTATATTTTGTTTTCCCACTTTCCACCCCCTCTTCTCTGCTCTCTTCTTTCTTAAAAATAATCGTTATTAATAGATTGTCTACTATGCAAATGTAAACAATGATAAATGCCAATAAAAACATTTAAAAATAAATGGATAGAAACGGGTCTTCCTCAGCATCTCCCACGATCAGAGCGGGCAGCGCATTAGCCATGACAGCCAGGTTTGACTGCCAACTTTGGCTTTGCATGTCCAAGCTGACCAAACATCTACCAGCAGATTTACAGGAAGAAGCGGACGGAGAAGATACTTCAGACCACATGATTGATCGCTGCTGTCAGGTTTCAGACAAATGGCCCCGAGCACGGTGCTAAGGAGACAGGCATGGATGAAGGCCACGAATTTCAGGCCTGAGGTGCAGGCACAAATTTTGGACATGCCCTTGACGGGCAAAACCTATTTAGCAAAATGGTAGATGACCATCTAAAAGGAATTAAAACGGACAAGGATACAGCTCGAGCAATCAGTTACTTGAAGGATAAATATAAAGACTGCAGGTCATTTCGGCCCTTTCAAGACACAGCTTCAAAAGACAGAGGATGTACACGTTCCTCCTATGGTCAAAAGTCACAAGGTAACACTTTCCAAGGCAACAGATATCAGTCCGCCAATAGGTATTCCCAGAGAGGAAGGCGTGGCTCTTCCCAAGGTAAAGCCTAGAACAAACAAAATTGACCATTTGATTCTTCCCCCTCTATGCCGAACACCTGTGGGGGGGGAGGGTAAGCCAATTTTCTCAGCGCTGGAATTCGATAACATCGGACAAGTGGGTGTACAGGTGGTCCGCTGGGGTCACACGATAGAATTCCTAGACCATCTTCCACCCCTCGCAAAGTTCACATGCTGCGGAACGTCATGGCAGAAGTTAAAAAAATTACTGCACAAAGCAGCTATAGAGCCAGTTCCTTATTCCCAGAAAGGAAAAGGTTTCTATTCCTGCTTCTTTCTAATAAAAAAAAAAAACGGTCAATGGAGGCCCACATTGGAAATAAGGGCACTCAACAAATATATCAAAGGCATCAAATTCAAAATGATATCCCTGCAAGGCGTCTTACTGTGGCTGAACAGAAACTACTTCCTAGCCACTCTGGACTTAGAAGACGCATATTTCCACATCCCAATTCATCCTGCCCACAGACAGTTCATCAGGTCCGCTATAGGAGACCTACATTTCCAATTCAGAGTATTCCCATTGAGGCTAAAATCAGCACCAAGGGTATTTACCAAATGTCTGGCTGATATCATCTTGCGTAAAATACCTTGGCAGTTTTTCATGCCCCATAAACCATGAAGTTCTCTTTGTCAGTTGGGTCCTGAGGTTTTTAAGGACGAGAATTTCACATTTCTTTGTGTTAATAAGCAGTCGATTTTCAGCCACATATTGTTGAATTGCATCGAGTTTTCTTTGCAGGCCAATTGGTGTTGAATCCAACAATACGAGGTCATCTGCATAAAGGAGCCAATTTAGATGTGATCTATGCATTTTTGGGGGAAAGGACTTTACTGCCTCGGTGGAATTGCCAATGTCCGATATAAACAGACTAAATATCGCCGCTGCCAAATGTTCTTTTTCTGGGGGCTGAGTTCGACACCACCATTCCCAGGGTATGTGAGGATTCGTCCAGGGAGAGCAAAGTTATATCGGACCATCGGCGGACAGAGTAACAGCCAGCCTCCACTCAACATCATTGTTCCTAGAAAAAGAGACGACCACGGTACGCTCTTTCAAATCCCTCCTTGGCATGATGTCCTCATGTATATTTCTCATACCAAATTGCAGACTTCACATGAGACCTATCCAGGAGGCCCTGGACTACCAATGGAAACAAGCCACGGGTTCATGGGAAGATGTAGTCCAGATACCGACGGCAGTGCACAAGGCACTTCGATGGTGGAATACTCCACGGAACCTGCTCCAAGGGATGCCATTCCAGGCACCAATATCCGCTCTTCTCTTAAGGACAGATACGTCCCTTTCGGGATGGTGAGCTCACTTGGCGGACCTTCAGACAAAAGGGGCTTGGTCAGATCAGGAATCACAGCTCCATATCAATTTCCTAGAGCTCAGGGTGATACGATGGACTCTAAAAGCTTTCCTTCCAGTAGTGGCGGGTCAAGTCTTGACCATCCAGACAGACAATACAACCTCCATGCACTACACAAACAAGCAAGGAGGCATGAAGTCAGATCTTATCACAGGAAGCTCAACTACTATGGTCATGGGCCTTGCACCGCAAAGTCCAGATCAGGGCGGAACATCTCCCTGGAGTGGACAATTTCTTAGCGGACAAACTGTGCAGGGAGTACGCATCATCCCACAAATGGGAGCTAGACGAAATGGAAGTTCAACAGATTTTCTCTGTATGGGGCCATCCACAGATCGACCTCTTTGCTACCAGGGTCAACAGGAAATGTCAAGCATTCGCCTCAAGGTACCCGGAACATCAGTCAGCAGGAGATGCATTCTCGGTGGGCTGGACAGGGAAGTTCCTTTATGCCTTCCCCCAATTCCACTCACAGCCAGAGTTCTGCGCAGAATGAAGGAACATGATTGCTCTATGATCCTAATATCGCCAGACTGGGCGCGACAGATCTGGTACCCGACTCTGCAGCATCTATCCCGGTGGCCTCCAATTCGCCTCCACTCCAGGCTCATCAATACCTCTTGACTCTGCAGAACCACAAAGTCCTCCACCATGACTGAGCAAGCCTCTCCCTCAAAGCCTGGTTCCTGAGCAGCGCCAACTCATGAACTTGAACCTTCTGGCGGACTGCTGGGACATAATCAGGGCCTCTGGAGCCCCCTTGACAAGGATCACCTATGTGCGGAAACGGACCTGCTTCTCTAAGTGGTGTGAAACATTTACGATTAACCCACTTACAGCTTCGGTAGAACAGATACTACCTTACTTATTACATTTGGCTAAGACAGGTCTCTCCCTATCCTCAATCAAAGTTCACATGTTGGCCATATCAGCATACACGACGACTCCAGAAGCGCAGTCATTACTCTCTCTTCCGGCCATCAAGATCTTCCTGAAGGGGTTGATGCATACTGATCCTCCTACGCCCTCATCAGTTCCTTCCTGGAGCCTAAACACTGTGCTAATGGCTCTCATGGAACCCCCTTTCGAACCCATTCACAGATGTGAAATAAAATTTGTATCTTGGAAATCAGCTTTTCTGATAGCCAAGACCTCGGCCAGGAGGATCAGTGAATTACAAGTCTTGTCCTCAGAACCTTCTTTTACTTTGTTTCAGCAAGACCGCGTCATTTTGAGGACACACCCAAAATTTCTGCCGAAGGTCTTATCGGAAATAACACTCACAGAGCGCATTGTTCTACCATCTTTCTTCCCGGAACCATATCTCGGAGGCGCAAAGAGCTTTACATTCCCTAGATGTGACTAAGGTTTTGAAATTCTACTTGCAGAGAACTAAGGGGTTCCGCTTATCTAACAGACTGTTCATTCCCTTTGCGGGCCGCACAAAAGGGCAACATATTTCCCAGCAAAGTCTGGCAAGATGGGTCTTGTTATGCATTACCAATTGTCATGAATTGAAGGGCGACCCCCTCTCCAGACCGCCTTCAGCACACTCCACCAGAGAGAGAGTGGCATCAGTAGCGTTTCATGCAAGGTTACCCTTGAAGGACATCTGTACAGCCGCTACCTGGAGCACTCTGAACACGTTCGCTAAGCACTACTGCCTAGCAGGAGCGCCACCTCTTTGCATAAGGTAGGACCAGCCTCTTTTCCCGCCTTTCCCTGAGTATGTAACCTTGGGTTGCTGCATGGTAAAGGTTTGTCAGAAATATTGTTTTCTGCATCTATGAACATATATATATATATATTACACAGCAACGGTAGTGGCTGTGTAGTTATGGTTACATTGCTAATCCCATAGGAAGAGCACTTTTTGGGTGGCTTATAACTTTGCTCTCCCTGGACGAATCCTCACCACACTTTGCAAAAAAAGTATGTGGCCCACTCTGAATTTCTTTGCAAAGTTTGGTGAGGTTTGGTCCACGGGGGGCAAAGTTATAGGGGGGGCCCCAATTTTTTTTTTTTTCTATAGACTGAATGGGGAAAGAAACTTTGTGCACGCCTATAGCCCAAACCGCTGGACGGATTTTCATCAAATTTTGCGGCAGGAGCAGCGGCTTGGTCCCGAATGCGTGCTTTTGTAAATTTGGTGAAAATCTGTCCAATATTTTTTTTTTAAACGACCAAAAAGTAGGTCTTATCTTGGTCGCACTCTAATCATCATCCATCAAAGGTATTTTTCTCAAATTTGCTCTTATCAGTCCAAGGCTGCAGAAATATATTGTGTCCTTTTTGGATCTACTTGCAAAGACTTGCTTTTAACCATCTATTAATCTCCACGGTCTGTGTATGACACTTTGAAAATTGTGCATTCCTTGCATCACACCCAGAGATTTGGACCATCCCCCCCCCCAATCTCAACTCATCAGTTTCACTGGTTATATCTTTCCAGCTGTGAGCATAAAAGCATCATGGCGACAGATGACGTTACTGCTGAACTGAGCAGCAATATTTGCAGTTTTTCCAAGGAGCACGTTGCAAGGAAAATGTCTGAAAAGTATACATGTTTGACCTAAGGGTGAGATAAGTCAAAGTAGGCTTGCAGGGTGCGCCCGGTGCGAACAGGGGGCAAACGGGGGCCTTTGTAAGGGCCTTCGTGAGGCCGCCGGTGGATGTGGTCTATGGAAGTATCAGCTGGTAGCGTAGCAACGAGGCAGTACCCTCGGTTTTGCGCCGCGCTGCACCTGGCATCATAGGGTCAGGCAAAGGCGTCAGGCAATGCGATCTCTTCGTCGCTTGCTTGATTAGCCCCAACATTTCGTATATCGTCGTGCAGGCAAGGTGCAGGCAGGGTAGTAGAGCCTTACCACGTGGATGGCTCCTCATTGGGTCCGCTGCACAACATGGATGCCGTAGGGCAAGGCACGTATTATACTCCATCTACTGGATCAAAGCTGCTGCAGGGGAGGAGGGGCTACTGCCCTCTCCTCAGGGTAGCTGCTGGTGTGGCTGAATGGGGCTCCAGTGGCAAACATGGGCCTTTGTAAGGGCCTTCGTGAGCTGCTGGCATGGCTGAAAGTGGGAGGAGACTTTGAAGGTAAGAGTTCAAGTCTACCTTTATGGTGGTCACCACCTTTCAGACCTTTGAGGACTAGATGCTTGGGGTAAGAAGAGCTGCCCAGAAACTTGCTGTTCAGCAGCCACAGTTTTCTGTTGCTTACCGTTCCTGGCTTATGCTTCTTACAATTAAGAAAGACCCAATGAAGAAATAAATGTCTATATTCATTCTTTGCTTGAGTCAATCAATCCCTTAGGTGCATCCCGGAAGCAATCCACCCTGGATCTACACAATGTCTGTGTCAAACGCACACTTGGCACCTGTGGAAGAAGCGCCAGCCAATTAGGCCGGGGATGTGGTAAAGCCTACTTTTCATACCTGTCACCAGTGGGTCTTCCACAAGCTGTCCTTTTTATTGGCCCCACTCATCTCCACCGGCCCCTCTACACCTCTGCATCCACACCACCCGGTACCCACAACCCCCACCCTCAACCACCTCTTCTAACCGGTCCTGTCTCTCTCCACCTGCCACAAACAACATAAAGGAGGGGGCAATCTTTCTTTGTACTTCTTTAAGGGAATTTGGTGCACATGGTCCGGGCACAGCCAAATTCCCCTAAAAAAAATATTAGTACCCCAGTTTGCATTTCCAGGGTACAAATAGTTATACATGTCGAGGTACAAGCCTTTACCTGCTGGTAACAGCGCCGGGGACCACCCCCGCCTCAAGGTTTGCTGCTGAAATGAACAGCCACCCAGGGCTCGTGATTAGCCATGTCGACATGAAAATGTAGCAGAAACTGAAACTAACATTACAGCTTGCAGTAGTAACGTCTCCACTTTTTTTGTTCTAGGATGTGAAGAGCTTCTTGAAAAGGTGCAAATCTATTCTGAACTTGCAGCCGATCAATAGTTGCCACACAACAGATAAGTTAACTCCTGTTGCCCAATAATTAAGTAACAGCACATCATTATGTATTCAGTAGCATTTGTTGTGGTCATAAGCCACATTAAGAAAGTACTACCTGCAGACTGACTCCACCAATGTAGGCCACTAAAGCCATATTCTAATACTTACCATGTTTGCTTTACCATTGAGGACAAGTAAAAAAAAAATGCCATGCAAATTGCAACAGTAGTATATTTGAAGCAGCATTTAAGCAATTAACTCACATAAGACTGCTTGGAAATAACATGACTGGCCAAAGTGTGATGTGACTGCTTGATAGTGCTAGCTTAAATAGATCCCAGGAGACCGTTAAGGGCAATGAGGTGCAGGCAGTGTGTCGGAATAGTCATGGGGGTTAGCATGGCCATGGGCAGTTAGTGGGTGGGTAACTAACCAAATAAACACTCTTAAGCAAGCTCCGTGTCCCACCTCACATGTCATTTGCCTCCTATCTGTGGCAATATCACAGTTTCTGATTATAAGTGGCACCTTAGCACCATTTATTAGCCAAAACTAAAAAGGCTTCAAAACAGTCGCTGCTTTAGGCAAATTCATACACAAATACTAAAATGCGAATACGCTGATAGCCAAGTTTACCATGTTGTTAATCAGCGCATTCACCAGCATGTTAAAGTGGGGGGCGACATTGATATCCGGAATTTTCTTAAATGTCACACAAGGTCTTACTTTTGAAACAGGTTGTTACGCACCACAACAAGACTTTTCTCCCTTAGCGCCAAGTTCAAAATCAGTTCAGCCTGGCTTATCTTGGTCGCACTCTAATCATCATCACCAAAGGTTTTTTTCTCAAATTTGCTCTTTTCAGTCCAAGGCTGCAGAAATATAATGTGTCCTTTTTGGATCTACTTGCAAAGACTTGCTTTTAACCATCTATTAATCTCCACTGTCTGTGTATGACACTTTGAAAATTGTGCATTCCTTGCATCACACCCAAAGATTTGGACCATTCCCCCCCCAATCTCAACTCATCAGTTTCACTGATTATATCTTTCCAGCTGTGAGCATAAAAGCATCATGGCGACAGATGACGTTACTGCTGAACTGAGCAGCAATATTTGCAGTTTTTCCAAGGAGCACGTTGCAAGGAAAATGTCTGAAAAGTATACAGGTAAGTATATTTGCAGGCAAGCCTGGCTTTATATTTGTTGGAACTTTCCCCAAACCTGCTTCAGTCCATCTGCAGACAAGAAAACACATGTTTAATTGGATAATATTCCTAAATACTGACTCTTGAGCACAGGCACCCATTTCCACAGCACTCTGATTTCAGCATTGCTTCCACAATGTCCACGTTTCGCCCATGTTATCGTCTGTTTCATCCATGCTACAGTCGCTGCAATACCACAGTTTCAGCCATACGTTCACAATGTCCTAATACCATACATGCTGCCATCTCCAAAATGCCCATACAGTTTCACCAATGCCCACTTTATCCAGCAACCCTCTTGCTTCAACCATCTTCTAGGTTTTTTTTCTCAGGGTGTAGGATGCTCCATGCCTACCACAGTGTTCAGTAATGCTCCACCTGTTGAACAAGCTCTAACCATTCAAATGACACATCAAACATAATTTCACCACATGACAGTGGTGTGACTCACATTTACACATTCACACACTCACACTCGGGTCTAAGCATTGCTTACACACTGCCAACTGAATACTTGTTGCTTTTCTTGGAACAAGTTTAAAATAATGTATCTTGGCCACAAAAGAGAAACTACACAGCCTCTGAAGTTAGAGGCATGTCTTATATATTCGCTTCTGTGATGCTATATATGTTCATGGTCTAAGAAACAGGGGGCATCCTGAAACTCCAAGTAAAGATTGTTGTCACTTCTCAAACCTACGGAATTTAGAGATTTTTTTTGCATTGAATAGGGTTGTCTTAACTAAAGATTTTTTTTAAGGGTTTCGTTATGATATACCATCCTCAGGGCTCACTGACATGTCTTTCAACCTTGGCCCGAGTTCATTTTGCACCTTTTGCCACGGCCAGTGACGGTAGTCTACTGGTCACAGGCCATATCCCCCTCCCTAGTAACCAACCAGATCACACTGGCTAGGTAGAGTATGACATAAGCAGTGTCCTGCTCCTTACAGCGATAGGTAGAACGTGAGGTAAGCCGTGGGATGTTTAAGGGGCCAGGAATGCGAGGTGGACACAAAGTTGTAATGTTTTCAACATTAGACATCTTTATCAAAATAAAAGGGTTGGATAAAGGCCTTTCTGTCGCTATCCTAGACAGTTTCCCTGCCTAAGAAATTAAAATTAAAGGTCAGTCTGTGTCTCATTGTCAAAATTATGTAAACTGTCCTTGTGTCCAAACATATCTGACCCTCACTCTAGAAATGAACAACTAAAAAGTGCAAGGAAATATGTTTCTGATCTCGGTTTAGCAAAAAGTGTTCACATGTAAAACAAATAAACAAACAAACAAACAAACAAATAGATACATCCACCAAAAGAGTCTCCTCTAAGGAAGAGTCCTTAAATCCAGAGGGTGTTTCCCTTCCTCTGCATTATTTCAGGAAGGATGGCAAAAGTATCTTTTAGAAACAATGTTTCCTTAAGCAGGGCAGAAATGTCTCTTCCATACACATTCTCAAGGCTGGCAAATGTGTCTCTGTACACAACCATTCCAAGGATGGCAAAAGTGTTTCTTTTACACAATTGCTTTAAGGATATCAAAAGTGTCTCTTTTACACAACAGCATCTTAAGGACAACTTCCTGGTATACTCCCCTGCCAGGAATCCTTGAGTAGAATCTTTAGATCCCCTAGTATACTCTCCTGCCAGGTATAATTTCTTCCGTACTCTTCAGATCCCGTGGTATACTCTCCTGCCAGGCATCTTTTATTCCACACTCTTCAGATCCCCTGGTATACTCTCCTGCCAGGTATCTTTTCACAATGGGCCTCATTACAACCCAGGCGGTAAGTTACCGCCTGGGTCGTACCTTTACCACCATGGCGTAAACTACGTTTACGCCATGGTGGTTGGCGGACTTTCGAGGCCATTCCGAGGTTGGCGGGGCGGTCCCCATTTACCCTTCCCCATTCCCATTTTTGCCCCATAGGGCATAATGGGAGTGGGGAAGGCGTTAATTACGCCACCGTAAATTACGGTGGCGTAATTAACATCAAGGTCCCTTAGCGCCATGGATTTTAACACCTGCCAGAAGCAGGTGTTAAAACCTCCATGGCGCTAAGGGACCTCGGAATCAGGCGGTAAGGGTCGGCGCTGTTTACGCCGCCGTAAACCCCTTACCGCCTGAGTCGTAATGAGGCCCAATGTCTTTTTATACTTTAAATGGATTTCAATGTGTATTCCCATGCCAAGAATCCTCCTCTGGCTTTTGTAGATCCTTTGGTATTCTCTCCTGCCAGTTATCTTTTCCACAAAGGCTCACTGCCTGATGTATTTAGTTTACTAGGACTAGTTTTAATGTTCTGTCTTTCAGTATAGCACAGTTGTATTCGTGCACTCTCTATACTTCATTGGCTTTAGTTACTACTTGTTGAAACTTTCCCCATATTTACATCTCATATATGAATACTTGTTCAAGTTCTGTCTTAACTTCTTCGCCAATATTCATTTGGTTGTGGCAATACTTGCTCCAACTTTCCCGTTATTGACATTGCATACATGAGCATTTTTGCAACTTCTGTCCTTCTATTTTACTTGGTCAGTATTCCAAATGAGTTTTTAATTGTTCACATGCCTGGCGGTGCGCCCTGGGTTCCCCACTATCACTGGGCAGAGTCACCGGTGTGTGATAGGATTTCTGAAACGTGGCTCGTTGTCTTCACTCAGGGATAGCGTCTTCCGCTTTGCAGACCCTCTTTCAGCTCGCCCGCCGGCTGCGCATTCACTTGCCGGTGAAACTGCTGTTGTTTGGCATGACCGCGTCCTCGAAAGCTTCACTGCTGCTGCTGGTTCTTCAATGGCTCGCCACCAGTGCCTCCTGTGTTTCCCTGGGTCTTCTGCCACTCTGGTAGGTAACGCTTACAAGTGGCAGCTTGAAAGCACCTGCCTTCTGTAGCTTGGTCTGTTCCCATGCATCTGCCTTCACCTGCGGTCTGCTTCACGCTTCGCCCGCTCTGCTTCTCTCTTCTTCCATTTCAGTTGATAGCACAAGCCATTTTTAAATGTCCTGTGCAACTGAGCTTTATTGTAACAACTAGTCTGTGTGTTTAGCTTGCGGTTTCTTTCAATCCATATTAACTCCTTCTTCCACGTCTCAGTACCTGAGGCGTTATGTGATTTGGAGTCCATGGGATATTTAAGCCTTCCAAAAAGATATTGTTTAGGATTTTTGTTTAGAACAAAAAAGACAAGAGTTGTTAAATGTGTTTTATAATATGATGTATGAATGGTATTCTGCTCAGAGTGTTTTGCAGAAAGCGGTATTTAGGTCCTACAATGGGAAGGATTTGTAAAGTGACAACAAGCCATTAAGAATTCAGGAATTACAAGGTTGTTGTCTCTGGAAAGGGAAGAATTCTATGTGCCTCCTGATGGGGTCACCACCTTTCCCCGATAGCCGTCACCCCTCATGTGATCTTCCCTCATGATGCTACCCCAGGGTCTGGATTGGGTAGCAGCTGCCGTCCCCTGGCCACATGGGGGGAGATCTCTGGCTGGGGATCAGTGATGACTCTGCAGAATTCATCACAGCTGTGACTACAGAATATGTTGGCTCTGGGAGAGAGAAAGGCTGTTCTGACCTGTGGCTGGAAGAAGACAGGAGGCAGATGACTGAAGGCTGGAGGACACTGTGATGAATCGAGAGGGGAGTCCCTTCCTGTGAGGCTAGAGAGGTGAGCATTCTCCCTAGGGGTTTAGGTAAGCGGGACCTCACAGGGAGAGACACCCCTCTTGGGGATAAGGACGCCCTTTCACATAAAGAACTCCCCTATTACTGTTAGGCAGAATCACCTGCAGTACCCTTTGGGAACACTACAGGTAATTAGGACTACAAGTGTAAGCACAATTTCACCTTTGGTACAAGCCTGTACTACACAGTAAATTGGTAGTGATGGCTGAGCAGCCAGACTTATCTCAAGAGTTTAAGTGAGCAGTAGTACAAGTTACACAAAGGACCAACCAATACAGTGATTCAAGTAAACACTTACTCAAGGTTTCTTGGTAAAAGAATATACATTTATTTACTCAATCTGTTATAAAACATTACTCTAGCATAAGCAGCTCAATATCACACACTAATGCACTACAAAAGTCCAACAGGTTAGTAACTGAACAAGCTTAGCTCAAAAATGAAGTAGGAGCAAAATGGAGAAGGGAGGAAAAGACAAGGTTATAAGAATAGACAGCCCAAATACATTCATAGGCAGGGCAAAGGGTTTCAGTTAAATACAACCAGCAATTCTTCTCAACAGGCCTGGGCCAAAGTCAATGGTTCAGAGTCTTTTGTATAGGATAGCACAGTTCTGGTATATAACGGTTACGTCTTTGCCACGGATCTTTAGAGAATTTGGCTAGGCGAAAAGTTTGACGAATAGTTAGGGAAGGGACAAGGCTTCGTAGATGAGAAAAGTTTCACGCACTTTCTCGATGGCCAAAAAGATTTCTGGACCGTGTTTGCACAGTACCTTTTTAAATGAAGAAAGCTGTAGCTGGGGCAGTTGTTCCTGGCAGTTCGAGTAGATCTCGCTCTTCCTGTGCTTCAGTCGTGGGGACAAGGAGGATGTCGGGAGGTTCCTGCACTGCCCAGGGAAGAGGCCAAAAGCTGTAGCTGGACATCGGTTTAAGGTTTGAGTGCCTTAAAGTCCCCCTGGTTTCCTTCCCTCTGGTTATCCGGTTTTCAACAGCACTCTGATGAAAATTCGACCAGAATAGGACGGTGTCCAGGTGGCTTGCGAGGTTGGCTGTTCCCACCAAACTCAATGAAAGAAGTTAACCTTGAAGGGCTTCTTTGTCGTCAGAGTTTCAGGCAATTCAGACCTGCTGCAGGGCTTCACCGGTCGTCCAGGAGTTGCAGCAGTCCTCTTCCTTCTCCAGCATTGGATCTTTCATAGATTCAGATGCTTGAATATTCCCCGTCGTCAGACTGGGAATCCTCGGTGATAAATTAAATAATAATAATTTAAAAAAATATATATATATATATATATATATATATATATATATATATATATATATATATATATATATATATATATATATATATATATATATACACTGCCACCTAGCAGTGCATGTACATAGCCCATTATAGCCTATGAGCCACTTCATTGTGTAGTCCCTCCACCTCACTTTGGTCCTTTATGGCCCCAGCCAATGAGGTGGCAGGGCTTAAGCTCCGCCCCCGGCAGCCATCTTCAGATTTTTCACCGCAGTCTATCAGACACAGGGAATCCTCAAGCTCTCTGAGCTTTCTCAAATTCTTTCTACTTTTGTGTGGAATATATTTGTAAAATATATTCCATCTTGTTCCCCTTTTTAGGGACTTTCTTTCCAATTAACCTTGGTGACAAAACTTGTTGTTTTCCTCTCAAAATCGTCGACTGAACTTCTCTTCAGAAATGGAGGCACCTCAGGCTGTCAGGAAGCCTTCCCTGTTCAGGGACTGCACGAGGTGCAAGAAGAAATTGGTTTACTACAAGGACCCCCACGAGCATTGCATTTATTGTCTGTACCCACATGACATTAAAAAATGCGAGATTTGTAAAACCTTTTCCACTAAGACCCTTCATGACAGGCATAGAAGACTCCTTTCATACCTGGAATCCAGGGATCAATCTTCGGACGAAGAGTCTGTCAGAACAGCTCCTGTCCAATCCAGCATTCCATCTGAGAGGCAAACTTCAAAGAGAAGGGCCTCTTCCGTGGAAAGGAGTTCCTCTCCCAAATCCAAAAAGAGGAAGCTGGAATTGATACCCTTTCTGCCTCCAGTTGACCTATCAAGCCAGAAAAAGTCAGCAAAATCTGCCTCCAGAGGTAAGGAGGAGTTTGCAAAAAACGGGGGGGGGCAGTCGTCGGCGGGTAAACCGTCCACGAATGAAGGGAAAGGTAAAGGCCCGTCATCGGCCATACCGTCGACGAAACCAGCATCGACGACGACGACGCTTAAGACATCGTCGACAGTTAGATCATCGTCATCGGACATGTCGACCGCGAAGCAATCGTCGACGAGCAAGAAACACCACTCGTCCACGAAGCATTCCTCCATGACGCAGTCGTCCACGGAACACACTCCACATTCGTCAACGAAGCCCTCGTCGACGGGAAAAGGTCAGTCGTCGACGACGAATCCCTTGTCGACGGGAAAATCTCAGTCGTCGACGGGAAAAGCTCAGTCGACAGCGAAGCCTCCGTCGACGGGACAATCTCTGTCGTCGACGGGAAAAGCTCAGTCGACAGCGAAGCCTCCGTCGACGGGACAATCTCTGTCGTCGACGGGAAAATCTCAGTCGACGGCGAAGCCCTCGTCGACGGGAAAATCTCAGTTGTCGACGAGGATAACATCATCCATAACGCCTTCAGAGGCACCGCAAATTTCAGCAGTTACAGAGGAATTACTGCCTCTCACTCTTGAAGCTCCTGTCATTACAAGCAATATCATTGAGAAGAATACAGTAACTGAACCTCTGGTACAGCAATTTTCACCTTTGGGGCACATGGCAGAACTTCCGGATATAATTCTTCAGGAAGAATTCTCCGATGCGGAAGTGGTGGAAGAGTCCATCGGTCCCTTACCGAAGCAATACAGCCCTCCTTGGCACCCGTCCACGAGAGAATCCGAATATCCTCATGACCCGGTGCTCATGTTATCCGTGCAGAGGATTGTAGAAGAATTTTACAAACGGCAAAGGGAGAAGCAAATTCCGATTAATCCCATTCCTAGAGAGTCATCCCCGATTCCAGGCACATCGGGTTGCTCTCCTTACAGGAGTAGACCGCAAAAACGGATGAGATCACCTGCTCGAAGACCGAGGAGCAGCACCCACAGTGCTTCACCTACAAGAGTCCCGTCACCACAGTCATCGCACAGACCGCGATCTCCGGACGTAGATCCCACCATGGTACCGTCCACCATCTCGGTATCAGACTGGCAGGAGGATCCTTTTGGTGAATTTTCGGAACCAGAAGAAGGAGAAATTACTCAGGAGCCAGACGATTGGGATGACTACGTCGTCGAGAAGCCCAGGAGGAGAGACTCGCCGGGCAAGGCCTCACCACCGGATGATCTCGTCTCTTTCCACACCATAATAGGTAAAGCCGTAGAACTGTTTAAAATTCAGGTTTCTTCGGAGGAAAGGCAATCAGTGCTCTACGAGCACAGGGACAAACGAAGGAGGACAGTGACCACAATTCCCCTCCTCGATACCATCTGGGATTCCGGATCCAAGATCCTATCTACGCCCTTATCGACTCCGGCGTTGGTGTCCAGGCCAGAAAAGAAATATAAAGCTCCGGATTCGGCACCGCTTTGTGTAAGGGGTCATACGAAACCGGACTCAGTTATTACAGTGGCGGCCAGAAAGAAACTCGCCAACCCCTCCTCACCGTTGTCGGCCCCACCGGATAAGGACGGACGTAAATTGGAAGCCATGGGCAGGAAAGTATCATCTTCTGCATCACTTACAATCAGAGCGGGTAATGCACTGGCCATGACCGCAAGATTCGATCGCGAGCTTTGGCTCCGCATGTCTAACTTGGCGAAACAATTACCACCGGAGCTCCAGGAGGAGGCAAAATCCATAATCGCGGATGGTGAAGCAACATCGGATCACATGATCGACGATGCAGTTGATGTGGCCGAATCAGGCTTCAGACAGATGGCGCACGACACAGTGCTCAGAAGGCAGGCCTGGATGAAGGCTACTAACTTTAGACCTGAAGTTCAGGCGCAGATACTAGACATGCCATTTGACGGCCAAGATCTCTTTGGGAAAAAGATAGATGACCATTTGAAGGCAATCAAGACAGACACTGACACAGCCAGAGCCATCAGTTCTTTAAAGGACAAAAGTAAGGACCATCAGTCTTTTCGTCCCTTTAGAGGTTCATCTTCCAAGTTCAGGGGATACAGTCGTTCCTCCTATGGTCAAAAAGCACAAGGCGGCAGGTACCAAGCCAATAAATATCAGTCATCCAACAGATACGCCCATAGAGGCAGAAGTGGCTCCGCCCAAGGGAAGTCGCAAGGCAAGCAGAACTGACGACCAATCCCCCCCCCCCTTCGCCACGCCCCGGTGGGGGGAAGGGTGAGCCAGTTTTTCCAGCGCTGGCGGTCAATTACATCGGACAAATGGGTGTTACAGGTGATCCGAAAGGGTCACACCTTGGAATTTCTGGACCAACCTCCTTCCCTGCCTCCAACTCCCCGCAGAGTGCACATGCTAAGACAGGTTATGTCCGAAGTGCAAAAACTGCTCCAGAAGGCAGCAGTAGAGCCAGTACCCTTTTCTCAGAGGGGAAAAGGTTTCTACTCCCGATTTATCCTCGTCAGAAAGAAAAATGGTCAATGGAGGCCCATCTTGGACCTGAGGGCTCTCAACAAGTTCATCAAGCGCATAACTTTCAAGATGGTAGCTCTACAAGGGGTGCTACCTTGGTTAAACAAGCACGACTTCTTGGCCACTTTAGACTTGGAGGATGCATACTTCCACATTCCGATCCATCCAGCACACAGGCAGTTCCTCAGGTTCACAGTGGGAGGGCTCCACTTTCAGTTTCAAGTGCTTCCGTTCGGTCTAAAATCGGCGCCAAGAGTTTCCACGAAGTGCCTGGCACCGGTAGCGGCAAGTCTCAGGAGAGCAGGAACGGACGTTTTTCCATACCTGGACGATTGGCTGATAAAGGCAAGTTCAGCTGCAAAGGCTCGTTCGGCAGTGTCGAGGACGGTCAACCTTCTAAAAGAGTTAGGTTTCTCCATCAACCAGACGAAGTCCTGCCTCGTTCCCAGCAAGGTAGCTCTCTTCCTGGGAGCCGAGCTCGACTCCAGCATTCCCAGAGTGAGACCATCCACAGAGAGAATAGCAGCGATTCTACGCTCAACTTCGAACTTCCTACAGAAAGAGACAACATCTGTACGCTCTTACAAATCCCTATTGGGCATGATGTCATCATGCATATTCCTCATACCGAACTGCAGGCTTCGCATGAGGCCGGTTCAGGAAGCTCTGGACCACCAATGGAAACAAGCTTTCGGATGCTGGGAAGACATTGTGCAGATTCCATCGACGTTGCACAAGGCCCTTCGATGGTGGAACGTTCCGAGGAATCTTCTACAGGGAATGCCGTTTCAAGCACCGACATCGACCCTCCTGCTGCGGACGGACGCTTCCTTATCAGGCTGGGGCGCTCATCTTGCGGACCTCCAAACCAAGGGATCTTGGTCGGCACAAGAGTCCCAGCTCCACATCAACGTGTTGGAGCTCAGGGCCGTAAGGTTGGCGCTGAAAGCCTTCCTACCGGTTATAGCTGGTCAAGTTCTTACGGTCCAGACAGACAACACGACCTCCATGCACTATACAAACAAGCAGGGAGGCACGAGGTCTCAGATTCTGTCGCAAGAAGCCCAACAGCTATAGGCATGGGCCTTGCGCTACGGGATACAGATCAGGGCAGAGCACCTTCCAGGAGTAGACAATGTCCTAGCGGACAGATTAAGCAGAGAATACACAGCGTCACACGAGTGGGAGTTGGACGACAGAGAAACCCGATGGATATTTGCCTTATGGGGCCATCCGCAGATCGACCTTTTCGCCACCAGGAACAACAGAAAATGCAAGAGATTTGCGTCAAGATACCCCGAGCACCAATCGCTGGGAGACGCGTTCTCAGTGGATTGGTCGGGGAAGCTCCTCTACGCCTTCCCACCCATTCCCCTCATGTCGAGGGTACTTCGCAGGGTGAAAGAACAGGATTGTTCCTTGATTCTTATTGCACCCGATTGGGCATGGCAAGTCTGGTACCCGACGCTGAGACATCTATCCTGCAAAACCCCGATTCGTCTCAAATCACATCAATATCTACTGACACAACAGAACCGCAAGGTCCTCCACCACGACCCAAGGAGCCTGTCCCTCAAAGCATGGTTCCTGAGCAGCGTAAACTAATGCACCTAAAGTTACCATCAGAATGCTGGGATATCATCAGGGCCGCTAGAGCCCCGTCCACGCAACTCACCTACACCAGAAAATGGACCAGGTTTTCCAAATGGTGCGAGACCTCTGCGATCGATCCCCTCACGGCCTCGGTTGATCAAATTCTGCCTTACTTGTTGCACCTGGCTAAATCAGGGCTCTCACTGTCCTCTATCAAGGTCCATCTGTCAGCCATAGCGGCCTACACAGTAACCGCAGAGACGCAAGCCTTACTCTCCTTACCAGCGATCAAGATCTTCCTGAAAGGGCTGATGCGTACTTATCCGCCTACACCTACACCAGTTCCGGACTGGAGCATCAACACCGTCTTAACAGCCCTCATGCAGCCCATACATAGATGCGATATGAAATTCTTGTCCTGGAAGACATCCTTCCTGGTAGCCATCACATCGGCCAGAAGGATCAGTGAGTTGCAAGCTTTGTCTTCGGAACCTCCATTTACCTTGTTCCAGAAGGACCGCGTCATCTTAAGGCCTCACCCGAAGTTCCTCCCCAAGGTACTTTCGGAGATGTCGTTCACTGAGCGCATTGTTTTACCAACCTTCTTCCAGAATCACGCTTCGGAAGCGGAAAGGACATTACACTCTCTAGACGTTTCTAGGGTGTTGAAGTTTTACTTGCAAAGAACCAAGGAGTTCCGCTCCTCAAACCGGCTATTCATTTCCTTCTCTGGCCGTACCAAGGGCCAACATATATCCAAACAAAGCCTGGCACGCTGGGTATCGTCCTGCATCACCCACTGTCATCAGTTGAAAGGCGACCCTTTAACTAGATCGCCGTCTGCGCACTCCACCAGAGGAAGAGCGGCGTCAACAGCTTTCCACGCAGGGGTGGCCTTGAAAGACATATGCAGAGCTGCCACGTGGAGCACTCTGCATACTTTCGCGAAACACTACTGCCTGACTGAAGATACCAACAAAGAAACTGCAGTTGGACAGGCAGTGCTCCGCCATCTCTTTGTATAAGGTAGGACCAGCCTCCTTTCCCACCTTTCCCGAAGTATGTAACCGTTGTGTTGCTGCAAGGTTAAAGGTTTGATCAGAAATATGTCTTTCTGTAATTATCCATATCTGTTTATAATGGTGGCATGTTTTAACTGCTTGGTATTCTATTCAAGCATCTGAATCTATGAAAGATCCAATGCTGGAGAAGTCTTAGTTACTTACCTGTAACTGTATTTCTCCAGCATTGGTATCTTTCATAGATTCACATGCGCCCGCCCGCCTCCCCTGAGAGGCTGCTCCTAGGCTTGGCATTCATCATGCTGTAATCTCTACGTTCAAAATATGAAGATGGCTGCCGGGGGCGGAGCTTAAGCCCTGCCACCTCATTGGCTGGGGCCATAAAGGACCAAAGTGAGGTGGAGGGACTACACAATGAAGTGGCTCATAGGCTATAATGGGCTATGTACATGCACTGCTAGGTGGCAGTGTATATATATATATATATATTTAAAAAAAAAATATATTATTATTATTTAATTTATCACCGAGGATTCCCAGTCTGACGACGGGGAATATTCAAGCATCTGAATCTATGAAAGATACCAATGCTGGAGAAATACAGTTACAGGTAAGTAACTAAGACTTCCTCTCCTCTTCGGTTCTTTCGTTCCAGTGGTCGCTTTTAAACAGTTTTCCCCTATTCATTCAGCCTGGCTGTCACTCACCCAGTAGGGTGGCTGTCCTTGCCGGACAGTCAGCCAGCCAATCACACCAGAGTACATTCAGGTCTCCCACGAGACTAAGCACAGGGAGTCTCGGGCACCTCCCTCACATCCTGTCCACCCCAGACACTCTGGCACCAGAGGAGGGCTGCAGCACAGAAACCCGCCAAAGGGCACGAACAAAGGGACCAAACCTGGTTTGGCGCGCAGAGTTACACACAAGAAGGACTTTTCCTAAAAGAAATAGCGATAAAAGATGGCCGGAATCTGTTTTTACAGATAGGTCTGGGGCGCCATATTGAAAAACATGGCTACCCCTGATTTTGATCTACCGTTGTTAGCGGTCACGAAAAATCATGGTAGTGGATCTAAACCACTGCCACCAGCCATTTAAATTAGCAAAAGGTAACATGTTACTGTTACCTGAGTGTTTAGACTCGGGAAGCTAAGCAACCCCTCCAGCACTCTATAGTAAGATAGGGTGAATGTTGAGGCAGTCTGAAAGACACCCCTGTGCCACTGCACTGAGCGTGCTGTGTGACACACAGAAAAGATGATGCCACTGGAGTTGTTTTAAAACTCCATAACCAAAGAACACAAAAGTAAAACACACACAAAATACATGGAAGAGTGGGGAAGAAAGGCTCACACTCTTCCCAGGTAGAACATTAAATCCTAGAAATCCAGCAAAGTTGCTGGGGGTCTGAAATGGTAAGGGAAACTAGCACATTTGGAGAATTCTCCCTAACCATTACTATCCCCCAAAAACCAATACAGCAGTCTTAACTGACAGAACACCATATTCCTCTTGCATTTGTTATTGTAATATACTCCCAGAAGAACAACATAAACCTGGTACTGCGAAGAGTAAGAACATGAGAGTAATTTAGAATGTTTGTCTGTGAAATACTGATACGAAGAAGCCAACTGGAGCATGGTAAATCGGCCCCACACAAAGGAATGACTTTCCCTGGAAGCCGGGGAAGCCCCAGCAACAAGTCATAAAAAGAGGAGGGCCAAGAGATCAAGGAAGTGAGAGCCAGGAGTTTCAAACTGTCTGGATCGAGGAGGCTGGGAAACCATTGGAGACGCTACCTTGCTTGTTGTAAAGCAGATATGTAGAAGGGCAGCAGCATATTGCCCAGCCTAAGCGGAGGAATCCCAGAAGAGTTCCTGGTAGGATGCTCGAGAGGGACCAGTAGAGAAGAGCCTTGCGGTTGGCGTGCCGGGTACACAATACACCACTAACAGACCCGAGGAGGTCTGTTCATGGGTAGAGTACCCAACCAGCATCCTGAAAGAGGAAGGTGGTGGCGTGAAATGGAGCAGCAGGAGAAATTCTTCCATCTTTGAGACCACCAAAGAAAAGTGAAGTTTGTCAAACGAGGGGCACGGGAGAAACCAGAGAAACATCCTGGCCGACCACAGAGAAGAGGAAGAAAGAAGCCCTTCAACACAGGTACAGGGGAGAGCGAGAGACCCGGGGAGCGTGGCATAAAGAGTGAAGATCACTTGTGGACCCTGCATACTCCTCTCAGTAATTGCCAAACTTACCTACCGAGTTAAGATCACTCAGGGATCATGCATACTCGTCCCAGTAATTAGCAAAACTATATAAAGAGTGAATATCACTCAAGGATGATGCCTACTCGTCCCAATGATTGGCAAAGTGTGCAAAGAGCAAAGCTATTCCGGGGGCAGAAATCCTAATACCAGTGAATGGCCAAAGTATAGTAATCACTTAGGAGTACTTGATACATAGCATTGTGAATGGCAAGATTGTTAGAGGAATAAGAATCAAAGAGAGACTTTGTTTATATCTCCTGAGAAGAAGAAAAGTATTTGGAGTAACAGGGGTAACAAATACCTAAAGGTCTGGGAAGACCTATTGAAAGAACTGAATGAGCTATTGAAAGGACAGAGAGAGACTATTTGAAGATATCAAGGGACTTGTGCTGAGAAGCATCCCCCAGGAGAAGGCAGTCCTTCTCATAGCCTTTTGTTTCGTATTTATAGTGATAGGATCAGTTTAGGCTAGTTTTGGCAGGGGACGGACCATTAAGTTTGGACAGCACACCTGACTACAAGCACCCTAGTTGTGAAATGGCCTTTCATAACGCGCCTATACACAAGTGTTTCAAAGCGCGAGTTTAGTATTGTTATGTAGGGCATCTCATAGATTGGGGTTATAAAATCATTTTCATTATTATTTCAATAAAAGCGAGTTGAACATGGCATATGATGGTCTGCCTCCTCCTTCTGACCTACCACAACACCCAGAAGCAGACTGGAGTCTCCCTTCATGCAAGCCAATGCAGAGGGATGTGGAGAATCTTCTTACTTTTTTTTGGATGGATATTGAAAGCCTCTGAAATTGCATTATTGGGATTTTTGAGTCTCAGAAAGACTTTGCTATTTGCTTTTTAGGCTGACCTGCTATTTATTTAGAAGAACTACTGTTTTTGACTGAGCTGTATGGGGAATATACCTACCCCTGGCAATCAGCTCACCACCTATTCACAATTGACTATTTCGGACACGATGGTCATATCCATGGTGATTCAGATACAGTTTTTCTTGGATTGTGCAGATTACAGGCTTCTGGGCATCCAGCCTACATCGCTCATCTCCCTACCTTCTGAGGATAGTAGTGAGTATGAGCACCTGTAATCCCTATTTTTTAATATCACATTTGGAAAGAGGAGAGGTATTGAAAGGGCAGATCATTCTATGGGGTTGCTAGCCTGATATGAGGAGGTAAACAATTACTTTTAAAGTGGATATTATGCTTCAGAAATAAATGATTGATCTTGAGGCAGTGACAATGATAGCTGCTTATTCATTAATAATGTTTTGCATATGGTCCTCAGCACGAGTTGGACAGAGCGGTAAAAATGCGGTGGTAGCACTATTACCACTCCATTACCACTTCGCCCAATCCCGAATTTGGGGGAAACTTGCAGCATTCACCTCCAGCTCTGAGATGGTGGTGAATGCGCTGACCTTCGGCCCATTTTCAGCACAATTGCCACAGTGCAATTGCCACAGAGGTAATTATGCTGAAAATGCCCCATTGAGTCCTATGGACTCCGAAAAAAATGGGGACTTACCCTGCCACTGCAACTTGTGATCCAGCGCTAATAGCGCCAGACCAAGTTGCAGTGACGCTAATTGCATTGGGCAGTATCCTTGCGGATTTACCACCCAACTCCTAATGAGGCTGTTATGTTTTGTGACGATAAAAGTAGCAATGTTTCCATATTATTTATTTCTCAAGATTTATACTATACAGGGGTGTAAGGGCATTCATTGAGTGTTCATTACAGAGAATCTTGTCAGAAGCATTTGAACCTATGCATAATATATGGGGCATCTGTTTAAATATATTGGCCCTCATTAGGACTCCGGCGGAAAACCATGGTGCTATTAGCATCATGGTCGATGCCAGAGTCCGCCATGGTGGAATGGGGAATTACCACCCCATTCCAAGGTTGGCGGGGCGGTAATTCCCCATGCCACCATGGCCCTTCCCCATTCCCATTTCTGCCCCATAGGGCATAATGGTAATGGGGAAGGCGGTAAGTACGGTACCTCAAATTGCGGTACCGTATTTAGCACCAAGGTCCCTTTGCGGGTCCCTACTCTAACGGCCGCAAAGGGACCTCGTAGTAAGGCGCTAAGTGTTTAACGGCGCTGCAACCTTTTACGGCGCTGTTAAACACTTTGCACCAGGGTCGTAATGACCCCTATTGTGTATTGATATGTTATTTCTGATGCTTGTTAATCTACTAAGAATCACATGCTGTGCATATGGTCCGACATCCAGTGGTAACTGCGGAGTATTGCATCTTGTCTTTCGGGGACCGAAAGGGGACGTCGGCATAGTCGTGTCTGTACACTGTCGTTATCGTGACGTCTAGTGTACCCAAAATCCCTCACGCGCCGAGGTCCCTCAGATTGTTTTTTTCCACCCAGATAACTGGTCGCCCTATAGCGGAGCTCTTCATAAGTGACATTGTTTAACTTTATACCGACTTTGTCGGTTATACTCCTACGTCCCTTCCCCTTTCCTCCATACTTATGGGAACTCTGTAAAAAGCATCCAAATTTTGCATACATTTGTCCTTCCTCTCTTTCTTGTGCGGTGCCCGGCACGCGGCCATAACCCCGCCCAACTTGGCTCCGCCCTGCGCATCACCCATCAGTCCTTTTCTCTGCTCGTTCGGGACTGGAGGCACTTTTATCCGCAGAAGATTTCTGTCTATGTCGTTCAAACTAGACTTTCCAGATTGTTCATCGTGTCACCGACGCTTCACGAGGGCGGATCCCCATCCTCTTTGTTTAGAGTGTTTGAGTCCGGATCAGCGTTGGGACTCCTGTTTTTACTGTGATTCCCTTTCGGTCCGGTCTCTTCAGCGTCGGTGGGAGGAGGTGTCCCGATGAACTCCTCCTTCACATTTTCAAGCGTTCATCGATGAAAAGAGACGCCCGGTAAGTTCTTCACTTTTCAGAGCACCCCGGCCGGAAGACACCTTTCCGGGTTCCTCTCGGGCCAGAGGGGCGTTGATCGCTCTGTTACCGGGGTTCGCCCTGAGGTGCCCGTTGGGCCTAATAATTTTACCAGAGTTTTCTCCGAGGGTCTCCGTAAGGGGCCTGTGGATACCGGAGTACACTCCGAGGCCCCTCCTGGGGGGCTGCTTGTAGACCCAGTTCTACTGAGTTGTGTGGTACCGGAGCTTGCTCTGAGGCCCCTCTGTCGGCTTCCCTCAAAAATAAGACTGGGGTTCGCCCGAGGGCTCGGCAAGGCTTGGTGTTACCGAACGGATGTTCGAGGCCTGCGCTAGTAAGGCTGTTACCAGACCTGGGTCCGAGGTCCCTCGTACAGAGGCTAAAGCTACCAACATTTCTGAGAGGCCTGACAAGGCCTTATCGGTGAAGGTTGTTTCTCACTGTTCCCGCTCTTGTGGTGACGCCACCTCTGTTGAGGGGGCAAAGAAGGAAAGTTCTTCTTTTACCAGCAGTGCCACATAGTACCAGCTCAGCCAGCCGAGGTTCCTTATGTTAAGGCTAAAGTTAAGACCCCTGATCCATCGACGGGGACCCCTGCCTCACTTCCTCAAGTGCCGCAGTTCCCCTCAGGTGATGACAAAATGGCGGTCATTCCCGCCACGACCACGGCGGCCATTTTGGGTGCTACCCCTACAACTACACCATCGGCCTCAGGTGTAGGGCTTGGTTCTGTGGGTGAACATAGAGTCCCTTGTGCGCCTCCCTTTCGGCCAGTTTATGACTGTAACGCTCGGATGCCCCTTCCGCACAATGTTTCGTTGCCGGCGGGGTTGGCACCTTTGATTTATGTGGAAATGTCGATGGATGGGCTGCTGTGGCACCCTTCCCCGTTATGTCCCTGGAATTATCCTCCTTATGAGAGGCCTCCTCGAGTTCCAAAACAGTCCTCGGAGGATGCCTTTTTCGGCAAATTTCAGACACTCATGCGTACCGATCCCATGAGGGAATATTTCAAAGGGCTTTTTAGGAAGATATGTTCACCCGCGCCTCCGGCTCCACCCATTCCTCTGGTTGTTCCGCCGGCGCCTCCCTTGCCTATGGTGCCTTCGCCGACTCTTCCGCCTTTGCCCCCATTGTCCCCCGTGGACAAGGCAGCACCCGACACGGCTCAGCAGGATCCTGACCTGTCGGATGACGCGCAGGGTGATCAGGACAACGAGGACCTGCCCTGCTCTATTAGATATTTTCATGACCGGGTACTGGACATGATGTGCTTCTTGGTTGTTCCGGTGCCCGAGGTACCCGCTCCGCAGGAGGGCGTGCTTTCTGGGGCGTTCACCCTGTCTCCTTTAGAGCGTACTGGCCTGTTCTTGAAGAAGGACGTTCTGGCCGAGGTCCGCATGGTCTGGGAAAAGCCACACTCTGGACTTTTCGTCAATAAGAAAATTGACGCGCGGTACAGGCTGCATTCTTCGGAAGAGGTAGCCCTGTCGTCTTGTCCTCCCCCCTCCTCCACAGTGGTGGCTGCGGCTACTTTGCAGTCCAGGCCTGCAGCATCCTCTTCCACGACGGCTACTCAGGTTCTGGGAAAGGAGGATAAGCTCCTTGACTCCCTTGGGAGGAAGATTTTTGCCAACTCGGCCTTGCAGCTCCGGCAGAGGGTGACTAATATGCAGATGTGGAAAGGTCTGTCGGAGATTGAGGAGTTCATCCCGGTCGAGAAGCTGGAAGACTTTAAATCGGGATTATCTGACACCAGGGTCTTGGCCCAGGATCTCCTGGAGGCTGCGGCTCATCACGTAGACACCTCGGCTCGGGCCTTATGCTGGGGGTTGATACCTCACGACAGGCGTGGCTTCATGCCACCAAATTCTCAAAGGAAGTGCAGGACAAGGTGCTGGACCTTGCGTTTGATGATAAGGAGCTCTGTCATTCTACAACAGATGTAGAGCTGACCAAGATGAATGATAGCACTCAGACAGCGAAGTCCTTGTTAAAACCCCTTTTAAAACCTAGAGACCGTTGTCGCAAAGTCGACCCCCATCTGGCTTTAGGGGCTTCCTAGACCGGAAATCTCGCAGAGTGGATACCCCTTCAGGGAATAACCGCCGGAGGCAACAGCGGACTCGTTTTTCTCCCGCTCCTCAGCCTCCTCCTCAGGTTCAGGCGGCAACACCACCGAAAAACCTACAAAATGAGGGTTCTCAGCGCTCGCACGAGACCCCGGTGGGAGGACGCATTGCATCTCATTGGGAGGCGCGGCAGACCATCACCGAAGACAGATGGGTCTTGTCAGTCGCTCGGGCAGACTTCCGCTTACCCCTAGCCCCCTACCCCACCCTTCAACCCTCCTTTTTAGCTGTCGGGCTCGCCCTCCCTCAAAGCCGAAGTACAGAAACTTCTGGACCTCAGAGCTGTAGAACCCGTTCCCCTTGGGGAGCGAGGGGAGGGCTTCTACCCCCGGCTGTTTACGGTACCCAAACCCAACCAGGATGGCCTGCGCACCATCCTAGACCTTTCCCAGTTCAAACTTTTCATACCCCAAGAGAAATTCAAGATGATCATGCCCAGCTAGATACGGTCCTCCTTGCAGATGGGCAATTGGCTCAGCGTAGTGGATCTTCAGGATGCGTACATGCATATTCTGATTTGGAATCCACACAGCAGATATCTCTGTTTCTCTTTGGGAGAGGAGCACTTCCAGTTTCGAGTGCTTCCTTTTGGCCTCAGCTCGGCGCCGCGTGTCTTCACGAAGATGATGTCGGTGATTGCGGCCTATCTTCGTCTGCAGGGTATCCATGTGTATCCGTATTTGTACGACTGGCTCTTACGCAGTCCTTGCCCGTTGAACGCAGCGTGCAATCTTCAGTCTGTTCCATCTTGGGCTGTCGGTGAACTGACGGAAATCTTCCATGACGGTCTCGCAGGACTTGATTTTCCTGGGTTTTCGCTGGAACACAGTCGACTGCAGAGTGTACCTGCCCGGGGACAGAATGGCAGATCTTTTTGCCACGTGTCAGATGAGCAGGAGAGCATGCCGGCCTGGTGGTTCTAGAGGCTTCTGGGCCTAATGGCCTTGTGCGTGTTGGAAAGTCTCAGAATGAGGATGACCCAGGTGGCTCTTCGGAGTTCTTGGCGTAAGGCTGTGGACCCGGATTCCAAGCTGATAATGATTCCGGCTTCCATGAGAGTGGCCCTGTAATGGTGGTCATCTCTCAGCAACCTGTCAGTGGGTGCGGGGTTCCAGGACCCAGCTCCTATGGTGACGATCACGACGGACTCCTCCCTCCTGGGGTGGGGTGCAACGTTAGATCCTCTTCAGGTGTCGGATCTCTGGTCGCCTCATGGTGTTTGGCTGCTTGCATTGTACATCCCAGGCCAGCTTAATGTCACAGTGGATGCCCTCAGCCGGCGGACAGTGGTCAGCTACGAGTGGGAGTTGAAGGCAGAGGTCCTCTCATGGATTTTCTTGCGTTGGGGCACACCGGAAGTGGACCTCTTTGCTACAGCGGTAAACAAGAAGCTTCCTCAGTATGCCTCCAGAGGGGGGCTGGGACCCTCCTCTCTGGGTGATGCTCTCGAGATTCAATGGCACAACATGAGAGTATATGCCTTCCCGCCTCTGCCTCTAGGTCACCGAGCAATTTGGAAGCTGAAAAACTTGGTGAACTGTTCCCTTCTACTCATAGCCCCGTGGTGGCCGGCAAGGTTTTGGTTCTCAGAACTTCAATACCTGTCGGTGTATCTGCTGATCAGGTTACCAGTGACCCCCGATCTTATTCATCAGGGGGAACAGCAGATGTGGCACCCCTCCCCACAATCGCTCCGCTTGGCGGCATGGTGCCCGAGTTCAAGTCTTTAGAACATCTTAACTTGTCTCTGGATAACATGCGTATTATCCAGGCAGCCAGAAAACCCTCGACTAGGTCCCAGTACAGAAGCAAATGGCTCAGGTTCTGTCATTGGTGTTTAAACAAGCAATTGGACCCAAGGGGGGCTACAATTGACACAGTTTTGTCCTTTGCATCCTTCTTAGCAGAGTCGGGTGTCCATGTTCTGGCGTGCAGAACTTACATTTCAGCGGTTTCCGCGTACCTTTCTACGGACAAATGCTCTTACTCCCTGAGTAATCCAGTGGTTAAGAGGCACTTTGCAGGCCTGACACGACTCTATCCTCCAATTCGTAGTCCGCACCCGTCGTGGGATCTAAATGTAGTCCTGATGGCATCGTCATAAGCTTTTCGAGCCAATGGCCACAGTGGACCTCAAGTAACTGTCCTGGAAAGTGTCCTTTTTGGACGCCGTTACGTCAGCACAGCGTGTGAGTGAGCTCCAGGCCTTATCGGTGGAGCATCCCTTTTTGGTCTTTCACAAGGATAAGGTAGTCCTACGGACGAATCCTGCTTTCCTGCCGAAGGTGGTATCTGAATTCCATCTGAATCAGTCGATCTCCCTGTCGGTCTTTTTTCCGAACCCTAACTCAGAGGCAGAAAGGGTTCTGCATTGTCTCGATGTCAGAAGGGCTCTTAAGTTCTATCTGGACAGAACATCCGAGCTTAGGAGTTCTTCTCAACTTTTTGTGACTTTTGGTAACCCTAAGGGTAAGCAGGCATCTAAGGCAACTATTTCTCGGTGGATCGCCGCCTGCATTAGAGTCTTTCACTGTCCAAGGGCTGAAGCCTCCTAAGGGTATTCATGCACACCTGGTGCGGGGCCAGGCAGCCGCGGTTGCTTTTCAGAAATATGTCCCCTGGGAGACCATCGCTAGGGCAGCTACTTGGGCCTCCCCATCTGCTTTTTGTAAGCATTATTGTCTTGACATGAGCTCAAGAGCTGATGCTCAGTTTGTTCAGGCTGTGCTGAAGAACCTTTTTCAGTAAGGGGTATTTCCATCCACCCGTAGTTCCTGTTTGGAGTGCTTGGGAATCTCTCTTAAGTATGGAGGAAAAGGGGACGGGACATAGGAGTATAACCAGGTTACTCACCGTAGTGACCACCTTACTCCTAGCCCATAGTCCCCTTTCCTCCATACGCCCGCTGTCCCCTCTAATAAGGTTCCTCTGTTATTGCTAATAGGTCTTAGACCTGGCAATAGAAAAGGACTGATGGGCGATGCGCGGGGGGGAGCCAAGGTGGGAGGGGTTACGGCCGCATGCCGGGCCCCGCGCAAGAAAGAGAGGAAGGACACATTTTTTAAACATTTTTGGATGCTTTTTACAAAGTCCTCCGGTCCCGTCCCACAGGACAGAGAGATGTCCCATAAGTATGGAGGAAAGGGGACTATGGACTAGGAGTAAGGTGGTCACTACGGTGGGTAATATGGTTATTTCCCCATATGGCACTTCGACGGCGATTCAAGCAACTTCGGCGAAGACTGCAGGAAGTTTCTACGGCGGTGTATTTCGGCGCCTAAAATCCAGCGGCTGAGCCATCCATGTGGCCGTGCCCTCTGGCCGGCCTACACAGTAGGAAGAGTAGGGTCGGAGTGGCCATATCTTTTGTTATGTCTCTCATCTTTCTCCCTCTTTGCCCTCTACGTCTGGTCATCTTTGTTTATACCTTACGCTATGGAAAGGACACCATTTTGGTTCTGCCCCAAGTGTAGGGTGAGGTACCCGTGAAAAGTCGAGCACAGGACGTGTAATTCTTGACTAGCCCTAGATCCCAACGAGAAGCGGTGTGCGGCTTGTAAGCTCCTTCAGCCCATGACCCTTAAGGAGCGCTGTGTAAAGCGGTGGACCGCGTACCATATGTTGGGGCTGAACCCTCTACTCCCACCGCCACACCCGCCAAAAGTGACGGGTGCACTGATGATGACCAGACATCCGTGTCGGATGTCATCGACCTTGAGGCAGACGCTTCTAGGTCTGCCATGCCTGTCCCCGACCCCTCTAGACCTGACGTAAGTCTCGCTTTGGGGACAACACCTAGCGACAAGGGTGTACAGAAACCACACCCTAAGCACACAACCCTATACCGATTTCGATGTTTCCGTTAAAAAAGGTGAAAGCCCCAACAGGACCGCCGAAAATTTCAACGGAATCCTCTGATCGGGTAGATCAGGAGCCTTCCCCGCATCCACAGCAGGGCCTTGCGACTGGGCACTCCAAAGCTAAGGGCACTACCTCTAAATCGGGTTTGGACACCGAAGCACGATCATCCAACTCTCCTTCATCCCCTAAGGTCCCGTTAGGCCCGAAAACCTACTCCTAAGCCTCCTAGCCTTTCCGCAGGTGAAAATTCTCCCGCTAGGCCCTCTGGCGCTGCGGTAAATCTACTGCTGACCCGTTGACTCACGCCGATTTGGTCAAGGACAGTATCGCAAGGATTATTTCGGCATTTGGGCTGACGCCCAAGACACCGTCAAAACGCATGGAGTGTGCCGCTGACATGTCTAAAGACACGCCATGGCAACCCAGTACTCGCGAAACCTACGAGGACAGTCAGGAGCCTCTGTCCAACACAATTGGGGACATATTCCGACGCCAACGTGAAGAAGGCGATGTTTTTCCACCTTTTGCCCCTTCTGGGTCCCATGTAAGAGTGGCTCAACAGCCAGTGGCGTCAGGCCAGCGGACAATGGGAAGATCAGGTAGTTGTCTCGCCAGCCCTTGTTCTCTCTCTGCAGTGGTGGTCGAGGGAAAACCTCTTGAAGGGGAAGTCCTTTATCACCCCTGCAGTAGAAACCACTCTCGTGACAGACGCATCTCTCACGGGATGGGGGCTCACCTGCTTCAGCAGACAGCGCATGGAGTGTGGTCCCCACAAGTAGCATCCAACCATATAAATTTGCTAGAACTATTAGCAGTGTTCAAGGCACTAAAAGCCTTTCAGACTCAACTACAAGGGAAGACAGTTCTGGTTCTGACATACAGCACCACAGTCATGTATTACCTAAACAAACAAGGGGGCACACACTCTCCAGGGCTATCCAAGCTGTCCCAAAATATTTGGATGTGGGCTCTCAAACACAAGATGTTTCTGTTGTCCCAACACATTCCAGTGGAACTCAATCTTCTGGCAGACGTGCTCAGAAGAGATTTCCCACTGCCCGTAGAATAAGAATGGCGTCTGCACGAAGGCATCGTCTCCAACGTCTTTGCAGAATCGTGCTTCCCAGAGATTGATCTGTTTGCAATTTAGGAGAACGCCCAATGCCAAGACTACACCTCCAGGGACCCCCAGAACCGCTCCAAGGGGAACAGGCTCTGGATAACATGGTCAGGGACATTTGTGTACTCTTTTCCCCCCGACTCCCCTACTCAACAAGATAGTGCACAAGATGCATAAGGAACCAGTCACCATGCTATTGGTGGCCCCTATGTGGGCCCGCCAAACCTGGTTCGCTCATCTAATGGAAATGTCCCTCTCCCCACCAGTAAAACTACCCTGCCCATACAACATGTTGTCTCAGGACAGGGGGGAGACCCTACACCCATTCCCACAAACTCTGAATTTAGCAGCCTGGCTCCTGAGGTCATAGAGTTTGGACACCTACAGCTCATTCAGAGATGCATGGACATACTCAGGGAAGCTAGGAAACCTAACACCCGATATTGCTATTCCAGTAAATGGAAACACTTTGTCATCTGGTGTAATACCAAGGGCGTCAATCCCATCGATTGCTCACCCACTGTCATGGTCATGAAGCCAGGGGCACAGGCATGCAGGGGTTGCATGCACAGGAGACCTGGGTGGACACTGTCCTGACGCCTTTGGCACCAGGCTCATGAACAAAAGTAAACAAGAACATCCATTTAACACCAAGAAGCTTTTATTATGGACATAGCACTTCAGATGCATCAACCTTGAACATTCCATCCATTAAGCAGGATGCATTAACCTTGAACATTCCACCCATTAAGCAGCCCCCAGTGTATTCTTGGGTGTGGCTGCTAATGGATTGCCTTTGCACATGCTCACTCTCTAGGAGTGGCAGGGTGTGGCTGGTAAGCCAGCCCTAATGGGCATGCCCAAGATCTCAGCTGTATAAGCTGCCCCGATCCTCAAGACAGATGCTTCGCATTATTCGGCACCTCCATGCAGTGTAACGCTCACCGTCGCCTGGGATTCAGCTTATCTGAAGACATCCAGCCATCCACAATCATACTCACCATCCGGCGGATTCTGCTCTCTCCTGAACGCTTCCTTCTGCCACTCCGGCTCACCTGCAAACATCTTGGAGTGCAGTCATCTTCCTGGCACTGCGGCTCAGCTGCAAACATCTTGCAGCGCAGTCATCTTCTTCCTGGCACAGCGGCTCACCTGTAAGCATTTCGGAACGCAGACAGCATCATCCGGGCACCACGACGCGCATCATCCAAACTCGGAGCATCTGCAGCAGAAAAAGGGGAAAAGACAAGAGACATTACAAGAAAGCAGAAAAAGGGGAAAAGACAAGAGACATTGCAAGAAAGCAGAAAAAGGGGAAAAGACAAGAGACATTGCAAGAAAGCAGAAAAAGGGGAAAAGACAAGAGACATTGCAAGAAAGCAGAAAGAGGAGCATAGTCGCAGCAGGACTGGACTAATTCTCAGGAATCAGTGAAGGAACTCAATTTAATTAACAAGTGCCCCTGCCAGAAGCAGCAGGACAGAGAGCTCATCATTCACATTTACCATGTGAGCCTTACGGGCCGGTACGTGCCCTCTGGAATCGCACCTTGGGTCGAAGGGTTAGGGAAATACCATAGTCACCTATCGGCGCACTCACGTTTCCCCATATCCACACAGGAGAAGGGCCACCGATTGTCACTGCCCACAGCTAGGGACAAAACCTGAAGAGGGTGATCTAATTCCAGGGAGGGCTGCAACTGTGCCCCAACGCCTCCGCAGAGACCAGGTGAGCGTAACAGAACGCGAAGCCTCAACAACTCTCTGCCTGGGCGTTATGGAAACTTCGGAGACAAATCTGTTGGCCCAACTACTAGGGGAGTTACGGGCCGAATTACACATCATACGACAGGAGACTAGTGCATTAAGGCGGAATCTTATTGTAACTCGGGAAAGAACTGATGATTTAGCTAGACAGGTGCTACAGGCACAATCAGGACAGGTTCCCTTGCCTGGAATAAGCCAAACTACACTGCCACAACAATCCACACGGTTCAAGTAGTCCTTCCAGGGCCCTTAGCTCCGCCTGAACACTTCAATGGCGACCCAAACAAATTTGCCATATTAATGAACCAATGTCGCCTTCATTTCTTATGCAGACCAGGAGCCTTTGCTAATGATCAAGCCAAAGCAGCAGTTGTACTCATACCTAGGGGGTAATGCGGCGGACTGGTCCATACCATTGGTAACCCAAGATGATCCTTTATTTTGGAACTTTAGGGGCTTGCAACATGAGATGGAGAAATTGTTTGCCCGACATGCTCAGGGACAAGCCCTAGACAACGAGCTACCGTCACTCAGACAGGGAAATCAAGATCTATTAACCTACATTGCAGCTTTCAATCGTCTCGTAGCTCAAACCAACTGGCCAGAAGAGAAAAGGACTGCACTCTTCTATTGAGGGCTGCGTGGGGCACTTAAGGATGTGTTGGCTCAAGTTGTGAACCCACCAGAGGGATGTGCAGACTACATTGACCACCCAGTACAACTCGACGATGGGTTGCAGAATCGGAAAATGGATCGAGCCAGGACAGAAGGTAGGACAGTTTTTATGCGGCCCCGCGAGACTCACACCAAGCAACATGAACACTCGGAACCAATGCAAATCGGTGGGTTACAGAGCCCTTTGACCAAGGCAGAAAGAGAAAAAAGAAGACAACAGCAACTCTGTCTATACTGTGGGAAAGCAGGCCATTTCCTCTGAGTCTGCCCAGTGAAACCTCCCAAGAAAATAGGGGCAGCAGATAAAAACAACAAAGAAGAAGCATCACCGAACTCGGGGAAACGCCAATGCTCGGCAAGCGTAGCGGTCCACTTGTCGAGCGAGAAAAAGGCATGCGTCCAGACCTCCCATCTAGTCCTTCCGGTACTTTTGGTGAATCACAAGCAGCCGTCAAAGATTCATGCCTTCGAGGTTAAATTGACAGTGGGGCAGTAGGAAACTACATTGACCAAGATCTGGCAACACGAATAGGCCTTCCTCTTCAACAAAAGCAGAAATCGTAAAATGTCACCGCAGTCGATGGATCACAGTTATCATCCGGCCCAGTGACACAATGTACCGAGAAATCCAAGCTTCTGTTGCAGGATGGGCATCAAGAAGACATCACCTTTGATCTCATCGGTGCTCCTCAGTTCCAGATGGTATTGGGAATGCCTGTAACGCTCACCTGATTCCCACGGAGGCGCAGGTCTGGCTTCGAGTGCTGATGCTTCTTCAATGGTGAAGCGGAGGACTCTGAAGATGGACAGGAAGGGCCCCTCTACTCTGACTTCTCCGGCTCGCAGGAATATTCCCCTGTGCGTGAAAAGGGAGTATTACCTACTGACTGAGTTATGCTCAAGCCTCCCACTCTCTTCCAACCCTCCACGATACCCTTCCACGATTCCCCGTGAAGTCTCACCTTAGGGTCAGGAACGATGTGCTCTCCATCCTGCTTCTGATGCAGGGGCGCGTTGAAACCCAGTTACTTCACTGGATAGAGGATAGATGGGAGTTCAGGTAAGCTTGCTATTCAGGTAAGGCACTGTAAAAGTTCTGTTGCAAGTTCAAAAGTCCAAGCTTAATAATAATGTTCATTGTCTTTTTCCCCTTAGGGGCCGGGGTTCGGAATGCCGGAGATATGGCGCCGACCCGAAGTGAAACGTGCAGTTCCAGTAAATGACAGGTGAGTTCTGGATGAGCGCTCGGGTAATGTCTTTGCATTCGCTCATTCAATGTCTTTGTCTTTTTTCCCCATAGGGGCCGGGGTCCGGATGCCTGGAAGCGGCAAGACCCGAAATGAAATGGGAATGACCCAACAGGTAAGACTTAGAAGGAAACTGAGCTTTTCCTATTCCCTTCCTTCTCTCACTTTGTTCTTGTCTTTTTCTCTCTAGGCTCTGGGAAGTGGCTGTGGATCCGGATGATCGCTGCTGAAGATGATGGCGTCCAGGAAAGGTGAGTGAAATGCAGCGCTGCAGCGATCATAGCGAAATGATTTTAAAATGATGTCTTCCTTTTCAGGATCGTCGGTGTGAAGTCTCTGTGGTGCTGATTTAGCAGGTAAGGTCTTTTGTCTCCCTTTGCAGGTGACCCAGGATACTGACAGGCGTGGCTGAGGTCCAGATGCAGGAGCTGACACGCTGAGCGTCCAGCTGCGAGGAGCAGAACAACGCGAAGCGTGAGTTGCTGTTTGGGTGTGGTTTAAATAGCTTTGGAAGAAGTTCCAAGTGTGTATCCTTCCTCCGATCAGGTATGTATCCTTCCCCGACCACACCCGGGTGGAAAGTAGTCCCACAGGTAAAGTAGTTCCATTCAGGCCTCAAGAGGGTCTGGATGTGGCAGCATGGTCTGCATCAGGTAAGTGCACATTAAAACACTTGAACACATGTCTAGCTTTATGAGCCTGGCGCCTAAGGCGCCAGGACAGAGGTCCAACATGAGCCTGGCGCCTAAGGCGCCAGGACTGCGTCCAAAGGGCCACAGCTTGGGCCCGCTGGCACTCCCCTGGGGGAAATGATGCCTGCCTCTGGGGTTGCTGGGTCGGACCTGGCTCCTTGGAGGTAGGCATCATGACAATGCCCTGGCTTGAGACCCATAATCCTAAAATCGATTGGCAAAAACAGGTTCTGACCTTTTCTCAGGATCGACACTTGTTACAACAAAGACATTATCAACCAAAAACCCAAGAAAAGTATTGTGCTGGGCCTCACTGGCACTATACCACCTGAATATCACTGTTACCAGGATGTCTTCCAAAAGGAACAAGCTAATGTTTTGCCCTCGCATAGACCCGACGATTGCCAAATAGACCTTGTTCCCAAAGCCCAAATACCCTGCAGCCGGATTTACACCCTAACAGAGCAAGGAAACCAACATCTTCAAACTTACTTGTATCAATATCTGGCAAATGGTTTTATCCGCCCATCTAAGTCTCCTGCCTCCTCGCCCCTCTTCTTCGTACCTAAGAAGGAGGGGGACTTGAAGACCTGTATTGACTATGGAGCGATCAACCAGATTACGGTAAAAAAACCAATAGCCTTTGCCACTTATACCCGAGCTTCTGGACCAAGTGAAACACGTCCAGATTTACACCAAGTTGGATTTGCGAGGGGCCTACCACCTTGCGAGGGAAAAAAGGGAGACGAATGGAAGACGACATTCCGCACGAAGTATTTCAGGAAACCTGTGATTAGGGGTCCCGCTTCCAGAACTTTATGTTCGGCCAAACAGCCCTGCTCCAGATCTAAGACACATTTGGAGCCCCGGTACTCAGTAAAACCATGTTTGCCCAAGACAGGATCGAAACGCTTCATTGTTTCACGCTCTCAATCCCTTTGACAACGCTGGGGGTTGCCCTGGAAACGTTGGGTGTTGCCCTGGAAACGTTGGTTGCCAGAGCGCCTACGTGCACGGCTACGGCTACAGCGTTCACAGCGTCTTTCCTAATGGTCATGTGACTTGCTATAAAGCTCCACCCTAACAGCAGAACTCTGCTTCTGATTTTAGTTCTGAGCTCTTCATGTTTTTGATACCACGACCCTAGTGTTTTCGACCTTGTATTACCTTATCGGATTGTCCTTTGATTATACCCTTGGCTGCCTTACTCGTATATCCACGAAACTCTTGACTACGGAACGAATGACCACGCCTTTCAGCTCAATGTTTTCTGTTGTGTCGCTTCGGAACTTAACATCTTGCACTTCCTGAACCATCGCTTATCATGGAACCACAAAGCTGTTTTCCCACTTCTTTTGGCAAGCACGGAACTCTCCACTGCATATTAATAGCGGCACTCATCTACACCCTGCTGGTGCTTTCACCTAAGGAGCACTTCACGTACTGTTTGCATTTAACTGAAGACTTCCTTATCCACTTTAGGTTTCCGCGTATCGGCGGGGGACAGGTTTAGGTTGGATTGTCCTTTTCTTCTGGAACTACTCTCCTCGGACAAACTTTTCTACACCTTTTGGGATTCCTGGGACATTCACTGCTGGAACATTTCCTCTCGGACTACTGATCCTCTTCAGTCACCTCACCAAGACTTGCTTCCTAAATGTTTCTGGGTAAGTGCTGAGTCTTTAGTTTTTCTTCTTCTGGAAGCATTATTTCGTTATAATTATTCACTAAGGTCCATTCTCTTGGTTTACTTTGTTATAGGTTCCCGCCTCGTTCTTACCTGCAAATCTTGCTCAGAGGGTTTTTTCCATTACGTGAGTTCATTCAGGATTACTCAGACACTGTCTATTGTTTTGTTCATTCTATGAACCTAAATCCTGACACTGTGTTCTTTGTCTAGGCAGCTGTGTTCCGAGTCTTTCCGTCTTCCGGGCAATTCCCCTTCCAAACAGTCCATTTGTACTATTGGGAGTTGCATTGTCAGGAAGAATTCAACGGCTACACTACGCGCTCAACTGACTATTGGTCTCTTCACCAGGTCTACTTGGGTGATTCCTTACAAAGTATGGCCTCTTTGAATACCAAGTCATGCCTTTTTCGGTTATGTAACGCCCTGCAGCGTTTCAGTACTTTATGAACGACGTACTCCGTGAGTTGTTGGACATTTGTGCACTTGTCTACATAGATGACATTCTCATCTAATCTAATTCCAAGGAAGAACATGTCGGTCATGTCCGAGCAGTTTTGGAAAAACTGCGACAACACCAATTATATGCCAAGCTGGAAAAATGTTTCTTCCATGTGACCGAAGTCGAATTTCTCGGTTTCATGCTCAAACCGTTGGGGGTGCATATGGTCACACGAAAAGTTGACGCGATCCTCCAGTGGCCCTCACCAACCTCCACAAAAGGAGTACAAAGTGTGCTTCGCTTTGCTAATTTCTAACGTCGATTCATTCCTGGATTCTCGCAAATTGTTCATCCAATCACTTCTTTGCTAAGGGAGAACTAAACATTCCATTGGTCATCGGAGGCGGAAGAAGCCTTCCAGAAACTAAAGTTAGCATTTACCACAGCACCGGTTCTTCGACATGCCTGTCCAGACCTACCATACGCTTCAAACATAGCCTTGGGAGCGGTGCTATCCCAAAGAGACCCGGAAACAGGACAGCTACATCCCGTCGCTTTCTGGTCCTGCAAATGTTCTGCCCCCGAACTAAACTATGCAATCACGGACAAGGAACTACTGGCAATTAAGGCTGCATTTAAGGCATGGAGACATTACCTTTTTTGGGCATGACACACGGTCACTGTTATCGCAGATCATCGTAACTTACAGTATTTAAAGACCGCCAACGCGCAATCCTCACGCCAACTTCGTTGGCCCCTCTTTTTCGCCAAAAATGACTTTATTATTACATACAGACCTGGAGTGCGGAATGGAAAAGCAGATGCATTATCACGCATGAGTGAGGAAAAAGATGCCTTTACAGCATCCAAGCCCATGGCCATCAGCCTGGAAGAACGAATCCAGACCACGATTGCTGCTACCACATGTTTAGATGACTTAAAAATCAGCTTACAGTCGCAGATGGATCAGGTAAAACAGGAATGGATTTTAAAAGGAGACCGGTACACCATCGAGAACAACCTGCCATATTTCCAAAGACAGTTATATATACCGGACAAGAAACTGCAAACCAAAATCATCGCAAACTACCATGATTAGTTAGTAGAAGGACATCCTGGTATTGCCAAGACACAGGCTAAGGTAAAACAAAACTATTGGTGGCCCACTTGGAGGAAAGACATTGCCCGATTTGTTACAACCTGTGGCATCTGTGCTCAGCACAAATCTCAGAAGCAAAATCCTGCTGGGTTACTACGTCTGTTAATGGTTGCACCAGCACCATGGCAAACACTGTCAATGGACTTTATCACAGAACTTCTCCCCTGCAATGGTTACAACACCATTTTAGTTATGTGGACTTCTTCTCCAAAATGGCCCATTTCATCCCTCTGAAAGGACTTCCAACGGCATCGACTCTTGTCACCGTATTTTTGGAACAAATTGTCTGATTACATGGATTTCCATCCATCTTGATATCGGATCGTGGAACTCAATTTGTTTCTGCCTTTTGGAGAAGATGTTGTGCAATTGCCAAAACTGACCTTCGGTTGTCCACTAGCCACCACCCTCAAACCGATGGAGAAACCGAACGGACCAATGAGACGCTAGAACAGTATTTAAGATGTATGCTTCAACACTCCGACTCTTGGAAGAACATACTTTGGGTAGCCGAATATGCATATAACAATTCGGTTAATACAAGCACTGGACAAACTCCATTCTATACTCTACACAGAAGACACCCACGGACTTCAGTGTTTGATCCACCCGATACATTGGAAATGCTGGCAATAAAAACTCTGCATAAATCCATCACTCAAGTTCTGGAAGAAGCAACAAAACACTTGAACAAGGCCAAAGAAAGACAAAAACTGTTTGCTGACCGGCACAGAAAAGAAGCTCCCAATTACCAGATTGGAGATAAAGTTTGGTTAGCGTCTAGACACATACCTTTGAAAGGACCACAAGCCTTCCGCCCCAGATATCTGGGCCCCTATACTAGCAAGGCGATAACCAACCCTGCCGCCATGAAATTGGAATTACCATCGCACATGAAAATCCATCCGGCATTTCATGTCACGCTCCTTAAACCCATGAAACCAAATGCACAAATTTATTCTCTGCCAGAGCCTGAATTACTAAATGGGGAACCCGCATATGAAGTTAAGTCTATCTTGGATTCTAAGGTGGTTCGAACCAAACTGTATTACCTAATACACTAGAAAGGATACGGACCCCAAGATCGAACCTGGGAAGCCAGCGAATATGTTTATGCCTCTCGATTGGTCAGGCAATTCCATTGCAATAATCCCACCAAACCAGGAGCGGGAGGAGAACCACCCTTGAGAGGGGCCTTGAGGGGGAGTGCTGTCATGGTCATGAAGCCAGGGGCACAGGCATGCAGGAGTCACATGCACAGGAGACCTGGGTGGATACTGTCCTGGTGCCTTTGGCACCAGACCTGGGTGGACACTGTCCTGGCGCCTTTGGCACCAGGCAAATGAACAAAAGTAAACAAGAACATCCATTTAACACCAAGAAGTTTTTATTATGGACATTGCACTTCAGATGCATCAACCTTGAACATTCCATCCATTAAGCAGGATGCATTAACCTTGAACATTCCACCCATTAAGCTTCCTTCCTGGGCACTGCGGTACTACGTGCATCATCCGAACTCGGAGCATCTGCAGCAGAAAAAGGGGAAAAGACAAGAGACATTGCAAGAAAGCAGAAAGAGGAGCATAGTTGCAGCAGCAGGACTGGACTAATTCTCAAGAATCAGTGAAGGAACTTGATTTCATTAACAAGTGCCCCTGCCAGAAGCAGCAGGATGGAGAGCTCATCATTCACATTTACCAGGTGAGCCTTATGGGCCGGTACGTGCCCACTGAAATCGCACCTTGGACCGAAGGGTTAGGGAGATGCCATAGTCACCTATCAGCGCACTCATGCTTCCCCATATCCACACAGGAGAAGTGCCATCGATTGTCACCTCCCACAGCTGATTCGCAAGGGACAAAACCTGAAGAGGGTGATACTGCAACTGTGCCCCAACGCCTCCGCAGAGACCAGGTGAGCGTAACACCCACACACATTGTGCTGTACCTAACCCATTTGTTAGATGCGGGACTGGTCTTCAATTCCCTAAAGGTTCATCTTGCTGGTCTCTCTCTACACCACGTCACAACAGAAAGTTTCATGGTGGAAAATGCTGGTTATTAAGGCCTTTATGGAAGGGGTTAAGAGAATCCATCCCCCCATTTCTCACCCAGCTCCTGGATGGGATCTAAATGTGGTTTTAACCAGACTCATGGGATCTCCCTTTGAGCCAATGCATAAAGCAAGTCTAAAAGACCTTACTTACAAGACGGCCTTCTTAGTGGCTATCACTTCTATTAGAAGGGTTAGCGAACTACAGGCCCTTTCTGTCCTAGACCCTTTTGTTACAGTCCACAGGGATAAGGTAGTTCTGCACACTCATCCCAGATTTGCGCCATAATTCATCTCGAAGTTCCATGTGAACCAATCGATCGAACTACCCACTTTCTTCCAGAATCTCACAAGCATGGCAGAAAGAAGCCTACACACACTAGATGTGCGCAGGGCAGTCATGTTCTACCTGGAAAGAACAAAACCACTGAGGGAAAACAAACACATTTTTCGTTTCAGTGGCAGCTGGCAGAGAAGGGGACCCTGCCTCTAAATCAGCTATCTCAAGGTGGATTGTCAAATGCATCACACTGTGTTACACTCTTGCTGGGAGAGAACTGCCCTTCAAGCCTAGAGCACACTCTACTTGGGGCACTGGGGTTTCCATTGCAAATGTTCCCCTCAAGTCCATTTGCAAAGCGGCAACCTGGAGTTCTGTACACACTTTTACAAAATACTGTTGCCTAGACACTCATTCTAGATCTCTCAGGTAGGACAAGCATTATTAAGACATCTTTTCTGTACTGTTCCTTCTCATAACCCACCTCCAACTCCGGGTACTGCTTGCTAGTCTATGCACAGCATGTGATTCTAAGCAGATTAACAAGAATCAGAAGACATGCATTACTAACAGTAATAGCATTTCTGATGATCGTATCTGCTTAAATTCACATGCGCCCTCCCCGCTCGGGGTGGAAGGGGTGGAAGGAACATAGACGTCTTACTACTTTCTCTCTTTATCTACTCACTCACAATAGCCTGGGGCTCCCTCATAGCAGAAAAAATACAATCGGAGGGACTTCGGCGCGTGAGGGATTTTGGATACACTACACGTCACGATAGGGATAGTGTTACAGACACGCCTATGCCGATATCCCCTTTCGTTCCCGGAAAGACAAGATGCAATACTCCGCTGTTACCACTACTGGATGTCGGACCATATGCACAGCATGTGCATCTTAAGCAGATGCAATCATCAGAAATGCTATTACGGTGAGTAATGCATGTCATATGATATACAAACACAAAAGGTTACTGGAAGGTATGAGCAGTGGACCATCAATACATTATAATGGGACAAATATTAAGACTCTCCTGTGCTGATGAATGAGATTAGCCGCCCACTGCAGGGGGTTGTGGCCTACTCTCTTTACTGATGCACAGTGACATGTATATATTTTTCCCTACCTCTACTCCTACCACAACCCCTGCTGTGAGTGGAACGAAGGCTCTGCAGATTGGGGTGATGATAATCACTTAACTTTTGATGACCACAAGGGGACACCACTGCCTGAACAATCCTGTACCCAAAAATATTCTCCCAACTTCGCTACTGAAGAGGGACTAAGGGGGTTGCTAGAGGCCTGGCGATACACAGAATACAAGTTAAGATCTTGAGATACACTCTGGTTAAGAGCAGGTTGTAGACTAAATAGCTTAACGCACCCTCTAGTGAAGTGCAGGGTGTCTTTTCAAGCAAGTACCCTTGAAAGCTATCTAGCTAAGAGGTACTTGAATGGCTAGCACACATGTTGATGTCCTTATACCTGTAGATTGCTGCTGAGCGGTAACCACGTGGTTACAGTAAGGAGGGGTTACAGATGTCCACACCAACTGTACAGTGGCAGTGCTGTGCCTGGAGGATTGCCAGGGGGAACCCTGTGTACATATATGAAGACACCTGCTGTCAAGCAGGGGATAGGTTTCAAACTCTACACATTAGAAGGGATGTAGACAAAATACAGTACACACCCTATAGGTATCCTAGGTTAGCTGTGCAGCAGGTAGACCACCAGAACTGGTTTCAAAGGGGTTTGACATATCCCACCACAAGGGCTAGACATGGCCCATTTTCAATGGAAGGGTTAACCTTAGAACATATCCCTATATTCCTACCAAATAGAGAGGCAAATTACCCTTATACCGGGGAAGACTAGGAACTCTTGAGGAGACATGTTGACACTGTCCACGCTCAAGCTATAGAATATAGAACCGTGGGAGCTGTGCCAGCAGCACCCAGATCAGTATTTGCACAAGAGGATGGGACATTTCCCTTACAAGGCAGGAGGAGATCCCTAAATGGTATTCCTCTTTGAGTCAGCTAGATGCAGTCTACCCTCAAGTCACTCCTCAGCAGAGGCAGAGGGTTTTAGCAATCATAATGGCAACAGGCTGTAATCCACCTATGGAACACTGTGACAGCTAGGTTTCAGTGTGTAGTTGGTTACACCTGCATTTAATAGGGACACCTTCCATTACATCATTAACCTCCATTCTGAGAGAGATAGTGAATTCTTAGGGAGCAAAAGTGGCAATGAGTTTAGGACTGGCAATAGATTAGGGCAATTATCATATGGTAGAGGGAGTACTCATTTTGCTCATGAAAGGTGAGTCAGTGAGACTAGAAGTTTTCAGATGTCTGGCAATTTTGCTTAGTGAACACGATAGTACATTAGTTTGGTCAAATTTTGACAGCTACTTCCAGATCCCTATATAACGATCACCTGGGTAGACGACCGAGAGAGGGGCCAAAGAAGGAATTAGGTCAGAGTCAGCACTCTAATAGGGCACCACCTACCAGCACCACTAGTATCGGACCGGAATCAGGCAGAAACACTGTCCCAACTAAAGGCAGAAAAGGAAGGATGCTGGATTCTAGTATGCACCTGGTCGAAGAAGAAAGGGAGACCTTTCATAGTAGAACAGTATCTATGGAAAGAGACAATACAGGACCCAGGCAAGTAGCTGGCTGGGGTAGGAGACCCTATAAGGGCAGGAGTGGTGAGACCAGTACCTTTTAGTAAAGGGATATGGCGCAGCTTAGGCAACCACAAAGATACAGAGATGAAGACTATCCTTCTTCTCCTTCACAGAAAGAGAAGCAACAAAGCTTGGCAGCCAAGGGAGAGCAGAAGCCCACCAAGTGGGAGGAGAAGAAGGGATAAAGGAAGCAAACTGCAGCTTTAAGAGTGAATAATGGCAAGAGCTCTAAACCAGACTCACAGGATAATACCAGTGACTGAAGAATCAAGTAATTGGCTAATAGTGCAATTAGATACTTGCACAGAACCCTCTGCATTCATTGAGAGACAGAAGAAGCTTTTACAACATATTCCTACTGATAAGAATTTAGATGTTATCACTCCCACAGGGGAAGTGGTTGAGGAAAATGAAGTGTACATAATTACCATAGAACTTGAAGGGGAACATCTAAAAGGAAATAGAGGCACTATTTTGGCCTAAGTTGCATATAACACAAAGGCACGATTGAGCGAGGCTATATATATGTTTAGGAACGTCCTGGGGTTGAATAAGTAATTAAGCCAGCTTTTTCAGATGAAGTTGAGGAACATGCAGTGAACACTTATGCTGCCTCATAGGCTGTTTAAGGTGCAACACAATTATTCAGGAATCATGTAGGACTTGACATAGATTGCCCTCCACATGAAATGCCAGTGTTTGCAACACCAAATCCTTAGAGACAGTATCTAATCAAAGCACAGGCTATGCCACATTTGAAAGTGATTGTGGCTCAGTTATTAGAATAAGGGGTTCTGATGTAACAGGCCAGCCCATACAACACAGCACGATTTCCATTGTCCAGACCAGATGGATCAAATCGATTGGTAATATACTTTAGGGTTCTAAAGACCAATACACACACCGAGACTGTACAGAACATGCATTGTTCAGGACTTCTGAGTAACATACAGAGATACAAATATATGTAGGATTTTGGGAATAGATTTGTCTCACAGCGTTTGGATCCAGTGAGTTATACATTCACAGCAATAACATTTAGGGGGAAAAGGTTTTGCTTCACGAGGCTTCCAAAGGGGTAAACAAACAGTAGAAGGCATACAGACCTGCTGGACACATGTAGATGAAACATACTGCACAGGTGATGACTTGAATGAACACTTAGAAAAGCTGGCCTTAATTATTAGGACACTAGCAGGTAAGAGCTACATTTTCAATTTAAAGAAATCTAAAATAACCCATAGAAAAATCAACTTTCTCAAATGTTCTTTATCTGATGAGGAAAGGGGACTTGCTCCACAATTCCTAGAGAAATAAGCACAGTTGCAGGGCCCACATACATTTAAAAAGTTACCGGCAATACTTGGACTTTCAAATTGTGGGCATTCATATGTTGCTGATAATGCAGCATTAGTGAAACCACTATATGACCTGGTAAAGCCCAGCTTCCATCCAGCAGATGGAGGGAGAGCACACACGCATTCTGCACCATGTCTATCAACAGATGACTCTTACTAGGACAGAAACACAGATAAGGACTTGGAAGTAACACTGTTTCTGGGGCAAAAGCTTTAACATTTGTAGTGTGTTACTATGTAGAGACAACACCCATAGCATACTGCTCACATGTCTATACAATTCCAGAGCAGAAGGTTGCTCCAGAAGAGAAGATTCTGGCTGCAGTTCAGATAATAGAGGGAACGCACATTAGCTGCAAACAAGACTATGCACATAAACACACAGTTCAATTAGAAGCAGCTACATGGTCTAATATTGTAAATGCAAGGCACTACACTCCTAATGGGTACAACGGGCCTCAATACAGACAGCACAATATATAATATATCATTAAAAACCAGAACTACTACAAATGTATAAACTGGAATGGTCTTTAAAACCATATGCAGATGCAGCAGTACCAGACATTCCACTTTGGATGTTTGCAAATGTAATATACTGTGATGGAAGTGCTGTTCCTGCAGTTGGGACCGCTCCATGTATTCTGTTACCTGTGCTGCTGTAGAAGGGTGATTCACGCATACAAATGAGTTTGAACACTAGGATACTGTGATGAATCAGAGGTGATTATCCTAAACATCCTGGCCTGGGATCCTTCTCATGTGGCCAGGGAAAGGCTGACGCTTCCTGATCGTGACCCTGGGGGTTGTGTTCTGCTGGAGGATCACACAAGAGGGTACTTGGATCAGGGGAATTGGGAGAACCCTCTAACTTCCCTAATGATCCCACAGTTTCGAGGGCCTTTTGTAAAATTGAGGCCTTTGATATAAAAAGGAATCACTACATTAGGGACTTCCAAGTCCCATACTACTCGAAGTACTGGGATGTGGAAGAGGGACTCAGAGGTACAGAAATGTAGTGTGCAGGCTAGTGCTTCTAATGACACACACCTGAGAGGGACTTTGAATATTTAAAACCCGTTCAGGTGCAGGCCATTAGAAGAAGTGGTCAGCAGCAGTGGGAGCAGCAGAGGCAGAGAAACGAAGACGCCAGAACCGCTGATGTGTTTGAAGCAGATTACGGCACTGAGAGTTCTAATGACACACACCTGAGAGGGACTTTGAATATTTAAAACCCCTTCAGGTGCAGGCCATTAGGAGAAGTGGTCAGCAGCAGTGGGAGCAGCAGAGGCAGAGAAACAAAGATGCCAGAACCGCCAATGTGTTTGAAGTCGATTACGGCACAGAGAGGGTCTTTGAAGTTGGAAAACTGAAATGCTGATGTTGCGCAGTGGGAACCGGTACTTTGACAGGCTGTCCCATGGGAGAGAGAAGCTTTACTTATTTTGTGTCCTGCTCCGGTGGCTGTCAAGCACCGGAGTGCACGGGGAGCAAGACAGGCTCCTTTCCCTAACCACGCAGGCCAATGGAATACCACCAAAGCTGTCAAAAGTCTAGGAACTGACAGAAGAAGCAGAAGTTGCAGATCAAGCAGATGCCTTGAGAGGGACCAGTGAGTTGGCCTTTGTTAGGTAACACCGGGGCGCTCCGTAGTCAAACACTGGCTACTTGCAAGCATTTTGAAAAACAATCTAATGTAAGAAAGCAATGATGGCATTATACGCATTTTGAGAGAAAGCGAGAGAAGAAAGGTTACAGCTATCATTACCAAAGCAAAGAGGGGGCAATATTTAAGAAAGACTGTACCTCTCATTGCCAAAGTAAACAGGAGGTAATAATTGAGCATGAAAACAAGCAGCATTGCCTAAGCAAAAGGACAATCATAATAAAGAGACATTACCAGCAGATAACTTATGAGAAAGTAGGAACTTAAAGGTGGCAGGAAAGAAGCCCTCCTTATAGAAAGTTTCATGGAGGAGAGGAGCATAACCTGCATTGCATGTGACAAACAAATCAGTTGAATAAACAACACCAATATGTATTCTATCCTCACAGAAGAAGTTGCGCATTTCAACGATGTTGAAAGTCAAAGACCTTTCTAAAGCTTTAAGCAAGCCTCACCACAGGGTACATCCGGTTAGTGGACCCGGAATAAGACCTTGCAGTACTGCATTGATGTGGAAGGAAAGTGGCAAAGACACTACTGTGTTATGATGAACTATGGTAAAACCATCCTGACAAAATAATCTGCATCAGGAGTTCAACTGCCATCACTCCTTGTATCCAGATCACCATGGCGATGTGAATGGATGTCTGCCTCATGAGACGAGAGGGAGTCAGGGGGCAAATGGGTGGGTACAGATGTTGATCCATGTGTGCCCGTAGCTAGTTGTTGCTTCTCAGGCATCACCACTGGGGCTGGCTGTGGTGTGGCAGTTGCAGCTGCTGGTGGTGCTGCACCTGCGGCTGGATGTGGTGTGTCTCCATCAGGTGCTGTGCCAGCTGTGCCATGTGAACTGCTGGTGCAGGGGCCATTGGGCACACTTGTGGGGACTGTGCCTGTCTTACCACTTGGCACTGCTTTCCTTTGGCCCTGGTGCATCGCTTCTGCTTTTGCCAGGGCTGGCCTCTGCATGGGTGGAGCTTGAAGTGCTGCTACCAGAGGAGGGCCCAGGGGAAGTAGTGGCCCCCTCCTCATCAGCGGGAGTCATCTGTGAACCTGTTGGGTGGGCAATGGCATGCTGTCAGTCATGCATACTTGTACATGGGCACCTAAGACACTCGTGCAAAATAATGAATAGTCATCTTACACACATTTAGGAAGGGATGGCTACAGGCCATTGAGAACGGCTCATGCATGATGGGAGTAGAGTCTGCTGATCGTGTACATGCCACATGGATAGTCTTATTGGCTGTTGGACTGGCAATAGGCTTGTATATGTGGTACCGCAGAGGGTGGACTTGGATGTTCACAGCACACATGGGTGCTTCTCATGGTTGCATGGCCTCACATGCACATTCCGCCTACAGTCCATGAGAATTTGCACAGTATCCCACCTTTCCTTGCACACGCATGTGGTAGCAGTGGCCGTTCCCCTGTCCATTAGGCCTGTCTATCCTGGGGGAAACATGCAGAGGATGAGCTTCTGGCCAGTACATTCTCATGGGAGAGGGAACACTCATACTCACCAGCATCACCTTGGTTTGTTGCGCCCACCTCTGCTGGAAGATGCTGCTGTTTCCTCATCCCATAGGTTCAGGACAACGGGCTCCATTGTGCCACTCCCTGTGGCAGCACTCACACCTGTGTTTAGAAATGTGGCTACAGACCCTGGCCTTCCGGTCATTACAACGCTGGAAGCAGTCCTCGCTGTCCAGTGGGACCCTGCCCACTTCCGCAACCCTGTCACCGATGCTGGCACAGATGGTACGCTTCCTCTGGCCAGAGGCGTTCCGGTGTCTGGTGCCATAGAGCTTATCAGCATGAGCCACCACCTCATCTGCAAGCACCTGAAGGGCACCCTCACAGAATTACACCTTGCAAAGCCTCATGTCCAGCAACTTGCCTTTACCACTTTCCTGTGTCATGTTCCCTGGGACTCCTGTATATGGATGGCAACAGGAAATGGGAGATTCAGGGAGGGTTGGATTTTTATAGATGGCCGCCACCAGACTTCCCATTCCCGCAGATACGGAATTGCCGCCACCAGGGGAATTTTGCTAAGCTGACTGGCGATAACAGTAATTACACTGATGCTTGGGAGATTTACCATCCAAACTTGATTTACGGTGGTAACCGTTATCACAGAGGGTGTGTGCGCGCTCCCATCACCTTTTAATGCAGCGGTAACTCCGCTGGTGCCCACGGTGGCAACTGTAATTCCATCCTCAGAATTACTGCTGCCATCACCACCCAACTGCTAATGAGGCCCAGAATCTCTAAACTCAGGATAGTCAACGCCAGACCTGGCAACATCCAAACCAATGACTTGCGCAATTCATCCTGGACCAAAACCTTTGCATCCTCATAGCCACTGAAACCTAGATGGCATAAATGTATATCTCCTTTGGTTGTCTCATCTTGCTCAACCAGAACAGACCTAATGGTGGACGAAGAGGTGTAGCCATAATCCATCATGCAAATCTCCTGCATTGACATCACATTATCACAATCATGCAAACTACTGTGCAACCAGCTCACCATCAAACCGGTTCCATATCGGTCCATTAGTGAGTCTTTTTTCTTAGTTTTGTATCTCTTTTTTCATTTTGGCACTTTCATAAAACTTGATGGCAACTTTTATATTCCCCACTTACTAATTCTATTACCTTTTCTATATCTTTCTGATTTTAGTGATTGCTTGCTTATTAGTGACCCATGATTAAAGTACAACATAGTTGGTACAAATGAAACGCCATTAATGAAAAGACATGCCGCTATGAGCTCATTGTGACGAATCCTTGGATGTCGTCCCTTCTCCCATGGGGTGGAACCCTTCTCATGGGACCATGGCGGTGCGGCCACAGTCCAATAGTCCCCCTGGGGGTGGTACATCGTGGGAGGATAACACTGGGTTCAGTTCTTCCTGCTTCAGCCTGGCCCTTTCCATAGCCCACAGGCTGTGCCACAGCATTCAATAAATGCCATATGGGCGTGGCTGGACACCAGGGAGCATCGCTAGATGAACATCGAGCACATGGTGAAGATGCAGGTGCAGCATCTACAGGCCTTAAGGAACTCTGTACAGAGCTCCTTAAGGCGAATAGCCAGATGATTGAACCACCAGTGCCGCCAATAGTCAATGGTGACTGCTGCAAACGTAGCTGTGGCCCAGAGTGTGAGGAGGTCACCTAAAGGCATTTCAGCGTTTGCCAAATCTATGCACGCCAGCATGCTCCTCACCCTGCAACATCTCCGTGCCCAGGAGTCTGAGCGTTCGTCCTCAGTCACCCCCACAGAGGGGTAATTAGCTGGGAGCCCACAGTACTTCTCCTTGCGCAATGTGGCCTGTACACTGCCCAAGCAGGCTGGCAAGGCCAAGAGGCCAGAAAATTGACTCATATTATCTCAACACCTTTTCACTGGGCACAAGGGAGATGGGTGGATATGGGTGTTGGTGATGGGGAGGTCTGTGGATACAGATATTGAGGATGTGGATGTGGGTGGATATGAGTGTTGGGGATGGATATTTTGCACAGTTCACAATAAAACACAAGTTCACCTGAAAAAATGCAAGGGCAATCATTTTGTGTGAAGGTGATATTTTCAAAATGTGGTTCTATACAAAAGTGAGCAGCATGTGAAAATGTGTTCATGCTGCACCAGACATCTATCCCTGCCTTCCTCACACTCACTGTGGGACAGCGCTTCATCTGCAGAGATTCCAGTCAGGCATGTCCTCATCAGGGGAAAGGGGGACATTTCGCCTGTGTCAGACACATATTTGACCAGCCTTCTCTGGTCTGTACATCAGGGCCCCACCGGTATGGTGGAGACACACGGAAGTGTCCCTTCAGCAGGTCAACTGTCAACTGTCTGCTCTATGCACAGCCTGGTACTAAGGTGTGTCTCATTGTAGGCCGCCTCTGTGGTGTACGTGGGTTGTGCACAGGTGTCGTCAGCCATGGGAGCTGGGGGCAACCAGAGTCACCTGGAAGTGCACAGCTCACACACATCATTTGTGAGACATATGGCCATATATATATTTGTGAGATGTATGGCCTGTGATCGGATTTGCAATGTGCATGTTGTCTGTGCACTGCTATCATGCATGTGCCCTGATGGGTGATTGATTGGTTCTTGTGCATGCTTGCAGTTTCTGCATTGCTTATGTTCTGACTTCACATACACGGTTTGCAGATTACTTAGCATCCCTGTCTCGCAGTGTTGCATTGTCATTGTGCAGAGTTGAACTGTGGCTGTGTAGGTATGTGTTATCTCTGCATTTTGGTTCATGTGGTCCTCTGTTTGCATATTCCTTACTTGCTGGGGCAATGTGCATTATTGACATACTACTGCATTGTCCTGCAGGGCCTAGTCCTGCGGGTTGCTGGATGTCATGTGCGTGGTGAGAGGCCAGGTTCTGCATGTTAAACGACTTTACAGCCACAGAACCCCAGCGACACACCTCCAGAACCAAATGAACCTAGCACTCAAAAAAGGAATCTTACCAACCGCCTTCAAATCAGGATACATCAAACCACTTGTAAAAAAGGAATCTGGAAGTGCAGAAGACCCAAGCAACTACAGACTGATATCCAACTTGCCCTACCCAGCAAAGATCCTGGGGAACCATATGTACAAGATCCTACTTAAATAAGTTGAAACAAATGGAATACTCAACCAGTAACAGGTTGGCTTCATACTGAATAGAGGAGCATAGTCAGTGCTCCTATCAATATGGGATGACATGAAGATAAATGCAGATAACAATGCTCAATTGGCCCTCATACTATTGGACCTATCTGTGGCCTTCAACACAATTAGCCATGCAACACTAATAAAAAGACTGATGGAATGTGGCATACATGAATACGCACTAAGGTGGCTTACCTCATCCCTCACAAACCGAAAGAACCTACTTACCACCGTTAATCTCAAACACCAAAAATATCTCCTGCCTAGTTCCACATGGATCCAGCCTCTCGCCCCTGCTCTTCAACATCTACATGTGCCCCCTGATGAAAATCATTTGAACCCACGGACTAACCACCTACAACTACACAGACGACACACAACTGATTGTGAAGACAACCAAGACCCAGGAACAGAAGAACTGCCTCACAAACATCTACAACTGGATGACAACTAACCACCTCAAACTGAAACTGTGAAAAACATAAATTATGCTCTCATCCAGAGAAATCAACGCAGCTAACCCACAAGTGGACTGGCTAGCTGGCTTTACTTGACCCCCAGCACGAGAAAGACTTGCTCTGACTCTCTGGGTTTGTGTTCGGTTCTCAGACCCTTCTCAGGTGGTCAGTGATATCTCTGTTCCCACTGGCATGAGGGAGTTTATACCTGAAGCTATGCTTCGCTCTCCACCACACCTAGCCGGGTTTCCTGTGTTCCTAGTTACCTGATTTCCATATTGGATGCGCCACCGGCTCTTCCCGGGTTTGTAGTTCTTCACACCAGCCTCCCTGATCCTCTTCTATTTCAACTAGCCCGCTCCAGTGGCTCCTTGAGCCCCTCCCAACTTTGAACAGTTTTGGTGCTGTTACTGGCCCCAATGGTCCACGTCACCACCGGTATGAGACTGCTACTCCTTTGGCAATCCAGGTAGGAGTCGGTCTCCTGCCGGCTCCTCTGCTGTTTATGTGACGTCTCGCCCTCTTGCCTTCTCTGGAACAATGCTTGACTGGACCCGATGGTCCACGTCACCACAGGAGTGGGACTGCTACTCCTTTGGCAATCCCGGTAGGAGTCAGCCTACTGCTGGCTCCTCTACTGTTTAACTTCAACAACATCTCGCCCTCTCTCCTTCACCCGATTTGAATCTCCCAGGCAGCTGTCACGGACTCCTGACTTCTGCGGCACAAGACGCTAAGTCCACCTTCAGTTTCCTTATTATAGGGCTTGTCCTGTCCTTGCGTAACGTCAGTCCCTGTTGTTAATGACACCAGAGTATTCCATATGCTTCTTGTGAGCAACCTCATCCCAGTTTCTTCTGTCTTTCAGGCACTGCAGTAATAACTGGTTCTACTATCAGTAGTTGTTAAATCTTCAGGTTTGCAGAGCTACATGGAAGGTAGGTAGGAAGGGTAAGGTATTGGGGCATACAGAGTAGGGGGTTTGTAGGGTGTTGGCTGAGGGGAGTTGTACCATGTTCTCCCTAGATGGTCATCCTTTTCCCTAGAGCAGGAGTTCACCTCAGGAGATTCTCCAGCTGTGTACCACCCCCACAGAGACTATTGGGTAGTGGCCCTTACCACCCTGGCTTCATGGGCAGGGACTCCCCCTTGGTGAGAAGTGACGACATCTCGAGATTCGTCACAACATGCTTTTACTCCCTCATCTATATATGTGCACAAGTGTGTGAACGCTGCTACCATCTTTTGTATGGTCCGCTATCTTGCAGACTGATCAGCAAGTGCATTGCCTGCACTATGCAGACAAACTTTTCGGTGTGCTTTTGTATGTATAACCCGGATGAGAGGTCTAGCCTTTTTGATGTCCCGTAGTTACTTTGACTATATTGGCTTGCCTTTAGAATCTCTGAATGAGTTGACTTGCCACCTTTTGAAGGTCAAATTTATAACATTGTACTACATTGTCTGACTCTGACACAATGGAAATGGACTTATGTGGACCAATTTGTCGCAGTGCAATTGTAACTCACCAACTTGATTGATCTCCTAAAAGTTTTGTTTGGCTATTGTAAGGGGTCAGAAATGTGAGGCGGACAAGTAGATAAAGGTTTTTCACAAGTAGCCATTTTATTAAATAATAAGGGTGTGATAAACGCCTCGCTTTCCCTAACCTAACAAGCATTTTGCTCCCTATCAAACTAACACTATAGGAAAACACTCTAATAAAAGGAATCTGTCCCTCACACTTATACATACAACAAACTCAAAGAGGTATCCTATGGCCATTCAGGTTCAACAAAACAATTATATTCAAACATAAACTTTGTAACCAGGGTCGGATTACCTTCCCCAGGATTAAAGCAGGATTTTCTAAATCAAAGTTCCAATTAAGGAAGTTATTTTCAGTAGCTAAGCTCTGTTCTGAATACAATACACAATTTTCTGGCAGGAAAGTAAATCAGGTCTGCCAAATCAGAGCAGTAGGGAGATATAGGTCTGGGATCCGCATCCGCAAGAAAAGAAGATTATGCGTCATCTTCCTCGTGGCAGTACCTGGCAGGAGAGTGCACCACTTATTCATTGTGAAAGAAGGGAAGCCAGGGTCTGGTAACCTCATGACAATTTGATATTTTTGTTTGTCAAAGACCAGGGAAGGGAGCAATTTCCCCTGGTGGTGTTGAACTGTGAAACTAAGCGAAAGAAAGACCGGGGAAATAGTCATTCTATTGGACCAATAACATTGGCACAACCTTGAGTTTAGTTCTAAGTAAAAGGGACAGAAGCAGGTCTTTTGACACAGGATGGTGGACTATTAATTTACAAAGAAATTCTGACGGCACCCGTAGTATTTTAGTTAAGGCAGAGAAACCCTTTATAGAGTTAGGGAAAGTTAGGTTTTCTTTTTATTTTCTTGACTAATAAAAGTCTATAGCAGTCATCAGGTCAACCGTGTGTCTGTCTCCTCCTTCTACACCCTTGCAATGTCCAGCATCAGACTTAATGTTTGGAGGTCAGCAAGCGCTTATGGAGGTGAGCAGAGTATCTTTTCATGAACTCTTGTGAGGGGCCTTGAGAACGACAGGTAGGAGACCCTATGTTCATAACTTGTGGGTGACCAAAGGGTGTAGAAGTACGAGACTGACACAAAGTTGGCATAGTTGTTGCTATAAACATTTATTGGATTAAAAAGAAAAGGGAAAACTTACATACTTAGAGGGGTTGCCCTGCCTCAAATAACTAAGGAGAGTGTCAGAATGTCCCAAATAATGAATGTCCACCATCATGAAAAATCGGACTTCTTTCCCTTCCACTTGTAGAAAACTAAGGATAAAGTCTCTGTTGCGTCTAGAAGAATGACTCCCTTATTCTGGACAGAGGATTCAAAGGTTTCTTGAAAATATGCCATTCGGAATGGCTCCCTTCCTCTGCAAGAGGCATATCTTTCTTGTCTTGTTTCAGTGTCCCACAGTCCCAGAGGGAATGCCTTCCCATCCACTGGTTAAACTGCTTTGCAATGCCAGGAGGAAATGTATCCCTTTCCCCTGGCTTTCTTCTTAGTGTGCAGCAACACCAGTGGGGATGACTCCCGCCCCCTGGTTCCTTCCACTTCCCACTGCCATGAGGACATTGCTCCCTTTCCCCTGTCTTTCTTCACAGTGTCCAATAACACCAGAGGGGATGGCTCCCTCCCCCTGGTTCCTTCTGCTTCTCGATGTCAGGAGGAAATGACTCCCTTTCCCCTGGCTTTCTTCTTAGCTTCTTTAGGCATGGGTACCAAACCCCGGTTGGCAGACTGCAATGAAGAAGAGGGATGTATCTTCTCTTACTTCTTGGGCTACCTCGTTCATTATCCTACCAGGTACTATCTATCCCCTCTGCTGGTGATTTGCGACTTCTATGGCTCTTTGTGTCCCACACTGTCCTTTATTGGCTTTCTGTAAGCCTTTCTGCTTGCCAACTTCTTCTTAGCTCCCCTTTTTATTTTTTATTTATTTGCATTTATAAAGCATACAAAACGGGCCTGAGGCATCGTGGCGCTGTTACAGCGAGCTTGAACTTAACATAGGTAAGATGTAACTTAGTCGGTTGCAGTAGTATAACAAGATTACACACATTGAGTGCAGCATTGAGAATGACAAGTAGTAAGAGACAGAGCGGGTCAAATATTATGCTTTGCTATGGTTACAGTGCAATAGCGTAACTATTCAGGCTGGTTTTAAACATTTGCAGAACAAAAAGGTTTTTAGGTTTTTGCGGAAGGTGGTGTATGATTTTTGGCAGGGCATTTCAATTTTTGGGTGCGAGGTATTTCAAGCTAGACCCTCCGGCTTTAGTTCTTTTGAACGTAGGAGCATAGATCCGGTTGGCGTGGTGGGCTCTAGTGGGTCAGTTAGAGGAGTTGAGGGTGATTCTTTCTGGGAGGTAGGGTGGGGCATCTGATGTAAGGCATCTGTGTGTGATGGACATGGCTTTAAAGAGTATACATTCCTTTACCGGTAGCCAATGGGCCTCTTTCCTTGCTTGTGAGAGATGTGTTCTGTTTTGGGAATGCTCAGGGCTGCCCTGAGGGCATTGTTTTGGGTGACTTGGAGTTTGTTGAGGTTTTTTGAAGAGGTGCCCAGGAGTAGGGCATTGCAGTAGTCCAGTTTAGTACCTATTGTGGCTCTGGCGATGGATAGGCAGTTTTTGGTGGAGAGAAAGGGCTTGACTGCGTTGATCACCTTGGTGGTGAGTGCTGTGGAGGAGGCTATGGCGTTGACCTGGCGGGACATGGATAATGAGGCATCCAGGTGGACACCTAGGGTTTTGACAGTCTTGGAGACTGTGATGATGGAATTATCGATGTTGAAGTTTTTATAATGCAGGGGGAGTTTGAATGTTTCACTAGTACCTACTATGAGGATCTCAGTTTTGTCCCCGTTTAGGCAGAGGCCGTTGGCAGACATCCAGGTTTGGATAGCTGTGAAAATTCTGGTTAGGGCTGTCGCATCTTCTTCATAAGTCCCAGTTAGTCGGAGTAGTACCTTCGTGTCGTCCGTTTAGTTGGTGTACGCTATGTTGCGATGGTCGAGATCATTGAAGAGTGGAAGGGTAAATATATTGTAGAGTGTGGGGGCGGTGCAGGAGCCCTGAGGAACGCCACAGTGGATGTTAGAAGGGGATGCTGAGGCTGTGTCTGAGAAGACCTTCATGAGTCTTCCATTTAGAAATGAGGCCACCCAAGCGATAGCTTCTGGAAGGAAGTGTGCTTCACTTTTTAGGTGCATGCCTAGAATATCATGGTTGACAAGGTCAAAGGCGGCGGACAGATCCAGTAGGAGAAGGAGTTCCCATTTGGTCACCTGCATACGTTTTGGCTTGGTCCGTTTGGGTCTTGTCCTCTCTGCGGTATCTGCGCTTCAACGGAGGCTCTTACCAGCCTTCTCAGACTGTTTGTGTGTGGTTGCTCCGCTAGTTTCCAGTTTCCCTGGACGGTGTGGTTCTTGCTCCACGCCCTTCTCCTGCTTCACAGACTCCGGGTGCTGTCCTCAACCGGTTCGGTGAGTGGCCTTTTTCCCACTCTAAGTCAGCTATGGAGCATCCAGCTCCTGGCTCACCGTCACGGTTTCTGCTTCTCCTTTGCGTCGCCCTCTTGCGCTTCCTCCTGGCAGGAGTCGCTGAAATATTTGGTCCGTCTTCCCTTTTTGTAATGCTCACACTGACAGATTGTGCATATTGACTAGCGGGCCCTTGTTGGTTCCACGGGGTGCTCTTCGGCACTCTGCGGTTCTTCATCTCAGTCACAACATGATCGTTCTTTACTGAGTCATTGATGATCTTCCTCATCCAAGTTTTAAGATAGGATTCCCATAGGTAGTCCTTACTCTTCGTCATCTTAGTATAAGGTAGTGAAGTGTAATGATCTACCTTACATGTGGAGATGGAAACTTGGGGACTAAGTTACCCTCTCTGGTGTTAGAGCGTGATTGAGGTTCTAAAGTGCTGGGTGAAATCCACGTTCGCCCTGTCAGGTTGTCCCTCATCTCATAAGGGGTTCCTCTCCCCATGTAAAGCGGCAACCAGAGGCTTCACCAAACCAACTGACTTACTAACCCACTTCTTCCTGCTCCTCCAACATAACCAACGCCACTACACTTGACTAGGGGCTAACCACAGTACACATAAACACACCTAGAATCAATCTAATGTTCGCACCCAGCCATCTCTCGGAGATTCTGGATGCAAACCTAGAACACCCGGGTACATAGTCCATAAATCCATCTACTACAAAATGACATACCTACACAGTAGATAGATAGCTGTACAACAAAGCCATCCGCGACTCTGGACCCCTTATGGATACAACTAATCAGCGTGCACAACCACAATCCATCCTAACATCACACAACACACACACCTAACACAAACCCTAGCACACAACCGAGGAACTGAGTCCCACCCATACGGTTACAGCACACCAGCCTCCTGAAGCAACTCCACATGCAAAACTATGCTCACAGATGCCAGTTCTGAACCTAATCTATCATCCTATCCTTGCTAACATACCCTGCCCTCCTCAGAGTCACTTGAGCGCCTGGAGACTGCCCTTGGGTGGTAGCGGTGCACGGTAGAAATCAACATAACATAACATTGATCAGCAGTGATAATGCCCCCCCTTCACACTGCATTTCACTTGTGCTGAAAGATCATGTGTATCCACCCAGTATCCATGTCCGTTGGCCTCTGTGGCTCTCCATGTATGCAGGCAGTGTGCTGTTCCGCAGGGCTATGGCGCTGTGGGTGGAACCAGGAAAGCAGGCGCAGCAGTGTGTGACCATGAGGTCAGCATCGCAGATGACCTAGGCATTCATTGCTACTGCTTCCTATTGTGGTATGCCTCTTTGGATGCCTTGGGGGGGGGGGCAACAGCGCCACATGGGTGCAGTCCAGAATGGCAGTGACGTTGGGCAGGTGGGCTGCTCAGTGAAAATATGCCTTTGTGGCATTTATCTGTGCCAGGGTGGTGGGCTGGGAGATGTGCTGGGATGCATGGCGCAGGAGTGCTTCAAGCACTTGGCCAAGCACAAATGAAAATGTGGGCTGAGATATGCCATGCAGCATGCCCACAGTGTGCTGGTAGGTTCCCGTTGCAAGAACATGAAGGGCCCACACCAGCTTCAGCAGCAGGGGGAAGGCAGTTCTGGTGTTGATCATGCTGTGGATGTCGTTGTGGATCCAGGGGAGTAGCTCTGCAATGGTCTTGCTGTTCAGACGATACAGGGTTATCAGTTGGACATCATTTAATGCCCAGGGTAAGGGTCTGGCCCCGGAAATGGACACTCACCTTGCCTGGCCTCTCCTCCTACCTCTGCTCCATGTGCTCTGTGGTGCTGTTCCTGCCTCTGCACCTCAATGTAGAGCCTTGTATTGCGTATTGCATAACGTATAACGTATGGTTTGGAACGCAGATAACACTTAAAGAGCATTTAACCCACAATGACTGGAGTACGCATCCGGAGCGCACGGAACGAACTCGAGCGCACACGGTAAACCGGAACGCATTAATGCAGGACTGAAATATCTGGAACAGACCGGGATGCATGGAGTGGATAGGAGTGCATGGAACAGACTGGTGCATGCGACGTATGTAGTATGATTTGGAATGCAGAAGAATATCTGAAAGGATATATAACCCATCTTATCCCACCACCACGTTTACTCTCTCCTTACATCACCATTCAACTAGAACACAGTGATACTATGACACCATTCGGTATAACTGTTCTCATACCAACACTCGCCGCTCACTCCACATCATTCTAAGTAACCACTGCTGGTAAGAATCCCCCCAGCCAGGTGTTCTCCTCAGGCCTAACGCAACCACTTCCGCTCTGGATAAATCCTGCCAGAACGAACACATACTCCTGACTTCTCAATCAGCACACCTACCGCTAGAATGCAGCTATTACACGGATACCGCACGAGCTGCACACATACCCGGTGCCCACACGCACCGTTTTGACTCTCTCTACTGATCTGAACTTCGGTTACCAAGGGCGTTCAACCTACCAGCGCCTTCAGACCATACCAATGGTATATAAGGCGCTATATAAATGCAAAATAACAATAACAATAACAACAATGTCCCCGTTTGCAAATGCTAGTGGCAGCATGGTGTTTGAAAGTGTCTTTTTTATCAGGTGTGGGCAGAGCGGATTGGGTGCAGCTGAGACTTGATTTTTTATCACCTATAGCATTTACCTCCACCTTTTGAATGTAACAGCACTGAGCTTTTGGTGCAATTACTGCCCATTTTCAGCAGCATTTGGGAGGTATTTTAACTTGTAATATGGTGGAAATAGCATTTTGCATCTCAGCAGTATTGCCGCCGGTGGAATTACCGTCATAGCTAATTCCGCCAAATGCTAGCGATAGTTTCTGAAGCGCCAATTCAGCTGGTGCTAATTCCATCGATGGTAAAAGTGGCTAATTCTGTTACCGTCACTTTTACTGCATTCAGCCCAACTCGTAATCAGGCCCTTTGACTGTTAAAGGTGGATGTTGCACAAAATCAGAGTCAGGGCGGAGCCTTTGGGCACACTGCATGGCATGCATACATTAGGGGTGATATGGCTTCTAATTTCATCATTTGGGCCGAATTTTAGAAGATCAGGTGTGGGCATGATCGCTGTTGCCCTGCCATGCCCGATTTCAGAAGTAGTGATAAGACACAATCCTATGTGGACCAATTAACTCTCAGCATCTTCGATAGACAGTGAGAAGGACTGGAATTCCAGGGAAGCAGATGAGACAAAGAAATACAGATGATGATTGAAAGAGTTTACATTGTGAGTCACTGAAAACCAATAATACGTCTTAAGATTTCGGAAGTCAAAATTCAGAAACTGTGACTGCCTCTGCAATTCTCATACAGTACATTTGTTTGTGTGACGTAGCCTAGGCACTCAAGTAAAGCTTTAACCTAAATGTGCTTTACGGTCCTACTCACTATTATCTCATAATTTCTTGTTTGTTTGCAGTCCTCTCATGGGAAGTTTGAGTTTACTACTAGTGATCAGATTAATAAAATGTGCTCTGTCATTACCTCTTGGAGTTCTCATTATGATGTTTAAACATCTGCTAGGACCTCACAGATATTGTATATTTGTTTTGCCAAGTCATGAAACTGGGGGTCAAAACTTAAAAGGGAGGATTACATTAAAAACGTAAATCACCAATTTTTGAAAGGACCTTTTACTCACGCCTCTTTGTGACCTGTCCGGGATTGAACGCATCAAAGTTTCTGTGTTTTAAACATTTACCCAACTTGGCCTACTCTTCTTTTCTGCAGGTTCGCCCGGATTGAAAAAGGTAGATGATCCTAGAGAAACACTCATTTTCCACAAACCCTCACGTTTTAAAATGCCAATTCAAGGTGAGTCTCTGGGACTTTCCTGCAGGTTGAAATGAAATAAAAGGTACTTCCGTCTTCTGAAACACAGTGTGCAGGGATTGGGCAGAGTTTATATGCCTGCTGCTGATTCAAGATGGCTGCCAGGTAATCACTTGCTTTTGGGAGTTTGGAATGCTGGGCATTATGGTTGTATTAGTGTGAAGGGTAGGCAGCTGTGTTTTGAGATGCAGTATGGAGGTGATGTTTACTGGGTTCCACATGTGAGGCTGTCTGTGGAAATGTACTGTCTATGAGGATGTCAATCCAGGTGTGAATCTGTCATCTCTATCAGCCAGTCACTCAGGTGATTGTGTCACCACATCTGTCTAGGATGATACGCGACAGGTGTGGGTAGCACATGTTCCATTTATCAGATCCAAGAGCAGGCTTGTAAACTGGTACATCCTTTTGCCTTTTGTGGTAAAGTGGGCAGAGGGAAGGCTATTTTATTTAATTTTATTAGAATTTGTTTTCAGTTTTGGCCCCACCCAGAGGGTCTCGGAGCACCTTCTTACAAGTGTAAGAGGATTCAATTCAACACTACAGCTAAGTCAACGCCTAGTCTATAATACTGAATGAAAACCCTTATTGATATATCTTTAGGTCCAGTTCATGCGTTCTGGATGACTACCCCTATATAACACCCCTCTCTTGGAATCCCCCTGACCCCACTGAGCCAAGAAGTAGTTCTGTTTTGCAAGTTTAAAAGGTTTATTTGATAAATTAAAATATATAAATATATATATCACACTTTATAATAAATTAATAATTGAATATCACACTTAATCTGATATGATAAAGATTAACAACAGAGAATCTGGCACTAGCACACTGGTAAATAGGTACAGAAGTATAATGTGGTAGAGAATGCTTTATAGGGTTCAAGGAAATGCAAGGTTGAATGAATGAAATGCAGTATAGAAAATACTCAATACGATTTCAGCAAAACAATGTAATCACTTTTCTCTGGCAATCCCCTCCCCCCCTTGATGCAATGCAAGGAAATGGAAGGAAGCACACAGTTCTCAGAAATGCAATCAAATGTGATTCAGTTCAATCCCAGCAAGCTTACAGAAAACAGATAGGAGTTTTGAAAACACAGGCCCAAATGCTTTGATATGTGCTAGCAATGGATTGAAAAATATGCTAAAATACTTTTAATTCCCTTTCAGAGGTTCAGGGTGAGTGGTATCTAGTTAATATTAGTCCCGGCTCACACTAGCAATGATGCAGGGATAGTTAGCAGGTTAAACGAATTTCTGGCAAATGGAAGGCAAGCAGCAGCAATTTTTACACGTGAAGAAATTTGCAAATCGCGGTAAAATTCGCGGATGCGCCGAGCGCTATTACAGGAGAACCACAAGGACTATCTCTATAGTTTTGGGGTCCTATGAAAGCCTAGGATCTCAGCTTCCAAATGAAAGTTACTGCAAGTCTCTAGCCCAAACGGTTACAGAGTTATGACCGATTTAATAGAGGTCGTTTTTGGTTTTGCAAATTTTAAAAGCTCAAAATGACAAGTGGCAGATTTTGCAGCTAAAATGACAGGTGACAGATTTGGAGCTATCAGGCAGTTCTACTTAGGTTAAATAGATTGAATTAGATGAATTTAAACTAAAAGCTTGGTTCTACACAGTCCTGCTGGGTACTCACACTATATTCTTGAATTAAATGGGCCTCGTCACGGATCTGGTCAGGGTTTTGGACTGGGCTCGGGTCTCTCTCTGGGCACAGCACTGCTTTCTCTCTGGGTACAGCACTGCTTTCTCTCTGGGTACAGCACTGCTTTCTCTCTCTGGTCTGGTCTCTAGTTTGGCTTTCTGGAGGTTGATGAATTTGAAGTCTGGATCTCTGGATGTTGTATGGTCCGGCAGAGTGCGTTGCAGCAAATGGAATTGAAGGTCTCTACCTAAGTTTCAGTGGTCCATTTATATGTTCTGCAAGTGGGTGGGTGTGTTGGTCATAACTAAACTCGCCCCTCTCACTTGTCATTGGTCAAATTTCCATTCCCCACTTGATTGGCGAAGCAACTGTGAGTCAGAGGGATGTCATTTTATGGCTTGCAGATAGGACACTCCTCTGTCAGATTGCACACATTCTATATTTGATAATAAAAGACATATTTCACAGTTATACAGTTGCTTGAAATTACATATACATGGTGTGGCTGAATTTAGCCATGTCTCTGTCCAAATCTGCTGTTTCTAAGAGCTTGCATTCAGAAATGGCACATAATTGACTTTTTAACTGATTTTTCAATTTCTGACATTGACCCAACTTTACATACATGTGCGCAGGGAGTATGGACATTAACTGATGAAGTTTCAGATTTTTAACATGCATACATTTAGAGTAATATCCACTTTTCCGCTAAAACCCCCCTTAACATACCACCGGTTCTAAAAACCTCTTAAACTGTGGGCAGAAAAATCACAAGAATTATGGTATCATTTATAAAATTTTCACATGTCCGCTCTATGAATGATCCATCTTTTTAAAGTTATGTTCTGGCTCCAAAGGGGTGTGGTTTCCTCTCAGCACAAGGTAGAAATACTGGTTTATCCAGTTCTGCCAAGCCAGCTTGCTCTCACAGGCAGTGCCCCTCCCCTGTCCTTCAGGAGGAAGCTACATTTTACGACCGCTGTAATAAAACCTTTGCCTGAGTCAAGAGAGGGCTCATTGTTCAAGAGGAAGCCATTTATGATCCTCTCAATAAACCCTCTGCCTGGGTGAAGGGAGTTGCATTGTTCAGTCTCCTGCAGAGCACAGGTAATTCAATTATCAGATAGATGGTATATTCTTAGTGTTGCCAGCAAAAGGCAGATAGCCTGGGAACACTGCTGTGACTCAAGTTTCACTCCTGATGGGGGTAGTTGCCAGGCAGAATCAAGTTCCTTAAGCCAGACTTTCAGCTACTGTCATGTTATTTGTTGCTTTTTAAATTAACTTGCAATTTTACACATGCAGCTAGAATGCTGATTCTAAGTGCAAAACTATGACATTTCAACAGTTACAAAGGCATGTGACACCAAACATAGGTCACTCATTTAATCTAACATTTTCGATTTTAGTGTCTTTAAATCCAGTGCAACTTAAACTGCTGAAATCACAGCTCAGCCAGTCTTGTTATAAACCTTCAAGTCACTTCAGAATATAACTTTAGATTGTATCCACCTCTCAGTAAGTCTTTCTTTGGCCTGTTTTGGGTTCATTTATTCAGTTTTGCAAAAAGTAAAATCTGGTGTTGTTTTAAAATGCCGACTTTTGGATAGTGGTGAGTACTGGTACTGCACCCATTTTTGGGATTTAAGAAAATGAATTCCCAACAGTTATGGGTTTGCTTTTGGCAATCAGCATTGCCATTCCCAATGGTTTCAGCCTACTGTGTGGGTAGTCCAATGGTGGTTTTAAAGCGCTTTGAAGCTAACCGGCGCTACTGTTTTTCCTTTGGCAACCCATTTCCCTCATGGCAACCCGGCCTTTCATTCTCGCACTGGTGGGTGGCAAGTGAGGCAACCATTTCGGTGTGCGCACAAACTGCGCAGCTTTCCTGGATTTCGGCGCACATGTGGGTTTTCCGCCATCTTGAATTTTCTAAGCCCACAGCACCAAATGTTGTGGCATGATAGCTTAAACGTGGGTCAGGACACCCAACAAGCCCCCCCACGCTACTGCACTTTGAATTTGAGTCGATGGGGAGTCGCGTGCCCAAGGGTTTTGACCCACGCACCGGTCTGTCCGCATAATCTTCTTCCTACTCTGTAGATGGCACAGTTCATCATCTTCTTCTCCATCCGGTACTGATCGATCGGTTCTCCTCGCCGGTCCTGATGGGAATATTGGGCGGTCCACTGGGCCCATTGGATCTTCGTTCCCGGTCTCCTGATCATCCTCCTTGGCCCGTCTTCAGGTTTTCTTTCTCCTAGGACGACAAAGGAAGAGCGGCAATACCTACTCATAGACTTTTTCCACCACTGTTGAGATAGTGGGGCAGCATATGCATTTCATCATCACGAAACATTACATTCTTATTTTGAAAAAATAAAAACAGTATAACTAAGAGACAGTTTCATGCAAATCACAATATTTTAGAGACTAGATGTGGTATGTTTTATGGTTGGAACTGAATTAGTCTGAGACAGTACCCGCTAGGATTCCAGAGGATTCCTCCAGTTGTTGCAGAGTGTGCCTGGGATGGCAACATTTCAACTGGTTTATGTGGACCCACTTGTCTTCCCCCTCTGCCGAACCGCCTTTGGGGATGTGGATTTTGTAGGCCACAGGTGAGATCTTGTCGATGATCTCAAAGGGTCCTTTCCATGTAGGCAAAAATTTGCGCTGCTTGGCCTGGTTCCTTTGGAAGTTGTATAGATAGACCCGGTCCCCCACCTGATATTCCTTCCTGGAAGTTTTCAGGTCATAGTGGGTCTTCATGCTATCAGCTGATCTTTCTAGATTCCGCTGAGCATAAGCAAAAGCATGTTGGAGGTGTTTCCTTAAATTCTCTACATACTCATGAGTAGTGGAGGCATTTATCAGTGTCTGCTCTTGGGTCCTATAGAGCAAATGCTGAGGAAGCACCATCTTGCGCCCAGTCATCAACTCAAATGGTGACATTTTGGTTGCAGATGAAGGGGTAGATCTGATAGCCATTAGGACCAGAGGTAATCGGATATCCCAACTTGGCCCAAAATCTGCCACAAACTTCTTTAATATGCTCACAATTGTCCGGTTATATCTCTCCACTGCCCCAGAAGAAGCTGGTCGGTAAGCAATATGCAACTTCCTTTTGACCCCCAGTATCTCCCACATCTTTGTCATTACTTCATTGGTGAAGTGGCTACCTCTGTCTGACTCAATCCTTTGAGGTAGACCAAAACGGGAAAAGATGTAGTTAATCATCAAGGCAGCTGCAGTTTCTGCCTTGCAGTTTGGGGCTGGGAGACATTCCACCCACTTGGTAAACAAGCATGTCACAGTCAACATGTACTTATTCCCCCTAGCCGAGCGAATCACAGGGCCTACAAAGTCGATTTGTAAATCTGACCATGGCAGTGTCATCCCCCGCTTTTGTAAAGGTGCCCGGTGTGTGAGGGATGTTGGCTGAAATTGTGCACACACAAGACAACCCTTCAAATATTGGTTGAGGTCCTGGCCCATGTGTGGCCAGTATGCAACCTCTCTTAAGATTTCCAGTGTTGTGTGAAACCCCCTATGACCGGCAGTAGCCGCATCATGGGCGTGACTTAACATCAGGCTTCGGAATGAGGTAGGAACCACCCACTGATCGTGGCCAGCTTTGGATTTCCTTACCAGCAAACCGTCTTGGATCCGGAACATTTTTGGACATTTCATCAACACTCTTAGGTCCTCTTTCCCAATGTAATCGGTATCCATCAGGGGAAAGTTCTCAGGGTCCTCAAGGTGCTGGTAAAATTTACCAATTATTGGATCCCCCTTCTGAGCAGTAATCAAATCAGCATCAGGGGTCTCCTTACTCCATTGTGCAATTGAGAGGTCGTTGTGAGCATTTGTCTGGGACCTAGTGATAGCGGTGACCTGAATTTCCCCCAACAGGGACTCAATCTCAATTAGATCCCCTTGGATGGCCCCGGTTTTGGCCAGCTGATCAGCTAAGTCATTTCCAGTTTTGTCTGGTCCTCTACTTTGGAATGACCCTTGATCTTTTTCCAGTAGATGGTCATCCCATTCGATGTGACCAGATCATCAATGTTTTGGATCAACTTCCCATGTTTCAAGGGTTTGTTGTTAGCACATAACATGCCTCTGGTTTTCCAATTAACCAGGTGCTCCACGAACCCGTTCCGTACATAATCCGAATCTGTGATTATGACCAGTTCGTGGAGTTGATGCTGGACAGCAGTGAGGATGGCATGATGCACAGCCATCAATTCTGCCACCTGACTACTTTGGGGACCAATTTTGTATCCAGCGGAGGGTTCTGGGGACTCATTCACCCATGCATTCCCTACGCCAGCCACCAGTTCTTTCTCCCCGTCGTTGTCAACATGGTAAGAGCATCCATCCACATACACAGTGGGCATTCCCCCACACTTGTCCTCTTCAAAGACTTTGTGTGGGGAATTAAGGTATGCCTCCATGTTGTCCTTGATTTTTAGACTTTCGTCCTCGAGACAGTTTTCTCTGGCACAATCATGCAAGTCAGCCAGACCTTGCGCGAGGGGACTCTTCTTGTTTTGGCCATATCTGACCTCCACAGGAAAGCCTTGCATTGACAGAATCCAAGAAGTAATTCGGGAATTACTCACATTTCCGGCCCGGATTCTGTCACTTTGGAGATATTGCAGAGGCTGGTGTGGAGTCTCCACTATAATGTGTTCCCCCTGGATAAACGGACGGTAATTCTTCAATGCCCACACCGTTGCCAGGAGTGCCTTCTCACAATCGTTGAATTTTTCCTCCACAGAGGATAAAGTTTTGCTCGCATAGGAGATTACTTTATTGACCTTGTCATGCTTTTGGTATAATACTGCCGTCAAGCACGTATTAGAGAACCCTGTCTCCAGGAAGAACTCCTTGTTTCTGACAGGGTAAGCTAGGCAAGGCGCTTGTGAGAGGCTTCTTTTGAGTTGTTTTACTGCCTCGGATTGTTCTGGACCCCATTCCCACTTGACCCCCCCCTTCAGGAGATGAATCAGGGGTCTGGTGATCTCTGCGTAGCCCTCAATGAACTTTCTGCTGTAATTAGTCAGTCCAAGGAGGCTCCTTAGTTCTCGCAGAGTTGTGGGGTCTTTCAGTTTCTGAAGTGCTTCCACTTTCTTTTCCTGGGGACAGAGACCCTGAGGAGTAATCTCATGCCCCAAGAAATTAACACGGGTTCTACACCACTGTGCTTTCTGAAAGGAAAGTTTTGCTCCGGCGGCCCTCAACTGTGTCAGAACATAACGGATCTCCGCTATGTGTTCCTCAACAGTTGAGCTTTTGATGAGGACATCATCTACATAAGCCAGGTTACCCCTCGCACCCAGGTCGGGCATGGCCTTATGTAGGAAAATGTTGAATTCATTGCCGGAGTTGAGGTATCCGAAGGGAGTCCGGGTCCATGTGTACTGCTGGCCCCCAAAGGTAAAAGCCAGTTTGTATTGGTCCTCCCTGCTGACAGGCACGGTCCAGTATCCATTGGTCAGGTCTATTGCAGTGAATACCTGTGACCCCTGAATCTGGGCCAGCCCTTGGTCAATGTAGGGCAGAGGCCATCGGGAAGTATGGACCCGTTTGTTGAGCTCCCTAAGGTCGGCGCAGAGTCTCCACTGGCCGTTCGGCTTCAATATTCCCAGCACCGGATTATTGAAGGTGCTGTGGACTGGACGGATTATTCCCCGGGACTCAAGGTTCTTAATTATTTCAGTAAGGGACTCCATTGATGGGAGAGGCAAGCGATATTGCTTCACAAACACAGGAGTCATGCCAGGGTCCGTGGGGATTGTGGTTGTGTGGATGTCAGTGCGACCACAGTCATATGAGTCTACCGCAAAGAGATCTTGGAAATCCAAGAAAACTTGTTTCAACTTTTGCTTTTGTTCCAGAGTCACACAGGCATCAGCTAGGTTGACTCTCTCTTCCACCATCTGCCTGAAGCCTGGGAAGACTTCTGGTTTGGCTATCTCCGCGGCCTCCTCCAGCTGGGTGGAGAAGTCCCTGGTCAGAGTGCTGATTTGGACCGGAGGCTTCAGGTGGGAAAGGCAGCCCTCATGGACTTGGAAAATCACCTCATCCCTCCTGAAGTCACAAGTCACATCTTCCTTACCATAGGGGCAGGAAGTGTACACCAGGAAGTTCCCCCCATGCCGGGTGAAAATCCTGTCTGGTATTGTATTGTCCTCACTGTCACTGTCAACACAGTCCTTGGGGATTGGTCCTAACAGTTCATTTCTAAGATCAATGGAGAAATGTCGGTCATCAACCGCCATTCCAATAATGGTGCCTGCGGCTAGAGTAATACTCTTTAAGTCGCTGTTATCCACCTCTATTGGAATGGTGTCATGTTCTATGTTGACTAATGGTGTTGGGTTTACCCCCAACCCTTGCTGTTGGAGAGAAGCATTTAGATGTATGTAAGCATCAGGGTTTTTCAACTCTTGTCCCCTTTTAACTTTCACTTCCAGGGAGAATTGTCGGGTCCTTTCTGGGATGGTGACTTCCTCTTTAGTCTGAATTTCAACTGCATAAGGTAGCAATTGAGCTGACCTAAATGCTTTTTCTGGATCATCAAAGCCCATGGGATTATCCGCTAATCGGGACCAAGCTTTGAAGTTTATTAGGTCCAAACTAATGGCAAAGCGATTGAGAATGTCACTGCCTAAGTAAAAGGCGGCAGGGACGTCTCGCACGACCCAACAATTGTGGACTATGCTCTTGTTGCCAATGGAGATTTTGAGCATACACCTGCTTGGCAGGAGGTGTTTGGAATTAGGCGCTTCCAGGTCCATTTCCCATTTGTCTATCAGTTTGAAGGTGGGAATGGCTGGATCTTTTGGGAGTTGGCGGAACATGGCTTCGCTGATGAAGCTCTTACCGTTGTTCACACACACTCGAGCGAGAACAGAGTCCTTCCCATCATTTAACTGGACAGGGATGAACAACTGCTCTCCAATTTGCTGAATATCAGCCAGGCTTTGAGCTGATTTCACATCTTTCTGGACTATAGGAGTGGGAGTTTCTGATTGTGGATTAGTATAGAATTTCAGAGTGTTTCCTTCCAGCGTGGAATACCACCTTAAACTGGAAGGAAGGTTGATTTTCAGAAATAGAGAGGACCCCCCATCACCAGTCTGTTTTCCTACTGCTATTACTGTCACGTCTGGAATTTGGTTGTTCTGGAAGTGAAATTCTACTTGGTCAGATTTTTGTTCAACCATGTGGCAGGTGCCGTTTAAACTAACATGGTTGACACTCTTTTTTAATTTTATTGGTCGGCTAGTCTGGGTCCAGAGGACCTTGTTTACGCAATCTATTAGGGGTGACAACCTTCTCAGGAGGTCATTCCCTAGTAAACAAGGGGTGCCCTCTGGGGTCACAACTATGACCGGGTGTTTCAACTTATGTCGCCCAATTTTAATGTCCAAATCTGCCGTCCCCTCGACGGGAATTTCCTTCCCGTCAAAGTTCTGCAGTTGTCCAGGAAGAGAGGTGAGAGGAATTTGGTAATTCTCTCCCCTTCCTGCATTCAGTTCGTCAAAGGCCCTTCTGGACAGAAGGGTAGCTTGAGATCCAGTGTCCACCAGTGCCAAAATTGTACCCTGCCCCTGTACTTGTACCGGGGCATAATATCTTCCCTCCTTCTCCTCAAGGGGGCACAGATAATGTACATTTTTGGACAACTGGTGGGCTAATTTTCTGGTTTTGGACATGGCGAGAGAAGAGATTTGGGCAGAATTCTGTGGAGAGCCTTGGGAATCTGTAAGAAAAATTTGGCAACTGGAGATCAGAGCCATTTTGGGTTCCCCTGGCTCCGGTTCTGGGCCGCCCCCCCCCTTTTTGGAGGCAGTCACCAGGATGGGTTTGAACCAGGGGATTTTCTTGCTGTTGGTTCTGGGATGAGATGGTGGGCGGCGGTAGCTCAGTCTCCACATCTCCCCAGTCTGGATTTGCATTCCTAGGGACCCATTTTTCTTTGGGAGGAGTTCCCCCCTCTCTGAAGGAGAAGATCCTTTCCCCAGGATCCTCTGAGGATCCCTCTCCCTCAAATTGGAAGATCTGTACCTCCTCCTCAAACTGAGTCTGTTTGGGTCTTTTGTTTCTCCTACCCCCCCTCTGCTCCTTAGGAGGCAGACTTTCCGGGGCAAGAGATTTTGTTTCCGGTTCCTGGGTTTCCAGGGGCTGTTTACAAGTGAGGAAGGAAGCTTCATCCAAGGCTTTACACCCCCCTTCCCCTTGTGCCTCCTCCCTGGGAACCGGTGAGTTATCGGGGTTTGTTTCCGGTTCCTGGGTTTCCAGGGGCTGTTTACAAGTGAGGAAGGAAGCTTCCTCCAAGGCTTTACACCCCCCTTCCCTTTGTGCCTCCTCCCTGGGAACCGGTGAGTTATCGGGGTGCTGCCCCCGTCATTGTTCTGGAGCACCAGGTCCAGAGTTGGGTGCGTTCTGCGCCGGCACGCCCATCTGAGGGTTCTGCTGAGCCCTCAGTATGTGACCCAGATCCCGCGCCATGTTTTGAACCTGGCGCTCTAACTGGGAAACCCGCTCAGGCTGATACGGGGCCCTGTTTTCTCCCCTGGGCTGATCCCGGGAAGGGTAGCTGTCCCTCCTCTGGTAGTACCCCTGGTTGGGAAGATTTGGGTACCCCTCCACCCTTGGCCTCCCCTCTCCCGGATTCAGTGGTCTGGGCTCAGGGAATTGGGGAAAGAAGGATGGATGGTTTTGGGGCTGAAAGTCGGGTGGATATCTGGAGAAAAAGTTCTGCCCAGGGTTTAGAGAATTTCTGCCCTCCTGTGGGAAGTTTGGAGGGAAGTTCCCTGGGTTAGGTGCTTGGCTGGATCCCCCCCCTTGGGCTGGAGGAGTCCACACATAACCCAGGATGGGTCGATTTCCCTTGTAACGGGGACTTACATAATCAGGAGAGCGAGGGACCCCATTTGTGGGGCTGCCTCCTTGGCTCCCTGTCTGTGACTGACCCGAGGACCTTCTGGGCCTAGCATTATTAGGTGCAGGTAGATTTTTAGGCCCCCCCATCTCCAAATCCAAAACGGGGGTGACCTTTACCTCTGCCACCTTGGCAGCAGCAGGGGTGCTGTTGGCTTTGGGGTTTTTCTGGGCATTACTTTTGCTATCTACCGGTTTCTGCACCTCATAGATCCGGGTAGCCTGTTCAATGACCCAGTCTAAAGATCTTTTCTCGTGAAAATCCCTCACGAGCTGGGTCATGATATATTTGGGCAAGGCATGGAAAAACGTATTAATGAACTCTCTACTATCTGTGCGCACCCTTCTGGTGGTTTGCGCAAAAGCACGCTTCAGTTCTTGCACAAATTCTTGTGGGGCCTGATCCTCCCCACATTGCAAATTGTAGGCTGCCTTGCGAGCCTCTTGAGGATTTCTGTGAACAGAAAAATGTTTCAAGATGGCCGCCTTATAGGTGGACCATCTTAAATGATTTTGGTCCTCCAGCGCCGCAAAGAAACTGGAGTATTCCGGGGAGAAGGTCCACTTTACATATTGAATACAGCTTTGGCTGTCCTTCAAATGGAAAGTCTCCATCATTTGTTCAAACAACTCTAAGTGCTCCCAAACAGAATACTTAGCGTTCTTATGGTAAGGCGTGATGACGCTCCTGATCGCCTTAATCTGCTTTAAGGGGTCCTTAAGCAAGGCCCTTTTTGCCTTATTGGCCTTTTTGGTTCGGGTAACCCTTGTCCATTCTTCCTCGGACTCAGAGGCACTGCTCCCAGAGGTTCCCGTCTGTTCTTCCAGGTTTTCCCGGATTCTGCGAGCCTGGGAATGGCTAGCAGAATGTGGGGACCTGGTCTCCTGTGTCCTGCGCAGTTCAGAGGAGTCTTCAGATTCCTCCTTGCTGCCAGGATTTGATGGGTACCCCCTCCACTGACCTAACTGGGCAGAGGTTTTCAGGATGCCCTTAATGGGCCTACTCTCCTGGGGTTCCCCATTGAACTGTACTGTACTTGGGTGCCCATACCCGGATGCCCACCCCTCCATTCCCGAGTGGTACTGGCCTATGAGCCCCATACTCTTAGCTGGATAGTAATCTGCCATCCCTGTGGCCCTGTGCTCATGTGCGCCAGGGGACATGGGGGTGGTAGAGTCCAGGGACTGGGGGAGATGAAGGCCCCTGGTGTTAGGGCTCCTGCGGTTATGGTCAGGAGTCTCTCTTTCCCAGCGGACCTCATCTCTATCCGCCCCTGCTCCCTGTTGCAATGCAAGAGCCTGCATTTGTGCTTTCAGTTCCTCTGTTAAGGCCTTACTCGACTCTATCAGTTTCTCCTGCATCGCTACCTGTTGCTGGAGCCTCTCATTGTGCTGGCAGAGAGCCTCATTTTCCCTCTGTACTTCCTGGTTGGTCCTGGAGAACTGGGCCAGTCTTTGCTGCAGGAGGGTTACCTCCTGAGCTGTGTCCCTATTGGCCTGCTCCTTTCTTGCTAGAGCATCCTCCACCCTCCTGGTGTGCTCTAGCAAGTTCTGGTGTTCTTTTTGGAGGTCACCCAGTCCCTGGTGGGCCAGGTGATTTTCTTCCATTTTTCTTTTTAAATGGCAGACTTCCTGGCCTAAGGTATCCCTTTCCTGACTAAGAGCCTGCATCTGTGCCGCCAGGTCGTCCCTTTGCCTTTGGAAGGCACCAGCATTCTGGCGCTCCTGATCAAACTCTGCCTGGGTATCCAGGTCTTTCAGAATTAGTTTGTTGCTCTCTGCCTTCACTCTATCTAGGTGGCCTTGCAGGGTGACTACCTGCTCAGCACATACCCTGTTGAAGTCCAGTTGTTGCTCCAGCTTTTTCTGGTTTTGCAGTAGGGAGTCCAAACCTTCTTGGTATTCCTTCTGCAAGGCCAGAAATCTGGTATCCTGTTCTACCTTTTCCTGTTGCAGCACATCCATATCCTTCTTTATTTTAATGATGTGCTGCCTACTATCATCTTCTGACTCCTGGCTCCTCTGCAGCCTCTGCTCAGAAGAGACCAGGTCAGATTGGACCTTCTCTAACGCCATCTGTTGCCTATTTGCCAGATTTTGGCTTTCAGCACATCTATCCTGCATGTCTCCCATATATAGGTACAGGTATGCCGCTATCCTGGCAATCTTATTGTGTTCCTCTTTGGCTTTAGGAGCCATATATAGTTCACTCAGGGCCACATGTAATGGACCCTGATCTCTCCATAAGTCTGACCCTGTTTCAGTGACCTGTCGCGTGATGGCCTGCAACCAGGCATCCTGGCCCTGCTCAGCCCATTCACCTCTCACAAATAGTTTATGTAAGAAGTGCTCTCTGGCTATTTTTATATCTACCAAGGTCGTCATTCTAGAGATTGGTCTCTGTCCTGACTTACAGAAGTTAGTATTTTATTTTTTGCAGAACAGAACTTTTCTTGGAGTGTCCCTTTTGAGGAATGCTTCACAGCGTAATGCAGCGTGGTGATCCGACCGGATGTATGTATCCCGTCAGTTAGCACACTGTATTAAGCTGCACAAATGGTAAATCTAACCCAACGTCTCGGCTCGAGCCCCCAATTTGTAAGAGGGTTCAATTCAACACTACAGCTAAGTCAACGCCTAGTCTATAATACTGAATGAAAACCCTTATTGATATATCTTTAGGTCCAGTTCATGCGTTCTGGATGACTACCCCTATATAACACCCCTCTCTTGGAATCCCCCTGACCCCACTGAGCCAAGAAGTAGTTCTGTTTTGCAAGTTTAAAAGGTTTATTTGATAAATTAAAATATATATATATATCACACTTTATAATAAATTAATAATTGAATATCACACTTAATCTGATATGATAAAGATTAACAACAGAGAATCTGGCACTAGCACACTGGTAAATAGGTACAGAAGTATAATGTGGTAGAGAATGCTTTATAGGGTTCAAGGAAATGCAAGGCTGAATGAATGAAATGCAGTATAGAAAATACTCAATACGATTTCAGCAAAACAATGTAATCACTTTTCTCTGGCAATCCCCTCCCCCCCTTGATGCAATGCAAGGAAATGGAAGGAAGCACACAGTTCTCAGAAATGCAATCAAATGTGATTCAGTTCAATCCCAGCAAGCTTACAGAAAACAGATAGGAGTTTTGAAAACACAGGCCCAAATGCTTTGATATGTGCTAGCAATGGATTGAAAAATATGCTAAAATACTTTTAATTCCCTTTCAGAGGTTCAGGGTGAGTGGTATCTAGTTAATATTAGTCCCGGCTCACACTAGCAATGATGCAGGGATAGTTAGCAGGTTAAACGAATTTCTGGCAAATGGAAGGCAAGCAGCAGCAATTTTTACACGTGAAGAAATTTGCAAATCGCGGTAAAATTCGCGGATGCGCCGAGCGCTATTACAGGAGAACCACAAGGACTATCTCTATCGTTTTGGGGTTCTATGAAAGCCTAGGATCACAGCTTCCAAATGAAAGTTACTGCAAGTCTCTAGCCCAAACGGTTACAGAGTTATGACCGATTTAATAGAGGTCGTTTTTGGTTTTGCAAATTTTAAAAGCTCAAAATGACAAGTGGCAGATTTTGCAGCTAAAATGACAGGTGACAGATTTGGAGCTATCAGGCAGTTCTACTTAGGTTAAATAGATTGAATTAGATGAATTTAAACTAAAAGCTTGGTTCTACACAGTCCTGCTGGGTACTCACACTATATTCTTGAATTAAATGGGCCTCGTCACGGATCTGGTCAGGGTTTTGGACTGGGCTCGGGTCTCTCTCTGGGCACAGCACTGCTTTCTCTCTGGGTACAGCACTGCTTTCTCTCTGGGTACAGCACTGCTTTCTCTCTCTGGTCTGGTCTCTAGTTTGGCTTTCTGGAGGTTGATGAATTTGAAGTCTGGATCTCTGGATGTTGTATGGTCCGGCAGAGTGCGTTGCAGCAAATGGAATTGAAGGTCTCTACCTAAGTTTCAGTGGTCCATTTATATGTTCTGCAAGTGGGTGGGTGTGTTGGTCATAACTAAACTCGCCCCTCTCACTTGTCATTGGTCAAATTTCCATTCCCCACTTGATTGGCGAAGCAACTGTGAGTCAGAGGGATGTCATTTTATGGCTTGCAGATAGGACACTCCTCTGTCAGATTGCACACATTCTATATTTGATAATAAAAGACATATTTCACAGTTACACACTTGCTTGAAATTACATATACATGGTGTGGCTGAATTTAGCCATGTCTCTGTCCAAATCTGCTGTTTCTAAGAGCTTGCATTCAGAAATGGCACATAATTGACTTTTTAACTGATTTTTCAATTTCTGACATTGACCCAACTTTACATACATGTGCACAGGGAGTATGGACATTAACTGATGAAGTTTCAGATTTTTAACATGCATGCATTTTGAGTAATATCCACTTTTCCGCTAAAACCCCCCTTAACATACCACCGGTTCTAAAAACCTCTTAAACTGTGGGCAGAAAAATCACAAGAATTATGGTATCATTTATAAAATTTTCACATGTCCGCTCTATGAATGATCCATCTTTTTAAAGTTATGTTCTGGCTCCAAAGGGGTGTGGTTTCCTCTCAGCACAAGGTAGAAATACTGGTTTATCCAGTTCTGCCAAGCCAGCTTGCTCTCACAGGCAGTGCCCCTCCCCTGTCCTTCAGGAGGAAGCTACATTTTACGACCGCTGTAATAAAACCTTTGCCTGAGTCAAGAGAGGGCTCATTGTTCAAGAGGAAGCCATTTATGATCCTCTCAATAAACCCTCTGCCTGGGTGAAGGGAGTTGCATTGTTCAGTCTCCTGCAGAGCACAGGTAATTCAATTATCAGATAGATGGTATATTCTTAGTGTTGCCAGCAAAAGGCAGATAGCCTGGGAACACTGCTGTGACTCAAGTTTCACTCCTGATGGGGGTAGTTGCCAGGCAGAATCAAGTTCCTTAAGCCAGACTTTCAGCTACTGTCATGTTATTTGTTGCTTTTTAAATTAACTTGCAATTTTACACATGCAGCTAGAATGCTGATTCTAAGTGCAAAACTATGACATTTCAACAGTTACAAAGGCATGTGACACCAAACATAGGTCACTCATTTAATCTAACATTTTCGATTTTAGTGTCTTTAAATCCAGTGCAACTTAAACTGCTGAAATCACAGCTCAGCCAGTCTTGTTATAAACCTTCAAGTCACTTCAGAATATAACTTTAGATTGTATCCACCTCCCAGTAAGTCTTTCTTTGGCCTGTTTTGGGTTCATTTATTCAGTTTTGCAAAAAGTAAAATCTGGTGTTGTTTTAAAATGCCGACTTTTGGATAGTGGTGAGTACTGGTACTGCACCCATTTTTGGGATTTAAGAAAATGAATTCCCAACAGTTATGGGTTTGCTTTTGGCAATCAGCATTGCCATTCCCAATGGTTTCAGCCTACTGTGTGGGTAGTCCAATGGTGGTTTTAAAGCGCTTTGAAGCTAACCGGCGCTACTGTTTTTCCTTTGGCAACCCATTTCCCTCATGGCAACCCGGCCTTTCATTCTCGCACTGGTGGGTGGCAAGTGAGGCAACCATTTCGGTGTGCGCACAAACTGCGCAGCTTTCCTGGATTTCGGCGCACATGTGGGTTTTCCGCCATCTTGAATTTTCTAAGCCCACAGCACCAAATGTTGTGGCATGATAGCTTAAACGTGGGTCAGGACACCCAACACAAGGTTCAAAGGTTAAAAAGTTTGGCGGTGAAACAGATGTTATAAAATGTTTTCAGAGTAGGTCAGAAAGATTAGGATATACAGGTGATAACAGGGAGGATGGAGGGGCAGGGGCATCTGTGGGGAAACAGGAATATCGTGAGGCTCTTTCTGAACGTGGTGATAGAGGGTGCAGAGTGAATGTGGACAGGTAGGGTGTTCCATGCCTTGGGTGACCAGTGGGCAAATGCTTGCTTTTCTGTGTATATTAGTTTTAATGAAATGTGCAGGAACTGCTGACTCCTTGTCTGGAGTTTGCTTGGTTGATGGTTTTGAGAGTCCTTTGAAGGCATTTCTTTGGGGTATGGGGAGCCAGTGGAGCTGGTTGATGGCTGGGGGGGCGGGTGATATGTGAATGTATGCTTTGGTAGGTGGATGATGAGTTTAGCTGCTGCATTTTGAATGGCTTACAGGGGGGCAAAGGTGCTGCTGGGTAGTCCAGTGAGGGGTGCATTGCCCAAGTCCAGCTTGGAGAGAACCAGTGCTTGGACTGCAGTGGGAAGTCATTGGGAGGAAGAATGTGTTTGACCTTTCATAAGAGGAGGAGTTGTAGATTGCATATTGTGGAGACAGCAGCTACGTGGTGTGTGAAGGAAAGCTGGGGGTCAGTGTTGAAGCCACGGGATTCGACGGGTGTGGAGAGGGCCATGTGTGGGTTCTCTGTGGCAAGTTGTTTCAGCCAAGGGGTGAGTTTGGGTTTGTGTCATGGGGGCAGATGAGGAAGTGTTCCGTTTTGGAAGGGTTGAGCTTCAGAAAGTGGGTGGCCATGCAGGTGGCGATGGTGGAGAGACAGCTTTTGAGGATGTTGAGTTGTGGGAGGAATGCGATTTGGAAGTATATTTTTGTGGCCTGCATATTGGTGGAATGGATGTTGTGTGTTCAAAGGGTCTGTCCAAGATATTCAACATACAAATCAACGAGGAGTGGAGACAGGGAGAAATCTTTGTGGACATGATCGTTATGGGGTCGGATCGCAAAGTGGGCATGGGGATAAAGTGTGTCCTTTAAGGAAGGCAGTGCACCAGTCGAGGACTGTGCCTGAGAATTCCATCCTAGGGGGATAGGATGTTGAGTTGAATCGTATGGTCGATGATGACGAAGGCTGAAGAGAGTTCGAGGAGTACGAGTAGTGCTGTGAGTCCTTTGTTAGTGATGTTGTGGAGGTCATCAATGATGTGAAGTCTAGCGGTCTCAGTGCTGTATCCAGGTCGATAGCCAGATTGGAAGGGGTTGAGTAGGTTGTTAGTGGTAAAGTGTTGTTGCAGTTGGGTAGTGACGAAGCGGTCCATGATTCTGGAGAAATATGGCCGGATAGTAATAGGGCGTTCATTTTTGGGGAGCATGGGTTAGAGAGATGTTTTTTGAGGAGGGGTGAGATTTGTCCAGATTTTAGACCACAGGGAAGTTCCATGTGAGAGAGAGTTGATGATGTTGAGCCAGTGGGGAGCATGGGTGGTGATGCAGTTGAATGTGGCTTGAGATGGCCATTCATCACCTAGGAAGTGTGCAGATTTTGTTTTGGCACGAAGGGTGATGAGGGTGTCTGTGTCGACGGGCTGGAAGGGTTCCCATGTGTTGATATGTGTGGCGTTGAGAGTGCGAGAACAGAGAGGAGGGCTTGCCTGATGTATATTTTGCAGTTGAAGTAGTCTGAGGGAGTTCCATACTGCAGTGGATGGGGGTGTGGAAGGTGAATTGGAGAGGGATTTGACAATGTTGAATAATTTCTGTGTACGATTGGTGGTAGATTGGCATTCATGGAGGTAACATGTGGCTTTGGCATTACGCATGGCTGTTTTGTATTTGTTGCGGCAGAGTTTGAGTGGTGTTCTGGTGGCGGGGCATGGTTCATTTTGCTAGGCCCTTTCTAGGCATTTGGCTTCCTGCTTAATAGAGAGGGAGAGCTGTTCAAGCATGGTCAAGGTGGTGGCTGCAGGTTCTTTGTGATATGAGTTGGGCAATTCTGTCGAGTGCTTGTATGATGTAATTGTTGAGAAGAGTGCTGTGTTTGTAATGTGTTTGGTTTGTCTGGCCTGTGGATAAGGGGGAAGTGTTGAAGTTTGGAGTATCTTATGCGGCAGAGTGAGTGTGAACGGGATAGCAAAGTGGTCTGACCATGACTCCCAGATTCTGTTTTTCACAGAGATGTGAATTTTGCTTGGAACCAAAAGGTCCAGGGTGTTGCCAGCTGTGTGGGCGGTGTTGGTGATGAGTTGTGTGAGCTTATAGGGGGGGAGTGGAGTGCAGTGGAGTGAGGATACTCTTTAGTTTGGGTTGATGTCTGCATGGGCACTACCAGGGCTTAGGCAGAGTTAAAGTCGCCAAGCTAGATATTGATGCAGGGGGAGCTCTGGTTGTTAATTGTGAACAATTGTCAGCTTGTCGGATAGCACCACGTGTAGAGTACTCGCTTTAACATTCGTGCAGAGCCTGCCGTCGCAGTTTCGAATCCCAGCAGGGCCAGATTCAGCCTTTCATCCTCCTGCAGTCGATAAATGAGCACCACACACCGTATTAAATAAGCAGCGCTCAGATGCCTGAGGGTTCGTAGCGCTATTTAAATGCAAATTATTACATTTTTAATTATTAAAATTATTAAAAGTCAGTCCAGTCGGTGTGGAAGTTGGGAATGTGCTTTGGGGTTAAATAAATGAGGTGGTGTTTTAGTGGAGAGTTGTGTTGGAGTTTCATTTGAATGGTTTGTGTTTGCTTTGTATGAGGCATGTTTTGTGGCCAATGGGGAGCAAACAATTAAAAGAAAGGAAATAGCAAGAGTTCTTAGCTTTGTCAGAATTTGCTTTGGGCACACATGTGAGTGGATGCTGAAATTGCTCAATTTCCCAAATTAACCCATGAGCACTTCAGCAGGAAAGAGATATAAACAGGAGACATGAAGTGGTCCTCTTTTGAAAGTGAAGGCAGCAGCTGCAGGATGACAAGATGCTGGTATGGAGCTGGAAGGAAGATTGCAAAAACAGCTTCTGGCTGCAAAATGGCACCTCTAGGGTGGGGAGAATCTTCCCTACCGTCTACCCTTCACTGGACACCTCGGGGCATGAGTCCTCTGGCTGAATTTCTCGCTAAAGCTTTCAGGGGTGACCGAAACAGGCCCGTAGATCGATCCTGAATTGTGCTTGAAGGTCCCCTGACCACTGCACGCAGTCTCAGAGAGCTGGAATGAGTGCCTCTTGTGGTGTTCTGAGCACGATGTTCGGCTGAGCCCAGTTGAAGCCCCTTCTGAGGGTGGAAAGGCTATAATCTCAACCGGGGTGTGAATGTGATCCAGTAGCAACCTAAACCGCAACAGTACCTCCAGCTGAGCACGACTTCCCCTGCCGTTCTCCACTACTGATCGCCCTCTTTTGTTGTTTGTCTTGTGTGCGCCCAGAGGCCTTTGGGTGACCTGGCACGTTATAAAAGTTAAAATAAATTTAAAATAAATAAATAAAATATAAATAAATTACAGCCCAAAATAAAGGGAATGACCAAACAAGGTTCTATGAATTTATATATACTTTAATTAAACACACCATCTGCAAGAATAACTAAATGAAAAAACACTGGACAAGCTACCCCACCCCTCCACGTGGAAAGAACAGAGAAAATGCAACGGTAGAAAGATGCAGCACTCTTAGCAGTGAAACACGGGGGAAAAGACTAGAAATAACCACACTGATTCAAAATGGATACAATCTGGAGTGAAAAAGGCATGAATTGTGACCTAGACCGTATCTAGGGCTCAGAAATGGACCAGAGGGACAGTTATCCTTTAATAGTACCTTTCGCTGTTCCAGGCCGTTCAACACCAGTGAAGCAGGCTTCTAAATGCTGTATGTGCATTCGAAGCAGGCCCGAATGCGGTGGTCATGTTGTTCTAGATGGAGAGCAGTGCTGAGCAGGGGTTGAACTGAAGTTCATTAGAGTGCCAAAGGCAGCTATGGAGGGTCCTTTTGATTGGTTCAATGCTGAAAGCACAGGATGCCTGGCTGTCTTGGCTCTCAGGTGCTGTGAGTCTCTCTCAGGGATAAGTCTAGTCCTTGTTCTTAGGCTCCCAATGTAAGTGAGGCTTGTGCACACTTTCAGGGGTCCTTCACAAGGATGCGGTCCTGGGCAGCAGTGTGACTGGCAGATATACCGGTATTATTCCAAACAGCAGGTTATCCCCAACCCTGGGGATGGGTAGGGAACAGAGCTTGCCTCTGCAATGTGCATTCAGTCTTCACTTCAACTGTGGAGGGCTTTGGAAAGTCAACTCCCCCAACACAGATCCAACAAATTCTTCCTCAGGTGTTTGTTTCAGAGTGAATTGAAGAAGGAATGGGAGATCCCTTCTTTTAAAGGCAAATGTCCATTGGTGATGGGACTAAAGGAAGTCTGCTTTAAAGGCTCCGATCCCTGTTCTGGAGACAAGAGACAAGTGGTTTTTACCCTCTGACATGAAACCCATAATGCTTTGTGCTAAAGGAAGTGGAGCAGAGAAGAAGAGATAGAGGTAGAGAGAAAACAAGATAGTGGAATTTTCCCCCACCTGTGCTGATCTCCCTCTGTCCACACTAACTCTGCCCCCTGCCTTGTCAATGGCATCAAATGCCCTTTTAGTATGCAGCACCCTGGCGTGAGGCTATAAACTTATTTGGGGGAGGGCGGTTAGCCATTTGATTCCTGTTCCCAGGTGAGTGCCTTCTGGGTGGCTGTCCTGCTGAAGAGAGGCGTTACTAGACCACACAAAGTTTCACAAGCGAGGCCCAGCTATTCAGTTTCCTGCCCTGCAAGCTGGCAGGGCCAGACTGTGTGAACAGAGTACACGTAACACTTCCACAACTGAGCTTAGCTCACCTGGCTAACGCCTATATGATAGCAGTTTGATCTGGCTTTCATAAGTATGAGAGATACTAGCCACCTTATCTTAAACTCAGGTTTGGCTTATATTTAAAGTTTACAAGTGCCACCTGGATAGCAACACTTTTAGTTATGTGGTTTTGGTAAAAGGGGTGCATGTCTGAAATTACTTGACTGTCACTTTCACTGCAGCTGTCTGAGGGCATCTGTGCCCTCCCTAGAGGCGCACCCTGTGCCTCTAGGGAGCAGGTGATGCAGACCAGGATACTGATGCAGCAGAGCGCAGTTGTCCACTATGTTTTTGGCATGGAGTTGATGGAAAGGGCAGGTTTAGTCACCAGACCACCCCATGTGAGAGTGAATTGCCTGCATCATTATATATTTAATGAAAATCAAACAGCCAGAGATTCTGCACCTGTGTCAGGTGGCAATCCTTCACAGCTGCTCGCCACCCCTTCTTGTGCCAGTATTAACTCTATTGGAGCAAACAGAGTGTATCAGTGTCTATCAAATGTTCACATTCAGAGTCCGAAACCAAGATCAGGCACATTGTCACATAATTTGCTCCACATTTGCTTTGCCTGTACAATCCACTGTGCTGAATATGAATGATTTATGCTTTCAACGTCAGTGTTAATTATGGTGAAGGGAGTATCATCAGCCACATGAGGGTCTCGGCTGTTAAAGCACTTTGAGCTTGAGTCTGCCATTGTCAGTATAGGCATTTTCATTGATTAGCAATATTTGTAAATAATGTGTAGGTGTGCTTTATTTGAGTCAGCCTAGAAGTGGCAGGCTCGGCCAAAGCCTTATTATTTGCCCTCTGGGTAGGCCTGGACCAACTTCCTGAAAGAAGACTTGCAGGACCCTCGAAATATTTATGGGGGTGGGTTGACTTAACTGGCAAATGTACTGCAGGTTTAGTGATGAGGTTGAATGTCAGTTTGAGTCCCAGGATGATTTGTCAAGTCCGTTGAGCCAATCTAATTCCTCAAATCTGCTGAAGAAGGCTTGATGCGCCATGAATGACCCAGCCATTTCCTGGTCCTTTGTGGGTTTGTTAAGCTATGAGAGAAGGACATCAGGTAGGGACACAAGTGGAAGATGCTAGTATCAGTTTAAGAAATGTGGACAACTGTGGGGTTTGTTTCTTGTAAAGTTTGCATATTGCGCAGTTTGGTGTGATTTGGAGAGCTTTGGGTGCCATGTTTCTTTTCTTCTTTGTCCATTTAGTGTAAGTTCAGTGTTTTCTTCCCAATGATAAAAAACAACAAACCATGAACTTTGCCCTTTCTTCTGGCCCCAATTCCTTTCCACACAAAAACCCAAATAGGTTATTTATTTATTTAGTTTTCATTTGTATAGCGTGTGCAAAGCCGTAGGCATCAGGGCGCTTTTACCAGTTACATGTGGCCAATAAAGGTCGAAGACAAAGCTACAGATATATTGTTTCATGACAATACATATTCAGGTGCGGTTACAGGTCTACAGCATTGGTGGTCAATAGGAGTGGGAAGAATTTGTGCTATTCGGATAGCCAGGTTTGCAGTGCCTTGAGGATGATCCAGTAGGATTCTTCCGCTCTCAAGGCGGGTGGTCGGGAGTTCCAGTAATTGGCAGCAAGGATTGGGAAGCTGGATCCTCCAGCTCTAGTACGTTTGAACTTAGATTGGACCAACCTGTGGGAGTAGTTGATTCTAATGACCTTACTGGATTGGACTTTGGCAATGTTCTGAACTAGGTAGGGAGGGGCTACATTGGGGATACACTTGTGGGTGATGGACAGCGTCTTGAATTTGATTCTTTCATTTGATCGGTAGCCAATGAGCAGCTCTGCGGGCGGCTGAGATGTGTTCAGATCCAGGGATATTGATGGCAGCACATAGGGTATTGTTATGGACAGTTTGACTTTTTTAATGTTAAGTGTGGATGTGCCAGCGAACAGCATGTTGCAATAGTCTAGCCTGTCTACGACCACTGCCCGGGCGATTGTTAGACAGTTATCACTGGATAGGAAGGGCCTGGTGGCATTAAGCAGTTTTGTTGAGTAGGCTGCAGCGGAGGAGATGGCATTTACTTGACGAGTTAGGGAGAGTGTAGCATTGAGGTGGACTCTTAGAGTTTTCACCGAGCGGAGACACGATTGGTGGGTGCCTAGAATTTGGTTAGATTCTGGGTAAGATTGAATGTGCTGGTGGGAAGCTCTGAAGAGGATTTTAAGTAGGAAGGGGACTCTGGTAATAGGCCGATAGTAGTTGGCAGTGGTGTGATCAAGCGTAGGTGTCTTTAGTAAATGAAGGACACAAGCTTCTTTGAGGCACGTGGGTACTATACCTGTGTTAACGTAGGTGTTGATAAAGGCTGTGTTAAAGGGGGCTAGTTCAAGGGCACAGTCTTTGATTGATGGCGCTGGGCAAATGTCCCCTTTGCATCTAGAGGGCTTTTGACTTGGTAGGATTCTGAGAGTTTGCTGGGTAGTGACTTTTGTTGAAGTTGAGCAGTGGGGTATCAGGCAAGTGGACTGTAGGCTTGGATAGGGATTGTTGCGTGATGCAGGATTTTTTAGCATGTATTATTTTTTTTTTAACATCCCACTTTTCATCTGTATGGTGTTACACCAGATAGAGTCCTTGTGAATCGGTGTGGCCTGGAGGGGCTGGAGTTTCCATTTCTTTAAGGATGGAAAATAACTCCTTTTGGTCTGAGCTGGCGTTGGTGATCGTTGTGTTGAGTGAAGAGGCTTTGGCAAGTAAAGTTCAGAGAAGACGTTTTCCCAGTTACACTCTGCTAGTCTTTTTTCTGCTATGAGGGCGGCAAGCTCTCATTTGTACCAGGCGTTAATGTTGTAGTTGGTTTCGCTTTTTCGGAGGCAAGGGGTGAAATGGTGTTGATGGCGTTGGTGAGGGTGGTGGAGTAATGTTGTGCTATGGACACTTGGTCGGTGATCTTCAGGCAGTCAGGATTGAGGGCGTTGAGGTAAGGGGTGAAGTATTCCTTGGTAAGTTTTTGTGAGCTGCAGGCAAAGGTGGACAGGGGTGGGGGGGACTGGTGGGGGATATGGCGGTTGGTCCTGCTGGGAGTGAGAAGGTGATGAAGTGATGGTCGGACCATGGGCATGGTGAGTTTGTTTTGACTGTGATATTGATACTGATATTTAATTTCTATCGCGCTCATACACAAGTGTTTCAGTGCACGACAAGGCAAGGGAGGGGAAAAAGGGGAGAACAAAACAACGATCTTACTAGGCCCAGTGACATTAAGAACGTGAAAGTGCATCGGAGAGGGGGAGGGGAAAAGTGCATGGAAGGAGGGGAGAAGTGGAAAGTGCGGAGAAAAATATAAATAATAAATAAATAAATTATGCTATAATTCGTGTCAGCCAGAAAGTCTAGTGTACATCCTTTGTTGTGAGCGGGCATTAATCTGTGCCATGGTTGGTGGGCAGAGAGATGTGGCGTGATGCATGGCACAGGATTGCTTCAAGTACCTGGCCAAGCACAACTGAAAATGTGGGCTGCAACATGCTGTTCAGCATGTCGCACAGTGTGCTGATAGGCGCCAGTTGCATGCACATGAAGTGCCCACACCAGCTTCAGCAGCAGGGGGAAGGCAGGTCTGGTGTTGATCATGCTGTGGATGTTGTTTTGGATCCGGGAGAGTAGGATTGGGTGCAGCTGACACTTGATCTTTATCACCTGTAGTATTTACCTCCACCTTTTGTCTTCTCCCGATAACTGCACATTGATTTTGGTGTAATTACTGTCCATTTTCGGCGGCTTTTTGCAGGTAACTTTATCGGTGCTAATGAAGATTACCCCTGCTAACTGCACAGAGAGTATTTATTCTGTTAAAGACTAGCAGGCGAGCATTATGCTTCAACTTCTTTTATTACTACTCCTCAGCAGTTTCAACAAACCAATAACAAAAACACTGTAAAAATGTCCAAAGTGACTTTAACTACAATCCCCATAATCTCTGTAGTCCATCTCCATCCATGCTCAGCTATGACCATGTCCTGTCCCTGAGCTCCTCCTCTTTTACATGCTATGAACTGTCACTTGCAAAATCCACACAATGTCCCGCCAACAGAGCGAAGACTTAAACCATACTGAACTGAGACCTCGATCCTCCTTGACTTCCAATGACTACTGCTGCTAGTCTCTCTCCTGAATTGTTCTTCTGCTCCTCCCCTAGGGATGATACAAAGCAGGCGAATCAGGGTGGTGTCCATGTATTGCAACTATCATACAAGACATTATCATCAACAATACATGAATGGGTGGGACATTAATGCTTGCCTCCTAGTCTTTAATAGAATTAATACTCCCTGCGCAGTTAGCAGGGGTAATCTTCATTTTATGACAAGACCTCAAAGCTTCCCAACACAGTAACTTGTAGACTCTCGGTTGGCTTAAAGTAAAATTCCTTAAAGGTACGACCACTAGCCCAATCTGCTGCTAGCATAATCTCTCTTAAGGAGACCCCTGACATGAAGGCTTTAGAAGCCATTTCTCCACGCACTGAATGCGCTCTGTACCGGCCCAGATCAATATTCGCTGCTTGCATAATTTCTTTAACCTATCTAGCAATGGTGGCTGTAGAAACGCTTGGAAAGGCCTCCTACGCGCTATGAGCAATTGTGTGGTGCCGGCCGCTCTACACTCTGCTGTCCTGCACTCGTACTCTTTCATGCAGCTCGCTACACAACACTTGGTTCTGTTTGGAAAATATGGATAGTGGTCTGAGGTGGTCCCAGTCTTAGTTCTCCTGACAGTCGAGAAAGTGACTCCTTCTGGACCAAAGGATCTCCTATTTATTTCTAGCGCTTTGACATCTGACACACGCTTAAAAAATACTAGGCATAAAAGCATTGCCAGTTTACTTGACAGCTGCTTAAGGGACACGCATCGTCAGATGGCCAGCCTTCCAAAAGCTGAAGGACCGCCGTCACGTCCCAAACCGTATTATGACGAGGCTCCGGGGGAACCCTAAACTTGGATCCTCGAATGAGCCTCACCACTTCTGGGTGTTCACCAGCCGGCACACCTTCGATCGGCAAATGCCCCACTGAGATTGCTGCTCTGTACAATCCTATTATGCGGAACGCTCTTCCGTCTTGTAACAATTGCGCTAGAAAGTTCAGGATCTCTACTACAGGGGCTGATATGGGATGAACAACTCTCCCTTTGCACTAGCTAGTCCACTTGGCCCAAGCCGTGTCGTAGCTCCTTCTAGTGGAGGGAGCTGTCACGACCCTCAGCCATAATCCCCACTGGCAAGCCCACAGGCCAGGTGGAATCAGGGCTCGGATCTTCAATAAGACCAGACATCCACTTTTCAAGCCCTCTTGGGGCCAGTCCTGGTGCCTTTGGCGCCAGGCTCATCAGTTGAGAGAGGCATCTGCTTAAGGGACTACTTTATTTGGGCTTTCAGCCAACATGGAGGCATCCACATAGCTGGGTTCCTAGAGCCAAGCTATGCGGTATAGTTTTTTGGGTGTGGTGGCCTATGGACTACTTTACCTGGACTACTTTACAGTGGCTATTTAAACCACATCCAAACAAGACCACACGCTTTGCGTTACTTTGCTTCTAGCAACGTGACACTCACCGTGTCCAGCTTTCTCGCGACCTGACCAATTCCGACCTGCAGAAAAACAAAGAAACATCGTTAGCAGTAGAATCTTACCTGCAATCTTCATCCATCTCTGCTCACAGCTCCTGGGCATCTCTGTTGGAGGAGTTCACCACCCGGATCGAGGGACCTGAGAAAAGGAGAAAGACATTATTAACGTAGGTACTAGAGACATTACAACCATAAAAGCGCTTAAAGACTTACCTGGCTGGTTACTTCTCGACCGGCACTGCTCCGGAAACCCCATCAGCGCTGGGTACTCTCCGCGACCTACGAAAAGGGAAAACACAGGTCAGTGAGGACAAGGCATCGCTGCGCTATGCAAAGCACCTCCTCACCGCATCATAGCGCTACAGTGCATTATCAACTCCCGGTGAAAACCAGCACGTCCCGTTCTCCAAGTGGACACTCCACGCTCCTAGAGGAGATAAAGAGACATTAGAACAGACAAAAGGCATGCAAGAATTATGATGCCATTAATTGCAATAAGACCTACCTGAAAGACACTACAAGGGCCGCAGTCAGTGAAGTAACTGGACCGCCAGCACCCACAAAAGCCAACACGCCCGTGCCCAGAGAGCAGGATGGAAAGCCCACCGATTCTGGCAACCAGGTGAGAAGAGAACCTGAAGGGGCTGGAAACATAAGAAGGTGGGGGCATTAAACTGCTTACCTTGGTCGCCCAGTCCTGACATAGTCTTCATTTTCCAGGCAGAATTCCCTTAACACCGAGACCACAGGGGAACCATCAGGAAGGGCATCAGCAACCAGCTGGCTGGGTGGCGTCCCCGTGGATACCTGGTGAGTGTAACAGGAGCCCAGGATTTTGCGATAAGCTCTGTAGCTTGTATCGAAATGCTTGGCAGCGCCCAGGGTCTCCTGATATCCTGCACTCAGAGTGGGAGTTTCCCTCTCACTCTCAGAGGATGATACGACCCAACTGGGTCCATGAGCAGTTGGTCTCCTTCCGGCAGCACTCTCGGCAGGTCCACCGAAAGCTCCATTAGCGTCGGGAACCGTACTTGTGACTTCCACAGTGGTGCCACCAACAGTAGTTCTGCTCTCTCCCTCTGACACTTCGCTAGAACTCTGCTCAGCATCATGAAGGGGGGAAACGCGTAGCATGGCCCGCCTGTCCATTTCTGAAGGAAGGCGTTCGTACCTCGTGTACCCGGATCTAGCCTCCAACAGAACTAATCGGTTGACTGTGCATTGTCTGTGCGTTGAGCCGAGATGCAAAGAGGTCTATGTGTAATGGACCCCTCTTGCAATCCAGTGTCTGGACACTGTCGGATCCAGCCTCCAATCGCTGGAGCCTGTGAGGTACTGTGAATTCCAGTCCGCCACTACGTTCAGCGCTCCAGACAGATACTCCGCCGTCACTGACGTCTCTGACTGGAGGGAAAAATGCCAAAAATCCTTTGCTAGTTCGAATAGCATCCTGGACTTCGTGCTACCTAGATGGTTTATGTAGCGGACAGCTGAGATGTTGTCCATCTTCAACAACACGCATGATTTCATCTTCCCCTTCATGAAGGCCTTGATTGCGAAGGACCCTGCTAACAGCTCCATGCAGTTGATGTGAAGGAAAAGCTCTTCTTTGCTCCACTTCCCCTCTGTCTGTGTTACGCTCACCTGGTATCCACGGGGGCGCCACACGATACTGGATGGAGGTCTAAGCGCTATCCCAGACCCCTCTCTGCTTGGTTATGTGCCAGACGTTGGGTAGAGCCTTAGGTTTTTGTGTGTTGAGCTCTCCGTCCTGTGTCTCTGTGCAGGGGCGCGTGGTTGGTGCGGGCGTTCCGTGGACCTAGTTGCTTCACTGGTCCGTGTGCCCTTATGTCGGGTCCAGACGGGCTGTGACTCCGACTCTGCTTGCTGTCTTGCAGGTGAGCTATAATGTCTTTTCCATCTTCATTCTGTCTCTTTCTTTCCCTCTGTTTTCTCTGTCTTCTCGGCATCTTGCTCCACTACGTTGTTCCCTAAAAATGTCTTTTTGTTTTCACAGGAATGGTTGCGATCTCGGAGTTGCCGCGCCGATGGCGAAGACCACGGTGAGTATTTGATGCGCGGAGCGCTGCGCTGTTTATTGGTGTTAATTGCTAACCTGTGTTCTCATCTCTTCTTTGTACATGTTGCGGTGACGTTCCGGAGTGATGAGAGATCGAAGCGCTGCTTGCCCAGGTAAGTGCTTTGTTAATGCTGCCCTTGTTCCTTCTCCCTTGCAGGTTGCGGTGAAACCCGGAGATGGGCAAGGTAAGAGAAGCGCAGGGTGCTGCCAGGACTTGCTGCTTGCCCAGGTAAGAATTGTTATTAATGCAGTCCTTGTTGCTTTACCTTTGCAGGTAGCAGCAAACTCCGGAGATGGGCGAGGTAAGCGAAGCGCAGGATGGATTCAATGCCGGTTACTTCACAGGAAAGTGTTCTTGCTCGCTAATGCTGCTAATGCAATCCGGATCTAGGGCTTCAGGTTCGCGCAGCCGTAGAAGCAGATGAGCAGGAGCTGGACACGGTGAGCGTTGCGCTGCAAGAGTGCAGAATAACACGAAGCATGTTCTGCAGTTTGGGTGTGTGGTTTAAATAGCCCAGGTAAAGTAGTTCCAGGCCAAGCAGTCCCAGGCCCAGCCACACCCAAAACACTAGACCGCATGGCTTGGTTCTAAAGAACTGAGCTGTGTAATAGGCCTCCATATTGGATTAAGGTCCAAAACTGGTATTGTTTTATTCCTCTTAATGAGCCTGGTGCCAAAGGCGCCAGGACTGACTCCATGTATGTTTCTGGTGGAGATTTAAGGCCTTTGGGGCTGTGAAGGGCTTTAGCCCCACTGCTGCCAGTGGGCTGTTATACCTGAGGGTGTCAGGGGCATGGATCGTGACAGTCTGCAGGTGCCCGCAACAAGCTCCCCAGCCCAGGCGACTGGCGTCTGACTCTATCATCAGGTCTGGTCGATCTCCGAAAATGGCCTGACCATTCCAGGCGTCCTTATTCTTCAACCACCATTCCAGTTCTGTTATGGATTCTTGATTCAAAGCTACTAATTGATGATATCTCAAGCCCTGCTGCAAGTTTCTTATTTTCAGTCTCTGCAGCGCACGATAGTTTAAAGGCCCTGGAAATATGGCTCGAATGGATGCGTAAACAGCCCCTCTATCCTTGCTAGTGCCCTGAGAGAAACCACCTGCTTCTGCAGACATCCTCTGAATTCTCTTTTGATGTCTCGTATCTTCTGTGCTGGGAGCTCTAGCGTGGCTTTCCTGGTGTCTAGGATAAATCCCAGGAAGTCTAGTCTCTGTGCTGGAGTGGTGTCCGACTTCTCCACATTCACCAGAAACCCCAGAGACTCGAGCAGATCCTGCACCCAATTTGTCTGCTAAACCAGCGTATCTCGGTCTTCCAGGTATAATATCAGCCTTATGCCTTTCTCTCTGATCGCCGCTGCAACTGGTTTCATCAGCTTGGTAAAAGCCCAGGGAGCTGATGCAAGACCGAAGGGCATCGTCTTGAATTGCCAATACTGCTCTTTCCAATGAAAAGAAGGAATCTCCTGTACTCGTCTAATACTGGGACCGTCAGGAAAGCATCCTTCAGGTCTAGTCTCGTCAGCCAGTCTCCTTCCCTGAGGGAGTCTCGGAGCTGGTGTATGCCTTCCATCTTGAAATGGCGGTAGACTACCCAGCCGTTTAGTTCTTTCAGGTTTATTAATGGTCGGACCTTCTCTTTTCTGTGCACTAGAAACATGTTGCTCACGAAACTGGGAGTCCACGGGCATCTCTCTATGGTGTTCTTTTGGGCGAGCTGTGACAGCTCGTGGTCTAAACAGCTCTGCTCTGAGCGTGCTAGGTGCTGCTGATGTGGCGTGCACATTTGTACGGGCAGCTCTATAAATTCTAGCTGCAGACACTTCACGGTTTGTAATATCCAAGCATTGCTGGAAAGCGTGCGCCAGTTTTCCCAAAACATACCAGTCCTCCCCCCTTCCGGAGGGTAAAGGACCATTCTCACCTTGTGCGAATCCTTGTCCTCGGCCAGTTCCTCTTTCTCTGTGCCCTTTAGGGAAACGACCCCTGGTCGGGAAGAAGGATTCCTGCTGCCTGTTCTTCCAGTATTGTGTCCTGGGATTATGGGGTCGTCTTCCTCCTTGATTTCGACCAGCCGCACGAACCCTGTGGCGACCGGTCCCGGCAAAAACTGTTAGGGAAAATTATATGGATCGAAGCTTGAGCTTTCTCCAGTGAAGTATAGGTACCGACAAAATGGCCCATTTCTTTCCCAAAGGTCTCGCCGAATAGGAGAACTTGCTTCTTCTCCTGCCTCATACGAAGCGAGGTCGATGAGCTTGGGGTCTATTTTCAGCAGCAAGCCTCTCCTCCTCTATGAGGCAAACATACTGCTCTCTGTGCCCAGCCTGCTAGGGAGTCGGGGTCTACTTCTTCCCCTTTATCTTTAGCTCTTTCAGCTAGGTCCATGATCTGCGCTAGCGGCCCAGCTAAGTCCAGTACTTTTTCCTGGCTGCTCTTCCATAACCTGTCGATACCCTTCCGGGAGTCCTTACTGGTCTTGGACTCCAAGGTAAGCATTTTGGGGTCCAACTCGGGGGCCTCGGCCACCTTACCCAGAAGATCTAGTCTTGGGCCCTCTGCGCAAAGACGCTGTCTCACCTCCTTGTCGAGGGCTTTTCTTAATCTTATGGTCATGTAATGTGCGACTCTGGGGGACGGTTGCCAGTCCGAAGACCTCAGGTTCCGGATGCTGTCTGGATCAAACATGTCATCTTGGTCCTCCTCGAGGTGCTTCTCTTTGCAGGTTCTCTTTCCCCCACTGGGCTTGGCCCAATCCTCTTCCACTGTCTCTTCCCCGTCGTGGGAGGACAGGTCACCTTCCACTGGCTCTTCTTCCGAGCCTGGGTCATCTTCTCCACCAATGTCTTCCCCTGGAGTGGGGGTCGTGAGGCTCGGCAATGCCTGACGCTGCAAGTATTCTTTCCTGAACTTTGCAAAAGCGTCGACAACCTCTGGGGCCTTTTCTTTTGCCCCATCTGAAGGGCCCTGGGGGTCACAAGAGGCTTTCCTCTTTCGTGCTTTGGTACTCCCCTTAGACCCTGATTCAGAGGGTTCACTGGGCGTGCGCTCTGTCCTTAAGGTGCTATCTTTGGGCTGGTGTAGGATTGCTTTCAGGGTCTCCAGCCTTTCTTGTAGGGGTTTAACCCCTTGAGCCACAGCATCCACTAGTGAATTACCCAGCACCTACTTGAAGCTGGCAGCCAAATCTAACGACTGCTCCTCTTCACTCCATTCATATTCCAACATATTTTTGGAAGGTTGCTGTGTGCCTGAATACCTGATGCAGGTGTCTGTGCACGCCCACTTCACTAGGCAGATGTTCTGAATTAATGTCTTAGTGAGGATCTCACTGTCTTTATATCCTTCTTTATTCTCAATATTATTGTTTATTATTTAGTATGTCGCTTAAGCCTGTGTTAGGCTATAATATTCAAATTGCCCTAATTTGGGGCTCTGTGTCATCTGGGGGGCAAAGTGCCTCGGGTCGTGGTCACCACACAAGCTTCTATGCTCAAGTGTGTACACTCCGCCTGCCAGCTGCTCCGTGTGAGCAGTGACTCTTGTGCGGCAAGCAGTGATGCAGAAAAAGGCTGATTCGTCTGTCAATTAAGTCCTTTTATGCTTATTTAGCACCTCAATGCTTTAATCTCTGCGTGAGAGCATTCACCACCGGCCGGGCACCTTTGTCTCTTCGCGTCGCAGTGTGAATGCGACACGGATCCAGTGCTTGGTGCCTCGGCTCTGCCAACACAAAGGTGGGGGCCGGAGAGCTCCAGCATTCCTTCTCCCTCATCTGAGGGCACTGTAAGCCCCTCGGGCGCCTGACCACCCCTGGAGTGCCGGTCATGCGGCACGGGGCGAGTGCGCCGCGGGGGCTGCCAACAAACTGAACATTGAGGCGAATCAAGTCAAAATAAAATGATTACGCGTGCATAGCCTGTAAAATTAATTCTCACGCATATTTCGATCCCAGCGTTAGCTGTGGCGCTCCTTATCTATGGTCCTACCCGCAAATACCATTCAGTCCTGGACTGCTGTACGCTCTCAATGTAACTATAGTGACCTATAGCTCTTAAATATGCTAAACTATCTTATACAAAGCATTTACAGGGAGATGAAAATGTTGGTACTTATCTGCTTGAAGAGCAGTAAAAGAAGACGGGGAGCTCAGGGACAGGAAGTGGTCATAGCTGAGCATGGATGGAGATGGACTACAGAGACTATGGGGATTGTAGTTTTAAGGAAGAAAAGTCACTTTGGATATTTATACAGTGTTTTTGTTATTGGTTTGTTGAAACTGCTGAGGAGTAGTAATAAAAGAAGTTGAAGCATAATGCTCGCCTCCAGTCTTGTCATAGAATTACGCCGGTGCTAATTCCACCGGTGCAATTAGCGCCCACCCCTAATTCAGCGGCGTGGTCAAAGTGGCAGTAATTCTGTTACCAACACTTTTATTGCATACAGCCCAACTCGTAATCAGGCCCTATGACTGTTAAAGGTGGATGTTGCACAAAATCAGAGTCAGGGCGGAGCATTTGGGCACACTGCATGGCATGCATAGAGTGGGGGTGATATGGCTTCTAATTTCACCATTTGGGCCGAACTTTAGAAGATCAGGTGTGGGCATGATCGCTGTTGCCCTGCCATGTCCGATTTCAGAAGTAGTGATAAGACACAATCCTATGTGGACCAACAAACTCTCAGCATCTTCGATAGACAGTGAGAAGGACTGGAATTCCGGGGAAGCGAATGAGACAAAGAAATACAAATGATGGATTGAAAGACCTTACATTGTGAGGCACAGAAAACCGAGAATACGTCTTATGAATACTGAAGATTCAAGTCAAAATTCAGAAACAGTGACTGCATCTGCAATTCTCATACAGTACCTTGTCTGTGTGACTTAGCCTAGGCAATCAAGTAAAGCTTGAACCTATTTGTGCTTTACAGTCATTCTCACTATTATCTCCGAATTTCTTGTTTGTTTGCAGTCCTCTCATGTGAAGCTTTAGTTTACTACTAGTGACCATTTCAGATTCATAAAATGTGCTCTGTCAGTACCTTTTGGAGTTCTCATTATGAGGTTTAAACATCTGCTAGGCCCTCACAGATATTGTATATTTGTTTGCCAAGTCATGAAACTGGGGGTCAAAACCTAAAAGTGAGGATTACATTAAAAACTTAAAATCATCCATTTTTGACAGGACCCTTTACTCATGCCTCTTTGTGACCTGTCTGGGATTGCACGCATCAAGACTGCTGTGTTGTTTTAAGCATTTACCCAACTTGGCCTATCGTTCTTTTCTGCAGGATCGCCCGGATTGAAGAAGAGCGAAGAAGATGATTCTAAAGAAGCATTCACTTTCCACAGACCCTCACGTTTTAAAATGCCAATTCAAGGTGAGTCTCTGGGACTTTCCTGCAGGTTGAAATGAAATAAAAGGCCCGTCCGTCTTCAGAGACCTGTTGAAACACAGTGTGCAGGGATTGGGCAGAGTTTATATGCCTGCTGCTGATTCAAGATGACTGCCATGTAATCACTTGCTTTTGGGAGTTTGGAATGCTGGGCATTATGGTTGTATTAGTATGAAGGGTAGGCAGCTGTGTTTTGAGATGCAGTATGGAGGTGATGTTTACTGGGTTCCACATGTGAGGCTGTCTGTGGAAATGTACTGTCTATGAGGATGTCAATCCAGGTGTGAATCTGTCATCTCTATCAGCCAGTCCCTCAGGTGATTGTGTCACCACATCTGTCTAGGATGATACGCAACAGGTGTGGGTAGCACATGTTCCATTTATCAGATCCAAGAGCAGGCTTGTAAACTGGTAAATATGGGCAGATTGTCAACAAGTAGTGCAAATGTGAGGCACGTAGAGAAAACGCCCATTTTTATTTGCGCTGCTTTTAGAAATGCGTCGGTCACCTTACTATCAAAGGTGACCTGCACATTTCAGGAAGGGCTCTAGAGTAGTGCAAAGAGTCTCTGTCCAGCCTTCTCTAATACATTAGTGTCGGGAGTGCACGCACATGCCTTCTGGGAGCTGCTGTCCTGAAATCGACAATAGAGAATTCTGGGCAGAAACGAGGCTGATTGGCACTGTGGAAGGGGCAGCGTTACCAGCAGACGTATAAAATGCACACTCAGTGGGCTCAGAGACTGAGGCTCCCCAATACCATCACCCTGCCTCTGCAGTGGGACAGCCTCTGGCATACACCATGGCAGGCTTCCCACAACGGGTCGGGATTTGGCCTACCCTCCCGATCCTGCTCCTCATGGTCCAAAGCCCAGCCATTAGATCACCCTTTCCAAGTAATAGTGTTTCCTTTACTCTCGTGCTGATGTGATGAAGTTAATTCTGCCCCACAGGAGAATAAGGATGAGCAGCAGCAAAACTGACTACTCAACTTTCACACTTCTACAAAACACAGAGATTCCAGTCATAAAGATGAAATAGGCACGGTTAAGAGACACACATCCTTTTGCCTTTTGTGGTAAAGTGGGCAGAGGGAAGGCTATTTTATTTAATTTTATTAGAATTTGTTTTCAGTTTTGGCCCCACCCAGAGGGTCTCGGAGCACCTTCTTACAAGGTTCAAAGGTTAAAAAGTTTGGCGGTGAAACAGATGTTATAAAATGTTTTCAGAGTAGGTCAGAAAGATTAGGATATACAGGTGATAGCAGGGAGGATGGAGGGGCAGGGGCATATGTGGGGAAACAGGAATATCGTGAGGCTATTTCTGAACGTGGTGATAGAGGGTGCAGAGTGAATGTGGACAGGTAGGGTGTTCCATGCCTTGGGTGACCAGTGGGCTAATGCTTGCTTGTCTGTGTATATTAGTTTTAATGAAATGCGCAGGAACTGCTGACTCCTTGTCTGGAGTTTGCTTGGTTGATGGTTTTGAGAGTCCTTTGAAGGCATTTATTTGGGGTATGGGGAGCCAGTGGAGCTGGTTGATGGCTGGGGGGGGGGGGTGATATGTGAATGTATGCTTTGGTAGGTGGATGATGAGTTTAGCTGCTGCATTTTGAATGGCTTACAGGGGGGCAAAGGTGCTGCTGGGTAGTCCAGTGAGGAGAGCATTGCCCAAGTCCAGCTTGGAGTGAACCAGTGCTTGGACTGCAGTGGGGAAGTCATTGGGAGGAAGAATCTGTTTGACCTTTCATAAGAGGAGGAGTTGTAGATTGCATATTGTGGAGACAGCAGCTACGTGGTGTGTGAAGGAAAGCTGGGGGTCAGTGTTGAAGCCACGGGATTCAACGGGTGTGGAGAGGGCCATGTGTGGGTTCTCTGTGGCAAGTTGTTTCAGCCAAGGGGTGAGTTTGGGTTTGTGTCATGGGGGCAGATGAGGAAGTGTTCCGTTTTGGAAGGGTTGAGCTTCAGAAAGTGGGCGGCCATGCAGGTGGCGATGGTGGAGAGACAGCTTCAGAGGATGTGAAGTTGTGAGAGGAATGTGATTTGGAAGTATATTTTTGTGACATCTGCATATTGGTGGACATGGATTTTGTGTGTGGAAAGGGTCTGTCCAAGAAATTCAACATACAAGTCAAAGAGGAGTGGAGACAGGGAGGAATCTTTGTGGACTCTGTACATGATCGGTGTACGGTCGGATCGCAAAGGGGGCATGGGGATAAAGTGTGTCCTTTAAGGAAGGCAGTGCACCAGTCGAGGACTGTTCCTGAGAATTCCATCCTAGGGGGATAGGATGTTGAGTTGAATCGTATGGTCGATGATGACGAAGGCTGAAGAGAGGTCGAGTAGTACGAGTAGTGCTGAGAGTCCTTTGTTAGTGATGTTGTGGAGGTCATCAATGATGTGAAGTCTAGCGGTCTTAGTGCTGTATCCAGGTTGATAGCCAGATTGGAAGGGGTTGAGTAGGTTGTTTGTGGTAAAGTGTTGTTGCAGTTGGGTAGTGACGAAGCGGCCCATGATTCTGGAGAAATATGGCCAGATAGTAATAGGGCATTCGTTTTCATGAAGCATGGGTAGAGTTAAGGTTTTTTGAGGAGGGGTGAGATTTGTCCAGTTTTTAGACCACAGGGAAGTTCCATGTGAGAGAGAGTTGATGATGTTGAGCCAGTGGGGAGCAAGGGTGGTGATGCAGTTGAATGTGCCTGGAGATGGCCATTCATCATCTAGGAAGTGTGCAGATTTTGTTTTGGCACGAAGGGTGATGAGGGTGTCTGTGTCGACGGGCTGGAAGGGTTCCCATGTGTTGATATGTGTGGAGTTGAGAGTGGAGGGCTTGCCTGATATATATTTTGCAGTTGAAGTAGTCTGAGGGAGTTGCATACTGCAGTGGATGGGGGTGTGGAAGGTGAATTGGAGAGGGATTTGACAATGTTGAATAGTTTCTGTGTATGATTGGTGGTAGATTGGCGTTCATGGAGGTAACGTGTGGCTTTGGCATTACGCATGGCTGTTTTGTATTTGTTGCCGCAGAGTTTGAGTGGTGTTCTGGTGGCGGGGCATGGTTCTTTTTGCTAGGCTCTTTCTAGGCATTTGGCTTCCTGCTTAATAGAGAGGGAGAGCTGTTGAATCACGGTCTATGGTGGTGGCTGCAGGTTCTTTGTGATATGAGGTGGGCAATTCTGTTGAGTGTTTGTGTGATGATGTAATTGTTGAGAAGAGTGGAGGGATGTGCGTGTGTGAAGGATAGGGGTGGTATGATTGGTGCTAATGCTGTGTTTGTAATGTGTTTGGTTTATCTGGCCTGTGGACGAGGGGGAAGTGTTGACGTTTGGGGTATCTTATGCGGCAGAGTGAGTGTGAACGGGATAGCAAAGTGGTCTGACCATGACACTCAGTTTCTATTTTTCACAGAGATGTGAATTCTGCTTGGAACCAAATGGTCCAGGGTGTTGCCAGCTGTGTGGGAGGTGTTGGTGATGAGTTGTGAGAGCTTATAGGGGGTGAGTGGAGTGGAGTGCAGTAGAGTGAGGATACTCTTTAGTTTGAGTTGCTGTCTGCATGGGCACTACCAGGGCTTAGGCATGGTTAAAGCCGCCAAGGTAGATATTGATGCAGGGGGAGCTCTGGTTGTTAATTGTAAACAATTGTCAGCTGGTCGGATAGCACCGCGTGTAGAGCGCTCGCTTTAACATTCGTGCAGAGCCTGCCGTCGCAGATTCGAATCCCGGCAGGGCCAAATTCAGCCTTTGATCCTCCCGCGGTCGATAAATGAGCACCACACACCGTATGTAATAAGCAGCGCTCAGATGCCTGAGGGTTTATAGCGCTATATAAATGCAAATTATTACATATTTAATTATTACAATTATTAAAAGTCAGTCCAGTCGGTGTGGAAGTTGGGATTGTGCTTTGGGATTTGATAAATGAGGTGGTGTTTTAGTGGAGAGTTGTGTTGGAGTTTTATTTGAATGGTTTGTGTTTGCTTTGTATGAGGCATGTTTTGTGGCAAATGGCTGTCTTGGCTCTCAGGTGCTGTGAGTCTCTCTCAGGGATAGGTCTAGTCCTTGTTCTTAGGCTCCCAATGTAAGCAAGGCTTGTGCACACTTTCAGGGGTCCTTCACAAGGATGCGGTCCTGGGCAGCAGTGTGACTGGCAGATATGCCAGTATTTTTCCAAACAGCAGGTTATCCCCAACCGTGGGGATGTGTAGGGAACAGAGCTTGCCTCTGCAATGTGCATTCAGTCTTCACTTCACTTGTGGAGGACTTTGGAAAGTCAACTCCCCCAACACAGATCCAATAAATTCTTCCTCCGGTGTTTGTTTCAGAATGAATTGAAGAAGGAATGGGAGACCCCTTCTTTTAAAAGCAAATGTCCATTGGTGATGGGACTAAAGGAAGTCTGCTTTAAAGGCTCTGATCCCTGTTCTGGAGACAAGTGGTTTTTGCCCTCTGACATGAAACCCATAGTGCTTTGTGCTAAAGGAAGTGGAGCAGAGAAGAAGAGATAGAGGTAGAGAGAAAACATGATAGTGGAATTTTCCCCCACCTGTGCTGATCTCCCTCTGTCCACGCTAACTCTGCCCCCTGCCTTGTCAATGGCATCAAATGCCCTTTTGGTATGCAGCACCCTGGTGTGAGGCTATAACCTTATTTGGGGAGGGGGGGTTAGCCATTTGATTCCTGTTCCCAGGTGAGTGCCTTCTGGGTGGCTGTCCTGCTGAAGAGAGGCGTTACTAGACCACACAAAGTTTCACAAGCGAGGCCCAGCTATTCAGTTTCCTGCCCTGCAAGCTGGCAGGGCCAGACTGTGTGAACAGAGTACACGTAAGCTTAGCTCACCTGGCTAACGCCTATATGATAGCAGTTTCATCTGGCTTTCTTAAGTATCAGAGATACTAGCTACCTTACCTTAAACTCTGGTTTTGGTAAAAGGGGTGCATGTCTGAAATTACTTGACTGTCACTTTCACTGCAGCTGTCTGAGGGCACCTGTGCCCTCCCTAGAGGCGCACCCTGTGCCTCTAGGGAGCAGGTGATGCAGACCAGAATACTGATGCAGCAGAGCGCAGATGTACACTATGTTTTTGGCATGGAGTTGATGGATGGCAGGTTTAGTCACCAGACCACCCCATGTAAGAGTGAATTACCTGCATCATTATATATTTAATGAAAATCAAACAGCCAGGGATTCTGCACCTGTGTCAGATGGCAATCCTGCACAGCTGCTCGCCACCCCTTCTTGTGCCAGTGTTAACAAAAGTGTAACTCTATTGGAGCAAACAGAGTGTATCAGTGTCTATCAAATGTTCACATTCAGAGTCCGAAACCAAGATCAGGCACATTGTCACATAATTTGCTCCACATTTGCTTTGCCTGTAAAATCCACTTTGCTGAATATGAATGATTTATGCTTTCAACGTCAGTGTTAATTATGGTGAAGGGAGTATCATCAGCCACATGAGGGTCTCGGCTGTTAAAGCACTTTGAGCTTGAGTCTGCCATTGCCAGTATAGGCATTTTCATTGATTAGCAATATTTGTAAATAATGTGTAGATGTGCTTTATTTGAGTCAGCCTAGAAGTGACGGGCTTGGCCAAAGCCTTATTATTTCCCCCTGCGGGTAGCCCTGGACCAACTTCCTGAAAGAGGACTTGCAGGACCCTCGAAATATTTATTGGGGTGCTTGACTTAACTGGCAAATGTACTGCAGGTTTAGTGATGAGGTTGAATGTCAGTTTGAGTCCCAGGATGATTTGTCAAGTCTGTTCAGCCATTCTAATTCCTCAAATCTGCTGAAGAAGGCTTGATGCACTATGAAAGGCCCAGCCATTTCCTGGTCCTTTGTGGGTTTGTTAAGCTATGAGAGGAGGACATCAGGTAGGGACACAAGTGGAAGATGCTAATATCAGTTTAAGAAATGTGGACAACTGTGGGGTTTGTTTCTTGTAAAGTTTGCATATTGCACAGTTTGGTGTGATTTGGAGAGCTTTGGGTGCCATGTTTCTTTTCTTCTTTGTCCATTTAGTGTAAGTTCAGTGTTTTCTTCCCAATGATAAAAAACAACAAACCATGAACTTTGCCCTTTCTTCTGGCCCCAATTCCTTTCCACACAAAAACCCAAATAGGTTATTTATTTATTTAGTTTTCATTTGTAAAGCGTGTGCAAAGCTGTAGGCATCAGGGCGCTTTTACCAGTTACATGTGGCCCATAAAGGTCGAAGACAAAGCTACAGATACATTGTTTCATGACAATACATATTCAGGTGCGGTTACAGGTGTACAGCATTGGTGGTCAATAGGAGTGGGAAGAATTTGTGCTATTCGGATAGCCAGGTTTGCAGTGCCTTGAGGAAGATCCAGTAGGATTCTTCCGCTCTCAAGGCGGGTGGTCGGGAGTTCCAGTAATTGGCAGCAAGGATTGGGAAGCTGGATCCTCCAGCTCTAGTACGTTTGAACTTAGGTTGGACCAACCTGTGGGAGTAGTTGATTCTAATGACCTTACTGGATTGGACTTTGGCAATGTTCTGAACTAGGTGGGGATACACTTGTGGGTGATGGACAGTATCTTGGATATGATTCTTTCATTTGATCGGTAGCCAATGAGCAGCTCTGCGGGCGGCTGAGATGTGTTCGGATCCAGGGATATTGATGGCAGCACATAGGGTATTGTTATGGACAGTTTGACTTTTTTAATGTTAAGTGTGGATGTGCCAGCGAACAGCATGTTGCAATAGTCTAGCCTGTCTACGACCACTGCCCGGGCGATTGTTAGACAGTTATCACTGGATAGGAAGGGCCTGGTGGCATTAAGCAGTTTTGTTGAGTAGGCTGCTGGGGAGGAGATGGCATTTACTTGACGAGTTAGGGAGAGTGTAGCATTGAGGTGGACTCTTAGAGTTTTCACCGAGCGGAGACACGATTGTTGGGTGCCTAGAATTTGGTTAGATTCTAGGTGAGATTGAATGTGCTGGTGGGCAGCTCTGTTGAGGATTTTAAGTAGGAAGGGGTCTCTGGTAATAGGCCGATAATAGTTGGCAGTGGTGTGATCAAGCGTAGGTGTCTTTAGTAAAGGAAGGACACAAGCTTCTTTGAGGCACGTGGGTACTATACCTGTGTTAACATAGGTGTTGATAAAGGCTGGGCTAGTTCAAGGGCACAGTCTTTGATTGATGGCGCTGGGCAAATGTCCCCTTTGCATCTAGAGGGCTTTAGACTTGGTAGGATTCTGAGAGTTTGCTGGGTAGTGACTTTATTGAAGTTGAGCAGTGGGGTATCAGGCAAGTGGACTGTAGGCTTGGATAGGGATTGTTGCGTGATGCATTTTTTTTTGCATGTATTATTTTTTTTTAACATCACACTTTTCATCTGTATGGTGTTACACCAGATAGAGTCCTTGGGAATCGGAGGGGCCTGGAGGGGCTGGAGTTTCCATTTCTTTAAGGATGGAGAATAACTCCTTTGAGTCTGAGCTGGCGTTGGTGATCGTTGTGTTGTGTGAAGAGGCTTTGGCAAGTATGGTGGCTTTTTTAAATTTATTAGCGATGATGGTGAAAGCATTTTTTTTAAAGTTCAGAGAGAGACGTTTTCCCAGTTACTCTGAGGGAGGAAAGCTCTCAGGTGTACCAGGCTTTAATGTTGTAGTTGGTTTCGCTTTTTCGGCAGCAAGGGGTGAAATGGTGTTGATGGCGTTGGTGATGGTGGTGGAGTAATGTTGTGCTACGGACACTGGGTCGGTGATCTTCAGGCAGTCAGGATTTAGGGCGTTGAGGTAAGGGGTGAAGTATTCCTTGGTAGGTTTTTGTGAGCTGCAGGCGAAGGTGGACGGGGGGGGCTGGTGGGGGTTGTGGCGGTTGGTCCTGCTGGGAGTGAGAAGGTGATGAAGTGATGGTCGGACCATGGGCATGGTGAGTTTGTTTTGACTGTGATATTGATACTGATATTTAATTTCTATCGCGCTCATACACAAGTGTTTCAGTGCAGGACAAGCAAGGGAGGGGAAAAAGGGGAGAACAAAACAACGATCTTACTAGGCCCAGTGACATTAAGAATGTGAAAGTGCATCGGAGAGGGGGAGGGGAAAAGTGCATGGAAGGAGGGGAGAAGTGGAAAGTGCGGAGAAAAAGATAAATAATAAATAAATAAATGATGCTATAATTCGTGTCAGCCAGAAAGTCTAGTGTACATCCTTTGTTGTGAGCGGGCATTAATCTGTGCCATGGTTGGTGGGCAGAGAGATGTGGCGTGATGCATGGCACAGGATTGCTTCAAGCACCTGGCCAAGCACAACTGAAAATGTGGGCTGCAACATGCTGTTCAGCATGTCCCACAGTGTGCTGATAGGCGCCAGTTGCATGAACATGAAGTGCCCACACCAGCTTCAGCAGCAGGGGGAAGGCAGGTCTGGTGTTGATCATGCTGTGGATGTTGTTTTGGATCCGGGAGAGTAGGATTGGGTGCAGCTGACACTTGATCTTTATCACCTGTAGTATTTAACTCCACCTTTTGTCTTCTCCCGATAACTGCACATTGATTTTGGTGTAATTACTGTCCATTTTCGGCAGCTTTTTGCAGGTAGCTTTGTCGGTGCTAATGAAGATTACCCCTGCTAACTGCACAGAGAGTATTTATTCTGTTAAAGACTAGCAGGCGAGCATTATGCTTCAACTTCTTTTATTACTACTCCTCAGCAGTTTCAACAAACCAATAACAAAAACACTGTAAAAATGTCCAAAGTGACTTTAACTACAATCCCCATAATCTCTGTAGTCCATCTCCATCCATGCTCAGCTATGACCACGTCCTGTCCCTGAGCTCCTCCTCTTTTACATGCTATGAACTGTCACTTGCAAAATCCACACAATGTCCCGCCAACAGAGCGAACACTTAAACCACACTGAACTGAGACCTCGATCCTCCTTGACTTCCAATGACTACTGCTGCTAGTCTCTCTCCTGAATTGGTTTTCTGCTCCTCCCCTAGGGATGATACAAAGCAGGCGAATCAGGGTGGTGTCCATGTATTGCAACTATCATACAAGACATTATCATCAACAATACATGAATGGGTGGGACATTAATGCTTGCCTCCTAATCTTTAATAGAATTAATACTCCCTGCGCAGTTAGCAGGGGTAATCTTCATTTTATGACAAGACCGGATTTGAGCATTATGCTTGTTCAAAGCTTCCCAACACAGTAACCTGTAGACTCTCGGTTGGCTTAAAGTAAAATTCCTTAAAGGTACGACCACTAGCCCAATCTGCTGCTAGCATAATCTCTCTTAAGGAGACCCCTGACATGAAGGCTTTAGAAGCCATTTCTCCACGCACTGAATGCGCTCTGTACCGGCCCAGATCAATATTCGCTGCTTGCATAATTTCTTTAACCTATCCAGCAATGGTGGCTGTAGAAACGCTCTCAAAGGCCTCCTACGCGCTATGAGCAATTGTGTGGTGCCGGCCGCTCTACACTCTGCTGTCCTGCACTCGTACTCTTTCATGCAGCTCGCTACACAACACTTGGTTCTGTTTGGAAAATATGGATAGTGGTCTGAGGTGGTCCCAGTCTTAGTTCTCCTGACAGTCGAGAAAGTGACTCCTTCCGGACCAAAGGATCTCCTATTTATTTCTAGCGCCATGACATCTGACACACGCTTAAAAGATACTAGGCATAAAAGCATTGCCAGTTTGCTTGACAGCTGCTTAAGGGACACACATCGTCAGAGGGCCAGCCTTCCAAAAGCTGAAGGACTGCCATCACGTCCCAAACAGTATTATGACGAGGCTCCGGGGGAACCCTAAACTTGGATCCTCGAATGAGCCTCACCCCTTCTGGGTGTTCGCCAGCCGGCACGCCTTCGATCAGCAAATACCCCACTGAGATTGCTGATCTGTACAATCCTATTGTGCGGAACGCTCTTCCGTCTTGTAACAATTGCGCTAGAAAGTTCAGGATCTCTACTACAGGGGCTGATATGGGATGAACAACTCTCCCTTTGCACTAGCTAGTCCACTTGGCCCAAGCCGTGTCGTAGCTCCTTCTAGTGGAGGGAGCTGTCACAACCCTCAGCCATGATCCCCACTGGCAAGCCCACAGGCCAGGTGGAATCAGGGCTCGGATCTTCAATAAGACCAGACATCCACTTTTCAATCCTCTTGGGGCCAGTCCTGGTGCCTTTGGCGCCAGGCTCATCAGTTGAGAGAGGCATCTGCTTAAGGGACTACTTTATTTGGGCTTTCAGCCAACATGGAGGCATCCACATAGCTGGGTTCCTAGAACCAAGCTATGCGGTATAGTTTTTTGGGTGTGGTGGCCTATGGACTACTTTACCTGGACTACTTTACAGTGGCTATTTAAACCACACCCGAACAAGACCACACGCTTCGCGTTACTTTGCTTGTAGCAACGTGACGCTCACCGTGTCCAGCTTTCTCGCGACCTGACGAATTCCGACCTGCAGAAAAACAAGAAACATCGTTAGCAGCAGAATCTTACCTGCAATCTTCATCCATCTCTGCTCACAGCTCCTGGGCATCTCTGTTGGAGGAGTTCGCCACCCGGATCGAGGGACCTGAGAAAAGGAGAAAGACATTATTAACGGAGGTACTAGAGACATTACAACCATAAAAGCGCTTAAAGACTTACCTGGCTGGTTACTTCTCGACCGGCACTGCTCGGGAAACCCTATCAGCCCTGGGTACTCTCCGCGACCTATGAAAAAGGGAAAAACACAGGTCAGTGAGGACAAGGCATCGCTGCGCTACGCAAAGCACCCGCTCACTGCATCATTGCGCTATAGTGCAGTATCAACTCCCGGTGCAAAACCAGCACATCCCGTTCTCCAAGTGGACACTCCACGCTCCTAGAGGAGATAAAGAGACATTAGAACAGACAAAAGGCATGCAAGAATTATGATGCCATTAATTGCAATAGGACCTACCTGAAAGACACTACAAGGGCCGCAGTCAGTGAAGTAACTGGACCGCCAGCGCCCACAAAAGCCAACGCGCCCCTGCCCAGAGAGCAGGATGGAGAGCCCACCAATTCTGGTAACCAGGTGAGAAGAGAACCTGAAGGGGCTGGAAACATAAGGAGGTGGGGGAATTAAACTGCTTACCTTGGTCGCCCAGTCCTGACATAGTCTTCATTTTCCAGGCAGAATTCCCTTAACACCGAGACCACAGGGGAACCATCAGGAAGGGCATCAGCAACCAGCTGGCTGGGTGGCGTCCCCGTGGATACCAGGTGAGCGTAACAGGAGCCCAGGATTCTGCGATAAGCTCTGTAGCTTGTATCGAAATGCTTGGCAGTGCCCAGCGTCTCCTGATATCCTGCACTCGGAGTGGGAGTGTCCCTCTCACTCTCAGAGGATGATACGACCCAACTGGGTCCATGAGCAGTTGGTCTCCGTCCGGCAGCACTCTCGGCAGGTCCACCGAAAGCTTCATTAGCGTCGGGAACCATACTTGTGACTTCCACAGTGGTGCCACCAACAGTAGTTCTGCTCTCTCCCTCTGACACTTCGCTAGAACTCTGCTCAGCATCATGAAGGGGGGAAACGCGTAGTTTGGCCCGCCTGTCCATTTCTGAAGGAAGGCGTCCGTACCTCGTGTACCCGGATCTAGCCTCCCAACAGAAGTAATGGGTTGTCTGTGCATTGTCTGTGCGTTGAGCCGAGATGCAAAGAGGTCTATGTGTAATGGACCGCTCTTGCAATCCAGTGTCTGGACACTGTCGGATCCAGCCTCCAATCGCTGGAGCCTGTGAGGTACTGTGAATTCCAGTCCGCTACTACGTTCAGCGCTCCAGACAGATACTCCGCCGTCACTGACGTCTCTGACTGGAGGGAAAAATGCCAAAAATCCTTTGCTAGTTCGGCTAGCATCCTGGACTTCATGCTACCTAGATGGTTTATGTAGCGGACAGCTGAGATGTTGTCCATCTTCAACAACACGCATGATTTCATCTTCCCCTCCGTGAAGGCCTTGATTGCGAAGGACCCTGCTAACAGCTCCAGGCAGTTGATGTGAAGGAAAAGCTCTTCTTTGCTCCACTTCCCCTCTGTCTGTGTTACGCTCACCTAGTATCCACGGGGGCGCCACACGATACTGGATGGAGGTCTAAGTGCTATCCCAGACCCCTCTCTGCTTGGTTATGTGCCAGACGTTGGGTAACACCTTAGGTTTTTGTGTGTTGAGCTCTCCGTCCTGCGTCTCTGTGCAGGGGCGCGTGGTTGGTGCGGGCGTTCCGTGAGATACCTAGTTGCTTCACTGGTCCGTGTGCCCTTATGTCGGGTCCAAATGGGCTGTGACTCCGACTCTGCTTGCTGTCTTGCAGGTGAGCTATAATGTCTTTTCCGTCTTCATTCTGTCTCTTTCTTTCCCTCTGTTTTCTCTGTCTTCTCGGCATCTTGCTTCACTATGTTGTTCCCTAAAAATGTCTTTTTGTTTTCAGAGGGATGGTTGCGATCTCGGAGTTGCTGCGCCGATGGCGAAGAACACGGTGAGTTATTGATGCGTGGAGCGCTGCGCTGTTTATTGGTGTTAATTGCTAACCTGTGTTCTCTTCTCTTCTTTGTACAGGTTGCGGTGACGTTCTGGAGTGATGAGAGATCGAAGCACTGCTTGCCCAGGTAAGTGCTTTGTTAATGCTGACCTTGTTCCTACTCTCTTGCAGGTTGCGGTGAAACCCGGAGATGGGCATGGTAAGAGAAGCGCAGGGTGCTGCCAGGACTTGCTGCTTGCCTAGGTAAGAATTGTTATTAATGCAGTCCTTGTTGCTTTACCTTTGCAGGTCGCAGCAAACTCCGGAGATGGGCAAGGTAAGCGAAGCGCAGGATGGATTCAATGCCGGTTACTTCACAGGAAAGTGTTCTTGCTTGCTAATGCTGTTCATGTTCTTCCAGGTTATTAATGCAATCCGGATCTAGGGCTTCAGGATCGCGCCGCCGTAGAAGCAGATGAGCAGGAGCTGGACACGGTTAGCGTTGCGCTGCAAGAGTGCAGAATAACGCGAAGCATGTTCTGCCGTTTGGGTGTGTGGTTTAAATAGCCCAGGTAAAGTAGTTCCAGGCCAAGTAGTCCCAGGCCCAGCCACACCCAAAACACTAGACCGCATGGCTTGGTTCTAAAGAACTGAGCTGTGTAATAGGCTTCCATATTGGATTAAGGTCCAAAACTGGTATTGTTTTATTCCTGATAATGAGCAGGGTGCCAAAGGTGCCAGGACTGACTCCATGTATGTTTCTGGTGGAGTTTTAAGGCCCTTGGGGCTGTGTGAAGGGCTTTAGCCCCACTGCTGCCAGGGGGCTGTTATACCTGAGGGTGTCAGGGGCATGGATCGTGACAGTCTGCAGGTGCCCGCAACAAGCTCCCCAGCCCAGGCGACTGGCGTCTGACTCTATCATCAGGTCTGGTCGATCTCCGAAAATGGCCCGACCATTCCAGGCGTCCTTATTCTTCAACCACCATTCCAGTTCTGTTATGGATTCTTGATCCAAAGCTACTAATTGATGATATCTCAAGCCCTGCTGCAAGTTTCTTATTTTCAGTCTCTGCAGCGCACGATAGTTTAAAGGCCCTGGAAATATGGCTTGAATGGATGCTTAAACAGCCCCTCTATCCTTGCTAGTGCCCTGAGAGAAACCACCTGCTTCTGCAGACATCCTCTGAATTCTCTTTTGATGTCTCGTATCTTCTGTGCTGGGAGCTCTAGCGTGGCTTTCCTGGTGTCTAGGATAAATCCCAGGAAGTCTAGTCTCTGTGCTGGAGTGGTGTCCGACTTCTCCACATTCACCAGAAACCCCAGAGACTCGAGCAGATCCTGCACCCAATTTGTCTGCTAAACCAGCTTCTCTCGGTCTTCCAGGTATATGATCAGCCTTATGCCTTTCTCTCTGATCGCCGCTTCAACTGGTTTCATCAGCTTGGTAAAAGCCCAGGCAGCTGATGCAAGACCGAAGGGCATCGTCTTGAATTGCCAATACTGCTCTTTCCAATGAAAAGCAAGGAACCTCCTGTACTCTTCTAATACTGGGACCGTCAGGAAAGCATCCTTCAGGTCTAGTCTCGTCAGCCAGTCTCCTTCCCTGAGGGAGTCTCGGAGCTGGTGTATGCCTTCCATCTTGAAATGGCGGTAGACTACCCAGCTGTTTAATTCTTTCAGGTTTATTAATGGTCGGACCTTCTCTTTTCTGTGCACTAGAAACATGTTGCTCACGATACTGGGAGTCCACGGGCATCTCTCTATGGTGTTCTTTTGTGACAGCTCGTGGTCTAAACAGCTCTGCTCTGAGCGTGCTAGGTGCTGCTGATGTGGCCTGCGCATTTGTACGGGCGGCTCTATAAATTCTATCTGCAGACACTTCACGGTTTGTAATATCCAAGCATTGCTGGAAAGTGTGCGCCAGTTTTCCCAAAACATACCAGTCCTCCCCCCTTCCGGAGGGTAAAGGATCATTCTCACCTTGTGCGAATCCTTGGCCTCGGCCAGTTCCTCTTCCTTTGTGCCCTTTAGGGAAACAACCCCTGGTCGGGAAGAAGGAATCCTGCTGCCTGTTCTTCCAGTATTGTGTCCTGGGATTATGGGGTCGTCTTCCTCCTTGATTTCGACCAGCCGCACGAACCCTGGGGCGACCGGTCCCGGCAAAAACTGTTAGGGAAAATTATATGGAACGAAGCTTGAGCTTTCTCCAGTGAAGTATAGGTACCGACAAAACGGCCCATTTCTTTCCCAAAGGTCTCGTCGAATAGGAGACCTTGCTTCTTCTCCTGCATCATACGAAGCGAGGTTGCTGAGCTTGGGGTCTATTTTCAGCAGCAAGCCTCCCCTCCTCTCTGAGGCAAACATACTGCTCTCTGTGCCCAGCCTGCTAGGGAGTCGGGGTCTACTTCTTCCCCTTTATCTTTAGCTCTTTCAGCTAGGTCCATGATCTGCGCTAGCGGCCCAGCTAAGTCCAGCACTTTTTCCTGGGTGCTCTTCCATAACCTGTCGATACCCTTCCGGGAGTCCTTACTGGTCTTTGACACCAAGGTAAGCATTTTGGGGTCCAGCTCGGGGGTCTCGGCCACCTTAACCGGAAGATCTGGTCTTGGGCCCTCTGCGCAAAGACGCTGTCTCACCTCCTTGTCGACGGTTTTTCTTAATCTTATTGTCATGTACTGTGCGACTCTGGGGGACGGTTGCCAGTCCGAAGACCTCAGGTTCCGGATGCTGTCTGGATCAAACATGTCCTCTTGGTCCTCCTCGAGGTGCTTCTCTTTGCGGGTTCTCTTTCCCCCACTGGGCTTGGCCCAATCCTCTTCCACTGTCTCTTCCCCGTCGTGGGAGGACAGGTCACCTTCCACTGGCTCTTCTTCCGAGCCTGGGTCATCTTCTCCACCAATGTCTTCCCCTGGAGTGGGGGTTGTGAGGCTCGGCAATGCCTGACGCTGCAAGTATTCTTCCCTGAACTTTGCAAAAGCGTCGACAACCTCTGGGGCCTTTTCTTTTGCCCCATCTGAAGGGCCCTGGGGGTCACAAGAGGCTTTCCTCTTTCGTGCTTTGGTACTCCCCTGAGACCCTGATTCAGAGGGTTCACTGGGTTCTCTGGGCGTGCGCTCTGTCCTTAAGGTGCTATCTTTGGGCTGGTGTAGGATTGCTTTCAGGGTCTCCAGCCTTTCTTGTAGGGGTTTAACCCCTTGAGCCACAGCATCCACTAGTGAATTACCCAGCACCTACTTGAAGCTGGCAGCCAAATCTAACGACTGCTCCTCTTCACTCCATTCATATTCCAACATATTTTTGGAAGGTTGGTGTGTGCCTGAATACCTGATGCAGGTGTCTATGCACGCCCACTTCACTATGCATATGTTCCGAATTAATGTATTAGTGAGGATCTCACTGTCTTTATATCCTTCTTTAATCTCAATATTATTGTTTATTATTTAGTATGTCGCTTAAGCCTGTGTTAGGCTATAATATTCAAATTGCCCTAATTTGGGGCTCTGTGTCATCTGGGAGGCAAATTGCCTCGGGTTGTGCTCACCACACGAACTTCTATGCTCAAGTGTGTACACTCCGCCTGCCAGCTGCTCCGTGTGAGCAGTGACTCTTGTGCGGCAAGCAGTGATGCAGAAAAAGGCTGATTCGTTTGTCAATTAAGTCCTTTTATAATTATTTAGCACCTCAATGCTTTAATCTCTGCATGAGAGCGTTCACCACTGGCCGGGCACCTTTGTATATTCGCGTCGCAGTGTGAATGCGACACGGATCCAGTGCTCTGTGCCTCGGCTCTGCCAACACAAAGGTGGGGGCTGGAGAGCTCCGGCATTCCTTCTCCCTCATCCGAGGGCACTGTAAGCCCCGCGGGCGCCTGACCACCCCTGGAGTGCCGGTCATGCGGCACGGGGCTAGTGCGCCGCGGGGGCTGCCAACAAACTGAACATTGAGGCGAATCGAGTCAAAATAAAATGATTACGCGTGCATAGCCTGTAAAATTAATTCTCACGCATATTTCGATCCCAGCGTTAGCTGTGGCACTCCTTATCTATGGTCCTACCCGCAAATACCATTCAGTCCTGGACGCTGTACGCTCTCAATGTACACTATAGTGACCTATAGCTCTTAAATATGCTAAACTATCTTATACAAAGCATTTACAGGGAGATGAACATGTTGGTACTTATCTGCTTGAAGAGCAGTAAAAGAAGAGGGGGAGCTCAGGGACAGGAAGTTGTCATAGCTGAGCATGGATGGAGATGGACTACAAAGACTATGGGGATTGTAGTTTTAAGGAAGAAAAGTCACTTTGGACATTTATACAGTGTTTTTGTTATTGGTTTGTTGAAACTGCTGAGGAGTAGCAATAAAAGAAGTTGAAGCATAATGCTCGCCTCCAGTCTTGTCATAGAATTACGCCGGTGCTAATTCCACAGTTGCAAATAGCGCCCACCCCTAATTCAGCGGCGTGGTCAAAGTGGCAGTAATTCTGTTACCATCACTTTTACTGCATACAGCCCAACTCGTAATCAGGCCCTATGACTGTTAAAGGTGGATGTTGCACAAAATCAGAGCCAGGGCGGAGCATTTGCGCACACTGCATGGCATGCATAGAGTGGGGGTGATATGGCTTCCAATTTCACCATTTGGGCCGAACTTTAGAAGATCAGGTGTGGGCATGATCGCTGTTGCCCTGCCATGTCCGATTTCAGAAGTAGTGATAAGACACAATCCTATGTGGACCAACAAACTCTCAGCATCTTCGATAGACAGTGAGAAGGACTGGAATTCCGGGGAAGCGAATGAGACAAAGAAATACAAATGATGGATTGAAAGACCTTACATTGTGAGGCACAGAAAACCGAGAATACGTCTTATGAATACTGAAGATTCAAGTCAAAATTCAGAAACAGTGACTGCATCTGCAATTCTCATACAGTACCTTGTCTGTGTGACTTAGCCTAGGCACTCAAGTAAAGCTTAAACCTATTTGTGCTTTACAGTCATACTCACTATTATCTCCGTATTTCTTGTTTGTTTGCAGTCCTCTCATGTGAAGCTTTAGTTTACTACTAGTGACCATTTCAGATTAATAAAATGTGCTCTGTCAGTACCTCTTGGAGTTCTCATTATGAGGTTTAAACATCTGCTAGGCCCTCACAGATATTGTATATTTGTTTGCCAAGTCATGAAACTGGGGGTCAAAACCTAAAAGTGAGGATTACATTAAAAACCTAAAATCACCCATTTTTGACAGGACCCTTTACTCATGCCTCTTTGTGACCTGTCTGGGATTGCACGCATCAAGACTGCTGTGTTGTTTTAAGCATTTACCCAACTTGGCCTATTGTTCTTTTCTGCAGGATCGCCCGGATTGAAGAAGAGCGAAGAAGATGATTCTAAAGAAGCATTCACTTTCCACAGACCCTCACGTTTTAAAATGCCAATTCAAGGTGAGTCTCTGGGACTTTCCTGCAGGTTGAAATGAAATAAAAGGCCCGTCCGTCTTCAGAGACCTGTTGAAACACAGTGTGCAGGGATTGGGCAGAGTTTATATGCCTGCTGCTGATTCAAGATGGCTGCCATGTAATCACTTGCTTTTGAGAGTTTGGAATGCTGGGCTTTGTGGTTGTATTAGTGTGAAGGGTAGGCAGCTGTGTTTTGAGATGCAGTATGGGAGTGATGTTTACTGGGTTCCACATGTGAGGCTGTCTGTGGAAATGTACTGTCTATGAGGATGTCAATCCAGGTGTGAATCTGTCATCTCTATCAGCCAGTACCTCAGGTTATTGTGTCACCACATCTGTCTAGGATGATACGCGACAGGTGTGGGTAGCGCATGTTCCATTTATCAGATCCAAGCGCAGGCTTCTAAACTGGTAAATATGAGCAGATTCTCAACAAGTAGTGCAAATGTAAGGCATGTAGAGAAAACTCCCGTTTTTATTTGCGCTGCTTTTAGAAATGCGTCGGTCACCTTATTATCAAAGGCGACCTGCACATTTCAGGAAGGGCTCTAGAGTAGTGCAAAGATTCTCTGTCCAGCCTTCTCTAATACATTAGTGTCGGGAGTGCACGCACATGCCTTCTGGGAGCTGCTGTCCTGAAATTGACAATAGAGAATTCTGGGCAGAAACGAGGCTGATTGGCACTGTGGAAGGGGCAACGTTACCAGCAGACATATACAATGCACACTCAGTGGGGTCAGGGACTGGGGCTCCCCAACGCCATCACCCTGCCTCTGCAGTAGGATAGCCTCAGCCATACACCATGCAAGGCTTCCCACGACAGGTCGGGATTTGGCCTACCCCCCGATCCCGCTCCTCATGGTCCAGAGCCCAGCCATTAGATCACGCTTTCCAAGTAATAGTGTTTCCTTTACTCTCGTGCTGATGTGATGAAGTTAATTCTGCCCCACAGGAGAATAAGGATGAGCAGCAGCAAAACTGATTACTCAACTTTCACACTTCTACAAAACACAGAGATTCCAGTCATAAAGATGAAATAGGCACGGTTAAGAGACACACATCCTTTTGCCTTTTATGGTAAAGTGGGCAGAGGGAAGGCTATTTTATTTCATTTTATTAGAATGTGTGTTCAGCGTTGGCCCTACCCAGAGGGTCTTCAAGCACCTTACAAGGTTGAATGGTTAAAAAGTTTGGCGGTGAAACAGATGTTATAAAATGTTTTCAGGGTAGGTCAGAAAGATTAGGATATACAGGTGATAGCAGGGAGGATGGAAGGGCAGGGGCATATGTGGGGAAACAGGAATATCGTGAGGCTCTTAAAGTGGTGATGGAGAGTGCAGCGTGGATGTGAACAGGTAGGGTGTTCCATGCCTTGGGTTCCCAGTTGGTAAATGCTTGCTTTTCGGTGTATATTAGTTTTAATGAAATATGTAGGAACTGCTGGCTGCTTGTCTGGAGTTTGCGTGGTTGATGATTTTGAGAGTCCTTTGAAGGCATTTCTTTGGGGTATGGGGAGCCGGTGGAGCTGGTTGATGGCTGGGGGGGTGATGTGTGAATGTATGTTGTGGTATGTGGATGATGGGTTTAGCTGCTGCATTTTGAATGGCTCACAGGGGGGCAAAGGTGCTGCTGGGGAGTCCAGTGAGGAGAGCATTGCCCAAGTCCAGCTTGGAGAGAACCAGAGCTTGGACTGCAGTGGGGAAGTCATTGGGAGGAAGAATGTGTTTGACCTTTCATAATAGGAGGAGATGTAGATTGCATATTTTGGAGACAGCAGCTACGTGGTGTGTGAAGGAAAGCTGGTAGTCAATGGTGAAGCCAATGTATTTGACAGGTGTGGAGAGGGCCATGTGTGGGTTCTCTGTGGCAAGTTGTTTCAGCCAAGGGGTGAGTTTGGGTTTGTGTCATGGGGGCAGATGAGGAAGTGTTCCGTTTTGGAAGGGTTGAGCTTCAGAAAGTGGGCGGCCATGCAGGTGGCGATGGTGGAGAGACAGCTTCAGAGGATGTGAAGTTGTGAGAGGAATGTGATTTGGAAGTATATTTTTGTGACATCTGCATATTGGTGGACATGGATTTTGTGTGTGGAAAGGGTCTGTCCAAGAAATTCAACATACAAGTCAAAGAGGAGTGGAGACAGGGAGGAATCTTTGTGGACTCTGTACATGATCGGTGTACGGTCGGATCGCAAAGGGGGCATGGGGATAAAGTGTGTCCTTTTAGGAAGGCAGTGCACCAGTCGAGGACTGTTCCTGAGAATTCCATCCTAGGGGGATAGGATGTTGAGTTGAATGTATGGTCGATGATGACGAAGGCTGAAGAGAGGTCGAGTAGTACGAGTAGTGCTGAGAGTCCTTTGTTAGTGATGTTGTGGAGGTCATCAATGATGTGAAGTCTAGCGGTCTTAGTGCTGTATCCAGGTCGATAGCCAGATTGGAAGGGGTTGAGTAGGTTGTTTGGGGTAAAGTGTTGTTGCAGTTGGGTAGTGACGAAGCGGTCCATGATTCTGGAGAAATATGGCCGGATAGTAATAGGGCATTCGTTTTCAGGAAGCATGGGTAGAGTTAAGGTTTTTTGAGGAGGGGTGAGATTTGTCCAGTTTGTAGACCACAGGGAAGTTCCATGTGAGAGAGAGTTGATGATGTTGAGCCAGTGGGGAGCAAGGGTGGTGATGCAGTTGAATGTGCCTTGAGATGGCCATTCATCATCTAGGAAGTGTGCAGATTTTGTTTTGGCACGAAGGATGATGAGGGTGTCTGTGTCGACAGGCTGGAAGGGTTCCCATGTGTTGATATGTGTGGTGTTGAGAGTGGGAGAACAGAGAGGAGGGCTTGCCTGATGTATATTTTGCAGTTGAAGTAGTCTGAGGGAGTTGCATACTGCAGTGGATGGGGGTGTGGAAGGTGAATTGGAGAGGGATTTGACAATGTTGAATAGTTTCTGTGTATGATTGGTGGTAGATTGGCGTTCATGGAGGTAACGTGTGGCTTTGGCATTACGCATGGCTGTTTTGTATTTGTTGCCGCAGAGTTTGAGTGGTGTTCTGGTGGCGGGGCATGGTTCTTTTTGCTAGGCTCTTTCTAGGCATTTGGCTTCCTGCTTAATAGAGAGGGAGAGCTGTTGAATCACGGTCTATGGTGGTGGCTGCAGGTTTTTTGTGATATGAGTTAGGCAATTCTGTTGAGTGCTTGTGTGATAATGTAATTGTTGAGAAGAGTGGAGGGATGTGCGTGTGTGAAGGATAGGGGTGGTATGATTGGTGCTAATGCTGTGTTTGTAATGTGTTTGGTTTATCTGGCCTGTGGACGAGGGGGAAGTGTTGACGTTTGGGGTATCTTATGCGGCAGAGTGAGTGTGAACGGGATAGCAAAGTGGTCTGACCATGATACTCAGTTTCTATTTTTCACAGAGATGTGAATTTTGCTTGGAACCAAAAGGTCCAGGGTGTTGCCAGCTGTGTGGGAGGTGTTGGCGATGTGTTGTGTGAGCTTATAGGGGGTGAGTGGAGTGAAGTGCAGTAGAGTGAGGATACTCTTTAGTTTGGGTTGCTGTCTGCATGGGCACTACCAGGGCTTAGGCATGGTTAAAGCCGCCAAGGTAGATATTGATGCAGGGGGAGCTCTGGTTGTTAATTGTGAACAATTGTCAGCTGGTCGGATAGCACCGCGTATAGAGCGCTCGCTTTAACATTCGTGCAGAGCCTGCCGCCGCAGATTCGAATCCCGCAGGGCCAAATTCAGCCTTTGATCCTCCCGCGGTCGATAAATGAGCACCACACACCGTATGTAATAAGCAGCGCTCAGATGCCTGAGGGTTTATAGCGCTATATAAATGCAAATTATTACATTTTTAATTATTACAATTATTAAAATTATTAAAAGTCAGTCCAGTTGGTGCGGAAGTTGGGATTGTGCTTTGGGATTTGATAAATGAGGTGGTGTTTTAGTGGAGAGTTGTGTTGGAGTTTCATTTGAATGGTTTGTGTTTGCTTTGTATGAGGCATGTTTTGTGGCAAATGGGCAGCAAATAATTAAAAGAAAGGAAATAGCAAGAGTTCTTAGCTTTGTCAAAATTTGCTTTGGGCACACATGTGAGTGGATGCCCTAAGAAAATTGCTCGATTTCCCAAATTAATCCATGAGCACTTCAGCAGGAAAGAGATATAAACAGGAGACATGAAGCGGTCCTCTTTTGAAAGTAAAGGCAGCAGCTGCAGGATGACAGGATGCTGGTTTGGAGCTGGAAGGAAGATTGCAAAGACAGCTTCTGGCTGCAAAATGGCACCTCTAGGGTGGGGAGAATCTTCCCTACCGTCTACCCTTCACTGGACACCTCGGGGCAGGAGTCCTCTGGCTGAATTTCTCGCTAAAGCTTTCAGGGGTGACCGAAACAGGCCCGTAGATCGATCCTAAAGTGTGCATGAAGGTCCCCCGACCACTGCACGCAGCCTCAGAGTGCTGGAATGAGTGCCTCTTGTGGTGTTCTGAGCACGATGTTCGGCTGAGCCCAGTTGAAGCCCCTTCTGAGGGTGGAAAGGTTATAATCTCAACCGGGGTGTGAATGTGATCCAGTAGCAACCTAAACCGCAACAGTACCTCCAGCTGAGCACGACTTCCCCTGCCGTTCTCCGCTACTGACCGCCCTCTTTTGTTGTTTGTCTTGTGTGCGCCCTGAGGCCTTTGGGTGACCTGGCGTGTTATAAAAGTTAAAATAAATATAAAATAAATAAATAAAATATAAATAAGTTACAGTCCAAAATAAAGGGAATGTCCAATCAAGGTTCAATGAAATTATATATATACTTTAATTAAACACACCATCTGCAAGAATAATTAAATGGAAAAACCCTGGACAAGCTCCCCCACCCCTCCACGTGGAAAGAACAGAGAAAATGCAATGGTAGAAAGATGCAGCACTCTTAGCAGTGAAACACGTGGGAAAAGACTAGAAATAACCACAATGATTCAAAATGGATGCAATCTGGAGTGAAAAAGGGATGAACTGTGACCTAGTCCGTATCTAGGGCTCAGAAATGGACCAGAGGGACAGTCATCCGTTAATAGTACCTTTCGCTGTTCCAGGCAGTTCAACCAGGCTTCTAAATGCTGTATGTGCGATTCGAGGCAGGCCCGAATGTGGTGGTCAGGTTGTTCTAGATGGAGAGCAGTGCTGAGCAGGGGTTGAACTGAAGTTCATTAGAGTGCCAGAGGCAGCTCTGGAGGGTCCTTTTGTTTGGTGCAATGCCGAAAGCACAGGATTCCTGGCTGTTTTGGCTCTCAGGTGCTGTGATTCTCTCTCAGGGATAAGTCTAGTCCTTGTTCTTAGGCTCCTAATGTAAGCAAGGCTTGTGCACACTTTCAGGGGTCCTTCACAAGGATGCGGTCCTGGGCAGCAGTGTGACTGGCAGATATGCCGGTATTATTCCAAACAGCAGGTTATCCCCAACCCTGGGATGGGTAGGGAACAGAGCTTGCCTCTGCAATGTGCATTCAGTCCTCACTTCACTTGTGGAAGGCTTTGGAAAGTCAACTCCCCCAACACAGATCCAACAAATTCTTCCCAGGTGTTTGTTTCAGAATGAATTGAAGAAGGAATGGGAGACCCCTTCTTTTAAAAGCAAATGTCCATTGGTGATGGGACTAAAGGAAGTCTGCTTTAAAGGCTCTGATCCCTGTTCTGGAGACAAGTGGTTTTTGCCCTCTGACATGAAACCCATAGTGCTTTGTGCTAAAGGAAGTGGAGCAGAGAAGAAGAGATAGAGGTAGAGAGAAAACAAGATAGTGGAATTTTCCCCCACCTGTGCTGATCTCCCTCTGTCCACGCTAACTCTTCCCCCCTGCCTTGTCAATTGCATCAAATGCCCTTTTGGTATGCAGCACCCTGGTGTGAGGCTATAACCTTATTTGGGGAGGGGGGGTTAGCCATTTGATTCCTGTTCCCAGGTGAGTGCCTTCTGGGTGGCTGTCCTGCTGAAGAGAGGCGTTACTAGACCACACAAAGTTTCACAAGCGAGGCCCAGCTATTCAGTTTCCTGCCCTGCAAGCTGGCAGGGCCAGACTGTGTGAACAGAGTACACGTAACACTTCCACAACTGAGCTTAGCTCACCTGGCTAACGCCTATATGATAGCAGTTTGATCTGGCTTTCATAAGTATGAGAGATACTAGCTACCTTACCTTAAACTCAGGTTTGGCTTATATTTAAAGTTTATAAGTGCCACCAGGATAGCAACACTTTTAGTTATGTGGTTTTGGTAAAAGGGGTGCATGTCTGAAATTATTTGACTGTCACTTTCACTGCAGCTGTCTGAGGACACCTGTGCCCTCTCTAGAGGCGCACCCTGTGCCTCTAGGGAGCAGGTGATGCAGGCCAGAATACTGATGCAGCAGAGCGCAGATGTACACTATGTTTTTGGCATGGAGTTGATGGATGGGCAGGTTTAGTCACCAGACCACCCCATGTAAGAGTGAATTACCTGCATCATTATATATTTAATGAAAATCAAACAGCCAGGGATTCTGCACCTGTGTCAGATGGCAATCCTTCACAGCTGCTCACCACCCCTTCTTCTGCCAGTGTTAACAAAAGTGTAACTCTATTGAGCAAACAGAGTGTATCAGTGTCTATCAAATGTTCACATTCAGAGTCTGAAACCAAGATCAGGCACATTGTCACATCATTTGCTCCACATTTTCTTTGCCTGTAAAATCCACTGTGCTGAATATGAATGATTTATGCTTTCAACGTCAGTGTTACTTATGGTGAAGGGAGTATCATCAGCCACATGAGGGTCTCGGCTGTTAAAGCACTTTGAGCTTGAGTCTGCCATTGTCAGTATAGGCATTTTCATTGATTAGCAATATTTGTAAATAATGTGTAGGTGTGCTTTATTTGAGTCAGCCTAATAGTGGCAGGCTCGGCCAAAGCCTTATTATTTGCCCTCTGGGTAGGCCTGGACCAACTTCCTGAAAGAAGACTTGCAGGACCCTCGAAATATTTATGGGGGTGGGTTGACTTAACTGGCAAATGTACTGCAGGTTTAGTGATGAGGTTGAATGTCAGTTTGAGTCCCAGGATGATTTGTCAAGTCCGTTGAGCCAATCTAATTCCTCAAATCTGCTGAAGAAGGCTTGATGCGCCATGAATGACCCAGCCATTTCCTGGTCCTTTGTGGGTTTGTTAAGCTATGAGAGAAGGACATCAGGTAGGGACACAAGTGGAAGATGCTAGTATCAGTTTAAGAAATGTGGACAACTGTGGGGTTTGTTTCTTGTAAAGTTTGCATATTGCACAGTTTGGTGTGATTTGGAGAGCTTTGGGTGCCATGTTTCTTTTCTTCTTTGTCCATTTAGTGTAAGTTCAGTGTTTTCTTCCCAATGATAAAAAACAACAGGACATGAACTTTGCCCTTTCTTCTGGCCCTAATTCCTTTCCACACAAAAACCCAAATAGGTTATTTATTTATTTAGTTTTCATTTGTATAGCGTGTGCAAAGCCGTAGGCATCAGGGCGCTTTTACCAGTTACATGTGGTCCATAAAGGTCGAAGACAAAGCTACAGATACATTGTTTCATGACAATACATATTCAGGTGCGGTTACAGGTGTACAGCATTGGTGGTCAATAGGAGTGCGAAGAATTTGTGCTATTCGGATAGCCAGGTTTGCAGTGCCTTGAGGAAGATCCAGTAGGATTCCTCCGCTCTCAAGGCGGGTGGTCGGGAGTTCCAGTAATTGGCAGCAAGGACTGGGAAGCTGGATCCTCCAGCTCTAGTACGTTTGAACTTAGGTTGGACCAACCTGTGGGAGTAGTTGATTCTAATGACCTTACTGGATTGGACTTTGGCAATGTTCTGAACTAGGTAGGGAGGGGCTACATTGGGGATACACTTGTGGGTGATGGACAGTATCTTGGATATGATTCTTTCATTTGATCGGTAGCCAATGAGCAGCTCTGCGGGTGGCTGAGATGTGTTCAGATCTAGGGATATTGATGGCAGCACATAGGGTATTGTTATGTACAGTTTGACTTTTTTAATGTTACGTGTGGATGTTCCAGCGAAGAGCATGTTGCAATAGTCTAGCCTGCCTACGACCACTGCCCGGGCGATTGTTAGACAGTTATCACTGGATAGGAAGGGCCTGGTGGCATTAAGCAGTTTTGTTGAGTAGGCTGCTGCGGAGGAGATGGCATTTACTTGACGGGTTAGGGAGAGTATAGCATTGAGGTGGACTCCTAGAGTTTTCACCGAGCGGAGACACGATGGTGGGTGCCTAGAATTTGGTTAGATTCTAGGTGAGATTGAATGTGCTGGTGGGCAGCACTGTTGAGGATTTTAAGTAGGAAGGGGTCTCTGGTAATAGGCCGATAGTAGTTGGCAGTGGTGTGATCAAGCGTAGGTGTCTTTAGTAAAGGAAGGACACAACCTGCTTTGAGGCACGTGGGTACTATACCTGTGTTAACATAGGTGTTGATAAAGGCTGGGCTAGTTCAAGGGCACAGTCTTTGATTGATGGCACTGGGCAAATGTCTCCTTTGCATCTAGATGACTTTAGACTTGGTAGGATTCTGAGAGTTTTCTGGGTAGTGACTTTATTGAAGTTGAGCAGTGGGGTATCAGGCAAGTGGACTGTAGGCTTGGATAGGGATTGTTGCGTGATGCATTTTTTTTTGCATGTATTATTTTTTTTTTAACATCACACTTTTCATCTGTATGGTGTTACACCAGATAGAGTCCTTGTGAATCGGAGGGGCCTGGAGGGGCTGGAGTTTTCATTTCTTTAAGGATGGAGAATAACTCCTTTGAGTCTGAGCTGGCGTTGGTGATCGTTGTGTTGTGTGAAGAGGCTTTGGCAAGTATGGTGGCTTTTTTAAATTTATTAGCGATGATGGTGAAAGCATTTTTTTTAAAGTTCAGAGAGAGTCGTTTTCCCAGTTACTCTGAGGGAGGAAAGCTCTCAGGTGTACCAGGCATTAATGTTGTAGTTGGTTTCGCTTTTTCGGCAGCAAGGGGTGAAATGGTGTTGATGGCGTTGGTGATGGTGGTGGAGTAATGTTGTGCTATGGACACTGGGTTGGTGATCTTCAGGCAGTCAGGATTGAGGGCGTTGAGGTAAGGGGTGAAGTATTCCTTGGTAGGTTTTTGTGAGCTGCAGGCGAAGGTGGACGGGGGGGGCTGGTGGGGGTTGTGGCGGTTGGTCCTGCTGGGAGTGAGAAGGTGATGAAGTGATGGTCGGACCATGGGCATGGTGAGTTTGTTTTGACTGTGATATTGATATTGATATTTTATTTCTATTGCGCTCATACACAAGTGTTTCAGTGCACGACAAGGCAAGGGAGGGGAAAAAGGGGAGAACAAAACAACTATCTTACTAGGCCCAGTGACATTAAGAATGTGAAAGTGCATCGGAGAGGGGGAGGGGAAAAGTGCATGGAAGGAGGGGAGAAGTGGAAAGTGCGGGGAAAAAGATAAATAATAAATAAATAAATGATGCTATAATTCGTGTCAGCCAGAAAGTCTAGTGTACATCCTTTGTTGTGAGCGGGCATTAATCTGTGCCATGGTTGGTGGGCAGAGAGATGTGGCGTGATGCATGGCACAGGATTGCTTCAAGCACCTGGCCAAGCACAACTGAAAATGTGGGCTGCAACATGCTGTTCAGCATGTCCCACAGTGTGCTGATAGGTGCCAGTTGCATGAACATGAAGTGCCCACACCAGCTTCAGCAGCAGGGGGAAGGCAGGTCTGGTGTTGATCATGCTGTGGATGTTGTTTTGGATCCGGGAGAGTAGGATTGGGTGCAGCTGACACTTGATCTTTATCACCTGTACTATTTACCTCCACCTTTTGTCTTCTCCCGATAACTGGACATTGATTTTGGTGTAATTACTGTCCATTTTCGGCAGCTTTTTGCAGGTAACTTTGTCGGTGCTAATGAAGATTACCCCTGCTAACTGCACAGAGAGTATTTATTCTGTTAAAGACTAGCAGGCGAGCATTATGCTTCAACTTCTTTTATTCCTACTCCTCAGCAGTTTCAACAAACCAATAACAAAAACACTGTAAAAATGTCCAAAGTGACTTTAACTACAATCCCCATAATCTCTGTAGTCCATCTCCATCCATGCTCAGCTATGACCACGTCCTGTCCCTGAGCTCCTCCTCTTTTACATGCTATGAACTGTCACTTGCAAAATCCACACAATGTCCCGCCAACAGAGCGAAGACTTAAACCATACTGAACTGAGACCTCGATCCTCCTCGACTTCCAATGACTACTGCTGCTAGTCTCTCTCCTGAATTGTTCTTCTGCTCCTCCCCTAGGGATGATACAAAGCAGGCGAATCAGGGTGGTGTCCATGTATTGCAACTGTCATACAAGACATTATCATCAACAATACATGAATGGGTGGGACATTAATGCTCGCCTCCTAATATTTAATAGAATTACTACTCCCTGCGCAGTTAGCAGGGGTAATCTTCATTTTATGACAAGACCGGAGGTGAGCATTATGCTTGTTCAAAGCTTCCCAACACAGTAACTTGTAGACTCTCGGTTGGCTTAAAGTAAAATTCCTTAAAGGTACGACCAGTAGCCCAATCTGCTGCTAGCATAATCTCTCTTAAGGAGACCCCTGACATGAAGGCTTTAGAAGCCATTTCTCCACGCACTGAATGCGCTCTGTACCGGCCCAGATCAATATTCGCTGCTTGCATAATTTCTTTAACCTATCTAGCAATGGTGGCTGTAGAAACGCTTGGAAAGGCCTCCTACGTGCTATGAGCAATTGTGTGGTGCCGGCCGCTCTACACTCTGCTGTCCTGCACTCGTACTCTTTGATGCAGCTCGCTACACAACACTTGGTTCTGTTTGGAAAATATGGATAGGGGTCTGAGGTGGTCCCAGTCTTAGTTCTCCTGACAGTCGAGAAAGTGACTCCTTCCGGACCAAAGGATCTCCTATTTATTTCTAGCGCCATGACATCTGACACACGCTTAAAAGATACTAGGCATAAAAGCATTGCCAGTTTACTTGACAGCTGCTTAAGGGACACACATCGTCAGAGGGCCAGCCTTCCAAAAGCTGAAGGACCGCCGTCACGTCCCAAACCGTATTATGACGAGGCTCCGGGGGAACCCTAAACTTGGATCCTCGAATGAGCCTCACCCCTTCTGGGTGTTCACCAGCCGGCACACCTTTGATCGGCAAATGCCCCATTGAGATTGCTGATCTGTACAATCCTATTGTGCGGAACGCTCTTCCGTCTTGTAACAATTGCGCTAGAAAGTTCAGGATCTCTACTACAGGGGCTGATATGGGATGAACAACTCTCCCTTTGCACTAGCTAGTCCACTTGGCCCAAGCCGCGTCGTAGCTCCTTCTAGTGGAGGGAGCTGTCACGACCCTCAGCCATGATCCCCACTGGCAAGCCCACAGGCCAGGTGAAATCAGGGCTCGGATCTTCAATAAGACCAGACATCCACTTTTCAATCCTCTTGGGGCCAGTCCTGGTGCCTTTGGCGCCAGGCTCATCAGTTGAGAGAGGCATCTGCTTAAGGGACTACTTTATTTGGGCTTTCAGCCAACATGGAGGCATCCACATAGCTGGGTTCCTAGAACCAAGCTATGCGGTATAGTTTTTTGGGTGTGGTGGCCTATGGACTACTTTACCTGGACTACTTTACAGTGGCTATTTAAACCACCCCCGAACAAGACCACACGCTTCGCGTTACTTTGCTTCTAGCAACGTGACGCTCACCGTGTCCAGCTTTCTCGCGACCTGACGAATTCCGACCTGCAGAAAAACAAGAAACATCGTTAGCAGCAGAATCTTACCTGCAATCTTCATCCATCTCTGCTCACAGCTCCTGGGCATCTCTGTTGGAGGAGTTCGCCACCCGGATCGAGGGACCTGAGAAAAGGAGAAAGACATTATTAACGGAGGTACTAGAGATATTACAACCATAAAAGCGCTTAAAGACTTACCTGGCTGGTTACTTCTCGACCGGCACTGCTCCGGAAACCCTATCAGCGCTGGGTACTCTCCGCGACCTACGAAAAGGGAAAAACACAGGTCAGTCAGGACAAGGCATCGCTGCGCTACGCAAAGCACCCCCTCACCGCATCATAGCGCTATAGTGCAGTATCATCCCGTTCTCCAGCACATCCCGTTCTCCAAGTGGACACTCCACGCTCCTAGAGGAGATAAAGAGACATTAGAACAGACAAAAGGCATGCAAGAATTATGGTGCCATTAATTGCAATAAGACCTACCTGAAAGACACTACAAGGGCCGCAGTCAGTGAAGTAACTGGACCGCCAGCGCCCACAAAAGCCAACGCGCCCCTGCCCAGAGAGCAGGATGGAGAGCCCACCAATTCTGGTAACCAGGTGAGAAGAGAACCTGAAGGGGCTGGAAACATAAGGAGGTGGGGGAATTAAACTGCTTACCTTGGTCGCCCAGTCCTGACATAGTCTTCATTTTCCAGGCAGAATTCCCTTAACACCGAGACCACAGGGGAACCATCAGGAAGGGCATCAGCAACCAGCTGGCTGGGTGGCGTCCCCGTGGATACCAGGTGAGCGTAACAGGAGCCCAGGATTCTGCGATAAGCTCTGTAGCTTGTATCGAAATGCTTGGCAGTGCCCAGCGTCTCCTGATATCCTGCACTCGGAGTGGGAGTGTCCCTCTCACTCTTAGAGGATGATACGACCCAACTGGGTCCATGAGCAGTTGGTCTCCTTCCGGCAGCACTCTCGGCAGGTCCACCGAAAGCTCCATTAGCGTCGGGAACCATACTTGTGACTTCCACAGTGGTGCCACCAACAGTAGTACAAAATGTGTATAACAAATTTTTATTCAAATAATTCGAACTGAATTTAAACATAAAACACTACCCTCACCTAACACAGTGTACTAAACACTAAAAGACAGTTACTAAAACATGAAATACAAAGTTCACTTATTTGCATGACACAAAAGATATCACATAACATAACACAAAAAAATCTCAATGTGTCTCTGAAACAACAACCATCCCAACATGTTTCTGTTCTTCACTGCCCAGTTCGGGCGAACATTCTTCAGGGGAAATTTTTTTAAAAAAAGCATCCACTAATCTCTTCAACACCGTACTGAAAGGGTAGATTCAAACTTCTATACAGGCAAAGGAAGGAAAGGACCTCCGAGCCTGTAAGAGTAAAAGGAAAAACTAATGAGTTCCAAAAAGAGGGAAAGGAAGTACTACAAAATGTAGAAAAAGAACATGGCATAGAGGTTATGCCACACTCACACGGGTCCCAACAGGGCACCCACAAATTTACCTTTAAATGGTGAAACTTCAAAGCGCGTCACAGGATGACAAATTCGCTGGTTTCTCGCCAAATGAGAGACCACTACTTCACAAAAGCGTCATAGTCCGCTAAAGTATCGCCACACCTAAATGAGACAGAACCAATACACAGAGACCACATGCTCTGTTATATCCAGAAAGGGGCTTCAAAATGCAATTACACATGAAAACAGGGCTCCAAATATCATAAAATAAATTACCTTCACAGATGTAGGGATCAAGACTGTAACAAGCAAAGCAGCAATCAACGTGTTTGCAAAGGAGAAATCCACACAGTCAACCCGTAAAGTATCAATCTGGAAAACAATGGATGCATGGCAATGAACACCATATGTCTGGCATCACCCTTCAACATGTAGCGATGGGAGTGCTTTTATTTCACCCTCGTGATTAAGACTAAGTGCCCGTACAATATATAGAATGCAGAAAAAACTTCCATGCTGTCCATCCTACACAACGTGGGAAACCCATGGCAAAAGATAACCAAACTACCCCACGCGTACAGGAAGGGAATGTACCAGCAGTGGGAAAATTATCACACACAGAACCACAATGCTAATGACTCACCTGTACACTCAGAGGGATTAAATCACTCTGATGGCAGCTTCCAAACGCACACAGCCAACACTGAATTCAGTGAAACCAAAAACTGCTGCACACTAACAGTACGTCTATGGTCGTGCGGCAACACAAAGAAAGGACTACACTACTCAGTGTAGGAAGGAAAGTCCATCAAAAGGAAGGGCCATGTTGGAACGGACCCGGCAACATAGAAAAAGGACATTTGTACGGGCGGCTCTATAAATTCTATCTGCAGACACTTCACGGTTTGTAATATCCAATATGGAAAGCGTGCGCCAGTTTTCCCAAAACATACCAGTCCTCCCCCCTTCCGGAGGGTAAAGGATCATTCTCACCTTGTCCGAATCCTTGGCCTCGGCCAGTTCCTCTTCCTTTGTGCCCTTTAGGGAAACAACCCCTGGTCGGGAAGAAGGAATCCTGCTGCCTGTTCTTCCAGTATTGTGTCCTGGGATTATGCGGTCGTCTTCCTCCTTGATTTCGACCAGCCGCACGAACCCTGGGGCGACCGGTCCCGGCAAAAACTGTTAGGGAAAATTATATGGAACGAAGCTTGAGCTTTCTCCAGTGAAGTATAGGTACCGACAAAACGGCCCATTTCTTTCCCAAAGGTCTCGTCGAATAGGAGACCTTGCTTCTTCTCCTGCATCATACGAAGCGAGGTTGCTGAGCTTGGGGTCTATTTTCAGCAGCAAGCCTCCCCTCCTCTCTGAGGCAAACATACTGCTCTCTGTGCCCAGCCTGCTAGGGAGTCGGGGTCTACTTCTTCCCCTTTATCTTTAGCTCTTTCAGCTAGGTCCATGATCTGCGCTAGCGGCCCAGCTAAGTCCAGCACTTTTTCCTGGGTGCTCTTCCATAACCTGTCGATACCCTTCCGGGAGTCCTTACTGGTCTTGGACACCAAGGTAAGCATTTTGGGGTCCAGCTCGGGGGTCTCGGCCACCTTAACCGGAAGATCTGGTCTTGGGCCCTCTGCGCAAAGACGCTGTCTCACCTCCTTGTCGAGGGCTTTTCTTAATCTTATGGTCATGTACTGTGTGACTCTGGGGGACGGTTGCCAGTCCGAAGACCTCAGGTTCCGGATGCTGTCTGGATCAAACATGTCCTCTTGGTCCTCCTCGAGGTGCTTCTCTTTGCGGGTTCTATTTCCCCCACTGGGCTTGGCCCAATCCTCTTCCACTGTCTCTTCCACGTCGTGGGAGGACAGGTCACCTTCCACTGGCTCTTCTTCTGAGCCTGGGTCATCTTCTCCACCAATGTCTTCCCCTGGAGTGGGGGTCGTGAGGCTCGGCAATGCCTGACGCTGCAAGTATTCTTCCCTGAACTTTGCAAAAGCGTTGACAACCTCTGGGGCCTTTTCTTTTGCCCCATCTGAAGGGCCCTGGTGGTCACAAGAGGCTTTCCTCTTTCGTGCTTTGGTACTCCCCTTAGACCCTGATTCAGAGGGTTCACTGGGTTCACTGGGAGTGTGCTCTGTCCTTAAGGTGCTATCTTTGGGCTGGTGTAGGATTGTTCTCAGGGTCTCCAGCCTTTCTTGTAGGGGTTTAACCCCTTGAGCCACAGCATCCACTAGTGAATTACCCAGCACCTACTTGAAGCTGGCAGCCAAATCTAACGACTGCTCCTCTTCACTCCATTCATATTCCAACATATTTTTGGAAGGTTGCTGTGTGCCTGAATACCTGATGCAGGTGTCTGTGCGCGCCCACTTCACTATGCAGATGTTCCGAATTAATGTATTAGTGAGGATCTCACTGTCTTTATATCCTTCTTTAATCTCAATATTATTGTTTATTATTTAGTATGTCGCTTAAGCCTGTGTTAGGCTATAATATTCAAATTGCCCTAATTTGGGGCTCTGTGTCATCTGGGAGGCGAATTGCCTCGGGGTGTGCTCACCACACGAGCTTCTATGCTCAAGTGTGTACACTCCGCCTGCCAGCTGCTCCGTGTGAGCAGTGACTCTTGTGCGGCAAGCAGTGATGCAGAAAAAGGCTGATTCGTCTGTCAATTAAGTCCTTTTATGCTCATTTAGCACCTCAATGCTTTAATCTCTGCATGAGAGCGTTCACCACCGGCCGGGCACCTTTGTATATTCGCGCCGCAGTGTGAATGCGACACGGATCCAGTGCTCTGTTCCTCGGCTCTGCCAATACAAAGGTGGGGGCTGGAGAGCTCCGGCATTCCTTCTCCCTCATCCGAGGGCACTGTAAGCCCCGCGGGCGCCTGACCACCCCTGGAGTGCCGGTCCTGCGGCATGGGGCGAGTGCGCCGCGGGGGCTGCCAACAAACTGAACATTGAGGCGAATCGAGTCAAAATAAAATGATTACGCATGCATAGCCTGTAAAATTAATTCTCACGCATATTTCGATCCCAGCGTTAGCTGTGGCACTCCTTATCTATGGTCCTACCCGCAAATACCATTCAGTCCTGGACTGCTGTACGCTCTCAATGTACACTATAGTGACCTATAGCTCTTAAATATGCTAAACTATCTTATACAAAGCATTTACAGGGAGATGAAAATGTTGGTACTTATCTGCTTGAAGAGCAGTAAAAGAAGAGGGGGAGCTCAGGGACAGGAAGTGGTCATAGCTGAGCATGGATGGAGATGGACTACAAAGACTATGGGGATTGTAGTTTTAAGGAAGAAAAGTCACTTTGGACATTTATACAGTGTTTTTGTTATTGGTTTGTTGAAACTGCTGAGGAGTAGCAATAAAAGAAGTTGAAGCATAATGCTCGCCTCCAGTCTTGTCATAGAATTACGCCGGTGCTAATTCCACCGTTGCAATTAGCGCCCACCCCTCATTCAGCGGCGTGGTCAAAGTGGCAGTAATTCTGTTACCATCACTTTTACTGCATACAGCCCAACTCGTAATCAGGCCCTATGACTGTTAAAGGTGGATGTTGCACAAAATCAGAGTCAGGGCGGAGCATTTGGGCACACTGCATGGCATGCATAGAGTGGGGGTGATATGGCTTCCAATTTCACCATTTGGGCCGAACTTTAGAAGATCAGGTGTGGGCATGATCGCTGTTGCCCTGCCATGCCCGATTTCAGAAGTAGTGATAAGACACAATCCTATGTGGAACAACAAACTCTCAGCATCTTCGATAGACAGTGAGAAGGACTGGAATTCCGGGGAAGCGAATGAGACAAAGAAATACAAATGATGGATTGAAAGACCTTACATTGTGAGGCACAGAAAACCGAGAATACGTCTTATGAGTTCTGAAGATTCAAGTCAAAATTCAGAAACAGTGACTGCATCTGCAATTCTCATACAGTACCTTGTCTGTGTGACTTAGCCTAGGCACTCAAGTAAAGCTTAAACCTATTTGTGCTTTACAGTCATACTCACTATTATCTCCAAATTTCTTGTTTGTTTGTTTGCAGTCCTCTCATGTGAAGTTTTAGTTTACTACTAGTGACCATTTCAGATTGATAAAATGTGCTCTGTCAGTATCTCTTGGAGTTCTCATTATGAGGTTTAAACATCTGCTAGGCTCTCACAGATATTGTATATTTGTTTTGCCAAGTCATGAAACTGGGGGTCAAAACCTAAAAGTGAGGATTACATTAAAAACTTAAAATCACCCATTTTTGACAGGACCCTTTACTCATGCCTCTTTGTGACCTGTCTGGGATTGCACGCATCAAGACTGCTGTGTTGTTTTAAGCATTTACCCAACTTGGCCTATTGTTCTTTTCTGCAGGATCGCCCGGATTGAAGAAGAGCGAAGAAGATGATTCTAAAGAAGCATTCACTTTCCACAAACCCTCACGTTTTAAAATGCCAATTCAAGGTGAGTCTCTGGGACTTTCCTGCAGGTTGAAATGAAATAAAAGGCCCGTCCGTCTTCAGAGACCTGTTGAAACACAGTGTGCAGGGATTGGGCAGAGTTTATATGCCTGCTGCTGATTCAAGATGGCTGCCATGTAATCACTTGCTTTTGGGAGTTTGGAATGCTGGGCATTATGGTTGTATTAGTGTGAAGGGTAGGCAGCTGTGTTTTGAGATGCAGTATGGAGGTGATGGTTACTGGGTTCCACATGTGAGGCTGTCTGTGGAAATGTACTGTTTATGAGGATGTCAATCCAGGTGTGAATCTGTCATCTCTATCAGCCAGTCCCTCAGGTGATTGTGTCACCACATCTGTCTAGGATGATACGCGACAGGTGTGGGTAGCACATGTTCCATTTATCAGATCCAAGAGCAGGCTTGTAAACTGGTAATTATCGGCAGATTGTCAACAAGTAGTGCAAATGTGAGGCATGTAGAGAAAACGCCCATTTTTATTTGCGCTGCTTTTAGAAATGCGTCGGTCACCTTACTATCAAAGGCGACCTGCACATTTCAGGAGGGGCTCTAGAGTAGTGCAAAGATTCTCTGTCCAGCCTTCTCTAATACATTAGTGGCGGGAGTGCACGCACATGCCTTCTGGGAGCTGCTGTCCTGAAATCGACAATAGAGAATTCTGGGCAGAAACGAGGCTGATTGGCACTGTGGAAGGGGCAGCGTTACCAGCAGACATATACAATGCACACTCAGTGGGCTCAGAGACTGGGACTCCCCAACTCCATCACCCTCCCTCTGCAGTAGGACAGCCTCTGGCAGACGTTATAAAATGTTTTCAGGGTAGGTCAGAAAGATTAGGATAGACAAGTGATAGCAGATTAGGATAGACCAGTGATAGCAGGGAGGATAGAGGGGCACGGTTATATGTGGGGAAACAGGAATATCGTGAGGCTCTTTCTCAACGTGGTGATAGAGGGTGCAGAGTGAATGTGGACAGGTAGGTTGTTCCATGCCTTGGTTACCCAGTGGGCAAATGCTTGTTTTTCTGTGTATATTAGTTTTAATGAAATATGTAGGAACTGCTGGCTGCTTGTCTGGAGTTTGCTTGGTTGATGATTTTGAGAGTCCTTTGAAGGCATTTCTTTGGGGTATGGGGAGCCGGTGGAGCTGGTTGATGGCTGGGGGGGGGTGATGTGTGAATGTATGTTTTGGTATGTGGATGATGGGTTTAGCTGCTGCATTTTGAATGGCTTACAGGGGGGCAAAGGTGCTGCTAGGGAGTCCAGTGAGGAGAGCATTGCCCAAGTCCAGCTTGGAGAGAACCAGTGCTTGGACTGCAGTGGGTAAGTCATTGGGAGGAAGAATGTGTTTGACCTTTCATAATAGGAGGAGATGTAGATTGCATATTTTGGAGACAGCAGCTACGTGGTGTGTGAAGGAAAGCTGGTGGTCAATGGTGAAGCCAATGGATTTGACAGGTGTGGAGAGGGCCATGTGTGGGTTCTCTGTGGCAAGTTGTTTCAGCCAAGGGGTGAGTTTGGGTTTGTGTCATGGGGCAGATGAGGAAGTGTTCCGTTCTGGAAGGGTTGAGCTTCAGAAAGTGGGCGGCCATGCAGGTGGCGATCGTGGAGAGACAGCTTCAGAGGATGTGAAGTTGTGAGAGGTTTGTGATTTGGAAGTATATTTTTGTGACATCTGCATATTGGTGGACATGGATTTTGTGTGTGGAAAGGGTCTGTCCAAGAAATTCAACATACAAGTCAAAGAGGAGTGGAGACAGGGAGGAATCTTTGTGGACTCTGTACATGATCGGTGTACGGTCGGATCGCAAAGGCGGCATGGGGATAAAGTGTGTCCTTTAAGGAAGGCAGTGCACAAGTCGTGGACTGTTCCTGAGAATTCCATCCTAGGGGGATAGGATGTTGAGTTGAATCGTATGGTCGATGATGACGAAGGCTGAAGAGAGGTTGAGGGGTACGATTAGTGCTGTGAGTCCTTTGTTAGTGATGTTGTGGAGGTCATCAATGATGTGAAGTCTAGCGGTCTTAGTGCTGTATCCAGGTCGATAGCCAGATTGGAAGGGGTTGAGTAGGTTGTTTGTGGTAAAGTGTTGTTGCAGTTGGGTAGTGACGAAGCGGCCCATGATTCTGGAGAAATATGGCCGGATAGTAATAGGGCATTCGTTTTCATGAAGCATGGGTAGAGTTAAGGTTTTTTGAGGAGGGGTGAGATTTGTCCAGTTTTTAGACCACAGGGAAGTTCCATGTGAGAGAGAGTTGATGATGTTGAGCCAGTGGGGAGCAAGGGTGGTGATGCAGTTGAATGTGCCTGGAGATGGCCATTCATCATCTAGGAAGTGTGCAGATTTTGTTTTGGCACGAAGGGTGATGAGGGTGTCTGTGTCGACGGGCTGGAAGGGTTCCCATGTGTTCATATGTGTGGAGTTGAGAGTGGAGGGCTTGCCTGATATATATTTTGCAGTTGAAGTAGTCTGAGGGAGTTGCATACTGCAGTGGATGGGGGTGTGGAAGGTGAATTGGAGAGGGATTTGACAATGTTGAATAGTTTCTGTGTATGATTGGTGGTAGATTGGCGTTCATGGAGGTAACGTGTGGCTTTGGCATTACGCATGGCTGTTTTGTATTTGTTGCCGCAGAGTTTGAGTGGTGTTCTGGTGGCGGGGCATGGTTCTTTTTGCTAGACCCTTTCTAGGCATTTGGCTTCCTGCTTAATAGAGAGGGACAGCTGTTGAATCACGGTCTATGGTGGTGGCTGCAGGTTCTTTGTGATATGAGTTAGGCAATTCTGTTGAGTGCTTGTGTGATGATGTAATTGTTGAGAAGAGTGGAGGGATGTGCGTGTGTGAAGGATAGGGGTGGTATGATTGGTGCTAATGCTGTGTTTGTAATGTGTTTGGTTTGTCTGGCCTGTGGACGAGGGGGAAGTGTTGACGTTTGGGGTATTTTATGCGGCAGAGTGAGTGTGAACGGGATAGCAAAGTGGTCTGACCATGATACTCAGTTTCTAGTTTTCACAGAGATGTGAATTCTGCTTGGAACCAAATGGTCCAGGGTGTTGCCAGCTGTGTGGGAGGTGTTGGTGATGTGTTGTGTGAGCTTATAGGGGGTGAGTGGAGTGAAGTGCAGTAGAGTGAGGATACTCTTTAGTTTGGATTGCTGTCTGCATGGGCACTACCAGGGCTTAGGCATGGTTAAAGCCGCCAAGGTAGATATTGATGCAGGGGTAGCTCTGGTTGTTAATTGTGAACAATTGTCAGCTGGTCGGATAGCACCGCGTGTAGAGCGCTCGCTTTAACATTCGTGCAGATCCTGCCGCCGCAGATTCGAATCCCGGCAGGGCCAAATTCAGCCTTTGATCCTCCCACGGTCGATAAATGAGCACCACACACCGTATGTAATAAGCAGCGCTCAGATGCCTGAGGGTTTATAGCGCTATATAAATGCAAATTATTACATTTTTAATTATTACAATTATTAAAATTATTAAAAGTCAGTCCAGTTGGTGCGGAAGTTAGGATTGTGCTTTGGGATTTGATAAATGAGGTGGTGTTTTAGTGGAGAGTTGTGTTGGAGTTTCATTTGAATGGTTTGTGTTTGCTTTGTATGAGGCATGTTTTGTGGCAAATGGGGAGCAAATAATTAAAAGAAAGGAAATAGCTTTGTCAAAATTTGCTTTGGGCACACATGTGAGTGGATGCCCTAAGAAAATTGCTCGATTTCCCAAATTAATCCATGAGCACTTCAGCAGGAAAGAGATATAAACAGGAGACATGAAGCGGTCCTCTTTTGAAAGTAAAGGCAGCAGCTGCAGGATGACAGGATGCTGGTTTGGAGCTGGAAGGAAGATTGCAAAGACAGCTTCTGGCTGCAAAATGGCACCTCTAGGGTGGGGAGAATCTTCCCTACCGTCTACCCTTCACTGGACACCTCGGGGCAGGAGTCCTCTGGCTGAATTTCTCGCTAAAGCTTTCAGGGGTGACCGAAACAGGCCCGTAGATCGATCCTAAAGTGTGCTTGAAGGTCCCCCGACCACTGCACGCAGCCTCAGAGAGCTGGAATGAGTGCCTCTTGTGGTGTTCTGAGCACAATGTTCGGCTGAGCCCAGTTGAAGCCCCTTCTGAGGGTGGAAAGGCTATAATCTCAACCGGGGTGTGAATGTGATCCAGTAGCAACCTAAACCGCAACAGTACCTCCAGCTGAGCACGACTTCCCCTGCCGTTCTCCGCTACTGACCGCCCTCTTTTGTTGTTTGTCTTGTGTGCGCCCTGAGGCCTTTGGGTGACCTGGCGTGTTATAAAAGTTAAAATAAATATAAAATAAATAAATAAAATATAAATAAGTTACAGTCCAAAATAAAGGGAAGGTCCAATCAAGGTTCTATGAAATTATATATATACTTTAATTAAACACACCATCTGCAAGAATAATTAAATGGAAAAACACTGGACAAGCTCCCCCACCCCTCCACGTGGAAAGAACAGAGAAAATGCAATGGTAGAAAGATGCAGCACTCTTAGCAGTGAAACACGTGGGAAAAGACTAGAAATAACCACAATGATTCAAAATGGATGCAATCTGGAGTGAAAAAGGGATGAACTGTGACCTAGTCCGTATCTAGGGCTCAGAAATGGACCAGAGGGACAGTCATCCGTTAATACCACCTTTCGCTGTTCCAGGCAGTTCAACCAGGCTTCTAAATGCTGTATGTGCGATTCGAAGCAGGCCCAAATGTGGTGGTCATGTTGTTCTAGATGAAGAGCAGTGCTGAGCAGGGGTTGAACTGAAGTTCATTAGAGTGCCAGAGGCAGCTCTGGAGGGTCCTTTTGTTTGGTTCAATGCCGAAAGCACAGGATTCCTGGCTGTTTTGGCTCTCAGGTGCTGTGAGTCTCTCTCAGGGATACGTCTAGTCCTTGTTCTTAGGCTCCCAATGTAAGCAAGGCTTGTGCACACTTTCAGGGGTCCTTCACAAGGATGCGGTCCTGGGCAGCAGTGTGACTGGCAGATATGCCGGTGTTATTCCAAACAGCAGGTTATCCCCAACCCTGGGATGAGTAGGGAACAGAGCTTGCCTCTGCAATGTGCATTCAGTCCTCACTTCACTTGTGGAGGGCTTTGGAAAGTCAACTCCCCCAACACAGATCCAACAAATTCTTCCTCAGGTGTTTGTTTCAGAATGAATTGAAGAAGGAATGGGAGACCCCTTCTTTTAAAAGCAAATGTCCATTGGTGATGGGACTAAAGGAAGTCTGCTTTAAAGGCTCTGATGCCTGTTCTGGGGACAAGTGGTTTTTGCCCTCTGACATGAAACCCATAGTGCTTTGTGGTAAAGGAAGTGGAGCAGAGAAGAAGAGATAGAGGTAGAGAGAAAACAAGATAGTGGAATTTTCACCCACCTGTGCTGATCTCCCTCTGTCCACGCTAACTCTTCCCCCCTGCCTTGTCAATGGCATCAAATGCCCTTTTGGTATGCAGCACCCTGGTGTGAGGCTATAACCTTATTTCGGGAGGAGGGGTTAGCCATTTGATTCCTGTTCCCAGGTGAGTGCCTTCTGGGTGGCTGTCCTGCTGAAGAGAGGCGTTACTAGACCACACAAAGTTTCACAAGCGAGGCCCAGCTATTCAGTTTCCTGCCCTGCAAGCTGGCAGGGCCAGACTGTGTGAACAGAGTACACGTAACACTTCCACAACTGAGCTTAGCTCACCTGGCTAACGCCTATATGATAGCAGTTTGATCTGGCTTTCATAAGTATGAGAGATACTAGCTACCTTACCTTAAACTCAGGTTTGGCTTATATTTAAAGTTTATAAGTGCCACCAGGATAGCAACACTTTTAGTTATGTGGTTTTGGTAAAAGGGTTGCATGTCTGAAATTATTTGACTGTCACTTTCACTGCAGCTGTCTGAGGGCACCTGTGCCCTCCCTAGAGGCGCACCCTGTACCTCTAGGGAGCAGATGATGCAGGCCAGAATACTGATGCAGCAGAGCGCAGATGTACACTATGTTTTTGGCATGGAGTTGATGGATGGGCAGGTTTAGTCACCAGACCACCCCATGTAAGAGTGAATTACCTGCATCATTATATATTTAATGAAAATCAAACAGCCAGGGATTCTGCACCTGTGTCAGATGGCAATCCTTCACAGCTGCTCACCACCCCTTCTTCTGCCAGTGTTAACAAAAGTGTAACTCTATTGGAGCAAACAGAGTGTATCAGTGTCTATCAAATGTTCACATTCAGAGTCCGAAACCAAGATCAGGCACATTGTCACATAATTTGCTCCACATTTGCTTTGCCTGTAAAATCCACTGTGCTGAATATGAATGATTTATGCTTTCAAAGTCAGTGTTAATTATGGTGAAGGGAGTATCATCAGCCACATGAGGGTCTCGGCTGTTAAAGCACTTTGAGCTTGAGTCTGCCATTGTCAGTATAGGCATTTTCATTGATTAGCAATATTTGTAAATAATGTGTAGGTGTGCTTTATTTGAGTCAGCCTAGAAGTGGCAGGCTCGGCCAAAGCCTTATTATTTGCCCTCTGGGTAGGCCTGGACCAGCTTCCTGAAAGAAGACTTGCAGGACACTCAAAATATTTATTGGGGTGCTTGACTTAACTGGCAAATGTACTGCAGGTTCAATGATGAGGTTGAATGTCAGTTTGAGTCCCAGGATGATTTGTCAAGTCCGTTGAGCCAATCTAATTCCTCAAATCTGCTGAAGAAGGCTTGATGCGCCATGAATGACCCAGCCATTTCCTGGTCCTTTGTGGGTTTGTTAAGCTATGAGAGAAGGACATCAGGTAGGGACACAAGTGGAAGATGCTAGTATCAGTTTAAGAAATGTGGACAACTGTGGGGTTTGTTTCTTGTAAAGTTTGCATATTGCACAGTTTGGTGTGATTTGTAGAGCTTTGGGTGCCATGTTTCTTTTCTTCTTTGTCCATTTAGTGTAAGTTCAGTGTTTTCTTCCCAATGATAAAAAACAACAAAACATGAACTTTGCCCTTTCTTCTGGCCCTAATTCCTTTCCACACAAAAACCCAAATAGGTTATTTATTTATTTATTTATTTTTCATTTCTATAGCGTGCGCAAAGCCGTAGGCATCAGGGCGCTTTTACCAGTTACATGTGGCCCATAAAGGTCGAAGACAAAGCTACAGATACATTGTTTCATGACAATACATATTCAGGTGCGGTTACAGGTGTACAGCATTGGTGGTCAATAGGAGTGGGAAGAATTTGTGCTATTCGGATAGCCAGGTTTTTAGTGCCTTGAGGAAGATCCAGTAGGATTCCTCCGCTCTCAAGGCGGGTGGCCGGGAGTTCCAGTAATTGGCAGCAAGGACTGGGAAGCTGGATCCTCCAGCTCTAGTACGTTTGAACTTAGGTTGGACCAACCTGTGGGAGTAGTTGATTCTAATGACCTTACCGGATTGGACTTTGGCAATGTTCTGAACTAGGTAGGGAGGGGCTACATTGGGGATACACTTGTGGGTGATGGACAGCGTCTTGAATATGATTCTTTCATTTGATCGGTAGCCAATGAGCAGCTCTGCGGGCGGCTGAGATGTGTTCGGATCCAGGGATTTTGATGGCAGCACATAGGGTATTGTTATGGACAGTTTGACTTTTTTAATGTTACGTGTGGATGTGCCAGCGAAGAGCATGTTGCAATAGTCTAGCCTGCCTACGACCACTGCCCGGGCGATTGTTAGACAGTTATCACTGGATAGGAAGGGCCTGGTGGCATTAAGCAGTTTTGTTGAGTAGGCTGCTGCGGAGGAGTTGGCATTTACTTGACGAGTTAGGGAGAATATAGCATTGAGGTGGACTCCTAGAGTTTTCACCGAGCGGAGACACGATTGTTGGGTGCCTAGAATTTGGTTAGATTCTAGGTGAGATTGAATGTGCTGGTGGGCAGCTCTGTTGAGGATTTTAAGTAGGAAGGGGTCTCTGGTAATAGGCCGATAGTAGTTGGCAGTGGTGTGATCAAGCGTAGGTGTCTTTAGTAAAGGATGGACACAAGCTTCTTTGAGGCACGTGGGTACTATACCTGTGTTAACATAGGTGTTGATAAAGGCTGGGCTAGTTCAAGGGCACAGTCTTTGATTGATGGCGCTGGGCAAATGTCCCCTTTGCATCTAGAGGGCTTTAGACTTGGTAGGATTCTGAGAGTTTGCTGGGTACTGACTTTATTGAAGTTGAGCAGTGGGGTATCAGGCAAGTGGACTGTAGGCTTGGATAGGGATTGTTGCGTGATGCATTTTTTTTTGCATGTATTATTTTTTTTTTAACATCACACTTTTCATCTGTATGGTGTTACACCAGATAGAGTCCTTGTGAATCGGAGGGGCCTGGAGGGGCTGGAGTTTTCATTTCTTTAAGGATGGAGAATAACTCCTTTGAGTCTGAGCTGGCGTTGGTGATCGTTGTGTTGTGTGAAGAGGCTTTGGCAAGTATGGTGGCTTTTTTAAATTTATTAGCGATGATGGTGAAAGCATTTTTTTTAAAGTTCAGAGAGAGTCGTTTTCCCAGTTACTCTGAGGGAGGAAAGCTCTCAGGTGTACCAGGCATTAATGTTGTAGTTGGTTTCGCTTTTTCGGCAGCAAGGGGTGAAATGGTGTTGATGGCGTTGGTGATGGTGGTGGAGTAATGTTGTGCTATGGACACTGGGTTGGTGATCTTCAGGCAGTCAGGATTGAGGGCGTTGAGGTAAGGGGTGAAGTATTCCTTGGTAGGTTTTTGTGAGCTGCAGGCGAAGGTGGACGGGGGGGGCTGGTGGGGGTTGTGGCGGTTGGTCCTGCTGGGAGTGAGAAGGTGATGAAGTGATGGTCGGACCATGGGCATGGTGAGTTTGTTTTGACTGTGATATTGATATTGATATTTTATTTCTATTGCGCTCATACACAAGTGTTTCAGTGAACGACAAGGCAAGGGAGGGGAAAAAGGGGAGAACAAAACAACTATCTTACTAGGCCCAGTGACATTAAGAATGTGAAAGTGCATTGGAGAGGGGGAGGGGAAAAGTGCATGGAAGGAGGGGAGAAGTGGAAAGTGCGGAGAAAAAGATAAATAATAAATAAATAAATTATGCTATAATTCGTGTCAGCCAGAAAGTCTAGTGTACATCCTTTGTTGTGAGCGGGCATTAATCTGTGCCATGGTTGGTGGGCAGAGAGATGTGGCGTGATGCATGGCGTAGATTTGCTTCAAGCACCTGGCCAAGCACAACTGAAAATGTGGGCTGCAACATGCTGTTCAGCATGTCCCACAGTGTGCTGATAGGCGCCAGTTGCATGAACATGAAGTGCCCACACCAGCTTCAGCAGCAGGGGGAAGGCAGGTCTGGTGTTGATCATGCTGTGGATGTTGTTTTGGATCCGGGAGAGTAGGATTGGGTGCAGCTGACACTTGATCTTTATCACCTGTAGTATTTACCTCCACCTTTTGTCTTTTCCCGATATCTGCACATTGATTTTGGTGTAATTACTGTCCATTTTCGGCGGCTTTTTGCAGGTAACTTTGTCGGTGCTAATGAAGATTACCCCTGCTAACTGCACAGAGAGTATTTATTCTATTAAAGACTAGCAGGCGAGCATTATGCTTCAACTTCTTTTATTCCTACTCCTCAGCAGTTTCAACAAACCAATAACAAAAACACTGTAAAAATGTCCAAAGTGACTTTAACTACAATCCCCATAGTCTCTGTAGTCCATCTCCATCCATGCTCAGCTATGACCACGTCCTGTCCCTGAGCTCCTCCTCTTTTACATGCTATGAACTGTCACTTGCAAAATCCACACAATGTCCCGCCAACAGAGCGAAGACTTAAACCACACTGAACTGAGACCTCGATCCTCCTTGACTTCCAATGACTACTGCTGCTAGTCTCTCTCCTGAATTGTTCTTCTGCTCCTCCCCTAGGGATGATACAAAGCAGGCGAATCAGGGTGGCGTCCATGTATTGCAACTATCACACAAGACATTATCATCAACAATACATGAATGGGTGGGACATTAATGCTCGCCTCCTAATATTTAATAGAATTAATACTCCCTGCGCAGTTAGCAGGGGTAATCTTCATTTTATGACAAGACCGGAGGTGAGCATTATGCTTGTTCAAAGCTTCCCAACACAGTAACTTGTAGACTCTCGGTTGGCTTAAAGTAAAATTCCTTAAAGGTACGATCACTAGCCCAATCTGCTGCTAGCATAATCTCTCTTAAGGAGACCCCTGACATGAAGGCTTTAGAAGCCATTTCTCCACGCACTGAATGTGCTCTGTACCGCCCCAGATCAATATTCGCTGCTTGCATAATTTCTTTAACCTATCTAGCAATGGTGGCTGTCGAAACGCTTGGAAAGGCCTCCTACGCGCTATGAGCGATTGTGTGGTGCCGGCCGCTCTACACTCTGCTGTACTGCACTCGTAGTCTTTGATGCAGCTCGCTACACACCACTTGGTTCTGTTTGGAAAATATGGATAGTGGTCCCAGTCTTAGTTCTCCTGACAGTCGAGAAAGTGACTCCTTCCGGACCAAAGGATCTCCTATTTATTTCTAGCGCTTTGACATCTGACACACGCCTACAAGATACTAGGCATAAAAGCATTGCCAGTTTACCTGAGAGCTGCTTAAGGGACACACATCGTCAGAGGGCCAGCCTTCCAAAAGCTGAAGGACTGCCGTCACGTCCCAAACCGTATTATAACGAGGCTCCGGGGGAACCCTAAACTTGGCTCCTCGAATGAGTCTCACCACTGCTGGGTGTTCACCAGCTGGCACGCCTTCGATCGGCAAATGCCCCACTGAGATTGCTGATCTGTACAATCCTATTGTGCGGAATGCTCTTCCGTCTTGTAACAATTGCACCAGAAAGTTCAGGATCTCTACTACAGGGGCTGATATGGAATGAACAACTCTCCCTTTGCACTAGCTAGTCCACTTGGCCCAAGCCACGTCGTAGCTCCTTCTAGTGGAACGAGCTGTCACCACCCTCAGCCATGATCCCCACTGGCAAGCCCACAGGCCAGGTGGAATCAGGGCTCGGATCTTCAATAAGACCAGACATCCACTTTTCAAGCCCTCTTGCGGCCAGTCCTGGCGCCTTTGGCGCCAGGCTCATCAGTTGGGAGAGGCATCTGCTTAAGGGACTACTTTATTTGGGCTTTCACCCAACATGGAGGCATCCACATAGCTGGGTTCCTAGAACCAAGCTATGCGGTATAGTGTTTTGGGTGTGGTGGCCTATGCACTACTTTACCTGGACTACTTTACAGTGGCTATTTAAACCACACCCGAACAAGACCACATGCTTCGCGTTACTTTGCTTCTAGCAACGTGACGCTCACCGTGTCCAGCTTTCTCGCAAACCTGACGAATTCTGGACCTGCAGGAAAACAAAGAAACATCGTTAGCAGCAGAATCTTACCTGCAATCTTCATCCATCTCTGCTCACAGCTCCTGGGCATCTCTGTTAGAGGAGTTTGCCACCCGGATCGAGGGACCTGAGAAAAGGAGAAAGACATTATTAACGGAGGTACCAGAGACATTACAACCATAAAAGCGCTTAAAGACTTACCTGGCTGATTACTTCTCGACCGGCAATGCTCCAGAAACCCCATCAGCGCTGGGTACTCTCCGTGACCTACGAAAAGGGAAAAACACAAGTCAGTGAGGACAAGGCATCGCTGCACTACGCAAAGCGCCTTCTCACCGCATCATAGCGCTATAGCGCACCATCATCTCCCGGTGAAAACCAGCACATCCCGTTCTACAAGTGGACACTCCACGCTCCTAGAGGAGATAAAAAGAGACATTAGAACAGACAAAAGGCATGCAAGAATTATGACACCATTAATTGCAATAAGACCTACCTGAACGACACTACAAGGGCCGCAGTCAGTGAAGTAACTGGACCGCCAGCGCCCACAAAAGCCAACGCGCCCCTGCCAAGAGAGCAGGATGGAGAGCTCACCGATTCCGGCAACCAGGTGAGAAGAGAACCTTGAGGGGCTGGAAATATAAGGAGGTGGGGGAATTAAACTGCTTACCTTTGTCGCCCAGTCCTGACATAGTCTTCATTTTCCAGGTAGAATTCCCTTGACAACGAGACCACAGGGGAACCATTAGGAAGGCAATCCGCAACCAGCTGGCTGGCAGGCGTCCCCGTGGATACCAGGTGAGCGTAACAGGAGCCCAGGATTCTCCGATAAGCTCTGCAGCTTGTATCGAAATGCTTGGCAGCGCCCAGTGTCTCCTGACATCCTGCACTGGGAGTGGGAGTGTCCCTCTCACTCTCAGAGGATGATACGACCCAGCTCGGTCCATGAGCAGTTGGTCTCCTTCCGGCAGCACTCTCAGCACGTCCACCGAAAGCTCCATTAGCGTCGGGAACCATACTTGTGACTTCCACAGTGGTGCCACCAACAGTAGTTCTGCTCTCTCCCTATGACACTTCGCTAGAACTCTGCTCAGCATCATGAAGGGGGAAAATGCGTAGTATGGCCCGCCTGTCCATTCCTGAAGGAAGGCGTCCGTACCTCGTGTACCTGGATCTAGCCTCCAACAGAAGTAATCGGTTGTCTGTGCGTTGAGGCGAGATGCAAAGAGGTCTATGTGTAATGGACCCCTCTTGCAATCCAGTGTCCGTACACTGTTGGATCCAGCCTCCAATCGCTGGAGCCTGTGAGGTAGTGTTAATTCCAGTCCGCCACTACGTTCAGCGCTCCGGACAGATACTCCGCTGTCACTGTCGTCTCTGACTGGAGGGAAAAATGCCAAAAATCCTTTGCTATTTCGGCTAGCATCCTGGTCTTTGTGCTGCCTAGATGGTTTATGTAGCGGACAGCTGAGATGTTGTCCATCTTCAACAACACCCATGATTTCATCTTCCCCTTCGTGAAGGCCTTAATTGCGAAGGACCCTTCTAACAGCTCCAGGCAGTTGATGTGAAGGCAAAGCTCTTCTTCGCTCCACTTCCCCTCTGTCTGTGTTGCGCTCCCTGGTATCCACGGGGGCGCCACACGCTACTGAATGGAGGTCTAAGCGCTATCCCAGACCCCTCTCTGCTAGGTTATGTGGCAGACGTTGTGTAGCGTCTTATGTTTTTGTGTGTTGAACGCTCCGTCCTGCGTCTCTGTGCAGGGGCGCGTGGTTGGTGCGGGCGTTCCGTGGACCTAGTTGCTTCACTGGTCCGTGTGCCCTTATGTCGGGTCCAGACGGGCTGTGTCTCCTACTCTGCTTGCTGTCTTCCAGGTGAGCTATAATGTCTTTTCTGTCTTTATTCTGTCTCTTTCTTTCCCTCTGTTTTCTCTGTCTTCTCTGCATCTTGCTCCACTACGTTGTTCCCTAAAAATGTCTCTTTTTGTTTTCACAGGGATGGTTGCGATCTCGGAGTTGCCGCGCCGATGGCGAAGACCACGGTGAGTTATTGATGCGCGGAGCTCTGCGCTGTTTATTGGTATTAATTGCTAACCTGTGTTCTCTTCTCTTCTTTGTACAGGTTGCGGTGACGTTCCGAAGTGATGAGAGAACGAAGCGCTGCTTGCCCAGGTAAGTGCTTTGTTAATGCTGACCTTGTTCCTTCTTCCTTGCAGGTTGCGGTGAAACCCGGAGATGGGCGAGGTAATAGAAGCGCAGGGTGCTGCCAGGACTTGCTGCTTGCCTAGGTAAGAATTGTTATTAATGCAGTCCTTGTTTCTTTACCTTTGCAGGTAGCAGCAAACTCCGGAAATGGGCGAGGTAAGCAAAGCGCAGGATGGATTCAATGCCGGTTACTTCACAGGAAAGTGTTCTTGCTCGCTAATGCTGTTCTTGTTCTTCCAGGTTATTAATGCAATCCGGATCTAGGGCTTCAGGATCGCGCCGCCGGAGAAGCAGATGAGCAGGAGCTGGACACGGTAAGCGTTACACTGCAAGAGTGCAGAATAACGCGAAGCATGTTCTGCAGTTTGGGTGTGGTTTAAATTGCCCAGGTAAAGTAGTTCCAGGCCAAGTAGTCCCAGGCCCAGCCACACCCAAAACACTAGACCGCATGGCTTGGTTCTAAAGAACTGAGCTGTGTAATAGGCCTCCATATTGGATTAAGGTCCAAAATTGGTATTGTTTTATTCCTGATAATGAGCCTGGCGCCAAGGGCGCCAGGACTGACTCCATGTATGTTTCTGGTGTAGTTTTAAGGTCCTTAGGGCCAGTGTGAAGGGCTTTAGCCCCACTGCTGCCAGTGGGCTGTTATACCTGAGGGGGTCAGGGATCGTAACAGTCTGCAGGTTCCCGCAACAAGCTCCCCAGCCCAGGCGACTGGCATCTGACTCTATGATCAGGTCTGGTTGACCCATGAAAATGGCCCGACCATTCCAGGCGTCCATATTCTTCAACCACCATTCCAGTTCTGTTATGGATTCTTGATCCAAAGCTACTAATTGATGATATCTCAAGCCCTGCTGCAAGTTTCTTATTTTCAGTCTCTGCAGCGCACGATAGTTTAAAGGCCCTGGAAATATGGCTTGAATGGATGCGTAAACAGCCCCTCTATCCTTGCTAGTGCCCTGAGAGAAACCACCTGCTTCTGCAGACATCCTCTGAATTCTCTTTTGATGTCTCGTATCTTCTGTGCTGGGAGCTCTAGCGTGGCTTTCCTGGTGTCTAGGATAAATCCCAGGAAGTCTAGTCTCTGTGCTGGAGTGGTGTCCGACTTCTCCACATTCACCAGAAACCCCAGAGACTCGAGCAGATCCTGCACCTATTTTGTCTGGTAAACCAGCGTCTCTCGGTCTTCCAGGTATATGATCAGCCTTATGCCTTTCTCTCGGATCGCCGCTGCAACTGGTTTCATCAGCTTGGTAAAAGCCCAGGGAGCTGATGCAAGACCGAAGGGCATTGTCTTGAATTGCCAATACTGCTCTTTCCAATGAAAGACAAGGAACCTCCTGTACTCTTCTAATACTGGGACCGTCAGGAAAGCATCCTTCAGGTCTAGTCTCGTCAGCCAGTCTCCTTCCCTGAGGGAGTCTCGGAGCTGGTGTATGCCTTCCATCTTGAAATGGCGGTAGACTACTCAACCGTTTAGTTCTTTCAGGTTTATTAATGGTCGGACCTTCTCTTTTCTGTGCACTAGAAACATGTTGCTCACGAAACTGGGAGTCCACGGGCATCTCTCTATGGTGTTCTTTTGGGCGAGCTGTGACAGCTTGTGGTCTAAACAGCTCTGCTCTGAGCGTGCTAGGTGCTGCTGATGTGGCCTGCGCATTTGTACGGACGGCTCTACAAATTCTAGCTGCAGACACTTCACGGTTTGTAATATCCAAGCATTGTTGGAAAGCGTGCGCCAGTTTTCCCAAAACATACCAGTCCTCCCCCCTACCGCAGGGTAAAGGATCATTCTCACCTTGTGTGAATCCTTGGCCTCGGCTGGTTCCTCTTCCTTTGCGCCCTCTAGGGAAACGACCCCTGGTCGGGAAGAAGGAATCCTGCTGCCTGTTCTCCCAGTATTGTGTCCTGGGATTATGGGGTTTTCTTCCTCCTTGATTTCGACCAGCCGCACGACCCTTGGGGCGACAGGTCCCGGCAAAAACTGTTAGGGAATATTTTACGGATCGAAGCTTGAGCTTTCTCCAGTGAAGTGTAGGTACCGACAAAACGGCCCATTTCTTTCTTAAAGGTCTCGCCGAATAGGAGACTTTGCTTCTTCTCCTGCCTCGTACGAAGCGAGGTAGCTGAGCTTGGGGTCTATTTTCAGCAGCAAGCCTCTCCTCTTCTCTGAGGCAATTGCGCAGTTGGTGTTACTCAGCAAACATACTGCTCTCTGTGCCCAGCCTGCTAGGGAGTCGGGGTCTACTTCTTCCCCTTTATCTTTAGCTCTTTCAGCTAGGTCCATGATCTGCGCTAGTGGCCCAGCTAAATCCAGTACTTTTTCCTGGCTGCTCTTCCATAACCTGTCGATACCCTTCCGGGAGTCCTTACTGGTCTTGGACACCAAGGAAAGCATTTTGGGGTCCAGCTTGGGGGTCTCGGCCACCTTACCCGGAAGATCTGGTCTTGGGCCCTCTGCGCGAAAACGCTGTCTCACTTCCTTGTCGAGGGCTTTTCTTAATCTTATGGTCATGTACTGTGCGACTCTGGGGGACGGTTGCCAGTCCGAAGACCTCAGGTTCCGGATGCTGTCTGGATCAAACATGTCCTCTTGGTCCTCCTCAAGGTGCTTCTCTTTGTGGGTTCTCTTTCCCCCGCTGGGCTTGGCCCAATCCTCTTCCACTGTCTCTTCCCTGTCGTGGGAGGACAGATCACCTTCCACTGGCTCTTCTTCCGAGCCTGGGTCATCTTCTCCACCAATGTCTTCCCCTGGAGTGGGGGTCGTGAGGCTCGGCACTGCCTGACGCTGCAAGTATTCTTCCCTGAACTTTGCAAAAGCGTTGACAACCTCCGGGGCCTTGTCTTTTGCCCCATCTGAAGGGCCCTGGGGGTCACAAGAGGCTTTCCTCTTTCGTGCTTTGGTACTCCCCTTAGACCCTGATTCAGAGGGTTCACTGAGCGTGCGCTCTGTCCTTATGGTGCTATCTTTGGGCTGGTGTAGGATTGCTTTCAGGGTCTCCAGCCTTTCTTGTAGGGGTTTAATCCCTTGAGCCACAGCATCCACTAGTGAATTACCCAGCACCTACTTGAAGCTGGCAGCCAAATCTAACGTCTGCTCCTCTTCACTCCATTCATATTCCAACATATTTTTGGAAGGTTGGTGTGTGCCTGAATACCTGATGCAGGTGTCTATGCACGCCCACTTCACTATGCATATGTTCCGAATTAATGTCTTAGTTAGGATCTCACAGTCTTTATATTCTTCTTTAATCTCAATATTATTGTTTATTATTTAGTATGTCGCTTAAGCTTGTGTTAGGCTATATTATTCAAATTGCCCTAATTTGGGGCTCTGTGTCATCTGGGAGGCAAATTGCCTCGGGTCGTGCTCACCACACAAGCTTCTATGCTCAAGTGTGTACACTCCGCCTGCCAGCTGCTCCGTGTGAGCAGTGACTCTTGTGCGGCAAGCAGTGATGCAGAAAAAGGCTGATTCCTCTGTCAATGAAGTCCTTTTAGGCTTATTTAGCACCTCAATGCTTTAATCTCTGCGTGAGAGCGTTCACCATGGGCCGGGCACCTTTGTCTCTTCGCGTCGCTGTGTGAATGCGACACGGATCCGGTGCTCTGTGCCTCGGCTCCGCCCCCACAAAGGTGGGGTCCAGAGAACTCCGGCGTTCTTTCTCCCTCGTCTGAGGGCACTGTGAGCCCCGCGGGCGCCTGACCACCCCTGGAGTGCCGGTCATGCGGCACGGGGCGAGTGCGCCGTGGGGGCTGGCAACAAACTGAACATTGAGGCGAATTGAGTCGAAATAAAATGATTACGCATGCATGGCCTGTAAAATTAATTCTCACGCATATTTCGATCCAGCGTTAGCTGTGGCGCTCCTTATCTATGGTCCTACCCGCAAATACCATTCAGTCCTGGACTGCTGTACGCTCTCAATGTACACTATACTGACCTATAGCTCTAAATATGCTAAACTATCTTACACAGCATTTACAGGGAGATGGAAATGTTGGTACTTATCTGCTTGAAGAGCAGTAAAAGAAGAGGGGGAGCTCAGGGACAGGAAGTGGTTATAGCTGAGCATGGATGGAGATGGACTACAGAGACTATGGGGATTGTCGTTTTAAGGAAGAAAAGTCACTTTGGACATTTATACAGTGTTTTTGTTATTGGTTTGTTGAAACTGCTGAAGAGTAGTAATAAAAGAAGTTGAAGCATAATGCTCGCCTCCAGTCTTGTCATAGAATTACGCCGGTGCTAATTCCACCGTTGCAATTAGCGCCCACCCCTAATTCAGCGGCGTGTTCAAAGTAATTCTGTTACCATCACTTTTACTGCATACAGCCCAACTCGTAATCAGGCCCTATGACTGTTAAAGGTGGATGTTGCACAAAATCAGAGTCAGGGCGGAGCATTTGGGCACACTGCATGGCATGCATAGAGTGGGGGTGATATGGCTTCCAATTTCACCATTTGGGCCGAACTTTAGAAGATCAGGTGTGGGCATGATTGCTGTTGCCCTGCCATGCCCGATTTCAGAAGTAGTGATAAGACACAATCCTAGGTGGACCAACAAACTCTCAGCATCTTCGATAGACAGTGAGAAGGACTGGAATTCTGGGGAAGCGAATGAGACAAATAAATACAAATGATGGATTGAAAGACCTTACATTGTGAGGCACAGAAAACCGAGAATACGTCTTATGAATACTGAAGATTCAAGTCAAAATTCAGAAACAGTGACTGTATCTGCAATTCGCATACAGTACCTTGTCTGTGTGACTTAGCCTAGGCACACAAGTAAAGCTTAAACCTATTTGTGCTTTACAGTCATACTCACTATTATCTCCGAATTTCTTGTTTGTTTGCAGTCCTCTCATGTGAAGTTTTAGTTTACTACTAGTGACCATTTCAGATTCATAAAATGTGCTCTGTCAGTACCTCTTGGAGTTCTCATTATGACGTTTAAACATCTGCTAGGCCCTCACAGATATTGTATATTTGTTTTGCCAAGTCATGAAACTGGGGGTCAAAACCTAAAAGTGAGGATTACATTAAAAACTTAAAATCACCCATTTTTTACAGGACCTTTTACTCATGCCTCTTTGTGACCTGTCTGGGATTGCACACATCAAGGGTGCTGTGTTGTTTTAAGCATTTACCCAACTTGGCCTATTGTTCTTTTCTGCAGGATCGCCCGGATTGAAGAAGAGCGAAGAAGATGATTCTAAAGAAGCATTCACTTTCCACAAACCCTCACGTTTTAAAATGCCAATTCAAGGTGAGTCTCTGGGACTTTCCTGCAGGTTGAAATGAAATAAAAGGCCCGTCCGTCTTCAGAGACCTGTTGAAACACAGTGTGCTGGGATTGGGCAGAGTTTATATGCCTGCTGCTGATTCAAGATGGCTGCCATGTAATCACTTTCTTTTGGGAGTTTGAAATGCTGGGCATTATGGTTGTATTAGTGTGAAGGGTGAGCAGCTGTGTTTTGAGATGTGGGGTGGAGGTGATGTTTACTTGGTTCCACATGTGATGCTGTCTGTGGAAATGTATTGTCTATGAGGATGTCAATCCAGGTGTGAATCTGTCATCTCTATCAGCCAGTCCCTCAGGTGATTGTGTCACCACATCTGTCTAGGATGATACGTGACAGGTGTGGGTAGCACATGTTCCATTTATCAGATCCAAGAGCAGGCTTGTAAACTGGTAAATATGGGCAGATTCTCAACAAGTAGTGCAAATGTAAGGCACTCGGAGAAAACGCCTGTTTTTATTTGCTCTGCTTTTAGAAATGCGTCGGTCACCTTATTATCAAAGGTGACCTGCACATTTCAGGAGGGGCTCTAGAGTAGTGCAAAGATTCTCTGTCCAGCCTTCTCTAATACATTAGTGTCGGGAGTGCACACACATGCCTTCTGGGAGCTGCTGTCCTGAAATCGACAATAGTGATTCTGATGTTTGTTAATCTGCTTAGAATCACATGCTGTGCATAGTCCGACATCCAGTGGTCACTGTGGAGTATTGCATTTTGTTTTTCGTAGTCGAAAAGTGGACGTTGACTAGACGTGTCTGTAACACTATCCCTATAGTGACGTGCAGTGTACCCATAATCCTTCACGGGTCGAGTTCCCTCAGATTGTTTTTTTCCGCCCAGTTATTGGTCGCCTATACGCAGAGCTCCTCGAGAGACATTGCAAAACAACTCGATTTGACCTCTGTTCGCCCATAGTTTATAATATTACTTCCCTCCTTCGACGTCGTATAGACAAGACCGTTCATCGCCGATCAAGATCTCCGACGGTGGTGTGTTCGACAGAGGAGGTTCCCTGGCGTTCGCCGAAACACGTGGCCTGGCCTCGACGGCAAAATACAGTAGGGAGAGTGGGTCGTGGGACATTATTGTATTTTCTCTTCGAGAATGCCTTTCCTTTTCCCCTCTCTTTCTTTCCGGGTCGTTGTCACATGCTATCTGTCCTTCAGCTATGGAGAGGACACCCTTTAGGTTTTGCCCACGCTACAAAAGCAAATTTACCTTGAAGGACAAGCATAAACGGCGTAACCGTTGCTTGCCCCTCGACCACAAGGAGGAAGGTTGTGCGGCCTGTCAGCTACTTAAGCCAAAAACTTTAAAAGACCGTAGGGTCAAAATGTGGGCGGCCTACGCCATGTCTAGGTCCGATTCATCACCCGCCGCCGCCGAAAGTGACGAGGAATGTGACAACACGACGTCCGTTTCGGAAGTCGTACACCCCTCTAAGGAGCGTTCACGCTCCTCGTCGTCCGTCCCCGGCCCCGACAGGCTCGGCTCACGCCCTGCTTATGGGGATGAACACCCCGGCGACAAGGACGCACACAGAAGACATTCCCACAAACACGCATCCCCCGGCTCTTCCTCGTCGAAGACGAAGAGAGCCTCAGCGCCAGCAGAGACGCAGGCCCTACCAGTGGCCTCCTCAGACCCTAAGAGTCTTAAGCCCCCCTCGCAACCGCAGACGCGACCTGCGACAGGGCTATCCCATGTTAAGGGCGCTACTACTAAAACGCCAGACGACGCGCACCGACAGAAAGCGCCCGTCGGCGAAGAGCAAGCAACGCCTGTTTCCGCGATGACGGAGGTACCATCGACAGACAGGTTAGTCGTCGAAAGCCTGGCAAGGATTGTGTCCACCGATAACCAAAGACAGACGTTGAGAGACACGTCGGTTACCGCAGAAAGAGCACGAGAGACGCTGAAAAGACCAGAAGAGAGACAGGAACCTCCCGCTTCGTCGAGAGGGTCTCCGAGCCTACCGGAAGGCTTTTCTGAAGGCGAGGGGAACCTCTCTTCGACGTTATGGGAAAGGTCGAAGCGTTTTTTAACGGAAGACACTCCCTTTCCTCCTCCTGACTGCTCAGGGGTACCTCAAGAAACTCTACAGAGACTCCAGTTCTGTATGGACAGGATGGAGAGGTTTATACAAACTCAAAACCTTCCAACACCCAAAAGATCATTAGAGGGACCTTATGAAAATCCCAGGGCCAAATATCCCAGACTGTTTGATCCACCCCAAGAAGAGGTAGATTTATATGACCTCACTGGAGAGGACCCCCACTTCCAGGAGGAAGATGAATTTTTGGCCAATGAGGGGGAAGAAAACCTTCAGGAAGAAGTTTTTGAAGACAACCCCGATAAGGGTGATGAGGGCTTTGAAGGAGACCCTGAGGAAGGCGCTTCACAGCCCTGGCAATCCCCATCACTAGCCTCAGACCCTGGAGCCATAAACCTGTCCCCTCCAAAGGACTCGCCTGTTAGGAATGCCTCGCCCATAGACGATCAGCCCACTTTAATGCACTCCTACGCAAGGCAGCGGCACATTTCGAAATCGAAACCGGGGACATTTCACCTGACATTGATTTTGTTGAAAAGATCATTAAGGAGAAACCCCCCGTTAGCCAAACCATTCCCCTCCTCGCCTCAGTAAAAAGACAGATTACTCCTTCTTTATCTACTCCTGCGCTAATAAGAGCGGTCAACCCCAGAATAGAGAAATTATTCAGCCCTTCCCCATCAGACCCCCTATACATCAGGGGAGACTCTGTACCAGATTCCTTAGTGGTAACTAACACTAGGAAGAGAGCTGGGGTCCCGCTGTCAACTAGCGAGGCACCTCCAGATAAGGAGGGCAAAAAGTTATATTCCCTGGGAAAAAGAATTACAACCTCAGCTGCCTTTTCAGCAATAATTGCCAACAACAACTCTTTGCTGGCAAGTTACGCAGATGCACAATGGTGCAAACTACGTAAAGACATTGAAGAGGTGCCGGAACCCCTACTTCTCCAGCATTGGATCTTTCATAGATTCAGATGCTTGAATATTCCCCGTCGTCAGACTGGGAATCCTCGATGATAAATTAAATAATAATATTTTTTTTTATATATATATATATATATATATATATATATATATATATATATATATATATATATATATATATATACACTGCCACCTAGCAGTGCATGTACATAGCCCATTATAGCCTATGAGCCACTTCATTGTGTAGTCCCTCCACCTCACTTTGGTCCTTTATGGCCCCAGCCAATGAGGTGGCAGGGCTTAAGCTCCGCCCTCGGCAGCCATCTTCAGATTTTTCACCGCAGTCTATCAGACACAGGGAATCCTCAAGCTCTCTGAGCTTTCTCAAATTCTTTCTACTTTTGTGTGGAATATATTAGGGGCTTTCTTTCCAATTAACCTTGGTGGCAAAACTTGTTGTTTTCCTCTCAAAATCGTCGACTGAACTTCTCTTCAGAAATGGAGGCACCTCAGGCTGTCAGGAAGCCACATTCGTCAACGAAGCCCTCGTCGACGGGAAAAGGTCAGTCGGCGACGACGAATCCCTCGTCGACGGGAAAATCTCAGTCGTCGACGGGAAAAGCTCAGTCGACAGCGAAGCCTCCGTCGACGGGACAATCTCTGTCGTCGACGGGAAAAGCTCAGTCGACAGCGAAGCCTCCGTCGACGGTACAATCCCTGTCGTCGACGGCGAAGCCCTCGTCGACGGGAAAATCTCAGTCGTCGACGAGAATAACATCATCCATAACGCCTTCAGAGGCACCGCAAATTGCGGCAGTTACAGAGGAATTACTGCCTCTCACTCTTGAAGCTCCTGTCATTACAAGCAATATCATTGAGAAGAATACTGTAACTGAACCTCTGGTACAGCAATTTTCACCTTTGGGGCACATGGCAGAACTTCCGGATATAATTCTTCAGGAAGAATTCTCCGATGCGGAAGTGGTGGAAGAGTCCATCAGTCCCTTACCGAAGCAATACAGCCCTCCTTGGCACCCGTCCACGGGAGAATCCGAATATCCTCATGACCCGGTGCTCATGTTATCCGTGCAGAGGATTGTAGAAGAATTTTACAAACGGCAAAGGGAGAAGCAAATTCCGATTAATCCCATTCCTAGAGAGTCATCCCCGATTCCAGGCACATCGGGTTGCTCTCCTTACAGGAGTACACCGCAAAAACGGATGAGATCACCTGCTCGAAGACCGAGGAGCAGCACCCACAGTGCTTCACCTACAAGAGTCCCGTCACCACAGTCATCGCACAGACCGCGATCTCCGGACGTAGATCCCACCATGGTACCGTCCACCATCTCGGTATCAGACTGGCAGGAGGATCCTTTTGGTGAATTTTCGGAACCAGAAGAAGGAGAAATTACTCAGGAGCCAGACGATTGGGATGACTACGTCGTCGAGAAGCCCAGGAGGAGAGACTCACCGGGCAAGGCCTCACCACCGGATGATCTCGTCTCTTTCCACACCATAATAGGTAAAGCCGCAGAACTGTTTAAAATTCAGGTTTCTTCGGAGGAAAGGCAATCAGTGCTCTACGAGCACAGGGACAAACGAAGGAGGACAGTGACCACAATTCCCCTCCTCGATACCATCTGGGATTCCGGATCCAAGATCCTATCTACGCCCTTATCGACTCCGGCGTTGGTGTCCAGGCCAGAAAAGAAATATAAAGCTCCGGATTCGGCACCGCTTTGTTTAAGGGGTCATACGAAACCGGACTCAGTTATTACAGTGGCGGCCAGAAAGAAACTCGCCAACCCCTCCTCACCGTTGTCGGCCCCACCGGATAAGGACAGACGTAAATTGGAAGCCATGGGCAGGAAAGTATCATCTTCTGCATCACTTACGATCAGAGCGGGTAATGCACTGGCCATGACCGCAAGATTCGATCGCGAGCTTTGACTCCGCATGTCTAACTTGGCGAAACAATTACCACCGGAGCTCCAGGAGGAGGCAAAATCCATAATCGCGGATGGTGAAGCAACATCGGATCACATGATCGACGCAGCAGTTGATGTGGCCGAATCAGGCTTCAGACAGATGGCGCACGGCACTGTGCTCAGAAGGCAGGCCTGGATGAAGGCTACTAACTTTAGACCTGAAGTTCAGGCGCAGATACTAGACATGCCTTTTGACGGCCAAGATCTCTTTGGGAAAAAGATAGACGACCATTTGAAGGCAATCAAGACAGACACTGACACAGCCAGAGCCATCAGTTCTTTAAAGGACAAAAGTAAGGACCATCGGTCTTTTCGTCCCTTTAGAGGTTCATCTTCCAAGTTCAGGGGATACAGTCGTTCCTCCTATGTTCAAAAAGCACAAGGCGGCACGTACCAAGCCAATAAGTATCAGTCATCCAACAGATACGCCCATAGAGGCAGACGTGGCTCCGCCCAAGGGAAGTCGCAAGGCAAGCAGAACTGACGACCAATCCCCCCCCCCTTCGCCACGCCCCGGTGGGGGGAAGGGTGAGCCAGTTTTTCCAGCGCTGGCGGTCAATTACATCGGACAAATGGGTGTTACAGGTGATCCGAAAGGGTCACACCTTGGAATTTCTGGACCAACCTCCTTCCCTGCCTCCAACTCCCCGCAGAGTGCATATGCTAAGACAGGTCATGTCCGAAGTGCAAAAACTGCTCCAGAAGGCAGCAGTAGAACCAGTACCCTATTCTCAGAGGGGAAAAGGTTTCTACTCCCGATTTTTCCTCGTCAGAAAGAAAAACGGTCAATGGAGGCCCATCTTGGACCTGAGGGCTCTCAACAAGTTCATCAAGCGCATAACTTTCAAGATGGTAGCTCTACAAGGGGTGCTACCTTGGTTAAGCAAGCACAACTTCTTGGCCACTTTAAACTTGGAGGATGCATACTTCCACATTCCAGTCCATCCAGCACACAGGCAGTTCCTCAGGTTCACAGTGGGAGGGCTCCACTTTCAGTTTCAAGTGCTTCCGTTCGGTCTAAAATCGGCGCCAAGAGTTTTCACGAAATGCCTGGCACCGGTAGCGGCAAGTCTCAGGAGAGCAGGAATGGACGTTTTTCCATACCTGGACGATTGGCTGATAAAGGCAAGTTCAGCTGCAAAGGCTCGTTCGGCAGTGTCGAGGACGGTCAACCTCCTAAAAGAGTTAGGTTTCTCCATCAACCAGACGAAGTCCTGCCTCGTTCCCAGCAAGGTAGCTCTCTTCCTGGGAGCCGAGCTCGACTCCAGCATTCCCAGAGTGAGACCATCCACAGAGAGAATAGCAGCGATTCTACGCTCAACTTCGAACTTCCTACAGAAAGAGACAACATCTGTACGCTCTTACAAATCCCTATTGGGCATGATGTCATCATGCATATTCCTCATACCGAACTGCAGGCTTCGCATGAGGCCGGTTCAGGAAGCTCTGGACCACCAATGGAAACAAGCTTTCGGATGCTGGGAAGACATTGTCCAGATTCCATCGACGTTGCACAAGGCCCTTCGATGGTGGAACGTTCCGAGGAATCTTCTACAGGGAATGCCATTTCAAGCACCGACATCGACCCTCCTGCTGCGGACGGACGCTTCCTTATCAGGCTGGGGCGCTCATCTTGCGGACCTCCAAACCAAGGGATCTTGGTCGGCACACGAGTCCCAGCTCCACATCAACGTGTTGGAGCTCAGGGCCGTAAGGTTGGCGCTAAAATCCTTCCAACCGGTTATAGCTGGTCAAGTTCTTACGGTCCAGACAGACAACACGACCTCCATGCACTATACAAACAAGCAGGGAGGCACGAGGTCTCAGATTCTGTCGCAAGAAGCCCAACAGCTATGGGCATGGGCCTTGCGCTACGGGATACAGATCAGGGCAGAACACCTTCCAGGAGTAGACAATGTCCTAGCGGACAGATTAAGCAGAGAATACACAGCGTCACACGAGTGGGAGTTGGACGACAGAGAAACCCGACGGATATTTGCCTTATGGGGCCATCCGCAGATCGACCTTTTCGCCACCAGGAACAACAAAAAATGCAAGAGATTTGCGTCAAGATACCCCGAGCACCAATCGCTGGGAGACGCCTTCTCAGTGGATTGGTCGGGGAAGCTCCTCTACGCCTTCCCACCCATTCCCCTCATGTCGAGGGTACTTCGCAGGGTGAAAGAACAGGATTGTTCCTTGATTCTTATTGCACCCGATTGGGCACGGCAAGTCTGGTACCCGACGCTGAGACATCTATCCTGCAAAACCCCGATTCGTCTCAAATCACATCAATATCTACTGACACAACAGAACCGCAAGGTCCTCCACCACGACCCGAGGAGCCTGTCCCTCAAAGCATGGTTCCTGAGCAGCGTAAACTGATGCACCTAAAGTTACCATCAGAATGCTGGGATATCATCAGGGCCGCTAGAGCCCCGTCCACGCAACTCACCTACACCAGAAAATGGACCAGGTTTTCCAAATGGTGCGAGACCTCTGCGATCGATCCCCTCACGGCCTCGGTTGATCAAATTCTGCCTTACTTGTTGCACCTGGCTAAATCAGGGCTCTCACTGTCCTCTATCAAGGTCCATCTGTCAGCCATAGCGGCCTACACAGTAACCGCGGAGACGCAAGCCTTACTCTCCTTACCAGCGATCAAGATCTTCCTGAAAGGGCTGATGCGTACTTATCCGCCTACACCTACACCAGTTCCGGACTGGAGCCTCAACACCGTCTTAACAGCCCTCATGCAACCTCCCTTCGAGCCCATACATAGATGCGATATGAAATTCTTGTCCTGGAAGACATCCTTCCTGGTAGCCATCACATCGGCCAGAAGGATCAGTGAGTTGCAAGCTTTGTCTTCGGAACCTCCATTTACCTTGTTCCAGAAGGACCGCGTCATCTTAAGCCCTCACCCGAAGTTCCTCCCCAAGGTACTTTCGGAGATGTCGTTCACTGAGCGCATTGTTTTACCAACCTTCTTCCAGAATCACGCTTCGGAAGCGGAAAGGACATTACACTCTCTAGATGTTTCTAGGGTGTTGAAGTTTTACTTGCAAAGAACCAAGGAGTTCCGCTCCTCAAACCGGCTATTAATTTCCTTCTCTGGCCGTACCAAGGGCCAACATATATCCAAACAAAGCCTGGCACGCTGGGTATCGTCCTGCATCACCCACTGTCATCAGTTGAAAGGCGACCCTTTAACTAGACCGCCGTCTGCGCACTCCACCAGAGGAAGGGCGGCGTCAACAGCATTCCACGCAGGGGTGGCCTTGAAAGACATATGCAGAGCTGCCACGTGGAGCACTCTGCATACTTTCGCGAAACACTACTGCCTGACTGAAGATACCAACAAAGAAACTGCAGTTGGACAGGCAGTGCTCCGCCATCTCTTTGTGTAAGGTAGGACCAGCCTCCTTTCCCACCTTTCCCGAAGTATGTAACCGTTGTGTTGCTGCATGGTAAAGGTTTGATCAGAAATATGTTTTTCTGTAGTTATGCATATCTGTTTATAATGGTGGCATGTTTTAACTGCTTGGTATTCTATTCAAGCATCTGAATCTATGAAAGATCCAATGCTGGAGAAGTCTTAGTTACTTACCTGTAACTGTATTTCTCCAGCATTGGTATCTTTCATAGATTCACATGCGCCCGCCCGCCTCCCCTGAAAGGCTGCTCCTATGCTCGGCATCCATCATACTGTAATCTCTACGGTTCAAAATCTGAAGATGGCTGCCGGGGGCGGAGCTTAAGCCCTGCCACCTCATTGGCTGGGGCCATAAAGGACCAAAGTGAGGTGGAGGGACTACACAATGAAGTGGCTCATAGGCTATAATGGGCTATGTACATGCACTGCTAGGTGGCAGTGTGTGTATATATATATATATATATATATATATATATATATATATATATATATATATATATATATATATATATATATATATATATATATATATATATATATATATTTTTTTTTTTTTTTTTTTTTTAATTATTATTATTTAATTTATCACCGAGGATTCCCAGTCTGACGACGGGGAATATTCAAGCATGTGAATCTATGAAAGATACCAATGCTGGAGAAATACAGTTACAGGTAAGTAACTAAGACGTACTCGTCTACTGGCTCCGTGACTGAAGGGACCCTAGTCAACCAAAGCATTATCAAAAACACCCTAGATGTGGCAGAAACAGCTTGCCGTTCCCTAGTCCAAGGAGTCCTGTTAAAACACCATGTATGGCTGCGAAATGTTGGCTTTAAACCTGAGACGCAGGCATCTCTTATCAATAAACCAATAGAAGATGCAAACCTCTTTGGAAAAGCACTAGATGAGGCTTTAGAAAACGCAAAGAAAGAATTTGATACTATTAAAACACTAGATCAAATTTCAAGGCCACACAATAGACGTGGTTATGGCAACCGAAGGTTTTTTCGAGGCCAACGCCAGCAGCAGCAACAACAATACACTACAGGTAACTGGTCCCCCAACCAAGGCACCAGTGGACAGTACAGCCAAAGATGACAACGCCGTGGCAAGGGAAGAGGTCGGGGTTCTACCCCTAGAGTTTCCCAAGCCACCAACACCGAATGACAAGATTCAAGTCCCCTCCCATGCTTTGCCGGTCGGGGGCCGGTTAACATCCTTTCTTCCAGCATGGGAGGGTATAACATCAGACCGCTGGGTACTATCAACTATAGCCTGCGGCTATTGCATAGAATTCAACAAATCCCCTACATACAGACTCCCAGGGGGACAACGCATGTCACCGGAACACCGCGCCATCCTTCTACAAGAAGTGGACCAACTGCTACAAAAAGGAGCTAAAGAGGTCGTGCCTCTATCCAATGTAACCGAAGGTATTTATTCAGTGTACTTCCTTGTACCCAAAAAGGATTTAACCATGCGCCCTGTATTAGATCTGCGCCCAGCGAACAAATTTGTCAAACTTCAAAAATTTCGTATGGTGACTTTACAGGAAATAATCCCCCTGTTGTCTCAAGGGGATTACATGACAACATTGGACATGAAAGATGCATACTTTCATATTTTAATGTTGCCAGCGCACAGAAAATACCTAAGGTTCACGATAGAAGGCAAACACTACCAGTTCAGAGTGCTACCCTTCGGCATAGCATCAGCGCCTAGAGTATTCACAAAGGTTCTGGCAGTGGCAGCGGCCCACCTGCGCAGGTGCTCCATCCCGGTATACCCTTACCTCGACGATTGGCTCATAACAGGGGACTCTTACGAAACATGCATTTCAAATACCCAAAAGACTGTAGACCTTTTGTTTCACCTCGGCTTCTCCATCAATGAGAAGAAGTCCAGCTTAGCACCCAGCCAGATCAAACAATTCCTAGGGGCTCTAATTCGAACAAAGGACGGCCTCGTCTTCCCCTCCAACGAGAGGGTCCAAAACATGCTGTTTCAAATCCCTCAATATGTAGCCGGTCGAGAGGTAACGGTACGCAAAGCAATGCGCTTGCTAGGAAAGATGGCGTCATGTATTTATTTGGTACCTCACGCGCTCCTGCGCATGCGCCCAATGCAAGAGTGGCTCAACAGCCAGTGGTGTCAGGCCAGCAGACAATGGAACGATCTAGTGGTGGTCTCGCAGACCTTGGCTCTCTCGCTACGGTGGTGGTCGAAGGAAAACCTGTTAATAGGAAAAACATTTGCCACCCCTGCAGTGGAAGCCACTCTAACCACAGACACATCACTCACAGGATGGGGAGCTCACCTATACCATCAGACTGCTCACGTAGTCTGGACTCCGAGCGTAGCGTCCAAGCACATAAACCTACTGGTGCTACTAGCTGTTTTCAAAGCATTGAAAGCCTTCCAGGCTCACCTACAAGGGAAGACAGTAATGGCTCTCACAGACAGAACCACAGCCATGTATTACATCAACAAGCAGGGGGGAACTCACTCTCCAGGACTGTCCAAGCTGGCCCAGAACATCTGGAAGTGGGCTCTCAGACACAACATGTTCCTACTGTCACAACATGTACCAGCGGAATTCAATCTGCTAGCAGACGAACTCAGCAGAGACTTCCCTCTACCATTTGAGTACGAATTGCGGTTACACGAAGACATCGTCTTCGACGTTTTTACACAATGGGGATTCCCAGAAATAGATCTGTTCGCAACTCTGGAGAACTCCCAATGCCAAGATTACGCCTCCAGATACCCCCAGAACCAATCCAAGGGGAACGGTCTATCGATACCATGGTCAGGGAAATTTTTTACGCTTTTCCCCCGACTCCCCTTCTCAACAAAATAGTACACAAGATGCATCAGGAACAAGTTACCATGATACTGGTGGCCCCTATGTGGGCCCGGCAACCATGGTTCGCTCACTTGATGGAAATGTCCTATTCCCTCCAGTGAAACTTCCCTGCCCATACAACATGCTGTCACAAAACAAGGGCAAAACTCTGCATCCATGCCCTCAGAACATGAACTTAGCAGCCTGGCTCATGAGATCATAGAATTTGGACACTTACAACTCCCGCAAAGATGCATGGACATTCTCAGGGAGGCTAGAAAGCCAAACACTTGTCACTGTTATTCTAGCAAATGGAAAATATTTGTCATCTGGTGCAGAGGAAGGAGCATCAACCCAGTTGACTGCTCTCCCACACAAATTGTTCTGTACCTGACTCACCTACTAGACTCAGGCTTAGTGGTTAACTCTATTAAAGTCCACTTAGCCGCACTTTCCGCATACACCACTTCCCAACTTAAAGTGTCATGGTGGAAGGTCCCAGTTATTAAAGCCTTCATGGAAGGAGTGAAGAGGATCCACTCTCCCATAGCTAATCCTGCTCCCGTATGGGACCTAAATATGGTACTAATCAGGCTCATGGGATTACCCTTTGAGCCCATGCACAAAGCAACTCTTAAAGACCTCACTCTTAAGACTGCTTTTCTAATAGCAATCACCTCCATTAGGAGAGTAGGTGAACTACAAGCGCTCTCTATACTAGACCCCTTTGTAACAATTCACAAGGATAAGGTGGTGCTGTGCACACATCCTAGGTTTGCACCGAAATTTATCTCAAAATTCCATGTCAACCAATCCATAGACTTGCCAACGTTCTTCCAAAACCCTTCAAACTTAGGGGAAAAAGCCTGCATACACTGGATGTTCGCAGAGCCGTTATGTTTTATATTGAAAAAACTAGACCATTGAGAAAAACTAATCAGTTCTTTGTCTCGGTGGCAGCAGGAAGAGAAGGAGACGCAGTTTCAAAATCTACTATTTCTAGATGGATTGTACAATGCATCACTCTCTGTTACACTCTTGCTAAGAGAGAACTACACTTCAAGCCAAGAGCACACTCCACTCGAGGCACAGGGGCTTCCATAGCTTTCATTGCAAATGTCCCTCTTGAGTCTATTTGCAAAGCGGCAACCTGGAGTTCTGTTCACATCTTTACAAAACACTACTGTCTAGATGCCCACTCTAGATCTGATTCCCAGATGGGACAAGCAGTATTAAGACATCTTTTTTCCACTGTTCCTTCTCACAACCCACCTCCAACTCCGGGTACTGCTCGCTAGTCTATGCACAGCATGTGATTCTAAGCAGATTAACAAACATCAGAAGACAATGCATTACTTACCGTAAAAGCATTTCTGATGGATGTATCTGCTTAGATTCACATGCGCCCACCCTTCCTCCCCGCTCGGATGGAAGGAACATAGACTTCTTCTATATCTCTCTTTTCTGTACTCACTCACGTCTAATAGGCTCCCTCAGGGCAGAAAAAATACAAACAGAGGGACCTCGACGCATGAGGGATTGTGGGTACCCTGCATGTCATTATAGGGATAGTGTTACAGACAGGCCTTGTCGACGTCCCCTTTTCGACTACGAAAAACAAAATGCAATACTCCGCAGTGACCACTGGATGTCAGACTATGCACAGCATGTGAATCTAAGCAGATAGAACCATCAGAAATGCTTTTACGGTATGTAATGCATTGTCATTCTGGGCAGAAACGAGGCTGATTGGCACTATGGAAGGGGAAGCGTTACTAGCAGACATATACAATGCACACTCATTGGGCTCAGAGACTGGGGCTCCCCAACTCCATCACCCTGCCTCTGCAGTAGGACAGCCTCTGGCATACACCATGGCAGGCATCCCACTACAGGTCGGGATTTGGCCTACCCTCCCGATCCCGCTCCTCATGGTCCAGAGCCCAGCCATTAGATCACCATTTCCAAGTAATAGTGTTTCCTTTACTCTGGTGCTGATGTGATGAAGTTAATTCTGCCCCACAGGAGAATAAGTATGAGAAGCAGCAAAACGGATTACTCAACTTTCACACTTCTACTAAACACTAGTGATTCCAGTCATAAAGATGAAATAGGCACTGTTAAGAGACATACTTCCTTTTGCTGTTTGTGGTAAAGTGGGCAGAGGGAAGGCTATTTCATTTTATTTTTTAGAAATGTGTTCAGCGTTGGCCGTACCCAGAGGGTCTCGGAACACCTTACAAGGTTCAGAAGTTAAAAAGTTGGGCGGTGAAACAGACGTTATAAAATGTTTTCAGGGTAGGTTTGAAAGCTTAGACAAGTGATAGCAGGGAAGATGGAGGGGCAGGGTTATATGTGGGGAAACAGGAATATCTTGAGGCTCTTTCTGAACGTGGTGATGGAGGGTGCAGATATGATATGATATGGCATTTGTAACGTGCCTATACACAAGTGTTTCAAGGCGCGACGAGGCGAGGGGGGTGGGGAGCAAGGGGAGACAGACAACGATACTACTAGGCCAGGTGTCATTCACATCGCGCAAGTGCAAGGGTAGAAGGGAAAGGGAGAGGGGAAAGTGCAGTACAGGGTTAGTAGAATACAAGATAAATAATAAGGGCCAGCTAGTGGCAAGTGCAGGGTAAGTGCCGGTAGGAGGGGCTGTAGGGACACAGAGACAGTCCCGCAGTGCAGGGGTAGCCAGGGCGGCAGTGCAGGGAAGAGTGGCTGGGCCAAGGACCGTGATCGGTGAGTGGCCCAGTTGCAGATTGAGTGCAGGTTCAGTGATTTTAGCAGTGGAGAGGGGGAGAGAAAGCTGAGGCAAAGAGGAAGGTTTTGAAGTGCTTCCGGGACCGAAGATGGTTCTCCTCAAGTTTCAGCGAGACAGGAAGGCTGTTCCAGAGGGAGGCCCCTGCTGCAGAGAGAGAGATCTACCCCCAACTCGTTGCTTGGAGAAGCAGCTGACCCTGAGGGAGTTGGAGGCGGATGAGCGAAGAGCTCGGGAAAGAAGATATTTAGGAAGAGAGAGTTTAAGGTATTTAGGCCCAAGGCCCCAGAAGGCCTTGTGGACAATGCAGAGGGTTTTGAACTTAATCCTTGCAGCCACTGGGAGCCAGTGTAATGATTTCAGTCCTGGAGAGATACGGTCCCTGGGCTTGAGGCCAAGGACAAGTCTTGCAGTCCTGTTCTGAATGAGTTGCACAGGGCAAAGGGTATAGGCAGGCAGATTTAGGTAGAGGCTGTTACAGTAGTCCAGCTTCGAGAGAACCAGGGCTCTAGAGACAGTGAGCTTCTGGGGGAAGGAGAGGAACTTGTATAGGTAGGTGTTCCATGCCTTAGGTGCCCAGTGGATAAATGCTTGCTTTTCTGTGTATGTTAGTTTGCAGAGTGGAATGTGTAGGAAACGCTGGCTGCTTGTCTGGTGTTTGCATGGTTGATGGCTTTGAGAGTCCTTTGAAGGCAATTCTTTGCGGTACAGGGAGTCAGTGGAGCTGGGTGTTGGCTGGGGCGATGTGTGAATGTATGTTTTGGTAGGCGGAGGATGAGTCTAGCTGCTGCATTTTGAATGGCTTACAGGTGGGCAGAGGAGCTGCTGGGGAGTCCAGTGAGGAGAGCATTGCCCAAGTCCTGCTTGGAGAGAACCAGTGTTTGGACTGCAGTGGGGAAGTCATTGGGAGGAAGAATGTGTTTGACCTTTCATAGGAGGCGGAGTTGTAGATTGCATATTTTGGAGACAGCAGGGTATCACTACATATTATCCCAACCAAAAATATCGCTGTATCGTCATCTGGAACGGCCATAGGTGATATTTTTGTGGGGGATACATTTTGGGGTTCTTGGGAGTGGGGGCTGCGGGGGTGTCGCCTACAGAGTCCATTCCTTAATATTGCCGCAAAAATATGACGATATTTTTGTATGGCGATATTTTTGCGGGGATATTAACACATGGAACCGACAGCAGCTATGTGGAGTGTGAAGGAAAGCTGGGGGTCAATGGTGAAGCCAAGGGATTTGACAGGTGTGGAGAGAGACATGTGTGGGCTGTCTGTGGCAAGTTGTTTCAGCCAAGGGGTGAGTTTGGGTTTGTGTCATGAGGGCAGATGAGGAAGTTTTCCGTTTTGGAAGGGTTGAGCTTCAGAAAGTGGGTGGCAATGCAGGTGGCGATGGTGGAGAGACAGCTTTTGAGGATGTGGAGTTGTGAGAGGAATGTGATTTGGAAGTATATTTGTGTGACATCTGCATATTGGTGGACATGGATTTTGTGTGTGGAAAGGGTCAGTCCAAGAAATTCAACATACAAGTCAAACAGGAGTGGAGACAGGGAGGAATCTTTGTGGACTCTGTACATGATTGGTGTAGGGTCGGATCGCAAAGGGGGCATGGAGACAAAGTGTGTCCTTTAAGGAAGGCAGTGCACCAGTCGAGGACTGTGCCTGAGAATTTCATCCTAGGGGGATAGGATGTTGAGTTGAATCGTATGGTCGATGCTGACGAAAGCTGAAGAGAGGTCGAGGAGTACGAGTAGTGCTCTGTGTCCTTTGTTAGTGATATTGTGGAGGTCATCGATGATGTGAAGTCTAGCGGTCTCAGTGCTGTATCCTGGTCAAACCAGATTGGTAGGAGTTGAGTAGGTTGTTTGTGGTAATGTGTTGTTGCAGTTGGGTATTGACAAAGCAGCCCATGATTCTGGAGAGATATGGCCCGATAGTAATGGGTCAGTAATTTTCAGGAAACCTGGGTTCGAGTGGCAGTGATCGCAGAAAGATGGCAACTTAGTAGAGGCACCAGACAGGGGTGCCCTTGGTCCCCGATGCTATACATACTTGCACTAGAACCCCTAGCCATATTCTTAAAACAACAGTACAAAGAGGTGGGGATATTTACTAACGGAACGCCATACCTAATATCTCTGTATGCAGATGATATGTTGTTATATTCGAGATACCCAGAGGAAAACCTGCAATACATGCTAGAAGTAATGGAGCGGTTCGCTTCACTCTCGGTTATTGCAATCAACCCCAAAAAATCATGCATGTTCTCCCTAGGGAGATATAAGGGGATTCCGCGAGAGCACCTGCCCACTCTACAAATACCCTGGGAGACTGACACCTTCAGATACCTGGGAATAGACATCTACCAGGCTGTGGAGAATGAACACAAATATAATACGGAAAAGGCAGTGGCAAACATAGAGAGCGGCATGAGATTCTGGGCTAAGCTCCCACTAGCTATGATGGGGAGAGCGGCCTTGCTGAAACTCGTGGTGCTGCCTAGGCTGATACACTTCTTCTGAAACATACCATATTTGATACCCAAGCGGTTTTCCTCCAACTTCAAAGCATATGCAGAGGGTTCATTTGGCACAGCACTCGAAATAGAATAGCTCTGTGGAAACTACAGAGCACATATGATAAGGGAGGCATAAAACTTCCCAATTTCAAAATCTTCTTCTGGGCTAGCCGGCTACAATAGGTGGCCAGGTGGCTATCCAAAGACTCAACAGCTGAATCCAGATTGCTGAGACAGACTGCGTTAAATTTTTTTCTGAAAGAATGGATATGGCTGCCCAAAGCCGAACTAAAGGGATGCCCGAGAATGCTGGAACTAGGGTGGCATATGTGGCAAAAGGCTTGTCAGGCCCTGTGCTCCCCGCAAGTCCCACTGGTGGCCGACCCTTGCGGAAATCGACTGACCGGAGCGCCACAGCGTAAATAGCGTTTCCGCCATTGCACGAAGGAGCAAAGTGCGGCCCATTCCGACCCATCGGGCACGAGCACCACGCCACGGCGGAAGTGCAAAGTCCGCGATGGCGGAAATGACCCCAAAACGGCCCACACCGCCGCCGTACGGCGCCCTAGGTGCAATACCGCCACCCCTCTCAGCGGTCACCGGAGTGTGCGCCTACCGGAAAGTACGGTGACCGGAAATATACGGAAACGGAAGTTAAAACATGGGCCCGGAACGGGAAACATCCCGGCGTACACCTATAAAACCACTAAAACCACACAACCACTAAAATCACCACCCTGAAACACACCCCAACCCGTCAACCACCCTAGCGAAACCAAGAAAAATGGGAAAAGTAGCGAAGAAAGCGTGCGACCGCAAGCGGCAGGTCCACTTCTCCCGTGAGGAACTCACCGTGCTAACAGAGACCCTCCAGGAGAATGCTGCCGTCGTCTTCAGCACGCAAATGACCAGGACGGCACTTGCAAACAAGAAGGCCATATGGGCTCTGGTGGCACAGCGGGTAAGTGCGGTGGGGACCGCACCCCGCACCCCACAGCAATGCCGCAAGCGATGGGACGACCTGCGGATACGCGTCCGCAGCATACTCTCTGCCAACCGCAACATTGCCACAGCCACCGGGGGAGGTCCTGAATCACCCATCAAGTTGACCCCCTGGGAAGAAATCTGTGCCTCCACCATCGGAATGGAGAGCACAGAGGGAGTCGGAGGGATGGAGAAAGGAGTGCAGACATCCGAAGATTCAGGTAGGTGGGCCAGATAAAACAATGCCAAATCCACACAGTCCATCCATGTGAAGTACCATGCGTCCACATAGTGCAACAGAAACACATGTCCAGGAGAACGTCCACACACATCGGCCTGATAGCGCACGTTAAAACCCACAATAAATACATAAATAATTAAAAACCCCTAAAACACGCACTACACGTGCAGCAGGCACACCCTAACTGCAGGCTGCCAAACAACTGCACCCTCACTCCACACACAAATCAAAGCACCTCCAAGGCCCCGACCCAAATCACCCTCAGGTACCACCCCAATGCATGTGATACAATGCCATTCCAATTCCCACAGACCCATCAATAACCCTCGCCCTCCTTTACTCCACCACAGGGTCCGATCCAAACGACGAGCCACAGGACACCCCTACCAGCACACCTGCAAAGAGGGCCAAGACCAACGGCCAGAGACCCTCCACCTCAGCTGCACGCATCAAGACACGGCAGCAGCACAAATCAGGTGCCAGCACAGAGGAGGGAACATCAACAGGCACCCCAGCAGCCAGCATGCCCACAACACCACCACCACAGGTCCCCCCAATGGATGCCACAGAAGGCACTGCCTCAGGTGGCAGCAGCACCATATGCGACACCCCATTGATGGCAGCATGCTCCGACACAGAAAACGGGGATGCCGAAGTCAGATCCATCCATGACCTGTCCCAATCCCCCTGTCTGTCCCATCCCGTACAACATGAGGATACCACGCAGGGGCACCCACAAGACGACGACTGGCCATCCCCCCCAAGCCCTGTGGCAAGGCAACATGAGGTCAACAGCCCCTCTGCGACACCCCCGCAAATGGCCATGGCCCAGCAGAGGCAACAGTCCCTCGACCAGTTGATCGAACAACAGCAGCAACTGGCCACACTCCTCAAGGACCATGCCGATGAATGTGGGGGCACCAAGGCAGACATAGAAACATCAACTGAGACACTTAGGGCAGAAATGGAGAGAGGCACAGAGACGCTAAGGGCACAAATTGAGAGAAGCACCGAGAGCCTGAGGGGGGAACTGCATGCGACGTCCAAAGACGTATGTGCCGAACTTGCCGCAGTGCGCCGTGTGCTCACTGAGCTCTCGCAAACCCTTAGGGACATGCATCGACGTGAGCAGGCAGACACATCATCCGTTGCAAGTTCCGTCCAGGGCAGCCCCCAACGTAGATCTGGAAGGAACCTGCGCTCCACAGGCAGGGGTGCCCCTGATACCCGCAGAGGGGGCTTGCAATAGCGACAGCCCACTGACAATGAGCATCTTTGTACACTGGTGTTCGGGGGGGAGGTAGGAGGGTGGAGGGGGTGTGTTGGGCTCACTTGGGTGGCGGGTCGATAGGGTGTTCAACATAATATCACATATGCCATAAACAGTGCACGATCAACCAATGAGATGTGTGGACATTGATCTTTGTGTACTAGGCCATCATAGGCGTACAGTCCATATTGTGCATGTTCCAGACACACACAGTGCCACGAGTCCCGTGTCCATGTATCAGCCACCAGGCATGAGTGCTAGAAGCATACATCAATGAGATGCTGACGAATGTCACGGGCCTCCGGTGCCTCACAGACTCCATGAGGTGCTGCCACATCCCCACCCTCATCATGACCATCATCAGGTGCTTGCAGTTCTGCGTCAGGGGGCATGGGCACATTTCTACGTACGCACATGTTGTGGAGCATGACACATGCCATCACCATCTTTGCAACCTTCTCATGGCGGTACAGGAGTGCCCCGCCAGACCTGCTGAGGCAGCGGAAACGGCCCTTCAGTAGGCCGAATGCCTGCTCAATGACTACACGGGTACGTGAGTGGGCATGGTTGTAGTCCTCCTCATGCTGGTCCCGTGGGTTCCGGACTGGTGTGAGGAGCCATCTCTTCAGTGGATATCCAGCATCACCTGTATGTGGACGAGAAACGTAGGATGTGGAATGCCATTGATACGTACGCACACCCCCCCCCCCTTCCTGCCAGTACATTGCCAAATCACATACCCCACATCATCATGCATGTAATGAGACTCACCGAGTAGCCAGGATCTGTTCCCTGCGTGTCGCTCCATGTAGCGTGGTATTGTAGAGTTCCTCAAGACCATGGAATCATGGGTTGATCCAGGGAATCGGGCACAACAATGCGTAAAGATCCTGTTGGAGTCACACACCATTTGTACATTCAGGGAATGAAATTGTTTTCGGTTGCGGTACTGGGCCTCCATGGCATGTGGGACGACCAATTCAACATGGGTGCAGTCGATGGCACCAATGCAACCCGGTATGCCGGCAAGTGCATGGAATCCCACTTTTGTGTTGGTTATTTCCTGCTCCGAGCGTGGTAGAGAGATGTAGTCGTCTGCGTGCTGCAGGAGGGCATCGAGCACTTGGAATAGTGTCCGTGAGAACAGTGGCTGAGAAATGCCATGCAACTGTCCGACTGTGTGCTGGTAGGTGCCTGTGGCCAGGAAGTGGAGTACAGACACCACCTTCAGTAGGGGTGGGATGGCGGTTGGGCTATCTATCATGCTGACTAGGTCAGCCTGTGTCATGTCCACAATGGCGGCTATGGTGTCCCGGTCCAGACGGTAGAGGGTGTGGATCTGCTCATCAGTGAGGTTGAACGGATGTGCTCGGAGGCGTGGGATTGCGGGCTGCCTGCGTGGTGGTAGTGGCTGTGCTGCTGGGCCTTGCTGGCCCTGCCTTGGCCTCCTCCTTCTCCTGCGTCTCCTCCGTGCGGCTGGTTGTAGTTGTTGTTCGTCTTCTTCTTGGAGTCGGAGCACTTGCAGTGCTATCAGGTCCCCCAGGGCCAACATCGCGAGTCCTGCCGGTAGCATTTCGCTGTGGTTGTGGGAGGAGACTGGGTGTGCAATTTATGTGTTTCCAGGCTGTATGGCCTCCACCTGTGGTGATTGATTCCACCTGTGCAAACTGCTCTCCCCTTTGGCCGAGCACGTCCCGCGCACAACGCTGCAAATCGGGTAATGGTATCTTGCTATTGCAATCATGTATTTGTACCCGATGGGCGTGTAAGATTGGTTGATATGTTCATTCTGCTGTGGTCCCATTGTTTCCCATACTATCTGTGCAGTCGCGAACGGACTTGTGAAGGGTCAGTGGAACGTAGTACTCGAGTAACGGTGGGCCCTCATGCATCACTGTACCGAGTTGCAACGACGGGCGTGGCTTCCCATTTGTGGGTGAAGGCAGTTGCCATTTTCACACACAGCCGCACTCGATGGAATAATTAGTGATCTCAAACGGCCACAGATGCCTTCTCGACGTGATGTTGCAAATGAGGAATTCGAAGGGCGGCGCTTTCGGTTTCCAGCTAGCGGCGAGGAGATGCCCACAGGTCTGACTGCAAATATAACGTTCTATTGTTCTATGTCCTTGAGACAAGGCCCATGGCGAGGGAGCAATGATTGATATGAATAGTTTGGGATGCGCAATGGCTACGTGGGCGATGAGGCCGGCCATTCCCAAATACATGTTACTTCACATCACTGGATTTACGGGCTGGGGCACTGTGGATTTAGCAGGCTGCATTACGCACAGACTCAATGGATGTTTCTAATGTCATGTGAGTAATTATTCAGGCGTTTTGATCCCGGGATGAGGGAATGATGAATGGATGCATGGGCAGGTGATTTGATACAGAGTTTGCCATGTACAGGGCTTCTTGGGATCTATCCGCCTCCCCTACGCTATGTGATGCAGGGCTGCCATAGTGGGACCATCGTCTATCTGGCCTTGTTGAGCCCTCCCTGTCTCGACGCGCCCTCAGACACTTGTGTCCATGCACGTTAACATTCCCATCTGATGGATTCTGTTTTGGCAGACGCATGCACAGGTACACTCGTTCGTGATGGTGTTTACACCTAGGTATAGATGGTTATGAGTCGCAAGTGGCTTTGGGGTGGTGATGATCCTTTGGAGTGGGCTAGCATGCATATGGCTGTGGATTACGTGTGATCATTGAAGTGAGTTGTTCGAATGCAGTTCTGATGGCCATTCTGTTCTTGTTCTTTTCTTTTGGTTGACAGGTATCTCCTCCCCTTTTGCCACTGCCATTTGTATGCCACTCCTGCAGATGGATTTTACTCCCGACACCTGCTGCTTCGTGTTAATCGGTGGAGCAGCATTACGATCTTATGGGACGATCGCCAGTGGCCCACATGCCCTTACGCAGTACTGGTGGCTCGGAGCAACATTTCGGCCTTTCAGCTGGACTAGTGCCTCCCCATTGGGTCGGCCATGCGGTTCTGTGCGGTTCCATGTTGCCTTTTCGTACGTGAATGTGGCTCTGTGTACCATGGGGGAACAGGGCGACACTCAGGTAGTGGCTGGTCATTTCTTGCGGATGCAGCCCACAATGGTGATTTGTGTTTTGTAGTTCATGGCCTGATGGCTGTATGGGCTTGGTGACTTTGATGTGCATTAAATTCAATTCTGATTTGGCCCGTGTAGCTTTTTTCTTTGCAAGTGATGTGGCATGTGCCTATTTGTGGGGCGATGTATTGTGAGGAGATCTGCATTGGGTTCCAGCTTCGGGGTTTAGTTGCGTGGTACTGTGCTGGGCGCGTTTGCCTACGTAGCACAGTGAGGTCAGGGATGGGGGCTGCCAATATGACTGTTTGAATGTTGTCATGCTCAGGGGCGGGGGATTGGGTTTTGGGTGACAGATGCCGGTCAGCCAGGTGTACTGGTGGAATGATGTGTTTTTCGGAATATTGCTGGTCACAGGTGTCTGTGTTTGCGTGCGTTTCTTGGTGGGGGACTGTGGTCATGTCCATTGGGATGGCTTCTGTATTCGTGCCATCTGTGCCCTGCAGCTCCCATTGGCCCCTCTTGTGTTTCTTTTGTTCGTTGCCATGCAGGGGTGACTTGTGCATTTCAATGGTTGCATTGTGACTTCATTGCACCTACGGGGAGTTGTACTTTGTGGGCAGGGAGCGGTGTACAGGCACTCAGTGGGGCCGTTTACGGTTGATTCGCGATGCCGTACTTCTCGCCATGGCGGAATGGTACATTACGCCATGCCTGATGGCGTTAGGTACATGTCCGCTAGGGTCGGAATTGGCGTACCCTTGCGCCATGGTGGTGTTTGCGGTTTGGCATGGCGCGCGCGCGCGTGCTTGGTGCAGTTAGCGTTGGCGTTCACTACGGTGTCGCTAATGGCTTCGTACTTTCCGGTGACGGGTCATAGTCGCACCGAGCGCTATTCGATGGCGGAATTGCATTTCCGCCATCGTTTTCACCTTTCCGCCAGGGTCGTAATGAGGGCCACTGACCGATAGGGATGCACAACTAAGACAGATGATACGCAGATATTGGCAACCAGTGGGGATCGCAAAACTGAGAGACATATGGCAAAACAGGAACATACTGGAATTTAATGTACTGGCAGAAGATACCGGCCTACACCTTGACCAATATATCACATATACTAGACTGGTGAGACGGGTTAGGAAAACATGGTCTGAAATAGGGTCAGAGGACCAACCGGACACAATTATAGATACAATGTATAACATTGCAGAAGGAGGGCATGAGGTCTCCCGGATATATGAACTGCTGATGTCTAAAGTGGGGAAAGAAGTGATCCAGCTAAGACGAGATTGGGAGGAAGAAGTGGGAGAAAACATGAATGATGGGCAATGGGAAAGAGCCCAAAGGTATCGTAAAAAAAGTGCCCAGAAATGCAAGACTGCAACAATTCCACCTATATGTAACTCACAGAGCGTACATGACCCCCCAAAAGGTAGCCCGATTTAAGAACGCAGGTATACAAACATGTTCCAAGTGTGCAGAAGTAAATTCTGGCATGACGCATATGTTCTGGGCATGCCCAGAAATTGGAGTGTCCTGGAAAGAAGTAGCCCACCGCGTGGCAGAAAAAGGCATAACGCTCATGGTGAAATCGGTATGGGCATGCATGATGGGAGGGTTTCCTAGACCGCGTAAGCTAAAACATGTGAGCAAACTCAAAGATGTGGCCTATATATTGGCTAAGCGTAGAATTGCCATGGCCTGGAAAGCGTGCAACAGACCCAAAATAGAGGTCTGGTGGAACGATCTAAAATAATGGGCAGAAACTGAAACGGCAGTATGGACCGAGGCAGCTAATAGAGGGGGAGAGGAAGAGGCAGACACACTGATGGCCTGGAGGCATCTAGTGGCCACATTATCAGGGTCTACCCAGGAAAACCCAAGTGAAGATGACACCTACCGGGACACGGGAGAAGGTACATCCCTAGAGAAAGACGCATGACGGAATAGAATAGGCTCATGTTGTTTGGGGGGGAGCGAAAGGGGGTTTTGGGCGGCCATGACTTAAACATGATACGTGCTATGTAAAATGTACAACATACACCGATAAGTTTGTTTTATGTGATTGTTTGTTGTTAAAAAGTGAATAAAAAAATGTTTTAAAAAAAACCTGGGTTCGAGAGATGGTTTTTTGAGGAGGGGTGAGATTTGTCCAGTTTTTAGAACACAGGGCATAGTTCCATGTGAGAGAGAGTTGATGATATTGAGCCAGTGGGTAGCGAGGGTGGTGATGCAGTTGAACGTGGCGTGAGGTGGGCATTCGTCATCTAGGAAGTGTGCAGGTTTTGTTTTGGCACAAAGGGTGATGAGGGTGTCTGTGTCGATGGGCTGGAAGGTGTTCCATGTGTTGGTAGGTTTGGGGGTGGGAGTGGGAGAACAGATGATAGGGCTTGCATGATGTTGTGTATTTGCAGTTGAAGTAGTCTGAGGGAGTTGCATACTGCAGTGGATGGGGGTATGGAAGGTGATTTGGAGAGAGATTTGACAATGTTGAATAGTTTCTGTATACTATTGGTGGTAGATTGGCATTCATGGAGGTAGCATGTGTCTTTGGCATTACGCATGGCTGTTTTGTATTGGTTGCGGCAGAGTTTGAGTCGTGCTCTGGTGGCGGGGCATGGTTCTTTTCGCTATGCTCTTTCTATGCATTTGGCTTCCTGCTTGATAGAGAGTGGGAGCTGTTGAATCATGGTTTATAGTGGTTGCTGATTCTTTGTGATATGAGTTGGGCAATTCTGTCGAGAGCTTGTGTGATGATGTTTTAATTGTTGAGAAGAGTGGAAGGATGTGCATGTTTGAAGGATGGGGGTGGTATGATTGGTGCTAAGGCTGTGGCTGTAATATGTTTGGTTTGTCTGACTGGTGGACGAGGGGGAAGTGTTGGAATTTGGGGTATCTTATGCGGCAGAGTGAGTGTGACGAGGAGAGCAAAGTGGTCTGACCATGACATGATTTTTCAGAGATGTGAATTTTGCTTGAAACCGAAAGGTCCAGGGTGTTGCAGCTGTGTGGGTGGTGTTGGTGTGTTTTGTGAGTTTATAGGGGGTGAGTGGAGTGAGGATACTCTTTAGTTTGGGTTGCTGTCTGCATGGGCACTACCAGGGAATAATCAGGGTTAAAGTCGCCAAGGTAGATACTGATGCAGGGGAGCTGTGGTTGTTAATTGTGAAGTCAGTTCAGTTGGAGCGGAAGTTGGATTGTGTGTTGGGGTTTGATAAATGAGGTGGAGAAAGGTGGGATGTCGGTGTGATGGAGGGGAACAAGTGAGAGCGAGGGCTTCAAAGGATGTGTATAGGTGATGTATGGGATACTAAGTGAGAGTGATTCTTTATATATGATGGCAATGCCACCACTTTGTTTGTGTGGTCAATCTCTGGTGGATGAGATAGTGTGGGGGAAGCATGTCAGAGATAGTAGATGTGTGGTGGGGTTGTGCCTTGTTTCTGTTAGGAAGAGTATATCTGGGGAGCGTGTGCTAATGATTTCATTGACTGTGGCAGTTGAGAAAAATGCAGGTGTATGCAATGAGTTGTTTTAGTGGAGTGTTGAGTTGGAGTTTTATTTGAATGTTACTGTTAGGCAGAATCCGGGGAATTGCCCTTAGTGACCACTACACAAGATTAAGACTACAAGTGGTAGTACAATGTCACCTTTGGTACAAGCCTGTACTACACAGTTAGAGTGGTAGCAGTAGCGGAGCAGCCAGACTTATCTCAAGAGCAAATGAGCAGTACTAGAGATTACACAAAGGACTACAATTACTGTGACTCAAGCAAACACTGACTCAAGGTTTCTGGTTAAAAAATATAAGTACATTTATTTTTAAACCATCTGTTCATAAAACACTTCACTTCTATTAAATTAAAACCACATTTCAAATATACTACACACAACCAATTCCTTCTGTGCAGTTCAATTCAAGGTAAGTACATTGGATTTGAATGTGCCAAATCCAATGCGCCAGCACATTCGTCCCCGGGCCCGCTAGGCACAACGTAAATCCTGCTATGGGGAATGTACATCCCGGCGACAGGGATGCACCCGCTACTCTGAGCACCGAGCACACAACCCCGGGGGCCGCCTCAGCAGATCAGTTGAAGCGGACCAAGGCGCCAACGGGTTCGTCGGATTCCTCGATGGCACCTGCCGATTTGCGTGATCGGCAGCCCTCCCCGCAACCGTGACAGTGGCATGCGTCCGGGCATTCTATAAGTAAGGGCGCCAGCACCAAAAGCCGCAAGGGCGTCGAGACGCCTCAGAAGAGCGTGCCCGCATTGCATAAAGCTCCGGTTGCGTCTAAATCCTCAGCGCAACCTCCTCCAGAGGAGGAGCAATGCCAGTGGTTAAGATTTATTCTAAACCTTCCAGCCATCACCTCTTTGTTTTTGCGTTGTCACTCCGAGTGGGACGGGTATGACCAGACGTGGGTCCTGTGCCTGCTGGGTCTAGGGACCCAAGCTACTCCTCACTGATGAGGCCCAACAAGGCCGAAACATGTTTGGGGATGCTTGTGGTCTCGTGCAGAAGGGATGTGATCTAGCAGTTCGGGCTGGACTGCCCCTTTTAGGGGTGGGACCAAGCCTGATTTGCATATGGTCTTTCCCCTTCTGTAATGGCTTGGCAGACGAAGAACGATGGTCTGGAGGGTTGCCCAGAGCAATGCCAGAGGTTAAGATTTATTCTAAACCTTCCAGCCATCACCTCTTTGCTTTTGGGTTCTGCGCACTCACCCATGGTTTGTGCCACATTTATTTCTAAGTTCTATGTGAACCAGTCAATAGAACCACCCACATTCTTCCAGAACCCCAATACCCTTGTGGAAAGAAGCCTACATACACTAGATGTGCGCAGGGCAGTCATGTATTATCTGGAAAAAACTAAACCACTAAGGAAGACAAACCATTTTTATCGCTTCAGTGGCGGCTGGTAGAAAAGGGGATCCTGTCTCTAAATCAGCCATCTCAAGGTGGATTGTCAATTGCATCACACTCTGTTACGCTCTTGCCAAGAGGGAACTCCCCTTCAAGCCTAGAGCACACTCTACTCGGGGCTTTCATAGCATTAATTGAAAATGCTCCCCTCGAGTCCATTTGCAAAGCGGCAACCTGGAGTTTTGTACACACCTTTACAAAGCACTATTGCCTAGACACTCATTCTGGGTCTGATTCTCAGATGGGACAAGCAGTACTAAGACATCTTTTCACTACTGTTCCTTCTCACATCCCACCTCCAACTCCGGGTACTGCTCGCTAGTCTATGCACAGCATGTGATTCGAAGCAGATTCACAAGCATCAGAAGACATGCATTACTTACAGTGATAGCATTTCGAGGGGATTGGGTCCTCCGACTTATTCCATATCTATGACAGGTAATGTCCACAGCTGTGCTGCTTCGGAAAATCTTTGGCGTCTGCGTCCTGCGTCGATGACGTCGATGCGCCGTCCCTGAGGACCTCCTCCGACGGCCGACATCACCCGATGTGATAAGTAGGACGCACGACGCCCATAGCCTCAGTTCCGTTTATTCCGCGAACGTGTTCGATTCGTGAATCTCGGTACGCCTCGACTCGTTGGAGTTTGCTGTTTTCTATTCTCAGTTCATTGAACCTGTTCGATTTGTTGTGAAGAACTGTTCATGCTGATGTCTTTCTCATCTTCGACCCCGCGTCCGGGCTTCAAGAACTGCGGGGACTGTGGGTCCAAGATGTCGGTCACAGACTTGCACGATGCCTGCCTCTGATGCCTCGGGGAGGCCCACGATACGGACGACTGTGTCGACTGCCAGTCGCTCACTGCAAAGGCCTTGCGGGAACGCAAGAAGACGCTCTCGGTAGGCCGGGTGTCTAAGCCCCGGAAGTCGAGGTCTGCAGGGCTTTCGACCGATGACTGGAGGCGTGACTCTCAGCGTCATCGTCGGAAGTCCGGTGGGTCTCCTTCCAGGAGTCGGTCTTGCCACTCCTCTGCCTCTTCTAGGCATTCCAGGAAGCACCGGCATAGGTCGCCTTCCCCGCGTATCCCTCCATGCAAGCGACACCGGAGGAATGGGCTCCCTTCGGGAAGCAGATGCTAGCGATTCTGGAATCGCAGGGCACAGGTCCGTCCACGCCTCCGAGTGGGGTCGGTCGGCACCGGTCGAGAGACACCGCCCGTACGCCTTCGGGCTCGGGTGGTCGGCACGGCTCGCGGGAGAAGGCCCGCTCGGACAAGGGTAGCCGTTCTCGCCATGCCCGTTACAGGTCCCGGTCCTCTACGCGCTCGAGACCGCGTGATCCTGTGCCGTCTTCGAAGAAGACATCGATGCCTGTGGTGCCGAGGTCGTCGATGATTTCTCTCATTCTCCGCCTCCGAGGGGGTCGTCGGCGCCCAGGTTGTCGAGAGACACGCTCGGAGCTCCGGCTGCAGCTGACGTCGACGCTGATTCGCTCGACGTCATTGCCTTTTCTGTCGATGCCGGCGCCGACTCGTTCGCCGTCCTAGACGCCTTTCGAGGCGGTGGTGTCGGAGGGGCCCCGTGGCACAGGGTTTGCTCCTAGAAAGGCTATGGCTAAGGTCTGGCACTGTTTTGGTCCACAGAGGTCTTCCTCTCCCCGCCTGGAGTACATTTCAGAGGGTGATGAAGGCTCTGATGGCGGCCTGGTTCCAGTTACTATTCCAGGTGACCTTATCTCGGCCCATAGCCAGTTTGATGACCTGAGGCAGTCGCTGCATGATGCCAGTGGACTGGACAACTCTCCGGAGGTGGAGTTTTGTCCGCCGGAGCCTGGCACTCATGCCGATTCTTCATATCGGCGCCTTATGTCTCGGGTTACCGAGTACTTGGGTTAGTCAGCTCCCCCAGGGGAGTTCGTTCAGGATGATCTCACGGACATCCTTGATCTCGGTCCACCCACTGACCCGGTTTTGCCTTTTCATATGGCTCTGCAGAGAAGGGTGGCGGCGGCTTGGACTGCTCCAGAGAGTCTCCCGGCAGTGGGCAAGTCTTTGTCGCGAAAATACCGTCCAGCCAGTAGCGACCCCTGCTACTTGTCTAGGCACCCCACCCCGGAGAGTTTGGTGGTGCAGGCAACTACGGCCCCGGCAAAGCAGGCATCGTATCCTACCATCCCTCCGGATGGGAACGACAAACGTTTTGACAGCTGGGCGAAGAAAGTGTTTTCTTCGGGGGGTATGGCGCTTCAGGCGGCCAACTCCATGTGTGCCTTGTCTCGTTTCACATACACTCTGTGGAATTGTTTTGCATTAGCGGCTGATCATATTCCCGAAGGGGACGAACGGGATGGTTTCCTTGCTATGGTTCAGGATGGCAAGGATGCTATGTGTGAGGCCGTTCAGTCGGGTTTGGACTTGGCGGATTGTGTCAGCTGGTCCATGGCGGCGCGCACCGTAATGCGCAGGTTTGCGTGGTTGCGGAAGTCTGGTTCCCTCCTGATGTGCAGTCCCGGCTCCTCAACATGCCTTTTGACGGTGAACACCTTTTTGGCAGCAAGGCTGACGAGAGCCTTGAGAGGTTGCAGACCTCCAAAGCTGCAGCATAATCATTGGGTGCTGCAGTTCGCCAACCTCCGCCTTTTCGTCCTAGGGGACAGCAATGGAGGGGAGGTTCCTTTCACTATTACTCGTCCTTCAGTAAAGTGAGAGGAGCTAGCAGTCAAAGAGGCCATCGTAAGAGTGCCAGAGGTGGAAACAAAGGTACTCGGGCAGTTGCCTCTTTGCCCTCAGGCAACGCCGAAGCCACTACCACTCAGTCATGAGGCCAGGTCCCATGGTTCGCCGGTTGGGGGAAGGCTGGCGCAGCATCTTGTAGAGTGGCAAGCCATTACTTCGGATGTGTGGGTTCTGGAGATCATAACCCACGGCTACTGTCTTCCTTTTCGGCAGAGGCCTCACGACAATCCCCCAGGGAACCTCTCTTTGAAGAGTCCGGATCCGCTCCTTGCGTAGGAAATTCAAGCCCTGCTGGAGAAAGGCGCCATAGAACTGGTGCCTGTAGCGGAGAGGAACAAGGGATGGTATTCCCCTTATTTTTTGATTTCAAAGAAAGACGGGGGATTGAGACCCATCATGGACTTGCGCGGTTTGAACAAACTCCTTAGGAAGGACAAGTTCAAGATGATGACTCTTTCTCAAGTCCTCCAGGCCCTTCAACTTCAGGACTGGTTGGTGTCTCTCGACCTCAAGGATGCTTACTTCCATGTGCCGATCCATCCCAAGCACAAGAAGTACCTGAGGTTCGCGGTTGGCGACTTGCACTTTCAGTTTCGGGTCCTGCCGTTCGGATTGACCTCCGCCCCGAGGGTTTTCACCAAGCTCATGGTGGTGGTGGCAGCGCATCTCAGGAAAGGGGGGATTCACGTCTACCCCTACCTGGACGATTGATTGATCAGGGGGAGCTCTCCCGAGCAAGTCTTGGATCATCTGTCTGTCACCTGCCACTCCCTTCACAGGCTGGGCTTCTCCCTGAATTTAAAGAAGTCCCATTTGACACCAACGCAGCGGCTCCAGTACATCGGAGCAGTGCTCGACACATCCCTGGGGCAGTGTTTTCCTCCTCAGGTGAGGTCTCTTCACATTCAGCAGATGGTGCACAAGTTTCAGTTTGCCCAGAATCTCCCAGCGTCCGAGTTCTTGAGACTGCCTCATAGCATCCTGCATTCTTCTGGTGCCAGAGGCTCGTCTGCGGATGAGATCTTTGCAGTGGGCACTCAAGCTCCAGTGGTCTCAGTCCTCCGGCAGGCTGTCAGACCCTGTTCAGGTGCCGCCCTCGGTAGCCTGGGACCTTCTGTGGTGGGCCGTCGAGGGCAATCTGATGAAGGGGGCCCCATTTTGGCTGCCCTGGCCGGAGGTGACGATCGTGACGGACGCATCCCTCACGGAATGGGGAGCTCATGCCAACGAGTTGACAGTCAGCGGTCGTTGGTCTACGTCAGAGTCCAGACTCCATATCAGTCTGTTGGAGCTGAGGGCCGTCAGGCTAGCCCTGAAGGCTTTTCTGCCGACTGTGCGCGGAAAGAGTGTCCTGATTCTTACGGACAACACAGTGGCCATGCACTACCTCAAAAAAAGAGGGGGGGCAGGGTCACTTCCGCTGTGCAGGGAGGCGATGCAGCTCGAGTTCTGGGTCATCCAGCAGGAAGTTTCGATCTCGGCGCTTCATCTGGCCGGAGACGACAACGAGACGGCGGACGCTCTGAGCAGGCAGAGCACGATCTCTCACGAGTGGGAGCTGGCTCAGGAGATTCTCCTGGAGATCTTCGCCCTTTGGGGGACCCCTCAAGTGGATCTCTTCGCCTCCAGTGTCAACCGGAAGTGCGAAAGGTTTCGCTCGCGGGAATTTCCTCCAAAGGAGCCTTAGGAGACGCGTTTGTGGTGGAGTGGTCATTCCCACTGCTGTATGTGTTTCCTCCAGTCCCCGTCATTCCGCAAGTGCTGCAGAGGTTACGGAGGTTCGGTTCCCGGATGATCCTCATTGCTCCGGCGTCGGCCCGGAGGACGTGGTACCCGGACCTTCTAGACTTGTCCATCTGCCCTCCACGTCGTCTTCCCTACCGAGACGATCTGCTCTCACGGGAGGGGGTCAGGTTCTCCATCCAGAGATCAGATCCCTCAATCTTCACGCTTGGCTTCTGAAAGGTTGAGGTATAAGGATTGGGACCTCCCTGAAGACGTGATGGAGGTGTTGCTCTCGGCCGACAACAAAGTCTCTGTACCGTTGCCGTTGGAGAAAGTTCTGCGACTGGTGCAGAGTTCAGAATGTGGATCCTTTTGAATGCGACATTCCCATGGTTTTGTCTTTTTTGCTTTCTTTGGCCCACAGGGGCTTGCAAGTGGGGTCCATTAAAGGTTACCTGGCGGCGCTGTCCATATTTAAGCGCTCGTCTGAAGAGTGTTCCTATTTTAAGATTCCTTTAATTTCGCAGTTTTTGAAAGGGCTCACTAATGTGTTCCCTCCGTCACCTTTTTTGGTGCCAGGTTGGGATTGGAACCTTATTCTTAAGTTTCTTATGGGTGCTCCGTTTGAGCCTTTACATTCTTGCCCTTTGAGGCTGTTGACTCTGAAAACTGTGTTTTTGGTTGCGGTTACTTCCGCTCGCAGAGTGAGTGAGTTACAGGCACTTTCAGTTAAGCCACCCTTCACTGTGTTTAACAAGGACAGGGTTGTCCTTAGAGTTCGTCCTTCTTTTCTTCCGAAGGTGGTTTCGGATTTTCATTTGAGCCAGAAGGTTGTTCTTCCGGCGTTCTATCCTCCCCCACATCCTGGTAAGGAAGAGGAGAGGCTCCATAGGCTTGATCCTCGGAGAGCGTTGATCTTTTATATTTCGCGCATGTCCCGGGTCAGAGTGGATGATCAACTTTTCATTGGTTACGCTGGAAAGCGTTTGGGACAAGCTGTGACGAAACAGACTTTGTCTCGTTGGATTATTTTAGCTATCTCAGAGTGTTACCGCTTGGCACGTAAGGACCCTCCGGCTGGCTTGCTGGCCCATTCTACCAAAGGAGTGGCTGCGTCTACTACCCTGCAGAGGGGAGTTCCTATTCGTCACATCTGTGATGCAGCCACCTGGCCTTCAGTACATACTTTTGTACGTCACTATTCCCTTGATTCCATCAGAGGGCAAGATCTGGCCTTTGGCAAGGCAGTTCTCTATTCCGCATTTTGATTGGGCATGCTTAATTTGTATTCTAAATTCTTTACCACCTCCTTGCTTGGTACTGCTTTGGGAGTCTGTCATAGATATGGAATACGTCGGAGGACCCAATCCCCTCGAAGAACAAGTTACTTTCTTACCTGTTAACTTTCTTTCGATGGGATGGTCCGACGACGTATTCCATATAACTCCCTCCCTGCCTTACTTGCTGCAGAATTTCTTTTGCGATTGCAGCTTGCGTTCCGCAAGGCCTTGTGTGTCTGACTGGCAGAAAACTGGTGGCACACGTTCTGGGAAAAAACTATAACTGAGGCTATGGGCCTCGTGCGTCCTACTTATCACATCGGGTGACGTCGGCCGTCGGAGGAGGTCCTCGGGGACGGCGCATCAACGTCATCGACGCAGGACGCAGACGCCAAAGATTTTCCGAAGCAGCACAGCTGTGGACATTACCTGTCATAGATATGGAATACATCGTCGGACCATCCCATCGAAAGAACGTTACCAGGTAAGAAAGTAACTTGTTCTTCTAATGATTGTATCTGCTTGCGCCCAACCTTCCTCCCCAGGCTGGGAATCTTCAGTATAGAAAAAAATCAGTATCAGTTTCGTTTCTGATCTGTCTTTCTTAGTAGTAACCAATCACTGGTCTCTGGGTCATACTGTCCCCAGCCAATGACTGCCCTCTCCCTAAGCCCCTCCCCTGGCAGCCATCCTCAGATGTTTACTGCACGTTCAAGTGTTGGGAGTCCTCGTGCTTTAGCTCTCGAGCTTTTACTGCGTGTTGCGTTTTTTCGAAAATTTTAATCTCATTTTTTCGGTCAATCAAGCCTCAAGCTCCACCGTTTCTACTTCTGATCAACGGGGACCCGTTTCAGAATTTTCCTACGCCCCTCAAGGGTGAAGTTTTCCTCGAAGTTTCTCTTCTTGGAGGATTCCAGAAGATCTGAGGCCTACCTCGTGGACATGGCCCAGGACTGCCCTGGATGCGGATTACAGAATGTTTTCAAGGAGGATGAGAATTCAAGATGTCTCTACTGCCTTCATGAGGACAAAACGCACGTGGAAAAGGGCTGCGCGTTTTGCAAGAACCTGTCGGAACGGACCTTAACGGACCGCCGGTCCCGACTCTCGAGCTGGCTGGAGAAGGGCCCAGCAGGTGAGAAGAAGAAGAAGTCCGAGCAGTCTTCTAAGTCCTGTGAGGGCGCCCTGGCGACGAGGGCCCAACAAAAGGCAAAACAGAGCGAATCCGCGGGCCCCGGGAGCACCGAAGGGTCAGGCTCTTTGGCTGCCAGACAGGGCTTGCTTTCACCGACGCCATCAACCGCGAGCCAACGCTCTGGCTCGGGGAAGAGGAAATCCGAGAGCCAGGGTAAGCTTCTGGAGAGGTCCCGGTCGATCTCGAAGGAACCAGCCGAGGGGGAGCGAGGCGGTGACCCTCCCCCCAAGGTGAAAGCCTCAACAGCACCCAAGGTGGTGAAGGCCTTGATTCACCCGGCTAAGGCCTCTATCGAGGGAGTCGTGGCGACCCTGGCGAAGCTTGTGGAGGCTTCTCCAGTGGAGGCGACCTCGGGTCCAGAGTTTCCCTGCCTCCACGGAGGGAATCCTCTTTCCAACCCATCGACAAGACCCCCGTCAAGGCCCAGTTGGAAAAACAAGGGGGGGGGGACCGCTGGCCATTACGGACACGGATACAGCCTCTGAGGAAGAGCTGGTTGAAGTTGTGAAAGACCTCAACAAGAGGTTCGAGAAGGTTCGATCCCAGGGGAGGGATCCTCAGGAACTGATCGAGGAGAGTGATGGTGGCGATGACGAGGCTCCAGGGGAGGAGCAGCCATCTCGTCGACGCAGCCTATGCCCGAGCCGCAGGACAGCTCGGCGGCCATTTCGATGGCAATCCAAACCTTATGCACAGAGATAAGGACCAGGTTGCCGCTAACCCCGACGAAGCGAGCCAACCGAAACGGGCCCGTCGGGAAGCCCTCCAAACAAGCAGAGGCGAATTCATCCTCCCCCACCCTTCCAGCCCTCGCGGCCCGTAGAGCTGTCTTCTCCCTCTCCGGAGCCCAGAGACGAGATGGCGACGGATTCGACGACGGGGACGGAAGACGACGGTGGTGACGACGGGATGGCCTTCCATCACCACCCCCTTGGGCCTCTCCACCCAACAAAATTGTCTCCTTCCACGCCATGGTTGCCAGGGCATCCAAGCTCTTCCAGCTCTGCCCCGAGGAACAGAAGAAGGAGGGGTTCCTCTACCAACGGCGGTACGCCAAGAGAAAGACGGTTTTCGCGATACCGCTGCTCGACAATATCTGGGACGAGGGGCTTGTGGTCCTGAAGAACCCGTCCATGGCACCTGCCATGAGGGATTGGTACGAGAAAAAGTACCGGGTCCCAGATTCTGCCCCCCTATGCCTCAGTGCCCAGCCGACCCCGGATTCGGTCATCTCTGCGGCGGCCAAGAAGAAAGCGGCGGGGGCGACGGCCTCGACTTCCACCTCCCCACCGGACGGCGAGGGAAAGAAGCCGGATGCCATGGGGCGACGAGTCATCTCATCGGCGGTGACGACAATCAAGGCGGCCAACACCCTAGCGATCGTGGCCCGCTATGACAGGGAGCTGTAGTACAAGATTGCTCCCCCGTTGGACTTCCTACCAGACGACAAGAGGGCTGAGGCCCTGGAGATTCTGCAGGAAGGAGAAGTGGCGTGGGATCACACCATAACAGTGGCCACGGACATCGCAACACTGGTTTCTGCCAGTTGGGCAACAGTGTTTGCCTTCGATGACAGGGATGGCTCAAGGCAACGGATTTCCGCCAGGACGTGCAGACTAGAGTCTTGGACATGCCCTTCGACGGGAACAACCTGTTTGGGAAAACGGTAGATGAATCTCTTCAGGCCATTAAAGCCGACACTGAGACGGCACGGGCCTTGGTAGTCTTGCAGCAATGACGACCGCCCTTTTGGAACTCCGGAAGCAAGCAAGGTGCCTCCAAAGGTTTCCGTGGTGGCACCTCGACGTACCGCCAGGCAGCCCGCTTCACGTCGCAAGAAGCCTACAGAGGGCGCGGCAAGTCAGGAGGGTCCTGTCGCCGTGGCCAGGGAGGCCAAGGTGCATGGGCGTATACCGTATCTTCAAAGGTGATGTGTAACACACGGCTGGCTCTTTGGGCTGGACCTCTGTGCACTGTATGTCTGACTCGAAGGGTAAGATGTCTGCAGATAGAAAACATGGGACTAAGGAACTGGGTTATTGAATGTCTCTCTCTTCTTCCCTTTCTCTTCTCCTGTAGAACCCCAAAGGTTAACGCTCTCACCTTAGGTAAGTGAACGCCGTGCTCTCCATCTGCCTCGGGGCAGGGTGCTGTAACCAGTTTCTTCACTGGATAAGGGGAGCAGGCCTCTTGACTTCAGAGGACTGCTGTCCGTCGTTTACTGCACGAACGGTAAGTTTCGAGTAATTCTAATGTCTTTAAAGTCTTTAGTAATGATGTTTCTTGTTTTGCAGGGTTCCGGCGATGGCGGATGACGGGCTGAAGTGAGTTGAAGATGGAGCCCGTGTGATGAATAGAAGCGCCTGGAAGCACGTAAGTAAGCGCTTGTTGCCTGCTTCACGATGCGCTCTAACTGTCTTTTTATTTTGCAGGTACAAGTTCGGAGCGGCTGCAGGGTGCCGGAATACCCACTGGGTTAGATGTGGAAAGGAGTAATGGCACGTGAGTATTAAAGTTCCCCAATGTCTTTAAACGCACCCGGTTTTGTCTTTCAGATGCGGGATGCAGCGCCGAAGGCCTCCGGAGCGTGCAAAGAGTTGGTAAGCTTTTGTCTTTCAGATGCCGGAATGCAGTGTGAAGATCTCCGGAGCGCACGAAGAGTAGGTAAGCCTTTGTCTTTCAGATGCCGGAATGCAGCGCGAGGCGTTGGTGACAGCCGATGGACCAGGTAAGTGAAGAGCTGTCACGGAAGACCGTAATGCTAACCTGTTCTTTCTTGTCTTTATAGGTGTTGCTGAAGACTGGATTCAGGGTGGTAAGCCTTTTTCCTTAGGCCCAGGATCAGATGCAGAAGACACGATAAGCATTCTGCTGCAGAGGATGCAGAATAACGCAAAGCAAGATTCATCCATCGGGTGTGGTTTAAATAGCCTCCTGTAGTGCTTAGGTGTCTCCTTCCACAGCCACGCCTAGGTAAGAAAAGAGTTCCTGCTTTCCAGAAGAGTTCCAGTGTTCTGAATCTAGGGAGTGGCTCCTGCCCCACCCAACAGGAAAAGTAGTTCCAAACAGAAGAGGATCAGAGGCTCAACTGGCAGGCAAGTAAGCAGCATGGTCTGCTGCAGGTAAGTTCACCCAAGCATTATGAGCCTGGCGCTTCCAGCGCTGGGACTGGGCATATTTATGAGCCTGGTGCCACTGGCGCCAGGACTGGGTCCAAAAGGTCCCAATTGGGACTGGTTGGCACTCGGAACCTGGGTTATGGATCTGCTTCCAAGGGAGTTGGGAAAACCCTGACCTTTTGGAAGCAGAGATCATGACACCCACGAATTTTTAAAGAAGTGCCCCCACTTTCCTCCCGTGGCCAGGAAGGAAAATCACGTCCCTCAACTGCTACTAGAAGTAAAGGCGATGCTCAAGAAAGGTGCCATCAAGCTCGTCCCGAAGAGGCTCCGGGGCTCCGGAGTATGCTCAAGATACTTCCTCGTCAGAAAGAAGACAGGCGGTTGGTGCCCCATCCTGGACCTGCGTCGGCTAAACAGATACATCATGGCCCAGAAGTTTTGGATGGTCACCCTCCAGCACGTGCTGGGACAGCTGGAGGCAGGCGACTTCCTATCGTCGCTGGACCTAGAGGACGCTTACTTCCACATTCCCATTCGAAGGTTCCTCAGATTCGTAGTTCAAGGAAGGCACTACCAATTCAAGGCCCTGCCCTTCGGATTGAAGTCGGCGCCCAGGGTTTTTACCAAGTGCCTAGCACCAGTGGCAGCGCGGCTGCGCCTGCAGGGGATCCATGTTTACCCTTACCTGGACGACTGGCTCATCTGTGCAAGAACAAGGGAGCTTGCCGTCGAACACACGGCAAGGACCGTCCGACTGCTCCAGGATCTGGGTTTCTCCATCAACTTCCCAAAATCCCACTTAGTTCCGTCGCAGGTCGCACTGTTTCTGGGAGCCAAGCTCAATACGGTGGCGTGACTGGCTTCTCCGTCCGAAGAAAGGACGAAAGCCATCCTGGGCAAGGTGCAGCGGCTGCTGACCACGGACGTGGCCAGAGTGAGAACCATCAAGTCCCTCCTCGGCATGATGTCCTCTTGCATCTTCCTCGTGCGCCTTTGTAGGCTACGGATGCGCCCTCTACAGGAGTTTCTCGACGCCCGTTGGATACAATCAGCGGGCAGCTTCGAAGACAAGATCCCTCTCAACGAGATCTTCCGCCAGGCTATCTGGTGGTGGGGCGCCCGCGGCATCTCGCGGCGGGCGCAGACTTTCAGACCCCAGCTCATCAGGAAACGGTGATGACGGATGCCTCCCTGGAAGGATGGGGAGCGCACACCGGAAATCTACACGCGAGAGGCCTTTGGCTTCCCGAGGAGAGGTCACTCCACATCAACATCCTGGAGCTCCGAGCAGTGTTGTGGGCTCTCAAGTCTTTTCTCCCTTCCCTCAAGGGCAAGGTGGTGAGGATCTTCACCGACAACACCACCACGATGTTCTACATATGGAAGCAGGGAGGAACCAGGTCCCCGGCCCTATCCAAGGAGGCCCAGGAGATCTGGCATTGAGAAGTAGCCCAGGGGATGTGTCTAGTGCCTTTCCACCTGGCAGGGATAAAGAACACCATCTCCGACTCGCTGAGCAGGGAGCTGCACTCATGCCACGAGTGGGAATTGCGTCAAGACCAAGTGGATTGGCTTTTCCGACGATGGGGAAAACCCCGGATCGACTAGTTCGCGACGGCGACAAACTCCAAGTGCCAGAGGTTTGCCAGCAGGTTTCCCCAGCCGAGGAGCATGAGTGATGCTTTCTCCGTCCCCTAGGACGGCCTGTTCCTGTATGCGTTCCCTCCGTTGCCACTGCTACTGCAACTCGTCAACCAACTCAAGAGGTCCCGGTGCAGGATGATACTCGTCACACCGGAGTGGCTGAGACAGATCTGGATCCCAGACCTTCTGGACTTGTCAGCGTCCCCCCCAATCAAGCTACCGACGGACGCAGATCTTCTCTCCAGAGAAGGAGGCGCCATCCTCCATCACGACCCGAGGTCGCTGAATTTGCAGGCCTGTCTCCTGGAGCACTAGGGTTCGGAGGGTACGCTATCCCGGCGGATTGCAAGGAGGTACTTGCAAAGGCCAGGGCGTCCTCGACTCTCAAGTGCTATGGCCACAAATGGAAGAGGTTCTCTGTCTGGTGCCGTGCACAGAAGATTAACCCTCTGCGGATTACTGCCCCTCAAGCGCTGCCGTACTTACTGTCGCTGGCCAAGGCGGGGCTGGCTCATGCCTCCATCAAAATACATCTGGTGGCGATCTCCTGCTACACCAGAACTACGGGACGATGATCTCTGTGGTCTCATCGCCTGGTGAAGGAATTTATGAAGGGACTGTTCCGTTCATTCCCGCCGGTGAAGGCTCCGGCCCTGGCGTGGGAGCTCAACGTGGTGCTGACCAGGCTCATGTGGGCGCCATTCGAGCCTCTGCACTCGGCACCGTTGAAGTTCCTGTCGTGCAAAACAGCATTTCTGGTGGCCATCACCTCCGCACGACGAGTGGGAGAGATCCAGGCCCTTTCCTGTAAACCTCCATACCTGACTTTTCACGATACGAAGGTGGTGCTGAGGACGCACCCCTCCTTCATGCCCAAGGTGCCGTCGGACTTCCACCTCAACAAGCCCTTGGTGTTACCTGTTTTCTTCCTGTCGCCTTCGTCGCCGGCCGAGAGGACTTTGCACTTGCTTGATGTGGCTAGAGCGCTGAAGTTCTACGTGGACTGCACAAAGAGTTTTCGGAAGATGTCACAGCTGTTTGTGAACTTTGGACCTGTGAACCAAGGGAAGGCTCTCTCTAAGGCTTCCATTTCCAGATGGCCCTCCGGCTGCATCATGCACTGTCACTGGTTGGCAAACCGACTGTTGCCCGGCCGTCCGAGAGCCCATTCGACCAGAGCGATCGCTGCTACCACGGCTTTCCTATCTGGGGTGCCCCTGCTGGACATCTGCAGGGCTGCTACGTGGAGGTCGACGCACACCTTCACGAGATTCTACTGCGTCGACCGGGATTCCAGTGAGGAGTCCAGAGTCGGCCAAGTAGTGCTGCGCAACCTGTTCGCCTGAAGGTGGGCCTGGTGAGGAGGTAAGAGTTGCTTAATGTTGAGTTTATGTGATGCTTAATGTTGAGCCTTGCCACCTCCCGTGGTTGTGCATGTGTGTACTGCTATCTATTCTTATATTTATGAGCATGTGAATCCATGCCAGACCCCATGCTGGAGAAGGAACAAGTTACTTACCTGTAACTGTTGTTCTCCAGCATGGGTCTGGCATGGATTCACATGCGAACCCTCCCTCCTATCCCTCTGCGGCTCTTCACTTGTTCTACTGCCACTTTACGTGCTACCATATCTGAGGATGGCTGCCAGGGGAGGGGCTTAGGGAGAGGGCAGTCATTGGCTGGGGACAGTATGACCCAGAGACCAGTGATTGGTTACTACTAAGAAAGACAGATCAGAAACGTAACTGATACTGATTTTTTTCTATACCGAGGATACCCAGGCTGACGACGGGGAATATTCATGAGCATGTGAATCCATGCCAGACCCATGCTGGAGAACAACAGTTATAGGTAAGTAACTTGTTCCATCTCTTCTGAGGAGGAGCTTTTAGGCCTGACAGTGCCTGAGAAGAAGGGAGCTGAGGCCGGGCCCTACGGGAAGAACCCCGATGAGCCGGATGGGGAGAGCGATGAGGGAACCGACGGGGAACAGCAGGGCGGGGAGGAACCAAACCCCACGCCACTCCTGTCACTCCCATCGCAACCGCGTCCACCACCGACGGACAGGTGGAGGACATCCTACAAGCTCTGCACATCCTGTGCACAGAGATACGGACAAGGCTGCCCACGCCGATGCACGATCCGGCGCCTGGACTTCTTCAACTCTTAAGTGCTATAGACATAAATGGAAGAGGTTCACCGTCTGGTGCCGTGCACAGAAGATAAACCCTCTGCAGATTACGGCCCCTCAAGTGCTGCCGTACTTGCTGTCGCTGGCCAAGGCAGGGCTAGCGCACGCTTCTATCAGGATCCATCTGGCGGCTATTTCCCGCTACACCAGAACTCCGGTCGTCGCTGTGGTCGCATAGCCTGGTTAAGGAGTTCATGAAAGGACTTTTCCGGTCGTTCCTGCCGGTGAAGACTCCGGCCTCAGCGTGGGAGCTCAATGTTGTTCTGACCAGGCTCATGGGTCCTCCGTTCGAGCCTCTGCATTCGGCGCCTCTGAAATTTCTATCGTGGAAGGCAGTGTTTCTGGTGGCCATCACCTCTGCATGACGAGTGGGAGAGATCCAGGCCCTCTCCTGTAAGTCTCCGTACTTGACATACCTCGAAACGAGGGTCGTGCTGAGGACACACCCCTCATTCATGCCCAAGGTGCCGTCGGACTTCCATCTCAACGAGCCCTTGGTGTTACATGTTTTCTTCCCGTCACCTTCGTTGCCGGCTCAGAGGACTTTGCACTCGTTGGATGTGGCTAGAGCGCTGAAGTTCTACGTGGACTGCACAAAGAGTTTTCGTAAGACATCACAGCTGTTTGTGAACTTTGGCCCTGTGAACCAAGGGTAGGCCCTCTACAAGGCTTTCATTTCGAAAGGGGCTCTCCGGCTGTGCATCACGTACTGTCATCTGCTGGCAAACCGACCGTTGCCTGGCCATCCGAGAGCCCATTTGACCAGAGCGATTGCTGCAACTACGGCGTTCCTGTCTGGTGTGCCCCTGCTGGACATCTGCAGAGCTGCTTCGTGGAGGTCGACACACACCTTCACGAAATTCTACTGCATCAACCAGGATTCCAGGGAGGAGTCCAGAGTCAGCCAAGCAGTGCTGCGCATCTGTTCGCTTGAAGGTGAGCCTGGTGAGGAGGTAAGAGATGCTTAATGTTGAGTTATTGAAATGCTTAATGTTCAGCCTTGCCACCTCCCATGGTTGTGCATGTGTGTACTGCTATGTATTCTTTTATTCATGAGCATGTGAATCCATGCCAGACCCCATGCTGGAGAAGGAACATGTTACTTACCTGTGACTGTTGTTCTCCAGGATGGGTCTGGCATGGATTCACATGCAAACCCTCTCGCCTACCCCTCTGCGGCTCTTCTCTTGGTCCTGTGACCTGTGATTGGTTATTAGGAGAAAGACAGTTCAGAAATGAAACTGAAACTGATTTTTTTCTTTACCAAGGAATCCTCGACTGACGACGGGGAATATTCATGAGCATGTGAAACCATGCCAGACCCATGCTGGAGAACAACAGTTACAGGTAAGTAACTTGTTCCATCTTACTAATCTTCTCTTTTCGGCACTCACTCACGATAGTCATAAAGCTCCCTCACAGCAGAAAAAATACAATCGGCGGGACCTCGACGCGTGAGGGATTTTGGGATCACTACACGTCACGTTAGGGATAGTGTTACAGGCACGCCCATGTGGATGACCCCTTTCGATTCTCGAAAGACAAGATGCAATACTCTGCAGTTACCACTAGATGTTAGAATATATGCAAAGCATGTGAATCTAAGCGGATACAATCATCAGAAATGCTATTACGATAAGTAATGCATGTCATATACTTTAATTAAACACAACATCCGCAAGAATAACTAAATGGAAAAACACTGGACAAACTCCCCTAACCCTCCACGTGGGAAGAGCAGAGAAAAGGTAGAAAGATGCAGCACTCTTAGTAGTGGAACACAGGGGAAAAGACAATAATTAACCACAATGATTCAAAATGGATACGATCTGGTGTGAAAAAGTGCTGAATTGTGACCTAGTCAGTCTCTAGGGCCCAGAAATGGACCATTGGTACAGTTACCCGTCAATAGTACCTTTTACTGTTGAAGGCGGTTCGACAACAGTGAACCAGGCTTCTAGTTGCTTTATGTGCGATTCGAAGCAGGACAGAATACGGCAGTCATGTTGTTCTAGATAGAGAGCAGTGTTGAGCAGGGGTTGAACTGAAATTCATTCGAAATGTGGTTAGAATGCGGCAGATGCAATGAGGAGCTCCAATTTCGAGCGGATGCACTAACACGATTTGCTGGGGCCGTGTACTAACAAACTGGTTTGAGTGTGCGAGATAGCCTCTTGAAGGTCGATAGAGTGCCAAAGGCAGCTCTGGAGGGTCTTTTTGGTAGGTTCAATGCAGAAAACACAGGATTCCTGGCTGTCTTAGTTCTCATGTGCTCTGAGTCCCTCTCATGGATAAGTCAAGTCCTTGTTCTTAGGCTCCCAATGTAAGGGAGACTTGTGCACACTTTCATGGGTCCTTCACAAGGATGCAGTCCTGGGCAGCAGTGTGACTGGCAGATATGCAGGTATTATTCCAGACAGCAGGTTATCTCCAACCCTGGGGATGGGTAGGGGACAAAGCTTACCTCTGCAGTGGGCACTCAGTCTTGACTTCACTTGTGGAGGGCTTTGGAAAGTCAACTCCCCCCAACACCTATCCAACAAATTCTTCTTGTTTGTTTCATAGTGAATTGAAGAAGGAATGGGAGACCCCTTCTTTTAAAAGCAAAGGTCCATTGGTGTTTGGAAGTGGAGGGGAGGGGAGAAGAAAAAATAGAGGTAGAGAGAAAGCAAGATAGTGGAATCTTCCCAGAGCTGTACTAATCTTCCTCTGTCCACACCAACTCTGCCCCTCCCTTCTCAATGGCATTAAATGCCCTTTTGGCATGCAGCACCCTGATGTGAGGCTATAACACTTCCACAACTGAGCTTAGCTCACCTGGCTGACACGTATAGGATAGCAGTTTGATCTGACTTTCATAAGTATGAGAGATACGAGCCACCTTACCTTAAACTCAGGATTGGCTTATATTGAACGTTTACAAGTGCCGACAGGATAGCAACACTCATAGTTATGTGGTTTTGGGAAAAGTGGTGCATGTCTGAATTTACTTGACTGTCACTGCAGCTGTCAGAGGGAACCTGTGCCCACACAACCTGCCCTATACATCTAGCGAGCAGGTGATGCAGACCAGGATATTGATGCAGCAGAGCGCAGATGTACACTATTTTTTTGGCGTAGAGTTGATGGAAAGGGCAGGTTTAGTCACCAGGCCACCCTCTCTAAGAGTGAATTACCTGCACCATTTTATATTTAAAGAAAATCAAACAGCCAGGGATTCTGCACCTGTATAGGATGCCAATCCTTCACAGCTGCTCCTCACCCCTTCTTGTGCCAGTGTTAATAAAAGTGTAAATCTATTGGAGCAAACAGAGTGTATCAGTGTCTATCAAATGCTCATATCAAATGCTATCCAATGCTACTTCTGTGCGGAGTAGCGGCAGAGTAGCAGTCTTTGGCAAGTGGCTGCAAGCTATTCTCTGTTTCCAGCTCCAGACCACAGTCTGTCTTCAGTGTTTTTGCCCAGGGAGGAGACAGTTAAAAGATCCATTCTACCGCGGAGCGGCGGCAGAGTAGCAGTCTTTGGCAGTCTATGGCAGCCATGGACGCCACGGATGCTGCTCAGCTTAACCCCGCGGCCCCAGATGAGGGCTCTCGTCAGAGGAGCTCGCGCTCACGTTCACGAGCCGAAGACAAGAAGAAACAGCTACCTCAGCGCTCACAAAATGGACCTTCCTAATATTGTGTCGGAAGGTGCCTCCGACAGTGACTCTATGGATGCCGGGGAGCTGCCGGCTCTAGATCCTGCAGCAGCGACCCCTCCCCTTGCGGACATTGGGGGTGCTCGCTGAAAGACCACCAATCCTCAGGGACCGGTACTCACAAAGGCTCGTACCGGCCCTGCAACAAGTTTGGCAACCCTTCCTTTGCCGCATAGTTTCGATTCAGAGGACAAGTGGGCCGAAGACGGAACTTCAAAATCACCCGCTCACGCAAACATTGCCGAGCAACTCCTGACTCACCTGTTGCAGGGCGAGTCCCCTCTGACTCTCCAGATCCGTCCTGCAGCGGCTCCCCGATGACGGGCTCCTCCGGGACAGCCGCAGTGTCCTCGCCGCCCGTCGTAGGACGGTCGGCGTCGATTCACATGTAGAGGGGAGGGGCCGGCTCAGAGGAGACGGCGGCGGACGTGGAGCGCGTGCCGGCCGTTGCTCTGGTGGCCCCCCTGGGGGGGTCTTGTGGCCAGGGAGTCAGCCCAAACGTGGCAGGTGCTCCTGTGTTCTGCGCCCAGGAGGGCATTCCGGCGGATGTCCAGGCCAATACACAGTCCGGCAACAGTCCAGCTGAGAGACCCTTGGGTGCTTCGCATACAGGAAGCCTGCCTTTGGGTCAATCCTTAAGAGTGGCTGTTGAAATCCACCTAATGCCTCATCACGAAGGACTGCCAACTCCACCACAAAACGCCAAAAAGAACATGAAGCAAAGCACGATCATTGATTCGGATCAAATAGAAGATGGGGGCGGACTACGAAGATCAGAGCTACCTCTCAGACACTTCCCCAATGAGAGCTTCTATTGTAAATAAAGATGAAGGCCCATGCCCCAAAAAAATCGAAAAAAGCTATGAAAAATAAAAGAAACATGTCCAGCTCAGCCTGGCGGTCACTCCGCCCACTTAAGTGGGACAACAAGAAATAAAGGGGATGAACTCTGGGGCCCTAACAACGTGAAAAAACAGCTAGCCAAACGAACAACAAGGCGAATAATAAAATCTAAAGAAAATAAAAGCCTAATGGAAAACAACGCTCCCTCATCACAAACTTTAAAAGATTTCTTTGGGAAGCGTTGCAAAAGGAAATATGAAAATATTTGCGAAATCAGTGGCAGCGAAATGTTGGAAGTAGTGTTCAGTTCAGAGGTTTCCTTGGTGGCAAAAAAAACAAAACTGGCATAAGCCTCTCCACCCCACAGTGTCAAAAGGCTTTACCACGAAAAGACTGTTATTCCATCTGAACTGTCGGACGGATCGCATACAACTCCAAAGAATGGTAAGGAACAAACCACTGGCGAAACTCACCCAACACCTTCCAGTTCAGAACCTTTACGTCAAGGATCCAAAAGAAAAAGAAAAAGTTGCCGCCTTGACCACCACTCCAGCTTGTCCAAGACCAGCAAAAAAAGATCCACGCCTACCAACGGCATCTCCTCCTCTAAAAGACAGAAGACTTAGCGAACTGCCAGAACCCATTTCTGCAGAATCACCTAAGAAAAAACTTGACATTTTGACAATCTGTCAGCAGTAACTGTTGCCCTTGCACCTTTTACAAAATTGTATGAGGCTATAAACCAGGCTTGTCCAACCTTTTTGAATGTGGGGCCGAAGCATTAACTTTTTGTCACCCAGTGGGCCGGCGTACCAAAAGTCAACAACCTCACCCAAAGCAGTATATTAAAAAGCGATATTGTGTGACCTTTGACACAATAGCATCACCGGTAGTGATGCGCTATGCAGCCCCAAAGATAGTATTTGGTGTCAGGGGCACTGAGTATCTAAGGGAGGCCCTCCATGAAATGATCCGAGGTCAGTTGCTGTTGATTTTTTTCAGTGTGTATGTTTTCATATTTTCCTGAAATAGTGGGTGCGACTGATCGTAGTGATGGAGCTACAAGGACCTAGGAAGGGTTTGGGGGGTTCCCCCTACAAGAATTTTTTTTTCAAATATGGGGTTGCAATGGTGCATTTTACAGCAGAAAAACTGACAAAAAAGCCATAAGTTTTTAATCAGTTCTAATGGGGAACATGAACATTCCATGTCACCAATAGCAGACAAGAACGTTGTAGAACACAACACATTTTAATGATCAATGTGTCCACAGTGTAAGACAGCACTGTCACTGATGTAACACATTGTTGTGCTGGCTGTGCCCAAAATATGCCTCTGTAGCAACATGTCTATGCTGGTTGTTCCCAATTTAGGCCAGCATTGTCCTGTACCAAGCATGATTGATGCCCAATACATATGCCAGCTTATCTCTGTAATACACATTAATTACTTCTGTGGTAATGATTGATGCTGCCTGTGCAGTATTCCCAATATATATGCCAGCTTATCTCTGCAATACACATTCATTAGTTCTGTGTTAATGAATGATGCTGCCTGTGCAGTGTGCCCAATACATATGGCAGCTTATCGCTGTAATACACATTCATTACTTCTGTGGTAATGATTGATGCTGCCTGTGCAGTGTGCCCACTACATATGCCAGTTTATCTCTGCAATACACATTCATTACTTCTGCGTTAATGATTGATGCTGCCTGTGCAGCATGCCCAATACATATGGCAGCTTATCTCTGCAATACACATTAATTGGTTCTGTGTTAATGATTGATGCTGCCTGTGCAGCATGCCCAATACATATGGCAGCTTATCTCTGTAATACACATTCATTTCTTCTGTGTTAATGAAAGAAACATAATCCAATTCAACAAATAAAATGGGGAAAAGCAATCACCCAAAGGTGAACCTAATTGAAGAAACGTAATGTGAGCACAATCTTCAAGTATGAAGAACTAGACATGGCCGGGTGCCCTCCTCTCCTGGGACCTAGGGGTGGCCGTTGCACCGGTACTCGGATCACTTCAGCTGAGCTGAGGCCCATGATGTAGGAACCGGGTTGGGAATTGACCTCTTGGTGTCTGCTGCAAAGCCCACAGTATCTTGGATCTGGTGGGCTACAGTGTTATGCGCTCTGAAAATTCACTCCCGCAGCTGGCCTTCCTCCGACAGGGGCACGGGGACCTCCCAAGGGCTGTTTTGCCTCGTCCAGGTTAGCACTTGTCAGTTGCAAAAACAAAAACTGGATAGAGCCCCAGGCATTTTACCTGCTGCGCTGTGCTGCTTTTCCAGGTGTGGATGGCGTGATTGTGTTGCCTAGCCATTTTGGCAAGGAATTCATTCCCACATGCAGTAAAATCATGTGGGAATTCATTCCTTTTGTGACTCAATTTGAACAGTACCCAAGGGGGAGGTTTTTTCAAAAAGTGATGCAAATTGTACCCTTCCTCCGGAGGCAGAATGTTCCAACATTAAGGCAGCCCACGCTGCTTTTGAGCCTTTGAGAAACTGCTAGTCAGATACTAGTGTTTCGGTGTATCTGGCCAGCAGTTTCTTGGAGGTTCAAAAGCACTACATGCCGCAAACATACGTCGGAAAATGTGGCAGGCAGTACTTCCCACTACTGGAGGCAAGGAGAACTAGGCCTCGGTGTGCACCGCACATAGCATTGTAAACCTGGGCTGAGCTGAGCTGCTGGCTCAGGCAGGCTCTGCCCTGGGCTCGGCAATGGAGATGTATGAACGTCGCTCCACCCACACACATTACGTGATTATGATTTCCATTGGCTGAGAAACAGCCAATGGGAATACTGTTACCATGCAAGGCAGTTATTTATTTTATTTATTTCCACTACTACAACATGCCTTGCATGGGACCAGTATATCCATTGGCTGTTTGTCAGTCAATGGAAATCGTAATGTGTGTGGACTACAATTCCTACCCTGAAACAACATTCCTACCTACAGCCACAACGCTCGCTGCATATAAAATAAATACAAAACGTACAAAAGTAACCCTAATGCTTTGTCTGTGCTTGTGGGCTCCGAGGGCCACATAAAATGGCTTGGAGGGCTGCATTGCGGCCCTCGGGCCGCATGTTGGACAACCCTGCTATAAACAATACATTAAAGGATCAAAGTACTATCTCGGCAATGATGCACTCCAAATTGCTTTACTTGGAGGGCTACATTGCGGCACTAGAAAAAGAAAAAACAAGAGAACACCTTATTCCACAGCGGCCTATAATGATGAACGAACCACCACCTGTACTCCTACTCCCCCTTAAGAAAGTAGGGTGTCAAACTCTGTGCCCGGAGTCTGAATTTAACCAACCACCCTCTGAAATGACTGGTGGACCGGAGAAGCTCTCAAACAACCCAAACTCTTCGTCACAACATGCTGCTAAAGTGTTGAAGACCATCAGTTCGCCCTCGAGAAACACCAAAGCGAGGGGTAATGGCCGCAGCCAGTTTGGAGGGAAGAACCGTCACAATTGTGTATGCGAAGATAATGAATCAATACTCCTGATTGACCCTGAAAAGCCCCCTGGAAAGGGTAAAGAGCCAGTGACAAACAAAGACTTTTCAATCTTTGCAGACCGTAAACCAACTAATGCTCTTACACCCAGCAGTGAGAAAGAATTGGTTTTTTGTTTACCATTGCCGGAAAAGGGTCTGGCCGCCAGACCAGGCAGGAAGCCGGATCATAATGGGGGCCCAACCGCTACCTCAAATCCAAGCAGCTCAACCTCAAATCACAATGAGGAAGGCTTGTCACCCATCTGCATTGACTTGATGGAAACATCTAGCTCTTCAAACATCTCTGAAATCACTGAGGTCCTCCTGATGGAGGAAGGTCTAGAACATTTGAGCCAACATTGTGAGGGAACCTCTGCGAACATCGCTGATGAGACCCGGCCCGGAGACAGTCAGAATGAGCATTACGTGGAATTTCAACAGGCTACAGATCCCATTTACATAGAACACCAACCCTTTTTTTTGACATTGGGGGATCGTTGTAAGAAGGTAGCCCGAACTGCAAAATCGGGCTCTGTCTAGACACCTCAGAAGGGAACCAACAAATCAAGCGAAGACCCGCAAAGGCATTATCTCTCCAAAGCAACAAACTCTCTAAATTGCAGCCCCGGGAGGAAAGCAAGCAAACCACAAGAAAAAACGGAGAAGGCCCGAGAATGGCAGACGAAAGTTACTTGGAGAGAAGAAGGTAGAGTGAATAAAAGATCATCCTGGTACGAAAAGGAAACTAGAGGAAGTGTTGATTCCCCTAAACGCAGAACCTGCGTAACGAAGACAGCCTTCAAACTAGAACAAATATGTAACAGCCAAGAATATGTCATCCTTAATAGAAGAACAGTGATGGAATTGCTACACAGCATTCCCAAACTTAGATCAGTGGAATCCAGCAACCTTCAAATAGTTGAGCCAATTCATGAAGGTCAACAGGCTACCGCCTGCCTATATATTACTTCCCGGTCTGTAAAACAGAAGTTGCGTGACTCCCTGAAACACTTGTTAAAACTGGGATATGAGCTCAGGGAACTTGACGAAGCCAGACACCAGCAACACGAGGAATCCCAGAAGACCAGCAGAAAACACTCGAGTTCAGGGAAAACAAAATGAAATAATAAGTATACCAGATCTACACAGGATAATAGCCAGAACAACCTCTCCGACCTGCGTAAAAATGGGAAGCCAACATCACCATTGGTGGAGACGCCAAGTAGCCCGCATGAGGCGAGAAGTTATCCAGTTCCTGCAAGAAAACTTGAAAGACAACTCTCTACTTGCAACAACCACTCAGAAAGAAAAGAAAAAAATGAAAGAATTCCTTGTGGCCCGCTAACCTCAATCAAAAGAACCTGCACGCAGAACTTGACAAAAGATCTAAAACGGCCCACTGATAGGGAAAAATTCAATCCCCTACAAAATCTATGGGCTTGGCTTCCGAAATCCTTGGCTCTTCAAAGGAAATAGCAACTGAAGACTGTCCAGAAACCCCCCGAGAAAACGACACGTCCCGTCACCAACTCAACCGTTAAGCTAGGCTCTTGGAATACACAAGGGTTTGCACATCTTACGGTGCCGGGAGATGTAAACCTGGCTTCCTTTGACATCCTGTGCCTTCAGGAGACGTGGCTTACAACTAAGCCTGTCCTGGATGGGTTCGAAATAGCTTTTTCCCCAGCCAAAAAAGGCCCGAAAGAGAGACCATCATCGGGCTTGCTAACTGCGATCCGAATTGGGAAAAGGATGAAACTGATCAAAATCCTGACAGCATCCCTCTTTATGTTAACATTCCAAGTGAAATTGAACTACTGGAACGCAGTCTTGGGCAAAATAGTGCCAACATCAGCTATAATTGCAAACGTCTATTGGAACCCAGACTCCATCTCACATCAAGACTTCCTGGATATGATGGAGAAAGAAATCGATCGATCTTACATTGATCACTCTGAACCTCACTTGTACATCTGTGGAGACTTGAAAGCAGTCTGCGCAAAAGAATCATCATGGCTGTCTGGAACTGAGGCCGAATTGCGCGGCAAAGACTGGATCTGGCTGATGACTTCGAAAGACCTTGTCAATCTTGACACTACATTTGCCAGTACAAACCGCATCCCAACATGGGAAGGACGTAATTCATCAGCCACCATAGACTATGTGCCTCATTCCGAGTAGGGTGCAAAGGGATACTGGGCACTGTTAAGGACATCAGTGCCGGTAATCCCTTTGTGCCCTATTCAGAGGTCCCTTTGAGGGTCCCGCTATGGGCACCTGGTTTTACCAGGCAGCCTTAACGGGAGCCGCAAAGGGACCAGGGAGCAAATAACGGTACCGCAAATTGTGGTACCGTTATTAGCTCCCTCCCCATTCCCATTGAGCCCTATGGGCGCTCAAATGGGAATGGGGATTGCCATTTTCAATGGGGACTTACCGATCCTGCAAAGGTCGGAATAGACCGGTAAGTCCCCATCGAACCAGGGCGGACTCGGTACCGTTATTGGAGGCAGTCATGGCGCTAATAACGCCATGACTACTTCCAATCTCGGAATGAGGCCCATATATCTATGTTTCAACTGCCCTCTTGGCGATCATTGCTTCCTTTTAAATCCTTAAAACCATGGCTAGTGACCATAACTTATTGTGTACAACATGGCCAGCAACTTCATCGGAAAAACCAACATTTAATTTGAATGTCGAAGTAAACCCAAAAGGTAATCGCCTATCCCTGAGCTTAAAGAATGTCATCACTTTGTCCAACAAATATGCTCAGTTAGGGTCACTGGCAGACGCCTGCATCACACCTGATTACGGCGTACTGCTTAACATCTTTAAAAAACCAAGACTGAATTGTGTAACATCCAATCAAAAACCAGCTCATAACTATGACTAAACATTGGTTGCCAGAAGACGTCCTCTTAGAAAATTAAAGAGAGCATTCGTGAGAGACAGTTCCGATGCCAACAAACAAGCTCTAATCCTCGAGACGAAGAAATACAAGTCTTGGCTAAAAGACCTTCGCCATTTTTTATACCAAAGAGACTCAGAGGAAATGTTGAGGCTTGTGTGAGGTAAAAACCCTGCAAATTTTGGGCCTTGATCAACTCGACAGAACGTACCACTACTGATTCACTAATCAATGGAATCGGTGAAGAAACCTGGACAACGCACTTTAAAAACCTCTTTTACGATCCTTCTGTACCACGTACCATCACACAAGATCAAAATTCATTGCCCTGGGTTGAGCTTCATGACCGTGAAGATAAAACGGAAAAACTCTAGGGCCCCCGGCTAGGACGGCTTGACAAAATTGCACCTGAAACAGCACCCTGAGGCATAGTCCGGGTTTATTAGTGAAGTGTTCAAAAGATCTACAACAGCGAAGGAACTACCTAAATCCTGGACCACTGCGGTAGTGGTGCCTACAAAAGAGAGATGATCCAACAAACTTTCGTCCCATTGCTCCTAATTGCTCCTAATCTCCTAATTGTAATTGGCAAAGTATATGGATCACTGCTCCTTCGCCACTTCCAAAGTTGGGCAACTGGGTAACCCTGTGACAACCCGTTCCAATCCTGCTTCAAAAAGAATATGGGGACTAATACCAACATCCTAACATTGAGCATTCCAAAAAGCAAGTATCTAGCTGGGGGCTCTCGAACATACATGGCCTTCATCGATTTAAGTCAAGCATTTGACCAAGTTGACAGAACAAGACTATGGCAGAAGCTAAAGAATTGGAACTGTCCGGCAGCCATCCTACACCCACTTATAGCCCTCCACACAGACACCAGAATACAAGTTTGGCTTGACCATCTAGCGTCCCTCTCAGAAGAGATCATGACAAATCGTGGGGTCAAGCAAGGCTGCCCATTGGACCCAACACTTTTTCTGAGCTTTATAGGCGATTATAAGGAAACAGAGCACTTTTTCTGAGCTTTATAGGCGATTATAAGGAAACAGAGCACAAGGTCAGAGCTTTCCCACCACAACTTGGAAATGCAAAAATATCGAGATTCCTGTATGCGGATGACATTTTCCTTGTTGTCCAAACTGCTATAGGGCTGCAGAGACAGCTAACCAGCTTCGCCGAATATATCTCAGAAAATGGCTTAGAAATTAACAAGTCAAAAACCAAAATTCTATTCTTTGGAATATGGAGGGCGAACGTATTGAGAAGGTCGCCGGGTTCAAATACCTAGGTATAATGATAGACAATTTGCAACATGAAAACGCTATGCAAAAACATCTGCTGGTAAAAATAAAGAGCCTAACTTCACAGGCAAAAGCGATGGATAGGAAATGTGGCCGCTTCTCTCTAACACCTGTTGTGGACTATTACAAAGCTAATGTTGTTCCCTCACTTGTCTATGGTGCTGAAGCCATGCCAGGGATACCCAAAAAAACCTGGCTCACACTAGAAAGCCACTACTGGCGGAAAGTCCTGAACCTACCTAATTCTATGCCTATGGTCTTAATAAGACGTTAACTGAGCCATCTCTCACTATTATCGACAGTGGAAAGAAACACCATGATGCTGTTCAGGAAACTTTTGTTGGAAAATCGGCCGGAATTACTTGAAGCTGTGAATAACGAGGCAGAGGTTGGTCGTTGTACGGGCCTAAACCAATGGTATGAAGAACAAGAAGCCAAATTGGAACTGATCCAATGCTCCAAAAAAGAGCTAATTGATAACCCTATGAAGATCCACAAAGAAACTAAAGGAACTTGATTGGGCTAATACCTGTGATCAGGCAGCATCATACAAATTGGTTTCGCATCTGCCGTACGTGAACCCTAAACTCCATGTTCTCCAACCATTTATGAAAAAATCTCCAAACCGGAAGCTGAGGACCACTTTTTTGTGAGCACGCCTCAATTTGCTACATACAAATGACATTTTGGCGATACGAGGCATGGCACTCTCGAACAAATGCAGATTCTGTAAGGACCCAACTGTAATTGAAACAACAAGGCACCTCCTCCTGTCATGTCCAGGAGTCGAAACTATCAGAAGACCTTATCTGAAGCCTATTCTAGCTGCAGCCCACATTTTTGACGAAGGGGTCTGGTGGTCGAGACCTATTGGGGGTGGAAGAGCAACCTGGGTCACGGCGATAGCAAAAATTCTGGACTCAATTTTACTCAAAGCAACACAAAATCTTTTAAAAACTCTCGGGTTAAATAAACTATAAATAAAAAAAATGTTCATATTCAGTGTCTGAAAAAAGATCAGGCACATTGCCACATAATTTGCTCAACTTTTGCTTTTCCTGTAAAATCCACTGTGCTGAATATGAATGATATTTATGCTTTCAACGTCAGTGTTAATTATGGTGATGGGAGTATTGTTAGGCAGAATCCTGGGCAGTGCCCTTAGGGACCACTACACAATATTAAGACTACAGGTGGTAGTACAATTTTACCTTTGGTACAAGCCTGTACTACACAGTTAGAGTGGTAGCAGTAGCGGAGCAGCCACACTTATCTCAAGTGCAAATGAGCAGTAGTAGAGATTACACAAAGGACTACAATTACGGTGGCTGAAGCAAACACTGACTCAAGGTTTCTGGTTAAAAAGTAAAAGTACATTTATTTTTTTAGACCATCTGTTCACAAAACACTTCACTTCTATTAAATTAAAACCACACTTCAAATACACTACACACAGCCAATTCCCCTTGTGCAGAACAATTCAAGGGAAGTACCTTTGGATTTGACTGACCGGTGTTGTGAAACAAAGACGTAACCAGGGGTTATCACGCGATCACTTTTTGACAGTAATGACAGTTCGGTCTTACGAAAGAGAAGCGTACCCGCAAACAGAAATGTTACCGTAGTCCAAAACACTTAGCACGTGAATTAACACAAGAGAGTTGGGGATAAAAATCATAGGCAATACTTTTGTCAAGGCAGATAGAATCAAGAGACACTTTCTAAAACATAGATAAAAGTCAATAGGCCTGTGCCAGTGTCAATGGGACGGGTCCTGTTGTCGATGATCACAAGGTTGGAACAGTTCACGATTCAAGATTGCCAGGAGTACTTAGATATTGTAAAAAGGGAAGCAAAAGTTATAAGAAGGAAGGAAGATAAGGACAAACCTTTGGTGAGGAGAAAAGGGTTCACCTTAGTTCCTCGAAGTCGGACACCGTACCTTATTATTATGAAGAAGAACTGGTGCCACGGCAGTTCTTCCTGGTAGTTCCTGCAGACACACAGTTCCTGAAGCTTCAGTCGTGGGGACAAGAAGGAGGACGTCTGGAGCGATCTGCACTAACCAGGGATGAAGCCAGCAGCAGCCAAAGCAACAGTGAATAAAAGGTGTGCTCCTTTAAAACAGGAGAGGCTCTTCAGATGGATATCCGGACCACTACAGCTGTGTGCAGCGATTTCGACCAAGAAGAGTATTCTCTGTCTGTGGAAGGAGAGCTGGTTGATCCCACCAGACTCAAGGGAAGAAGACTCCGGACTGGATCTTCTCTTGTCGTTGAAGGGTAGATAGCTCAGGACTGCAGCAGGGCTTCACCGGGACTCGGGAGTTGCAGCAGCCATCTTCTTCTCCGCTTCTCTTCGGTTCTTTGCAGTTCCAGTGGCAACTCTGACTTCCAGCTCAATAGTCCTGCCTTTTATTCCAAAATCCCCCATTCACACAGCCTGGCTGACAATTACTCAGCAGGGGGGGTGTCCGCACCGGACAACCACCTCAGCCAATCAAGACATAGTGCGACTTAGGTCTCCAAGGAGACCCTGTGCAGGGGGTGATTACACGCCTCCCTCACATTCAGCCCACCTAGACACCCAGACGCCAAAGGAGGGCTTCTGGACACAAGCCCGCCAAAGGTCGGCGAACAAAGGAGGCAAACCTGGTTTGCTGCGCAAAGTAAAACACAAGAAGGACTTTAACAAAAAGAAATGGCGATAAAACCCAACCGGAGCCGAAATAAAAAGTATTTGGTCAAGCGTTTTAAGTTTGAGGCTAATATAATAGCCTAAAACAGTACCATGTTTATATAGTATAATCGCGGTAGAACAGTTAGGGTAGATACCACTGCCACCAGCCAAGTCTTAGTGTTAAGACAGCAAAATAAAGCTCGGAGAAGCACAGACAAAAAGGGATAGGAACTAACCCTTTCAAATACTCCATGTAAGATGGGGTGTACTGGGTCTGTAGTTTTAAATAAGTACATAAAGTTAATGGCAACTTTACATGTTTCTGCGGGACAGTAGTCAGCCCCAGAAAAATGGAGTCAGAGGGAAGTATTTGTATTTTATTTTGTATTTTATTACTTGTTTTGCGCTCCAGACCTGTAGGTATAAGGGCACATTGCAGAAGAAGACTTACAGCTTAGTTACACATCATCAGCATGTTAACAATTTACACAACACAACAGAGTTAGAATGACATAGTATCATACAATTACCACTCGTCTACACAGTAGACAGGATAGTATACTTATATACAGGTTAAATACACATTAAACAGAATCATAGAGAAATATATTACAATTTAGATAGTATGCTACTATTACAGAGTGGTTCATAGATCGCAATGGTAAGTCAGGAAGGGAGTGACAGAGTCATTATTTGTTAGAGTTTTTGAGCCATGTTATGAAATTCTTCCGGAATTTCGAGTAAGTTTGATCCGCACGAAGAGGCGGAGGAGGAAGAGAATTCCAGAGTGATGCTGCTTTAACCTGGAAACATTAACCCCCTATTCTGGATAATTTGAATCTCGGTACAGAGAGGCTATTCGAGCAGGATGATCTGGTGTACCTAGTGGGGATAGTTTTGATGAATCAGTCAACAAGGTAGCAGGGTGCTGCATTGTTCAGGCATATTAATGTGAGTGAGGCAACCTTAAGTTGGATTTTTTCATAAGTAGAGAGCCAGTTGTTTAGTTTGCTAACTTCTGATATGTGCTCTCTTCTGGAATTACCAAGAGCTGCTCTCAGGGCGTTATTCTGGAGGATCTGGATTCTTTTAATTGTAGCCTTATTGGCTCCAATGTATAGCGCATTGCAATAGTCCAACTTTGACAGAACAAGCGCTCTTGCCAAAGTAATACAGCTGTTATTAGAAAGGAAAGGTTTGCCTGCTCTGATTAGTTTACAGGTGTATGCAGTGGAAGATGCCATTGAATTGACCTGTTTATTAAAGGTAAGGGTAGTGTCCAAGTAAACGCCCAGAGTTTTCACCTCGTTGGCGTTCTTGATAAGGTTGTTGTCTATGTTGAAAGAGAAGTAGCTGGGTCCAAGTTTCTTAAGAGATGAGGGGTACCCAAGATGATGATCTGTCTTGTCATCATTCAGGCATAGTCCATGTGTGGCCATCCATGCCTGGATGATGAGGTGCACACTGTTCACCAAGGCCAAATCCTTATCATAATCACCAGAAAGAGGTAGGAGAATCTGGGTATCGTCTGCATAGTTCGTTTAGGTGATACCAAGATGGTCCAGATCATCAAAAAGGGGCTTCGTGAAAATGTGGTATAGTGTAGGAGAGACACATGAACCCTGGGGTACCCCACAGGTAATGGGGATGGGGTCTGCTGAGGCTGTAGGGGAGAAGACTCTCATAGTCCTGTTAAGAAAGGATTGGATCCATATTACAGCTTCGTCGGAGAAGTGGGCAGCCGTGACTAAGTGGCTACATAGGACCTTATGATCCACAAGGTCGAATGCTGCGACAGTTCCAATAGGAGGAGTAAGGCTGATTTGCCCATGTCCCTAAGCTCATCAGTTTGGGCCTTGAGGTTGATTAAAGCTGTTTCAGTTCCATGCTGAGGGCGAAAGCCGGACTGGCACGCTCCTAGCAGGTGATGAGATAATGTTTAGGAGAAATGGCACTGTTGTGATTGGACGGTAATTAGTGGCTATGGCAGGGTCAAGCATGTGTTTTTTAAGTAAGGGTAGTACCCAGGATTCTTTGAGGTTACTTGGAATGGTGCCCGAGGAGAATGACGCCTTGATGAGTTTGGTAATAAAGGGAGACAGCTCTCTAGCTGCATCCTTTATTAGTTGGGCCGGACATTAATCTCCTTTGCAATTCGAGGGTTTGAGCGAAAGGATCAATTTTTCAGTTTCCTTGATGGAGACTTTAGAAAATTTAAATCGCGTGGGGCAGGGAGTGTTAGTGGAAGGAGATGGGAGTTGAGGGAGGGAGTAGAGGGAAGAGCTAGTGGTAAGTGAAGCTTTTTTTTGGCAATTTTGACTTGTAGGGTAGAAACGTTGTTGGCCAGAGCTTGCTGTATGTTAGAACACCAGGATTTATCTTTTACTCAATTGTCAGGAGGTGGTGTGGGTGTTTCAAGTTCCTTCAGGATGATGAAGAGTTCTTTGGAGCTAGAGTTAGCTTGAGAAATTCTTGTATTGTAGGTGTCACGTTTAGTATAATTTCCTTTTTGTAGAGGGGGGTTATATTGCTTAAACTGGTTTTGTTTTCGTCTGAAGGTAATAATCTCCATGCTACTTCAAATTGTCTTTTTTTTGTACGTAGGGTTTTTAGTTGTGGAATGTACCATGAGTTAAGGTGGGCTTTAGGTTCCCTTGCCTCAGTTTGAAGGGTGCGATTAAGTCAAGGCAGGAGGGCATAATTTTTTTATACTCATTCACCAGGTCTTTAGGAACCAAGGTGTCTGGTAGAGAGTTAAGTTTAGGAATAATAAGAGGGATTGGGTTATCTGTGGTCATATTTTTTTTATTTCTTGTGGGAATAGAGAGAGCCATTTGGATGAAGGCAGACATAGGTCTTTCAGTCACTAATGAAAAAGCCACTAGGTAGTGGTCAGTCCAGATTTGGGGGGAGATTGACATCATAGATGCATTACAGTTATAATCTGCCACCCAATACATAATTCTACCTTTGTTATGTGTAGGGTGGAGTACTCTTTGAGAGTTACGTTTAGGAATAATAAGGGGGATTAGGTTATCTGTGGTCATATTTTTTTTGTTTCTTGTGGGAATAGACAGAGCCATTTGGATGAAGGCAGGGATAGGTCTTTCAGTCACTAATAAAAAAGCCACTAGGTAGTGGTCAGTCCAGATTTGGGGGGAGATTGACATCATAGATGCATTACAGTTATAATCTGCCACCCAATACAGAATTCTACCTTTGTTATGTGTAGGGTGGAGTACTCTTTGGGTGAAGCCTAATTCTGTCAGGATGTTGGCAATGCTCGCTGCATGTTGGTCATTAAGATCATTAAATCCTAGATTAAAATCCCCTAGAAGGATGACTTGGGAGGGTTTTATTAAGTTGTTTGACAAAGTATTGGATAGATCCTCATCAAAGGTTCCCAAGGGACCTGGGGGTCGGTATATCAAGTGGATAGTGAGAGTCTGGGAGTTATTGATGAGCAGCTTAGCTGCGAGGCTTTCGCAGGATGTAATGTCTGAGGTCGGAGCTAACCTGATGGAAAGGTTAGATTTGGCGATGAGGGCTATGCCACCTCCACGTGCTTCGCTTCTATCAGATCTTAAGATAGTGTATCCGTTAGGGACAGCGAGCAGAAGAGAGGGGCCTGCTACATTGTGCAGCCAAGATTCAGTAATAGCTATGAAGTCAAGATTGTCATTCTGGATAAGGTCGGCTAACTCTATAGCGTGAGCCACCATCGATCTGGCATTTATTAGGGCTCATTTAAAGAGTGAGCTGGTTGGTATTGGAATAGCAGGTATTTCGGGTGCAGTGGTCTTAAGTATGGAGTTAACGTGGGTCTGTGACTCAGAGGTTTTAGGAGGACTGATTAGTTTCTTGGACCTATTACAGGTTATGTTGTTGGATGGCATGGGCTTTCTGTCGTTGGTAGGGGGGAGTGATCTAGCTAATGGGTCATATCATTTAGATAATCTAAAGCATAGTCTTTTGTTCCTGTAAGTTATATCGCACGGTTGGGTGTCATAATTGGGAGTCGCATGTGGGCTTGCCCAATTATTGATAATGATAGGTGGTTGGGTGATGGTCTGGCTGGATTGGGTCATGGTGGTGTCGTAGAGTGGACAGTGCGGGCACAAGCACATGTCTGTCCCTGTCTTGAGAGAGCAGGCTTAAACTATGCTCAGTGTTACTAAGGCTAGAAGGGACTTTACAGCATACGTTTTGTAAGGCACAAGAGTTCACTAGGCAGTTCTTATAGTGCTGTCTCAAAGACAACCCTGTGTCACTGCACGGTAGGTGCTGTGTAACACACACACAAGTGGAGCTCGTGGAGTGGTGTAGCTCCAGAATCCAAGATCACAAAAACAGTAGAAATACACTTGGCAAAACACATGTAAGAGTGGGAAAAAGGGCTCAGACTATTACCAGGTGGAAAAAATAAACCCCTGAAATCCAGCAAAGCTGCTGAGGGACTCACTAGGTGAGGGAAATTAGTCATAAATGAGAATTCTCCCTAACAAGTATCATCAGCCACATGAGGGTCTCGGCTGTTAAAACACATTGGGCCTCATTACGACCCTTGCGGAAATGGAAAAATGATGGCGGAAATGCAATACCGCCATCGAACACCGCTCGTTGCGATCATGACCCGTCACCGTAAAGTACGATGCCATTAGCGACACCGCAGTGAACGGCAACGCTAACTGCACCAAGTACGCGCACGCGCGCCTTGCAAAACCGGAATCACCGCCATGGCGCAACGGTACGCGAATTCTGACCCTAGCGGACATGTACTGAACGCCATCAAGCACGTCGTAAAGTACCATTCCGCCATGGCGAGAAATACGGCAACGCGAACCAACCGTAAATGGCCCACTGAGTGCCTGTACTCCACTCCCTGGCCTCATTGCACAACTCCTGGCAGGCGCAATGTACTCACACTATGCAACCAGTGAAATCCACAATTCACCCATGCATGCCAACGTAGAAAAGCATGCAGGGGCTCAAAGCGCCCCGTGAGTGGGCATCCATGTACGGCATGACACCATAGCCGTACTGACGCAGCACAGGCATGTGAAGCTACAATACATCAAAATGAAAATCAAGAACACATGACACAAAACAACAGTAGCCCCCCATCGCTTGCCACCAGCGCAAGGCAACATCCAAAACAGCATCCTGAGGGGGATTGCACCAGCCCTGTACTCATGCCAGTAAACAAACCAACCATCAGCAGAAGCATGTACCACACAAGTCGGCAGAGTGACTGAGCAGCCAGGCTCATCCCAAGAGGGGCCGATGGGAGCTGCAGGGCACAGATGGCATCAATACAGAAGCTATTCCAATGGACATGACCCCAGTCCCCCTCCAACAAACGCACGCAAACACAGTCACCTGTGACCAGCCACATTCTGAACAACCCATCATTCCACCAATCGACCTGGCTGACAGGCACCAGTCGGCCAAAAGCCAATCCCCCGCCCCTGAACAGCACATCATGTAAACAGTCACAATGGCAGCCCCTATCCGTGACCATACTGTGCTACGTAGGCAAACGCGGCCAGTACTGTACCACACAACTCAACTCAGAAGCCGGAACACAATGCAGATCATCACGCAATACATACCGCCACAAAGCGAAAATCGCCACATCACCTGCAAAGAACAACGCAACACGACAAATATCGGAATACAATTTAAATGCACATCCAAATGACAAAGGCCCCACAGCAATTTGCAAAATACCACCAAAACAACCATCATCACCGAGGGCTGCATCTGCAATAATTGACCGGCTTCCACTTGTGTGACGCCCTGTACCATCATGGCACACAGGGCCTACATCAACGTTCCAAAAGGCCACATGGAAGCGGCAAGAACCGCAGGTCCGTCCCATGAGGCAGGCACTAGTCGAGCTGAAAGGCCGAAATGTTGCACCTAGCCACCAGTACAGCGTAAGGGCATGTGGCCCATTGGCGATCGTCCCATATGATCGAAATGGTGCTCCACTGATTCACCCGAAGCTGCAGGAGTCGAGAGTAAAAACCATCTGGAGGAGTGGCGTAGAGATGGCATCTGCAATAGGGCAGGAGATACCTGTCACCCAAAAGAAACACAAATCAACCGATTGCATTACGGGACTCATGATGCATTACAATCTTCATTCAACACACCAAATCCACACCCATATGCATGCTAGCCCACTCCAAAGGAATATACACACCCCTAAATCAGTATCGAATCATAACGAAACCAATCGAGCTAAATACACCATTGTCAACGTCGGTTACTGTGCATGCGTCCGTCAAGATAGAACCCATGACATGGGATTAGTAACGTGCCCAGACACAAGTGTATGAAGGCGCGTCGAGACAGGGAGGATCCGACAAGGGCAGATAGACGTATGTCCCACTATGGCAGCCTTGCATCACATAACGCAGGGGAAGGGGAGTGAATCAAAAAACCCATGTACATGGCAGACCCTAAACGGAATCATCAGTCCATGCATCCACACATCATTCCCTCATACCGCAATGAAAACGCATGAATATTCACTCACATAATATGTGAAACTTCCATCGCGTCTGTGCGTAATGCAGTCCGCAAAAACCACTGTGCCCCTGGCCGGATCTGTAGTGTTGTGAAGCAAGATGGATTTGGGAACGTCCTGCCTTATCGTCCACTACGCTGTTGCGCATCCCATTCAATTCATGTCATTCATTGCCTGCTCGTTATGGGCCATGTCCCAAGGACATTCTACAATAGAACGTTACATTTCCAGCCAGACCTGTGGGCGTATCCTCGCCGCTACTTCAAAACCCAAAATGCTGGCCTTCGAATTCCTCACTTGCAACATTACGTCGAAAAGGCTTCTGTGAACGCTTGCATTCACAATTACATCAATGTAGTGCGGCTGTGTGTCATGATGCTAACTGGCTGCAATCACAAATGGCACGCCACGCCCGTCGGTGAAGTACGTTACTGTGCTGCATGAGGGTCGGCCATCGATCGAGCCCTACATACCACTGACTCTTCACAGGTATGTAAGCGGCTGCAATCATAGCATGTGTAACAATGGGAGCATAGCATGAAGATCAGTCAAAGTACATCACACTGCCATCGGGATTTGATACATGATTCAAATCCCAAGATGCCATGCGGCCAAATGCAGCCTTACGTGCGGGACGTGCTCGGCCAGAAGGGATTGCATCTGCCACAGATTCATTCAATCAGCACAGGTGGAGGCCATACAGGCCGACAGCACATATATTGCAGACCCAAACCCCTCCCACAACCACTCCCACTCCAAAATGCTACCGGCAGGACTAGCGATGTTGGGCCTGGGGTACCAGATAGCACTGCAAGTGCTACAACTACAAGAAGACGACGAACAACAACAGGTACAACAACCGGGCGCACAGGGGAGACGGAGGAGAAGGAGGAGGAGGAGGGCAAGGCAGGGTCAGCAAGGCCCACAAGCACTGCCACTACCACCACGCAGGCGGCCCGCAATCCCACGCCTCCGAGCCGATCCGTTCAACCTCACTGCTGAGCAGATCCACACCCTCTACCGTTTGGACCGGGACACCATAATCGCCATTGTGGACATGACACATGCTGACCTCGTGAGCATGATAGATAGCCCAACCGCCATCCCACCCCTACTGAAGGTGGTGTCTGCACTCCACTTCCTGGCCACAGGCACCTACCAGCACACAGTGGGACAGTTGCATGGCATTTCACAGCCACTGTTCTCACGGACACTCTTCCAAGTGCACGATGCCCTCCTGAAGCACGCCGACGACCACATCACACTACCACGCACGTACCAGGAGATTACCAACGCTAAAGTGGGATTCCATGCACTTGGCGGCATCCCGGGTTGCATTGGTGCCATCGACTGCACCCATGTTGAATTGGTTGTCCCACATGCCATGGAGGTCCAGTACCGCAACCGGAAACAATTTCATTCAATCAATGTGCAAATGGTGTGTGACTCCAACAAGATATTTACGCATTGTTGTGCCAGATTTCCAGGATCTACCCATGATTCTATGGTCCTGAGGAACACAAGAATACCACGCTACATGGAGAGACACGCAGGGCACAGATCCTGGCTACTCGGTGAGTCTCATTCCATGCATGACATCGTGGCCCATTTGATGCGTCAATGACCTTGCAGGGGGGGGGGGGGCTACTTAGCACTATCATTCCACTGACACCCTTTATTCGTCTCATACAGGTGATGCCGGGTATCCACTGAAGAGATGGCTCCTTACACCAATCCGGAACCCACAGAACGAGCATGAGGAGGACTACAACCATGCCCACTCACGTACCCGTGTGGTCATTGAACAGGCATTCGGCCTACTGAAGGCTCGTTTCCGCAGCCTCAGCAGGTCTGGCGGGGCACTCATGTACAGCCATGAGAAGGTTTCTAAGATGGTCATGGCATGTGTCATGCTGCACAACATGTGCATACGTAGGAATGTGCCCATGCCCCCTGACGCTGTACTGCATGCACCTGAAGATGATGATGATGATGAGGGTGGGGATGTGGAGGCACCTCAAGGAGTCCATGAGGCACAGGATGTACGTGCAATCCGACAGAGCATCATAGATGCATGCTTCTAGCAACCACGCATGGTGCCTATTACACGGAAAGGGGACCTGTGGCACTGTGTGTGTGTAGTACAGGCACATTGTGGACTGTACGCCTATGAAGGCCTCGTACGCAAATATCAATGTCCACACATGTCATTGGATGATAATGAGGTGCTGTATTGTTAATGTGATTTGATTTATACACCCTATGGACCCGCCACCCAGTGAAGCCCAACACACCCCCTCCACCCTACTACCTCCCCCCCCAACACCAGTGTCCAAATATGCATGCTGTCCGTGGGTAGACGCTATTGCAAGCCCCCTCTACGGGTATCAGGGGCACCCCTGCCCGTGGAGCGCAGGTTCCTGCCAGATCTGCGTTGGGGGCTGCCCTGGACGGAACTTGCCACGGATGATGTCTCTGCCTGCTCGCGTCCATGCATGTCTCTGAGGGTTTGTGAGAGCTCCGAGAGCACACGGCGCACAGCAGCAAGTTCAGCACAAACGTCTTTGGACGTCGCATGCAGTTCCCCCCTCAGGCTCTCGGTGCTTTTCTCCATTTGTGCTCTCAGGCTCTCGGTGCTTCTCTCCATTTCTCCCCTGAGGCTCTCACTACTTTTCTCTATTTGTGCCCTGAGTGTCTCGGTGGATGTTTCCATGGCTGCCCTGGAACCCCCGCATTCATTTGCATGGTCCTTGAGTAGCGTGGACGCTTCCTGCTGTTGCTCGATCAGCAGGTCGAGGGACTGTTGCCTCTGCTGGGCCATGGACATTTGCGGTGGTGTGACAGGGGGGCTGCTCAACACATGTTGCCTTGGAACAGGACTTGTGGGGGTTGGCCAGTCGTCGTCTTCAGGGTGCCCCTGCGTGGTTTCGTCATGGTGTAGGGGATGGAACATGCAGGGGGATTGGGAAAGGTCATGGATGGTACCTACGTCGCCAGCACTGTTTTCCGTGTCGGAGCATGCTGGCATGACAGCTGTGTCACCTATGGTGCTGCTACCACCAGAGGCAGTGCCATCAGATACGTTCTTTGGGGGGACCTGTGGTGCTGGGGTTGTGGACTTGCTGGCTGCTGGGGTGCCTGTTGCAGTCCCCTCCAGTGTGCTGCCACTTGATTCCTGCTGCTGCCGTGTCTTGATCCTTGCACCTGAGGTGGAGGCTCTTGGGACGTTGGTCCTGGCCCTCTTTGCAGGCGTGCTGGTAGGGGTGTCCTGCAGCTCGTCGTTGGTATCGGACCCTGTGGTGGAGTAAAGAGGGGCGAGCGTTAGTTATGGGTCTGTCGGATTTGGAATGGCAACGTATCAAATGCATTGGGGTGGTACATGAGGCTGATTTGGGACTGGGCCTTGGAGGTGGTCTCATTTTCGTGTGGATTGAGGATGCATTCATTTGGCTGCCTGCAGTTAGGGGGTGCATGCTGCACATGTAGGGGTTGTTTATGGCTTCTTGATTGATTTGTTTGTTCATTCTGACTTTTAGAGGGCGCTGTCAGGGCAAAGTATGTATTGCACTATGGGGTCACATGGTACTGCACATCTTCGTGGTTTGTGGATTTCGCATTGTTTCTCTTGGCCAACCTACCTGATTCTCCGGATGTCGGCACTCCTTTCTCCATCCCTCCGACTCCCTCTATGCTCTCCATTCCTATGGTGGAGGCGCAGATTTCCTCCCAGGGGGTCAACTTGATGGGCGACTCTGAACCCCCCCCGGTAGCTGTGGCGATGTTCCTGTTCGCAGAAAGTATGCTGCGTACGCGGATCCGCAGGTCGTCCCACCGCTTGCGACATTGCTGTGGCGTGCGGGGTGTTGTCCCCACCGCACTTACGCGCTGTGCCACCAGGGCCCATATGGCCTTCTTGTTGGCAAGGGCCGTCCTGGTCATTTGACTGGAGAAGACGACAGCGGAATTTTCCTGGAGGGTCTCGGTGAGCACGGTCAGTTCCTCTCGGGAGAAGTGTACCTGCCGCTTGCGGTCACACGCTTTCTTGGCTACCTTTCCCATATTTATTTTTTTAACTGGGGTTGCTAACGGGTTGGGATGTGTGTCAGGGTCGGATTTTTTATGGTTGTGTTGGGATTCGGATTTTATAGTTGTGCGGCGTGCTGTTTCCCGTTCCGGCCACATGCTTTTACTTCCGTTTCCGTATATTTACGGTGGCCGTAATTTGCGGTGCACGCTCGTTACGGTGACCGCTCATTACGGTGACCGCTAAGATGGGTGGCGGTATTGCACCTGGTGCAGCGTACGGCGGCGGTAAGGGCCGTTTTGGGGTCATTTCCGCCATCGCAGCCTTTCGGATTCCGCCATGGCGTAATGCTCGTGCCCGATGGGTCGTGATTGGCCGCACTTTGCTCCTTCGTGCAATGGCGGAAACGCTATTTACGCTGTTGCGGTCCGGTCAGTCACTTTCCGCCAGGGTCGTAATGAGGCCCATTGAGCTTGAGTCTGCCATTGTCAGTGTAGGCATTTTCATTGATTAGCAATATTAGTCAATAATTTGTAGGTGCGCTTTATTTGAGTTCGCCTAGAAGTGGCAGGCTCGGCCAAAGCCTGATAATTTACCCTCTGGGTACGCCTGAACCAACTTCCTGAAAGAGGACTTGCGGGACTCTCAAAATATTTATGGGGGGGATCGACTTAACTGGCAAATGTACGGCAGGTTTAGTGATGAGGTTGAATGTCAGTTTGAGTCCCAGGATGATTTGTCAAGTCCATTCAGCCAATCTAATTCCTCAAATCTGCTGAAGAAGGCTTGATGCGCTATGAAAAGCCCAGCCATTTCCTGGTCCTTTGTGGGTTTTGTTAAGCTATGAGAGAAGGACATCAGGTAGGGACACACGTGGAATATGCAATTATCAGTTTAAATAATGTGGACAACTTTGCGGTTTGTTTCTTGAAAAGTTTGCATATTGCATAGTTGAGTGTGATTTGGAGAGCTTTTGGTACCATTTTTCTTTTCTTATTTGTCCATTTAGTGTTTTTTCTGTGTTTTGTTTGTTAGCTTCCCAATGATAAAAAAACAAAAAACATTAACTTGGCCCTTTCTTCTGGACCCCTTTCCTTTCCTCAAAAAACACAAAATACTTTATTTATTTTTTCATTTGTATAGTGCGTGCAAACCTGTAGGCATCAGGGTGCTTTTACCAGTTACATGTGGCCCGTAGAGGGCGAAGACATAGGTACAGATACATTGTTTCTTGACATTATATCATGTTAATTTCCTAGAATTTGTGCTAGGAAATTAGCCAGATTTTCAGTGCCTTGCAAAAGACCCAGTAGAATTCTTCCGCTCTCAAGACGGTTGGTAGGGAGTTCCAGTATTTGGCAGCAAGGACTGGGAAGCTGGATCCTCTGGCTTTAGTATGTTTTAACTTAGGTTGGACCTACCTGTGGGAGTAGGGGATTCTAGTGAGCTTACCCGATTGGACTTTGGCAATGTTCTGAACTAGGTAGGGTGGGGCTACATTGGTGATACACTTGTGGGTGATGGATAGCGTCTTGAATATGATTATTTTATTGATCGGCTTCCAGTGAGCAGCTCTGCGGGCGGCTGAGATGTGTTCAGATCTAGGGATATTGAGAGCAGCGCGTAGGGCATTGTTCTGGATAGTTTGAAGTTTTGTTATATTATGTGTGGATGTGCCGGCGAAGGGCATGTTGCAATAGTCTAGCCTGGCGCCGACCTCTGCCCAAGTGATTGTTAGACAGTTATCACTGGATAGGAAGGGCCTGGCAGCATTAAGCAGTTCCGTTGAGTAGGCTGCTGCGAAGGTGATGACATTTACTTGCCGAGTTAGGGAGAGTGTAGCATTGAGGTGGACTCCTACTGTTTTTACTGAGGATGAGACGGGGATCAAGGATCCGTCGATGTTGAAGATGGCATATTGAGGGTCCAGGCTTTTTAGGGCAGCTTTCGGCTCAACAATGAGAAGCTCTGTTTTCTCATCATTGAGACAGAGGCCATGAGTCGCTATCCATGCTTGAACAGTGGGGTAGATTGTGATGAGTGGAGGAGTCTTCAAGGTAGGATCCTATATGTGGGATGAGAATCTGTGTATCGTCTGCATAGAGTAAGCTATGCTGAGTGAGTCCAGGTGGTCGAAATGGGATTAGTGAAAATGTTATAGAGTCTGGTCTAGATGCAGGAACCTTGAGGGACCCCGCAGCTGATAGGGGAGGGTGTGGAGCAAGAATTTTCAGAGAAGACTTTCATTACTCTCCCTTGGGGGAAGGATGCTCCTGGCATCTTCTTCTGGGTAAAATAGAGCAGAAGAGCTAAGATGGTGACGTAGGATGTTGTGATTGACTAGGTCGAAGGCAGCAGACAAGTCAAGGAGAAGAAGCATGGCCATTTTGCCTTAATCTTTTATGGCGTCTAACTGGATTTTCAAGTCGAAGGGGGCAGACTCAGTACCGGGGCAGGGGCGGAAGCCCGATTGGTGGGTACCTAGAATTTGGTTAGATTCTAGTTGAGATTGAATGTGTAGGTAGGCAGCTCTGTCAAGGTTTTTAGGAGGAAGGGGACCTCGGTAATAGGCAGATAGTTGTTGGCAGTGGTGGGATCAAACGTAGGTTTCTTTAGTAAAGGAAGGAACCAGGATTCTTTTTCGAGACACCTGGGTACTATACCTGTGTTAACAGAGTCATTGATAAAGGCTGTGATAAAGGGGTCTGGTTGAAGGGCACAGTCTTTGATTAATGGTGCTGGGAAATGTCTCCTCTGCATCTACAGGGCTTTAGACTTTGTAGGATTCGGAGAGTTTGCTGGGTGGTGACTTTGTTGAAGTTGAGCAGAGGGGTATTGGGCAAGTGGACTATAGGCATGGATAGGGATTGTTGCTTGATGCAGGGTTTTTTTGCCTGGATTATTTCTTTTAACATCACAATTTTCATCAGAAGGGTGTTCTGTGTAGTGTTACACCAGGGAGAGTGCTTGTGAATGCGGGTGACTTGAAGGACTGGAGTTTCTAATTCTTTAAGGATGGAGAATGACTCCTCTGAGTCATAGCTGGCATTGATGATCATCGTTGTGTTGAGATAGGGGGCTTTGGCAAGTATGGTGGCTTTTTTAAATGTATTAGCGATGATGGTGAAAGCATTTTTTGAAAGTTCAGATGGAGACTTTTTCCAGTTACACTCTGCTAGTCTTTTTTCAACTCTGAGCGAGGCAAGCTCTCATGTGTATCATTTGGTAATGTGGATCGTTGGTGAAGGTGGATGGGGTGGGATTGGTGGGGGGTCCAGTGGGTGGTCCTGCTGTGAGTGAGAACGTGATGAAGTGATGGTCGGACCATAGGCATGGAGTGTTTGTGTTGACAATGATGCAACAATTTGTGTCAGCCAGCCAGTCTAGTGTATGTCCTTAGCTGTGAGTGAGTTTCTGGACTCGTTGGTTCAAGCCAAGGGAGGCAAGGCCCATGTCTAGTGAGGAAGGTGGTAGGATCATGAGGTCTTTGAAACCTAAATTGAGGTCCCCTAAGAGGAGCGCTTGGAATGAAGGCATGAGATTGTGGCATGGAAGGAGGAGTAATTCATCCTCAAAGGTGAGGGTGGGGACTGGTGGTCGATAGACGAGGTGAAGGGAGATTGTATTAGTGGGGAAGGTGGTCCATTTAAGGGAGCAAATGGCACAGTTATTGCCAAGTGCTCAGGGTACTTCTCTGATGATATGGTGGTCCTTTACAAAAAAGGCCACACCACCACCTCTTGAATTATATCTGTCACTTCTGAAGATGGTGTAACCTGTGGGGAGGTCGAGTGATAACAAGGACTCTGATGCTACGTGTAGCCAGGTTTCAGCATCTAGATTGCTTGTGATTAAGAGGTCATGGATATCTAAGGCATGGGCTGTCAGAAAGCGGGCTTGATGAGGGCTAGATTGAGGTCCTGGGCAGGGGTGGTGTGTGAGTTCAGTGCAGGTGTGAAGGTGTAACTGGGACAGGCGGGGATCAGGTTGTTGGCTGTTAGAGTACATCTCCCGTTAGTGGAGGCTATGTTGTCATTTGGCATTAGTAATGTACGCAGTTTTGGTAATGGGACAGGATCGACATTTTTCAAGGCATTTGTGCTAGCATGTGTTACGCTCACCCGGTATCCCCGGGGGTACCACGCGATACTGGATGGAGGTCTAAGCGCTATCCCGGACCCCTCTCTGCTTGGTTATGAGCCAGACATTGGGTAGCGCCTATAACAGGCGAATGGAGGGTTAAGATACTGGTTCTGTGATGGGTGTACTCCCACCTCCCTCTGGTCCAAATGCCCTCTCTTGGGGTTATAGCTCAACGTAATTTTGTGTGCGTTGAACTCTCCGTCCTGCGTCTCTGTGCAGGGGCGCGTAGTTGGTGCGGCCGTTCTGTGGACCTAGTTGCTTCACTGGTCTGTGTGCCTGTTAGGCAGAATTATATGCAGTATCCTTTGGGAACACCACACACAATTAAGACTACAAGTGACAGTACAAATTCACCTTTGGTACAAGCCTGTACTACACTGTTAAAGTGGTAGCAGTAGCGGAGCAGCCAGACTTATCTCAAGAGTAAGTGAGCAGTATCAAATAGTTACACAAAGGACAGCAATTACTATGATTCAGGCAAACACTGACTCAAGGTTTTCAAGTAAAAGAATATACATTTATTTCACTCTTCAGTTGTATAACATTACACCATTATAAGCAGTTAAAAAATCACACTCTCAATAAACCGCACCACTTTACTTAAATTCCACACAAGTTAAGCTCACAAAATGAAGTGGGAGCAAAATGGCACTCCGGCAATTTAAAAGGGCGGGAAAGACAAAGTTAATAGAAATTGAACCACAACCACACCAACAGGTAAGTACTCAGGGCAATAGAACAAGAGGAACTACAGTGATAGAATCAGGTAGAAAAAGCTTAGGGCCAAAGTCAATAGGACAAAAGTCTTTTGCTCAAGATCACATGGTTCAGGGTAGTTTGCGGTAAAGTTTGTGCCACGGATTTCAGACGAGGTTGGGTGGTAGAAAAGTTAGTTCAAAAAGAAGAGAAGGACAAGCCCTCGGATTGGAGAAAGATTTCACACACTTTCCCCACGGCTGAACGAAACGAGCAACCGGGTTTGCACAGTACCTTAAAACGGAGAGGAAGCTGTAGCTGAGGCGGACGTTCCTGGTAGTTCCTGCAGGTTCACGGTTCCTGAAGCAACTGTCAGACTGACACAAAGTAGTTGGACTGGAGGGTCCTGCACTACCCAGGGAAGAAACCAGCAGCAGAGCAATGCAACAAATAAAAGGTGCGCTCCTTAAAATCCAAGCTATCCGGCCCACTGTAGCTCTGTACAGCGAATTCGACCAGAGGAGGGGTTCTGGCTTGCAGTTTGGGCGAACTGGTTGCTCCCACCAGCTAAAGGGAAAAGGTTTCCTGGAGGATCTTCTCTGTCGGCGGATTCGGACCTGCAGCAGGGCTTCACTGGGCGGTTCAGTCGTTGAAGGGGTCCTCTTATGTCAGCTCCTCGTTGGTTCTTGCGTTCCAGTGGTGAATCTGCCTTTCCAGTCCCAGAGACCTGCTTTTTATGCAGTTTTCCCCCATTCATACAGCCTTGCTGTCAATCACACAGCAGGGTGGCTGGCCTGGCAAGGCCAGTCCCCTTAGCCAATCAGACAGGAGTGCGACTTGGGTTACCAAGGGAACCCATGGCAGGGGTCCGAAGACCCCTCCCTCACATCCTGCCTACCCAGACTTTCAGGTACCTTAAGGAGGGCTTCTGTGCAGAAGCCCTCGAAAAGACAGCAAACAAAGGAATCAACCCCGGTTTGTCACGCAGAGAAGAACACGAGAAAGACTTTAACAAAAAGAAATGGCGACTAAAGCCAGCCAGAGCCAAAATAAAATGTATTTGGTCAAGCGGGTTTATGTTCGAGGCTAATATAATAGCCTAAAACAATACCATGGTTATATAAGATAACCGCGGTAGAAAAAATAGAGTAGTTACCACTGCCACCAGCCAAGTCTTAATGTAAAGGGAGTGAAACACTGCCCCACAAGACACAGACAAAAAGGGATAGGAATTAACCCTTTCCAATACTCCATGTAAGAGGGGGTGTACTGGGTCTGTAATTTAAAGAGACTACATAAAGTTAATGGCAACTTTACAGGTTTCTGGGAGACAGTAGTCAGTCCCAGAGAAATGGAGTCAGAGGGAAGTCTGAAAGGTTTATAGTGATATTTTTGAATTCAATAATTTCGAATGCATTAATTTCGAATCAATAATGTCGAAAAAAAAAATGTAGAAATTATTTATTTGTTTTTTTAATGGGGGGGTTCTCCCCACCCCCCATTTTTTTAATAACCCTTTTTTTACTAGCCAAACCCAAAAAAAACCATATAAAATAAAAAAGAAAATATTCAACACTTTTGTTTGACATTTTTTTCGAAATTAATGCATTCGAAATTATTCATTCGACATTTTAACTGCACACCAGTCTAAAAGACAACCCTGTGCCACTGCACTGAAGCTGCTGTGTAACACACATAAGAATGATGCTCATGGAGTAGGTGAGGCTCCAGAGCCCAAGATCACACAAAATGTAAAAATACACAAAGCAAAACACATGTGATAGTGAGGAAAAGGCTCACACTCTTACCAGGTGAAAGAAACAATCCTAGAAATCCAGCAAAGCTGCTGAGGGACTCAATATGTAAGGGAAATTAGCCATTTATAAGAATTCTCCCTAACAGTGCCCTTATGTCGGGTCCAGACCGGCTGTGACTCCGACTCTGCTTGCTGTCTTCCAGGTTAGTTATAATGTCTTTTCTGTCTTTATTCTGTCTCTTTCTTTCCCTCTGTCTTCTCTGCATCTTGCTCCACTACGCTGTTCCCCAACAATGGGCCTTATTAGGACCCAGGCGGTAAGGGGTTTACGGCGGCGTAAACAGCGCCGACCCTTACCGCCTGATTTCGAGGTCCCTTAGCGCCATGGAGGATTTAACACCTGCTTTTAGCAGGTGTTAAAATCCATGGCGCTAAGGGACCTTGTTGTTAATTACGCCACCGTAATTTACGGTGGCGTAATTAACGCCTTCCCCACTCCCATTATGCCCTATCGGGCAAAAATGGGAATGGGGAAGGGTAAATGGGTTAATGGGGACTTACCGCCCCGCCAACCTCGGAATGGGGCGGTAAGTCCGCCAACCACCATGGCGTAAACGTAGTTTAAGCCATGGTGGTAAAGGTACGACCCAGGTGGTAACTTAACCGCCTGGGTCGTAATGAGGCCCATTATTGTCTCTTTTTGTTTTCACAGGGATGGTTGCGATCACGGAGTTGCTGCCTCGATGTCGAAGACCACGGTGAGTTATTGATGCGCGGAGCGCTGCACTGTTTATTGGTGTTAATTGCTAACCTGTGTGCTCTTCTCTTTGTACAGGTTGCGGTGATGTTCCGGAGTGATGAGCGATCGAATCGCTGCTTGCCCAGCTAAGTGCTTTGTTAATGCTGACCTTGGTCCTTCTCCCTTGCAGGTTGCGGTGAAACCCGGAGATGGGCGAGGTAAGAGAAGCGCAGGGTGCTGCCAGGACTCGCTGCTTGCCCAGGTAAGAATTGTTATTAATGCTGTCCTCGTTTCCTTACCTGTGCGGGTTGCGGCAAACTCAGGAGATGGGCGAGGTAAGCGAAGCGCAGGATGGATTCAAGACCAGTTACTTTACAGGTAAGTGTTCTTGCTTGCTAATGCTGTACTTGTTCTTCCAGGTTATTAATGGAATCTGGATCTAGGGTTTCAGGATCAGGCCGCCGGAGCAGCAGATGAGCAGGAGCTGGACACAGTGAGGGTTGCGCTGCAGGAGTGCAGAATAACGCAAAGCATGTTCTGCTGTTTGGGTGTGGCTTAAATAGCCCAGGTAAAGTAGTTCCAGGCCAAGTAGTTCCAGGCCCAGCCACACCCAAACACTAGACTGCATGGCTTGTTTCTAAAGAACTGAGCTGTGTGTTAGGCCTCCATGTTGGATTAAGGTCCAAAACTGGTATTGTTTTATTCCTGATAATGAGCCTGGCACCAAAGGTGCCAGGACTGACTCCATGTATGTTTCTGATGGAGTTTTAAGGCCCTTGGGGCCATTGTGAAGGGCTTTAGCCCCAGTGCTGCCAGGGTGCTGTTATACCTGAGGGGGTCAGGGGAATGAATCGTGACACATGTAAATCAGAAATGTTGTGCACATTAGAGCATGGGACAGGATCAACACTTTTCAAACCAGTTGTGCTAACATGTAAATCAGAAATGTTGTGCACATTAGAGCATGGCACAGGATCAACATTTTGCATGACGTATATGGTAGCATTTGATACTGTGACAATACAGTGAGAAGACAAGGGAGCCTTGTTATTAGAAGGTAAACATCTGTGTCCAGTCCTGGACTGGCCTACCGGACACCGGGACTTTCCCCGGTGGGCCTTGGGGTCATAGGGCCTCTTTTGGGGGAAGGATACATAAATAAATGACTGGGAACGAACATCCACGCCAGCCTGGGGAGTTCACTATCCACTGGCTGCAGCATTTCTTTTCTGCCGGGGGCCGACAAGTTGACCCCGTGGCTCGCGCCTGTCCCTTTGTGAGCGGAATCAACTGCACGCGCCCTCTGCTGCGCTCGTATCACATGAGCAGGTGCAGCGCAGCCCGGGCCCACCTGACCTCAGTGCCGGCGGGCATAGGCGCTGCCATTTCAGGTGGGATTACTATTAGAAAATGTAAATGTTTTTTTATTTTGGGCTAATCTTCAGAACGGTAGATCACTTGAACTCACGCACGTTACTCATCAATCTTTCCAGAAGTCAACGCCGAACGTGCAGCACTTGGTCCTGGCTTGCGCAATTAGGACCCGCTTTATGTTGCTCAGCTATGTAAAGAACGTTTAGCTGTGTGCAAGAGTGGGGGAATGTGCCGTGTAGGGGGGACTGTCAAACGGTGCGAAACATATGTGGGCCTGAAATCGATCACAGTAGCTCTGACACTCTGCGTGGTCTCTGCTTCCCCATTTTCAAAGTTACTTTTACAAAGTGGGAGCCACAGGTAACACGTGCAGCAGGGCGGCTGCATTCAGGGGCACAAGGAAATGAAGCATGCTCCTCAATCTGGCATTTCTATCTTCAGAACTATTATTACTTTAGGAGTTGTGCTGGTCTGCATACTTTCAGTGGGTGTTTAATTCTGTTTGATTAAGTGACTTTCTCATGACTTGGTGGTGATGCATCATGGAATGGGTCTTTTTGTGCCAAAAAAACTGTATTTTTGCAGGATTTTGGTTGCACGTCTTTCATGGAGTCGATGATGCGATAGTGAGCCAGGGTGCAAGAGAGAGGGAGGCAGTGTGCGAGAAAAAGAGGGTGCACAAAGGTGGGAGAGTGCCAAGATGAAACAAAGAGGGTGTGTGTACAAAGGTGCAAGAGAGCCAGGGTGCAAGAGAGAAAGACAGGGTGCAAGGAAATCAGGGTGTGCACGAAGGTGGAAGAGAGCCAGGGTGCAACAAAGAGGGCGTGTGTGCAAAGGTGCAAGAGAGCCAAGGTGCAAGAGAGAAAGACAGGGTGTGAGAAAAGGAGTCTGTGTATGAACATGGAAGAGAGCCAGGGTGCAACAAATAGGGTGTGTGTGCAAAGGTGCAAGAGAGCCAGAGTGCAAAAGAGAGAGCCCTTGTGCAAGAAAGAGTGTGAGTGTGCGAGGGTACGACAGAGCCAGGGTGCTATCGAGTGAGAGGGTGTGCCCAAGCAAAGGCACAAACAGGAGAGCAAGGGTGCGGGAAAGGGGGTTGGTGTAGAAGAGGGAGAGGGGGGCTCTGGGTGATAAAGATGGTGCTGTCTTGAGAGGGGCTGAGCGGAAGCCAGGGGTACGTGAGGAAGAGGGGTCTGGATGCAAAGGGAAGATAGTGCATGGGAGGGAGAGTAGGTGCATTAAAGGGGGAGTGCGCAAAAGGGAGGGTGGGTGCTAGCGAGATGGAAATCAAATACATTGCCCCAAGGCCCTGAGCAGCCATCGCCCATGTTCTATTTCGCTCACATTGTACTCCCTCTCCTCCGAGCCTGTGGTCTGTTAGCCTTTGTGTGTTAACTCCCCTTTTTGCTATGCCCTTCAGAGACACTCTGCAATCTTCCACCCATTTTCACATTAATGGGTTTTTGGTGTTTTTTTAAAAGAAAACATTCGATTTAACATTTTATGTAGAAAAAATAATGATAATCATAATCTCTGTGTCCCTTTATTACAAGATAGCTGTCCCCCGCAACGTGCTGCTGTGGTTCGGTCTGGTTAAATGGAAAAGAAAGAAAAGAGAAACAGCACATTTCTAATATGTTTAATCTCACAATGCTTGTAGGTATACAATATTTGTTGTTGTTCCATTGTCTGTGCAGATATGCCGACTGTAGAGCACGCAACATATAATTGTCCATGTGAGAAGCAGCCCGTGTCTAGATCTAAACCGCACAATTCTAACGATTGGCCTTGAGCTTTGTTGATGGTGTTGGCATGAATTGAGCTGTTACGATTTCTGCGCCAAATAACGTCATTTGGAAGCATGAGTTGTATTTCCTGATATTAGATAGGAAATGCTTTCATTCGGTGGTATATCCGGCAAGCAAAGTTTTTAATGGCTCTTCCGATTCTCCACGTTAAGACAGTTTAATTTTCCCAGCGGCACAACACATTCCTGTTGTTTCTCCATTAAATTTCAGAGCCTTGCAATAAGGGCACTTCTCCAGCATGGGGTCTGGCATGGATTCACATGCTCATAAATATTCCCCGTCGTCAGGCTGGGAATCCTCGGTAAAGAAAAAACCAGTATCAGTTTTGTTTCTGATCTGTCTTTCGTAGTAGTAACCAATCACTGGTCTCTGCGTCATACTGACCACAGCCAATGACTGCCCTCTACCTAAGCACCGCCTCTGGCAGCCATCTTCAGATTTTTACCGCACGTTCATGTGTTGGGATCCTCGTGCTATTGCTCTCGAGCGTTAGTGCTATTTTTTCACGTTTTTTGCTCAAAAACTTCGTTTTTTTCGGTCAAAAGAGCCTCAAGCTCCACCGACTCTCCATCCGATCAACGGGGGCCCGTGTCGGATTCGTCTGCGCCCCTCAAGGGTGAAGATTTCGTCGAGCTACGCTTTGGAGGACTCCAGAAGCTTCTCAGGCCCGGACATGGCCCAGTAGAAGGGAAGCTCGACGCCCGGAAAGCTGTTCAGGGTCTGCCCTGGATGCCAGCTGCAGAACGTCTTTAAGGAGGACGAACACTCCTTTTGTCTCTACTGCTTACATGAGGACAAGACGCACGTGGAGAAGGACTGTGCGTTTTGCGGCAACATGTCGGAGCGGACCATGAAGGACCGCCATCAACGTCTCGCCAACTGGCTGGAAGGGAAGAGCCCGTCAGGCGAGAAGAAGAGGAAGAAATCCGAGCGGTCTTCTAAGACCTTTGAGGACGCCCCGGCGACGGGGGTCCAACACAAGGCCAAGCACCGCGAGTCCGCTGGCACCGGAAGCGCCGAACGGTCGGGCTCTACGGGCGCCAGGCAGGGCGCACCCTCCCCACCACCTTCAACCACGAGCCAACGCTCTGGGTCGGGTAAGAGGAAGGGCGAGCACCCGGCAAAGCTCCTGGAGAGGCCCCGGTCGAGCTCGAAGGCCCCATCGGAGGGGGAGCGAGGCAGTGTCCCCCCCCTCAAGGATAAGGCGGTGAGCGCACCTAAGGTGGTGAAGGCCTTAATCCATCCGGCCAAGCCCTCTATCGATACTGTCGCGGCGACCCTGGCTCAGCTTGTGGAGGCTACACCAGTGGTGGCGACCTCAGGGCTCAGAGTCTCCCTGCCACCTCGGAGGGAGTCCTCTTTTGTGCCCATCGATAGGACCCCTGTGAAATCCCCGGCGGGGAAGAAAAAGGGGGGGCAGGGCGTCGTCGTAGATTCGGCTTCAACCTCGGAGGAGGAGCTGATCGAGGTCTTAAGCCACGGCCTTGGCGTGGAAGAAGACCGGCCCGTCGGGATGGATCCCGACGCGGGTGACGACGACATCGTCGAGGGTGCCGACGGGGCCCCTGATCGCCCGTCGGATTCCCCTCTGCCAGCGCCACAAGACAACTCGGCGGCCATTTTGTTGGCTATACAGTCCTTATGCTCAGAGATAAGGACGAGACTACCGTTGCCGACGGAGGAACCTCTGCCGTCGGGGGATCCTGAACCGGGACCTTCTGGTGTTCCCCCGCCCAAGAAAAGAAGGATTCACCCTCCACCTCCTTTTCAGCCGTCGCGCCCCGTCCAGCCCTCCTCCCCGTCCACCCGAGGGGATGATACTGGGACTGATACGGCAGCGGCGGGCACGGACGACGAGGTATACGACGAGGATCTACCCTCGTCACCTCCCACCAGGGCTTCTCCGCCCGACGATATTGGATCGTTCCACTCCATGATCGCCAGGGCATCCGAGCTTTTCCAACTCTGCCCTGAGGAGAAGAAAAAGGAAGGATTCCTTTATCAATGGCGCGAGGCCAAGAGGAAGACGGTCCTCGCGGTGCCTCTACTGGACGACATTTGGGATGAGGGCCTCGCCCTCCTCAAGAACCCTTCCACGACGCCAGCTAGAAGAGACCGGTACCAGAAGAAGTACCGGGTCCCGGACGCGGCCCCCCTGTGCCTCCGGACGCAGCCAACCCCGGACTCCGTCGTCTCCGCGGCGGCCAGGAAGAAAGCGGGGGGGGTGCGGCCTCCACATCGACTTCCCCACCGGACGGCGAGGGAAAGAAATTGGACGCTATGGGACGCAGGGTCATCTCGTCTGCAGCGACGACGATTAAAGCGGCCAACGCCTTGGCTATCGTGGCCCGCTACGACAGGGAGCTATGGTACAAACTGGCTCCCCTGCTGGACTTCCTACCGGACGACAAGAGGGCGGATGCCCTGGAGATCCTACAGGAAGGTGAAGTGGCGTCGGACCACGCCATCACTATTGCGACGGACATCGCCGACACTGGGTTTCGCCAGTTGGGCAACGGCGTGTGCCTTAGGCGGCGTGGATGGCTCAAGGCTACGGACTTCCGTCAAGACGTACAGACCAGAGTCCTGGACATGCCGTTCGATGGGAACAACCTGTTTGGGAAAACAGTGGACGACTCCCTTCAGGCCATTAAAGCGGACACTGAGACGGCCCGGGCCCTTGGGGTTCTGCAGCAACGACGGACGCCCTCTCGGAGCAACGGAGGCAAGGGCGCCTCCAAAGGTTCCGGCGGCGGTTTCTCCACCTATCGTCAAGCGGCCTGCTCGTCGTCTCAGGAGGCCTACAGAGGACGAGGCAAGTCTGGCGGACCCCGCCGTCGTCGCCAAGGAGGTCAAGGCGGCAAAGCCTCGTCGAAACAGGATTGAACCGGCCGTGGGGTCGGGCCCCCACCGAAGCACCCCGGTGGGAGGCCGGCTGGCGAGCTTCGTCAGCGTGTGGGAGTCCATCTCCACCAACCATTGGGTGCTGGACGCCTTAGCCCGGGGCCACGCGCTCGAGTTTCAAAGAAGGTGCCCGCGCGTCCCCCCCGTGGCCAGGAAAGAGCTTCACGTCCCTCAGCTTCTCCTGGAGGTAAGGGCGATGCTCAGGAAGGGCGCCATCAAACTCGTCCCAAAGAGGCTTCGGGGCTCCGGAGTTTACTCGAGATACTTCCTCGTGAAGAAGAAGACGGGAGGATGGCGCCCCATCCTAGACCTGCGACGTCTGAACAAGTTCATCAAGGCGCAGAAGTTCCGGATGGTCACCCTCCAGCACGTCCTGGGTCAGCTGGAGGAAGGAGACTTCCTGTCGTCGTTGGATTTGGAGGATGCCTACTTCCATATTCCCATCCTAAAGGGGCACCAAAAATTCCTCAGGTTTGTGGTCCAAGGGCGTCACTACCAGTTCAAAGCCCTCCCCTTCGGACTACGGTCGGCACCCAGGGTATTCACCAAGTGCCTTGCACCGGTGGCGGCGCAGCTGCGCCGCGAGGGGATCCACGTCTACCCCTACCTGGATGACTGGCTCATCCGAGCCAAGACGAGGGAGCTCGCCGTGGAGCACACGGCAAGGACCGTCCAACTTCTCACGGACCTGGGATTCTCCGTGAACTACGCCAAGTCCCACCTGGTACCCGCGCAAAACGCACTGTTTCTGGGAGCGAAGCTCGACACAGTGTCCCTTCTGGCCTCCCCGTCGGAGGAAAGGACCAGGTCCATCCTGGGCAAGGTACAGCGGATGTTGGCTTCCGACGCGGCCAAGGTGAGGTCCATCAAGTCCCTCCTCAGAATGATGTCTTCTTGCATCTACCTCATTCCCATGTGCAGGCTCCGGATGCGCCCGTTGCAGGAGTTCCTGGACGCGCGCTGGATCCAAACGACGGGCGGCTTCGAGGAAAGGATCACACTCGACGAGAGTTTCCGCCGAGCGGTCCGGTGGTGGGGCACCCGCGCGCATCTGACGGCGGGCATGGACTTCCGGACCCCAGACCACCAGGAGACAGTGACCACGGATGCCTCCCTGGAAGGGTGGGGAGCGCACACCGAAAATCTGCACGCAAGAGGCCTTTGGCTCCCGACGGGGAAGTCCCTCCATATCAACGTCCTGGAGCTCCGTGCAGTGTTCTGGGCCCTCAGGTCCTTCCTTCCGTCCCTCAAGGGCAAGGTGGTGAGGATCTTCACCGACAACACCACCACCATGTTTTACATCAGGAAACAGGGCGGAACCAGGTCCCCAGCACTGCCCAAGGAGGCGCAGGACCTGTGGCATTGGGCCGTCGCCCAAAGGATGTTTCTGGTGCCGTTTCATCTGGCAGGGATAAAAAACACCATCGCCGACTCACTCAGCAGGGAGCTGCGCTCGTGCCACGAGTGGGAACTACGGCAGGATCTAGTGGATCGCCTCTTCCGACGGTGGGGCACACCCCAGATCGACCTGTTCGCGACGGCGACGAACTCCAAGTGCCGGAGGTTCGCCAGCAGGTTTCCCCAGGCGAGGAGCATGGGCGATGCTTTCTCGTTCCCCTGGGAGGGCCTGTACCTCTACGCGTTCCCTCCTTTGCCACTGCTAATCCGGCTCATCAACCAGCTTTAGAGGTCACGGTGCAGGATGATCCTCGTCGCACCTGCGTGGCCGAGGCAGATATGGTTGCGGACCTTCTGGACTTGTCAACGTCCCCGCCAATCAAGCTGCCGGTGGACGCGGATCTACTCTCCAGGGAAGGAGGCGCCATCCTCCACCATGATCCGAAATCGCTGAACTTGCAGGCCTGGCTCCTGCAGCGCTAGAGTTTGGAGGATACGACATACCGGCCGACTGCAGAGAGGTTCTTGCAAAGGCCAGGGCGTCCTCGACTCTTAAATGCTACGGACACAAATGGAAGAGGTACTCTGTCTGGTGCCACGCACAGAAGATTAACCCTCTATGGATTACGGCCCCCCAGGTACTGCCGTACCTGCTGACGCTGGCCAAAGCTGGACTGGCACACGCGTCCATCAAGATTCATCTTGCTGCGATCTCCCGATACACCAGAACCTCGGGGCGGACGTCCTTGTGGTCTCATCGTCTGGTGAAAGAGTTTATGAAGGGACTGTTCAGATCGTTCCCGCCGGTGAAGGCTCCGGCCCCGGCGTGGGAGCTCAACATGGTGCTGACCCAAGCTCATGGGACCTCCGTTCGAGCCTCTGCACTCGGCCCCGTTGAAGTTTCTTTCGTGGAAAACAGCGTTTCTTGTGGCCATCACCTCCGCACGACGGGTGGGAGAGATCCAGGCCCTTTCCTGCAAGGCCCCGTACTTGACTTTTCACGACACGAGGGTAGTGCTCAGGACGCACCCCTCCTTCATGCCCAAGGTACCGAAGGACTTCCATCTCAACGAACCCTTGGTGTTGCCTGTGTTCTTCCCGTCGCCTTCGTCGCCGGCTGAGAGGCCTTTGCACTCGCTGGATGTGGCTAGAGCGCTGAAGTTCTACGTGGACCGCACAAAGTGTTTTCGGAAGACGTCACAACTCTTTGTGAACTTTGGACCTGTCAATCAGGGGAAGGCTCTCTCGAAGGCTTCCATTTCCAGATGGCTCTCCGGCTGTATCATGTACTGTCATCGGTTGGCAAACCGACCGCTGCCTGGCCGTCCGAGAGCCCATTCCACCAGAGCGATCGCAGCTACCACGGCGTTCCTTTCTGGTGTGCCCCTGCTGGACATATGCAGGGCTGCTACGTGGAGGTCGACGCACACCTTCACGAAATTCTACTGCGTCGATGGGGATTCCAGGGAGGTGTCCAGGGTCGACCAAGCAGTGCTGCGCAACCTGTTCGCCTGAGGTGAGCCTGGTGAGGAGGTAAGATGCTTAATGTTGAGTTTGATGTAATGCTTAATGTTGAGCCTTTGCCACCTCCCGTGGTTGTGCATGTGTGTACTGCTATGTATTCTTTATTCATGAGCATGTGAATCCATGCCAGACCCCATGCTGGAGAAGGAACAAGTTACTTACCTGTAACTGTTGTTCTCCAGCATGGGTCTGGCATGGGTTCACATGCGAACCCTCCTGCCTACCCCTCTGCGGCTCTTCACTTGGTCATACTGCCACTTCACGTGCTTCCAAATCTGAAGATGGCTGCCAGAGGCGGTGCTTAGGTAGAGGGCAGTCATTGGCTGTGGTCATTATGACGCAGAGACCAGTGATTGGTTACTACTACGAAAGACAGATCAGAAACGAAACTGATACTGGTTTTTTCTTTACCGAGGATTCCCAGCCTGACGACGGGGAATATTCATGAGCATGTGAATCCATGCCAGCCCCATGCTGGAGAACAACAGTTACAGGTAAGTAACTTGTTCCACCTCAGTCATGGTGCCGATGAGAACATGTTGGCTCAAACTATAATCATCAACTGGGTTGTACCGGAATGCAAGGCGATTGTAATCGCGTGAATGCTGAGCACAGAGTCGTGTTTGACGCTGATCTGCTGTTTCTCGTTGACGTCTTTCAGTCACTCTCAGCCTGTCGCGTTCATTCTGTTGAGAACGAAACTGATCTGAAGCTGCTTTTACGTCCAACAGATAGCGTTGTTTTTCAAAAAAGCATGTTTTTACCTCTCACAGGTGTGACATCTATGTATATTAGTCATATAAAAACACGTGCCTATTCGAATGCAACATTGTGTCGAAATTTCAAAGCAATCGGTGAAGAACTTTCAGAGATTTAAGATTTTGAACAAACATTTACATTTTTATTTATATAGATGTGCACAGCATTTACCTTTGTGTTGTTTAATGTTCCCTTTTCGTACAGTGTGTCGGGTGGAGGGAGCTTTTCAAGAATGCTTGGTGCTAACCATTGTTCTTCCTCTAGCTTGAATGCCAGTAGGGCTGACTCAAACGCCCATCCTTCTAATGTTGATAAATTTAGTACTATTATTTTGGAAAACAGTAAGATCGGATTTTACAGTGCTAAGAAGCAGTAGCAAGCACTAGATACAAAACAATCGAATGAATCGGTCTCCTTTCAACCAACAGTTTTTCCTAATGTTTTATGTTGTCAGGTTAATTTAGCATGTGATTTTGTGCTCTGCAAATCAGCTTTATTAAACGCACAGCCCTGGTTCTAGTCTTGACAGATAACAATGAAGACATAATATGTTGGTGCACAATTCATGGACGGATGGGAGGTAATGTGCATAGCTGGATAACATTGGAGACTGGTAAAACCCACACACCGTGTATACAATTCCAGGTTCCAGATTTGGCTAAATTGTGTGATAAATTTTACCCAAATGGACCAATTTTCCTAACGGCTAAAGATAGATCACTGAGAAGTGATTAATTTCAGTTTGCAATATAAAAAACCCTAAACCCTTTATTGCTAAATTCACCATTGTCACACCCCAGACCACCGAAATTCTGCACGCCCTAAACACACTCCTATCAACTCCACGCCCTTGCCATTTTTACAATGTTTGCCTATGGTGCCCTTTATCTTGCATATGCTAGTGATGTTGAACCATGGTAGACCCAGTAGCACAGCTGCATGGGCAAATATGGCTACACAGCATCAAGATACGAGAGGGTACCCTGTAAAAGATGACTATAAGCTGGCACTGCCCGAGGCTACATTTAGCATACTATGGAAGCAGCTGGGCAGGTGAAGCTGTATTTAGCATTTTATGACTATAACTGGCATCTGAGTAACCAGGCACAGCAGCAGGACTAGCGTATGAAGTCAGCTCCAATGGCATATGATTGCTTGCCTAGGTGTGCCCTTGGCATATCTTGGCAGCACTCATGGGATATCCCTATAGCAGCTTAGTTACCGTGTGTTCCGGAGTATAAGAGGACTGGGCGTATAAGACAACCCCCAACTTTTCCAGTTAAAATATAGAGTTTGGGAAATACCTGCCCTATAAAACGATACCCGGCGTATAAGACCACCCCGATTTTTTAGTAGATTTGCCTGGGTTAAAAAATCATTTTATACGTGGGAACATATGGTAACATCAAGCTGCCAACTAAAATACCATTTTATCTGCTTTAGATATATTTGCTGTTACTAATTGTGCACACATATTTTAGGCACTTTTACTTTTGTCACATCACTTCCTGAAGGGTCATCAGGAGTGGGTGGGGTGGTCAAGGTGCACCTGATGCCCCTTCCAGTCAAGTCATCAGGTGTAAGATGTCATTTAAAGTACCCTTTGTATTTTGGTAAATTGATGTCCTAAAATGCCATGAACAAGGTATTTATTTTTTATTTTGCATTTTTAAAGCACTCACAGCACGGGGGCATCGAGGCGCTGTTATAGGAGTTGTCTGTATTAGTTGCATATTTATAACCTGCTTAAATACCCAGAGGTTTCTAAGCGCGGACCCGGGGATCGAACCTGTGTTGCTCCGTGTCGTCTTGCTTCCAAGGCGAGCACGTTGCCGCTGAGCTATTCTCCCAGGACGACAGTTCAGGTTATAATGGGGAAGCTGGTGGTGGTGACAGGGGGGCGGTGGAGGGTGTTTTGATATGCTGTGCTTCAGTACCTCGTATCCGCTATGTGCACCATGGCAGTTCCATTTTCAGCTGAAAGCTGCACATTTTAATCAACAGGGATGTGCAAAATGCCACATAAGTGTAACTCTGTTGGTTGCAAAAAAGTTTGCTCTTTGCAATCCATGGTGCAATGCCCTGGATGGCTGGTATAAATGAGAACCGACTGAATCACCAGTCTTTTTTTCCAGCCTAATTTCTTCCATCTGTGACACGCTCATTTCAGCAATTACACAACAGGGTCTGTCAAGCATAATAAACAATGAAGTTAAACAGGAAATAAAAATTGTCTAGAGGTTTAGGTGGAATTAGAAAAACAAAATCTTAGAATAAAAAAAAAACGTCTCGTCCTTGCTGTAGGTTGAAATGACCATTAAGCCCTGTATACCAGGGGAGGTTTTTTTATTGTGGGTTAATGCTGCACACCAAGTTATTGCCACAGGCATAGCAGAGGGCATTAATTTGGGCAAGGGCCTTATCCTAGGTGATAAGGTTATTAGCACTTTGTGGTAAACTAAAACAAAACAGTAGGCCTCATTATGAGTTTGGAGGTAGCCATGTCGTCATTATCGGCATGGCTACCTCCAAACTCGGGTCTGGGTCCGGGTCCCGCAAAAGGGGATTTCCTGATAGGCATCTGCACTCTAGGCCTCTTTTGTGTGGTAACCTATTTTATTATCAAATGTTCCCAAATGGTTGGACTTGCTTGGACTTGCTGAAAATGTGTAATATGGGGCCACTTTGAAAATTATTTCCAGGGCCTCTTTGGGTTCCCAGTCCACCCCTGTCTGTGTCTCAATTTAGTTTTGGCATTGTTCGTGCTAGGCTTACCCAAGTAGCTGGGACTGTTTGAGTAAGGCTACCTGTGAGGCTAACTGAGGTTCATTTGTAGGAGCACTAAAGATGGGAATGTTCCTGAAGGTGGGCTGTTGGTGTGGGGAGCGATCCTGTTCGAGAATATAATCGAGCTCTGCTTGGGGAACAGCAAACTCCCAAACCCTGTGAGGGTTTAGGAGTTTGCTGTTCCGGTTGAGGATGTTGCTGGCTTGCCCTGGGCAAATCTGTAAGATTGATATCCCAGATGGGGCGGTGCGGATGCTGATACATATGTTTCTGGCAATGGTTGGGATAGGTATGGGATTGATAGCAATGGAGCGGGGGGTACGGCTAGAAAGGCGGGTATTGCGCTGTAGCTAATGGGGCAGTCCTAGCACTCCTGTCATGGATGACGGCTTGCATGCAGGGGCAGGAGAGTCCGGTTCCAGCACAGGACTGACTGATAGGGCTTTTGGTATGAAGAGATAGGGTGGGATGGTATGGGACGGTGGTAGTTTGGAAGGTATATGTAATTTTAAGGTAAATGATAATCTTTCTACATACCGTGCAGTGCTGATCTCCCACGGATCCTGGCCAGGATCTGGACAGGGCCAGACATCGGATGTAAGCGGCTTTATGTGTGGGCCTTCGGTTGGGGCCGGCGAAGCCAGCCAGCATCCTGAAGGAAGTTGTTGATACAGCTATGCTGGCCATTGAAGGTGCTGCAGAGGCGTGGAAGCCAGGAGCAAGCAGCTTTGTTTGGAAGCGCTGCAGCAGCGGCCATCTTAGGCAGGCTTGATTCTTCTGGTCGGTATGGCCAAGCAGGGCAGTCCTTCATGAGGGGGCACTTCTGGGTTTGCCAGAGGAGTGCTAGACAGCATTCCTGTGTGGCTGGATCACGAGTTGTTTGCCTTTTCCCACCCATCCTCCTCCCACCCGCTTGCCTGTTGTTGACATATCTCCATGTGTATTTTGCGTACCTGTAGCTTGGGAGCATTCTAGTGCTGTCTTGTATGGTTTCTTGTTTTAGATCTAGACTTATCAATGGCGACCTGCACATTTCAGGAGGGGCGCTACAAGAGTGCAAAGATTCACTGTCCATCCTTCTCTAATACATTAGTGTCGGGAGTGCACGCACATGCCTTCTGGGAGCTTCTGTCCTGAAATCGACAATAGAGAATTCTGGGCAGAAACAAGGCTGTTTGGCACTGTGGAAGGGGCAACGTTACCAGCAGACATATACAATGCACACTCAGTGGGGTCAGGGACTGGGGCTCCCCAACTCCATCACCCTGCCTCTGCAGTAGGATAGCCTCAGCCATACACCATGCAAGGCTTCCCACGACAGGTCGGGATTTGGCCTACCCCCCCCCCCCGATCCCGCTCCTCATGGTCCAGAGCCCAGCCATTAGATCACCCTTTCCAAGTAATAGTGTTTCCTTTACTCTCGTGCTGATGTGATGAAGTTAATTCTGCCCCACAGGAGAATAAGGATGAGCAGCAGCAAAACTGATTACTCAACTTTCACACTTCTACAAAACACAGAGATTCCAGTCATAAAGATGAAATAGGCACGGTTAAGAGACACACATCCTTTTGCCTTTTATGGTAAAGTGGGCAGAGGGAAGGCTATTTTATTTCATTTTATTAGAATGTGTGTTCAGCGTTGGCCCTACCCAGAGGGTCTTCAAGCACCTTACAAGGTTGAATGGTTAAAAAGTTTGGCGGTGAAACAGATGTTATAAAATGTTTTCAGGGTAGGTCAGAAAGATTAGGATATACAGGTGATAGCAGGGAGGATGGAAGGGCAGGGGCATATGTGGGGAAACAGGAATATCGTGAGGCTCTTAAAGTGGTGATGGAGAGTGCAGCGTGGATGTGAACAGGTAGGGTGTTCCATGCCTTGGGTTCCCAGTTGGTAAATGCATGCTTTTCGGTGTATATTAGTTTGCAGAGTGAAATGTGTATTAAATGCTGGCTTGCTTGTCTGGTGTTTGCATGGTTGATGGCTTTGAGAGTCCTTTGAAGGCAATTATTTGCGTTACTGGGAGCCCAATGGATCTGGGTGTTGGCTAGGGTGATGTGTGAATGTATGTTTTGGTAGGCAGAGGATGATTCTAGCTGCTGCCTTTTGAATGGCTTACAGGGGGCAAAGGAGCTGCTGGGGAGTCCAGTGAGGAGAGCATTGCCCAATTCCAGCGTGGAGAGAACCAGTACGTGGACTGCAGTGGGGAAGTCATTGGGAGGAAGAATGTGTCTGACCTTTCATAGGAGGAGGAGTTGTAGATTGCATATTTTGGAGGCAGCAGCAAAGTGGTGTGTGAAGGAAAGCTGGGGTCAATGGTGAAGCCAATGGATTTGACAGGTGTGGAGTTTTGAATTTCAAAATATTTGTATTGACATTTATAATGTGCATTAAACCTTAGCGTCACGATTTGTCATTATTGTGTCAGTTGCATGTAATAACAGTTTAACAACAAAACAAGTTATATTATAACAACAACAAATAGTCTTCATTGCTTGATTCACTTTTTGGGGCACTAGTTACTTAGTCCAGTGGAGTTCTGGAGTGTGGGGCAACCGTGTGTTCTTTAGGAGCGAGTGGGTGACCATTCAGTTTCCCTTGTTACAATATCTTAGCTAGTGGCAAGTCCCAATCAGCCCAGGCATGGTCTCTGTTCATTCATATGGGTTTGTCGTCTGATGGGTGTAACATGTCCCAGACCAATGTTTTCCAGGCCTCAAATGCAGGGCTTGCATCGCCTCTGGCCTTGGATACTCCCTCACCCTACCTAGACTCTGGTCTCTGCCCCTGTCCAGTGTTCGAGTTCCTTGTGCCACCTGGCATATTGCGGGCCCCCCGCCGTCTTCCCCACCACTGCAATGGACCTTTTGGCCAGCACACATACCATGTCCATAAATTTAATCACGTGTCTGTATTTGCCAATTCTTGGGTACGCCCCTAGTAAGCATTCTTTTGGTGTCCATTCATATATCACCACCCCAGCCGACCTGCAAGTTTGTTCTATCTTGGCCCAAAAGTGCTGTATCTTCAGGCACCCCCAAAACATGTGTAAAATTCCCGCTTCCTCCGACTTGAACCAAGGGCATAATGGGCATGTTTTGTTAGTAAATGTGGCTATTCTGTTGGTCGTTATATAGGTCCTATATAAAATATTTAGTTGGATCAGCCTGAATCGGGCATTATGTGACACTTCCAGGGGGTAAATCAGGATCCTTTCCCAGTCCTTCTCCGTTATGCTGGTTCCCAAGTCAGTCTCCCACAGCTGTTTCAGTGCTGCACTCTTGGGGTTGGGCCTGTCCGCCAGCTGACTATGGATACTGGTCTCCACCCGTCACCCAGGTTGTGGAGCACCGTTTGAACTGGGTTTGTTGCTGGTTCCTCCGGCCACTCTTTAAATTATTTGTGTGCTATCTTGCTGGTCTTCTGATACCATAAAAACTGGCCCTTGGGTAACCCCTCTTTCTCTCCCATAGCTGCAAATTCCCTGAAAACACCCTCCTCATGTATATCCCCACAGGAATAAATGCCACAGCTCTCCCATAACCTCACATTTGCCAGATCTGCTCTGGATGCACAAACATCAGCAGCAACTGGGGTCGCAGGTGAGTAGGGGTGTTCTTGTCCCAGTAATGCCAGGGCCCTGCCCCAAATTCTCCTGCCTAGCGTTGCAATCATTGGAACATTACCCAAGCACCCCAGTGGGACCCAACGTATTTCTTTTAGGTGTGCAGGCGCTACTAGTTGTTTTATCAGTTTCGTTTCCATTGTGGTCTCATCTGCAAGCCACTTGGCCACGACGCTGAATTGTGCTGCCTGGTAGTATTTCTCGAGATCTGGCAGTTGGACCCCGCCTGCTTTGTATGGCAGCATGAGTGTGGTTAGTGCTAACTTGTGTCTGGTGGGACCCCAAAGCAGTTGCCCCAACAATCGTTCCAGGAGGCAAAAGGAGGAGGCCGGGATAGAATAGTGGACATTGTGAAAAAAGGTACAGAAACCTCGGTAGGACTATCATTTTAGTGATGGCGACCCTGCCCATCACTGACAGTGGTAATTTGGTATAGAATGTCATTGACTTCTTGAGTCCCGTCACTGCCAGTGCATTGTTCCCCCGTGCATCAGTTCTGGCGTGTGCCATATATTGACTCCTAGGTGTTTAAACAATGTCAGTTGCCACCTGAGCTCAACAATCAGGACTTCTTCCACTAGTTTCCCCATCAGGACCGCTATCGGAAATATACAGGATTTCCCTTTGTTAAAGGAGATACCTGATGTTAGGGAGAATTCTCTCTTTAGGCTGAATTTCCTAACCTAGTGAGTCCCCATGCAGCTTTGCTGGATTTCTGGAGTTTGTTTTTTTCTCCTGCCAAGAGTGAGACTCTTTTTCTCCCACTCTTGGACATGATTTATGGTGTTTCTTTGACTGTTAATGTGTTTTATGGGCTATGGGGTCCTTTACTCCATAGGGTCTCATGTTTTTCCTACGTGTGTTACACAGCACCCTCCGTGCAGTAACACAGGGGTGTCATAGTGATACCCCACCATAGATTCCATACCCTAGGACTGACTACTGTCTCCCAGGGCATGTAAAGTCACCATTGGCTTTACTAGTCCCAAATTATGAACAGAAACCAGTACAAACCATCATATTGTGGATGTACTGGTCGGGGCAATTCAATTGCCCCGGGGTCTGTTAGTCTAGGGGGCACGTCTCCGTCCCCCCTGATCGAGTTTTGGCTGGTGGCAGTTGTTAGGGAGAATTCTCTCTTTAGGCTGAATTTCCTAACCTAGTGAGTCCCCCAGCAGCTTTGCTGGATTTCTGGGGTTTGTTTTTTTTCCTCCTGCCAAGAGTGAGACTCTTTTCCTCCCACTCTTGGACATGATTAATGGTATTCCTTTGACTGGTAATGTGTTTTATGGGCTATGGGGTCCTTTACTCCATAGGGTCTCATGTGTTTTTCCTATGTGTGTTACACAGCACCCTCCGTGCAGTAACACAGGGGTGTCATAGTGACACCCCACCATAGACTCCATACCCTGGGACTGACTTCTGTCTCCCAGGGCATGTAAAGTCACCATTGGCTTTACTAGTCCCAAATTATTAACAGAAACCAGTACAAACCATCATATTGTGGACGTACTGGTCGGGGCAATTCGATTGCCCCGGGGTCTGTTAGTCGAGGGGCACGTCTCTGTCCCTCCTGATCGAGTTTTGGCTGGTGGCAGTGGAAGCTACTTTTTATATTCGACCGCAAATATTTTCCTATGGGATTTTCCCATTGTTCAAGGCTACCAACCTTAATTATTTAATTCTCATAGCCTCGAACATACCGCCGGTTTATTTAATTAATATTAATTCTCCGGTTGGTATTTTTTGCCAAGACTCGATTCTAAAATGGCGTTTGTGTTCTCTTCTGTGACTCCAACCCAGGTCGAGCCCTTTGTTCCACTTTTTGGCGGGCTTCTGCACAGAAGCCTCCAAATGTGGTGCCACTCTGTCTGGGTACCACAGGGGGTGTGGGAGGGGGTTTAGGCACCCTGGACCGAGTTATCTTGGTAACTCAGGTCGCACTCTTGTGTGATTGGCCCAAGTGGTGAGCCGGCCGGCTCACCACTTAGCATGTTTGAGTGACAGCTAGGCTGAGTGAATGGGGCTTTTCTGCATAAAAGCAGGGCTTTGGGGACTGGAACTTCAGAAGTCGCCACAGGACCTGAGAATCCGACGAGGGAGAAGCTGAGCCGACCTACCATGACGACACCACCGGTGGAGCCCTGCAGAACCGACTCACCACTTCCCGACGACAGAGAAGATCTCCCGGCTGGAGAGGCTTCTTCCCCTGACTGGTGGGCACAACCAGTTTTCCTTTCTTTCTTCGCACCCCAGCCCGGTTTGTGGTCGAACTGCCCTTGCCAAGCACCCCGGCGGCCGGATAGCCACTCACCACTGAACCGCGAATCACTGGACCGCTCCTTGTACCTGAGAAACTCCACGGCTGTTTTCTTCCCTGGCAGTGCAACAGACTCCTGTCTTCCTCCACGACGAGATCCTCTCTTCCCCCAGACGAAGCACCGACTTGCACCCGATTCCAGAAACAACTGCCCCCGCTGGAGCATTCTCACCACTTTGAGGTACCGTGTCCGCCAGGCCTCCCTTTCTAAAGATTGCTACAAGGTAATAATAACTCCTTAAACTTCTGGACTGGGCTGGCCGCCTTGACCCTCTAACTGGTCCCTTTCTTTGGTCCAACTCCTTTTTGAACCTTTTCAAGACTTTTGTGCACTGCAACCGTGTGACCTTGGACACATTTCGTTTCGATCCCCCTAAAGCGGATCCAGCCTACTGACACTGAATTCATGGTTTTACTTTGCCTCCTCTCTTGTTATGTTCTCGTAAAAGCGTTGGGATCTGTTTCAACTTGTTCTCTGCTTTTCTCTCCCTTTTTAAAATGAACTATTAGAGTGCCATCTACGTTAAGCGCTCACCGATGTCTGAAAATAAGTGGGGCTTTACTTAAGACTTGTCTAATATACTTTTAAGGGAGTGTATATCTTTTAGTGACCATGTTTTTGAATTGCTTACTATTAGTGCCTGTGTGTTTTTCTAGATGTGGTTTTAAATAAATAATTATATCTCTTTTACACCAAGCTCTGGTCAGTGTTTACTTGTTCTATTGTGTGCTCTTGACCTATTGTGAATACTCTGTATACTGCCTAACTCTTCTTGAGGGAAGTCTGACTGCTCAGCCACAGCTACCAAGTGAATCTGTGTGACACAGACTGCTACCAAGTGGTTTTATTGCCAAACACCTGTAGTCCTAAATCTTTTGCAGTGGTCCCAGAGGGAACTGCACAGGTTTCTGCCTAACACTGGTGTACAGCGGTGGGATTTGTATTCAGTATACACTTTAGAGTGCTTGTTGAACACTTTAGGACAACTAACCACAGAGCTTATCACTAAAAAGCTGATTTTCTAACTATGTCTGCTATGGAGAGTTATACCCTAGAATCATTGTCTGCCAAAACTGCTGATTGCTTAAAAGTATTGTGTAGACATAAGAATTTCTCTGAGAAGGGCAAGAAAATTGAACTTATAGAAAGATTGTTAGAAAACCAAAGTCTGGGTGGTGCAGAGGAATCTACCCCCCTCCCCCCAGCAAATGTAGAAAACAGTGATGGTATTGATCTGAATCAGTCTTAATAATGAGTCAGAAGAGGAAAGTGAACCTAATGAAGAAAGCCGCTCTGAGCCTCTGTCTGCCTTACCTACTGTACCTACTGGGCCCATACCAGGTCCCACATGCAACCCTGCTTATTTTGAACTTGAAAAATGAAGCTTGAATTAGAGTACAAACGTTTTTTTTACCTCAATCTGAAAGAAACCAAGAGCCAGAGTTCAGAAGAATGAATGCCCAGGCTGAGCAGAAGCAAGCTGAGTTAAGACTCCGAGAAATAGAGCTTAATCATGAGTTAGAAATGAAAAAGTTGTCTGTGGAAAATGCTTCTCTCTCCTCTGGTTCTTCTAGGAGTTCCAGTCCCAAAAGACCCCGGATGCCTAAGGAATTAGTGGGTATGTATGAACCTAGATTGGATGTGTTGGATTGGTTGAAAATGTTTGAGTATAATCATGGGCTCCAGGACATCACAGGGAATGAGTTACTTCCCTGGTTGTTCTCTAGGCTTCCCCCTGTTGCAACTGATGTGGTTATGGAGTTGGGGAGGTGGATAAGAAGGATTATGAATGTGTGAAGCTAGCTTTGATACCTAGATTTGGGAAGACCCCTTCCAGTACCTTAAGAGGTTTAAGACCCTCAAAAAGCATGATGGTACCCCTTGGGCTACCTGGGTGAGTGAAAGTTTGAAAAACTTAGAGGGATGGATTAAGGGTTACAGAGTTAACACTTATGAAGGAATGAAGAATCTTGTAATGTTGGAGTCAATTTATGATGCCTGCTCTCATGAGCTCAGACAGCACTTGGCTGATTCAAAGGAATTAGATTCCAGGAAGTTAGCTAAGGCTGCTGACTTGTGGGTTACCAACAGGGCCACTCAGAAGTATTCGGGGGCTACTCAGAAAAAGGATGAGGGGAAACAGCCGAAAAAGGACTCCAAAGAGAATTCCAATAATTCCAATTCCAAAGAGGGCCCCAAACAGAACCAAAAGGGTAAGCCACCAGGGAAACCAAATCAGGCTAGTGTGCCTCCTGGTACCAAACCAGAAGGAGGTCAGAACAAGCCACCATTCCAGAAAGCATTTTATAAATGCTTTGTTTGTGGCTCTACTGACCATGTGAAAGGAGATCCCAGATGTAAGGGTAAACCTTCAAGCGTCCAGCTTGTTTCCTTAGCCTTCGCTCCAGAGGAGGAAGTACAAATGGCAAGTCTAAACTTTCTATTACTGGCTGATGAACCCATTGGAGTCTCAGCTAGAGTTTCTTTAGTGTCTCTGGGCTTGTGGGAACAACAGAACTTAGATGTCTATAATTCTATCCCAGATAATACTAAAGAGTATTATAAGGACAGTGTCCAGGTGAATGGTCAGGAGACTCCTGCCATTAGGGACACTGGGGCCAGCATAACTGTGGTGGACAAATCTTTTTTTCAGGCTGAGGATGTTGCTAAGGCACTCAAACGCCTCACCAAGTTAGCTGGAGGGCCTGTGCAGATGCTTCCCCAATTACCAGTTCTCATCCAGTGTAATGACATGACTCTGGAGATACCTGTCAGCATACAAAGTGAGGTGCCAGGAAGGGTTCTGCTGGGTAATGACTTGAAAACTCTTGGAGTAGTGTCACATACCCCTAGACCTCCTAGTTAAATGTTACAGGAGCTCACCAGATCTGCAAGGGAGAGAACCCTGAGAGGTACTCCCAAGGAGATGATGAAGAAAGAAATCACTCCTGCTCCACTGGAGACATCAGCTGCTGTCAGCAAAAGGGAAACCTAAGACTTCTAACCAGAACCCAGCAGTCAGCCCTCCAGTGCAGCCAACAAGGACTTCCCCTAGGTTGTCCAAAGTTACACCCGTAACTCCCCCTCCAGCTGAGGCTGAGCGGGAGGTACAACCCTGTGTGGTTGAACTAGACTCTGAAGAAGAGCTAGTGGAAGGCCAGGAACTCATTGGAGATCTGGATCCTGTTGACCATCCTGAGCTGCAGTCTTTACTGGTGGACCCAACAGGGCAGACTTCAGTGAGGGACAGAGAGAATGTCCAAATCTGGAAGGTCTTCACCACCAGGCAGATGCTCAGGCTGAAGGGCAAGAGCTTGGGAAATATAGGTTACACTGGGAAGATGGCCTCTTCTACAGTGAACCAACCGAGTCTGCACCTGGGGACAACAAACGACTTGTAGTATCCCAAGAGAACAGACTACAGTTCTTGCAGTTAGCCCATGAGATTCCTTTGGCTGGTCACTTGAGTTTCAAGAAGACTAAGGAAAGGCTCTCACTCTACTTCTATTGGCCAAAGATGGGGGCCGAAGTAGATAAATACTGCAGGAGCTGCCACACCTGCCAGACTTCTGGTAAGGTTGGCTCTAAGAATGTGGCACCTTTAGTGCCTCTCCCAGTTGTGGGAGTCCCATTTGAGAGAGTAGCGGTTGACATTGTTGGTCCCCTTGATCCTCCAACTTCCTCAGGCAACAGGTTTATACTTGTTGTAGTAGACCATGCTACTAGGTACCCTGAGGCAATTCCTATGAGGACTGTTACAGCTCTGGCTGTGGCTAAGGCCCTCCATGGTGTTTTTACCAGGGTTGGGTTTCCTAAGGAAGTAATCTCTGACAGGGGGTCAAATTTTATGTCCCACTACATGAAAGCCATGTGGAAAACCTGCAGAGTTACTTACAAGTTCTCAACCGCATACCAACCCTCAGACAAATGGGCTGGTTGAAAGGTTCAACAGAACCATGAAGAGCATGATAGGTGCTTTAGAGGACCCCCTTAAAAGAAAGTGGGACCTTCTACTGCCATGCCTTCTCTTTGCTTATAGAGAAGTCCCTCAGGAGGGAGTAGGTTATTCTCCCTTTGAACTTCTCTATGGTCATCCGGTCAGAGGTCCATTAGCCCTGATGAAGGAGGGGCTGGAGAGTGCTCCTTCCCCCAAGCCAGTCAGGGTGACTGACTATGTGATAGGCCTCCGCAGGAGAATGTCACACATGATGGCAGAAGCAAGTGATAACTCGAAAGCTGGACAAGCATTGGTCAAGCACTGGCATGACCAAAAGGCTAACATGGTTGAGTTTACTCAAGACCAGCTAGTTCTCGTTATGATTCCAACAAGGCAGAGGGCCTTGCAAGACAAATGGATGGGACCCTTCAAAGTTGTGGGTAAACTTGGAGAGGTCAACTATCTGGTGGACTTGGGCAACCCCAAGGAGGCTCCAATAGTCTTCCACACCAACAGACTAAAAGCATATGTCTCCAGACCTGATGTAGGAGCTTTGCTTCTAGCATCATCAGTGGATGAAGAAGAGAGTGAAGCTCTTCCTGATCTCCTCATTGGCTTACCTTTGGACGAAAAGATTGAAGGAGTAAATCTCTCTTCAAATCTGACACCTGAGCAACAGGAAGAGTGCAAATCTATGTTGAATCAGTTTGCCTCTCTGTTCTCACTTTCACCAGGCTTGACCCCTTGGGGACAGCATGACATACTCACTGGTGACTGTCTGCCAGTCAAAAGCAGAGGATATCGAATGTCAGAAAATGTAAGAACCCACATCAAAGGTGAGGTCAACAAGATGCTTGATCTCGGGGTGATAGAGCCCTCTACTAGTCCATGGTCTAGCCCAGTTGTGTTAGTACCAAAGGCAGGATCTAAAGAACTTAGATTCTGTGTAGACTACAGAGCTCTTAATGCAGTCACTAAGACTGATGCCCACCCTTTGCCAAGGACAGATGAGTTGGTGGATAGACTTGGTGCAGCCAAGTTCCTCAGCACATTTGACTTGACGTCAGGCTATTGGCAAAAAGCCCTGACAGACCATGCCAAGGAGAAAACTGCATTTTCTACCCCAGTTGGCTTATACCAGTTTAAGGTTATGCCGTTTGGATTGAAAAATGCACCTGCTACGTTTCAAAGGATGGTAAACCAGGTTATGAATGGGATGGAAGACTTCTGCATGGCATACTTGGATGACATAGCAGTGTTCAGCAATTCCTGGGAGGAACATGTGGACCACCTAAGATATGTTTTGCAGGCTCTTGGAAAGGCCAATCTGACCATGAAGGCAAGTAAATGCCAGATTGGACAGAGTAAAGTGGTCTACCTTGGACATGAGGTAGGAGGTGGAGAAATAAGGCCTTTGCCCAGTAAGATTGAAGCTGTGAAAAATTGGACAACACCTACTACTCAGACCCAGGTGAGAGCCTTCTTAGGTCTCACTGGGTATTACAGGAATTTCATTGAGAACTATGGGTCTATAGCTTCTCCACTGAATGTCATCTCCTCTCCTAAATTCCCAAAAAAGGTTAGATGGAATTAGGAATGCAATCAGGCCTTTGAAACCCTGAAAAAGGCTCTTTGCCAAGCCCCAGTACTCATAGCTCCTGACTACCACCAAACTTTCATTGTGCAAACAGATGCTTCCAATGTAGGAATAGGTGCAGTCCTCAGTCAACTGGATGGGAAAGGTAGGGAGCACCCCATTTGCTTCATCAGCCGTAAGCTGAAGGATCTTGAGACAAGGTGGGCAACAATCGAAAGAGAATGCTTTGCTATTGTGTGGGCACTGAAGAAGTTTAGACCATACTTGTATGGATCTACTTTTGTCATTCGGACTGGCCACCAACCCTTGAGATGGTTAATGCAAATGAAAGTGGAAAATCCAAAACTCTTGAGATGGTCAATCTGCCTACAAGGGTTTGATTTCACCATTCAGGGTGTCACCATCAAAATACTGATGGACTCTCTAGGATGTATGTCATCGACTAGAGGTATGAGGTTCATCCAGGAGTGGATTAAATCCTCCTGTCCCTTAGTCTGGGGGGGAGGGGGCGAGTGTTTGGGAGAATTCTCTCTTTAGGCTGAATTTCCTAACCTAGTGAGTCCCCCAGCAGCTTTGCTGGATTTCTGGGGTTTGTTTTTTTCCTCCTGCCAAGAGTGAGACTCTTTTCCTCCCACTCTTGGACATGATTAATGGTATTCCTTTGACTGGTAATGTGTTTTATGGGCTATGGGGTCCTTTACTCCATAGGGTCTCATGTGTTTTTCCTATGTGTGTTACACAGCACCCTCCGTGCAGTAACACAGGGGTGTCATAGTGACACCCCACCATAGACTCCATACCCTGGGACTGACTACTGTCTCCCAGGGCATGTAAAGTCACCATTGGCTTTACTTGTCCCAAATTATTAACAGAAACCAGTACAAACCATCATATTGTGGACGTACTGGTCGGGGCAATTCGATTGCCCCGGGGTCTGTTAGTCGAGGGGGCACGTCTCAGTCCCCCCTGATCGAGTTTTGGCTGGTGGCAGTGGAAACTACTTTTTATATTCGACCGCAAATATTTTCCTATGGGATTTTCCCATTGTTCGAGGCTACCAACTTTAATTATTTAATTCTCATAGCCTCGAACATACCGCCGGTTTATTTAATTAATATTAATTCTCCGGTTGGTATTTTTTGCCAAGACTCGATTCTAAAATGGCGTTTGTGTTCTCTTCTGTGACTCCAACCCAAGTCGAGGCCTTTGTTCCACTTTTTGGCGGGCTTCTCCACAGAAGCCTCCAAAAGTGGTGCCACTCTGTCTGGGTACCACAGGGGGTGTAGGAGGGGGTTTAGGCACCCTGGACCGAGTTACCTTGGTTACTCAGGTCGCACTCTTGTGTGATTGGCCCAAGTGGTGAGACGGCCGGCTCACCACTTAGCATGTTTGATTGACAGCTAGGCTGAGTGAATGGGAGTTTTCTGCATAAAAGCAGGGCTTTGGGGACTGGAACTTCAGAAGTCGCCACAGGACCTGAGAATCCGACGAGGGAGAAGCTGAGCCGACCTACCACGACGACACCACCGGTGGAGCCCTGCAGAACCGACTCACCACTTCCCGACGACAGAGAAGATCTCCCGGCTAGAGAGGCTTCTTCCCCTGACTGGTGGGCACAACCAGTTTTCCTTTCTTTCTTCGCACCCCAGCCCGGTTAGTGGTCGAACTGCCCGTGCCAAGCACCCCGGCGCAGGATAGCCACTCACCACTGAACCGCGAATCACCGGACCACTCCTTGTACCTGAGAAACTCTGCGGCTGGTTTCTTCCCTGGCAGTGCAACGGACTCCTGTCTTCCTCCACGACGAGATCCTCTCTTCCCCCGGACGAAGCACCGACTTGCACCCGCTACCAGGGTGAACTGCCCCCGCTGGAGCGTTCTTACCACTTTAAGGTACCGTGTCTGCCAGGCCTCCCTTTCTAAAGATTGCTACAAGGTAATAATAACTCCTTAACCTTCTGGACTGGGCTGGCCGCCTTGACCCTCTAACTGGTCCCTTTCTTTGGTCCAACTCATTTTTGAACCTTTTCAAGACTTTTGTGCACTGCAACTGTGTGACCTTGGACACATTTCGTTTCGATCCCCTTAAAGCGGATCCAACCTACTGACTCTGAATTCACGGTTTTACTTTGCCTCCTCTCTTGTTATGTTCTCGTAAAAGCGTTGGGATCTGTTTCAACTTGTTCTCTGCTTTTCTCTCCCTTTTTAAAACGAACTTTTAGAGTGCAATCTACGCTAAGCGCTCACCGCTGTCTGAAAATAAGTGGGGCTTTACTTAAGACTTGTCTAATATTCTTTAAAGGAGTGTATATCTTTTAGTGACCGTGTTTTTGAATTGCTTACTATTAGTGCCTGTGTGTTTTTCTAGATGTGGTTTTAAATAAATAATTATATCTCTTTTACACCAAGCTCTGGTCAGTGTTTACTTGTTCTATTGTGTGCTCTTGACCAATTGTGAATACTCTGTATACTGCCTAACTCTTCTTGAGGGAAGTCTGACTGCTCAGCCACAGCTACCAAGCGAATCTGTGTGGTACAGACTGCTACCAAGTGGGTTTACAGCCAAACACCTGTAGTCCTAAATCTTTTGCAGTGGTCCCAGAGGGAACTGCACAGGTTTCTGCCTAACAGCAGTGGATACTACTTTTTATATTTGACCGCGAATATATCCCTATGGGATTTTCCCATTGTTCGAGGCTACCAACTTTAATTATTTAATTCTCATAGCCTCGAACATACCGCCGGTTTATTTTTTTAATATTAATTCTCCGGTTGGTATTTTTTGCCAGGACTCGATTCTAAAATGGCGTTTGTGTTCTCTTCTGTGACTCCAACCCAAGTCGAGGCCTTTGTTCCACTTTTTGGCGGGCTTCTCCACAGAAGCCTCCAAAAGTGGTGCCACTCTGTCTGGGTACCACAGGGGTTGTGGGAGGGGGTTTAGGCACCCTGGACTGAGTTACCTGGGTAACTCAAGTCACACTTTTGTGTGATTGGCCCAAGTGGTGAGCCGGCCGGCTCACCACTTAGCATGTTTCATTGACAGCTAGGCTGGGTGAATGGGGGTGTGCTGCATAAAAGCAGGGCTTTGGGGACTGGAACTTGAGAAGTCGCCACAGGACCTGAGAATCCGACGAGGGAGAAGCTGAGCCGACCTACCATGACGACACCACTGGTGGAGCCCTGCGGAACCAACTCACCACTTCCTACGACAGAGAAGATCTCCCGGCTGGAGAGGCTTCTTCCCCTGACTGGTGGGAACAACCAGTTTACCTTCTTCTCTTCGCATCCCAGGCCGTCTTGTGGCCGAATTGCCTGTGCCAAGCACCCCGACAACCGGATAGCCACTTACCACTGGACCGCAAATAAAAGGACCGCTCCTTTTACCTGAGAACTCCACGGTTGGTTTCTTCCCTGGCAGTGCAACGGACTCCTGTCTTCCTCCCCGACGAGATCCTCTCTTCCCCCGGATGAAGTACCGACTTGCATCCGCTGCCCGGAACAACTGCCCCTGCTGGAGTATTCTCACCACTTTAAGGTACCGTGTCCGCCAGGCCTCCCTTTCTAAAGATTGCTACAAGGTAATAATAATCCCTTAACCTTCTGGGCTGGCCGCCTTGACCTTCTAACTGGTCCCTTTCTTTTAGTCCAACACTTTTTTGAACCTTTGCAAGACTCTTGTGCACTTCAACCGTGTGATCTTGGACACATTTCGTTCTGATCCTCTTAAAGTGGATCCGGCCTTCTGAACTCTAACTTCATGGTTTTACTTGCCTTTCCCTCTTGTGTTGTTCTTATGAAAGTGTTGGGATCTGTTTCATATTATACTCTGCTTTTCTCTCCCTTTTAAAACAAATTATTAGAGTGCCATCTGCGTTAAGCGCTCACCGCTGTCTGAAAATAAGTGGGCCTTTACTTAAGACTTGTCTAAAATTCTCCTAAGGGAGTGTATATCTTTTAGTGACCGTGTTTTTGAATTGCTTACTATTAGTTCTAGATGTGGTTTTAAATAAATAATTATATCTCTTTTACACCTAGCTCTGGTCAGTGTTTACTTGTTCTACTGTGTTCTTTGGACCTATTGTGAATACTATGTATACTGCCTAACTCTTCTTGAGGGAAGTCTGACTGCTCAGCCACAGCTACCAAGTGAATCTGTGTGGTGCAGACTGCTACCAAGTGGGTTTACTACCAAACACCTGTAGTCTTAAATCTTTTGCAGTGGTCCCAGAGGGAACTGCACAGGTTTCTGCCTAACACCTGATACTCGTGCAAAGTTTTCCAGAACCTCCCGTATAACTGGCAAGTTCAGGTGTTTTTTTTTTCAGGTACAGTAGTACATCGTCTGCATATAAGGATAATATATGATTCACTCCACCCACTCTTGATCCCTGCGTCAAAGAATTGTTTTCTCAGGTATATCGCTATCAGCTCCAAGCCCAAAATATAAAGCATCAGCGATAGTGGACAGCCTTGTCTGGTACCGCTCTGGATGTCCCAGATCACCGATACTGTCCTTCCAGTTTTCACCCTTGCCATCGGCCTTTCTTATAGTATTTTGACCCAGCCAATGAAGTATTCGCCTAATCCAAATCCCCTTAGTACGGCAATCAACCATTCCCAATATATGGAGTCAAATGCTTTTATAGCATCCAATGAGACTATTGCATACTTTCCTTGCAAGCCTGCTGTTTGCGCCATGATATGTTGGAGCCGTCGCAAGTTTATTGCTGTGCTGCGACCTGGTATAAGCCCATTTTGGTCTCCATGCACTATGGTTCCGATGACCCTAGACAGCCGCTTAGCAGTCTGTATGAATCACACTCATCTATTGGCTTGCCAGGCTTAGGTATCCGCACCACCAATGTCTCCCTCATAGTCCCAGGCAGAACCTTGTCTTTATATGCCTCTTTGAATACCCCGCATAGGATTGGGGTTAGTTCGGGGCTGTACACCTTATAGAACTCTGGGGGCAACCCATCACTCCGAGGGACCTTGCAAGTGGTTAGTGATTTAATTGCTTCACCTATATCTTCAGCCGTTAGTTCCCCCTCTAGTGCCTCGCGCTGTGTGCTATTCAGTGTGGGTAAGCCTATCTCTTCCAGTGTGTCCAGTATGTCGTCCTGGGGCACTGGTGTGTCGTGGCTGTACAATTGGGAATACAATTTTCTGAAGGTGTCATTAATTGTTGCGATGTATGTACCTCACCAGTTTCATCTTTAATCATGGTTAAATGCCTCAGAGTTTTTGCACAGCCATGACAGCAACCTGCTCGGCTTATCTCCTTCTGCGTGTGTCCTAGTGGACTTTTCAATGTAGTCAAACTTTGATAGTCTGTCCCAGGCATCGCCACAGCTGTCTCTGGCTGCCAATAATTCCTGTTCTCCAGCATGGGGTCTGGCATGGATTCACATGCTCATGAATATTCCCCGTCGTCAGGCTGGGAATCCTCGGTAAAGAAAAAACCAGTATCAGTTTCGTTTCTGATCTGTCTTTCGTAGTAATAACCAATCACTGGTCTCTGCGTCATACTGACCACAGCCAATGACTGCCCTCTACCTAAGCACCGCCTCTGGCAGCCATCTTCAGATTTTTACCGCACGTTCATGTGTTGGGATCCTCGTGCTATTGCTCTCGAGCGTTAGTGCTATTTCTCCAGCATGGGGTCTGGCATGGATTCACATGCTCATGAATATTCCCCGTCGTCAGGCTGGGAATCCTCGGTAAAGAAAAAACCAGTATCAGTTTCGTTTCTGATCTGTCTTTCGTAGTAATAACCAATCACTGGTCTCTGCGTCATACTGACCACAGCCAATGACTGCCCTCTACCTAAGCACCGCCTCTGGCAGCCATCTTCAGATTTTTACCGCACGTTCATGTGTTGGGATCCTCGTGCTATTGCTCTCGAGCGTTAGTGCTATTTTTTCGCGCTTTTTCACAAAAACTTCGATTCTTTCGGTCAAAAGAGCCTCAAGCTCCACCGATCCTACATCCGATCAACGGGGACCCGTGTCGGATTCATCTGTGCCCCTCAAGGGTGAAGATTTCGTCGAGCTACACTTCGGAGGACTCCAGAAGCTTCTCAGGCCCGGTCTCGGAGATGGCCCAGGAGAAGGGAAGCTCGACGCCCGGAAAGCTGTTCAGGGCCTGCCCTGGATGCCAGCTGCAGAACGTCTTCAAGGAGGACGAACACTCTTTCTGCCTTTACTGCCTTCATGGGGACAAGACGCACGTGGAGAAGGACTGTGCGTTTTGCGGCAACATGTCGGAACGGACCATGAAGGACCGCCATCAACGTCTCGCCAGCTGGCTGGAGGGTAAGAGCCCGTCTGGCGAGAAGAAGAAGAAATCTGAGCGGTCTTCTAAGACCTTTGAGGGCGCCCCGGCGACGGGGGCCCAACATAAGGCCAAGCACCGCGAGTCCGCTGGCACCGGGAGCGCCGAACGGTCGGGCTCTACGGGCGCCAGGCAGGGCGCACCCTCCCCGGCACCATCAACCACGAGCCAACGCTCTGGGTCGGGTAAGAGGAAGGCCGAGCACCCGGCGAAGCTCCTGGAGAGACCCCGGTCGAGCTCTAAGGCAGAGGAGGAGCGTGGCAGTGCCCCCTCCCTCAAGGATAAGGCGGTGAGCGCACCTAAGGTGGTGAAGGCCTTGATCCATTCGACCAAGCCCTCTATCGAAACGGTCGCGGCGGCCCTGGCCCAGCCTGTGGAGGCTGCACCAGTGGTGGCGGCCTCGGGGCCCAGAATCTCCCTGCCTCCTCGGAGGGAGTCTTCTTTCGTGCCCATCGATAGGACCCCCGTGAAACCCTCCGTGGGGAAGAAGGGGGGGCAGGGCGTCGTCGGAGATTCGGCCTCAACCTCAGAAGAGGAACTGATCGAGGTCTTAAGCCACGGCCTAGGCGTGGAACAAGACCAGCCCGTCGGAATGGGCCCCGACGCAGGTGACGACGACGACATCGTCGAGGATACCGACGGGGCCCCTGCTCGCCCGTCGGATTCCCCTCTGCCAGCGCCGCAGGACAACTCAGCGGCCATTTTGTTGGCTATACAGTCCTTATGCTCCGAGATAAGGACGAGACTACCGTTACCGACGGAGGAACCTCTCCCGTCGGGGGATCCAGAACCGGGACCTTCTGGTGTTCCCCCTACCAAGAAAAGAAGGATCCATCCACCGCCTCCTTTTCAACCATCGCGCCCCATCCAGCCCTCCTCCCCGTCCACCCGAGGGGATGATACGGGGACTGACACGGCAGCGACGGGTACGGACGACGAGGCATACGACGAGGATTTTCCGTCGTCGCCTCCCCCCAGGGCTTCTCCGCCCGACGAGATTGGATCGTTCCACTCAATGATCGCCAGGGCATCCGAGCTTTTCCAACTCTGCCCTGAGGAGAAGAAAAAGGAAGGCTTCCTTTACCAACGGCGCGAGACCAAGAGGAAGACGGTCCTCGCAGTGCCTCTGTTGGACGACATTTGGGATGAGGGCCTTTCCCTCCTCAAGAACCCTTCCACGACGCCAGCGAAAAGAGACCGGTACGAGAAAAAGTACCGGGTCCCGGACTCGGCCCCCCTATGCCTCCGGGCGCAGCCTACCCCGGACTCCGTCGTCTCCGCGGCAGCCAGGAAGAAAGCGGGGGGGGGTGCGGCCTCCACGTCGACTTCCCCGCCGGACGGCGAGGGAAAGAAATTGGATGCCATGGGACGCAGAGTCATCTCGTCGGCGGCGACGACGATTAAAGCGGCCAACGCCTTGGCTATCGTGGCCCGCTACGACAGGGAACTCTGGTACAAGATAGCTCCCCTGCTGGATTTTCTGCCGGACGACAAGAGGGCGGAGGCCCTTGAGATCCTGCAGGAAGGTGAGGTGGCCTCGGACCACGCCATCACCGTGGCGACGGACATCGCCGACACTGGGTTCCGCCAGATGGGCAACGGCGTTTGCCTTCGACGGCGCGGATGGCTCAAGGCTACGGACTTTCGGCAGGACGTCCAGAACAGGGTCCTGGACATGCCCTTCGACGGGAACAACCTGTTTGGGAAGACAGTGGACGATTCCCTTCAGGCCATCAAGGCGGATACGGAGACGGCCCGGGCCCTTGGAGTGCTGCAGCAACGGCGGACGCCCTTTCGGAGCGGCGGAGGCAAGGGCGCCTCCAAAGGTTCCGGCGGCGGTTTCGCTTCCTACCGTCAAGCGGCCCGCTCGTCGTCGCAAGAGGCCTACAGAGGACGAGGCAAGTCTGGCGGCCCCCGCCGTCGTCGCCAAGGGGGCCAAGGCGGCAAGGCCGCGTCCAAGCAGGATTGAACCGGCCATGGGGTCGGGCCCCCACCGAAGCACCCCGGTGGGAGGCCGGCTGGCGGGCTTCGTCAGCGTGTGGGAGTCCATCTCCACCGACCGTTGGGTGCTGGACGCCCTGGCCCGGGGCCACGCGCTCGAGTTTCAAAGAAGGTGCCCGCGCGTCCCCCCCGTGGCCAGGAAAGAACTTCACGTCCCTCAACTTCTCCTGGAGGTAAAGGCGATGCTCAGGAAGGGCGCCATCGAACTCGTCCCAAAGAGGCTTCGGGGCTCCGGAGTCTACTCGCGTTACTTCCTCGTGAAGAAGAAGACGGGAGGATGGCGCCCCATCCTGGACCTGCGACGCCTGAACAAGTTCATCAAGGCGCAGAAGTTCCGGATGGTCACCCTCCAGCACGTCCTGGGTCAGCTGGAGGAAGGAGACTTCCTATCGTCGTTGGATTTGGAGGATGCCTACTTCCACATTCCCATCCTAAAGGGGCACCGAAAATTCCTCAGATTCGTGGTCCAAGGGCGTCATTACCAGTTCAAAGCCCTTCCCTTCGGACTGCGGTCGGCACCCAGGGTTTTCACCAAGTGCCTCGCACCGGTGGCGGCGCAGCTGCGCCGCGAGGGGATTCACGTCTACCCCTACCTGGACGACTGGCTCATCCGCGCCAAGACGAGGGAGCTCGCCGTGGTCCACACGGCAAGGACCGTCCAACTCCTCACGGACCTGGGATTCTCCGTGAACTACGCCAAATCCCACCTGGTGCCCGCGCAAGTCGCACTGTTTCTGGGAGCGAGGCTCGACACAGTGTCCCTTCTGGCCTCCCCGTCGGAGGAGAGGACCAGGACCATCTTGGGCAAGGTGCAACGGATGTTGGTGGCCGACGCGGCCAAGGTGAGGTCCATCAAGTCCCTCCTCGGGATGATGTCTTCCTGCATCTACCTCATTCCCATGTGCAGGCTCCGGATGCGCCCGTTGCAAGAGTTCCTGGATGCGCGCTGGATCCAGACGACGGGCAGCTTCGAGGAAAGGATCAAGCTCGACGAGAGTTTCCGACGAGCGATACGGTGGTGGGGCACCCGCGCGCATCTGACGGCGGGCATGGACTTCCAGACCCCAGCCCACCAGGTGACTGTGACCACGGATGCCTCCCTAGAAGGGTGGGGAGCGCACACCGAAAATCTGCACGCAAGGGGACTCTGGCTCCCGACGGAGAAGTCCCTGCATATCAACGTCCTGGAGCTCCGTGCAGTGTTTTGGGCCCTCAGGTCCTTCCTTCCGTCCCTCAAGGGCAAGGTGGTGAGGATCTTCACCGACAACACCACCACCATGTTTTACATCAGGAAACAGGGCGGAACCAGGTCCCCAGCGCTGTCCAAGGAGGCGCAGGACCTGTGGCATTGGGCCGTCGCCCAAGGGATTCTTCTGGTGCCGTTTCATCTGGCAGGGATAAAAAACACCATCGCCGACTCACTCAGCAGGGAGCTGCGCTCGTGCCACGAGTGGGAACTACGGCAGGATCTGGTGGATCGCCTCTTCCGACGGTGGGGCACACCCCAGATCGACCTGTTCGCGACGGCGACGAACACCAAGTGCCGGAGGTTCGCCAGCAGGTTTCCCCAGACGAGGAGCATGGGCGATGCTTTCTCGTTCCCCTGGGAGGGCCTGTTCCTCTACGCGTTCCCTCCCTTGCCTCTGCTAATCCGGCTCGTCAACCAGCTCAAGAGGTCACGGTGCAGGATGATCCTCGTCGCACCTGCGTGGCCGAGGCAGATATGGTTCCCGGACCTTCTGGACTTGTCGGCGTCCCCGCCAATCAAGCTGCCGGCGGACGCGGATCTACTCTCCAGGGAAGGAGGCGCCATCCTCCACCACGACCCGAAGTCGCTGAACTTGCAGGCCTGGCTCCTGCAGCGCTAGAGTTTGGAGGATACGACATACCGGCCGACTGCAGAGAGGTTCTTGCAAAGGCCAGGGCGTCCTCGACTCTTAAATGCTACGGACACAAATGGAAGAGGTTCTCTGTCTGGTGCCACGCACAGAAGATTAACCCTCTACGGATTACGGCTCCCCAAGTGCTGCCGTACCTGCTGACGCTGGCCAAAGCTGGTCTGGCACACGCGTCCATCAAGATTCATCTTGCTGCGATCTCCCGATACACCAGAACCACGGGCAGGACGTCCTTGTGGTCTCATCGTCTGGTGAAAGAGTTCATGAAGGGACTGTTCAGATCGTTCCCGCCGGTGAAGGCTCCGGCCCCGGCGTGGGAGCTCAACGTGGTACTGACCAAACTCATGGGACCTCCGTTCGAGCCTCTGCACTCGGCCCCGTTGAAGTTTCTATCGTGGAAAACAGCTTTTCTCGTGGCCATCACCTCCGCACGACGAGTGGGAGAGATCCAGGCCCTTTCCTGCAAGGCACCGTACTTGACTTTCCACGACACGAGGGTAGTGCTCAGGACGCACCCCTCCTTCATGCCCAAGGTACCGTCGGACTTTCATCTCAACGAACCCTTGGTGTTACCTGTGTTCTTCCCGTCGCCTTCGTCGCCGGCTGAGAGGACTTTGCACTCGCTGGATGTAGCTAGAGCGCTGAAGTTCTACGTGGACCGCACGAAAGGTTTTCGGAAGACGTCACAACTCTTTGTGAACTTTGGACCTGTCAATCAGGGGAAGGCTCTCTCGAAGGCTTCCATCTCCAGATGGCTCTCCGGCTGTATCATGTACTGTCACCGGTTGGCAAACCGACCGCTGCCTGGCCGTCCGAGAGCCCATTCCACCAGAGCGATCGCAGCTACCACGGCGTTCCTATCTGGTGTGCCCCTGCTGGACATATGCAGGGCTGCTACGTGGAGGTCGACGCACACCTTCACGAAATTCTACTGCGTCGACCGGGATTCCAGGGAGGAGTCCAGGGTCGGCCAAGCAGTGCTGCGCAACCTGTTCGCCTGAGGTGAGCCTGGTGAGGAGGTAAGATGCTTAATGTTGAGTTGATGTGATGCTTAATGTTGAGCCTTTGCCACCTCCCGTGGTTGTGCATGTGTGTACTGCTATGTATTCTTTATTCATGAGCATGTGAATCCATGCCAGACCCCATGCTGGAGAAGGAACAAGTTACTTACCTGTAACTGTTGTTCTCCAGCATGGGTCTGGCATGGATTCACATGCGAACCCTCCCGCCTACCCCTCTGCGGCTCTTCACTTGGTCATACTGCCACTTCACGTGCTTCCAAATCTGAAGATGGCTGCCAGAGGCGGTGCTTAGGTAGAGGGCAGTCATTGGCTGTGGTCAGTATGACGCAGAGACCAGTGATTGGTTATTACTACGAAAGACAGATCAGAAACGAAACTGATACTGGTTTTTTCTTTACCGAGGATTCCCAGCCTGACGACGGGGAATATTCATGAGCATGTGAATCCATGCCAGACCCATGCTGGAGAACAACAGTTACAGGTAAGTAACTTGTTCCTTTTTCGCGCTTTTTCACAAAAACTTCGATTCTTTCGGTCAAAAGAGCCTCAAGCTCCACCGATCCTACATCCGATCAACGGGGACCCGTGTCGGATTCATCTGTGCCCCTCAAGGGTGAAGATTTCGTCGAGCTACACTTCGGAGGACTCCAGAAGCTTCTCAGGCCCGGTCTCGGAGATGGCCCAGGAGAAGGGAAGCTCGACGCCCGGAAAGCTGTTCAGGGCCTGCCCTGGATGCCAGCTGCAGAACGTCTTCAAGGAGGACGAACACTCTTTCTGCCTTTACTGCCTTCATGGGGACAAGACGCACGTGGAGAAGGACTGTGCGTTTTGCGGCAACATGTCGGAACGGACCATGAAGGACCGCCATCAACGTCTCGCCAGCTGGCTGGAGGGTAAGAGCCCGTCTGGCGAGAAGAAGAAGAAATCTGAGCGGTCTTCTAAGACCTTTGAGGGCGCCCCGGCGACGGGGGCCCAACATAAGGCCAAGCACCGCGAGTCCGCTGGCACCGGGAGCGCCGAACGGTCGGGCTCTACGGGCGCCAGGCAGGGCGCACCCTCCCCGGCACCATCAACCACGAGCCAACGCTCTGGGTCGGGTAAGAGGAAGGCCGAGCACCCGGCGAAGCTCCTGGAGAGACCCCGGTCGAGCTCTAAGGCAGAGGAGGAGCGTGGCAGTGCCCCCTCCCTCAAGGATAAGGCGGTGAGCGCACCTAAGGTGGTGAAGGCCTTGATCCATTCGACCAAGCCCTCTATCGAAACGGTCGCGGCGGCCCTGGCCCAGCCTGTGGAGGCTGCACCAGTGGTGGCGGCCTCGGGGCCCAGAATCTCCCTGCCTCCTCGGAGGGAGTCTTCTTTCGTGCCCATCGATAGGACCCCCGTGAAACCCTCCGTGGGGAAGAAGGGGGGGCAGGGCGTCGTCGGAGATTCGGCCTCAACCTCAGAAGAGGAACTGATCGAGGTCTTAAGCCACGGCCTAGGCGTGGAACAAGACCAGCCCGTCGGAATGGGCCCCGACGCAGGTGACGACGACGACATCGTCGAGGATACCGACGGGGCCCCTGCTCGCCCGTCGGATTCCCCTCTGCCAGCGCCGCAAGACAACTCAGCGGCCATTTTGTTGGCTATACAGTCCTTATGCTCCGAGATAAGGACGAGACTACCGTTACCGACGGAGGAACCTCTCCCGTCGGGGGATCCAGAACCGGGACCTTCTGGTGTTCCCCCTACCAAGAAAAGAAGGATCCATCCACCGCCTCCTTTTCAACCATCGCGCCCCGTCCAGCCCTCCTCCCCGTCCACCCGAGGGGATGATACGGGGACTGACACGGCAGCGACGGGTACGGACGACGAGGCATACGACGAGGATTTTCCGTCGTCGCCTCCCCCCAGGGCTTCTCCGCCCGACGAGATTGGATCGTTCCACTCAATGATCGCCAGGGCATCCGAGCTTTTCCAACTCTGCCCTGAGGAGAAGAAAAAGGAAGGCTTCCTTTACCAACGGCGCGAGACCAAGAGGAAGACGGTCCTCGCAGTGCCTCTGTTGGACGACATTTGGGATGAGGGCCTTTCCCTCCTCAAGAACCCTTCCACGACGCCAGCGAAAAGAGACCGGTACGAGAAAAAGTACCGGGTCCCGGACTCGGCCCCCCTATGCCTCCGGGCGCAGCCTACCCCGGACTCCGTCGTCTCCGCGGCAGCCAGGAAGAAAGCGGGGGGGGGTGCGGCCTCCACGTCGACTTCCCCGCCGGACGGCGAGGGAAAGAAATTGGATGCCATGGGACGCAGAGTCATCTCGTCGGCGGCGACGACGATTAAAGCGGCCAACGCCTTGGCTATCGTGGCCCGCTACGACAGGGAACTCTGGTACAAGATAGCTCCCCTGCTGGATTTTCTGCCGGACGACAAGAGGGCGGAGGCCCTTGAGATCCTGCAGGAAGGTGAGGTGGCCTCGGACCACGCCATCACCGTGGCGACGGACATCGCCGACACTGGGTTCCGCCAGATGGGCAACGGCGTTTGCCTTCGACGTCGCGGATGGCTCAAGGCTACGGACTTTCGGCAGGACGTCCAGAACAGGGTCCTGGACATGCCCTTCGACGGGAACAACCTGTTTGGGAAGACAGTGGACGATTCCCTTCAGGCCATCAAGGCGGATACGGAGACGGCCCGGGCCCTTGGAGTGCTGCAGCAACGGCGGACGCCCTTTCGGAGCGGCGGAGGCAAGGGCGCCTCCAAAGGTTCCGGCGGCGGTTTCGCTTCCTACCGTCAAGCGGCCCGCTCGTCGTCGCAAGAGGCCTACAGAGGACGAGGCAAGTCTGGCGGCCCCCGCCGTCGTCGCCAAGGGGGCCAAGGCGGCAAGGCCGCGTCCAAGCAGGATTGAACCGGCCGTGGGGTCGGGCCCCCACCGAAGCACCCCGGTGGGAGGCCGGCTGGCGGGCTTCGTCAGCGTGTGGGAGTCCATCTCCACCGACCGTTGGGTGCTGGACGCCCTGGCCCGGGGCCACGCGCTCGAGTTTCAAAGAAGGTGCCCGCGCGTCCCCCCCGTGGCCAGGAAAGAACTTCACGTCCCTCAACTTCTCCTGGAGGTAAAGGCGATGCTCAGGAAGGGCGCCATCGAACTCGTCCCAAAGAGGCTTCGGGGCTCCGGAGTCTACTCGCGTTACTTCCTCGTGAAGAAGAAGACGGGAGGATGGCGCCCCATCCTGGACCTGCGACGCCTGAACAAGTTCATCAAGGCGCAGAAGTTCCGGATGGTCACCCTCCAGCACGTCCTGGGTCAGCTGGAGGAAGGAGACTTCCTATCGTCGTTGGATTTGGAGGATGCCTACTTCCACATTCCCATCCTAAAGGGGCACCGAAAATTCCTCAGATTCGTGGTCCAAGGGCGTCATTACCAGTTCAAAGCCCTTCCCTTCGGACTGCGGTCGGCACCCAGGGTTTTCACCAAGTGCCTCGCACCGGTGGCGGCGCAGCTGCGCCGCGAGGGGATTCACGTCTACCCCTACCTGGACGACTGGCTCATCCGCGCCAAGACGAGGGAGCTCGCCGTGGTCCACACGGCAAGGACCGTCCAACTCCTCACGGACCTGGGATTCTCCGTGAACTACGCCAAATCCCACCTGGTGCCCGCGCAAGTCGCACTGTTTCTGGGAGCGAGGCTCGACACAGTGTCCCTTCTGGCCTCCCCGTCGGAGGAGAGGACCAGGACCATCTTGGGCAAGGTGCAACGGATGTTGGTGGCCGACGCGGCCAAGGTGAGGTCCATCAAGTCCCTCCTCGGGATGATGTCTTCCTGCATCTACCTCATTCCCATGTGCAGGCTCCGGATGCGCCCGTTGCAAGAGTTCCTGGATGCGCGCTGGATCCAGACGACGGGCAGCTTCGAGGAAAGGATCAAGCTCGACGAGAGTTTCCGACGAGCGATACGGTGGTGGGGCACCCGCGCGCATCTGACGGCGGGCATGGACTTCCAGACCCCAGCCCACCAGGTGACTGTGACCACGGATGCCTCCCTAGAAGGGTGGGGAGCGCACACCGAAAATCTGCACGCAAGGGGACTCTGGCTCCCGACGGAGAAGTCCCTGCATATCAACGTCCTGGAGCTCCGTGCAGTGTTTTGGGCCCTCAGGTCCTTCCTTCCGTCCCTCAAGGGCAAGGTGGTGAGGATCTTCACCGACAACACCACCACCATGTTTTACATCAGGAAACAGGGCGGAACCAGGTCCCCAGCGCTGTCCAAGGAGGCGCAGGACCTGTGGCATTGGGCCGTCGCCCAAGGGATTCTTCTGGTGCCGTTTCATCTGGCAGGGATAAAAAACACCATCGCCGACTCACTCAGCAGGGAGCTGCGCTCGTGCCACGAGTGGGAACTACGGCAGGATCTGGTGGATCGCCTCTTCCGACGGTGGGGCACACCCCAGATCGACCTGTTCGCGACGGCGACGAACACCAAGTGCCGGAGGTTCGCCAGCAGGTTTCCCCAGACGAGGAGCATGGGCGATGCTTTCTCGTTCCCCTGGGAGGGCCTGTTCCTCTACGCGTTCCCTCCCTTGCCTCTGCTAATCCGGCTCGTCAACCAGCTCAAGAGGTCACGGTGCAGGATGATCCTCGTCGCACCTGCGTGGCCGAGGCAGATATGGTTCCCGGACCTTCTGGACTTGTCGGCGTCCCCGCCAATCAGGCTGCCGGCGGACGCGGATCTACTCTCCAGGGAAGGAGGCGCCATCCTCCACCACGACCCGAAGTCGCTGAACTTGCAGGCCTGGCTCCTGCAGCGCTAGAGTTTGGAGGATACGACATACCGGCCGACTGCAGAGAGGTTCTTGCAAAGGCCAGGGCGTCCTCGACTCTTAAATGCTACGGACACAAATGGAAGAGGTTCTCTGTCTGGTGCCACGCACAGAAGATTAACCCTCTACGGATTACGGCTCCCCAAGTGCTGCCGTACCTGCTGACGCTGGCCAAAGCTGGTCTGGCACACGCGTCCATCAAGATTCATCTTGCTGCGATCTCCCGATACACCAGAACCACGGGCAGGACGTCCTTGTGGTCTCATCGTCTGGTGAAAGAGTTCATGAAGGGACTGTTCAGATCGTTCCCGCCGGTGAAGGCTCCGGCCCCGGCGTGGGAGCTCAACGTGGTACTGACCAAACTCATGGGACCTCCGTTCGAGCCTCTGCACTCGGCCCCGTTGAAGTTTCTATCGTGGAAAACAGCTTTTCTCGTGGCCATCACCTCCGCACGACGAGTGGGAGAGATCCAGGCCCTTTCCTGCAAGGCACCGTACTTGACTTTCCACGACACGAGGGTAGTGCTCAGGACGCACCCCTCCTTCATGCCCAAGGTACCGTCGGACTTTCATCTCAACGAACCCTTGGTGTTACCTGTGTTCTTCCCGTCGCCTTCGTCGCCGGCTGAGAGGACTTTGCACTCGCTGGATGTAGCTAGAGCGCTGAAGTTCTACGTGGACCGCACGAAAGGTTTTCGGAAGACGTCACAACTCTTTGTGAACTTTGGACCTGTCAATCAGGGGAAGGCTCTCTCGAAGGCTTCCATCTCCAGATGGCTCTCCGGCTGTATCATGTACTGTCACCGGTTGGCAAACCGACCGCTGCCTGGCCGTCCGAGAGCCCATTCCACCAGAGCGATCGCAGCTACCACGGCGTTTCTATCTGGTGTGCCCCTGCTGGACATATGCAGGGCTGCTACGTGGAGGTCGACGCACACCTTCACGAAATTCTACTGCGTCGACCGGGATTCCAGGGAGGAGTCCAGGGTCGGCCAAGCAGTGCTGCGCAACCTGTTCGCCTGAGGTGAGCCTGGTGAGGAGGTAAGATGCTTAATGTTGAGTTGATGTGATGCTTAATGTTGAGCCTTTGCCACCTCCCGTGGTTGTGCATGTGTGTACTGCTATGTATTCTTTATTCATGAGCATGTGAATCCATGCCAGACCCCATGCTGGAGAAGGAACAAGTTACTTACCTGTAACTGTTGTTCTCCAGCATGGGTCTGGCATGGATTCACATGCGAACCCTCCCGCCTACCCCTCTGCGGCTCTTCACTTGGTCATACTGCCACTTCACGTGCTTCCAAATCTGAAGATGGCTGCCAGAGGCGGTGCTTAGGTAGAGGGCAGTCATTGGCTGTGGTCAGTATGACGCAGAGACCAGTGATTGGTTATTACTACGAAAGACAGATCAGAAACGAAACTGATACTGGTTTTTTCTTTACCGAGGATTCCCAGCCTGACGACGGGGAATATTCATGAGCATGTGAATCCATGCCAGACCCATGCTGGAGAACAACAGTTACAGGTAAGTAACTTGTTCCTTCTACCTTCCTGTTTTTTTGTGTGCAGGCTTCCATCTGTTTAATCTTTTCCTCGCTTGCCTCCAGTTCGTTTCTCAATAACCTTCTGATACCTCCCACACTGGCAATGGCTTCCCCCCTTAGCACAACCTTCAGTGCCTCCCAGACCGTGCTCCATCTCTCCTCACTCCCCATATTATTGTCTAAGTATTCCGATAGTCTGCTCCGGAGCCCTTCCCTAAAGGCGCCATCTGTCAAGGCATCCACTGACATACGCCACTGTGTTATGGGTGGTTTAGGGCTCCGCATTCTCCAGCCCATGAGTAGCACTGAATGGTCTGATATTGATCTTCCCAGATACTCAGCTGTCTCTAGTTGGGGGAGATGTGTCCTGCCTATCAGCAAATAATCTATTCTAGTGTAAAGCCTGTTTGGCGATGAAAAGTAGGAGAATTCCTTGTTCCCTGGATGTAGCTCTCTCCACACTTCTGCTAGGTCTAGGTTCTCTATCACCTTATCCAGTGTTGATGGGGTCGGCACCACCCCTTTCGAAGGCGGGTTAGACCTGTCGAGGATAGGGTCACGGCCACTATTGAAATCGTCCCCCAAAATGAAAAAGCAATTGTGATAAGGGGCTAGTTTCAAGCTCAGTTAGTTTAGATACGCTGAGGTCCCACAGTTAGGAAGGTAGGAGTTCACTCTACAGATCTCCACCTGCTCAATGCTGCCTCTGAGTATTATATATCTTCCCTCTGCATCTATCTCCTTTGTCAGCAGGCAGAAGGGTACTGTTTCACTGATCCATGTGTACACACCTCTGGCATATTTGGAGTATGTTGCTCCAAAGCCTTGTCCTCCCCAGTGTCCCGCTACTTTGTCATTACTTTACGCATTGAGGTGGGTCTCCTCTAAAAGTGCTATGGAGACTTTCTTTCCTCCTAAAAAGGATTTGATCTGGTTCCTACGCATGTAGGTGCCAAACCCTCTAACGTTCCATGTTAGCACCTTTATATCAGCCGCCATTTTTGTGTGGTCTAGTCCTCCCGTGTCCCCCATGCAGGCTGCTCCCACCAAACCCTCACTCTCACCCTACTCTCACCCCCAAACTCCTTGCTCACCTCGTCTAGCACCTGTTGCCCCATTTCACCAAGCAATGTGGAGACTTTGAAACCTTTCAAACAATAACAACAACAATAAAACAACCAACTGCGCCCAGCAGTTGCTCCGACCATGCAACACCTGCACCTTCTTGGCCCATCCGGGTCATCGTGTGCGGATCTTGAAGTGTCAGCAACGGGCCAACACCAGTCCCTTTGCGGGGTGCGTCAAACAGCCCAGACCAAGTGGTCCAGCAGTGCCCCTGTCTTAAGCGAATTCTGCATCTCGGCGGTGTTGTTTTCTATTGGCTTCGGTGGCAGACTTTTCTCTTCATTTCTTCGGTTCGCCACATCTGCCAGTCCATCATTTCTACGTGCTAAAGTGTAGGCCATGGCACATCTTCTTCTCCCGTGTCCAGATTATTGTGCTCCAGCCACATGGTGGCCGCCACTGGAGTCTCCAAGAACACAGCCCGGCCTTTGTACATCACCTTGAGCCTTGATGGGTAAATCAGCATGTACTTGAGATTTAGTTATCGCAGTTTGGCCTTTATTGGGACAAAATAATTCCTTGCCCTTTGCACTGCTGGTGTGTAGTCTGGATATATGGCGATGTTCTTAAACTATTTGGAAGGAGTGCTTGGTACTGTGCACGTCGGCTCCTCTGACCGCTATTTACTTTTGAACGCAGCACTGCGAGCGCTGCTCTTGCTGCCTGGCCGCTTCCTGGAGGGGCGGGGCCTACTACCATCACGTGACAGATCACGTGATCACCTCACTCCTCATATTGCCGGCACAACCGCCCTTGCGGCGTGTTCTTAAACTATTTGGAAGGAGTGCTTGGTACTGTGCACGTCGGCTCCTCTGAACGCTATTTACTTTTTAACGCAGCACTGCGAGCGCTGCTCTTGCTGCCTGGCCGCTTACTGGAGGGGGCGGGGCCTACTACCATCACGTGATGGATCACGTGATCACCTCACTCCTCATATTGCCGGCACAACTGCCCTTGCGGCGTGTTCTTAAACTATTTGGAAGGAGTGCTTGGTACGGTGCACGTCGGCTCCTCTGACCGCTATTTACTTTTGAACGCAGCACTGCGAGCGCTGCTCTTGCTGCCTGGCCGCTTCCTGGAGGGGCGGGGCCTACTACCATCACGTGACGGATCACGTGATCACCTCACTCCTCATATTGCCGGCACAACTGCCCTTGTGGCGTTAGTATCTGGCCTACTGCTACTAACACTGTGGTCTATGTCCATCTTAAGCTACCAGGGTACGGGGTGGAGAGTCGGACTCTGGCAGCTCCATTAGCCGCCGGGCGTTCCCAACCCTGCAACTGAGTGTTTACTTCAAACTCATTTCTTAATTGTGGATATTCTAGATAATTATGGGTGCTTTTGCACCTTAGAGGTTACGAGCTGTTCTCCCCTCGGGGTGTTCTTTTTTTTCTACTCTAATATCTTTTAATACATCTATTTTCTGGTCTTCTTTCTTTTTTATAATATGCCCGCACTCAGAAGCGGGTTTGAAACTGCTGTGAGTCAAGCTACTAAGATAGCAGAGGACCAATCAGGCTCTCTGACTCATCGTGAGGCGCTTAATAGTATTGACCACATTGAAAATATGGCTGCCTCGATTTCATTGGTTGAGAATATCAATGAAAATTCAAATATTAGAGCGGAAGGGAGCCCGAAGGGACATCCCACCATAGATCCTGCAATTTTGAATGTTGTAACGTTGACTGAAGTAAATGTGGACATACCAGACATAGAGGATACGGGGGCGAATAGGGACATACCAGACTCTAGACAGGAACTCACAGATGAGGAATGTCTTCAACAAAGTCGAATTGATACTAAAAGGGTAGTCAGGTATCATGCGTCTACCCCTCTTCAGAAGAGGATCATTACTGGGAAATTACAGGCAGGAGATAAACAATGCTTGGAGTCTCTGATATGGAAGGGGAAACAACCCTGTGGAACTCTGCCATTCACGCATATTTCGCCGGCAACATTTATTTTTGGGAAGGATAATAATGATAAGGTGCAGAAGTACCTCGATTCTCCTCAGTCGGGGAGCTCTAAGCAGGCTGGTGGGAGGGACCAATCTAAAGAGACCCCCATCTGCTCTAAGTATAATCTCAACCAGCCCATTGGAGAGAGTGATTTGGATGATTCCTTTTTTACTACGGCAGATGCTACAGGTCATCTGCTGAAAAAAATAGTTGATTTAGAGATACCAGTAGGTAGATTTTTGTCCAAAGACAAGGGGATGAGGAGCTTATCAGAGGGTGCGCCATTTGATACACTCTCACAAAATAGAAAAACTCCTACAATGTGAAAACAACAAGAGGGTAGACAACTATCCCCTATTAGACCGATCACAAAGACACTTATACCATCCATACACTGTAAGACTAGTCATACCCAAACTGATAAGGAAAGGAATGACTTACCCATAACTGTAGATAAAGCTACCGATCCTCAGCAAACCATATTGGAAAATCTTGGGGTAGCCGAAGATAAACAGGAGTCTCCTGGTCTGAGAAGGGAGGAGAGAGGAGATCACCTGATACCACTTCTATCCAATTTACACATTAGTTTGAATTTGGCCTTGAAAACCCTAGGTGAATCCCAAGAGACGATCGGGTGCTCTATGGTAGGACAACAAGCGGCTTTCAACCAATTGGTGACTTGTCTGGCTCTCTTAGAGGGTATAGTGGAGGTTAAGAACCTTAATGAACAGACTACTAAAGAAAAGAGTCTATTTGAAAAATATAGAGAGGAACTAGATACTAGGTTAATGACCATGGACGCTAAGATTACTACTCTGTTGGAAGTTATGCTGACAGGAGATCGCCCCACCACGTCAAATATAGTGGTAGAGGATCGAGCCTCCTGGGGAATAGGAGATAATAAAATCAATAATGAAAACTATGGGAAGGAACTGTGCTGTCCAGATAGTCCTTCGGTCCTTCTGGATGCCATAATTATGGCAACAGAAGGGCCCACTCAGGAACAGGACAGTGAAAAGTTCAGCGCTCAGATGGAGGTGAGAGAAACGATAAAAGAGGGGGAATGTCTAAACATTAGTAGTGAGGGCTCAATAATCTCCCAACATAATTCTTCAAAAAAAGGACAAAAATATAAACAAAAGACAAAATACAGAGAGGAACAATTAGCAGTTCAGGTATTAGAAACAGGTTCTAATATGAATAATGATGTACCTGCTCCAGTTATTAGCTCGAACTACGATATAAATGAGATGCCCCAATCCCCTGTCGGTAGACGAAAAAAGACAAAAAAGCAGTCTAGGATGCCCAAAAAAAGTAAAAATATGCCTAATATAAAAATTAAAGGCAGAAATGCGAATCTTAAAGGTATTAGAAATATCCCGTCTCAGGAAGAGCCTGATGATAGGGGGAACCACAAGGTTTCTAATAAAGAAGATGGTCAGGTTTGGGGGGAACCTAGTATTAAAGACTCCCTGCCCAGGGGGGAAATCAATACTGACCTAAATACGGAGGAGAATAATATACTAAAAGTTGGTCTGGAGCGCATACAAACTAAACAAACAAAGATGACAGCCTTCGGTAAAATAATTAGTACTAAACATGCTAGAACATCCGTAGGTACACAACAAATTGGGCACCCTATTATTTCTCAAGAAATTCCAGCCGTAGCATCTCCCAGTACTTCCCCCTTACAAGGACCGATGGTGTTAGCTGAGAAGGGGACTGAATTTACTAGTAATAATACGGGAGATACCCTCCAAGATACATATCTATCCAAAACCCAAGAATCTCGAGAAAAGGCTGTGTTTAAATCTAGTACTGACCATATAAAGAAGCAATCTAGTCCGGCCGAGCACCCTATAAAGAACTGTACAGGGAAGATACTGGGTTGGATCAATAATATTAATACAGATTTGCAGGTTTATTTAAATAGAACTTACCTTTTAAGTCTGTTTAAAAAGATTCCCTTATTACGAGCAATAACAACAGATGACATAGATTCCATCTCTCTACCTAATCATAATAACCATCGTATGGTAAGTTGTTTTCATTCAGCGATGGTAGCAGATATGGTACGTGCTCAAGAAAAGAATCTCAACTCTTTGGGTTATGATCTAACTACTCTAGCAGATGACAAAGAGGTTGATAAGTTTCTTCAATATAAGGAAACAGATAACAACCAAATTCAACAAACCTCACAATCAGGCAATAATAAATTAGAAAACTTGGGTCCAGGGTTGGCATTAATTTCAAGCCTTCTAAATAGTGGCCAGGATTGGTCATGGTTACAGCCAGCACTTAAAACCTTGGAGATATTCAGACAAGATAGCGGGCGTTCCTAACAGTTCTAATATAGATGTGATTTCCTGGAATTCATGCGGGGGAGCTCACCTCGATATGTTTTTGGATAAAAGGGATAACTATGTGCACCCCCGTATTTATTTTTTTCAGGAAACCATGATGTCTGATATACATATAGAAGGTTTCTATACTTTTTCTTCTTTAGCATCGCATGGACCTTTGGGGAGACCTAGTGGTGGTCTGATTATTGCTATTGATCGTAATCTGGGGTTTCATGGGGAGGTGATCTTTAGGAGTGAGTGGCTTTTGGGCATCATTCTCACTTCAGAGAATAGGGTTGAACCGATTCTCATGCTGAATCTCTATTGGAACCCGTTAAAAGTGGCGATTGATGAAGTGGAAGATACTCTCAATATGATTCTGGGAGGATGGTTCGAGAAAGGGTTTGGCAATCGCATTATCTTGGGAGGGGACTTCAACTCGGCCTGCGCCGAGGGTTCCTCACTAAATGAAAGGGGGGTGATTCCTAGATTGCTCCCTCCACATATTAAAAGAGGCATACGGTGGGATAATTATCTCGATCATTGGGACCTGGGTCTTTTAGATCATGCTTGGGATTGGGACTTACCGAAATTTACTTGGAAAAGAGGAAGTAATAAGTCTAGAATCGACTTTTTCTATGTTTCAAATAGCTGGAAGCAAGCCTGTGGAAAGTTGACACTTATGGAGGTGGAATTGGGTAATCATATTCCCTTATGTTTTTCTCTTTCCATTCCAAATGTGGGAAATTATATTAATCCCTCGCTGTGTGGTCTAAAGGCTGGAAATAATGGGAGAAGGGTTGTATGGAATAAGAAAATAATTACGAAATGTAATAACCTGGTTTTGGGTCTCCTATCCAGAAGGTCGCCTCATATTACTAGTGGTGAAGATATAGATCTGGGAGGATTCTACTACAATACTATATTGTCATGTGTTTATAAAATTAGTAGCACCAGTGATAGGGAGGTCACAAAACCTAGGATGAGGGTGGGTGACCCCAGAATCCAAACCTCTAAGCGTAATAAATATAGTGAAATCAAAGCTTTGAAGAAAATGCCCATTCCCTTCTTCGAATTTCAGCTTAGAAAGAAAAAAATTATATTGAAACATAAAAATCTGATCAAATCACTGAGAATGGATCAATATCACGAAGCACACCAATTGATGATGCATAATCTTTGTAAGGGCAGAGATGTAAAATTTTGGGCAACTATTAATTCTATGCTTATGCCTGCAAAAGACAAACTTGATTGCCCAATCCAAGCAGAAGTGTGGAGTGCTTTTTATAAGCAAAGGTTTGCTTTACCTGTTGACCTTACAAGAGAACAGGACCTGGATTTAGGTCCGCCCGTGGTGGAAGACTGTGGGTGGGATTTAGAGGACATCAAATGGGCCATTAACAAACTTAAACCATCTAGAGCACCAGGCCCGGATGGCATTCCACCCTTCGTCATAAAGACATCCCCTGGATTATGGGCTAATTTGCTCAAACCAATATTTGATGATATTTTCAAATACCATACTATTCCTAATACCTGGGCCCAGAGTATCATTGTCCCTATATTTAAAAAAGGGGACGTCCTTAATCCCCAGAATTATAGACCTATAGCCCTTTTAGATGCAGCTAGTAAGGTCTTTGGCATTCTTCTTTTAAGGGATATTAATAAATTTACTAGAAGGAATGTCTGCTTCAGTAAATTTCATGTTGGCTTTAGAGAAGGTTTGGGAACAGACCTGAACGGAAATATTTTGGCTCACTTAAGAGACACAGTCCATCAAACTAAAATGGGTGAAGTCTATATGGCTTCCTTGGATCTCTCTAACGCCTTTGACGGGGTCATTAGAGATAGATTGTGGTCCAAAATGTTAGCAATGAATTTTCCACGTAAGACTGTTCAACTCTTGGCTCTATTACATAGAAACACCTCTGTCAGGGTGCGCTTATCTTATGAAGGCTCCCTTTCTGATCCTATTGAGACTGAGGTGGGGTTAAGCAGGGCTGTTCACTTGCACCCACGCTCTTCAACCTGTACGTCAGCGATGTGGAGGATATGTGGCGGGGTCCTTCCATCGCTCCCGTTAGGATGGGAAGTTTGGTTATTGAGTGGATGGCCTTTGCGGATGATTTCATTCTTTTCGATCGGACCCCACGGGCTCTCCGTAGAAGGATGGATATTTTCTACCAATATGCTATGATGAATAATCTTTCCCCCAATGCATCTAAATCTCGAACGATTGTAATTTCTAAGAAGAGAGTTGTTAAATCTTATGTTTGGAAGATGGGGGACAACCCTGTGGAACAAGTGCAGGCTATAACATATTTGGGCTATAATTTCTCTAACAACTCTAGTCTAAAGAGGTGGAAATTGGGTCTCGCAGAAAAAGCTTCTAAATTAAAGACTCAAATGAAATTTTTGAGGGTTCGAGTATGTAAATTTTCGCTCCTACCCATTAGACGTTTCTACCTAGCTAAATGTGAGCCGGTTCTCTTATATGGTCTGGATATCTGTACCAAGGATATGAGTTCCTATTTAAATGTGGTTCAGGGAAAATTATGGAAGGAAGTAATGGGCCTTTCCTTGGCAATCCCTAATGCCATTATCCGGCACAAATTATGTCTTGTCTCACTTAAAGCCAGATATTTGTGGAGACAGCTTTCCTTTTTTAGAAAAATGAATGATCCTCTTACGAATACCCTTTATGAGTTGTTGAATAGGGTGATTAAATCTGGGTCAGTTCAATCAATTAAGGGATTCAGTGACAGAATGAATTCTCTGCTATATATTTTGGGCTCTAATTTAGACGACTTGGTGCAACGACCCGGCCTAGTTAAGAAATTGTTATTCAAGGCGGATTGGGTGGATACAGTCAATAAAATAGAGTCCTATGCAACTTATAAACAATATGCTAAATTTGTACATGCAAGGGAATGTATCCCCATTTACTTACTTAGATTCCCCTGCTACAGGGCGAGAACCACATTTATGCGTTTTAGACTCAATCAGATGCCGACCCTAGAAAGAATTCATTATTGTATACATAAAGAAAAGGTGCCTAATTATACTTCACTTTGTCTTACATGTCGTTTCTGTGGAGAAACTGACATGTTAGAAACTCTCAAGCACCTCGTCTTAACATGTGTCCATTTTGGGTCGAAACAAGCTCTACTCCTCACCGATAGATTTGATGAGGATTTAGAAATGTCGAAAAATTTGTTCTGGAGTCGTTGTATGTGGGGAGCTAATATTTCTCTGATTCTGGCTTTGAATTCATTGCTCCAAAATATAATGGAGGAATTGGAAGCCAAAAATAGAGAATTATTTGTGTAGGTAAATATAGGATACTAACGGGTAATGATATTAACAAGGTATATAATTACTATGTAATCTGTTTTTAGGGCTGGGAAGGAATTTTTTTAAGAATTTTGTATAATGTTGATGTCTTTTTTAAGAATTTTGTATAATGTTGATGTCTTTGATGTTTTAGATGAAATTTCTTGCTTTGTTTCTTCTTTTGTATGGTATGATAACCATCTTTGTATTAGTGCGTTCTCACACGCTTATGTATTGGTAGTATGAAAGGTAACAATGTGGTTTTTTTTTCACTTGTGGTATATGTTGTATAAGGTTTTATGCAAACTAATACAACAATAAAAAAAAAATTAAAAAAAATATATGGCGATTTTGGCGTTGTCTCTCCTCCTTTCCTCGAATACCTTAGTATGGTTTCTCTGTTCTGGAAATTCAGGATCTTGGCTATCATTGGGCAGGGGTATGAACCGGCAGGGTGGGCCGTCTCCACCACAAAGCCCTGTGAGAGTCGGCCAGCACCTATTTCTTGTTGCAGTAGTGTCTCTACAAAGTTTGTGGGGTTGAGAACTTCCATTCCCTCTGGGATTCCCAATAAACGCACGTTATTGCGTCTAGCACTCCATTCCTACAGTGTTTCTCTTTTCCAACTCTTGTACCCTGGTCTGTAGGTCTTTCAATGTTTCCCCTGTTTCCTTCTGCTCGGTCTCAGTGGCCGTCACCCGCTCCATCAGGTTACGCATGTCTTGCCTCATAAACTGCATGTCCTCCTTGACTTCCCCTATTTTGATGTCTATGAACGAGCGCAACGCTACTAATTCATCTAACACCTGTTTATCTCTGCCATCATCTCTTGGGGTTTCTTGTGCCGATCTGGATCCATTGCTGGCCTGGGGCTGGTCCCTTGCCTCAGCAAAAGAGTCCATAATGGAGGTCTTGTTTTTCTCACGTTGAGGGCATTTTCTCCTGGTCCACTCAGGGCTGTAGTCGACTATGGTCCAAGTGTTGCTGTCCAGTCACTGTTGTGATGCGCTTCCTAGTTTGCCCTAGTCGTGTCCAGAGCCTTCTCCCCCTCAGCGGCACATCCAGCCCTGTCCAGGTGCTCGTGTTCGTATATTCCGGCAAGTGCGTTTGCTTATTTAGGGATCACACCCTGATCCTTAGGTTTCGTGGGTCACCATGCGTCATCCTTTAGTCTGGTGTCGAAGACTGACCTCAGCAGTTCCCTTGGGCCCTACAGTGTTGGTTGCGCTCTTTGCTTCATGTTTGAGCTCTTTGGATTGTGTGAGTAGCGCAGTCTTGTTTGGGCCTGTGAGTGGTTTTGTTGTGTAGTCGAGGAAGGCAGCCCAGCCCACTTTGTAATCTGTTTTGCCCTCAGATGCTGTTGGGTGGCCGGGTCGTACCTCGGCCCGGTGTCGGTGGGACCCGTTGGGCCACGAGGCAAGTGTTGCTGGATCTACACCTATGGTAGTTACCTAGCTAGATGATGCCCAGCTTCTGTCAGTGCGCCTCAGCTTCCAGGCCTCTCAAGTCCAGGTGGGTTATGTCTCCTACTCACTCGTGGTTTGTTGTGACCGCTATTGATTGGGCAGTTCATAATAGCGTCTTATTACTGCTCCTTGGCCTAAGGACGTTAGCCTCCCACCTTCCAGGCAACCTGTTGTGGTCAATACAGTGTATCATATCAATTGGGTAACCATATTTCATGTTACCGCATGTGACGGCAGCACACAATGGCTGTCATTCTATGGCATTCTGTGGCAGGTAGTGCTGGGTCCCCAGGTCCTCCTTCTGTGACTGCTCGTGTCCCCTTCGCTCCCGCTTGCGTTCTATGCGTGGCTCTTGATACTGCTGGGGCTGCAGGGAAATGGGTCCATGGCTGGCCTGTGGGGCAGTTCCTAAGCGGTTGCAGACGCGCTGGCTCACCTTTGTCTTCACAAAGTCTCAGCGGTCTTGGTGTCCTTCTTCCAGCCTATCCAGGCTCTGCGCCATTCAATCCTGCGTTCACCTCACCCACAAGCTCTTCTTCTTGAGCTCCTGGTGCTGGCACGCAGAAGAAAGGGTCTCCTTCGCTGTGCCGTGCTCCGGGTCACTATGTCTATAGCCCGGGGGGTATGCACCCCGCGCCGACACCAACTGGGGTAGGCAGAGGCGCAGGCTGCGGTGCTCTTGTTATGCTCCGTTGCGTGGCTCCGCCCTGAGTAATTGGGTGAGCTGGCGCGTTGTAAAAGTTAAAATAAAAAATAAATAATATAAATAACAGTCCAAAATAAAGGGAATGTCGAATCAAGGTTCTATTAAATTATGTATACTTTAATTAAACACACCATCTGCAAGAATAACTGAATGGGAAACATTGGACAAACTCCCCCAACCCTCCACGTGGAAAGAACAGAGAAAATGCAGTTATGCTGTGAGACTATAACTTTATCATGGGGAGGGGGGTTAGCCATTTGATTCCTGTTCCCTACTGGGTGGCTGTCCTGCTGAACAGAGGCGTTACTAGACCACACAAAGGTTCACAGGCGAGGCCCATCTATTCAGTTTCCTGCCCTGCAAGCTGGCAGGGCCATGCTGTGTGACCCGAATACACATAACACTTCCACAATTGAGCTCAGCTCACCTGGCTAACTCCTATATGATAGCGGTTTGATCTGGCTTTCATAAGTATGAGAGATATTAGCCACCTTACCTTAAACTCAGGTTTGGCTTATATTTAAAGTTTGCAAGTGCCACCAGGAATGCAACACTCATAGTTATGTGGATTTGGGAAAGGGGTGCATGTCTGAAATTACTTGACAGTGACTGCAGCTGCCAGAGGGCACCGGTGCCCACAGAACCTGTCCTGTGCCTCTAGGGAGGAGCAGGTGATGCAGACCAGGATACTGATGCAGCAGAGCGCAGATGTACACTATGTTTTTGGCATGGAGTTGATGGAAAGTGCAGGTTTAGTCACCAGACCACCCCCAGTAAGAGTGAATTGCCTGCATCATTTTTATATTTAACGAAAATCAAACAGCCAGGGATTCTGCACCCGTGTCAGATAGCAATCCTTCACAGCTGCTCGCCAACCCTTCTTGTGCCAGTGTTAACAAAAGTGTAAATCTGGGAGCAAACAGAGTGTATCAGTGTTTATCAAATGTTCACATTCACAGTCCAAAAACAAGATCAGGCACATAGTCAGATAATTTGATCCACATTTGCTTTGCCTGTAAAATCCACTTGCTGAATATGAATGATATTTATGCATTCAACGTCAGTGTTAATTATGGTGAAGGGAGTATCATCAACCACCTAAGGGTCTCGGCTGTTAAAGCACTTTGAGCTTGAGTCTGCCATTACCAGTGTAGGCATTTTCATTGATTAGCAATATTAGTCAATAATTTGTAGGTGCGCTTTATTTGAGTCTGCCTAGAAGTGGCAGGCTGGGCCAAAGCCTTATTATTTATCCTCTGGGTAGGCCTGGACCAACTTCCTGAAAAATATTTATGGGGGGGGGCTTGATTTAACTGACAAATTTACTGCAGATTTAGTGATGAGGTTGAATGTCAGTTTGAGTCCCAGGATGATTTGTCAAGTCTGTTCAGCCATTCTAATTCCTCAAATCTGCTGAAGAAGGCTCGATGCACTATGAAAGGCCCAGCCATTTCCTGGTCCTTTGTGGGTTTTGTTAGTTAAGGTATGAGAGAACGGCATCGGGTAGGGACACACGTGGAAGATGCAATTATCAGTTTAAATAATGAGGACATCTTTGGGGTTTGTTTCTTGTAAAGTTTGCATATTGCATAGTTTAGTGTGATTTGGAGAGCTTTTGGTACCATTTTTCTTTTCTTCTTTTTCCATTTAGTGTTTTTTCTGTGTTTTGTTAGCTTCCCAATGATAAAAAAACAAAAAAACATGAACTTGGCCCTTTCTTCTGTCCCCCTTTCCTGTCCAGAAAAACAAAACAAAATAGTTTATTTATTTATTCATTTGTATAGCACACGCTCAAACCCTTAGGCATCAGGGCACTTTTACCAGTTACATGTGGCCCGTAGAGGGCGAAGTCATAGATACAGATAAATTGTTTAATGACATTACATATTCAGGTGCGGTTACAGGTGTACAGCATTGGTGGTCAATAGAATTGTGCCTGGCGAATAGCCAGATTTTCAGTGCCTTGCGGCAGACCCAGTAGGATTATTCCATGCTCAAGGCGGGTGGCAGGTAGTTCCAGTATTTGGCAGCAAGGACTGGGAAGCTGAATCCTCCAGCTTTAGTGCGTTTGAACTCAGGTTGGACCAACCTGTGGGAGTAGGATATTCTAGTGAGCTTACCGGATTGGACTTTGGCAATGTTCTGAACTGGTAGGGTGGGGCTACATTGGTGATACACTTGTCGGTGATGGATAGCATCATTTGATCGGTAGCCAGTGAGCAGCTCTGCGGGCGACTGAGATGTATTTGGATGTAGGTATATTGAGGGCAGCACATAGGGCATTGTTCTGGATAGTTTGACTTTTTTAATGTTACGCGTGGATTTTCCGGTGAAGAGCACGTTGTAATAGTCTAGCCTGGCGCCGACCACTGCCCGGGTGATTGTTAGACAGTTATCACTGGATAGGAAGGGCCTGGCAGCATTAAGGAGTTTCGTTGAATAGGCTACTGTGAAGGAGATGGCATTTACTTGTTGAGTTAGCAAGAGTGTAGCATTGAGGTGGACTCCTAGAGTTTTTACCGAGGATGAGATAGGGGTCGAGGATACATCGACGTTGAAGGTGACATATTGAGGATCCAGGCTATTTAGGGCAGCTGTCGGCCCAACAATGAGAATATCAGTTTGAGACAGAGGCCATGAGATCCATGATTGAACAGTGGCGTAGATTGTGCTGAGAGTGGATGAGTCTTCAAGGTAGGATCCTGTGAGTGCGAGGAGAATCTGCATATTGTCTGCATAGTTAGAGTAGGTATGCCGAGTGAGTCCAGGTTTGTCGAAGAGGTGCTTAGTGAAAATGTTAGAGTGTGGGAGAGACACAGGAACCTTGACAGACACCGCAGCTGATAGGGGAGGGTGTGCCACAAGCATTTTCCAAGAAGACTTTCATCACTCTGACCTGGAGGAAGGATGCTATCCAGGTGGCTGCTTCTGTCGAGAATGCAGCGGAAGAGGTAAGATGATGACATAGGATGTTGTGATTGACTAGTCGAAAGCTGCAGACAAGTCAAGGAGAAGAAGCATGGCCATTTTTCCCTTTATCTCTTGTGGCGTCTAACTGGATTTTCAAGTCGAGGAGGGCAGACTCAGTACCGGGCCGGGGCGGACACCCGATTGGTGGGTGCCTAGAATTTGGTTAGATTCTCGGTGGGATTGATTGTGTAGGTAGGCAGCTCTGTTGAGGATTTTAAGGAGGAAGTGGGCTGTTGTAATAGGCCAATAGTAGTTGGCAGTGGTGTGATCAAGCGTAGGTTTCTGTAACGCTCACCTGGTATCCACCGGGATGCCATTCAGCCTGTCTGGACCTCTCACGACCTCAAACCCTTCCCTGGAATCTGTTCGACTGGGACTTCTTTTCTGGTGTTGTGTGCTCTCCGCCCTGCTCCTTCGGCGCAGGGGTGCGTCGGTTGATGTGGGCGCTATGCAACCTAGTTGCTTCACTGGTGCAGGCCCAATCGGGTTTGATAAGGTAGGTTTGTTGATTCTTATTGAATTGTCCTCTTCTTGTCTCTTGCCCCCTTTATTACTTTTCCTTTCTCCTTTAGGTGTTGGCGAGGTCGGAGAGGGTGTCGTGCTGTCACCACTAAGCGGTGAGTGAAAATGCGATGCGCTGCGCCGTTCGCTTTTTCATGTGCTAATCAATGTCTCTCTCTCTGTCCGTTACAGGCGCTTAAATGTCCCAGCGTGGTCTGCCGGCTGAGAGAATAAGTTGCGGTGAGTAAGCGCGATATGCGGCACCTTCTTGTCCTATAAGTGCTAACCTGTCTTGTCTTTATCCCTTTGCAGGTCGATGGCATGGTCTGGAACTGAAGTTACCCTGAGCGGCTCGAGTCCAGGTAAGCGTTTGACTCTTATTGCTGTTTTTCGAGTGAGCAGGGATACGAGTATGCATATTAATGTCTTTTCCTTTCGTTCGCTTCTTCCAGGATACGGCGTGCCGAGATGGAGATGACACCGCCGTGAATGCTGCCCACAGGACTGGAGGAGCGATGGATGGAAGCAGGATACTCCCCAAGGTAAGTATAATATTAACACTGTTCTTGTTCTTGCAGGTGCGTGGGATGCTGAGGAAAAGGCGAAGGCCTTCAGGAGACAGAGTCGAACACGGTGAGTGTCACGCTGCAGGTGCAGAGTAACGCAAAGCGTGTTCATCTGCCCGGGCGTGGTTTAAATAGTCTCCAGGGATCCCTGGGTTGAACCACACCCAAAAAGCTAGACCACATAGCTCAGTTCACAGAACTGAGTTATGTGGGGGCATCCATGTTGCCCACAGTACATTACAGAGTCCAATGCCAAGTTTTCATCCGTTTTTTTTTAACACTTTCTTTATTAACATTTCAGATAACAATCAAACACACCCCGCCACCGCCTCCCTCCCCACCCTCCCGTTTCTACCTGAAGGTACAGCAATAGAATGAGAGGCTGACAACCAGCAGATTAAAATGACATGGCAGCAATACAGTTCAAACCACAGGTCCATAAGATCACAGAGGCCACCCCGGCCACCCGTATCTCAGCAGAACACCCGACTCGGTGTACCTCCCCCACTCTCTCAGGTGCTCCCACTCTCACGCCCACGTGGCCAGAGCCACCTCCTCCGGGAAGAGCACTGTACAAGCGGTCTAAGGCGAGGAAAGTTCAGCACTCACCGCTGTCAATTGTCGAAGAAGATATGAAGTATATATGTCCCACATACTGTGGTCCCTTCCTCGCTGAGGTTGCATCACACCCCACCTAGAGTCCATATCATAACAGTACAATATGTCTTTTTCCCACTGAGCCACCTTAGAACTGCTTTCCCCGCCCCATTCTATAGACACTCTTCGTTTCACCAGCATCAGGAGAAGACCCACCAGCTTCCTGGTCCCAGCGGGTAGCAACTTGGTATACCCCAGTAGGGCCACCACAGGATCCAGGTCAATCTGTCTCCCCACTAAGCCCCCGATCACACCAAAGATATGTGTCCAGTATCGTTGTAACTTTATGCATTCCCATGCCACATGTAAAAACCCTGCAGAGGGCGACCCACACCTGACACAGGCATCAGACCGCTGGGGAAAGTATTTTTTCAATTGAACAGGAGAGTAAAAGTAGTGATGTAAAAACTTAAAGTGAATCAATTTAAACCTAGCACAGACAGCCCCCTTTCTAGTCATTTCACAGCAATAGCTCCATGCGGCCCCAGATATCTCCCTACCCAGCACCTGCTCCCACCGCTCCCGTGATGTGGTCACGGCCCCCAGCCCACTCTGGACAGCCACCGCATACAGTTCAGATATCACCCGGTGCCCCACCTCCCCCGTATCAGCTTATCTAACATACCAGTTATACAGGGTTGTACAGGGAACAACGGAAATAGCTGCTTCAGCACAATCCGCAGCATAAAGTACAGAAAGGTGTCTAGTGCAGAGAGCACCCCCTTCTCCTTCAGCTGGTCAATAGTTATAAACCGCCCGCTCGGAAACAGGTTCCCGAATTTGTGTACTCCTAACCTCTTCATCAAAGTAACGTAACTGGTTTCACTAGTCAAGGGGATACCCGGAATATATATGACCGGGAGCTCCGGCGAGTATATTACCTCCCCCTTAGTTTTGCGATCCAGGCGGGTCCAGGACCTGCATGTTAGAGCGACCATATCCTGGGGCGTGCCCGGTTGGCTTGGTGCCAGAAGTATGACCGCCCGCAGTAAGGCGGGGGATGCAAGCGCCCTCTCTTTTTCCACATGCCGCTGCCCTGCCGCCATTCCGAACCAATATCGCAGAAAACTAGCGTGCGCCACCTTATAATATATTTCAAAATCCGGCAGAGCAAGTCCTCCCTCCCGGACCGGTGCCACCAACTGCCTCCAGTAAACACGAGCCTGTTTACCCGCCCAGATAAAGTTCAGTACTGCCGCCCGAATATCCCGAAAGAATTTCTTAGGCACCGGAATAGGAGCATTCAGGAACACATAAAGAAACTTGGGGAGGATGGCCATCTTGACCACCGAAATCCTACCGTATAGATTAAGTGGGAGCGAGCCCCACCTGAGCAGTGCTGTCTTGGCTGATTCCAGCGCTTCCAGATAATTCCTACGGTACACCACCCCTTCCTCCCTTGCTATTACAAACCCCAGATATCTGGTGCTAACCAGTTCCCACTGAAACCCCCAGTTATCGGAAAATTGGGTCGCCGCCGCCATCAACGGGAAAATAACCGATTTGCTGGCATTGACTGTAAGCCCCGATAACTCCCCGAATAGCAAAACATCTCTCATAATCGGGTCCAAATTGGTCTCCGGTTGATGAATGAACAAGACCATATTATCCGCCTATAGTGAAATTACCACCCGGTGAGTATACAGCTGAACACCTCGGTGTATGTGCATGTCCCTCACCCGCTCCGGCCAGGACGAACAGCAGAGGGGACAACGGGCACCCCTGGCGTGTCCCACGCGCAAGCGATATAGGTTCAGTAGTCAGCCCATTCACCCTAATTCTAGCAACTGGATCTTTATATAGCAGGGATATAAAGGAAATAAACAGGCTCCCCAGCCCTAACCTCCTCAGAACCGAAAAGAGAAATGGCCACTCTACCGAATCAAACGCTTTATTAGCATCCAAAAGGGCCGCTATCACCGGCTCATCTCTGGACAGTGCTGCCATCAGGCCAAACATTCTTCGCAACCCGACTGATGTGTAGCGTCCCGGGATAAATCCCGCTTGATTGGCCCTGACCATCACAGACATCAGCGACGCCAGCCTGTCGGCCAGCACTTTGGCCAATATTTTATTATCAAGATTGAGCAACGAAATCAGGCGATATGAGGAACAATCGCCGGAGGGTTTCCCAGATTTCAACAACACAACCACCACTGCCTCCCGTAGGGACTCAGGAAGACACCCCTCAGACACTGCATGCTGATAGACCCGCAATAGATATGGTGCCAATTTATCTGCAAAGCACTTATAAAATTTGGCTGCAAAGCCGTCCGGGCCCGGGGACTTCACTCCCTTCAGCGATTTAATGGCCCCAGTTACCTCTTCCAAAGTCAGCGGCCTATTCAACCAGTCCCTTTGCTCATCGGTGCACCAATATAATCCCACGTCGTCCAAGTAAGCTTCTATCCCCACCTGAGTGGCCAGCGAATGAGATGAGTACAAACAACTATAGAATTTATAAAATGCAAGGGCTATTTTCTCATCTTCGAAACAATCCCTCCCCTCTTCATCAGTGATGGCTACAACTCTGTTCGCCCTCTCGCGTGCCTGAACAGCCCTGGCGAGCGACCGCCCCGGGGCCTGCCCTTCTCCATACTGCCGAGGGGCTACTCTATCTCACAGATATTTAACCTCCCTCTGAGCCAGATCATGAAATTCCTGGAGTTTCTGCATGATTTCCCCCTGTTGGTGCCTCGTAGGAGCGGGGGCTGCCTCTCGGAGAAGGCGCACCTCCTCCTCTTTGTCAGCGTATCTGCCTTATAATCCCAGATTCCTTAGCTATGCACACCCCACGTATCGCACACTTAAACCCTTCCTACAGGATGACTACCGAGTCTACTGACCCTTCATTATCTGCAAAGTATGTGTCTATAGCAGCTGACAATTCCTCCCTGAAAACAGCATCTGTGAGCTCCTCGCTTCTAAACCGCCAAGGAGGCTGTGCCCCCGCCCACCCTTGTACCTGGATGGACACCAGAACCGGAGCATGGTCGGACAGGGTACGCGCTAGAATTTCAGCACCCCGGACTTGGCCCAAGAGCGCCTGAGATACTAAAATAAAGTCTAACCGTGCCGCAGAGCTATATGGAGCAGAGAAATTGTAAAGCTACGGATGCCCGGGTATCTCACTCGCCATGGGTCCCCCAACACCCACACCTCCAGCATACCCTGTATTTTCCCCGAGCTCTTACTGCCCGAATGTCGACCACCACCTGTGCCATCCTGGGTCACATCCAGGACTGTGTTAAAGTCACCGGCCCACAGGATTTCCCCCTCCGAAATATCCCCAGCTGCCTCTCCACCCACTGCAACGAGTCAGTTGTGCCCGTATTAGACCCATAGTAGCAGATCAGTGTATATGGTTTCCCCTGGATGACCACCTGCTCTATCAGTGCCCGGCCCTCCCGGTCCTTCAGGACCCTGGTCAGTCGAAATCCCACCGAACTGTGTATCATAATGGCCACCCCCTGGAGTAGGAGTAGGAGGAAAAATACCTGTGGCACCCCCAGCTCTTACCAAATTTAGACTCGTTCTCAGCCGTCAGATGGGTCTTTTGGAGGAAAGCCACTCCTATCTGATGTCGCCTTAGGTATTGCAAAACCTTCCGGCATTTAGGTGGGCAGTTAAGACCCCTGACGTTCAATGACATGGGATTAAGAGCTGCCATCAAAGAAGCATGTGCCCAGGACCTCCCGGTTACCTCTCATAATAAGTATTCCCGTATCTACTGCCTTGCTGCACTCTCTCTCCCAGCCCTCTTCAACGCCCCTCCCCCCACCCAATTCTCCCCCCACCCCTGCCAACAACCCCCTAACCTGTCGGCGATTTCCCCATCCACAACCTCCCTTCATCCCCCTTACCCAACCAGAAACACCAACCTGCCCACCCAAAGTACCCCAACTATGAAACCCAATCACCACCCTAAGCAACATGGCTTCTGCTTTCGCTCAAGGGGTAGCTACAAGCCCGACCCTCCACAGCACCGCTATAAATGTTTTGTCTCCCAATTAGTACACACATCTAAGTACAAATGGAGATGGCCCCTTATCATGGTCTGAGCGTAACCCGACTGCAAATCATTAATTGTTCCTTTGTGATCTAGTGGCTCGCAGCAGCAGATCAAGGAAAGAAGCAGCTTCATCAGGTGTTTGGAAAAACAGTTCCTTGCCGTCGTGTTCAATCCGCAACCTAGCAGGGAACAACATTGCATATTTAATATTCCTGTCTCGGAGCCTCTTCTTAACATCCAGGAATGTTCTCCTGCTTGCCTGCACCTTGTCAGAAAAGTCTGGAAAAAATGTAATGGCGTCGCCCTTGTATGAAACCATCCCTTTCTCTCTGGCTTTCCGAAGTACAGTATCCCGTTCCCGATAGTTCAGCAGACGGGCGATCACCGGGCGCGGCGGCGCCCCTGGAACCGGTTTCCTCCCACTCGGCACCCTGTGCGCTCTTTCCACCACACAGTATTGGGAGAAGCCCTCCGATCCCAGAGCTTCACGCAGTATTTCTTCCACCAGTTTTTCCATGTTTCCCTGGTCTCCCGATTCGGACAGGCCTACAATCCGAACATTGTTTCTTCTTGACCTGGATTCAAGATCATCCAGTTTCTCCCTAAGCTCTTTAAGAGCTTTCCTGACTCCAGGCATTTCACTCGAAATTGATGCTGTTGTGTCCTCTACCCCGGAGATCCGCCCTTCCGCCTCATCCAGCCGATCACCATGTTTATCCAAGCGGACCTGCATATGGTCCATCTTACAAGTCAGCGTATCAAGCTTCCCATCCAACGATTGGATCCCGGACTGCAGCTGCAGGAACATGCCTTTAATATCTTGAAAGGCGGCCGCAGGGCCTGAATCCATCCCCGAAGTCCGGGGAGCAGCCGAATCTTCCACCGGTCCACTGCCTTTAACCTGACCGGGTGTCTCGAAGCAGAGCTTTGACTGTTCCCGCCTTTACTAGATTTCGACATAATGAGCAAACCCGGGCACTATCTGTGTTCAGGACTGGCCCACATAGATGGCACCACTCCTCCTAGCAGGGCACGGGTTCAGGCCCCCAACACCAGCACAGCCCCACAGTCCCACAGTTCCGCCGGAGGTCCCCTGCCCAGCCGCCGCCAAAGACACAGTCACTGCAGAGTCCTTCAGCCAGGCATAGGCCATTCACACCAGCCAGGCAGACTGTTGCCAAAATATCAACGCATGAGAGTGCTCAGAAAACAAGCAGGGGCCGAGATGGCAGGTCGCGGTTCAGAAGATATCCAGTGCACCCCGACAGACTGCCCCTCACCCTTTCCACGGATTAGAGGAACCGGAATGCGCCCAGCCGAAGGGCCCAACAGACTCGCTCCATACCTCCCAAAAGTCCACTTGGCAAGTTTGAAATTGTTCCTACTCTGTAAAAGTTGCTGGTGTACGAGTGTTGTAAACCTCTAGAACCCAATAAGGAAGGTTTCAGTGGCGATTGACACACTGCATCCCTTCCCAGTTCGCTCCAGGCCGAGGATCAGTGCATGTCTCAGGGTGAGAGCACGGTGGAGTGAAACAGTGCCAGCCTTCCACGTAACAATCACAATCTCAGTGAATTAGCTTTAGGCGATCTAAATATCCTCCGGGGTACGTGAGAAATCCACTGCCCAATAAGCACAGATGTTTGATTGCTGCGCACCCCCACCAGTTCGTCTGCGGATCCCATCCTCAAGTCGGGTGCTGCTATACAAGCACTGGGCCGAACACCATCCCCAGGCCCGATGCGCCGCTGATGTCTGCACAGCGCCGCGTACAGCGTGGCTCAGCTCCGTAGCCAAAGGGACCGCCAACCTTCGTCGCATGTACCGAGCGTATCGGGGCAGCCTCCTCCCGTGCAAGTCCTCCAGCCAGGGCCTTGTTGGCCCAGCACAGATCCACACCCTCCTCCAGGTGCCGACTCCCCCTCCTCTGCCAACGCTGCTCCACCAACTCACCAGGCGGGCGTCGCAGGTCCGGCAAAAGGGGCCGCCCGCCCGAGCTAAACCAAGGCCTGCAGCTCCAAGAATCCGGACCACACACCAGCTCCACACCGCCCGCCCGGCACAACACCGGGGACCGCGCTATCCTCCGAGTGCCCGCAGGCTACCCACCTCTACCTTCTCCTGCTGGAGTGCTGCAGCACCTCCTCTCACGAACCCGGCACAGGAGTCGGGAGCCGGGCACCACCTCGGTCCACTCTCCTGGTCGACCGCAGCACTTCTCCACCGTTCACTCCAATACCAGCACAAACTCCGGCCAAACGAACTTCCCACAGGGCACACTGCAGTTGGGGATCAAGTCAAACAGCCGGCTCCCGCTATGTATCATGGAGACCGCCGGAGATTAGACCGGATTTATGAGGTGCTGAGGAGTTTCACGAGTCCGCGGCCAACTTGGTCGGGCTCTCTAGTGCCCCCCCAAGTTTTCCTCAGAGTTATGTATGAGCCTGGCACCAGAGGCGCCAGGTCTGACTCCAAGTGGGTCTCAGATAAGACGGAGAGGTCTTTACAGTCCATGTGGGTGATCGACACCTGGCTCCAGTATGTTGTCACAGAGGTTTGGGGGCAGGGATCATGACAGTTTCTTTGGTAAATGAAGGACCCAGGCTTCTTTGAGGCACGTGGGTACTATACCTGTGTTAGCGGAGGCGTTGATAAAGTCTGTGATAAAGGGGGCTAGTTCAAGGGCACAGTCTTTGGTTAATGGCGCTGGGCAAATGCCCTCTTTGCATCTAGAGGGCTTTAGACTTTGTATGATTCTGATGGTTTTCTGGGTAGTGTCATTGTTAAGGTTGAGTAGAGGGGTATCGGCAAGTGGACTCTAGGCGTGGATAGGGATTTGTGTGTGATGCTGGGGTTTTTTGCCTGGATATTTTCTTTTAACATCACAATTTTCATCAGAAGGGCATTCTGTATATTGTTACACCAGGCAGAGTCCTTGTGAATCGGGGAGACTTGAGGGGCTTGAGTTTCCATTTCTTTAAGGATGAAGAATAACTCATTTGAGTCGGAGCTGGCATTGGGGATCGTTGTGTTGAGGGAGGAGGCGTTGGCAAGTATAGTGGCTTTTTTAAATGCATTAGCAATGATTGTGAAAGCATTTTCTTAAAGTTCAGAGGGAGACTTTTCCCAGTTAGACTCTACTAGTCTTTTTTCAGCTCTGAGAGAAGCAAGCACTCAGGTGTGCCAGGCGTTAATGTGGATTGTTGGTTTAGGTTTTTTGGCAGCAAGTGGTGAAATGGTGTTGATGGCGTTAGTGAGGGTTGCGGAGTAATGTTGTGCTAAGGGACACTGGGTCAGTGTTCTTTAGTCAGTCAGGATTGAGGGCTTTGAGGTAGGGGGTGAAGTTTTTCTTGGTATGTTTTTGTGAGCTGCAGGCAAAGGTGGACAGGGTGGGACTGATGGTGGGTATGGCAGGTGGTCTTGCTGGAAGTGAGAAGGTGATGATGTGATGGTCGGGCCATGGGCATGGTGAATGCGACAATTCGTGTCAGCCAGAAAGTCTAGTGTACATCCTTTGTTATGAGTGTGTTTATGGACTCGTAGGTCGAAGCTGAGGGAGGAAAGGGCCATAGTTAGTGAGGAAGCTTGTAGGTCCATGAGGTCCTTGAAACCTATATTGAGGTCACCTAGGAGGAGCGCTTGGGATGAAAGTTTGAGATTATGGCTTAGAAAGAGGAGTAAGTCATCCTCAAAAATGAGGGTGAGGGTGGGGCCTTGTGGAGGTGAATGGAGATCATATTAGTGGGGGAGGTGAATGGAGATCATATTAGTGGGGGAGGTGGTCCATTTAAGGGAGAAAATGTCAGTTATTGTCAAGTGCCGAGGGTTCTTGTCTGATGATATGGTGGTCCTTTACAATAAAGGCAGCACAACACCACCTCTTGAATTAGGTCTGTCACATCTGTAGATGGAGTAACCTGTGGGGAGGGTGAGTGATAATAAGGTCCCTGATGCTACGTGTAGCCAGGTTTCAGTGATGGTAAGGGCATCTAGATTGTTTGTGATTAAGAGGTCATGGATATCTAAGGCATACGCCGTCAGAGAGTGGGCGTTGATGAGGGCTAGCTTGAGGTCCTGGGTAGGGGTGGTGTGTGAGTTCAGTGCAGGTATGAAGGTGTAACTGGGACAGGCGAGGCTAAGGTTGTTGGTTGTGAAAGTAAATGTCCTGTTAGTGGAGGCTGTGTTGTCGTTTGGCATTAGTAATGTACTCAGATTTGGTAATGGGAGAGGATCAACATATTTCAAGGCAGTTGTGCAAGCATGTAAATCATAAACATTGTGCACATTAGAGCATGGGACAGGATCAACACTTTTCAAAGCAGTTGTGCTAGAATGTACATTGAAACCTTGTGCACATTAGAGCATGGGACATGATCAACACTTTTCAAAGCAGTTGTGCTAGCATGTAAATCAGAAACCTTGTGCACATTAGAGCATGGGAGAGGATCAACAATTTTCAAAGCAGTTGTGCTAGCATGTAAATCAGAAATGTTGTGCACATTAGAGCATGGGACAGGGTCAACATTTTGCATGACGTTAGCATGGTAGCATTTAACTCTGTGACAATATAAGGAGTAGACGAGTGAGCCTTGTTAGTAGTAGGTACACGTCTGTGTCTCAACTTCGGTTTGGCATTGTTCGAAGTAGGCTTACCCAAGTAGCTGGGACTGTGTGAGTAAGGGTACCTGTGAGGTTGCCTGAGGTTCATTTGTAGAAGCACTCAAGATGGTGGTGTTCCTGAAGGTGGGCTGTAGTCATGGGGAGGGATCATGTTCGAGATTATGATCGAACTCTGCTTAGGATGTTCAGGGTTTGGAAGTTTGCTGTTCCGGTTGAGGATGTTGCGGGCATGCCCCAGGCAAATCTATAAGATTGATATCCCAGAGGGGACGGTGCGGACGCTGATCCACGAGTTTCTGCCCATGATTGGCATAGGTATGGCATTGATAGCAATGGAGCAGGGGGTATGGCTAGAAAGGCAGGTATTGCGCTGGAGCAAATGGTGCAGCCCTAGCACTCCTGTCATGGACGACGGCTTGCAAGCGGTGGCAGAAGAGTAAGGTTCCAGCACAAGTCTGTCTGATACAGCGTTTGGTAAGAAGAGAGAGGGCGGGATGGTGTGGGACGGTGGTAGTTTGGAAGGGACAGGTAATTGTAAGGTAAATTATATTCTTTTCACATACCATGCAGTGCTGATCTCCCACGGATACCGGCCGGATACCGGGCAGGATCCGGGTGGGGCCGGACAGGGGATGTAAGCAGCCTTAAGTGTGGGCCTTGGGTGGGGGCCGGCAAAGCCAGCCGGCTTCCTGGAGGAAATTGTTGATACATCTGCATTTCGTCCCCTTCATGCAGTAGATGAGAGCTGCACATCTCCCCTTCTGGCCCTGAGATAATGCACAAAACTAAAAGTGCATCCTTCTCTGTCGGTTATGGGGGATGTCCGTTATGGTGCAATGCCTGCGCATGTACTTGTCCTGGTACATGCACTCCAGAGTGATAAATGAGCTGGCTGTGGAACGTGATACTGATCATATTATTATTTGAGCACATGCAATTCTGGCCTCCCAATGCACACATCAAGGAATGCTTTTGATATGGACATACCATGACCAGCACATCTCCTCTTGCATCTGGCTTGTTGATGTAATCACTCACTGATTGGTATCTCCTACCTTCCTGAATCTCTGCTACTTTCTTCCACAAATAGTGCTCTAGTCCCGCACAAGCAGACTTCAGGGATTCCCATCCTTTCCTGTTTTTCCACCACCACCCAAGTGCCACCCAATTTCAATTGTTTACTCAATCGACAGACCCCAAATGCTACCTTCCACTTGCCTCAATCTCTGGTACTTTCTCCTTCAAAAATAATGTGAGCATGAGTCTTGAATATGCACCCCTCAGTGATTATTTGCTCCTCCTCCCAAGTGTCACATGGTGTCCTGTGTCTTATTCAGACACTTCAAGAGATGGGCACTGACTGATAATGCCTTGCTCCCTTAATCGCTAATACGTTCCACCTCATAAGTCATTCAAGTGCATATCTCATAAAGCTGCTCCTTCTGCCTCTCCTCAAGTCACCCTAAGGCTTGTGTCTCATTCGGTCAGTTTAAAGAGAGTCAATGGCTGGTATATTTCTCACTTCCCTGAATCTATGTTACTTTCTCCTACCCCCAGAAGTCACTTGATGGTTTGTGTCTCATTACCATCTTCCCGGCATGGGCAACAATTGGTATCTCCTATCTCCCTGAACCTCTGCTACCTTCTCCCACAAAAATCAAGCAAGCTTGAGTCTCCTAACCCTCCAAAACGTAAAGTACAAGCTGGGCACATGTGCTGCCTACAGACACTAAAAGCCACCGATTGCCTGGTACCTTGTCCTGCCTCCAACAATCGCTGGTATTTTCTTCAGACTTTCATTAGTGTTTCATGCAAAGGTAAATGGCACATGAGTTTGTCTCTCATCACCCACGATGATCTCAGTCTCAGGGTTTCCCTCTCCCTAGTCTCATCAGACCCACTTAATGAGTGAATGTCCCACACAGTATAAACAAAACCTACTCCTAAATCTAACTCTTTGAGGCCTCACTCCCTCCTTACTTCCCCCCACACGCCTTGTGAATTGCTTTATGCTCCAATTTATTATCTCTTCCCTAATTTCCTAAAACAGCCACCACCAAAATCCTCCTGCCTCTGTAAAAGCTGCCTAAGACTGAAAATAGATTTGAAACATGTGTGCACATTTGTAGGCTGCAAGGTTAAACTTAGTTGAACTACATAAATAGTTTGTCCATGTTTCGACCTGAGCAAGTAAATTCATTCAGGCCCATCAGCAGGTCCTTTTCCAAACCCTTCTCTTCATGTCTGGTGATGAATTGCCTTCTGCCCTGCTGAAGTAGAGGGATGAGCAGAGCTTAAAGTGCTGTGAGAAACCAGAAGGTGTCTCACCCGCGACTCCCCGGAGATCTTTCATCCAGGTGACCAGGGCACGGTCATCGCTATTGGATCCAGACCCTGAGGGTAGACCAGTGCGGGAGGATCATCTGGGTGGTGGGTCCTCGGGAGTGGTAAAATCCTGTGCACAATCGAATATCTTCAATATAACTCATCCATAAAGTGAACCCTATCGAGGCCCGAGCCCGGCTGAGGGAGGTTTACTGGGGTTACAAGTTGCAAGGAGGTCCGAGCCCAGCTGAGGGAGACCTGGTGTGACTGTGGTTGAAAAGGGATCTGAGCCCGGTTGAGGGAGTCTCAGTGAGACATAGAAAGAAGTATCTTATCCCGGCTGAGGGAGATCCAAAGTGAATGTTACATGTAAAAATAGAATCACTGTGAACATTTTAAGAGAACTTAACGTGTGATTTGAATACCAGTGACATTCTGCAAGTAAAATGCTTGTGGAGAGCAAGAGACTTTGTCACAGAAGATTCCATATTGGTTTTGTACTGCATCCTGGTGCTCAAAGAAGTTGAAGTGTGCTCCAAGCTCCAGGGTGATGCCTTGTCCCGTGTTGAAAACATGGGGAGAGCTTATGACTCGTCCATCCTTACATATTGTTTTGAACACTATTTCTTTTAAATGTTACACTTCCCTAACTCTTGTATTATTACAGTAAGGATTGGCAATATGTTTTTTAGTATAGGCCCTTATTATTTAGATGAAGACTCCACAGAACTGTGTTTATTTTTACTTTGATGGTAGTAGCTTGCTCCCATCTCTAGATTTAGGATTAGATAGGTGTTTTTCTAACGCATTGAAGTTCAATAAACACACTTGAACTGTGATCACTTGTTTCTGTCTTCACTGTTTGATACCATGCCTTCCTTGCAGTGCCTATGCAGCCCTCGCACTTCTTCAAACTAAGAGCCAACACATTCATAAAATTAAAACAGGCACAGTTAAGAGATATTCCTCCTTTGCCTTTTGTGGTAACCTGGGATGAGTGTGTGAATGTGAAACAGTAGAAACCTAAACAACGAAATGTACCAACCAGTCCAAAATAAAGGAATGTCCAATCAAGGTTATGTATATGTATATATCCGCGAGTTCAGTTTCTTTCGGTGGCGTGGTTCTTGCTCCACGCCCTGCTCCTGCATTACCGACTCTGGGTGCTTTCCTCAACCGGATCGGTGAGTGGCCTTTTCTCCATTCTAGGTCAGCTACAGAGCATTCTGCTCCTGGCTCCATGTCCCGGTTTCTGCTTCTCCTTTGCATCTCCGTCGGCCTATCGTGGTTCCTCCTGGGAGGACTCGACTGCATGTTTGGTCTGTTTTCCATTTTTGTAGCGATCACACTAACAGATTGTCCCTATTGACTAATGCGCACTTGTTGGTTCCGTGGGGTGCTCTTCAGCACTCAGCGCTTCTTATTAGTCTCAATAACAACATTATTTTTCTTTACTGGGTCACCAATGATCTTCCTCGTTTTAAGATAGGGTTCACATGGGTAGTTTTGACTATTCCTCATCTCACTATAAGGTAGTGAGGTGTAATGATCAACCTTACATGTGTATATGGAAACTTGTGGAACTAAGCCTCCCTCCCTGTGGTTTGAGAGGGAGGTTGTAAGGGGTGGATGTGTAGCGCATTCTCCCTGTCGGGTCCTGACAGGAGTCACGGGTCGTCGAACGTCCGACGGAGAACAGGTCGAAGTACGACGGTGAAGTGGTCGCGTCGTTTCTAGCAGTGCTCGTAGGCGGGAAGCGCAAACGTTCGGCGAGGAAGAGGCGTGCGGGGCACCTCAGTGTCGATAGTTCTGGACCGCAAAGAGATGATGAAGAACTGTGGCCCAGCAAGGGCATCAAGTCGTCGGCGTCTCTGCGGTCTTTGGGTGGCGGGAAACCCACCGGTGGATGCTCCTCGGCGCGTCAACAGTCAGGCCTTCTCCAGCAGTATACGGTGGCGACGATGCGGATGAGAGCATCCGTGGATCAATGAAGTTCTTAGGCAAACGGGAGCACGGCGGCTCCGGTCGGCGACGGCGGTCGTCGACAGTGGCGGACAACAGTCCGGGCGCTTCTCTTTGGAGTTCCGCAGCAATCCCCGTATGGGGTCGGCAGCCTGTCGAAGGTCTCTCTACCAGGGAGCTTAGGCAAAAATCAGCTGTGCACGATGGTCCCTCTTAGCTCGGGAAGAGGGCACCTTACAGGTCCTCTCTGGGTCAGTCCTTGGAGGCACAGCAGCTTTCAGATTGTGAAGGAGAGCAACAGCAATTCTTCTCGCGCAGGAGGGCTTCAAGGTCAAGCTTCAGTTACTCCAGTTACTCGTCGTAGTGGACTTCAGCTTCTGAACACGATTCCTAGCAGTGAGAGGTCCCCAGATATACTGTTGGTCTCCCATTCATTCCGCTGGGTCACACTCAAGCATCCAATCATGACTAAGGCATTCATGCAGGCAGGCAGCCAATCAGGCACACGAGGTATTCAGGCCATTCACTTCTCTCCAGACACTCACAAGTTATGTGTATTGGGACAAGTACCGAGCCATTCTATGCTCCAAACTGCATTCATACCGGCTTCGGGTATGGCTGTCTCAGTCATTGTGTCGACCACCAGATACTAGACATCCACAACACAGAATGCATATTCGTCACACACTCTATTCACCCGGGTCTCACCCACAGGCGTACCCACAACATACGGTCATTGAGAAGGCTCCAGCCAGTCTGCTCAGCACTTCCCCACACTACCATATAAGGAACTTCCACCAAACAGCCAGTCAGGGGGAAGGGACAGAGTCAGGGCTTCCCGGGACTTCAGGAAGATCAAGTTAACAGGCGATGGAAGACAAGAGGCCAGGGGGGGCATTTTGTCTCCATCAGGAATCTACCGATTCCAATGACAGGGCCTGGGCATCCCAAAATGGAGGACGCTCAGGGCACCCGTCCTTTCAGCACGGAGCTGCCACCAGCCGTACCCTGCTCTGTGGGTCACACACAGGTGCCCAAAAACATACACTAGGGGCAAAGGGTTGTGCCCCTACCCATGGGTGCCATAAGGGTATCCCACGAGTCTGTTCACCAAACCAAAAGAGAGAGCTGCACCGCCAGGAGTCCCACATGAACTCATGCGCTGAAAACATCACAGAACACATGATAAAAAGCAGTAAAGGACAAGGATACGGAGGCCCTGTCCCTCCGATGCATTTCCAGCATCACACCCTCCCCATGTGATCCTCCCACGATGCACCACCTCAGGGGGACTATTGGAGTGTGGCCCCATGAGAAGGGTTCTGCCCTATTGGGGAAGGGATGACATCCAATGATTCGTCACAGTCAGTTCATAGTGGCATGTCTTTTCATGAGTGTCTTTTCATGAGTGGCATTTCATCTGTAGCAACTCCGTAGGCCTCATTACGAGTGTGGCGGCCCAGAAACAAGGGTTCCGGTAAGCTTACCAGCAGGCTTGTTTCCAGGCTGCCTCACTACAAGTCTGCCTGCAGCGGCCGTTGCGCCTGGCAGGTCTGAACCTGCCGTGCGCAATGGCTCCGCTAGTCAGAGTTGACACCAAATCACTGGCACCATTACCAATTGTGCCTGTGCTTCCGAGTCCCCATTCCCATTCATGGGAATGAGGACTTACCGAACCCCCACCTAACTTCCTGCTCCGCTGGGATTTGTAATGTCCCGGTGGCACCGTGAAGTCAGGCGGTGGATGCAGTGTTATGAGTACGGCAGCAACCCGCCGGCTGCACTGGCGGGTTACCGCCGTACTCTTAATGATGCCCTGTGACCTTTAATCATGGGCCACTAATAAGCACGCAACCACTAAAATCAGATGGATGTAGAAAAGGTAATGGCATTAGTAAGTAGGGGAACAAAAGAGTTGCCATCAAGTTTTATGAGAGTGCCAAAATGAAAAAAAGAACAGCTACAAAACTCAGAAAAAAGACCAACAATGAGGAACTCACGAATGGACAGATATGGAGCTGGTTTTATGGTGAGCTGGTCGCCCAGTAGTTTGCATGAATGTGATGTAAATGCAGGAGATTTGCATGATGGATTATGGCTATACCTCTTCTTCCACCATTAGGTCTATTCTGGTTAAACAAGATGAGACCACAAAGGGGAGATACATTTATGCCATCTAAGTTTAAGTGGCCATGAGGATGTAAAGGTTTTGGTCCAGGATGAAATGCACAATGCTTTGGTTTGGATGTTGCCAGCTCTGGCGTTGATTATCCTGGGTATAGAAACAAAGAAGTGCTCCAGTATAAGAGATGATGGGCCGCATTACCAGTTGGGTGGTGATGACAACAGTAATTCTGTCGGATGGAATTACAGTTGCCACCGGGGTGACCAGTGGAATTACTGCTGCATTACAGCGTTATGGCAGCACGCACACACTCTCTGTGAAAACAGTAATTTCGTCAGCTGGAATTCCACCGTAAATCCAGTTCCGATGGCAAATCTGCCTGGCTTCAGTGTAATTACCGTTAACGCCAGTCACGGGAAGTCTGGCAGCGCCATCTTTAAAAATCCAACCCTCACTCCCATTTCCTGTTGTCATCCAAAGACAGGAGACCCAGGTAACATGACACAGGAAAAGGGCAAAGGCAAGGTGCTGGACATGAAGTGTGCAAGGTGAATTTGTGCGAGTGTGTCCTTCAGGTGCTTTCAGATGAGGTTGTGGCACATGCTGATGAGCTCTATGACACCAGACACCGGAGTGCCTCTGGCCAGAGGAAGGATACCATCTGTGCCAGCATCGGGGACAGATTTGTGGAAGAAGGACAGTGTTGTAATGACCGGAAGGCCAGGGTCTGTAGCCACATTGTTAAACACAGACGTGAGAGTTCTGCCACAAGGAGTGGCACAGTGGAGGCCCTTATCCTGAACCCATGGGAAGAGGAAACCAGAAGCATCCTCCAGCAGAAGTGAAAGCAACCAAGCAAGGTGATGCTGGTGAGTATGAGTGTTCCCTCTCCCATGAGAATGTACTGGCCAGAAGCTCATCCTCTGCATGTTTCTGCAGCATAGATGGGCCTAATGGATAAGGGAATGGCCAACCACATGACAATGTGAACAAAGGCACTGTTAGCACATGCATGTGCAAGGGAAGGTGGAATACTGTGCAAATACACATGCTCTGCAGGGAAAATGTCAGGTGAGGTCATGCAACCATTAGAAGCACCCATGTGTGCTTGGAACATGCAAGTCCATCCCCTGCGACACAACATGTACAAGACATATTGCCAGTCCAACAGTCAATACAACTATGCATGTGCCATGTACACCCTCAGCAGACACTACTCTCACCTTGCATGAGCCATTCTCAATGGTCTGCACCCAACCCTGCCCATCAGACAAAATGTGTGTAGGATGACCATTCATCATGTTGCACAAGTGTCTTGCTAGCCCATGTACAACGATGCATGATGACTGACAGCATGCCATTGTCCACCCAACTGGTTCACAGTTGATTCCCGCAGATGAGGCAGGTCCACTACTTCCCAGGGGAACTCCTCTGGTAGCAACACTTCAAGCTCCACCCATGCAGAGGCCAGCCCTGGCAAAAGCAAGAGCGATGCACTGGGGTCAAAGCACAGCAGTGCCAAGTGGTAAAACGGGCACAGTCCCCACAATTGTGCCGAGTGGCCCCTGCACCAGCAGTTCACCTGGCACAGCTGACACAGCACCTGATGGAGACACACCACATCCAGCTGCAGCACCACCACCAGCAGCTGCAACTGCCACACCACAGCCAGCCCCAGTGGTGATCCCTAAGGATCAACAGCCAACCACTGGCACACATGGCTCAACACCTGCACCCACCCATTTCCCCCCTGACTCTATCATCACCTGAAGAAGACAGCCATTCCCATCGCCAGGATGATCTGGCTACAGGGAATGATGGCGGTCGTACACCTGATGCATAAGACACTGGATTCAGGTCCTCCTGAATCCTGGTCCTCTCCATAGCCCACAGGCTGTGCCGCAGCATTCAAAAGATGCCATCTGGAGGAGGCTGGACACCATGGAGTATCACCAGATGAACATCGAGAACATGGTAGAGATGAAGGTGCAGCATTTACAGGCCATAAGGAACTCTGTACAGGGCTCCTCAAGGCGAATAGCCAGATGATTGAACCACCAGGTCCGCCAATAATCAATGGTGACTGCTGCAGACGCAGCTGTGTCCCAGAGGGTGAGGGAGCTCACCAAGGGCATTTCAGCATTTGCCAAATCTATGCACGACAGCATGCTCCTCACCCTGCAACACCTCCGGGCCCAGTAGTCTGAGCCTTCGACCTCAGTCACCCCCACAGAGTGGTAATTAGCTGGGAGCCCACACAACTTCTCCTTGCGCAATGTTGCTCTTACCACCTCTTACAACTTTGGTACTCAGACGGGGTACTCACGGCTCTTCAGACTCTAAGATCAGACGTGAAGAGGTAAGAGGCGTCCCCCCGGAGGTCCAGAGGCCAGATAATCTGTCCTCTGTGCTCCCCAGGGGGCCGTCCCCAGGGAAACCCTCTTGGGGAAGAAAACCCAGACTCTGCAGGTGTAGAGGAGGATCAGATGCACAATGTCCGTAGTGTCAGGTAGAAGGACGAAGAATATCCCAATCCAATCGGTGCAAAAATGGCTGAAGATTCTTGAATGCAGTAGAATACATAGACGGCTATAGCAAGACGGTAAGGAATGGGGTAGCAGAATAAAGGGACAGAGGAGAGACAGAAGAATGAAAGGAGAGAGAGAAGGACAGCTAGATCCGTGAAGAAGAAGAGTTAGGTAAGACAAAGCTGAGACGGGTGAAAGGTAAGCACAGAAAGAAGCCGTGAGCGGCTGCAACAACAGAAGCTGCAAGCGCAGGCTAACCGAAGCCAGAGGAAAAGAAATGCCGAGGGCGGCAGAAAAGGTAAGCAATGGAAGTAGCCGCGAACGGCTGCAAAGAACAGGGTCCGCAAGCGGCGGTGAATAGGAGATGGAAGGATAGGATGCCAAGGGCGGCAGAAAAGACAGAGAGCAGATAACAGAGCCGAGAACGACTAATAGGCGATAGGCTCTAAACGAGGAGTCGGAAGCGGGACGAAAGGAATAGGAAGAAACCGAAGTGACAGTGACTTGTGAAGGAAGGGAAAAGGAGGAGGAAAGAGGGAGGACTCAGAAGGAGGTCTGAGTGAGAGCAGATACCAAAAGATACGAGCGAACAACAACAAGGGAGCAATGCTATGAACAGAGTAGCAACGCAGTTAACAGTTTGTTCGCGGGGAGTAAGTACGAACAATTGGTAGAAAGAGAAGAAGGACAAAGTGTAAGAAAAAGACTAGACCTGCATTGTTAGTGGATAGAGATGTTATCAAGGAGCCGCCATCTTGGATTCCAGTGAGTATATCGTGGTTGATGTAACTTCCAGTGTCTCCATAGGCTTCTAGGAGTTCTTCTAACAGTATGCCCTCCCCGTGGGGGGAAAGGACCGGGTTTCCAGGGATGGAATCGATGGAATTTCCTCACCAAAGCAGGTGCATGCACTGCGGATGCTGGTTCCCAAGTTCTGTCAGATGGACCGTACCCCTTCCAATCAACCAAGTATTGTAGGGTACCTCTGTGATACCTGGAATCAGCTATGGCGGAAACTTCGTATTCTGGTCCTTCTGGTGTATCAATAGGAAGGGGTGATATCACTCCTTGTCTGCAGAATCTGTCAGATACATGAGTTTTTAGTTGGGAGACATGGAATACATTGTGTATCCGTGACCATGAAGGTGGTAGTTGTATCTGATACGATACCTTTCCAATAGCCTTGAGTACCTGAAAAGGACCAAAGAATTTGGGAGATAGTTTGGAGGGTAGCAATCTTCTGGGTAAATAACGAGATAACAACCATACGAGATCCCCTTGTTTGTACGTTGGTTCTTGGGATCTTCTTTTATCAGCTTGGACTTTGGTTCTCTGTTGAGTGTCTTTCAGGATGGTAAGGGCAATGTTATGTCCTGATTGAATGTGTGCCACCCACTCCTCTACAGAGGGGGAGTTTGTTATCCGAGTGGCTGTGATGAGTACAACCACAGGATGGAACCCACAGTTACAGTAGAATGGGGACATCTTGATGGCGGAATGTTGAGAATTGTTGTAAGCAATTTCTGCATATGGTAATAACTCATTCCAGTTATCCTGTGTGGCGGATACAAAGCATCTGAGATATTGTTCCAATGATTGATTTAATCTTTCGGTTTGACCATTGGCTTGTGGATGGTAACCTGAGGTAAGATTCCGGTGTATGCCTAAAGCTTGGCAAAGATTCTTCCAAGAGGCGGAAATGTATTGTGGCCCTCTGTCAAAGATGATGTTCTTTGGTAAGCCATGTAAACGAAAGATAGTCTGTAAGAAGCACAATGCCATCTGGGCAGCCGTTGCAAGTTTTACCATGGGAATGAAATGTGCCATTTTAGTCAGCGAATCAATGGTCACCATAATGGTGGTGTTGCGATTGGAAGGAGGCAATTCCACAATAAAGTCAGTCGAAATCCTTTCCCAAGGTTGATTAGGAATGGGAGGTTGAACTAACTTCCCTATAGGTAGTCTTCTTGTTGTCTTTTCCTGAAGACATACAGAACATCTCTTACGTCCGAAGAAACAGATGGCCACCAGAAATGTCAATTGACCAGTTCGAGGGTGTTGGCTATTCCCCAATGTCCTGCGATTTTGTGGTTGTGACACATGTATAATACCTGTGTCCTGAGGGATTCAGTAGGCACGTATAGCTCTGTGTTGTGGTAGTACAATCCTTGTTCTTTCTGGAGTTGGTACTTTTGGATATCCATTTCGTTGATTCCATGGAGCTGTTTGCAAATGTCCTGAAGAAAGGTGGATACCAAAAAGATAAAAGTAGCTTGAGGTCATATTTACTCTTGTATGTGGGTTTCTTCTGTTTGTAGACTCCGGGATAAGGCGTCTGCCAATTGATTGTTGGTTCCAGGAATGTGAGTAATGATGAAGTCAAAGGAGGAAAAGAAGTAGGCCCAGCGGGCTTGGTGACTGTTCTGACATTAATAGTTTTGGAGTATCTTCAGATTACTATGGTCAGTTCTGATGGTGATAGGATGTCTTGCACCTATTAAGAGATGTCTCCACTCTTGGCATGCTTTCTTAATAGCGAGTAGTTCCTTCTCAAGGACTGTGTAGTTTTGTTCCGAAGGAAGTAAGGTTTTTGACATGTAGGCTATGGGGTGTTCGACACCCGACAAGGAGGCCTGTTTTAGCACTCCCCCAATAGCCGAATGTGAGGCATCAGTTTCAAGAACAAATGGTTTTGTTTGATCTGGTAATCTCAGGATGGGTGCAGTGGAAAAGTTTGTCGAAGGCTTGTTGTGTCTCTGTAGTCCATATATATTTTTTACCCTTTTGAAGAAGAGTGGTCAAAGGTTTGATGGTTTTTGAGAAGTTAGGGATATATCTACGATAAAAGTTCGAGAATCCCAGGAATCTTTGGATCTCTTTTACCCCTTGAGGAGCTTTCCATTGCAGTATGCCTTGTACCTTTCGTGGGTCCCTGGAAGCCCCTTCGGCAGAGGATAAACCCCAAATAGGGGATACTAGTTTGAGGAAACGAACATTTCTCCAATTTAGCAAACAAGTGATTGTATTGTAGACGGTGGAGTACTTCGGAAACATGTCTTACGTGTTCTTGTAGATTTTTACAAAATATCAATATATCACTAAGTAGACAATTAAGGAATGGAGGAGTAAATCAGAAAACAAATGGTCAACAAACCTCTGAAAAACTGAGGGACCGTTCGCTAATCCAAATGGCATCACACGATACTCGTAGTGGCCAAATGGTGTGCGGAACGCGGTCTTCCATTCGTCTCTGCTTTTTATCCGAATCAAATGGTACGCACCACGTAAATCCAGTTTTGAAAAGACTGAAGCACCCCTGACTGCTTCGAGGATGTCTTGGATAAGAGGTAAGGGGTATCTGTCTGTGTAAGTGACCTTGTTTAATCCTCTATAGTCTATACAGGGTTGAAGTTCTTTGCAATCCTTCTTTGGTATAAAGTATAGCGAAGCCCCTGCTGGACTTTTGGATTCGGTTATCAATCCATTGCGTACATTGGTTTGTAAATGTTCCCGTAAGGCTTCCTTTTCTGGGTTAGAAAGAGTAGACATTCTTCCAAAAGGGATCTGAGCATCTGGTAACAGCTCAATGGCGCAGTCATCTCGTCTGTGGGGAGGCAACTCCTTGAATTCCTCGTTGGAAAAGACTCTGTGAAATGTATGATAGCTCTCAGGCAGCAGATTTAGATTCAGTACTACAGAAGAGGAATTCTGTGGTGCTACTTGAGTTTGGGAGATATGTACGCCAGTGTCACAGTGGGGTAAGCATGTTGCGATGCAGTACTCAGATCCCAAAAACATAGTTCCGGCCTTCCAGTTAATATAGGGGTTATGTTTTGATAACCAAGGAATTCCTAGGATAATAGGATAATGTGCGGCCTTGATAAGGTCAAAGATCACCTCTTCTTGATGTGTGTTTATCTTCATCGTAAGGACCGAAGTATTTTCTTTGATGAATCCTGAGGACAGTGGTTCTCCGTCTACTCCTTCCACCGGTATAGCGGTGGTCTTGGATAGATGGGGTATCTTATGTTTGTATGCCCAATCAATGTCCATAAAGACCTGCCGCACCACAATCCACCAGTGCTGATACCTTTTCGATTATAGAGTCCTGGAATTGGATGGTTAACGGTAACACTACCATTTGCGGGGCATTCGCTACGCAACTGAGGGAACGCTTCAAAATGGACCCGTTCACGGTTCCCCTTATGAATGGGTGGATGCGTTTCCCGAGCGCGTGGAGGAACCAGGTTACAGTCTTTAAGTACATGTTTGTCGGATCCGCAATACATGCACAACCCCAGAGTACGTCTCCTGTTCCTCTCTTCAGTTGTAAGAGGGCCTCAAGTAGTGCCTATTTGCATAGGTTCATCTTCGGTGGAACGGGATGTCTTGAGTGTTTCACTTCTAAGAGAAGATGGTATTCCTTTTGCCTTTCCTTTCCTTTTCTCCGAATTTCGTTCTTGGATGCGATAATCCATTTGAAGAACAAGAGTGATCATCTCTGCAAGATTATGTGGGCGGGGAACACGAGATAACCCGTCCTTTAATTCCTCGTTAACATTTCTTCTGAATATGGTTAAGAGGGCATCATCGGACTATGCTGTCTCGTTAGCCAAGTGTTTGAATTGTGTAATAAAAGACATTAGTTCCATGGTTCCTTGCTTTAAATCAAGAAGGTTTTCCTGGGCTGTAACCACTAATTCTCTGCGACCAAACATGGCCTGGAGACTATTGAGAAACCCTGCCAAAGAGTATAAGAGTTGATTGTTAGTGGTCACTAATGGAGTAGCCAGCGCACTACCAGATAATAAAACTAACCTTGGACCGTTCTGTAGGAAAAAATCCCGGTTTGAGCGTAAATTGTACGGTACAAGAATCTATGAATTCTTTAAGCTTCCTGGGGTTGCCTTCATATTTGCCCATAGGTAAGGGTCCTGGAGGTAATTCAGTCCTTGTATTTGCCATTTGGCGGAGCAGGGTATTTTCATTCCCTAATCCCTGCATTTCTGTATTCAAAGTCTGCACCGCAGCCATCAACTGCTGGATTTGTTGATCCATGCTTCTATTTCCTTGGCGTTGCTATCTCTTACCACCTCTTACAACTTTGGTACTTAGACGGGTTACTCACGGCTCTTCGGACTCTAAGATCAGACGTGAAGAGGTAAGAGGTGCTCCCCGGAGGTAAAGAGGCCAGATAATCTGTGCTCTGTGCTCCCCAGGGGGCCCCCCCCTGGGAAACCCTCTTGGGGAAGAAAACCCAGACTCTGCAGGTGTAGAGGAGGATCAGATGCACAATGCCCATAGTTTCAGGTAGAAGGACGAAGAATATCCCAATCCAATCGGTGCAAAAATGGCTGAAGATTCTTGAATGCAGTAGAATACGTGGTTGGCTATAGCAAGAAGGTAAGGAATGGGGCAGCAGAATAAAGGGACAGAGGAGAGACAGAAGAATGAAAGGAGAGAGAGAAGGACAGCTAGATCCGTGAAGAAGAGTTAGGTAAGACAAAGCTGAGACGGGTGAAAGGTAAGCGGGGAAAGAAGCCGCGAGCGGCTGCAACAACAGAAGCCGCAAGCGGAGGCTAACCGAAGCCGGAGGAAAATAAATGCCGAGGGCGTCAGAAAAGGTAAGCAATGGAAGTAGCCGCGAACGGCTGGAAATAACAGGGTCCGCAAGCGGCGGCGAATAGAAGACGAAAGGATAGGATGCCAAGGGCGGCAGAAAATACAGAGAGCAGATAACAGAGCCGAGAACGGCTAATAGGCGACAGGCTCCGAAACGAGGAGTCGGAAGCGGGATTAAAGGAATAGGAAGAAACCGAAGTGACGGTGACTTGCGAAGGAAGGGAAAAGGAGGAGGAAAGAGGGAGGACTCAGAAGGAGGTCTCAGTGAGAGCAGGTACCAAAAGATACGAGCGAACAACAACAAGGGAGCAATGCTATGAACAGAGTAGCAATGCAGTTACCAGTTTGTTCGCAGGGAATAAGTATGAACAATTGGTAGAAAGAGAAGAAGGACAAAGTGGAATAAAAAGACTAGACCTGCATTGTTAGTGGATAGAGATGTTATCAAGGAGCCTCATCATATTGTGGTTGATGTAACTTCCAGTGTCTCCATAGGCTTCTAGGAGTTCTTCTAACAGTGGCGTGTACACTACGCAAGCAGGCTGGAAAGGCCAAGAGGCCACAAAAATGACTCTTATCATCACCACACTATTTCACTGTGCACAAGGGAGGTGGGTGGATGTGGATGTGGGTGTTGGTGATGGCGAGGTGGGTGGATACGGGTTTTGAGGATGGGGATGTGGGTGGATATGAGTGTTGGGGATGGATGTTTTGCACAGTTCACTATAAAACACAAGTTCACTTGAACAAATGCAAGGAGAATGATTGTGTGTGAAGGTGATCCATTCAAAATGTGGTTATATGCAAATGTGAGAAGCAGGTGAAACGTAATTGTCTAGAAATGATTGTCAATTAGTTCTTCTTGCACCAGACAACTGTACCTGCCTTCCTCACACTCACTATGGGACAGCTTTTCATCTGCAGACAGTCCATCATTGTCTACTGGGGGCAGGCATGTCCTCATCAGGGGGCTGTGGGACATTTTGCCTGAGTCAGATGTTGTGGCACAGGCAACAAATATGTGGCCAACCTTCTCTGCTCTATACATCAGGGCTCCACCGGTCCAGTGGAAACACTGGAAGCGTCCCTTCAGCAGGCCAAAGGTCTACTCTATGCATAGCCTGGTCCTAATGTGTGCCTCATTGTAGGCTCCCTCCTGTGGTGTATGTGGGTTGCGCACAGGTGTCATCAGCCATGGGAGCTGGGGGCAAGCAGAGTCACCTGCAAGTGCCCAGCTCACAATTAGTTTGTGAGATACATGGCCAATGATCAGATTTGCAATGTGCATGTTGCCTGGTTGGACCTTTGCATTCTGTTATGACTTCACTTACAAGGTTTGCAGATGACTTGCCATCCCTGTCTGGCAGTGTTGAATTGTCATTGTGCAGAGTTGAACTGTGGCTTTGGCTGTGTAGGTATGTGTTCCCTATGCATTGTGGTTTCTGTAGTCCTTTGTTTGTGTATTACTTACCTGCTGGGGCATTATGCATTACCAAAATATTACTGCATTCTCTTGCAGGGTCTTGTCCTGTGGGCTGCTGGATGTCATGCGCGTGGTGAGAGGGAAGGTCCCGCATGTACAGGTCCTTGACAGGGCATGCATTGATCAGCAGTGTTAATGCCCTCCCTTCACATTTCATTTTACCTGTGTTGAGTGATTTTGTCTGATGGCACTTGTATTCACCCAGTATCCATGTCCGTTGGTGTCTGTGACCCTCCATGTATTCAGGCAGTGTGCTCTTCCGCAGGGCCATGGCATCGTGGGTGGAACCAGGAAAGCAGACGCAGCAGTGTGTGATCATAAGGTCAGCATCGCAGATGACCTAGACATTCATTGATACTGCTTCTGTTGTGGTATGCCTCTTCGGATGCTTGGGGAGGGGTTGCAACCAATGCCACATGGGTGCAGTCCAGAATGGCAGTTACATTGGCCATGTGGGCTGCTCAGTAAAAACATTCCTTTGTTGCATTTATCTGTGCCAGGTTGGTGGGCAGAGGGATGTGCTGTGATGCGTGGCGCAGCAGTGCTTCCAGCACCTGGCCAAGCACAACTGAAAATGTGGGCTGAGACTTGCCATGCAGCATGCCCACAGTGTGCAGGTAGGTTCCCGTTGCAAGAATATGAAGGGCCCACACCAGCTTCAGCAGCAGGGGAAAGGCAGTTCTGGTGTTGATCATGCTGTGGATGTCATCGTTGATCAGGGAGAGTAGCTCTGCAATGGTCTCCCTGTTCAGACGATACAGGGTTATCAGCTGGACATCATTTAATGTCAGGGTGAGGGCCTGGCCCCGGAAATGGACGCTCGCCTTGCATGGTGTCTCCTCCTCCCTCTGCTCCATGTGCTCGGTGGTGCTTTTCGTGCCTCTTCACCTCAAAGTAGAGCGGAAGTTGCTGCATGTCCCAGTTTGCAACTGCTAGTGGCAGCATGGTGTTGGAAAGTGTATTTGTATCAGGTGTGAGCAGAGTGGATTTGGTGCAGCCGAGACTTGATCTTAATCACCTGTAGTATTTACCTCCATCCTTTGGCTGCTGGTAACTGCACTTTGATTTTGCAGGTAACACCGTTGGTGCGTATTATGCCGGTGCTAATTCCACAGGTGCAATTAGCGCCCACCCCTTATTCAGCGGCGTGGTCAAAGTGGCAGTAATTCTGTTACCATCACTTTTACTGCATGCAGCCCAACTCGTAATCAGGCCCTATGACTGTTAAAGGTGGATGTTGCACAAAATCAGAGTCAGGGCGGAGCATTTGGGCACACTGCATGGCATGCATAGAGTGGGGGTGATATGGCTTCCAATTTCACCATTTGGGCTGAACTTTAGAAGATCAGGTGTGGGCATGATCGCTGTTGCCCTGCCATGTCCGATTTCAGAAGTAGTGATAAGACACAATCCTATGTGGACCAACAAACTCTCAGCATCTTCGATAAACAGTGAGAAGGACTGGAATTCCGGGGAAGCGAATGAGACAAAGAAATACAAATGATGGATTGAAAGACCTTACATTGTGAGGCACAGAAAACCGAGAATACGTCTTATGAGTTCTGAAGATTCAAGTCAAAATTCAGAAACAGTGACTGCATCTGCAATTCTCATACAGTACCTTGTCTGTGTGACTTAGCCTAGGCACTCAAGAAAAGCTTAAACACATAAGTGCTTTACAGTCATACTCACTATTATCTCCAAATTTCTTGTTTGTTTGCAGTCCTCTCATGGGAAGTTTTAGTTTACTACTAGTGACAATTTCAGATTAATAAAATGTGCTCTGTCAGTACCTCTTGGAGTTCTCATTATAAGGTTTAAACATCTCTTAGGCCCTCACAGATATTGTATATTTGTTTTGCCAAGTCATGAAACTAGGGGTCAAAACCTAAAAGTGAGGATTACATTAAAAACTTAAAATCACCCATTTTTGACAGGTCCCTTTACTCATGCCTCTTTGTGACCTGTCTGGGATTGCACGCATCAAGACTGCTGTGTTGTTTTAAGCATTTACCCAACTTGGCCTATTGTTCTTTTCTGCAGGATCGCCCGGATTGAAGAAGAGCGAAGAAGATGATTCTAAAGAAGCATTCACTTTCCACAAACCCTCACGTTTTAAAATGCCAATTCAAGGTGAGTCTCTGGGACTTTCCTGCAGGTTGAAATGAAATAAAAGGCCCGTCCGTCTTCAGAGACCTGTTGAAACACAGTGTGCAGGGATTGGGCAGAGTTTATATGCCTGCTGCTGATTCAAGATGGCTGCCATGTAATCACTTGCTTTTGAGAGTTTGGAATGCTGGGCATTATGGTTGTATTAGTATGAAGGGTAGGCAGCTGTGTTTTGAGATGCAGTATGGAGGTGATGTTTACTGGGTTCCACATGTGAGGCTGTCTGTGGAAATGTACTGTCTATGAGGATGTCAATCCAGGTGTGAATCTGTCATCTCTATCAGCCAGTCCCTCAGGTGATTGTGTCACCACATCTGTCTAGGATGATACGCGACAGGTGTGGGTAGCACATGTTCCATTTATCAGATCCAAGCGCAGGCTTGTAAACTGGTAAATGTGGGCAGATTCTAAATAAGTAGTGAAAATGTAAGGCATGTAGAGAAAACTCCCGTATTAATTTGCGCTGCTTTTAGAAATGCGTTGGTCACCTTATTATCAAAGGCGACCTGCACATTTCAGGAAGGGCTCTAGAGTAGTGCAAAGAGTCTCTGTCCAGCCTTCTCTAATACATTAGTGTCGGGAGTGCACGCACATGCCTTCTGGGAGCTGCTGTCCTGAAATCGACAATAGAGAATTCTGGGCAGAAACGAGGCTGATTGGCACTGTGGAAGGGGCAACGTTACCAGCAGACATATACAATGCACACTCAGTGGGCTCAGAGACTGGGACTCCCCAACTCCATCACCCTCCCTCTGCAGTAGGACAGCCTCTGGCATACACCATGGCAGGCTTCCCATAACAGGTTGGGATTTGGCCTACCCCCCGATCCCGCTCCTCATGGTCCAGAGCCCAGCCTTTAGATCACCTTTTCCAAGTAAGTGTTTCCTTTACTCTGGTGCTGATGTGATGAAGTTAATTCTGCCCCACAGGAGAATAAGGATGAGCAGCAGCAAAACTGATTACTCAACTTTCACACTTCTACTAAACACAGAGATTCCAGTCATAAAGATGAAATAGCCACGGTTAAGAGACACACATCCTTTTGCCTTTTGTGGTAAAGTGGGCAGAGGGAAGGCTATTTTATTTCATTTTATTAGAATTTGTTTTCAGTTTTGGCCCTACCAAGAGGGTCTCGGAGCACCTTCTTACAAGGTTCAAAGGTTAAAATGTTGGGCGGTGAAACAGACGTTAGAAAATATTTTCAGGGTAGGTCAGAAAGATTACCATAGACAAGTGATAGTAGGGAAGATGGAGGGGTAGGGGCATATGTGGGGAAACAGGAATATCTTGAGGCTCTGAAAGTGGTGCGGGAGGGTGCATATTGGATGTCATAGGCAAAATCTCTACCTGTAGTGGGAAGCCTGCCATGGTGTATGCCAGAGGCTGTCCTACTGCAGAGGCAGGGTGATGGAGTTGGAGAGCCCCAGTCTCTGACCCCTCTGAGTGTGCATTGTATATGTCTGCTGGTAACGCTGCCCCTTCCACAGTGCCAAACAGCCTCGTTTCTGGCCAGAATTCATTATTGTCGATTTCAGGGCAGCAGCTCCCAGAATGCATGTGCGTGCACTCCTGACACTAATGTATTCAAGAAGGCTGGACAGAGAATGTCAAGACTCTGGGAATCTTTATGGACTCTCATCTCTCGTACAAAAGACATCTCTCTTACTTAAGATTATCTTGTGCACTTTATACAAATCTCATTTGGCAAATACGACCATACCTATCTGAGAAAAATGTAGCACTGATGGCACGAGCAATAATGAATTCCAAGTTGCATTATTGTAACAGCCTCTTAATGGGCACGTCGAAAGGTAACATCACAAAACTACATACCATTCAAAATGGTGCAGTTAGGGCCGTGTTTGGACTAAATAGACTGGAAAAAATCTCAAAAGCCAGAAGAAAACTTCACTGGCTTCCAGTATAACAGATAATAAAATTCAAGTGCTCGGTTATTATCTACAAATGCCTGGCGGGTTTCGCCCCAAGCTATCTCACTAAGAGATTAATCAAGGCCCCCGTACGTAGAAGTCTTCGATCCAACAGTAAAAATGTCCTACAACATCAACGGAAAACGCTGACTAAAATTGGTGGTACTAACTTTGTTCACTGGCTCCCACAATCTGGAACCCTATGCCCCCTGTGATCAAAGATAGTGTCTCTCTCTCCACATTTAAAAAAACTACTCAAGACGCACCTCTTCGATGAAGGGGAAACCTAATAACTCTGGCTGTCGCATGGATGCTTGAGTCTTCTTGTTCTATGTTGTCTGTCTTTGTGAGCGCCTTGAGGCCCATGGGTGATGGGGCGCTATACAAAAATAAAAATTGATAGATAGGTAGGGTGTTCAATGCATTGGGGGCCCAGTGGGTAAATGCTTGATTTTCTGTGTATATTAGTTTGCAGAGTGAAATGTGTAGGAAACGCTGGCTGCTTGTCTGGTGTTTGCATGGTTGATGGCTTTGAGAGTCCTTTGAAGGCAATTATTTGGGGTACGGGGAGCCAATGGAGCTGGGTGTTGTCTGGGGTGATGTGTGAATGTATGTTTTGGTAGGTGGAGGATGAGTCTAGCTGCTGCATTTTGAATGGCGTACAGGGGGCAAAGGTGCTGCTGGGGAGTCCAGTGAGGAGAGCATTGCCCAAGTCCAGCATGGAGGGAACCAGTGCTTGGACTGCAGTGGGGAAGTCATTGGGAGGAAGAATGTGTCTGACCTTTCATAGGAGGAGTTGTAGATTGCCTATTTTGGAGACAGCAGCTATGTAGTGTGTGAAGGAAAACTGGGGGTCAATGGTAAAGCCAAGGGATTTAACAGGATTATAGAGGGACATGTGTGGGTTGATTATGGCAAGATGTTTGAGTCAAGGGGTGAGATTGGACTTGTGTCTGGGGGGCAGATGAGGAGGGGTTCCGTTTTGGAAGGGTTGAGCTTCAGAAAGTGGGTGTCCATCCAGGTGCTGATGGTGGAGAGACAGCTTTTGTGGATGTGGTGCTGTGATAGGAATTCGTTTTGGAAGTATATTTCTGTGGCATCTGCATATTGGTGGAAATGCATGTTGTGTGTGCAAATGGTCTGTCCAAGAAATTCAGCATGCAAGTCAAAGAGGAGTGGAGACAGGGAGGAATCTTTGTGGACTCTATACATGATCGAGATGGGGTCAAAGCCAGATTGGAAGGTTGAGTAAGTTATTTGTGGTAATGTGTTGTTGCAGTTGGGTAGTGACTAAGCGGTCCATGATTCTGGAGAGATATGGCGCTGTCATTATCAGGAAGCATGGGTTCCAGAGATGGTTTTTTGAGGTGGGTGAGATTTTTCCAGTTTTTAGAACACAGGTGATAGTTCCATGTAAGAGAGAGTTGATGATATTGAGCCAGTTGGGAGTGAGGGTGATGATGCAGTTGAATGTGGCTTGTGGTTGACATTCATCATCTCGGAAGTGTGCAGGTTTTGTTTTGGCACGAAGGGTGATGAGGGTATCTGTGTCGATGTAAGGGTTGGTATGTTTAGGGGTGGGAGTGGGAGAACAGAGAGGAGGGCTTGCCTGATGTTGTGTGTTTTGCAGTTGAAGTAGTCTGAGGGAGTTGCATACTGCAGTGGATGGGGTTGTGGTAGGTGATTTGGAGAGAGATTTGACACTGTTGAATAGTTTCTGTGTACGATTGGTGGTAGATTGGTATTCATGGAGGTAACGTGTGGCTTTGGCATTACGCATGGCATTTTTGTATTTGTTGCGGCAGAGTTTGAGTGGTGTTCTGGTAGCGTGTCATGGTCCTTTTTGCCAGGCTCTTTCTAGGCATGTGGCTTCCTGCTTGATAGTGGGGGAGCTGTTGAATCATGGTGGCTGCGGGTTATTTGTGATATGAGTTGTGCAATTCTGTCGCGTGCGTGTGTGAGGATGTTGTAATTGTTGAGAAGAGTGGGGGTATGTGCATTTGTGAAGGATGGGGGTGGTATGATTGTTGCTAAGGCTGTGTCTGTAATATGTTTGGTTTGTCTAGCTGGTGGATGAGGGGGAAGTGTTGCAGTTTGGATTGTTTTATGCAGCCGAGTGAGTGTGAAGAGGATCGCAAAGTGGTCTGGCTATGACACACAGATTTGATTTTTCACAGAGATGCACATTTTGCTTGAATCCATTAGGTCCTGGGTTTTGCCAGCTCTGTGGGTAGTGGTCGTGATGAGTTGTGTGAGCTTATAGGGGGTAAGGGGAGTGAGGATACTCTTTAGTTTGGGTTGCTGGCTGCATGGGCACTACCAGGGTTTTACCAGGGTTAAAGTCGTCAAGATAGATATTGATGCAGGGGGAGCTGTGGTTGTTCATTGTGAAGTCAGTCACGTCAGTGTGGAAGTTGGGATTGTGTGTTGGGGTTTGATAAATGAGATGGAGAAAGGTCGGATGTAGGTGTGATGGAGGGGAGCAAGTGAGAGTGAGGGCTTCAAAGGATGTGTATGGGTGATGTATGGGATACTAAGTGAGAGTGATTCTTTATATATGATGGCAATGCCACCACTTTGTTTGTGTGGTCAGTCTCTGGTGGATGAGATAGTGTGGGGGAAGCATGTCAGATATAGTAGATGTGTGGTGGGGTTGTGCCTTGTTTCTGTCAGGAAGAGTATATCTGGGGAGCGTGTGCTAATGAGTTCATTGATTTCATGTGTGTGAACCGGTGCAGAGTGGCAGTTGAGAAAAATGCAGGTGTATGCAATGAGTTGTTTTAGTGCATTGTTGTGTTAGTTTGATTTGAATGTTGTGTGTGTGCTATGAATGATGCATGTGTTGTGGCAAACAGGGAACTGACAATTAAAACAAGAAAAGATAATAGCAAGAATGCTTAGCTTTGTCAGCCCTTTGCTCTGGCCGCGCATGCGAGTGGATGCCCTAAGAAAATTGCTTGAGTTTCCAAATTAATCCAGGAGCACTTTAGTAAGAACGAGATATAAACAGGAAACAGGAAGCCAGTCCTCTTTTGAAAGTGAAGGAAGCATCTGCAGGGTGACAAGATGCTCTTAAGGAGCTGGAAGTAAGATTGCAAGGAGAATCTTCCCTACCGTGTACCCTTCACTGGACACCCCGGGGCAGGAGTCCTTTAACTGAGTTTCTCGATAAAGCTTTCAGGGGTGAACAAATTTGCCCGTAGATTGATCCTGAAGTGTGGATCCCTGTCCCCTGACCTCTGCAAGCAGCCTCAGAGAGCAGGAATGAGTGCCTCTTGATGTGATCTGAGCACGATGTTCGGCTGAGCCCAGTTGAAGCTCATTCTGGGGATGGAACGGCTAGAATCTCAAGAAGGGTGGGAATGTGATCCAGTAGCAACCTAAACAGCAAAGTATAACAGTGCAAAATAAAGGGAATGTCCAATTAAGGTTCTATGAAATTATATATACTTTAATTAAACACACCATCTGCAAGAATATGATATGATATTTTATTTGTATCACACTCGTACGCAATATTTTCAGAGCGTGACAAGGCAAGGGAGGGGAACAAGGGAGAACACAACAGCGATCTTACTAGCCCCAGTGTCATTGAGAATGCGCAAGTGTATGGGAAAGGTAAAGGGGAAAAGTGCATAAAAGGGGGAAAATGGAAAGTGCAGAGCAGTGAAGAACAGATAAATGATATTAAATAAAAATGAATAGATAATAGACGCAATAAACAGTGGTAGTGCAGCCAGCAATTGACAAGTGCTGTGTTTACAGCAGCAGAGTGGGTAAGTCTGATAAGTGCAGAAAAGGAAGAAACTGGGGTTGTGGGAGACTGTATGGGTACAGATACAGTTCCAAGTGCAAGGGGTGGCCAGAAGGCAGTGCAGGAGGGTGGCAAGGTGAGCAGGTACCTGGGCCCAGGGGACAGAGGGTGGCCAGGTGCACAGTGTCAAGAGAGAGCAGGTCAGCAGGGGAGAGGGGGAACAAAGGCAAAAGAAAAGAGGAAGGTCTTGAGGTGCTTCCGGAACCGGAGATGGTTCTCCTCAAGTTTTAGAGTGGCAGGGAGGCTATTCCAGATGAAGGCTCCAGCCGAAGACGGAGATCTACCCCAGCTCGTTTCTTTGAAAAACGGCTGACCCTGAGGGAATTAGAGGTAGAGTAGCAAGAGCTTGAGAGGGGAGGTATTTGCGGAGGGATAGCTGAAGGTATTTCGGACCCAGGCCCCAGAAAGCCTTGTGGACAATGCAGAGGGTTTTGAATGTAATCCTTGCATCCACTGGGAGCCAATGGAGAGATTTCAGAGCTGGAGAGATACGATCCCAGGGCTTGAGGCCAAGGACAGGTCTTGCAGTCCTGTTCTGGATTAGTTGCAGAGGGCAGAGAGTAGAGGCAGGTAGATTTAGAAAGAGGCTGTTACAATAGTTCAACCTAGAGATACCCAGAGCTTGGGAGATGGTGAGCTTCTGGGAGAAGGAGAGGAAAGGCAGAGTACTTCTGAGCGGGTGCAGTAGGAAGGATAACTAAATAGAAAAACACTGGACAAACTCCCCCAACCCTCCACTTGGAAAGAACAGGGAAAATGCAAAGGTAGAAAGATGCAGCACTCTAAGCAATGAAACAGGGGGGAAAAGACAATAACTAACCACAATTATGAATTTTGTTAGCCCAGATAACAAGGAGAAATTAATTTAATTTTTAGGGATGGCTGAATTTTATGCAAAGTTTACTCCAGACCTCGCGAGTAAGACATTTCACATGAGGAAATTAGTGAAAAAGAATGTGAGATTTGAGTGGAGTGAGGTCTGTGAGGATGAGTTCAATACAATTAAGCTAGATTTCAATGCTGTAACTACACTCAAATCTTTTAATCCTAACATCATTAGCACCATTACCACTGAAGCTAGCAATCAAGGATTGGGGGCAGTATTATCACAAATGGAAGGTGGAGGTGAGTTTCCTTTTGTGTTTGCTAAAGAGTATTAAAGCAAGCAGAGACAAATTATTCAACTATTGAGAAGGAGCTTTTGGCCGTTAAATGGGCTATTGAAAAGCTTAGGTCATTTATTTGGGGAGCGAAATGTGTTGTGAGGTCTGACCACAAACCTCCTAAAGAGATTCTCACCACCAAAGGTTGGATAAAATGTCATCTAGGATTAGAAAATGGGTAACAAGTCTCTAAGAATATAATTTTGATGTAGAATGTATACAAGGAGTTAAAAATAAATCTGCTGATTGCCTATCAAGATTAACCAATGTGGTAGAAAATGTGGATGATGATGAGAGTGGTGATGAGGAGCAAATTTTAAGTGCATGTCAGGAAGTTGTATCTGTGAATGAATGGTTGCAAGCTATTCATTTGGATGAAACTCTTACAAAGGTGAGGGAGTTGCTAAATGCTGGTGTAAAAAGTAATGAAATCAGAAAAGGTGTTTTGCAGTGAGACATGTATTTGATGAGTTACATTTGCATAAGGGTTTGGTTTTGAGGAATGGAAAACTCTATCCGGAACATCTAGTGATGACCAAGACGAAGCAAAGCGTGAGACAGGGTTTTTGGTGGCCTGCAGTGGATTTGGAAATAGAGAGAATCATACGTGACTGTTATAATTGTGAAGATTCAGCTAAAGGGTACGTAGCTAGACAAATGCCTATGACCCACAATACCTTGGGATAGAGTTGGTTTAGATATTGTAGGTCCTATAAGTATTCAAGGTAACTTAAAATATTGCATGGTACTTATAGACATGTTGTCCAGGTGGGTAGAAGTAGAGTGGGTACAGAACATTTGTTCGAAAGATGTAATCCTGTTTTTGGACAGGATTTTTAAACGTGAAGGGTATCCAACCACTATAATCACTGACAATGGGGTCCAATTAATTTCTCAAGAAATGAGTTTGTTTCTGAAAGAAAATGGAGTGGCGCATAGGACAAGCTCCATTTATCATCCCAAACCCAATGGGATTGTGGAGAGGTTTAATAAGGTTATTAAAAATAGTATCAGGTGTGCATTGGCCAATAATACTGATTGGAAGGAAGCGGTTGAAGATACCATTATTGCACATAGGTTTACGCCGCACCCCACTACTGGAATATTGCCTTTTGAAATGCCAAGGGGTAGGAAACCCAATACAAGACTGTGTCCAGCATGGTTGGGCAGAGCGTGTCTCAAAAAGTTTGATTGTGAAGAAGTGAGCAAAAGGCTGTCACAAAGACAAGAGTATAATAAACGTTTGTTTGATATGAGGAATGCTGTTAAAGAGACGTGAATTAAGGTGGGTGATTGGGTGAGAATAAAACTCCTGCAAGTCCCTGTCAGAGGTTTGATTACATGGTCAGATCCTATTCAAGCTGTTAAAAAGGTCCATGGGGCCATCAAAGTATCAGATGGAAGATTTTGGAATCTTAACAGAGTTTGCAAATGTTCAAAACAAGAATGTGGTAGGAGACATAATGTTAGTAACAGGAGTGAGGTACAGTGAGACAATGAGAGGCAAGTTTCTAGAAATGCTTGTGACAAACGAGTATGTACAAGACCATCATATCTCAAAGATTATGTAACTTGAAAACTGTATTTTATCTGTACCTCAACTGATTCATTGGACGTGTGTATTTCATTGTAATAACTCACTGTATTAGTTTCTTATTTAATGTACTTTTATTTTATCATTGGTACCTCAAAGGATTAGTTTCTCTATTTATTTTAGTAGTTCTTCAGTTATTTTGTTACTGTAAAGAAGGGAGGTGTTATAATGTATTACTTTCATTAATGCAGGTGTTTAGATATTTAGAGTTATGGAACATGTAATGTTGTAGGAAGAGGGATGCTAGAATGGAGAGGATGAATAATGATGCACTGTAAATAGCAGTTATGTTCTGAGCTTAGAGATGACCAGTGGGCAAATCCCAATACTTAAATAAACCTTATTAATCATCAAATTGTGTGAGAGGATATTTCAAGCTCCAAGTTTGAGCGGGTGAACTAACGCGCTTAGCTGGGGCCGTGTACTGGCAAACTGGTTTGAGTGTGTGAGATAGCCACTCGAAGGTCAATAGAGTGCCAAAGGCAACTCTGGAAGGTCGGTTTGGTAGGTTCAATGCAAAAAGCACAGGATTCCTGGCTGTCTTGACTTCCAGGTGCTGTGAGTCTCTCTCAGGGATAAGTCTAGTCCTTGTTCTTAGGCTCCCAATGTAAGCAAGGCTTGTGCACACTTTCAGGGGTCCTTCACAAGGATGCGGTCCTGGGCAGCAGTGTGACTGGTAGATATGCAGGTATTATTCCAAACAGCAGATTATCTCCAAACCTGGGAATAGGTAGGGGACAGAGCTTGCCTCTGCAATGGGCACTCAGTCTTCACTTCACTTGTGGAGGGCTTTGGAAAGTCAACTCCCCCAACAGAGATCCAACAAATTCTTCCTCAGGTGTTTGTTTCAGAATGAATCGAAGAAGGAATGGGAGACCCCTTCTTTTAAAAGTAAAGGTCCATTGGTGATTGGACTAAAGGAAGTCTGCTTTAAGTGGTCTGATCCCTGTTCTGGAGACGAGTGGTTTTGCCTTCTGACATCAAACCCATAATGTTTTGTTGCTGAAGGAAGTGGAGGGGAGAAGAAGAGATAGAGGTAGCGAGAAAACAAGATAGTGGAATCTTCCCCTTGCTGTACTGATCTCCCTTTGTCCACACTAACTCTGCCCCCTTCCTTGTCAATAGCATCAAATGCTCTTTTGGTATGCAGCACCCTGGTGTGAGGCTATAACTTTATTTGGGGGAGAGTGGGTTAGCCATTTCATTCCTGTTCCCAGGAGAGTGCCTACTGGGTGGCTGTCCTGCTGAAGAGAGGCATTACTAGACCACACAAAAGTTCACAGGCAAGGCCCAGCTATTCAGTTTCCTGCCCTGTAAGCTGGCAGGGCCTGGCTGTGTGACCAGAATACACATAACCGCGGCAGAATCTGACGGGTTAACCAACCTAATGTTAAAAGATGACCCAGACACATGGGCAAGACTTATAGTGACCATCTTCAAGAACATCGAGAAATGTCGAAGTTTACCAGCCTCTTGGACAATGAGTATAATTGTTCCTATCTTTAAAAAGGGCTCGAAAGATGATCCAGCTAACTAAAGGCACATAGCCCTGCTTGATGTGATTGGGAAAATCTTAGCTTCCATTCTTCAAGCCAGACAAACGCTGTGGGCAGACCGTGTTAAAATAACTGTTCGAGGGGACTGTGTCCTCCTACGTATTCCACATCTATGACAGTAATCACCACAACTCTGCTGCTTCAGAAAATTTGTCGGCGTCCTGCGTCGATGACGTCGATACGCTGTCCCTCGAGGGCCTCTGTCGAGCTGACGTCACCGGATGTTATAAGTAGGATGCACAACGCCTCCAGCCTCAGTTCCGTTTTTTCCGTGAACGTGTTCGCTTCGGAATCTCGGCGCGCCTCGGTTCTTCTCCTGTTGAATCGGTTCTTCGTACTTGGTTTTTGTGAGAATCATGTCTTCGTCCTCTTCTACCCCGAGATCGGGCTTCAAAAAGTGCCACGACTGCGGTTCCAAGATGTCGCTTACGGACCCGCACAACATCTGCCTGTGGTGCCTTGGCGAGGACCACGCCACCAATGACTGCGATGAGTGCCAGTCTTTGACGTCGAAGGCCTTGCAGGTGCAGAAGAAGAAGTTATATGTAGGTAGGGTGTTCAAACCCCGAAAGTCGAAATCCGCTGGACTTTCGACCGACAATTTGATGGGCAACTCTCTGCGTCGGCGTAAGTCCAGGGGGTCTCGGTCCCAGAGTGGTTCCCGCCATTCCTCTGGGCGTTATCGGAGGTGCCCCGGAGACGGGTTGAAACCCCGAGGAAGGCCCTGAGTAAATCAGTGAGGCCTGTGTTTGAGCCTTTTTCTGTGCCCTCATCCAGGGATTTATTCCAGCCTCTGGATTACATCTCAGAGATGGATGAAGGGTCAGATGTGGAAGGTTTGTTACCTCATGAGGTTACTTATGACCTGTTGTCTGGTCATAGCCAGATGGAAGACCTGCGTCAATCCTTGCATGACGCCAGTGGTCTGGACACCTCCCCGGAGGTTGAATTTGGCAGGCCTGAGCCTGGTACACACGCCAAGTCTTCGTACAGACGTCTCATGTCGAGGGTGACAGAGTACTTTCAGTGGTCTGCTCCACCCGTGGACTTTCTGCAGGATGACCTGACAGATATTTTGGACCAAGGTCCCCCTACTGACCCGGTGCTGCCATTTCATATGGCCTTACAAAGAAGGGTGGTGGCAGCTTGGACTGCTCCGGAGAGTCTCCCGGCAGTGAATAAGTCGCTACCGATAAAATACTGTTCAGCCAGTGGCGACCCGGCTACTTGTCTTTGTATCCAACTCTGGAGAGTTTGGTGGTGCAGGCGGCTACAGCCCCAGCAAAGCAGGCTGCGTAACCTACCATCCCTCCGGTTAGGGACGACAATCGCTTTGACGGTTGGGCGAAGAAAGTGTTTTCATCTGGGGGTATGGCTTTAAAGGCAGCCAACTCCGTTTGTGCCTTGGCAAGATTCACTCACACTCTGTGGAATTGTGTTTCTTTGGTGGCTGAACAAATTCCTGAAGAGGAGGAACGGGATGGTTTTCTTGCCCTCGTTCAGGATGGCAAGGATGCCATGTGTGAATCCGTTCAGTCGGGTCTGGACGTGGCAGACTGTGTCAGCCGGTCCATGTCAGCGAGCACCGTGATGCGCAGGTTTGCGTGGTTGCGGAAGTCGGGGTTTGCTCCTAATGTACAGTCCCGGCTTCTCAACATGCCCTTTGATGGTGACCAAACTTTTTGGCAGCAAGGCTGACGAGAGCTTTGAGAGTTTGCAAGCCTCCAAAGCTGCAGCAAAGTCGTTGAGCACTGCAGTACGTCAACCTCCGCCTTTTCGTCCTAGGGGACAGCAATGGAGGGGAGATGCCTTTCTTACTACTCTTCCTTTGGTAGATCGAGGGGAGCTGCCAGTCAAAGGGGCCAACATAGGAGTACCAGAGGTGGAAAACAAGGTACTCGAGGTGCAAAAACTGCTTGGGCAGTTGCTTCTTTGCCCTCAGGCACTGCCGCAGCCACTTCAGCTCAGTCATGAGGCCATGTTCCATGGTTCGACAGTTGGGGGGAAGGCTGGCGCAGCATCTTGTAGAATGGTGTGCCATTACTTCAGATGTGTGGGTTCTGGAGATTGTTTCCCACGGCTACTGTCTTCCTTTCCGGCAGAGGCCTCACGACAATTCACCAGGGAAGCTCTCTTTGAAGAGTCCGAAACCGCTCCTTGCGCAGGAAATCATATCCCTGCTGGAGAAAGTCGCCATAGAACTGGTGCCTGTTACGGAGAGGAACAAGGGATGGTATTCTCCATATTTTTTGATCCCGAAAAAAGACGGGGGATTGAGACCCATCATGGACTTGCGTTATTTGACCAAGCTTCTCAGGAAGGACAAGTTCAAGATGGTTACTCTCTCTCAAGTCCTCCAGGCCCTTCAACTTCACGACTGGTTAGTGTCTCTCGACCTCAAGTATGCTTACTTTCATGTGCCGATTCATCCCAAGCACAGGAAGTACCTGAGGTTCGCGGTTGGCGACTCGCATTTTCAGTTTCGGATCCTGCCATTCGGATTGACTTCCGCCCCAAGGGTCTTCACCAAGCTAATGATGGTGGTGGCAGCGTATCTCAGGAAAGGGGGGATTCACGTCTGCCCCTACCTGGACGATTGGTTGATCAGGGCATGCTCTCCGGAGCAAGTCCAGGATCAGTCACCTGCCACCCCGTTCACAGGCTGGGCTTCTGCCTCAACTTAAAGAAGTCACACTTGACACCTACCCAGCGGCTCCAGTACATTAGAGCAGTGATCGACACATCCCTGGTGCAGTGTTCGCCTCCCCAGCTGAGGGCTCATCACATTCTGCAGATGGTGGACAAGTTTCAACATGACCAGAGTCTCCCAGCATTTCGAATTCTTGAGGTTGCTCGGCCTCATGGCATCCTGCATTCTACTGGTGCCAGAGGCCAGGTTGCAGATGAGATCCCTGCAATGGGCTATCAAGATGCAGTGGTCGCAGTCCTACGGCAGGATGTCGGATCCCGTTCCGGTGCCGCCCTCGGTCGGCCATGCACTACCTCAACAAAAAGGGGGCACTGGTTCTGGGCCATCCAGCAGTGAATTTCGATCTCGGCAGTTCATCTGGCCAGAGACGAAAACGAGGCAGCTGACACTCTGAGCAGGCAGAGCACGGTCTCTCAAGAGTGGGAGCTGGCTCAGATGTTCTCTTGGAGAACTTCGCCCTTTGGGGGACCCCACAAGTGGATCTCTTTGCCACCAGTGTCAACCGGAAGTGCGAAAGCTTCTGCTCGCGGGAATTTCCTCCAAGAGGAGCCTTAGGGGACCTATCCGTAGTGGAGTGGTCTTTCCCACTGCTGTACTCGTTTCCTCCAGTCCCCGTCATTCCGCAACTGCTGCAGAGGTTCGGTTCCCGAATGATCCTCATTGCTCCGGCATGGGCCAGGAGAGCGTGGTAACCGGACCTTCTCGACATGTCCATCTGCCCTCCACGCTGTCTTCCCTACCGAGACAATCTGCTCTCACAGGAGGGGGGTCGGGTTCTCCATCCAGAGGTCAACTCTCTCAACCTTCATGCTTGGTTTCTGAAAGGTTGAGGTATAAGGATTGGGACCTCCCTGAAGACGTGATGGAGGTGTTGCTCTCGGCCAGAAGGCCAGCAACAAAATCCCTGTACCGTTGCCGTTGGAGAAAGTTCTGCGACTGGTGCAGGGTACAGATGTGGATCCTTTTCAGTGTTCAATTCCTGTAGTTCTGTCTTTTTTGCTTTCTCTGGCCCACAAGGGCCTGCAAGTGGGTACCATTAAATGTTACCTGGCGGCGCTGTCCATATTTAAGCACTCGTCTGAGCAGTGTTCTTATTTTAAGATTCCTTTTATTTCTCAGTTTCTTAAAGGGCTGACAAATGTGTTCCCACCGTCTCCTTTCCAGGTACAGGGATGGGATTTAAACGTAGTTCTGAAATTCCTAATGGGTGCTCCGTTTGAGCCCTTACATTCTTGTACTTTGAGACTGTTGACCTTTAAAACTGTATTTTTGGTTGTGTTACTTCTGCTCGCAGAGTGAGTTGCAGGCACTCTCCGCCAAGCCACCTTTCACGGTGTTTCATAAGGACAGGGTTGTCCTTAGGGTTCGTCCTTCTTTCCTTCTGAAGGTTGTGTCAGATTTTCATTTGAGCCAGAAGGTAATTCTTCTGGCGTTCTATCCTCCTCTGCATCCTGGTAAGGAAGAGGAGAGGCTCCATAGGCTGGATCCTAGGAGAGCTTTGAGTTTCTATCTTTCACGGATGTCCCGGGTCAGAGTGGAGGATCAGCTATTTGTGGGATATGCTGGAAGGCGTTTAGGTCAAGCTGTTTCTAAGCAGACCTTTTCCAGATGGATCATCTTGACAATCTCTGAATGCTACCTTCTGGCTGTTAAGGACCCTCTGGTAGGCTTACGGGCCCATTCTACTAGGGGTGTGGCTGCCTCCACTGATATGCAGAGGGGTGTTCCCATTCGTAATATTTGTGAAGCAGCCACATGGGCCTCTGTCCATACTACTACTCCCTGGATTCTATCCATGGGAAAGATTTGGCCTTTGGTAAGGCAGTCCTCTATTCTGCAATTTGATTGGGCATTCTAAAATTCGAAATTCTTTTCCCTCCTCCATACGTTTGTACTGCTTTGGGAGTCTGTCATAGATGTGGAATACGTCGGAGGACACAATCCTCTCGAAGAACAAATTACTTTATTACCAGGTAACTTTCTTTCGATGGGATGGTCCTCCGACCTATTCCACATCGCACCCTCCCAGCCTGCCCCTCTACAGAATTTCTTATGCGATTGCAGCTTACGTTTCCGGAAGGCTTTCTGTAGTCATACTGGCAGAAGATTGGTGCCACACGTTCTGGGTAAAAACTACAACTGAGGCTGGAGGCGTTGTGCGTCCTACTTATAACATTTGGCTGACGTCGGCACGACGGAGGCCCTCGAGGGACAGCGTATCGACGTCATTGCAGGACGCAGACGTGGAAAATTTTCGCAAGCAGCACAGCACTGTCATAGATGTGGAATACATCGGAGGAACATCCCATCTAAAGAACGTTACCAGGTAAGAAAGTAACTTGTTCATCTGCTACAAACTGGGTTCACGAAAGGCACACGGACCGGTTTGAACCTGTTTATTCTTTTATTACTAAAATTGGACACCATAAGGGCGAAGTGCAAACTTTATACAGCCTTCATTTACCTGAAACAAGCTTTTGAAGGGGTAAACAGACATAAATTGTGGACAAAACTACGTGCATGGAAATGTCCAGATGAGCCTCTATGCCCAAACAAAGCATTACACAGAATAACGACAACACGTGTAAGGCTGGACAACGAGGGAACCTTGTCAGAAGCAATTGACATCAAAAGAGGAGTCAAGCAAGGCTCCCCTTGCAGATTTACCTGAGGCAATAAAAAAAAATATCATTTTCAACCTAAGCTGAATAATGAAGAAATATCAGTCGTAGCCTATGCAGACGATCTGGTCCATATGGACCAAACCTGGATCGGTCTACAACACTTGTTTGACATACTTCAGGAATATATGCAAGTCAACGATTTGGTTATAAACAGCAATAAATCAAAGATCATGTCAATAGGCTGTAATGAAGGAAAAAACGCCAAATCGTTTAAGTGCAAAATTGGTCATGAGCTAGAAATAGTAGACTCAATACGATACCTGGGAATAAAATTTAACATCTCGATAGCAGAAAAGAGCTGGCATACAGAACTTTGTGTAAAAGTAAAAATGCTGGCCTCTCAAGGCGCCATAATGCACTCACAATATGGAACATTTTCATTAACTCAGGTGCAGTCTTTTTATGTGCAAAAGGTAGTCCCTATTCTCACCTATGGCAGAGAGACTGGTTTGAATCTGTCTGGGAAGATCTGGTCGGCTTTGGAAAGTAGATTTTGGAAAATGACGTTAAGGTTCCCAAGATATCTTCCCATGGTAGCAATTGGAGCAGAGTTAGGCCTGCAGTCACTACACTCGATTAGACTGTGGAAATCGCTAGGGCTGTTAAGAACATTTTCGCTAAACAAACTGGTGATTGCCTACAGAATTCTAAAACCAACCGGGCAAGGGAAAGGCTCCATAATATTAAATAGCTGGAAAGAAAAATGTGAGAAACATCTTGGGCCTCATTACGAGTCCGGCGGTAAAACCGCCTGGTTACCGCCGGACTCATATTACCATTCCGCCTCCGTGATTCCCGGAATTACCGGGCCATTACAACCCCGGTTTTCCAGGAATCACGGAGGCGGAATGGTGTTAATCTCCATTCCCATTGAGTCCTATGGGACTCGATGGGAATGGGGATCATGGAAACACCGGCAGCATCTCGTAATGCTGCCGGTGTTTCCTCGTCCGCCTGCAGGTGGGCGGTGTTAAACCCGCCAGGTCAGACCTGGCGGGAACATCACCCCCCGCCTGCAGGAGTTGTGATCGTCCGGCATGGAAACAACGGTGGCGGCGGGTTTACCGCCACCGTTGTTTCCATACCTGACGATTTGTAATGAGGCCCCTTGTCTTTTTAGACTTGTCTCTGGACGAATTGATCACAAACCCAGAGAGAGTGAAAGAGAAATTGAAAAGAGATGATTGGATTAATACCCTTGAAGCAAAAACGCAATATAAATCCTTACTGAACATGGTTCAAGACCACCGAATGAGAAATACACTCCCTCAATACCAACAAAAATTTCCAGGCAAATACCACAGAGACCAACTTCTTCGGATACGGTTAAACATTTATCCAACGAACGAATACCACCACTTAAGGACAAAACGATCAATAAAAAATGGAATATGTAGGTTCTGCAACATCCAAGCAAACCTGGAAACAGTAAAGCATTTGATAACTCTATGCCCAGCAGTGACAGAAAATAGAACATTGTTCCTTGCCAAATATATCGAAGAGCCCAAGTCCTTCACAGCTGTGGGCTGGTGGATCGTGTTCTTGGAGGGAAGGAAACGCGCACTAGTGTGCGCAGGAATCAACTTCCTAGACAAAATAATGAAAGAACTAAAAACAAGTGGGAACAGTGACATTAGGGATGAGTAGAAACAAAATGGGACAGTTTTCTAGAGGAATGTTTACTGTATGTTTACTGTATGAATGGAAAACCTTTTAACTACAGCGGTTTATGCTGAATGAATTAAGCCTCTAATGTGCGCTACGTAAGAAGGACATGGGTGTAGCGGCTTTTAATGTGTAAAAAGTTGTGTAACAAACTAAATCACAATAATAATACTAGATACTAGCCACCTTACCTTAAACTCAGGTTTGGCTTATATTTAAAGTTTACAAGTGCCACCAGGATAGCAACACTCATAGTTATGTGGATTTGGGAAAAGGGGTGCATGTCTGAAATTACTTGACTGTCACTGTAGCTGTCAGAGGGCACCTGTGCCCACAGAACCTGCCCTGTGCCTCTAGGGAGCAGGTGATTCAGACCAGGATACTGATGCAGCAGAGCGCAGATGTACACTGTTTTTGGCATGGAGTTGATGGAAACAGAAGGTTTAGTCACCAGACCACCCCCTGTAAGAGTGCATTAGCTGCTTCATTTTATATTAATGAAAATCAAACAGCCAGGGATTCTGCACCTGTGTCAGATGGCAATCATTCAAAGCTGCTCGCCACCCCTTCTTGTGCCAGTGCTAACAAAAGTGTAAATCTATTGGAGCAAACAAGTGTATCAGTGTCTATCAAATGTTCACATTCAGAGTCCGAAACAAGATCAGGCACATGATTTGCTCCTTTTCCTGTAAAATCCACTATGCTGAATATGAATGATTTTTATGCTTTCAACGTCAGTGTTAATTATGGTCAAGGGAGTATCATCAGCCACATGTCTCGGCTGTTAAAGCACATTGAGCTTGAGTCTGCCATTGCCAGTATTTTCATTGATTAGCAATATTAGTCAATAATGTGTAGGTGTGCTTTATTTGAGTCAGCCTAGAAGTGGCAGGCTCGGCCAAAGCCTTATTATTTCCCCCTGCGGGTAGCCCTGGACCAACTTCCTGAAAGAAGACTTGCAGAACCCTCGAAATATTTATGGGGGTGGGTTGACTTAACTGGCAAATGTATTGCAGGTTTAGTGATGAGCTTGAATGTCAGTTTGAGTCCCAGGATTATTTGTCAAGTCTGTTCAGCCATTCTAATTCCTCAAATCTGCTGAAGAAGGCTTGATGCACTATGAAAGGCCCAGCCATTTCCTGGTCCTTTGTGGGTTTTGTTAGTTAAGCTATGAGAGAACGAGATCAGGTAGGGGCACAAGTGGAGGATGCTAGTATCAATTTAAAAAATCTGGACAACTTTGGGGTTTGTTTCTTGTAACATTTGCATATTGCATAGTTTAGTGTGATTCGGAGAGCTTTGGGTGACATTTGCCTTTATTTCTTTGTCTATTTAGTGTTTGTTCAGTGTTTTGTTAGTTTCCCAATGATAAAAAACAAAAACATGAATTTGGCCCTTTCTTCTGGCCCCCTTTCCTTTCCAAACCCCCCCCATAGTTTATTTTTTTTTTTTGCATTTGTAAAGCACGCGCAAACTTTTATGCATCAGGGCGCTTTTACCAGTAACATGTGGCCCGTAGAGGGCGAAAACATAGGCACAGATACATTGTTTCATGACACTACATATTCAGGTGCGGTTACAGGAATACAGCATTGGTGGTCAATAGGAGTGGGAAGAATTTGTGCTAGGCGAATAGCCAGGTTTTCAGTGCCTTGCGGACGACCCAGTAGGATTCCTCCGCTCTCAAGGTGGGTGGTAGGGAGTTCCAGTATTTGGCAGCAAAGACTTGGAAGCTGGATTTTTCAGCTTTAATACAATTGCACTTAGGTTGGACAAACCTGTGGGAGTAGGGGATTCTAGTGAGCTTGCCGGTTTGGATTTGGGCAATGTTCTGAACTAGGTAGGGAGGGGCTACATTTGGGATACACTTGTGGGTGATGGATAGCATCTTGAATATGATTCTTTCATTTATCGGTAGCTCGTGAGCAGCTCTGCGGGCGGCTGAGATGTGTTCAGATCAAGGGATATTGAGGGCAGCGTGTAGGGCATTGTTCTAGATAGTTGGAAGTTTGTTTGTTATGTGTGGATGTGCCGGCGATGAGCATGTTGCAATAGTCTAGCCTGGTGCCGACCACTGCCCGGATTATTGATCGACAGATATCACTGGATAGGAAGGGCCTGGCGGTATTAAGCAGTTTTGTTGAGTAGGCTGCTGCCGAGGTGATGGCATTTACTTGCCGAGTTAGGGAGAGTGCAGCATCGAGGTGGACTCCTAGCATTTTTACAGAGTATGAAACAGGGATCGAGGGTCCGTCGATGTTGAAGGTGGCATATTGAGATTCCAGGCTTTTTAGCACAAGCTGGGCACATCTGCTGCTTACAGACACTAAAAGCAACTGATTGCCTTGTACCCCGTCCTACCTCCAACAATCGCTGGTATTTTCTTTAGAATTTCATTAGTGTTTCATACAAAGGCAAATGGCACATGAATTTGTCTCGCATCACCCACGCTGATCTCAGAAAATTAAACATGACAATATAATTTACAGATCATGGTATAGTTTGCTTCATGCCTGGGGTGTGTGCTGCAAGAGTGATGTTGATAATACACACAATGACAAGGGAGATGGTGGTCCACGGGACTCCTGTGGACTTTGACATTTTCATTTATGATATTACTGTGCTCGTGGAGGCGGTGCCTCAGATTACTAAACAGTTTTGCCGAGTGCACAAAGATTACATCATTCGTCCAGCTGTGTCACCTGACGTGGTGGCAGGAACGATATACAAACGCAGCCAATCTAGGCTTAGCGCACCCAGACCATCCAAATCCGAGATGTGAAGGTTAAACAGGGTCGGGGAAAAGACACTACCCTGCCTTAACCCAACAAAGGTGGATGCCTGTCGAGTCAAAACCCCCACCTTGCTCAACCTCACTCTCAAGGAGGTACCGTCATGGAGAAGTGCCAAGAGCTGTATGATCTTCAATGGAATTTTCCAACCCAGGAGTTTATTCCACAACTTGCTCCTACTGACAGTAGTTGTCCCCACCAGACCTATTAACTGCCGCCAACAGGTGGGACATGTAGTGGCATTTAAAGATGTACCCGTCCCCATGCAGAACCTTTGCTGAAAGTAAGAGATTGCATTAAGAAGCGAGATCTGTTGCTTGAGATCTCTATGGAGTAAAGACGCAAAGATTTTGCTTGATGCGTCTAACGTGGTGATTGGCCTAAAATGTTGGGGATCCTCGCTGTTACCTTGCTTGTAAATTGGGATGATGATTGATTTCCCTCCATGTCCTGTGGACCCTGAGTGTAGTGTAGACCTGTTTAACACACTCAATGGTCCAAGCCAGATTTGCGGATCGCTTTTATTTACCACAGGGGGGATTCTGTCCAGGCCCAGTGCTCTTGGACTCTTTGCTCTACCAATTGCCCAGAGGATATCATCATCATCCAATGGATAGATCCCCGGATCACTCTTAGTTGTAACTTGAGTGTTATACTACACTTCACCCTTGGGCCGACTGTATTTATCTTTATAGTATTCTTCCCAAACGTGAGCAGATATTAAAGACTGCCTCCTTAAATTTTGCCATTCCATTTTTTTATTCACAATTACCCAAAAATCGGAGTTGTTGTTTTCCACCGATGTTTTCAAAACTGCTTGATTTTCCCTATTAAGCATCTCTAACTTGATCGATTTTACAAAGCCCCTGTATTGTGCCAGGATGTTTTGTTTTGCTTGGCTGTGTTCAGCCCCCGGACATAAAACCTGTGACTTGTCGACTCTTAAGGCCTTTCTTTTTTGCATCTTTGCCTCCACTACTCTTTCATCATAGTGATGCTGATGTTGCTTGGTTCCCCTACAGTTAGTCTTCTTTGTAAGGACCTCTAGGCAGAACATTAGTGTTTCGTTGAACCTGTCCACCGAAAAACTTTCCTCCATAATTTCCACCTTGCACATCAATTGACCAATGACAGTGATGAAATTTCTACATGCAGCTGAGTTCCATTTGACAGTTAAGCCTCCCCCGCCACCCGGCCAATGTTACCAAGGCGGACTGAGGGATAATGGAAGCCAGATGTATTGATGTTCGTACTGTTAGCGGAAGTGGGGTGTGGTTGCTATTACATGCAGACCCCAAGGTCAGGGGATTACGCAGAGGTCTCAAGGAGTTCAAGACATAGAAATGGTATATCCACAATCTCCTTGTGCCCCTACTCCATGTGTGAAAACCCTGACTTCTGTTCTCCTCTGTGGGTAGACGCATATCAAGGTCCAGTTAGTTAGGAAGTGGTCCCATATAATACCTGTTGACACATCTGGTGGCACGGGATTCAGTGCCCCCCCTCCTGCTGTTTCATGTTAAGTCTGTCAACATAGGCTGCATTTTGACCCCCCCACCCCCAATTTTCTATGTGATTTACTGGCCTCCAACTACCCTGTTAGCAGCTCATCCAATTCCTCATGTAGGGTTTGTTTGATGGGGTTCCAATACACATTAATAAATCAAACTATTTTTTTAGTAGAGGAAAAGGTTACGCTGATGGCTAAGTGGTTGTTACTCTGGGTTTGCACCTCGTATTGTTTACATTCTAACTTCAAATCCACTGCTATTGCCACACCCCCCTTGGATGACCCCAGCTCTCTAGTGACTTTTTTACAATAAGTGTAAAAGCCCTCCAGTACAAAAGGACATCAGGACATCGTTTCTTGGATTAGGGCTACGTTTGAGACACCCACACAACATTTGGCATCCTTAAGTTCGAATACCCACAAATGTTCTAGGAAACAACCTTTAAGAAATCTGTTAAAGGCAATTCTTCACAGACATTGCCTTGTTAAACATGTTATTGTCCGCTTCCAGCCAAGACTATTCTTCTGTTGTCAATTTCACCACCCCTTCTAGTGGGATCCTGGTTAAACCCTCTGCTTCCGTCAGTGATGATTGTGTATTTCTCACCAGAAGTCCCATATTTCCTCTTGCGAGTTGAGCTCAAATAAATCATAAGCCAATGAACACAGTATTTCGAAGGGATTGTGTCCTCCGACGTATTCCTTATCTTTGATAATACGTTTCCAGCTTGCTGGCCTCGGAAGTTTTTTCTGTAGAGGGTGCTGCGCGTCGACGTCCGCCGAGTCGATGTCCCTCGACGGACACCGTATCGGCGCCGACGTCACCATGCCCATAAATAGCCACGCGCTGCGTCCGTTGCTCAGTTCCGTTTTTCTGCGCTTCGTAGGACCCATTCCTCGTCGTCTTCTGTGTCCCCAGAAAGAGTCTCCTGTCCCACCAAACACAGTTCTCAAGCTGAGTGGGAGGAATTCAGAAAGAAAATGTTAAGCGTCTTCGAGAACGCGGCCTCGACCCCCTCAAAGATGCTGAGGGTGATACCCCGGGTGAGAAACCCAAAAAATCAAAATGCTGCGAGTCGCAGCACCCGGCGAAACATTCCACCCGAGAGCGCCATGAGCCATCGGGAAAGAAGGCACCGTCTTCGAAGCCGTCGTCGAGGATTCCTTCGACGCACGGATCGGCGCCATCGACGCTGTTGTCGAAGGGTTCCTCGACGCATCGGTCAATCGACTCGACGCCATCGTCGGCGCCGACGTCGACGCCGATGAAAGAGAGAACCAAGGCCACCCCACAGCCAACGGTGATTTCAAGGCCCTCTGGCACGACGCCGAGACCGTTGTTGATGCCCTCGAGTAGGATCCCGATCCTCTCGAGTTCTTCGAGACCCCTTCCAGTTTTTTCGACGCCGTTTTCTGCGCCTTCGAAGCCTGTAACATCGGCGTCGACGACATCGACGTTTTCTTGTCCAATAACGACGAGTTTGGCTCCTTCTGCCTTAGAAATGGGTTTTACTCCATTTCAAAGGTCAGAATACCCTGGACTTTCTTCAATTTATGAAGAAGGGGAAGATTCTGACCAGGAAACATTCGGATTACAGAGAACCACACTGCCTAGTGCAGAGGATTTCACCTGTGAGGAAAGAAGGCTGAAGGAACTACAGGAGTCACTACATGAGGCAAGTGGGCTGGACACTTCCTCAGAAGTGGAATTTGTTAAGCCAGACCCAGGGGAACATGCCGAAACACCATATAGAACCCTGATGCCAAGAATAATTGAGTTTATGGGTTGGTCTGCGCCTTAACCTGTTTTCCAACAGGATGACCTTACAGATATATTGGACAAAAGCCCACAGGAGGACCCGGTGGTCCCCTTCCATGCAGCCTTACAAAGAAAAATTGCATCTAATTGGGAAACTCCCAAAGTTATCCCTGCAGTCAATAAGAGATTGTCAACCAAGTATAGGGTAGCGGCTGCTGACCCTGAATACCTGTCAAAACACCCGACCCTAGAGAGCCTGGTGGTTCAAGCGTCAACTTCATCCAGCAGTAGGACCGCTTACCCTACTGTCCCTCAGGATAGGGATGACAAGAGGTACGACTCTATGGCAAAGAAAGTCTTCTCTGCCTGTAGTATGGCGTTGAAGTCCATCAACGCCACCTGTACGCTCGCCAGGTTCAGTCACACACTATGGGAGTGTGCTTCATCAGCGGCTGACTGCATACCCGAAGGAGAGGTAAAAACATTATTAAAGATGGCAAAGATGCCATGTGCGAATCACTTCAAACTGGCATCGATTCCGCTGACAGTATCAGCAGGGCCATGACGGCAAGTACAACAATCCGCAGGCATGCGTGGTTGCGAAAGTCGGGCTTTGCCCCTGATGTACAGGCCAGACTTTTGAATATGCCCTTTGACGGCTCTTCATTATTCGGGAAAAAGGCTTATGACAGTCTGGAAAAGTTGTAGACTTCTAAAGCAGCAGCAAAATCCTTAGGAGCTGCTATCTGCCAAACTCCTTTTCGCCCCTCAGGAACCTCTGGGAGAGGAAAGTCCTTTCGCTATTATTCCGCATTCGGGAAAGGCAGAGGACAGCCGGCTCAAAGAGGCCAAAGGAGATCAACCCGAGGTGGACGGGTCAAAAGTACTAAGACCGCAGCAGCAGCAGGTGCCTCTTTACCCTCGGCATCTGCATCAGCCGCCCCCAAACCACTCTGAGGCCTTCCCACACAATACACCTGTAGGGGGCAGGTTAACTCACCATCTGGCGGAATGGCAGGCTATAAAGTCAGATGCTTGGGCATTGGAGACAGTTGCCCAAGGTTACTGCCTACCCTTTCTACACATCCCTCAGAGTCATCCACCGGGGAACAGCTCTCTAAAAGTTCCAGATCCGCTCCTCTTGCAGGAAATTATAGACCTGCTAGAGAAAGGTGCCATTGAACCGGTACCTGTAGCGGACAGGAACAAGGGCTGGTACTCCCCCTACTTTCTCATACCAAAGAAAGACGGAGGACTGAAACCCATCCTGGACTTACGAGAATTGAACAAGTTCCTCAGAAAGGACAAGTTCAAGATGGTAATTCTCTCTCAGATCCTTCAGGCCCTCCAGCTCCAGGACTGGCTGGTATCTCTGGACCTTCAGGATGCTTATTTCCATGTGCCAATCCATCTCAAACACAGGAAATACCTGAGGTTCGCAATTGGCGACTCTCATTATCAATTTCGAGTTCTGCCATTTGGGCTGACCTCCGCCCCGAGGGTCTTCTCCAAGCTGATGTCGGTAGTGGCGGCGAGTCTAAGGAGGGAAGGGATCCACGTCTACCCCTACCTGGACGATTGGCTGATCAGGGCCGTATCTTCGGAACAGGCCCAGACCCAGCTAGATTATGTCTGCCACTTTCTTCACAGACTGGGCTTCTCCCTCAATTTAAAGAAGTCACAGATGATACCATCACAGAGACTCCAGTTCATTGGAGTGGTCCTGGACACTTCCCTGGGAAAAGCCTCGCCACCAGAGGTGAGGGCTCAAGATATTCTACAGATGGTCACCAAGTTTCAAAATGCCCAACATCTCCCAGCCTTCGACTTTTTGAGGTTGCTAGGCCTCATGGCATCCTGCATCTTCCTTGTGCCAGAGGCTCGCCTGAGAATGAGATCTCTTCAGTGGGCACTGAGAAGTCAGTGGTCACAATTCTCAGGGAGAATGACAGATCTCCTCCGGATTCCGGACAAGGTATCCCACGACCTTCAATGGTGGGCCTATCCAGAGAACATCTTGAAAGGAGAACTGTTTTGGCAACCATGGCCGGAGATAACAGTGGTCACAGACGACTCGCTCACGGGGTGGGGAGCCCATGCCAACGACTTGACCATCAGCGGTCGTTGGTCTCCATCGGAGTCCAGACTACACATCAACCTATTAGAGCTGAGAGCGATCAGACTAGCGCTGAAAGCTTTCCTGCCATCAGTACAGGGGAGAAATGTCCTGATAATGACGGACAACACGGTGGCCATACACTACCTCAACAAAAGAGGATGCGTAGGATCACTGCCACTGTGCAGAGAGGCAATGTATCTCTGGTTTTGGGCAATTTGGGAAGGAATCTCTCTATCGGCAGTCCACCTAGCCGGAGAGAAGAACTTGACATCGGACGCTCTGAGCAGGCAGAGCACAGTCTCCCACGAGTGGGAGCTAGCTCAGGAAGTCCTTCAAGAGCTCTTTGCCCTTTGGGGAACCCCTCAGGTGGATCTGTTCGCCACAAGCACCAACAGGAAGTGCGATCTGTTCTGTTCAAGGGAATTTCCCCCGAGAGGAGCTCTAGGAGATGCATTCGTAGTGGACTGGGAGTTTCCACTCCTTTACGCGTTCCCACCAGTCCCTGTTATTCCTCAAATGATCATGAGGTTGAGAAGATTCCGGAAAACCATGATCTTAATTGCCCCGGATTAGGCCAGGAGAACGTGGTACCCGGACCTTCTAGGTATGTCCATCTGTCCTCCAATCCGTCTTCCACTCAAAGAGAATCTTCGCTCGCAGACGGGAGGTCAGGTTCTCCATCCAGACACCAGAACCCTCAACCTTCACGCTTGGCTTCTGAAAGGTTGACGTACAAGGATTGGGATCTCCCTGATGACGTCATGGAGGTGTTGCTTTCGGCCAGAAGACCAGCAACAAAGTCTATATACCGCTGCCGTTGGCAGCTGGTGTAGGGAAGAGAATATCAACCCTATTTCATGTGGTACACCAACGGTGTTATCGTTTCTACTCTACTTGGCAAACTCAGGCCTTCAAGTTGGCACTGTAAAAGGCTATCTCGCAGCGCTTTCTATCTTCAAGCGCACTGCGGAGGAACCATCGTATTTCAAAATTCCTCTAGTGGTACAATTTCTCAAGGGTCTAACTAATGTTTACCCTCCAAAACCATTCCAGATTCCCTTATGGGACTTAAATTAAGTCTTAAACTTCATAATGGGCACTCCATTCGAACCACTTCACTCTTGCGTGCTGAGATTTCTCACGCTTAAAACTGTCCTATTGGTAGCACTAACATCTGGTAGGAGGGTGAGTGAGCTACAAGCTCTCTCCTGTAAACCCCCACATACAATCTTCCACAAGGACAAAGTTGTCCTACAGGTGAAGCCTAATTTCCTCCCAAAGGTGGTTTCTGAATTTCATATTACTCAGAAAATTACCTTGCCTTCATTCTACCCTCCTCCCCATCCGGGGAAAGAGGAGGAAAGGCTACATAGGCTGGACCATAGGCGAGCTCTTAGCTTTTACATCAGCAGAATGGCTAGGATCAGGCAAGCAGACCAACTGTTTGTAGGATACTCAGGTCACAAGTTAGGACTACCCATACCAAAACAAACCATCTCCAGGTGGATTATTTTGGCCATCCTGGAATGTTATAGACTAGCAGGGAAAGAGCCACCCCAAAATCTCAGGGCTCATTCAAACAGGGGTATCGCAGCCTCTTAAATCGGCTCTCCAGAGAGGGGTACCGGTCCGGGACATATGTGCGGCTGCCACATGGTCGTCCTCACATACATTCACAAAATTTTACAATCTGGATTCCTCCACTGCTCAAGAGACCAGATTTGGCAAGGCCGTATTACATTCGGTCCATCCCTAAAGGGATACATAACACTATCCCTCCCACCTCCAATTACATGCCACTGCTATGGGAGTCTATCAAAGATAAGGAATACGTCGGAGGACACAATCCCTTCGAAGAACAAGTTACTTCTTACCTGGTAACGTTCTTTCGACGGGATGTTCCTCGGACGTATTCCTTATCGCCCCTCCCATCCATCCCCGCAGTGATAACTTCCCTTGTGGTTGCAGCTTACGCTCCTCCAAGGTCACTAACCAATTCAGACATGACTTTTCTTATGCTACCAAACGGAAATGAGCAACGGACGCAGCGCCTGGCTATTTATGGGCATGGTGACGTCGGCGCTGATATGGTGTCCGTCGAGGGACATCAACTCGGCGGACGTCGACGCGCAGCGCCCTCTACAGAAAAAATTTCCGAGGCCAGCAAGCTGGAAACGTATTATCAAAGATAAGGAATACGTCAGAGGAACATCCCGTCGAAAGAACGTTACCAGGTAAGAAGTAACTTGTTCTTCTCTTTCCCTCCAGACAATTTGTGCTATTAAATTTGAGGTGAAATAACATACCGCCCCCTCAGCCCCTGGTTTTGAGAGAGCCACCCGTTCAATGTCGTCTGATCGTATTGCCCGTAGCACTGGGATTGCCTGAAAGATTTTGAGCATCTGTCCTCTGTTCATAGGAAGATGCCCATGTACTTGGGCGATGATCTCCAAACCAATTGTCTTTCCTAGGAAGTTCATTCGCTGAGTCTGCAGTGGGGTTTCTGCTGCCGAAGACACCTGGTGCTGAGCACCCGATACCACCGAAGTGATTTGAACAGTAGGTTGTGGCATTGACTTCTGTACCAAAACCACAGAGGCTGCCATGCTTTTTGGGTCCGGCTCCACATGCACTTCAGTTCGTAATGCCGTTTCCACAGGATTTCCTAGGAACATGGCGCTTTTGCCTTGGCTTTTTTTGTTGGTCAAGTACGTTGTTAAGGTAAGTTTCTCAAAATGGGACTCAAATGCAGATCTTCCTGAGGCTGTTGAACCTTAGCCAAGTCCTTAATGGCGTCTTGCTCTGCTAATAATGAACAAATGTGTTTCAGCACACTGTTTGGTTTGTTTAAGTTGGGAGGTGTTTTTTGTCCTCTCCTGTTTACTTTTTTCTGCTTCTTTCTTGACTTGAGCTGATAGAACTGTTTGTTGTCCCTGATTGTAGGGTTATCGTAGGGAACTGATGCTTCTATCTCTGCTGTTACTAACTGAGAATGTTCCTCCATAGTTATGGAAACTTCCCCTATTAAGCAGCACTCCAATGAACAAGAAGAGCTGTTTAATGCCTCGCTCTGACCCCGTGATATACAGGGTAATGGATCTTGCTGTACAAATGAGCTACACTGGTTTCCTTTGATGGTCTTTGGGCAATATTGTTGTAGCCCTCATTTTTCGATCTATTAAACTGAGCTTGGTCTGTATTCCACTCATTTGGTTTAGAAGTAACTCAACATTTTGAATCACAGAACCCAGCTTTAATGTGTTCTCTAGTATGGCGACTTAAAGGAATGGTTCAGTCAAAATGTGTTATTGTCCCTACGGGTCGGCCATGTGTTTTTAAGCATAAGTCGCTCGATTTTAGAAAAATTTCCTATGGACCTTACCCGAGTTTTCGTCCATTAAACGCACGCGAAAACAGGCATCAGGTAGCTGCCATTTTGTGATAATCCTATCATTTGCCTCACTGCCCTGGCTGACCTGCTTTTGCAGCACTAAATCATATGACCCGCCCCATAGCCTGTCATCAGCAGACGCGTACCGCCCATTTCACAACACCAAAGCACGTCTCGTGTCAACATTGAGTATTCTGTGTCTCGTTTCTGTGCTCTGGTCAGCTACCTTCGTTGCTTGTAGCCCGTGTGAACAGATACCAGTACCACCGCCATAAATTATTTTAGTTTGTTTAACACACAATGGCTACAATAATGCCCTACATGTACGAGCCCGAGTATACCGGGGAGAAACTATTGGAAAGGGAAACATGCGAAAACGATGGACCTTCGGACGACAGTTGGGAGGACGATTCAACATCTGAAGAGCCTGGACCTAGTCGCATGGACGGTGTTTGCACCTGGTGCACATTCAATCGGTGCAAGCTAATGCCAACCGAGGGCGAGAACTGCTGCTGCTGTGAAAACTCGGGATGCGTGGCCTACATTTCGAAAGGCCATCCACGGCCGCAATGCATCACCGAACTGCCAGACTTCAGGGCAGCCTGCCTCACACGGTCCGTGTTGAGGATAATGATGGTGCTTATGCACAAACTTCGCGCAACTGTTCGTCCTCGTAATCCGAGTAATGAGTAAGTATACTCTGCTTGTCATGCCACTCCTATTTCATGGTCTTCTACTATATCCAAAATTACATATTCATATCATTGTAATGCATGAAAGTCGTTCAATAGTGTGCAGTGTCTAGATAGCATTTGTCCGAGCAGAATGCCATTAGTTACAAGAATTGTCATTGACAACAAACGTTTATTAAACTTATCTTGGTCATTTAAAAACAGTTTGTTTCATTCCTTTTCACAGGTGGTACCGGCTGGTGGCCTATCGTTCCTTTACATGGTGGCTTCACGGGAGGCTTGGACACCGCGTTCGAAATGTAATACCCGCCTGTGCCGTTCGTGCCATAAGAGAAACTTTCCCAAATGACAGTGGTCAGTACAGGGTATTTTCCCTCGCTGTGCTGCAACCTGACCTGTACAATGTGTAAAGTCTTGTATTTTTGTGCCATCAAAATAAGATACAAAATAAAACACCAAATATATTTTAACAACGGTTGTTTCGATTTTTTAAATTAATCAAGTGTGTCTCCATTCAAGGATGTACATCAGACATCTGTGCTCCGAATGGGTGGAGGTCAGGTCGCTGTGAAGCAGTGTGGTCATTATCTAAGTTAACATATTATATTCTCAATAATGCATGCACTAAATAACACTTGTTCAAAGTCTTTCGGTAGGTTATGTCTCTATAAAAGTCACACATATATCTATACTATCAATTAACATTGGATTATAGAGGCCTTAGGTTAATGGTCTTGACCACTATAATACACTGTTTGAAGTGTGGGTCTGTGCTCACAAGAATCTCCGGTATGTGGCATTTGTTATTGATAGGCAACGATATACTGCAGTAGGGGTCTAATGTTAGTTGGTGATCTGCTAGATGGGCATCATGGCGTGGTCAGTGGTCTGGCACATGAAGAGAATACCTTTCAGGGACAGAGGGTCAGAATGGCAGTAAGTTTCCACTGGCAAGGGTGCGTGGGCAAGGACATATTTGTGGAGATGAACGAGCTATGTGCTTAGTTCAGGCTGGTTCACATGCAGGACAGTGATCTCAGAGGAAGAGTGATGTGTTACATTTATTAGCTGTTGCAAATACCTCTGGAGTTTTCCAGTCAGAGTGGGAACGAGGGTAGGGGCCATGTGCTCTGCGCAGTGAGGCCTTGTCACCAAGATGGAGTGGAAAAGGGGTACAAAAATGGATGCCCCAAGTCCTGCTCAGTGGTCCCATCTACGCAAATGTCAACCAAACTTAACATCACATAAGGGCAAGGGGCGAACCCACTACTGGAGGCACTTGGTCCGAGTTTCTACTGAGAAGTAAAGGATGAGAGGGACCTGATGGTCCCTCGCTCCCACACACTTGCCTGCACGCCCACCGGCCCATGCATCCCACTGCCCTCTATCAAAGGCAGTTCGCACCCGGGGATGAGCGCTGCCATGGTGTGCTGTCAGGGGCGATAACGGCCAAGGCGCCAAACACCATGTACACTTCAAAAGGTATCCCACGCCCAGGGGCCATCGCTCTCGTGGCCTCCTCAGACCCCGTGTCTCCAGGCACGCCAAGCCCGAGGCAGGCCGCCCTGCTGCAATTCACATAAGTGTGTCTCCATTCAGCAGTCTTCCTGTGCCTTGTCTGCACGCCCACCGGCCCATCCATCCACCCCTCGTCTCCTATCAGAGGCAGTTCTCACCCGAGGATGAGGCCTGCCTTGGTGTGCTGTTAGGGGCGATAACGGCCAAGGTGCCAAACAGCATGTACACTTCAAAAGGTATCCCACGCCCAGGGGTCATCGCTCACATGGCCTCCTGAGACCCCGTGTCTCCAGGCAGGCCAAGCCTGACGCTGGCCGCCCCCCTGCAAACCACATAATACCACGACATACACACGTCATTCATTCACAAACACACCCCTGTTTCTAATACTTTATAAACCACTTGATATGTCTCATGAGAACATCTTTGTGCTTTTCAAGTCAACTCCTGAATGTGCTACCTGAGAACCACTGGAATCTATGCTAATCTGCTCGTCGTCGTGCTATCCGTGAACTTCTGTGACCGCTTCGAGCAAACTCGTCAGTGTGCTACCTCTGGCCATCTACCTGTTCTCCAGCAACATACTGCTCGGCCTGCTGAATCCAACTGTTTGTTGGTCAAGGTAAGGCCATGTATCATAGTCATATTTCGGTCATTTTTAAATTTCTATCTATTTGCAAGTAGAGTACTCAATAGTGCTATGTTCATTGGTCTCATTGCTATTGACTTGAGTTTCAATTGTTATGCTATCAATAGATCTATTTATTTTCAACTGTGTCAATTGTCATCGAATTGCATCCTTCGGTGGTCCATTGTATAATGTAAGCATGTTTCCTTCTCGTGCAAGACAGAACATCCAAGGGACGAGTCACATGTTCAGAGTTTAGTCACATCATTTATACATTTCTGCAATTTATGCAAATACTAAGCCGCACATGAAGAACTGGTATAGTTCCGGCGACCAAAACAAACTTTGCATTGAACATTGTATGGTTCATTTACTTTTGTATCACATTTTTAATCATCAAGATTGTTTAATAATGTCGATATTTACTTTTCAGAATTTTCAACAATGTCTGCATGTTCGATTAGCGGTTGCCCTTCGAAGACCCATGCTAAATCTGAAGGCACTACAATGCATGTATTCCCGAAAACTGGTGATCGAATAAGAGAATGGGTCAGACATTGCGGATATCCACTGGATGAGCTTGAAAGTAGAGTCCAAGAAGTTTTACAGGACAAGAGGGGTGATCGATACCGCATCTGCAGCCGGCACTTTTCCTCGAACATGTACGCCACATCTTGGGTAACAAAGAAGAATAAACGGGAAACGACACGAAAATTGCTCGCAAATGCTATCCCCACTCTTTTCGTCCACATTCCGCCACTGGTGAGTCAAGTGTCAATTTTTAGCTTTAGGTCTTGCGGTAGTGTGTAGGTAACCGAATGGATTAATTGATATTTTAGGTGTTGTTTCCAATTTGTAATACTTTCGACATTGATATGAGTGTATAGCTTTTTGAATAATGACATTTATAAATATATTCTTTTTAGATTTCATAACCCACAAACAAAATATATATATGGCCACAGGGAACTGTGCTATATTGCGCATTTTCAATAGCATTACTCTCAAGTATTCTGTCTCCTTAGATGGCAATTTTAAATTTTGGTATTTCATTATCAAACAATAATTTACCTTTACAACTTCTTGACTATCCCTTGAATCTGAAGCAAGAACATTCTACTTCTGTGACGTGCTCGCAGTTATCAACCACTTCTAGCGCGTATCAGGTAATCTTACTTGGCTATTCCGCTACAGACTTGTGTTATGCATGTCAAGTAATAGTTTTTATGTATCGTGTGATTATTTTATAGAATGTTTGGTTAGTGCTTTCCAATTGATATACACCTTAGTTATCGTGCACTGGTTTATGTTTTCAGTTATAATTAGTGTTATCCATACTAATGCAAGTACTGTCTTTCAGGGAGATGCTGAAGCGTCCACCACATTGACAACAACCCTAGATGTTCTTCACCAGCACGAGGTATGATACTGACAGCTCCATCATCCGTGATCATCAGGACTGGAACACTTGTTTGATTGTTCTACAGCATGTCCACAAGGCCTTCTGGGGCCTGGGGCCTAAATACCTTCAACTCTCCCTTCCTAAATATCTTCCCTCACGAGCCCTTCGCTCATCCATCTCTAACTCCCTCATGGTCAGCCGCTTCTCGAAGCAACGTGCTGGGGGTAGATCTCTCTCCGCAGCAGGGGCCTCCCTCTGGAACAGCCTGCCTGCCTCCCTGAAACTTGAGGAGAACCATCTCCGGTTCCGGAAGCACCTCAAAACCTTCCTCTTCGCTTCTGCCTTCTCTCTCCCTCTCCCCTGCTAAACCTGCTCAACTCCCCACTGAATTCTACACTTAACCTGCATCTGGGCCACTCTCAGCGACCTCGGTCCAGGGCCCAGCCACTCTCCACTTGCACTGCCCCCCTGGCTCCCCCTGCACTGTGGGACTGTCACTGTATCCCTACAGCCCCCTACCCAGCACTTGCTCTGCACTTACCTCGCACTTGCCACCAGCTGGCCCTTTTTATTTATTATTTATCATTTATTATTTTATTACGCCACTTACCTTGTACTGCACTTTTCCCCCCTCCTCCTCCCCCTGCACTTCCTCCTTTTCCCCTTACCTCTGCACTTGCACGATCTGAATGACACCTGGCCTAGTAGGATCGCTTGTCCGTCTTCCCCTTGTTTTCCTCCCTCCCCGCCTCGTCGCGCCTTGAAACACTTGTGTATAGGCGCGTTACAAATACCATATCATATCATATCATATCATGTTTCATTTGTGGTTGGCCATTGATATGTACCTGTGTGGTCGACCCCAAGTGTGTATTATGTTTTCAATTTTGTAATCCTTACTAATGCAAATACTATGTTTCAGGCAGTTGTTGAAGCGTCAAACCCAGCACTTGATGCAGAGCCTACATTCAAGTAATTCCAGGGGAAGTGGAAGCGGGACCATGCGTATACGAATCGGCGCATCAGCTTTCGGAAGTGCGCACCACATTTACAATATCCATAGATATTCTTCAGCAGCACGAGGTATGGATACTGACAGCTCCATCGAGCGTGATCATATAACGTGATTCCATTTGCTATACTTTCTTCCCTATTACCGCAAGTGCTGTGTTTTAGGGAGACGATGGAGCTTCCACCACAATCACAAGATCCCATTTAGATGATGCAGATGTAAAGAAATTGGAGAAATAAGTCGCTTAAATCTGATCATATTTAAATATTCCTTGATTCTTTTAGACAATGCATCATTTGTGGTTATCTCTTTATATGTACCTGTGCCGTCGACCCCAAGTTTGTGTTATGTTTACAATATTGAAAACCATACTAACACAAGTACTGTGTTTCAGGGAGTTGCTGATGCCTCCTCTCCAATACAATCATTCATGGCAGTCCATGCGGAGCCATAGGTATGGATACTGACGGTTCCATCGAACTAGGTCATCAGAACTCGAATACTTGTCGTTTGATTGTTCTACACAATGTTTAATTCGTGTTTAGCTATTGAGATGTACATGCTTGTTCGTCCTCACGTGTGTTTTATGTTATCAATATTGTGATACATAGTAATGAAAGTACTATGTTTCAGGGAGTCGATGGAGCCTCATTCCGTGCTGTCTATGCGGATACAGAAAATATAGTCGTTGCAGCGCAAGAGGAACGAAAGAGATGCGGAAACAAATTGGAGCTACAGCGTGCAGATGTTGAAGGTCAAGTCAAAAAAGTTGCAAAGAAAAGAAACAAAAATAAGGTTAGTTAGAAACATTTCCTAACTTTAGAATTTTTTTTGTGCTGTGGACTATTTTATGTTTTTTTCCAGTCAATTGTACTATACTTTATCTTGTGTTTAAACTGAACATCCCTTTTCCAATCTGTCCTCTAGTTACCCGTGGGTCTACGAACTATACATACACAGACAGTGAAGCGAATGAGAGATGTTGCTTGCCAGACCATTTACACCATGGAGGAACTATTAATTCAGACGCAGCGTGTTGAGACTAGAGATGCTCATGTCCAATGGCCAGAACATGAAATGAATGTGTGCGGAGAATCCAGTAAAGTTTTATTGGACCTTTGCTACAGTGAGACTGCAACACCACAATAAGATGATACTGAAAGTATTGAAGATAGCTCTGAAGTAGTCGCAGATCAATTCACACAATCTATACCTGCCAAAAAATTGCCACCAAAAAAGCTGTCAACATTGTTGTGTTCTCCCATCAATGTCGAAGTAACAGATGTTGAAATGACCGAGAATGAACCAGCAGCAGCATTCACCGATGCCACAGAACTTGATATCAGCGATATTTCTTTCAGTTGTGGTGAAATGTTCTCAACGATGCAGTCCGAAACAAGTGTGACACCGGATGACAGTCTAATCAATGAGGGCAAATACATAGTATTCGACAGTTGTTTGATGGATATTATAAGTATGCTGAAATGTGGGCATTCCGTCAGAGGGAAAGTATGTAGGAAGCCATTGATTCATGTGACTCGTCAAAAACAAGGCGGTAACGTCAAAATACATGCCGCCTGTAGATTGAATCATACGTTCTCATGGTCTGCGCAACCGATGCTGGGCAAACTGCCAGCATGCAATCTACTGTGTGCAGCTGCATCACTTTTTAGTGGATCCAGTTTTAGAAAGTTAGAGTCTTTCTTTCAGTTTTTGGGACTCCATTTCATTTCTAAAACGCAGTACTACAAATTCCAACATGATTATCTATTTCCGGCCATTAGTGGTGCTTGGAAAATTGAATTGAACAATTGTCTCTAGCAAGTACATTCGAAGGCAAACGATTCAGGCTAGCCGGCGATGGACAGTGCGACAGCCCTGGATTTTATGCCAAGTACTGCACCTACCACTTTCAGTACACTACGGCCTTTGCAAAAAGAAGTAAGCAATGGGTGTTGAAACCAGTATATGAGGAAATGGAGTTCAACTTTGTTAAAGGCCTTATTGTTGCTGTACTCGAGAAGCACAGGTATGGATTTTGAACGTTTCTGTGCAGAGCACTGATGCATTGCCACCAAACATTGCCACTGCGCCATGTCCACCCAAAGCAGAGCTGGTTGTGCAGTACAAATCCCGGTTTAAATAATTGTAATATGATTGTCCTTTTGTAAATAAATGTTATTGTACAGTGTACATACAAAGTATGCTAACCCTAACCCCTCCCTTCACCATCTGGTGTGGAGAACAACCTGGGTGTCATCTTTCACTTCTCTCTCTATTCACCTCATATCGCTGACCTTGTCAATATGTGTATGTATATATTTTTGTTGCTGTAACTAAGTTTCGCAATCTCATGTAAATGCTGCGCACTGTTAACCGAGGGGAGGTTTGCGTATTGCAAATAATAAAACAAACAAACAATAAATCTCACTTTCAACTCAATTCCTCGGGTACATTATACTTTCCCTGACCTTCCCCCAAAAATTAAATGTCTCCATAGTTATGGTTCTCTAGGGCTGCAAAGCTCGCAGACAACGAGGACAAAATTGGGGGCCTTAGAACGCGTCAAGCGAGCCGTTGCAGATGGGAGAGAAGCCAGTTCGCATTTGCACATTGAGGCGCAGTACATAGATGGATTCGAAAATTCAAGTTCTCACAGATGGCTTTACTACGGGATGTTGCAAAGTAAGAATGTATGCTCATTTCTAGTGAAGGTCAGCGGCTTTGATTTTCAGCTCGCGGCCTGAAGAGGCCCACAACTCGCACTGGCAGTATAAGGCTCTATTGTTTTTTGACCTTGAGAGACAGGGACCATGCCGAAAGAACTTCATTTGAAGGAGGGGTGCAATAACGTAAGAGACGATAAGGCAGAAAATTCTGAAACTAGACCGAGTTTCATGTTAGTTCAGTATATGAAAAATCGTTGTCAAGAGCACAGTGGGATTTACGGACTGCATTACGCAGAAAAACAATGGAAATTGCAAATATAATGTAAGTAACTCTTTAGACGCTTTTATAACGGAATGAAGAATTAATGAATGGATGAATGAATGAATGAATGAATGAATGAATGAATGAATGAATGAATGAATGAATGAAGAGCAAGTAAAAAGTTTGTGGGATCGTCTTTGTACCGGGCACATGGGCATGCAGGTCCACATTCCACACGCATGTAGACAAACAGTCGTTTCTCATTGTGTGTTAACCTCGATTTATTTCATTAGTTTTCCCATTGATTTTAGAGCCGAACATACTCCATTGCACTATCCATGCAAGCAAATAGTTTCAGATAGGCCGTAATAAATAAAATGAATAATAGTAATAAAGATTGCTGGCGAGACTAATTATAATTTTTATGTTTTCAAAACAGGTATATCCTACCCTACTGCTACTGCCACAAGTTTCGAACCCCGGCAGATGGATTCTTCAACCGCCAGCTGCAGCTTTGTGTAAACAACTTCACCACATTGACTATTTTATAGGACGATCACCAAGGGCCCATATGCCCTTACGCGGTACTAGCGGCTAGAAGCAACATATCAACCTTTACGCTGGCCTAGTGCCTAGTTGATGGAACAGCCTTGCGGTTCACTGTGCGACTAAAGTGCCTTTTTTAACGAAAACCAACACCATGTACTCACGATAAAACGGAACACGATTTGCGGATAGAGAGAAAAGAAAGAAAATCACATTCCGATTTAAAATGCCAAATGCTGAATATTCTATAAACATTTAATGTCAAATAAATGTACTTTACCAAATGTACCGTGTTGCAGTTTGATTTTAAAGTACAGTTTCATATTCCGAATTGTGGCGCGCTATGTTGTGAGATGATCTGTGTTGGTTTCCGGGTTCTGTGTGAAGTCGCGTAGAAGACGACTGGGTGCGTTTGCCTACGCAGCACATTAACGTCACGGAGAGAGGCGGGGAATATGAATGTTTTGATAATGTCAGGCTCAGGGGTGGGGGATATGATGTAGTGCCGCAAAAGCAGGTCACCGAGGGCGATGGGGCAAGTGATAGGATTATCACAAAATGGCGGCGCCCTGGTGCCTATTTTCGCGTGTGTTTAATGGACGAAAACTCGGGTAGGGTCCATAGGAAATTTTTCTAAAATCGAGCGACTTAGGCTTAAAAACACATGGCCGACCTGTAGGGACAATAAAAAATGTTGACCAAACCATTCCTTTAATGTTATCCTATAGTCTTAGTAGAGACTCCAGTACCAGGTGTAACGCTGAAATAGAGGCAGGTCCCAATCAGTCAGTTTGGGGCAAAATGTTTGAGTAACAGCTCAAGTCCATATTTTGGGGGGTAAAATAGTCTGCATTTGTCGGCAACTTTAGTAAAAGTTTGGACCTAACAAAAGGAGGATCGATCTTCCATGCAGCAAGCTCACCGCTACTTCTTTTGTTGAAGCTCCCTGCCCCACCCGGTCAGATCCTATTGGTTGCCCTTTGTTGGCTAATCTAAAACCTCTGTCAGTTATTCCTTCCATGTTTTACATAGCTTAATGAATGCACGCCACCACCCCGTCTGCCCCCTCCACTGGTTCCATAGCTTCGTCCTCCCTCCCATAATCTAAGCAAATCCTTGCAGACATGGGGGTTGGGTGGGGGGCCTGCACGTTTGTAGGTTTGTAGAGATGTTAGCTGCTGGGAGCAACAGAGTGGGAGTCAGGTCTGCATCATAAGGTGGACTGAGACCCCCCCGCCCTGCTCCATTTCATTACTTGCCAATGTTGAGTGCATACTAGTCACTGTCCCATATGGCAGGGGTCCCCCACTGGTTTGTATTACTGAGTTCAGATGGTTTCTCAAAGCCTCTTCTCCAGCATTGGATCTTTCATGGATTCACATGCTGTGAATATTCCCTGTCGTCAGGCTGGGAAAACCCTGGTAACTTTAAGAGTTTTCCTATGGAAAAAATGTTTACACCTTGAGTGCCTTATCAACGTCGTTTTGGGTGCTTTGGGCAGCACCAATGGGACTTCCAGTGTGTAGCCCCGCCCCGCAGCTTCCCCTCAGATTTCAACTGTCTTCCAAACCATTGGGATTACCACGCGTTCTCTCCTGAGAGAATTCGTTTTTTGTGAGAACATTTCTTTTTCTTCACTTCAGCTTTCACTGTATCCAGTGTTTCATAAAGGAAAGATGTGTTTTCTGGTCTCGTTATGGAATCCTCGTGTCCGAAGAAATCTTTGTTCAGGCCATGTGAGACCTGCGGCCTCAAGAATATGTATGAGGGTGTCACGCACATGCCCTCTTTACGCTTGTGGCATGCCTGGAGGTTTCACCGCCATTGGTTATTCCATCACGTTCCTGGCATTAGTACTGCAACGTTCTAGTCTTTGAGGTCCGGACGCCTCTTTCCTATTTTAGCCCTGCCTTGCTTTCCAGGCTTTGCGTTTGCAACCCCTGTATGTACTTTCGCTTTGGTTCCAACGCTCGTAAGTTTTCCTCTTGCAGCTGCCGCTGCCATTCCATCCTGTTTTCTTTTCCAGCTTTTTCTCTGCTCGTGTTTCCCTCTTGGTCTGTGTTTGTCTGGTTATTCCTGCTTCTTTCTTTACCCCACGGCATCTGCCTCACTTTCCGCTGCGCTCTCCCCCTCTCCACTGGCCGTGTCTTCCCTCTTACCTGCCTTTCTGCCTTTCTATCTGTACCTTCCCAGTTGCCTGGACATATTAGCTATTCGCAGTGTTCCCTCTGCAGTCCTTCAACCCTGCTTGTCCATACCGTCCCATTCAGACACGTATCCTGTTGGTGTCTACTTACCTGCTGCCACGTATTGGAGGCGACTTTGCGATTCCTACATGCCCATCAAGGTTCCACTGAACTACGGAACTCGGATACACCATTTCCATCAAGACTGCTCAAGGTTCCTCTGAACTATGGAACTTGGATTAACCATGTCCATCAAGACTGTTTACCTACTAACATGCTGCTGGTCCGAATCCTAAGAGTTTTTTTTTTAGCCTTTGGCTTTTTCCTCTTACCCAGGCGTTCTCGGGCGGGGAGGCCTTTATCTGCTGTGGTCTGTACAGTGACATAGTGGCTTCCATCTGAGGAAGGCCGTACCTCTTCCAAAAGAAGAAGATAATCCGAAGAAGGAAAGACAAGAAGCATGTAGCATCTTCTCAAGATTCAGGTGAGGAGAAGGAGGAGGGGCATCTGACTGTGTCAGGAGATTCCGCAGAAGACGTTTTTGACAGTTTGCAACGCCAAGACATAACCAATATGGCAACAGCAGAGCAAATCCAGGAATTGGTGAATGCTGTGCAAGGTCTGTCACAGGAGGTCCGAACTCTGCAGGCTGAGAATGATACCCTGTGACAGATGGTTACTGCTCGGGATCAGCCACGTATTGAGCTGCCTCCTATGCCACTAGCCTTCGGCAAGTATGATGGTATCCCTAGACGCTTCAAAGAGTTCATTGAAGAGTGTATCATCCACTTCACTTTTCGACCTCACACTTATGCCTCAGATCAAGCCCGTATTGGGTTTCTGGTTTCTAACCTTACGGGTAATGCACTGGCATGGACTACTCTGCAAGCCCACTTTTGCAAGATTATGGGGCTATCAGAGCCCAGTTCAAAGGAACTACTGGACATCTGGCAGGGTTCATCCGATCTGCTCACCTACATTACCCAGTTCAAGAGAGTTACTGCTGATGCAGGATGGCCTGAATCCGCTCAATATACAATATTTAGACGAGGTCTCTGAGAAGAACTCAAGGACGAGTTGGCCCGCTCTCCTAGGCCTTCTACCTTCTCGGAATTGCTGGCCACCTCTTTACAGATCCATTTCCGCTTATCTGAGCGGAGGTCGGAAAGGAAAAAGGGACGTTCCTCGTGTGTCTTCCTGATGTCTCGACTACACCCTCCTCCTCGCCTCGCCTCCCAAAGGAAGAACCAATGTAGATAGGAACCACCAGAGGCGTAAAGACAACAACCTATGCATGTACTGTGGTTGGGATTAGCACCTACTACGGGAGTGCCCCGAGGTACTTCCTCGTCGCCCGGGACAAGGGGCGTCCTCGGTAATAACAGGGACGAGTTATCAAGGTTGTGGTCCTAGTCCCTATGTTTCGATCACTGTGTCGTCCGTGGTCCCACCGAGGACAACAGACTGATGGTGGTGGCTATATAGCTGCTTGAGAAACAGAAACCAGTGGAAACTTCATGGACATACTATGGGCCAACAAGATGGGAATCAACTAGGTAGAGAAGGATGAAGATCAAAAGGTGGAGGGTGTTGACGGCACCCCCCTCAGCTCCGGTTTGATTACCCTTGCTACCCACATGTTGGAAACGGCAGTCCTACAACACACAGAGGTCATTCAGTTCGATCTAATACAAGCAGCTCATTTTCCAGTGATCCTGGAGGTGTCATGGCTCCGCGAACAATCCAGCGATCGACTGGTCCAAGAATCAGATTGCCTTCAATTCTGGTTATTGTCGCAAGTCTTGTTCAACCAGAAGTACCTCTGAAACGGTGATGGCCGTGGTCGAAACACAGATCACCCCACCACCACTTGGCGTCCATCTGATACCCATCAATTTGTGTGAGTTCAGCGATCCCCAGGAATTACCACCTCATCGTCCAGAGGATTGCGGCATAGACTTGCTGCCTGACGCCATTGTACCATTTGGACGCATGTTTTCGCTCTCCCTCAAGGAGAAGGAAGAGCTCCGGAAGTACCTTGACTCAAACATACAGAATGGGTTGATACAGCCATCCCACTCACCCGCTGGGGCGTCTTTATTCTTCATCCCCAAGAAAGACACCAGTGAGTTGAGGCCATGGATTGACTACAGAGGTCTTAACCGAGTCATCATTAGAGATAGGTATCCTATGCCTCTGATAAGAGACATCCTAGAGGCAGTCCAAGGTGCAGTGATTTTCTCTAAGCCAGACTTGAGACGTGCCTACCATCTGCTACATGTCCGGGCGGGGGATGAGTGGAAGACCGCTTTTCGCACCCCGCTCGGACACTATGAGTACAAGGTCATGCTGTTTGGCTTGGTTAATGCACCTGCCATCTTCCAGTGGTTCATGGACTGTATCTTTTCCGACCTGCTGTTCCATAACACCATAGTGTATCTCGACATATTGGTGTATTCATCTTCCAGGCAGGCCCATCAAGAACATCTTCATCAAGTCCTTCAACGTGTCTAGGAACATTGCTTGTTGGCTAATCCCAAAAAATGCATTTTCTAGGCGTCTATGGTGCCCTACATGGCTTTTATTCTAACTAAGCAAGGGGTGGAGATGGATCCTAGGAAGCTAACTGCGGTTTTGGACTGGCCGTCACCAACATTGGTTAAAGAGGTCCAGGGGTTCGTAGGCCTCAGCAACTTTTACTGTTGGTTTATACCCCGATTCTCTGAGACAGTGCTTCCTATAACTACACTCCTAAAGAAGACATCCACACCATTTGCCTGGTCTAGTAAGGCGGAAGAAGCCTTCGTCCTCCTGAAGAAGCTGTTCTGCTCGGCTCCGGTACTTCGCCAACCCGACCAGACTCTTCCTTTCATCGTCAAGGCCGACGCATTGGCAGCTGCCATAGAGGCGGCTTTACTCCAAGAACATGACGGTGTAGAACATCCAATGGCCTATCTCTCTAAGACACCCAACTCCAGTTAGACCAACTACTCGGTGATTGAAAAGGAGCTGCTTGGCATGAAGACTGCTAGTGAAGAATGGCATTATCTATTACAAGGCACTTCCTACCCCTTGCAACTTAGAACGGACCATAAGAATCTCAAGGTCATCCAACAGATGCAATGCGTCAACTCCTGGCAAGCCAGATGGGCACACTGTTTCACCCAATATGACTTTGTCATCACTTATCTACCAGGTAGCAAGAACGTTCTGGCTGATTCTCTTTCCAGGTTTCCCACTCCCAGTCTGTCTACGGAACACCGACCAGAATACATCCTCCCCCGCCACAGCATTGTTTGTCAAGTTTCTACATTCCTGCAGAAAGTAAAAGAAGTCTCTGTCAATACCCACAATGTTCCCAAAATCACACCTCGAGATGTGGTTCACAGACGAGACGGACTGCTATTCGTCAACAAACGTCTTTTTCTTCCTGATCCGGCTTTGAGACGGTATGCCTTGGAATGGTGCCACAACAGCACCCTTGCTTGCCATAGAGGTATTTCCTCCATGGTGGTCCTTCTCCAATGACAATTCTGATGGCCACTGAGGTCAAAAGGTATGTTGCATCCTGCCCTACTTGTTGTAGAGGGACGTATCGCACCCAAAGAGCCCTCGGATTACTCCAGCAGGATCAGGCTCCCACATGGCCTTAGAGTAATCTTACTACGGACTTCATTGTTGATCGTCCCCCCTCTGAGGGATGCACCTGCATCTGTTACACTCACCTGGTCTCTGCCAGGGCTTTGGGGCACGGTTGTAGCCCTCCCTGGACGTGGCTCCCCTGGATCAGACTTCTTCCCCAGCTTAGTGTGGACTGCTCTGGCTGCTGGCCCTGCCCCTGAGAGAATACGAGAGGCAGTGAGAATGCTGCGGTTGGACTGCGATTTCCCTCAAACCCTTTGTCCCAGAAAGAGGTGAGCAAGCGTTTACCCATATGTTCTCACCTCTTTATTTATGAAGGTGAGCTCTCCGTCCTGCTTCTCACTGCAGGGGCGCTTTGATGGACCTAGTTACTTCACTGGTCCGTGTGCGTGGCAGGCCAGACCAGCTGTGGCTGAACCACTTTGAAGGTAAGTGTACTTAACAATGATTATTGTCCGTATCCTTTTGCAATGTCTCTTTTCCGTGATTATTGTGTGTAACCCTTGTAATGTCTTTCCTCTCCCCAATAGGTGTGATGAAGGCCCAGCGGAGTCGCGGTGTTGGGAGCAAGTCCAACTAGGTGCCAGAGGAGTTTATGAGGTTCCCATTAGAAGGTAAATTGGGTTTTAAGGTTGAGCGCAAGGAGTATGTGGTGCGCGACCTAGCGTAAAATCTTTATGTAGTTTCTAACCTGTGTGTCCTTTTCTCCCGCAGGGATGGCTTGTCGACGTCGGACGGGAGTCAGCTATACGAAGACCTGCTGGCGGTTACTGGATGGATGGCTCCGTGAGGATGCTGGGCGAGAAGAGCTCCCACGTAGCTAGATGCCCGTAACAGGTGAGGATGCGCCTCGACTGCGATGACTTTTGGAATCATGTAAGACGTGCTGCAGGCAATGGAATTGCAGGAGTCAGGTAAGCTGCGCTTCAAGCAATGCTATTGCTGGAATCAGGTAAGATGCGCGCGGAAGATGATGTACCAGAGTCAGGTAAGAGGTGCTTCAAGCAATGGTATTTCTGGAATCAGGTAAGATGCGCGCTGAAGATGATGTACTGGAATCAGGTAAGATGCGCGCTGAAGATGATTTGCCTGAATCCGGTAAGAGCGCTTCAGGCGGCGGTGAGCGTTACGCTGCAAGAAACAGACTAACGCAAAGCACTTGCACGCGGGTGGGACAGGCTTAGATAGCCTGGTCCCAGCCACGCCCCATTGGCCCCGCTTTGTGGCCCCACCTTGCAGCTCCCAGAGACTGCTGCACTTGCACCCCAATGTTTCCTTATGGCCATGCCCGGCCTGGATGCATGTGGGGAGCCGGCTGGGGAGGAAATAACACATGCTCTAGTAATAAAGTGTGCAGAGCACACTTTCTCATGAGCCTGGCACCAAAGGCGCCAGGACTGGTTCCTTTTGGACCCTTTAGATGATGGAGATAGTGGTCCCTGTGCTGTGACCATGACAGCATTATGGTAACTGTGGATACTTTTTTCCAGAATGGCTCATTTCTCTCCTTTGCCTGGAGTGTCCACGGCAACCACCATGGCGACCATGTTTGCCAGAGACATTTTCAGACTGCACGGTCTGCCTGAAAAGATTGTCTCCGACCGGTGAAGTCAGTATATGTCTTGTTTCTGGAAAGCTTTGTGTGGAAAGCTGGGTATCGAATGAGCACTGTCCTCTGGTTTCCACCCGCAAACCAACGGGCAGACCGAACGATTAAATGCCTCCTTGGAACAGTATCTCCAATGCTTCACCAACCATCAACAGGACAATTAGGTGTCGTTGCTACCAACTGCTGCGTTTTCGTACAACTCCAAACACTCAGCCACTAACCTAAGCCCTTTCTACTGTAATTTCGGGTTCCATCCACTCAATCTCCTCCCAAAGGATTTTCAAGCATCAACTGTGCCTTCTGTGGATGCTATCCTAGCCCGCATCGCCGAAACTCACAAGGTCGCCAAGGAAGGGCTTCAAGATTGTCAGGCCTGTTACCCTGCCCAGGCTGACTCACATCGTCGAGGCACACCTGCCTGGACCCCTGGTACCTGTGTCTGGATTTCCACCAAATACCTACCACGTTGGTTGCGTCCTTCAAAACTGTCACCCTGTTACCTTGGTCCTTTGCCCGTGCTCAAGAGGATCAATCCCGTGGCTTGCCATCTACGGTTACCCAGATGCATAAAACGCATGCACCTGGTGTTTCATACATCCCTGCTGAAAGAATACCAGGAGGATCCTTACCGGAGAACTGCTCCATCCGCACAGCTTCCAGCTGATAGCAAAGATTATGGACTTCAGGTACAGGAGGGGACGTTTGAAATATCTGATCCACTGGAAAGTCTGCACACATGCAGAGGGTTCCTGGGAAACCGCCTCGCAGGTGCACGCCCCTGTTCTGGTTCGATTGTATCATCAAGCTCACCCTGGCAAGCTAGTTTGTCCGCTCCTAGGAAGGGGGCATACTGTCACGTGCCTGCCCTCTTGCGCTTGTGGCATTCCTGGATGTTTCACCGCCATTGATTATTCCATCACGTTCCTGGCGTGAGTACTGCAACGTTCTAGTCTTTGAGGTCCGGATGTCTGTTTCCTATTTTAGCCCCGCCTTGCTTTCCAGGCTTCCCGTTGCAACCCCTGTATGTACTTTCGCTTTGGTTCTGACGCTTGTAGGTTTTCCTCTTGCAGCTGCCGCTGCCATTCTATCCTGTTTTCTTTTCCCGCTTTTGTTCTGCTCGTGTTTCCCTCTTGGTCTGTGTTTGTCCGGTTATTCTTGCTTCTGCCTTTACCCCCACAGCATCCATCTCGCTTTCCGTGGCGCTCTCCCCCTCTCCACTGGCCGTGTCTTCCCTCTTACCCGCCTTTCTGCCTTTCTATCTGTACTTTCCCAGTTGTCTGGACTTATTAGCTATTCGCGGTTTACCCTCTGCAGTCCTTCAACCCTTCTATTCTTACCTTGTTTACTACTGACTTGCTTGGTTACTGTCCGCTGCGGTCTTTCGCAGTTCTTCCTTCCCGCTTGTCTGCCTTTGCGGCTGCTTGTCCATACCGTCCCATTCAGACATGTATCCTGTTGGTGTCTACTTACCTGCTGCCACGTTTTGGAGGCGACTTTGCTATTCCTACATGCCCATCAAGGTTCCTCTGAACTACGGAACTTGGATACACCGTTTCCATCAAGACTGCTCAAGGTTCCTCTGAACTACGGAACTTGGATTCACCATTTTCATCAAGACTGATTACCTACTAACACGCTGCTGGACCGAATCCTAAGAGGTTTTTTAGCCTTTGGCTTTTTCCTCTTACCCAGGCGTTCTCGGGCGGGGGTCCTTTTTCTGCTGTTGTATGTACGGTGACATAGTGGCTTCCATCCGAGGAAGGCCGTACCTCTTCCAAAAGAAGAAGATAATCCAAAGAAGCAAAGACAAGAATCACGTATCATCTTCTGAAGGTTCAGGTGAGGAGAAGGAGGAGGGGGATCTGACTGTGTCAGGAGATTCTGCAGAAGACATTTTTGACAGATGGGGACAGGCATTCACAGTGCCTTTACTGTTTGTACCCTAATCACTCGGCCGAAAACTATCCCATTTCGGAGATCGGCTCTTCACGCAGAGGCAGGGCTTCCACTCCCTGAGACAGGAGGTCACCATTGCGCCAAAGGTCAAGATCAGAGGAACCGCTGCCTAAGAAGCAGCGCACAGGTGAGCCTCGACCTTCATCCACTAAGGAAAAGGCCAAGCTTTCCTCCTCCCCTAACAGGCCTTTGTTGAGTAGTGAGGCGTCACAAATCCCCCCCTCTTGTGATACTTCTACATCATGCTTCGAAAAACCAAAGGAGAAGGGCTCGTAACCGCAAAAATCTGTGGACTCAGCTTGCAAAGCATCGTCGTCGCAAAAAGACAAATCGAGGCCTAAGTCCTCCTCCTCATCGACAAACAAGTCTTCGTCCATGGACAAACATCACTCCTCATCAGCATTCGATATATCCTCTTCCGGCTATGAGTCAACGAAGCACCAATCCAAGTCGTCATCCACTGCTGTGGTACCAGTGACGAAGACAGCGTCTACGATTCGTCCCTCATCGACGACTCCAACGATGACGATTGGTTCATCGACGACTCTCTCGTCGACAACAACTCTACCACCTGTTGTCCCGTCGATGACCATACCGTCGACGCTTGCTCTGTCAGCGACAACTTCAAAGAGAAAATCTCTGACAACGCATTCTTCCTCCACGAGACCAGAGAAATCTAAGCGTATGTCTGCATCTACAGAACAACCTCTATTAGAAAGGTCTCCGACCATACCACTAGAGGACATACTTCAACATGAGATCACCTCTGACTTTGAGGCACATCACTACTACAAGCAGGCAGCTTTTGAATTGGATCTCCAAGAAGGAGGTTCGGAACAGCCTTTCCCAGCTGTCTTGGGCCTACAGCGAACAACCCAATCACTGTCCCTCCTGTGCACATCAATGGGCTTGAGTGCTCTGCCTCCTCAATATTGTATTGTATTTATTGTATTTATTGATTCATAAAGCGCCTTACACCAGGGCGCTGTACAGTATCCTCTTCTTAACCCACAATCTATGCAAGTACTTTCTACTTTACAAGCTTTCCCAGGGCAACTAGACGCCAGGCTCTCAATGGCTCAGGCTCCATCAGTCCTGTTGCTGCAGCACCCTCAGACCACCCCTTGCCAGAACAAGGCTTCCGATGCCTTGCGGAACCAGGGTTCTCACCCCAGGAACTCGTCCCCTGCTAGACCTCCTCCGCCGGCCCTTTTAGTCATCGACGCAAGGGTCAGGAGGAATGGGAACTGAACGACTCGGAACAGGACATTGGCATGCAGGACACCCTGTCCACGGTCTCCTCTGTATCCCAGGGAGACACCTGGGATGCAGACCCGGACCAGGATGCTCCGGGCAGTCCGGCCCAACCATCTCCACCTGATGACATTGGGGTATTGCATGCCATGATGGCTAAAACCTGCCAGGAATTTGGTCTCATCCCTAAGGAGAAAAGAAGGACTGTTTCTTGTTCGACCACATGGGGAAGAGGAGAAAAGCAGTGTTCTAAATCCCTATACTGGATCATGTATGGCAGGAGGGTCTCTGTACGATGAAGCACCCTTTTACGTAGCCAGCTGTCAAAGGCTGCTTGGAGAAGAAATTCAAAGCTCCGGAATCCACTCAGAAGTGCTTATCACAGCCTACACCGGAGTCTGTTGTGTCTGCAGTGGCTAGCAGGAAAGCTTGCACCCAACACAAATGTGCCACTCCACCCAATAATGAGAACCGTAGGTTGGACGCTTCCGGGAAGAAAATCCTCACGGTTGGAGCGACTACGGTGAAGGCTTCCAACTCTTTGGCCATCGTGGCGAGGTATGACCGCAAAATGTGGCACCACCTAGCGCCACTGTTAGACCACCTTCCAGAGCAGCAGAGGAAAGAAGCTATGCTTTTGGTGCAAGAGGGGGAGGAGGCATGGAACCATAGCATTCACATTGCTGTTGACCTAGCAGAGACTGGTTTCAAGAAAATCAACAAAGGGTGGGGCTCAGACATCAAGCTTGGCTTCGCTGCACGTATTTCCGCCAGGAAGTTCAACACAAGGTTGTGGACATGCCTTGTGAGGGTGAAAACTTTTTGGGGAAAAGATCGACGAAGCTCTAACAAATATGAAAGCGGATTCTGATACAGCAAGGTCCCCTACAGCCCTGCAGGGCTGAAGATCTTTTCACCCCTTTCGTTCCTTTCATGGCATCTCAGGTGACGCAATATTTTCGGCTTCTTGAGACAAGGGATACAGCAGATCCACCTACAACTCCCAAGGCTACAGGCGTTCCTTCCAGACCGCCCAACGCAACAAGGAGTACCAAGGTCAGAGAAAAAGGGGATCATCCTCTTCACAAAGAGGCCATCATAGTTAACCACAACAATGACTGCCACATGGGCAGTCAGGGGGGAAGGTGGCGATCCACCTCAACGAGTGGTGTTCAATGTCAACAGACAGATGGGTGCTGGAAGCTATCCAATATGGCCACTTATTAGACGGAGCCACTCCTCGGGCAGTACAACCCGAGGAGCTTTTGGCGTCCCTAGATCTCAAGGACGCTTAGTTTCACATACCAATGCACCCAAAACATCGAAAATGTGGTCTTCGTGGGAGTTCAATTCCAGATGTCCCTCAATCAGGTGAAACCGTTGAAGGAGAGGATAGAGAAACTCTTGACCCTAGTGGGCTCTTTTACACCAGGAACATCTGTCAAATTACACTCGTATATGTCTCTCCTCGGGACCATGTCATCCTGCATCCCCCTCATTCCAAACTGCCGCTTCTATATTCGCCCAGCACAGGAATTTCTCACATTCAGATGGTCCCAGATCCAGGGCTCCTGGTCCGACAGGATAGTCATCTCTCAGCCTCTGGCAGACTCCCTACAGTGGTGGGCTTATCCCGTCAACATCAAGCAGGGCATGCCCCTGGTGGAACTGGATTTTTGATACACTATCATGACCCTCGTCTCGCAGAGTGGATGGGGTGCTCATCTGGACCAGTTCCATGTCAAAGGCCTGTGGTTACCCATGGAGGCCTCTCTTAATATCAACGTTGTATGGCTCAGGGCAGTACACTTGGCTCTGAAATCTACTTGGCTCTCAAATCTTTTCTCCCTCTCATCAAGGGCTTGGTGGTAAGGATTCTCACGGACAACACAACTACCATGTTGTATCTGCGCAGGCACGGAGGAACACACTCACAGCTCCTATCCCAGGAAGCCAAAACCATCTGGCACTGCGCCATCCAGCACAGGACTCAGATCCTGGCTTTCCACCTGCCAGGGATTCAGAACACACAGTCGTATTCCCTCAGCAGGGACTCTTCCTACTTGCACGAGTGGCAACTGAACAGCTCCAAGGTGGAAAAGATCTTCGAGATGTGGGGCTCTCCCCCTTTGGACCTGTTTGCCAGCCCTGAAAAAAAACAGTAACAGAAGTTTGCCAGCAGGGTCCCTCATCCGGATGCCAATGGGGACGCATTCTCTTTTCCCTGGAGTGAGATGTTCGCCTATGCATTTCCCCCGTTTCCTCTGATAAGGAAAGCGGTTCAAATGATTTGCAAGGTTCCCTGCAAGATCATCCTAGTGGCTGCGTTCTGGCCCAGGCAGACCTGGTTCTCGGTCCTGCATCCACTTGGCAGTGGACGATCCTCTTCACCTGGGTTCCCAGCCAGATCTCCTATCTCAGAACAAAGGATTGTTGTGGCATCACAACCCGGGCTCCCTCAAGTTGACTTCGTGGCTCCTGACCAATCTGAATTCCGAAACCTGAATATACGTCAGGATTGTCGCTTCATTCTGTCTGCGGCAAGGGCTCCGTCTACCAACACATCATATGCCTGCAAATGGAAAAGGTTTTGTGTTTTAGCGTGCTACACAGCTTAACCTACAGCCATTGCATGTTTCTCCTCAACAGCTACTTCCTTTCCTTTTGCGGTTAGCAAAAGATGGTCTTGCAATATTGTCTACCAAGGTTCACCTAGCGACGATATCAAGATTCACGCAGAAAAGGAATTCTAGTCCGCTTTTCAGCGACCGGATAATTTCCTTAAGTGTCTTTTCAGTACTTTTCCCCCAAGTAAAACGTTTTCTCCCATCTGGAGCCTCAACCTTGTTCTAACAGCACTCATGAAGCCACAGTTTGAGCCGATGTCAACAGCTGCCATAACATTTATCACTTTGAAGGTCATTTTTCAAGTCTATCTGCGCCGACGTCACCATAGGTATAAAGAGTCTAGCGCAGCATCCGTTGCTCAGTTCCGTTTTTCCACGCTTCGTAAACCTCGGAGACGACACGCTCGGTTGTTCTACTCTTCAAAAATCTTTGAAATCTTCAAAAATCTCAATATATACGATGGCATCTTCGTCCGAAGCATCGACGCCACGATCCGGCTTCAAAAAATGTCGAGATTGTGGTAAAAAGATGTAATTAATGGATCCTCACAGATCTGTTTGTGGTGCCTGGGATCAGAGCACCAGTGTTCGGAATGTGAGGACTGCATGTCTATGACGGCGAAAGCCTTGAAGGAGGGTAAGGGGAAGTTAGAAAGAGGTAAGGCAGTTAAATCTTCTCCACCTTCAAAATTGTCCTCGGCTGAGTCGAAAAAACATTCCTGATCGAGATCTCGAAGCGGTTACCATCACTCTTCGAGATCGAGACACTCTAAGAAGAGGCGTCATAGATCTCCCTCTTCTTCATCCTCAAATTCCCCAAAAAGGGTCACCTGCCCCACTAAACACAGCTCTCCAGCTACGTGGGAGGAATTTTGTAAAAGAAATGCTTAGGGTCTTCGAGAACGCAGTCTTGACCCCCTCGTACCTCCTCGGAGATGCCTAGAGGTGATACCCCGGGTGAACGAACCGAGAAACAAAAACGCAGTGAGTCGTCGAACCCGGCAAGCAAAAACCCTCGAGAGCTTCATGAACCCTCGAGTAAAGACAAATAATCATTGGGTAAAGCTGTGTCATCAACGCCATCGTCGAAGGTATCTTCGATGCACAAATCTGTGTCATCAACGCAGTCATCGACACCGTCGTCGACCCCGATGAAGGATATGTCCTTGAGGCCTCAAATCTCAACTACGCCACCGGCACCAGAGGTGTCGAAGGTCCCGCCCAAGGTGTCGAGAGTGGCGTCGACAATATCAACGACACCGAGTAGGATTCCGGTCCTCACGAGTACATCGAGACCCTTTTCGAGTTTTTCGACGCCATTTGCGGGTTTGTCGAGACCTGTAACGTCTACATCGACAACCACAACATTTTCCCAAGCAGTATCCACTAATTTGCCTCCTCCTTCTCTGGAAATGGGTTTTACCCCTTATCCAAGATCTGATTATTTCAGAGCTTTATCCTCTATATATGAGGAAGGGGAGGACTCTGACAATGAGAGACCTTTCGGGTTACAAAGAACAACAGTACCAATTCCAGAAGAACTAATTTCTGAGGAGAATAGATTGAAAGATCTACAAGAATCTTTACACGATGCCAGTGGCATAGATAACTCTCCAGAGGCAGAATCTGCTAGACCAGAACCTGGAGAACATGCAGAACTGCCTTACAGAGCACTTATGGCTAGAATTATGCAATTTATGGGGTAGACAACACCTGCACCCTCTTTCCAGCAAGATGATCTTACTGACATCATAGATAAATGGCCTCAAGAAGACGCTATAGTCCCTTTTCATCCTGCATTGCAGAGAAAAATAACTGCAAATTGGGAGACACCTGAGGTTATCCCTGCAGTAAATAAAAAGTTCTCTGCGAAGTACAGAGTATCCGCCTCAGACCTGGAATGTTTAAGTAAGCACCCAACTCCAGAGAGTTTAGTAGTGCAGGCAGTGACGTCGTCAAATAGTAAGTCGGCATACCCCACTATACCACAAGACAGAGACGACAAAAGATTTGATGCCATGTCTAAAAAAGTCTCTTCAGCATGCAGTATGGCACTTAAGTCTATTAACACCACGTGCACGCGGGCTAGATTCAGCCACACCCTTTGGGAGTGTGCTTCAACAGCGGCTGACTGTCTCCCAGAAGGGGAGGAACGAGACGCATTCTTGAACATCATCAAGGATGGGACGGATGCGATCTGTGAGTCCCTCCAAACAGGTATCGTCTCTGCTGACAGCATCAGCAGAGCCATGGCGGCAAGTACCACAATCCGCAGATTTGGGTGGTTGCGGAAGTCCGGTTTTGCTCCTGATGTGCAAGCCAGGCTTCTGAATATGCCCTTTGACGGCACCTCTCTATTTGACAAAAAGGCTGATGACAGCCTGTACAAATTGCAAATCTCAAAGGCGGCAGCAAAATCACTTGGGGCTGCAATCCGTCAAACTCCAAATCTCCGCACAGATACGTCCTGGAGGGGGAAACCCTTTCGTTTTTACTCCACATTCGGAAAAAGGCAGAGGGCAGCCAGCTCTAAGGGGCCAGAGACGATTCACCTGTGGTGTACGGGTCAAAGGTACCAAACCTCCATCAGCAGGTGCTGCTTTACCCTCAGCATCTGTGTCAGCCGCTTCTAAACCCCTCTGAGGTCTCCCCACACAAGAAACCAGTAGGAGGCAGGTTAACTCAACATCTTACAGAATGGCAGGCTATTACGTCAGATGCTTGGGCATTGTAAACCTTTGCCCAAGGTTACTGCCTGCCTGTCCTACACACTCCTCAGAGTCATCCACCAGGGAACAACTCTTTGAAGCTTCCAGACCCATTCCTTATGCAGGAGATTTCAGACTTGCTAGAGAAAGGTGCCATAGAACCGGTACCTGTAGCGGAGAGGAACAAGGGTTGGTATTCCCCTTATTTTCTAATACCGAAGAAGGACGGAGGATTGAGACCCATCTTGGACTTGCGAAAATTAAACAAATTCATCAGGAAAGACAAGTTTAAGATGGTAACCCTTTCTCAGATCCTTCAGGCCCTCCAGCTTCAGGACTGGTTGGTATCTCTAGATCTTCAGGATGCTTACTTTCATGTGCCAATCCATCACAAGCACAGGAAGTACCTGAGGTTTGCTATTGGCAACTCTCATTATCAATTTCGAGTTCTGCCATTTGGGCTGACCTCCGCCCAAGGGTCTTCACCAAGCTAATGGCAGTTGTGGCAGCAAGTCTAAGGAGGGAAGGGATTTATGTCTACCCCTACCTGGACGACTGGTTGATCAGAGTAGCGTCCCCAGAACAAGCTCAGATCCATCTAGATGATACCATCACAGAGACTCCAGTTCATTGGAGCAGTCCTGGACACATCCGTGGGAAAAGCCTTGCCAACAGAGGTGAGGGCTCAAGATATTCTACTGATCGTCATCAAGTTTTAAAATGCCCAGCGTCTACCAGCCTTTTACTTTTTGAGGTTGCTCGGCCTCATGGCATCCTGCATTTTTCCAGTGCCAGAGGCTCGCCTGAGAATGAGATCTCTGCAGTGGGCGCTAAGGACTCAGTGGTCACAATACTCAGGAAAGATGTAGGAATTAACCCCGGACAGAGTGGTTCGAGACCTTCAGTTAGTGGCCTGCCGGGAGAACATTTTGAAAGGAGAGCAGTTTTGGAAAGCATGGCCAGGGATAACAGTAGTCACGGACGCTTAACTCACGGGGTGAGGAGCCCATGACAACGACTTGACCATCAGCGGTCATTGGTCTCCATCGGAGTCCAGATTACAACTACACATCAGCCTATTAGAGCTGAGAGCGATCAGACTAGCGCTGAAAGCTTTCCTGCCATCAGTACAGGGAAAGAATGTCCTGATAATGACGGACAACAGAGTGGCCATGCATTACCTCAACAAAAGAGGATGCGGTGCCGTTAACCCCCTACCGCCGCATTCCAAGGTCCCTTAGCGGGCCCCACTAAGGCCAGCTGGTTTTACCAGCTGCCCTTAGCGGGAGCCGCTAAGGGACCAGGGAGCTAATAACGGGCCCGCTATTTGCAGGCCCGTTTTTAGCACCTTCCCCATTCCCATTGAGCCCTATGGGGGCTCGAATGGGAATGGGGAATGGTTTTCAGAATGGGGATTTACCGGGTCCACCAAGGTTGGAATGACCCGGTAAGTCCCCATTCTGACTACCTGGACCCGGACCCGAGTTTGGAGGCAGCCATGGTGCTAATAGCACCATGGCTGCCTCCAAACTCGGAATGACCCCCCTAGTCTTGAAATTTCTAATGGGTACTCCATTTGAACCCCTTCATTCCTGTTCATAAGGTTTCTCACTCTTAAAACAGTCTTTCTAGTGGTTTTAACTTCTGCCAGAAGAGTGAGCGAATTACAAGCTTTGTCTTGCAAACCTCCACATACAATCTTTCACAAAGATAAGGTAGTTCTCCAAGTGAAGCCGAATTTTCTCCCAAAGGTGGTTTCAGAATTCCACATCACACAAAAAATAACCTTACCCTCGTTTTATCCTCTTCCCCATCCAGGGAAAGAGGAAGAGAAATTGCACAGGCTGGATCCAAGGCGTGCCTTGAGTTTTTACATTAGCAGACTTGCGAGGATTAGGCAAACAGGCCAATTGTTTGTGGGGTATGCAGGACACAAGTTAGGTTTACCTGTTACAAAACAGACCATCTCAAGATAGATTATATTAACTATTATAGAATGCTATAACTTGACAGGAAAAGAGCACCCTCAACACCTCAGGGTTCATTCAACCAGGGATATTGCAGCCTCTTCAGCTCTCCAAAGAGGAGTTCCAATTAAAGACATATGTGCGGCTGCCACATGGTCGTCCGCACATACTTTCACTAAATTCTACAGTTTTCCTCTAGCCAGGAGACAAGATTTGGTAAATCTGTGTTGCACTCTGTGCATCTTTAAAAAGAAACATTTTGTTTTACTCCCGCCTTCTCTACACTCTACTACTTTGGGAGTCTATCAAAGATAAGGAATACTTGGGAGGACACAATCCATTCGAAGAACAAGTTACTTACCAACTGTAACATTCTTTTGACTGGATGTTCCTCCCACGTATTGCTTATCGCCCCTCCCATCCTTCCCCGCAGTAAAACTTCCCTTGTAGTCGCAGCCTACGCTCCTTCAAGGTCATCAAACATTTCATACAAGGCAAAAACAGCACCTCAAAACGGAACTGAGCAACGTACGCTGGGCGAGACTATTTATACCTATGATGACGTTGGCGCCGATACGGAGGCCTTCCAGGGACACCGGCTCGAGGGACGTCGACGCGAAGCACCCTCTACTGTGAAAAAAAAATTCTCAGGCCAGCAAGCTAGAAGTGGATTTATCAAAGATAAAGAATACGTGGGAGGAACATCCAGTCAAAAGAACGTTACAGTTGGTAAGTAACTTGTTCTTCTCCAGCGTTGGCATCTTTCATGGATTCGCATGCGCCCTCCGTCCTTCCCCTTCAGGCAAACATCCTTCTTTGGACAACCTACTTTTGGAGAGGTTAAAATCTGAGGGGTAGCTGCGGGCGCGGGGCTACACACTCGACGTCCCATTGGTGCTGCCCAAAGCACCCATAACGACGTTGATAGGACACTCATAGAAAAAACGATTATATTAAAGTTACCAGAGTTTTCCCTGCATGACGACGGCGAACATTCACAGCATGTGAATCCATGAAAGATACCAACGCTGGAGAAATGGAGTTAAGGGTAAGAAACTACTCCCTTCTAACTCAGTCCTTTCTTCTGTGCCTCTTAAAGCTGCCAGACCCTTTTCAGTAATCATGAGCCTGCCACTGCGTAGTTTAGACATGCTGGGGGGCTGACTTATGTTTTGTGCGTTGAGTTTTGGGAGTCTAGTTGTTTCACTCTAGTATCAGTGAGTTTCAGAACTTGTAAATGAATTGGTCTACTGCAGTATGCAGCCAACACACTTACTGTTTGTTCGTTTGGCCGCGTCACACCACTGCAGACAATTCGACTTTGGTAGATGGCCAGTTCACCCTCCCATACAACTGGTCAAAACACGTCCCCTTTCAGGTTGGTTTCACATCCACTCGCCGGATACTTCCGAGACTGCAAACCTCTGCTGACCTCCGCGAATGCTGCATGTTGGAGGAAGAGGTTTAGTACTGCAAGCTCCTCCTTTCATACACTGCAGCCACTGTGGAAAGACTCTCTGTCACAACTGCAGACTTCTGCTCACCCTTATAGTGCCAATGCTGGCATGGATTGTGGGCACAGGCATCATGAACATGTGCTTGGCAGTGCTGGCATATGTGGTGGATGTTGGTATCATGAAGTGTGTTTTGCAGTGGCAATGCAAGTAAATATTGTGGGGACAGGCATCATTCAAATGCATTGGAAAATGTTCCTGTGTACTCTTGATTGCTTTGCATATATAGGAATTTTTTGTTCTTGCCCTCCGAACCAATTGTATATGGTAAGGCTTTATACCAGATGTTTGACATTAAGTGTACTGCAGAATGCACCATTTTGACTCATTATTTTTAAAAAATGTGTTGTGTGTTTGAACCCCTGCGCATCCTTCATATTTTGTTCGGGCTCCCTTGCTATGCTTGGTCACACTCATTAGTGCCAATCACAACCACCGCTGGAGTGCTTTGTTTGAATCATGAAAGGTCCGCTTTTACATTTCTCAAATGTTGCTAAACCTTTCATTTAGCAAGAATAAATGCATCAGATGCATATTTGCTTCACATTTTTGGGTGTGTGCCCTTGGTCCAGATTGTGTCAGTATATTCGATCGTTTGTCCTGAATTTGTGTACATATATTTGATGTTTTGTCTGGAATTTGTGTCCTGGCTGTCCCAGGATGACACCCTCGTGTGGGTGTGAGTGTGTGTCTGGGTGGGGCACTGTGTGCATGTGTGGGTGGCATGACAGTGTGTGGTTTTGGGGGTAGTGCTTGTGAGGGGAACAGGGACAGTGTGTGGGGGAAGAGGAAGCGTTTTTGAAGGGCAGGTGAATGTATTTCTGGGAGGTGTAAGGGGCAGTAATGAGAGTCGGACACAAGGTATTCGTATTCTCAAGTAAAGACATTTATTGAAAACAAAACACGTGTTGGGAAACTCCCTAACTGGTCATACTCTAAGAGCAATTTCCCTACCTGAAAATCCAAACTAAGGATCAGTCTTTGTCAGGAAGTCAGTAACTGAAAAGTCGTCCTTGTGTCCAAAACGTCCCATCCTGACCCTCACACTAAACAAAATAACAAAAGGGTGCAAGGGAATGTCTTTTCTCTTGATGTTTGCATTAAGTGTTCAAAACCAAAAGTAATAACTTCAACAGACATGTTCTCCAAGGTAGAGACCCTTCCCCTGGTTTCTTAAATAAGATGATAAAGTTCCAGTTTAATTAAAAGTTCCTTTGTTTCTTCACTGCACTCAAGTTCTTGTTTAACTAATAGTTCTTGCAGCCATCTTTCTGTAAACTTTCCTTTAACTCTGTAGATTGCCTGGCGTACTCCCTTGCCAGGAATCTTCATTTAATCTCATCCAGCTGGTATACTCACTGACCAGGATTTCTTTTATAGTTCCTTCAATCAATCTCAATTACCTGGTATACTCGCCTGCCAGGATTCCCTTTATAGTTCCTTTCAGGTCCCCTGGTATACGATCCTGCCAGGAACCTTTTCATAACTTCAATTGCCTGGTGTAGTTGCCTTCCAGGTCTTCTCTTAAATTAATTCATAGTTCCTTAGTTGTAAAAAAATGGCCTATACCGTGAGGAACTTTTGCCTAACGTAGCACTTGCTTAAACATCTCCCCCACACTGATATCTCACACACTGGAATTGGATTGGGGGTTTATTCTTGTACTGTGTCTTGTCTGCATACACATAGGGCCTCATTACGACCCTTGCGCTGACGGAATGAAGGGGGGCGGTCCCGTACTTCATTCCGTCAGGGTTGATGACGAGGTTCCCTTTGCGGGACCCGGATCAGACGTCTGGTAAAACCAGACGTCTTTTCCGGGTCCCGCGAGGGGAAGAGGGAGGTAACAACGGGACACTTGTAATGTGCCCATTGTTACCTCCCTCCCCATTCCCACAACTTTTATTGCTCATCTGGGGCGTCCCTCCTTTTGTCCCGGTAACCTTCTCGATGTGTCTCGCGTTCGGGGGCCTGGAGTTTCCCGTCCTCTCCTGCACTGATCATCTTCTTAGAGCAGTCACCATCTTTAAATGTCCCACGCACTGTGGGCTTTAAAAAACAATTAGCCTGCATGATGTAGTTCTGGAACCTGTCACTTTGCGCAAATGCTTTCATCCTCCTCCTCGTCTCAGTACCTGAGTGATTATGGGAGTTGAAGTTCATGGATGGCATTGTGCTTCTATTTCTCTAATGGTTTTTCGCAGGAGATTTACAATAAAGCATATTAGAAACAGAAGGTGGTATGTGTGAGTTGTGGGTTTGTTGGGTTAAAGGTGGAGGCCTGACTAGAATAACAATAGGCCATTAGGAATCTGGGTAACTTAGGGTCTTCTTCAGGGGAAAGGGGGGAATGCCGCTTCTCACCCAATGGACTCATGGTATCTCCCCGGAGGTTGTTTCCCCCATGTGATCCTCCCTCATACACCCACCAACAGGGCCCGGATCAGGTAGCGGCTGCTGTCCCATGGCCACATGGGAGGAGGTCACCACTGGGAAAACAGTGATGAGTCCACTGGATTCATAACAGAGGGAAGAAGCAGTGTGTATTTTTGGGGCCAGGGTTTGCAGGTGCAGTGTGTGTGGACAGCCATAACACACATTCATTTTAATCAAGAACAGTAATGTGAATAAACTTGAAAATGATAACCACATAGGTTTCAGAGATGATGGACTGTTGAACAGCTGATGGCCCAACACTATTGTAAAGCTCCAGAAAATCATTACAACAAAGCGGGTGCCATCTTGAGTGGAAAGATTGCTGCCTCCAGCACTTTAGCCACAGAAAATGATGCAACCAAGTTCCCAATGGCTGTGGTTAGGCCGGGGATGGGTGATCAGGGGTGAGTATTTATATACTTACGCTATCGCAACGGGTGAGCCCTGGGTGGGGGCTTAACCAAACAACACTAGCAGCCTGTGTGTTCCTCTTCACTGGCAGTGGACTTCACCACTGTTACTGTGGCAAGCTCTGATTTCTCAAGTAGAGTTAATGCAAATTGCTCTAGAAACCACATACCTCTCACCACCTTAGAGTTGGACTGGCAGTTTACGGGATGGGGATGGGACAAGGAAACTAAAATGCCGGTTCGACATCTTCGATAGTGATACACAGAAAAGAGATAGGTTGTATTCATATGTCTTGAAGCTTCAAGTCAATACATCTTGTAAATGGAAATGTTTCGACACAAAATGGTGAATGTTATTTAATCAAGAGCTCTCCTAGGAGCTACTTCTTATATTAGAATAAGGTCCTTTCACATATGTCCCTTAAAGTTCACATTGTAAGATGTGATCATCTGCGGGGACCAGCCATATATTCTATAATAAGGTGTCCAGACATTTGGTCGACTGAAAACTGGTCGAATGACATTTGGTCGACGCAATTTAGTCGAAAACCAAATGGTTGAATTTTTTTTTAATTATATATTTAATTTTGGGTTTTCGTTTTTTAAAAAAAGGGTTTTTTAGAAAAAAAGGGGGTTGGGGGGGACCCCCCCAAAAAATAAAAAAAGGGGTGCAAATAAAAAAATAAAAATTCGACCATTTGGTTTTCGACCAAATTGGTTCGACCATTTGTCCAGTCGACCAATTTTTTTCGACCAAATGACTGGTAACCATTCTATAATGTTCTTTTGCCAAGTGTTATAAACAAGGGTCAAAAAGTAACATTGAGGATCACATTTAAAAGTAAAAATCACTAATTTTGCATTGAATGTTTACTCGTACCTCCTACTCGGTGAGCTGTCTAATATTGCACACGTTGATTTCTGCATGTTCTATTGCATGTGTCCTACTTCACCTATTCTTCTTTTCTGCAGGCTCCTCAGGAATGACGAACAGCAAAGAAGATCTCATGTTTTTTGAATAATTCCAAGAGAAAGATTGATATTTTCAAGTGAGTCGCTGGCACTTTCCAACTGATTAATAGGAAATCCTTCCACCTTTCAGAGTTCTGCTGATAGACAATGGCAGGTCTTGGACTGGCTTTATGTCCTCGCTGCATATTCAAACTCACTGTCCGTTAACCCTTCATGCCATTGTTGGCCCACATCTATCTAGGATGATGCAAGACAGGCCAGGATGCCAGATATTATAACTACCCGAATCAGGTGCAAGGTTTTAAACTGCAAAACATATGGAAGATATCGAGAGTGTCAATTTACTCCACTGCTCTCCTTTTCCTCATCCTTACCACGATTGGAAGATAAAGAAGAAGATGACCCTTCTGAACAACAGGGCTGATTTTTCGACATATCTGATGGCTCACAATAGATGTGAGTCCTCCAGAGTTAAAGGGAACACCAGCCCCCCTCAGTCCCTAGAGTACTATTGTCCTTACATGTCGTCTCAGGCCTCTATAGGCACTCTGTGTGACCAGAGTTTCACCTTCTGGCATCTCATGAGATCAGATGGAGTGAACAAAATAAATACAGCAAGCATGATGTCTTTAAGTTGGTAGTAAACTAAAATGTGTGGTCTTACTTTCCCACGTTTACTTGATCTGCTGTGATAAACCAGAGGGTGTCTCACTGTCTAGTCCTCGGGGATTGTAAAGGACCGGTAGGGGGTGTCTGTACTTCTGCTCTCTATATGGTGGAAGAGAGGCACAGAAGACCCCAGCAAAGATTCTCTATTACGGTAGCAATGGACGAGCAATCAAGGCCTTGCTTCTCAGGAGGTGATGCAGGCTGGTTCTTAAGTACATTGTAGTCCCCAAGCCCCCACAAAGGAATGTCCACACACTGTATTGGTTAGAACACAGTCTTTATATAATCAATATTCAAGGTTATGTACACTTATCATAGTAACTCACTTTGTACTTAGGAAAATCAACAATGGCAAATATATACAATTCTAAAGTGGTGCCACCCTTTGTATTAGATCTTATTAAAGTGCATCAACAATACTGTAACAATGTCACACAGATCAATAGAATGAAACCAGCAATAGGGAGAGGAGAGAAAATAAGATGGTTGAGCAATAGGCAGAATACTGGCCCCTACCACTAGACGCAGTTCTGTGTGGAGATCCCCCCACCTGGGCAACCTGTTAAATAAAGATATAGCACAAGCCCAGTCCATATATTGTTCTGCAAGTCTTATTCCCTCCTACAATGTTTTTACCCCCCCAATGTACCTGGTGGAGTCGAGTTCTTCGAAGAGGCGTCGACAGATCCTTCTTGAGCGACCCCCTTTCAAGCGGGAGTCACGGATCGTCGAGAGGCGTCGAGAAGCGTCGAGGAACTCGGCGTTCGGCGGCGGGGAATCGACGGCCCTTCTTGAATGCCTTCCCTTTCAAGCGGGAGACACGGGGTGTCGAACGTCCGTCGACAAACAGGGTAGAACGGCGTTGATGAGGCGGCAGCTTCGTCCGAGCGGTGCTCGTCGGCGTCGGAGTGTCGGCGTCCTGCAAGGCAGAGGCGTGCGGGGCACCTCGGTGACAATAGTTCTGGACCGCAAAGATTGTGGAGACGGAGGCCCAGCAAGGGTGTCGAGTCGTTCGAGTCTTTGAGGTCTTCGGGTGGCGGGAAACCCACCGGCAGGTTTCTCCTCGGCGCGTTGGTCGTCCTCGACTTTCTCCGGCAGGATAAAGCGGTCGACGGTGCGGTCGAGGGAGTCCTTCGATTCAAATGTTCTTAGGCAAGGAGCGGACGGCTCCGGTCGTCGGCGGCACGCCGTCAAGTGGTTCCCATGGCTGGGCAACACAACTTCGACGGGCTTCCAGCGGTTACACAAACCTGCGAACCCTGGTCGACGGCAATGGACTTCGACGGCGGCGATGTCCGGGTGCTTCACTTCGATCTCCTCGGCGCTCCCGTCTCGGGTCGACAGCCTTTCGAGGGTCTGTCTTCCAGGGCGCTTCGGCGAAGATGGAGCGGTGCTCGATGGTCCCTCGGAGCACGGGAAGAGGGCGCCTTACCAGGCCCTCTCTCGGGTCAGTCTTCGACGATTTCGGCAGCCTTCGGATCGGTCGAAGCAAATGCAACAGCAAGTCTTCTTCTTCCAGCTGGACGTCGAGGATCAGCAGTTCCAGTTACTCTTAGAGTGGAGACTCAACTCCAGAACACTTCTGAACAATTACCAGTGGTGAGAGGTCCCCAGATATACTATTCTGTCTCTCATCCACACTGCTGGCACACACTCAGCAGCCAATCATACAGAAGGGCATTCATGCAGACAGTCAGCCAATCAGGCACACAGTGCATTCAGGCCACACTCCTCCCTTTCAGACACTCACAACAAGGAATGTGGATTGGGACAAGTACCCAGCCATTCAACACTACACACTGCATTCAGGCCAGTCTCGGGCAGGGCTGTCTCAGTCTTTGTCTCTCATGCCAGAAACCAGACAACCACAACAAGGAGTGTATATTTGTCACACACTCCATTCACCCAGGTCCCACCCACAGGAGGTACCCACAACATACAGTCACTGGGAAGGCTCCAGTCAGTCTAGCTGGGCCTTCACAACAACACCATATATGGAACTTCCACCCAACAGCCAGTCAGGGGGAAGGGACAGAGTCAGGGCTTCCCAGGACTTTGGGAAACAAGGTAACAGGCAATAGAAAGCAAGAGGCCACAGGGGCCATCTTGTTTCCTATCAGGAATCAACTGATCCCAATGGCAGGGCCTGGGTATCCCAAAATGGAGGACACCCAGAGCACCTGTCAAATTCAGCATGGAGCTGCCACCAGCCCATACCCTGCTCTGTGGGCCACCCACAGGTGCCCAAAAACATACACTAGGGGTACAGGGTTGTACCCCTACCCATGGGTGCCCTAAGGGTATCCCATGGGTCTGTTCACCAAAGCAAAAGAGAGAGCTGCACTGTCAGGAGTCCCACATGGACTCCTGGGCAGAAAACATGACAGAACACACGATAAAAAGCAGTAAAGGACAAGGATTCAGAGGCCCTGTCCCTCTGATGTATTTCCAGCATCACAGTCGCCCCCCCCCCAGACTGAGGTGGAGGGTGTCTAATCTCCCACAGGATAGACACCCTCATCCAGACGGTCAACATACCTTCTGGAAAGGCCATCTGCATTATCGTGACTCTTCCCTGGTCTGTGCTCTATGGTGAAGTCTAGCCCTTGTAGGCTAATGGACCACCTGAGCAATTTCGGATTCTCACCCTTCATCTGCATAAGCCACTTCAGGGGCTTATGATCTGTTTGGACCTTGAAGGTAGACCCCTTAAGGTAGGGCCTAAAACGCCTAAGGCTCCAAACTATGCTAAAACACTCCTTTTCAACAGTAGCCCACCTAAGTTCTCTACCCTTGAGTTGTCTACTGATGAATATGATAGGATGTTCTCTCCCTTTGTCATCTAACTGGGACAAGACAGCTCCAATTCCGGTGTCGCAGGCATCCGTCTGGACGATAAAGGGTCGGCTGTAGTCAGGCGCACACAACACAGGTGCCCTACACAGACTTTCTTTCAAGACATCAAAGGCCCTCTAACAGTCTTCGGTCCAATTAACCTTCCTAGGCTGTTTGGGTGAAGTTAGCGCTGTCAGGGGTGCAGCTATGGTTCCATAGTCTGCCATGAAATTGCGATAGTACCCAGTGAGGCCCAAAAAGGCTCTCACCTGGGTTTGAGTAGTGGGAGTCTCCCAGTTCTGTACATCCTGTACTTTACTGGAGAGAGGTTGGATTTGACCCCCTCCTACCTCATGACCAAGATAGGTAACTTTCCCGTGAGCTATCTGGCACTTGGTGGCCTTGATAGTGAGGTTAGCCCTTTTCAAGGCCTGCAACACCTTATCCAGATGTGTCAAATGTTCTTCCCAGGTGGAACTGTAGACGGCAATGTTGTCTAAGTAAGCCACAGAAAAGGCTTCCAGCCCACTGAGCGCATGGTTGACCAATCTCTGGAAGGTGGCAGGGGCATTCTTCAACCCAAAAGGCATGACCCTAAACTGGTAGAATCCCTCAGGTGTTGAGAAGGCCGTCTTTTCCTTGGCATGGTCCGTCAGAGCGATTTGCCAATAGCCTGAGGTAAGGTCAAAGGTGCTCACAAATTTGGCAGCACCTATGGTGTCCACGAGCTCATCAGCCCTGGGCAATGGGTGCGCGTCAGTTTTGGTGACGGCATTGACTCCTCGGTAGTCCACACAGAACCTCCAATCCTTGGTACCCGCCTGGGAACTTGCCTTGGGGACAAGGACCACTGGACTGGACCCGGGACTGGTTGAGGGTTCAATAACACCCAGATCCAACATCTTGGCGACCTCAGCCTGGATGTGGTTCTTGACGGTATCTGACATACGGTAGCACCTGCTTTTGACAGGCACACTGTCACCAGTGTCAATTTCATGCCTACACCACGGTATAAGGCCTGGCGTCAGTGAAAACAGAGAGGCATACTGTTGGAGCAAAGCCCTGCAGGCCCTCTGTTGCTCTGTTGTCAAATCCGGAGAGAGATGTACTCCCTCCACTGAGCCATCCTGAGGGTTGCTATGCAGCAAATCAGGAAGGGGCTCACTCTCATCCTCTTCTTGCCCTGAAGCTAGCAAGAGACATGAGACTTCTGCTCGCCGGTGGAAAGGCTTGAGCCTGTTCACATGGAATACCTGAGGGGCTACCCCAGAGGCTCCCATGTCAACCAGATAATCGACTTCGCCCATCTTGGAGATGATCCTGAAGGGTCCAGTCCACTTGTCTTCCAAAGCTCTAGGCTTGGTAGGCTCCATCACAAGGATTTCCTGTCCCGGAGTCCAATCCACTTGCGAGGCTTTAAGGTCATGCCAGTACTTATTCAATTCCTGGCTGGCCTTGAGATTTGCTGTTGCCTGACCCATCATCTGTGTCATCCTCGTCTGAGGCCTAACACATAGTCCCCCACTTGCTTGGCGGGACCTGGAGGGGTGGCTTCCAAGCCTTCTCTGATCAAGGCGAGGGGCCCCCTAACGGGATGTCCAAAGAGTAATTCAAAGGGGCTGAAACCAACACCCTCTTGAGGTACCTCTCTGTAAGCAAACAGCAGGCATGGCAGGAGGAGATCCCATTTCCTCCTTAGGGGTTCTTCCAAAGCCCCTAGCATGCCCTTGAGAGTTTTATTAAATCTCTCAACCAGACCATTGGTCTGGGGGTGGTAAGAGGTGGAGAACTTGTAGGTTACCCCGACTCTTTCCACATGGTTTTCATGTAACTAGACATGAAGTTGGATCCTCTGTCAGAGACAACCTTCTTGGGGAATCCAACACGGGTGAAAATGCCCAGGAGAGCCATGGCAACCACCTTGGCAGTAACAGTCCGAAGGGGTATTGCCTCAGGGTACCTGGTGGCATGATCTACCAAGACCAGGATGAACCGATGTCCACCTGAAGTGGGAGGGTCAAGGGGACCGACGATGTCGATGCCCACCCTCTCAAATGGTGTGCCAACCACTGGCAATGGCTGCAGTGGGGCCATGACACTGCCTCCAGTCTTGCCAGACAACTGACAAGTTGGGCAGGTCCTGCAGTGGGACTCCACCTCTACTCCCATCCGGGGCCAGTAGAAATGGGCAGAGAGCCTCTGCTTAGTCTTCTTGGTCCCAGGATGACCAGCCAAGGGCACCTCATGCGCCAACTGCAGTAGGAAGGGCCTGTAAACCTGGGGTACCACCAACCTCTTGAGGGCACCAGGTTCAGGCTTAGTGGGCTCACTAACAAGGAGCTCACCCTCCCAATAAATCCGGAATGTCCTAGGCCCTTCTCCTTGTGCATGGGACAGGGCCTGTTTCCTCAGTCCCTCGAGAGAGTGGCACTCTCTCTGTCCCTTACAGAAGTCTGCCCGGGAGGGTCCCCCTTCAGCTAACAAGCATTGAAGGTCGGGATGATCCCCCGGGTTGAGAACCTCTCCCACAGGAGAGTCTTCTGTCTCTTCTCCCACAGGAGTTGAGTTTGGGTTTTCTACTGGACCCAGCCCGTCCGGGGCATGGATCCCAATGGGTGCTGTCGGAACAGCAGGAAGAGAAGGTGTTCCCTCCACAGAGGTGGCCTTCTTGGTCTTCCTTCTTCTTGCCTTAGGCCTCGCCTTTGGCTCCGGTACCTGACTCACAGCCAGACCCGGTGTCACCTGTGACCTAGTGACTGCAGCAGCAGTCATGGGAAGACCATCCGAGATCAACCCCAACTCTACTAGATCATTTCCTAACAGAATGTTAGCAGGGACATTGTCCTGAACCAGGACAGGAAGCTTTGCTGTCTTGTCTCCAATCATGAGTGTGACTAAGGCTACAGGTGATAATTTGGGAGGCCCACCAGCTAACCTGGTGGTTCTCAGAGGAGCACCTGCAAAGTCCTCTGGCTTGAGCAGGGTCCTGTCCACCACTGTCATGCTTGCCCCAGTGTCTCTCAAACCAGTAGAAGGCTGGCCATTCAAGAGGACACTTCTCAAAAACCTGCGGGTGTTCTGTGGGATAGTCGCCAGTACTTCTGCATACTGGTCCCAGGCCCCAAGGGACACTAAGGAAATCTCTACCGGAGCCCAAATGTGATCCCGGTAGAGGAGGGGAGGACAGTGGCCTCCACATCAGACACGGGGTAAGGGTAGGTCAGGCTGACAGCCTGTACTCCAAGTGCCTTACCTTTACACTTGGAGTCACCCCTTTTGTGATCCAGAGCCCCACAGTCCCAACAAGCGCCAGGAGTGCGGGGTACGGTACTGGAACCACTGGGAGCCTGCTTTGCAGCAGGTGGACCACTACTCTTATTCCCACCCACAGATGACTTATCCCCACTAGATTTTTGGGTCTTGGGAGAGGAGGATTTAGGTTTATCCGACTGTGACTGCTTGTGGGACTCCTCAGCTTTCTGAGAGGCCCCCTTTTGTTTGTCCTTGTCATTCCCACTGGAGTCCTTAGGGGACACCCGGTGGGAGACCCACTTGTCTGCCAACCTAGCCAGCTTAAAGGGGTCCAAAATGTTCTGGTCAGCCACATACTGACGCAGCTCTGGTGAACAGGCTTCAGAAAAATGCTCAAAAAACAAGAGGTGGGACAATTCAACAAAAGTCTTAACCTTGTATCCATCGATCCACCCCATCATGTTCATGTGTGCAGCACTCACCCAGTCAACCCAAGACACATTCTCTCTTTTCTTAAAATCCCTGAACCTTCTAAGGTATTGGGTAGGTGTCTTGCCAAACTTGGCAATCAAAGCAGACTTTATACACTCATACTGACCCCTTTCTTCCACACTCAGCTTCAGAATACAGTCATATCCAGTTTGAGGCACTCTGCTTAACAAACACTTAGCCCAATCTCTTTTATCATCATCATGAATCGCACAAGCCATTTCAAACGCTTCAATCCATTGGAGGATATCTGAACCCTCCACAAATACACCAACCAAATCTTTCATAAACTTGGTGGCTGGGGACCTGACACTCTCACTGGTTTTAGCTGAAGTCTCCACTCTAGCTTTCTCTAGCTGGATTCTCTGACATTCAATGTCCTGGCTCTTGATTTCAAGGTCCTTATTTCTGAGTTCAAGATCCCTATTCTTGAGCTCCACTTGTTGAGCCAACTCCTCTTTCTTAAGTTCAGCATCTATTTCCAACTTGCGGTATTCAAAGCCCAATTTCATCCTTAATAACTCAAGCTCCAAGGAATTGCTGGGGTTTGGAACAGAGGCAGCAGGAATGGCGGCATTCCCAGAAAACAGATTCAGCAGAGTCCTCATTGGTTGCATTCCCCCCCTCATCAAGAGTTTCACCATCAGTCTGGTAGTCCACCAGGGCAGCTATCAGCTCAGCCCTAGACTTATCCACCAAGTCTAACTCCCTGGCTTCACAAGCACTCTGGAGAGCCTCCAAGCTCATCCGAGTCAATTTGCCATTTGCAATAGACTCCATTGTTTGTAATGCAGTTATCTTGTACACAACTAAACCTTAATTTAATAAAGTGCAGGTATTTTGTAAGTGACACGGTTATACACTGATTCTTAAAACCATAAGCATCCCACCGCTGCCACCAGTCTAAAGGACCGGTAGGGGGTGTCTGTACTTCTGCTCTCTATATGGTAGAAGAGAGGCACAGAAGACCCCAGCCAAGATTCTCTATTACGGTAGCAATGGACGAGCAATAAAGGCCTAGCTTCTCAGGAGGTGATGCAGGCTGGTTCTTAAGTACAGTTTAGTCCCCAAACCCCCACAAAGGAATGTCCACACACTGTATTGGTTAGAACACAGTCTTTATATAATCAATATTCAAGGTTATGTACACTTATCATAATAACTCACTTTGTACTTAGGAAAATCAACAATGGCAAATATATACAATTCTAAAGTGGTGCCACCCTTTGTATTAGATCTTATTAAAGTGCATCAACAATACTGTAACAATGTCACACAGATCAATAGAATGAAACCAGCAATAGAGCGAGGAGAGAAAATAAGATGGTTGAGCAATAGGCAGAATACTGGCCCCTACCACTAGACACAGTTCTGTGTGGAGATCCCCCCCACCTGGACAACCTGTAAAATAAAGATATAGCACAAGCCCAGTCCATATATTGTTCTGCAAGTCTTATTCCCTCCTATAATGTTTTTACCCCCCCAATGTACCTGGTGGAGTCGAGTTCTTCGAAGAGGCGTCGACAGATCCTTCTTGAGCGACCCCCTTTCAAGCGGGAGTCACGGATCGTCGAGAGGCGTCAAGATAGGTAACTTTCCCCTGAGCTATCTGGCACTTGGTGGCCTTGATAGTGAGGTTAGCCCTTTTCAAGGCCTGCAACACCTTATCCAGATGTGTCAAATGCTCTTCCCAGGTGGAACTGTAGACGGCAATGTTGTCTAAGTAAGCCACAGAAAAGGCTTCCAGCCCACTGAGCGCATGGTTGACCAATCTCTGGAAGGTGGCAGGGGCATTCTTCAACCCAAAAGGCATGACCCTAAACTGGTAGAATCCCTCAGGTGTTGAGAAGGCCGTCTTTTCCTTGGCATGGTCCGTCAGAGCGATTTGCCAATAGCCTGAGGTAAGGTCAAAGGTGCTCACAAATTTGGCAGCACCTATGGTGTCCACGAGCTCATCAGCCCTGGGCAATGGGTGCGCGTCAGTTTTGGTGACGGCATTGACTCCTCGGTAGTCCACACAGAACCTCCAATCCTTGGTACCCGCCTGGGAACTTGCCTTGGGGACAAGGACCACTGGACTGGACCAGGGACTGGTTGAGGGTTCAATAACACCCAGATCCAACATCTTGGCGACCTCAGCTTGGATGTGGTTCTTGACGGTATCTGACATACGGTAGCACCTGCTTTTGACAGGCACACTGTCACCAGTGTCAATTTCATGCCTACACCACGGTGTAAGGCCTGGCGTCAGTGAAAACAGAGAGGCATACTGTTGGAGCAAAGCCCTGCAGGCCCTCTGTTGCTCTGTTGTCAAATCCGGAGAGAGATGTACTCCCTCCACTGAGCCATCCTGAGGGTTGCTATGCAGCAAATCAGGAAGGGGCTCACTCTCATCCTCTTCTTGCCCTGAAGCTAGCAAAAGACATGAGACTTCTGCTCGCCGGTGGAAAGGCTTGAGCCTGTTCACATGGAATACCTGAGGGGCTACCCCAGAGGCTCCCATGTCAACCAGATAATCGACTTCGCCCATCTTGGAGATGATCCTGAAGGGTCCAGTCCACTTGTCTTCCAAAGCTCTAGGCTTGGTAGGCTCCATCACAAGGATTTCCTGTCCCGGAGTCCAATCCACTTGCAAGGCTTTAAGGTCATGCCAGTACTTATTCAATTCCTGGCTGGCCTTGAGATTTGCTGTTGCCTGACCCATCATCTGTGTCATCCTCGTCTGAGGCCTAACACATAGTCCCCCACTTGCTTGGCGGGACCTGGAGGGGTGGCTTCCAAGCCTTCTCTGATCAAGGCGAGGGGCCCCCTCACGGGATGTCCAAAGAGTAACTCAAAGGGGCTGAAACCAACACCCTCTTGAGGTACCTCTCTGTAAGCAAACAGCAGGCATGGCAGGAGGAGATCCCATTTCCTCCTTAGGGGTTCTTCCAAAGCCCCTAGCATGCCCTTGAGAGTTTTATTAAATCTCTCAACCAGACCATTGGTCTGGGGGTGGTAAGAGGTGGAGAACTTGTAGGTTACCCCGACTCTTTCCACATGGTTTTCATGTAACTATACATGAAGTTGGATCCTCTGTCAGAGACAACCTCCTTGGGGAATCCAACACGGGTGAAAATGCCCAGGAGAGCCCTGGCAACCACCTTGGCAGTAACAGTCCGAAGGGGTATTGCCTCAGGGTACCTGGTGGCATGATCTACCAAGACCAGGATGAACCGATGTCCACCTGAAGTGGGAGGGTCAAGGGGACCGACGATGTCGATGCCCACCCTCTCAAATGGTGTGCCAACCACTGGCAATGCCTGCAGTGGGGCCATGACACTGCCTCCAGTCTTGCCAGACAACTGACAAGTTGGGCAGGTCCTGCAGTGGGACTCCACCTCTACTCCCATCCGGGGCCAGTAGAAATGGGCAGAGAGCCTCTGCTTAGTCTTCTTGGTCCCAGGATGACCAGCCAAGGACACCTCATGCGCCAACTGCAGTAGGAAGGGCCTGTAAACCTGGGGTACCACCAACCTCTTGAGGGCACCAGGTTCAGGCTTAGTGGGCTCACTAACAAGGAGCTCACCCTCCCAATAAATCCGGAATGTCCTAGGCCCTTCTCCTTGTGCCTGGGACAGGGCCTGTTTCCTCAGTCCCTCGAGAGAGTGGCACTCTCTCTGTCCCTTACAGAAGTCTGCCCGGGAGGGTCCCCCTTCAGCTAACAAGCATTGAAGGTCAGGATGATCCCCCGGGTTGAGAACCTCTCCCACAGGAGAGTCTTCTGTCTCTTCTCCCACAGGAGTTGAGTTTGGGTTTTCTACTGGACCCAGCCCGTCTGGGGCATGGATCCCAATGGGTGCTGTCGGAACAGCAGGAAGAGAAGGTGTTCCCTCCACAGAGGTGGCCTTCTTGGTCTTCCTTCTTCTTGCCTTAGGCCTCGCCTTTGGCTCGGGTACCTGACTCACAGCCAGACCCGGTGTCACCTGTGACCTAGTGACTGCAGCAGCAGTCATGGGAAGACCATCCGAGATCAACCCCAACTCTACTAGATCATTTCCTAACAGAATGTTAGCAGGGACATTGTCCTGAACCAGGACAGGAAGCTTTGCTGTCTTGTCTCCAATCATGAGTGTGACTAAGGCTACAGGTGATAATTTGGGAGGCCCACCAGCTAACCTGGTGGTTCTCAGAGGAGCACCTGCAAAGTCCTCTGGCTTGAGCAGGGTCCTGTCCACCACTGTCATGCTTGCCCCAGTGTCTCTCAAACCAGTAGAAGGCTGGCCATTCAAGAGGACACTTCTCAAAAACCTGCGGGTGTTCTGTGGGATAGTCGCCAGTACTTCTGCATACTGGTCCCAGGCCCCAAGGGACACTAAGGAAATCTCTACCGGAGCACCAAATGTGATCCCGGTAGAGGAGGGGAGGACAGTGGCCTCCACATCAGACACGGGGTAAGGGTAGGTCAGGCTGACAGCCTGTACTCCAAGTGCCTTACCTTTACACTTGGAGTCACCCCTTTTGTGATCCAGAGCCCCACAGTCCCAACAAGCGCCAGGAGTGCGGGGTACGGTAATGGAACCACTGGGAGCCTGCTTTGCAGCAGGTGGACCACTACTCTTATTCCCACCCACAGATGACTTATCCCCACTAGATTTTTGGGTCTTGGGAGAGGAGGGTTTAGGTTTATCCGACTGTGACTGCTTGTGGGACTCCTCAGCTTTCTGAGAGCCCCCCTTTTGTTTGTCCTTGTCATTCCCGCTGGAGTCCTTAGGGGACACCCGGTGGGAGACCCACTTGTCTGCCAACCTAGCCAGCTTAAAGGGGTCCAAAATGTTCTGGTCAGCCACATACTGACGCAGCTCTGGTGAACAGGCTTCAGAAAAATGCTCAAAAAACAAGAGGTGGGACAATTCAACAAAAGTCTTAACCTTGTATCCATCGATCCACCCCATCATGTTCATGTGTGCAGCACTCACCCAGTCAACCCAAGACACATTCTCTCTTTTCTTAAAATCCCTTCTAAGGTATTGGGTAGGTGTCTTGCCAAACTTGGCAATCAAAGCAGACTTTATACACTCATACTGACCCCTTTCTTCCACACTCAGCTTCAGAATACAGTCATATCCAGTTTGAGGCACTCTGCTTAACAAACACTTAGCCCAATCTCTTTTATCAACATCATGAATCGCACAAGCCATTTCAAACGCTTCAATCCATTGGAGGATATCTGAACCCTCCACAAATACACCAACCAAATCTTTCATAAACTTGGTGGCTGGGGACCTGACACTCTCACTGGTTTTAGCTGAAGTCTCCACTCTAGCTTTCTCTAGCTGGATTCTCTGACATTCAATGTCCTGGCTCTTGATTTCAAGGTCCTTATTTCTGAGTTCAAGATCCCTATTCTTGAGCTCCACTTGTTGAGCCAACTCCTCTTTCTTAAGTTCAGCATCTATTTCCAACTTGCGGTATTCAAAGCCCAATTTCATCCTTAATAACTCAAGCTCCAAGGAATTGCTGGGGTTTGGAACAGAGGCAGCAGGAATGGCGGCATTCCCAGAAACAGATTCAGCAGAAACCCCAGGGGCAGAGTCCTCATTGGTTGCATTCCCCCCCTCATCAAGAGTTTCACCATCAGTCTGGTAGTCCACCAGGGCAGCTATCAGCTCAGCCCTAGACTTATCCACCAAGTCTAACTCCCTGGCTTCACAAGCACTCTGGAGAGCCTCCAAGCTCATCCGAGTCAATTTGCCATTTGCAATAGACTCCATTGTTTGTAATGCAGTTATCTTGTACACAACTAAACCTTAATTTAATAAAGTGCAGGTATTTTGTAAGTGACACGGTTATACACTGATTCTTAAAACCATAAGCATCCCACCGCTGCCACCAGTCTAAAGGACCGGTAGGGGGTGTCTGTACTTCTGCTCTCTATATGGTAGAAGAGAGGCACAGAAGACCCCAGCCAAGATTCTCTATTACGGTAGCAATGGACGAGCAATAAAGGCCTAGCTTCTCAGGAGGTGATGCAGGCTGGTTCTTAAGTACAGTTTAGTCCCCAAGCCCCCACAAAGGAATGTCCACACACTGTATTGGTTAGAACACAGTCTTTATATAATCAATATTCAAGGTTATGTACACTTATCATAATAACTCACTTTGTACTTAGGAAAATCAACAATGGCAAATATATACAATTCTAAAGTGGTGCCACCCTTTGTATTAGATCTTATTAAAGTGCATCAACAATACTGTAACAATGTCACACAGATCAATAGAATGAAACCAGCAATAGAGCGAGGAGAGAAAATAAGATGGTTGAGCAATAGGCAGAATACTGGCCCCTACCACTAGACACAGTTCTGTGTGGAGATCCCCCCCACCTGGACAACCTGTAAAATAAAGATATAGCACAAGCCCAGTCCATATATTGTTCTGCAAGTCTTATTCCCTCCTATAATGTTTTTACCCCCCCAATGTACCTGGTGGAGTCGAGTTCTTCGAAGAGGCGTCGACAGATCCTTCTTGAGCGACCCCCTTTCAAGCGGGAGTCACGGATCGTCGAGAGGCGTCGAGGAACTCGGCGTTCGGCGGCGGGGAATCGACGGCCCTTCTTGAATGCCTTCCCTTTCAAGCGGGAGACACGGGGCGTCGAACGTCCGTCGACAAACAGGGCAGAACGCCGTCGATGAGGCGGCAGCTTCGTCCGAGCGGTGCTCGTCGGCGTTGGAGCGTCGGCGTCCTGCAAGGCAGAGGCGTGCGGGGCACCTCGGTGACAATAGTTCTGGACCGCAAAGATTGTGGAGACAGAGGGCCAGCAAGGGCGTCGAGTCGTTCGAGTCTTTGAGGTCTTCGGGTGGCGGGAAACCCACCGGCAGGTTTCTCCTCGGCGCGTTGGTCGTCCTCGACTTTCTCCGGCAGGATAAAGCGGTCGACGGTGCGGTCGAGGGAGTCCTTCGATTCAAATGTTCTTAGGCAAGGAGCGGACGGCTCCGGTCGTCGGCGGCACGGCGTCAAGTGGTCCCCACGGCTGGGCAACACAACTTCGACGGGCTTCCAGCGGTTACACAAACCTGCGAACCCTGGTCGACGGCAATGGACTTCGACGGCGGCAATGTCCGGGTGCTTCACTTCGATCTCCTCGGCGCTCCCGTCTCGGGTCGGCAGCCTTTCGAGGGTCTGTCTTCCAGGGCGCTTCGGCGAAGATGGAGCGGTGCTCGATGGTCCCTCGGAGCACAGGAAGAGGGCGCCTTACCAGGTCCTCTCTCGGGTCAGTCTTCGACGATTTCGGCAGCCTTCGGATCGGTCGAAGCAAATGCAACAGCAAGTCTTCTTCTTCCAGCTGGACGTCGAGGATGAGCAGTTCCAGTTACTCTTAGAGTGGAGACTCAACTCCAGAACGCTTCTGAACAATTACCAGTGGTGAGAGGTCCCCAGATATACTATTCTGTCTCTCATCTACACTGCTGGCACACACTCAGCAGCCAATCATACAGAAGGGCATTCATGCAAACAGTCAGCCAATCAGGCACACAGTGCATTCAGGCCACACTCCTCCCTTTCAGACACTCACAACAAGGAATGTGGATTGGGACAAGTACCCAGCCATTCAACACTACACACTGCATTCAGGCCAGTTTCGGGCAGGGCTGTCTCAGTCTTTGTCTCTCATGCCAGAAACCAGACAACCACAACAAGGAGTGTATATTGGTCACACACTCCATTCACCCAGGTCCCACCCACAGGAGGTACCCACAACATACAGTCACTGGGAAGGCTCCAGTCAGTCTAGCTGGGCCTTCACAACAACACCATATATGGAACTTCCACCCAACAGCCAGTCAGGGGGAAGGGACAGAGTCAGGGCTTCCCAGGACTTTGGGAAACAAGGTAACAGGCAATAGAAAGCAAGAGGCCACAGGGGCCATCTTGTTTCCTATCAGGAATCAACTGATCCCAATGGCAGGGCCTAGGTATCCCAAAATGGAGGACACCCAGAGCACCTGTCAAATTCAGCATGGAGCTGCCACCAGCCCATACCCTGCTCTGTGGGCCACCCACAGGTGCCCAAAAACATACACTAGGGGTACAGGGTTGTACCCCTACCCATGGGTGCCATAAGGGCATCCTATGGGTCTGTTCACCAAACCAAAAGAGAGAGCTGCACTGTCAGGAATCCCACATGGACTCCTGGGCAGAAAACATGACAGAACACACGATAAAAAGCAGTAAAGGACAAGGATTCAGAGGCCCTGTCCCTCTGATGCATTTCCAGCATCACAGGGATCTCTTACTCAGGTGGCCAGGGCATGACCATCACTTTTGTAACTAGACCCTGGGGTGGACCAGTGTGGGAGGATCACCTGAGTGAGGGGTACTTGGGGAGTGGGGTTGGGACACCCGATGGTGTGACTCAGTATCCCGCCCCTTAAACACTTTCACCCCATCCTATTTGATAGGATAATCTGTGGTTCCAACACCCCCCCCCCTTCCCCTGTACGAACACTGAACCATGGCAGAGATGGTATGAGAGACAAAGGACTAATTCCCAAAGCATACACCAGACATGTCCTGTTTCAATAGTCAGGCAGAGTCAGGCAATTGATGCCATTTACTCACACCTGATTCCCATGGTTGTCCCCCAAACGGATAAAGGGAGCAATACGGGAACACACTCTGAGCGAGGCAAAGCACACGAAGTAGAGGCTGTTCTTCCGGGGCAGCAGCAAAGCGGGTGGAATGGGACAGAGGTAACCGCCAGGAGGACAGGGACCTTGGAGGTCTCCGCAAATAACCGTTAACTTCCAAAAACCTTGAAAGCCGCCTGTGAAAACCCGATTAAAGAGAACCCTGAATCCAGCATTGTATGTAAAAGATAGCCGCTGCCCTCCCAGAGGACTCACCGAGTTGGGCAGGTGAAGCAACCGCTGTGGTATCATCCTATTGGACTGGGTTAGCAGTCTGTTTTCCCTCCTCTCTGCATCCCATTTACATGTTAATTTCTCACTTATCAACCCAGCATCGTTTTTGAAGATAGTGCTCATGTTCGTAAAGAGTTCTCCCACGTTCACTTTCCGCAAGGCCTTAAGCACATAATTTAGCCAGGGGATTCTATCTCACCAAAAGGTCCCTCAAAATGTATTGCACAAAACAGCTTTGGGATTAGTCCATAGTGTTAAGCACATGCAGATAGGTCTTAGCCTGAGTTTATCACGTATAAAGGGATGGTTCAGTTCTGAGTAAATGGCAAAAAGAGGGGCCAAGCGTGGGAGATTGTGGAACTGGCTAATAGTGGTATTCAAGTTTAGGTCTCCTGATCTCATGAACTGAGAATATGTGTTAATAAGAGCCTGCAGTGCTCTTGGCATCCTAGCTACTACGATAGCATCATCTGCGTTACTCAATACTGGAATGTGTACGCCACCCATCATGGGGACCTCAGCAAGCGTAGCCTCCAACTCAGACTCTAGAATGTTAGAGTAGAGGTTAAACAGGAGTTGTGCCAAACCCCTACCTAATTGAAGTACTGAGTACACCCGCCAACAGGTCCAAAGTGGACAGCTGCCTGAGTATCAAAGTGTAACAACTTTATTACTGCTAAAAATGTGGGGGTATTTTGAATACTCCTAGGACCGCCCAAAGCATGGCCTGTTAACCATATCAAAGGCAGTTCAGAGATCCATAAAACCCAAGTAAATTGGCACTTTGTGCAAACAGTAATATTTTGTCACTAGATATATATTAAGAATTTGCTCTCTCGTGCCCAACTCAGAGCGGAATCCTCCCTTTTGACTCAGCTAAAATCGTTCTGCCAAAACCCACTCATTTAGCTTGGTACAGACTAGTTTGGCAAAGAGCATGCTGACTGAATCCAGGAGAGAAAGTGGGCGGCATGTTTGGGGAGCCGCCCAATCACCTTTCTTATAGATTGGCACAATAAGGGCCTTTCTCCAGCTCCCGGGGATTTGACCTGTGGCCCAAATGCCTTTTAAAACATTTGTTAAAAATGGAGCGCAGAGGTCTAAATTAGGCTTGAAGAGGTCTGGCGGAATCATGTCGGGGCCTGGGCTTACCGGGAGTTATGGGTCCTGAAGACCTTTAACTCAGTCTTCAGGGCCCTCCCCCACTACAGCCCTCGTGCAACGTCTATTAATCTTAATGCAAAGCAGGATGTACTGAGAGAATGATGGTAACATTTATTTCCCCTCAGGTTCAATTACCTTTTTGTTATGGAAAACGGACCCACAAATCATGTTAAAAATGACCTCTTCCCCTCTTAAGAATCTCATTTTAGATGAGCCGGTAAATGGCCCGGGGGTGGCGAACTATAAGCTCTGTGCATGACTATCTCCTCTTGCCCATTTTGATAAGGACTGAGCATTATATATGCTCTGCTCATTTCCACCGCTCCTTGCAGGGAAACTGCAGAGTCCAGGCCCCATATCTTACTTTGACAAGGGTAGAGACGCTACAGTCCCTATCCGTTCCACCTGCATTTTTAAATCTAAAAAAAGCAGGCGGAATGGAATTATAATGGACTGTCAAGTTTGTACATGGTCGAGCAACACCGGGGTACCCTGTAAAGAGACAGGAGAGCAGGGACTACAATCTCATAAAACACTAATTAGGCATAATTACACAATGAATTGAAGATATTTCTAGGTACACATAAGTAATTGTGTACCTGCACATCACATCATTAGTATGTGGAGCAAAGGACACACCAGAGCCCACTGGGGGAAACTAAACCAATGATCTAGACAAATTCACCATAAACAAGAAAATAGAATTGCATAATTACAAAATGTTTTATTACACAAGATCTACACATTCATTCAAATGACTGCGGTTTAAATCCATCAAAACAAAAAAACATTACATGTTATACAAACAAAATACAACCAATCCCTTAACATGTGCAGATGAACAAATATCACATATAGGAGAAGAATGTATGTCGGCAGTACACAATACAAAACATGTTTTAATGCACTAACATGTGTGTTGTTAAAAAAAAGGGCTAGCCTGAGACGTATGGCCCACACTTCGAATATTGTGAACTCATGTATTGCGGCCAACTAGATGCCCCAAAGGTGCAAACATATGTATCTCTTTCCCAATGAGAAGTGGCCTATCATAATGAAGAAAAGTCCACTAGGCCAGGATTGCCAAGAAAGTCTTCTTCAGGACCAGAATAAAAGCAGAAGCTTCAATCAATCGGGAAACACTATTCAACCTTGAACACAAATGTTTGTCGAGTGCAAATCACATTTAACGTGCAGCGAACCATCGCTCCTTCAGAACAGAGACTCAATCACCCTCAGCCCTAGCAATGGAAAAATCCACCAGTGCAACAGCCTACGGACACCTACGGATTGTGACTGCCTCGGGATTATCCCATCTGGTTCGAGCACTTAGTGAAGTATAGCAATCTATACATGCTTACTACACAGAATTTACGCTGGCACAGACTGTTGTAAAAACCACACTGTGGGCCTCATTACACGGATGGTGGAGAACCATGGCGCTATTAAATACCGGCACCGCCTTGGCGGAAAGGGGAATTACCGCCCCATTCCAAGGTTGGCGGGGGCGGTAATTCCCCCTTCCACCATTGCCCTTCCCCATTCCCATTTTTGCCCCATAGGGCTCAGTGGGAATGGGGAAGGCGCTAATTACGGTACCGCAAATTGCAGTACCGTAATTATCTCCCTGGGTCCCTTGGCGGGTTGGTTTTTAACGCCTGCAAAAAGGCGTTAAATCCCCCAACCCGCAAAGGGACCTCGTAGTAAGGTGGTAAGGATTTACTGGTACCGATATTTTACCGGTACCAGTAAATCCTTACCGCCATCCGTGTAATGAGGCCCTGTGTCTCTATGGTTTGATAGTCATGCAGCATGTTTTCAAATGGAATATAAGGCCTTAACATGCCATAGCTTGGCTCATTGATTTTGGTTAGGGGGTATGAATCTATGAGGATAGTCCTGATCAGCAACATGAAGTTCACGCTTAGTCGAATCTCAGCCGACCTGGTATTCACAGCCATTACAATATCTGGTGAATCAGTGTCAGGATGTTGTACCTCGTTCTCCATCTGGGACTGTGTCCATTTATATGGCCCGCCAGCCCACCCGGTACCCTCCGACAGTCTCAATTAGAGATGGCGGAGGCTCCCAGGAAGGATGGTATGCAGGGGCTTGACACAGTGCCTCATTACAACCTTGGCGGAGGACCATGGTGCTATTAGCACCATGTCCATGCCGCTAAGGTTGCAATTCCGCCATGGTGGATGGCGGAATTACCGCCCCATTCCAAGGTGAGTGGGGCGGTAATTCCCCATTCACCAATGGCCCCTTCCCCATTCCCATTTTTGCACCATAGGGCATAATGGGAATGGGGAAAGGCGATAATTACGGCACCGTAAATTACGGTGCCGTAATTATCGCCAAGGTCCCTTTGCGGCATGGCTTTTAACGCCTGCAAAAAGCAGGCGTTAAACAGCCATCCCGCAAAGGGAACCTTGTAATCAGGCGTTAAGAGAGAGAGGCGTCAGAAAGGAAATCAACCGCCCTCCTTTAGTCCCCAAGAGCATAAAGTACCTGAGATTGGGGCGATGAAAAGTCTTAAAGTCACAAGGAGCAGGTGTTCATACACAGTGACCGATGTAAGTCACAAGGAGTAGGTGTTCATACACAGTGACCAATGTTCGGGTGAAAAAACTAACAAAAGTATTAAGGACCTCCTCGAAAACATAAAACGGGACTAATGGAACACAAATAAAGGGAAAGGCCGCAGAAGATAATTCAAAACAATCCAGCTAATATCCAAGGAAGCAATCCATGGGCAAGCAGGGTCTAGCAGCGAGCACACAGGTTTGCAAGGAATAGACAGTCCGTATGTGGGCAGGCAGAGTCTGTTAACAAGCAAACCAGGGTTTCAAAGGAATAGGCAGGCAGTCGGGTGGCAAACAGGGTCTGGTAATGAGCAAACAGGGTTTCAAGGAATAGGCAGGCAGTCCATGGGCAAGCAAGGTCTGTTAACGAGCAACAGAGAGAGGCGCTACAACTCAGGACTCACTGGAAAGATGTCGAGCGCCGGATTCCATTGTTTCTCCTTTTTCACTGTTCTGCGACCAAGCACATTTCGGCATTTCACGTAAGGTAGCATTTCCTATGTTGGCTATACGCACGAGCACCCTTGTGCACTTGGGAATTTTACCAAAGGCACGCTCCCAAGGGAGGTGTCAAAGTGACCACAGTGGTGCCCCCGTCCTAAGAGTGCTGTGTCCCGTACAATTCCTGACAGACAGTTAGTAGTATTCCTTGTTCTACTTTTGTTGTAACATGGGCAGAGGGAAGGCTATCCTCTTAAGAGGGGTGCAAATGTGAACCAGTAGTGACCCAAACACAGTGTCACAGTCCAAAATATCTGAAATAAAGGGAAGATCTAATCAAGATTCTATGTAAATATCACTTTAATGAAACACACCCTCTGCACGTAGAACCAAAGGAGATTACTATACAAAAACCCACCCGAAAGGAAAGAACAGAAAAGATACAACAGACTGGAGAAAGTAGTTCCAGAGATGGTAGGTAAGATACTAAAAAGGATATCTTGTAGAAAGCATGGTGGATCATGGGAGCAGTTCAGTGTCACAGTACCTGCTTTTAGTTCTTAGTGGGCTGACTTGGTGTCGAAGGATGAAGCAAGCTGATCAGGCTCAGTTGGAGCACTTAGGATCATGGAGGGCCTGGCAGCAAGCAGACATTGAGTAGGGAGAAATGTGGGTGCTCTGTGTGGTCAAACAGTGGCTGTTCAAGTGATGTAGCTCGGGGCGGTCCCAAGGACATTTCGCAGTTGGCCGGGTCAGGCTTTAGACGCAGGAAGAGGTCGGCGAATGATGCTCCAGCGGTTCGAGTCGGCAGGCAACGGTCATCCAAGTGATGATCAAGTGTGTGTTGAGGTGCAGTCAATGAGGTGGCAGTTCTCGAGCTAGCTGGGCCAAGCTGTGGTTGTGACCCTTGATTAGAGCCGGTGAGTGACCCGCCAGTGATAAGGTTCGGTTTCTGGCATGGAGCAGGTGCTTTGGCCCTGTCTGGTTATGTGCTTCGCTAGGAACAGTGTCGAGCAGGTTTATATGCAGTGCAATAGTTCGGCTGGTTGGAGGAATGCAGAAACCAATGCCTTTCCAATTGTTCTGATTGCATGGAACATGGAGTGAGCGGTTCAGTGCTATAAAACAGGCAGATTTGGCTGGTCTGGCTCCCCGGTTGCTGTGAGGCCTTCACAAAGGACTCAAGGACAAGATGCTCCAGTTCAGGGTCTGCTCTTCTGCACAGAAGATCCTTTGCACATTGGTTGGTCCTGGTCCACAGCATGGGTCACTCCCAATGTTCCTTGGGAGTGGTTAGGGGACCGATCTTCCTTCTGTTTTGGATGGCTTGTTTGCCTCCAGCGGAGGGCTTTTGAAAGTGCATCTGACCAAAAGGAAGTCCAAAGTTTGAATCTTCAGAACGTCTGGTCGGCCTTAAATGATCCTTGAGGAACTGAGGGAATTCTGCTTTAGGGATTTGAGACCCTTTCTTTTAAATCCTCATGTGATTGGTCTAAAGCTAGCCTTCAGTGGACCAATCCCTGCTCCTGGCTGGAGTAGACATTGCCCTTTTGACGTCACACCAAAAGTGCTTTGCTCCAGGAGAAGTACAGGGGATAGGAAAGGGAAAGAGGGACAGTGAGAAACAACATGGTGGAAGGCTTCTACCTCTGTCTAGAGCCCACCTGTCTATCTTAATTCCGCCCCTTTCCCTTCTGACTGAGATCAAATACCTTTGGACATGCAGTACTTTGGTGTGAGGCTAGTCCTTTTGAAAGGGTGTGCTCCTTTGAGACCTGTGCCCAGGACAGCTGCCTGCTGTGGCTCTCTTGGGAGAGTGATAGGAGAGTTTTTCTGAAGTCCAACTAAGGGCATGGTAAAACCATTAAACTGAGGCAGTATAAGACTCCACTCTTAGTATAAGTCTTATTATAAGGCTATACCACCTGAGTATGGGTAGCGTAGACAGAGTATCCAGGGTTATTTTAGGAGGGAGAGAGGGTTGTAGGAAGTTACAAAGAACCTGTATCATACAGAGGATTCAATGGAAACTCTGAGAACCAGGAGTAAAAAATAAAGGTTTATTATATGATATGATATGATATGAAATTTATAACGCGCTTATACACAAGTATTTCAAGGCGTGACGAGGCAAGGGAGGGGGAACAAGGGTAGTCAGACAACGATCCTACTAGGCCAGGTGTCATTCAGATTGCGCAAGTGCAAGGGAAGGGGGAAAGGGAAATGTGCGAGGGGGAAGGCAGAGAGGTGAAGAGCAGTACAAGGGATAGTATAATAAATGAGATCAATAAAAAACGGCCAGCAAGTGGCAAGTGTATTGCAGAACATAAGTGCTCTTAGGGGGACTGTAAGGATACAGAAACAGTCCCCAGGTGCAGGGAGGCCAGAAGGGAGGCCAGGTATCCAGTGCAGCATCTGTCAGGAAAATCAACAGGGGAGAGGGGGAGTAAAAGCAGAGGCAAAGAGGAAGGTTTTGAGGTGCTTCCGGAACCGGAGATGGTTCTCCTCAAGTTTCAGGGAGGCGGGAAGGCTGTTCCAGAGGGAGGCCCCTGCCGAAGAGAGAGATCTACCACCAACTCATTGCTTGGAGAAGCCACTGACCCTGAGGGAGTTGGATCAGGAAGAGCGAAGTGGTCGAGAAGGAAGATATTTAGGAAGAGAGAATTCAAGGTATTACGGCCCCAGAAGGCCTTGTGAACAATGCAGAGGGTTTTGAACTTAATCCTCGCAGCCACTGGGAGCCAGTGCAGAGATTTCAGTCCTGGAGAGATACAATCCCTGGGCTTGAGGCCAAGAACAAGTCTTGCAGTCCTGTTCTGGATAAGTTTCAGAGGGCGGAGAGTAGAGGAAGGCAGATTTAGATAAAGGCTGTTACAATAGGCCAGCCTAGAGAGAACTGTGAGGGCTCTGGAGACAGTGAGCTTCTGGTGGAAGGAGAGGAAAGTAAGAATACCTCTGAGGAGGTGCATTTGGTAGTGTGACTTCTTAGAGACATCAGAGATGTGAGGAGAGAAGGAGAGTGTGGAGTCGAAGATGACCCCGAGGTTTTTAGCCATGCAGGTGGGAGCGGGAAGAGGGCCAAGAGAGGCCGGCCAGAGAGCTGCAGGGAAGGAGGAAGTGGGTGTGCCAATGAGTAGAATCTCAGTCTTACTGGCATTAAGGCAGAGCTCATTGGCGGCACACCACTCCTGGATGGCAGACAGACAGTCAGAGATGGGGGAAGGAGAGGCGGAGGCTGAGGGTAGCCTGAAAATGAGCTGAGTGTCGTCCGCATAGCACTGAAAGTTGGGGCAGAGAGCGGCAATGCGGTGGGCAAGGAGTGCCAGGTATTGGTTGAACAGCCAGGGAGAGAGGGTAGATCCCTGGGGTGCACCACAGGTAGAGACAAAAATATCGAAGAGGAAAGACCCAAGTTGGACCTGGGAGGGTCGATCGGAGAGGAAAGAAGTCAGCCACACCAGAGCCTGACCGGTGATACCCAGGTTATCACGGAGACGGTTGAGCAGGATGGCATGGTTGACAGTGTCAAAGGCAGAGGAGAGATCAAGTAATATGAGAACACACGGGGTGTTCGAGTCAAGGTTGGAGAGCAGGTCTTCACGGATGTTCAGGAGAGCAGTTTCCGTGCTTCTGGCATCTCTGAAGCCAGACCGATGGTCATGAAGATAACCAACAGATTCAGTGTGGAGATTGAGCTGGGAGAAGGCCAGTTTCTCCGGGAGCTTGCCCAGGAAGGGGGTGATGGAGATTGGGAGATAGTTAGCCAGGCAGGAGGGGTCGGCAGAGGGTTTCTTAAGAAGAGGGTGCACAAGGGAGTGCTTCAAGGGGGGTGGGAAGACTCCCGTGGCGAATGAGTGAAATACAAGTAGGCCAAGTTAAGTCTTGGTGTAAGTACTAGTCATGGAGTCATAAACACATTATAAACACACACCACAAGGCTTGAAGGTACACAGACCAAAGCATACATTTTCTTCAGAATACTAACAGTAATTCTAGGGAAGTCAGACGTTGTCAAACACATTCAGTATATGATACACCTATTCATGGGGAGTAAAACCATAAGTTATTTTCTGATTTCAGTTATGGCGTGATACTCAGCAATGAAATCACTTAGTAAACCAACCTGCAATTATACTTTACTGAATAGTGGAACACTCATTCAAGGAACATTAAAGACCTATAACTACATTTATGATAACACACAGTTATACTTTGTGAGTAAGACCCTAAGGTGTAATATTCAATTACAGTTGCTTTTCAACTAAGTGGAACACAGTCTTAGATGAGCAAGAACTCTTTACACTAATTTAGGATGTCCCAGGAAGACTAAGGTCGGCTATACCTAAGGAACACTTTTCAAGAATGCCACACAGCTATTCTAGGTAGGTAAAACCTAATGTTTTAATATACTATTACAGTTGCTTTTAATCTCAGTGTAACACAGATTGAGGAAAACAACAACTCTACTTATTTTTAGATGACACAAGGCAGACCAAGGTTAATAAAACTCTCAGTACCTTATTAAGAGGTACTAGCAACTTAAAGGTAAGTTATAACCTAGAGTAGCACGGACTGAGAAGGATTGAAGGCAATCGTACCGGGATAAATAAGAAATCCCATATACTTTTTCTGGAAGATAAGAAAGGATAAATGTTTTGCTATAAAGGATAAAAATAACTACAAAAAGGATTTAAAAATTGAGAATATTACCGAATTTGGAAAAATTGAAAAACTCTCCTGATGAACCACGTGCGTTAAACGTGGAGAAACACGTGTTGAGAGACAAAAGGGATACGGTTATTTGAAGAAGAAAGTTTATGTTTGAAAGGAATTAATAAACAAAGATGTGCATAACCAATCAAAGATGTATCTTTGTATGATTTAAAAGTCCAGAAAAGGAATACCGGAAGCGCACTCCCTGGAAGTGTACAGTTAAAAAGAATTGTTAGTGTAATATTGCAGCAGCCGCAATATACACTCCAACAGGTGCAGCATCCAGGTAACAAAGAAATTATTCACTACTGCACAGTAAGAAATCGCCAAGTATAGGAAACCAAAGCCGCAAAGGACTGCAAAAAGTATACAAAAAAAAGTTATGACCTAAGGTAGACTTATTCTCGACAGGCTAAGAGCAAGTCAGGGGAAGCGAGACCCAGTTGGGGCACTCCTACATTTATATCCTAATAAACCAACAGCATTACGTTTTGGGAACAGGCACAAACAATTCACAGGAGATTAAGATAACCTTTTATATATACTTTTCAGAACGTCACTAGACACATTCAAGGTAAGTAAGAACCTTTGCAACTGCTCACTCTCAGAGTTACAGTTACCAACCAAATACTTTACAAATAAGTAAACTTTTAAACACTTGTTATACTTTTCAAGGCAGACCCCTTTAATTATCCAGCCCTTCCCTATTCTGTGGCATGAGTTCTCTCAGAAGAAGAAGAGGGAGCCTAGTGGTCTAGGAGACAGATTTAGGCAGGGGGAGATAGGGCTCAGTTTTTTTTTTTTTTTTTTATATAGCGCTACGAACCCTCAGGTATCTGAGCGCTGCTTATTATTACCCACGGTGTGTGGTGCTCATTTATCGACCTCGGAAGGATGAAAGGCTGAGTTTGGCCCCGCCAGGATTCGAACCTGCGTTAGCAGGCTCTGCACGGGTGTCAAAGCGAGCGCTCTACTCGCTGTGCCACTTGACAGTTGCAGGCAATGTCAGAGTTCCTGAGGGAAGACTGTTCAAACAAAGAAGTATTCATTTTTTAAAGTTAGTTGAGCGTCCAGGGACTTCAGAGAAGACACCCTAGAAGGATTCCATCAGTGGGCCTGGGTGAACTGGTTGAGAAGCCTTCAAACACTTGTTGAAGGCTTGTTTCGCGCCTTGAAACACTTGTGTATAGGCGCGTTACAAATGCCATATAATATCATAAATCACAGGAAACACCCCAAAGTTACACAGGAATCACAAAAGCTTAAGGTAAGTAAATACCCTAGCCAACACAGTATCTTAGCATGGAAGAAGAATTGATACAAGAAGACTTCAGGATCTGCAGCCAAAAACCCAGTTGTTGAATTTCTTTGTCATGGAAGGGCTTTTGCAGCAGGGATCACGGGAAAAAGCTCTAGGCAAGAAGATAATCACATGGTTTTCTAAGCACCAAAGAAGAGGTTGCAGCAGGGCAGACTTCAGGATCTGCAGCCAAAACCCTGGTCACCTAATTCTTTGTCGTGAAGATTGAAGACAGGACTCTGGAAGGGATTTTGAAGCAAGGATCAATGGCGAATGCTCCAGGCAAGAGTTTCTTCATGGCTGGATGTGGCTCTGTGGTTTTGGCACCATTTTACGGTATCGGGTAATATCACCACCAATAATATTGCCTTACATATGGTCATCGGGAACGGCCATAGGCGATATTATTAGTGGGGATAATCTTGGGGGTAAATGGGTGGGGGAGTTGTGAGGGTGTCCCCTGCTCCCTTTAAAATAATATGGGAAATGCGGGGGTGTTCCCTGCAGGTTTAATGGGTTAATATCACTGCAAAAATATGGCTCCATTCTTGTATAGCAATATTTTTGCGGGGATATTAACACATGGAACCCATTTTACTGTAGCCAGAAGAAGACTGAATATCTCTGATTGGATTCTCAAGCTTGGAAGGTCCAGTTCTCTGGTGAGGGGACATTTAGGACTCAGATCATCTCTCTGGAGGTGGAGGAGGAGGCCACCAAAGTTTCAGCTTGATTCAGAATTCGAAAGACCATGCACTGCGCAATGGCTTCAGGTACCAGTGTATTGGGGTATTGCAGCCCTGCAAGGTTGCAGCACAATGTGAGATGGCTTGAAATGCAGGTCTTCATGAGTCTAGTAGATCTTACTAGGCTCTGGGCCAGGGTCGACGTTTTCAGATTCCCCAGGTTGCTTCTAAGGACGGGTAACAGTAGGCTCTTGTTACACAGCAGGCTCTCCGTTTGCTGGAAATCGTCTCATCTGCGTTTTCTTCATCTTCCTCTTTGGGTTTGGTTCCAGTGGTCGACTTCCAGGTTGGAAGTATTTAACAGGACCTACAGCACAACTTCTGTAATCTCTCCCTGCATTTTACAGAAAGGGGCGGTCTGGCTGTCTAATCAGGACAGCCAGTCCCCCATTGAGACTGGGCTCTTTTCGGGCAAGGTGAAAGACAAAGGGCTGCAGAGCTTTGGACTCCTCCCCTGCTTCCTGCCTTCTCAAACACTCTAGATCCTTGGCAGGGAATCCACAAGATCCCTGCCAAAGACAATACAGCCACTGAGGTAGTTTCCACCTAGAATGGTAGGGGAAGACCCCAGAAACAGCAAGCATACAAGGAATGTCGATAAACGGAGGAGCCCACCATTTTAAAGAAAAGGGTGACCCTTCTGTGCATTACCAAGGGTGAATTAACAGCCTGTGAGTAACTAAAAAGTCATTAAAGTAGTTACACCACCACAAGCCATTCAAGGAAACTTGCAATTGTAACAAAATGTTGCAAAGTAAAGAAAGATAGGGGATACATTGTATCCCCCCAGCACTCCACATAAGGTGGGGTATGCTGACTCACTAGATAAAATGTAAAGGGGGGTGAAAATACATCTTTACTACTTGGGAACTGTAGTTCACCCAAGTACATCAAAGAGAGATTAACAGCGCAGCCTGATGGGGCACCAAACCTAAGCCCAAATGTTGTAGGAAACTTCAACCATACACTGTGGAGAGAAATAAAAAGGTCACTCATAAGAGGAAAAGACGAGGTGAGAGGGGAAAAGGATTCCCCTTCACCTAGGGACAAGGTAAAATAGTCACCTAGTCAAAGCAAACAGTTCTGGTGTTGACACAGGTCAGGAAGAATTATCATAGATATGAAAATCTTACCTAACATGGTGGAAGTTACCAGCCCTCACACAAAGGATCAAAGAGGAGGTCTGTCCTTCTGGGTTTCGGTCCTGCCAATTGTCACCTCCCGCCCATTTATCCTGAATTCACATCCCCTTCCACAGCAGAACGAACTCACAGGGGCTGACACATGTGCAATATCAAATTGGAGTGTGGCGGCAATGATCATGAGTAACTCCATGCACTCTCAGGCATAGCTTATTCTTCGAGATTACCCTACCACTATCATGGGGTTCTTATGAATATCATAGTTTGGGTACAGGGGACAAATCGTAAATGTCACCACTGTTCTGCAATGACATTGCTGTCGCTGCAGCAGTTAAGTTAGCACCTTTGAGTCCCCTCTGCACCACAAGTAGAGTGGGTGCTGCGGATCAGGCTACTGATGCAGCTGGGCACAAGTGCACCTATGCTTTTGGCATGGAGTTGCAACAGAGGGGGCTCTGGTTAGCAGATTACCCCTTTGGAGAAGGAGTAACCCACATCATTTTATGTATTTGTAAAAATAAAAACGCCAGGGCTTTTCACCCTTGCCAGATGGCAATTCCTCACACTCCACCCAGCCCAAAAGGTTGAGACCCTCCCTTCTAAGGGTAGGGCTCATCCTGCTGCCGAAAGTACCTACTGAGGCCATCTTCGCTAGAATGCTGCGACTCAGGTTTGTGTTGGATGTTGTGGTAAGTCAGAAGGAGGAGTCGAACAAAGGGTTGGCATTCTGCACAATGCTTTTATTGAAATAACAAGAAAAATACCTCCCTTTCCTTATATTAAAAGAGTTTGCCCTACCTAATAAAACTCTAACTAGGTTGCTTGTCGTCAGGGTGGTTTGTTCAAACAAAATAGTTTGTCCTCTGTCCAAAAAGGTATCCTATTCTGACCATACTACTAAGTAAAAAGGATTCAGCAAACAAAAAGGGCTCAGGAGAATGTCTCCCTTCTTTTGACCCAGCTGGTTCGCCCTCAGCCTCAGTGATGGATCTTCTTATAGTCTCTTGTAATTTTTGTGACGGGGATAGCTCTGTGGAAACGCTTGGGTCTTGGAAGCAAGACCACGCTGAGCAAAACAAGTTTGAATCCCAGATCCATGCTCGAAACTGATCTCTGGATTAAGCACATTATAAATAACCTGCACATGCACAATCCGAATGTCCGAGGCCCACTAGACCGTTTCCCCACCTTGCCTTGTTCCACCTTGAGACACGTGAATAGGCGCATAATAAATGACCAATAAAATACATAAATAGTTCTGATTAGCCCCTGCAATTCCTCAAAGGGGCTTCCTAGATCTGTCTCATCGGTCCAATGACTAGTGGCTTTCAATGTCCTGAATGGTTTTTCCTTAACTGTTTGTTGTTCATCGATTTTCTCTCTTCTGGTTTTTTAATTCTGCTTTAGCAAATTGTTCTTCCGACTATTATGACACGGAGGCTCTTCCCGTAGCACTCTTGGCTTTTCTAAGGGTTTTCCTCACTCACTGTGACGATGGAGATCACTCCGTAGCTCTCTTAGTTTTTCTTATGGTTTCACAGTTACTGCGACGTGGGAGATTGCTCCCCTAGTACTCTCGGTTTTTCTTATGGTTTTCCAAATTACTATGACGAGGGAGATCACTCCCATAACACTTGTGAGATTTCTTAGGTTTTCACAATTACACAGACCCCTCCCCGGTCTCCTGCTGCTCCTGTTACCTCTCATTTGGCGGGTCCATTCACCGGTTCTTCCTGGGGTCGCGGTCTGGCTTCTCTCCTGTAGATGCTTTCAGCACTTCTTGTCTCATTCTACAGCTCCGCAGAGCCCTTGGTTTGGAGGTTATGGCACTGTTTATGGACGACACTGTTAATATTCAAGTACAACGTCCTAAACATATGCCTAAGTATAAGTTGAGAAAACTCTTTTACCAAGCTATTAGGCTCTGGTTGTGACGTGGTTGTCCCATGTTTTTTGTAGTTTGGCATTGTATTTAGGGTAGATGTAGTTTTGCCACACTTTGGGTGAGTTTTTAGAATTTGTTGCTGCACAGCAAAACACGTGCAGCAAAGTATTTCCTTTAATTACTTTTACCACACCTATATTATTAGATCCGGTAATGTAGCTTGAATTTTATTTAGTTTGTATTTAGTTTTATGATGAAGATTGAAATGTATTAATTATAGGTGCTAGTGGTCATAATGAGCAAGAGGCTTACCATGTTAGAATAGGCAATTTGTTAAAGGCTGCAGGTTTTCCTTTACAGTGTGCTAGTCTGCATTGTTGAGCCATGGTCATTTAACTGAATTTTATTTCTCCAGGGAGACAGAAAGCTCCAAGCAGCTAAGGTCAGGGTGGAAAGGAATGCTAAACAGCTTCCAGTTAATTGTTGCACGACATAACGTTCTCAGGGGCCTCAAATGAGACTTGAGACAGCAGGTGCCCTCCCAGACGATCAACAAATGAATACACAATAGTTGTGAATGACACAGTGAGACACACTAGAATGCCCCAGACATCCGCATTGCCAGAATGAAGAACTACGCTGTGAGCACAGTGCCCCCACTGAGGTGGTAGCAGTTGGTATTGGGGGTAAAAGTGCCTTGGAAAAATGAATAAATAGAAGAAATTAATTTCCAGAAACAGGGCCTGGCAACATGTATCGAGATGGGAGTGAGCAGGTTTGTGGGAACCCAAAAGGCCCAATTATGGGGAAGGGATTGTGGTAATCCAGGGGTTACTATCATAAACTAACCTATTTCTCTGCCGGTGCTTGTACACTATTAATAATTGCTCTTTTCCTTAGATGATGATTACAATTTGTATTCATGTTTAAACATTAAAACAAATATTTAATTTCCTTGCAAACAATTGCAGTACAACTGTAGCCACTTATCAATAAATCAATAATATAAAATCAAAGTTTAAACGTGTGAAAAGTGGTCATGTGTCTGTAACCACCACTTATCCTAATGCACCTAAAGTGCAATAGTGCCTACACAATGCTAAAACATCATGCGTTCACCACTTGTGAACCTATTCCGGGAATGCGTTCACACATGTGAACCTATTCCGGGAATCTCACTATATTCTCCACACATAGAGAATCATATACTATTCTCAAAGCCAAAACGGCCCAACATGTTTCGTTCCTTACAGGTCGAATTAATCACTTCACTTCTTCAGGGTCTAGTACTGCATAACCATTCTTCTTAGTCGGATCCCATGCTAAATATTAGAATCTTATAACCTACCCATGAGTTAACCTTTTTCACGTCACTACTGCTATGCACCCTCAAGAGCATCACAATCTCCGCCCCTACCACTTTGATCAAGCAGTTGAAAATGCCTACAATGCTCAATCAACCATGCCCGCCTTATTCAGCAAACCAATTTAGGCTCAAGGCGACTGTTTGGGTGGCAGACAGGTATAATGAATGTGCCTTTTGCTGATTTTACTGTAACCCTATTTCTCAATTTTTCTGTATGGTGATTTCTTTTTGGCTTTGAACATGCATTATACAAAGCCTCCTGCCATGACATAGAATCTCGATTATTACTAGTAGCCTTCAACGGAGAGTCGAGGTTCTAATAATGAGCACAGAGCAGAACTGATATCTCACCCTCTCCTTTCGGTTATGTTTTTCAGATTTCCATGCAATAATGTACCCAAGATAAATTCGCCATGAGAAGAAATCAATGTAAATGTCGTTTTGTAATAAATAAGCTATTATTCTTTCAAATTACCTGTTTAAAAGCAGCGAAAGTATGAAAAATCTACAGAGAAAGAGCTTGTCCATAAATACGAAATCTGAAAGTGACACACACTCAAGGACAAGAGAACCTGTCAGAGCGCGAGCAGCCAACTGTGAAAGAAAACAGCTGTTGTGTCAGTTATTTATCTCATCAGGACTTGAAGGGAAGAAAGAAATGGAGAACACGCTGAGACCAGAAAAAGAGCCTATTGCTTTGAATGGTGAGCTTGGCCTTGGCAAATTTCGAATACAAAGGTTGATTTATTGTGAAGCAAAGGATAGGAAAGAATTTATTGCGAATTGTCTTTAGATAGAAACGTCACCGGAAAAAGTTCAGTTTCTGAAAATAGCAAGTAAAGAATCCAGTTGCAGTGTTCATTCCATTTTGCGAAACGAGGTCACTTTCTGTTGTTTTCATTCGAAGTCCCCGTTATGATATGATATGGTATTTATAGCGCGCCTATACACAACTGTTTCAAGTCAGTCAGAACGCAAGAAAGGTGAAAAATAATGTTGTCTGCCATTCAGTAATCTCGCCCGACAATAGACAACGCGACAGACAATTGCTATGTTGATTACGTTCCGCAAAGTGGCAATATAAATAAAACATTATTTGCTGTGGCATATGTTTAGCAGCGAGTTGAGTCGCCATTAAAAACGAACGTTGATTGTCTTTCATTCCACCGGAAATGAGCACACAGTTATACTGCGTATGGAAAAAAGACTAAACACGTGTGTTGATGTTTACAACTAAAGGCTTGTGTTGGTGTTTAAAACTAACTAAAGGCATTTGTTAATCTTTAAAATAAACATGTTTGTGTAGCAAATTAAATTGTGTAAAGTCATGCTTTTTCCTCAGCAACATTTTGTAAAACAATTTTGTATAAGGTGACATTATTACGTGATTCCGTTTTTCAGACAATCCGTTTTGAATAAACAAGCATTTCTTCTGATGCCACTGAATGCTCACTGAAGGGTTAATCCTGACCTACATGGTTATGTGGCATCCTGTCCTTTCTACTGATGTTTCCACAATTAACGATTGAGGATCAACTCCAGCAACGAACAGAGGAAGTGAATTGGGCAGCGCTCAATTTAAGGAATAAAGGACTTGGTTATGGGTGTGGTCAAGTGTCATAGAACAGTGAATTATGGGGGTGGTAGTTTAAAAGATATGTTCTGTTTTATACTAATGTATGCGGGTAAGCTCAGCTCCATGTTAGAATGTTCCTTTGGAATGTTTATGTATGGTTCAGGGAACGTTCCTTTCAGAAGCAGTTGGGAGCCTGCTCTGGTGTATACTGGACCGGTGGATGCCTTTTCCCTGCCTTCAAACTTACCTGTTAACTTCTAAATAAATATACTTATAAAGTACAGAGCGCGTGTTCTTCATTCTGACATAACCTCAATGGACAATCTAACATTGGCGACGAGGATGGGATTAAGGAAAGCAGCAGATGTCCACTCAGAAGAAGGAGCGCTTACATGTAGTCTCATCAGCAGAACCGAAGAGAAAGAAATGTATGAGGTAAAGGAAATCCTGCATGAAAGGCCCGAAATATGGGGAGGCATCCACCGGGTCCATTACCCATCCCTTCCCCTAGATAAGGAGTGCGCTATGGAAGGGGTGGAGGAAGTCGTTGACACATGGCATTGTGGCGACTTAGTGTGTTGTGCCAGCAGACTGGGAACAGCTCTTAGCGCTCCAGCTGTGAGAGTTACGGAAGAAATGGAGAGTTTTTCCTTGCGTTCTGTGCCGGTAAAATGCTGTGCGCCGTTAACCATGAGCGGAATGGATGGAGAAAACAGTTTGTGGGCCGTGTTTAGACATACAAGAGTGAGAGAGCAAGTTTCACCTTTTGATGTCGGAAGGCATCGTTTGTGTCGTACGGAGTCTCTGCCTAGGCTGAAGGAAAAAGTATTGCTAGTGTGGCTCATGGGAGAAATAAAGGGGGTGACAAGCCATTCACTAATTGCACTATGCCAATTGTGCTTCGTATTATTAACCTTTCTTTGCAGCATGAAAAAAAAAAATTTATTGGAGAAAAGTGCAACAGTGGGGTGACTGGTTGACTTTGGCGGACAAATGTCCTCGCACTAAGTGCATTTTTATGAGTGAGATATTTTGGTGGGACCGGTTGTCCCGGCACAATGTGCAGTTTTGTTTTGGGGGACTGGTTGTCCCGGCACAATCAGTGCAATTTTTTGGTGGTCTTCCTGGGTTCAGGTGGTCGCACCACAGTTTGGGGATTGGTTGTCCCGGCACAAAGTGCAGTTTTGTTTTGGGGGACTGGTTGTCCCGGCACAAATAGTGCAATTTTTGGTGGTCTTCCTGGGTTCAGGTGGTCGCATCATAGTTTGGGGATTGGTTCTCCAGGCACAAAGTGCAGTTTTGTTTTGGGGGATTGTTGTCCCAGCACAAAGTGTAGCTTTTGTTTTGGGGGATTGGCTGTCCCGGCACATAGTGCAAGTTTTTGGTTAGTGAGAAAATACTAATTGCATCAATGTGATAACATACAGTTTTTTTTCACAGGTAACATCACAAAGGACTTTGTAGCTGAATATTTTGGACTCAATTGATTTTGCACAATCTTGTTTACCAAATATTATATGCGCAAATTGCCTAAGTGTAAATGTGTTTCTGTGAGAGAGTGTGCAAAAGGAAGGACGATTGGGATTGAGTGTACTTTGGTGTGTCAAATTGTGGGAGATGAGAAATCCAGGCACTGTTTCAAAGAAGTATCTTTCCAAATATCTATCCCGCAAACTACTAGAAGAAAAGTAAAATTGCCATTCCCCTCAACATCACAAAGGACTTTGTAGCCAAATATTATGAACGCAATTGATGTTTATACACTTGTTGTCAGATATTTTGCGCGCAAATTGCCAAATGTGTGATGTGATTTTGTGCAAGAGTGGAAGTGAGCAAATGGAGTATTAAGTGTTGGTGGGATTGGTTGTCCTGGCACTTGGTGCATTTTTTTGGCGGTCTTCTGGGACCAGGTGGCCGTTCCATATTTTCTGAAAATTGTAGGTCTACCCAAACATGGAAATCATAATAAGTTGCGGGTGGATACAGTTCGTGGGAATTAGCTTTTATGGTTTCATTGATTTTTCTTGTGGTTGGTAAAGATGCTTTAGAGAAAAGGGAGTAATTCATCTGTGCTTAGTTACTACCATCTTTGGTAAAAAAATTATCAGTGATTCAAGGTTCTTGTTTGTCATTGGTGGATAAGGGTGTAGTTGATTGTGGGCTGGTTCCCTATTGCGAGGATGTAGTGGTAATGGCCTGCCACAAATCAGATGGTTTTGTTAGAGATGTTGAAGGTACTATGAAAGTGTTCCTGATGTTCATTTTATTAATTACTTGCAATGCACTTAAGTAATTCTGTGTCAATGAAATGTTCAACAATCTTTTTGTACACTTTATGAGAAGTTTGATTTGTAATGTAAGTATCTTCACTTGATTAATTATTTGCATTATAGTCATGAGTGCTTTGTCAATGAAATCTCCCAAAATCTTTTGGTACACCTTGATGAAAAGAGTTTGTTGGGCAATTTTACATTTTGCCTTAATTATTAATTTGTCAAAGGTTAAAGGGGGGAGATGTGTTATGTTTTATACTAATGTACGCAGGTAAGCTCAGCTCCATGTTAGAATGTTCCTTTGGAATGTTTATGTATGGTCCAGGGAACGTTCCTTTCAGAAGCAGTTGGGAGCCTGCTCTGGTGTATACTGGACCGGTGGATGCCTTTTCCCTGCCTTCATACTTACCTGTTAACTTCTAAATAAATATACTTATAAAGTACAGAGCGTGTGTTCTTCATTCTGACATAACCTCAATGGACAATCTAACAAGATACTGCAGAAATAAGTTATTTCTTTCTGCTGTGTCAAATAATAAGAGTATAAGACCAACTGTAATTTCCTTCTAAAAATCTTGGACAAGGGGGCTACTCTACAACTTCAGGCATTTGTGGAGACCATTGGTGTACTACATCCCAGGTAGTCTGGGTTCAGACCATCCCATAGTACCGAAATGGCCCTCATTGATCTCCATACGCATATGCTGGAGATTATGGATAAGGTAAATACTGAACTATTGGTCCTATTAGATCTGTCGGCAACCTTTGATCTCCTGGATCATACTTTGAGAGATATTGGCCACTGAACAGATGAAACATCTAAATGGGTCCAGGCCTTCCTGACTGGTTGGATGTCCAGAGTCTGCTGGAGGGAGGCACCTCTCCCCCAGCTCCAGCAGACTGTGATGTGAAATCATAAATACAATATTAAGGCTTTTACACCATGCAAAGAGAAATACACCGACACAGGCTTGTAAAGATTCCCAGAATCTTTATTACAACACCGAACAGTTTACAAAACAAAGTACACAAATAGCTATTTGGCCATCAGTACTTCACAGAGAACACCAGCAGGTTCAATGTGAGCAGTGAACAGGAATTGCTAGCTGGACATCAGCCTATTTATGCAGTTCTTTGCAACGATGTTCAGCCTCTTACAAGTTAATCATGTACTGGGCTAGGGTTCGTGCCAGGTTCATTCCTAATTTACATATCTCATGCATGTGGTTTACTTCTTAATACATTTACTAACAAGTACTATTATTCTCTGGATTTGACTTTACACTCTTTACACATTTGCTTCAATGCAGGTCAAACAGATGTTTCGCGTATGATGTTTAAATAGCTTTATCGTCCTTGTATACTTGTAGGTTAACATCGCTGATTCAAGTAATCCCCTGATCCCTCTGTCAACAAAGGACAAGGTTTACATGACCCTAATATGTAGCCTGCAGACAGGTTGGACATTAACTTGTCTACAGAGGTTGAAGAAATTGAAGTAAAAACAAGAGAACACAGGTCGACCATTTTAGGCCACAGGGTGACTTTGCACGACAAACCAAAATGGCGTTTAACCTAAACTGGCAGCTTGATTAACTTAAGGTCACGACCTTGCGATGCGGATTTCCTCGCAAAGCGACTGGGCATAGGCCAACATATACAATGAGGACGAAACAATATTATATCAGTTTTGACAAACCCTCCTTTTGGCCTATGCCAATCGCTAAACTACTTCCAATCACTTTACGACTAACTCCACTTTTCAACGTCTACACACCCCAAATCATTATCAGACATATCTATTGCCATTAGATCAGACACTAGAGTTTCTTTCAACACATACTCCTTGGAAACCTTATCTGGGGCGTATATTTTATGTCCTAATACACTTGTTGCTTGTGCGCAACATCCCCCTAATACCGAACATATACCAGGAAGACACTGTATACAACAACAAAGGAACAGTAAACTACACAAGATAATCAGCAAGGCCGAAAGCAACTTCCATCCCCATGACCATAGGAGGTCCCAAAACCATGCACTAAGTTCCCAGTTTCCCTCAGGAACATGCACTTCCGAACTAAGAACATGTACATTTTGGATTGCACTAAAGATCGTTGGAGAGGAGTCTGGTACCTAAACGCAGCAAGCGGACCCCACTAATTTACATACTCCTCCACGCTCAGCCAGAATGACATCTAATGCCATCCGGTTCTGAAGAGCTACTAATCTTATCGCTTTCTGTTCTAACGTCATATTATAGAGTATGTCAGTGGTCCGGTTGATGGTTCTCTCCATTACTCTCGCTAGTCCCCTGCTATCTTCTGAATTCATAATTTGCCCAAAAATGGCACAAAGGATTTCATTATGTCTCCTAGAGTTTTTGCTGGAGTATCCCCCTTCACATTTCGTCGTGGACGAGTCTTCGAAATTTCTGCAGTACTGGCAATAAATACCCCAGGTAATAGAATCCCTAAATAGCAAGTTCCTTGCCAATCCCTAGGCAGCCATGGAAATGCCACATTACCGCAAACGAAATAGACAGGTTCACCTACATACAGAGGTCTGTTCTCACTAGTCAAATTCGCAACGTTGGCGCAACTTCTAAAATCGCCCATTGACCGTGTGCCATTCCTCTGTATGCAGAAGGAAACTGAATCGGGGCTATGGTTAACAGAATAAGACGGAGGCATGGCATCCTTATTAACAATAGGAGCCATTTTGAAAGAGATCAAAGACTGAAAGGGACGAGACAATCTATCAGAGGGCCTAACAGAAGCAACGTTTGGCTTACTCCTATTTGCAAAAACGAGCATCCCAGGGGATTTTCAAAACTATTCAAATTTGTACCATCAAAGTTCCCTGAGATGCTGTCATTCCAACGGCCAAAGAATAGTGCTCTAGGAGAAGCATAACAAGCAGTTGTCAAAGGTAAAGGATGAATGTACCAACCTAGCCCCTTATCCCCATGTTGCGGTAAATGCGAGCAGATCCAGCAGTTGGTCCTAATGAAAATTGCATGAGTGGCATTCATTATTAACAAAAGTGTATTATTCTGATAGTTCCGTCTATGCGAAAAATCTCTAGGCGACAAAGTATGCAATTGCACAGAAGGAGTGGGTATAACAGATACATTTTCAACAGGTAAAAAGTCCTCTAGCGGATATGCTTCCTCCAGGTACCACAACCCAAAACCAGTAGTTACTAAAAACCCAGTTATTATTACAAAAAGGCAACAATACGTTTTTGGGGTCTGCTGTTCACATATTTATCTAAACGTTCGGTACGAGCGGGTGCAGGCATCGTAGTCTTCAATCGAAAAACACCATTTGTTAGTTTGCTGGCGACTCCAGTCGTGCGTCTTCTTAATGTCTTTCCCACAACCCTTAGCCAACAGAATCCTTTCGTATAGTCGGGCCAAAAGGCAAGCCCTCAAATGATTTCTCCAATCGCACAGTCAAACCGTGCCGTACGTCTATCTTCTAGGACGTAAATTATATTTCACAATTTCCGGTGCTGAAGGATCAGAAAGCACTGGAGGTGGCGAATGAACGGAAATGGGATCAGAAAATGGATGATCCAGAAGTACCACTGTTGGCCGTTTTGTCTGGCCTTACGAACTCTGGAACGGTCTCCGATACTCTCTTGTCGGTTGTTGCTGTGTCGGGCACGTTGGTTACAGCATTGGAAAGGGATTCTGTGTCTTCTGTATCATATGGCACGGGCTGCGGGATCCGTTTGGTGTGTGTTGCATGGATCCAATTCTTCTGCCCTGCTACCAGCACCGCTGTCTGGGTGACTAGCAGGACCTGGTAGGGACCCCTCCACCGAGGTGCAAGGCAAGACGACCTTTTGAAAGCTTTCGTGAGGATCCAGTCTCCTGGTCGTAGACTGTGACCGGGACCCTCGTACCATACAGGTATTGCCTCTCGCACCTGGTGATAAATTGAAAATAGATTTTTAGTCAACTGGTTACAGTAGTCTGAAAGAAGCACATTCTCTACATCCCGCAATGAGCGACTCTTTGGCATACCCCAAATATTAGCAGGCCTCCCCATCACCACCTCAAAGGGAGAGAGCCCAGTCTTAGTTTGAGGGGTTGTTCTCATCGACAGCAACACGATCGGTAAGGCGTCCGGCCATTTTAACTTGGTGCCAGCACACGTCTTAGCGAGCTTGTTCTTTATAATGCTGTTATGTCTTTCCACTAATTCGGCACTTTGGGCATGTCTGGCCGAATGAAACCGTTTATCAATCTGCAATCCTTCACATATTTGTAGAATTACAGTAGCGATAAAGTGTGGCCCATTATCCGACCAGATGACTCTCGGCAGCCCGAACCGAGGAAAGAACTCTTTCAACAGAGTCTTTGCCGTGGTTATGGCTGTTGCATTTCTAACAGGGAAGGCCTCAACCCACTTGCTGAATGGACAAATGACGACCAAAACGTATTTAAGATTGTTACAACGTTCCATCTCAATAAAATCAAAGTGGATGACCTCAAACGGAACAGAAGGTGGAGCGAAACTTCCTCTAGGAGTCGAGGTACCTTTTCCTACATTGTGCTGCAAACAGACCATGCACCCTTGGACAAAGCGCTCCACAATTTTGAAGATCTTATCATTGGCCCATACACTGTGTAACATTTTAGTCAGTTTACGCGCACAGACATGGGTCGGACCATGAGCCATAATGACCATCATCGTAATATAGGCGTCAGGGAGTAACCATTTTCCTTCAACATTGTCCACCCAACACCCATCACCATCCAATCTCCCTGCACCCTCGACCCATTTCTTGGTCTCCTCTACAGTAGCATCTGCTTGAATGTCTTTTACAGAATCAATACTTTCACCAAAAGTGCAAACATTTACAGTTTCCCTTACAGCATACATTTCTGAACTAAAATCAGTGGCAGTTTGTTTAGCTATCTGATCAACGAAAGCATTCCCTTTTCCTATATCATCTGTAACTTTCTGATGTGCTGTACATTTTACAATGGCTAACTGAACAGGGAGTGCAAGCGCTGAAAGTAATCGCACTATTAAAGTGCCGTGCTGTATTCTTGTGCCATGTGAGGTCAAGAAACCTCGTTCTTTCCAGAGTCTACCGAAGTTGTGAACCACCCCAAAGGCATACTGGCTGTCGGTATATATATTTACTGTAAGCCCTTCAGAAAGTTCACAAGCTCGAGTTAATGCTATAATTTCTGCGGCCTGTGCAGAATTATGCATGATTCTTTTGGTTTCCACAATCGTGCTTAAGGTAGTGACGGCATAAGTCGCCGTGGATGTACCATTCGGAAGTTTGAAACAAGAGCCATCACAAAATAGCTCTCCTTGTGGGTTATTCAAAGGCGTATCTTTCAAATCGATTCTACCTTTAGTCTCTTGTTCTGGAGTGTAAAGGCAATCGTGTGACATTTCGTCACCATCAACAGTATCTTGCGGGACAGGTAAAAGTTCAGCCGGATTTAATACACAACACCTCTGAATTTGAATGTGGGGAGCAAACAAGATCAATTTGTATCTTGTCAATCGTTCGTAAGTAAGGTGTTGTGTTTGAGTTCTATTTAATAGAACATCTACAGAGTGAGGTACCATTAGGGTTAACGCATGACCCAGGACCATTCCCTCGCTCTGTTTTACAGATGCAGCAGCAGCGACAGCTCTCAAACATCTCGGCAAAGCGCATGCAACAGGATCAAGGACGGATGAGAAATAGCCGCACGGCCTATTCTTCCCTCCATGTTCCTGCGTTAACACAGCCAAAGCACACCCATCACGTTCATGCACATACAACACAAAGGCCTTTTCATAATTTGGAGTTCCCAAAACCGGTGCCGAACACAGAGCGGTTTTGAGTAAATCAAATGCTGTCTGGTGTTCCAAAGTCCATGGCAACGGCAAAGAAATGCCCTTCTTTGTCAAAGCCAGCATTGGTTTAATCGTTAACGAAAAATTAGGGATCCACAATCTACCGTAAGAAGCCATACCTATCAGGGCTCTAACTTCCTTCTGCGTGTTTGGGACAGACATGCCAGAAATAGTTTTTATTCATTCAGGTGTCAACCTTCTTCCCTCCTTTGATAGGAGATAGCCTAAATAGGCGACCTCCAGACAACAATATTGACATTTTTTGAGTGAAGCTTAAAGCCATGTTTTGCTAAATGACTAAGCAACAACATGGTGCCTTCTTTACAGGCACTTTCAGAATCAGCAGCCAAGAGGAGATCATCTACATACTGTAGTAACGTGCAAGTAGTAGGTAACTCGAGACTATCGAGTTGCTCTTTCAATGATCTACTATAAATACTTGGACTCTCAGTGCACCCTTGTGGTGTACGAGTGAATGTGAACGAGCCTCCACCTAGGGTAAACGCGAACAAATACCTAATAATCTTGTGTATAGGAATGCTAAAAAACGCATTCTTAAGGTCAACAACGCTAAAGTGAGTGGCAGTAGCCAGAATCATAGTCAGTATCATTGTTACATCAGGTACAATGGGAAATTGAGGAGCCACAATTTTGTTAATAGCACGCAAATCAATTATAAACCGAAAAGGAATGGCATTATCACCTTTTTTGTACACCGGCAAAATCAGGCTGTTAGACAAACTACCTGTAATTTCCTCAATTACTCCACGATGTACAAAGTCAGAAACTATACATTTCAAAGCTTATTCGCCTTCAACTGAGATTTTATATTGTGGAATGCGAGGCAGTTTTACTCCATGTTTCAGAATAATTTTAACAGGTTCAATTTGAAGAATGCCCACATCATTATCATCAATTGCCCATAAGCATTCCGGAATGTTACTGAATTCTGGCGGTAAAGGTTGAGTCAAGAAATGAGAGGCGAATGATTGGTGAGGTGAAATTGTTAACCGAACTCCGTCCGAGGAGCAATGTATTACTGCATTCAATTCCTTCAAAAAATGTAACCCCAGCAAATTCTCTCCACAGTTTGTAGTAAGTAGAAATGGATACTGCTCCGTGGAGGGACCCACTGTAATCGGTACCAGCAAAGAAATTGGACAAACTACAAGTGTGCCTGAAAACCCTACAGAAACGTTGGATTGCCCTGACAGTGGAATGTTTGGAACCCGCGAATGGTCAATGGAACACTTTTGTGCTCCAGTATCTACTAAAAATAGATGTTTCCTATTTCCCACCATCATCTCAACGTAGGGACCTTTCTGATGAATGGGAATAGGCGTTGGTTCCAAACCCTGCTTCAGGCAATCCTAACGAAACAGAATGTCATCAAAAGGAAGTTCTTCAGAGAGGTATGCAGCAGAAGGATGATCGAAAATGTTTCTATTATCCACACTCGATACTTGTTTATCCTGCAAAAAAGGTTGCTGTGATTCTGACGTAAACTGACCTCTACCAGGGCCCCCTGCACCTGGGCGACATCTGGATCGTCTACCCATGTTCCCAAATGACCTTTGCTGCAAGGCCGGACATTGTGCGCGCCAGTGACCTTCCTGTCGACAATAGGCACACTGGTTAATGGTTACCGGAGCCAAGGGCATACTTCCCTGTGGAACGTATTGACCTCTAAGTTGCGTACTACCCCCTCTAGGGCTTCTAACAATCTGTTGTAATAGTACTTTGGTTTTCAGGTCACCCTTTCTTTTCTCAAGTTTTTCCGTTTCATTATTCACCCGATTCTCATAGTATTGAGCCATGTGCAGTACTTCTGATTGAGACTTCGCCTGCCAATCGCTTTCGGAGGACATAATCTGCAACTGGATGTCAGGCAGCAATCCATGTACAAATTAGTCGACAACAGCCTTTTCCCTGACTCCGTGCCTAAGTCTTGTCCACTGAAATCCGAAAACACTTGTTCAAACCGATTAAAGAATTCTGTAGCACCTTGAGACTTTCCTTGGACACAGGCCGTAAGCTTGTCCCAAATGATTCTTTTTTCAGGAACTATGGTTTTTAATTTTACAATAATCCTATCGGGCAAAGTTAATATCACCTGAGGCGGTCTCTCGCCAGCTGGTCTTTCTCTGTCGAGCCTAACCATATTATCCCATGTATCTCCTATCCCTGGTACATCATCTACAGTCCTAATCTGTTTCCACAAATCAACTGGCAGGAGTACGGGAAATAATAAATCAATATCACTTAAGGTGAATACTGATGATTGTAAGACTGACTCTATTTCTTTATAGAACCCCGTCGGATTCTTTCTTATATCAGGAATAGATTGCTTTATGGTGTTCACTTCCTGTCTCGAGAACGGGACGTGAACAAACTGCGATACATAATGTGCAGGAATGTCCACAGCGACTATACCTCATGCGGCATCGGCCGCAATCTCAAACTTTGGGACAAATGTCGGAGGGACCTCTCTCATAGGCAACTGAGAAGTAGGTAGCTCTGAACGCTTACTAAGCAACAGAGCCAAATCAAGCGCTAAGGCAGTTGAAGACGTATCGATCGAAAAGGCTTTCTTATAAACACCCAATAATTCTGCAGGACAACAAATCTTATATTTTCTCCGCAGTATCTTTAGACAACGCTAAGGTGTTCAAATCCCGTAACCCTTGTGGGAGATCTACATCGTTTAATCTATTCCACATTATGCTAAAATGAATTCCTAACCCTTCAATAAAAACATTTTTCTCAGGAATACTTTTTAGATTTTCGAGTGTGGAAAAAACATCAGCTTGTTCACCCCTCTCCATACAATGTTTAGCCCATGCAATCAATTCATTCTTTTTATCTGGGGACACAGTATTACGAGTCACAACCCTTGATCCCGTTCCCTGGTCTACTACAAGAGGTGCAGAATCACTTGGAAGAGGGAGAGTAGGCACATTCTGAATATCAATAAGTGGAGGCAAGGGAGCAGGCAAAGGAGCGACGACTGGAGGAACAACAGGAAGAACAATAGGAAGGACCGGGGGAACTATAGGAGGAGGAATAGCGACAGGAAGAGGCAAAGCACCAGGAGGAGGAACGTACGGGGTGGCGCAGAGGCATCAGGCCTTCGTTCATGCAAATGTTTGTTAATCAATTCATCGGACGTATGAAAATCTTTCTAAGGATACATTTTCTGAATGCCTAATTGAAACGCTCTGTCCGTGTTCCTAACTGATTCCAATTGTTTATTTTGATCATATAACAGTGCCTTTCCGGCATTCGTCATATGTCGACGCATATGTTTCTGTCTACTCTTTTGTTGCTGCAAAGCTTCTGTTTTCCAACTGTGCAATGCGTCAAATGCTGCAGGTCTAGCCTTTTTCTTTATCAATACAGACTCTAAATATTCTAAATGAGGGATTTCAAAGCTACCATTGGTTGGCCACCGAAGATTAGAGTTTGGTCTGGTCTGTCTGTGCCAAATATCATTAAATGCTATACTACCAAAGCCTTTCTTACAGTACATAGTACATGCCGGCGACCCCTCCTCTGGTGCGGGATGGCTAAATTCGAAAGATTGTCTGTCACTGCGGAATAATGCCCTGAAGCAGACAGACAATTTCTCAGGCATATCAGAATTGTGGTGTTACCTGGTCAAATAATTGTGCTCGCGAGTACAATGCGCCAAATTCAAATTGTCAGGGTTAAATTAAGAATCGGGTCACGATTCACCTGACCAAAGGACTGGGAGGCCCGATCGGGTTACTAAGGACAATCTAAGGACCCACCTGTCTGGTGATTTCGGCAAATTTACCCACCTCAATATATGGACCCTCGTCAAGACGTTGTCTCGGGCTACAGCTCACCGTTCAGGGATCGGATTGTGCTGTTCTGTCGAGGAATTTGCTTCTCGTCCAGAGGGGCCTTTTGTTGTCACCGTCCGATCCCGGTCCGATAGCTGTGCCAACCTTCAACGAGACAAAGTCAATCGTGAGGGCCCTATTCGGGCGCCATCTGTGAAATCATAAATACAATATCAAGGCTTTTACACCATGCAAAGAGAAATACACTGACACAGGCTTGTAAAGATTCCCAGAATCTTTATTACAACACTGAACAGTTCACAAAACAAAGTACACAAATAGCTATTTGGCCGTCAGTACATCACAGAGAACACCAGCAGGTTCAATGTGAGCAGTGAACAGGAATTGCTAGCTGGACATCAGCCTATTTATACAGTTCTTTGCAACAATGTCCAGCCTCTTACAAGTTAATCATGTACTGGGCTAGGGTTCGTGCCAGGTTCATTCCTAATTTACATATCTCATGCATGTGGTTTACTTCTTAATACAGTTACTAACAAGTACTATTATTCTCTGGATTTGACTTTACACTCTTTACACATTTGCTTCAATGCAGGTCAAATAGATGTTTCGCGTATGATGTTTAAATAGCATTATCGTTCTTGTATACTTGTAGGTTAACATCGCCGATTCAAGTAATCCCCTGATCCCTAGGTCAACAAAGGACAAGGTCTACATGACCCTAACATGTAGCCTGCAGGCAGGTTGGACATTAACTTGTCTACAGAGGTTGAAGTAAAAACAAGAGAACACAGGTCGGCCATTTTAGGCCACAGGGTGACTTTGCACGACAAACCAAAATGGTGGTTTAACCTAAAATGGAGGCTTGATTAACTTATTAACGATGCGGATTTCCTCGCAAAGCGACTGGGCATAGGCCAACATATACAATGAGGACGAAACAATATTATATCAGTTTTGACAGTGATGTGCCCCAGGGAGCCTGCAGCATGTCCCCGTTTCTCTTCAATTTATATGCCAGACCCCTTTGTAACCTCCTTTAGGACTTTTTTACAAACTATGCAGACGACACCCAGCTCGTGCTGGAGATCAATGGGGACTATGATTTTGATGCAGCAAATCTTGAGTGTACTTACAACCTGATTGAGTCATGGATAACCGACAATTGGATGTGCCTCAATGGAGGAAAAACAGAGTTATTTATTTTTGGATAATCACAGGCAAGAGCCAAATTGAAGCCTAATCACCCATCTTTCGCCATCTAAGACTGTAACATCCCTGTATTAGGCAAAGTCAAAACTCTCTATACTTACCTCGACTCCTCCCTGAGTGTAGAGGCCCATACCAACCAGTTTGTAAAACATTGTGCATACTATCTCTGATTGCTCAAATAAATATTTGTCCATTCCTCTCCGAGACTAACTGTGTAACTATAGTCCGAGCTGTTATTCTATCTAGGCTCGATTACTGCAATGCCCTCCTTATAGGTGCACACAAAAACTGCTTGCAGAAACTCCAAAGTTGTACAAAACGACGCAGTTCGAATTATCAAAAAGATATCTAGAAGAGATCATGTATCTCTTAGCAGACAGGCACTGCACTGGGACCCTGTGTCGGCCCGGGTACAATTTAAGGCAGTCACTTCGCTCATCCAACATGGCACAGGTGAACGGTCCAAGCTTCAAACGAGCCAAAGGACTAGACAAATCTTTTGCTTTCTGCTCAGCCAAGATCTGGAACACGCTCCCCCTGACCCTGAGACAAGAAGGAAATACTAGAGCTTTCAGGAAATTACTAAAAACGTTCTATTGTAAGAGAGCCCTTGCTGACCCCCCCTTCTGCTCTGACCATCTTTGTCCTGTTACATATATTCGTACCTGCTGTGTTTCTGTGCGCCCTGATGTTTGCGGGCTCCGGCGCAATACAAATAAATATATTAAATAATACATTATTGAATTACAGACCCACTGAATTTGAGCCCATATTCGAACCGCCCCTACATTTCTTTTTTGCAATCCTAGTTGTTATTGGAGCCTGGAGGTGAGACCATTATTTGGTGCACCCTCAGTAAAACATCTAGGCAAACATTAACATCACTATATCGTTTGACAAATGTATAACCTGTCGAATGCATGCTTCTGTGCTGCCCCAAAAGCAATTGAGACTGACTACATCGATTACACAGGCGACGCTGTAATGGCAGAAATGGCTATCTTGAGGTTAGAGAATCAAGACAACCAAACAGCAGTCTCTTCAGGTATTTTACCCTTGACACAGGGCAAGCAAAATGGATATTCGTCCAAAGTAGCCTCGAGTCCCCAATTGGGTGCCACGCACAGGCGGCCAGTGGTACTGGCAATCAAAGGTTTCATCCTGTCGGCTTCTTCAATTTTCTGACTTCTTCTCCAAAGGGTGAAGTGTATGAGCCTGGTTTGGCTATTTACGGTCGACAGAAGAACCCCTCCTTGATACAGATGACCGAAAAAAATGGGGAGGAGGATACGACTGGATTTTGTACGATTGGTGTCACGCAACAACATAACCAAAGGTCTAGCATTGATTTCACGAGTGACCTGAATGTATCCTCTATCCCAGTGACGCCGGTGGCCGGGAACAATCAAGGCATTCCTGTCCATCTTGATGAGGTCGGGGAAACTGTTGAACAAACTAATTTGACTAAACAACAGCAACTGGCTGAAATGCAAAGTGAGTCTAATAAAGGTATCAACAAAGTAAACTCTGTCAGCACTGGATTTTGTTCTTAGCTAGTGAACGTTTTTGAGCTGCTAAAAGGCGAAGTGCAGGCCCACTACGGCATCCTCCTGGAAATCACTAAGGAATTAGAATGCTGTGACTCATCTATAATGGGTTCAAAGACTGCAGTGAACTCAGATATCTTGGGAGCTATGGACCAAATCAAATTGGAAATTAAGCATCATTCAACTCTTCTATAGGAAATTAAATCGGCCTCAGCAGTATTGACTACTCAATTAGGTAACATACAAGCAACCTTGGCCACTGTTGCAAGTGCGACCAGGCCAGTATTGACTGTACTGAGCGAGGAAAAACGGCCAATGAGACATGGCAGACTTGTAATGAATGAGATGACACCCTACTTTCTCATTCAGTTTTAGAGGAGTTTGTAAGACTGGCCCACCTCCCGTGTGAGATGGGGGAATTGGAGGGAAGGGGGGTGTTTGAACCTTCCTCTGGCTCACGGAGGGAACCAGAAATCCCAAAAACAAAAATAAAAAGAAGGAACAAGGAGATTCAGTCCCCCAAGTACGGAATCTCCAGAACAAAAATCCCATAATATGAAGAGAGATTACTATCAAGAATGGTCCCAAATTAAAATTTCTACATGGCTTTTCTACTTCACGGCTGAATGAGTATAATACAGGTGATTCAGGTCCCTAAAAAGGAGGGGACGCTTCAACCAACATGTCCAAAATGGCATGTATCTTCATGAAGAAGAGTAAGAAATAACAGACAGTTTTTCCTCTAATGAGGTAAGTAGTATGAATTCTCCTGGGCCAATGGAGATTGCCGGTCAAACCGAGCTGACTATGTCAGAGAATTTCCATCAAAACCTGAATATCTCTAGGAACAATGGAAATGGGGTTGTCTCGCCAATAATAGATACCAATTACCTAAATAAAGAATTGCAGACCTTTATCATCTCTATGGCTGACCTACATCGTCAGACCATGTGCCCCCAAAACTGTCAGAAAAATGCATCTATCCAGGTGGGAGTCCCCATACAAGACCTTGTTAGAGGAAGTGCGTGTGGGGGTTATGAAACCAGGGGCCCGAACATCAGAGAGCTGGTGGGTCCTAGACGAGGCCAACAGGATGGATTAAAGCGAGTGTCTGAAAAGAGCAACCGGTTCATGATGGAGTACGTGTTCCACCATGAAGAAGATCTAATTATGAACCATAGCACTATTCTTACTTTCCTGTATGACATTCCAGCCTTGAAAACCATTACCCCAAGGGATATCCGTAGGCTGAAGCTTATCTCGGTCAATAGTCTGGCTATGGCAGGGATTGACATTCCATGTACTCTAGTTCAGAACCACCTGTTGTCATGTATTGATGAGCTGAGCTGAGGGGTATTGATGAGACCAGTTATGTTGAACCTAGATCTCCTATCTTGGATTCTGAGTGTAGTACTGGTCTTGGCGGTTCATACCACAACAAAAGTTCTATTCTCGATTCACACCAATGGGATCTCGCCCCATTAAATGGGAATGTGCGGGGGGACTTGGATGCTAGTACTGCTTGGCATCGTGGAGTGCAGACTTCAAGGATTGATTTTATCTTTGTCTGACAGGGCTTGTTCCAGAATGGTCGCTGGGTTCCACCTTAACAAAGCAGAATTGTTTACATTATTAAGGCGGAACCCAGCGACCATTCTGTGTTGTGTTGTAAGTTTGCATGCACATCACGTGGCGAGACCATGGGCCTTGTAAGCGATATTCAATCAACACTACAGCTAAGTCAATGCCTAGTCTGGGATGCTGAGGAAAACCCTTATTGATGTATTTTTATGTCCAGTTCAGTACTCTGGATGACAACCCTTGTATAACACCCCCCTCTTAGAATCCCCCTGACCCCACTGAGCCAAGAAGTAGGTCTGTTTTGCAAATTAAAAGGTTTATTTGAAAATGTAAACAATATATATATATATATATCACACTTCTATAAATAAATTGATAATGGATCTTACACTTGTGAATATGAGCAGTAATCAGCAAGAGGTAACTTATGAATAGGAACAAAAGAATAAGGTGGGAAAGAATGCTTTATATGGCTCAAGGAAACACAATGATGAATGAAATGCAGTACAGAAAATAACTTGATATGGCTTCATCAAAAGACAATGTAATCACTTTTCCTTGACAATTCACTTGCCCCCTATGCAATGTAAGAAATGGAAGGAGAGCACACAGTCTTCAAGAATCCCAACAAAATGCAATATGAAATGCAGTTCCCCCCCAGCAAGCTTAGAGGAAAACAGGTAGAGGTTTGAAACACAGGCCCAAAATGCTTTGAATGTGATGACAATGAAGTGAGAAATGTGCTAAAAATGCTTTTAATTCCCTCTAGAGGTTCAGGGTGGGTGATATCTAGTTTATATTAGTTCAGGCTCACTTTAGCAATGCTCTATGAGTTATTACCAGGTTGCAAACGGATTTTAACAAAGGGAAGAATGGAGCTGCTATTTTGACAAGTGGAGAAATTGAGCCAAATCACAAATCGCAGTAAATTTCGCGAGTGCGTAAATCGTGATTGCGGAAACAGTATAGGGAGAAGGAAGTCGGTTCTAGGTTCGTTGGAAAGCCTAGAATCACAGCTTTAAAATCCTAGCCCAAATGGTTCAAGAGATACGGACGATTTAATAAAGGTAGATTTTCGGATTTAAAGTAAAACTCAAAATGACAGGTGACAGCTTGCAGCTGCAGAATTGACAGGCGACAGTTGTGCAGCTTTAAAAATGACAGATGACACAATTTCTAGGAGGCAGTTCTACTTAGGTTAAAATAGCTTGAATTAGATTATTTTAACTAAGAGATTGGTTCCGCACAGTTCTGCTAGGTACTCACAATATAAATTTGAAATAGGCCTCGTCCCGGATCTGGTCAACACGTCCGGCGGCGGTTCTGTCTGCTCGGCAAGTCAATCAGGCACCGGTTCTGCTCACAGCGATCCGGATCTCTGGTTCTGCTCACAGCGGTCTGGGTCAGCTCTGCTCTGCTGGTCTAGCCTCTCTGGATACAGCGGCCTCTGGTTCTGGATACTGCTCTGCTTTCCAGTCAGGATCAAGTGGATTCTGGATGTAACACTGCTTTCTGGGTCCTGGCAAAAGTTCTTGGCAAAACAATTCAGACAGCTCGCCCGGCTGTGGAATAGTTTGCAAATGATTTTAAGGATGCTGAGGCCTGCTGAGAAGAGTTCTCAGTTTGTGGGTTTAGGCCCTTGCTTTAAGTTCTGAAGTAAATTTCTGGTCTCTGAAGATTGATGGATGTGAAGTCGGGAGTCTCCCGGCAGAGCCTCCCGCAGAAAATGGAATTGAATCTCTCTACCTGTCCCAGCAGTCTCTTTTTATGTGTTTTAAAAGGTGGGGGGAGAGGCTAGCATCACTAAGCCTGCCCCTCTCTTGATTTGATAGGTCAATAGATTCTTTGGTCCCTGATTTGGGAAGGGATAGTGTGTCAGAGTGATGTCATTTTTATGACCTGCAGAAATGACACTCCCCTGGTCAATGTGCACACAAATCTATTCCTGATCCAAATACATATTTCCCAGGTACACAGTTGTTTGACATCACGTACACACATCATATATTACTAAAGATAGTCCCTGTCCCGACTCTGGCATTTCTAGGAGCTTGCATTCAAAAATGGCAATTTATTTTCGATTTTAGTGGGTTTTGCAACATTGGTTTTTCATCAAAAATTATACAAAGGTACATTTCCCTTCCACATATATCCCAGTAACTTTCCATGTCTCTAGCTTAAATACAGTGGGCCTCATTACGACCCTGGCGGAAATGGAAAAATGATGGCGGAAATGCAATACCGCCATCGAACACCGCTCGTTGCGATTATGACCCGTCACCGTAAAGTACGATGCCATTAGCGACACCGCAGTGAACGGCAACGCTAACTGCACCAAGTACGCGCACGCGCGCCTTGCAAAACCGCAATCACCGCCATGGCGCAACGGTACGCGAATTCTGACCCTAGCGGACATGTACTGAACGCCATCAAGCACGTCGTAAAGTACCATTCCGCCATGGCGAGAAATACGGCATCGTGAACCAACCGTAAATGGCCCACTGAGTGCCTGTACTCCACTCCCTGGCCACATTGCACAACTCCTGGCAGGCGCAATGTACTCACACTATGCAACCAGTGAAATCTACAATTCACCCATGCATGCCAACGTAGAAAAGCATGCAGGGGCTCAAAGCGCCCCGTGAGTGGGCATCCATGTACGGCATGTCACCATAGCCGTACTGATGCAGCACAGGCATGTGAAGGTACAATACACCAAAATGAAAATCAAGAACACATGACACAAAACAACAGTAGTCCCCCATCGCTTGCCACCAGCGCAAGGCAACATCCAAAACAGCATCCTGAGGGGGATTGCACCAGCCCTGTACTCTTGCCAGTAAACAAACCAACCATCAGCAGAAGCATGTACCACACAAGTTGGCAGAGTGACTGAGCAGCCAGGCTCATCCCAAGAGGGGCCGATGGGAGCTGCAGGGCACAGATGGCATGAATACAGAAGCTATTCCAATGGACATGACCCCAGTCCCCCTCCAACAAACGCACGCAAACACAGGCACCTGTGACCAGCCACATTCTGAACATCCCATCATTCCACCAATCGACCTGGCTGACAGGCACCAGTCGGCCAAAAGCCAATCCCCCGCCCCTGAACAGCACATCATGTAAACAGTCACAATGGCAGCCCCTATCCGTGACCATACTGTGCTACGTAGGCAAACGCGGCCAGTACTGTACCACACAACTCAACTCAGAAGGCGGAACACAATGCAGATCATCTCGCAATACATACCGCCACAAATCGAAAATCGCCACATCACCTGCAAAGAATAACGCAACACGACAAATATCGGAATACAATTTAAATGCACATCCAAATGACAAAGGCCCCACAGCAATTTGCAAAATAACACCAAAACAACCATCATCACCGAGGGCTGCATCTGCAATAATTGACCAGCTTCCACTTGTGTGACGCCCTGTACCATCATGGCACACAGGGCCTACATCAACGTTCCAAAAGGCAACATGGAAGCGGCAAGAACCGCAGGACCGTCCCATGAGGCAGGCACTAGTCGAGCTGAAAGGCCGAAATGTTGCACCTAGCCACCAGTACAGCGTAAGGGCATGTGGCCCATTGGCGATCGTCCCATAAGATCGAAATGGTGCTCCACTGATTCACCCGAAGCTGCAGGAGTCGAGAGTAAAAACCATCTGGAGGAGTGGCGTAGAGATGGCATCTGCAATAGGGCAGGAGATACCTGTCACCCAAAAGAAACACAAATCAACCGATTGCATTACGGGACTCATGATGCATTACAATCTTCATTCAACACACCAAATCCACACCCATATGCATGCTAGCCCACTCCAAAGGAATATACAGACCCCTAAATCAGTATCGATTCATAACGAAATCAATCGAGGTAAATACACCATTGGCAACGTCGGTTACTGTGCATGCGTCCGTCAAGATAGAACCCATGACATGGGATTAGTAACGTGCCTAGACACAAGTGTATGAAGGCGCGTCGAGACAGGGAGGATCCGACAAGGGCAGATAGACGTAAGTCCCACTATGGCAGCCTTGCATCACATAGCGCAGGGGAAGGGGAGTGATTCAAAAAACCCATGTACATGGCAGACCCTAAACGGAATCATCTGTCCATGCATCCATTCATCATTCCCTCATCCCGCAATGAAAACGCATGAATATTCACTCACATAATATGTGAAACTTCCATCGCGTCTGTGCGTAATGCAGTCTGCAAAAACCACTGTGCTCCTGGCCGGATCTGTAGTGTTGTGAAGCAAGATGGATTTGGGAACGTCCTGCCTTATCGTCCACTACGCTATTGCGCATCCCATTCAATTCATATCATTCATTGCTTGCTCGTTATGGGCCATGTCCCAAGGACATTCTACAATAGAACGTTACATTTCCAGCCAGACCTGTGGGCGTATCCTCGCCGCTACTTCAAAACCAAAAATGCTGGCCTTCGAATTCCTCACTTGCAACATTACGTCGAAAAGGCTTCTGTGAACGCTTGCATTCACAATTACATCAATGTAGTGCGGCTGTGTGTCATAATGCTAACTGGCTGCAATCACAAATGGGACGCCACGCCCGTCGGTGAAGTACGTTACTGTGCTGCATGAGGGTCGGCCATCGATCGAGCCCTACATACCACTGACTCTTCACAGGTATGTAAGCGGCTGCAATCATAGCATGTGTAACAATGGGAGCATAGCATGAAAATCAGTCAAAGTACATCACACTGCCATCGGGATTTGATACATGATTCCAATCCCAAGATGCCATGCGGCCAAATGCAGCCTTACGTGCGGGACGTGCTCGGCCAGAAGGGATTGCATCTGCCACAGATTCATTCAATCAGCACAGGTGGAGGCCATACAGGCCGACAGCACATATATAGCAGACCCAAACCCCTCCCACAACCACTCCCACTCCAAAATGCTACCGGCAGGACTAGCGATGTTGGGCCTGGGGGACCAGATAGCACTGCAAGTGCTACAACTACAAGAAGACGACGAACAACAACAGGTACAACAACCGGGCGCACAGGGGAGACGGAGGAGAAGGAGGAGGAGGAGGGCAAGGCAGGGTCAGCAAGGCCCACAAGCACTGCCACTACCACCACGCAGGCGGCCCGCAATCCCACGCCTCCGAGCCGATCCGTTCAACCTCACTGCTGAGCAGATCCACACCCTCTACCGTTTGGACCGGGACACCATAATCGCCATTGTGGACATGACACATGCTGACCTCGTGAGCATGATAGATAGCCCAACCGCCATCCCACCCCTACTGAAGGTGGTGTCTGCACTCCACTTCCTGGCCACAGGCACCTACCAGCACACAGTGGGACAGTTGCATGGCATTTCACAGCCACTGTTCTCACGGACACTCTTCCAAGTGCACGATGCCCTCCTGAAGCACGCCGACGACCACATCACACTACCACGCACGTACCAGGAGATTACCAACGCAAAAGTGGGATTCCATGCACTTGGCGGCATCCCGGGTTGCATTGGTGCCATCGACTGCACCCATGTTGAATTGGTTGTCCCACATGCCATGGAGGTCCAGTACCGCAACCGGAAACAATTTCATTCAATCAATGTGCAAATGGTGTGTGACTCCAACAAGATATTTACGCATTGTTGTGCCAGATTTCCAGGATCTACCCATGATTCTATGGTCCTGAGGAACACAAGAATACCACGCTACATGGAGCGACACGCAGGGCACAGATCCTGGCTACTCGGTGAGTCTCATTCCATGCATGACATCGTGGCCCATTTGATGCGTCAATGACCTTGCAGGAGGGGGGGGGGCCTACTTAGCACTATCATTCCACTGACACCCTTTATTCGTCTCATACAGGTGATGCCGGGTATCCACTGAAGAGATGGCTCCTTACACCAATCCGGAACCCACAGAACGAGCATGAGGAGGACTACAACCATGCCCACTCACGTACCCGTGTGGTCATTGAACAGGCATTCGGCCTACTGAAGGCTCGTTTCCGCAGCCTCAGCAGGTCTGGCGGGGCACTCATGTACAGCCATGAGAAGGTTTCTAAGATGGTCATGGCATGTGTCATGCTGCACAACATGTGCATACGTAGGAATGTGCCCATGCCCCCTGACGCTGTACTGCATGCACCTGAAGATGATGATGATGATGAGGGTGGGGATGTGGAGGCACCTCAAGGAGTCCATGAGGCACAGGATGCACGTGCAATCCGACAGAGCATCATAGATGCATGCTTCTAGCAACCACGCATGGTGCCAATTACACGGAAAGGGGACCTGTGGCACTGTGTGTGTGTAGTACAGGCACATTGTGGACTGTACGCCTATGAAGGCCTCGTACGCAAATATCAATGTCCACACATGTCATTGGATGATAATGAGGTGCTGTATTGTTAATGTGATTTGATTTATACACCCTATGGACCCGCCACCCAGTGAAGCCCAACACACCCCCTCCACCCTACTACCTCCCCCCCCAACACCAGTGTCCAAATATGCATGCTGTCCGTGGTTGGACGCTATTGCAAGCCCCCTCTATGGGTATCAGGGGCACCCCTGCCCGTGGAGCGCAGGTTCCTGCCAGATCTGCGTTGGGGGCTGCCCTGGACGGAACTTGCCACGGATGATGTCTCTGCCTGCTCGCGTCCATGCATGTCTCTGAGGGTTTGTGAGAGCTCCGAGAGCACACGGCGCACAGCAGCAAGTTCAGCACAAACGTCTTTGGACGTCGCATGCAGTTCCCCCCTCAGGCTCTCGGTGCTTTTCTCCATTTGTGCTCTCAGGCTCTCGGTGCTTTTCTCCATTTCTCCCCTGAGGCTCTCACTACTTTTCTCTATTTGTGCCCTGAGTGTCTCGGTGGATGTTTCCATGGCTGCCCTGGAACCCCCGCATTCATTTGCATGGTCCTTGAGTAGCGTGGACACTTCCTGCTGTTGCTCGATCAGCAGGTCGAGGGACTGTTGCCTCTGTTGGGCCATGGACATTTGCGGTGGTGTGACAGGGGGGCTGCTCAACACATGTTGCCTTGGCACAGGACTTGTGGGGGTTGGCCAGTCGTCGTCTTCAGGGTGCCCCTGCGTGGTTTCGTCATGGTGTAGGGGATGGAACATGCAGGGGGATTGGGAAAGGTCATGGATGGTACCTACGTCGCCAGCACTGTTTTCCGTGTCGGAGCATGCTGGCATGACAGCTGTGTCACCTATGGTGCTGCTACCACCAGAGGCAGTGCCATCAGATACGTTCTTTGGGGGGACCTGTGGTGCTGGGGTTGTGGACTTGCTGGCTGCTGGGGTGCCTGTTGCAGTCCCCTCCAGTGTGCTGCCACTTGATTCCTGCTGCTGCCGTGTCTTGATCCTTGCACCTGAGGTGGAGGCTCTTGGGACGTTGGTCCTGGCCCTCTTTGCAGGCGTGCTGGTAGGGGTGTCCTGCAGCTCGTCGTTGGTATCGGACCCTGTGGTGGAGTAAAGAGGGGCGAGCGTTAGTTATGGGTCTGTCGGATTTGGAATGGCAACGTATCAAATGCATTGGGGTGGTACATGAGGCTGATTTGGGACTGGGCCTTGGAGGTGGTCTCATTTTCGTGTGGATTGAGGATGCATTCATTTGGCTGCCTGCAGTTAGGGGGTGCATGCTGCACATGTAGGGGTTGTTTATGGCATCTTGATTGATTTGTTTATTCATTCTGACTTTTAGAGGGCGCTGTCAGGGCAAAGTATGTATTGCACTATGGGGTCACATGGTACTGCACATGTTCGTGTTTTGTGGATTTCGCATTGTTTCTCTTGGCCAACCTACCTGATTCTCCGGATGTCGGCACTCCTTTCTCCATCCCTCCGACTCCCTCTATGCTCTCCATTCCTATGGTGGAGGCGCAGATATCCTCCCAGGGGGTCAACTTGATGGGCGACTCTGAACCCCCCCGGTAGCTGTGGCGATGTTCCTGTTCGCAGAAAGTATGCTGCGTACACGGATCCGCAGGTCGTCCCACCGCTTGCGACATTGCTGTGGCGTGCGGGGTGTTGTCCCCACCGCACTTACGCGCTGTGCCACCAGGGCCCATATGGCCTTCTTGTTGGCAAGGGCCGTCCTGGTCATTTGACTGGAGAAGACGACGGCGGCATTTTCCTGGAGGGTCTCGGTGAGCACGGTCAGTTCCTCTCGGGAGAAGTGTACCTGCCGCTTGCGATCACACGCTTTCTTGGCTACCTTTCCCATATTTCTTTTTTTAACTGGGGTTGCTAACGGGTTGGGATGTGTGTCAGGGTCGGATTTTTAATGGTTGTGTTGGGATTCGGATTTTATAGTTGTGCGGCGTGCTGTTTCCCGTTCCGGCCACATGCTTTTACTTCCGTTTCCGTATATTTACGGTGCCCGTAATTTGCGGTGCCCGCTCGTTACGGTGACCGCTCATTACGGTGACCGCTAAGATGGGTGGCGGTATTGCACCTGGTGCAGCGTACGGCGGCGGTAAGGGCCGTTTTGGGGTCATTTCCGCCATCGCAGCCTTTCGGATTCCGCCATGGCGTAATGCTCGTGCCCGATGGGTCGTAATTAGCCGCACTTTGCTCCTTCGTGCAATGGCGGAAACGCTATTTACGCTGTTGCGGTCCGGTCAGTCACTTTCCGCCAGGGTCGTAATGAGGCCCAGTGTCTACAATAATCATAATTAGCAGGGTTTTGCCCCAGAACATGGTACAAATCGGAGTTTGGACTCAAATCGTGAGGGCATTTTCCATACTAAGACTCTCAAAGTTTTACATTACTGTCATTTGGTTACAATAAGTTATCACTGTTTCTATAAAATATATATTTGTTGCAATTCAACTCCCCAAAGTGTTTGGGTCCACCTCCAGAAGTCTGGGTGGGTCAGTGATCACATGTCTCTCCTTGCTGGCAGAGGGCTGTTGACAGGAAACACTCAAAATTAACATACCCCATTCAACTGAAAGAGCCTTTTGTGTGGTCTCCAGCAGGATGCCTGGAAGTCTCTCCTCAATCAATCAACAGGGTCATGTGATATCCTGCCTCCTGGTGTGGGAATCTCTGAGGTGTTAAGGTTTCCCAGCCTCTTGGCCTCTGGGAACAGCAGGTGGCTAAGATTTGAAGTCCCTGTTGACTCAGGTCCCTTTGTCAGCCAGTGCTTCTGTCAGAGTTTAGACCGCTAGCGCTGCCTTGGGGAATTTATTGGTACTGCATCCATTTTTGAGTTGTCTTGAATTTGACAGGAGATTTTTGCTATTGTCCTGATAGGCATCCTGACATTAGAGTGGTTATGTGGAACCCCCCCACAAGAAGGTTGAATCTTTAGAGTGGTCTTGTGCCAACTGCGCAGTTCTCCTGGATTCTGGCGTGAATGTGGGCGGCGATAGCTCATCCCCACATCCACCCAGTCTATTGATTTAGTTTGTTCTGGGATAGAATAATGGGCGGCGACAGCTCATCCCCACATCTACTCAGTCTATTGATTTAGTTTGTTCTGGGATAGAATAATGGGCGGCGACAGCTCATCCCCACATCTACCCAGTCTATTGATTCAACATGGGTCAAAACCCTTGACAAATCCCCCCGGCCGACTTCGCTTTGATTCAAGTTGAGAGGAATTCGGGTGCAAAGGAGGTTTTGAGCCCTTGCGCTGGCATGTCCGCATTATCTTCTTCCAATTCTGTAGATGGCACGGATCAGCATCTTTTCCTCCACCCAGTTGGATCCATCGGTTCTCCTCGCCGGTCCTGATGGGAATATTGGGCGGTACCCCGGGCCCCTCGGGTCTCTGCTCCCGGTCCCCGGTCGTCCTCCTTGGTCAGTCTCCATGGTTTCTTCTCTCCTAGGATGATAAAGCAAAAGCGGCAATACACATTCCTAGACATTTTTCCACCACTATTAATGGTGTGGCGAACATGTACATTTTATACATCCGAATGCATTTTGCAGTCTGATTTTAAAAACAATATATAACAGGGAACATGTGCATTACGTTACTATATTTTTGATATGTGGAATATTTTAGAGTTTGAACTGACTTACTCTGGAGTGGCCCCCTCTGGTATTGCAGAGGACTCCTCCAGTTGCTGCAGGGTGTGCCTGGGATGGCAACACTTTAGCTGATTTATATGTACCCACTTGTCTTCCCCCTCTGCCGAACTGCCTTTGGGGATGCGGATCTTGTACGCTACAGGGGAGATCTTGTCTATAATTTCAAACGGTCCCTTCCATGTAGGCAAAAATGTTCGCTGTTTGACCTGGTTCCTTTGGAAATTGTATAGATAGACCCGGTCTCCCACATCATATTCCTTCCTGGTGGTTTTCAAATCGTAGTGGGTTTTCATGCTATCAGCTGATCTTTCTAGATTCCGCTGAGCATAGGCAAAAGCATGCTGAAGGTGTTTCCTTAAATTCTCCACATACTCATGAGTTGTGGAGGCATTTATCAGTGTCTGCTCTTGGGTCCTGTAGAGCAGATGCTGTGGAAGCACCATCTTGCGTCCGGTCATCAGCTCAAATGGTGACATTTTGGTTGCAGATGATGGGATAGATCTGATGGCCATTAGGACCAGAGGTAATCGGATATCCCAACTTGGCCCAGAATCTGCCACAAACTTTTTTAATATGCTCACAATTGTCTGGTTGTAGCGTTCTACTGCCCCTGAAGAAGCTGGCTTGTAAGCAATATGTAGCTTCCTTTGACCCCCAGTATCTCCCACATCTTTGTCATTACTTCACTGGTGAAGTGGCTACCCCTGTCTGACTCAATGAGGCAGACCAAAACGGGAAAAGATGTGGTTAATCGTCAGGGCAGCTGCTGTTTCTGCCATGCAGTTTGGGGGTTGGGAGACATTCCACCCACTTGGTAAACAGGCATGTAACGGTCAACATGTACTTGTTTCCTCTAGACGAGCGAATCACAGGGCCTACAAAGTCGATTTGCAAATCTGACCATGGCAGTGTCATTCCCCTCTTTTGGAGAGGCGCCCGGTGTGTGAGGGAGGATGGCTGAAATTGTGCACACACAAGACACCCCTTCAAGTATTGGTCGAGGTCCTGCCCCATGTGTGGCCAGTATGCAACCTCTCTTAAGATTTCCAGTGTTGTGTGAAACCCCCTATGACCGGTTGTGGCCGCATCATGGGCGTGACTTAACATCAGGCTTTGGAATGAGGTAGGGACCACCCACTGATCATGGCCAGCTTGGGATTTCCTTACCAACAAACCGTCTTGGATTCGGAACATCTTTGGACATTTCATCAACACTCTTAGGTCCTCTTTCCCAATGTAATCGGTATCCGTCAGAGGAAAGTTCTCAGGGTCCTCAATGTGTTGGTAAAGCTTACCAATTATTGGATCCCCCTTCTGAGCTGTAATCAAATCAGCATCAGGGTCCTCCTTACTCCATTGGGCAGTTGAACGATCATTGTGAGCATTTGTCTGGGACCTAGTGATCGCAGTGACCTGGATTTCCCCCAACAGGGACTCTATTTCTATTAGATTCCCTTGGATGGCCCCGGTTTTGGCCAGCTGATCAGCTAAGTCATTTCCAGTTTTGTCTGGTCGTTCTACTTTGGAATGACCCTTGATCTTTTTCCAGTAGATGGTCATCCCATTCGAGGTGACCAGATCATCAATATTTTGGATTAATTTCCCATGTTTCAAGGGTTCGTTATTAGCACATAACATGTCTCTGGTTTTCCAATTTACCAGGTGCTCCACGAACCCGTTCCGTACATAATCTGAATCTTTGATTATGACCAGTTCGTGGAGTTGATTTTGGACAGCAGTGAGGATGGCCTGATGCACAGCCATCAATTCTGCCACCTGACTACTTCGGGGACCAATTTTGTATCCAGCGGAGGGTTCTGGTGACTCATTCACCCATGCATTCCCTACGCCGGCCACCAGTTCTTTCTCCCCGTTGTTGTCAACATGGTACAAGCATCCAGCCACATAGACAGTGGGCATTCCCTCACACTTGTCTTCTTCAAAGACTTTGTGTGGGGAATTGAGGTATGCCTCCATGTTGTCCTTGATTTTTAGACTTTCGTCCTCGAGACAGTTTTCTCTGGCACAATCATGCAAGTCAGCCAGACCTTGCGCGAGGGGACTCTTCTTGTTTTGGCCATATCTGACCTCTACAGGAAAGCCTTGCATTGACAGAATCCAGGAAGTAATTCTGGAATTACTCACATTTCCGGCCCAGATTCTGTCACTTTGGAGATATTGCAGAGGCTGGTGTGGAGTCTCCACTATGATGTGTTCCCCCTGGATAAACGGGCGGTAATTCTTCAATGCCCACACCATTGCCAGGAGTGCCTTCTCACAATCGTTTAATTTTTCCTCCACAGAGGATAAAGTTTTGCTCTCATAGGAGATTACTTTATTGACCTTGTCATGCTTTTGGTATAATACTGTCGTCAAGCATGTATTAGAGAACCCCGTCTCCAGGAAGAACTCCTTGTTTCTGACAGGGTAAGCTAGGCAAGGCGCTTGTGAGAGGCTTCTTTTGAGTTGTCTTACTGCCTCGGATTGTTCTGGACCCCATTCCCACTTGACCCCCCCTTCAAGAGATGAATCAGGGGTCTGGTGATCTCTGCGTAGCCCTCAATGAACTTTCTGCGGTAATTAGTCAGTCCACGGAGGCACCTTAGTTCCCGCAGAGTAGTAGAATCCTTCAGTTTCTGGAGTGATTCCACTTTCTTTTCCTGGGGACAGAGACCCTGAGGAGTAATCTCATGCCCCAAGAAATTAACACGGGTTCTACACCACTGTGCTTTCTGAAAGGAAAGTTTTGCTCCGGCGGCCCTCAACTGCGTCAGAACATAACGGATCTCCACTATGTGTTCCTCCACAGATGACCTTTTGATGAGGACATCATCTACATAAGCCAGGTTACCCCTCGCACCCAGGTCGGGCATGGCCTTATGTAACAAAATGTTGAATTCATTGCCGGAGTTGAGGTATCCAAAGGGAGTCCGGGTCCAGGTGTACTGCTGGCCCCCAAAGGTAAAAGCCAGTTTGTATTGGTCCTCCCTACTGACAGGCACGGTCCAGTATCCATTGGTCAGGTCTACTGCTGTGAATACCTGTGACCCCTGAATCTGGGCCAGCCCTTGGTCAATGTAGGGCAGAGTCCATCGGCAAGTATGGACCCGTTTGTTGAGCTCCCTAATGTCGGCGCAGAGTCTCCACTGGCCGGTTGGCTTCAATATTCCCAGCACCGGATTATTGAAGGTGCTGTGTACTGGACGGATTATTCCCCGGGACTCAAGGTTCTTAATTATTTCAGTAAGGGACTCCATGGATGCGAGAGGCAAACAATATTGCTTCACAAACACTGGAGTCATTCCATTGTCCGTGGTGTTGAGTCTACCGCAAAGAGATCTTGGAAATCCAAGAAAACTTGTTTCAACTTTTGCTTCTGTTCCAGAGTCACGCAGGCATCAGCTAGGTTGACTCTCTCTTCCACCATCTGCCTGAAGCCTGGAAAGACTTCTGGTTTGGCTATCTCAGCGGCCTCCTCCCGCTGGGTGGAGAAGTCCCTGGTCAGAGTGCTGATTTGGAATGGAGGCTTCAGGTGGGAAAGGCAGCCCTCATGGACCTGGAAAATCACCTCGTCCCCTCTGAAGTCACAAGTCACATCTTCCTTACAATAAGGGCAAGAAGTGTACACCAGGAAGTTCCCCCAATGCCGGGTGAAAATCCTATCTGGTGTTGCATTGTCATCCCTGTCACTGTCAAAACAGTCCTTGGGGATTTGTCCTAACAGTTCATTTCCTAAATCAATGGAGAAATGTCGGTCATCAACCGCCATTCCAATGATGGTGCCTGCGGCTAGAGTAATACTCTGTAAGTCGCTGTTATCCACCTCTATTGGAATGGTGTCATGTTCTATGTTGACTAATGGTGTTGGGTTTACCCCCAACACTTGCTGTTGGAGAGAAGCATTTAGATGTATGTAAGCATCAGAGTTTTTCAATTTTTGTCCTCTTTTAACTTTCACTTCCAGGGAGAATTGTCGGGTCCTTTCTGGGATGGTGACTTCCTCTTTAATCTGAATTTCAACTGCATAAGGAAGCAATTGAGCTGACCTGAATGCTTTTTCTGGATCATCAAAGCTCATGGGATTACCCGCTAATCGGGACCAAGCTTTGAAGTTTATTAGGTCCAAACTAATGGCAAAGCGATTGAGAATGTCACTGCCTAAGTAAAAGGCGGCAGTGACGTCTCGCACGACCCAAGAATTATGGACTACGCTCTTGTAGCCAATGGAGATTTTGAGCATACACCTGCTTGGCAGGAGATGTTTGGAATTAGGTGCTTCCTGGTCCATTTCCCATTTGTCTATCAGTTTGAATGTGGGAATGGCTGGATCTTTTGGGAGTTGGCGGAACATGGCTTCGCTAATGAAGTACTTCCCATCATTTAACTGAACAGGGATGAACAACTGCTCTCCAATTTGCTGAATATCAACCAGGCTCTGAGCTGATTTCACATCTTACTGGACTATCAGAGTGGGAGTTTCTGATTGTGGATTAGTAAAGAATTTCAGGGTGTTTCCTTCCAGTGTGGAATACCACCTTAAACTGGAAGGAAGGTTGATTTTCAGAAATAGAGAGGACCCCCCATCACCAGTCTGTTGTCCTACTGCTACTACTGTCACGTCTGGAATTTGGTTGTTCTGGAAGTGAAATTCTACTTGGTCAGATTTTTGTTCCACCATGTGGCAGGTGCCGTTTAAACTAACATGGTTGACACTCTGTTTTAATTTTATTGGTCGGCTAGTCTGGGTCCAGAGGACCTTGTTTACACAATCTATTAGGGGTGACTACCTTCTCAGGAGGTCATTCCCTAGTAAACAAGGGGTGCCCTCTGGAGTCACTACTATGACCGGGTGTTTCACCTTGTGTCGCCCAATTTTGATGTCCAAATCTGCAGTCCCTTTGACAGGAATTTCCTTCCCGTCAAAGTTCTGCAGTTTTCCAGTAAGAGAGGTGAGAGGGATACGGTAATTCTCCCCCTTCCTGCATTCAGTTCATCAAAGGCCCTTTTGGACAGAAGGGTAGCTTGGGATCCAGTGTCCACCCGTGCCGAAATTGTACCCTGCCCCTGTACTTGTACCGGGGCATAATATCTTCCCTCCTTCTCCTCAAGGGGGCACAGATAATGCACATTTTTGGACAACTGGTGGGCTAACTTTCTGGTTTTGGACATTGCTAGCGAAGAGATTTGGGCAGAATTCTGTGGAGAGCCTGGGGAATCTGAAAGAAAAAGTTGGCAACTGGAAATCAGACCCATTGTGGGTTCCCCTGGTTCCAGTTCTGGGCTCCCCCCCCCCTTTTCGGAGGCAGTCATCAGGATGGGTTTGAACCAGGGGATTTTGGTATTGTCAGTTCTGGGATGAGATGATGGGCGGCGGTAGCTCAGTCTCCATATCTCCCTAGTCTGGATTGGAATCCCTTGGGACCCATTTTTCCTTCGGAGGAGTTCCCCCATCTCTGAAGGAGTAGATCCTTTCCCCAGGATCTTCTGAGGATCCCTCTCACTCAAATTGCAAGACCTGTACCTCCTCCACAAAGTGGGTCTGTTTGGGTCCTTTGTTTCTCCTAACCCCCCTCTGCTCCTTGGGAGGCAACCTTTCAGGGGTAGGAGATTTTGTTTCCGGTTCCTGGTTTTCCAGGGACTGTTTACAAGTTGGGAAGGAAGCTTCCTCCAAGGCTTTATACCCCCCTTCCCCTTGTGCCTCCTCCCTGGGAACCGGTGGGTTATCGGGGTGCTGCCCCCGTCATTGTTCTGGAGCACCAGGTCCAGAGTTTGGGGCATTCTGCGGTGGCATGCTCATCTGAGGGTTCTGTTGAGCCCTCAGTATGTGACCCAGATCTCGTGCCATATTTTGGACCTGGCGCTCAAGTTGTGAAACCCGCTCAGGCTGATACGGGGCTCTATTTTCTCCCCTGGGCTGATCCTGGGAAGGGTAGCTATCCCTTCTCTGGTAATACCCCGGATTGGGAAGATTTGGGTACCTCTCCACCCTTGGCCTCCCCTCTCCCGGATTAGGTTGTCTGGGCTCAGGGAATTGGGGAAAGAAGGATGGATGATTTTGGGGCTGGAAATTGGGTGGATACCTGGGGAAAAAGTTCTGCCCAGGATTTGGTGAATTTCTGCCCTCCTGGGGGACGTTAGGAGGGAAGTTCCCTGGGTCAGGTGCTTGGCTGGATCCCCCCCTTGGACTGGAGGAGTCCACACATAACCCAGGATGGGTCGGTTTCCCTTGTAGCAGGGACTTACATAATCAGGGGAGTGGGGGACCCCATTTGTGGGACTACCTCCTCGACTCCCTGTCTGTGACTGGCCCGAGGGCCTTCTGGGCTGTGAATTATTTGGTGCTGGCAGGTTTTTAGACCCCCCCCATCTCCAAATCTAAGACGGGGGCAACCTTTACCTCCGCCACCTTGGCAGCAGCAGGGGTGCTGTTGGTTTTGGGGTTTTTCTGCGCATTATTTTTATTTTCGATGGGCTTCTGCACTTCATAGATCCGGGTAGCCTGTTCAATGACCCAGTCTAAAGATCTTTTCTCATGAAAATCTCTCACGAGCTGGGTCATTATGTATTTGGGTAAGGCATGGAAAAACGTATTGATAAATTCTCTGCTATCCGTGCGCACCCTTCTGGTGGTCTGCGCAAAAGCACGCTTTAATTCTTGCACAAACTCTTGTGGGGCCTGATCCTCCCCACATTGCAAATTGTAGGCTGCCTTGCGAGCCTCTTGAGGATTTCTGTGCACAGAAAAATGTTTCAAGATGGCCGCCCTGTATGTGGACCACCTTGAATGGTTTTGATCCTCCAGCCCTGCAAAGAAACTGGAGTATTCTGGTGAGAAGGTCCATTTGACGTACTGGATGCAGCTACTGCTGTCCTTCAAATGGAAAGTCTCCATCATTTGCTCATAGAGCTCCAAGTGTTCCCAAACAGAATACTTGGCGTTCTTATGATAAGGCGTGATGACACTCCTTATTGCCTTTATTTGTTTCAATGGGTCCTTAAGGAAGGCCCTTTTTGCCTTATTGGCCTTTTTGGTTCGAGTAACCCTGGTCCATTCATCCTCTGACTCAGAAGCACTGCTCCCAGAGGTGCCCGTCTGATCTTCCAGGTTTTCCCGGATTCTGCGAGCCTGGGAATGGCTGGCAGAATGTGGGGACCTGGTCTCCTGTGTCCTGTAATGCTCAGTGGAGTCTTCAGATCCCTCCTTGCTGCCAGGATTTGATGGGTACCCCCCCCACTGACCTAACTGGGCAGAGGTTTTCAGGATGCCCTTAATGGGCCTACTCTCCTGGGGTTCCCCACTAAATTGCACTGTGCTTGGGTGCCCATACCCAGATGCCCGCCCATCCATTCCTGGGAGGTACTGGCCTATGAGCCCCATTCTTCTAGCTGGATAGTAATCTGCCATCCCCGTGGCCCTGGGCTCATGGGCGCGAGGGGACATGGGGGTGGCAGAGTCCAGAGACTGGGAGAGATGAAGGCCTCTGGTACTAGGGCTCCTGAGGTTATGCTCAGGAGTTTCTCTTTCCCAGCGAACCTCATCTCTATCCGCCCTGCCCCCTGTTGCAATGCAAGAGCCTGCGCTTTCAGTTCCTCAGTTAAGGCCTTACTAGACTCTATCAGTCTCTCCTGCCTCGCTACCTGTTGCTGGAGCCTATCATTGTGCTGGCAGAGAGCCTCATTCTCTCTCTGTGCCTCCTGATTGGTTCTGGAGTACTGGGCCAGTCTCTGCTGCAGGAGGGTTACCTCCTGAGTCCCATCCCTACTGGCCTTCTCCTTTCTTGCCAGAGCCTCCTCCCTCCACCCTCCTGGTGTGCTCTAACAAGTTCTGGTGTTCTTTTTGGAGGTCACCCAGTTCCTGGAGGGCCAGGTGATTTTCTTCCATTTTCCTTTTTAAGTGGCAGACTTCCTGGCCTAAGGTATCCCTTTCCTGACTAAGAGCCTGCATCTGTGCCGCCAGGTCGTCCCTTTGCCTTTGGAAGGCACCATCTTTCTGGCGCTCCTGGTCAAACTCTGCATGGGTATCCAGGTCTTTCAAAATCAGTTTATTGCTCTCTGCCTTCACCCTATCTAGGTGGCTTTGCAGGGTGACTACCTGCTCAGCACATGCCCTATTGAAGTCTAACTGTTGCTCCAGCTTTTTCTGGCTCTGCAGTAGGGAGTCCAAACCTTCTTGGTACTCCTTCTGCAAGGCCAGAAATCTGGTATCCTGGCCAGCCTTTTCCTGTTGCAGCACATCCATATCCTCCTTTATTTTAGTGATGTAATTTCTGCTGTCCTTTTCTGACTCCTGGGTCCTGAGCAGCCTCTGCTCAGAAGAGTCCAGATCAGATTGGGCCTTCTCTAACGCCATCTGTTGCCTATTTGCCAGATCTTGGCCTTCAGCACATTTATTCTGTATGGCTCCCAAAAATAGGTATAAATATGCCCCTATCCTGGCAATCTTATTGTGTTCATCTTTGGCTTTAGGGGCCATTTATAGTCCACTCAGGGCCACATGTAGGGAACCCTGATCTCTCCATGTATCAGACCCTGTTTCAGTGACCTGTAGCGCGATTGCCTGCAACCAGACTGTTTGGTCCTGATGAGTCCACTCACCTCTCACAAATAGCTTATGTAAGAAGTGCTCTCTGGCTATTTTGATGTCTACCAGTGTCGTCATTCTGGAATTTGAGTTCCTTCCTGACTTACAGAAGTTTGTATTTTATTTTTGCAAAACAGACCGTTTCCTTAGAGCGTTCCTTTGAGGAGTGCTTTACAGCATAACACAGCGTGGTGATCCGACCGGATGTATGTCTCCTGTCAGTTAGCACACTGTATTAATCTGCACAAGTAATAGATCTAACCCAGAATCTCCGGCTATGAGCCCCCACTTTTGTAAGCGATATTCAATCAACACTACTACTCAATTAGGTAACATACAAGCAACCTTGGCCACTGTTGCAAGTGCGACCAGGCCAGTATTGACTGTACTGAGCGAGGAAAAACGGCCAATGGGACATGGCAAACTCATAATGAATGAGATGACACCCTACTTTCTCATTCAGTTTTAGAGGAGTTTGTAAGACTGGCCCACCTCCCGTGTGAGATGGGGGAATTGGAGGGAAGGGGGGGTGTTTGAACCTTCCTCTGGCTCACGGAGGGAACCAGAAATCCCAAAAACAAAAATAAAAAGAAGGAACAAGGAGATTCAGTCCCCCAAGTACGGAATCTCCAGAACAAAAATCCCATAATATGAAGAGAGATTACTATCAAGAATGGTCCCAAATTAAAATTTCTACATGGCTTTTCTACTCCACGGCTGAATGAGTATAATACAGGTGATTCAGGTCCCTAAAAAGGAGGGGACGCTTCAACCAACATGTCCAAAATGGCATCTATCTTCATGAAGAAGAGTAAGAAATAACAGACAGTTTTTCCTCTAATGAGGTAAGTAGTATGAATTCTCCTGGGCCAATGGAGATTGCAGGTCAAACCGAGCTATGTCAGAGAATTTCTATCAAAACCTGAATATCTCTAGGAACAATGGAAATGGGGTTGTCTCGCCAATAATAGATACCAATTACCTAAATAAAGAATCGCAGACCTTTATCATCTCTATGGCTGACCTACATCGTCAGACCATGTGCCCCCAAAACTGCCAGAAAAATGCATCTATCCAGGTGGGAGTCCCCATACAAGACCTTGTTAGAGGAAGTGCGTGTGGGGGTTATGAAACCAGGGGCCCGAACATCAGAGAGCTGGTGGGTCCTAGACGAGGCCAACAGGATGGATTAAAGCGAGTGTCTGAAAAGAGCAACCGGTTCTTGATGGAGTACGTGTTCCACCATGAAGAAGATCTAATTATGAACCAGAGCACTATTCTTACTTTCCTGTATGACATTCCAGCCTTGGGAACCATTACCCCAAGGGATATCCGTAGGCTGAAGCTTATCTCGGTCAATAGTCTGGCTATGGCAGGGATTGACATTCCATGTACTCTATTTCAGAACCACCTGTTGTCATGTATTGATGAGCTGAGCTGAGGGGTATTGATGAGACCAGTTATGTTGAACCTAGATCTCCTATCTTGGATTCTGAGTGTAGTACTGGTCTTGGCGGTTCATATCACAACAAAAGTTCTATTCTCGATTCACACCAATGGGATCTCGCCCCATTAAATGGGAATGTGCGGGGGGACTTGGATGCTAGTACTGCTTGGCATCGTGGAGTGCAGACTTCAAGGATTGATTTTATCTTTGTCTGACAGGGCTTGTTCCAGAATGGTCGCTGGGTTCCACCTTAACAATGCAGAATTGTTTGCATTATTAAGGCGGAACCCAGCGACCATTCTGTGTTGTGTTGTAAGTTTGCATGCACATCACGTGGCGAGACCATGGGCCTTGTAAGCAATATTCAATCAACACTACAGCTAAGTCAATGCCTAGTCTGGGATGCTGAGGAAAACCCTTATTGATGTATTTTTATGTCCAGTTCAGTACTCTGGATGACAACCCTTGTATAACACCCCCCTCTTAGAATCCCCCTGACCTCACTGAGCCAAGAAGTAGGTCTGTTTTGCAAATTAAAAGGTTTATTTGAAAATTTAAACAATATATATATCACACTTCTATAAATAAATTGATAATGGATCTTACACTTGTGAATATGAGCAGTAATTAGCAAGAGATAACTTATGAATAGGAACAGAAGAATAAGGTAGGAAAGAATGCTTTATATGGTTCAAGGAAACGCAATGATGAATGAAATGCAGTACAGAAAATAACTTGATATGGCTTCAACAAAAGACAATGCAATCACTTTTCCTTGACAATTCACTCCCCCCCTATGCAATGTAAGAAATGGAAGGGGAGCACACAGTCTTCAAGAATCCCAACAAAATGCAATACGAAATGCAGTTCCCCCCCAGCAAGCTTAGCGGAAAACAGGTAGAGGTTTGAAACACAGGCCCAAAATGCTTTGAATGTGATGACAATGAAGTGAGAAATGTGCTAAAAATGCTTTTAATGGGTCTGCAACCTGTGGCTCTGCAGATGTTTCGGACTACAACTCCCATGATCTCCTGACATTGTCTATGCTGTACAGGCCGGATGGGAATGGTAGTCCAAACACATCCGCAGGGTGGGTGATATCTAGTTTATATTAGTTCAGGCTCACTTTAGCAATGCTCTATGAGTTATTACCAGGTTGCAAATAGATTTTAACAAATGGAAGAATGGAGCTGCTATTTTGACAAGTGGAGAAATTGAGCCAAATCGCAAATCACGGTTAATTTCGTGAGTGCGTAAAGCCTAGAATCACAGCTTTAAAATGAAAGTTAAACCACGTTCCTAGCCCAAATGGTTCAAGAGATACGGACGATTCAATAAAGGTAGATTTTCGGATTTAAAGTAAAACTCAAAATGACAGGTGACAGCTTGCAGCTGCAGAATTGACAGGCGACAGTTGTGCAGCTTTAAAAATGACAGATGACACGATTTCTAGGAGGCAGTTCTACTTAGGTTAAAATAGCTTGAATTAGATTATTTTAACTAAGAGATTGGTTCTGCACAGTTCTGCTAGGTACTCACAATATAAATTTGAAATAGGCCTCGTCCCGGATCTGGTCAACACGTTCGGCGGCGGTTCTGTCTGCTCGGCGGGTCAATCAGACACCGGTTCTGCTCACAGCGATCCGGATCTCTGGTTCTGCTCACAGCGGTCTGGGTCAGCTCTGCTCTGCTGGTCTAGCCTCTCTGGATACAGCGGCCTCTGGTTCTGGATACTGCTCTGCTTTCCGGTCCGGATCAAGTGGATTCTGGATGTAACACTGCTTTCTGGGTACTGGGAAAAGTTCTTGGCAAAAGAATTCAGACAGCTCGCCCGGCTGTGGAATAGTTTGCAAATGATTTTAAGGATGCTGAGGCCTGCTGAGAAGAGTTCTTAGTTTGTGGGATTAGGCCCTTGCTTTAAGTTCTGAAGTAAATTTCTGGTCTCTGAAGATTGATGGATGTGAAGTCGGGAGTCTCCCGGCAGAGCGTCCCGCAGAAAATGGAATTGAATCTCTCTACCTGTCCCAGCAGTCTCTTTTTATGTGTTTTAAAAAGTGGGTGGAGAGGCTAGCATCACTAAGCCTGCCCCTCTCTTGATTTGATAGGTCAATAGATTCTTTGGTCCCTGATTTGGGAAGGGATAGTGTGTCAGAGTGATGTCATTTTTATGACCTGCAGAAATGACACTCCCCTGGTCAATGTGCACACAAATCTATTCCTGATCCAAATACATATTTCCCAGGTACACAGTTGTTTGACATCACGTACACACATCATATATTACTAAAGATAGTCCCTGTCTCGACTCTGGCATTTCTAGGAGCTTGCATTCAAAAATGGCAATTTATTTTCGATTTTAGTGGGTTTTGCAACATTGGTTTTTCATCAAAAATTATACAAAGGTACATTTCCCTTGCACATATATCCCAGTAACTTTCCATGTCTCTAGCTTAAATGCAGTGTCTACAATAATCATAATTAGCAGGGTTTTGCCCCAGAACATGGTACAAATCGGAGTTTGGACTCAAATCGTGAGGGCATTTTCCATACTAAGACTCTCAAAGTTTTACATTCCTGTCATTTGGTTACAATAAGTTATCACTGTTTCTATAAAATATATATTTGTTGCAATTCAACTCCCCAAAGTGTTTGGGTCCACCTCCAGAAGTCTGGGTGGGTCAGTGATCACATGTCTCTCCTTGCTGGCAGAGGGCTGTTGACAGGAAACACTCAAAATTAACATACCCCATTCAACTGAAAGAGCCTTTTGTGTGGGGTCCAGCAGGCTGCCTGGAAGTCTCTCTTCAATCAATCAACAGGGTCATGTGATATCCTGCCTCCTGGTGTGGGAATCTCTGAGGTGTTAAGGTTTCCCAGCCTCTTGGCCTCTGGGAACAGCTGGTGGCTAAGATTTTCAATTAACCAACATGCTTTGAAGTCCCTGTTGACTCAGGTCCCTTTGTCAGCCAGTTCTCCTGTCAGAGTTTAGACCGCTAGCGCTGACTTGGGGAATTTGTCGGTACTGCATCCATTTTTAAGTTGTCTTGAATTTGACAGGAGATTTTTGCTATTGTCCTGATAGGCATCCTGACATTAGGACGTGGTTATGTGGAACCCCCCCACAAGAAGATTGAATCTTTAGAGTGGTCTTGTGCCAACTGCGCAGTTCTCCTGGATTCTGGCATGAATGTGGGCGGCGATAGCTCATCCCCAGATCCACCCAGTCTATTGATTTAGTTTGTTCTGGGATAGAATAATGGGTCGGCGACAGCTCATCCCCTCATCTACCCAGTCTATTGATTTAGTTTGTTCTGGGATATAATAATGGGCGGAGACAGCTCATCCCCACATCTACCCAGTCTATTGATTCAACATGGGTCAAACCCCTTGACAGCCTTGTAGTGAGCGTATCAGTGAATAATTCTAAAAATAGATTGGCATGGAGTGATAGAAGTGTGGGTATGTTTCTGACCCTTTTTGCAGAGGCTTGGGGCAGATTGTGAAGTGATTACAGGGATGTCATCGCTCTGATGTTTGCTAAAGTTCTTTTAGGTCCATAGCGAGCATCAAGAACAGGGGAAGTTGTGCCACTGCCAAAAGGGACAATTACTGTCCAGAGGAATAAAAACGAAAGAGCGAGATGCAAAGGAGCATTGTGAACTTTAAAAACTTAAACTTGAGCTCCTTTGATCGATATTTGGCCATAAAAGGGAAAAGAGGAACTTTAGTTAAAATCCCTATGAGTGATAAGACACCAGAGAGCAGAGGAGTGTGTCTTGTTGGCTATTTTGAAAAAGTTGGCAAATAAATTTTGGCTAATTGTAAGCGTGAAAGAGAGCACCCAGGTGACCCTACAAGAATGTCCTGTCTCAAAGGAGCTGTGGGTATCCCAGTTCACCCAGTTATATAGTTCTAGTTTATCATCTTGTGAAATTAAGGGAGAAGTAAGGCCCTGGGACTTTGTTTTCGATGAGGCTGACATTGAAGTACTCATTTCGAAGTTAAGCCACTCGAGGGCTCCAGGCCCGAGTGGACTTTGTAATGCAGTACTAAAGACAGATCCATCTTTCTTGTCTTCTCTATTATAAAGAGTATTTAAATCCCCCCTTGCCCACCAAAAATGTCCTGAGTCATGGCACACCGCCACGATTGTGGCAATCTTTAAACGGGGTGATAAACACTGCCCTCTCAATTATAGGCCCTGAAGAGGGAGTCAGGATCCTGGGACTAGACCCCCTCCCATTGAGTTCATGACAAGAAGGAAGGCCAGAAATACACTGAGGGCTACCCTCTCAGTACAGCTTGGACTAAGCGCAGAGAAGCCATGTTGCTGAAGTCATTAGAGACACCACGACATAGCAGCGTTAGACATGAAGCACACGTGAAATCCGCACTGCACAGCACAAACGCACACTCAAATATATGAAGAACTTGAGCGTACAGTTCTATAGTTAGAAGACAGATACATATACATACTGTCATTGCTTTTATTATTTTGTCATTAGCCAAATTCAGTAACGCAGAAACCGCAAGGCACAAGAGATCCTGGGTGAACTTGCTGATGCTTAGAACCAATAGTCACATGGACATATAGGAGGGCATATGGAAAACAATCAAATCATGTATCGCTAACTCATAGAGCATGTAGTATAACATGGATGATGTAGAAACGACATTAGAAGTAAAGGAAAATTACAGAAGGCCTCAAATCATTGAGCAGAATACTCGATGAGCTGATTCAGGCTGGACAGGGAGCAAGACGCATGAGACAGAGCCCACAGCCAAGGTCGAGAGATATGAAGACATTCCAATTCCCAGATGAAAAGGGGAGCAGCTGCAAAGAAACAGAACACATCCTCATAAATCTGAGCTGCAGAACTCAATTTTGTGGTCTCCAAACACGTGGTACATCCGAGTGAAACAATGGACAGTGATCAGTGGTGGGAAAGAGGAGCTGATCCCCGGCAGCCAGACGCAGGCTGCAACAAGAGTGCAAAAAGTGTTGCGACGAGCCTGACCTGGTCTCATAGGCAAATGTGGTACACACAAGTTACAATTCAGACACATAGTCGTTCACATCGCCTTGAAAAGATGCACAGTGAGCCGAGAACCATTTCTGGCCCATGGCCTGGGGACGCCAGCTCTAGCCAATCACAGTTTAGTACCCTAGGGGTGGGTAGCAACAGGCAAAACCCAATGGTAAGTCCACTATGCTGCAACAATGTATTATTAGATTCATTGGGGATGGGACAGGCCATCCAACTGACATGTGAGAGCCAGTAGAATAACACGTATAGGTATCCATATAGGTTATTACACTTCTGACAGCCAATTCCACACAGTGATAGGTTTTTGGAGAGCGGCCCAAGTAATGATGGAGTAGTGACACAATTTTACATCAAAACGGGTCTGCGAGCCAGGAGAAGACGTACTGGACGTCACCTGCTTTTGTACCGAACCCTGTTGGTTTTGTCTGTAATAACCCGCAATTTGAACTTGCTGTTGACTGAGTCCTCTGTGTATACTGGGGAAGGGAGTTGGGCCCTCCAAGTCCGCAAACTTCCAGCAGCGCTCTGGCCTACCTGAGAGTTCTCCACAACAAGGTGGTAGCAGAGTTGATGGTTCGCTGCGTCAGCCCGGCAGAAGGTCATCTCCCCCGCCGCAGAACCTGAGAGGCTGCAGGACCCTCGCATATTTCGAGAGGACAGGACTTGTACCCATGGAAAGGCCATCAGAAGCCAGCTTGGAAATCATCTTGCCCGAAGTCAGCAAGAAGTCTAGGCAGACCAGGATGGGGAAGTGAGCATCTTCTGGGGGACATGGCAGCTGAGCAGCGCCAGCAGACCACGGAGTGTCTGATCCAGTCGAACGGCAACTGTGGGTGTGAGGGAGGGTATGGAGTATTGTGGATTATTGTTTAGTATCGTCGAGTATTGTCAAAGCATTGTCTAGCATTGCCAAAGTTAGTAGGGACAGGAGTGCAGGTAGATGTCCATTTTCTATGTCTAGGGAACATTTGAGTTTAGAGGTAAACAGTTCTGGTGAATAGCCTAGACTATTGACTCGAGGGCATGGATGGCAGATATTATGTAAATAATGTTTTTCCTGTGGGTTGGCCGTTTTAGCCCGGGTCATAGATGACAGTATCCCCGTAAGGGATAGCAAGGGAGCTGGCTTAGATTGCGGAAGGTGAGTTGACTGGTTAAGTCTCCTGAAGTGAGACATTTTGTACGCTAGGCGACGCAGCAGGTACAGTTCCATAACAAGAGAATATTGGTATACTATGCCTAGATGCTGGAAGGCAGCTGTCGGGTTTTGTGTGTTTTGGGGGTAATGGGTTATAGCAGTGTGCATGCGGTATTCGATTTTTCAGCACTACCTTGCTTAGTAACTTGGTGACGTCACCCATAGGTTGGCACATAGGACAGGCTGAGCGTGAGACAGTGAGGAGCTAACATTGGAAACTTGGGATTGGCAGACGAGGTGAACCAGTGGCGGTGGAGAAGGTGGAACAGTGCTGCCCTTGTATGGAGTGAATTCGAAAATAGGCCTCTGGAGTGCCGTATAGGAGAACTGAAGTGGAGGTAAGGTTGCAACATAATGCCAGGGAGACTTGATAGGTGGGAGGAGACACTCAACATTAAGGACAGCTCTCTAGGAGGACAAATGTTAATTTAAAGGCGTGAATGTATAAGCTGCCTGGCATTTTAAGCACTGGCTTTCAGTCCTTCCTGCACTGCCTTGGTGTATTCAAGCAATGTCCAAAGGAGCAGGAGAGCACAGACTCTTCCACTTACACCCTCGGCCCCGAACTGAAACAACCAGAGTCCAGTCTCTATAGACAATAAAGCTGGGGGGAATTGTGGGCACTGTTAGATCAGTGTGAATGTGTGTCTGTGGCTCCAATGTGAGCAAGGCCTGTCGATCGGGCTGTCTGGAAGTTCTTGAGGCTTCCAAGGATGGTAAGGGTGGCGTGGGCGGTTAGATAACTCTTGGAGTGGAGCTAGGCTCTTCTGGGAGTTAATTTTTATAACCCAGCCTTGTCAACCATTCTCATCCTGCAGTTACCTTGTACTGCTGATAGAGGGCAGCAAGGTAATCGTATACCAACGTCCAGTCTAACTGGTATTGATTGAATGTGGCCTGGGAGAACCTGAACACAGCACGTTTGAGGTGGATCTCGTTACAGGGACGCACACATGGTCCGAGGGAAATGCAGGCAGCTGAGGAATCTGCAAAGGCAACACAGGACCCTACTCTCCTCTGTATGGAGCCAGGCTGGAGTCAACAAGCAGTGAGGTGGTGGCCAGTACAGTAGCCCCTGAGAAGGTGCCGGAGCTGCTGCTGCATGCTGGGGATCTAACACACCTCACAACCATCGTAGTGCTACCACGTATAGTGGTTAAGGTTAGTAGCCATAATGTTAGGGGGGTTATAGGGCTGGGCATGTAAAAGATGGAAATGCTTGGAACTGGGCATGTGAATCAGGGCATACCTCTAACTGGCATGAACGAAATGGCAATACACATTACTAGTCATTTGGTAGAAGTGTATTTGCATTGCCTGAGATTTGATAACTGGTCACATCAGTTACTGAGATTGGAGAGAGTGGCCATGTCATTAACTGTGTATAGCACATAATGGCCATGCATGTTACTTGGCATGCTGGTACCTCCCAGTCCTATAGGCATGTCTATGAGAACACTAATGTGCATGTGATGCAATAATGTGTAATGTGCATGTGCATGTGTTGTTGCAACTGGGCACAAGGAAGCTGGCCATGTCTGCTACAGTGAATGAGAGAGCTGTCCATTTCTGTAGGTGGGCATGTGAAAATTAGTAAACTGTGCAACAGGGGATGATGACAACAGTGCATACCATTAACTGGAGAAGTAAGACATGGCTGTACCTTTTACCTTTTACTCACCTGGAAACTGGCCTCTCCTGTCAGAGAGCATGCACGGAATATATCAATATATCATGATATATATAATTGATAGCCAGTAAAGTGATCCAGGTGCTCACTGATGTGCTCAAGACCAAACACAATATGGGTTGCCTAGTTTTGTATTCGTTTGAACCTCCATACAGACAGTTGCAACACATTAGCTGTGTAAATATTAAAGATGTTACCATACTCAAGGTATGTCTGAACTTCCAGGGCACAAGGCACGTAGGAGGAGACCGTGTCTGCAACTTAGTATTTGGGAACTGGGAATGTATTCAATGGGCAACTGTGGGTACAGGTATCTTTGCAGAATCGGACACAGGACTTCAATCTCGGTGAGTGGCAGCACTGCAGAGAGAACAGAGGAACAAGAAACACACAACACACCGTTAATCTCCATCATGTGTACGTCCTGCCCCTGTACAGCAACTTATAAAGATTGTGAATAAATACAAAATGTTGGGAAGCATGTTCAGATCACCGCCCCTCCCAAGCGATTTAGATTGCAAAAATATATTAAACTTGGAAAATGAGTAGAAGATGGACTAGGGGGCGGGGCGGACTCGACGGGTAGAGGTAGCTGATGGGAGATACATGTATTTTAGGAGCTTATAAACCATTGCTTTGTGATAGTGTTATTCGGAATACCTTGCATGTGTGCAACATTCATAACATGAGCTAAGGCTACAATTAAGAATAGGCCTGAATCCTGGCAGGACGTGTTGAAGGCACAGAACAACGAGGCTTCATCTCTTGCTGATTATCACATCCCAATTCCCAGGCACAGCAAAGAGCACGCACGTACACCCACATTTAATTCTATCAAGTTAGTCCTTTGAACAATTAGGTAGGAATGCCAGAAGTCGAAATGAGAGACTGGCTGAGGCCTAGTATGAAGGCCACAGTCATGGGAGCCGGGGCAGAGGTCTTGAGCTGCCAAAGTAGGAACTGAGATTCAGGGCACTAGTCCCTCCATCACCCAAGAGAATGGTCATTCTATTTGAACTACCAGATGCATAGGGATAGTACTCCTTCATGAAATTGATGGATTAGTAGGACACCGGGTTGACATCTTAGGAGGGGCAACAGATACAGGGGGGAGCCAAGTACAACAAGGCCCATGATTTGTACCAGGGAGAGCAAATGGTGATGCCAAGTTATAAGATTACAACGGGGAGGCATGATGGGGGCGTCGACGTGTCTGGGATGAGAAAAGTGTTGCCTTGTTTGCAAGGACCAGACTGACCTCGAAGTTATCTGTTGAAGGGCGCTGGACAAGGGCGCTGGGGGTGTTGGGCACCCACGGGGTGGCTCACTGGCTTCTCTCTACTCCTCCTGCTTCCTGCTCTTGTTTCTGGCCATGCCCCTTTCTACAAAACCTGCTGCACGGTCCCACAGGGTGAAGCCCACTGGACAAGGGCGCTGGGGGTGTTGGGCACCCAAAGGGTGTTAGGCACTTGCGGAGAACAGTGACTATAAATGCCTTATTAACCAAGCCCGCAGCTGACGGAACCAACGGAACCAATCCTGCACCCTATTTACTTTGACAAGTTGAGGAGCTGCAATAGGGCAGGCGAGGCTGACTAATTGAGCTGGGTCGCATCAGTCCGCTGCTTCACTGCTTCGTGCTGCTGGTCCAAACGGCTTCTTGCGCACTGCAACTGGCTCACCCACTCTGCGCCCTGTTTCCGCACTTGAATATTTGAACAGTTACCTTACGGCATATCTGGTCTATCCAGCGACAGGAGGTCGCAGGAAGATGGAAATTACCTATGCCCGGGAGAGGGTTACTCCACCCCTACCCTACTTTTCTCGTTCTCGGAAACCCCCGCTGGTGCCTAAGCCAAAACCTGCGGAGCAAAAGAAGACATTATTTTTAATTAGGCGCAAGAACAAACTGGAGCCATTGCTCTCCCCAAATCTGGCAAAAGAACCCCATGTACCCTTCTACTATGATTACAGGTGAAAGTTACAATCTAATTAATGAAATCAGTAACTTCCTGGGCAGTGTAGCGGCGACCTAGGAAAAAATAATTCTCCCTTTTCCCCCTTCCACTTCCTCTCCCGCCCCACTTTCCCCCCACTCTGAAAGACCATCGTCCGTGTCTTCACCTGTGTCTTTCCCTGCTGCCTCTGTAAAACCTTTGGACTGCATTTCTGCCATTTCCACTGTAGCTGCTGATGCCATGACAGAAATCCAATATGTGACCCTATCTTGCCCACCTCCGCTGACCCGGCTCCAGTCACGACCATGGGGACCATGGTGGTGGAGCGGGGTGGCGTTGACGTATAAACCAGCCACCCAGGCTGCCAATGGGATTTCGTGGCCATCACCGGATCCACAAAGAGGCTCTTCATCCCTAATTCTTCTACTCCACCCCTTGCCCCGACCTCTGTTCTTGGCTCCTTTGGCCCACTGCTGTACCCCCTACCTCTGGCTGATTGCCACCCCCACTTACCCGTCAATGAGAAGTCGCAAATGGGGTGGCCTTTAAGATTACAGCGGAACTGGAGGAAAGAGCCATAGGGTCGGAAGTGGGTTGTTGCAGTCTTGTGTTCCCCGAACTTCTGTCAATGAAGAACTTGCTTCGGAGGATATTGGAAGCAGTTGTAAATAAAGTCCAAGCCGGGAACTCTCGGCTGGTTGTGGACAGTGTGAAAATGGAAATGTCCCGGACACATGACGCAAGGCCAGTTGATCTCCTCACTAAGGAGCCTGTAAAAGAGCAACGCAATGCCCCAAGAGATGATAATGGGAGGGATTGGCATGAATGAGGGTGGGGGAGTGATAGAGCTGCTTGGTAAGAATAGGCGCAGTCCAGACAAATCAGCTGCCCTAAAAGCGATGGGTCAGTGCTCAATCTAATATCATTTAACTCAAACCCCCAGGGGCACCACATTTAGTAGCCCCGCCCCATGTGAGCCAGGTGTGTACCCAACAGGGAGTGAGATTCACTGAGGCCAAGTGGCCTCCCAAGAGGGTCAGCAGTGTATGGACCGACAAGCAACCAATTCGAGCGGGGGTCCATGTTAAGCCCACTGGGCCCCCAGTAGGTAGTTCCATATATTTTTTATTTTTTTTTATTTTTTTTGTTGTGTTTAATCACTTCAGATTTTTTACAAAACAAAAATGACTGAAGATCCATTTGCATGTTTTCAAATTCAGTGTCTGGTTCAAGTAAGTGCAGGTTCTCGAAGAGGAAAACGACTGCTGTTGGAGCGTGTGGCGGCCCGGCAAGCTGCTCTGAGCCGGCAAAAGAACCGGGTGTAAAGAGGCCTAACTTGTATCAGCCCTTTGTTTGGAAAGATCGACAGGAGAACAGCGGTCGGCTATGCCTCTGAGGGACGCTTTAAGTTGATGATGTGTTGCATAATGTTTACCGTGGCTAGGGCCCAGCCAGGCTTGTCACCTGCGATCAACTTGTTCCAACAGTTTTCCTCGTCTAACGCTAAGAAGTCGGAGATGTGGTTCTTTAAGTAGATACGACGGATTTCTCGAGTCTTGGGGCAGTTCAGCAGAAGATGACGAATCGTTTCTTTTTCAGTAGGGGATTTGCAGTAACGGCATTGACTTGTGTTCGATAGACCTCTAATTGCCAGGATTTCGTTTGTCTCTAGGAGATTTAGGCGAATTCTCAAGAAGTAGAGACGGGCTGCTCTACTTGGGAAAAGTTTGAGGTATGTTTGCAATGTATCCTGTTTCTTAAAGAAAGGCGGAAGGTGGCCAATGAGTTTGTATTTGTTTGCTGTTTCTGTGGTTTGAATCCAATCCCACTCTTTAATTTTTTTGGAAGTTTTTACTGGGTTGATTATCAGCTCTTCCTTGCAGCTTTCAGCTGAGTGTAGGAGGGCAAGCATGTTTGATTCCCATTTCAAGAGTGAGTTGCATGATTTCATTTCGAGTTCCTGGTTTATCAGGCGGTAGGCGTATGGGGTCCCTGGCATAATGCATTTCCTGTAAAGTAGGACACTGCTCAACGCGACCAAGGTTCCCAGAGATAAGAGACCGAGTTCTCTCCTAAGCGGTGCTATCGGTGTCGATTTCGGGAGACCAAGGATTTTCCTCCAGAATAGCGTTTCCAATTTAGGCCATAGCTCTGCCGGAAGGTTGGGCATGGCGTCTGCTCCGTAGGTTACTGTGGGGATCACCTTCTTTTTGTAAAAGTCCCTTACTGGGATTAAAGAGTAACGGCCAAATTTAAGGTCGATTGCCTTTCCCTGGATCGATAGGTTCTTAACTTTGTCGATGAGGGTTTCTTGCATTGATTTGTCTTTCGCAGAGCTGTCTAACGTAACTCCCAAGTACTTAAAACTGTTGACCGTTTCAATTTGAGTGGCGCCGAGACGAAGATTGATCTTTCCCGCTTTCTTTGATGTTTTTTGAAGCCTCATCATTTTGGTTTTGGACTCGTTGATTTCTAAGTTGTTTTCGTCCATGTACCTTTGGAGGTTGTTTAGTTGTCGTTGGAGTCCTATGGGAGTCTGGTCCAATAGGATCAAGTCATCGGCGTACAATAAGCGGCTGATCTGGGCTCCTCCCAGTTTTGGTGGGAAGGAGCGGATTAGTTTTTCGGAGTCTTGAAAGTCTCCAAGGTAAGTCCAGAACAGCGCGGGGGCGAGTGGACAGCCTTGCTTGACACCTCTGGATGTTTTTATCTCTCCCGAAAGGGCCCCTTGTTGATTTAACCTTACTCTCATTGAAGTGCCTGAGTATAAGGCTTTTATCGGGTTCAAGATCGCGGCTGGACATTTCCAGTTTGTTAGTTTCTGCCATAATCTAGTACGGTTCACTTTATCGAAGGCCTGTGTAAGGTCAATGAACGTGATGTATAGGTTAGGTTTGCCTTCGAGGATCTTGTTTTTCAGTGTGTTCAATATCAGGATGTTAGCGTTCGTACCCAGGTTCTTCTTGAATCCTGTTTGGAAGTTATCTTGGCAGGGGGCGTTGGATGCCCACCTAAGGAAATGTTGCAGGAGGAGGGATCCAAATAGTTTACCTATTGAGTCCAAAAGGGCTATAGGGCGGAAGTTTGTTGGGTCTGCTCTGTTACCCTTTTTGAAAATTGGAACTATGTTCGCACGGGTCCATGATGGCGGTATTGATCTGGAAGCTGCGCAGCGAGCAAAGATAATACTCAAAAGATGGGACCACGCTTCAGGGTGGGTTTTGAGGTCGACGTTTGTTATCCCATCCGGGCCTGGTGCGCGAGACGGTTTTAATTTTCTTATCTGTGTTAGGATGTCATCCTGGTCGGTGATGTTAATCCATGCGGAGGTGGTTTCGAGCGTATTACTCTCCGTAAACTTTGGTTCTTTGAATAGGTTTTCGAAGTGGGCCTCCCATACTGCGGCCGCGATTCCATTTAGTTGGTCAGGAGGGGCTCCTGGAGTAGCCGAATGAATGAGAGTCCAGAAGTCTCTGGCCTGGTTGCCGTTTATTGCCCTGAGGACGTTTTCGGCGTCTTGCTGGCGAAGGTTATGACGATGGCCTCTCAGCCAGTTTTTATAGGTTTTTACGGCTGTTGAGACGGCAGATGCTGCTGAAGGTTGGTTCAGTGTCAGAGCGAGTCTTTTAGTTCTCCTTAACTCTCTCTTTTTCTCTTGGATTAGTTTATCGAATGTGTGCCTCCGCTGTGGACGGTTTTCCCTGTTCCTTCCACGTGGGATTCTGAAGGCTGTCAACAGAGGAGTGTAATCAGCCGTTGACGGCTGGTTTCGTGAGGTGAGGTCTTTGTAAGCTGTTGTTAATGAGTTTACAGCTTTTTCCGTCATTTTCAATCTTGTGCCTTGCGATGTTAGATCGATGTTATTTGGCATCGTGATCTTGTTTGGCACCACCGAGATCCAGGTGGTTTCTAGGAGGTTATGGTCACTCTCCTCTGTTCTTTTCACATTGAATGAAGTTACCAAGTTTAGTAGTGGCCGAGAGACGAAGATGTGATCTATTGTGGATTTAGAGTTGGCTCTTTCCCAAGTTGGGAGCCTCTTTAAGTCGAGGAAAGTGTGGTCGAGGTTTAGGAAAGTTCTAGATTCCATTAGCTTTAGCCATTTAGATGCCCTTTGATCAATAGGAGGGTCTTTCGATTTGGCAAGAGGAGGGTTGTCAGGGTTGTGACATTTGATGTTGAGGTCCCCGCATATGAGTATGTGGTCGACTTGATGGTTTAAGTAAATCCAGTCGATGTCTCGTTCCATTTCTTTGATGAATTTTGAAGTGTTAGTCGTAGCCGGGTTCCAGTATATAGTGATGATAACCATCGACTTTGAGTGGACTAAGATGTTCTCTGTGGCAAACGACCAGTTTAGCTTTATCATCAGCGTGTCGTGGGTCTCTTTCAGTTTTTCTATGTTCGTTAGACCATGACCGCTTCGAATCGCAACAAGTAGGCCGGCAGTTGGTCTACCTGTTAAGCCTTTTTTGGCTGCGACTATGTTGGTCACGTACCCATCGATGATCGGAGGATGAAGGAGCCAGGTCTCTTGGAGGCAAATGATGTCGTATTCGTTGCAGTCTATAGAGCTCGGGGTGGTTATATGGTGGAAGCCTCTGGTGTTCCATGAGCATAGTTTATTCGGTCGTGAGTCCGACTGCATGGGTCCTTGGACGTGTCGCCGTTGGTATGGTACATTGATGGCTAATTTTGACGCTGGGACTTCAAGGCCTTAGGCAGCCATGACCACATTGTCTCAAGGGTGGAGGCTGGCGTGGATTTTACCACGTTTGAATAGGTCTCATTTTGAATCTTCCTTTGAATTTTCCTTAAATCTGTTGGTTGCCGTTCCTCCTGATTGATTCTTTGGGGTGCTGAGGAAAGCTTCGTTTTCTGGGGGTGGTCGCCTGAAGGAGGCAAGTAACCAGTTTGTTTAATGGATAGTTTCGGAGGATCTTTCTGGACAGTTGGGATTGTGGGTTCTTTTCGTCTTCCAATGTCTTTGACACTTTTCGTGAGATAATGTTGGTGTTGATGGACATATTTTGGGTCAGTTTTCCCCTTTGTACGGTTCGCGGTGGGTTCTGGTACCTCATTTTTACGGGTTTTTATTTCCCTTGTCGATTCTCTTAGGTCGTAACCCATGGTTTGCAGGTCTTCGACTGCTGCTCTTAGTGTTTTATTCGTAGCAGAGGATGAAATGTAAAGATGGGAAATCGCCTTGTGATGCCTATGACTTGGGTCAACTATCCGGATGTCCGCGGATTTCAGCGCACACAGTTTGGGGATGTAGCTGAAAAGGTCGAGGACTGATCTTCTATTTAAGATTACTCTGTCTTGGTTGTCTTGAGTTTGCTCAAGCTTCAGGATCCATCTAATGTGAGGATCTTTTTGCGGTAAGGCTCTGGTTGTTTTATTCGTTGTCGTGAGTCTATTAGAGGGCCTTTGTGGACGAGATGGTAGTCGTCCGACGTCAGAAGGAAGGCGGTTAGTTTCATCATAGCTGTCGTTCCGGTTCTGCGGGCGATAGGAACGCGATCGTTCTTCTCGCTTTTGGGGCGAGGATCTTTTCTTTGTGTTGTGATTAGCGTGATGGGAATGGTATTTCCTCTCTTCATCTTGTTTCCTGGTGGTAGTCCTTCTACGGTCCTTCAAAGTTAGAAATGGGGACTCAGGTCCGGAATCTTCTGCGTTGGGTCCGGTTTGTCGTTGGGCAGGTGACGTGGTTGTGTCGAACGTGGGGTTTTCTTTCATTGAGAGAGGTGTAGATTTCTCTGTTAAATGCTTTGAGATGTTCATCAACTCTTCTTGGTTTAAGAACTCCTGGACCCCTCTGGGTGAGGGGTTAAGTAGGTCGTTTTCTTCAAGAGGCGGTCTTTGTTTAACCTTCTTTATTAACAGTGGGGTTGGTTGAGTTGCTAAAAGTTTTATCAGTGGTGGGAGTTTAGCCTTGGTAGGTGCTTGATTTAGGGCTGTTGATTCTAAGTTTGAAGTGGTTGTAAGTTTTGTTAGGCTTTCTAGAGGGTCTTTTATGGTTTTTTTCTGTCATTGGTTGTAAATTGGAAGTCGTTGTTAGGTCAATAAATACTGCGGTTTGAGTCGCTTTCACTTCACGTGGTATGTGGAGTGGCCGCATGGGCGCTTCTTTTCCGACATCATTTCCTTTGTCGTTAGGTGGGGTAGGATACTGTGGTTTCGGAGGATCCCCCTGCTTTTGTTTCTGCTCTAGGGCCATTATATACCCTTCAAGGAAAGTCAATTTAGTTGACATGGCCACCTGTATTGAAATTGGATCCTTCAGGGTGTCTCCGATGGTCTCGTAAAGTTTGGTAAATTGGTCGAGGGCGATTGTCAAAGCCGACATCAGAGTACACATGTCAAGTTTTTTAGGTGGTGGGTCTTTTGAGGTTGTTGAGCTTTGGGAGGGGGAACTGCTACACCGTGAGGTCAATGGGTTTGAAGGTATGGTTCCTGTATTTGACATTCTGGGGGGTGGTCTAATGAGTGTCTTCTTTGGTTGTTGTAGATGTTGAGATTGGAATAGAAGGTGTCCAAGGGTCTCTCAAATTGTAAGTTAGCTTTGGGCGTTTGAGGAAGCTTCTTACTCAGCGAGTGACCAGGGGGTGAATTGTTCGTTCTGATGCATTCGTCTTGCCCCGATGGGGAGGGCTTTTTCACTAAGTCTTTCCCTGGTGTTTGCTCCTCGACGTGACAGACCAAGTCATGTTTTTCTAGGGCTTCTTGTAATGGGGTTAGGTGGGCCGATGGAATTTTGTCTATGGTGGATGGGCTTTGGCTAGCCGTAAAGTGGTTTGAGGGCGTCTCGTGGGATACTCCTTCCAACCGCGTTGGGTCCAGGAGTGTTGGATTACTCTCTTTAGGGAACAAAGGACCGATGTTGGCCTCGGTTGACACCAAAACGTCTATGGTGGTGTCAATGCTATTTAACAGCCGGGGTACTGACGGCGTTGTTGTAGCAGCACCTTCAGTTGTGGTGAGACCTACGAAAAGGGGGACAGGTTTTGAAGTGACGAGTATTGCTGGGGGTGATACTACGAATTGCTCGTTTTCTTTGGTTGGAGATTGCGTGGGGTGGTCTACTGCTTTTGGTTGGGGCGAAGCAGGGGTATTTGGTAAGAGGTTCAGTCTACGTTGTTTATTTGGAGGGGAGCTTTCAGAGGTCGTTTCCAGTATTTCCTCATCGGTCAAGTCTTGGCTTAAGCCTTGGAAAGCCTTTGAGTGTTTACGGAAGAAATCCGTTAGAAGTTTCAGCGGTTGTTGATGTTGTTTTGTTCCCTTTTTCAAATTTTTTGTCGGGTTTAAATTGAAGTTCTTGTTTGCTTTTTCGGGGTGGCCATTGGCACCTTGCTTTACTGGTGGGTTAGAAGTCTTCTTTTTCTGTTTTTTTTCCTGTGTTTTTTACTTTTTTTTTGAGGGGACACCAGTGAGTCGTGGTCTTTTTTTCTGGTTTGTTGGAGTGAGGACTTCATCAGCGGCAGTGGATGATGAAGATGTAAGATCAACGTCGGGTAAGGGATGCAGGTCTTCCTCTTCGTTTACGGTGTACTTTGCATCTTGAGGGATCTGGGCTAATACCATCAATACGGTAGAGGGCGGGGCCTGCAGCAAATCGCACACCCGGGTTGCCGAGATGCGTGCAGACTCGCGCCGCGTCGGTGCCGTTGAGGTGAGCCGCTGGCCCCCATCCAGGGGGACCGTCTCCTCCGCGTCCTCTCTCCACTGTTGGGCGAAGGCAGACCCGGTCCGCGACCGCGCCTCCCCCCAGCGTCCGCAACGTCACCTGACAGCCCGTCCAGAGATCTCAACGCCGTCTCCCCTCCGGGAGACGGCAGAGCATCGGTCGTGACTGTGGAGGGACGCGGGCGGATGGAAATCGCTGGAGCCTCCGAGAGTCGGCGTAGAATCGCTGGGCCGTCAGGATGCCCGCCAGCCTCAGCCCCGACCCGCGGGGGGGAAGCCCTGGATGAAGACGCCCGTGCGTTGCTGGGTAAGTCTGGAGTACTCTTTTCGTGGGTTGAAGAAGGTTGGGAAGTAGACGGTACGGAGGCTGTGTCGCTAACCCACTTTGATGGGTTTTTCTGCATTGAGTCTCAAGTAGGATGGTCCTGAGACTGGCTTGTATCAAAGGGGGGGTTTGGAGTGGCTGGTGCCGTGTTTTTTCTGGCACTAGCACTTGAACTAGCACTCCTTAGACGACGGCCATTGTCGTCTTCTGGTTCCGTTTGTGCCTGCGGTGGAGAGGTCATCTTTGCAGGCTTGCCTGGCATGACTGCAAGACTGCCACTCGCCGCCACTCCGCGTCCGCTCCGCGGAGGTAATGGGCTTTTTGTAGTAGAAGCACGCCTCCTAGTAGAAACTGGCACTGAAGAAAGACTGGAATGAAGTAGGGGTAGCAGACCAAGACTGCCACTCACCGCCACTCCGCGTCCGCTCCGCGGAGGTAATGGGCTTTCTGTAGTAGAAGCACGCCTCCTAGTAGAAACTGGCACTGAAGAAAGACTGGAATGAAGTAGGGGTAGCAGTCCAAGACTGCCACTCGCCGCCACTCCGCCATATATTTGCATGGGGTTCCAAAACTGCCAACGAAGAAAGCTGAACCAAGGGATGCACTGCGAGATAAGTGTTTTCACTGGCTGCGGACGTTGAGGGGCTGTCACTTCTTACATAGGGAGGAGCTCACTGACTGCATTAGGATTCCGCATCAGGGGGAGGAGATAAGACTGTGGAACAGCAATGTGGCTGAGGGTATACTGAACTTCATTAACCAGGGTAACTCCCCGGTATTTAGCACAATTGTTTTGAGCCCCTATTCCTGAGGCTCTAAATCATATGGGTTTCAGCCGACTGGAGCAAATGCTGTCCAACTGGGGGTGAGACATCCTGTCCCCCTCATATCCCAGGGCACTGGCGGCATTTGTGGCCCGATTTAGATCAAGAGACCCTGTATTACCCCTCTGAATTTTCTGCATTCTGTCATCATTCGTATCATTACCCGTTAAGACCTGATTCTGCATTGTATAATTTGTATGATTTGTATGTTTTGTTGGGGTGATACTTTTATGGCTCGTAGCCAAAATAAAGTTATTATGATGATGGTTATCTGCTGAGTTCATGTGGCGACCATGTGCACATCACATGGTTAGGAGTGCAGATAGGATGTTACCTTTTTGAGTTTAACCAATTACCTTGCAGTGCGCTGAGGTGGAGGATATGTCACCCACTTGGTGAGAAGACTGCAAAGAAGACATCACCAATCAGCAGAGGGGTTATATGTAATTATTAGCATATGTATAGGCGGCAGCCAATGAGGGTGGGGGATTAACACTGTATACCAAATGCGTCACGGGTGAGGATGTTTTATAATGCGGACTCCATTTTGATGAGGAGAGAGTTCTGTGGCAGTGGATTTATAATACCATTATCTTTTCCTTTTTGTATAAAAAATAAAGCTCTTGTTCTTCTGGAAAAAGAGTGCACTGGCCTTTTCCCTAGAGGGTTGTTTTTTCTATGTCTGGTTGTTCGCGGACTTACCCAACAAAACCAAGGTGTCAAGCAAATGTATGTACAACTTCATTAAGAAGGTTTTCACTTCTTCTAATTACTACAATAAACCTTCATGTGGAAACATTCAAGCCCTTATCTCTCCGGGGTTACTCCCATCGCCTCCTAGAAATACCACAGCAGATGGGTGCTAGTTTCCCAATTAAATTCACATCGTCTTAACAACGTTGTGTTTGAAGTGAGCTCCACCTGCACCGGAATGGAAGGTGGACGCCTGTGCGAGATTACATAAACGTGTGCTGAGGCTGAAAAAGCTAGTATGCCGGTAAGAACTGGATTCTGTGTGCCAATGTGGATACTTAATTCTGTCAGCAAGCATATATGCAATACAGAATGCAGTCTCTCTACCTATATCAGGCTGGTGCATGGAAAGTCCTATTTAATCATGACATTCCTTTTTCATCTGAATTCACTAACAATTACTTTTCAACCTTTTTTATTGCACCCTCATTACATTTTTCCTCCACAGTGGTAATTTAGCATTATAATGAAAACGGCATGATGACAAATGGTCACACCTGCAGCTTAGCATGATGCTGCATCATCAACAAAATCAGAACTGCTGATACATGCTATTAAGTATGAGAAGCCTGGCCATACATGTGATAGCTCGCCCTGCATTTAACTGAGCCTTAATGGGACAGTTCATATATGTAACTGGGCATGTGGCAACTGGCCACATTAGACTTAGGGATTGTAATACCCCTCGCCGGGCATATAGGAAACTGGTAATGATCGCAGAATTGGTATATCAAGCTTACAAAACCAGTTACTTGACATGTGGTCACTGGCAATATGTGACTTTCATTGCATTATGTCAATTGGGCCAACACTGCATGTATGTGCTGTCACATTGTGGAGACTGGCACAGTTTGTGCAATACCCCTAGTATTATGGAAAGTTCAGAATTATGTGAATGAAGTAAGCATTGGGGCAACTGGCTAAAATGTCAATTGCTGTGACTCCTGACTGGCTAGGCTCAAATTATCATTCTACTTTCACATTTCAGTCACGGTGAAGGATTTTTCAAGCCCTTCTAAACACATGATAACTTTGCTGGTTTTTGCCACAAATGGCCCACGACAAGGCTGTCAGACAGCACTGCACTGAAGATCACTAATAAACCTGCTCAGCCGATCACTGAAACCGCTGAGCAGCTTTCTGCAGCCGCCAGAACAGGCTGTGTTGGGTCGAAGAAGCTGTGTATAATATAGCACTGCCCTGTATGACAAAGACATTGTTCTGCCAGTAAAGGCTCGTATTTGGATTAGTTTGCATTCCCACAATGCTTTGCTCATGTGGCTCTGAACTGGAGGCGAACTTTCAGTGATGGCCAGTGTGTGGCGCTGTGGCATCGGTGACTTTGCAATGGGAAAGTGGCTATGCAACATACTGCTTACAAACATTTCTGGCATATTAAGCTCTTTAGAAGTGTCTTTAAAACCCATCATGTTTTCATTTATGTTTTTGGCCAAATGTCTTCACTAATGCTAACATATTTCTAAGGGCAAATCACCCCTACTGATGACTTTAAATTCTACCATTTTTGTACATTTTTTACAGTTGAACTTTTCTATTAAAATATGCCATTTAGCACTAATGCATAGCTCTCAACCATTTGTGTTGTAAAGGCGGGTGAAAACACCCGATTTTATTTTTGGCGGGTGAGAGGCCCATTGAAATGAATGGGCGTGCAGGAGGCTTGGCGGGTGAGTCAGCTGTTTACAAGGCGGGTGACACCCGCCAAAAGCGTGTGAGTTGAGAGCTATGACTAATATCTCCAGCAATTGCTTAGCATGGAACCCTCAGCACACTGAAAAATAACATTGAAATTATATTGCCCAAGAGAAGCGTGTATCCTGGAGGGTTCATCGATAATATAGCCCAAGGACAACCGCTGAACTGGCATTGATTAAAAAGCAATTGAGGTAAGCACCCTGAGAAAATGGTGCAGAGGGGGGAGGGCAGTAGAAGGGGCTTCAGACTTAGCACGAGAAGAATGAAGAGGGCAGAATTAGTGGGGAGCTGGTGAAATCACAAATGGAGTGAAATGAACTATTGGCAAAGGTTTATTTAGATGTTGTCATATCAGAAGTAGTTCTTCTGATCGGGTATAAACAATGTTAGTCATGTGGCCATTGGAGAGACTAAAATAATAAACCCTGCTAAAAAGGAAGCGAAAAGAAATCTGAAGTTGAAATCAACAGATCGTCGCTAGTCTCCAAAGCCCAACAAGCTTTACGTCAGCGCTGACACGCTTCCTATAAGCCCTGCATGTGTAAGGAGCAGGCGCCCAGACAGGGGGGAGGGTGAAGATAAATCAGGAAACATAGCAGTTATGGAAAGAATCATTATAAACTGGAACAGTTCATTCAAACAGTCAAAAGCATCGGTTAATACAATATATAAAAGTTAAAAGCCTGGGGTACTAGGGTGATTCAGTTAAAATTTTAGTTACTTGACTGACCCTTTCGTCTGGTCAATGGACAATGTACTCTTACTGTAAATTGGGTGTCATATGGGATAGCGTCATTTACCAAAAGGCAACTATCCTTGGCGGCAAATCATTTCTCTCCATCTAGGTCAAAACATGTTCCTACTACTTCCCAACATACTTTCTTTAACACTGTTATTATTTGACCTAGATTAGGCTTACTCATATACAGTAGCTGTGTAGGTTCCATTGGTCAGAATTAACCGTGGGGCCACGGGCAGCTTTATGGACATTCCTTTTGCTTCTTGACATCTTCTTACTCTTCAACATAAAAAGCAGGCAGCATGTAGGGATTTGGTATTATCCTGCATCCTAATGGAACCTTTGGTCAGTGTATTGATTGACAATGGAGTGTTAAGGGTTAGAATGTTTATGTGTGACTGGGGTTCTATGTGGTCAGTTGGGAGATGTAAGCCTACCTGGGAGGATGCAGGTGTATGTTGCCCTGAACCCAGATGTACCTGACATTACATGACTATCATAATGTACTGGAACTAAATAAAGAAGTTACTGGAACTTCACCTGAGGTCATGGTCATCTGTGGGGAACAAGAAGTTCTACATTGGCGACGAGGATGCTGGCTGTGCTGGGGGGACAGCATTGAAGATGGCACATACACCTCCCCCTAACCCAAGAAGAAGACCTCCCAGGTAGGGCGAGCGCTTAAAACTGCAGGCGCAGAAGGGCCCAGCGCATGGAGCTCAGGGGCAGAAAGTAAGGGGCTGCGCCAGAGCCAGGGGCCAGCTGGCCTGTCACTAGAAGGACAGGTCAGGGAAAGAGGAAAGCAAGAGACTGAGGAGGGGCTGAGGGCCCAGAGACTGATTGCTTAAGGGGTCTGGGACCACTAGCTGCAGCATGGAGGGCTTGGTGCCCATGGCAGTAGCAATTTGAAGAGGCCTGGGGTCTAGTTACGCCTGGAAATTATGAGGAAGCCATGCTGGGCAGCTGAGGGATATAGCCCAAGGCAGTAGCAACAGGAGAGGCTTGGAGCCTAAGCTGCGCCTGGAAATTAAGCAATGAGGAGGCATGCTGTGCAACTGAGGACTATAAGACCAAGGCAGTAGCAACAGGAGAGGCTTGGAGCCTAAGCTGCGCCGGGAAAAGAAACAATGAGGAGTGATGTTGTACAGCTTGAGGCCTGGAGTTGGGGCAGCAGCAATATAAGAGGTTGGGAACCTAAGCTGCGCCTATATGTTAAATAGAAGATTGGTGGCTTGTAGCCCGTGGCTGCACCTTAGGAGCTTAGAGCCCATGTGCAGAGATGAAAGAATATTGCCCAAGACAACATGTGTAGTGCCTGGAGGGGCAAGGGCCCATTTGCAGCAGCGCTAAGGAGGTGCCTGAGGAGCTATCACTCATATGAGGTGATGAGGAACTTTGAGGGCATGTTGTCAGTAGTTCCTGAGGGGCTTGGAGCCTACTTAAGAACTGAGAGATGCGGTAGGAGGCAAAGGGAGTACAATTTTTATGGCAGGCGGCTGGCAGCAATGAAAAGCAGCATTATGAACATACCAGGAAAGGAACGCTTCGGGAGGTGATATTTACAAAAGGAAGTGTGGCAGATGGATTGGTAAATCCATTTCTGTTGCGGGCGGCTGCATTTCCGCCCGTTGGAATTTTTTTTTAAAAAAAGCTTAAGTTGTGAATGATCTTAATTGCCGGAATGAATAACAGAGGTACTTTTAAGTTAAGAGATGATGCTTTCACGAGCATAAGTAAACGAAGCAATTTGGTCTTGCCTTCATTGAATTGGTTAAGTAGTTATAATTAGTTATTGATTCAGAATCTGTTGTCATGTGAGGCCTGAATGGCATTTGGACAGCGTGAGTGCATGAGAGCGTGAACCTGTATGTTGTCAGGTGTAGTTTCTTGTGGGATAGGTTGTCCTGTAATAGGGGTACTTCATGGAAGTTGTTGAAGCTTAAGAGCAGAGAACAAAGTTTATAATTTTTTAGATTGGATTTAGGTCTCAAGGGTGTTTGTAATTAGTCAACCAAGGGATTAAGTGATCCAAATGTGAGGTTTTATTAAGTAGGTTAAAGTTGCATATTAGTAGAAAGAGATTGAGATATGCGTAGTAATAGTGTTTTCTGAAATGCTATTTGGTATTTATGTTGTAGGTACATTGGTATGAGAGGTATTTTGCAAGTGGTAGTTAGCATGTTTGATAGGTGTGCACGGATAGTGTGTAAAAGTCGTGGCCTCTGTTACCTCTGTCAACAAATACTTGGTAATGTTATGATGCAAAGGAAAAAAAAATAGTGGTGCGGTCATGTTTAACTAACACGCTTTTCCTTCCACAGTTGGACATTTAATGAAATATAGGTTGCATTGACAACATTGCTAGAGTTTGGTATGTGGAATCTGAAGTATAGTTATGTGCACTAATGTTTTATTTCCACAAGTGGGACTTTTGTAATGCAGATGTATTAAGACCTTATTTAATGCTAAAGTTTAGGGTGCTAAGTGTCAAACAAAGTTTTTTGTTTGGTTGTTTGGTTTAGAAACCATTCAGAGTTTCATGATGATACAGCAAAGACTATAATAGAGTCATTGATGTTGGTATGATGCTGGTGTGAATGAAGTGTGGTTTTCCCTAATAGGAGCTGTATTGTATTTAGGAATACTTTCAACATGGGCAATTTAGGGGTAATGGTGTCACAAGAAGTGAAGTAGTTACCCGGGTATCTGGGATACTCAGTCTAGTTGGAGGTGGTGTGTATTTAGGTACATACCGGTTTGCATTGTTGGGTGTGAGGGAGATGTGTGTGTGTTCTTTTGTGGGACGATGAAGTCAAGTTTAGGAAGAGAGGTATGGGTGCCCCTATTTGTAAACGTTTTAGTAAGGATGTTTGAGCAGTTCGGTGCCTTTTCCTCACTTGGTAGAAAGAGGAAAGGGCATTGATTGTAATTGTGTCCCACGGCTGTGTGGACTATTTTGGAATATGTAATGAGACTAGCAGAATGTTCTCAGTTAGGAGTGATGAGCCAAGTGCATTGAACGTGGGGTTGTTTGTGTGCGTGTTGTTATTAGCCATTATGGTTAAGTTATCTACTTGTGTTTTTATGTCCCTAAGGAAGGGAGATATGTAGGGATTTGGTGTTATCCTGCATCCTAATGGAACCTTTGGCCAGGGTATTGATTGACAATGGAGTGTTAAGGGTTAGAATGTTTATGTGTGACTGGGGTTCTATGTGGTCAGTTGGGAGATGTAAGCCTACCTGGGAGGATGCAGGTGTATGTTGCCCTGAACCCAGATGTACCTGACATTATATGACCATCATAATGTACTGGAACTAAATAAAGAAGTTACTGGAACTTCACCTGAGGTCATGGTCATCTGTGGGGAACAAGGAGTTCTACACAGCACCATTCATTCAATAGGCGGGTTGAATCTTACATGACTTGTGGGGTTTACCATTATGAGCAACTAGCATGTGACATCATAGACGCACCAAATGTTTAAGTCATTCTGCGACTGCCCTGGATACCATTACACAATCCATGCATTGACTGTACTGGTGTGGGGAGGGGTCAATGTTATATCCAATTATTGGTCAACATTTTGTCATTTGGAGTCCATCCTTGAAACACAGACACAACCAGGGACTACGATAAAAGCCATGGTACTAAAGAAAGGTGCATCGGCAACCATCAAAGTCATACCCAAGGAGTATCATGATTTCCAGGATGTATTTGATCCCAAAAAAGCTGATACTCTTCCACCTCACAGGTCTTACGACTGTCCTATTGCTTAGTACACTACAGAAAAATGAATGCTTTAACAGCCAGAGAAACCAGAATTCTTAATCAATACAGAAGGGAGAACCTTATTAAAGTTTTCATATGCCACTCCTCATCACCTGCAGGGTCTCATCCTTTTCACTCTGCAAAAGTACTTTCTCGAACTGGGACCCTGTGCAGACTACTTCCACATGAAAACAATCACTGTTAACTGTCTTGCCTTTGATCAAGACACAGATAGACCAGGTGCAAGGGGTACAGATGTGTACCAAACGTGATTTTTTGGAGAGCCTACCACTTTGTCACAATCCAACCAGGAGATGAATGTGAATATGCTTTCCGAAATTGAGAAGGCTACTACACATCTTTGGTCATGCCCTTCGGGTTTTGTAATGTGCAAGACATAGAGGAATGCTTTCCAGCATTTTCTAATTGAAGTTCTTCGTTCAATCATAGAGGTGTTGTAGTAGTCTACCTGGGTGACATATTGGTGTGCTCTGACTCTCAAGATGTGCCCATTTGCCATGTTTGAGACGTTTTACAATTGTTGGGGAAACACCGTACCTATGCGAAACTGTCTAAAAGTGAATTTCATCAAACAGCGGTTACCTTCCTGGCATATGTTCTATCCCGGGAAGGAGTAGATATGGACCCAAACAAGGTCTGGGCAGTATTGGATTGGCCTGCACCTCAGAATGTCAAAGAACTGGAGCAGTTTCTAAGTTTCACCAATTAAATAGACTGTTAAAGAAGAACCTTCCCTTTCCATGGGATCCACAGACCGATGCTGCTTTTCAGTCTTTGAAGAACTCATTCACTGCAGCCTCTGTTTTCTCTGTGTGGCGGAGACAGATGCTTCCAACATGGCTCTGAGAGTGCTGTTATCAAAGCAGCAAAGCCATGAGAATGCATTGCATCCAGTGGCATTCCACTCAAGAGAACTAATCCCTGCTGAAATAAATTATATAAATTATACAATTTTTGATAAAGAACACCTCATCATTAAAGACGCCTTCATAGAATGGACACATTACCTAGAAGGCACAATCTATTCTATTACAATGCTAACAGATCATAGACATCTCGGGTTCCTAAAGACGACGCAGAGTACGCATCAGCGCCAATCATGATGAGTACAGTTCTTCAGAAGATCTGATTTTGAAATCACACTTAAACCAGGGTCAGAGTTAAAGCTGATGTATGATCCAGAAGATATACACATCGGATGACAGCTTTGAGGAAGACCAATTGCTTTTCATCCTACCAGAAAAGGTTGTGATGTCCATATCTACCACTACTGCCAATGAGTACTTGCATCAAGTAGGTAATTTCTACACCACAGAGATAATGTTCTCTTTCTTGAAAACGAAAAATGTTATTGATATCTGAAATAGAACGACGCTGACGACTCAAAAAGTGTGATATGATAACATATATGACAGTTCACTGTCTGGACACTATGGCCAAAGAAAAACCTTACAATTAGTACACCAGTATGCCTGGGGGAAGAACCAATCCCAAGACACAGAGCAAGACCACAAGGGATGCAATGTTTGCATATGAGCAAAACGTTTTAGGAAAGCTGTGTCTGGAATAGCGATACTTCTTCCTGTACCCACACAGCCAAGACATACAGTCAGTATGGACTTTGTTACAGACCTCTGCCCTCAGAAGACTGTTTAGATTCTATTCTAATGGCCCATACCTTCCTGAATACGGTAGTAGAGCACCATGCTCTCTTCGAGTGCATTATATCAGATAGAGGACCACCATTTTTTCACAATTCACAGAAACCCTGCAGAAACATCTGGGTATTCGAGCCAGTAGGTGTTCTGTGCACCACCTGCTCTGTGATGGACAGACAGAACAGTTAAACCAGAACTTCCAACAATACTTCAGATGTTACTGTACACAACACAAAATTGAAAGCATGAAATACCTTCCTATGGCTGAGTTTTCTTACCATAACACAAAGCGTCCCGCCACGGGAACATCCTCTTTCTTTGGATATGCTGGCCAACACCCAAACGTGTTACCACTTTCCCCATACCTAACACTATGGTTCATACAGCTGATCAATGGTTATCAACTTTGCAACAAGAACAAGAAAATATTGTCCGTCTGCAGAAAAGTAAAGAGAATGGCAAAAGATTTACAGATGTACATAGACTTATTGAACCCTGATCTCATTCAGGATATGATGTCTGGTTATGTACCAAACAACCTCAAAGTACCAGAAACCTGCTGTAAATACATGTCTTGGTCTATATGACCTTAATCACTTACTAAAGATGATGAACCCAGTAGCGATGAACATCCACCCGGTCTTCCATGTAGCTTTTCTCCAGCAATGTTATTCCAAACCAAATCAACCTAGCAAAGAGGTTCCACACCTTACCATTGCTGTGGATCCTGAGGAAGACTATAGCAAGGCTAGTGAGGTAAACTCCAGATGGCAAAATGGGGTATTACAATACCTTTTGGAATGGGAGGAGTATGGACCAGAAGACTGCACCGTGGAACCCATTAACAATATCTTCAGACATAGCATCGGAAACATCCGGAAAGACGAGGGGTATCCTGTAAGGATTCAGGGTCCAAGCCACGTCCGTATTCCCACCCTCGCTGCTTCCTGAACATCTGAATCCCCTTCCCATGCTTACCATTCATGCGGGAACACACAGCAACAAACAAAGACATCCAGGAAGTGTAGGGACGGGTTTCATGCCTGGTGCCTGTGGTCACTTCTCCCCTGCGGGGACCCCCTTCTCATGAGGCTAGGGGGTTGAGGCCTCTGCCCAATATTCCCCATTGGGGTGGTTTAATGCAGGAGGACCTCATGGAATGGGACTCCCCTACTAGTGATGAGGGCGACCACCTGGGTGATAGCTAGCACAACACCCCCCTGCCCTCTGACTGCTACATCAGTGTGCTATTGTAACATCATGTCAGTTACACACGACGAGAATCAGGCAAGGATCTTAGTAGCTGACTCAGAAGTAGGTGAAAAAATGTTCAGGTCCGCCTACATTTAATCCACAAATATGTGTGGCATCTCGTCTCTGCAACCGCTACAGTCCTAGCGATTCGGAAGACTGGAATCAAGGTATTTCTTAGTGTTAGGGAAAGTTAGGAAGACTTTTGGTCTGCATAGTTAGGTTTTGTTATTTTGTTAAATGTTATTCTATTCGTCCTCAAAGGTCTCTGGAAGGGGGAAACAGGTCCTTCATAGTCTTTGATGCATCACTGTGATGGAACAGACACTTACCTTCATCCAAGACCCGATCCCCCTCTGTTCTGGTAAGACTCCTGCTCCATAATATCCTTGCTTCATACTTAAAAAGATAGTCACCTCATTGCACCCATTGTAACTGATGTTGTCTTTCCAGCATGATGCCGTCTGCCAAGCTTCTCCCCTGATCCATCCACAGCCATACACAGTCACTGTTATGAATCCTGCAACCCAGCCCAACTCTCTGCAGGCAGACAGACCGGGTAGAGCCTGTGACCCCAACCCTGTGTTTTGGTTGAGGGCGCTGATCACAGGTATTCTAGGTTTCTTGGCTATCCTCAGCCTAAAACAACGTCTGCTTCTCTGCATTTCATCTCCATGGATCTTGGCACAGTTACTCACACTGAAACACAGAGGAAGGGGGAATTGGGGTGTTTTTCTTAAGCTCTCTTGTTATATAGATCAGTTTAAAGTTTACTGAGCAAACCCATTCAAAAACAAATGTCGAGCCTTGGGTTTTTCCACCTCAAATTTGTCTCGTCTCCTTGGTTGACCATTGGCTGTGGACACCCCAAGGGAACTGCGGCTGCCATCACCCCAGCAATGACCCGATGGCCCATAAAATAAGGTAAGATGATTGTTTTAATGGGGTGCTTGCCGAGGGAACCATCCATAGGCTAGATAGAGCGCTTACCAACTGGAAAAGAACATTATTTTCAGAGATTAACTCAGTAAATATTTAAATTTTAAATGTTATTTTTCTGTTCTGTTTATTTTGTGTATCTCTAGTAACTGGTATTTGAACTGGGAAGAAAAGCGTATTCTCTGTTTAAAACCCCTGTCTAGTTAGGAAGTATCTGGCTGTTCAAAAAGTTAACATTATTAGAGGGTAAATCGACAGTGCGGGAAGATGAGTCAGTACTCTTGCATGAATGACTCTTCCATGAATGAGCATGACAGGGCGCTCATAACTGTCTGCAAGATCCTCCAAGAAGCGGGCCTGGCACTGAATGGACCCAAGTGCGACATCAACAAAATGAGCCTCAAATTCTTCGGACATATATTTTCAGATAAAGGCATAAAAGCTGACCCGGACAAGATAAAAGCCATCACGGACCTCTGGGCTCCCACAACAAGTGCGGAACTACAGTCGTTCCTAGGGATGGCAGGATATTGTAATTATTAGAGGGTAAATCGACAGTGCGGGAAGATGAGTCAGTACTCTTGCATGAATGACTCTTCCATGAATGAGCATGACAGGGCGCTCATAACTGTCTGCAAGATCCTCCAAGAAGCGGGCCTGGCACTGAATGGACCCAAGTGCGACATCAACAAAATGAGCCTCAAATTCTTCGGACATATATTTTCAGATAAAGGCATAAAAGCTGACCCGGACAAGATAAAAGCCATCACGGACCTCTGGGCTCCCACAACAAGTGCGGAACTACAGTCGTTCCTAGGGATGGCAGGATATTGTGCGCGCTACCTCACAAACTATGCCACAATTACCACTCCAAGCCCCCCTCAGAAAGGACGAGACTTTACTCTGGGATGTACAATGCCAAACAGCTTTCACAAACATCAAAGAAAACCTTGCCAACCATCGGCAGCTAGCATACTTCCATCCAGAGTGGCACTCCATCACCACAGTTGATGCCAGTCCAGTTGGCCTGGGAGCAATCCTAGCCCAGACAGACACCACGGACAATGCACGACATGCAGTCGTAGCCTACGCCAGCCACGCTCTGTATCACACTGAAAGGGCCTACTCCCAGGCTGAATGAGAAAGCCTTGCAGCTGTATGGGCCTGCGAAATGTTCCATCACTTCGTAATCGGCTGAAAGTTCACCCTTGTAACAGACCATCAAGCACTCCTCTCGATCTTTGGGAACACCAAAACGAAAATGCCCCCCGAATAGAGCACCGGGGGATAACATTACAAGAATATGACTACGTGATCATCCACAAGCCCGGTGTTGAAGCTAACCCAGCAGACTACCTGTCAAGACACCCACTGATGAGAAGTGATGACACCCTAGCCCATGAGGCCTAAGAATACATCTCATACCTATCCTCCAACGCCATGCCGCCAACAATCTCAGCAGCAATATTTCCCGAGCGAAGCAAGGCCAACCCAACAATCAAAGCGGCCGTACGTCTGACCCGCTCCAACAAATGGAGAGAAGGCCAAGAAAGAATAAATGGAGGGGAGGGGGCGGACAGGAAAGATCTGGATCGTCTAGCCAAGATACACATGGAACTGGAGGCCACTGATCAAGACATACTACTCTGAGGGAACAGGCTAGTAGCCCCAAAAGATCTACGAAAGACGTTAGTAGCGTCAGCCCATGAGGGCCACAGGGGGATCAACAACACAAAAAAGATCCTAAGAAACCACATCTGGTTCCCCTACATGGACGCCGTAGTGGAAGACATGCTAGCACACTACAGACCCTGCCAACTTGCATCGAAGAAACCACCTCCGAGCCCCCTACAGCCGACGACACTTCCAGAGAGGCCATGGCAAAAAGTTGCAATAGACTTCTATGGACCCCTGGAAGAAGGTGGATACCTGCTCGTGATCATCGACGAATACTCGAGATTTCCTTTCATCAAACAAACACCCTCGACATCATTCTCTGAAACGGCGCCCATCATAGATGAACTGTTCAGTGAATGGGGCATCCCTAACGTCGTCAAGACAGACAACGGATCCCCATTCCAAGGACGAGAGTTCGCAAAACTTGCAGACCACCTTGGCTTCCACCACCAGAAAGTTACACCACTCTGGCCCCAAGCCAATGGAATGGTGGAACGGTTTATGGCCACCATAAAACTAACCAGACAAAAAGCCCTCGCGGAACAAGTATCTCACCCACAAGCTTTCTGTGGCATGCTCAGAAGCTACAGGAACACACAATACGATGCGACGGATAAAACACCAGTAGAACTAATGGTGAAATACCGACCCCGGACACGCATCCCCCAGTGGGAAGACTACACACCGGAAGAAGATGCAGCCATAAGGGAGCGAGATGCTGAGAAAAAGAGGAAAGCCAAAGAATGGGCTGACAAAAAGAGAAATGCAAAGGACCCCAAGCTAGAAGTAGGACAAACAGTCCTAGTACGGCAAACCCAGAGGAGGAAAACGGACCCTGTTACAGTCCAGAACCCCGAATAATCACAGCCATAAAAGGACCCATGATAACGGCAACAGGAGAACCAGGGGATGTAACGAGGAATGCGTTGTTCTTTAAAAGACTATATCTCGATGATCAAGAGGCACCTGAAGTAGTCGCCGAGAACCCAGGGGCTGAAGAAGATGGGGGCCCTCCGGTTGAAGCGACTGGTGAAAGTAGAGAATCTCCAGGCAGACCTCATAGGACAGTGAGGAGACCAACGAGACTCATTGAACAGATGTGACCCCGGCTTTCATGTTAAGCACGGGGGAGGTGTTGCACCTGAGAGAAGGGACGCAGCCCCTTTAAGGCACACACACACAGCAGGGCGGGAAGAGGGCGTAAGGGGAGGGACAAGGGAGGGAAAAGTTAGTTTGAATGTTGTAAAGGAATAAAGAAGGTTAGAACAAGCAATGGCTCAGTGTGTCATTACGAAGTGTTTGCATGATTAGGTGAGGGACTTGAAACCCTCCCCCCCCCAACATGTAATAAAACAAAACTAGTCAGGCTTTCGGCTCCTCTGGTGTGTCTAAACTTTGTCTCTATCCCATACCCTCTTTCAGGACAGCTGTTGATCTAGGCCATAATGGGGCAAATAATCTTTGTCTCAATGCTATAGCATGGGCCACGGTTAGTGGGAAACTGAGAAATTAGCTGTAGGGGGGAGTATCATTTCATACATGCTTGTAATTGTTGCCAAGCACTCAGGGGTTAAGGAGTGCTGCCCCCACCGTTGTGGGGGCGGAGCCATCCTACGGCGGGAGGACAGGGAAACAGGGGGTTTCTGGGTAAGGCGCGCTAAGCGCCAGTTCGTGTTAAGAAGTTGGTTAATAAAGAAGCCCCCCCCCTCCTTTCGTTCCTCCTACAACATCTCGAGAGGGTCGTCGTTGGATCCTGACAGTCTGCCTGACCACCACACTGTGATGAGCGCCCCAGGTACGGTGCCGTGAAGCATTGGCCATCTGCTGCGACCCCCCCCCTACGTCGCAGGCCGGCGAGTTTTGCCCAGGCCCCTAGAAGTAAATAAAGACACGTGGCAAGGTTGGAGTGCGCCCCCCCCTCCATAACACTCCACCTCCCAGGAAGGCCAAGCTCTGCTAGCCTACCCAAAACAGACACAAGGGACACATCTTTCCGGCATCATGAGCACGCCGGCCTCCGCTTCAGGGTCCAACCCGGGGTCGCCTACGCCAGCTCACGTCGTACAGCCGATTCAACTGAGACTACCACCGCCTTTCACCATGACCCCACAAGCCACGAAGGGGCCCAGATGGACTGATTGGATGGAAAATTTCCAGCATTACATCAGGGGGTCTGGTGATGGAAATTCCCCCAATATCAGGGACATCTTCCTTAATCTAGTGGGGGGCGAGATAAAGACTGTGGTCAAGACTATCCCTGCAGCTGAACAGAACACTTTCAAGGACTTAATAAATGCTCTAGACAGACTCCTCATCATAGAAGTCAATCGTGACTACGAACGCTACCTTTTCAACAAGTGCACCCAAATGCCACAGGAGACAGTTGACGAATTCATAACCCGCCTAAGAGTAAAAGGCGCAAATTGCCAATTTGACGCATTTTCGCTGGAGGAAGCCATAATATTGAGGGTCATTGAAGGCTGCCTATCCCCTGCTCTCAAGAAACAGCTCCTGAAAAAACCCCTCTCCATACAGGAAGTGAGCGAGCTCGCTCGCATACATGAAAGGGTCGACGCCCAAGCTACATCCATGGCCAATACGAGCAACCCCAAGCACGACACAGCGGAACTGGTCGCAACCATACAACCATCTCGTCCAGGTGACAGGGGGTCACAGTCGTACAGAACTCAAAGCATCCAAACTCCCCGCCTACAGAGACAGTGTTATCGTTGTGGGATGTCTTTTCCGCATGCAGGCTCATGCCCAGCTTTGTCACACCGGTGCACGAACTGCGGAAGAGAAGGACATTTTCACTCGGTGTGCCGGGAAGGCGTACCATTTCCTCCCGCGAGACCCCACACGCCTGTCAGGCCATTTTTCCGTCCGCCACCTCCAAGACACTTTCAACCCAGATATTACCAACAAAACCAAGGACAGAGGCGGTAGGTCAGGGCCATTGACGAATACCACACGCCGGGGTACCCACCACAGCCAGAGCAGACTGATCGGACCAGATACTTCACGGATGAATATGATCACCCACCAGAAGAATATGGGCCTAAGACTCTCTACCAGGAGGAGCAGGGAGCCGCATATGACATGCCATATGACATGTATGACCAACATACTCGACACTGAAGAGGCCAGAGAAGCCCCGAAAATCCCCATCAAAATGGGGAATAGACAATTTCAATTCATGATCGACTCAGGCGCTACTGTCAACATTATGGGCGAACAGGACTATGCCATACTACCGAACCCACCTGCACTTGAACAGTCTCGCTCAAGGATATTTCAGTGGGGTGCCACCACCCCCCTACCGACGGTAGGATGTTTCACACAACGCCTTCTCCTGAATGGCCGGAAAGTAGACACAACAATACACATCATCCGGTCACTTGCCAGAAGCCGATGCCTGCTCAGTTACCACACGGCTTCCCGCCTGGGGTTGATTGAAATACACGTGAGGGCGGGAGACTCTATCACAGCGACCTCCGAGAGCACAAACACGAGAGACACAGTTGGCGCCATCGCATGCTACCAGCCGCAGAACCTGGTCACACAGGCTGACATCACAAGGGACTTCCCCAACCTCTGCATGGGGCTGGGCAAACTCAAGGCCCCTCCCATCCGGCTCCACATTGACACATCGGTGAGGCCGGTACCGTAACATCCCTGGAGAGTAGGTTTCCACCTGCAAGCGGCAGTATCAGACGCACTCCAACAACTGCTGTCTGATGGCATCATTGAACCAGCCACAGGTCCGACACCATGGGTTTCCCCACTCGTGGTTGTACCCAAAGAGGGAGGAAAGATCCGTTTATGCGTGGACATGAGGGTGGCAAACACTGCCATTCAGCGCGAGAGGCATCCGGGCCCCTGCATCGAGGACATGATCGTGCAACTGAACAACGCCCGGATGTTCTCCAAACTCGACCTCAACCAAGGATACCATCAGCTGGAGTTGCATCCGGAATCCAGACCCATCACGACGTTCGCGACCCACGACGGTCTCTACAGGTATCGGCGTCTGAACTTCGGCATCTCATCAGCCGCGGAAATCTTCCAAGAGGCCATCCGGCAGGTGATCAGACCCATCAAGGGCACACTGAACTACAGTGACGACATCCTTGTTTTTGGATCGTCGAAAGAGTCTCACGACAAAGCCTTACTCGCTGCATGTGCAGCACTCCAGGAAGCAGGCCTCACCCTCAATACTGCAAAGTGCCGTTTCAGCAAAACAAAGCTGAAATTTTTTGGACACATCTTTTCCAGCGAAGGAATGATGCCGGATCCCGATAAGGTTGACACTATCACCAACCTAGAAGAACCGCGACAGGTTGCAGATGTCCGCTCGTTTCTTGGCATGGCTGGCTACTGTGCGAGGTATATACCGCACTACGCGTCCCTCACCGACCCTCTACGGAAGCTCCTCCAGAAAGATACAGTGTTTGAATGGACCCCTGCGTGTCTCCAAGCCTTCTCCAACATCAAACGGGCCCTGATGGAAGTGCACCGCCTGGCCTACTTCAATCCCTCATGGCACACTGAAATAGTGGTGGACGCAAGCCCGGTGGGCCTTGGTGCCATCCTAGCCCAAACCAGCGGGGCGGATGTCCACCCGAGACACGTTGTCGCCTACGCGAGCAGGGCCCTGTCCACCCCGGAACTGGCCTACTCCCAGGCGGAAAAAGAGAGCTTAGCCGCCGTCTGGGCGTGCGAACACTTCCATGACTTCATCATTGGGAAAATGTTTACTTTAATTACGGACCACCAGGCCTTGCTATCGCTTTTTGGCAACCCGCACACCAAGATGCCCCCAAGAATCGAGCGGTGGGGAATCCGCTTACAGGAATATGACTATGACATCGTGCATCGTCCCGGGGGCGACCTCAACCCAGCTGACTACCTGTCACGACACCCAGTTGGGGCCCCACTAACCCGCGAAGGAGACATCGCCTACGTACAATACATAGCGTCAAACTCGCTACCACCGGCGCTGTCCCTAGAGAGAGTTGCTGCCGCATCAGCTGCTGACCCCACCATGGCACTCGCCATCAGCCTCACATTGACCAGCAAATGGAGGGATCACCAGAGAGCAATGCTGGCACACCCAGGAGTGTGCAAACAAGAAATTGAAAGGCTGGCCAGGGTACACAGCGAACTGGCCGTCAAGGACAACGACATCCTCCTCAGAGGGTGCAGAATAGTCATCCCCGCCACGCTCAGGAATGAAGTAGTAAGCACGGCCCATGAGGGACATAGAGGAGCGGAGAACACCAAAAGGCAGCTGAGGTGCCATGTCTGGTTCCCGTTTCTAGACGCGGCAGTAGAAGAATGGGTGAGGAACTGCCATGCCTGCCAGTGCACAGCTCCGGTGGAACATCCACCCCCGCTCCAACACACACAGATACCCGAACGGCCGTGGGAACGTGTAGCCATGGACTTCTATGGACCCACGGAGGAGGGTGACTACCTCCTGCTCCTAATAGACGAACACTCACGTTTCCTGATCGTCAAAACAGTCACCACCACCGCATTCCCCCAAGTAGCAGCGGCTATAGAGGAAGTGTTCAGCGAGTGGGGGATCCCCAAGATAGTGAAATCCGACAATGGGCCCCCGTTCAGCGGATATGAATTTGGAACATTAGCAGAACACCTAGGGTTTGAACATATGAAGATAACCCCTCGCCACCCTCAAGCGAATGGGATGGCTGAACGATTCATGGCGTCGATCAAAAAAACGAGACAAAGAGCCAGAGTAGAAGCAGTCGATCCACACCAGGCGCTGTGCCGACTCCTACGGGACTACAGAAACACTCCTCACGAAGCCACCAACAAGACACCTGCCGAGCTAATGTTTCGCTACAAAGTACGAACCCGCATACCGTGCAACCCATCTGATGAGGAGCTGCCTGACATGGACGTGCTCCGAAGGGATGCAGAAGCCAAGGAGAGAGCGAGACGAGAGACAGACGCTCGCCGCCATGCGGTGATACAAGACTTCCACATTGGAGACGAAGTACTCGTCCAGCAACCAACGCCCAGAAAGACAGATCCGCGGTTTGCTCCAAGCCCCATGAGAGTAACCGCAGTGAAAGGCACGATGGTGACGGCCGAGGACCAAAGCAGAGCTGTCACCAGGAACTGTCAACAATTCAGACATTACTCCAGACGAGAGGGAACAGAGCCGCTCCAGCGATCGGCCTCTCCAGAACCGCGAGAGTCGCGGGATGACTTGTGGGTCCCTCCAGGAGGAGACCCAGGAGGGACAAGCAGAGAAGTGAGAACCACGGAACTGCAAGGGGCAGGTGACCAAGATGAGAAGCCACGGAGAATTGTAAGGAAACCTATGAGACTTGTTGAAGAATGTTGATCTCGATGTTTGAATATATTGTTCGGGGTTGATGTTGCCAAGCACTCAGGGGTTAAGGAGTGCTGCCCCCACCGTTGTGGGGGCGGAGCCATCCTACGGCGGGAGGACAGGGAAACAGGGGGTTTCTGGGTAAGGCGCGCTAAGCGCCAGTTCGTGTTAAGAAGTTGGTTAATAAAGAAGCATCCCGTAATCTCCGTTGTGCGCGTCCTCCTTTCCATAGCCTGCGCGAGGCAACAGTAAGGATTTGCTTTGCCTCGCTGTCACATGAACTGTGTCGGGTCTGGTGGTGTCTCAGCGCTATAGCGCAGGGGATTGCAAAAGAGTGGGACAGACATCTGCAAGGAGACATTCCTTGGCTTACCCCGTGAGAATGGGATTAGGTAGATTGAGACAAGTGTCACTTCCTCGTGTGGGAGGTGCAGCCCATTTCATGTTTACACATCACTCGCCGAACACATTGAAAATTCCTGGATGAATGGCTCTATTTTACTTGTAATTTCCCCAAGAAACAGTTCCCCAACGAAAGTACATTTAATCTAGTTTTAACTGTTTACCTATGAGTTACCCTAGAAACCTGAGGTTCAAAAGAGCCCCAACAGCATTGGGATTGCTTTTTTACTGGTACTTGGAAGCCACTAAAAGGAAAACCGACTCAAAGAACAGAGCTTTGAGAGATGCCCAAGACATGATTCAATGACAGTTAAAAGACTGCACACTCCTTTGGGCTTTCCCAAAGAACAAAAGAGGTTACAATACACGTTATCCGGATTTAAAAAGGGCGCCCCTACTGAAAGAATTTCCAAAGGGCATTTGAGATGCATACAACCCAGCTATATTAAACCTTGCACCCTATCAAGCACTTGTTCAAATTCAAGGGGCACCCTCTGATCTGCCGCTATCACAATGTGAGCAGGGTTACGTTTACACCCCAGACTTAGAATTCAGTGAACCACCAGCATATAGCCAGTCAACACATGTACAAACACTGGGCGGCTCTAGATCCCTATCATTTTCTGGATAGACAGCCAATCCCTAATCTTATTGGTTCCCCGTCTACTAGTAATGCATCTGTGACTTTTGAGGGATTTCCAAATTCACCTCCCCTAAATAGCACTAGAGCGTTCCCTTTAAGACAGCCACATGGGGCAGGCAATGCATTAGTTACCGTGCACACACTCTGGAGTTCAACCAACATATTTAACATTGTGCAAAGGTGTCCCAAGTTTCATGAAGACACTGTTCAATTTCAAGAAGAGTTGCAAGTTATAATTGACTGTTACATCCCTATTTCTGCTTATTTTAGCCAGTTAGTGAGGGCAGCCCTCCCACCAGATACTTTCACTTTACTGAAACAGGGATGCAAATGGCCACTGCAGGAGCCCTTATACAGAGACCTCACTGATGGGATGCTTCGCACTATCCCAGAGCTCTGCCCCAAGAAGACAGATTAGACAAGGATAAAGGCGAGAATCCTGCAGACGACCTCAAAACAATGAAGAAATGTTTTGATCAGTTTTCAGGGATCACCAATACAGTTATTATGGCACCACGACCCATGGTGTCAGCATTTGTTATGGGGTTGCAGCCAGATTTGCTAAATGAATTAAGGTTACTCAAAGGATGAGAAGGAAAGAACTTAACTGAGGTATGGCTAGCTGTGCAGACTATCAATGAAAAAGCAAAGAGAGAGAAAGAAAATACTGAAGCTAAATTACCAGTGCTTTAAATTCAGCAGTTCCAACCTGTGCAGTGAAGTGTGGGGCGTTATTCTGGTGCTTGCTTCAGAGGAAGAGGGAGAGAAGGATCACCGACTCATCAGGGTCAAGGACTATTTTAGGATAGGCTGATTATGAATGCGTACCATGATCAATGCAACTATTGTAGGAGTTTTGGCATTGGAAGTATGAGCGCCTGATTCTATCGTCCCAACAGTTGGCGCAGCAGACAAATTTCCCTCCTTCCTTCTCACGGTCCTTTCCACCACCTAATACATTGCAGGGGGCCCATAAGGTCAGTTCCCCGTTAATACTGCTTCATTAATCTGCCCCTTATGTTAACTGTGCCGTCACTGGCAAGAGTGTTACTTGTATTTCTGATACCAGTGTCTCGTGCTTCACTTTGGGAGCCTTTCAGTTTGCACATGCCCCTAGTTCAGATGAAGAGATAACTGCTGAGAATTGGGGATAAACCTATAATCCACTTGACACTCACCCAATGCTGTGACTCTGGGTCCTATCTGTGAAGACCATAAGGACCCTCTGCGCTTAGATACTGCAAAGTTGTAGTGGCTCAGCTTCCCTCATAGCTCACTGTAGGGGTATTACAATATGATACACTGCCTGTCTGTTGAGTCCGTCTATATCTGTGAATTTAATGGCATTGGGTTGCTTGTTTAAAGTGGGGTTCACTGTTTATGGTTCCCCTCATGGTATTTATGTTACAGATAATTGGTATTTTTTGCTGTGTTAAAAGGTCCCAAAATTCAAAGAGAAACTGCAGAATGGCACTGCCTTGTTGCAACAGGATCTGTTAGACTGGGTTCCGCCCAAATTATGGTGCACACATGGAAATGACGTGGTACGTATGTTGAATGTCAAACCGTTGCACACTACTTTGAAACCAGACAAAACTCTTCCATGTGTCCCCCCAATACCCCATTTCCCAACACAGTGAAGGAGGCCTTAGGCCTATTATTGAATCAATACTCAAACAAAGCATTATCGTGCCTACTCACAGTCCTTAAAATAACCCAATTTTGCCTGTCAAAAAACCTGGTACGGACACTTTTCTATTTTTGTTCAAGATCTGCCTGCTGTTAATGCTACCGTTCTGCCGACTTTCCCTGTGGTTCCTAACCCTGAAATCTGTGTTGCATGCCTGCTTCCGCTACACACTTACTGTGGTAGATCTGTGTTGTTCTTTTTTTCTTTGTACCTGTGCACCCCACTGGCCAATGTGAATGCTTGTTTACATAAACATTGTGTTTCATGGGGCTTCTGCAGGGGTATGTGGAAAGCCTGACTCTCTTCTCGCACGTTCTGAAAAGAGATCTTGACTCACTGAATGTGGCCAACCTATTCCTGACACCCCCCTCTTTGAGAGAATCCTATTTGCAGGTGCTCAATCTATTGACAGCCCTTGCTATGAAAGAACACAAAGCCCCTAAAGAAAAGCTTAATTTATACCAAACTGGAGTCCATTACTTTTTTCGCAATATCTCTGCTGGGTAGAGACACCTTTCCAAACTGTATCAATGTGATCAGACAAGTATCCAGGCCCCGAACTTGAAAGCAAATGGGAGGATACCTTGAGGTGGCTGGATAATACTGCCAGAGGTTCTTGGGATATGCTTCAATTGCCAAGCCACTTCATAATCTTAAACTTGATTCAGTTACGAAACCCCTGGCCTGGTTCACCTGTAGCTGAAGAGGCCTTTGTTAAAATCAAGTAGTAGCTGTCAAAAGCTCCTGCGCTGGGCTTGCACGATTATCTGAAGGCTTTTAAACTGTTTTTTGATGAACAAGAAGATTTTGCCCAAAGTGTGGTAACTGAAGTGCCTGGTAAAAAACACCACCCAATTGCATATTACTGTGCTGTTCAGTCTTGAGTTTTAACTCGTCAACCCCATTCCCTTGACCTCTTCATCCTGAAGTTGTTGTAGGATTCTTCTTATGCTTTTATGCTTTTTTGTGTGAACTATATTGGTTTAATCATTCTAGGGTAGTATTCCTCCCTCACCATACCTCCCCCCCGTTGTGCCCTAAAGCAGTTGTGTGTATATGTTGCATGTGGATACGTCATCGTCAGAAAAATGGGATGAGAGTAGTATGTTAAATACAGAGGTAATGATCAATCGCCAGGGTCTTCGGGAGGAACAGGAATGCATAAAGGACCCTATTCCAGAATACAAAAAAGTGTCTGCAGAACTTTCAGAAAGGTAGTGGGGAATAGTTAGTGGATGTAGTGAAGTTTCCCAGCTGAGAGGATTGGCACTTAGGGCATGACCAGAAAGAGTCTGTTGAAGTGGAAGTGCTGCCATGCAAATTGAGTGACACACGGAAACAGATCACTTGGACTGTCCAGGTCTACAGAGACAATGAGGTAGCCAAGTATATCAACCATCAGGGTGGCACAAGGTCCCATTCTCTGCAGTAGGTGGCCTTCGAGGTTATGACTTTGGCAGCAGGCAATCTCCTATCTCTTGAAGTCTCGTCTTTCCCAGGGTTGGAAATTGTCAGGGTAGACACCTTAAGTAGAGGTTTCCCTTTTTAATAGAGTAATCCTTAATGCTCTCTGTTTTCAGGTCGATTTGAAACAGGTTTGGAATTCCCATTTGAAGACCTGTTTGCCTCCAGTGAGGATGCTCTCCTCCTGAATTGCAAGTTGAGGGGCTGGGATTCCCTTGCAGTGAGCACAGACACTACGCTTTGGCCTCTGTCCCTCTTGTTTGCCTTCACTCCCTTCCTGTTCATTCAGAGGGTTGTGCTGCAAGTCAGGAAAGACAAGGTCCTTCTGCTCCTAGAAGCCCCATTCCAGCAAAGGAATCGCTGGATTCCTCTTCTGCTTTCCCTCTCCAAAGGATCCTACCTTCTGTTTCTGGCTCCATCCCTCTAAGGCGGCCCAACCTTCCAACTTCAACCGGGGTGCATCTGCATTTGACAGCATGGCTTCTGAAAAGGTATGGGTTGAAAGGGCAGGGTTGTCACAGCCCCTTGCCCTGGCTTTCCTGGGTTGCAGACACCCTTCCACCCTCAAATCCTACACTGGTCACTCGTGTTCATCTGCTGTCTCAAGAAGACCAAACCTTTGACCTGGTGTGTGGCTTGGATTTCATTCACAAGCGCTCTGGGTTGGGTTTGGCTCAAGACGGCCACTAGGTAAGTGTTGTCAATGGAATGCTCCACTTATAAGGTAAGGGATCTGTTCAAAATCCATGGTAAAGTACCATCCTCCTGTTTCTGAGAGATTTGTTTATGCAGGGGTAATTGAGGATTTATCAGATCTCTTTGGTGTTTTTATATAAGCCTCTAGGGGGGATTTTAGCTTTTTTCTTAAAAAGTGCTTTGGGTTTGGCCTCTTTGTGTATACAACATAGTGTATAGTTCTTACTGGGTCATTCTCCTGTTGGGGTGATTTTCCCGGGGGCCGGCAGAGCCGTCCGCAGACCTCCGGGGCTGGGGAGGCCCCAACTCCCCCCGCGTCCCAAAAGGAGTATGAGACACACCCAAGAGCAAGGTAATAACTGCTGTTTATTAGAGTAACGGCAGGGATACGCTCAGATCGTATGCATCCGGAAAGGCTATCGTCGTTATTGGGGCTCGCAGGTCCTTTTTACAGCAGTATGACACGCTACTTGCGTCACCTGGGAAAAAACATCACAAAACCTAACGCCACTTTGGGTTGGTCCCCCGAGTGGTAGGGTTAGTATAGGTGCCTATGGAAGGAGATATTAGTGGATAAGGACGGGTCACGTGGTACACTTGGGCTGTCCCTAACAGTTCTACACTGAAATTGTTACAAGGGGACACTTGGTGATTGTCTAAGGGTGATGGCGTCAGTGATGAGCCCCTTGTGTTCTGATTGGTTCTCCCGCGAGCCTCCAAGCCTGGGACCATCGCCGTTCCCAGCTCACGGTGTACCTGGCGTTAGCAACAATGTGCAACTATGTGTTTGTGGTGGACAATGGACAGGTATGCTTAAAGGCTGGTGCTCATGTCTTTCCGATCGCTGTAGGTGTCCAACTTGTCGCTTTGTTGTTGCAGATTGTGTCCCAGACGTGGGACCCTGGCGACTTTTCTGTCTGGCGAGCTTGGCATCTTGCCAGTTCGGCTTGGTCACATGTGGGGAGACCGTAGCTGGAGCAGAATTATGAGCATTAGATGTGTGTTTTTCGGCTCTGAGGGCTTGGCACTGGCAGGTATAACCGTGGCGCTGGGAGCGTGGCATGTGGGTTGCAACATCGCGCCTTGGCTACAAGCTCTCGTTGGGAGCTTGTTCTGAATGTTCAGCACTTGCATTTCATCTTGGGAGGATTTTCGTCTGCAAGGCTCCTGCCTGGGGACTCTTGCTTGCGGGCTACTTGGGCCTAGTTTCTGGGTGGCGGTACATAACCCATAATATGGGGTTCGCGGGGCGACAGAGTGTCACAAGCAGCATTAGGTATACACAGTGGCGTCTTCATAGGGATAGGTAGCGAAAAAGGGTCAGCAAGCATATACACGAACTCTTCAGGCGTCTTGCATTTCTGCAGTGCTGTAGAAGGCCTATGTGAAAAATAACAATGATGCATGTCCGTGGGTATGTCAGTCCGCTACGTCATAGCAATGAGTATGTTCTTCGTGTGGGTTGGTGTGTGAGTGACCAGTGTTCATGGTGGCACGTGTGTTCTTGTCTGTTGGCTATGTCGTCATGGCATCTCTAACGATGATTTTCGTGGTTGGTGTCTAATGAAGCTGGTCCATGGCACATGCGTCGGCTTGACCAGGGCGTACTAGTGGGCATTCTCCTCGTACGTGTATGCCTTTGAAACAGGATACTTTGTCATCTGGTAAGGAAGAGGTTTGGTCGAACTCCTCTCGCGTGGGGTGCTTGGGCCGTGATCCCCTAGGCCATGGTCTGGATGAGGCTGGGGGGAGGGTATTTTCCCATTCTCCCACTTCAGTCCTCCCTCTGGTCGAATTGTCGACCACAAAATTATCCTTTTTCTTATCTGCACGTACTCTCCATACTTTCGTTATTCCAGCCAGGTGTCCATAGTGGTTGACATGATCTTCAAATGACCAATACATGTAAATGCAGCCACCACTGGGTTTGCAGTAGACCCACTTTCCAACATAGCTCTTTGGGTTCCTTGGGTTCTCTACCTTCACAGATGGTGGGTCTAAGTATGTTTCCAGTATTTGCTTGCGCAACCTTTCTCGTTCCTTTATAATGATGTCTGTGTGCCTGTCATCTTCGGCTGGTAGTAGGGCGTGCATGCCGACCATTTCCATCATTTCATCAGTTGTACGTGCTGTTCTTGCTTTCCATAACCTCATTCCTATCAACACAGCCATTCCCAATATTATACATCCTACTATTATTTTCAGTCCATCTGACAGCCATAATGGCATCCATGACCACACGTAGGAAAACCAGCTGCCATCTTTCTTCACTCCCTTAGCCTCTTCTTCCATCTTCGAGTGCATCTTGGCAAGTTGTGATACTGCCTCAGTCAGTGTGCCATTGACAGCGTCATTTGCTGGGATGAATGTGCAACAGCTTTTCCCAATTTTTGCACAAACTCCTCCTTCCATCGCCGTAAGGCGGTCCAGCACATATCTATTCTGGAGTGCTACCATTCGCATTGTCCTCAATTCTTCTTTTATTGCATTAAATCCATTGACAGTAGAGTTTATTGTCATCATTAGCTCCCATCTTGTTATCTGGAGCCATTTTGCATTTGCATATGCCTGCAGTCCTGGGTTTATTATTGAGGAGAAGAACATTTCTGCTCTGCTGAACAGTCTGTGTCCTGGTGGAATGTCACTGAGCGCTGTTTCCGATCTTCCCCACAGGTAGTTTCCTGTCAGTGGTTCTCCTTGTCTTTTCACTCTTGACAATGTGTTTGTGTCGTTATTTTCTTTACCTTCTTCAATCGTCACAGATCTTTTCCTCCTTTTATTTCCTTCGTCCATCCTGGGGAAATTCCCTAAATTGACATGTTTCTGTGGTACCACTAGGGATGGTACATTTATGTGTACCATTGTGCATAATCCATTCCAAGATGGTGGCAAGCTGTGGTATGCCTTATCTCCGCAGGCCCAATAGTGGTCCATTAAAACCGCTGTACCGGCACCCTCCTTAGTTATCATCACTATCCTTTTGCAATTGCTGTTCCTTCCGACATGAACGTCTCCGTTGTGTTGATAACATAGTGTCGGCGCAGTTAGTGGAAGTATTGTTACTGGGACTTCTTCCTTCTCCAACTATGTCACCAGTCCGGTCTTTATCCATCCATTGAAACACTTGTTGTGTATTTCATCTATTTTCGCTATATTTTGTTTTGTCAGTGTTATCATCTCACTCCCTGCAATCCCGTCTGTCCATGAATCCTTTGTGTATACTTTCCCATAAATGAGCAGTATTGGTCTCTCCCAGAACCCCGTTTCTCCTGCAACTTCAATTGTGCGCCATTCACATGGTAGGTAATTCAACTTCATCTCCTTCATTTCCTCTTTATCTGGCCCATCCGTCACGTACTGCAGCCCTTCTGTTAGCTGCCAGTAGTGATTGTACATGTGAAGTGTCTTGATAAAATTATTTTCATACGGGTATGTGTCTCTTCTCTTCCTTTTTATTATTGCCATTCTCCCTTGAAAATGTCCTTTTGTTTGGAACATGGCCAGGTATATCAGGCATTCTACTGATGTTGCTGGTACTTCAGTAGCCACAAATGTCCTGGAGGTGCTCATGGCGTATGGGATCAATGAGCACACATAGCAGCTGTCTTTAGTTGCCTCCTTACCAATTTTAGACATGTGCTGATACCACATGTTTGAGACGTGTGCTGAGTCTGTAAGATATGTGTTAACCCCATTATTATCCACAAATGTGCTACGTTTAACCCTTCCCCTGTTTATTCTTGTTCTACTTGTACCACCTGACACCGTACCTGTTGCAGCCGTGGTGGGGTGTTCGTTAGTAGGAGGTGCAGCCATCACAGAGGAAGCATAGTGTGTCTGCCAGTCAGAGGCAGCTAGTAGACCAGTGATAAACACATCTATTATTTTATTATTATTTAATATTATTATTTTTATTACAATAGCTAATATCACCAGCATTTTCCTCTTACCTTTGCTGCGGTCCTGCATCTTGTTATTCTTTGCAATGTAGATGCCCGCCTAAACATTTCTAAAAATAAGCATTAATTTTGTTAGTTTTGTTTGTTAAAGCTCTCCCTATCAAGTAATTGTTTAATACCAGGATAAAAAGCTGTTACCACGCTAGTCTGAGTGACCTCTCAGGGCTGGTAAGTGCTCGTGTAGATGTGGGAATGATTGTTCTATGGCCAGAATGAACGTGTTGTAGTACACACATATTTTTCTCTTTTTAAATATTTTGGTCTTTTTATAACGTATACAAATTGGTGTGACAGTGCTTCAGGGGTGTTGTCGTCTGTGGGCAGCATTTACCCCTGGACAAAATGCAACGTTAATTATTTACCTTTTCTTTATACATAAATAGTTGTATGCGGTACCTTCATGTGCGAGAAAAAAGAGAAAGAGAACATGCACGTGTCTACAAGTGTTGTGCAATATGACCATGTCCTTTATTTGGGTAGTGGCAGGGGCGGGGCTGGTCGGGGCAGTGTTTTGTTTGCTCTGGGATCTCGTGACCATGGGGTGGGCTATTGGCGCTTGTCCATTTAAGTCCTTAGTAGTGTCTGTTATTTGGGGGGTGGTTAGGGGTTCTATCGCAGTTGTCTTTGGTTGCTGTTGCTGGCGTGTTGTCTTCTGTTGCTGTTGCTGCTGTGGTGGCCCTGTCGTCAACGCAAGGGCGGGTCTGATCTTTGTAGGGCTTGACGTCATGCAGATTATTCCAAACGTGCTTATCTCTCAACTTTATTGCTCTAGGAGCTACTGCTTCCACCTGGTGGGGCCCGTAAATCTGGGGCTGTTCCACCGGCGGAAGAAGTCACGGAGGAGGACGTGGTCTCCTTCCTTAACAGTCCACTTTGGTGTTTGTTCCCGTTCCTCATTTATTTCTTCTTGTTGGGTGTTTTCCGACCCATCCTGTTTCCGCTCAAGCTGTTGAGATATAAAGGTGACACTAGTAATCAAGGAAGACACATACTCATACATTTAGTCAACAAAAAACATTAGCAGAGGTATGGCAGTCTAACATGGCCCTTGATGGTGCAGAAAGTGGAAGGCGCATCGGACGTCCAGTCACCACCTCGTGGGGTGTGAGGTGGTGATCTGACCCTGGCTTATTCCTTAATTCAAATAGGGCCAAGGGAAGGCGGTACAACCAGCTTTTCCTAGTTGTCTGCTTAATTTTTGCAATCTCTTCTTTTAGGAGGCCGTTCATTAGCCTGCGGGTGGTATGCACATGCAAATTTGTGTTTAATGCCAAGGAGTGTAGTTATGTGTTGGAACATTTAATTGGCAAAGTGCGGGCCATTGTCTGACCTCAGCACCTTGCAAACCCTCCACCTAGGGAAGACCTCCCTCACCAGGAACTTGGCTGTTCTGAAGGCGTCTGCATGAGAGCAGGGTCCAGCCTCGATCCACCTTGAAAATGGGCATACTACCACAATCATGTATCTGTGTCCTTGACATACATTGATCATGTCAACGTAGTCAATGTGCAGGTACAGAAAGGGTCCTTCTGGCCAGGGTATAGTACCTTTGATCACTCGCAGCGTGTGACCGGCCGTGAACTGACAGGTTAGGCAATTGCTGATAAAGTTTGCAACGTGTGAATTTAGCTCGGGACAGAACCAGGCCTCCTTTATTCGTGCTGCAATCACTTCCTTTCCTGTGTGTGTGGGATGCTGTAGCTGAGCCAGGGCTGTTTTCAATAGGGCTAGTGGCATCACTACTTTGCCTGTATTATTCTGACGCCATAATGCATCTGTGGGGGACATTGTGCACCCGCTTTTTACACATAGCTCCTTTTCCGCCATGGGTGCTGCTGCCTGTAATTCCATAATTTGAGTTTCAGGGATGTGTGTGTACCCCTCCTTCATCAACATCTGTCTTGCCCCCACCCTCCCCTTATCTTTTTGTTTTTCTGGGAGGGTTCAGATTTCGCCAAAATACGCAGCATGTTTGGCATGTGCATCTGCTGTTTCATTACCTTTTGAGAAAGGGTTATCCCCGTTAGTGTGGGCCTGACACTTCACCAGGGCTATTTCTCTAGGGTCATTAATTACTTCAATCATGTCAGCAAGTAGGAGGGCATGTTGTACTGGGGTACCATCTGCTCTTCTGAACCCCCTTCATTGCCATTTTATTAACCCTGAGTGCACCGTCGATGTGCACTGTCCGAATATATTGTTACCCTCTTGTCATTGCTCTCTTTTAGTGCCAAAATTAGGGCCACTAGTTCTGCTGCTTGGGCTGAGTAATGGTGTGGTAGTTGAACACATTTTACTGGTACATAAATCCAATCCTGTGTCAAAGAAACAACTGTTGCCCTGTCCTTCATACCCCATCACTCTGGTCAATTGTTGAGGACCTATCAATGTACATTATCTCTCCCCATTTTCCTCAACTTTTCTTGTGCTGGAGTACATTTCAATGGCCTGTGTGCAATCATGAGCGTGGTCACCATCTTCAACCTCCTCTGCTATGAACCTTGCTGCGTTTACATTACTGCACCTTACAACCGTTAGTTCTGGTCTGGATAAAATTATCTCGTAACTTGATGCCCTCTTTGTGGTCAATGTTGATTTGGGTTTGTTCAGTATTGCAAAGAGGGCGTGTTCCACAAATAGTGTGGTGGGGCACCCCATTGTTATTGATGATGATGTTTACACCGCAAAGGCTGCAGCAGCCAGGCTCTGTTCGTAAGGGAAGTGACCTAACATTACAGGGTCCAAGTGTCCGCTGTAAAATGCTACAGGCTTGTGCCCCATGCTTGTTTTCTGTGTCAGTACTGCCTTCATTACTGCTGAGTCGCAATGTGAGAAGATGAAAAATTGGTGTTCATAGTTTGGAGTGGCCAGTACTGGTGCTGTTGAGATGGCGTGTTTCAATTCATCAAATGCCTCTTTCATTTCTCTTGTACATCCCAACTTCTTATCCCCCTTCTGTGCTTCTCTGAGGACCTCTAGTAGGGGTCGTATGTATGAGCTGTAGTCAAAAACACACACCCTGCAGTAGTTGCAGAAACAGCTGTAGTTCTCTCACTGTCTGTGGTTGTGGTGTGTTTGTTATTGCTTGTGCCCTTTGTGGTGCAATGTTCCTTCCATGTTGTGAAATGAGCTGACCAATGTAGAGCACCTGTTCTTGGCAATACTGTAACTTCTCTTTGTCTACCTTGTACCCCTTCTCAGCTAACACTGTGAGCATCTTCACTGAGTCCTTTCTACACCTCTCCTCTGTGGTGCTGCATATTATTATGTCATCCACATATTGCAGCACCGTGCTCTCCATCTCAATGTTTCCCAAATCCATTTGTATCACTCTGTTGAAGATGGATGGTGACTCACAGTACCCTTGGGGCAGCCTTGTGTGTTTCCCTTTTGTGTTGCGGTCTGTGAAGCTTGTCAGGTCTTGTGAGTCAGCGTGCCGAGGTATCGAAAATAATGCATTTTTGAGGTCAATCACGGTGATCTGTGCTGCTTCTGCTGGTATTCCACATAGTATGGTGGCTGGGTTAGCTGCTATGGGGTACTCTGCTTCTACAATGTAGTTCAAGGGTCTCAGGTCATGGATAAAACGCCAAGACCCTCCTTTTTCTTTGCGCACAGGGTACACAGCAGTGTTGCATGGTGACTCTGATGGTACTAGTGTACCATTGTTTATTAGGGCTGTTATTGTTTCATATATTCCACTGTCTGCCTCTTTTGAAAGTGGCTATTTTTTCACTCTTGGCAGCATCGCTCCTTTTTTCAACTTTATTTTTATGCCACCAATACTTTTGATACAGGCAACGTCATATGGACTTGTGGTCCACAGTGATGCTGGAACAGCTGCCATGTCTTCTTCATAAAATGGAACTGGTTTAGGGGCTGGTGCCTCTAGTGCCATCGCCATTTTTTGTGCCACTTGTTTGTATGTTATCTTCAACCAAATGTTAATGCTCATCCCAAACACCATCTCTCCCTCTCCATTGTCGTCTGAGAAGAGCTCCTCATCGGATTCCTGTGTAAGCCTGCACCCTTCTGCCAGTGCTATTACAGCTCTCCAGGCCCTCCCCTCCCTATCCTGTGCATGTACTGAGATGTAATCTGCAGTTGCCATAATGCTCTCGATGCTTACTGAAATCATTTTCCCCTCCTTTTCACTTGCTGGTGTTTCTGGTCTGAATAGGTAAGCCGCTGGCCTCCTCCAAATTTTGCCCTAAATTCCAGGCAACCATGCTATTGTATGTCTGTCCCGTATTGGAAGAAGTCTCCATCTACTGGCTCATCCCGGGCCACTGTTTGGCCACAGTAAGCCTGCTGTATTTGTCGTGCTGTGAGCATGTTAATGCCTGGTGTAGAGCAGGAGATGGTCATATTCAATCTGCTCATGATATCTCTTCCAAGTATGTTTACTGGTGACTGCTTCGAGTACAGAAGTGGAAGAGACATGTCGTGATCTCCTATAGATAATGAGATGTTATCAGTGAAGGGAACCAACCCTCGAGCCCCAGAAAATCCTTGAGTGTGCATGGCTTCGCCTGACATTTTAAACTTCCCCTCCCTTATGCAGGACCTAGTGGCCCCGGTGTCAATTAGGAAGGAAACATTTTTGTCACCTATCGCTACCTGTATGCGGAGCTCCTCCGCAGTGTTAGGTGTTACCGATAGGATGGGACACATCAAAGACGTCTGTGGGCTGGCCTATTGTGGATATAGTGACTGACCACTTCCTGTGTAAGGGTTGTGACCCAATATTGTCACTTTCCCTAGATGTGTCTGCTGTAGGGGTGCATCAGTTGTTGATACTTCATTTTCCTGTATTTGTGTGAGCTGCTATACAGTTTAAACTTGATGTTGTTGTGTGGCTATCGCCTGTTGCTGTGGTGGTGTGTATGTTTGTACCTGTATCTGTGGCTGTGGTGGTGCCTGCTGTGTCTGTTGTTGTATTTGTGGTTGTTGTATGTAGGCCCGTATTTGTGTGGGTTGTGGCTGGGGTTGTTGCAGTGGCGCTTGTTGTTGTGGTATAAATTGCTGTGTTCCTTGCTGTTTTTGGTAAAATTACTGTTCCCCCATAGGCCCTTGCTGCCCTTGTTCCCCCCAGGCTGCTTGGGGGGGGATCTCATCCTGCAAGTGTGTGACATGTGTCCCACCATCCCACATATCCAGCATAATGGTGGTTCTTGGGCCTGCCATGGGAAACCCCCCGTGTTGTCTTGATACCCCTGCTGTCCATTTGGGTTTGTTTGTTTGTTTGTTTATTTGTTATAGCGCAAAACCAAACCCGAAGGGCGCAGATATTACAAGAATACTTGAGAACTTGGTTACAAGGTGATACATAAATAAAAACAGTTGAGACATATATTTACAAATGTAGGTAAGGTGAAAACATTAAGGCAAGATGAGATAAGCACGAGGCAAGCGGGTGAGCATAGAAGGCATAGTCAGGAGGGCAGGTTGTTCAGTCGGGTTATGTGTTGTTAGTACGTAGCCAGGTGAGGGCCTGGCGTCTGAAGCTTGGGTAGGGTTGGTCAGTTCTGAGATTGGTGGGGAGTCTGTTCCAGGTTTGGGCTGCTATGACCGGAAAGCTGGAGCCGCCGGCAGTACTTTTTTTGTATCTGGGCACCATTAAGGTGTCTACGCTGGCCCTTCTAGTGGGACGGTTAGACGATCTCTTGGTAATTCTTTCTGCCAGGTAAGGAGGAGCTATGTTGTTGAGGCATTTGGATGTGAGGGAGAGGGTTTTTAGGGTAATCCTGTGCTTAATTTTTAACTAGTGGATGTTTCTTCGAGCGGCGGATATATGATTTCTGGATGGGATGTTTAAGGCTGCTCTTAAAGCGTTATTTTGGAGTGTTTGTAGTTTATCGAGGATGTATTTGTTTGATCCTACATACAGAGCGTTGCAATAGTCCAATCTGGATATGATTAGTTCATTAGCCAGTCTGATGCAGCTGGTCTTGGATAGGAAAGGTCTGCACGCTCGGATTAATTTACAGGTATATGCTGTGGAGGATGCTAGGGTATTGATTTGCTTCTGAGTCAAGATACACCCATAGGGTTTTGACTGCCGGCATCACTTTAATGACATTGTTGTCGATGTTAAAAGAGGTATAGTTGGGGTCAAGTTTTTTAATTGCTGTCTCTGTGCCAAGGATTAGCAGCTCCGTTTTGTCGTCATTCAGGCAGAGTCCACGGGATGACATCCATGCCTGAATGAGGAGATGCATCTTGTTCACCAAGGCCGAATCTTAGGCATAGTTGCCCGAAAGGGGGATGAGCATCTGAGTGTCATCAGCATAATTTGTGTAGATAACACCCAGTGTGTCCAACTTGTCGAATAAGGGCTTGGTAAAGATGTTGTACATCGTAGGAGATACACAGGATCCTTGGGGGATGCCGCAGGAGACTTGTATGGGAACGGCGGCTGCTAGGGGGGAGAAGACTCTCATTGTACGGTTGGCAAGGAAGGATTGCACCCAGGGTATGGCGTCACTTGTGAAATGGGTGGCTGAGCTGAGGTGATTGCATAAGACAGCATGATCTACCAAGTCAAAGGCTGCCGATATCCCCGGAACCCTCCCCCTTGTTGTTGTGCAGGTAGGCCATAACCCCTCCCTCTCATCTGGCCGCCACTCCCTCTGTAGTTGTTTGAGTACCCATTTCCCATCTGCATATACCCTCCTCCTGCGTATGCCCTGTATGGTGGGGGTGGGGGAATCTGCTGTGTTATTATTTGTGCTGGCTGTTGTAACTGTGACACCTGCTGTTGTGTTGTGTCTTGTGCAACAGTGACCTGTGTGGGGGCGGGTGTTGTGATTAGTGCTCCTTCCATGGCATATTTTGATAGCTTCTTCTGTGACGTGTCTGTTATGGTGACCCCTGGGAAACCTGCTCTTTTCCAAATGTCATCTGCAGCATTCCCCATTATTGAGATCTGGAGCCCCTTCACGTCCCCCACCACTAGTTTTTTCCCCGCAGTGTGTTTTTCCATCTCCTATATCCACTTCCCAGCTCCTCCACTTAGTGATGCAAGCCTGCATTTTATATTTTCTTTATCGGCATGCTTCCAGGGGACATATTGTGGTCTGGCCCCTCCCCTCTCCAGAAGTGACATCAAATTGTACTCCCTCACCTCCGCCGGTGTTCGTGTGGTTATGTTGGTGTATTCATCCTCTCCCTCTGTGTCAGGTAGCTCTTCAATGATGTCAATGTTACCGTGGTTTGTTCTTCTGTCCCTTTCATCCTTCCTCCCTCTCCTGTTACCCTCATGTCTCACCGTGGGCATGCTCGCCCATTCTTCCTGCCTGCGTCCTGGGAGGTCCCTAAGTCTGCCGACATATCGGGTGTGTGTAGGTGTTGGTGTCAGTGGTCATAGTGTCAATGGGCTTGGTGTTTGTACTGGTGTTGGTGTTAGTGGTTGTGGCATTTTTCTTGTTACCTCCCTTACCTGTTTTTCTCCTGTGTTTACTTCTTCCCTCCTTTCGCATGCCCATGGTGACTCGCAGTTAGTGCGGGTTATGTATAGTATGTCTAAACTCTCCCTATTGCCATCTCTTCCACTTGTTCCCAAACTTTCCTTTTCCTTGCTGCAAAATCCATCAGGAAATGACGATCCCCACTCTGTGCGTTTTCCCCCCACTGTTACCATCCTTAAATCTATTAAGTCCATCTCCTTGTGCTCACCTCCTTTAACAGCGGTCCCCTGTGTTGATGTTGTTGCCACCTCCAAGTCCTGGCGTGTGTATTTTTTAACTCTGTGTTCAACTCTCCTATCTCTATTCTACTCTTCCTTCTCTCCCACAACTTCACCTCCTATTTCCACTTGTTTCCTGTGTAGTTCTTCCAATACATCTTTACTCACCTTCGCCAATATCCTTTCTTCTTCTTCCTTTCTCCCCCATTTTCCCCCTTCCCTCTTTAATATGCTCTATATTATTTTACCTTCTTCATACTTCCGGGCGCTTTCAGATAATATCTTCTTTTTCCACAGATCCATTTCCCTATCCTTCTCTTCCTCCTTCCTTTTCATTTCCCGTTGCTCTCCGCGTGACACCCTCTCTGCTAATGCCCTCATCCGCTCCTCCTCCTTCTTCCTTTCTTCTTTTCGTTCCTTCATCCTCTCCTGCTCATCTCTATTCTCCTTTCTTTCCTTCTTTCTTCCTCGTGTTTCTTGCTCGAACTGTCTGATCAGTGCGCTTCGTACTTCTCTTAATTCAGCCAATCTTTCCTCCAACATTTCTTCCTCTACCTGGGACAGTCACCCTTCTCTTGTCTTACTCACCTCGGTCCCTTTCTGTGCGTTCTCCATTTCTTCCTGGTTCACTCTCCTCACTGTGTCCTCTTCTTCCCCTGTTAGTGTTCCCCAGAGCTTTAGGAGCACCTGTGCTGCTATCCATTCATCTGGTCCTATGTTTTGTGGGATGTATTTACCCATGCATCCGAGCCCTACCTCAAAACTGTGCAGTACTGACATGGAAAACCTCATGATGGCCAGAGCTTCCCAGAAAATGCACAGGGAAATGCATGAAGAATAGGCTGCCACTCATTTTTGCCGATGTTATGGGCACAGAAGGAAACTGCCTAAAACCACCATTGGACTACCCGCACAGTAGTCTGAAAGCATTGGGAATGGCAATGCTGATTGCCAAATGCAACTTAGAATTGTGGGGAATTCATTTGTTAAATCCCAAAAATGGGTGCAGTACCAGTACTCACCACTATCCAAAAGCCGGCATTTTAAAACCACACCAGATTTTACTTTTTTGTGTAAAACTGAATGAACCCAAAGCAGGCTAAAGAAAGACTTACTGAGAGGTGGATACAATGTAAAGTGATATTCTGAAGTGACTTGAAGGTTTATAACAAGACTGGCTGAGCTGTGGATTGCAGCAGTTTAAGTTGCACTGGATTTAAAGACACTAAAAAAATCTAAATGTTTAGATTAAATGAGTGACCTATGTTTGGTGTCACATGCCTTTGTAACTGTTTAAATGTCATAGTTTTAAACTTAGAATCAGCCTTCTAGCTGCATATGTGAAAATGTTTAGTTTTATTTGAATGCAGAAACTGGGGAACAGAAATGACAGCTTAAAGAGATTCCAATTCTGCCTGGCAACTACCCCCATCAGGAGTGAAACTTGAGTCACAGCTGTGTTCCCAGGCCTAGCTGCCCTTTTGCTGCTCACACTAAGGATATGCCATCTATCTGATAATTGAATTACCTGTGCTCTGCAGGAAAGTGAACAAAGCCCTGTCCTGGCTCAGGCAAAGGTTTTATTGGCAGGAGTCGTAAATGGTCGTAAAAAGTGGCTTCCTCCTGAGGAAAGGGGAGGGGCACTGCCTGTGAGAGCAAGCTGGCTTGGCAGAACTGGAAAAACCAGTATTTCTACCTTGTGCTGAGAGGAAACCACACCCCTTTGGAGCCAGAACATAACTTTAAAAAGATGGATCATTCATAGAGCGGACATGTGAAAATTTTATAAATGATACCATAATTCTTGTGATTTTTCTGCCCACATTTTAAGAGGTTTTTCGACCCGGTGGCGTGTTCAGGGGGGTTTTAGCGGAAAAGTGGATATTACTCTAAATGTATGCATGTTAAAAATCTGAAACTTCATCAGTTAATGTCCATACTCCCTGCACACATGTATGTAAAGTTGGGTCAATGTCAGAAAGTGAAAAATCAGTTAAAAAGTCAATTATGTGCCATTTCTGAATGCAAGCTCTTAGAAACAGCAGATTTGGACAGAGACATGGCTAAATTCAGCCACACCATGTATATGTAATTTCAAGCAACTGTGTAACTGTGAAATATGTCTTTTATTATCAAATATAGAATGTGTGCAATCTGACAGAGGAGTGTCCTATCTGCAAGCCATAAAATGACATCCCTCTGACTCACAGTTCATTCCCCAATCAAATGATAAATGGAAGTTTGACCAATTAGAAGCTGAGAGAGAGGTAGGGTCAGTGATGCTAGAACACACCCACATTCTAAACACATAAAAGCAGACAGACAGGACAGATAGGGACTTTCAAATCCATCTGCCGCTGGAAGCTCTGCCGGAAAAATCCATACTTTACCTCCATCAAACCTCCAGAGAGCCAAACTAGAGACTTCAATCTATCCAGAACTAGAGACCCAGACCAGAGAACCAGAGAGAGCTGATCCAGATCACTGTGAAGTGCAGAGACCAGAGGCGAGTTTAAAACCTGACCAGATCCATGGCGAGGCCCATTTCACTCAAGAATATAGTGTGAGTACCTAGAAAACTGTGCAGAACCAATCTCCTAGTTAAAATAATATAATTCAATCTATTTAATCTAAGTAGAACTGCCTCCTAACTGTCACCTGTCATTTGTAAAGCTGTCACTTGTCATTTCCTAGTTGCAAGCTGCACTTGTCTTTTTGAACTTTAAAATTTCAAATCTGAAAAACGACCTTCACAAAATCGCTCATATCTCCGCAACCGTTTGTGCTAGAGACTTGCAATAACTTTCATCTGAAAGGTTAGAATCGTGGCTTTCCTACGAACCTAGAAACGCATACCTACCCCTTATAGTTTTACCGCAATCGCGGAACACGCATTCACGAATTTTACCGCGATTTGCAAATTTCTTCACATGTAAAAACTGCTGCTGCTTGCCTTCCATTTGCCAGAAATTCGTTTAACCTGCTAACTATCCCTGCCTCATTGCTAGTGTGAGCCTGGACTAATATTAACTAGATACCACTCACCCTGAACCTCTGAAAGGGAATTAAAAGCATTTCCAGCATATTTCTCATCCATTGCTAGCACATATCAAAGCATTTTGCCTGTGTTTTCAAAACTCCTATCTGTTTTCTGTAGTGTAAGCTTGCTGGGGTGAACTGATTTACATTGATTGCATTTCTGAGAACTGTGTGTTTTCCTTCCATGTCCTTGCCTTGCATCAAGGGGGGGGAGGGGATTGCCAGAGAAAAGTGATTACATTGTTTGGTTGAAATCATATTGAGTATTTTCTGTACTGCATTCATTGAATATTGCATCCACCTGAGCTTACATAAAGCATCCTCTACCACATTATACTTTTGTTCCTATTTACCAGTGTGCTACCTTATCCATTTCATGTCAACTCATTAGTGATTATAAGAAGTGTGCTAGTGCCAGATTCTCCGTTGTTGATCTTTATCATATCAGATTAAGTGTGCTATTCAATTATTAATTTATTATAAAGTGTGATATATATATATTTTAAATTATCAAATAAACCTTTTAAACTTGCAAAACAGAACTACTTCTTGGCTCAGTGGGGTCAGGGGGATTCCAAGAGAGGGGTGTTATATAGGGGTAGTCATCCAGAACGCATGAACTGGACATAAAGATATATCAATAAGGCTTTTCATTCAGTATTCTAGACTAGGCGTTAACTTAGCTGTAGTGCTGAATTGAATCCTCTTACAAATTGGGGGCTCGAGCCGAGACGTTGGGTTAGATTTACCACTTGTGCAGCTTAATACAGTGTGCTAACTGACGGGATACATATATCCGGTCGGATCACCACGCTGCATTACGCTGTGAAGCATTCCTCAAAAGGGACACTCCAAGAAAAGTTCTGTTCTGCAAAAATAAAATACAAACTTCTGTAAGTCAGGACAGAGACCACTCTCTAGAATGACGACCTTAGTAGACATGAAAATAGCCAGAGAGCACCTCTTGCATAAGCTATTTGTGAGAGGTGAATGGACCGAACAGGGCCAGGATGTGTGGTTGCAGGCCATCACACAACAGGTCACTGAAACAGGGTCAGATATATATAGAGATCAGGGTCCCTTACATGTGGCCCTGAGTGAACTATATATGGCTCCTAAAGCCAAAGAGGAACACAATAAGATTGCCAGGATAGCAGCATACCTGTACCTATATATGGGAGACATGCAGGATAGATGTGCTGAGAGCCAAAATCTGGCAAATAGGCAACAGATGGCATTACAGAAGGCCCAATCTGACCTGGTCTCTTCTGAGCAGAGGCTGCAGAGGAGCCAGGAGTCAGAAGATGATAGTAGGCAGCACATCATTAAAATAAAGAAGGATATGGATGTGCTGCAGCAGGAAAAGGTAGAACAGGATACCAGATTTCTGGCCTTGCAGAAGGAATACCAAGAAGGTTTGGACTCCCTACTGCAAAACCAGAAAAAGCTGGAGCAACAACTGGACTTCAACAGGGTATGTGCTGAGCAGGTAGTCACCCTGCAAGGCCACCTAGATAGAGTGAAGGCAGAGAGCAACAAACTAATTCTGAAAGACCTGGATACCCAGCCAGAGTTTGATCAGGAGCGCCAGAATGCTGGTGCCTTCCAAAGGCAAAGGGACGACCTGGCGGCACAGATGCAGGCTCTTAGTCAGGAAAGGGATACCTTAGGCCAGGAAGTCTGCCATTTAAAAAGAAAAATGGAAGAAAATCACCTGGCCCACCAGGGACTGGGTGACCTCCAAAAAGAACACCAGAACTTGCTAGAGCACACCAGGAGGGTGGAGGATGCTCTAGCAAGAAAGGAGCAGGCCAATAGGGACACAGCTCAGGAGGTAACCCTCCTGCAGCAAAGACTGGCCCAGTTCTCCAGGACAAACCAGGAAGTACAGAGGGAAAATGAGGCTCTCTGCCAGCACAATGAGAGGCTCCAGCAACAGGTAGCGATGCAGGAGAAACTGATAGAGTCGAGTAAGGCCTTAACAGAGGAACTGAAAGCACAAATGCAGGCTCTTGCATTGCAACAGGGAGCAGGGGCGGATAGAGATGAGGTCCGCTGGGAAAGAGAGACTCCTGACCATAACCGCAGGAGCCCTAACCCCAGGGGCCTTCATCTCCCCCAGTCCCTGGACTCTACCACCCCCATGTCCCCTGGCGCACATGAGCACAGGGCCGCAGGGATGGCAGATTACTCTCCAGCTAAGAGTATGGGGCTCATAGGCCAGTACCACTCAGGAATGGAGGGGTGGGCATCCGGGTATGGGCACCCAAGTACAGTACAGTTCAATGGGGAACCCCAGGAGAGTAGGCCCATTAAGGGCATCCTGAAAACCTCTGCCCAGTTAGGTCAGTGGAGGGGGTACCCATCAAATCCTGGCAGCAAGGAGGAATCTGAAGACTCCTCTGAACTGCGCAGGACACAGGAGACCAGGTCCCCACATTCTGCCAGCCATTCCCAGGCTCGCAGAATCCGTGAAAACCTGGAAGAACAGACGGGAACCTCTGGGAGCAGTGCCTCTGAGTCCGAGGAAGAATGGACAAGGGTTACCCGAACCAAAAAGGCCAATAAGGCAAAAAGGGCCTTGCTTAAGGACCCCTTAAAGCAGATTAAGGCGATCAGGAGCGTCATCACGCCTTACCATAAGAACGCTAAGTATTCTGTTTGGGAGCACTTAGAGTTGTTTGAACAAATGATGGAGACTTTCCATTTGAAGGACAGCCAAAGCTGTATTCAATATGTAAAGTGGACCTTCTCCCCGGAATACTCCAGTTTCTTTGCGGGGCTGGAGGACCAAAATCATTTAAGATGGTCCACCTATAAGGCGGCCATCTTGAAACATTTTTCTGTTCACAGAAATCCTCAAGAGGCTTGCAAGGCAGCCTACAATTTGCAATGTGGGGAGGATCAGGCCCCACAAGAATTTGTGCAGGAGTTAAAGCGTGTTTTTGCACAGACCACAAGAAGGGTGCGCACGGATAGCAGGGAATTTATTAATACGTTTTTCCATGCCTTGCCCAAATATATCATGACCCAGCTCGTGAGGGATTTTCACGAGAAAAGATCTTTAGACTGGGTCATTGAACAGGCTACCCGGATCTATGAGGTGCAGAAACCGGTAGATAGCAAAAGTAATGCCCAGAAAAACCCCAAAGCCAACACCACCCCTGCTGCTGCCAAGGTGGCAGAGGTAAAGGTCACCCCCGTTTTGGATTTGGAGATGGGGGGGCCTAAAAACCTACCTGCACCTAATAATGCTAGGCCCAGAAGGTCCTCGGGCCAGTCACAGACAGGGAGCCAGGGAGGCAGCCCCACAAATGGGGTCCCTCGCTCTCCTGATTATGTAAGTCCCCGTTACAAGGGAAATCGACCCATCCTGGGTTATGTGTGGACTCCTCCAGCCCAAGGGGGGGGATCCAGCCAAGCACCTAACCCAGGGAACTTCCCTCCCAACTTCCCACAGGAGGGCAGAAATTTACCAAACCCTGGGCAGAACTTTTTCCCCAGATATCCACCCGACTTTCAGCCCCAAAACCATCCATCCTTCTTTCCCCAATTCCCTGAGCCCAGACCACTGAATCCGGGAGAGGGGAGGCCAAGGGTGGAGGGGTATCCAAATCTTCCCAACCCGGGGTATTACCAGAGGAGGGACAGCTACCCTTCCCGGGATCAGCCCAGGGGAGAAAACAGGGCCCCGTATCAGCCTGAGCGGGTTTCCCAGTTAGAGCGCCAGGTTCAAAACATGGCGCGGGATCTGGGTCACATACTGAGGGCTCAGCAGAACCTTCAGATGGGCGTGCCGGCGCAGAACGCACCCAACTCTGGACCTGGTGCTCCAGAACAATGACGGGGGCAGCACCCCGATAACTCACCGGTTCCCAGGGAGGAGGCACAAAGGGAAGGGGGGTGTAAAGCCTTGGAGGAAGCTTCCTTCCTCACTTGTAAACAGCCCCTGGAAACCCAGGAACTGGAAACGAAATCTCTTGCCCCTGAAAGTCTGCCTCCTAAGGAGCAGAGGGGGGGTAGGAGAAACAAAAGACCCAAACAGACTCAGTTTGAGGAGGAGGTACAGATCTTCCAATTTGAGGGAGAGGGATCCTCAGAGGATCCTGGGAAAAGGATCTTCTACTTCAGAGAGGGGGGAACTCCTCCCAAGGAAAAATGGGTCCCTAGGGATGCAAATCCAGACTGGGGAGATGTGGAGACTGAGCTACCGCCGCCCACCATCTCATCCCAGAACCAACAGCAAGAAAATCCCCGGGTTCAAACCCATACTGGGGACTGCCTCCAAAAAGGGGGGGGCGGCCCAGAACTGGAACCAGGGGAACCCACAATGGCTCTGATCTCCAGTTGCCAAATTTTTCTTTCAGATTCCCAAGACTCTCCACAGAATTCTGCCCAAATCTCTTCGCTAGCAATGTCCAAAACCAGAAAGTTAGCCCACCAGTTGTCCAAAAATGTACATTACCTGTGCCCCCTTGAGGAGAAGGAGGGAAGATATTATGCCCCGGTACAAGTACAGGGGCAGGGTACAATCTCGCCACTGGTGGACACTGGATCTCAAGCTACCCTTCTGTCCAGAAGGGCCTTTGACGAACTGAATGCAGGAAGGGGAGAGAATTACCAAATTCCTCTCACCTCTCTTCCTGGACAACTACAGAACTTTGACGGGAAGGAAATTCCCGCCGAGGGGACGGCAGATTTGGACATTAAAATTGGGCGACATAAGTTGAAACACCCGGTCATAGTTGTGACCCCAGAGGGCACCCCTTGTTTACTAGGGAATGACCTCCTGAGAAGGTTGTCACCCCTAATAGATTGCATAAACAAGGTCCTCTGGACCCAGACTAGCCGACCGATAAAATTAAAACAGAGTGTCAACCATGTTAGTTTAAACGGCACCTGCCACATGGTTGAACAAAAATCTGACCAAGTAGAATTTCACTTCCAGAACAACCAGATTCCAGACGTGACAGTAATAGCAGTAGGACAACAGACTAGTGATGGGGGGTCCTCTCTATTTCTGAAAATCAACCTTCCTTCCAGTATAAAGTGGTACTCCACGCTGGAAGGAAACACTCTGAAATTCTATACCAATCCACAATCTGAAACTCCCACTCCTATAGTCCAGAAAGATGTGAAATCAGCTCAGAGCCTGGCTGATATTCAGCAAATTGGAGAGCAGTTGTTCATCCCTGTTCAGTTAAATGATGGGAAGGACTCTGTTCTCGCTCGAGTGTGTGTGAACAACGGTAAGAGCTTCATCAGCGAAGCCATGTTTCGCCAACTTCCAAAAGATCCAGCCATTCCCACCTTCAAACTGATAGACAAATGGGAAATGGACCTGGAAGCACCCAATTCAAAACATCTCCTGCCAAGCAGGTGTATGCTCAAAATCTCCATTGGCAACAAGAGCATAGTCCATAATTGTTGGGTCGTGCGAGACGTCACTGCCGCCTTTTACTTAGGCAGTGACATTCTCAATCGCTTTGCCATTAGTTTGGACCTAATAAACTTCAAAGCTTGATCCCGATTAGCGGATAATCCCATGGGCTTTGATGATCCAGAAAAAGCATTTAGGTCAGCTCAATTGCTACCGTATGCAGTTGAAATTCAGGTTAAAGAGGAAGTCACCATCCCAGAAAGGACCTGACAATTCTCCCTGGAAGTGAAAGTTAAAAGGGGACAAGAGTTGAAAAACCCTGATGCTTACATACATCTAAATGCTTCTCTCCAACAGCAAGGGTTGGGGGTAAACCCAACTCCATTAGTCAACATAGAACATGACACCATTCTAATAGAGGTGGATAACAGCGGCTTAAAGAGTATTACTCTAGCCGCAGGCACCATTATTGGAATGGCGGTTGATGACCGACATTTTTCCATTGATTTAGGTAATGAACTGTTAGGACCAATCCCCAAGGACTGTTTTGACAGTGACAGTGAGGACAACACAACACCAGACAGGATTTTTACCCGGCATGGGGGGAACTTCCTGGTGTACACTTCCTGCCCCTATGGTAAGGAAGATGTGACTTGTGACTTCAGGAGGGATGAGGTGATTTTCCAGGTCCATGAGGGCTGCCTTTCCCACCTGAAGCCTCCGGTCCAAATCAGCACTCTGACCAGGGACTTCTCCACCCAGCTGGAGGAGGCCGCGGAGATAGCCAAACCAGAAGTCTTTCCAGGCTTCAGGCAGATGGTGGAAGAGAGAGTCAACCTAGCTGATGCCTGTGTGACTCTGGAACAAAAGCAAAAGTTGAAACAAGTTTTCTTGGATTTCCAAGATCTCTTTGCGGTAGACTCATATGACTGTGGTCGCACCGACATCCACACAACAACAATCCCCACGGACCCTGGCATGACTCCAGTGTTTGTGAAGCAATATCGTTTGCCTCTCGCATCCATGGAGTCCCTTACTGAAATAATTAAGAACCTTGAGTCCCGGGGAATAATCCGTCCCGTCCACAGCACCTTCAATAATCCGGTGCTGGGAATATTGAAGCCAAACGGCCAGTGGAGACTCTGCACCGACCTTAGGGAGCTCAACAAATGGGTCCATACTTCCCGATGGCCTCTGCCCTACATTGACCAAGGGCTGGCCCAGATCCAGGGGTCACAGGTATTCACTGCAATAGACCTGACCAATGGATACTGGACTGTGCCTGTCAGCAGGGAGGACCAATACAAACTGGCTTTTACCTTTGGGGGCCAGCAGTACACCTGGACCCGGACTCCCTTCGGATACCTCAACTCCGGCAATGAATTCAACATTTTTCTACACAAGGCCATGCCCGACTTGGGTGCAAGGGGTAACCTGGCTTATGTAGATGATGTCCTCATCAAAAGTTCATCTGTGGAGGAACACATAGCGGAGATCCGTTATGTTCTGACACAGTTGAGGGCCGCCGGAGCAAAACTTTCCTTTCAGAAAGCACAGTGGTGTAAAACCCGTGTTAACTTCTTGGGGCATGAGATTACTCCTCAGGGTCTTTGTCCCCAGGAAAAGAAAGTGGAAGCACTTCAGAAACTGAAAGACCCCACAACGCTGCGGGAACTAAGGAGCCTCCTTGGACTGACTAATTACAGCAGAAAGTTCATTGAGGGCTACGCAGAGATCACCAGACCCCTGATTCATCTCCTGAAGGGGGGGGTCAAGTGGGAATGGGGTCCAGAACAATCCGAGGCAGTAAGACAACTCAAGAGAAGCCTCTCACAAGTGCCTTGCCTAGCTTACCCTGTCAGAAACAAGGAGTTCTTCCTGGAGACAGGGTTCTCTAATACGTGCTTGACGGCCGTATTATACCAAAAGCATGACAAGGTCAATAAAGTAATCTCCTATGCGAGCAAAACTTTATCCTCTGTGGAGGAAAAATTCAACGATTGTGAGAAGGCCCTCCTGGCAACGGTGTGGGCATTGAAGAATTACCGCCCGTTTATCCAGGGGGAACACATCATAGTGGAGACTCCACACCAGCCTCTGCAATATCTCCAAAGTGACAGAATCCGGGCCGGAAATGTGAGTAATTCCCGAATTACTTCCTGGATTCTGTCAATGCAAGGCTTTCCTGTGGAAGTCAGATATGGCCAAAACAAGAAGAGTCCCCTCGCGCAAGGTCTGGCTGACTTGCATGATTGTGCCAGAGAAAACTGTCTCGAGGACGAGAGTCTAAAAATAAAGGACAACACGCAGGCATACCTTAATTCCCCACACAAAGTCTTTGAAGAGGACAAGTGTGAGGGAATGCCCACAGTGTATGTGGATGGATGCTCTTACCATGTTGACAACGACGGGGAGAAAGAACTGGTGGCCGGCGTAGGGAATGCATGGGTGAATGAGTCCCCAGAACCCTCCGCTGGATACAAAATTGGTCCCCGAAGTAGTCAGGTGGCAGAATTGATGGCTGTGCATCAGGCCATCCTCACTGCTGTCCAGCATCAACTCCGCGAACTGGTCATAATCACAGATTCGGATTATGTACGGAACGGGTTCGTGGAGCACCTGGTTAATTGGAAAACCAGAGGCATGTTATGTGCTAACAACAAACCCTTGAAACATGGGAAGTTGATCCAAAACATTGATGATCTGGTCACATCGAATGGGATGACCATCTACTGGAAAAAGATTAAGGGTCATTCCAAAGTAGAGGGACCAGACAAAACTGGAAATGACTTAGCCGATCAGCTGGCCAAAACCGGAGCCATCCAAGGGGATCTAATTGAGATTGAGTCCCTGTTGGGGGAAATCCAGGTCACTGCCATCACTAGGTCCCAGACAAATGCTCACAATGACCTTTCAATTGTACAATGGAGTAAGGAGACCCCTGATGCTGATTTGATTACCGCTCAGAAGGGGGATCCAATTATTGGTAAATTTTACCAGCACCTTGAGGACCCTGAGAACTTTCCCCTGACGGATACCGATTACATTGGGAAAGAGGACCTAAGAGTGTTGATGAAATGTCCAAAAATGTTCCGGATCCAAGACGGTTTGTTGGTAAGGAAATCCAAAGCTGGCCACGATCAGTGGGTGGTTCCTACCTCATTCCGAAGCCTGATGTTAAGTCACGCCCATGATGCGGCCACCGCCGGTCATAGGGGGTTTCACACAACATTGGAAATCTTAAGAGAGGTTGCATACTGGCCACACATGGGGCAGGACCTCGACCAATACTTGAAGGGGTGTCTTGTGTGTGCACAGTTTCAGCCATCATCCCTCACGCACCGTGCGCCTCTCCAAAAGAGGGGAATGACACTCCCATGGTCAGATTTACAAATCGACTTTGTAGGCCCTGTGATTCGCTCGGCTAGGGGGAATAAGTACATGTTGACTGTGACATGCTTGTTTACCAAGTGGGTGGAATGTCTCCCAGCCCCAAATTGCAAGGCAGAAACTGCAGCTGCCTTGATGATTAACCACATCTTTTCCCGTTTTGGTCTACCTCAAAGGATTGAGTCAGACAGAGGTAGCCACTTCACCAGTGAAGTAATGACAAAGATGTGGGAGATACTGGGGGTCAAGAGAAAACTGCATATTGCTTATAGACCAGCTTCTTCTGGGGCAGTAGAGAGATATAACCGGACAATTGTGAGCATCTTAAAAAAGTTTGTGGCAGATTCTGGGCCAAGTTGGGATATCCGATTACCTCTGGTCCTAATGGCCATCAGATCTACCCCTTCATCTGCAACCAAAATGTCACCATTTGAGTTGATGACTGGGCGCAAGATGGTGCTTCCTCAGCATTTGCTCTATAGGACCCAAGAGCAGACACTGATAAATGCCTCCACTACTCATGAGTATGTGGAGAATTTAAGGAAACACCTCCAACATGCTTTTGCTTACGCTCAGCGGAATCTAGAAAGATCGGCTGATAGCATGAAGACCCATTATGACCTGAAAACTTCCAGGAAGGAATATCAGGTGGGGGACCGGGTCTATCTATACAACTTCCAAAGGAACCAGGCCAAGCAGCGCAAATTTTTGCCTACATGGAAGGGACCCTTTGAGATCATCGACAAGATCTCCCCTGTGGCCTACAAAATCCACATCCCCAAAGGTCCTTTGGCAGCGGGGGAAGACAAGTGGGTCCACATAAACCAGTTGAAATGTTGCCATCCCAGGCACACTCTGCAACAACTGGAGGAATCCTCTGGAATCCTAGCGGGTACTGTCTCAGACTAATTCTGTTCCAATCATAAAACATACCACATCTAGTCTCTAAAATATTGTGATTTGCATGAAACTGTCTCTTAGTTATACTGTTTTTTATCAAAATAAGAATGTAATGTTTCGTTATGATAAAATGCATATGCTGCCCCACTATCTCAACAGTGGTGGAAAAACGTCTATGAGTAGGTATTGCCGCTTTTGCTTTATCATCCTAGGAGAGATGAAACCATGGAGAATGACCAAGGAGGACGATCCGGAGACCGCGAGCAGAGACGCAACGGGCCCGGGGTACCGCCCAATATTCCCATCAGGACCGGCGAGGAGAACCGATCGATCAGTACCGGATGGAGGAAAAGATGCTGAACTGTGCCATCTATTGGAAGAAGATGAGGAAACATCCCAGGTCTTGCGAGTCCCATTCGTGAAATAGAATGGCCATCGCAAGAGGGGGGCTTGTGGGATGTATTTACCCATGCATCCGAGCCCTACCTCAAAACTGTGCAGTACTGACATGGAAAACCTCATGATGGCCAGAGCTTCCCAGAAAATGCACAGGGAAATGCATGAAGAATAGGCTGCCACTCATTTTTGCCGATGTTATGGGCACAGAAGGAAACTGCCTAAAACCACCATTGGACTACCCGCACAGTAGTCTGAAAGCATTGGGAATGGCAATGCTGATTGCCAAATGCAACTTAGAATTGTGGGGAATTCATTTGTTAAATCCCAAAAATGGGTGCAGTACCAGTACTCACCACTATCCAAAAGCCGGCATTTTAAAACCACACCAGATTTTACTTTTTTGTGTAAAACTGAATGAACCCAAAGCAGGCTAAAGAAAGACTTACTGAGAGGTGGATACAATGTAAAGTGATATTCTGAAGTGACTTGAAGGTTTATAACAAGACTGGCTGAGCTGTGGATTGCAGCAGTTTAAGTTGCACTGGATTTAAAGACACTAAAAAAATCTAAATGTTTAGATTAAATGAGTGACCTATGTTTGGTGTCACATGCCTTTGTAACTGTTTAAATGTCATAGTTTTAAACTTAGAATCAGCCTTCTAGCTGCATATGTGAAAATGTTTAGTTTTATTTGAATGCAGAAACTGGGGAACAGAAATGACAGCTTAAAGAGATTCCAATTCTGCCTGGCAACTACCCCCATCAGGAGTGAAACTTGAGTCACAGCTGTGTTCCCAGGCCTAGCTGCCCTTTTGCTGCTCACACTAAGGATATGCCATCTATCTGATAATTGAATTACCTGTGCTCTGCAGGAAAGTGAACAAAGCCCTGTCCTGGCTCAGGCAAAGGTTTTATTGGCAGGAGTCGTAAATGGTCGTAAAAAGTGGCTTCCTCCTGAGGAAAGGGGAGGGGCACTGCCTGTGAGAGCAAGCTGGCTTGGCAGAACTGGAAAAACCAGTATTTCTACCTTGTGCTGAGAGGAAACCACACCCCTTTGGAGCCAGAACATAACTTTAAAAAGATGGATCATTCATAGAGCGGACATGTGAAAATTTTATAAATGATACCATAATTCTTGTGATTTTTCTGCCCACATTTTAAGAGGTTTTTCGACCCGGTGGCGTGTTCAGGGGGGTTTTAGCGGAAAAGTGGATATTACTCTAAATGTATGCATGTTAAAAATCTGAAACTTCATCAGTTAATGTCCATACTCCCTGCACACATGTATGTAAAGTTGGGTCAATGTCAGAAAGTGAAAGATCAGTTAAAAAGTCAATTATGTGCCATTTCTGAATGCAAGCTCTTAGAAACAGCAGATTTGGACAGAGACATGGTTAAATTCAGCCACACCATGTATATGTAATTTCAAGCAACTGTGTAACTGTGAAATATGTCTTTTATTATCAAATATAGAATGTGTGCAATCTGACAGAGGAGTGTCCTATCTGCAAGCCATAAAATGACATCCCTCTGACTCACAGTTCATTCCCCAATCAAATGATAAATGGAAGTTTGACCAATTAGAAGCTGAGAGAGAGGTAGGGTCAGTGATGCTAGAACACACCCACATTCTAAACACATAAAAGCAGACAGACAGGACAGATAGGGACTTTCAAATCCATCTGCCGCTGGAAGCTCTGCCGGAAAAATCCATACTTTACCTCCATCAAACCTCCAGAGAGCCAAACTAGAGACTTCAATCTATCCAGAACTAGAGACCCAGACCAGAGAACCAGAGAGAGCTGATCCAGATCACTGTGAAGTGCAGAGACCAGAGGCGAGTTTAAAACCTGACCAGATCCATGGCGAGGCCCATTTCACTCAAGAATATAGTGTGAGTACCTAGAAAACTGTGCAGAACCAATCTCCTAGTTAAAATAATATAATTCAATCTATTTAATCTAAGTAGAACTGCCTCCTAACTGTCACCTGTCATTTGTAAAGCTGTCACTTGTCATTTCCTAGTTGCAAGCTGCACTTGTCTTTTTGAACTTTAAAATTTCAAATCTGAAAAACGACCTTCACAAAATCGCTCATATCTCCGCAACCGTTTGTGCTAGAGACTTGCAATAACTTTCATCTGAAAGGTTAGAATCGTGGCTTTCCTACGAACCTAGAACGCATTCCTACCCCTTATAGTTTTACCGCAATCGCGGAACACGCATTCGCGAATTTTACCGCGATTTGCAAATTTCTTCACATGTAAAAACTGCTGCTGCTTGCCTTCCATTTGCCAGAAATTCGTTTAACCTGCTAACTATCCCTGCCTCATTGCTAGTGTGAGCCTGGACTAATATTAACTAGATACCACTCACCCTGAACCTCTGAAAGGGAATTAAAAGCATTTCCAGCATATTTCTCATCCATTGCTAGCACATATCAAAGCATTTTGCCTGTGTTTTCAAAACTCCTATCTGTTTTCTGTAGTGTAAGCTTGCTGGGGTGAACTGATTTACATTGATTGCATTTCTGAGAACTGTGTGTTTTCCTTCCATTTCCTTGCCTTGCATCAAGGGGGGGAGGGGATTGCCAGAGAAAAGTGATTACATTGTTTGGTTGAAATCATATTGAGTATTTTCTGTACTGCATTCATTGAATATTGCATCCACCTGAGCTTACATAAAGCATCCTCTACCACATTATACTTTTGTTCCTATTTACCAGTGTGCTACCTTATCCATTTCATGTCAACTCATTAGTGATTATAAGAAGTGTGCTAGTGCCAGATTCTCCGTTGTTGATCTTTATCATATCAGATTAAGTGTGCTATTCAATTATTAATTTATTATAAAGTGTGATATATATATATTTTAAATTATCAAATAAACCTTTTAAACTTGCAAAACAGAACTACTTCTTGGCTCAGTGGGGTCAGGGGGATTCCAAGAGAGGGGTGTTATATAGGGGTAGTCATCCAGAACGCATGAACTGGACATAAAGATATATCAATAAGGGTTTTCATTCAGTATTCTAGACTAGGCGTTAACTTAGCTGTAGTGCTGAATTGAATCCTCTTACAGTTTGCAATGTTTTCCACATTTCTCTTCCCTCCCCCTGTGCCTGCCTGTGTGGTGTTTAAGTCCATCGTGCCCATCGCCGCCACCCCCCTCTGGTAGCTATCTGTAGGGGCGTATGGTGGAGGGCTGTACACAGGGTTTGAGTACCCCTCAGCAGCTGTTAATTGTTGTCTGGCGGCTTCTCTTAATTCTGTTACTGGGTACAACCCTCCTTCTTCCTTCTTCACTACCTTTGCCAGAGGCATATCTTATGTTCCTTCCTTTTTCACCTTTTCTTCTGATACTGCAACCGATTCTTCTTTCTCTCTCTTGCCCTCTTCTGTCCATAGTGCGTGGCTGCGTGCCGTACCCACACCCCCTCCGTTCTCCTTCTCCTCTTTTACCTCCTTCTCTTCCTTGCTCCCTTTTTCCTCTGTTGCCCCTTCCATAGTAAACATTCCCCTTGCCCCTGGCCTTGCTCCCTGGAACATATTCCATAAGTTAAACCTCTCTATATGGTGTGCTAATTTCTTTCCTTTGTATGTGTTGTGTATGTATGTCAACAGTGAGTGTTGGGTATATGAATCAAGCTGCCGTTAGGTGGCCATGGTGTTAGTATTTTGTTATCTGTCCCTTGTGTCCAGTCAATGCTGTACTTAATTATAATAATTTTCTCCTATGTGGTGATAGAGACGTGCAAATGTGCTGAAGGGGTGTAGTTAAAGCGCTCCCTCTCGTCCCCAACCCGTAGTAGGTAGTCATATTTCAATTTTTTTCCCCGATATCAACCTTTTTACCTGGCCCCGTAAGTTGGGGACTTCTGACTGTCCGCTGAAAAGTAACACAATTGCAAGTGTACAGTTCCTTCGCTTTTATTATTTGTTTCCCTTGATGTGACGAGTATGGCCCCCTGTGGCCGTGGTGCATGAAGCCCCCTTTGGCTGCGTGCCCTGTGTGGCGTGCTTTTACAGCCACCCCACCTTCCTTTTTTCGTTAGACCTCTTCCTCCCCTTTCTCAACCCCCTTGTCGAGCGTGACCGGCGTTCTCCGTGCACGGCCTCCTCTCCCCTTCTGCCCCGCCCTTTTCCACTTCCTGCCCCCCGGCCACCCCATGATCAACACGAGATGGTCGCAGTGTCCTATACAAGCCCTACGGGTGACGTCACCAACTTCTGCAAACTATTCCTGGTAAGAAAACTTTATAAAATCAAAGAGCACGCGATATGTTTTAACACTCTTGTCCCCCATAAACCCCACAGCTGTCTTCCCACCTCATCTATAGTGGAGTATGCAACCCTCAATTAAATCATTACAATCGAACTGTGCACGCTGTGTTGCCTCTTGTGTGACACGCCCCCCCTTCCTCCGTGGAGCTTAACCAGCCAATTGTCTTCGGCACTTGAGAACAAAACTAGCTACCTCCTACAGGAAAACATCATCTACCTAACGAGCTTCAACACTCAATTAGTAGGAATCCTCATCTACTCATTGATTTATAACGTCAATTCATAGGAAAACCACACCTTTCTCCTACAGGTGCCCGCGATCTGGACAAATCAGTCCCTTCAAACAACCACAAGTGGTAGCCTTGAGCTCCACCCAATTCACTTTGTGACGTGGTAGGAGACAGCCCTCGTGCCTGTCCCACTACCACTCACACGTCTGTCATCACTTATTAACCAAATCTTCTACAACACACTGTAAATGCCTCCCGCCACCCTCATTACAATTCCTCCCCCCTCTCACACTACATTACATTGTTGGTTGGGGGCGTGTCATACTCACCAAGTCCTCGTGAGCCAGGGCCGCTGGACCGCGTGCACCACTCCAAAGCAGCTCGCCACCTCCCCTCGTCTGGACCACGTCTGGACACTCGCCAACCGCAGGCGGGATACTTCTCAAGTTGGCTCCCGAGGGCCAATGTCCGGATTGCGCTGTCTGGTCTTCTCGCAGTTCCGCGATGGTCCTGTAGTCCTCAAAAGGGGACAACAGCAGAGGGGCCCGCGCTGCAGGGTTGCCTCATTGCAAGAGGCCTTGGAATGCTGCCCTCAGGTTAGGTAGACCTCAAATAGATCTCAGCAGTGCCTCCAACTTGTCGGGGTGATTTTCCCGGGGGCCGGCAGAGCCATCTGTGGACCTCCAGGGCTGGGGAGGCCCCAACTTCTCCCGCGTCCCATAAGGAGTATGAGACACACCCAAGAGCAAGGTAATAACTGCTGTTATTAGAGTAATGGCAGGCATATGCTCAGACTGTATGCATCCGGAGAGGCTCTCGTCGTTATTGGGACTCGCAGGCCCTTTTTACAGCAGTATGACGTGCTACTTGCGTCACCTGGGAAAAATCATCACAAAACCTAACACCACTTTGGGTTCTGTCCTCCGAGCGGTAGGGTTAGTATAGGTGCCTATGTAAGGAAATATTAGTGGATAAGGTCGGGTCAGGTGGTACACTTGGGCTGTCCATAACAGTTCTACACTGAAATTGTTACAAGGGGACACTTAGTGATTGGCTTAAGGGTGATGGCGTCAGTGATGACCCCCTTGTGTTCTGATTGGTTCTCCTGCGAGCCCCCAAGCCTGGGACCATCGCCTTTCCCAGCTCACGGTGTACCTGGCGTTAGCAACAATGTGCAACTATGTGTTTGTGGTGGACAATGGACAGGTCTGCTTAAAGGCTGGTGCTCATGTCTTTCCCATCACTGTAGGTGTCCAACTTGTCACTTTGTTGTTGCAGATTGTGTCCCAGACATGGGACCCTGGCGACTTTTCTGTCTGGCGAGCTTGGCATCTTGCCAGTTCGGCTTGGTCACGTTTGGGGAGACCGTAGCTGGAGCAGAATTATGAGCATTAGATTTGTGTTTTTCGGCTCTGAGGGCTTGGCACCGGCAGGTATAACCTTGGCACTGGGAGCGTGGCATGTGGGTTGCAACATCGTGGCTTTGGCTGTGAGCTCTCATTGGGGGCTCCTTCTGCATGGTCAGCACTTGAATTTTATCTTGGGAGGATTTTCGTCTGTGAGGCTCCTGCCTGGGGACTCTTGCTTGCGGCCTACTTGGGCCTAGTTTCTGGGTGGCGATACATAACCCATAATATGGGGGTCGCGGGGCGACAGAGTGTCACAAGCAGCATTAGGTATACACGGTGGCGTCTTCATAGGGATAGGTAGTGAAAAAGCGTCAGCAAGCATATACACAAAGTCTTCAGGCGTCTTGCGTTTCTGCGGTACTGTAGAAGGCCTATGTGAAAAATAACAACGATGCATGTCTGTGGGTATGTCAGTCCGCTACGTCATAGCACTGATTATGTTCTTCGTGTGGGTTGGTGTGTGAGTGACCAGTGTGCATGGTGGCACGTGTGTTCTTGTCTGTTGGCTATGTCGTCATGGCATCTCTAACAATGATGATTTTCGTGGTTGGTGTCTAATCGAGCTGGTCCGTGGCGCATGCATCAGCTTTACCAGGACGTACTAGTGGGCATTCTCCTCGTACGTGTATGCCTTTGAAACAGGATACTTTGTCATCTGGTAAGGAAGAGGTTTGGTCAAATTCCTCTCGCGGGGGTGCTTGGGCCATTGTCTGGATGAGGCTGGGGGGAGGGTATTTTTCCATTCTCCACTTCACACCAACACAGGTACGGACAGCAGTTGGAAAGTAACATTTTCTTACTCACATTTGTTTGTATATTTCTATGCACATCTGGGCTCCGGTGAATTTTGGTATTTTGCTTGGCACTATCCAAATTGGCTTACCATATTATTGTATTCAATGTATTGCATTGTTTGTATTTCATTTCATTGCATTGTGCCAACCTGTCCCCGCCCTTGTCTCTCTGTCGACTGCTTTAGTTTACGATCGACTACCGCTCGCTTCCTTTGCAATGGTTGCTTGTGCATGTATGCTCTTCCTGCATGTCAGTTTTATCAATGGTATACATTTATTGTATGTATTGATATTATTGTGCGTTGTTGCTATTTTTATTTTGGATCTCTGTTGGTTGCTGAATGTTGCTAGTGTTTACTTGCACCTCTACCAAATGATCCATCCTACTAATTTAGCACTGAGCCTTTAGTTTCTAATCACTGTGAAGTTTGTTTTCTTACTGCCTTATTACCCGGTGTGAAGTAGGGTATTCAGGGATGATAAGAAGGGGTAGTGATTTGTTTTTTCTTTTTTGGAATGTTCCTAGAAGATGGGAGTAACATGTAGGGGAGGGGTAACGCTACAGTGATTAAATCTTCACACAGAATCTCATTGAGCTTGGCTTGCTTGCTGTGGCTGTGCCTAGCCTACCTGATATACATGTCCTACTTTTGTTATTCAATACATTTTATGTAATTGACGGAATTACATTTTGTGCATGTTGGTGGTATATTATACAAGTGGTCCTAGAGCTTTAGAGATAAACAATTTTAGTAATAATCCTGTGTTCTACAGGCTACACCGGCCAGTAACTGTCTAAGGCCCAAGTAATAGTCCCAAGAGAAGCGGGGATCTTAACACTGGGGCCACATTACCGTTACAGGGCTGGTGTAGGCCGCAGAGCGTGGGATTTATGCACACCGGGAAAAAAACAGCCACAATGCTTCATTGCCAGCAGTGGCCGGGGAGAGTCAGGGTTGTCATGGAAATGGAAGGCAGGGCTCTGCCTGGAAACCCTCTTCCATTTCAATAGCAATGAACCAGGAAGCTGTGCTGCCCAGGCAGTAGGAGCCCCTGAGGAACGGAGTGTTGGATTTAGAAGGGGGGGGTCATGTGGAAGGGCTGGATTGGGGAGCGGGAGGCAGGGGATGAGGGAACATGACAGCGCTGGGTGCGGGGAGCACTCTGGTTGCTCTGCAGCCAGGCTGCTCTGAACCCAGACTTACATCAGGAGATCCAGCCCGGATTTTAAGCAACCTGATCGGCTGCCACACCCGCCAAGGGTGGCAATTTCCATGATTCCCCTCATATTTATTCATTGTTGTACAACAGCGGACAGTCAGACTATGACGCAGAAATAAGCCCATAAACCCAGCTTGGTGCTCTCCTGATATGTGATAGGGGAGGTGTTATATTGTGAAGGCTGCCTCTCAATACACATTATAGTTCCCTCCACTACAGTACCATTCTGCACTGCGAGAATACAGCGGGCACTATGCCAGCCTCGGAGCAGCCGAAGCCCAAGACTGCCTTGTGACGCGCTGCTGTCACGACCCTCGCCTAAAACCCGCTCTGGCAAACCCATTGTCCAGTTGGAGTCAGGACTCGGGCCACTAGAGCCTGGCATTCTCTTCAAAAGCCCTCATGAAGCCAGTCCTGGCGCCTATAGCACCAGGCTCATACATCATGAAAAACAATGTGCTTGGGAACTACTTTATTGAATTGTCAGCCAACGTGGAGGCATCCACATAGCCTGGTTCCTAAGAACCAAGCTATGCGGTCTAGTGTTTTGGGTGTGGCAGCCTAGGCACTACTTTACCTGGATTATTTTGTTGGGGCTATTTAAACCACACCCGAGCAAGACAACATGCTTCGCGTTACTTTGCAGCTTGCAACGTGATGCTCACCGTGTCCAGCTATTCCCTCGAACCTCGGAGAAGCAGAACCTGCAAGGAGACAAAAGGAACATCATTAGCAGCAGCATCTTACCTGCAGTCTTCATCTTTAAACACTTGCAGCTACTGAGAACAGCTTCCTCGAATCTGTACGCCTCCCAGATAGAAGGACCTGAAAGAGGAAGATAGAGGCAACATTAAAGAAAGCATTAGAGACATTTACAAATTACGAACTGCTCAAAAGGCTTACCTGGCTGGTCGCCTCTCGGCTGGCACCACTCTGGACATCCCACTCACGCTGAAGAACACCGCGACCTACAAGGAAGGAAAACACAGGTTAGCAAAGCCAATATTTTGCAGCGCTGCGCATAGCGCTTACGTACCGCATCATAGTGCTCTTAATGCACCATCATTTACCAGCGGGTCTCAACCAAGCCAGTTCGCCGCGCCGAAGCTCTGCATACCTAAGGGAAAAAAAGAGACATTTTAAACAAAGAAAGGCATGCAGGATAGCAACAAAACTAAAGAACAGTAAAAAGACCTACCTGAACAATATCAAACGGGCCGGCGTCAGTGAAGTAACTAGACCGCACTCACCCATGAAAGACAACGTGCCCCTGCAAAGAAGGCAGGACGGAGAGCACGCCTTATTCTACCACAAGGTGAGGAGAGGGCGCCAGAGGGACTGAAATCTTACGGGGTGGAGGGAGGATACTTCCCCCAGTCGGTCAGTCTTGAACACAATCCTCCTGTATTTTCAGGCAGAACCGTCCCCGCAGACCACATCAGGGCAAAGCTGAGAAGCATACCAGCGAGTAACCCGGCTGGGTGGCATCCCTGTGGATACCAGATGAGCGTAACAGCTCCATATACTCAGCGAAGCACATAGGCATCTGAAGTGCTTCCGCCTGCGGGACCCTTGTCTTTCACACCAAAGGCAAATTCTGCATGCACGGTATGCCAACTTCTTTCATTGACTGCCAGCTTGAGCAAGGCCACAGACACCATCCTCCAAATGCCATCGACCGCCAGCGCTAAACCAAACTGCAGAAATGTTATCCCAACACTGTTATCTTCCTTTGTCAGAAATCATGTGAGTGTGCCAAATGTTGTTAGCGCACCTTTCCACTTGAACACTGTTGGTATACCGGCTCCAAATGTGGTTAATGTACTCTCCCATGCCAAGTCTGCTAACAGGCCTGTGACTGCTAATGTGGATCCTGCACCCTGTGTTACTATACCTGCTAATACTGTTATAACATCTGTACCCCCAAGTGCTATTATAGCACCCACCCTTGCTTATACTGTCAATTTACCTGCTCCAAATGTTGGTAAGGCATCCCTCCATGTGACCAGTTTCCAAGCTAATCCCGACGATATGACTGCCTCTATCAGGGCCAATCCCACGCACGTGGCTGCCCTGCCCGTGACCACTGATGCCAGTAAGCCCATTATTGAGGCCACTTTGGACCTTACAACAATCACTGCTCCCATGACCCCTAACTCCTGTGCAAAAAATGCTCCTTCCTATGCTAGACCCGACAGAAGACCCCTGACCACCATTCACACTCCTAGGCTAGCCAACTCTCCCAAACCAACACACAGTAACAACCCAGCCGCGGCAGAGGTTAGCACAGAAACCACCAATACCAGCTCTCCTAAGTCTGCCCGGACCGCCTCAAGCCCCCCTTGCCATCACTTCTAACATCAGCCACATGACCCTCCCCAAATCAGGCTCAAGGAGCAGAAGCCTGCATTGCCCCCCCTTTAACTGCGCCTTAATCAATGCCCTCTCCCTTCTGGCGCATGCCCTGAACATCAACAACCTTCTCACAACATGGATGCCCTAGCCATTTCTGAAACCTGGCTCCAGGACACATCCGGCCCTGCCAGCTCACTTGCCCTCCCTGTGTGCTTTACAGTTTACTGGCAAGACAGACCCAATGCCATAGGAGGGGGGCGGCCCTCATGGCCAAAGAGTCCCTTCCTTTCAGGCACATCTCTTGAAGGAAATGAGGATGTCTTGTCCATAAAGCTGACCACCTCTCCCACTTGCACCATCCCATTCAATATTGTCTACCGCCCTCCTGGTCCCACTTGTCCAGCTTTCATGAAAATCTCCTGCACCTCCTTGAAGATAACATAAAGAACTCATGCAAGATCATCCTAATGGGTGACCTGGTCCTGGACCTCAATGATCCTGAGGACTCGCAAACAAAGACACTCTTTATGGCACTTGAAACCCTAAGCTTCACTCACTGCAACACCAATCCCATCCCATCCAAAGGCTGCACACTGGATTGGATAGCTGACCTCAACTGTCTTTCCACCATTACTTCCAATTTCCGGTGCCTGTGGTCAGGCCTTCACGTCACCCACTTCTCGATTCCCCAGCCCAAAAAACACAAGCCTGCAACCATACCACTACCACCTGCGTTAGCACACAGCTCACGCAAGCTGACGAAAGAAAGCTTATTGTCTTTCCTGGACGTTCCAAATCTCAAACCGCCCTTTTCCAAGGACCCCAACGTCCTCGCAGATCTCTACTCCACGCCCGCAAAGGCTGTCGACTACATTGCCCCCCTAACGACTCGGAGAGCAAAACCCACTAGACACTCCAATACACTGACTCCACGAAACTGGAGTTCGCCAAGGTATCCAAAGCCTATAAACAATTGATGATTCTGGCCAAATCCACATCCATGAATACAAGGATTGACAGCGCAAAATCAGACTCTAGGGAAATCTTCATCATCTTCAGGGAACTTGAGAGCCCGGTCTCTGCCCCACAGTCACCCACCAAAGATGAAGCCTGGTGCACAAATTTCCAAACTGCCATGCTCTGCAAAATAGACCCAGTCAATAAAAAAATCTGCTCCAATCAGAATAGCCTGCACACACATCACCATATAGCCACAGTCACCTCCATGAACACATCTATCACAGACCTCCCGCTGCTCGCCTTCAGGGAAGTCTTGGAACTAGAAGTTATCTCCATCCTAAACCACCTCAAGCCATCAAAATTTAGAGGTGATGCTGACAGATCAAAAGACCGGAATTAAGGTATCCAACCATATACTAATGACACGCCAGTCACGAGGATCCAAAGTCAAATATATTTATTCAATAATAGCATTTGATCAAATGGATCTCAGCATCCCATGATGTGTAAGGCGGACACTGTGAGGAGAGAGAGAGCACAAGTATAACAGGCACATATATAGCAAACTTCACAGCATTAGAAGGCATTGCCCGGCCCCCTTTGTCCAGACATCATCAGGCTCGGGTTCAAGGGGTTACTGCGTAATTCATTATACTAAAACATTCTACACTCTTGCTGCCAGTGCCAAGCCAATTTACTATCTGAGAACTGGGTGCATCTGGATGGAGGAAAACATATCATGCTCCCTATAAAGAGGTGACATTCCTTGTTTTACCAGCCAATGGGCCTCATTACGACCCATGCGGTAAGTTACCGCCTGGGTCGTACCTTTACCGCCATGGCGTAAACTATGTTTACGCCATGGTGGTTTGCGGCTTTACCACCCCATTCCAAGGTGAGTGGGGCGGTAAATCCCCATTTCCCATTTTACCCTTCCCCATTCCCATTTTTGCCCCATAGGGCATAATCGGAGTGGGGAAGGCGCTAATTACGCCACCGTAAATTACGGTGGCGTAATTAGCACCATGGTCCCTTAGCGCCATGGATTTTAACGCCTGCAAAAAGCAGGTGTTAAACTCACCATGGCGCTAAGAGACCTCGGAATCAGGCGTTAGGGGTCGGCGCTGTTTACGGCGCCGTTAACCCCTTAACGCCTGGCTCGTAATGAGGGCCAATGTTATCTCTCTGCTAAGGTCAGACAGTTCTGAAGCAGAAATGAATAACAACTTGGGGAGCACATACAGCCTGTATAATTATTTCTAGCTGCCTGCTATAATGGCCTAACTAGACAGAACACCTGGGTTTGCAGATCACTCGTGCTTATGTTCAACTTCAAGGTTCTCTCATTATAAAACAAAACAAATCATGTGGCAGCCTGGCATTTCTAACTATGTAAGCAACTTAAAGTTCAAGCAGCGGTCAGTTACTGTGCTCAAGCTGAAAACCAGAAAATATATATATATATATATATATATATATATATATATATATATATATATATATATATATATATATATATATATATATATATATATGCAATGAGTAGAGAGCAGAACAAAAGCTCAAAATGGCCTCCTTACACAAAATGGTTTCATGATGCGAAAGTGATACGAGTGCGGTTAGGCCAATATATAATCAGACGGCATAGTTGCATTTACATTTCTACAATGCCTGCCCGGCCACCAGCATCAAGGACTGCTCTGAAATCCTGGCTCCACTCATCACGGCCTTTATCAGCGTCTCCTTTGCCGTGGCACTAGCCCCATCCAGCCTCAAGGAAGTGTGGCTACTTCAGCTCCTAAAAATCCCTTGCTTGACCCCTCGGCCCCCATTAACTACAGTCCCTTTACGACAACCCCGATCCTACTGAAAATTCTTGATAGACCTACATATCTGCAGGTCCAACAATTCCTAGAAACCAACCACATATTGGGCCTACGCCAATCCGGATTCCGCCCCGCCCATGGCACAGGATCAGCGCTGCTGGATCTAAAAAGACAGATGGGTGAGATCAGGAATGGAGGCAAGCCGTCCCTGCTCCTCCTTTTGAATCTGTCAGCTGCATTTGACCTAGAGATTCACAAAATCCTGTGTCACCACCTTACATCGCCCCACTTCTCGCGTGAAGCAACGTCCCGGGTCGCCTCATTCCTAGAGGGCAGAGTCTTGAGTGTGTTTGCAGAGCATGCAAGTGCTGCGCCAACCCCTATTCCCTCCAGAGTCCCACAAGGTTCCTCCATCTCTCCCACACGCCACAACATTTGCACCAGACCATTATTTGACATCCTAGACACCATCGGCATAGCCTACACCAACTATGCTGATGACACCCAAGTCCTCCTCCCTCTCACAGGCTTTTATGAAGATGACTCCAAGCCCCTCAATATAGCTTACTTCACCATCCAGGCTTGGATGGTGGCAAACTGTCCATGCCTCAACGGGGAAAAGCCAGAAATCCTGCTGGTATGACCAACGGGGACTGTAAAAAAACAACCGATATACCATGTTTGACATAGACAACATACAGATCCCAGTCTCATCATCAGTCAAGACCCTAGGCCCTAGGGTCTACCTAGATGCCACCCTCTCAATGTCGTGCCAAGTTAGTTCCATTGCTTACTCTGCAGCATATTCTACCAAACTATTGAGGCGGCCAAACCCTTCTTGTCCACCGAGAGCTGCCTCACCATCACCAGAGCCGCCATAGGCTCAAGGCTGAACTATTGCAATGTCCTCTTTGCTGGCACCTCGGGAAAACATTTACAGAAATGGCAAGTCATTCAAAATAAAGTGCTCTGAGAAGTCCTTAGTGTCCTGAAAAGAGAACACATCATGAAAGCTAGGAGGGAAGTGCACTGGCTGCCTATTAGGGAGCGGGTTCTATTCAAAATACTGACCATCACTCACAAATGCCTCGCCAACACCGCCCCTCTCTATCTCGCCCAGAAGGTAAACAGAGCCTATTCGTCTAGACATACCAGAACACCATATGCCCATCGACTCCTACTACCTAAAGTCAGACATGCTAAAGGGGGAGGCGCAGGGTTCCTCTTCAATTCAGCAAATCAATGGAATACCCTTCCCCCACCACTCAGAGCAGAATCATCCTACTGGGCATTCCGCAAAGCCCTCAAAACCTGGCTGTTCGCATAAATCAAGCTCGAATGGTCAATTGTAACTGAATGTATACAACATCCACATGTAACATATGTATGTGATCACTTTAACAGTGCCACGATGCCCCCCTGCTGCGCGGTGTGACATATGCATGTGATCACTGTAACAGCACCACGATGCCCCCGGCCTGCTGCGCGGTGTGACATATGCATGTGATCACTGTAACAGCGCCACGATGCCCCCGGCCTGCTGCACGGCGTGACATATGCATGTGATCACTGTAACAGCGCCACGATGCCCCCGGCCTGCTGCACGGCGTGACATATGCATGTGATCACTGTAACAGCGCCACGATGCCCCCGGCCTGCTGCGTGGTGTGACATATGCATGTGATGACTGTAACAGCGCCACAATGCCCCCGGCCTGCTGCGCGGCGTGACATATGCATGTGATCACTGTAACAGCGCCACGATGCCCCCGGCCTGCTGCACGGTGTGACATATGCATGTGATCACTGTAACAGTGCCACGATGCCCCCCTGCTGCGCGGTGTGACATATGCATGTGATCACCGTAACAGCACCACGATGCCCCCGGCCTGCTGCACGGCGTGACATATGCATGTGATCACTGTAACAGCGCCACAATGCCCCCGGCCTGCTGCACGGCGTGACATATGCATGTGATCACTGTAACAGCGCCACGATGCCCCCGGCCTGCTGCGCGGTGTGACATATGCATGTGATCACTGTAACAGCGCCACGATGCCCCCGGCCTGCTGCACGGTGTGACATATGCATGTGATCACTGTAACAGTGCCACGATGCCCCCCTGCTGCGCGGTGTGACATATGCATGTGATCACTGTAACAGCACCACGATGCCCCCGGCCTGCTGCGCGGTGTGACATATGCATGTGATCACCGTAACAGCGCCACAATGCCCCCGGCCTGCTGCACGGCGTGACATATGCATGTGATCACTGTAACAGCGCCACGATGCCCCCGGCCTGCTGCACGCTTTCTAAATGGATAAATTAAACATGACTGTATACTCTGATGGTCAGCAGAGTTTTGCACAGCTTATCCATACTTGTTCCCCATTTCTCTCCTGATAGCTGCAGTACCGTGCTGTTCTTCTAAACCCACAATGTGGTCCCTTTCTACCTCTCTCCCCCACCCCACTCGGTTATCTCGCACTCATGGGTTGCCAAGTGTGGTTTCATAGTTTTCCACAATCAGATGGCAGGATGAGTCTGACGTTAATGACAGCACACCTTTCATCGCAACCCACTTTTCTGCACCAGGCAAGCACAACAACACAAGTAGAACAGAATGACTTTCCTACCAAGCTATCTGAGAGCAGCATGAGACTAGAGTTGCAGGAACACTCATCTCCCATCCAGCCAGCCTTCGAATGTAAACAAATTAAATTCACGCCAACTACAAGATCTCAATTGGAAAGAGCGCCCCTTCCTTTCTTATTTGACTTTGTCACTTGGCCCTTCCGCTGACTTACATCTACACACCTTTTCAACTCAGTGCAGTCAATCCCATCAGTTTGACATCTGACCCCCGGACACCTCTTTCTAAAGGTGTATTTGTTTATTTGATTTGTGTATAATTGGTTGTGAAATACAACTTTGTACAATGGCTTAAACACAGTTAGGAAAAAGTGCCCGTACTCCGCACGGGTTCTGAAAACAGACATAACACTCTCATCAATTGTTGAAAATCAATGATCCTGTAGGTCAGGGTCGATTATCACTTGATGTGCTTTGCACTCTGAAGTAAACTGCACTAAGAATGGCCGCGTGTGGCTTGCAGAGAGTTGGCATGTTGCAGCATAGTGGGACCTTCTGTGCACTCTCACCCCCTGTTGCCTCAGCCTGGTGCAGTGCTAATATCTCAGAATCGGTTCCTCCTAGGGCCTTGAAAAGTGGTTTTCGAAGAGCTTAGTACCGCGCGTCTAGACGCTTAAAATGAGTTAATCCGGTCATTCAATGAGCACACTGATGTTTCGCTGATTTCAGGCAACCGTCTCATGTGAAGGTGTTGGAATCCTGGGAAAGGGGTGGGGTGTCCAAATGTCATGTAGCCAGTAATGTCCGGAGGGTCCTAACAGCTAACTATGCACAATTTGGCGCAGATTGATTGGTGGAACAAGGTTTCCTACTACTTCAAAGGGGACTGTGTCACTTCCAACAACCATCCTGAGCCCTTAACCCTCCTAACGCACAGTATTGGTTCAATAACTTTACGACCGGCGCACTTTCTAAACCTAGCCCGCCACTGGGTGCAAAGGTTCCTGCTCTACTTCCTGGGACTATAATTAAAGACCAATGCAGCGATAGAGCAAGACCAATTGGGCAACTTTATGAATGTGTCTCCTTCTTTCCATAACCATGCTTTAAACCTTGCAGACAGGAGCTGTTTTAAAGCAGTGCTTGACTCTCTGAGAACACCGTTTCCTACAATTCTCACTTTGTCTACAAAGCGACCGCCATCAACTACAGATAAGCTTCACTAAGCCTGCAGCGCCATCCAGTGGGCAACTGTGTGAACTCTGATTTCTTCCCCATCGTTGTTCAGAACGTGGCTGACCCAAATGACCTTAATAGGGAGGTGGGTTATGAGATTACGCCTGAGAACACTTAGGCCATATATTATATACTGTGGGTTTTGTATTATCCGGACTAAATCCTGACTGGTTTCATGTTAGTCCATTCACCTCCATTCGCTGCAACGTATCCCAGATGTTATTCCTTTAAAAAAGAAAGGCTCTGTGGATGTTTCAAAGACTGGAGACCATGCACGTGGCAGGTGTGCGCGGTGCAAATCCTAATACTATAACATGTATGTTTTATTGGTTTTAGAAGACTCATCTTTTATTTAGTATTTGTAATAGTGTGAAAAGGTTGCAATGTAACCAAATGCACTTTAAACAAAAAAATAAAATACAAAACAAAAAATTAAAAAGAAATACTATTGCATCACTTTGTCATCTTGCTAAAACTCTGAAAGAAGAGAGTAACGGCTTGCTTGTGCTCATGGCTATGCATCGCAGGGATTGCTTAAGCACAGCACCTCTCCCTAAGCGCATCTGCACTCTGCCAGAAAGGGGGCGTGTCACCAAAGTTGCCTATACACACTACTCACAGTCAGACCTCCGGGTGTCCTCACTTCCTTTCTAGCCTACTACCACAGGAAAAACGTTCTCATATGTAGTTCCTGCCATGCTTAATTGTAATCCACAGGAATAACGTTCTCATATGTAGTTTCTGCCATCCTTAATTGTAATCCCTTGAACAAAGGAAATAGATCCTTTGCCAGCAGATAGGTTGGAGCAGAGCTTTAGGTGTCTGTAGCCTAGGCTGTCTCCTTGGTTCCTGGTTCTGCCCTCTTCCTGCAGCCCTCTTGGCCTTGAGCTCCAGCGCATACAGGGCCGATTCATGGAATTGTTTGCCCTGAGACTTGTATTTGTATTTGGGAAGCGATGGAACACAACCTTTGACTCCATGACACAACAGGAAGTGGCATCACATAGCATTGTTTCTTTATTTTTTTATTTTATACGGTTTATACAAACCTTTAAAAAATAAATTCCAAACACTTCAACAAGCAGCATGTAGCATACATCATTTTACATCGTTCCACATGTTCCTCAAGTCCACCTACTCCCTCCAGCATTCGGTTTACCCCAACACTCCATTTAGCCATTGCTTACTTCCTAAACAACAGCAACCAAACTTAGTCTCACTTCAATTGTTCTTAAGAAGTGTGTCAGAGGAAGTAACAATTTCAAATCGGTTCCATTAAACATGTGGCCCCACCAATCATCCGCACATAGGGAGGGATGGCTAACACTCCACGGACCCAGGTGTAAAGTTCTTTCATTGCGGAGGTTGATGCAAAAAAGAACTAGATGCTTCAGTGTTTCCGGTTCCCTTGTGCAGAATCTACACATAAGATTCATGTTATTATTGCCTTTTCACTTTTGTAATCGCTCCTTGGTTTTAAATAAGTTCATGCGAAATAACATGAAGCGTCTACGTGCATTGGGGTCTGGGAATAGACTAATGTAGCGTTGTGCCGTATTAAATGCGCGAGCCTCAGCTGGTACATCTGTCATCATTTTCGCTGTAGCTCTTTGGGCACAGGTTCTCTCCCAGTCTGCACGCCAAATTTTTATTTTTACAGCATTCGGATTTTCGTGTAGCATGGTGATCTTGATGTCTAATTCAGTTAATAAACATTCACATCTTTGTATCCACATAGCCACTAAGTTCTGACCTTTGTCCATTGCACTGAGGAGAATTTCAAACTGGAGAATATTTTCCTGTGCGCGGGTCTTTCGAAACAAGGATAACAGGTTCCAAGTGATTCTAGCCTGAAGTGAAATAAGGGAAAGTTTGTCTCTAATGCATGCTGTCGTCGTTCCTCTTGGAAGGCCCAGTACCTTCGTCCAGAATTGATTCTCTCGGAGGACCATAATTCATGTGTGCAGCCCAAAGCATTTTCGGCCCCATAGATCAGTGCTGGAATGACCTTCTGTTGATAAAACAACCTTAATGGCTCCAGAAAAAAAACTTCCCGAATTTCTTTTTCACAATTAGGGCTTGACTGGACAGCTGAACACATTTCCTCTTAGTCTCCGCTATCCAGGGACCATCGTTGCTGCAGGAACTTAATGTCATTCCCAAGTATTTCACACTTTGCAAAGTCCTCAATGGTGCTCCACCTAAAGTCCATCTAAACTTCTTTGTTATTTTCGAGGATCCGCCTTTCAAGTTCTTAAATATTAAGATTTCACTTTTACTTGGATTAATCAAGAGCCGATTCTTGCTTACATATTTCTGAATGGCATCAAGTTTTCTCTGTAAGCTAATAGGCGTTAAATCCATAATAACAAGCTCGTCGGCATATAAAACCCAACTTATGTGTGATCTATTTATTTTCGGCGAGAATGAACTAACTGCATCTATCGAGATACCAATGTCCAAAATAAAGAAGCTAAATATGGCTACAGCCTTGCTTTACACCCTTGCCTGTTACTACTGCTGATGACAACGTTCCAGCTTGATCCAAGCGAATCTTGATAGATGTTTCTGTGTGAAGCTCTTGGATCGCAGATGCAAGATCTTCCGGGCAACCCCACCGCCGCAATTTTGCCCACAGAAGGTCACGGTCAACAGTATCAAAGGCGCTCGAAAAATCGATAAACGCCACATATACTGCAGTATTAGTTTTTATGGCCTCCATTTTTGCCAAATTCAGTAGTAGTAAATTTAGAGAACAACCAACTTGTTTGACAAAACCAGCCTGTCTAGCATCAACATGACCCGTGTTTACAGCCCAATGAACCAATTTTTGTTGAAGGACAGTGGCATAATCTTTGCCCAAAACGTCTAGCAAAGCCACTGGTCGATAGTTTTTCAGATTTGTCCTGTCCCCTTTTCACATAGCATTGTTCCATAGTACACTACGAGAAACATGGTTATGCTATTACTATAACGTGATATACATTTCATACAAGAATGGATCACCATATGTTTCGTTATGTATCGTTAAGATCAGTGTGTATGGCCAAATGTTAATTACATGTTATTATACAGCACTTACGCTTAAGAGCTTTATATAGAAAAAATATGCATACAATATCACCCAACCTGTGTTGGTACTCATTTATCGACCTCAGAAGGATGAAAGGCTGATTTGAGGTGGTTAGGAACAGACTAAATCAGTGACTCACACCCTGAAGTGTGCCTGAAATAAACCTTTAATGAGTCTAGCAATTATTGAATAGAATTCCAAAAAGACAAATTATTCGGTATTCCTATTCTTTCTTAAATGACATCCCTGATCCCTGAAATCTAACACTGGAGCATCATGTATTGCAGCTCGGACAGCTTCCAACCGATATAATGAGCAGCGACGAAATAGCCTTAGGGCTTCAGGCAAGAGTAAACCCATCCACACAGTATTTAGGCACCATACACAATGTCGAATCATGTGGCTCAGGAGACCATCAGGAGCCAAGCAGTGCTTCCAATGCTTTCTATGCCAGGTGTAATCCAGAACAGTCTTATGCATTGTGTGTGTAGACTGAGTAACTATGAGCTCAGCAGGAGGAAGTGCTCAGTATTGCCCACCCTAAAGAATTGGCATGCACCCAATTTATAATTAAAATGAGGTCCCTGAGAAGTTGCTCAGTCTGCAGGTATTTGGTTCAAACCTGCTCCGCTGAGTAATCTGAAAAGATGTAGATGTTCATCGCAAGTATGGCAGTGCAGGCAAAAAGTGTGGGTAACGGAATAAGCGCCACTTTTCCCTCCCTGCCACACTATGACTATGGCCCTGGTGTGGGGGATTTATCCCCTGCATCATGCTGAAAATTGGCAGAATTACCGCAGCAGTAATTCCACCAGTGCTACATCTGCAAAAAATACCACATAGAGTCCAATGGACTCTCAAATAATGGGGATTACCTCGGGCACCGCCACTTGTGATTCAGCGGTAATTCCGCTGGACCAAGTGCTGGCAACAGTAATTCCACTGGGTGGTATTCGGACAGATTTACCACCGGAATACCTCCCAACTCGTACTGAGGCCCATGAGAGATGACTGAATTCCGGCATTGAATATTTCCAACTTATTTAATAATTCATCATATGGGAGCTCATTTATAGCCTCATTACGATTATGGCGCTGTGGGAAAAATCGGTGGCAACACGGCAGTAATTCCATTCCCGCTACATTCCCACACCACCATACTACGAATTTGGCAGTGAGGAGGAGGATTCACCTCTAGCAAAAAGCTGGAGGTGAATCTGCTGCCTTACTGCCAAAATCAGTGCAGATACCACCGGTGGTAATTCCACCAAAATCCCCATGAGGACCTATGGACTCCAATAAATGGGGACTACAACTGCCTACCACCACTTCCAATCCGGCAATAATTCCGCCATACCAAGTGGCGGTAACAGTAAATTCGTTTGGCACTATTTCAGATTTACCGCTAAAATACCACCAAACTTGTAATGATGCCCTTAGAGCGTGCCATGAGAACCAAGAAAAGTTGGCATGAGCGTCTTCTGCCATCCACCTATGTGGATTAATCGCTCTATCATGACTTGTGCACCGGCGGGACGGTATCACAGGTTAAACAACAACAGCAGAACCGTGTCCAGCGGCCGAAACCCCAACGCGACCAACGTAAGTCTGCCACCATCGATGGAAGATGCGGCAGTCAGTCCGCTGGAAGAAGTGATGTCAGACCTATTTCTGGTGGCGGTCAGACCGCCAGTGGTAGCAACAAAGCCACAACCACTGCTACTGGTCTCCACCATAGTCCCTGCGGGGGAAGAGGTTGAAATAGCCCATCCAGGCACATTCCGATGCATCAGAAATGGCAGGTGCAAGGGCCCCACGTTTCACTGGCACAGAATTGCAGGTGCTGGTGGACGACGTGATGCCAATAGAGGCACGACCCCTTGGTGCAGAGAAGCACCTCTCACGTGGCAGTGAGAAGAGGGACGTGCGGATGGGATTGGTCAATGCAGTCAATGCTGTGTCTGCTGTGCCAAACACGCCGGCAGGCCTCAGGGCTCTCACAAGACACAAACCACATAAAACATAAAAACGACATCAATTAAGGATCAGAGAAGTCAGTCCACTCCTATATCGAAGAGAAACGTTTTTTCGCTCTTTTTAAATTGCGCTGCTGATGGAATTTTTCAGAGCAAGAGAGGGAGTCCCTGCGTCAAAGCTGGAGCCTCCAATGTTCTTTAGGAAGACACAAGGTTGAGACAGCAAAGCATCTTTATTTGAACGCAAGGTACGTCTGAAAGGCGTTTTCTTAATTCGAGAACAAAGGTATGAAGGAGTTTCGCCAGCTAGGCATTTGTCCACCATATTGGATCCCTTGAATTGTATTCTTTAATTAACTGGGAGTCACCGCAGCTTCACAAACATACCACCTGAGCAGAAGCTGATGCCATGTATGTATACTTTGCCCTGTGCAGGCAACACATCACAGCAGTCCAGTGGCCATGAAGCTGCACATGCCAAATGGCAGAGAAGGAGTGGCAAGAAGCAGTGTGCTGTTACATCAATGCGCGTGGCCAGCACCTCTGGCATCGTCACACATGCAAGTGACAGCAGTGCAGAGCCAGTAGCCACAGTGGGTTGTGGTACCGATACTCGTACCACCCGGCCAATCCCAGCAGACCCACCCCACATTGCACTACCCACTTCACAGGTGGGAGCAGTTGAGCAGGAGGAAGAGGCCCCGCCTGCTGACCTTGTGGCCCAGGTGCCCATGCAGGAGGGAGAGGAGGAAGATCTGCATTGAGGTATGCAAGAATACTCTGAGGACCAGGATGAAGATTGGGCCACCGCTCCGACTCAGACGTCTACTTCACAGCACACGGCTACTACACACGGCGATGTGGAGATTTATATCAGACAGCACTGTTGGTTGCAGACCAACATGACCTAGTCCAAGAGAAGAAACAACACAGAGTATCCTGCAACAGATGGAGCACCACAACCAGCTCCTCGTACGGCAGAATGGCATACAGGCATCAGTTAAGGAATCCCTCGACATGCACACATCGGCCATTTTAGGCCTACATGAAAAGGCAAATACAGTCCACAAAAAGCAGGAGGAGGCTGGAGCAAAGCAATGCTGGACTAGCAGAATCCAATATGGCATTTACTTGGGCTGTGCCAGCTGTTGGTATCCTGCATCGTGGCATGCATCTAGAAATGCTCCTCTGTCTGGAGGTCACCAGCAGGGTGCAGGAACATCTGACAACTGTGCTTGACCGGCAGGACCAATCACTGCAACAGTCCCTTCCATGGCTGCAGCAGTCACAGTCGTCCGCATCTCATGTGGCCAGCACGGTATCCCAGAAAGAAAGCCCACCTCGTATACGCAGCTGTTCCAATCCCACACTACCATCAAAGGGTATTCCATAGGGATAGGAACCACCTCCAAAGATAAGATGGAGGAAGGGAACCACTGCATTATTCATAAGGGTGCACTGTACAGTACACAGAAACATTGGCATTGCACACATATGTGAGGGAACATGTGTGCTGCTTGGAAGCATAGCCCCAGTTGGGCCAGATTCCCACAAGGCCAGGATGTGGCACATGATGCAATGTGTTTGAGGTGCCATTAACATCGCTTTGCCGTATGGGGTGTACATATATGAAACTCCTGGAGGGGAACATGCGAGCACAAGAGTTAAGTTGTACTACCTAGTGCACATGTTCACTGTAATTCAGGTTGTCATTCTATGTGGCAACCGACATCAACATAAAATGCATCTCTGCCCACATCACAACCTACTGGGTGGAGGGCCTTGGGATGGCAATGTTGAGCAGTACACATGATTGGTGGTAGTGCCACCCCACATGCATGTGTGCTACACCATATTGTCACATGCATTTATTGATGAATGTGGTTCATTTGTGGGATGGAAAAGTACCAGGTGCGTTCTACATTCTGTGCCACTATACACACCTCTAGAAGTAATCATGTATCAGTGCCTGTCGCACGGCTGCGTATTCGTCTGAGTGTGTCAGTGAACCATCATCTGCTGGGTCGCCTCTGTCTGTCATCTGCTTCATCCCCACTGTCTGCATCCGCTCGCAATGGTACACCCCTATGCATTGCAATGTTGTGTAAGATGCAGCACACCAGGGTGAGGCTGCACAACTTTCCAGGGCCATACATGAGCGTGCCTCCAGTACTGTGCACGCAGTGCCATTGGTTCTTCAGCACTGCAAAGGCATGTTGTAGGTCATTGCCTGTCCCTGTACATGCTCGCTTTTAGCATCGGCTGCTGCTGTTTGTCGGTCGTGCACAGGTGTCACTAACCACAGTCTGCAGTGATAGGCAGCATCACTGGTGGTTTCATTGAGACACATTAGATTTGTGGCATGCTCATTGACAGTGCGGCACAGTTATGCCCTGCTTGTGTTTCGACATTTACCCATCAGCCACTTCCTCCTGTTGGTCATGCTATGCACCATTCATGGCACACTACACTACTGTTCTGCATTTCCATTGCCTCATGTGGGAATTTTGCACACATGTGAGTGAATATCATGTTTGAATCACACACAGCCTGGGTGTTCATGCTATGAAAACCTTTTCTATTCTGATACATGCGTTCATGTGCCTGGGGAGTATGAAGGCTACAGGTGTCGCATCAATTACACATACCACGTTAAGTAGTCCAGTCATGCTGTAGAATGTGTTGCTCAATGTGTTGATGGTGGGGGCATCTGTTTGATGTGCTCCCCCCTTCATCCGATCATGGTGTCCAGCACCTGGGTGAGGATGCCATTGAATGCTGGCTGTGCGATGCCAGCTACATGTCTGAGAGAGGTCTGGAATAATCCACTGGCACAGAAACGCAATAAGCTCACCACCTTCAGAATTGGAGGAATGACTGTGATCATTAGTATATCTTTCGAGGAACTCTTTCGGTGGGGTTGTCCTGTTGCTGGACCTCAGCGCCCTTGGTTATATTGCTGGTATGACCTTTCAGGGTCGCTTGGAAAAGTAACAACGGAGTCCTTGGTTCCTCTCCTCCGTTTTGAAAAATGAAACTCTTTAGGGTGTTACATTGGCTTATTCCCAAGCGCCCTGATTTAACCCATGACATTATTCACAAGACATTAAGAATACTAGTGGGAAACAGTGCAACTAGCCATGATTTGAAAAAGATGATTTAGTCATCGAAACACGTGTAATCACAAAGGGCACCAGAATATCGCATAATAAACCACAAGATGTGGAGTTTCCGAACACTGTAAAGGGAGTCATCTGTCATCCTTTTCAGTTATTTGTGGGCGCTTGGGAATAAGCCAATGTAACACCCCAAATGACTGTGATCATGTTGATATGTGACACTAGGTCAGCAGCTAAACTATCTGTCAGGTGCTTGATGGTCCTTTGGTCGAGTCTGTATATTCTGAGTGTGTGCTCTGCTGACATCACCTGGAGACTTACCCTTGGGAGATGAATACGTGGTCTCTGGTGCCATCTGTCATGTGCCCTGTAGGGTGCACAATGTTGAATGGCGATTTCAATTTGCCAGTGTGCATGTTTGTGTGCATTCCATACTTTTCATGCACACCCCAGGTCTTCCATTTCTCACGGTAGAATGTAATTCTGGGCCCACAGTCCTTGGTGCAACGCATGGATGGGTGTATTGTTGTTTACATGTTTTACCTGCTGTGCTAGGTTGCATGCAGTCATGAGTGTTCCCGGGGGCCCTTGCAGACCCAGCGGTGCAGGGGCTCCGAGGATGGAATGCCCAGAAGTGTGTCTCCAAGCAAATCTAAGGCCCGAGATGCGCGCTGCCTTAAAAAAAAACAAAATAACGCAAGCTCTGTGCAAGCCCCACAGCCGCCTTTTTATTTGTTTTTAAGCAGCGCAGAACTCACTCCTTACTTTCCCTTGGAATTGACATATGTTTCATGTGCTACTGGGCAACCGAGAGACCACCATCTTTTTTTTCTTGATACATTGGAACACCTCCCACTGTTAAATCAGGCCCCTGCAGACTTGGGTGCTAGATCAGCGGGGGGCGGAGGGGCCCTTCCCAGTACGGATTGACGGGCCCAGCTTGAATAGTCTCCCTTTTCCTCAATCATGTCCACAGGTCAGGGAAGGCCTCTGTTGGCCCCATTTGCCACTTTGTCGCGGTTTGAATTTTAGTGGCCACAGGTTAGCAGCATCATAGCTTTTGGGGTCACCTTGCCGACAACTGGAAAATACAGCATGAGGCACCTGTGGGGGTGCTTCATTAAAATGGAGTCAAAAGAATGCACTGGGTGTCAGGGATGTCATTTGGGGTTAGTCGGTTGTAGCAGCTTCTACCCCCAGCTTCTCCTCGGTTACCCCTAGACCTGTCTTTGCTACCCCTGGGTCACTGGACAAAGAGGCAGCGCCAAGAGCAGAAATCTGTGTTGCACCTGGAAAAGGCGGTTGCAAATGCAGCTAAATGTGCCACAGCTTTTTTCAGCTGGAATCTCGATCTCATTAGCTGGAGAAATAACAGGAATGCAAGTAAAACCATGAAGCCGCCATGACTAACAGGTTGGCAGTCCATTAGTGAAGAATGCCTGAATGGTTGGGTTCAGAGGCGGGGCTGTCTGTTCAGCTCATAGCCAGTACTGTAGCACAGGTAGGGTATGGCGGCTAGGTCTAGCCGGCTGGGAAGGGGTAAGAGCAGCCTGCAGTACTCAGTGACAGCACAGCATGAACGCAAATCTCATCAGTGTTTACCGTTGTCTGCTTTGCACATCCAATGAGCCACTGGACATGTGATGAGGGGTGTACCCCAGTGGCTTCTGCCAACAATCATGCCTGGGCACTGTGTGACCTAACCCAGATCTGCCAGACCTGCATCACAGGCACACTGTAGATAGACGCAGGGGAGATAATTGTACATGTCTGCCTTTGAAATAAACCACCTTTTGTTTCCTCAAGCAAAACAATATGTGTTTGGAAGAATAGCTCCAGGTCAACACACCTGCTTTGGGAACAAGAGGATGCCTGGGTACAATTGCTGTTCCAGTGCTTAGAAGCTGGAGGATGCTGTCATTAAGCAAGATATAAAGGACCAAAGAAAATAATAAAATAGGCCTTTTCTATGGGTGATGTCATGGAGCTGCTGCTGTTTACATTTTAAAATAAAATAAAACCTGCAGTAAATGTGACCTGCAACACATCCTTCCCCTCTACCTCCCATCTAACAAAAAACTGTGGGTTACTTATCAAATGAGCAAAACAGAAGAGTGAGGGCTGGAAGGTTGAAATCATTCATAACCGCTGGCACAGCTCAGGGGAACCCTCCAGACCATAGTTTATTTAAGCCTGCCAAGCCACTACAGAAGGGGAAAGACTATATGCAAGTCATGCTTGGTCCAACCCAAACTGCTAGGTCACATCCTTTTTCACAAGACCACAAGCAGCCCCAGACATGTTCCAGCCTCATTGGGCCTCATCAGTGGGGAGTAGCCTGGGTCTCTAGGCCCAGCAGGCTTTACTAGGGGTGATGTCATGGGGCTGCTGCTTCCATTGTAAAATAAAAAGGCCCTGCAATTACTGTGACCTGCAACACATCCTTCCCCTCTATCTCCCATCAAACAAAAAAAAAAAGACTGTGGGTTACTTATCAAATGACAGGAAGATGATGCTGGAAGGTTTCAAATCATTCATAACCACTGGCACGGCTCTGGGCAACCCTCCAGAGCATTGCTTTTCTGGTTGGACATGTGTTGGTCAGTTTCTATTTCCAGTCTGTGGCCAGACACTTGACAGGCACTGGATGTCTGCACTTTGGGGTTTAGGCCTCTTCGATATGCTCTCCCTGTTCACAGTTTAGCCCGAATGATGTACAATAGTCCAGGTTGTTGTGTTGGCGGTCTGCTTACATTCTCAGTAATTTGGTAATATGGGCCGATACAGTGATATCAACGTTACATGTGGTGATCCATTCTTGTATGAAATGTGTATCATATTACAGTGATACCACTTCCTTTTTTGTCAAGGGTGAAAGGTTGTGTGCCATCACTTTCCATGATGCACTTGGGGGTGGGGTTAAATTACATCCCTTCCTGTAATGTCATCAGAGGCCCAGGGTCATGTGATGTCACTTCGGCTACCCCTGGCATTTTGGTGAAGTGACGCCTCTGCCGGGCTGGGATTCAGGTGGTGTTAATGCATGCAGACAGTCAGCCAGCAAGGAGCTGAAATACTGAGCATTCATTGAAAGGCTGTGCATCACTTTTGACAGCAACGTACTAATGGAGAGAAAACCAGAATAAGAAATGTAGCAAAATACTATTGTATGGCTTTTTACCCCATTTTTCTCTAATGTTTTTCCATAGAATGGACCATTTCATAGTTTTAAACCTTTTTACAGGAGAGAACCTTACATTACTAGGGCTCCCGCTACTACCCTCGGTCACTCGCAGTTTGATAATGCCCCTACTCTCAAATTAGTCACCTTCTACTGCAGACCTTGAATATGTTACAATGCCAGTGACCTTCAGGACCCGACCACCCTCCAGGTAACAACAAGCTGCCTCCACCATTAGCGTGTGCACAATCATTTCACTGGTTCCCGCACAGTGGCCGCTGGTATTTCCGGGCACCAGGGGACAGATGCTGGACCCTCTTGTTTTAACACCAGGTGAAAGATGAAGGCGTTGATCCAAACACGTGTATATTTCATCTAGAGCAGTACTCAGAGCCTGCCGTCAGCGGCATGGTCATCTGCACTTTGTGCATGCCGGGTGGCCCATGCCGGCCCCGGGAGTCTGTGGCGTTGCCAGTGTTTCTTCAAGAAGCACGCATGGGGGCCCCACATTTTGTGTAACGCCACTGCCTGCAGTATGCCTGCTTCGATGTCCTTCGTAGCACATCGTCCCCCACATATGTATGCATTTCCCTTGCTGCACTCACCATCCATGCTGTGCATCATTGTCATCTGGTTCAGCTTCATCTTCAGATGCCCCCTCTCTGTGCTGTGCCGCCCTTCCCGCTTGTGCTTGCTGTTGTCTCTGTGTGTGCGAGTGGATGGCCACTAGTGCTAGGTTTGCCCCTGCAATCGCCATCTTGCTCTGGTCGGTAGGCAGGACTTTCGAACACATCCGTTGTGGCATATACTTTCGGTGGTATTTAGGATGATTTTGTGGCACAATGACGACTCCTTCTTGGCGGATGCATGTAACTCTCTGACAGCGGACCACCTTTGTTCCGCCAGGTTGTGGTGGCGCTAATGGTGGATTGACATTAGTGACATCGGCTCGATTGCTCAAGTTTCACTGCCCTCGTGATCGGGGGAAACATGTCATTTTTCAGCGGATATGTGGCAGCTATGCACTTTACGTCGCACTCTAAATGAGCACCATAGTGTTATGGACTGCAGTCTACCAATAGCTATGTAATCTATTATTACATTTTTTCTATAGCAGTTCATTTCAAGATTAATTTTTACTGCCTTTGCTGTCTATAAGCCAACTTGGGCATTGCCATATTTGGATATGAACAGTCCCACATCCCCAGCCTCCCTGATGCAAGTCTCAGCATATGCCTAAGGCAAAGGGGAACGCCAAGGCCAAAACAAAGAGGCGGCCTTCTTCCCCATGTACCTAACGTTGACTTTGAGGGGCCAGGCAGTGCTCCAGAACCTACTTCCGATGGAGGGGATCAGGAGGGTACAGAGTCTGTGGCAGAATTTATCCCAAAGGACCAATCTGTGCTACAAGGTTTGTTGGCAGAGCGTGGGCCCCCATGTTAGTGTATGAATTTCAGACGGCGTGCCCATCTCTTGAAGGTCTTAAGAGCCACTCCTGTTCCCAGTTGGATGGAGAGCCCCTTTGAAGCAAAGGATCTAATAGGAAGATGGGCTCCTGTTTAGTGTACCCACAGATTCCACTGCTGTAGACCACAAGAGACCTGTGGTGCGTCAGTTTGTGAGACACTTCCTACTAATGTTGGACCATGAAGGCCCCCTTGCAAGTTATCCTGCTATTATTAAGATTAAGGAGAGGTTATCCTTCTATTTCTGCTGGCCCTAGATGGGTGCTCATGTTTAAAGGCCCTATATGGGTTATACCTCTCTTCAGCTTTCAGGCAAGTCAGGAATATAGACCCAGTCACTGAGGGCCACTTAAAATATTAGGGATCATTTTTGAAAAAGTGGGGTTGACTTTGTTGGTCCTCTATATCCTCCTAAAGCTTCATAGAATAAATATATCCTGGTAGTTGTTGATCATGCTCCCAGGAATCAGTGTTTAAGGCGAAGACGGCATCCTTCCAAAATCTCTTCTGCGGCAATGCTCTGCCGTTGCGTACACACAGCAGAGTTCCAGTGAAGAGAGAAAGGCCTGGCAAAGTGCTTGCTTCTCTTCAAGCATCAAAAACAGCAAGTTGTACACTCCCCAAATCCACTGCCCCCCATGATGCCGCTCTGTGACTTCTGTGCAGATCCTGACCTGACACAGCGTCGATATCTGAATCCTGAGACCGACAATAGCCTGCGGCACCTGTGACATGCGGCTGTGACAAGAAATGTATCAGGGGCTGCTAAGATGCTGTTTGTTGTCCCAAGGAATCCCTGGGGCCTGCTGTGGCATCAAACAGCAACCAGAGAATATGCAAACTACGACATCAGCCACAAAGGCTGACGGAGAACACTTCCTAGACCCCCCTTCCATAGAAGTGTTGCTACCACAATGACAAGAACATTTGGAACACCTGAACCTGGTCAAGCGATTTGAGTAAACCCACAGGGTTCTAAAATAGCGTGTTGGGCGGATACTGAGGAAATGGCACACCTGTCCAATTGTAATTCTAGGAATCACTGAAGTACTGACCCACCTGCGGAACTGTAGCACACGGCACTCATCAGAATGCCAGGGTGCTACTCTGTGAGCTCAGACCAAAGCAGTATCTGCCACCGTAAGTTCAACCGCGTAACATTGGGGTATTCACTCAATAGGCCTACTAGCAGAATTATAGAGCATTATGGATTGTGGAAGAAGTAATATCACAACATGTGTTTCTCTTTGGAAAAGTGTGGGCTACCCAAAAAAGGGTCCAACAGTTGCAACATCTGTAAACGTACCAACTGATCTTCTCTCACTCGATCCTTCTCCATCACCTCCAACAAATTATGGAGATCATGGTTTGAATCGTTCCACAGATAGAGGCCCAGATAAAACAAAAACAGAGGCAATCATTGCATAAGACCCTGGTGGAGTTCTCCAAGACTCAGCCAGAGCACCATTACAACTGTACTCAGAAGAGGTCCAGGCGTTAATACAATTAAGGTCACGTAATACCCACCCCCATAATATGATAGGTCAATTATAACGCACTTAGTACCCAGAGGTTTCTAAGCGTGGAACCGAGGATCGAACCCGTGTTGCTCCGTGTCGTCTTGCACGTTGCCCCTGACATATACTCCCGACACCAACCATGACAACATCACCTTCATCAGGAAGATCCAGAAAACAATGGCTTGCACCTACCTCTTTCAAAACAGTGATGAAATGGAGGTTATTATTTTTGGCTCTCCAAGCACCAACATCCTGCCGCTCACCTGGCCATACTCCTTGAGTTCACCCTTGGCACCTGTGTTCCAAGCCTGAAAGCTGAGAGTCATATTCAGCGCACACCTCTTCATCATTCCACAAATTAGCATGGTGGTCAAGAATGCCCATTTCCATTTCAACCTGCCAAATAAATCCTGCCCCCTTGGACAATCCATGCAAGGCTGATTTGGTGACATCCCTTATCCTCCCACACTTAGATTGCTTATGAGGCAACTGCATTAATCAATAGCAGAGCAGCACCCATGACCGGCAGCAGCAAAGCACATGAACACATCCTCAAGCCTAAAAGTCCTTCCTTAACTCCTTGTAGAATAAACGGCCATCTTCAAGCGAATGGGCCTTCCCTGGAGGGCCAACTGGATCTTTGGGCCCAGATACCTCTCCACCACTTCCTTGGCCCCATTTAGAAACCTGTCCTGAGCCACCAAGATTACCATCTGGACAGGGACCGCCAAGGAGATGAGAAATGGCTGCAGACCGCTGTCTCCAAAATTTGGAACAATCTCCTGGAGACCCAAGACTTCCAAGAGAAGCAACTGAAATTCATAGGCTCGTGTAAGACCCACCTGTTAACTCAGGCCTTCCTACACGTGCTTAATGTATACCTTCCCTAAGTGTGTGATCGCACGGCGTGGACATCCATTTATTCAAGATAGTATAGCAATGTTCTGTATTTCCGATGCCCACCTAACCTTCAAATGGTTGTGTCTTGGGTGTTTGACCACAGCTCCCCTAAGTGAGGGCAAGACATTTGATGGGCACCATGGCTTGCTTAGCTTGTTGAGAGACATCCCCTGGAGAGAATCCTGCTATCAGGCCACTATTTCTAATGGGAATATGTTACACTAAACTCTTATAGACGCCAAAGTTAATTTATGTGTAACTTTGGTGCTCATTGTAAGAGCTAATGGTGCATGACTGAGAACTGAAGTTCTCTGTATCCAAAGCACATGTATTAGGGTTAGTGGGTCGCGTTTTCTCTGCGCTGTTGAGCCCAGGAGCCTTATTGCCTCACTGCATTGGCCATCACTCTAAGAGACGCTGTAGGATTATCATTCGACCTTGTGATGTTGCCATATGGTGCGTTTGTCGGCAGTTATCACCACCGCCTTTAGCCTAGTTGACATTGGCTTTTTGAAGTAAATAGAGACCACCATTTGTTTCAGTTACCAGAATCCTAATACCCTACAGAGGCAGTCAACATTCGTGGCACATGAACCGGCATCTATTTAAGCATCGATTTTCAAGCATGTCATCATATTTCCTATCCTGAAAACACCCTCAATGGACTCCTCTCTGCCTTCTAATTAGCGTCCAGCATCTCTTGACCATTTTCTTTTTGAACTCCTTGAGCGAGTCATCCACTCTAAAATGTCTGAATGTCTCCATCTTCATTTGCTCCGTCCCCTTCCCCAATCTGGTTTTCGTCCCATGCAGTTGACCGAGACAGCTGCGCTCCACGTCACCAACTCTCTTCTCACTGCCCGACAATCCAAGCACTTTTCAACGCTAATCCTACTCGAACTCTCCACCAAATTTGACACAATCCATCGCTCCACGCTTCTTTCCTCTCTTTCCTCCCGGGACTTCTCTGACTCTGTCCTTCACTGGCTTTTGTCCCGTCACTGTTTTATGGTCTGGCTCCCAATCCCCTTCCCTCCAAGTGCAATTCGGTGTCCCCCAAGCCTCTGTTCTTGGAGCCCACCATTTCACTCTGTATATTTCCTCCCTCTTATTTATTTATTTTATGGGGCATTTGTAAGGCGCTTATACATCAAGAAATTGTTTTCCAAAGCTCCCACAGGACAAAGGGAAGGGGACAAGGGATCAGCAAGACAATGGAATATGGTCACAGTGGTGATTAAAATACAACGGACGTCCTACTGGGCCTCGCGAACATTCGGAACATGCAAGTGCAGAGAGGAAGAAGTGAAAGGGGAAGGGGGTAAGTGCTAGGGGATCCACAGAGGGGGGGAGTGCCAGAGAGCCAGTTGCAAGGCATCGGGTAAGTGCCAGCAGGGAACACTAGATGGAAGAGGGGTCACCAGTCCATGCAATAAGTGCGGGCCTGTGAGACAACACAGGCTAAGTGGTGCCCGAATTAAAGTGCAGGGGGAAGGCGGATGCTGTGGCCAAATGGACTAAAGGTCGGGACCCAGAAGGACACGCCAGGGCCCAGGCCGCCAATCACAGCGACTGTGAGGTTTAGCACTGGAGGGAGGGAGGGAAGGAGGAGGAGAAGAGGAAAGTCTTGAGGTGCTTACAGAACTTGAAGAAATCCAGCTCAAGACAGAGAGAGAGGGGGAGGCTGTTCCAGAGGAGGGAGCCCCGAGGAAAGAGAACGGCTGCCCACTCTTTGCTTAGAGAAGTGCTCGACAAGCAGAGGGTTGGAGCCAGATGATTGTAGGGATCTGGAAGGAGAGTATTTGGAGAGAGCATGTTGCAGATAGCGTGGTCCCCGGCCCTAAACAGCCCTATGGATGATGCAGAGGGATTTGAATTTGATCCTTGCAGCAACCGGGAGCCAGTGGAGAGATTTTAGGGCTGAAGAGATACAGCCCCTGGGCTTAAAGTCAAGTCTTGCAGCCCTGTTCTGGACTAGTTGGAGGTGGCAGAGAGAGGAAGAGGGTAGATTGAGGAAGGAGCTGTTGCAGTAGTCCTGCCTGAAGACTTCAAGAGCTCTGGAGACATTAAGTTTCTGGGAAAAAGTGAGGAAAGGGAGGGTGCCCCTGAGGAGGTCGAGTTGCAAATGGGCCTTCTTGGCAAGGTCCAAAATGAGAGGAATGAAAGAGGGAGAGGAGTCAAAGATAACCTGCAGAGATTATTTCTAAATTAATCTCTTTTTTCACTTCTTCAATGACGACACTCAAATCTACTTTTCTTTCTCAAACTTCTCTGTCTCTCTTCTCACATCTCTTTCTTGGTGTTTGCTCGCTATACAACATTGGATGGTTTCTCATCCTTTTCTTTCCTTCTTCCTGCACTGTCCCTTCAATTTCTGCTTATGCCCTCTCCACCGCCCCCCTCCTTCCCCCATCCCGGTCCTGCTACCTTTGTCTGTTTCTGAACCAAATCTGGGATACTGAAATTGTCCTTTTCACATAAGCAAAACCCGCAAGATTCGTCATTTATTGTCGTTTCTGCCACAAAGACCCTCATCTCTGCATTTGATGTTGCCATCTCTTCTACTGCTTTTCTTTACTCCACAGCCTTCCTGCCTACCAGCTCTCGCCCCTCTGCTCATTGCTCTATCAGCATTCTTCTCTAGCTTGCTTCTTTTTCCTCTATCTCCTCATCTCTTCACTCTCTCTCTCTCTTGGCTTTCACTTGAAGCCTGTCCCATTTTTATTTTTTTAATTTACCCTGCCTCGTTTTTAAGTGTCTTCATGGTGTCTCTTTGCGCCTTATCTCTCCTCTCTAATATCATTCTACTCCCCTCCTCGTTCTCCCCGCTCTCAATCTCTCTTTCTACTAGTTGTGCCATAGCCACTGTGTACCCTGCCCCGATTTCAATCCTTTTCCCTCCTCGCTCCTCCGCACTGGAACTCTTTGCCTCTCTTGACCCGCTCCTCCTCTTCCTTGACTGCTTTCCTGACCAGTCCCACAACCTTCCTTGTTTCTTCACCTTCTTAATGCTTTTTGTAATTTTCATCCATCATGTTCATGTTATTGTACAGTTCATTGTTTGTTCAGTGCCTAGGCGTACGCGCTCTATTAAATAAATATATAAACACAGATACGTGCACAACGAGCATCCCATTGAGGGATGGAGCGCGTCTCAAGATGTCTGACCTTGACGTCAGAGTGGAATCCGCTAGTCCACAGATATTACTGTTTTACCGCAGAGACATTTTAAAATATAAGATCACAAAGACTTACTTGTCACCCAATAGCCTTGGTATTGCCCCTAAGGCGCCCCTTCTCTAACTAAACTCAAATTGTTGGTAACTGGAGCCTACTCGACAGTGACAAAATGGGACTGTGCCAGATATGTCAGTTGAAAGCATCATTGGGGTACTCGCCATGAGAACAATATCCCCCGGGTTCAGCTAAGGTTGACTTTAAGAGGTAAGAATAGTGGGTTAGTCTGGACGGTTATCATTTTTCTGAAGGTTTGAAAAATGTTGAAGTCTAAACAGGGAGCTACTGCGATGCCAGAGGGGGTTGTAGCATTAATGCGCCTACTCCTTGGGCAATTGCAATGGAGCACATTTAGTGTGAATGCACACATATGCATGCACACATGCATCCACACACACACACACACACACATACAGACGTGCATATACACACGCATACACAAACTCATGCATAGACACACACACACACGCGCGAACATGCACACCCAGACGTGCATATACACACACGCATACACAAACTCATGCATACACACACCCACCCACATATACACACACTCACAGTTCTAGCATGCGCCCCCGCTCTGAGTATTGCAAGCAGGGAATATGCTTGAGTTGTGTTTAATGCACACCAGGCTACATGGGTGGAATAACAACTGCAACCCACACAGCGTGTTAGCCCCAGAAAACCGAGAATACAAGTTTGTGTGTTTATTCATTTGGTAATGCGCAACAAACCCTTAGGTAGCTGGGCGCAGCAAGTGCCTTCATTAGTGCCTCATTATACAAGATCGCTCTTGGCTCCAGGGATCCGGCACCTTGGTAAAACCATGCAGATTCTCCATTAGGCTCAGAGTCTCCCTGCTGCAGAAGCGGAGGCTCTCCTCCTTAGCGCAGGGTGGCTTTGGAGGATGGTCGCCACTCCGTCATCTAATGGCTGAGTTCCTACCTCTGGTCTTTAGGAGCCTGCCACTTATGAACCATCATCATATAATTTAGAAGTAAGCCAGTGGTCAGAAGATCCGAAACTATAGTGCCATAAATATCCCTCCTCATGAGATCCAGGAAGAGCCATCAGAATCAGTCCTGAACCACACCACTCTGCAGAAGGTCTCTGCACGCCACCACCTTTCACTGTAAGTGATGCAGGGACTCAGATGTTCAATGTTTACGTATGGGAGGGTTTAGGGTTCAGAATTCTACTTGGAAAGGTTGATCACTGAGTTAAAAGATCAGAGAGTGAATTAGAGAGCGTAGCCCTCACGCTGTGTGCTGCCTGTCTTACCTAGTGACCCTAGAATGTGTGACTGGATGAATATTTCTAAGGAAGCATCCCAATGCCATTGACATTTGACCCAAACATAGTGGGAGTGAAGGATCGCTTTACAAGGGGATTTGGTGGAGCTTCGTAAACTTTGGAAATGTGTGAAAACAGTGATCAGTAACATCAGTCAAACGTTGCTGGTTATTCAATGCCTACTATCAACCCCTCCATTCACCCATCTACATACTGTCCGTCCATCCATCCCTCCACCTACCATCCATCAATCCAGTCACCCATCTACGCATAGTTCGTCCATCCACCCATCCATCCATTCATCTACATATTGTTTGTACATCCATCCAGCCACCCAGCCTACCATCCACCCATCCACCTATCTACATTTCATGCATCCATCCATTCATCTACATATTGTTTGTACATCCACCCAGCCACCCAGCCTACCATCCACCCATCCACCCATCCACCCATCTATCCATCCATCCATTCATCTACATATTGTTTGTACATCCACCCAGCCACCCAGCCTACCATCCACCCATCCACCCATCCATCCATCCATCCATCCATCCATCCATCCATCCATCCATCCATCCATCCATCCATTCATCTACATATTGTTTGTACATCCACCCAGCCACCCAGCCTACCATCCACCCATCCACCCATCCATCCATCCATCCATCCATCCATCCATCCATCCATCCATCCATCCATCCATCCATTCATCTATATATTGTTTGTACATCCATCCAGCCACCCAGCCTACCATCCACCCATCCATCCATCCATCCATCCATCCATCCATCCATCCATCCATCCATCCATCCATCCATCCATCCATCCATCCATCTACATATTGTTTGTACATCCATCCAGCCACCTACCATCCATCAATCCAGTCACCCATCTACGCATAGTTCGTCCATCCACCCATCTATCCATCCATCCATTCATCTACATATTGTTTGTACATCCATCCAGCCACTTATCTACATTTCATGCATCCATCCGTCCATCCATCTCTTTCATTTCCTCTTTCTTTAAATTTCATTCCGCTCCACCAGACCGTTCCCTTTTCCTTTTTGTGTTTTCTTTCTCCCATACACTCCGACTCTCTCTCCCTCTTTTTCTCTTTTTTCTCTTTCCTCTACCACATGTCTCAGGTTCTTCATCGCTCACCTGATTTTGTCTCTTTCTCCCAATCCTGCGCTCTCTTTCGATTTCTTCTTTCTTTTTCATTCTCTCTTTCTACGTTTGTATGTTTCTCTTCCCGCCGCGTCATGGTTTTTCTCTCCTTCACTCTTCTCTCGCCTGTTCTCCACTATGCACCACCACTTTCATTCTGTTATCTCTCTACTTCTCTGCTCATTCTCTTCCTCCCCCTAGCCATCCTCCTTTCCCCATCTCTCGCGCTCTCGGTATACCCTTTCAACCTACTCTTTTTCTCTAGCTTTCATTCTTTCTAAATTTGATTCAAGCTGTATTTGTGCATTTGTGAGGTTCTAAAGCTGTGCCCAGCAAGGACATGTATAACTGCCACATCTCTGATATCTAGTCATGGCTCTTGCATCCTGTGCTGATCATCCAGTATTCCCTAGTCCCTGACCCTGCACAGGGATTACCCGGAAGCAGTGGTGTCTTTTCACTTCATATTAGGGCAGTGTGTGAGGAGGTGGTCCTCATCCTCCGCGAGTTCCAGATCCCCTTGTTCACACATCTGCTTCACCTGCTCCGCCCCTCTTTGAATTCAGAACCTGAATTTGCCGATCCAGTAGTGGGCATTAGGCTGTGGTTGCTGATGCAGTAGTGGGCATTAGGCTGTGGTTGCTGATGCAGTAGTGGGCATTAGGCTGTGGTTGCTGATCCTTTAGTGGGAATTAGGCTGTGGTTGCTGATGCAGTAGTGGCATTCGTCTGTGGTTGCTTATGCAGTCGTGGGCATTAGGCTGTAGTTGCTGATGCGCTAGTGGGCATTAGGCTGCGTTTGTTGATCCTGTAGTGGGCATTAGGCTGTGGTTGCTGATCCTGTAGTGGGCATTAGGCTGTGGTTGCTGATCCAGTAGTGGGCATTAGGCTGTGGTTGCTGATCTTGTAGTGGGCATTAGACCGTGGTTGCTGATCGAGTAGTGGGCATTAGGCCGTGGTTGCTGATCGAGTAGTAGGCATTAGGCTGTGGTTGCTGATCCAGTAGTGGACATTAGGCTCTGGTTGCTGATCCCGTAGTGGGCATTAGGCTGTGGTTGCTGATACAGTAGTGGGCATTAGACTCTGGTTGCTGATTCAGTAGTGGGCATCAGGCTGTGGTTGCTGATGCAGTAGTGTTCATTAGTCTGTGGTTGCTTATGCAGTAGTGGGCATTAGGCTGTGGTTGCTGATGTAGTAGTGGGCATTAGTCTGTGGTTGCTGATGCAGTAGTGGGCATTAGGCTGTGGTTGCTGATGCAGTAGTGGGCATTAGCCTGTGATTGCTGATCCTGTAGTGGGCATTAGGCTGGGGTTGCTGATGCAGTAGTGGGCATTAGTCTGTGGTTGCTGATGCAGTAGTGGGCATTAGGCTGTGATTGCAGATGCAGTAGTGGGAATTATGCTGTGGTTGCTGATCCTGTAGTGGGCATTAGGCCGGGGCTGCTGATGCAGTAGTGGGCATTAGTCTGTGGTTGCTTATGCAATAGTGGGCATTAGGCTGTGGTTGCTGATGCAGTATTGGGCATTAGGCTGTGGTTGCTGATCCAGTAGTGGGCATTAGGCTGTGGTTGCTGCTCCAGTAGTGGACATTAGGCTGTGGTTGCTGATCCTTTAGTGGGCATTAGGCTGTGGTTGCTGATACAGTAGTGGGCATTAGGCTGTGGTTGCTGATCCTGGAGTGGGCATCAGGCTGTGATTGCTGATGCAGTAGTGGACATTAGTCTGTGGTTGCTTATGCAGTAGTGGGCATTAGGCTGTGGTTGCTGATGCCATAGTGGGCATTAGGCTGTGGTTGCTTATGCAGTAGTGGGCATTTGGCTGTGGTTGCTGATGCAGTAGTGGGAATAAGGCTGTGGTTGTTGATGCAGTAGTGGGCATTAGGCTGTGGTTGCTGATGCTTTAGTGGGAATTAGGCTGTGGATGCTGATCCTGTAGTGGGCATTAGGCTGTGGTTGCTGATGCAGTAGCGGGCATCAGGCTGTGGCTGCTGATCCAGTGGTGGGCATCAGGCTGTGGTTGCTGATCCTGTAGTGGGCATTAGGCTGTGGTTGCTGATGCAGTAGTGGGCATTAGTCTGTGGTTGCTTATGAAGTAGTGGGCATTTGGCTGTGGTTGCTGATGCAGTAGTGGGCATTAGGCTGTGGTTGTTGATGCAGTAGTGGGCATTAGGCTGTGGTTGCTGATGCTTTAGTGGGAATTAGGCTGTGGATGCTGATCCTGTAGTGGGCATTAGGCTGTGGTTGCTGATGCAGTAGTGGGCATCAGGCTGTGGTTGCTGATCCAGTAGTGGGCATTAGGCCGGGGTTGCTGATCCAGTAGTGGGCATTAGGCTGTGATTGCTGATCCAGTAGTGGGCATTAGGCTGTGGTTTCTGATCCTTTAGTGGGTATTAGGCTGTGTTATGGGTTTTTCACTGGGAGCATATATTTTTTGTAGCTATGTTGTGTATCCATGCTTCTTTTGTGTCTCTGTAAAGTGCACTTCTCAGCTTTGAATGCTACACTGAGATATGCTCCAGCTACTGCCGGGATTTCTGTTTTGTATTGTTATATTTTTGGCGAACTAGCAAAAAGTACCCATACTCCATACGGGTTCTATAGACATACATGATAACACTGATCAATTGTTGAAAATCAACGATCCTGTAGGTTGCTGTTGCGATTCGCTTATCGTTTTATGTGCTTTGCACTCTGAAGTAAACTGCACTGAGAATGGGTGCGTGTGGCAGGCTGACATAAACTGCAGCAGACATGGAGGGGAGGCAAGAGTTGGCGTGTTGCTGTTTACTGGGTCCCTCTGTGTGCTCTCCCCACTTGTCGCCTCACCCTGGTACGGTGCAGTGCATTGCGGTGCAAAATCTTGGAAACGGTGCATCCTAAGGCCTTGAAACGTGGTTTTCAAAGTGAGTTTTGTTCCTCGTGCCAAGATGCTTCAAATAAGCTTTGCCTGGTCCTTCTACAACCACATTGATGTTTCACAGATTTTGTAACTGGAAAGTATTGGCAATATTTTGTTAGATGAATTCAGAATGTTGTGGTCTGCTTGTCTGTCTGCCCGATAGGCATGTCTGGGAGAAGTCTAGTGGACCTTCAGTACTTGATTCCAGAACTGCACACACACATGTTGCAATGGGCTTGTACCTAGGCCCCCACCAGACTTCACAGCTGTCCCCTTCTCTGCCCTTTCTCTGCCTTCTCCCTCTGGTCCTCATTGTTTGTTTCCCATTGACTATTCACTGTTCTTATTTTCCTTTCCTCGTCACTTCTCCTTCGTGAGAATTTGCTCCAGAGCCCCACATCCTCACTCCTTCCTTCTCCCTCTCCCTCCATGTTCTCCCTGCACCAGTCCCCTGCCTCTCTCTCTTAGTTGGCAGCTTTGAGCTTGTAATCCTTTACTTGCAGCACACATGGGCAGATAAGGCCAGCAATGACAAAACCGAAAGGTCTGGCTTTGCAAATGTAGTGGGTAAGACTATGTTACCCATAAGGCATTTGGAGTGGTGGTCTCCATGTGAAAATGCAGACCCCACCAGGATGCCGAAACGAGCAGGGGGTGCTGGCCAGGAGGGACTAGACCCTCTGGACAGAGAGCTTCGATATGAAGGAAAGTTCTAATGTGGATACTGTAGTGCAGCACAAAAAGCTTTAAACACATCAGAGCACCAGGCAGCAAGGAAACGAAAAAAAAGATCTTAACAGCAACATTAAACTACACTCTCAAGCAACACAGGTGCTCTGAATTCTATCTAATAGGTGACACTAGAACAGAAGCACTTTGAGCTCAGAATACATGTGCATACGGTTTGGTGTTTATTTGACCATCTGATAATTGATTGCGGCAAACTGTCTGGAAAAAACTGCCCACTTATTTAAAATGAATGTCTCACAATATGTTGCTACGCACAGTCAGTAAAGACATTGTATCTGTACAATTACTGCAGTGCTACAAAGCTTAAGTGTTAAGTGAGGTCCATACGTTTCATTTTTACATACAACACGCCATTTCTGGTGAAAGTGTTTATGCACAAACGTTGCCACAGCAAAGACCACTACCCAGGTCTCCGTGGATTTCAAAGGGCCTGTTGTGAGGATTGCATGGCTGGTGGGGGTGGGAGCCGCCTGATCCAGCAAGTGGGTAGTAGAGGAACTGTGGTCTCCCAGTGGGCTGTTTACACCTGCAGAGCCAGTCTTCCAGCCCCAGACCCCCGTAATGGCTCGCAGGGGTAGCTGGGCCTTCTTCCCCATTTGAATCAGATACTGTTCAAGCTCCCAGTTATCTTTGTTTTTCTGAAAGTAGCTTCAACAGATGGGCCTAATGCCATGGTTCAACCTTCGAATGATGCCAACCGCAGGTTCTTAGCGTCATGGCACCCTCCTCCATATCCAGGAAAGCCCTTTCAATGTGGGTCATCCAGGTGCCCTGCCCATGTTCTCCTGGCCAGCACGTCAATTAGGGCTCAATGAAAAGGATGGCTTGCGGTGTGACCATAGCCGACTCCAGATGTCCTGTGGTCAAAGAGGCCACAATTCCTCCCACGTTAGATGGGTCAGTGTTCCCAGCTATAACCAGTGCATGTTAAGTAAGAAGGCATTTTCCACCCTCGCTTCCTGGGGAGGGCGTATCACCCACATTTCCGCCCCACCGGTGTCTGATCCAACTGCGTGGGTCTCATATCATTCCAATACCTCTTTTTCTAGGCCAGGGCTTCCATCATGAGCAGCTTATTGACACCGGGACCCCTCTACTTACTGATGCCAGCGCTCTGGCAGAGAGATCACGCTCAGTGGGCAGGTCTAAAAGGAGACGTCAAGCACAACTAGCCAGGGTCGGGCAAGCAGCGCAAGCACACCGTGCTCCAGCTGGAAAAAATGAACTATAACCCAAAGATGGTATAGACCCCCACCTCAGGAAACACCCCTGGATATTCTGCTCATGGTGGCGCTGTTCCCTTTTGCGTTTGCGACTTAGGGAAGGCACACTACTTGTGTTAGTGTTTGGTCTGGTCTGAGGAGGATAGGTGAATTAGGTCCATGAAGTTGGTTGGGTGCTGCTATCTCTGCCGGGCTAGACTGCCATATTGCTGCAAGGATTTAAGGCATCTGCTAATGGCCATCACGAGGAGGGGTCCTGATAGCGGCGCTTCCCCCTTTCTCAGAGAGGCATGCTCCCCTTTTCTAGAGGCTTTTCCCCCAACCCCAGGGTGCGCCTCCCAGCATTACCACTCATAAATTGATGCCGGCACATTTGGGGTATTGTTGTGGAGCACGCATGAATATGTGCACGTTGATGCGTTTCTGCAAGTTCAGGGATCCAGATATGATTTTGAAGTGTAAGTATTTTAGTCTCCACTTTTTTGGCACATTCTGATGGCACAGACACCAACATATTACCAACAACATTGCTACAGAGAAGAGAGAGAGTAAAGAGGTGCTGGAAAGCTGACTTTGTGGTTGGCATAACAACCGCAAAGGCTGTGGCATGATCAGCCCTCACAGTAATTGTTACTTCTTGTTCCGTTACGCCGATGTAATCCAATAGTGGCTTGTTTAACACATGTTCTCCCAATCAAAAGCACTCTATCATGTCACGTGTCTATGTCACTTTCAAAGTTGGGCCGCGTAGTGATCTGTCTTTTCACACCCCCAGAGGGAGTTGGGCTATATTTGGACTACTTTCCTGGCCTTGGTGGGTTATATGTAGGTTTCACTTCCTGGACAGTACAGTGTGGAGAGCAGACCACTGCGGTGGAGGCTGGGAAGAAGCAGCAGTCAAGATAAGAGACCAATGAACAGTGTTGAGGAGCTGCGAGGTGAAAGCAGCGGTGGCGAGCTTATATTAGCCAGCAGAATGATTAATATGCCTGTTTAATATCGATATTAAACTATCACCCAGAAGTGTAGACAAGGTAAAATGCCTAGATATCTACAGCAGCTGCTGGGCACAAGGACTTCTGGCATATCACTAAGATCGAATAATCAGATGATACTTAAATGTAGAACTGGGAAAGTATCCAACACAGTTTTCTTTGCAATCGCTACTAAGGCCTGGACTAATCACCCCCCAGAGCTAAGAGGCACGGGAAGGGTACAGATATTTAAAAAAAGAAATTGAAGACATATCTGTTTCCCTAATCAATAAGACCCCTGACCTCATCTTGAATACCCAATCTATAAATTACCATGGCGCCTAATTGTATATTGTTGTATATGTCTTGTTGCGCCCTCAAGTCCCAGGGTCCATGGCTGCGCATAACAAACCCTTTAAAGTAAAGTAAAGACCACTGATTAACCTCTTGGACCGCATCAGAGTGCAATATACTAACTACGCTGATGACACCCAGGTTGTCCTCGAGCTACACAGGACTCCGAGGCCCTTAATGTAGTGTATAACGCCATCCAAGTTTGAATGTCCTCACACTCGGGCACTCATTAAATAAAGCAGAGCTCCTCACTGTGGCCTCAGCACCTTGACTAAAGGAATTGAACCCTGCTCATGAAAGCTTCAACATCACCGGCAGCCGGATCCCAATAGCTAAATGTCTCAAGAGTCTGGGTGTGTATTTGGACACGGAACTATCTATGAGGTCCCGGCTTCTCACACAGGATCTACCTGCAGAGATATCGTTAAGCTCCGCATTCATATACAGCCTTACATTGCCTCCAGTAGCCGATCTCTTCTAGCCACCGCCTAAATTAACCACCGGCTAGACTCTTGCAACAGCCTGTTGGTTGGAGCCTTGCACGCCAACATTCCATCTCTCCAAAGTACCCAAAATGGCGTTGTTCACGCCACTCACAGTCTTTCTAGACAAGACCACGCCACGACCACCGGAAGGGCCTTATATTGGCTTTCAGTCAATCACAGGATTCCCCACAAGCTCCTTCCTGAGACTATAGTATAAATCCTGGAGTTCCACAGCCCATAGATATCTCACAGACCGCTTGACAGTGAGCCAATCAAGTCGCCACTTGCGGTCAAGAGAACTTTAAAATGGTGCAACCAATGTTTAAACTGGCCAAATCTGGTGGCGTCGGCGTCCGCTTTGACATACAGGCCCCCAAAGCATGGTACGGTCTCTTTCTTGCATTGAGAGCCTCTGGCTCCCTCACAGACTTCCAAAGAGCAGTTCAAACGTATTTGTTCACTCCTAAACCAGGCTGAAGTGAACAGGCTCCCGCTTTCTACCTTCCCACTTCCTTGACCCCCCCAAAATGTCTCTGTCTTGTCTACGTCACTTTTAAGTCGTGATTCGTACTGGAGTGTAGTCTACCGCTTTATTATCCCCATGGTTAGGTTGTTGGTTAAGATGTGTACTGTATCCCTCCCCTCTCTCTCTCTCTCTTTTCTCCCTTTTATCGCGGTCTCTCTCTCCCTCTCTCTCTCTCTCTCTCTCTATCTCTCTCTCTCTCTCTCTCTCTCTCTCTGGCATTCGGATGTACCTTTCATTGTGTGGGGTTAGTCTTTCTGGGCGATCCTATTTTCATAGCTAGGCTATCCTGCTTTTTTATTAGGAAAACATTATTACCCTACATATGAGACTTGAACATGTCTGAGCTACCATCATAAATGCCAACATGGCGCATTCGATTGGGGGGTATTAATAGTGCAGTCCTGCTTTTAGATGTGCATTCTGTGAGTTGCAGTTCTGGGTTTATAATGGAGGAAGACCAGGACTGCAAGTCCCAGAATGCAAAGTTGAACATAGGATTGGACTGGCACCTCCAACCATTTTCTAAAAGAACATCTTTTTGGGCTGTATTCAGAAAATGGTAGCGCATGCACTTTTAAAAATAGGATTATTCTGGAAAAATGATGAAAAGTTTCATAAAAACAAGAAATCAATTCAACAACATCATAAACAGTATAAAATCAGTATGTACCAGCACTCCCAATTTGAACATGTGATCATACTTGTCTAAGCATTAGCAAACCCCTAAATTGCCAATAGTTGGTTCCTTTTATATAGCCCTGGTGGCAATGCCAGTAAGGACCGGCTCACCTCTGGAGAATCTGCCCAAGGCGGATATAATAAAGCGGTGGCATCGGCCCAAACCTGCCTCTCTTGACATTGGCGTCAGAGTGTCAACGAGTTAAGTCCTGCTAAAGGGCTTGGCACAATGGACAGGATTTCTCTGTTGCGGTGCCTGACCGCACAGATAAGATAGCTCTGAGGGCAAGGCGATTAAACCCTGCCCTGCTGCTGGTTGGGCACCCATTGGTTCGGGCAGGCTGCCCACACCGGGTATTTTTGTATTGAGCATGTCGAGGTTGTTTTACGCTTACGATTTATTATCCGGTGTGCGTTCAAGTGGCTATGTTCGAGCCTGGTTTATATATATATATATGGTGACCATGGTATCTCCAGTGCTTCATCTTTAGCCAATAATGACTTTATCAATGGTTGAGAAAGACCGTCTTCCTCGTTACTCCACGGCTAATCCAGTGGAGAGCAGGTTGTGTGACAAGATCACCCTCCATGTGTGTGAGATCAAGTTCCATGGGCAGCCCATGATTTGATGCCGATCGAGGTAAGGCTAGAACTTCATGAAGAGATCCTTCTCAATCTCTCGGAGATCAGTGGTCTTCCCATAGCCCCACAGCGCCATCTCGTATTATGCAACTGATACAGCTTTGCTATGATAACCTTAATTAGAACGATAGGTTTAATGTTTGACATGCCTGTAAAATGGGCTACTCCCCCTAATGCTTATATTTGATTATTTTATTTATTTATAAGGCACCGAAAACCCGCAGGTATTGGGGCGCCATAACATAAACACTGGACGTCGAGTAGACAGGACATTAGGCGTGCAGTTGGCTAGGCAATGTGCGGACGATGCCCAGTGAAATATTAATGTTTTCAGTTGTCGTCGAAAGCAGTTTAGATCTTGTTGTAGTCTTCTGTCCACAGGAAGAGAATTCCAAATCGTAGCAGCTTGGACAGGAAAGGCTCTCCACAGGCCATTGGCGAGTTTGTAGGCTGGTGTCCTAACTATGGCTAAGGTAGAACAGCGCAAACTTCCTATTGGTTCGTACATGGTCACAAGGTTTTTAATGTAATTGGGGGCGTTGCCATACACAGACTTGTGCACTAGCTTTGAATTTAAGTTGTGCATCAATGAGTAACCAGTGAAGGTCTTGTCGGCTGTGTGAGGTATGCTCTATTCTGGTCTTCCCCTTAACGATCCTCACTGCCTCATTCTGTATCACCTGCACCGCCTGTGTGTTTCTTTGGCGGGTCCCTATTAAAAGGGCACTACCATAATCCAACCTGGAGAGAATGGTACCACGGGCAAATAGGGCACAGTTTGTTTCAGAAAGGAACGGACGTAGTAGTCGCAGAATTAAGATAGTAGCCGAACGTTTTAACTTTCTTGGAGACCTGGATGTGACAGTCATTGATGGGGAGAGACACATATCTGGAATCAAGTTTGGAGCCGGCATGAGCAGTACCGAAGGTAAGCAGCTCAGTTTTATTGCTGTAAAGGCGCATCCAATGCCGGGTTAGCCATGTTTCAATGTGATTATAGATAGTTTGGAGAGAACAGGAGTCAAGGTCATAGTCTCCTGACAGTTCCAATACCAACTCTATGTCGTCAGCGTAGTTTGTAAAAAGCACGTTGAGATTAGCCAAGAGATCCCACAGTGCTCACTATACATTGGTGGAATTCTATGTGTGAGTTTACCCATATGGCACACCATAACCGCTGCATTCGTTGCATGAACTTGGAGGTCTAGTCTAGTCATACAAATAGTGTAGGATTGGCTTAGCTTTCGCAGTGCACAGAGAGCACAAGCCATTAACATTGTGTCATTGGCGTACACCAGAATAGGTAACACGGTTTTCCCCAATTTGCGTATCTCAGTTCCGACTTGCATGATAGTTTCGCAAAGGCCATTGATGTATAAAATAAATAGTAACGGGGCAAGAACGCAGCATTGGCGTACCAAGCCTTGACATTAAAAAAATGCGTTCAATGTTCATTTACCCCGTTCCTCACATTTAATTGCGTGTTCCGATGGAGGACTTCCAGTAGGCTTAGTATTTCTGAAGGGCAATTTAAGGACCGAAGCACGTGCCACAGTGTTTGTCGATTCACCTTGTCGAAGGCCGTGCTCGGGTATAGAAAGCCGGGGCAATTTGGCTCTTTTTGAGAAATAGCAGCTAGCTACTGTCAAATATAAGTTTAGCACTTGCTCGCTTGTTCCCACACCTGGTCAATACCCCAACAGCCCAGACGCTAATATACTTTTCCGTTGCACCCAATCCTCAATTTTAAGAAAAAGAGCATGGCCAAATATTTTCAATCTAGAGTCCGAAACCAAAATTGGCCTATATGATATTCCACTCTTTATAGGATCCTTGTTGTATATGGCTTGAATAATCGCTAAGATCCAGGACTTGGGGATGGATTCAGTCCTGATTATGGCATTACAGGTGATCATTAGCACGGGACCCCATCAATCTGGTTCTGCTCTGAAGAGGGCCACTGGGATGCCACCCGGACCAGGACATCGGTTACGTTTGTGTTTCATAACAAACATTGTTATTGAAAACATTGGAAATAACTTGGGTTTCTGAAGGAAAACATATGGACAGTGAAATAGAGGTTTAATTCGTTAATAATTAATACGTGTCAGCCCCAAGATTTGAGTTTTGGAAACTGATATCATAAGAATGGAATGTTTTTGGTTTTGAAGTGTGTTAATGCTTAATTTTCTTTGTTTTCTTGTGATGTATGAATCCCAAATTCTGAGGTTGTGAGTGTGGGGAAACCCTTGATCAATGCCTAATTGGCCCAAACACCCAACGGGTGAGTGGATGAGCCCAGGAGTGCAGTTTGACCAGCATGCTTTTGAGTCCAGCTAGTGCATCTGTGGTCCCCTGGCTGGAGTGGGCACTCGGTGATGGAGTGTCCTCAGAACGTTTCGTTGAAGACCACTGCCAATGACAGGGCGCTTGTTTTTACCATAAATACAGCAAATGCTGCCAATTTATTTATTTTGATATTTGGTGTCATTTAGTCCACTCTTTCAAGTTGTGAAGTAGACATGAATCAGTGAATACTGGTATCAATGTAAAAAGAAGGTCAACAGCGGCATGGCTGGATGTTCGGTGGACTGGCTGGATGTACAGTGGACTGGCCAGATGTACAGTGGACTGGCCAGATGTTCGGTGGACTGGATGGATGTTTCAGTGGATTAGCCGGATGCGGAACGTGTGCTGGTTATAGGTCATCCCCACGTGCCCAACCCTGGAGTAGGGCTAGCAATGGTGGAAAGGTGTGCTAACATGAACAGATGCACCAAAGGTGTGATGCCAACAGCATGCAGATGATGCATTAAATGGCATTGGATGGCATGTCCGGGATAGCAGCTCCTACACCTTTGAGACTGCATTTTACACCCATATGTATATGTAAACCTGCATATCCAGGGGTTTTTCTGTACGCATGGGCTATGTGTCACGTTGTTATGGCTGTCATGTTTGTTTTTATTCTCGTATCATTGCACTTTCATGCGTGGGTTTTGTTTTGGCGGGCAGAGAGGGTTTAGAATGTTGATGGTAGGTTCCACCATCAAGAGGTGCGGGGTTGTCTGTGAGGTGATTTCACCTCATGACTGTCGCGTCCCCCCTGCTGGCGGATACAGTTGGATAGTTCCCGCAGAAGATAAGTGACTTTAGGGTATCACTAGGGGCAGAGTAGAGGATGAGGCGAATGAAGACAGGAGCTTGAGTCTGCCACTGAGGGCATCCCGGCCGTCTGGTGTCCAGTGATGGTCCCTCCCGTTAGGCTGTCTACCTGGTGGAAGGCAGTCTCTCTCCCCCACCCGGGGTGGAGGGAGTGTGCGGGGACCGTAGTTAAGGGCGCTCTTGGTGGGTATTTCAACCTGCAAGCCACTGCTACCAAGAGAGAGAGATCGGGCGGTGTGCGGGCTAAGAAGTTTGAGTCAGGTAGGAAAGGGAAACACTAAGAACGGGCTCCCGAGCCCTGCGTGAGCTGCCTGTTGGCTAACACGTGGGCCGTGGAGTTCCCGGACGGACGATCTGTCTCCTGTCCCATGATGGACACTGAGAGGCATGTAAGTTAACTTACGCTCCGAGGAAAGGGGTTTTTGCCGACTTTCTGAGACGCTGTGAAGAAGGCCCTGTGGTGCCAGGAGGGGGTTGGGCCACCCTGATACTCGAAGGATCCCTCTCATTGCTTATGTGGCCAGTCTTAGGCCCTTGCTGGTATAGTGGGGATTGATCCGGTTTCTGGTGACATATTAGCCCTGAGGGGAACAGTGATTTCACACGCCCCATAGTTTGTACATTTCACCCGCTCTGTGGCAGGACTTGATAATTCCCTCTTGGATGGGTTTCCGAGGGGGCCTTTCCGTAACGCTGTGCTGAGGAGGGGTCACTGCCCCGTGTCTTGACTGGAGAGCTTGACGTAAGGTGGGGTGAGAGTGGTACCTCCCAGGGGTAGTTCTGTAGCTACCTGTGTGAAGGGGGAGTGGGTCCGATCAAGTTGAATGTTTATTTAACCAATGTGAATGCGCACTTGCTCATGTGCCCTACATGATATGTTAGAATATTTATTTACCAAAGGGGAATACGCACTTTCCCATGTGATCTCCATGACATATTTGCATATTTATTTACCAAAGGTGAATGCACATTTTCCCGTTACCTCCAGGATATATTTGAATATTTATTTACCAAAGGTGAATGCACATTTTCCCGTTACCTCCAGGATATATTTGAATATTTATTTACCAAAGGTGAATGTGCACTTTCCCATGTGACCTCCATGATATATTTGCATATTTATTTACCAAAGGTGAATGCACATTTTCCCGTTACCTCCAGGATATATTTGAATATTTATTTAACCAATGTGAATGCGCACTTTCCCATGTGACTTACATGATATATTTGCATATTTATTTACCAAAGGTGAATGTGCATTTTCCCATGAGACCTCCATGATCTATTTCAATATTTATTTACCAAAGATGAATGTGCACTTTTCTCTGGCGACTTCAGTGTTAAATATGTGTATATTTAGTTAAACAAGGTGAACACACACATTCTCAGGGGATTTCTCCGAGGTATATGAGGATTAATTGAACAAATGTGTATGCACAAATTTCCAGGTGCCAACACGTAACGTATCAACAGTTATTCTGCAAATGGGAGTGAATTGGGTCCCAAATGCCCCACAGGACCCAGTGAGTGAGAAAAACTTAAGATAGAAAATGTGTAATTAAGGATACCGAAAGTGATGAAATGAAAACTGTTGAACATTGTTACTTTCATGTATTATCCGAGAGAGCCTCAGTTAGGAGCTCAGTAATGTAATATGGTTCATGTGTAACAGGGATGTGCTCGACTGAATCAAATATATAAAGGAAAGCAGTTCTCGCTTGGTACACAAAGCCAGACTGTGGGCCTCATCACGACTTTGGCGGTAACCCTTAAAATCGGCGTTAACGCTATTAGCGCCGATTTTAAGGGTCCGTCGGATCACGAGTCCAAATACCGCCGGTGCCATTACAGCCGGCGCAGGTACAGCCGGCTGTACAAGCGCCGGCCGTAACAGCGCCAGGAACCATTCGCGCTAAAACATCAGCAATCACAAGTCCGGCGTAGGTGCTATGAGCGCCAGAAAAGCGGCAGATAATCCGCCGAAAATACCTCCAACAAAAAGCTGGAGGTAACAGAACACAGGACACAGCAATAAGTGCCCAGGTGGAACCAATGCAAATCAGAGGCCCACAAAGGAGCCACCCATGCAAAACACACCCTCCCCAACACCATTACACCAGCAGGAGCAGGGTGGAAATAGCAATAAGGGCCCAGGTGAAAGCAATGCAAATCAGAGGCCTACAAAGGACTCACCCATGCACAACACACCCTCCCCAACACCATAACACCAGCAGGAGCAGGGAGGAGATAGCAATAAGGGCCCAGGTGGACCCAATGCAAATCAGAGGCCTACAAAGGACCCACCAATGCACAACACACCCTCCCCAACACCATTCCACCAGCAGGAGCAGGGAGGAGACAGCAATAAGGGCCCAGGTGAAACCAATGCAAATCAGAGGCCTACAAAGGACCCACCCATGCACAACACACCCTCCCCAGCACCATTACACCAGCAAGAGCAGGGAGGAGACAGCAATAAGGGCCCAGGTGAAACAATGCAAATCAGAGGCCTACAAAGCACCCACCCATGCACAACACACCCTCCTCAACACCATTACACCAGCAGGAGCAGGGAGGAGACAGCAATAAGGGCCCGGGTGAAACCACTGCAAATCAGAGGCCTACAAAGGACCCACCCATGCACAACAAACCCTCCCCAGCACCATTACACCAGCAGGAGCAGGGAGGAGACAGCAATAAGAGCCCAGGTGAAACCAATGCAAATCAGAGGCCTACAAAGGACCCACCCATGCACAACACACCCTCCCCAACACCATTACACCAGCAGAAGCAGGGAGGAACCAGCAATAAGGGCTCAGGTGAAACCAATGCAATTCAGAGGCCTACAAAGGACCCACCCATGCACAACACACCCTCCCCAACACCATTACACCAGCAGGAGCAGGGAGGAGACAGCAATAAGGGCCCAGGTGGAACCAATGGAAATCAGAGGCCTACAAAGGAGCCACCCATGCACAACGCACCCTCCCCAACACCATTACACCAGCAGGAGCAGGGAGGAGACAGCAATAAGGGCCCAGGGCCCAGGTGGAACCAATGGAAATCAGAGGCCTACAAAGGAGCCACCCATGCACAACACATCCTCCCTAACACCATTACACCAGCAGGAGCAGGGAGGAGACAGCAATAAGGGCCCAGGTGAAACCAATGCAAATCAGAGGCTTACAAAGGACCCACCCATGCACAACAAACCCTCCCCAACACCATTACACCAGCAGGAGCAGGGAGGAGACAGCAATAAGGGCTCAGGTGAAACCAATGCAAATCAGAGGCCTACAAAGGATCCACCCATGCACAACACACCCTCCCCAACACCATGCTGCCACTTGGAGCTGGGAGCCTTGAGGTTGACTTCTATCTGCTGCATCTGGAGCTACAGAGGCCAGTCAACCAGGCCAGGGCCCGCGGAGTGCAGGGCGTAGTGGGGATGAGGAGGAGGAGGAGGAGAGCAGCACCAGCAAGGCGGCCAGCCATCCCCAGGGTCAGGCCAACACCCTGGGCCCTGACTGATGGCCAGTTGGTGATGGAATATCGCAGGACAGGGCAACCATCACCCAGTTGCTGGACACCATGCAGGGCGACATCGGCAGCCGCATAGCCACCAGCACAGCAGTTTGTTTGTTTGTTTATTTTATTTATAAAGCGCTCCGGACCCGGGAGTAAATGGGCGCTGGCAAAAGTTATATACAGAGAGTACAGGCCATGGCCAATTAAGACATAACTGGTACATGTACAATATATACAGATAGTAACTGTGTCTAACAAACTAATTGACTTTGTGTCTAACATACTAATTGACTTTGTGCCAATAGCCACCTAATGGCAAGTTTCCTGAAGGATTGGAAGGAACTGGCCGACTTAATGTTTAGTGGCAGGGAGTTCCAACGTTGGGAGGCGAGGACAGTGAAGCTAGAGCCTCCGGCTCTTTTGGAGATAAATCTGGGCACCATGAGACATAGGGTGTTGGAAGATCTAGTAATTCTGTTGGATTGCTTCCAGGTGAACGTATTGGTAAGATAGGGAGGGGCTAAGTGGTTGAGAGCTTTGTATGTAAGGCAGAGAATTTTGAGGTCAATTTTTTGTTGGATGGTAAGCCATTTGCATGTGATTCTAGTGTTGGAGATATGCTCTCGCCTAGGAATATTTAGTGCTGCTTCTAGCGCATTATTTTGAATAACTTGGAGTTTACTAATTATTGCTTGGTTGGCACCTAGGTAGAGGCTGTTGCAGTAATCTAACTTGGACTGTATGAGGGCTCTTGCTAGAGTAAGGCAACTATTAGTAGAGAGAAAATGTCTGCAAGCCCGAATTAGTTTTTTCTGTGTAGGCGGTGGAGGAAGCGGTAGAATTGACTTGCTGGGTGAGATTGATATTGGCATCAAGATAGAAACCAAGAGTTTTCACGTTTTTGGCGAGAGGGATGGTGTTGCCATCGATGATGATTTTAGAATAGTTGGGGCTCAGATTTTGTAGGTTGTTAGGTGAACCGACAATGAGCATTTACGTCTTCTCGTCATTCAGGCAGAGGCCATGTGTGGCCATCCATGCCTGAATGACAGAGAAAATTTCATTGATCCTGGTGACATCAGTATTGTAATTGCCAGATATGGTGAGGAGTATCTGGGTGTCATCCGCATAGTTTGTGTAGGTGAAACCCAGACGATCCAATTTATCAAAGAGAGGCTTTGTAAAGATATTATAAAGGGTGGGGGAAACGCATGAGCCTTGTGCGACACCACAAGTAATGGGGATGGGGTCTGTTGCTGCCACAGGGGAAAAGACCCTCATGGTTCTGTTGGCCAGGAAGAACTGTATCCATGTGACAGCAGAAGGGGAGAAATGAGCGGCGGAAGAGAGGTGGTTACAGAGTGTTTTATGGTTGACCAAGTCGAAAGCTGCTGAGAGGTCTAGGAGGAGTAGGATAGCAGCCTTACCCTTGTCTTTAATGTCGTCGATCTGACTTTTGAGATCAACAAGGGCAGTTTCTGTTCCATGCTGAGGTCGAAAGCCAGATTGACGCAGTCCCAGTAATTGGTTGGATTCTAGATAATTCTGGATTTCCAAGTAAGCAACTCTATCCAGGATTTTTAGCAGGAAGGGAACGGTGGTGATAGGCCTATAATTAGTAGGAATGGCTGGGTCCAGGGTCTGTTTTTTTAGAAGAGGGAGGACCCATGACTGTTTCAAGTTGTTAGGTACTGAGTTGGTAGAGAATGATATGTTTATAAGTTTAGAAATAAATGGGGAGAGGTCTCTTGCGGCATCTTTTATAATCTGTGGGGGAAGGGAGGCAGGGTGGGCAGGAAGGGTGTAGGGCAGGGAATGGGGTGATGTCTAGGGCAGCCAAGCTTGGCTAGACCATTGCTAAATGGGATGTAGCTGCTTCTGCTACAAGGCGTGTGATTAGGCATGACACAGAAGGGGAACATGATGAGGATGAGCCAGGCTGGCATAGTTCAAGGCAATGGGAGGGCGTGAGTACAGTAGCTAGATTGGAGTTGTGTGTAAAACTGGCAAAAATGGAGCAGACAACAGGCAGTACCTCCCCTAGTGAAGCTCGTGTCTGTGCTTCAATTCCTTGGGACTGGCAGCTACCAACATACCGTTGCCATGATGCATGGAATGGGCCAGTCCACATTCAGTGCCATGACGGGATAGGTGCTCGATGCACTGGTGAATCATATCAACGAGCACATTGTATTGCCAGCCACACAGGCACAGGTGCACCAGCTGAAGGGTCAATTCCATGCCATTGGCCAAGTCCCAAATGTAATAGCAGCCCTGGACTGCACACATGTGGCACTCGTACCACCCCAGGCACATGAGGCAGCCTACAGAAACTGGAAACAGTACCATTCCCTCAATGTGCAGATGACATGTGGTCCTGACCTCACCTTCAGCCACTGATGTGCCCGCTACCCAGGATCCACCCATGACTCCATGGTCCTGCGCAACAGTACCCTGCCGGCGTACATGGAAAGGCACCGAGGCCAAAACACATGGCTGCTGGGTGAGTAGAAATGTATATCATAATGCATGTCAATCCACAACTGATGGGGCTGGTCACACACAATGAAATCCATGAATCCCAATAGGCAGCACCATTACTGCAGCATTCCCATTCAAGCACCTTGCACGAGAAACCTTGGACATATCCAACACAGCAGAACACACCCATTCAGGATGTAAAAGACATGTTGCGGCACAGTGACATATGGAAGTCCCACCACCATAAAGCCTTGTGTGTGAGTAGCACCATGGCTCCCAACACTGACACAGCACAGAAATACCACCCTGCCCACCCGACAATAATGATATACCAACCCATTTGCTGGCACATCGGCAAATCCACCACACATAAGTAGTCTAAGGAATGTCAATGTACATCCGACGAACACTGTCCCCAGAATGGCCAAGCAACTGCATGGAGAACAATACAGAATAGTGACATCCAGCTAATGCAACTGCAGCCAAATGGAATTGCAATGACACATGAGGCATCCACTTCTGTCATGCAGAAGTAGATGGAGGGGCCCCTTACCCAGCGACAAGTGAATGAGTACTGTTACATCCAGAAACATAGGCGTACCAAGTTGAGAGTACCTCACTGATTCAATTGTGCCCGAAGAACAGCCCCCTGCACAATGTTGTGGACCTAATAAAACGTATGCCAAAATGACACTGATGACAGAGCTCTGTACACCCACTGGACTTACCTTGTCCCCATACTGGCTTTCTCTCCCATGCAGGTGACTCTGGATATCCCCAGTACACGTGGCTCATGACCCTTGTGCGTCATCCACACACGGCAGCGGCGCAGGCATACAACCTTGCCCATGCCCGTACATGGATCTGCGTGGAGAGGGCATTTGGACTGCTGAAGGCACGCTTCCGGTGCCTGGGCCGCACAGGAGGGGCAATGATGTATGCCCCAGAAAAACTTGGCAAAATTGTACTGACATGTGCCATGCTGCACAACATCTGCTGTCGCAGAAATGTGCCACTGCCCCCTGATGCTCATGTGCAGCCACCTGAGGATGGGAGTGAGGGTGATGACGTGCCTGAAGGTGTTGCACATGCACAATGGGTTGGGCTGAGGGAGGGGAGGTTGGCCAGACAAGGATTGATCGATGCATTTTTCTGACACGGGTGATGGGTAAATTGGACAGATGTCACTTCAACATTAAATTGTATTTGTAAACAATCAGTACTGTCCATGCCTTGTGATTTTTCAAACGTGATTTATTATTAATCCAACAAACCCCCTCCCCCAGTGTTCTCCCAACAAACCCCCCTCCCCCCAGTGTTCTCCCAGCACACAAACCGCCCTCCCCCAGCAAACTCCCAACAAACCCCCCTCCCCCCAGTGTTCTCCCAGGACACAAATCCCCTGCCCCAGTGAACTCCCAACAAACCCCCCTCCCCCCAGTGTTCTCCCAGCACACAAACCCCCCTTCCCTCAGTGAACTCCAAACAAACCCCCCTTCCCCCAGTGAACTCCCAACAAACCCCCCTCCCCCCAGTGTTCTACCCTCAACTGTGCAGATAGGCGCGTGTGTCTTATCAGGGCACCAAGAACGATGCCATGCACCACTAGGATGGTTGTGGCGCTTTCCTTTTCCAGGCCCCTCTGGTGTGCGTGCCCTCAGGTGGTGCATAGACCGGCGCCTAGGAGATGGCTCGAGAGAACCCTCCGTGGGTGTTGTTGATGTCGAAGGGACAGACCCAGTGGCCGGCATGTGCTGTCGCATTAGGTTGTTACTCTCCCTTATTTGTTCGGCAAGTGCTGAGACTGCCTCTGTCAACTCCCTCACTCGTTGACCAAACCCTGTCAGGGCAGCGGTACATTTTTTGACTACTCGTCACGCGCTATGTATTTGCACCCATGCCTTATCGATGCACTGACAGCCTTGATGTGCTGGCTCTGCACCTTGGCCATTGATTCCACCCTGGCCTGTTTGGCCTCAATAATGTTGAGTAGGCCCATCACTGCTGCACCAGTGACGGAGGGCACCCCTGGTGTGTCAGGCCTGCGACGTGTGTGCTGTCGGGGTGGGGGGCTTGTTGGGTATTTTGTATAGATTTGGGGCCTAGCGATATTTTCTTACTGCCAAAATGAACATAATTCTGTAATAATCACTCTTTGCATTCAGATTAGATTTGGTATATAGTACTACAGTATACATACATTATTTCAGCACACAGATACATTTAGTGGTATACATTATGTTGGTATGCGTTATTGGTGGTATTTCTGGTGAGTATAATTCCTTTGTTTTATATGTGGCCCCAATATCCAGAACCCCTTATTGTTGCTTAGTTTGTTCGTGTGATCACTAGAGAGGCCTCAGGTTTACATTTCAGGAACACCACATTTTCAATTGGAGTGCCACCATGGGCTGTCCTCACTGACTTATCTACGGCAGCGAGCTAACATGTGGTATTCATCACCAACTTATTTACATCGGTGAACTATGTTCAGGGCCTCTCTTTCTGCTGACTCATGTACCTCCAGCAGCAGTCTATTTCATTATGTTATTATTATGTTCCGTTCAGAAAACACACACTTTTCTTATTCTTAATGAGGTTAGTTCATTAATCCTCAAATGTGTCTCCTGCAACAGAGGAATTTCAGGTGAGAAAAAATATATGCTTTTAACTGTGAAAAAAAAATATTTGCATTTTAGATGTAGAAATCATTTTTGACTGAATAGCCTGTTTTCATTTACATGTCCATGTCACACTGGCAACACATGCCTTGCTGTACCGCATTATAGCAATGCACCAAACCCATGCAGTGGTGCTGCATAAACATTAATGCTAAATACTCTTACATATTCCCTCCTTTTTTCTGAGAATTTGGCATTCCAAGCCATAATTAGAGGAAAATCAACTTGCTCCCTTCCTTCTTTTAAAATTTAGCAATCCAACAAAATGAATATTCACATCCAAAAACATAAAAGTTGAAAAACCACTGTCCAATCAACATAATATCAAAATTCATCTTTGGGTCCATATGTTCCTTCCCAATGGAAGTGTCCATAATTCAGTGCTTCAATTTTATACTTGAAGTCAATCAAAAACAATAAGATAAAACAAATAACTAAAACAAAGAATTAACATAACATATTAAAATAATTAATTAAAATAATAAATACGTGGAACTCCATATGCCAGGACACTTGTCTGCCTCTGATGTGTCCCGACCAGCAATGTCACATCATTTGGTTCATTCGGGTGTTCTTCCATCTTGGTACTCTTGGATCCTTTTCCATAGAAGTCATCTTTTCTTTGGCATTCCGGTTATTTTGTCTTCACCTCCACCCGGAGGCAGGCATCATTCGATCTTCATCCAGGGGATTCCAGGTTTCCATCGTCTCCCGTGACCTCCGGTACAAATATGTTAATATTCTAAATCAAATAGAAAAGAAACAGATTAAGTATATAGCACAATACTAACTTCACCCTTTTGCCAAAAATAAAACATGCTTTGTAAAACATTTCGCCCTTTTTCTTTCGCCTTCTGAAAGTAAGCACAGGTTAAAAAGAAATCAAGCATACATAAAACAGCATTCAATATTTAATACATTTTCATTCTGCACACCAACTCCATAAACTTCAGCTTCTATTTTTTTTATATTATATATATATTTACATATATTACAGTGTTTATGTGCCATTATTATCAACCATCTTTATTTAACTTCTCTGTCACTGCCTCCTGACTGTACCCATTTATTTTACCTTTTTGTGTTCAAGGGACTTTATCTGTTTCTACACCCTCCAGATTTTTTATCTCATGTCTTGGATGACATGGCTTGATTTGGTTTACATGCACAAACTGTTCTGTTGCTGTTTCACCTCCAGTCTTTAAAACTTTATAAACTACAGGAGAGACTTTATCTATAATTCAGAATGGCCCCTCCAGGCTGCTAGGAATTTGGAATTTTTCTGTTTACTTTTTCCAAAATGAAATGTATATACCTGATCCCCTACACAATATTCCTTTACTGTTGACTTTTTAACATAATATGTTTTAGCACCGTCAGCAGCCCTTTCCAGATTTCTCTATACAAAAGCAAATGCTTGTTGTAAATGCTTCCTCGGCTCATCAATGTATTCATGAACTGTAAATGCGCTTAGAAGTGTTTGCTCATGTGTTCTGTATTGCAGCAACACCATTTTCCTGCCTGTCAAGACCTCATGGGGGCTAATACCTGTTGCTTTGGCAGGAGTTGATCTGATTGCCATCAAAACCAACGGTAAACATAAATCCCAGCTGGAACCTGCTTCAGCTACAAATTTCTTTAAAATGTCCACAACAGACCTATTACCCCGTTCAACTCCACCTGAAGAAGCCGCCCGATATGCGATATGTAGTTTCCTTTTCACACCCAGTATTTGCCATACCTTGCTCATTAGAACACTTGTGAAATGACTTCCTCTGTCTGACTTAATTCTTTGTAGCAACCAAAACCTTGAGAACACATGATTCACTAGCAATGTGGCTGCTGTTTGCGCACTACAATCTGGTGCAGGAATACATTCAATCCACTTTGACATCAAACATACCACACTCAAAATATAACGGTTTCCTCTGCTCGACCTTTTTAAAGGCCCTACATAGTCTATTTGCAAATCTGACCATGGAAGAGTTAGGCCTCTTTTCATTAGTGGAGCTCTGTGCATTAGTGAAGCAGGTTTAAATTGGGCACATACTAGACATCCTCTAGTATATAATTCCACATCTTGGGACATATGTGGCCAATAAGCATCATCTTTTAGTATTTCCAATGTTTTTTGTGAACCTCTATGGCCTGCAGTTATGGCATCATGTGCATGGTGTAGCATCAGTCCTCTAAATGAAAGGGGTACTACCCATTGTATCTGTCCTATTATGGACTCTCTAACCATGAGTCCATCCTGTAGTCTAATTCGTTTTTTTATTCTTTAATAGCACCCTCAATTCCTCTTTTCCCACACAATCATCTTCTGTTAAAGGGTTTTGTCCAGGATCAATCAAATGGTTATAATAGATTCCCAAAATTCGATCATTCTTTTGTGCCTCAATCAAATCTTGGTCTGGCGTGTTATTGCATCAATCTGTATTTCACCCAGTAAATGTTCAATAGGTAGCAATTCTGCCATCACAGCCCCAATTTTAGCCAGGTGGTCTGCCTTATGATTCCCCTCCTTATCCTCTCCTGGAGTTTTTAAATGCCCACAAATTGTTCTCCAGTATATTGTCAGATTATTTTCTGACACCAATCTGTCTATGGCTTGTATCATTTTTCCATGCTTAAGTGGCTTTTTGTTGTATGTAATCATGCCTCTCGCTTTCCAGCCAGGTAGATATTCAACAAAGCTATTTCGTGCATAGTCAGATTCAGTCACCAGGACAATTTTACTGAATTTATTATCAATTGCAGTAGCAACTGCTTTATAAATGGCTGCCAATTCCGCTACTTGACTGCTCCTAGCTCCAATTCTCATCCCTATGCTGGGGATGCCTTCACATTTCAACCAGACATTTCCTATTCCTGACACTAATTGTTTATTACTGTCATTTTCAATGTGAAAAGCACAACCATCAACATATGCAGTTGGCAAGTCCTTGCATGTTTTTTCATCAAAAGCTTTGTGTGATGATTGTTCAAACTCCTGTAAATTAGGTTCTATTTCCATTTCGTTTGATGCTTGTTCAGCTGCACAGTCATGTAAATCTGCTAAACCTTGAGCAATTGGGCTCTTTTTATTTTGGCCATATCTCACTTCTACAGGAAAACCTTGTAATGCCAGCGTCCATGAAGTGATTCTGGACTGCGCTAGATAACCTGACCTAATTCTTTTACTCTCTAAGAATTGCAAAGGTTGATGATTTGTTTCAATAATCACCTTTTCCCCCTGAACAATGGGGCGGAAATGTTGTAGTGCCCACACAGTGGTTACTGGAGCCTTTTCACATTCATTGAATGTCATTTTAACTTGGGAAAATGCTTTACTTGCATAGGCAGTGGTTTTGTGATTCACATCATGTTTTTGTGATAACACTGCTGACATACAATGTCCAGAGAAACCTATTTCTATAAAGAAATCCCTATCCTTTATGGGGTATGCTAAACATAGTGCCTTTAGAAGACATTCCTTCAATTTGGCTACTGCCTCAGACTGCTCTTTCTCCCATTTCCAGGGCGTATTTAGTTTAAGCAGTTTAGTCAATGGTTGAGAGATTTCAGCAGAATTTTCAATGAACTTTCTGTTATAGCCTGTCATTCCTAATAAACTTTTCACCCCTTTCACATTTTTAGGGTCTTTTAGTTTTTGTATGGCCTCTATTTTCTTCTTTTGCGGGTTTAGTCCATGTTCAGTTACTTCATGGCCTAGAAAATTCACTTTTTTCTTGCACCATTGTGCTTTTTGTAAAGAGACTTTGGAGCCTGGTTTCTGCAATTGGCCAAGCACATGCCTTATTTCATCAAAATGGTTTTTTAAGCTTTCATTTTTTATCAGAACATCATCGACATAAACTATGGTTCCTCTTTCCGCTGCATCAGGCAGGGCCTTCCTCAAAAATATGCCAAATTCACTCCCACTATTGATGTACCCGAACGGCGTTCTAAACCAAGCGTATTGAGTCCTGTCAAATGTAAAGGAAAATAAATTCTGTATCTCCTCTGCCAATGGCACGCACCAATATCCAGAGGTGAGATCTAATGTGGTAAATACATTTGAACCATGTACCTGAGCTAGGCCCTGATCAATGAATGGCAGTGGCCATCTGGATACTGGTACTCTTTTATTTAACTCCCTCAAATCTGCACAAAGCTGCCATTGACCATTTGGCTTTAACACACCTAAAATGGGCGTGTTGGATGTGCTATGGATAGGCCTGATGATTCCTCGTGATTCTAAATTTTTAATAATCTCTGCCAATGATTCTAAACATGCCAGCGGTAGTCTATACTGGCGTACAAATACTGGACGTCTGCTACACCCTTCCGGAAGTGTGGCCACATGTAAATTAGTTAACCCGCAATCATAGGCATCTTTGGCAAATACATCTTTAAATTCCATAAATATCTTCCTCAATTCCTTTCTATCCTCATCGTTGTCACACGCATCCGCTAAGGAGATCTGCTCCTCTACCATTTTGGAAAATTCTGGAAAATGTTCCGGTAGTGGAATCTCTGTGTGGCTGTGTCTCTTTGTAAAGCTGCCACTTTTAAATGTTTTGTCATGTCAGCTTCCATTTCAATGGGCTGATTTTCCATTTCATTTTCACTTAAATCAAATGTTATACAACTCTCTTGATAACAGCACACTGTCTCACTTGAATCATAAGGGTACACAGAATGAATTTTAAATATCCCTTTGGGCTGAGAGTCCAGGTATTCTGGCAACTCACCCTTGGCATCTACATACTTTACAGGGATATTTCCAATCACCATGTTATTTAGATCTGCAGTATAATGTGATTTTTATATATCCATTCCCAATGGGGAGTTTTCCTCTAAGTGAATATCTTGACAACCCTTATTATTTACCATAATACTTACAGGCCCTTCACCAATATCTACCAATGGAATGTATTCATAATCCAGGCCTTGCGGTCTTATGGATTCATTCAGGCACACAAATGCATCAGAGTCTTTCATCTGCTGTCCATTTTTGCATTTCAGTGTTATTGCAAACTGTTTTGTAAATGCAGGAATAATAGTATCTGTCCTCATTTGTAGTTCGATTGCATAAGGAACCAGTTGTGCACAATGTAAGCCCTTCTTTTGTCTTCAAATTCAGGTGCCGGCCCACCTAGGCGTGACCATATTTTTTGATTAAGGAAATCTAACACCATACACATTCTGTGCATGATGTCATTGTCCATGTAAAAATCATTTTGTGCTCCACTCACTATCCATACATTATGGTAAATTGTTTTCTGCTCGATGCTAATTTTTTTGCATGATCTGCCTGCAATTCGGTTTTCAAAGTCTGGACTGACCAACCCAGAAACATATTGGTTTTTAATCCTAAATTTCGGGATTTCCTCCCTCTTCATTATTTTTTGCAACAATTTCTCATTAATGAAGCTCCTCTCCTGTTCAAGCGCTAAAGGTTTTTATTGTTTTAAAACAGTCATTTATACCAACAGGAACCCATGGTTGCTCATCTTCCATGTGTATTTCTGCCAGAGTGGTAATGTGTTTTTCTGAATCTGCTTTAGGAGTAATATTTTGTTTGCATATCTTTTCTTTTAAATAAAAACGTAATGTGTGCTCATCTATGGCGGTCTGCCAATTTTTCCTTGGGTCCAAGTATATTTGTACAGGTAGTTTTTCATTGTCGCTCTGCATTTTGTCTTGACACATTAATATAACAGTGACACTAGGTATGCAACTATTCTGTAGATATACCTCCACAGCATCATTTGTTTTGGCAACGGTGTGACATTCATTTATGTTGCTGTTTCGTGATTTTAGTTTCTTAGGTCTCAATTGTTTTTTGGTTAAGGACCACAGCACTCCATTCACCCCATCTATGAGAGGAGACAATCTTTTCAGGCAATCTGTCCCCATCAGAAATGGAATTTCACAAATAGATGTGATCAATGCCTCTTGTTTCATTCTGTGCTTTCCTATTTTTATGTCAACCTCAGTTACACCTATGATGGGCACCTCCTCCCCATTAAAGTTATGCACTGGACCTTGATTATCCTTCACTGTGATCTGATTCTGTGGGGATCCCCCTTCATTGATACTCTTTACCAGCTCCTTGGACATAATTGTGGCCTGTGCGCCAGTGTCAATCAGAGCAAATGTTTGGCATATTTCTTCTACAGTGATGGGAGCATAATACCTGTCCTCAACTTCCTCTAATACACATAAGAAGTGTGAATTCTTACTGATTTCAGGACTCACCTTTCTCAGGCCTTTTTCACATTTGGCTAAGCACATTGGTAAATGGAAAGACATTTTTCCTTCCTTTTTACCCATTTCTGCGCGAGAGACGTTATTCATTTCTCCATGTTCAGAGGTTTTTTGGAATGTGGCCACTGTTCGCCTATCCATCCAGGTATCATCAGGGGCCACATTACAACCCTCCAACTGAACATGTGTAACAACATCATTCAGCAGTCTGTCATTGTTTAATTCTGTGCATTTGTGATCATTTAGTTTGGTACCAGCCCTTTCAGCCTCTTCAAAGATATGTGGCTCAAAGAATTCTTCAGGTGATTGACTTGTACCCTCCTTTTGAGTATTTCCTTTTTCTGCCTGTGTTTGGTCATTGTTCTGAGTGTCCAGGGAAGAAATCATAGCATCCCCACTTACTCCCTGTTTACTGGTATTCCCCATGCATGAGTCATTTTTCTTAAATCTGTCTCTTTGTTCTCTTGGAGTTTCAGGTTTTCTTATTTCATTTGTACAAATCTTCAATGTTTGATTTAGCTCTAGGTTAAACCGTACCTCTCTTTCAGAAGTATTTGCACTTTCTGTTACATGTTCATCTACTGACATTTTCACTTTTAAATCATTAGACATCTCAGAGTCATTATGTGAAATTACATCAGAGCAATCTGTTTTTTTGGCGCTATATGTATACTGAGTACTTAGTCACTTTTCAGAAGAAGCCCCCCGGTCAATGCTATGGCCATCTGCCCCCTCCTTTGACTGTTTTTGTGCTGTACAAAGCTTCCCTATTTGTTCAGCCAACATTTTCACTTGGGCCTCAAGGCACAGGAACCTTTCCATCTCTCTAGAATCCTCCCTCTGTGGCCTAGATCGATATTGATTGCTTTCTCCCTGATTGAATCTATTCTGATACCTCACAGGTGAGTGATTTCTATTGGGATAGTTTCTGAACTCTTGATTCATTTGTGGAGGAGAGTGGGATGCACCCATCCTTTGGTTGTAGGCCCCTGGTGGGGAATCATTGTACTGACGTGGAGTATAATTCATGTTCTGTCTCATGTCCTGTCTCTCATGTTGTGGGTACTGGCCCCTATGTTGATTCCTATTATCAGCAAATCGATCCACATATCGGGGTCTATCCTGATTACCATATATCATGGTGTTGGGATCAAATTTGTTCTGTGTCCCCAATGTCTGGTAGGGACCATCATTTCTTTGATCTTGATTTTGTCTCTGATTATGGTTCATACCTGACATATCAGGCCAATAGCCTGCCCGGGGCCTATCTCCTAAATACCTAGCACTGATGTAGCTCTCCCTATTACTAGGATCATGTGATTGAAACATTGGTGCAGAGTTTGATGACCTTTGTTGATTAACCCTTTGTTCAGGTGCCGAATTATTTTTACCTGGACTTTGAGCAGATTCAAGGGACATCTTCGCTGGCCTGATTTCCATCACTGTTGCTGAGGGTTCTTTAGATTTAGGTCTAGTATCTTTCATTTTATCACTTTCTCTACCCTGACCATAGAGTACCTCATATAGTTTTGTGCTTTGATGCACAATCCATTCAAGGGACTTGTCACGATCAAATTTACGAACCAATTGGGATATGATGTCTTTCTGTAGCCCATAGAAGTAGGCGGTTTTAAATTCATCAGAATTGGGGTCAAAAGATACATCAAAGCGAGAAAATGCTCTTTTTAAGTCTTGTAAAAACTGGCAAGGGGATGTATTAGGCCCAGCAGTAAGTGTGTAAGCAACTTTCTTTGCCTCCTGTAATGACTGGAAAGGAGAAAAATGATGCCTAATTTCTTTTTCAAACTCCACCCATGTCATATTCTGCTGTTCATTTAATCCCCTTATGATGCTGGCCGTCGGAGCATCTAAAGTTTAATGATAATATTGTCTGTACTGTTCCTTAGGTATCTGGAGTGCTTTAAAAATGTCATGAACCGCTTCTAAGTGATCCTCAATGCAGCATTCCGCTCCTTTTTTAAATGGTTTGATCAGAGCTTTAATAGATGTCATTATTTTTATGGGCTACTTGTTGCAATGCATGGAATTGCACTACTTGGTGACTCAATCCTGGGTCCAGGTATATGGGATTGGTGGCGGCTCCCAATGGGAGTATCAAATCCCCCAAGGGCGCTGCAACCAAGTTCAGTCACCGGCCCAGTCACTGGAGCACTAGCTCTTTGGGTAAAATAGAATTCACCTCCACTCCATTGAATGTAGTACTCTGCCGCCTCTCCTGGGACCTGGGAATGCACATTTGCTGTTCTAAGTCCTTGCACTTTTTAAGGAGCCTGTCTGCTTCATTTTGCAAGATAGTTGTTTTCATCACTCATTTTATTTATTACCTCCTGCATGTCACACATTTGCATTTGGCATTCATTGAATTCTTTGTTTCTCTTGTCTCTTTCTTGAATCATTTTAACCATTTCTTGCTCTGCACCTTGGAGATCACTTTCTTTTTCAAAATTTTCTTTTTGTAAAATCTGCATTTCTGAAACAATCTCATCTTTATCCTGTCTAATGTGATCCACTAAGGCTTTTAAGTGTACCAATTCTTGCTCACTGTCTTCAAACTGTTTCTTGCTTTTGGACAGCTGAATATCAAAATCTCTGCATTTTAATTGCATGTCTTTTTGGCATCCTTCTAATTCTGTTCTTAACATCTCCTCTTTTTTACTTGCTCCATCTAAGTCAGTCTTTAACCTGTTAATTAGCTGGGTATCATTTTCTTGCATTCGCAGGGACCTATTCAAAATAAACCATATTTTGGCGCATAGCCGTATTAAACAGTCTTTCTCTGCACTTTTATCGGCTGCATTCAATAACCTTGTAAGGCAGACCTGAATTATGCTGCCTTCTGCAAATATATTGTCTATTGTAGTTTCTTTCTGCACCTCACTCTGAATGCGGTCATGCCATTCTGAGGTACTGTTTGATGACCACGTCCCATGTGCAAACAACTTTGCCTCTAAATATTGCACTAGGTCTGAGAATGTGGTTTCTCTTTGTGACATTCTGAAATTAGTTTTTGGTGACACACTGTTATAATGAAATGGGTTCCCTTTAATGTACAGATGGCAGTGTGAAACACACCTGCCACGCCCAGTAGGTGCTCTATGATCACTTTCCCGGCCTGCAACGCACCATAAATATGTTGGGTATTTTGTATAGATTTGGGGCCTAGCAATATTTTCTTACTGCCAAAATGAACATAATTCAGTAATAATCACTCTTTGCATTCAGATTAGATTTGGTATATAGTACTCCAGTATACATACATTATTTCAGCACACAGATACATTTAGTGGTATACATTATGTTGGTATGCGTTATTGGTGGTATTTCTGGTGAGTATAATTCCTTTGTTTTATATGTGGCCCCAATATCCAGAACCCCTTATTTTTGCTTAGTTTGTTCGTGTGATCACTAGAGAGGCCTCAGGCTTACATTTCAGGAACACCACATTTTCAATTGGAGTGCCACCATGGGCTGTCCTCACTGACTTATCTACGGCAGCGAGCTAACATGTGGTATTCATCACCAACTTATCTACATTGGTGAACTCTTTCCAGGGCCTCTCTTTCTGCTGACTCATGTACCTCCAGCAGCAGTCTATTTCATTATGTTCCGTTCAGAAAACACACACTTATATACTGAATGGAATCATGCACACAGCTACCGCCGAGTCTTATTTTTAGCTACCTTAAAAATGATAATTGCACTGTCTAAACCTCTCCGCATATTATCAGTACTGTAATGGTAGATGCACAAATAAAAGAGAAAAATAAAACACACTATCTGTCTGATTTCAGATATTTTTGTGTATTATAAAAATTGCATTTCAACACGATCGTACTCTTTTTACAGAAATAAATGGAAATTGCACAGTAACAACCTTATCTGTAACAAAATGAGAAGAGAGCGGCCAGAACATATTCAATTTGCAACATTAAACACATTGATAAAACACTGGAGTTCCCTCTTCCACTCTGACTGAATAGTTTCGCACACATACGCACTGCCCCCGCACTCTGCAATATAATTACCAAGCCTGTCCAGCATGTGAAATTCTTCGGCTGGTCGCCTTCTGGAAGTCCCTCTTAGATCACCCCAGCAAGGACGAGCATCTGCCGTCACTCAAACTGGGGCTTATTGACTGGAATTCCCAGTCTCTGCAGCAATGCACTGGGATCTGCTTTTTCAATCAAGAAACTCCCCAGCCACCAGCCAGGTCTTTCTCCCAGCTGTGTAAAATGTCTTCTCCCTTTCTTCTTCCCCGAGGTTCATTAGAAAGGCCCTGTTACAGCCTACCAAATGAGTTCAACCAATGAAATTCAATCATTTCCTATCCTCCTTCTCTTGAACAGTGGCTTGGCTTATACAGTTGCAACTGTAACAAAACTGATTTCCTGCTTATTCGAGTCTTTGCTTCCTGCAAATACTGTGGACAGAGCACAGATAGAAGCAAAGAGAAAGAAATCTGGATGCGCGTTTAAAATGACTTTCAGAGCCTGTCATTTTCCATCTCATTTTGCACTGGAGAACACATTATATTATTAATGAGTTAGAATCGTTAGTATTGTTAATGAGGTTAGTTCATTAATCCTCAAATGTGTCTCCTGCAACAGAGGAATTTCAGGTGGAAAAAAAATATGCTTTTAACTGTGAAAAAAAAATTATTTGCATTTTAGATGTAGAAATCGTTTTTGACTGAATAGCCTGTTTTCATTTACATGTCCATGTCACACTGGCAACACATGCCTTGCTGTACCGCATTATAGCAATGCACCAAACCCATGCAGAGGTGCTGCATAAAAATTAATGACGGTCTTCTGGGCGGCCATATGATGGTGTGTCCATGTCCGGCTGTGTTGTGCGGACACGACGCACAGGCACATGTCGACTTTGTGCATGTTGTGTGCCTGGGCTTGGGCTTCCCTGTGACCATCCCTTCAGCCTCACTGCTTCCGGGAGAGTGCTGTCCTCTGGCATGATGGCCACGTGGAGGTGTTGCTCCCACGTCGGGCTCTGATCCAAACCTCTGTCCCTCAGCATCGGGGCTGTGACTGGTGGCTTGGGGCGAGCTGGCAGAGGCCTCCCTGCAGCCATGTGGCTGCTGCTGCTGTCTGGTGGGGCTGCGTTGGGGTGAAGTGGGTGTTGGCCTGGGTTGTCTCCCTTCCGTGCGGCCTCTTTGTGGGGTGGTGGTGCTGGTGGAGGCACGTTGCCATGGGCACTGTGTTGGTGTGGCATCCTCCCCATCATCTTTGTCCTGTTGGGATCGACGTGTGCCTGTGGGATACATAGGGTGTGGTTTGAGTTGAATGCTACATATATTTGTGTGATGCAGTTCATGCCAACAAGTGTGATTCAAGACAGTATGAATCACGCATTCAACTTGCATTCTGTTCAGTCGCCATGTGATGTTTGTTGTGAGTGTGTATGGAGGTACATTGCATGGGAATGTCGGAGTGACCAGATTGAATGCGTGGTTGGGGTGCAATGCGCTCTGGGTTTTGGGGGTGTATTCATGCACACTCAAACTCTACGTAGCTGTCCTATGGCTATGAATGTCTATCCCCTGCCCCTGTCATTCATGCACTGCACGTGCAGGGTCGTCTAGGCAGCACTACGGTTCAATGGATGCAGCCCTCACTTATGGGTGTATGCAGTTCCTCACACACATTTCTTTGCATTCATTCACTCAGGGTCTGCATGTGTGGTTCTTTCAGCTGCATGCATTCGGGGTGGGACTCACCTGCAGTTGGGTCGATGCCAGTGCCTGCCTCCGCTCCACCAATGCCCTCGATGGTGCCAACATCTATCAGGGCTGTCATTTTCTCCTCCCAAGGTGTGCGTTTGGGTGGCTGTGGTGGTGGCCTTCCTCCAGTGCCCCTGCTTGCACTCCGGTGCTGTGACAGGATGCCACAGACTCGCACGTGCAGGTCGTTCAGTCGCTTGCAGCAATCCTCCCCATCCTGGGGCACGCGCCCCACGCAGTGACCCTTTGGCTGATGGTTCGCCATATTTGTGCTCTGCGCTGGCCACTTGTTTTGCGCTGCTGCAGCTCCTCGTGGTGTATCTCGGCCTCCTCGACCAGTACAGCTAGCTCCTGGTCACTGAATTTGGGCTTTCTCACCCTGTCCAGGGCGGTCTTGCCCCTAGTGCGCTCCTGAGACATGTTCTGGGGTTGGATGGCATGGATGGCTTCCAGGGGCTGTGATATCTGACGGATTGTGATTTCCAAGATGGCCACCACTTTATTTCCCATTCCGGCAGTGACGTGTTTCCCATGCGCTCAATGCGCGCGCTCATAGCGCGCGCTATGAGTGCGATATGGCGGTAGAACACAGTGCGGCGGATTTAAAGGTTTGCGCTATTCGCGATAACGCCATAGACCGGGGCGCGTGCACAATAACTCGTGATCTGGCGGATTATCCGCCGTGGGCCTTGGCGTTAGCGCTATTTACGTCCGGCGGATAATCTGCCGCATTACCGCCGAAGTCGTGATGAGGCTCTGTGTCTGTTTATTTAACCAGGGGTACTGGTGTAGCTGTCTCCCATATGGATGGACCCCCCCCATGGTACTTACTAGGGTCCATCCACCTATCCCCCTGGGTACTCCTGGTATGCACATGTGTGCAGTGAGGTGTCAGGCTCCTTTGCTCAGGTCTCCTACAGGTTGCAGTCCACTCATACATAGTAAATATGTGTATTTAACAATAACAACATCAAACGTTCAGAGACATATTCATAATTAATAAAATATATTATTACCATACAGTTGTTCTGTGTTGAGGAAGGAAATATCATAAATTGATTCAAAAACCATACAAACGTCAGTTCTTATTGTACACAGTATCAACGTAAATCATAGACCTAAAACAAAGCACACTGGGCAACCAGGGGAAGAGGAAGGGGGGATGTGATGGCAGCCCCTGCCTCTGAACATGTGAAGCTGTACTTTCCATATTCTGACTATACCACGAATGTGAAGCTATAACAGGCATGGACAGGTAGCATTGCCATTTAGAAAGCTACAGTGGAGATATTCTGGCAGCACTGGGAAATGTGAGACTGTTTAGTTCATAATGAGAATACCTGGCGTGTGAGGCTGCAGTTGCCATGGACTGACCGTCCTTTAACTAGCCATATGCTACTGCACTGGCATGTAGAGACAGCCTCTAGCCCAGTGGTATTCAAACTGTGGGTCGCGACCCCCTAGGAGTCCGCGGGTGCATCCCAGGGGGCCCTGAGAGCTCAGCATGAAAAAAGATTTTTTTTTTTATTTTTTTTTTTTATTTATTTTTTTTTAGATTGGAAGAAATGGGCAGGGGTGGCCCACATGGGCGGGCTGAAGCATGAAACTGTCTCAGGCAACAATGAAAAAGTGGCCCACAGTTGTAAATGGATATTCATTCCTTTAGTCACAGACTGGGCCTCATTACTACTATGGCGGACCAGTAACAACGGTGCTGGTAAGCTACCGGCACCGTTGCTACCGTTCCGCCATAGTAAGAGTTGTGCTCGTGGGTGCTTGACAGCCCCCGCCAGGTCTGACCTCAGCTCGTCGGATGCACCAGCACCGTTATTAACGGTGCCGGTGCATCCGAGCTCCCCATTCCCATTTGAGCCATATGGGGCTCAAATGGGAATGGGGATTTACCGGCACCTTCGAAAGGGCAAATATCATGTTCGCCTAACTCGGCATGACCTAGTAATTGCCCATTCGCGGGTGCCAGACCCGGATGCAACTCCAGTGGCAGCCGTGCCGGTTTTACCGGCACAGCTACCGCCAGAGTAGTTATGAAGCCCACTGTTTCAATAGTACCCAAAGGGGTGCTTTGTGTTAAAATGTAAGTAAATTGTGATATATTCAGCAACAATGGTCAACATTACTAACTGCATAGTTAAGTAACTCATCAAAATGGTCCACATTGGCCAAAATGGTGGCCCATTTTGATTGGCCCAAACTAGCATTTTACATTTTTGGTACAGGCATTGCCCTATAGGCCTGTCCGAGCCTGGCGGCTCATCCATAATGGCAAGAGGCGCCCACCCAGTGGCCCCTCACCCATTATGGAGGAGCTAAGGAGCCAGCCCAGTGAAACAGTGAGCACTCCCTCAGCTGCTTTATCCAGCTAATGGAGTGCTCCTGGGCTGGCTGAACTGTCAAAGGGAAACACTGTTTCCCTTTGACAGTTCAGTTTAGTTCCCCAGCCGCACATGCTCACTGAGCCATGCAAGTGCTGGGGCGTTTTGCTTCGCCAGCATTGCATAGCTCATTGGAAATGCTGGCTGGGGCACTGCATGTCTGTATGTCTGAGGGGGAGCTCCTGCGCTTCCTCGCACATACGGACAGAGCAGCTGGAGCAGGCCGTTTCAGCACCCACACACAGGCCAATGCAGAAGGTACGTTTATGTTCATTGTTTTATTTAAACATGTGTATGGATGCGTTATGAGTGAGTGTATGGTGATGGATGCTCATGTGAATGATAGAGTGATTGCTGTATGAATGTGCAGCGCCTTGCATATACACATAATCATGTTCATTGTGTTAGGACCAGTGGGGCCCAGGGGACAGGGATGGTATCTTTTTACCGGACATCTATCATTCAAAACCCTCTGCCTTGTCCACAAGGCTTTCTGGGGCCTGGGTCCAAAATACCTTCAGCTATTCCTCCGCAAATACCTCCCCTCTCGAGCTCTTCACTCCTCTACCTCCAACTCCCTCAGGGTCAGTCGTTTATCAAAGAAACGAGCTGGGGGTAGATCTCCGTCTTCGGCTGGGGCCTCCCTCTGGAACAGCGCCCTGCCACTCTAAAACTTGAGGAGAACCATCTTTCTTCCTGCACTTATCAGACCTACCCTGTCTGCTGCCTTAAACGTAGCACTTGCAAATTGCTGGCTGCACTACCACTGTTTGTTGCCTTTATTATTTATTTATTGTTATTTATCTGTTTCTCCTCTGCTTCGCACTTTCCACTTCTCCCCCCTTCCATGCACTTTTCCCCTCACACTTGCGCATTCTCAATGTCACTGGGCCTAGTAAGATCGCTGTTTTATTCTCCTCTGTTCCCCTCCCTTGCCTTGTCACGCTCTGAAACACTTGTGTACGAGCGCGATAGAAATAAAATATCAATGCCTGCCCCCTGGACTCCCAGCAACAATTGCAAACTGTTTGGCTATTTACCCATTTTTTGTTAAAAGTATGCTCTACAATGCAACATTTTAACCTATTATTTAAAAAGAAATTCACAGGGGGAAACCCCCCCGAACCTCCCCTTAATGCCCCTCCACTTAAAAAAGATTCACCAGCCGCCACTGGCCCTCAGACTGTGATGGGAACGGGATGGGGGAACCGAGGGACTATGGTGGGAGCACAATGGGCGGGAACCATGGGATAGTGATGGGAGCGGAGTGGGGAGAGCCCTGGGTGTGTGATGGGGTGGGGAGAGACCAGCGACTGGGTAGGAGTGGGATGAGGGAGCCCAGCGACTTTGATGGGAGCAGGTGACGGCGCGCAATAAATACTGTCCATTTGGCATTTCTGGGGGGTCCCGACCAGCCCAAATTTTGCTCAGGGGGGCCCTGGCCAAAAAAGTTTGAAGACCACTGCTCTAGCCTATGTTGTTTCTGAGTCTGGCGACCGGAGGTGGCCTGGAAGAAAGCGGTCTGCCGCTACTCCAGGGTATGGCTATCAGTCTGCTTTCACTTTCTACTGTGAGGACTGTCCTGCTGTAAGGAGTTTCTGCATATAATACCGGCTCAGGCACGGTGCACAGCGTGTGAAAGTGGTAGATAGTGGTCTGCCATGGACCGCTGAGGACCCGTGGATGGTGGGGCAGACCTTCCAGTTTGAATAACTGAATAATACTCCAGAACAGCTGATACTACAATGGACCAAAATCTCATTCCGAAAGGTGAAAGTGAACCAAGTTTCCCGAAATCCAGTGAGTGCACTGATACTCAAGTACGGCTTGGGCAGTGAGAGCATGCGCACAGAAAAGAGAGCGTGCAGCTCCCCTGTTGCAAGCGTGCAAACAGATGGTCCCCTCTTTCTAAAAAGGCTGAAGCAGATATTAGGCAGGATGTATGTACAAAGATTACGGGCTACTTTGGAGGTGGTACCTCTTCCTCAAGCTGATAGACCAAGTTTAACAGTTGGCCTCGCATCTTCATCTCCCTGTGCTAATGAGAGAGGGAAGTGGTTTCCTCGCCTTTGATAGACAATAACAATTATTTACTAAATCTGTGCTTGGGTCTACACAAGGACACCTTAGATATAACTGGTTGCGTTCTCCCTGAGGGAGTCCACATACTATGGACATTGAAGGTGAGATAGCGTTGTTGCAACAAACCTTAGATGTCCTATGAGATAGTAAGGATTGAACGCATGTCACAGCATTATTACTGCATTGACTAGTGTTGCTGAGAGTGTGAAGCAAACCATTGTGATCTTCGGAGGATTTTAATAATGTTATTGGAACACAGCTTTCTGCAACACCGAACTTGGAACAATTGAACTCTTTGTCTAGTTCTTCGGAAAGTCACAGTGAGACAGAAAGTTCATTACAACCTATTCAATCTTCACTGGAAGAAGAAGTATTTTCGTTTCCAACGTTGAACGCAGTTGCCTCCTCGATAGATGCCCTGTTCTCCCTTAGTAGAAATATGGCTAAAGAACAACAAGACTTGAAACAAAACCTCCCAAAAGTAGTGGATGCTGTCTTAGAAACCTATGACGGGATCCGTGACAGACAAAGGGGTAATGATAGGGTGGATGACCGATTGAATGCATCCGCTCTAAGTGACACTCAGGTGACTGTAATTTCTTATTCGGAAAGAGCAGAAAATTACATGAATCAAACATTACAAGGATCATTCATAAATTTAACTGACACTGCAATGAAGCCCTTGAGGCAACTATCGGATGCCAGTTGTAACGTTGAGGAAGTAGTACCACCTACACTTACCAGTGAGCCCATATCCCCGACATCTGATACGCTGCCCTATACTAAAGTTCCTCAGAAAAGTAGGCGGGCGACTATTGCCTAATTTCCCCGAGAGGCAACACTTGACTAGAAATATTGCTAAGCAACCAACTAACTGTACAAACATAGTAGTCAATGATAACCGTCACACCAAAGAGGGCTCGCGACCTGAGAACATCACAGTGGCTCGAATGCTAGAAGATGGTACAGTTCGACGGGTAATGTCTTCAAGGGTCCATAGACAAATGGATGCATCCGGGACCTATCAGTATAAAATCAATGGCCTGTGTAGCAAACACTGTTCGCCGTAGAGAGATACCTGCAATGGTGGAGGATTTATCCCATCCCCGGCAATTGGAAAGAATAATTCTTGTTTCGCTCACTGGTCGATACCAGAGCCTTTATGGCCTCAGCCACAAGCCTTGCGGCCTCAGCCGCCAGACATTTGGCCGCAGTCTATTGTACCTTTCTTGGGTAGGGATACTGACGGTATGTTGAGAACACAATTCCCCATGGTAGGAAAGTAATAAAGACTCCACCTAGTTCTAAATCGCAAGTGGACTTACCCTTATGGAAATGGGCAAAGATAGAGGAACTGTATCCAAAGTCTAGCAGTCCATTTATGAATCGAAGATTCTTTTTGGACCTGTGGCACCGAATTTCCCTCCTGAAAAACATTGGCACGGAGGACACTATTAATTTTGAGCTACCAGATATAGAAAGTGCAACGAACTGGACTATCATTAAATTTATATCACCCGCGGTGGTAGTCCTTTTGAAGTCCTTCCATGTTGAATTAAAGAACTTGGATTTCCAATGAACTGTATGCCGTAAGAATACTGTTAATATATCTGAAAGTAACAAGATTACGCTGGCCCAAAGGTGTGCAGCACACCCCCCCATTTATGCCTGCCAATAGTACTGAAAGACTTAGTGTACTGTTTTCTGTTGCTAAAGTTCCAGTAAGGGTCACATGTGCAGGGGAGGTTTATCAATGGATTCCTGACTCATTTGATGCTAATCATTATTGATGCCATCAAATGGATCGGAATTACAAATGGCTATCATGGAACACCCGAGGGCACAGTTTCTTTTTGGCTGCTGTTTTTGCAAGCAATATTTTTTTTACTCCAAGAGACCTGGTTTAGGGGGACAATAGGTATCAATGGCTATACTATTATAAGCAATCTGGCAAAGCACAACCCCAGAGGCTGCTCAATGGCGGGGTTGGCTATTGGGGTGAAATTGCAGCTGCATTTGCAGGCCTCCAAGGTGGGCCTCCTGGTTCCATATATTTTGCTGGCTGCCTTGAATGACCCAGTCTACCCTACCAATAGGCTCCTTGTTGTTAATGTATATGATCTTCCAGGAGCTGTGGCTTTGAAGGAGGTTCAAAAGAACTTGGAAAAGCTCCTTGGTCATTGGTATGCGCTTCATCCTGGTGGAAATGTTATAGTTGCAGGAGATTATGACGCTCGTATACTGCGCTCGGAGCACACATTCCAGCCAGATAGTGATTTGGTACAAGTGTTTTCTCTATCAAGAAATAGTTGGAAATGGGGTGATACCGGGTGGGGACCGCTTTTGTACTCTCTTGACTTATCATGCTTAAACAGGAAAGCCAGGGGTGCAAAACCCCCAGAATATACCGGGATGAACGACAGGGCCTTGTCGAGTATTGATTACGTTTACATTGACCAAGAACTGTGGACGCAGTGTAGTCATATCTCACACAACCCTCAGGGACCACGGTATGATTTCCTGGAAACAGTATTCAACAGGGTCTCATAAAATCGAGTATATTGCTCCTACTATCAGAGCAAATGTGAAGGGGAATCGGGCCATTTGGTCTGACAATAATGTGAAAAAGGTAAACCTATTAATTTGCTCGGATCATTTGTGGCTGCAAAAGCGGTTAGAGGGTAACATCTGGGATTTGCAGGAGACTATGATATCGCTGGGGGAATGCCTTCAGTTCGACCATGTAAGTCATAAAAATCATCAAAGAAAGAAATGTAATCATACAGCTAGAGCCTTTGTCAAGAAATATCCCTGTTTTCCCGGTGCAGACCGTCTAGCCTTATATCAGTGATCTCAACCAAATATAAGAACCTGCTGAGACAGCACCGTCATTCGGTGAATAATGCAAACTGGATATTTGTATTCAGGCTTGTAAGGGCCAATGATAATGAGAAATGTTGAGTGGGGTAAAGACAATTCCTTACTGGTTACTCTATGCAGGAATTAAATCCTATCTCTGCGGATTTGAATTTACGTTACTTTGATGATAAATTGGTAAGCCCGACCATCGAGACGTCAAACCTGAGGGTGGGCATTGCCTCGGGATTTGAGGCAGAGGATGTCTTGGAGGTCATAAAGAAGCTGAAGAGATTGAGGGCTCCAGGTCCCGATGGAATTGCGAAATCTTCCATCAAGTTTAACCCCAATTTTTTGGGCAGCCCTCTAAACCCAATTGTATCAATGGATCAAGTCCAGTGGCAGGATTCCAGCTAGTTGGAAGTAGTCCATATATGTCCAGGTATATAAAAATGGGGGCTGAACCGAGCCCTCTAACTATAGACTGCTGACCATGACTGATTCGAGTGCTAAAATATTTGCTACGCTAATGTTTAAAAAACTCCATGGGCAGAAGAGAACGGACTTCTTAAGGAATTTCAGACAGGCTTCAGAAGAGCGCTCAGCACACACCACAATATATGTGCAATACATCATCTTATATCAGAAGCAAGCAGATATCTAAACAGCAAAATATACTTCTTTTTTATTGATTATACTAAGGCTTTTGATTCTGTATCACACCCTTTACTACGGAAGAAGCTAAAATTATTGCGAATAGATCGGTTTCTCTTATACTATATAAAATCTCTATATAGTGATACTACTGTGGTCGGTCAACTTAATCAAGAACAGGCCATTATGGAGTGTATCTCCCCAAATCAGGGACTTAAACAGGGGTGCGTTTTGGCACCCCTCTTATTTCATCTTTATGTCTCTGACCTGGTCAATATTATGCACGGTGTAAAACGTCCCCCCTCGTATCAGAGCTGAACCCACCCCCTTGGACTTGTATGCTGAAGACACCGTGTTTAAGGATTATACTCCAATAGGGCTGCAATGGTCCATCAATGCCCTCTTGGTATTCGCAGCCACCAATAACATGGATATCGAATGGTGATCGGAAGCAGATCAAAAAATAAATCCCACTTCAATTGGAAATTAGCACATGCATCTCTAGAAGTGATTGTACAATATGTGTATCTAGGCATGCCAATCAAAGCCTGCCCAGCCCAGTCTTTCTCTGGAGAATATATATCATTAAGGCCTTAAGTAAATGGTAGGTAATTAAAAGGGTTATAGCCATCAAGGGTAGACACAATGTGGAAGGCCTATTGACCATCTACCGCAGCAGTATCCTTCCTGGGATACGTTACGGCTCGGAGATATTACCTTAGACCCATGTTAAATGGTTGCGGCAAAGATACTGGAGTCCATGTTGGGTGTTCCTAGCGCGGTGCCTGAGGAGGTAACAACGAGTGAGTTGGGAACTCCATCCATTAGATCATTGTGGCTTGTCCAACGATGTAAACTCTGAGTGTTGCTGACGTCATTCAATGAAGACACTAGCACTCTTCTTTTAGATAATATAGCTATGACTCGGGAAGAAATGTTGATCTTCCCCAATGCTCACTAGAACCAGGGCCTGGGACAGGGCCGACAACATGCTAAACTGCATGAGGAAACAAGATTTTGGGAATATTGTATGCAAGGTTTCCAGATAGATTCCCCTTGTGCATATGTTTCTAAACTATGTGATGGGAAACAGATTTATTATTTATTTACGATTTAATATGCTTCCCACTTTTGAATATACTGGTTGTTGGTCCAAAATCCCGCGTGAAGACAGAATCTGCCGACTGTGCCATGGACCTATCGAAACAAGTTGGCACATACTAACCTCATGCCCTAGGGGTATCGAGAAACATATAGAGAGTGACCAATTTTGGAGAGAATTATATGGGCCTAAATCACCGGTGATAACGGCGTCAGCATTTAATATATGGATATAGGCCTTCATTCTCTTTAATGTGAAATGGATTGATTCTGGTACTGTAATTATTACTTTTAATTATTTTTAAAACAATTAAATTGGTGCTATTCTAATTGCGATGAAACTGTTTGTAATGTATTTTAACAATGCTTTTTAATTGCAAAACCTTTTTAATGTATCTGTAGCTTTGTATTGTGTGCTTAAGGTTTGATTAACCAAATACACGTTAATGAAAAATAAAGAAACATGAGTGTGTACATTGGTTATAACCTTGACGCATCCATGACATATCACGGCAGGTCCCTAGTTAAAATATGGTTGATATTTATAATAGTCTTGTGCCCGCTTTAGTAACTATTTGCTACTTTAATACTTAGCTTTTTAGATTTTTTTTAAAGCCCGCAACATCCATTCCTGTGAAGTTAAGTTATCAGGGTCAAAGGACATGCAGAGTCACTTCCTGTTTCCCCCTCAGGATTCAACGACATGCAGGGTGTTCTCTTCCCGTAATGTTCTTTGGGCGTGTGGTATCCTCGAAACCCCAGGCGATTTGCTGAATTTGCATCTCTGGCATTCAGACCTCTTGCGCAATCTCAATGTCACCGGGCCTAATAAGATCCTTGTCTCTGTCTTCCCTCTGTTTTCCCTTCCTTGCCTCGTCGCGCCTTGAACCACTTGTGCATAGGCGTGTTATAAATGCCATATAATATCATATCATATATCATATCATATCATATCTCCAGAACTTCATTTAGTTTGGTACCAAACAGAGGAGATGGTGGAGGTCGTTTATTTATGTTGGTTGTTTCAAAGTACAACTCACGCTAGACCCAGGCAAATTATTATGGTGAGTAGCGGGCATGGTTGAACAAGTTAGGCTGAACATTTCAGGGTTACATGTCCACCAAAACACCTGACTTTTTCAGATGTTATGGTAGGTCACTTATAAGCATTTTCTTTTTATGATTTTTGTCAACCCATTGTTGGTGCTGCAGGCCTCCACAGTGCTATATAATGTCTCTATCACCCATCCCACTATACCTTGACTTCATCGCTCCTGTTCCTCAGCTTAGCAGTAGACTTTGAAGAAGGACTTCCTGCTGCTAGTTCTGTGGCAGGCGAACAACGATGGTCTGGAGGGTTCCCCAGAGCAATGCCAGGGGTTAAGATTAATTCTAATCCTTCCAGCCATCCCCTCTTTTGTTTGGCTACTATGTCGATACATCAGAAGGTAATCTATTTACAATGTCTACAATGGGTTCTGTGGTTTGAGACTCCGTCCGGGCTCAGAGAAGACATAGTAGAAGTCTACCCTCAGCTCTGCTGCATTCACACAGCAGAAGGCAGTCCTTCTACAGTGTCTTTGCTAAAATGGGGATGGAAAGGGAGGGCTTTATTTATCTCTTAAGGAAAAAGCGGCAGTGTCCTGTAGTGTTCAGCCCACACACACAGGGCCTCATTACGAGGCAGGTGCTCCCGTAATGAAGGGTGCCGGTACGGGACCGACACCGTTCATTATGGGACGCCCTATTACGAGGTTCCCTTGTGGGACCCGTTAAGGACGTCTGGTTTTACCAGGCGTCCTTAGCGGGTCCCGCAAGGGGACCAGGGAGCTAATAACGGGCCCGTTATTAAAAGGCCCGTTATTAGCTTTCTTCCCATTCCCATTGAGCCTGGTTTTGTGAATGAGGAAATACCGGGTTTTCCAAGGTTTGAATGGCCCAGTAATTCCTCATTCACAGAACCCGAAGCTGGAACCCGGTATGGAGGCAGCCATGGCGCTAATAGCACCATGGCTACCTCCATACTCGTAATGAGGCCCACAGTGTTTAGTAATGTAGTAGGCTGATGCAATGCTGGTAAACTTGTAATGTTGCTTTATTTTTGTGATACAGATATACGGCGGGAGGGCAGCTAGAGAGAGTGGTGCTGCCACAGATGTCCTGACGAGTAGCTTGCCCTACTTAACCTGAACTCCCAAGCACATGCAGAAGCACAGTCCGCGCCTCACCACTTCTGCAAGCCTCACACGCTGCCTTGATAAGGGGTTCTTAATAACACTCTAGTGCAGGATTCCTGGATTCACTCACTCCCTTAAGAAGTTAGATGTTGCTTGGTTCCCTTCGGCACTTTGGTATCCTTTCACCGCTTTGAGGACTTTCCACTTTGGTGGAGGTGATTCAATGACTGCACACTGTTCCCGTTGACTTGGATCGATGTGTTCTCTGGTCGTTCTCCCTTGGTACAGGTTAACCCTTTCCATTTTCCAGACCCTCCTGTCATCGGCAAAGCCATAGTTCCATTACTAGCCTGAGCATTGACTGACTGCACTTGCACAAGGTCTCCCTGTTCGTTTAGTATAACCTCATGTTTGCCCAATCCCATGCTTGTAGATCAGGACCTTTCCAGCATTACGCTTGCCATATAGGTGCTTTTGCATCATTTGCTCTCTCTTCACCCGAATAATATGTCTTGTATGGGCACATGACTGTTCTCTCTGGTATCAGGTAATCTAGGCAGAATAAACTAGAGTGGGTCCTTATCTTTGTCGCTTATGACAACACTCCTGTGACTGCACTATGTATCAATCTGGCCCAGCTCCGGCTCCCGGAGCCATGATCTTGGGTTCTTGTGGAATGATGCTGTCAAGTGGAGGTTTCCTTTCATATTCCATCTTTCCACCTGTTCCTTGGCCTTGTGTGGCTGCTTTGATTTGCTTCCTATTGAATTCCCTTAGAAGGGGTACTATCTCATGCGGTACTAACTAAATTCGGTTGTCGATTACCAATTCTTTGGAAAATCATTTGAGGTCCCTCCTAGAACCTGGTTTTCTTACATATTAACTTGTGGTCTCTCTCAGGGTCTAGGCTCCAGAAGCATTCACTTGATGTATCCCCCAGACTGTGGGTTGCACACGCCAATGGCATTTGATCAGTATTTCTCTTCCAATCAATCAGGGGATTTTTCTGGCAGACAATATTGTGACACAGATCGACTTTCTTTAGGAAGCAATTCACCTTCAGGCCTACATTTGCTTGGATCAATTACATATGCTAGGCCCATCTCTGTTCAGGAGCCTACCCGCCTGTGGGTCAGTCCTCTGGGTTATACCTCTCTAGAGCCCCTGCTGCAGGCCCACCAAGATGCAGACTTCCTCGTTCCAGATAAAGGGAATATTGTATATCCAGGGTCGGATTGGAAGTGTAACTGCTTCCTTCCAAGCTTCTCGCCCAAACTTTTCTCACCATTTGCTCTTTCTTTCTCCATCTCAGGAAGCCTTTCTGAGGATTTGTTTGTGTCAGGATTTTAATTGGTTTTTAGGGGTGTTGCCCCTAAGGGAGATTCACATCAACCACTGCAGTGGTTGATTGAAGGGTTTCTGTCAACTGGTCCTTCCACATCTTCAAACGTGGCTCGTAGTGTCACAACTATCTTGTAATTCTTCTGGTGCAACATTGGGTGTCCACTGCACAGGCAGTTCCTTTCCGGTGTCTTTATGCTTTTCTGCCCAACTGCAAGGACCACGCTTATCCCACCCTTTATTCAGTAAATTTGAGGAGTTCTGTGTTTGCCTTGCCCATGCTCCACACTCTGATTCCCAAATGCTCTACACGGTTGTGTTGAGCTGTGTTCTCTATTTTCGAGTAAATGGCTTAATTTTGGGAATACACCATGCAATATGTTTTGGCTGTGCTCTAGACATTAACGAGATGTTGACAGGCGTGTGAGATCCCACTTCTGCCACCCTTTGGAAGGCACATCAGGTGGCAGTCAGAACAACCCAGTCCCCAGCAGCTTGCTCCCTGGCACAGCAAGATGGGAGTTCTCACAACTCACTACTTCTTTCACAGAGTTTGGGGAGATATGTGTGAATGATTAGATTGTGGATGTACACATATTTCATCTAACCAACCTCCAATTATAGAAGGTTGTCTGTCCAATGCGCCATGCACTCGAAAATACAAATGAGTAATTACTAATTTTTCTTTTTACTGTGATGATACTCAAAGTCTTCAAGTAGATGATATTTTTAATATCCATACATTGATAGTATTCAACCGTGGCCAACATGTGTTGCAACCTTAATGCTCAATGGTACTCGTCAGGGATATTACAACATCATACAATAAAAAAAATAATAAAATAGAATTTTGAGGATTTATTTTTTTCCGCCATAGTGTAAAAATATAAATTATTCAATACAGACCAGATATTAGGCCAGTGATGTGTCACATAGAAGGGAGACCATTGGGAAAAATACACAAATGTAAAAAAAAAAGGGAGAAATCACTGAATGCACTCATATCTTATTCCAAATTGCAAAGTCGTTATTTGGCCTCATTTTAAAACCACAAGCAGCAGTGTATTCCTGTGTCCACCACCAAAACTTTGTATATTAAAACCACAACCTAAATGAACCTGTTAAGGTTCTAATAAACATCTAAAGGTGAAGTAACAGGACAGCAGAGCCTGATATAGGAACGGCATAGAGGAGGAAGTAATACGTTTTAGGATGAAGGTTTGAGGTGTACGTGCCGACATGTGGTGGCGTAGAACGCTATGCAAAAGGTTCTTCAGAAAGGAGCAGAGCTAAGAGGTTGGATTTAAAAAGAAATAGAGGGGGCGCCGTGCGGTGAGGAAGAATATTCTAGAGTAAGGGAGCGAGGAGAGGAAGGGAGAGGAAACAGTGAGGAGAGGAAAAAAGTTGAATTCTTCCTGTAGACCTCACACCTTCCTCATGTCGAGCTTGTTGAAGACACTCCCATAGTTCAACCTATGCGCCAACTTGTAGACTCTTGGGGATGGAGGAAAGATGTCAATAGCTGCCAATAATTATGCAGAGGCTTTCGAAGCATAGTCACAGTTTTTAAAAATGGTCTAAATGGAAATGTAAAAGTTATAATTTTAACAACTAAAACATTAAAAAAAAGAAAATAAATAGTCACCGTTTGTTGGAAGCGGCTTGTAAGCACCACTGGGCACAGCTTTTCCAAAGCTTTAACTGGTTCTATATGCCTGTCTGTTTCCAGGTGACATAGCAGGTCTTTGAGTGCTTGCCTACCGGCTTCAGTCACAAGGGTAAACCAGGGTTAGTGCAGGGATTTCTTTCCAACAGGGGTGAATTATTGTTCTACTCTTCCCCCGCCCTGCTCAGCCCACTCTCCTGGCATACCCTGAGCAAAACATTCTCTACCCCAGTCATGCACGGTTTCTTTGCACACATACCAACCAACTGTCTTGAATATTGAGGGAAGGTCCCAATGTTTCATGCCAAACTGTTATTTTAAACATTTTTAGTTTCAATAAAAGTTTTTGAAGCCGAATTTGCCAGCGTATTCATGTGTACATGGGTTTTTGGATTGTTGTAAGGATACATTTCAATTCTGCTCTCTTCTTCCCTCCTGGTGTACATGCACCCAAGCTTGATGTTTTTTGTTCTGGCACTGTCATAGGCTGGGCATTTAGGACTAAGAATTAGGCCAACAGTAGACCTGAAAAGGTCAGCTTGCCAATAAGGGGAGTGCAAAGGGGGGAAGAAGGATTTGGACAGGTGTAGACATGATAAAGCTTTTTATTTAAATAACAAGAGAACATGCCTATCTTGCCATACCTCTATCGGAAATATTCCCTGCCTAGCAGAGCCAAATAAAGGGTGCTCGTCTGTCAGTAAGAGTGTAAAATTAACTTGCCCTATCACAAAAAGTACTAACAAAAGATTGCCAGTTTGTATTCTCTCTGGTACGTTCCCTTTTGGACTACTGGCTGTGAGACCTTTCCTCCAGTGTTAGCTCTACAAGAGACCTTTCTGTTATCTCTGTTGCAGGGTGAAAGTGACCGTGCCACCTTAAATATTGGGCCATTTTAAGGCTAGGAGAAAGGACCTGACACGAAGGACAGGGGAGGAAGAGAAGGGGCTACTAGAGCCTAGGAACAGAAGTATGTAGAGGGCAATAAAGGAGGTTGTTCCATAAGCTGGCTCCTGCGTGTCTTTATATACCATGGCCCCCTCGGGCCTACAGAAGCAGGGTGCATGCTGACACCCTATTGTGGTCCAGATAAGGACTACAACAACTGGCGGCAAGGGGAAACGAGCGCCCACGTTGTGCAGCAGAACAAAGGGCAAGGTGCACCCAGCGACAAGAAGGCCCAGCCCACGTTGCGCAACACATTGGACAGGAGGAGTGGCGATGTGCCCAACATTGTGACGGGCGAAGCGACCCCTGCGGTAATGAGCCCAGCGGATGGGCTGAGCCCCGCTGTACAGCCCACAGAGGAGGAGGGACAAACGAGGACCCCCACAACGTCAAGAAAGTGCCCAGCAGCCCGCACCATGGAGGGAGGGAGACAGAGCAGCCGGTAAACAGAGATTGCAGCAAGCCCAGTGCAGCGGAAAGGACGGGAGCAATACGCCCGGCAGAAGAGGAGCTCCGCCGCCTTCGAAGCAGAGAGGGGACGGTGCGCACCAGCGCCTGGAAGGTGACAACAAGCCTTGCAGCATTGAGCAGGTTCAGATACGACCTGCGCACCCGCTGCCGGAGAGGATGTCATCACGGTCCAGTCCATGCGCGTGACACGTGTGCTCCAGCAGGAGAATCTGGCAACTGGAAGCTGACTGTAAGGAGGATTCGGACCCCACAACGTATGGCAGCTGAGTGTACGAGCGCTGGAGAGACTGCAACGGACGTCCCCGTGTCCGGATAACTGTTAGAATTCGGCAGGAGTTCACCATACTCTGCCCACGCCCAGGGACCATACCCTACGCCAACCATGACCGTGAATATGGAAGCTTAGTTCAGAACATTAACTTATACCACAATGTGCTGGGAAAAGTGAAAAGAAGGGAAAGTGGGAGTTAAACATACCTCACCCAAGCCCACGAATCATACGCCACAGCTGCCACCAACGCTCACGAGGCTGTGGGAAATATGAAGTCAACCTACTAATGTATCTGGGCAAGAATAACGATTTCCTGCTAACCTACAAGAATGAGCAATAGCAAGCTCCTGCAACCAGCGAAACGCGCGGAGCACCACAAACACGTGGGTTAAAGGCCCAGAGACGTGCGCACAACGTCTCCTCCTACGTTCAGGCAGCAGTAACACCAAATGCAAAGCCCATGACTTGCCACACTCATTGACTGAAACATCGGAGGTAGCACCCACAAATGCTGCCAACAGCACTGAACACCAGTGCGCAACCCGGGGAGAGGACCTCAGTGCCCAGCAGAGCTAAGGTGACTCCAGCCAGGCACACCGTGTGGCAGGGAAGACCAGCACAGCAGTGCGTACCGCAGAAGAGGGGACAAGCGTGACCAGCCCAGAAGAAGCGGTATGGTGCCGGGGGAGGGAACAGCTGAGGAGATGTGCCCGGAGTTACGCCCCTGCGCTCCTGCTTCCATCTGACCATAGACTACACAGCGGATGACGCACTAGTAGTGCACACACCCGGAGAACAAGGTAAGAAGAACATAGGCCCATGATCATGAGGGACACCGCGCACCAAACCCGCCAAACATACCCGAGCCACCACATCCCGGAAAGGGGCACAGGCTAGCACTGCAAGCAACCTGGACAACTGGCCTGACCACCGCGCACTAACCCCACAATCCATATCACCAGCGGCCTGCAACGCACATGTAGCTACGGGATCCATACCCAGGCAGTAACGCAAAGCTGCAAACCAAGAGACACCACATCTCCAGCTGACCCAGGACAGTGGCCAGATCGATGAGGGCCCTCAGGCAGCAACACAGAGCTGCAGACCCAGAGACACCAGTGCAAAGCTGCAAACCAAGAGACACTACGTCTCTAATCATGCCAATACAGAAGCCGCTCCAATATGGGCTCTCCAGGAAATAAAACCCAGGACCAAGCAATCACGAAGCTACAGACACATGTAGAGTACCCACACACACACTGCTGGTGATGCAGAACGCTAATTACGAGGCCTCAGAGCACAGGAAACTGAGCCAACCCGCAAACCTAAGGAATAGACACCACAACACTCCTCCAAGGCAGTAGACGAGACGGCCACAAGATAATAGTGCCCAAGGGGGGTGCAAGGAAAGGTGGGAAGAGAAAGAGGCAGTCCGCCCAACAGCAGGAAATGAAAGGAAGGTAATCCACCCACACAGATGGCAGCCCAGCGCAAGAGTAGTAGGAATGGTCCAGTGACCCACAGTAGAGGGAGCCCAGAAATGGGGGCAGCAGAAAAAGGAGCCCAAAAAGGAGGGCAGCTGAAAAGGAGCCCAGAAAGGAGGGCAGCAGAAAATGGAGCCCAGAAAGGAGGGCAGCAGAAAAAGGAGCCCAGAAAGGAGGGCAGCAGAAATAGGAGGTTCAGAAAGGGGGAACACAGGAAAAGTAAGCCCAGGTAGGAGGGCTAAAGGAAAGGAAGCCCTGATGGAAAGGTCAAAGGATAGAATGGGAAAGAGTAGGACACCCACAACAAAAGGAAGCCCAGAAAGGGGAGCCATCGGCAAGAACAAGACCGCATGCTGAATGCCACAAAGGATCACTCGAATACGCGACTACTGCACAACAATCACATCAGCAGCATACAAAGGAGTATCCTGCAATGAGGGAACGACATCAGCAAGGAGCACTGCAGGACAACAATGGAAGGAATGATCTGCGAGAACGGTGAGACTCAGTGAGGAGGACATAAGAGTAACGGCTAACAAGACCAAAGCGCACACTGCAGCGACCACCAGAACGCAACACAAGTCGCCGACCCCCAAAGATGTTAAGCAGGGAGGAGGCGTTGTAGGGTGAAAGTGAGCGTGCCACCTTAAATATTGGCCCACCTTAAGGCAAGGAGAAAGGACCTGACACGAGGGACAAGGGAGGAAGGGGGGGGGGGCTACTAGAGGTCGGGAACAGAAGTATGTAGAGCGCAATAAAGGAGGTTGATCCATAAGCTGGCTCCCGCGTGTCTTTATATACCATGGCCCCCTCGGGCCCACAGAAGCAGGGGTGCATGCTGACACCCTATTGTGGTCCAGATAAGGACTACAACAATCTCCAGTTTTTTAAAGTCAGGCAATAAGTAATATTAGTCAGAACTCTCAAGGTTTCTGATGATCTCCCGTAGCTCGTAGTACACATTTCCTGTTCATATTTCCCAGCCAGAGTTCTTTCGGTCTTATTCTCCTTCTGGGAATACTCTATTATGATTATTCCTCTTGTTTTCAGTTCTATTCTGTCTTTGAAGTGAGCTCTGCCTCTTTTAGGACTTGGTTTCTCTTGCTCCTCTTTTTCACTATACAGGGTCCACCACTCCTTGGGTCTTTCAACTGGTATGCCCTTCTCTTCTTCTCTTCAAATACCGGGCTTTGTACTTGGACTTAATATTGAATGGCTTTCACTGCCTCTTCCTAAAGTGTTCGATTGTTTGGCAAATGTAACACTTGGTAACTTCCTGGTTCCCCTGTACGTACTCTCGTGTTTTCTCAGCGGAACACATTCATTCTTATATTTCATTTCATATTTAGTCTATAGTCTCTGTTACCTCCCACTCTCTTGCTCTACCACAGTACCTACCTTCCCGGGGTTTAGATTCCTGGGGTCTCATTTTGAGACAGAGTGGCTTCACTGTGGTTCTGTTGCCATCTTCCTGACAAAGCCGCAGAGATGCTCCGAGCGTCTGGTCAACAACGGGCTGTTCAGCGTTGCTCATCCGGCTAGAAATTTCGCTACTCACACTCCTGTTGGTTTCAGCATCGTTTTTTGGGCCCCAGTCCCACCACGGATCTACCATGGTCACACCACCATGATGGACGGTCTCCTGGACTTGGTCCTGTCAGCGGATTTGAGGTAGGAGGAGGTAGGAGGAGCTAAAATAAGGCCATTGCCTAGCAAAGTACAAGCTGTACAAAACTGGGCCAACCCCTCGACTCAAACACAAGGTGTTATGTATCTGATTATATCATTACAGTCACCATGTTTCTATTAAATAATGCCAGGAGACAACCTTCATGTCTCAATTCCTTTTATTGCATTTCTTAACTGACTGCTCTTCAATCCTTTTCCTGGCATACCAATTCTAGTTCTATTCTCTCTTCATTCCACATTCTACAAGCCACAACACCCCCCCCCCCCTTGCTTATCATATAGGTTCATTCCCCATCTGTCCAGCAAGATCACCTCTACATCTCAATCAGACATGCAGGCTTACAAGTATTTCTTTGGGGCCGAATATTGACTGTCCCCTGACTTCCCTCACCAGCTACACATGGTGGAGGATGTCCACAGTCTTTAAGTGACATGACATCAACAGGTTCTTCATTCCCCCGTTCCGCATGCACCTCTTCATTTCTTCTCTCCTCATATGCTTCTTCCCCACCTAAATCATCTTGAAACAATGCATGAAAGAACGGATCCCCGGACACTTCATCTCTCCTTGCAATGATCACGGGCCCTTTATACTCGGTCACAAAGAGAGGCTCTGACTCATCATTAAGGTCTATCTTCTTGACCATCTTCCTTTGCTGCCTTTGACCCCATCGTATGCTCTCATCCCCATCCATCAAATGTTCCTCATGTTCCTCAACTTTCCTCTTACCAGTTGTCCAAAGTCTGTCCCACTTTACTACTTCCCTTTCAATGCCACCATCCTCCTCTCCATTTACACAATTATAATTTTCACACCCTGGGAAGCAGTCTTTTCCTTGGTAGCTGACCATTCTTTCACTGAGAGCACATCCTGTCGCTTTATGGGAACTCCTCCGGTGACTTCTTAGGGTCTCTTCCTGAGATAGCCACTTTCTTCCAACCATTAGTCCTCGATCTGGGGTGGCCACATCATTCTCGGAATGCTCCATCATTAGGCATTGTTTCCCATTCAATATTGGCTGGGCATCAGTTCCACAGGTCGACAATAGAGATGTTCTCCCTTTACACACGACCAAAAAGTGATTTCTCTGACCACATCCCACACATCTTCGAACAATGGCCGGGCTTCTACCTTTGTGTGGAAACCTAAATCCACATCTAGAACACAGCTTTCCTTGACCACTTCCGTTGATACCATTCCATGTGCTTTGAGATAATATCCTGCTCGAGTATTGGGACTGTTTTTGCACATTGCATCTGAAGCCAGCCAGTGTCTCCACCTTCCCATCGCTTTCCATATCTTCTGCTTGTTTCTCAAGTCTTTCATACATTCTCGCCAATTCCAGAATATCTTTCAATGAGAGGGGCGCTCTCAGAAGATATCTCCGCAACTCTGACGATGTGCAGCTTTCAATTATTCTTAACCTAATAGCTTCTTCATCATCAAACTTTGCAAACTCACAATAGGTTGCTTTCTCTTGCAATCGTAATACAAACTGTGCAATTGTCTCCTGTGGTCTCTGTTTGCATTGGTTAAACAGATATCTCTCATAATCTTTGTTAGGAGGAATTGTCAAGCGTTCCTCTAGAGCAGCACGAAGCAGCTGATACGATGTTCTCTCCTCAGTTGTTGTCAATGTTTTTATGATACTCCTCATTTCTCCTCCCACCAAATTCATGAATATGTCTAATTTATTTGGAGCATTCTCATTTCCTAGTGCCCTCATGAAGCCCTCAAATTCAATCACCCACTCTTGCCACCGCCGCCCTTGATCATCATATGGCTCAGGATTGAATGATTCTGGACGGTGTAGGTAATTAATTAACCTCGAGGATATGGCGGTTTCACATATGTCCTGAGCTAGATTTAAATCCCCACTCATACCCTCAGATGACATTTTGAGCTGGTAGTTTTACATAAGATATGCAGATTTCTTTTTCTGTAGACTGCTGTGATAACAATACCGGATCTGCGCTGAAATAGGATTCAACTTTCAGTTTTCTATCCATGCACCTCAGCCATTCTGCATGTTTAATCCTCAAGATCCCCTCAACTGTTATTGTTGGTTTTGAATTGACAGTCTGTCCCTGTCTTGTTTTGATATAGCGCAGCGTTATTGATTTTGCTGTTCTATTGACATTGCTGTACAAGTGTAGGTGTCATTTCTTTGATTTTTTGTCTGACATTTAATTGCTGCAACTCCGACACTGATGTGTCATGCATTGTCACACCTACATGACTGTGTTGCTGTGACGGCCCTTGTAATGTAGTTTGTTAATCCACTGTGTATTTGTCCGTGTTATTTTAATTTTCATTCATGCACTGCGCACTATGCTGCTGTGCACACTGCAATGAAGGTATAGGCATCATTATATCACTTTAGGGCTTCAAATATTGTCTTGGAAATTAATGTTCAGTGTCTTCGCCGAGTTTGCTTTGCTTTTAATAGACAAATAAAGTGTTGACAGTGTGCCCTTGGGTTTTAGACACCAATACTTCTTTAGGATGGTAGAGATCTCCCTTATTTGCTAATCTGAGCACTCTTGCCACTGTATGTGCATGGCTTTTATGTCATCTCATCAATTCCTTCTTCCAATATTCGCTTGAAACCCTTGCTTTTACACTGCGTTGCTCTGGCAATGTTTATATTATCATGTTATCAATGACCAATCCAAAATAAAGTGACCGTACTTATTTGATGTTGTTAAACTCTTGCTTTAAACTTTAATGTCTGTTCAGATGATTTTATTCTTTATTATTTCTGTTGCACACTCTCAATATCTACTGTTGTTTGTTTTGTTCTGCTTCACAAGTGCTGCTTATTCGTTTTAATAATTTTTCTTAGTTCACATCAGGAAAAAAAAATATTAATTTGTATTACTGCATTAGTGTATAAGTGTTACTTTAAACGGGTGCACTAGATGTCTTATTATTGCTTACAATGTCCAGCAGGTGGCACCAGTGCTCCATGTAGCCTCCAAGAAACACGAGCCACAAAACAAAAGAATGCTCCATGCGTCAATGTAAGCAAAATGAATTCAACCTGCTTTTCCGCTCAGCTGGGTAAATGATTATTTCTTCATTTCGATTTTCTTTAACGCTGCAAACGTATCAGGGCTCACTTTCATTTGCATGCCTTACTTTGTCTGTCTCCGATGTGTTGCTATGACAACATTCCGATTTCACTCAGGCAAAACAAGTATGGCTGCACGTTTTCTACGCAAGGCCTTTATTACTCTCATTATCTCGAGTGCTGTGCCTCGTGCATTGGAAGTTCCACATCAAAAAATGCTTTCTTTGCACAGCGTTCCATGTTACATTTTTAGCCTTTGTATATGCCCCCTATTTGGTCACTCAAGCTTTAAAGTTCCGATTGTAAAATAAAATAAGTAACTGTGCTGCACAGGCTTACCGTCACCACCTCCGCAGTCTTCACATTTGTGCTATATTTCCACTCCGAGATTTCTCCTGCTTGACTTTCAACTCCATCCTCGGATAATTTATCTGTTTCTTTGATTTATTCGCCTTCTTCCGCTTCCATTTTTCGGTTTATCTTGTCTTTATGCTATTTGGCTCCTCACCAGTCATTTTCTCCCAGTCACCTCCACAGACCATCTGTGTCTTGATCGTTTATTTTTTCCTGTTTTACAGCATGAGTCAGTCCCATCCTCGTCGCCAAATGTTATGTATCTGATTATATCATTACAGTCACCATGTTTCTATTAAATAATGCCAGGAGACAACCTTCATGTCTCAACTCCTTTTATTCCATTTCTTAACTGACTGCTCTTCAATCCTTTTCCTGGCATACCAATTCTAGTTCTATTCTCTCTTCATTCCACATTCTACAAGCCACAACACAAGGGAGAGCCTTCTTAGGTCTCACTGGGTACTACAGGAACTTCATAAAGGACTATGGGACCTAGCTTCTCCCTTGAATGTCATCTCCTCTCCCAAATATCCTACAAAGGTCAGGTGGAATGAGGAGTGCAACCAAGCCTTTGAAGGCCTGAAGAAAGTCCTTTGTCAAGCTTCAGTCCTTAGAGCTCCTGACTACCACCAACCCTTCATTTTACAAACGGATGCTTCTAATGTAGGTATAGGTGCAGTCCTTAGTCAACTGGATGAGAAAGGTAGGGAACACCCCATTTGGTTAATCAGCAGGAAGTAAAAGGATCCTGAGACAAGGTGGGCAACAATAGAACGTGAAGGTTTTGCTATTGTGTGGTCACTGAAGAGGTTCAGACCATACTTGTATCGATCTACCTTCATCATTCAGACTGACCACCAACCCTTGAGATGGCTGATGCAAATGAAAGGGGAAAACCCAAAATTACTCAGATGGTCAATCTGCCTGCAATGGTTTGATATTTCCATTGAGCACAGAGCAGGAAGTCACCACCAAAATGCTGATGGTCTCTCTAGGATGTTTAAAACCGACTAGAGGTATGAGATTCATCCAGGAGTGGATTAAATCCTCCTGTCCCTCAGTCTGGGGGGGCGAGTGTTAGGGAGAATTCTCATTCTATGGATAATTTCCCTCACCTAGTGAGTCCCCCAGCAGCTTTGCTGGATTTCTGGAGTTTATTTTTTCCACTTGGTAAGAGTGTGAGCCTTTTTCCCGCTCTTACATGTGTTTTGCCATCTGTATTTCTACTGTTGGTGTGATTATGGGCTCTGGAGTACACCACTCTCTGAGCCCCACTTTTTATGTGTGTTACACAGCACTGCCAGTGCAGTAACACAGGGTTGTCTTTGAGACTTCCCACTGACTCCATTCTTCTGGGGCTGACTACTGTCCCCCAGAAACAGGTAAAGTTGCCATTTACTTTATGTAGTCATTTAAAACTTACAGATGTAGTACACCCCATTTTACTTGGAGTAATGGAAAGGGTTAATTCGTATCCCTTTTTGTACGTGCCTCTCTGAGCTTTGTTTTGCTCTTTTAACATTTAGACTTGGCTGGTGGCAGTGGTATCTACCCTAACTTTTCTACCGCGATTATATTATATAAACGTGGTACTGTTCCAGACTATTATGTTAGCCTCGAACATAAACCCTATTGACCAAATACTCTTTCTTTTGGCTCCGGTCAGGTTTATTCACCATTTCTTTTTGTTAAAGTCCTTCTTGTGGTTTACTTTGCGCGGCAAACCAGATTTGACTTCTTTGTTCACCGTCTTTTGGCAGGCTTCCCCCAAGAAGCCCTCCTCTTGGCGCCTGGGTCTCTAGGTGGGCTGAATGTGAGGGAGGGGTGTAGTCACCCCCTGCACAGGGTATCCTTGGAAACCCAAGTCGCACTTTGTCGTGATTGGTTGGGGTGGTTGTCCGGGCCGGACAACCCCCCTGCTGTGTGATTGACAGCCAGGCGGTGTGAATGGGGGATTTTTGCATAAAAGGCAGGACTCTTGGGCTGGAAGTCGGAGTCACCACTGGTACTGCAAGGACCCGAAGAAAAGCGGAGAAGAAGACGGCTGCTGCAACTACCGAGTCCCGGTGAAGCCCTGCTGCAGTCCTGAGCTATCTGCCTCAAGGGAGTACAAAAAAGTAAAAGTTAAATACGAGGCAGGAAGGCATCATTTTCCCTCAAACAACTAATCATGTAATGTATATGCCGGCATGGGAAAATTATTGTGTTAGTAAGACCCCTGTCCGGAGTGTCCTGGACCAAACAGACAACAGTTGTTGTCGAACAAAGAGAATCGTTAATATCAAGCCACCCGGGGGCAGGGGTTGGTCTGCCCTGCGGATGGCAACAGCAAACTCGGGCAAATATTCTTTAAACAAAAGTTGCTGTGCCGGAGGAGAAGGACATGGTTAGATAACTATGATAACCACTCAATGTCAACCTCTATCTGTCCAGAACATACATTTATGTTCTGGAGTGGAATTATTTGTTTCTTTACTTGAAACCAATCGTATTCAAACCTAATGAAGAAGAGAGTGAAACAACACAAAGACTGGAATATTAAATCATTCTATGTTCAATTCAGTGAACAGAGTTAGTAAACATGTGTATTTCACAAAAACAAAAACAACATCAAACGTTCAGAGACATATTCATAATTAATAAAATATATTATTACCATACAGTTGTTCTGTGTTGAGGAAGGAAATATCATAAATTGATTCAAAAACCATACAAACGTCAGTTCTTATTGTACACAGTATCAACGTAAATCATAGACCTAAAACAAAGCACAATGGGCAACCAGGGGAAGAGGAAGGGGGGAGGTGTGATGGCAGCCCCTGCCTCTGAACATGTGAAGCTGTACTTTCCATATTCTGACTATACCACGAATGTGAAGCTATAACAGGCATGGACAGGTAGCATTGCCATTTAGAAAGCTACAGTGGAGATATTCTGGCAGATCTGGGAAATGTGAGACTGTTTAGTTCATAATGAGAATACCTGGCGTGTGAGGCTGCAGTTGCCATGGACTGACCGTCCTTTAACTAGCCATATGCTACTGCACTGGCATGTAGAGACAGCCTCTAGCCTATGTTGTTTCTGAGTCTGGCGACCGGAGGTGGCCTGGAAGAAAGCGGTCTGCCGCTACTCCAGGGTCTGGCTATCAGTCTGCTTTCACTTTCTACTGTGAGGACTGTCCTGCTGTAAGGAGTTTCTGCATATAATACCGGCTCAGGCACGGTGCACAGCGTGTGAAAGTGGTAGATAGTGGTCTGCCATGGACCGCTGAGGACCCGTGGATGGTGGGGCAGACCTTCCAGTTTGAATAACTGAATAATACTCCAGAACAGCTGATACTACAATGGACCAAAATCTCATTCCGAAAGGTGAAAGTGAACCAAGTTTCCCGAAATCCAGTGAGTGCACTGATACTCAAGTACGGCTTGGGCAGTGAGAGCATGCGCACAGAAAAGAGAGCGTGCAGCTCCCCTGTTGCAAGCGTGCAAACAGATGGTCCCCTCTTTCTAAAAAGGCTGAAGCAGATATTAGGCAGGATGTATGTACAAAGATTACGGGCTACTTTGGAGGTGGTACCGCTTCCTCAAGCTGATAGACCAAGTATAACAGTTGGCCTCGCATCTTCATCTCCCTGTGCTAATGAGAGAGGGAAGTGGTTTCCTCGCCTTTGATAGACAATAACAATTATTTACTAAATCTGTGCTTGGGTCTACACAAGGACACCTTAGATATAACTGGTTGCGTTCTCCCTGAGGGACTCCACATACTATGGACATTGAAGGTGAGATAGCGCTGTTGCAACAAACCTTAGATGTCCTATGAGATAGTAAGGATTGAACGCATGTCACAGCATTATTACTGCATTGACTAGTGTTGCTGAGAGTGTGAAGCAAACCATTGTGATCTTCGGAGGATTTTAATAATGTTATTGGAACACAGCTTTCTGCAACACCGAACTTGGAACAATTGAACTCTTTGTCTAGTTCTTCGGAAAGTGACAGTGAGACAGAAAGTTCATTACAACCTATTCAATCTTCACTGGAAGAAGAAGTATTTTCGTTTCCAACGTTGAACGCAGTTGCCTCTTCGATAGATGCCCTGTTCTCCCTTAGTAGAAATATGGCTAAAGAACAACAAGACTTGAAACAAAACCTCCCAAAAGTAGTGGATGCTGTCTTAGAAACCTATGACGGGATCCGTGACAGCTAAAGGGGTAATGATAGGGTGGATGACCGATTGAATGCATCCGCTCTAAGTGACACTCAGGTGACTGTAATTTCTTATTCGGAAAGAGCAGAAAATTACATGAATCAAACATTACAAGGATCATTCATAAATTTAACTGACACTGCAATGACGCCCTTGAGGCAACTATCGGATGCCAGTTGTAACGTTGAGGAAGTAGTACCACCTACACTTACCAGTGAGCCCATATCCCCGACATCTGATACGCTGCCCTATACTAAAGTTCCTCAGAAAAGTAGGCGGGCGACTATTGCCTAATTTCCCCGAGAGGCAACACTTGACTAGAAATATTGCTAAGCAACCAACTAACTGTACAAACATAGTAGTCAATGATAACCGTCACACCAAAGAGGGCTGGCGACCTGAGAACATCACAGTGGCTCGAATGCTAGAAGATGGTACAGTTCGACGGGTAATGTCTTCAAGGGTCCAAAGACAAATGGATGCATCCGGGACCTATCAGTATAAAATCAATGGCCTGTGTAGCAAACACTGTTCGCCGTAGAGATATACCTGCAATGGTGGAGGATTTATCCAATCCCCGGCAATTGGAAAGAATAATTCTTGTTTCGCTCCCTGGTCGATACCAGAGCCTTTATGAGATATTTAGCCGCAGTCTATTGTACCTTTCTTGGGGAGGGATACTCGACGGTATGTTGAGAACACAATTCCTCATGGTAGGAAAGTAGTAAAGACTCCACCTAGTTCTAAATCGCAAGTGGACTTACCCTTATGGAAATGGGCAAAGATAGAGGAACTGTATCCAAAGTCTAGCAGTCCATTTATGAATCGAAGATTCTTTTTGGACCTGTGGCACCGAATTTCCCTCCTGAAAAACATTGGCACGGAGGACACTATTAATTTTGAGCTACCAGATATAGAAAGTGCAACGAACTGGACTATCATTAAATTTATATCACCCGCGGTGGTAGTCCTTTTGAAGTCCTTCCATGTTGAATTAAAGAACTTGGATTTCCAATGAACTGTATGCCGTAAGAATACTGTTAATATATCTGAAAGTAACAAGATTACGCTGGCCCAAAGGTGTGCAGCACACCCCCCCATTTATGCCTGCCAATAGTACTGAAAGACTTAGTGTACTGTTTTCTGTTGCTAAAGTTCCAGTAAGGGTCACATGTGCAGGGGAGGTTTATCAATGGATTCCTGACTCATTTGATGCTAATCATTATTGATGCCATCAAATGGATCGGAATTACAAATGGCTATCATGGAACACCCGAGGGCACAGTTCCTTTTTGGCTGCTGTTTTTGCAAGCAATATTTTTTTTACTCCAAGAGACCTGGTTTAGGGGGACAATAGGTATCAATGGCTATACTATTATAAGCAATCTGGCAAAGCACAACCCCAGAGGCTGCTCAATGGCGGGGTTGGCTATTGGGGTGAAATTGCAGCTGCATTTGCAGGCCTCCAAGGTGGGCCTCCTGGTTCCATATATTTTGCTGGCTGCCTTGAATGACCCAGTCTACCCTACCAATAGGCTCCTTGTTGTTAATGTATATGATCTTCCAGGAGCTGTGGCTTTGAAGGAGGTTCAAAAGAACTTGGAAAAGCTCCTTGGTCATTGGTATGCGCTCCATCCTGGTGGAAATGTTATAGTTGCAGGAGATTATGACGCTCGTATACTGCGCTCGGAGCACACATTCCAGCCAGATAGTGATTTGGTACAAGTGTTTTCTCTATCAAGAAATAGTTGGAAATGGGGTGATACCGGCTGGGGACCGCTTTTGTACTCTCTTTACTTATCATGCTTAAACAGGAAAGCCAGGGGTGCAAAACCCCCAGAATATACCGGGATGAACGACAGGGCCTTGTCGAGTATTGATTACGTTTACATTGACCAAGAACTGTGGACGCAGTGTAGTCATATCTCACACAACCCTCAGGGACCACCGTATGATTTCCTGGAAACAGTATTCAACAGGGTCTCATAAAATCGAGTATATTGCTCCTAATATCAGAGCAAATGTGAAGGGGAATCGGGCCATTTGGTCTGACAATAATGTGAAAAAGGTAAACCTATTAATTTGCTCGGATCATTTGTGGCTGCAAAAGCGGTTAGAGGGTAACATCTGGGATTTGCAGGAGACTATGATATCGCTGGGGGAATGCCTTCAGTTCGGCCATGTAAGTCATAAAAATCATCAAAGAAAGAAATGTAATCATACAGCTAGAGCCTTAGTCAAGAAATATCCCTGTTTTCCCGGTGCAGACCGTCTAGCCTTATATCAGTGATCTCAACCAAATATAAGAACCTGCTGAGACAGCACTGTCATTCGGTGAATAATGCAAGCTGGATATTTGTATTCAGGCTTGTAAGGGCCAATGATAATGAGAAATGTTGAGTGGGGTAAAGACAATTCCTTACTGGTTACTCTATGCAGGAATTAAATCCTATCTCTGCGGATTTGAATTTACGTTACTTTGATGATAAATTGGTAAGCCCGACCATCGAGACGTCAAACCTGAGGGTGGGCATTGCCTCGGGATTTGAGGCAGAGGATGTCTTGGAGGTCATAAAGAAGCTGAAGAGATTGAGGGCTCCAGGTCCCGATGGAATTGCGAAATCGTCCATCAAGTTTAATCCCAATTTTTTGGGCAGCCCTCTAAACCCAATTGTATCAATGGATCAAGTCCAGCGACAGGATTCCAGCTAGTTGGAAGTAGTCCATATATGTCCAGGTATATAAAAATGGGGGCTCAACCGACCCCTCTAACTATAGACTGCTGACCATGACTGATTCGAGTGCTAAAATATTTGCTACGCTGATGTTTAAAAAACTCCATGGGCAGAAGAGAACGGACTTCTTAAGGAATTCCAGACAGGCTTCAGAAGAGCGCTCAGCACACACCACAATATATGTGCAATACATCATCTTATATCAGAAGCAAGCAGATATCTAAACAGCAAAATATACTTCTTTTTTATTGATTATACTAAGGCTTTTGATTCTGTATCACACCCTTTACTACGGAAGAAGCTAAAATTATTGCAAATAGATTGGTTTCTCTTATACTATATAAAATCTCTATATAGTGATACTACTGTGGTCGGTCAACTTAATCAAGAACAGGCCTTTATGGAGTGTATCTCCACAAATCAGGGACTTAAACAGGGGTGCGTTTTGGCACCCCTCTTATTTGATCTTTATGTCTCTGACCTGGTCAATATTATGCACGGTGTAAAACGTCCCCCCTCGTATCAGAGCTGAACCCACCCCCTTGGACTTGTATGCTGATGACACCGTGTTTAAGGATTATACTCCAATAGGGCTGCAATGGTCCATCAATGCCCTCTTGGTATTCGCAGCCACCAATAACATGGATATCGATACCTCCATGCCAAAGAGACTGGGGATCGGAAGCAGATCAAAAAATAAATCCCACTTCAATTGGAAATTAGCACATGCCTCTCTAGAAGTGATTGTACAATGGCCCTCATTAGGACCCTGGCGGATTTTTTCCGCCATCGGCGGACTTTTCCGCCATGGCGTAAAGTCCGTTTACGCCATGGCGGATGGCGGACTTACCGCCCCATTCCGAGGTTGGCGGGGCGGTAAGTCCCCATTGACCCATTTACCTTTCCCCATTCCCATTTCGGCCCCATAGGGCTCAATGGGAGTGGGGAAGGCGTTAATTACGCCACCGTACATTACGGTGGCGTAATTAACACCAAGGTCCCATAGCGCCATGGATTTCTCCGCCCGCAAAAAGCGGGCGTAGAAGTGACCATGGCGCTTTGGGAACTCGTAGTTGGCGGTAAGGGGTCGGCGCAGCTAACGCTGGCGTAGACCCCTTACCGCCAGGGTCCTAATGAGGCCCAATATGTGTATCTAGGCATGCCAATCAAAGCCTGCCCAGCCCAGTCTTTCTCTGGAGAATATATATCATTAAGGCCTTAAGTAAATGGTAGGTAATTAAAAGGGTTATAGCCATCAAGGGTAGACACAATGTGGAAGGCCTATTGACCATCTACCGCAGCAGTATCCTTCCTGGGATACGTTACGGCTCGGAGATATTACCTGAGACCCATGTTAAATGGTTGCGGCAAAGATACTGGAGTCCATGTTGGGTGTTCCTAGCACGGTGCTTGCGGAGGTAACAACGAGTGAGTTGGGAACTCCATCCATTAGATCATTGTGGCTTGTTCAACGATGTAAACTCTGAGTGTTGCTGACGTCATTCAATGAAGACACTAGCACTCTTCTTTTAGATAATACAGCTATGACTCGGGAAGAAATGTTGAACTTCCCCAATGCTCACTAGAACCAGGGACTGGGACAGGGCCGACAACATGCTAAACTGCATGAGGAAACAAGATTTTGGGAATATTGTATGCAAGGTTTCCAGATAGATTCCCCTTGTGCATATGTTTCTAAACTATGCGATGGGAAACAGATTTATTATTTATTTACGATTTAATATGCTTCCCACTTTTGAATATACTGGTTGTTGGTCCAAAATCCCGCTTGAAGGCAGAATCTGCCGACTGTGCCATGGACATATCTAAACAAGTTGGCACATACTAACCTCATGCCCTAGGGGTATCGAGAAACATATAGAGAGTGACCAATTTTGGAGAGAATTATATGGGCCTAAATCACCGGTGATAACGGCGTCAGCATTTAATATATGGATATAGGCCTTCATTCTCTTTAATGTGAAATGGATTGATTCTGGTACTGTAATTATTACTTTTAATTATTTTTAAAACAATTAAATTGGTGCTATTCTAATTGCGATGAAACTGTTTGTAATGTATTTTAACAATGCTTTTTAATTGCAAAACCTTTTTAATGTATCTGTAGCTTTGTATTGTGTGCTTAAGGTTTGATTAACCAAATACACGTTAATGAAAAATAAAGAAACATGAGTGTGTACACTGGTTATAACCTTGACACATCCATGACATATCACGGCATTTCCCTAGTTAAAATATGGTTGATATTTATAATAGTCTTGTGCCCGCTTTAGTAACTATTTGCTACTTTAATACTTAGCTTTTTAGATTTTTTTTAAAGCCCGCAACATCCATTCCTGTGAAGTTAAGTTATCAGGGTTAAAGGACATGCAGAGTCACTTCCTGTTTCCCCCTCAGGATTCAACGACATGCAGGGTGTTCTCTTCCCGTAATGTTCTTTGGGCGTGTGGTATCCTCGAAACCCCAGGCGATTTGCTGAATTTGCATCTCTGGCATTCAGACCTCTTGCGCAATCTCAATGTCACCGGGCCTAATAAGATCCTTGTCTCTGTCTTCCCTCTGTTTTCCCTTCCTTGCCTCGTCGCGCCTTGAACCACTTGTGCATAGGCGTGTTATAAATGCCATATCATATCATATCATATATCATATCATATCATATCTCCAGAACTTCATTTAGTTTGGTACCAAACAGAGGAGATGGTGGAGGTCGTTTATTTATGTTGGTTGTTTCAAAGTACAACTCACGCTAGACCCAGGCAAATTATTATGGTGAGTAGCAGGCATGGTTGAACAAGTTAGGCTGAACATTTCAGGGTTACATGTCCAACAAAACACCTGACTTTTTCAGATGTTATGGTAGGTCACTTATAAGCATTTTCTTTTTATGATTTTTGTCAACCCATTGTTGGTGCTGCAGGCCTCCACAGTGCTATATAATGCCTCTATCACCCATCCCACTATACCTTGACTTCATCGCTCCCGTTCCTCAGCTTAGCAGTAGACTTTGAAGAAGGACTTCCTGCTGCTAGTTCTGTGGCAGGCGAACAACGATGGTCTGGAGGGTTCCCCAGAGCAATGCCAGGGGTTAAGATTAATTCTAATCCTTCCAGCCATCCCCTCTTTTGTTTGGCTACTATGTCGATACATCAGAAGGTAATCTATTTACAATGTCTACAATGGGTTCTGTGGTTTGAGACTCCGTCCGGGCTCAGAGAAGACATAGTAGAAGTCTACCCTCAGCTCTGCTGCATTCACACAGCAGAAGGCAGTCCTTCTACAGTGTCTTTGCTAAAATGGGGATGGAAAGGGAGGGCTTTATTTATCTCTTAAGGAAAAAGCGGCAGTGTCCTGTAGTGTTCAGCCCACACACACAGGGCCTCATTACGAGGCAGGTGCTCCCGTAATGAAGGGTGCCGGTACGGGACCGACACCATTCATTATGGGACGCCCTATTACGAGGTTCCCTTGTGGGACTCGTTAAGGACGTCTGGTTTTACCAGGCGTCCTTAGCGGGTCCCGCAAGGGGACCAGGGAGCTAATAACGGGCCCGTTATTAACAGGCCCGTTATTAGCTTTCTTCCCATTCCCATTGAGCCTGGTTTTGTGAATGAGGAAATACCGGGTTTTCCAAGGTTTGAATGGCCCAGTAATTCCTCATTCACAGAACCCGAAGCTGGAACCCGGTATGGAGGCAGCCATGGCGCTAATAGCACCATGGCTACCTCCATACTCGTAATGAGGCCCACAGTGTTTAGTAATGTAGTAGGCTGATGCAATGCTGGTAAACTTGTAATGTTGCTTTATTTTTGTGATACAGATATACGGCGGGAGGGCAGCTAGAGAGAGTGGTGCTGCCACAGATGTCCTGACGAGTAGCTTGCCCTACTTAACCTGAACTCCCAAGCACATGCAGAAGCACAGTCCGCGCCTCACCACTTCTGCAAGCCTCACACGCTGCCTTGATAAGGGGTTCTTAATAACACTCTAGTGCAGGATTCCTGGATTCACTCACTCCCTTAAGAAGTTAGATGTTGCTTGGCTCCCTTCGGCACTTTGGTATCATTTCACCGCTTTGAGGACTTTCCACTTTGGTGGAGGTGATTCAATGACTGCACACTGTTCCCGTTGACTTGGATCGATGTGTTCTCTGGTCGTTCTCCCTTGGTACAGGTTAACCCTTTCCATTTTCCAGACCCTCCTGTCATCGGCAAAGCCATAGTTCCATTACTAGCCTGAGCATTGACTGACTGCACTTGCACAAGGTCTCCCTGTTCGTTTAGTATCACCTCATGTTTGCCCAATCCCATGCTTCTAGATCAGGACCTTTCCAGCATTACGCTTGCCATATAGGTGCTTTTGCATCATTTGCCCTCTCTTCACCCGAATAATATGTCTTGTATGGGCACATGACTGTTCTCTCTGGTATCAGGTAATCTAGGCAGAATAAACTAGAGTGGGTCCTTATCTTTGTCGCTTATGACAACACTCCTGTGACTGCACTATGTATCAATCTGGCCCAGCTCCGGCTCCCGGAGCCATGATCTTGGGTTCTTGTGGAATGATGCTGTGAAGGGGAGGCTTCCTTTCATATTCCATCTTTCCACCTGTTCCTTGGTCATGTGTGGCTGCTTTGATGTGTTTCCTATTGAATTCCATTAGAAGGGGTACTATCTCATGCGGTACTAACTAAATTCGGTTGTCGATTACCAATTCTTTGGAAAATAATTTGAGGTCCCTCCTAGAACCTGGTTTTCTTACATATTAACTTGTGGTCTCTCTCAGGGTCTAGGCTCCAGAAGCATTCACTTGATGTATCCCCCAGACTGTGGGTTGCACACGCCAATGGCATTTGATCAGTATTTCTCTTCCAATCAATCAGGGGATTTTTCTGGCAGACAATATTGTGACACCCTCCTGCCACAGATCGACTTTCTTTAGGAAGCAATTCACCTTCAGGCCTACATTTGCTTGGGTCAATTACATATGCTAGGCCCATCTCTGCTCAGCAGCCTACCCGCCTGTGGGTCAGTCCTCTGGGTTATACCTCTCTAGAGCCCCTGCTGCAGGCCCACCAAGATGCAGACTTCCTCGTTCCAGATAAAGGGAATATTGTATATCCAGGGTCGGATTGGAAGTGTAACCGCTTCCTTCCAAGCTTCTCGCCCAAACTTTTCTCACCATTTGCTCTTTCTTTCTCCATCTCAGGAAGCCTTTCTGAGGATTTGTTTGTGTCAGGATTTTAATTGGTTTTTAGGGGTGTTGCCCCTAAGGGAGATTCACATCAACCACTGCAGTGGTTGATTCAAGGGTTTCTGTCAACTGGTCCTTCCACATCTTCAAACGTGGCTCGTAGTGTCACAACTATCTTGTAATTCTTCTGGTGCAACATTGGGTGTCCACTGCACAGGCAGTTCCTTTCCGGTGTCTTTATGCTTTTCTGCCCAACTGCAAGGACCACGCTTATCCCACCCTTTATTCAGTAAATTTGAGGAGTTCTGTGTTTGCCTTGCCCATGCTCCACACTCTGATTCCCAAATGCTCTACACGGTTGTGTTGAGCTGTGTTCTCTATTTTCGAGTAAATGGCTTAATTTTGGGAATACACCATGCAATATGTTTTGGCTGTGCTCTAGACATTAACGAGATGTTGACAGGCGTGTGAGATCCCACTTCTGCCACCCTTTGGAAGGCACATCAGGTGGCAGTCAGAACAACCCAGTCCCTAGCAGCTTGCTCCCTGGCACAGCAAGATGGGAGTTCTCTCAACTCACTACTTCTTTCACAGAGTTTGGGGAGATATGTGTGAATGATTAGATTGTGGATGTACACATATTTCATCTAACCAACCTCCAATTATAGAAGGTTGTCTGTCCAATGCGCCATGCACTCGAAAATACAAATGAGTAATTACTCATTTTTCTTTTTACTGTGATGATACTCAAAGTCTTCAAACAGATGATATTTTTAATATCCATACATTGATAGTATTCAACCGTGGCCAACATGTGTTGCAACCTTAATGCTCAATGGTATTCGTCAGGGATATTACAACATCACACAATAAAAAAAATAATAAAATAGAATTTTGAGGATTTATTTTTTTCCGCCATAGTGTAAAAATATAAATTATTCAATACAGACCAGATATTAGGCCAGTGATGTGTCACATAGAAGGGAGACCATTGGGAAAAATACACAAATGTAAAAAAAAAGGAGAAATCACTGAATGCACTCATATCTTATTCCAAATTGCAAAGTCGTTATTTGGCCTCATGTGTGTTGATTTTTAAAACCACAAGCAGCAGTGTATTCCTGTGTCCACCACCAAAACTTTGTATATTAAAACCACAACCTAAATGAACCTGTTAAGGTTCTAATAAACATCTAAAGGTGAAGTAACAGGACAGCAGAGCCTGATATAGGAACGGCATAGTGGAGGAAGTAATACGTTTTAGGATGAAGGTTTGAGGTGTACGTGCCGTGGCGCTGTCTAGAGTGGTGAGGGGAGAGGAGAACAGGGACATGTGGTGGCGTAGAACGCTATGCAAAAGGTTCTTCAGAAAGGAGCAGAGCTAAGAGGTTGGATTTAAAAAGAAATAGCGGGGGCGCCGTACGGTGAGGAAGAGTATTCTAGAGTAAGGGAGCGAGGAGAGGAAGAGAGAGGAAACAGTGAGGAGAGGAAAAAAGTTGAATTCTTCCTGTAGACCTCACACCTTCCTCATGTCGAGCTTGTTGAATACACTCCCATAGTTCAACCTATGCGCCAACTTGTAGACTCTTGGGGATGGAGGAAAGATGTCAATAGCTGCCAATAATTATGCAGAGGCTTTCGAAGCATAGTCACAGTTTTTAAAAATGGTCTAAATGGAAATGTAAAAGTTATAATTTTAACAACTAAAACATTAAAAAAAAGAAAATAAATAGTCACCGTTTGTTGGAAGCGGCTTGTAAGCACCACTGGGCACAGCTTTTCCAAAGCTTTAACTGGTTCTATATGCCTGTCTGTTTCCAGGTGACATAGCAGGTCTTTGAGTGCTTGCCTACCGGCTTCAGTCACAAGGGTAAACCAGGGTTAGTGCAGGGATTTCTTTCCAACAGGGGTGAATTATTGTTCTACTCTTCCCCCGCCCTGCTCAGCCCACTCTCCTGGCATACCCTGAGCAAAACATTCTCTACCCCAGTCATGCACGGTTTCTTTGCACACATACCAACCAACTGTCTTGAATATTGAGGGAAGGTCCCAATGTTTCATGCCAAACTGTTATTTTAAACATTTTTAGTTTCAATAAAAGTTTTTGAAGCCGAATTTGCCAGCGTATTCATGTGTACATGGGTTTTTGGATTGTTGTAAGGATACATTTCAATTCTGCTCTCTTCTTCCCTCCTGGTGTACATGCACCCAAGCTTGATGTTTTTTGTTCTGGCACTGTCATAGGCTGGGCATTTAGGACTAAGAATTAGGCCAACAGTAGACCTGAAAAGGTCAGCTTGCCAATAAGGGGAGTGCAAAGGGGGGAAGAAGGATTTGGACAGGTGTAGACATGATAAAGCTTTTTATTTAAATAGCAAGAGAACATGCCTATCTTGCCATACCTCTATCGGAAATATTCCCTGCCTAGCAGAGCCAAATAAAGGGTGCTCGTCTGTCAGTAAGAGTGTAAAATTAACTTGCCCTATCACAAAAAGTACTAACAAAAGATTGCCAGTTTGTATTCTCTCTGGTACGTTCCCTTTTGGACTACTGGCTGTGAGACCTTTCCTCCAGTGTTAGCTCTACAAGAGACCTTTCTGTTATCTCTGTTGCAGGGTGAAAGTGACCGTGCCACCTTAAATATTGGGCCATTTTAAGGCTAGGAGAAAGGACCTGACACGAAGGACAGGGGAGGAAGAGAAGGGGCTACTAGAGCCTAGGAACAGAAGTATGTAGAGGGCAATAAAGGAGGTTGTTCCATAAGCTGGCTCCTGCGTGTCTTTATATACCATGGCCCCCTCGGGCCTACAGAAGCAGGGTGCATGCTGACACCCTATTGTGGTCCAGATAAGGACTACAACAACTGGCGGCAAGGGGAAACGAGCGCCCACGTTGTGCAGCAGAACAAAGGGCAAGGTGCACCCAGCGACAAGAAGGCCCAGCCCACGTTGCGCAACACATTGGACAGGAGGAGTGGCGATGTGCCCAACATTGTGACGGGCGAAGCGACCCCTGCGGTAATGAGCCCAGCGGATGGGCTGAGCCCCGCTGTACAGCCCACAGAGGAGGAGGGACAAACGAGGACCCCCACAACGTCAAGAAAGTGCCCAGCAGCCCGCACCGTGGAGGGAGGGAGACAGAGCAGCCGGTAAACAGAGATTGCAGCAAGCCCAGTGCAGCGGAAAGGACGGGAGCAATACGCCCGGCAGAAGAGGAGCTCCGCCGCCTTCGAAGCAGAGAGGGGACGGTGCGCACCAGCGCCTGGAAGGTGACAACAAGCCTTGCAGCATTGAGCAGGTTCAGATACGACCTGCGCACCCGCTGCCGGAGAGGATGTCATCACGGTCCAGTCCATGCGCGTGACACGTGTGCTCCAGCAGGAGAATCTGGCAACTGGAAGCTGACTGTAAGGAGGATTCGGACCCCACAACGTATGGCAGCTGAGTGTACGAGCGCTGGAGAGACTGCAACGGACGTCCCCGTGTCCGGATAACTGTTAGAATTCGGCAGGAGTTCACCATACTCTGCCCACGCCCAGGGACCATACCCTACGCCAACCATGACCGTGAATATGGAAGCTTAGTTCAGAACATTAACTTATACCACAATGTGCTGGGAAAAGTGAAAAGAAGGGAAAGTGGGAGTTAAACATACCTCACCCAAGCCCACGAATCATACGCCACAGCTGCCACCAACGCTCACGAGGCTGTGGGAAATATGAAGTCAACCTACTAATGTATCTGGGCAAGAATAACGATTTCCTGCTAACCTACAAGAATGAGCAATAGCAAGCTCCTGCAACCAGCGAAACGCGCGGAGCACCACAAACACGTGGGTTAAAGGCCCAGAGACGTGCGCACAACGTCTCCTCCTACGTTCAGGCAGCAGTAACACCAAATGCAAAGCCCATGACTTGCCACACTCATTGACTGAAACATCGGAGGTAGCACCCACAAATGCTGCCAACAGCACTGAACACCAGTGCGCAACCCGGGGAGAGGACCTCAGTGCCCAGCAGAGCTAAGGTGACTCCAGCCAGGCACACCGTGTGGCAGGGAAGACCAGCACAGCAGTGCGTACCGCAGAAGAGGGGACAAGCGTGACCAGCCCAGAAGAAGCGGTATGGTGCCGGGGGAGGGAACAGCTGAGGAGATGTGCCCGGAGTTACGCCCCTGCGCTCCTGCTTCCATCTGACCATAGACTACACAGCGGATGACGCACTAGTAGTGCACACACCCGGAGAACAAGGTAAGAAGAACATAGGCCCATGATCATGAGGGACACCGCGCACCAAACCCGCCAAACATACCCGAGCCACCACATCCCGGAAAGGGGCACAGGCTAGCACTGCAAGCAACCTGGACAACTGGCCTGACCACCGCGCACTAACCCCACAATCCATATCACCAGCGGCCTGCAACGCACATGTAGCTACGGGATCCATACCCAGGCAGTAACGCAAAGCTGCAAACCAAGAGACACCACATCTCCAGCTGACCCAGGACAGTGGCCAGATCGATGAGGGCCCTCAGGCAGCAACACAGAGCTGCAGACCCAGAGACACCAGTGCAAAGCTGCAAACCAAGAGACACTACGTCTCTAATCATGCCAATACAGAAGCCGCTCCAATATGGGCTCTCCAGAAAATAAAACCCAGGACCAAGCAATCACGAAGCTACAGACACATGTAGAGTACCCACACACACACTGCTGGTGATGCAGAACGCTAATTACGAGGCCTCAGAGCACAGGAAACTGAGCCAACCCGCAAACTTAAGGAATAGACACCACAACACTCCTCCAAGGCAGTAGACGAGACGGCCACAAGATAATAGTGCCCAAGGGGGGTGCAAGGAAAGGTGGGAAGAGAAAGAGGCAGTCCGCCCAACAGCAGGAAATGAAAGGAAGGTAATCCACCCACACAGATGGCAGCCCAGCGCAAGAGTAGTAGGAATGGTCCAGTGACCCACAGTAGAGGGAGCCCAGAAATGGGGGCAGCAGAAAAAGGAGCCCAAAAAGGAGGGCAGCTGAAAAGGAGCCCAGAAAGGAGGGCAGCAGAAAATGGAGCCCAGAAAGGAGGGCAGCAGAAAAAGGAGCCCAGAAAGGAGGGCAGCAGAAATAGGAGGTTCAGAAAGGGGGAACACAGGAAAAGTAAGCCCAGGTAGGAGGGCTAAAGGAAAGGAAGTCCTGATGGAAAGGTCAAAGGATAGAACGGGAAAGAGTAGGACACCCACAACAAAAGGAAGCCCAGAAAGGGGAGCCATCGGCAAGAACAAGACCGCATGCTGAATGCCACAAAGGATCACTCGAATACGCGACTACTGCACAGCAATCACATCAGCAGCATACAAAGGAGTATCCTGCAATGAGGGAACGACATCAGCAAGGAGCACTGCAGGACAACAATGGAAGGAATGATCTGCGAGAACGGTGAGACTCAGTGAGGAGGACATAAGAGTAACGGCTAACAAGACCAAAGCGCACACTGCAGCGACCACCAGAACGCAACACAAGTCGCCGACCCCCAAAGATGTTAAGCAGGGAGGAGGCGTTGTAGGGTGAAAGTGAGCGTGCCACCTTAAATATTGGCCCACCTTAAGGCAAGGAGAAAGGACCTGACACGAGGGACAAGGGAGGAAGGGGGGGGGGCTACTAGAGGTCGGGAACAGAAGTATGTAGAGCGCAATAAAGGAGGTTGATCCATAAGCTGGCTCCCGCGTGTCTTTATATACCATGGCCCCCTCGGGCCCACAGAAGCAGGGGTGCATGCTGACACCCTATTGTGGTCCAGATAAGGACTACAACAATCTCCAGTTTTTTAAAGTCAGGCAATAAGTAATATTAGTCAGAACTCTCAAGGTTTCTGATGATCTCCCGTAGCTCGTAGTACACATTTCCTGTTCATATTTCCCAGCCAGAGTTCTTTCGGTCTTATTCTCCTTCTGGGAATACTCTATTATGATTATTCCTCTTGTTTTCAGTTCTATTCTGTCTTTGAAGTGAGCTCTGCCTCTTTTAGGACTTGGTTTCTCTTGCTCCTCTTTTTCACTATACAGGGTCCACCACTCCTTGGGTCTTTCAACTGGTATGCCCTTCTCTTCTTCTCTTCAAATACCGGGCTTTGTACTTGGACTTAATATTGAATGGCTTTCACTGCCTCTTCCTAAAGTGTTCGATTGTTTGGCAAATGTAACACTTGGTAACTTCCTGGTTCCCCTGTACGTACTCTCGTGTTTTCTCAGCGGAACACATTCATTCTTATATTTCATTTCATATTTAGTCTATAGTCTCTGTTACCTCCCACTCTCTTGCTCTACCACAGTACCTACCTTCCCGGGGTTTAGATTCCTGGGGTCTCATTTTGAGACAGAGTGGCTTCACTGTGGTTCTGTTGCCATCTTCCTGACAAAGCCGCAGAGATGCTCCGAGCGTCTGGTCAACAACGGGCTGTTCAGCGTTGCTCATCCGGCTAGAAATTTCGCTACTCACACTCCTGTTGGTTTCAGCATCGTTTTTTGGGCCCCAGTCCCACCACGGATCTACCATGGTCACACCACCATGATGGACGGTCTCCTGGACTTGGTCCTGTCAGCGGATTTGAGGTAGGAGGAGGTAGGAGGAGCTAAAATAAGGCCATTGCCTAGCAAAGTACAAGCTGTACAAAACTGGGCCAACCCCTCGACTCAAACACAAGGTGTTATGTATCTGATTATATCATTACAGTCACCATGTTTCTATTAAATAATGCCAGGAGACAACCTTCATGTCTCAATTCCTTTTATTGCATTTCTTAACTGACTGCTCTTCAATCCTTTTCCTGGCATACCAATTCTAGTTCTATTCTCTCTTCATTCCACATTCTACAAGCCACAACACCCCCCCCCCCCTTGCTTATCATATAGGTTCATTCCCCATCTGTCCAGCAAGATCACCTCTACATCTCAATCAGACATGCAGGCTTACAAGTATTTCTTTGGGGCCGAATATTGACTGTCCCCTGACTTCCCTCACCAGCTACACATGGTGGAGGATGTCCACAGTCTTTAAGTGACATGACATCAACAGGTTCTTCATTCCCCCGTTCCGCATGCACCTCTTCATTTCTTCTCTCCTCATATGCTTCTTCCCCACCTAAATCATCTTGAAACAATGCATGAAAGAACGGATCCCCGGACACTTCATCTCTCCTTGCAATGATCACGGGCCCTTTATACTCGGTCACAAAGAGAGGCTCTGACTCATCATTAAGGTCTATCTTCTTGACCATCTTCCTTTGCTGCCTTTGACCCCATCGTATGCTCTCATCCCCATCCATCAAATGTTCCTCATGTTCCTCAACTTTCCTCTTACCAGTTGTCCAAAGTCTGTCCCACTTTACTACTTCCCTTTCAATGCCACCATCCTCCTCTCCATTTACACAATTATAATTTTCACACCCTGGGAAGCAGTCTTTTCCTTGGTAGCTGACCATTCTTTCACTGAGAGCACATCCTGTCGCTTTATGGGAACTCCTCCGGTGACTTCTTAGGGTCTCTTCCTGAGATAGCCACTTTCTTCCAACCATTAGTCCTCGATCTGGGGTGGCCACATCATTCTCGGAATGCTCCATCATTAGGCATTGTTTCCCATTCAATATTGGCTGGGCATCAGTTCCACAGGTCGACAATAGAGATGTTCTCCCTTTACACACGACCAAAAAGTGATTTCTCTGACCACATCCCACACATCTTCGAACAATGGCCGGGCTTCTACCTTTGTGTGGAAACCTAAATCCACATCTAGAACACAGCTTTCCTTGACCACTTCCGTTGATACCATTCCATGTGCTTTGAGATAATATCCTGCTCGAGTATTGGGACTGTTTTTGCACATTGCATCTGAAGCCAGCCAGTGTCTCCAACTTCCCATCGCTTTCCATATCTTCTGCTTGTTTCTCAAGTCTTTCATACATTCTCGCCAATTCCAGAATATCTTTCAATGAGAGGGGCGCTCTCAGAAGATATCTCCGCAACTCTGACGATGTGCAGCTTTCAATTATTCTTAACCTAATAGCTTCTTCATCATCAAACTTTGCAAACTCACAATAGGTTGCTTTCTCTTGCAATCGTAATACAAACTGTGCAATTGTCTCCTGTGGTCTCTGTTTGCATTGGTTAAACAGATATCTCTCATAATCTTTGTTAGGAGGAATTGTCAAGCGTTCCTCTAGAGCAGCACGAAGAAGCTGATACGATGTTCTCTCCTCAGTTGTTGTCAATGTTTTTATGATACTCCTCATTTCTCCTCCCACCAAATTCATGAATATGTCTAATTTATTTGGAGCATTCTCATTTCCTAGTGCTCTCATGAAGCCCTCAAATTCAATCACCCACTCTTGCCACCGCCGCCCTTGATCATCATATGGCTCAGGATTGAATGATTCTGGACGGTGTAGGTAATTAATTAACCTCGAGGATATGGCGGTTTCACATATGTCCTGAGCTAGATTTAAATCCCCACTCATACCCTCAGATGACATTTTGAGCTGGTAATTTACATAAGATATGCAGATTTCTTTTTCTGTAGACTGCTGTGATAACAATACCGGATCTGCGCTGAAATAGGATTCAACTTTCAGTTTTCTATCCATGCACCTCAGCCATTCTGCATGTTTAATCCTCAAGATCCCCTCAACTGTTATTGCTGGTTTTGAATTGACAGTCTGTCCCTGTCTTGTTTTGATATAGCGCAGCGTTATTGATTTTGCTGTTCTATTGACATTGCTGTACAAGTGTAGGTGTCATTTCTTTGATTTTTTGTCTGACATTTAATTGCTGCAACTCCGACACTGATGTGTCATGCATTGTCACACCTACATGACTGTGTTGCTGTGACGGCCCTTGTAATGTAGGTTGTTAATCCACAGCGTATTTGTCCGTGTTATTTTAATTTTCATTCATGCACTGCGCACTATGCTGCTGTGCACACTGCAATGAAGGTATAGGCAGCATTATATCACTTTAGGGCTTCAAATATTGTCTTGGAAATTAATGTTCAGTGTCTTCGCCGAGTTTGCTTTGCTTTTAACAGACAATTAAAGTGTTGACAGTGTGCCCTTGGGTTTTAGAGACCAATACTTCTTTAGGATGGTAGAGATCTCCCTTATTTGCTAATCTGAGCACTCTTGCCACTGTATGTGCATGGCCTTTATCTCATCTCATCAATTCCTTCTTCCAATATTCGCTTGCAACCCTTGCTTTTACACTGCGTTGCTCTGGCAATGTTTATATTATCATGTTATCAATGATCAATCCAAAATAAAGTGACCGTACTTATTTGATGTTAAACTCTTGCTTTAAACTTTAATGTCTGTTCAGATGATTTTATTCTTTGTTATTTCTGTTGCACACTCTCAATATCTACTGTTGTTTGTTTTGTTCTGCTTCACAAGTGCTGCTTATTCGTTTTAATAATTTTTCTTAGTTCACATCAGGAAAAAAAAATATTAATTTGTATTACTGCATTAGTGTATAAGTGTTACTTTAAACGGGTGCACTAGATGTCTTATTATTGCTTACAATGTCCAGCAGGAGGCACCAGTGCTCCATGAAGCCTCCAAGAAACACGAGCCACAAAACAAAAGAATGCTCCATGCGTCATTGTAAGGAAAATGAATTCAACCTGCTTTTCCGCTCAGCTGGGTAAATGATTATTTCTTCATTTCGATTTTCTTTAACGCTGCAAACGTATCAGGGCTCACTTTCATTTGCATGCCTTACTTTGTCTGTCTCCGATGTGTTGCTATGACAACATTCCGATTTCACTCAGGCAAAACAAGTATGGCTGCACGTTTTCTACGCAAGGCCTTTATTACTCTCATTATCTCGAGTGCTGTGCCTCGTGCATTGGAAGTTCCACATCAAAAAATGCTTTCTTTGCACAGCGTTCCATGTTACATTTTTAGCCTTTGTATATGCCCCCTATTTGGTCACTCAAGCTTTAAAGTTCCGATTGTAAAATAAAATAAGTAACTGTGCTGCACAGGCTTACCGTCACCACCTCCGCAGTCTTCACATTTGTGCTATATTTCCACTCCGAGATTTCTCCTGCTTGACTTTCAACTCCATCCTCGGATAATTTATCTGTTTCTTTGATTTATTCGCCTTCTTCCGCTTCCATTTTTCGGTTTATCTTGTCTTTATGCTATTTGGCTCCTCACCAGTCATTTTCTCCCAGTCACCTCCACAGACCATCTGTGTCTTGATCGTTTATTTTTTCCTGTTTTACAGCATGAGTCAGTCCCATCCTCGTCGCCAAATGTTATGTATCTGATTATATCATTACAGTCACCATGTTTCTATTAAATAATGCCAGGAGACAACCTTCATGTCTCAACTCCTTTTATTCCATTTCTTAACTGACTGCTCTTCAATCCTTTTCCTGGCATACCAATTCTAGTTCTATTCTCTCTTCATTCCACATTCTACAAGCCACAACACAAGGGAGAGCCTTCTTAGGTCTCACTGGGTACTACAGGAACTTCATAAAGGACTATGGGACCTAGCTTCTCCCTTGAATGTCATCTCCTCTCCCAAATATCCTACAAAGGTCAGGTGGAATGAGGAGTGCAACCAAGCCTTTGAAGGCCTGAAGAAAGTCCTTTGTCAAGCTTCAGTCCTTAGAGCTCCTGACTACCACCAACCCTTCATTTTACAAACGGATGCTTCTAATGTAGGTATAGGTGCAGTCCTTAGTCAACTGGATGAGAAAGGTAGGGAACACCCCATTTGGTTAATCAGCAGGAAGTAAAAGGATCCTGAGACAAGGTGGGCAACAATAGAACGTGAAGGTTTTGCTATTGTGTGGTCACTGAAGAGGTTCAGACCATACTTGTATCGATCTACCTTCATCATTCAGACTGACCACCAACCCTTGAGATGGCTGATGCAAATGAAAGGGGAAAACCCAAAATTACTCAGATGGTCAATCTGCCTGCAATGGTTTGATATTTCCATTGAGCACAGAGCAGGAAGTCACCACCAAAATGCTGATGGTCTCTCTAGGATGTTTAAAACCGACTAGAGGTATGAGATTCATCCAGGAGTGGATTAAATCCTCCTGTCCCTCAGTCTGGGGGGGCGAGTGTTAGGGAGAATTCTCATTCTATGGATAATTTCCCTCACCTAGTGAGTCCCCCAGCAGCTTTGCTGGATTTCTGGAGTTTATTTTTTCCACTTGGTAAGAGTGTGAGCCTTTTTCCCGCTCTTACATGTGTTTTGCCATCTGTATTTCTACTGTTGGTGTGATTATGGGCTCTGGAGTACACCACTCTCTGAGCCCCACTTTTTATGTGTGTTACACAGCACTGCCAGTGCAGTAACACAGGGTTGTCTTTGAGACTTCCCACTGACTCCATTCTTCTGGGGCTGACTACTGTCCCCCAGAAACAGGTAAAGTTGCCATTTACTTTATGTAGTCATTTAAAACTTACAGATGTAGTACACCCCATTTTACTTGGAGTAATGGAAAGGGTTAATTCGTATCCCTTTTTGTACGTGCCTCTCTGAGCTTTGTTTTGCTCTTTTAACATTTAGACTTGGCTGGTGGCAGTGGTATCTACCCTAACTTTTCTACCGCGATTATATTATATAAACGTGGTACTGTTCCAGACTATTATGTTAGCCTCGAACATAAACCCTATTGACCAAATACTCTTTCTTTTGGCTCCGGTCAGGTTTATTCACCATTTCTTTTTGTTAAAGTCCTTCTTGTGGTTTACTTTGCGCGGCAAACCAGATTTGACTTCTTTGTTCACCGTCTTTTGGCAGGCTTCCCCCAAGAAGCCCTCCTCTTGGCGCCTGGGTCTCTAGGTGGGCTGAATGTGAGGGAGGGGTGTAGTCACCCCCTGCACAGGGTATCCTTGGAAACCCAAGTCGCACTTTGTCGTGATTGGTTGGGGTGGTTGTCCGGGCCGGACAACCCCCCTGCTGTGTGATTGACAGCCAGGCGGTGTGAATGGGGGATTTTTGCATAAAAGGCAGGACTCTTGGGCTGGAAGTCGGAGTCACCACTGGTACTGCAAGGACCCGAAGAAAAGCGGAGAAGAAGACGGCTGCTGCAACTACCGAGTCCCGGTGAAGCCCTGCTGCAGTCCTGAGCTATCTGCCTCAAGGGAGTACAAAAAAGTAAAAGTTAAATACGAGGCAGGAAGGCATCATTTTCCCTCAAACAACTAATCATGTAATGTATATGCCGGCATGGGAAAATTATTGTGTTAGTAAGACCCCTGTCCGGAGTGTCCTGGACCAAACAGACAACAGTTGTTGTCGAACAAAGAGAATCGTTAATATCAAGCCACCCGGGGGCAGGGGTTGGTCTGCCCTGCGGATGGCAACAGCAAACTCGGGCAAATATTCTTTAAACAAAAGTTGCTGTGCCGGAGGAGAAGGACATGGTTAGATAACTATGATAACCACTCAATGTCAACCTCTATCTGTCCAGAACATACATTTATGTTCTGGAGTGGAATTATTTGTTTCTTTACTTGAAACCAATCGTATTCAAACCTAATGAAGAAGAGAGTGAAACAACACAAAGACTGGAATATTAAATCATTCTATGTTCAATTCAGTGAACAGAGTTAGTAAACATGTGTATTTCACAAAAACAAAAACAACATCAAACGTTCAGAGACATATTCATAATTAATAAAATATATTATTACCATACAGTTGTTCTGTGTTGAGGAAGGAAATATCATAAATTGATTCAAAAACCATACAAACGTCAGTTCTTATTGTACACAGTATCAACGTAAATCATAGACCTAAAACAAAGCACAATGGGCAACCAGGGGAAGAGGAAGGGGGGAGGTGTGATGGCAGCCCCTGCCTCTGAACATGTGAAGCTGTACTTTCCATATTCTGACTATACCACGAATGTGAAGCTATAACAGGCATGGACAGGTAGCATTGCCATTTAGAAAGCTACAGTGGAGATATTCTGGCAGATCTGGGAAATGTGAGACTGTTTAGTTCATAATGAGAATACCTGGCGTGTGAGGCTGCAGTTGCCATGGACTGACCGTCCTTTAACTAGCCATATGCTACTGCACTGGCATGTAGAGACAGCCTCTAGCCTATGTTGTTTCTGAGTCTGGCGACCGGAGGTGGCCTGGAAGAAAGCGGTCTGCCGCTACTCCAGGGTCTGGCTATCAGTCTGCTTTCACTTTCTACTGTGAGGACTGTCCTGCTGTAAGGAGTTTCTGCATATAATACCGGCTCAGGCACGGTGCACAGCGTGTGAAAGTGGTAGATAGTGGTCTGCCATGGACCGCTGAGGACCCGTGGATGGTGGGGCAGACCTTCCAGTTTGAATAACTGAATAATACTCCAGAACAGCTGATACTACAATGGACCAAAATCTCATTCCGAAAGGTGAAAGTGAACCAAGTTTCCCGAAATCCAGTGAGTGCACTGATACTCAAGTACGGCTTGGGCAGTGAGAGCATGCGCACAGAAAAGAGAGCGTGCAGCTCCCCTGTTGCAAGCGTGCAAACAGATGGTCCCCTCTTTCTAAAAAGGCTGAAGCAGATATTAGGCAGGATGTATGTACAAAGATTACGGGCTACTTTGGAGGTGGTACCGCTTCCTCAAGCTGATAGACCAAGTATAACAGTTGGCCTCGCATCTTCATCTCCCTGTGCTAATGAGAGAGGGAAGTGGTTTCCTCGCCTTTGATAGACAATAACAATTATTTACTAAATCTGTGCTTGGGTCTACACAAGGACACCTTAGATATAACTGGTTGCGTTCTCCCTGAGGGACTCCACATACTATGGACATTGAAGGTGAGATAGCGCTGTTGCAACAAACCTTAGATGTCCTATGAGATAGTAAGGATTGAACGCATGTCACAGCATTATTACTGCATTGACTAGTGTTGCTGAGAGTGTGAAGCAAACCATTGTGATCTTCGGAGGATTTTAATAATGTTATTGGAACACAGCTTTCTGCAACACCGAACTTGGAACAATTGAACTCTTTGTCTAGTTCTTCGGAAAGTGACAGTGAGACAGAAAGTTCATTACAACCTATTCAATCTTCACTGGAAGAAGAAGTATTTTCGTTTCCAACGTTGAACGCAGTTGCCTCTTCGATAGATGCCCTGTTCTCCCTTAGTAGAAATATGGCTAAAGAACAACAAGACTTGAAACAAAACCTCCCAAAAGTAGTGGATGCTGTCTTAGAAACCTATGACGGGATCCGTGACAGCTAAAGGGGTAATGATAGGGTGGATGACCGATTGAATGCATCCGCTCTAAGTGACACTCAGGTGACTGTAATTTCTTATTCGGAAAGAGCAGAAAATTACATGAATCAAACATTACAAGGATCATTCATAAATTTAACTGACACTGCAATGACGCCCTTGAGGCAACTATCGGATGCCAGTTGTAACGTTGAGGAAGTAGTACCACCTACACTTACCAGTGAGCCCATATCCCCGACATCTGATACGCTGCCCTATACTAAAGTTCCTCAGAAAAGTAGGCGGGCGACTATTGCCTAATTTCCCCGAGAGGCAACACTTGACTAGAAATATTGCTAAGCAACCAACTAACTGTACAAACATAGTAGTCAATGATAACCGTCACACCAAAGAGGGCTGGCGACCTGAGAACATCACAGTGGCTCGAATGCTAGAAGATGGTACAGTTCGACGGGTAATGTCTTCAAGGGTCCAAAGACAAATGGATGCATCCGGGACCTATCAGTATAAAATCAATGGCCTGTGTAGCAAACACTGTTCGCCGTAGAGATATACCTGCAATGGTGGAGGATTTATCCAATCCCCGGCAATTGGAAAGAATAATTCTTGTTTCGCTCCCTGGTCGATACCAGAGCCTTTATGAGATATTTAGCCGCAGTCTATTGTACCTTTCTTGGGGAGGGATACTCGACGGTATGTTGAGAACACAATTCCTCATGGTAGGAAAGTAGTAAAGACTCCACCTAGTTCTAAATCGCAAGTGGACTTACCCTTATGGAAATGGGCAAAGATAGAGGAACTGTATCCAAAGTCTAGCAGTCCATTTATGAATCGAAGATTCTTTTTGGACCTGTGGCACCGAATTTCCCTCCTGAAAAACATTGGCACGGAGGACACTATTAATTTTGAGCTACCAGATATAGAAAGTGCAACGAACTGGACTATCATTAAATTTATATCACCCGCGGTGGTAGTCCTTTTGAAGTCCTTCCATGTTGAATTAAAGAACTTGGATTTCCAATGAACTGTATGCCGTAAGAATACTGTTAATATATCTGAAAGTAACAAGATTACGCTGGCCCAAAGGTGTGCAGCACACCCCCCCATTTATGCCTGCCAATAGTACTGAAAGACTTAGTGTACTGTTTTCTGTTGCTAAAGTTCCAGTAAGGGTCACATGTGCAGGGGAGGTTTATCAATGGATTCCTGACTCATTTGATGCTAATCATTATTGATGCCATCAAATGGATCGGAATTACAAATGGCTATCATGGAACACCCGAGGGCACAGTTCCTTTTTGGCTGCTGTTTTTGCAAGCAATATTTTTTTTACTCCAAGAGACCTGGTTTAGGGGGACAATAGGTATCAATGGCTATACTATTATAAGCAATCTGGCAAAGCACAACCCCAGAGGCTGCTCAATGGCGGGGTTGGCTATTGGGGTGAAATTGCAGCTGCATTTGCAGGCCTCCAAGGTGGGCCTCCTGGTTCCATATATTTTGCTGGCTGCCTTGAATGACCCAGTCTACCCTACCAATAGGCTCCTTGTTGTTAATGTATATGATCTTCCAGGAGCTGTGGCTTTGAAGGAGGTTCAAAAGAACTTGGAAAAGCTCCTTGGTCATTGGTATGCGCTCCATCCTGGTGGAAATGTTATAGTTGCAGGAGATTATGACGCTCGTATACTGCGCTCGGAGCACACATTCCAGCCAGATAGTGATTTGGTACAAGTGTTTTCTCTATCAAGAAATAGTTGGAAATGGGGTGATACCGGCTGGGGACCGCTTTTGTACTCTCTTTACTTATCATGCTTAAACAGGAAAGCCAGGGGTGCAAAACCCCCAGAATATACCGGGATGAACGACAGGGCCTTGTCGAGTATTGATTACGTTTACATTGACCAAGAACTGTGGACGCAGTGTAGTCATATCTCACACAACCCTCAGGGACCACCGTATGATTTCCTGGAAACAGTATTCAACAGGGTCTCATAAAATCGAGTATATTGCTCCTAATATCAGAGCAAATGTGAAGGGGAATCGGGCCATTTGGTCTGACAATAATGTGAAAAAGGTAAACCTATTAATTTGCTCGGATCATTTGTGGCTGCAAAAGCGGTTAGAGGGTAACATCTGGGATTTGCAGGAGACTATGATATCGCTGGGGGAATGCCTTCAGTTCGGCCATGTAAGTCATAAAAATCATCAAAGAAAGAAATGTAATCATACAGCTAGAGCCTTAGTCAAGAAATATCCCTGTTTTCCCGGTGCAGACCGTCTAGCCTTATATCAGTGATCTCAACCAAATATAAGAACCTGCTGAGACAGCACTGTCATTCGGTGAATAATGCAAGCTGGATATTTGTATTCAGGCTTGTAAGGGCCAATGATAATGAGAAATGTTGAGTGGGGTAAAGACAATTCCTTACTGGTTACTCTATGCAGGAATTAAATCCTATCTCTGCGGATTTGAATTTACGTTACTTTGATGATAAATTGGTAAGCCCGACCATCGAGACGTCAAACCTGAGGGTGGGCATTGCCTCGGGATTTGAGGCAGAGGATGTCTTGGAGGTCATAAAGAAGCTGAAGAGATTGAGGGCTCCAGGTCCCGATGGAATTGCGAAATCGTCCATCAAGTTTAATCCCAATTTTTTGGGCAGCCCTCTAAACCCAATTGTATCAATGGATCAAGTCCAGCGACAGGATTCCAGCTAGTTGGAAGTAGTCCATATATGTCCAGGTATATAAAAATGGGGGCTCAACCGACCCCTCTAACTATAGACTGCTGACCATGACTGATTCGAGTGCTAAAATATTTGCTACGCTGATGTTTAAAAAACTCCATGGGCAGAAGAGAACGGACTTCTTAAGGAATTCCAGACAGGCTTCAGAAGAGCGCTCAGCACACACCACAATATATGTGCAATACATCATCTTATATCAGAAGCAAGCAGATATCTAAACAGCAAAATATACTTCTTTTTTATTGATTATACTAAGGCTTTTGATTCTGTATCACACCCTTTACTACGGAAGAAGCTAAAATTATTGCAAATAGATTGGTTTCTCTTATACTATATAAAATCTCTATATAGTGATACTACTGTGGTCGGTCAACTTAATCAAGAACAGGCCTTTATGGAGTGTATCTCCACAAATCAGGGACTTAAACAGGGGTGCGTTTTGGCACCCCTCTTATTTGATCTTTATGTCTCTGACCTGGTCAATATTATGCACGGTGTAAAACGTCCCCCCTCGTATCAGAGCTGAACCCACCCCCTTGGACTTGTATGCTGATGACACCGTGTTTAAGGATTATACTCCAATAGGGCTGCAATGGTCCATCAATGCCCTCTTGGTATTCGCAGCCACCAATAACATGGATATCGATACCTCCATGCCAAAGAGACTGGGGATCGGAAGCAGATCAAAAAATAAATCCCACTTCAATTGGAAATTAGCACATGCCTCTCTAGAAGTGATTGTACAATGGCCCTCATTAGGACCCTGGCGGATTTTTTCCGCCATCGGCGGACTTTTCCGCCATGGCGTAAAGTCCGTTTACGCCATGGCGGATGGCGGACTTACCGCCCCATTCCGAGGTTGGCGGGGCGGTAAGTCCCCATTGACCCATTTACCTTTCCCCATTCCCATTTCGGCCCCATAGGGCTCAATGGGAGTGGGGAAGGCGTTAATTACGCCACCGTACATTACGGTGGCGTAATTAACACCAAGGTCCCATAGCGCCATGGATTTCTCCGCCCGCAAAAAGCGGGCGTAGAAGTGACCATGGCGCTTTGGGAACTCGTAGTTGGCGGTAAGGGGTCGGCGCAGCTAACGCTGGCGTAGACCCCTTACCGCCAGGGTCCTAATGAGGCCCAATATGTGTATCTAGGCATGCCAATCAAAGCCTGCCCAGCCCAGTCTTTCTCTGGAGAATATATATCATTAAGGCCTTAAGTAAATGGTAGGTAATTAAAAGGGTTATAGCCATCAAGGGTAGACACAATGTGGAAGGCCTATTGACCATCTACCGCAGCAGTATCCTTCCTGGGATACGTTACGGCTCGGAGATATTACCTGAGACCCATGTTAAATGGTTGCGGCAAAGATACTGGAGTCCATGTTGGGTGTTCCTAGCACGGTGCTTGCGGAGGTAACAACGAGTGAGTTGGGAACTCCATCCATTAGATCATTGTGGCTTGTTCAACGATGTAAACTCTGAGTGTTGCTGACGTCATTCAATGAAGACACTAGCACTCTTCTTTTAGATAATACAGCTATGACTCGGGAAGAAATGTTGAACTTCCCCAATGCTCACTAGAACCAGGGACTGGGACAGGGCCGACAACATGCTAAACTGCATGAGGAAACAAGATTTTGGGAATATTGTATGCAAGGTTTCCAGATAGATTCCCCTTGTGCATATGTTTCTAAACTATGCGATGGGAAACAGATTTATTATTTATTTACGATTTAATATGCTTCCCACTTTTGAATATACTGGTTGTTGGTCCAAAATCCCGCTTGAAGGCAGAATCTGCCGACTGTGCCATGGACATATCTAAACAAGTTGGCACATACTAACCTCATGCCCTAGGGGTATCGAGAAACATATAGAGAGTGACCAATTTTGGAGAGAATTATATGGGCCTAAATCACCGGTGATAACGGCGTCAGCATTTAATATATGGATATAGGCCTTCATTCTCTTTAATGTGAAATGGATTGATTCTGGTACTGTAATTATTACTTTTAATTATTTTTAAAACAATTAAATTGGTGCTATTCTAATTGCGATGAAACTGTTTGTAATGTATTTTAACAATGCTTTTTAATTGCAAAACCTTTTTAATGTATCTGTAGCTTTGTATTGTGTGCTTAAGGTTTGATTAACCAAATACACGTTAATGAAAAATAAAGAAACATGAGTGTGTACACTGGTTATAACCTTGACACATCCATGACATATCACGGCATTTCCCTAGTTAAAATATGGTTGATATTTATAATAGTCTTGTGCCCGCTTTAGTAACTATTTGCTACTTTAATACTTAGCTTTTTAGATTTTTTTTAAAGCCCGCAACATCCATTCCTGTGAAGTTAAGTTATCAGGGTTAAAGGACATGCAGAGTCACTTCCTGTTTCCCCCTCAGGATTCAACGACATGCAGGGTGTTCTCTTCCCGTAATGTTCTTTGGGCGTGTGGTATCCTCGAAACCCCAGGCGATTTGCTGAATTTGCATCTCTGGCATTCAGACCTCTTGCGCAATCTCAATGTCACCGGGCCTAATAAGATCCTTGTCTCTGTCTTCCCTCTGTTTTCCCTTCCTTGCCTCGTCGCGCCTTGAACCACTTGTGCATAGGCGTGTTATAAATGCCATATCATATCATATCATATATCATATCATATCATATCTCCAGAACTTCATTTAGTTTGGTACCAAACAGAGGAGATGGTGGAGGTCGTTTATTTATGTTGGTTGTTTCAAAGTACAACTCACGCTAGACCCAGGCAAATTATTATGGTGAGTAGCAGGCATGGTTGAACAAGTTAGGCTGAACATTTCAGGGTTACATGTCCAACAAAACACCTGACTTTTTCAGATGTTATGGTAGGTCACTTATAAGCATTTTCTTTTTATGATTTTTGTCAACCCATTGTTGGTGCTGCAGGCCTCCACAGTGCTATATAATGCCTCTATCACCCATCCCACTATACCTTGACTTCATCGCTCCCGTTCCTCAGCTTAGCAGTAGACTTTGAAGAAGGACTTCCTGCTGCTAGTTCTGTGGCAGGCGAACAACGATGGTCTGGAGGGTTCCCCAGAGCAATGCCAGGGGTTAAGATTAATTCTAATCCTTCCAGCCATCCCCTCTTTTGTTTGGCTACTATGTCGATACATCAGAAGGTAATCTATTTACAATGTCTACAATGGGTTCTGTGGTTTGAGACTCCGTCCGGGCTCAGAGAAGACATAGTAGAAGTCTACCCTCAGCTCTGCTGCATTCACACAGCAGAAGGCAGTCCTTCTACAGTGTCTTTGCTAAAATGGGGATGGAAAGGGAGGGCTTTATTTATCTCTTAAGGAAAAAGCGGCAGTGTCCTGTAGTGTTCAGCCCACACACACAGGGCCTCATTACGAGGCAGGTGCTCCCGTAATGAAGGGTGCCGGTACGGGACCGACACCATTCATTATGGGACGCCCTATTACGAGGTTCCCTTGTGGGACTCGTTAAGGACGTCTGGTTTTACCAGGCGTCCTTAGCGGGTCCCGCAAGGGGACCAGGGAGCTAATAACGGGCCCGTTATTAACAGGCCCGTTATTAGCTTTCTTCCCATTCCCATTGAGCCTGGTTTTGTGAATGAGGAAATACCGGGTTTTCCAAGGTTTGAATGGCCCAGTAATTCCTCATTCACAGAACCCGAAGCTGGAACCCGGTATGGAGGCAGCCATGGCGCTAATAGCACCATGGCTACCTCCATACTCGTAATGAGGCCCACAGTGTTTAGTAATGTAGTAGGCTGATGCAATGCTGGTAAACTTGTAATGTTGCTTTATTTTTGTGATACAGATATACGGCGGGAGGGCAGCTAGAGAGAGTGGTGCTGCCACAGATGTCCTGACGAGTAGCTTGCCCTACTTAACCTGAACTCCCAAGCACATGCAGAAGCACAGTCCGCGCCTCACCACTTCTGCAAGCCTCACACGCTGCCTTGATAAGGGGTTCTTAATAACACTCTAGTGCAGGATTCCTGGATTCACTCACTCCCTTAAGAAGTTAGATGTTGCTTGGCTCCCTTCGGCACTTTGGTATCATTTCACCGCTTTGAGGACTTTCCACTTTGGTGGAGGTGATTCAATGACTGCACACTGTTCCCGTTGACTTGGATCGATGTGTTCTCTGGTCGTTCTCCCTTGGTACAGGTTAACCCTTTCCATTTTCCAGACCCTCCTGTCATCGGCAAAGCCATAGTTCCATTACTAGCCTGAGCATTGACTGACTGCACTTGCACAAGGTCTCCCTGTTCGTTTAGTATCACCTCATGTTTGCCCAATCCCATGCTTCTAGATCAGGACCTTTCCAGCATTACGCTTGCCATATAGGTGCTTTTGCATCATTTGCCCTCTCTTCACCCGAATAATATGTCTTGTATGGGCACATGACTGTTCTCTCTGGTATCAGGTAATCTAGGCAGAATAAACTAGAGTGGGTCCTTATCTTTGTCGCTTATGACAACACTCCTGTGACTGCACTATGTATCAATCTGGCCCAGCTCCGGCTCCCGGAGCCATGATCTTGGGTTCTTGTGGAATGATGCTGTGAAGGGGAGGCTTCCTTTCATATTCCATCTTTCCACCTGTTCCTTGGTCATGTGTGGCTGCTTTGATGTGTTTCCTATTGAATTCCATTAGAAGGGGTACTATCTCATGCGGTACTAACTAAATTCGGTTGTCGATTACCAATTCTTTGGAAAATAATTTGAGGTCCCTCCTAGAACCTGGTTTTCTTACATATTAACTTGTGGTCTCTCTCAGGGTCTAGGCTCCAGAAGCATTCACTTGATGTATCCCCCAGACTGTGGGTTGCACACGCCAATGGCATTTGATCAGTATTTCTCTTCCAATCAATCAGGGGATTTTTCTGGCAGACAATATTGTGACACCCTCCTGCCACAGATCGACTTTCTTTAGGAAGCAATTCACCTTCAGGCCTACATTTGCTTGGGTCAATTACATATGCTAGGCCCATCTCTGCTCAGCAGCCTACCCGCCTGTGGGTCAGTCCTCTGGGTTATACCTCTCTAGAGCCCCTGCTGCAGGCCCACCAAGATGCAGACTTCCTCGTTCCAGATAAAGGGAATATTGTATATCCAGGGTCGGATTGGAAGTGTAACCGCTTCCTTCCAAGCTTCTCGCCCAAACTTTTCTCACCATTTGCTCTTTCTTTCTCCATCTCAGGAAGCCTTTCTGAGGATTTGTTTGTGTCAGGATTTTAATTGGTTTTTAGGGGTGTTGCCCCTAAGGGAGATTCACATCAACCACTGCAGTGGTTGATTCAAGGGTTTCTGTCAACTGGTCCTTCCACATCTTCAAACGTGGCTCGTAGTGTCACAACTATCTTGTAATTCTTCTGGTGCAACATTGGGTGTCCACTGCACAGGCAGTTCCTTTCCGGTGTCTTTATGCTTTTCTGCCCAACTGCAAGGACCACGCTTATCCCACCCTTTATTCAGTAAATTTGAGGAGTTCTGTGTTTGCCTTGCCCATGCTCCACACTCTGATTCCCAAATGCTCTACACGGTTGTGTTGAGCTGTGTTCTCTATTTTCGAGTAAATGGCTTAATTTTGGGAATACACCATGCAATATGTTTTGGCTGTGCTCTAGACATTAACGAGATGTTGACAGGCGTGTGAGATCCCACTTCTGCCACCCTTTGGAAGGCACATCAGGTGGCAGTCAGAACAACCCAGTCCCTAGCAGCTTGCTCCCTGGCACAGCAAGATGGGAGTTCTCTCAACTCACTACTTCTTTCACAGAGTTTGGGGAGATATGTGTGAATGATTAGATTGTGGATGTACACATATTTCATCTAACCAACCTCCAATTATAGAAGGTTGTCTGTCCAATGCGCCATGCACTCGAAAATACAAATGAGTAATTACTCATTTTTCTTTTTACTGTGATGATACTCAAAGTCTTCAAACAGATGATATTTTTAATATCCATACATTGATAGTATTCAACCGTGGCCAACATGTGTTGCAACCTTAATGCTCAATGGTATTCGTCAGGGATATTACAACATCACACAATAAAAAAAATAATAAAATAGAATTTTGAGGATTTATTTTTTTCCGCCATAGTGTAAAAATATAAATTATTCAATACAGACCAGATATTAGGCCAGTGATGTGTCACATAGAAGGGAGACCATTGGGAAAAATACACAAATGTAAAAAAAAAGGAGAAATCACTGAATGCACTCATATCTTATTCCAAATTGCAAAGTCGTTATTTGGCCTCATGTGTGTTGATTTTTAAAACCACAAGCAGCAGTGTATTCCTGTGTCCACCACCAAAACTTTGTATATTAAAACCACAACCTAAATGAACCTGTTAAGGTTCTAATAAACATCTAAAGGTGAAGTAACAGGACAGCAGAGCCTGATATAGGAACGGCATAGTGGAGGAAGTAATACGTTTTAGGATGAAGGTTTGAGGTGTACGTGCCGTGGCGCTGTCTAGAGTGGTGAGGGGAGAGGAGAACAGGGACATGTGGTGGCGTAGAACGCTATGCAAAAGGTTCTTCAGAAAGGAGCAGAGCTAAGAGGTTGGATTTAAAAAGAAATAGCGGGGGCGCCGTACGGTGAGGAAGAGTATTCTAGAGTAAGGGAGCGAGGAGAGGAAGAGAGAGGAAACAGTGAGGAGAGGAAAAAAGTTGAATTCTTCCTGTAGACCTCACACCTTCCTCATGTCGAGCTTGTTGAATACACTCCCATAGTTCAACCTATGCGCCAACTTGTAGACTCTTGGGGATGGAGGAAAGATGTCAATAGCTGCCAATAATTATGCAGAGGCTTTCGAAGCATAGTCACAGTTTTTAAAAATGGTCTAAATGGAAATGTAAAAGTTATAATTTTAACAACTAAAACATTAAAAAAAAGAAAATAAATAGTCACCGTTTGTTGGAAGCGGCTTGTAAGCACCACTGGGCACAGCTTTTCCAAAGCTTTAACTGGTTCTATATGCCTGTCTGTTTCCAGGTGACATAGCAGGTCTTTGAGTGCTTGCCTACCGGCTTCAGTCACAAGGGTAAACCAGGGTTAGTGCAGGGATTTCTTTCCAACAGGGGTGAATTATTGTTCTACTCTTCCCCCGCCCTGCTCAGCCCACTCTCCTGGCATACCCTGAGCAAAACATTCTCTACCCCAGTCATGCACGGTTTCTTTGCACACATACCAACCAACTGTCTTGAATATTGAGGGAAGGTCCCAATGTTTCATGCCAAACTGTTATTTTAAACATTTTTAGTTTCAATAAAAGTTTTTGAAGCCGAATTTGCCAGCGTATTCATGTGTACATGGGTTTTTGGATTGTTGTAAGGATACATTTCAATTCTGCTCTCTTCTTCCCTCCTGGTGTACATGCACCCAAGCTTGATGTTTTTTGTTCTGGCACTGTCATAGGCTGGGCATTTAGGACTAAGAATTAGGCCAACAGTAGACCTGAAAAGGTCAGCTTGCCAATAAGGGGAGTGCAAAGGGGGGAAGAAGGATTTGGACAGGTGTAGACATGATAAAGCTTTTTATTTAAATAGCAAGAGAACATGCCTATCTTGCCATACCTCTATCGGAAATATTCCCTGCCTAGCAGAGCCAAATAAAGGGTGCTCGTCTGTCAGTAAGAGTGTAAAATTAACTTGCCCTATCACAAAAAGTACTAACAAAAGATTGCCAGTTTGTATTCTCTCTGGTACGTTCCCTTTTGGACTACTGGCTGTGAGACCTTTCCTCCAGTGTTAGCTCTACAAGAGACCTTTCTGTTATCTCTGTTGCAGGGTGAAAGTGACCGTGCCACCTTAAATATTGGGCCATTTTAAGGCTAGGAGAAAGGACCTGACACGAAGGACAGGGGAGGAAGAGAAGGGGCTACTAGAGCCTAGGAACAGAAGTATGTAGAGGGCAATAAAGGAGGTTGTTCCATAAGCTGGCTCCTGCGTGTCTTTATATACCATGGCCCCCTCGGGCCTACAGAAGCAGGGTGCATGCTGACACCCTATTGTGGTCCAGATAAGGACTACAACAACTGGCGGCAAGGGGAAACGAGCGCCCACGTTGTGCAGCAGAACAAAGGGCAAGGTGCACCCAGCGACAAGAAGGCCCAGCCCACGTTGCGCAACACATTGGACAGGAGGAGTGGCGATGTGCCCAACATTGTGACGGGCGAAGCGACCCCTGCGGTAATGAGCCCAGCGGATGGGCTGAGCCCCGCTGTACAGCCCACAGAGGAGGAGGGACAAACGAGGACCCCCACAACGTCAAGAAAGTGCCCAGCAGCCCGCACCGTGGAGGGAGGGAGACAGAGCAGCCGGTAAACAGAGATTGCAGCAAGCCCAGTGCAGCGGAAAGGACGGGAGCAATACGCCCGGCAGAAGAGGAGCTCCGCCGCCTTCGAAGCAGAGAGGGGACGGTGCGCACCAGCGCCTGGAAGGTGACAACAAGCCTTGCAGCATTGAGCAGGTTCAGATACGACCTGCGCACCCGCTGCCGGAGAGGATGTCATCACGGTCCAGTCCATGCGCGTGACACGTGTGCTCCAGCAGGAGAATCTGGCAACTGGAAGCTGACTGTAAGGAGGATTCGGACCCCACAACGTATGGCAGCTGAGTGTACGAGCGCTGGAGAGACTGCAACGGACGTCCCCGTGTCCGGATAACTGTTAGAATTCGGCAGGAGTTCACCATACTCTGCCCACGCCCAGGGACCATACCCTACGCCAACCATGACCGTGAATATGGAAGCTTAGTTCAGAACATTAACTTATACCACAATGTGCTGGGAAAAGTGAAAAGAAGGGAAAGTGGGAGTTAAACATACCTCACCCAAGCCCACGAATCATACGCCACAGCTGCCACCAACGCTCACGAGGCTGTGGGAAATATGAAGTCAACCTACTAATGTATCTGGGCAAGAATAACGATTTCCTGCTAACCTACAAGAATGAGCAATAGCAAGCTCCTGCAACCAGCGAAACGCGCGGAGCACCACAAACACGTGGGTTAAAGGCCCAGAGACGTGCGCACAACGTCTCCTCCTACGTTCAGGCAGCAGTAACACCAAATGCAAAGCCCATGACTTGCCACACTCATTGACTGAAACATCGGAGGTAGCACCCACAAATGCTGCCAACAGCACTGAACACCAGTGCGCAACCCGGGGAGAGGACCTCAGTGCCCAGCAGAGCTAAGGTGACTCCAGCCAGGCACACCGTGTGGCAGGGAAGACCAGCACAGCAGTGCGTACCGCAGAAGAGGGGACAAGCGTGACCAGCCCAGAAGAAGCGGTATGGTGCCGGGGGAGGGAACAGCTGAGGAGATGTGCCCGGAGTTACGCCCCTGCGCTCCTGCTTCCATCTGACCATAGACTACACAGCGGATGACGCACTAGTAGTGCACACACCCGGAGAACAAGGTAAGAAGAACATAGGCCCATGATCATGAGGGACACCGCGCACCAAACCCGCCAAACATACCCGAGCCACCACATCCCGGAAAGGGGCACAGGCTAGCACTGCAAGCAACCTGGACAACTGGCCTGACCACCGCGCACTAACCCCACAATCCATATCACCAGCGGCCTGCAACGCACATGTAGCTACGGGATCCATACCCAGGCAGTAACGCAAAGCTGCAAACCAAGAGACACCACATCTCCAGCTGACCCAGGACAGTGGCCAGATCGATGAGGGCCCTCAGGCAGCAACACAGAGCTGCAGACCCAGAGACACCAGTGCAAAGCTGCAAACCAAGAGACACTACGTCTCTAATCATGCCAATACAGAAGCCGCTCCAATATGGGCTCTCCAGAAAATAAAACCCAGGACCAAGCAATCACGAAGCTACAGACACATGTAGAGTACCCACACACACACTGCTGGTGATGCAGAACGCTAATTACGAGGCCTCAGAGCACAGGAAACTGAGCCAACCCGCAAACTTAAGGAATAGACACCACAACACTCCTCCAAGGCAGTAGACGAGACGGCCACAAGATAATAGTGCCCAAGGGGGGTGCAAGGAAAGGTGGGAAGAGAAAGAGGCAGTCCGCCCAACAGCAGGAAATGAAAGGAAGGTAATCCACCCACACAGATGGCAGCCCAGCGCAAGAGTAGTAGGAATGGTCCAGTGACCCACAGTAGAGGGAGCCCAGAAATGGGGGCAGCAGAAAAAGGAGCCCAAAAAGGAGGGCAGCTGAAAAGGAGCCCAGAAAGGAGGGCAGCAGAAAATGGAGCCCAGAAAGGAGGGCAGCAGAAAAAGGAGCCCAGAAAGGAGGGCAGCAGAAATAGGAGGTTCAGAAAGGGGGAACACAGGAAAAGTAAGCCCAGGTAGGAGGGCTAAAGGAAAGGAAGTCCTGATGGAAAGGTCAAAGGATAGAACGGGAAAGAGTAGGACACCCACAACAAAAGGAAGCCCAGAAAGGGGAGCCATCGGCAAGAACAAGACCGCATGCTGAATGCCACAAAGGATCACTCGAATACGCGACTACTGCACAGCAATCACATCAGCAGCATACAAAGGAGTATCCTGCAATGAGGGAACGACATCAGCAAGGAGCACTGCAGGACAACAATGGAAGGAATGATCTGCGAGAACGGTGAGACTCAGTGAGGAGGACATAAGAGTAACGGCTAACAAGACCAAAGCGCACACTGCAGCGACCACCAGAACGCAACACAAGTCGCCGACCCCCAAAGATGTTAAGCAGGGAGGAGGCGTTGTAGGGTGAAAGTGAGCGTGCCACCTTAAATATTGGCCCACCTTAAGGCAAGGAGAAAGGACCTGACACGAGGGACAAGGGAGGAAGGGGGGGGGGCTACTAGAGGTCGGGAACAGAAGTATGTAGAGCGCAATAAAGGAGGTTGATCCATAAGCTGGCTCCCGCGTGTCTTTATATACCATGGCCCCCTCGGGCCCACAGAAGCAGGGGTGCATGCTGACACCCTATTGTGGTCCAGATAAGGACTACAACAATCTCCAGTTTTTTAAAGTCAGGCAATAAGTAATATTAGTCAGAACTCTCAAGGTTTCTGATGATCTCCCGTAGCTCGTAGTACACATTTCCTGTTCATATTTCCCAGCCAGAGTTCTTTCGGTCTTATTCTCCTTCTGGGAATACTCTATTATGATTATTCCTCTTGTTTTCAGTTCTATTCTGTCTTTGAAGTGAGCTCTGCCTCTTTTAGGACTTGGTTTCTCTTGCTCCTCTTTTTCACTATACAGGGTCCACCACTCCTTGGGTCTTTCAACTGGTATGCCCTTCTCTTCTTCTCTTCAAATACCGGGCTTTGTACTTGGACTTAATATTGAATGGCTTTCACTGCCTCTTCCTAAAGTGTTCGATTGTTTGGCAAATGTAACACTTGGTAACTTCCTGGTTCCCCTGTACGTACTCTCGTGTTTTCTCAGCGGAACACATTCATTCTTATATTTCATTTCATATTTAGTCTATAGTCTCTGTTACCTCCCACTCTCTTGCTCTACCACAGTACCTACCTTCCCGGGGTTTAGATTCCTGGGGTCTCATTTTGAGACAGAGTGGCTTCACTGTGGTTCTGTTGCCATCTTCCTGACAAAGCCGCAGAGATGCTCCGAGCGTCTGGTCAACAACGGGCTGTTCAGCGTTGCTCATCCGGCTAGAAATTTCGCTACTCACACTCCTGTTGGTTTCAGCATCGTTTTTTGGGCCCCAGTCCCACCACGGATCTACCATGGTCACACCACCATGATGGACGGTCTCCTGGACTTGGTCCTGTCAGCGGATTTGAGGTAGGAGGAGGTAGGAGGAGCTAAAATAAGGCCATTGCCTAGCAAAGTACAAGCTGTACAAAACTGGGCCAACCCCTCGACTCAAACACAAGGTGTTATGTATCTGATTATATCATTACAGTCACCATGTTTCTATTAAATAATGCCAGGAGACAACCTTCATGTCTCAATTCCTTTTATTGCATTTCTTAACTGACTGCTCTTCAATCCTTTTCCTGGCATACCAATTCTAGTTCTATTCTCTCTTCATTCCACATTCTACAAGCCACAACACCCCCCCCCCCCTTGCTTATCATATAGGTTCATTCCCCATCTGTCCAGCAAGATCACCTCTACATCTCAATCAGACATGCAGGCTTACAAGTATTTCTTTGGGGCCGAATATTGACTGTCCCCTGACTTCCCTCACCAGCTACACATGGTGGAGGATGTCCACAGTCTTTAAGTGACATGACATCAACAGGTTCTTCATTCCCCCGTTCCGCATGCACCTCTTCATTTCTTCTCTCCTCATATGCTTCTTCCCCACCTAAATCATCTTGAAACAATGCATGAAAGAACGGATCCCCGGACACTTCATCTCTCCTTGCAATGATCACGGGCCCTTTATACTCGGTCACAAAGAGAGGCTCTGACTCATCATTAAGGTCTATCTTCTTGACCATCTTCCTTTGCTGCCTTTGACCCCATCGTATGCTCTCATCCCCATCCATCAAATGTTCCTCATGTTCCTCAACTTTCCTCTTACCAGTTGTCCAAAGTCTGTCCCACTTTACTACTTCCCTTTCAATGCCACCATCCTCCTCTCCATTTACACAATTATAATTTTCACACCCTGGGAAGCAGTCTTTTCCTTGGTAGCTGACCATTCTTTCACTGAGAGCACATCCTGTCGCTTTATGGGAACTCCTCCGGTGACTTCTTAGGGTCTCTTCCTGAGATAGCCACTTTCTTCCAACCATTAGTCCTCGATCTGGGGTGGCCACATCATTCTCGGAATGCTCCATCATTAGGCATTGTTTCCCATTCAATATTGGCTGGGCATCAGTTCCACAGGTCGACAATAGAGATGTTCTCCCTTTACACACGACCAAAAAGTGATTTCTCTGACCACATCCCACACATCTTCGAACAATGGCCGGGCTTCTACCTTTGTGTGGAAACCTAAATCCACATCTAGAACACAGCTTTCCTTGACCACTTCCGTTGATACCATTCCATGTGCTTTGAGATAATATCCTGCTCGAGTATTGGGACTGTTTTTGCACATTGCATCTGAAGCCAGCCAGTGTCTCCAACTTCCCATCGCTTTCCATATCTTCTGCTTGTTTCTCAAGTCTTTCATACATTCTCGCCAATTCCAGAATATCTTTCAATGAGAGGGGCGCTCTCAGAAGATATCTCCGCAACTCTGACGATGTGCAGCTTTCAATTATTCTTAACCTAATAGCTTCTTCATCATCAAACTTTGCAAACTCACAATAGGTTGCTTTCTCTTGCAATCGTAATACAAACTGTGCAATTGTCTCCTGTGGTCTCTGTTTGCATTGGTTAAACAGATATCTCTCATAATCTTTGTTAGGAGGAATTGTCAAGCGTTCCTCTAGAGCAGCACGAAGAAGCTGATACGATGTTCTCTCCTCAGTTGTTGTCAATGTTTTTATGATACTCCTCATTTCTCCTCCCACCAAATTCATGAATATGTCTAATTTATTTGGAGCATTCTCATTTCCTAGTGCTCTCATGAAGCCCTCAAATTCAATCACCCACTCTTGCCACCGCCGCCCTTGATCATCATATGGCTCAGGATTGAATGATTCTGGACGGTGTAGGTAATTAATTAACCTCGAGGATATGGCGGTTTCACATATGTCCTGAGCTAGATTTAAATCCCCACTCATACCCTCAGATGACATTTTGAGCTGGTAATTTACATAAGATATGCAGATTTCTTTTTCTGTAGACTGCTGTGATAACAATACCGGATCTGCGCTGAAATAGGATTCAACTTTCAGTTTTCTATCCATGCACCTCAGCCATTCTGCATGTTTAATCCTCAAGATCCCCTCAACTGTTATTGCTGGTTTTGAATTGACAGTCTGTCCCTGTCTTGTTTTGATATAGCGCAGCGTTATTGATTTTGCTGTTCTATTGACATTGCTGTACAAGTGTAGGTGTCATTTCTTTGATTTTTTGTCTGACATTTAATTGCTGCAACTCCGACACTGATGTGTCATGCATTGTCACACCTACATGACTGTGTTGCTGTGACGGCCCTTGTAATGTAGGTTGTTAATCCACAGCGTATTTGTCCGTGTTATTTTAATTTTCATTCATGCACTGCGCACTATGCTGCTGTGCACACTGCAATGAAGGTATAGGCAGCATTATATCACTTTAGGGCTTCAAATATTGTCTTGGAAATTAATGTTCAGTGTCTTCGCCGAGTTTGCTTTGCTTTTAACAGACAATTAAAGTGTTGACAGTGTGCCCTTGGGTTTTAGAGACCAATACTTCTTTAGGATGGTAGAGATCTCCCTTATTTGCTAATCTGAGCACTCTTGCCACTGTATGTGCATGGCCTTTATCTCATCTCATCAATTCCTTCTTCCAATATTCGCTTGCAACCCTTGCTTTTACACTGCGTTGCTCTGGCAATGTTTATATTATCATGTTATCAATGATCAATCCAAAATAAAGTGACCGTACTTATTTGATGTTAAACTCTTGCTTTAAACTTTAATGTCTGTTCAGATGATTTTATTCTTTGTTATTTCTGTTGCACACTCTCAATATCTACTGTTGTTTGTTTTGTTCTGCTTCACAAGTGCTGCTTATTCGTTTTAATAATTTTTCTTAGTTCACATCAGGAAAAAAAAATATTAATTTGTATTACTGCATTAGTGTATAAGTGTTACTTTAAACGGGTGCACTAGATGTCTTATTATTGCTTACAATGTCCAGCAGGAGGCACCAGTGCTCCATGAAGCCTCCAAGAAACACGAGCCACAAAACAAAAGAATGCTCCATGCGTCATTGTAAGGAAAATGAATTCAACCTGCTTTTCCGCTCAGCTGGGTAAATGATTATTTCTTCATTTCGATTTTCTTTAACGCTGCAAACGTATCAGGGCTCACTTTCATTTGCATGCCTTACTTTGTCTGTCTCCGATGTGTTGCTATGACAACATTCCGATTTCACTCAGGCAAAACAAGTATGGCTGCACGTTTTCTATGCAATGCCTTTATTACTCTCATTATCTCGAGTGCTGTGCCTCGTGCATTGGAAGTTCCACATCAAAAAATGCTTTCTTTGCACAGCGTTCCATGTTACATTTTTAGCCTTTGTATATGCCCCCTATTTGGTCACTCAAGCTTTAAAGTTCCGATTGTAAAATAAAATAAGTAACTGTGCTGCACAGGCTTACCGTCACCACCTCCGCAGTCTTCACATTTGTGCTATATTTTCACTCCGAAATTTCTCCTGCTTGACTTTCAACTCCATCCTCGGATAATTTATCTGTTTCTTTGATTTATTCGCCTTCTTCCGCTTCCATTTTTCGGTTTATCTTGTCTTTATGCTATTTGGCTCCTCACCAGTCATTTTCTCCCAGTCACCTCCACAGACCATCTGTGTCTTGATCGTTTATTTTTTCCTGTTTTACAGCATGAGTCAGTCCCATCCTCGTCGCCAAATGTTATGTATCTGATTATATCATTACAGTCACCATGTTTCTATTAAATAATGCCAGGAGACAACCTTCATGTCTCAACTCCTTTTATTCCATGTCTTAACTGACTGCTCTTCAATCCTTTTCCTGGCATACCAATTCTAGTTCTATTCTCTCTTCATTCCACATTCTACAAGCCACAACACAAGGGAGAGCCTTCTTAGGTCTCACTGGGTACTACAGGAACTTCATAAAGGACTATGGGACCTAGCTTCTCCCTTGAATGTCATCTCCTCTCCCAAATATCCTACAAAGGTCAGGTGGAATGAGGAGTTCAACCAAGCCTTTGAAGGCCTGAAGAAAGTCCTTTGTCAAGCTTCAGTCCTTAGAGCTCCTGACTACCACCAACCCTTCATTTTACAAACGGATGCTTCTAATGTAGGTATAGGTGCAGTCCTTAGTCAACTGGATGAGAAAGGTAGGGAACACCCCATTTGTTTAATCAGCAGGAAGTAAAAGGATCCTGAGACAAGGTGGGCAACAATAGAACGTGAATGTTTTGCTATTGTGTGGTCACTGAAGAGGTTCAGACCATACTTGCATCGATCTACCTTCATCATTCAGACTGACCACCAACCCTTGAGATGGCTGATGCAAATGAAAGGGGAAAACCCAAAATTACTCAGATGGTCAATCTGCCTGCAATGGTTTGATATTTCCATTGAGCACAGAGCAGGAAGTCACCACCAAAATGCTGATGGTCTCTCTAGGATGTTTAAAACCGACTAGAGGTATGAGATTCATCCAGGAGTGGATTAAATCCTCCTGTCCCTCAGTCTGGGGGGGGCGAGTGTTAGGGAGAATTCTCATTCTATGGATAATTTCCCTCACCTAGTGAGTCCCCCAGCAGCTTTGCTGGATTTCTGGAGTTTATTTTTTCCACTTGGTAAGAGTGTGAGCCTTTTTCCCGCTCTTACATGTGTTTTGCCATCTGTATTTCTACTGTTGGTGTGATTATGGGCTCTGGAGTACACCACTCTCTGAGCCCCACTTTTTATGTGTGTTACACAGCACTGTCAGTGCAGTAACACAGGGTTGTCTTTGAGACTTCCCACTGACTCCATTCTTCTGGGGCTGACTACTGTCCCCCAGAAACAGGTAAAGTTGCCATTTAATTTATGTAGTCATTTAAAACTTAAAGATGTAGTACACCCCATTTTACTTGGAGTAATGGAAAGGGTTAATTCCTATCCCTTTTTGTACGTGCCTCTCTGAGCTTTGTTTTGCTCTTTTAACATTTAGACTTGGCTGGTGGCAGTGGTATCTACCCTAACTTTTCTACCGCGATTATATTATATAAACATGGTACTGTTCCAGGCTATTATGTTAGCCTCGAACATAAACCCTATTGACCAAATACTCTTTCTTTTGGCTCTGGTCAGGTTTATTCACCATTTCTTTTTGTTAAAGTCCTTCTTGTGGTTTACTTTGCGCGGCAAACCAGATTTGCCTTCTTTGTTCACCGTCTTTTGGCAGGCTTCTCCCAAGAAGCCCTCCTCTTGGCACCTGGGTCTCTAGGTGGGCTGAATGTGAGGGAGGGGTGTAGTCACCCCCTGCACAGGGTATCCTTGGAAACCCAAGTCGCACTTTGTCGTGATTGGTTGGGGTGGTTGTCCGGGCCGGACAACCCCCCTGCTGTGTGATTGACAGCCAGGCGGTGTGAATGGGGGATTTTCGCATAAAAGGCAGGACGCTTGGGCTGGAAGTCGGAGTCACCACTGGAACTGCAAGGACCCGAAGAAAAGCGGAGAAGAAGACGGCTGTTGCAACTACCGAGTCCCGGTGAAGCCCTGCTGCAGTCCTGAGCTATCTACCTTTCAACGACAAGAGAAGATCCAGTCCTGAGTCTTCTTCCCTTGAGCCTGGTGGGATCAACCAGCTCATCTTCCATGGGTGGTGGATCCTCAAAATCGCTGCACACAGCTGTAGTGGTCCGGATAGCCACCTGAAGAGCCTCTCCTGTTTTAAAGGAGCGCACCTTTTATTCACCGTTGCTTTTGCTGCTGCTGGCCTCATTCCTGGGTAGTGCAGATCGATCCAGACGTCCTTCTTCTTGTCTCCCCAACTGAAGTCACAGGAACCGTGAGTCTGCAGGAACTACCAGGAACAACTGCTGTATAACCAGCTCTTCTTCACTTTGAATATGGTACTGTGTCTGACCTCGAGGAACTGGGTGAACCCCTTTCTCCTCACTAAAGGCTTGTCCTTATCTTCCTTCCCTCTTATAACTTTTGCTTCCTCTTATGACAAAATCCAAGTACTCCTGGCAATCTCGAATCGTGAACTGTACTAACCGTGTGATCTCGACAAAAAGGAACCCTGTTCCACTTGACACTGGCGCAGGCCTATTGACTTTTATTCACTTGTAGGGAAGTGTCGTCTGATTCTATCTGCCTAGACAAAAGTATTGCCTATGATTTTTATCCCCAACTGTCTTGTGTTGATTCATGTGCTAAGTGTGTTTTAACTCCGGTGACATTTCTCCCCATGGGAACGCGTATCTTTAGTAAGACCGAACTGTCATTACTGTCAAAAAGTGACGTCTTTGTTTCATAACACCGGTCTGTCAAAACCAAAGCTACTTACCTTGAATTGTGCTGCACAAAGTGAATTGGTTGTGTGTAGTGTATTTTACGTGTGGTTTTAATTTAATAGAAGTGAAGTGTTTTCTAGTGGTCTAGAAATAAATTCACTTTTACTTTTCAACCAAATACCTTGAGTCAGTGTTTGCTTGAGTCACAGTAATTGTGGTCCCTTTGTGTAATCTCTGCTACTGCTCATTTACTCTTGAGATACGTCTGGCTGCTCCGCTTCTGCTACCACTACCACTATAACAGTGTAGTACAGGCTTGTACCAAAGGTGAACTTGTAGTACCACTTGTAGTCTTTATTGTGTGTAGTGGTCCCTAAGGGCACTGCACAGGATTCTGTCTAACAATAGGAAGCACAGGTATCAAGGCAGGCACAAAGGACTTACAATTGCACACATGTCGAATGCAACTGGACTGAATCCCGATGTTACCTTATTATCCTGGAATGACCGGGGGTTGGGGAACCCCATTGAAGCACACAACATGATGTCTTATGCTAACAGCAGAGGGTCCAAAGAGCTGTTCCTACAAGAATAACAATGGGCCTCATTACAACCCAGGCTGTAACCATGGCGCTATTAGCGCAATGGTTGCCGCCGTAACCTTACCGATTCCGCCCTGGTGAATGGAGCAATTACCGCCCCATTCCGATGTTGGGAGGATCAAACAGAGTGCCAATGGAGAAGCACTAGAGGAATTAGGCTAGAAGAGAGGGAGAGTGATGCCCTGCAGCACGGGGAGATAGTGCTGGGTGGCACAGAGGCATAAGGATAAGCGAGAGAATAAAGGGCAGCTTGAAAACAGCAAAGTAACAGCAAAGCATCAGTGCTTCAACAAGAAAGAAGCAACATGCTTACCTGACCGTTCACATTTGTTAAATAGGAGTCACAAGAGTGAACCTTCCTTACTTCGGGCACCATTTTGAGTGGAACTAGAGTGCGGCCCAAAGGCACAAAGAGAGTACCAACTCACGGCCATCTTGGCTTTCCTAATATGCCGTATGGATGTCTTCTCCGCCACTTATGCCAGACCTACCATGTACTGGCTGTGATCCTAACAGTATGCCCCCTCCGAAGGGTCCAGGGACCTGGTTTCAAGGTGTGCAAACTATGAAACCAGTGTAGCAGTTTTGGGGCATGAACAGAGGAGGCTGGCTTCCAGTTACGCTCAGCGGGGCTATATCCCTTCCAGTCCAATAGGTATTGTAAGCGACCACGGTGATAGCGAGACTCGCAGATGGACTTGACTTCATATTCAGGCCCGGATGGAGTATCCACCGGAGCTGTGGGGTTGGGTGTTCTTTCTGTTGAAGGGATCGGGAATGTGAGGTTTCAATTGTGAGACATGGCATACCGGACGGATCTTAGAACAGGACTTAGGTAAATCCAATCTAAATGCCACAGGACCCACAATCCGGGTTATCTTGAAAGGGCCAAAGTAGCGTTGTGCCGATTTGGAGGGGACTAAGCATCTTGGAAGATAGCAAGAAGAGAGCCACACAAAGTCATCTATGAGCAAAGGTAGTGCCTGAAGACGATGTTGATCAGCTCGTTTATTGCTGGCTGCTCTAGCTTCCGACAGCGCTTGTAGGGCGGTGGAGTGGCTGGTTTGCATCTTGTCTACAAGCTGGTCTACAGAAGGAGCTTTAGTTTCGGTGGCCTTGATGGTGGGTATGAAACTTGGATGAAAGCCAGAGGTGCAGAGGAATGGACTTACTCCAATGGAAGGGTTCAGAGAGTTGTTGTAGGCAAATTCTGCATACGGTAGTACGTCTGCCCAGTTATCATAGGAGGCTGATGTAAAACAGCGTAAGTACTGCTCCAATTATTGATTTAGTCTCTCAGTTTGCCCATTGGACTGAGGATGATAACCAGATGTTGAAACTCTTTTGATTCCCAAAGTTTTGCAGACCAGTTTCCAAAAGGTGGAAGTGAATTGAGAACCGTGATCTGAGAGCATGGTGTCGGGCAAACCGTGAAGCCCGAATATGGTATGTAAAAAAACCTCAGCCATGTTTGGGGCTGATGGAATGTGTGGGAGAGCAGTGAAATGGGCCAACTTTTAACAATTAAATCAGTGCTGATATGTTGCCAGGGACGTCAAGGAAGAGCAGGTTGTATTAGTTTTCCCAGAGGTGGTCTGTGGGGTGTCTTGACTTGTTGACAGACTTGACAGGAAGAAACATAGGTCATGACTTGGTCTGGCCACCAGAAATGTCTCAGAATGTTTCCCAGAGTTACACGAATACCTCGATGACCTGCCGTCTTCACGTCATGGCACAGATGTAACACCTTTTGTTGCAAGTAGACTGTTGGAATATACAGTAGTTTACCCTTGAACAGCAGTTAGTCTTCTTATGTCAAGCCATACTGTTGGAAGACTTGTAGGGTGCTAGGATCATTTAGATCTGTAGCCTTGCGGATTTCCTGCTGGAAGTTTGTTACCGTAAAGAGGAAAGAAGCATTCAGCAGGATCTTTTCCTGCAGAGAAGGTGTTTCTACTGAGGATTCCAAGTGGGATAAGGCATCCATCATTTGATTTTCAGTTCTGGGAAAGAAAGTAAAAAGGAGATCATACAGTGAAAAGAAATAATCCCACTGGGCTTGTCTGTTGTTTTGGCATTCCTTTTGCTGAAGTATTCTCAGATTACGATGGTCCGTCCTTACTGTTACTTATATGTTGATCCCAACAGAAGATGTTGCCCTTCTGAACAAGCCTTTTTATGACTAGGATTTCCTTTTCCAAGACCATATAGTTTCTTTCTGATGCAGTTAAGGTGTAGGAGTAGTAGGCAACTGGATGTTCATGCCCGTTCCATTTCTGCTTGAGAACCGCTCCAAGAGCTGAATTGGAGGTGTCTGTTTCCAGAAAGAAGGGTTTGTCCTGATCAGATAGTCTCAATATTGGAGCTTTGGTGAAGAGTACCTTGATATCCTGGAAACCCTTATGAGTGAGATTGTTCCAGTGAAAAACAGCCCTTTATTTGAGTAAATATGTCAAAGGTAAAATCTTCAAAGAAAGGTTCAGAATTAATTTTCTACGTAAGTTTGAAAAACTGAGGAACCTCTGTATGTCTTTGACAGAAGCGGGTTCTTTCTATCGTAGGATCGCCTTGACCGTAGCGGGATCCATGGCTGTTCCGTCTGCCGATAAAACTAATCGTAGGTACGACACAGAAGGCTGATGAAAAAGACACTTTTCCAGTTTGGCTCACAGATGGTTACTGGAAAGACGTGAGAGTACTTCGGAGACGTTAGCTCAGTGTTCATGGAGGGATTTGGAAAAGACCAGAATGTTGTCTAGGTAAACAACTACAGAGTGAAAAATTAGATCGGAAAAGAGATGGTCCATAAAATGTTGGAAAACGGCACGATGAATTGGCCAAGCCGAAGGGCATTACACAGTATTTGTAGTGGGCAAAGGGAGTGTGAAACATAGTTTCCACTAATCACCACTACGAATCCGGAGTTAATCCCCTGTTGTTGATACAGGGCCTTAGTTCAGTTGTTCACATTTTAGGGATGAAAAACATGCAGGCTCCTGCTGGGGACTTGATTTCCGTGATTAGACAGTTCTGCAAGTTAGCTTGGAGATATGTTTGCAATGCTTCTTTTTCAGGGCTAGAGAGGGTGTACATATGGCCAAATGGAATTGGCTGCCCGGGAACGACATCAATAGCACAATCCTCATTTCTATGAGAGGGCGTCTTAAATTGTTCCTCCTGAAACACTTGGTGATAAGCATGATACTCAGTTGGAAGGGTCTCCAAATGATGTATGACCTTGTCTTCAAGTCTGTCTTCTTGAGTACAGGAGCCTATGGAACCATCTTGTAAACAGTGAGATAAACAGAATTCGGATTCTAGAAACATAGATCCAGTTGTCCAATTGATATAGGGGTTATGTTGGCAGAGCAAAGGGAGACCCAAGATGACTGGGTAGTGGGCTGTCTTGATAAGATTCAAATGGATTTCTTCAGAATGAGTTGAAAGTCTCATGATAAGTCCCTTAGTTTGTTCCATAATGGGTCCAGAGGACAGGGGTGACCCATCATCTCCTTCCACAGGAATGGGAACCAGCATGGGTTGATGAGAAATGTTGTGTGCTTCAGCCCACTGGTCATCGAGAAAATGTACTGCCGCTCTGCAATCAATGAAAGCAGGAACATCTAGTATAACTTTGCCTGGGACCTGTAAGTTAACCTTAAGGACCAGCATCAGCTTGTCCTGAGTAGCCTTTGTTTGGGAACAAAGAAACCCCCTTCGAGCCATTGTCCCCTTCACTACAGAGGTTTGGCATTTCCCGACTGTCTCGGCGGAACTATGGAACAGTCCTTCAGTTGATGTATGTTTGCACTGCAATACACGCATAGGCCTGGGGCCTTTCTACGGTTTCGCTCATCAGGAGTCAAGGGCCCTCGTGCCACGCCTAACTACATAGGTTCTTCCTCCGAAGTCAGACAAGAACTAGAATGACCCATCTCAGGGTTCCTCAGGGTACGATGCCTGCGCTTCTCAGCATTGTGTTCCTGATGGCAGAGGTCCAACTGTAGGACCATGACTACCATCTCCTTAAGGTTAGGACATCTTGGGACCTTGTATAACTTGTCCTTGAGGTCTTCAGATAGGCCACGGCGAAAGAGCTTGATCAGGGTGTCATATGGCCAGGCTGTTTCTGCATCTAAATGTTTGAAGTTGGTTATGTAGGTCAATACGTCTGAGGACCCTTGCCATATATCAGTTAACTGTTCTTGTGCTGAAATAGTCAGTTCTTGACATCCAACATTGGCTTTAATGCTGTTGGCAAAGCATGGATATGAATCCAGAATATGATTGTTCGTTACCACCAAAGGGGTAGCCCAAGCAAGTGCCCCTCCAGTAAGATTCGAGACCATGAAACTAATGTTTGAGCGGTCAGTGGGGAAAATAGGCAGGCTTCAGAGTAAATTGCACAATGCAGGGTTCTAAGAACTCATTCAATCTTTCGGGGTTTCCATCAAATTTCACAGCCATAGAAGGCAAAGGAGGTATTTCACCCCTTGAAGGGGCAGGGTTGACCATCTGCCTTAACCTTTGTTTTCATTCTTAAGATGCTGAACCTCCTAAGTGAGGTCTTGTAGTGCAGCTAGGACCTGTTGCATCTGGTCCATTTTATATATATATATATATATATATATTTGAAAAATGAGAGGCGGATGACCCGCCATTCCTTTGAGCAGCACTTACTTCAATATGGATTCCAACTCGTTAGTGGCAAATGCTTGAAAAAAAACTCATAAACTGCAAAAAAGTCGTAGAAAATATCCAACTTTATTTTGGTGCATGCAGCTTAAAAAAGCTCCCCAAAAGCAATAATAGGTGCCAGAGGTGCTGACTAACGCGTTTCGTCACTCTCTTGTGGCTTGCTCACAGTAACTCCTCCCTAGGGAGGAAGCCTATTTCAACACATGACAATAGTTATCAACAGTGAAAAGGTGACTATTACTGGCATTTTGTATTATGGTCGGCCATATTTAGAGGGACTAGAGGACCATACAAGATAAGCAATGAGCTTTCGGAACCAACCTTGTTGGCCCGATATGTACTTATGTGATCAAGTAATCAGTACTCCATACTCTTGCATTTTTCTAATAAGGCATAATTAATGATTAATAATTCACATATTTCCCAACCAGTATTTGTTTGTACATGGCTGACCATTGCATTTCAATGCAACATGTCAGTTATATAGCATTGAATAAACAATTATACCTTGTCATTGACACCAATATGCTTGTTGCAGACTTTGGTTAAAATGTTACAAACGATATAGCGATGTTCACACATTATCTAATTGGCACCAATATGGGAATGCATCGTATATATTTTGACCAACAGTCTACTCATATATCTTGCCGTACTTTTGTAGTGGAACCTTATTCTTATTAATAGTGATTGCATAGTGCTTTTCAGAAATCTTGGATCCACATATGATAATCACAAGAATACATGATAGGCCATGTTATCTTGATCTACAATAACAATACGTATTACATCTTCAAAATGATATATGCGTGAAAAAGCTTCACCCCGGCATTGTCTGTCTAAACACATCTTACAATAAAGTGCAAATGCAATGTGCAAACATACAGATGCTAATATCCTAATACTAAGATCTTAATACTGAGAGATACCCCTATAAAATGTCCGTCAATAAGATAGTTAATTATAAAAAGTATATAATGCCCCTTCAATAAGTGGCAACAAGGATATTTATGTCCAACTTCCATAATTGTAAACATATCATATACTAAAGTGCCAATGACTGGTGCAAAAATGTATAGGGGAAACTTGTATCTGACAGTATAATTATAAACACATCCTGTAATAAAGTGCAAATTCATTGTGCTAAAATGTTGGACATACATCCGATGCCTCTATTATAAACAAATCCGATAATAAATGGCTAGTGCAATCTCATAAAATCGACATAGCAATTGTAACCATTTGTTATATACCAAAGTGCATGTTCTCCATTAAAATCAATCCTATTGATAATCCTGGTGCATAACAGGATTTGAAGCCTTATTCTGAATTGCACACCCCAGTAGTCCGATGAGGAGGATCGTACTCAAAACTTTCTAATAGTCCTCCATTCACCACTCAATTACATCAGACCACCTAAAAACCGACATCATATAGTAATACCAGAAAATAAGCCATAAGTCAAAAATGTTTACATAAACATCTGTGAAATATTTACAAGAAATAATTTAAAAATAAAAGGGAAGATATTTTAGTAAGAAGCAAAAAGGAAAAGAAAAGAAAAGAGAGGAAAAGAGAAACAAAGCGAAACAGAATTAAACACTGACTCTCAAATCCTTCCACAACTGTCATTTTATACTAAACCCCCAACACTGTGTACAATACTTCGTCAATATTATGACCTATAGGGTTTTTGCTCTCAAAATCAATAATATATTTAGTTTCCTCCTGTCGTAACAGTTTTTCACTATCACCTCCTCTCATGCCAATTGCAACTTTATAAATGCCGAAAAATGTAAGAGTTTTGGGGTCACTGTTGTGAAATTATGAGAAATGTTTTGCCATGGGATACGTGCAGTCTTTGTTAACAATGTCTCTAATATGTGGCAAGATTCGTACCTTCAATTTACACATTGTACTGCCCACATACCATTTCAGACATGGGTATGTCAAGACACGACAAGCTCTGACTCACATGAAATGTAGCCCTTAATCTGCATTGGTACCTTTAAGATTGGATGAATATAACTACTACAATGAAAAGCATATTTACACATTTTACAAAGCCATCCCCTCCACTTGAAAGCCAGTTTTTTCCCATGGCGTTGTTATCTGGGACCGTGTAACTTTTCACTACTAGATCTTTGATGGACATGCTTTTTGGAAAAGTTATCTCAGGACGTTATTTTAGTAAATTGCCCAAGTATTTGTCCACCTTTAAAACTTCCAATATTTGTTTATGATGTTCTTTATAATTCGCAAATGGCTACCAAAGGTTAAAATCAATCTTGTAGTATTCTCTTGTATTACATCCCAAGAGTCAGAGGTAGATGTTGTCAATAAGCTCTGTCTGTCCATGTCTCGGACTTTAAGGTACGATCTTTCAATTACTTTCTTCGGGTACTGTTGTTGTAAAAAGTTGTGGGCTGTGATTTAGCTGGCTAAGTCAAAATCTTTGATGTCACTACATTTTCTGATGCGAATAAATTTGCCATATGGGATGTTCCACAAAAGACTCTTTGGGTGGGCACTGTTAGCATGTAGAGGGACATTTGCACCTGTGGTTTTTCTATGCAGTTAATACCCAATTTGTTGTCCAACGATTTTGACTTGTACATCTAAAAATACAATGGAATGGTCGCTGTGTTGCTCTGAGAATTTCAAATTCAAATTGCTAACATTCAACAGTTTCACAAATTCACGCCAAGATTGAGCAGTGCTATTCCAAATAATGAATAGATGGTCTATATAGCGTAGCCATAATATTATTCTCTCTTTATAAATTTAATTTTCTTCTGCCCACACAACTGATTTTTCCCAGTTGCCCATCATTAAATTTGTGTATGCAGGCTCGAATGCAGCACCCATAGCAGTGCCTTGGATTTGACGGAATATCTTGTTGTTGAAGATAAAAACATTATTTTCCAAACAAAGTTTCACCATTTCAAGGATCATATTCGAATGTTCTAGATAATTGAGAGAATATATATATAAATATATTCTCTTTTTTTTACGGGCGTCGCTTGCTATTACAGCACACTGGTACAATATTGATGACTGACCTGTGGTCCTCTGCAGATAGGTCCTTGCGTCAATCGATGCCGTGGCAGGACTGCCTCTCACTGATTCCTATGAGCCCTGCAGCAACATGGGCGACAAAGGAAACAGGAATTGCCAAGCACCAAGATAGGGAAAAAATCCCAATGAAGGGGAAACACCCAGACTCCTTGTAGGTAGTCTCTCCCTCGGGTGTAGTTGTTCCAACAAGGGCGAAAAGAGGATTGAATAGTTCAATGGAAGTGCAGGTATGTGTGATGGCCGTGGGTGGCAGAGGACAGCCACAGTGAGAGCTGTAATCCATGGTAAGTGCGGCAGCCACGGGTGGCAGATGACAGCCGCAGTGAGAGCTATATCCTAAGCAACGCGCCAGCCATGGGATACAGATGGCAGCCGTAGGAGGAGAGAGACTCAGGTTCCGTAGGAAGAAGGGGCAAAGAGAGGGAAGCTAGACTTGAGAGGGAGGATCAAACAGAGTGCCAATGTAGAAGCACTAGAGGAATTAGGCTAGAAGAGAGGGAGAGTGATGCCCTGCAGCACGTGGAGGTAGTGCTGGGTGGCACAGAGGCATAAGGATAAGCGAGAGAATAAAGGGCAGCTTGAAAGCAGCAAAGTAACAGCAAAGCATCAGTGCTTCAACAAGAAAGAAGCAACGTGCTTACCTGACCGTTCACATTTGTTAAATAGGAGTCACAAGAGTGAACCTTCCTTACTTCGGACGACATCTTGAGATGAACTAGAGCGCGACCCAAAGGCACAAAGAGAGTACCAACTTGCGGCCATCTTGGATTTCCTAATATGCCGTATGGATCTCTGCTACACCATTTATGTCAGACGGACCATGTACTGGCTGTGGTCCTAACAATTGTAGCTATTCCCGATGGGTGGAGCTGCCTTGCAGTCGCTACTCAATGTTCTTTCTTGGATTATACCTTCTACCTAATACAATCTGATAATTTGATGCTCTTACAATGAAACGTGGGCCAGGACCACTTTGCAGCAATTGAGTCAGAACTACCGCCCTCCTAGGCACACTTAGGTATGGAGACATTGTTGCTGTAATGGCAATCTGTGATGACCTTGGTGCCGGGTTTTGCAAATTGCCTGGTTAGGATAAGGTCAGTAGGAAATCTGCACTTGACAGGCCTAGGTGAAATGTGTTCAAGATAACAGAGGGAATGGGATTGGGGCTGGGGGCATCCGCCTACATTGTGTCATCACTTCTGGGAACACGGGTGAAGCTGGCGAATGATCCACCACAGGGCACAGACATTCTGGAAGAAAAGAAGTTGAGCATGGTACAGCCCTAGTGACATGTGAAACTGTAGGTTGGTTTTGACCAAGTTCTCCCACGCCTAATTTCTACATGAAAAGATTGAGTAATAATTAATGCAGGAATACGACATTGAGCCGCATCGATATTAAAACATCTAATAAGTCATTGAGTTTAATCCTAATGGTAATTGAAAAATGTGGATTAAATTCTCACCAGATGTTAATTTCTCTCCAACAGGCAAAGGACCCAAGCACAATGGTACTGGTAAACCACTCCCATGTGACAGAGTTCTTCATTCAGGGCTTTTCTGACAATCCCAACCTGCAGGTGCCTCTCTTCTTTGTGCTTCTTCTGGTGTACCTTATCACTGTGGCTGGAAATTCCATGGTTCTCTCTGTAATTTGCCTTGACCCTCATCTGCACAAACCCATGTACTTATTCTTGCTCCACATGTCCTTCATAGACATCTGCTTCACCTCCGTCACCCTCCCTAAAGCCATGGCTGTCCACTTGGCCAAACAGAATGCCATTTCCATAGCCGCTTGCACTAGCCAGCTTTATTTCTTCCTGCTGTTTGTGAGTACAGAGTTCCTGCTTCTCACCGCGATGGCGTTTGACCGATATGTGGCCATATGCAATCCCCTACGGTACAGCACCATCATGAGTAGACGGATGTGTGCTCAGTTGGCCGCTACCTCGTGGATTATAAGTATACTGGATGCAATGCCGCACACGCTGCTTATATCAGGCTTATCATTCTGCGGGCGCCAACATCTGAACCACTTCTTCTGTGACATCACAGCACTTAGCAAGCTCGCCTGCAGTGACACCAGCAGCATGGCTATCATCACCTTCACCATTGGTGTCCTTTTAGGGATCAGTTCCTCCATGATGACTGTCACCTCTTATGCCTTAATCATCGCCACCATCCTACGAATCCGCTCGGCTGCGGGGCGGCATCTAGCCTTCTCAACATGCTCGGCTCACTTGACCGCTGTCCTTCTCTTTTATGGCACTGCTTTCTGTAACTATCTGAGACCAGGGGCGATATTCAACAGCGGCGAGGAGAAGCTTTTCTCTTTGTTTTTTGCTGCTTTGATTCCAATGCTCAACCCTCTTATATACACCCTTAGAAACAAGGAGGTGAAAAAGGCTCTACAGAAAGCCTGCCAAGGAAAGGCAGCAATTTAACAAAAAAGTGCCTGCGAATCTTTCTTTGGTATTTGGTGAAATGCGGTCAAAAGTGGTGAAAAAACAACACAGAGCTACATCTGTAAGTATGGTGGTTTTAACCTCCTAGTCCCCTCCGCATGAAGATGGATCACCGTGGGCAGATGTGGTCTACTGAAGCACGATGTAACTCCAGGAGGGTGGGCTCAGGTTACTTTTTTTTGCAGTGCTCTCATTGCCGTACCCAGTGGCTCTGACTCAGTGTTGTCCTTCTACTAAATGTCACTGAACCCATGAAGAGAATACAACCTTGAAGTCAACATGTTCTCCTGCCTTACTGATGATTCCTGGTCGCCTGCTAATAACTGCCACCATCCTGAAAACCATGTGCCTCTTATAAGGCAGGTCTCCACAGATCTTCATTATTTCATCATCCAATTATCTCCTGTCTCCCTGGTTGTCTTTCTAGTACCACTTTTCATATCAGCAAGACAGTATCTCCAGTCAAAAAATAATTTGTGCGTTCCTATACATCATTCCCATTGCTTGACTCCTCAATCCCTAGAATAATTGAGATTCTTTTTACTTGATTTTCACATCCATACCAGTAAATGCTCCCCCGGAAGTCTGTGCTCATTTCTAACTAAGTTCTTCCTTGTCTTCTAATGATAGCTGCCTGATGACTTAACTTTGGACAATATACCCTGGATCTTTGTTTCATTGTGCGAAAATGTTTCTCTGCGACCTTCACCCCCATTTTGACATGCTGTTCCCTAAAGACACTCCTGTTCCTAATGTCAACTACTGTTCCTACTTCTCCTCATTCCTCTTCATACTTACCCTTCCACCTTTTCTACTCTGTTCTTAATGTTAACTACTGTTCCTACTTCTCCTCATTCCTCTTCATACTTACCCTTCCACCTTTTCTACTCTGTTCTTAATGTCAACTACTGTTCCTACTTCTCCTCATTCCTCTTTATACTTTTCCTTCCACCCTTTCTACTTTGCTAAGGCTACTCCAGTGTAGAATACGGAGATGAGGAGGAGTACTACTGAGTTACCATCTCAATACTCACTTCGTACTGAGATGATGAAGAGTAGGAATGAGTTACCATCTCAATAATTACTGTTAGGCAGAAACCTGTGCAGTTCCCTCTGGGACCACTGCAAAAAGTTTAAGACTACAGGAGTTAGCAGTAAACCCAATTGGTAGCAGTCTGCACCACCCAGATTTACCTGGTAGCTGTGGCTGAGCAGTCAGACTTCTCTCAAGACGAGTTAGGCAGTATATAGAGTATACAAGATAGGGAAATGTACACAGTAGAACAAGCAGACACGGATCAGAGCTTGGGTGTAAAGATGTATAATTATTTATTTAAAAACACATCTATGAAAAACACACTGGCACTAATATGGCAAACAACTTCAATCATAGTTACTATAAGTATATATCAATCCCCTAACTATAATTCGACAAGTCTAGGTTCAAAGACACCACTTATTTGCAGACAGAGGTGAGTGCTTAACCTAGATGGCACTCTAGTATTCGTTAGAAAGGGAGAGAAAAAGGCAGGGTATGAAACCAACTCAGTACCAACACTTTTACGAAGCAAATGCAAGGCAAGCAAGGCAGAGTCTACTGTAGATCACAAAGTTCAGAGGCCTGGCCCACTCGGAGAGAGGCAAGGCGGTATGTGTCAAAAGTACCACAGTGGAAATGCACTTCAAGTCTTTGTAGCAAAATGTCACAGAAAGGTTGGCCAAAGACAACAGGGTAAATTATGGCTCAAAGAGCCAGGATGGCAACTGCCTTCCCAAACCGTAGGGAATAACTAGTACACAGGGAACGGTATGCTGGGGAAAAAAATTCATCAACTTGCCGGTAAGGGCAAGACCAAACAACTAGTGATATTTCTATGGACCGTGGTCCTGTCCTCTTGGACACAGGGTGTGAAGCTGGTCTGGTGCGGGGATGAAAGTGAGGACAACCAGCACAAATATGCAAAAGTGCGAGAGGGGAATTCAATCTCGCATTTTTAAATCTAGGCAGCTGGCAATCAAAACTGCGAAGATTAAGGCATTGGAATAGTCATGTAACTTTATTTTAACACTAATGACTAGAGGGTTCCTTGCAAAAAGGGTGGTTGTCCAAGAGGGTGATTACCAAAGTATCGAATCGCTAAAAAAATGCACTGTCCCACTTGGTGTGGGATGGGAAAACTAATACTTTGTGGGTTTTCTCTCAATTTCATGCAGTAACCCCTATTGGTCTTGGGGGTATCATAAAATGTTGTGGTGGAGCCACAACAGGTAAGGTCGACCGGTTTCGATGGTTCATGACTGATTACCGACCATCTTCTTCAGGACAAGATCAATCTTCATGTGCTATTGGATAGTGTCTGTCCTCTTAGTAGGGCAGCGATGACAGGCTGCAAAGTGGATCCTGGGAGGGGAAACACAAGAAACATAATTGCAGAGAGGGAATGAATTGGCCTCTAACTGCAATGTTGCAACAATAGTACATCCAGAGTGCAGCTAAAGAACCTGTTACAAGGCAAGTAAATGCTAACACAAACAAGGTGCTCGCCAATTCAGAGCAAAGAGCCAATCTAATGGTGGCTAAAAACATAGACAAATCAACCCCGTGGGGGAAGGAGGGAAAGGTGACAGGATCTGTGCACGTGAGGAAAGGGAAAGGGGGGAGGGAAAAAGGAGGAAAGGGAACGAAGAATGGGGTGTGCGAGGAAAGGGACCTACCTGGAGGGGATAGCTGTGCTATCCAGGAGGTCAGTTGAGAGCCGAAAATGAGCTCTCTCCAATGGCGTACCTACGGAGAAGGCGAGACTGATAAGGGGCTGGATGAGCCAAAGGGAAGGCTGAAAGGAGCGCGAGGAAATTCGCCTACCTGAGGAAAACCGGGGCGAGCACTGAAAGGCTGCAGCCTGCTCGGTCCCAAGGCTGTAAGTGTGTTGTGCGGCTGCAGCGGTAAAGGCCAGCTAGATCTGACGCTGCATGGAGGCGTGGTTGGACCAGTTTTAGACCAAAAGTTAAGAAGGTCTGGAGGCGACCCAGTGGAAAGGTAAGGATTTAAGACACCTCACGCTAACCGGTTCAAGGGAAGCCAGGCGGACACAGTACCTTGAAAGTGGAGAGACAGCTCCGGTGGGGGCAGTTGTTCCTGGTGGTGGATGCAAGTCGGGGCTTTGCCAGAAGAAGAGATGATCTTGTCGTAGAGGAAAGTTGAAGATCGTTGCACCACCAGGGAAGAGACCAGCCGCAGAGTGCTCAGTCACAAGGCACCACCTTTTGGTCGCGGTACAGTGGTTAGTGGCTATCCGGTTGCCGGGGTGCTCCGCACGGGCAATTCGACCACTAGACGTCCTGGAAGCGAAGAAAAAGCAAGGGACTGGTTGTTCCCACCAGTCAAAGGGAAGAAGACTCTCCAGCAGGGAGATCTCCTCTGTCGTTGGGAAGTGGTGAGTCGGTTCAGCAGGGCTCCACCGGTGGTGTCGTCGTTGCAGGTTGGCTCAGCTTCTCCCTCATTGGATTCTTAGGTCCTGTGGCGACTTCTGAAGTTCCAGTCCCCAAAGCCCTGCTTTTATGCAGAAAACCCCCATTCATTCAGCCTAGCTGTCAATCAAACATGCTAAGTGGTGAGCGGGGCGGCTCACCACTTGGGCCATTCACACCAGAGTGCGACTTGAGTTGGCAAGGCAACTCAGTCCAGGGTGCCTAAACCCCCTCCCACACCCCCTGTGGTACCCAGACAGAATGGCACCACTCTGGAGGGCTTCTGTGCAGAAGCCCGCCAAAAGTGGAACAAAGGGCTCAACCTTTGGTTTGGAGTTACAGAGGCAAACACATACGCCATTTTAAAAACCGAGTTCTGGCAGAAAATACCAACCGGTGAATTTATTTTAAATAAATAAACCGGTGGTATGTGAAATATTTGCGGTCGAATATAAAAAAGTAGTATCAACTGCCACCAGCCAAAACCCGACGAGGGGGGACGGGACAGTGCCCCCTCGAACAACAGACCCAGGGGTAATCGAATTACCCCTACCAGTACGTCCACAATAGGATGGTTTGTACTGGTTCTGTTAGTAAATTTAGGTCTAGGAAAGCCAATGGTGACTTTACATGCCCTGGGAGACAGTAGTCAGTCCCAGGGTATGGAGTCTATGGTGGGGGGTCACCTATGACACCCCCGTGTTACGGCATGGAGGGTGCCGTGTAACACACACAGCAAAATACATGAGACCCTATGGAGTAAAAGACCCCACGGCCCATAGAACACTTTGACATTCAAGGAAATACCACAAATCATGTCCGAGAGTGGGAGAGAAAGAGTCTCACTCTTGGCAGGATGAAAAAAACAAACTCCAGAAATCTAGCAAAGCTGCTGGGGGACTCACTAAGTTAGGAAATTCTGCCTAAACAGAGAATTCTCCCTAACACTCGCCCCCCCCCAGACTAAGGGACAGGAGGATTTAATCCACTCCTAGATGAATCTCATACCTCTAGTCGATGACATACATCCTAGAGAGACCATCAGCATTTTGGTGGTGACACCCTGACCTGTGCTCAATGGTGAAATCAAACCCTTGCAGGCAGATTGACCATCTCAGTAGTTTTGGGTTTTCCCCTTTCATTTGCATTAACCATCTCAAGGGTTGGTGGTCAGTCTGAATGACAAAAGTAGAACCATACAAGTATGGCCTAAACTTCTTCAGAGCCCACACAATAGCAAAGCACTCTCTTTCGATTGTTGCCCACCTTGTTTCAGGATCCTTCAGCTTGCGGCTGATGAAGCAAACGGGGTGCTCCCTACCTTTCCCATCCAGTTGACTGAGTACTGCACCTATTCCTACAGGGCATGTAAAGTTGCCTTGCCAACTCAAGTCGCACTCTGGTGTGATTGGCCCAAGTGGTGAGCCGCCCCGCTCACCATTTAGCATGTTTGATTGACAGCTAGGCTGAATGAATGGGGGTTTTCTGCATAAAAGCAGGGCTTTGGGGACTGGAACTTCAGAAGTCGCCACAGGACCTAAGAATCCGACGAGGGAGAAGCTGAGCCGACCTGCAACGACAACACCACCGGTGGAGCCCTGCTGAACCGACTCACCAATTCCCAACGACAGAGGAGATCTCCCTGCTGGAGAGTCTTCTTCCCTTTGACTGGTGGGAACAACCAGTCCCTTGCTTTTTCTTTGCTTCCAGGACGTCTAGTGGTTGAATTGCCCGTGCGGAGCACCCCGGCAACTGGATAGCCACTAACCACTGTACCGCGACCAAAAGGTGGTGCCTTATGACTGAGCACTCTGTGGCTGGTCTCTTCCCTGGTGGTGCAACGATCTTCAACTTTCCTCTACGACGAGATCATCTCTTCTTCTGGCAAAGCCCCGACTTGCATCCACCACCAGGAACAACTGCCCCCGCCGGAGCTGTCTCTCCACTTTCAAGGTAATGTGTCCGCCTGGCTTCCCTTGAACCGGTTAGCGTGAGGAGTCTTAAATCCTTACCTTTCCACTGGGTCGCCTCCAGACCGTCTTAACTTTTGTTCTAAAACTGGTCCAACCTTTCTGTGACATTTTGCTACAAAGACTTGAAGTGCATTTCCAATGTGGTACTTTTGGGACATACCACCTTGCCTCTCTCCGAGTGGGCCTGGCCTCTGAACTTTATGATCTACAGTAGATCCTGCCTTGCTTGCCTTGCATTTGCTTCGTAAAAGTGTTGGTACTGAGTTGGTTTCATACCCTGCCTTTTTCTCTCCCTTTCTAACGAATACTAGAGTGCCATCTAGGTTAAGCACTCACCTCTGTCTGCAAATAAGTGGTGTCTTTGAACCTAGACTTGTCGAAATATTGTTAGGGGATTGATATATACTTATAGTAACTGTGATTGAAGTTGTTTGCCATATTAGTGCCAGTGTGTTTTTCATAGATGTGTTTTTAAATAAATAATGATATATCTTTACACCCAAGCTCTGATCCGTGTATGCTTGTTCTACTTTGTAAATTGCCCTATGTTGTATACTCTATATACTGCCTAATTCGTCTTGAGAGAAGTCTGACTGCTCAGCCACAGCTACCAGGTAAATCTGGGTGGTGCAGACTGCTACCAATTGGGTTTACTGCTAACTCCTGTAGTCTTAAACTTTTTGCAGTGGTGACAGAGGGAACTGCACAGGTTTCTGCCTAACACTGGTGTACAGCGGTGGGATTTGTATCGAGTATACAGTTTAGAGTGCTTTTCAACACTTTAGGATAACTAACCACAAAGCTTAGCACTAAAAGGCAACTTTCAAAAAACATGTCTACTATGGAAGTTTACAGTCAAGAGTCCTTGTCAGGTGAAAATACTGAGAGTGTGAGAGCTCTCTGTAGACAAGAGAATCTTTCTGTAAAAGGCAAGAAAATAGAACTGATAGCAAGATTGCTTGAAAACCAAAGTCTGGGTACTGGTTCAGAGAAACCAACTTCTCCAGCAAATGTAGATGACAGTAATGGTGTTGATCTAAATCAAAGTTCCGATGATAGTGATGAAGAGGCTGAAGAGGAAGGAGAGGCTAATGAAACTGTCTCCCTACCCCTCTGTCTGCCTTACCAGCTGTACCTACTGGGCCTATAGCAGGTCCCACACTAAGTCCTCAAGTCCTTGAACTAGAAAAAATGAAAATAGAATTGCAATTAAGAAGGATTACTGCTCAAACTGATCAAAAACACCAAGAAATGCAACAAATTGTTAGGCTCAGAGAAATGGAGCTCAAGCATGAGTTAGAAATGAAAAAGTTGTCTGTTGAAACTGCTTCTGTCTCTGGCTCCTCTAGAAGTTCCAGTCCCAAAAGACCCCGGATGCCTAAGGAATTAATTGGTATGTATGAACCAAAGTTGGATGTGTTGGATTGACTGAGTTTGTTTGAGTATAATCATGGGCTCCAGAACATCACAGGTAATGAGCTACTTACCTGGTTGTTCTCTAGGCTCCCCCCTGTTGCAACAGATGCGGTAATGGAGTTGGGGGAGGAGGATAGGAAAGAGTATGAAAGTGTGAAACTAGCTCTGATAGCTAGATTTGGGAAGACCCCTTCCCAGTATCTTAAGAGGCTTAGATCCCTCAAAAAGCATGATGGTACCCCTTGGTCTACCTGGGTGAGTGAAGGGCTGAAAAACTTAGAGGGATGGATTAAGGGTTACAAGGTGAACACTTATGAGGGTATGAAGAATCTTTTTATGTTGGAGTCAATTTATGATGCCTGTTCTCCTGAGCTCAGACAGCACTTGGCTGATTCAAAGGAATTGGATTCCAGGAAGCTAGCTAAGGCTGCTGACTTGTGGGTTGCCAACAGGGCTACTCATAAGGATTCTGGGGCAACTCAGAAAAAGGATGAAGGAAAACAGCCTAAAAAAGACTCAAAAGAGAATTCTAATAACTCAAATTCCAAAGAGGGCCCCAAACAAAACCATAAGGGTAAGCCACAAGGAAAAGCACAGTAGAATAGCGTTCCTTCTGGTGCCAAACCAGAGGGAGGCCAGAACAAGCCGCCATTCCAGAAAGCATTCGGTAAATGCTTTGTTTGTGGCTCTACTGACCATGTGAAAGGAGATCCAAGATGCAAGGGTAAACCTTCAGGGGTCCAGCTTGTCCCCTTAGCCTTCGCTCCAGAGGAGGAAGTCCAAATGGCAAGTGGAAACTTTCTACTGCTGGCTGATGAACCCATTGGAGTCTCAGCCAGTGTTTCTTTAGTGTCTCTGGGTTTGTTGGAACAACAGAATTTAGATGTCTATAATTCTATCCCCGATAACGCTAAAGAGTATTATAAGGACAGTGTCCAGGTGAATGGTCAGGAGACTCCTGCCATTAGAGACACTGGGGCCAGCATAACTGTGGTGGATAAATCTTTTTTTCAGGCTGAGGATGTTGCTATGGCACCCAAACGCCTCACCAAGTTAGCTGGAGGGCCTGTGCAGATGCTTTCCCAATTACCAGTTCTCATCCAGTGTAATGACATGACTGTGAAAATACCTGTCAGCATACAAAGTGAGGTACCAGGACGAGTTCTGTTGGGTAACGATTTAAAAACTCTTGGAGTTGTATCTCATACCCCCAGACCTCCTAGTACATGGTTACAGGAGCTAACCAGACCTGCAAGGGAGAAAACCATGAGAGATACTCCCAAGGAGATGATGGAGAAGGATATCACGCCTGCTCCACTGGGTTTGTCAGCTGCTGTCTCAAGGAAATCAGAAGCGAAAGGAAAACCTAAAACTTCTAAACAAAAACCAGCAGCCAGCACTTCAGCGCAGCCAACAAGGACTTCCCCTTGGTTGTCCAAAGTTACACCAGTAACACCCCTCCAGCTGAGGCTGAGAGGGTGGTACAATACTGTGTGGTAGAATTAGACTCTGAGGAAGAGCTAATAGAAGGCCCGGAACTCATTGGAGATTTGGGTCCTGTTGACCATCCTGAGCTGCAGTCTTTACTGGCAGAAGGTGGACCCAACAGGGCAGACTTCAGTTAGGGACAGAGATAATGTCCAACTCTGGAAGGTCTTCGCCACCAGGCAGAAGCTCAGGCTGAAGGGCAAGAGACTGGGAAATACAGGTTGCACTGGGAAGATGGCCTCTTCTACAGTGAACCGACAAAGTCTGAACCTGGAGACTACTAACGACTTGTAGTACCCCAAGAGAACAGACAACAGTTCTTGCAGTTAGCCCACGAGATTCCTTTGGCTGGTCACTTGAGTTTCAAGAAGACTAAGGAAAGGCTCTCTCTCTACTTTTATTGGCCAAAGATGGGGGCCGAAGTAGAAAAACACTGCAGGAGCTGCCACACCTGCCAGACCTCTGGTAAGGTTGGCTCCAAGAATGTGGCACCTTTAGTGCCTCTCCCCGTTGTGGGAGTCCCATTTGAGAGAGTAGGGATTGACATTGTTGGTCCCCTTGATCCTCCAACCTCCTCAGGCAACAGGTTTATACTTGTTGTAGTAGACCATGCTACTAGGTATCCTGAGGCCATTCCTATGAGTACTGTTACAGCTCCGGCTGTGGCTAAGGCCCTCCTTGGTATTTTTACCTGGGTTGGGTTTCCTAAGGAAGTAATCTCTGACAGGGGGTCAAACTTTATGTCCCACTACATGAAAGCCATGTGGAAAACCTGTGGAGTTACTTACAAGTTCTCAACAGCTTACCACCCACAAACCAATGGGTTGGTTGAAAGGTTCAACCGAACCATGAAGAGCATGATAGGTGCTTTAGAGGACCGCCTTAAACGAAAGTGGGATCTTCTACTGCCATGCCTTCTCTTTGCTTATAGAGAAGTCCCTCAGGAGGGAGTAGGTTATTCTCCCTTTGAGCTTCTCTATGGTCATCCCGTCAGAGGTCCATTGGCCCTGATTAAGGAGGGGTTGGAGAGTGCTCCTTCCCCCAAGCCAGTCAGAGTGACTGGCTACGTGATAGGTCTCCAGAGGAGAATGTCACACATGATGGCAGAAGCAAGTGATAACTTGAAAGCTGGACAAGCATTGGTCAAGCACTGGCATGATCAAAAGGCTAACATGGTTGAGTTCACTCAAGACCAGCTAATTCTCGTTATGATCCCAACAAGGCAGAGGGCCTTGCAAGACCAATGGATGGGACCCTTCAGAGTTGTGGGTAAACTTGGAGAGGTCAACTATCTGGTGAACTTGGGCAATCCCAAGGAGGCCTCAACAGTCTTCCACACCAACAGACTCAAAGCGTATGTCTCGACACCTGATGTAGGAGCGTTGCTTCTAGCTTCATCAGAGGAAGAAGAAGAGAGTGAAGCTCTTCCTGATCTCCTCAGAGGCTTACCTTTAGACGAAAAGATTGAAGGAGTAAATCTCTCTTCAAATCTGACACCTGAGCAACAAGAAGAGTGCAAATCTATGTTGAATCAGTTTGCCTCTCTGTTCTCACTTTCACCAGGCTTGACCCCTTGGGGCCAGCATGACATACTCACTGGTGACTGTCTGCCAGTCATAATCAAAGGATACAGAATGTCAGAAAATGTAAGAACCCACATCAAAGGTGAGGTCAGCAAGACGCTTGATTCTGGGGTAATAGAGCCCTCTACTAGTCCATGGTCTAGCCCAGTTGTGTTAGTACCAAAGGCAGGATCTAAAGAACTTAGATTCTGTGTGGACTACAGAGCTCTTAATGCAGTCACCAAGACTGATGCCCACCCTTTGCCAATAACAGATGAGTTGGTGGATAGACTTGGTTCAGCCAAGTTCCTCAGCACATTTTACTTGACGTCAGGCTATTGGCAAATAGCCCTGACAGACCATGCCAAGGAGAAAACTGCATTTTCTACCCCAGCTGGCTTATACCAGTTTAAGGTAATGCCTTTTGGATTGAAAAATGCACCTGCTACATTTCAACGGATGGTAAACCAGGTTCTGAATTGGATGGAGGACTTCTGCATGGCACACTTGGATGACATGGCAGTGTTCAGCAATTCCTGGGAAGAACATGTAGACCACCTAAGATATGTTTTGCAGGCTCTTGGACAAGCCAATCTGACCATAAAGGCGAGTAAATGCCAAATTGGACAGAGTAAGGTAGTCTATCTTGGACATGAGGTAGGAGGTGGATAAATAAGGCCTTTGCTCAGTAAGATTGAAGCTGTGCAAAATTGGACAACACCTACTACTCAGACCCAGGTAAGAGCCTTCTTAGGTCTCACCGGGTATTACAGGAATTTCATTCAGAACTATGGGACCATAGCTTCTCCTCTGAATGTCATCTCCTCTCCAAAATTCCCTAAGAAGGTTAGATGGAATGAGGAGTGCAATCAGGCCTTTGTGCAGACAGATGCTTCAAATGTTCTGTGCAGAAGCCCGCCAAAAGTGGAACAAAGAGCTCAACCTTTGGTTTGGAGTTACAGAGGCAAACACATACGCCATTTTAAAAACCGAGTTCTGGCAGAAAATACCAACTGGTGAATTTATTTTGAATAAATAAACCGGTGGTATGTGAAATATTCAAGCCGAATATAAAAAAGTAGTATCCACTGCCACCAGCCAAAATTCGACGAGGGGGGACGGGACAGTGCCCCCTCGAACAACAGACCCAGGGGTAATCGAATTACCCCTACCAGTACGTCCACAATAGGATGGTTTGTACTGGTTCTGTTAGTAAATTTAGGTCTAGTAAAGCCAATGGTGACTTTATATGCCCTGGGAGACAGTAGTCAGTCCCAGGGTATGGAGTCTATGGGGGTGGTCACCTAGTACACCCCCGTGTTAAGGCACGGAGGGTGCGGTGTAACACACATAGCAAAATACATGAGACCCTATGGAGTAAAAGACCCCATGGCCCATAGAACACTTTGACATTCAAGTAAATACCACAAATCATGTCCGAGAGTGGGAGAGAAAGAGTCTCACTCTTGGCAGGATGAAAAAAACAAACTCCAGAAATCCAGCAAAGCTGCTGGGGGACTCACTGAGTTAGGAAATTCAGCCTAAACAGAGAATTCTCGCTAACACTGACCTAATACAGAGACGAGGAGGAAATGCAGAGCAATACCGAACACGCATTGGAACCACTGTCACCAGTCTAGTGGTTCATGAACAGTGATTGGCAAAAGTAAGATAAAAACCAACAAAGGACTTGACAGTATGTCAAGCCCTGCCAGAAGGAACTGCGAGAGCCAAGACGAGCCAGATGTGCAGACGGGTGCTGACGGGACACGGTGCAGAGGGAGAAAGAGTCCAGGGCAGGGCCAGGACATGAGGACAGCACGGCCCAGAAGCGGAGCGAGACTCCAGGTGCCCCAGAGACCAGGGACCTATGAAAGCACACCTGCACGCCATCCCCAAGCAGAAGAAATCTGCAGAGTCGCTGCAGGGGGAAGGAAGCTCCGGAGAGTTACTGGAGTAAAGCAAGTGAGCCCAGCTGCCTGTAAGGAGCCAGCACTCGCCTAAGCCATAACACAAATATGCGGGAAGCCACAGGGGCTCGTAAACCTCAGGGAGGTTGTTGCAAAAGCTGGATCGGTGAGAGAGAGAGAGAGAGAGAGAGAGAGAGAGAAAGAGAGAGAGAGAGAGAGAGAGAGAGAGAGAGAGAGAGAGAGAGAGAGAGAGAGAGAGAATAAAGCAAGAAAGGCGAGTCTGGGACATGGAATTGTGCTAAGGCTTGCCAGGAGAGTGAACCAAGTGTGCAGCTTGGAGAGAGCATCCAAGCAATGCTTCGACAGTGGAGGATTTGGTGATTGGGAACCAGGTCTGCCCCTAAGGGTCGAGGACCTGTGACAGCTTGGGCGGAGAATCCAGGCTTTTCCTCTTCGGCGCAATAGATGGCAATGGTGAGCCAACACTCACAACCAGAGTCTCGGACCACAAAGTACTGATTTGTAAGCCTAATGAAGAATGCGGAAAGAAGGACATTTCTTCAACAGCCAAGGAGTGGCTGTATCTCGATGAAGAGAACCTGATAAAGACAAGGACTGCCTTTTGTCCAGAGGAAGGAAGTCATCCCCCTGGATCAAGAAGACATCTCAGTTGATTTTGTTAGCTTCGTGTGTACGGGTCAGAGTTAGGATGTTGACACTGGACAGTGGGACTTTTACTCACACAGGGAATCCTGTCTTAGAGTTAGGGTTTCCTTTTCCTTGTGCACCTTTGAATAAATGTTTATAACCAACACCATGACCTCCCCACCTCAGAGTCTTACTTCTGCGCCCTTAAAATAAATACATTGGAACTTATATAAAATAAGCGGCCCATCGTGGACTATAAAGTGCATGACAACTCCTCCTTCATGACCTAGCAGTGTTCCTTCCCAAGTCATTCCATTTTCAAGGCTCTTGACTGCTTTGTACTGCATTTGACTCCGCACACTGTGCTAGAATTGGCCTAATTGAACAACCGGGAGGGCATTAGTGCTGGAACTGTCTGGTCTCTACCACTGCCAAGCTTGCAAGTCATAGCATGGTTTTCAACAGTGAAAGTGCATGGGGCGCCAAGTAGGTCTGTATTAAGGGCAGCGCAATTTCTGCTGAAGACATTGAGGCGCGCTGCCTAAAATAGAAGAACGAAGGATATGGTATGATAGGTTACTTATAACGCGCTTAATACCCAGAGGTTTCTAAGTGCGCACCCAGGGATCGAACCCGTGTTGCTCTGTGTCGTCTTGTTTCTAAGGCGACCACGTTGCCCGTGAGCTATCCTCCCAAGACCGACATAATCATGTGCTCAGGTCACAATCCTAGACTGACAAGTGTTTTACATTTCTTAAGAGCAAGGTTCTGAGGTTCAGAGGAATTGTGATTGTAGAATAGAGATTTTTCAATGGATTAGTCTTTATTTCCTCATTCACTGGGATTTGAAGCCAAGCTGGTGTAGGAGATTCAGGCATATATAATGCACCCTGTTATACAGAGAGTACGGGACGGAACATTTCACTGAATGAGGTAATCCTGCAGAGGTCTGCAACCTGCGGCTCCCCAGATGTTTTGCACTACAACCCCCATAATTCCTGACCATTTACTATGCTGCCAATGGCTGATGGAAGTTATAGTCCAAAACATCTGGAGAGCCAAAGGTTGCCGACCTCTGCGAGTCTTCCGGGAACATTGGAAAACTGCCTGGAATGTGCCAACAAAGGATACAAATCATACCATAAAGGGACACAACACATGGCTTTTACCATTGTTTCCAGATGTAAAGACTATGAAAGAATGCAGTTGGCCTTTAGCAGAGAGGGAAAAAGCTGCCCGAGAGAAGAGCAATGGAAGAAAACCACGAGAACAAGACAACACCACAAATGAAAGCCGCCAGGGAGTAGTAGGAGACAAAAGAAGCTGAGGAAGCATACAAGCTTCGTTTGACACATGGATTGATAGTTTGGATCTCATGCTGAACCATTCAACTCTTTGTTTGAATGATTTGATGCCATTCAATGTGGTCTTATCTGTTGACACTGTTGTTATTCTGCAGATTTCATAGCCTAACCTCAAATTTAGAGGGACTGCATCCCATCATGTTCTCTCAGATCAAACTGTGGCCCAGTAGCACTAAACATTCCTGATACACTCTCTGTGCTTTTTAACATGAGCAGGTTTCAGTCATAGGTCGTTTTTATTTTGGTGTTTCATTTTATTTCTTTTATAAAATATTGCTTTATTTGTGATTGCCAACTTCATATTATCAATTTAGGTTGACAATATGAAGTCCCGGTTGGCTCCTTCTATGAGGACATTGACCATCTACTCAGCCTCATCGCTCCCAGCCCCACCCCACTAATCGTACTTGGTGATTTCAATCTCCATCTCTCTTCCAAATCTCCCACCTCTCCTCTCCTTTCCATCCTTGATTCCTACCTTCTCACTCCCCTCCCCTCCTACCCACCAATCTGGCTCCACCATTGACCTCACCTTTACCTCCTCTTTCACCGCTTCTCCTATTTCTTCTCTACCTACCTATCTCTCTGGCCACTCCTTACTCTTCTTCTCCCCCAACCCTCCTCCGCCTCCCCTCCTTCCACTACACCCTTCTTCCACTGTGACCTACGTAACTTTAACCCTTCTCTCTTCCTCACTTCCTGCTCCTCTTCCCTCCCCCCTCTCCCACTTCCCCTCTCAGCCACTGAAGCGTCCTCCACCTTAACCTCCTCCCTCACTTCTACTCTAGATCTTCTTTACCCTCTCTCCTCGTTCCGGCCTTCTCGTCGACCTGCTCAACCTTGGCTCTCAGCTCATCTTTCCTCTATGCGCAGCCTTTTAAGGCGTCTTGAACGTTCCTGGCTCAAACACCCCACCCCCTCCAACCAAGCTGCTTACTTCCACTATCACACCCTCTACGATTCTTATCTTACCTCTGCTAAGCGCACTTACTTCCCTGACCTTCTCCACTCTCAATCTTCTCATCCTCGCCATTTCTTTTAAATCTTAACTCGACTTCTCTCTCCACCTACCCTTCACCACTCCATCGCCTCTCCTCTCTCTGCCTCCGATCTTGCCATCTTCTTTTCCAACAAAGTCCTTAATCTCCACCAAACTATCCTCTCCTCCCCTTCCTATTCTCCTCCCCCACCTCCTCCCCCTCCCCCTCCCTTTTCCTTGTTTTTACTCACCCCTATCACTCAATCTGAAGTTGCACTCCTCCTTTCTAAAACTCATCCCACTGCATCTCCCACTGACTCTATTCCTACCTCCCTCATCCCTAAAATCTACCCCCTCTTCTCATACCCTATCTCACCTCCTTTTTCAACACTTGTCTCTCCACATCCACCTTCCCCACTCCTTTCAAGCATGCTACTATCATCCCCCTTCTCAAAAAACCCTCTGCTAATCCCCATCTCCCATCCAATTTCCACCCCATCTCTCTTCTACCCTTCCTTTCTAACCTTCTAGAATACATTGTCTATTCTCAATTATTTACCTACATCTCTAACCATTCTCTCCTCCCCCCTCCCAATCTGGCTTCCGCCCGCTACACTCCACTGAAACTGCTCTAATTTCTGTTCTCAACTCTCTCCTCTCTGCCTGTTATTCCAAGCATTCCTCTATTCTTATCCTCCTCGACCTCTCTGCTGCCTTTGACACTGTCGACCACATTCTACTGCTTAGCTCTCTCTCCTCATTTGTCCTCAAAGACACTGTTCCTAATTGGTTTCTAACCTCTCCTTTTCAGTCTCCTGGGTGGCTGCACCTCCCCTACCTTTCCTCTTAACCACAGCGTTCCCCAAGGTTCTGTCCTTGGCCCCCTTCTCTTTTCACTCTATACTTCTATTATCTCCCATTATCTCCTCCTTTGGTATCTCACACCACTTCTTTCTTTCCCAACATCCACCATAAGCTTTCCTCCTGCCTTTCAGCCATTAAATCTTGGATGTCCTCTCACTTCCTTACTCTTAACGCTGACAAAACCGAAGTCCTATTCTTCCCCGCTAACACTCTTCCTCGCCCATCTCCTCCTCCATTCATTCTCTTTTCCCCCTCCCATCTCCCCTTCCCTCCCCATGCCCACAACCTAGGTCTCCACATTGACACCCATCTCTCTCTTCCTCATCACATTTCTCTCACTGCCAGATCTTGCTGCTTCCACCTCTACAATATCCATAAAATGTGTCCCTTCCTAACCTTTCACGCTACAAAACTATAAATCTCCTCCCTCATCTTCTCCATACTCTTCTACTGCTCCTCTCTTCTCTTTGGACTCCCTTCGTCTCACCTTTCCCCCCTCAAATCTATCTGTCACTCTGCCATCCGCTCCCTCTGCCTCCTCTTTCCTCGTGACTCCATCTCTTCCTCACTTAACTCACTAGGTTGGCTCTCTTTTTACTCTTAGCTCAAATTTTATTTCCTCTGTCTTGTCTTCAAAGCCCTTTATTGTTTTGCCCCTTCCTACCTATCCTCCCTTGTTACTTTCCATAATTCCTCTCGTACTCTCCGTTCTGCTGATCTCTTCCTTCTCTCTCCTCCTCCTCCACCCTGTGCCCCCTCCCGCTTCCGCTCCTTCCAACTTCTTGCTCCTTTCCATTGGAACCGCCTACCTCTCCCTGTCCGCTCTATCACCTCCTACCCTTCATTCCACACTTCTCTTAAATCCTATTTCTTCCACTCACCCCCTAACTTCTTTTCCTTCCTCTTTCTTGACTGTATCTACCTCTACTTACTCCTCCTACCCCTTCTCTCACTATTGTTCCTTTCCATTAGCGCTTAACCTCCTCAACTTTGTACATTGTTCATTGTACAATTTTCTGGTTTGATTCAATTGTCATTTATTGCTTGTTGTAATTGATTGTTCCTCTTGTAAAGCGCCTTGGATTAAAGCGCTATATAAATAAAAATAAATAAAAATAAAAAATAAAATAAAAAGAAGTGAAACGTATGTCTCCAATTACTTGCGAAAGTGCTTTTAGTATTTATATTTATTATTTTATCAGTGCACATGTGGGTGTAGAAATTCATCATTAATTATTTGCTTCCTTCTTTAGGTTGAGGTATTTGCAATGAAATAAATTAGATGTCCAACCTTGCCTCTAGTGGGGTAGATGAGGAAAAAAACCTCTCAATTCTCATAGTCTCTTTTCTTTACAAATTCCTATTGTTTACAAACCCTAAGTGTAAGACTCTCACGCAAATATAGTAACACCTAGAATTATTTTTCAAATCTTTTCACATGATCTCTTCAAATTTGGCAATTGAGAGTTCTGTTTCAATCCACTGTGATTCATATTTTGGCAGCGACTATTAGAGTCAATACATTTGTTTTATCTGCAGTTAGACGTTTCATTGTTTCGCATACTATACCAAAAGAAATATGTTTCATTGTTATTTCCAATCTTGCATGTTGGGCAACACACACACACACACACACGCACACACACACACACACACACATTATAGGCTGGGTGGGATCATATAGCTTTTATTGCATGAAATACTGTCTGTATTCGAGAGGAGTCGCCATCACTGCTCTGTGCATATTCTTAATTTGCATCCGGGGAAGGGGACTTAACCAATCAGGTGGCTGGAAATGCAGACGAGAACAAATAATGTACAGCCTGCATTTTTCTAGCCACCCGAGGCCATTCCCTGGGTGACACCATCTTTATTGTGGGGAGGCGACAAGGAGCTGCTCCCTGACCCTCATGCTCCCCCCACCACTAAGACATCCTGCACCTTCTCCCCACTTCCCTCCCTACACAATTACTTGCTGGGCCAGAGCTTTCAGCTCTGGTTGCGGCACTCCGTCCCATCATCTCCACCAATCATAGATACAGAAAAGAGACTGTGTTCATTTAGTCATTTAGTTCTGAGGGTATGCTCTTAGAAAAAGTCTCACTTATGGTTTAATCTAATGTAAAGTGCTCTTATATTGCACTCTTCTGCCGATAAGGTTGGCCCTGCTGCGCATAGCTCTGTAAGAAAGGAGGGTAGAATGTGTTAGTCGGATACTGTGAAGGCAGATGCAGAGACCTTTGGTGTTGATGGGTGCAGGTCCGTAATACCTGTTACCTGTGTGTCTATATGAAAATCTCTATTGTGTTTGTGGTTGCTACCGACTGGGCAGGTTAGTCAAATGGGCAGCCCACGGATTGTGGAGTGCATAGATTAACAACATGGTTGTTGAAATTAGATGGATAGAGTCTGAATCTGTTATGTACACTAAACCTAGAAGGTTGTATGTAGCAGTGTAAGGATGCAGGATTTTAGTAGTGAGGAGTAAGTTGAGGGATGAGAGTAGGTGAGGGGGTGAGGGCCTTGTCACTTCCTGGCTCTTGGTGTAGATTTCACTGTGATTAAAGGAGTGGACCAGTATCACGCAGGGGAGGCCCCATAAATCAGATTGGTTTCCTGCAGATGGTAGTGCCAAGAGTTTTGCAAAACGCTTATTCCAAATTAGCCCAAGTTTCTAGTGCAGTTTTTTGTTGGTTGCGATTATTTTTAATTTCTTTCAAAGTGGTTGGTTTAAAAGCCTAGTCTTGAGCTGTTTCGTGAACATCAGGTGTTCTCCTCTAAGAGGAGAGGTTAGAGTAGGATGTTCCACAGTTTGGTGGCCAGAACTGGAAAAGGTGATGCTCCTTGTCATTTCTTGTTGAAGTTGGGAATTATTACTAGTGCTGCATTGCTGGACCTAAGCGTCCTGGAAGAAGTCTAGTGTTGAAACGTACTTCCGAAGGAGAAAGGGCCACCTACGGGCTATGAATGATGGGCGATGCCCAAGGATTTGTAATGAACCCTTTTTTTATAGGCAGCTAGTGGAGAGTACGTAATGATGGCGTGATATGCTCGAATCAAATCGCTTCATTCTCAGAAGTAGTCTTGCCACTGCATTCAGAACCCTTTGACATTTCCACATTAGGTAATCTGGGAGTCTGAGATAGAGGCTGTTTGCATAGTCTAGTTTGGATAGTATTAGCAAAATTCTGACCATAGCCCAGTATATGAATTTTAAGTGAGGTAATATGCAGTGTAGCATGCACAGCTGGGAGAAACAGCTTCTGACGATGGCTTTGACCTGTGGGTCAAGAGAGACGGTGTTGGCCATTGTCTTTCCAATATTCCTTTCTATAGTTCACAGGTTTGAGGAATGGCCCATCTTGTCAGGCCAAGGAATTGTGGTGGAGTTGGGACCTGTAGGATTACAGAGAATCAGCTGTGCTATTCTAGGGTTGAGTCTTAGTCTCTGTGCTGTCATCCGAGCGTCCACCTGTGCAAGGCAGTGTTTAATGTCTAGGGCATTTGGGGATGAGTGGTTCACAAATTTGGAGATTATTTTTGTGCCATCTACAGAGTTGTAGCAGGCGATACCCAATGTATTGGTGATGTCTAGGAGGGGTGTCAAGTTGATGTTGAAGAGTAGAGGTGAGAGTGTTGCTCCTTTGGGTATTCGGCAGGCAGGTGGGTGAGGCCGGGAATTGTGGGGGCCCAGGATTGTGGTTTTAGTTCTACCAGTGAGGTCAGAGGGGATCCAGTGAAGAGCGGTTTCTTTATTTGTAATACCAATATCTCCCAGTCTTTTTAACTTTCTAGAGTATTGCATTTGATATAATAATCGTGATCATTGTCATTTCTTTCTATGTCAACTATTAGCAATAACAGTTGAAAACCATAGATTCTTATTTATATCCACAATCTGTGTACATTCTTGAGCACTGCTATATTTAGTGCGACTGCTAATCTGAGCCTTCTCTCTAAGCTGGGTATGTGGGCCTTTTTGAAACGACTACTTATCTTTGCCCTGCATCTGAACTACTCCTTTCTCGCGGCTATTCTAAAAATGTTTCCTGTACCTATGCTTGATCACAGGCCCTATTCGCGTGGACTGAAAATGTTGCTCTTCAAATGCTGCTTGTTTATTATTCTGATTCCAGCAAGTCTGAAGGGTTTAAGGGGACCAAGAAGATTGGAGGCGGGACGGGAGAGGAGGGAGTATCCATGCATATTTCTATTGCGGCAGGAAATAAAATAAAACTGGGGGTTGTGATTGCAATTGGTAGGGTGTGCGATCAGCGGTTCTGGATCCCGTTATTTTTTTGGTTCAGAGGGGGGCCTCAGAGAAGCTGTGCCCCGGGCCCCATAATTCCTTACGATGGCCCTTAGTAGCACTCCTGCCTTTGGGGTTTGACACACCATGTTTTTCCCTGGCTGGACGGTATTAATTTGAGGGTTCATGCGAGGCCTCCGCATCTTCCCTGCTCGCCATCAGAACTGACAGATTGCTTGAAACCTTTTCTGGAAGCAATACTCAAATAGTTGGTCTCTGCAGTACAGAAATTACAAATAGAAGTAGTCACGTCCCTGCAGAAAATGCTGTGCTGTTTCAATCAATGTCCAGCCTACTGTTTCCTGTAGAGCAGTGGGCCAGAAATAAAAAACACAACCGGAATCCCTTGGGTTGTAGAGGCCAGATCCAATTCCTTTACAAGAACTTCAGGAAAAACTTCCCCGGTTGCACCCTCGTTCTACCTTCACCACGGTGACCCTTCAGGTACCTGGGGCTGTTTTTAGCATTCCTATTTCCCTAATGCAACCGAAACCTGTAGGGGATCCCAATGTATTTACACCTTTTAGGACTCAATGTTGTGTCCATTATTTAAACAAACCACAATTATACGCCTAGACCAAGCCAAGGTGTCATTTGTAGTATTCAATTTAGGGAAAACAGCTTAGCCTCGGCCACCCTTTGCATAGATGGCAATAGTCCTCTCTTTAATAACTATCTGGGTTTTTAGAGGTCTTTCATACTATGTTCGACAGACAATAACTTTCCAATCTATACGTAATGAGCATTTGGAAATACGCCAAGGAAACTGAGATCTACTCTCTTATTTTGCTAATTTCTGGGAATTAGTGAACAAAATATCTGGCCAGAAGATGCTCAGTTCAGTATATTCTACAAGGAGTTGAAGGAAGATTTAAAAGAGGCCCTTAGCCAAGTGGTGGCACCTCCAGAAACCCTCTACGGAGATATTGCCCTAGTTGTTTTGGTGGACAAATGCTCAAATGAGAGAAAAGACGGGAAAGACATTACTCCCTCCAAAAAAATGTGGATTTATGCAACAGAAGTATTAGAGGGCATGTAGCACCCAGAGAACAAGAAGGACCGATAAATATCAACCTTTTTTTTTGCTGTGGGTAATCAAGACAATGAGCGCAAAGATTATTTTCCTAAATTGGGAAATGCTTCAGCTCCCCCAGTAGGGAATCTTAGAGTGAGTATGAACAGGTGGAATTCCCCAAATACCCTATGTCTTTTTTTTATAATTTTTATTTTTGTTCAGAGAGTTACAACAGTACTAAACTGGTTGGCAGTTGGCAAAGCACATCGATCACAACAACATAGATACATATTAACAGTATAGGTTGCACGTTTTCACATTGCATAACAGTACTAGAGTGGTGACGTCGGATTATCTTCTCCATCAGATATCATATTACATAAATATAGCCTGAACTGTGCCCATATATCTTTGGGACGGCATCTCGATGGCAACGTTATAATAAATTGTTCCTCCAGTTCGTTAATCATTGACAAGTCTTTCAAGAAGTCCAGCCGCCTTGGAGGATGTATTGATTTCCAACATTTCAGTATATTACGTTTTGCAACCACACATGCCAAGTTAAATAATCGTCTAGTGGTGGTAGCGGCTTTACTGATATCCCCAAAGAGATATTTCAGTGGGGAAGGTGTGGCAGGTATCGCCGTGATGTCTTCCATGATCTCCGCCACCTCCCCCCAGAATGCAGTGACCGGTGGACAGGCCCAGTACATATGAAAAGAGTCTGCATCAGGGGCATCACATTTAGGGCATTTTCCTGTGTGACCTTGTACAAATTTAGCTAAGTTAGCTGGGGTATAGTGAAGCTGGTTAAGAACCTTAAACTGAATAAGCCAAAGCCCTGAGTTCATGGATACGTGTTTGGTCAACTGGCAGTATCTCAACCATGTGTCTTCACCCAGTTCCACCCCCAGGTCCCGTTCCCAGTTCCCTTTAATATCATTGCTTGACTTGGAGTGTGTTTGAACAAGGCTGTAGAGCGCAGACAGACTTTTACTATGTCCACCCGGTTCCGTCATGGCTGCAATACATTCATGTGTGGCCGGTTCCTCTGGGAACGAGGGCCATTTAGCGGCAAAGGCAGCTCTCATTCTACGAAACTGAAATCGCTTAAGGTGATCTCCACCCACCGGCCCAATAAAATCGTCAAGAGCACAGTATTTCCCTTCCGGAAACATATCTCGCATTCGAAACTGCTTTTGTGGGTCCCAAGCACATTGGAGGGCCCTATCAAATGTGGGGCTTATGCCTGGGAAGTTCCATAGTGGCACTTCTGGATCATACAGGGTTGTAAGGGCGAGCCTATTGTATATCATAGACCATGCGCGTACAGTGGCGTTGACAGGGTTATATTTGCATGGCTCTTTTCGTTTAAGATCGAACATGACCGCTCGCAGTTCTATAGGGGAAGCTGTAAATCTTTCCAGGGGAATGTGTGGAGCAGTGTCTTCCGGTTCAAACCAGTGTCTCGCAAAGTGTGCCTGAGATGTTAAGTAATAGAGTTCGAAGTCTGGGGCAGCAATCCCACCCTTTTCAAAGGGTTCTGTCATTTTGGACCATTTCAACCTAGGCGTCTTTCCTCCCCATACAAAAGTGGTGATTAGAGTGTTGAGTTTATTAAAGAAGGCTCTGCCCGGCCATATCGGTATATGGCAAAAGAAATATAGGAGTTTGGGTAACACAGTCATCTTAACTAAGGATATTCGCCCATATAGGGATAGGGGGAGCCTATTCCAGGATTGTAGTTTAGCTGTAAGGGATTGTAAAAGTTCACCGTGATTTTCCGTGTACAGTGTGCTCCAGTCTTTTGAAACCATGATCCCCAAATAGCGGATATGTATAGGTGACCATTTAAATCCGTGTGTATCTGACATTTCTCTAGTACTGGGCGTGAGCAGGAAGAGTTCCGACTTGGATAAGTTGATCTTGTATGCCGAATATTCGGGGAACGTCTCAACCTCCAACATGATTGGCCCTAGGTTTACTTCGGGGTTCCTAATGTATGATAGGGTATCATCCGCATATAGGGAGATGATTTGCGGTTTCCCAGTCATGCGAAGGCCTCTACATGCATGGTTTTGTCGGACATATTCAGCCATGAGTTCTATGGTAAGCGCAAAAAGGATTGGGGAAAAGGGGCAGCCCTGTCTTGTGCCTCTACCCAGATGAAACAGGGACGACATGGTTTGATTAGTTAGTATTTTCGCTCCCGGGGAGGTGTACAATAGATTAACACAGTTGACAAAGTAGCTTCCCAACCCAAATCTCTCAAGGACCTGAAACAGATAGACCCAGGAGACAGAATCAAACGCCTTCTCGGCATCAAGGGAGGCCGCCACCGCGTCTGCCGCCGGATCTATCTGTGCCATAACTCCGAAGAGTCTGCGCAGATTGAGAGAAGTAGACCTTGTTGGTAGAAAGCCCGCCTGGTCGGGATCCACCAGTATGGGTATATAGGGCAGCAGTCTGGTGGCCAGGATTTTGGCGAAAATCTTTGCATCTGTGTTAATAAGCGAAAGGGGTCTATATGACCCCCTGTCATGAGGGGGCCTACGAGGTTTAAGCAGAACAGTTATGACTGCCTCTCGCATGGTGTCTGGTAGTATACCACATTCCATTGCTTCTTCCCAAACTGTCAGCAAAAGAGGGGCGAGTACGTCGTGATATTCTTTGTAAATTTCGGCGCCGAGTCCGTCAGGACCAGGGGCCTTACCAGAGGTTAACGCTTTTATTGCCTCCATAATTTCATCTAGTGTTATGGGGGTGTCCAATAACATGCACGTATCAGAGGTCAAGGTTGGGAGATCAATAACATGCAGGTAACTTGCTATTTCTTCTTTAGTTTTGGTGTCTCTGTTAGAGTATAATGTTTTGTAGAATGCAGCAAACATGTCATTGATTTCTTGTTCACCATTTACTATGTCCCCACTAGGCGCCTGGATGGCTGCTATAGGGGGGGTGACCATGCTCGGTTTTGAGCGTCTGGGCCAGAAGTTTCCCTGCTTTATTACTTTCCCCATATCTACGAGCTCGGATCGGGGCAGCCATATACTGTACCTCCCTTGGAGCAAGTTTATTAAAGTCTGCCAATGTTGTGTGGATATCTAGAAGGGCCTCCTTACTATGTGTACAGGTGTATTCAAACTCCAGGAGCTCGAGTTTGGCTTCTGTGGTGTCCAACTCTTGTCTAACTGTTTTAAGTAAGCCTGTGGTTTAAGCCATAATAGCACCCCGAACCCACACCTTAAATGTTTCCCATAACGTGGCGCACCGTTTCACCGTCCCCTCGTTTAGTTGAAAAAATTCCTCTATTTCAATACGCAATGATTCGCAGACATTCGGGTCTCTAAGTAGGGCAGGGGGCATTCTCCAGCGTCTGGCCCTGGGGACAGCTTCATCAACACTCAGCGTAAGTGACACAGGGGAGTGATCTGAGAGGGTGCGGGGATACATTTCACAATGCTGGACCATATTCACAAGTGTGGAGCTCATTAACCAGTAATCAATTCGAGACTCTGAATCATGCACTGATGAGTAGAATGTGAAGCGCTGCTCTAGGGAGTGTAACTCTCGCCAGATGTCTACCATAGTCATTTGTTGCATTATTTGTCGTATGGCTAATGCGGCTAAGGTTAAGGGTCTGTATGACGTTGTAGACCTGTCAAGAGATGTGTCAAGGATTGTATTGAAATCTCCCCCCCAGACCACCGCACATCTTCAGCTTCAATCAACATATTATGTATAGCATTATAGAATTCGGGGTCATCCATGTTGGGGCCGTACGTGTTAACCAACACCATATTTTGCCCTGCCAACTCTCCCCATACCAACACATATCTTCCCTGTTGATTGATCTTAACGTCATGAGTGTGGAAGCCCAGTTTCGGATGTATTAGGGTGAGGACTCCTCTAGATTGGGAGGAGTATTCGGTGTAATATCTCAGAGGACCCCACCTAGACAGGAAATTGGAGCAAACCTGCCCTAGTGCGTGCGTCTCCTGAAACAGTATAATCTGGGGGCTATGTCTGGTAACATATGCTGCGATTTTCCTAGATTTAATTGGGTTGTTCAAGCCTCGTATGTTCCATGAAAGGAGTTTAACACTTACAACTTTGTAACTCAGTACCATAGTATAATGTCAATGTCAATGAGTGAAGTAGTTCGCCCGTGCCACAAACCGTAACTGTCGAACCTGCTGCAACCTGACTCTGCATTTTAAAACATTTGCCAACTGTGGCAACCATTTGTGCCCTTCCCCAACCCCCACCCTGACCATCAACCCCAACCCGATGATGTATCCCTTCCCCCATAACCTGTGGAACGTTCCTGAGGGTTGCTAGTCGCAGCCGCCAGGCCTCCATCAGAAGAGGCTCACAATCCCAACTTTTCCAAAACAATAACAACTGGGGCCGTTATATCCAGGAGGGTCAGCCACATGACTTGAGCAGGATGTTTCCATAATCTCAATTCAGTCTGCTGAGTCTGGGATGTCATCCCCCGTCGCGGGGGCCTATTTCGATCTCGTGGATAATCTTCCGGAGGCATGGGGATGGACGACTCAATATACGAAATGGCATCCGCCGGGTTCTCAAAGAAATGCGATCTGCCTCCATGTGGATCTGCAATTTGCCGGGAAGATGAGGGCGTACGGGACACGGCGCAATCTCAAGAGCTTTTTGAACTGTTCGTAGGATCTGCACTGCATCTGGACAGTTGTCGAAAAATCAGGATATATGTGGACTTTGTTGCCTTCGTACTGCAGAGAGCCCTTTTCCCTGGACAGCCTGAGCACCGTGTCTCTATAATTGAGGAGATGGACAATGATCGTGCGTGGTGGTGCCCCAGGCTTGGGCGGTGGCGCAAGTGTACGATGAGCTCTCTCAACCAGAAAGTGGTCAGAGAAGGATTCCGTTCCCCATAAGGGTTTTCAACAGGGCCTCTACTTGTCTCTCCATCGGGCCCTTGCAAAAGGATTCTGGAACGCTGACAACACGGATATTGTTTCTCCTGGATCTAGATTCAAGGTCCTCGCATTTTGATTGAGTGTTGCGCAGTTCACCTTTAAGCTGTGCTATGTCCCGGCCATGCTGTGTTATCGCATCTTCGTTAGTACTGATTCTGCTTTCGGCCTCTGTAATGCGAGAGCTTTCCTTGTCCACTCTAGCCTTGAGGGAGCTGATGTTCGAAACAATATCGTCTAACTTGACATTCACAGCTAGGAAGCCGTTCTGCACCATGGTCATAAGACGATCTTCTCTGGCGTCATGCCCCGTCTCAGCAAGTATGTCATTTTCCATGGTTGTGGCTGCCGGCGTCCCCTGAGGTTGGGAGCTGGCAAAGGAGTCCATTGGGCCAGTTTTTTTCCCCCCTGCGTTTTTCTTCTCGTATCGGCCCATGTGCCGTCTTTACAGAACAAGGACCGATGACGTGGGTCAGGCCAGACTCACACAATGGTATAGTATCGTTCGTGCAGTTGGTTCTGTTACAGTACACGATGAGTGCCGGTATATCGACTCTCAAACCCCAAAGGAGCCATTGTTGCTGGGTTCCGGGCTGATCTAGCATGCGGTAATATTCCCATGTGTCATGCCTGATAATGTAGGTTGAAGATGAATCACAGGCAGGAGTTATGCCCGTTATAGGAGCTGCCAACCAAAGTATCACAGTGGGTCTGGGGCTGAGCTGCAGCGCGGCAGCAGCGCCTCTGATCGCACGTGTCTTTATATATGGAGGACTACCACCACTCACGCCAGCAGCCAGCCTCTTCACGACCCTCGAAAGGATTACTGGTAGTGTGTCGGGTCGCCTCTAGCGCTCATCCATGGCAACTGATGTCCAGCCACTTATGACACAGTCTGGCCAGCTGAGTTAGGCAGCCAAATTGCCGCGGATCACACACTTCTCCCAATGGTGCAGGTCTGCTAAAGGATCAGTAGAAATGTACAGGCCTCCTCCCAGCGACAAAACAAGGAGCAGCACCCTCAAGCACTGAGGTTTTGCCGGTATAATATAGCGCAAAGTCCCCTCTATGGATGTATTGTGCACTCCCACGTTAATCAGCGTCTCCGATTGACGGATAGAAGGATATTAACGCTGTATATACACTCCGATGCAGCTGGGTCCGTGCACTTTCAAGCCCCTCACCTGCTTTAGTAGCGCCAGTCGGAACCCGATCGGCGGCAGACCCACAGAGCTGGCTGGGGCCCTGCGTGGGAGACCGCGCGTCGACCCAGCCGTTGTTCGGGAGGTGGGCAGTAGCAGCAGCCAATCTTCGTCTTGCAGGGGCCTCGGCACCAACACACACGGTCTGCCTGTAGGCCCGCGCATCAAGGAAGCGCCGCCGGGATCAGCGCCCCTCCCCCACACGGCCCTCCGGCGTCCGCAGAGCCTCGGTCTGGCGTGTGGCTCTTCCGGATCTCAGGGGCGGCTTGCAGGCAGCCGAGCAGGCCGCCCCGCGAAACGGAGCTCAGAACTCAGCCGCGCCTCTGTGGTTTCACACAGGATTTGCACACAACGTGCAGTAGGAATGCCGGCAACAGCAGATGTAGTCGCTTCCTATCTTCGGGGCCCCAAACAGGATTAATTTATGATAAGGATGTCCTCGGGATCGGAGCACTCCAATCAGGTGGCCATTTTAGTTGCGCGCAACAGCGCCCCCCCAAATACCCTATGTCTAACCATGCCTGACCAATCCTCACCCCTTTTTATTTAAGTTGACTTGTTTTCTGAAAATATGAAATGGGAAGAGATCCTGGTGCTTATAGATAGTGGAGTCACAGAGAATTTTTTTGTTTCTTTTGCCCATGAAAAAGGCATCCCACCTGTGTCCAAAACTGAAACCAAGACCATGTTGTCAGTAGATGGTTCTCGCCTCATTTTCAAACTCATTTCTGTGCACCCAGAGGGCCTCATTCTGAGTCGGGCGGTAGGGGATAACGGGCACTGGTAGGCAGACCGGTGCTGGTAATCCCCTACCGCCCGATTCCGAGGTCCCCTAACGGGACCCGTAAGGGACGTGTGGTCGGAGCACACATCCCTTAAAGGTCCCGTTAAGGTACCAGTGTGCAAATAACAGGCTTTCCATTTGCGAGCCCGTTATTTGCGCCCTTCCCATTCCCATTGAGCCCTATGGGGGCTCAAATGGGAATGGGGAATGGTTTGGTCAATGGGGACTTACCGGTCCCTCCAAGGTCGGATTGGACCGGTATGTCCCCATTGACCAACACCGGTGCCGGACCCGTTATTGGTGGCAGTCATGGCGCAAATAGCGCCATGACTACCACCAATCTCGCAATGACCCCCAGAGTCTGTACTAATGGTTTGTGCCTACTACTGCCTGGGATTCCTGGACTTTAAAGCAACAGTGGCCACTCATTGTCAACTGATTTTAGGAACTCCTCCTGGTAAAAACATCATAATCTATCTATCAACTGTAAGAATCAAACACGTATGTTTCAAGGTTCTCAATGTCCTTCATTCTGATCCCCTGTCCAATTCCAACACAACCTCGATTAAGAAAAGGTCCCAGTGTTCCCCCTCAGAATCTCACAAAATGTGCTAGACACCCAAAAGCTTCTCCCTCCAGGATTCCTTGAGTACTCTGCTGTCATCGTCCATAAAGAAGCAAACTAACTTCCACCACACTGGGGGTATGATTGCTATATGAAATTGGATACAGGGACTACAATTCCTTATGGTAAAACATATGCCCACTGAGAAAGAAAATGTGACCCTGTGGAAATGAAAGACAGGAGACAAAACACGTGCTGCAATAATCTTTATTATTGCCGTATGGTTGATCAGGAAAGAGTCAATAACTGAAAGGTGTAGTATCTCAATAATAAACTGAAGGTTCTGGCGGTTGCTTCACCGTGGGGTTTTTTCTTCCCCAATTGCCCTTGGGATAAGGCTGTGGTCCTCTAACTCGGAGTATCTGGGTAGGCCCACCACTCGGGGTTGCCTGCGTGCTCCCTCTCGGTGTCCTGTGAATATAACAGACAACCTTGTTTAGAAAAGGCGGGCTTTTATATACTTCACTGGTTTCAAATCCCCACCAATGAGCAGACGTCTTGCCTAGCTCGTCTGTTATTGGTTGGGAAGGTTTGGTCCCGCCTCCCTTAAGACCGGGTTTCCCTGCCATCAGTTTCGCCTGCCCCTGTAGCATGGGGACTGTTCCTGAAGCGTTTCCATCGGCGGCATCCATGCGGCGCCGGGACTTGGGGTCATAGGGGTGGCCCCTGATGTCGGGGTTCTTACTCCTCCTTGGCCGCGGGCCGCGGCCTGCTTCCTGACAAGGTTCCCGCCCCCTTCCCAGTCCGGGTCGGTGACTCCAGTAAGGTGGGTAGCTAACCCCGCCGTAGCGTTCTGCTGGGGCGGCTCCGCTCCCGTCAGGCTCGCCGAGTTCGTCCGATGTGTGCGAGTTGGCGGCTTTTCCCAAGTCCGCTGCCGGCACCTCTTCACACATACCCACCCCGGGATCTGGCCGATCGGGCCAGTGAGAGCACCTGGACAGGTAGTCTGCCACCAGCTGAAATCTGCCTGGTCTATGCAGAGTCAGAAAGTCAAAGGGTTGTAGGGAGAGGAACCAGCGGAGAACCCTCTGGTTGGTATCTTTGTGTCAGGCAAGCCATTGCAGAGGTGCATGGTCCGAGAACAACGTGAACCGACGACCAACCAGATAGTACTTGAGTGATTCAATCGCCCATTTGATGGCCAGGCATTCCTTCTCAATCGTGGAGTAGGCCGACTCATGTGGCAGCAACTTTCGGCTGATGAAGCATATGGGCCGCAGTTCCGATTCTTGTTCCTGCGACAGGACGGCGCCCAAGCCATGGTCCGAGGCATCAGTCTGGAGGAAGAACTGCCTCTGAAAGTCAGGACAACATAATACCGGATTAGATGTGATCCTTTCCTTTAGAAGGTCCATGGCCCTTAGGGCGGCTTCGTTATTGGTCAGGTTTGGGTTCCCTTTGAGTCTCAGCGCATCGGTGAGTGGTGCGGCTATGGAAGAAAAATCGGGAATAAACCTCCTATAATAACCAACGAGCCCCAGAAAAGCCCGTATTTGTTTCCTGTTCACAGGTGTTGGGATGCGATGAATGGCCTCGGTTTTGGACATCTGTGGTTTCAGCATTCCACCCCCCACCACGTGTCCGAGGTACTTTGTTTCGTGAGTTCCCATCGTGGTCTTACTGGGATTGATGTGAAGGCCTGCTCTATGTAGGTCGGCTACAACCGTTTCCAAGTGGTTCAGATGATCCTCCCAGGTTTTGCTGTATATGACGATATCGTCAAGGTAGGCCGCTGCATATCCCTCATGCGGTTTTAGGATGATGTCCATAAGTCTCTGGAAGGTGGCAGGTGCCCCATGTAGACCAAAAGGAAGAACCTTAAACTGATACAGTCCCCTCGGCGTGGAAAAGGCGTTTTTTTCTTTATCCTGGGGTCGCAAAGGGATCTGCCAGTATCCCTTTGTTAGGTCTAGAGTACTCAGATACCGGGCAGCGCCGAGTCCCTCTAACAACTCGTCCATCCGTGGCATTGGGTATGCTTCATAACTAGACACGCTGTTCAGCTGCCTGTAGTCCATGCAGAAGCGGATTGAGCCATCAGGTTTAGGGACCAGAACGATGGGCGATGACCAAGCGCTGACTGAAGGCTCAATGATGTCTAGGTGTAACATTTCATCTACCTCAGTGTTTATGATTTGTCTCCGGGCTTCGGGTATCCGATAGGGTCTGAGCCGTACCACCTGTCCGGACTCTGTTTTTATCTCATGTTCAAGTATTTTGGTCCTCCCTGGTAAGGTGGAAAAGGCTTCTCTGTAGGGTAGTAGCCTATACATTAGCTCCGTTCTCATGATTGGCGATAGGGCGTTTCCCCACTGGACGTGGTCCAGGGAACCGGGGTCCGGGTTCGCGGTTTCCAACGTTTCTGTGTCGCCGATGGTTCCTAGTGCTGATACTAGGGGTTCATTCCACTCCTTTAACAAGTTGATGTTGTATATTTGGTCCGGGTTGGTTCGGTCAGGTTGGTGCACCCTATAGGTCACGGGACTGAGAACATCCGTGATCTTATATGGGCCTTTCCATCTGGCCAGTAATTTGTTGGCGCTGGTAGGTAAGAGTACGAGTACCTGGTCTCCTGGGCTGAAACACCTCATTCTGCTCCCCTTATTATAGTTTTTCTCTTATATGTTCTGGGCATGAGAGAGGTTGGCTTCCGCCAAAGCACGCAGTGCGCTTAAATGTTCCTTCAGTTCCTCGGTATATTCGGTTAGGGTCATTTCTTCGGAGGCCTCCCATTCTTCCTTAACCAGGTCTAGTATTGTTCGGGGTTGTCTCCCGAACAGGAGCTCAAAGGGGGAAAACCCTGTGGAGGACTGCGGCGTGTCTCTAAGGACCATCAGAACAAGAGGTATCGCCCTATCCCAGTTCTGGGCATCTGGTCCTGTCACCCTTCTCAACATTTTCTTTATCGTTTTATTATATCTTTCGACTAAGCCGTCGGTTTGGGGATGATACACTGATGTTCTTATCTGCTTAATGTGTAGGCGTTCGCACACTTGTCGTAGTAAGGTCGACATGAAATTCGTCCCTTGGTCAGTGATGATTTCTGAGGGTAAGCCAACTCGGGCAAAGAAGGGTATGAGTTGGTCACATAGTTGTCTGGCTGACGTCCCCTTAAGGGGAAATGCTTCAGGATAGCGTGTAGCGTAGTCGACTACGACCAGCATGTATTTATACCCTCTACTGGCTGGATCCAATGGACCGACAATATCCATGCCGATCCTCTGGAATGGTACTGTAATAAGGGGCATCTTTTGTAGAGGAGCTTTAGCTGGTTTTACTCCACTCGTTAGTTGACAGGTAGGGCATCTTTTGCAAAACTGGGCCACCTCCCCATAGATTCCCGGCCAATAAAACCGTTTGAGTATATTTTGCTGCATTTTCAGCCAAGCCATGTGGCCTCCACAAGGATGGTTGTGGGCTAATTGCAGTACTATGGGGCGTTGCTTTCTGGGTAAAACTAACTGTTCCTTAACAGTCCCATCATCTGCCTTATATCTTCGGTACAGTAGACCTTGATGAAGCACAAATCCTGGTCCCCTGGAAAGATCTGGATCCCCTTCCGGTGTAGCCCTCTCTCGGGCTACCTTGGGGGTGTTGTCCGTTAGGGTTTCTGTCCTAATGCTATCCTCATTATCCTCTAATTTCCAGTCGATGGTTCTAGTCATATAACAAGCCTGACACCAGTCCATACGGCTTCGTCTCTTTTTATTGATGTGGGTTCCTGGACGAGACATGTCCCTTCCGGGTTCTGGCTCGGGACCTACTTCCCTTCTCCCCTCCTTCGTCATCAGTGCCTGGTCAAAGTTAGGTAAATCAGTCCCTATGACTACCGGGGCAGGCAGAAAAGGTAGGACGGCAGCCCTCAAGGGTGACAACTCCCCGTTTATTTCAATAGCCACATTTTTCATCGGATAATGTTTTATATCTCCATGTATACATTTAATAGGTACGGATACGTTAAGTAAGTTGGGTTTGCTACTTACAGTAGGTGATATGGCGGTTTGCCGGCTGCCGCTGTCAAGTAGACCACGTGTGGGTCTGCCGTCGACTCGTATGTCCACGATGTAGGGACCGGGTACGCTCTCTTCTTGTAGCGCGTGCAGGTACCCAATATCCATTGGTTCAGCGGGTCTTCTCCTGGGACAGAACCGGGCTATGTGGCCCCATTCGTTGCACTCAAAGCACTGAGGTTGCCGATATCCTGGACTGGTCCCAGCAGACTTGTCTTCGATTCCAGACCTCTTCTCTTCTGGCCTCCGAACCGCCTCCTCGGGTTGTCTCCAGCTCAACTGTTGTGGTCTGACCCCTTTGTGGGGCATCAGTCATTGGTACTGCTATGCGCGCTGTTATCCCTGTGGGTGGAAACCTGTGGTACCCAGCCTTTTGATACGCCGAGGCAATATCCACCGCTTCAGTTAGGGAGGGTCTGTGATGTTGCCTCACCCACCTCTGCATTTGTCCTGGCAGGGCTTCTACGAACTGCTCAAGGATGATCTTGTCAAGTATCGGTTGAGTTACGACCGTCGGAGTTGACAGCCACTTTTCCGCCAGGTCTTTTATTCGATAATACAACTGCCGTGGGTTTTCCCCAGGCCGTAACTTGGTGTCCCTTAGTTGAATTCGATAGGCCTCTTCATCAAGGCCAAGGCGATCCAGTATAGCCGCCTTTATCTCACCATAGGGAGTATTACCGGTGGGGTTTGCCGCCTGGTAGGCTCCTTGCATGACGCCGGACAACAAGGGGGCGACATATTGTCCCCATCGTTCGGGGGGCCACTGTGCGTTCCTGGCTATTCTTTCGAAGCTTGTAAAAAAGAAGGCAGGGTCCTCGCCGTCTTTATACTTTTGTAGTAATGCGGATGGGACCATTGGTTGCGTCCTAGAGCTAGCCACCATATCGGTTAGCTTCGATATAGTGTCATGATGTTTATCCTGTGCTGTAGTTTGCACCGTGCTTTGTAACTGCAATGCCTGCTGGAAGGCTTGGCGGTCGGCAGCTGCTTGTTGGTTTTGTATCTGAACCAACTGCTGCAGTTGCTGCTGTCCTTCCGACAGCGTTTTGATCAATGCCTCCATCGCGCCGCCGTGTATCCCACCTTCGTCGCCAGTTGTGGAAATGAAAGACAGGAGACAAAACACGTGCTGCAATAATCTTTATTATTGCCGTATGGTTGATCAGGAAAGAGTCAATAACTGAAAGGTGTAGTATCTCAATAATAAACTGATAGTTCTGGCGGTTGCTTCACCGTGGGGTTTTTTCTTCCCCAATTGCCCTTGGGATAAGGCTGTGGTCCTCTAACTCGGGTTATCTGGGTAGGCCCACCACTCGGGGTTGCCTGCATGCTCCCTCTCGGTGTCCTGTGAATATAACAGACAACCTTGTTTAGAAAAGGCGGGCTTTTATATACTTCACTGGTTTCAAATCCCCACCAATGAGCAGACGTCTTACCTAGCTCGTCTGTTATTGGTTGGGAAGGTTTGGTCCCGCCTCCCTTAAGACCGGGTTTCCCTGCCGTCAGTTTCGCCTGCCCCTGTAGCATGGGGACTGTTCCTGAAGCATTTCCATCGGCGGCATCCATGCGGCGCCGGGACTTGGGGTCATAGGGGTGGCCCCTGATGTCGGGGTTCTTACTCCTCCTCGGCCGCGGGCCGCGGCCTGCTTCCTGACAAGGTTCCCGCCCCCTTCCCAGTCCGGGTCGGCGACTCCAGTAAGGTGGGTAGCTAACCCCGCCGTAGCGTTCTGCTGGGGCGGCTCCGCTCCCGTCAGGCTCGCCGAGTTCGTCCGATGTGTGCGAGTTGGCGGCTTTTCCCAAGTCCGCTGCCGGCACCTCTTCACAGACCCTTAAACAATATATTTCAGGAAATCTAGAGCAAGGGTCCATCCGTCATTCTACCTCTATGGCAGGAGATCCTATAATTTTCATACCTAATAAAGATGGTTCAGAACTCTGACCCAAAGTGGACTACCAGCAACTGAATGCCATTAGATAAAAAATAGATACTCTTTATTCAAGTTCTCTTACATCAAGCAAGGGATTGCCAAATATAAAGAAAACTCGATTCGAAGAGTGCATACAATTTGATGAGAATGGCTGAAGGGGAAGAGTGCAAAATGGGTCTACGAACACAATGTGGACCTTTCGAATATTTGGTCATGCCCTTTGGCTTACGCAATAACCATGCAGTCTTTCAATATTTTTTTAATTATATGTTTGAGACATCCTGGATCTCGTAATCTAGTTAGACAATATTCTAATCTTCTCCCCATTTTATATTGAACATATCTGCCATGTTAAGGAAGTACTAAATTGCCTTAGGGCCCATCACTTGTATGCCAAACTATCAAACCATCAACATGTTTAATCAAACACATATCTCTTACTTGGGTTATATATTGATCCCCAATGACATAGAGGGGTGTCCCAGGAAGATCTCCTCCATACTCAAAGGGCCAGCTCCTCATTCTGTTAAGGAAGAACACTTCTTAGGGTTTGCTGTTTTTCAACAGACCTTTCATTCCGGAATATTCCAGGATCCTATTGCCATTAGCATGACTCGTCAACAAAGGAGTCATTTATGAATGGACCTCTGCAACACAAAAGGCTTTCAAGAACTTGAGGATGTTAATCGCCATGTCTCATTGGGACGCCTGCACCTTGTTCCCCCACCCTCCCACTTTCTGGCCGGACTCCTTGGACCCTCTCCCCTCACCTACTTGTGAGGTAAAAAACATTGGGATTAGCTTTGACTTCTCTCTCTCTTTCTCTCCACACATCATTGTTGGGTGTCCTGACCCACGTTTGAGCTATCATGCTGCAACATTTGGTGCTGTGGGCTTAGAAAATCCAAGATGGCCAAAAAGCCCACATGTATGCCAGAATAGGAAAACTGTGCAGTACTAGCATGGAAAACATCATGATGGCCAGAACTTCCCAGAAAATGCACAGGGAAATGCATGAAGAATAGGCTGCCACCCATTTTTGGCTAGGTTGTGAGCACAGGAGGGCACTGCCTAAAACCACCATTGGGCTACCCACACAGTAGCCTAAAACCATTGGGAATGGCAATGCTGATTGCCAAAAGCAACCTAGAACTGTGGGGAATTCATTTTCTTAAATCCCAAAAATGGTTGCATTACCAGTACTCACCACTATCAGAAAGTCGGCGTTTTAAAACCACCAGACTTTTGTGTAAAACTGAACAAATGAAACAAAACCAGACCAAGGAAAGACTTGCTAAGAGGTGGATACAATGTAAAACTATACTCTGAAATGACTTGAAGGAAGTCATTATTTAATGTGTATGTAGAAATCGTAATAGATTTAAACTGGGGGACAAAAAGTGACATTTAGCTGAAACCTGGCTTAATGAAACTGAATTCTGCCTGACATCTACCCCGACAGGAGTTAAAACCTGCTCAGCCACTCTTCCCCTTGCCAAAAGGAGTTGTCACCTCTCTGATTAGATTAGGGGTGGAGCAGCTACAGGGAGTTGAACAAAGGCCTGTCCAGGGCCCAGGCAGATGGTTTATTGGGGGCGTCGTAAAAGTGGCTTCCTCTTGGCAGAAACGGGGAGGGGCAGCCCCTCTGAGGACAGGCTGAGCTTAAAGAAAGTGGATAGACTGGTTTCTCCACCATGTGACCTGGGAAGACACACCCCTGTTGGCCAGAATATGATTTTAAGAAAGATGTATAACTCATGATGCGGACTTGTCAAAATTAGCTAAATGATACCATAATGCTTGTGATTTTTCTGCCCACATTTTAAGAGGTTTTAGGACCTGGTGGTATGATCTGGGGGGTTGCTAGCAGAAAATAGGGTTTCACTCCAAATGTCTGCATGTTAAAAATCTGACACTTCCTCAATTAATGTCCATACTCCTTGCGCACATGTGTGTAAATTTGGGTAAATGTCCGATATTGCAAAACCAGTTAAAAAGTGCAAAATGTTGCCATTTCTGAATGCAAGCCCCCAGGAAGAGCAGAGTTTGAACAGAGTATACCTCATGTGATATGTGATGGGTGCATGTAATTTTAAACAACTGTGTATCTGTGCAATATGTATTTGAATCAAATATAGATTTGTGGGCAAACTGACCAGGGGAGGATCCTCTGACCCATAAAACCTACAGCATCACTCTGACTCACATTTCCTTCCCCCAATCATGGGAGAGGGGAGAATTGGGCCAATGACAAGTAGAGAGGGGTAGGCTTTGCTAGGCCCAGGCACACACCCATTTTCAAAACACATAAAAGCTTGCTGGGGTGGGAATTGGATTTCGTATTGTATTCGATTGCATTCTGAGAACTGTGTGCTCCTTTTTCCATCCTCTTCATCGCCTTACATTGCATAAAAGGGGGGTGAATTGTCCAAGAAAGTGATTACATTGTCTTTTGCTGAAATCCTATCAAGTTATTTTCTGTACTGCATTTTCATTCCACATTGCGTCTATTTGAAACCATAAAAGTATTGTTGCTATTTTATCCATCCTATACCCACTCATCATTGATTATAAAGAAGTGTGCTAGTGCCAGACTATCCATTATTGATTACTGCTCAGATTAAGTGTGATATTCAATTATTAATTTATTATAAAGTGTGATATATATATATATATATATATATATATATATATATATATATATATATATATATATATATATTGTTTACATTCTCAAATAAACCTTTTAAACTTACAAAACAGAACTACTTCTTGGCTCAGTGGGGTCAGGGGGATTCTAAGAGAGGGGTGTTATATAGGGGTAGTCATCCAGAACTCATGAACTGGACATAAAGATATATCAATAAGGGTTTCCATTCAGTATCCCAGACTAGGCATTGACTTAGCTGTAGTGTTGAATTGAATCCTCTTATATCATGGACCTTGCCAAGTAGTCCAACTTTCAGCTTCATCTCCTCAGGGGCATTCTACCTTTCCTCACCTTCCCCCAGAAGCTCAACGAGCTTAAGCGAACTTGATGAGGAATAGAGACTTTTGTGTGGCCCCGGGATGAGCCCTAAAGATATATGGGCCCCTCTGGGATCTTACTTATTGGCACAGTGCCCGGACCCAGCTGCTGGGGTAAAACCCACCGAGTAACTGTTAAATTGATACGGCTTGACATTTCATTTCTACTCCTCTACAAGTCTGCAACCTTGTGTAATGTACTGAATCATATAATATAATTTGCACCGATCCATGTAACTATTGGTAAGGTAAGTGTGTATGTGACGTGAATCCAATTTTAATAAACAAAGTTTTAAAAAAGAAAGACCTTTTTGCAAGCAGATGCCAAAACACAGAGGAACAAGGCCTTTTGTTCCATGAACTAAGGCTGTGGTTGCCCATGGGAGAGAGTCAACACAAGCTTTTATGTTCGTCCCATGACATCCCAGGAGCCGGTCACTTTGGTGTAAGAAAGACCTTGGAAAAGATACAGCGGTATGCCTGACGGAAATTATGAGGTAGATACATCAGACTATGTACAATGATGTCGAGTGTGTTCCCAGGTGAAAACAATACGACAAAGCCCTATGGCACTCTTATATCCGTTACCTATTCCTTAGTGCCCTTGGCAAGTATGTTTTGTGGACTTCAACACAAATCTTTCAGAAGAAGTAGGATACACTGGGCCTCATTACAAGTGTGGCAGTCGGAAATAAGTGTGCCAGTCGCACAGTACTAGTACCCTTTCCGGACCGCCACACTACAACTCTGCGAGTGGGGGGCATTGCGCCCTACAGGTCTAACCTGTCGGGCATAACGGCAGCCACAGAGTTTTCACAGTAACACCGGCACCGCTAGCAACGGTACTGGTGCTTACCTGTCCCCATTCCCATGGAGTCCTGGGGCACATTATGTGAATGGGGACTTACACTTTCCGCCGACTGATATCCCTGACGTCAGAAACGGTCTTCCGAGTTCGGCGGCAATTTGCCGGTAGCACCGTCAGGTTACCGCCAAACTTGTAATGAGGCCCACTGTCACACTGACCATAGTCGAGATTCCCCATTTCCTCGCCATTAAGGACATTCCCTCTGCTCCCGTTTAAGCCCGCTGTTTTCTCCAACATGTTTTCTGACTCCATGGTGTACTCCAAACAATAAACACTGATAGAGGTTCTCAGTTTCTTTTGTCCTTCTGAAAAGAAGTTATTAAAAACTAAGGAGTCTAGTTGAACTTCTCTTCAGCCTAGCATCCATGAAGAGATGACCATAGCAAAATATCCTAACAGACTATCATCCAATATCTCAGATGTTTCCTCACTGAGCAAGAAAGAGACAGAAAAATGATGGCTTCAGCTGCTACCATTAGCTGAATGTGAATGTAATGGCTATAATAATTCTTCTAGTCAAGACATTTCATCTGGCACACAGCCTGCATACTCCCTTGTTCTATTCCAGCAACGCATGCGTGTGGCCGTAGAGTCCCAGCAACTACAGATTTTGTTGCTATATTCACACCTCGAGAAGGTACAAAACCAGGATTGCCTATATGCGGATAGACAGGGAAGATCAGCACTTCTGTTAAAGGTCAATGACTCTGTTTGGCTATCCGCAAACCCCATCAAGATACCAGTTTATGGCAAGAAATAGAAACCTTGTTATAATGGATATTTTGTGATTTCCTGCACCATAAATCTTGCATGCGTGGAATTTAACTCCCTGTATGCTATAGAATCTATCCTGTTTTTCATGTTTACCTCCTAAAAGCCATCCAGAATTGTTTAGTGTATCCTAGGAAAATGACTCGCCTGCTCCTGCTGTGAATCTCCAGGAGGAACACAAAGTCCAGAAGATTGTAGATGGCAGGTTCCACAGACACAGTTTCCAGTATCTGACTCATTGGTAGGGGTATGGTGTGTACAAGATATTGGGTTTCAGTTCTGGCTGGGCTGGTCCTCATCAGCGGCGGGTATTGGGGGGCGTGATCCTGCATGTCTTCTATGAATTCTCATAATTACCCATTTCAAATACACTTACATTATCAACTTAATGTTAGAAACCTCAGCCCTGAAGAGCTGGTGAAGTTCACTGATTATTATAGAGCCTGACACATTAGATGGTTCCTTGACCCTTAGTGTGGAGGAGGCTGATCGTGAAAAATGCAGCATATAAGGTCCTTTCCTTGAATCGTTGTGGCCACATAGTGCAGTGCTGTGCAAAACAGGTCCTTTACTCTAATCCACTCTGTGTGTACTATACTGCCATTCCAATGGAATTCTCTCATGTATCTCCCAGAAAGGGAAATGAGGTGGGCCTCCAATGTTCTTGAAGGTGACGACAGAAAAAGGCATACAAAATGGAGGAGGCACCCCGAAAATCGGGCAGGGGCCTCACTCCTCTTCCCTCCCCCTCCCTTCTCGAGGTAAAGGGGAGGTATCAGCCCCAAAGAGCGCCAAACACGCTTGGAAGCCCTTGAAGAGCAACAATAGAAGGGGGTGGGGGCAAGCCCTATACAAGCGGAAGGCATCCTGCGGGAAAGGATTTGCAGTTTCCAACAGCAGGACACCCGCCATCAGGATTTTGTTTGCCCACTCACCCACCCTGCATGAGGAGCAGCTATGGCGAGGCCTGGCCGTTGATGTTGCAGGAGGACAAGGCAGTGTTTTGGCGACCAGTGAGGAGAGACAGACTCTGAATGAGCCATTGATAAGCCGGAAGGGTCTTCGCTCATTCGGACCAGCGCCCCCTGGGAGCCTAAACGGCAGGGGTGTCTGGTGGTAGCAATGAGGGCTCAGCTTCCCCCAACAAACGGCACTCCCTTAGCCCACGAACATCTACAGGGGCAGGCGGGTCTCAGGCACGAAGGGTTTGGGGGAATTGTGGCTATTATGGACTTGGGGAAAAAGGGGGAAGCAGGTTTTGGACACGGAGCAGTCGTCACACCTTCGGAACTATTTTCACTATTTGTTTGGCGTGTTATTTTGTGTGAATATAAATCTGCAGCCTTTTTATGCCAAAAAGAAAACATTTCACATTCTGCACCTTACACTAGGGAGAAAATATGGGGGGAAAGCAAATGGGCATGGGTAATGTAATTCGGCATAAGAAATGGACAGAAGCCCAGGTTATGCAACAGTCTCCATTGGGCGAACACACATTCCTGCTCGCGTTCCATGAAGACTGGTTCTCCTATTTTCTAATTAGTGTAAGATTCGGACGACGACACCAAAAAGTAAGAGGTGAGGGGAATCGGCAGGGAGATGAAGCATTAGATCATGGCTGGTCAGTCAAAGGTCAGTGTTGCCATAAGTGGAGAAATCTGAAGGGCAATGAATGTTCTGGGATCCAGCAACAGTTTTTAAAATTGCTATAATATATTTTCTGCATTATTGATAATAAAAAAAGCAGTAAGGGGAACGTTCAACTGGCAAAGCCAAGTGTTGGTGCTCACCTTTCCCTTAGGGTATGAATGGAAATCTCTAGCTAGACCTCTTTCAATCTGGCATCCCCAACACCCCTCTTTGTTTTTTTTAGAACGTTCCATCTTTGTGACTCACAGAAACAAGGCCACAGCACTCGGAGCACGTTGGTGGCAGCAGCAGGATTGACGATGGAGGACCAAAGAGGGGGCGGACCAAAAACAACACGCATTGGCAAAGCCAACATTTGAAGCTTTTGTATAGATCTGCGATGGAAATATGCCAGCCACTGACATAATGGTGCCACCTGGCCACAAGAGAGGAACAGCTGGAAAATGGTGCCGGTACCTGGGTATGTGATAGCAGTGCCTATCCAAGACCTATACACATGCCAAAACTGTTGGTTTTGCCAGTGCTTATTTTGAGCAGGACTTCATTGTAAGGTCACGTGTGCTGATTATAATTCAAGCAGCTAAAGGTACACTGGGTTAAGACGTGTTTTTTGAACTAGTAACACACTGTCAACTGCAATTAATGCATTAGCTGTCAGAAGAGTGCTTAGAAATACCACTGGCAGACCAACGTTTGATGTTACTATTTGATAAAGCTAGCTCAAAAAAGATCCTAGCAGGATGTGTTTTGGACAGGGAGGCACAGCATTGGGTGGGAATAGCCGTAGGCATTAGCATGCTATGGGCAGTCAATGGGTGGTTCACTAACCAACCTACACTACAAGTGGTGTGTCCCTTCTGAGATCCAATCTTCTTCCTAGGGGTACAATCGTTTCGGCTTTAGCGCCACCTTATGGCCAAAACGAAAAATAGCCGCATGCACACACGGGGAGGATTGTCGAGTGCTGGATGAAAGTGGAAGGGAAAATGAACTCAACAAAGGCATATACTATAGTGTGATGGCAAATCAGTCATGTAAGCGAGGGGAACAGGGGAGCTAGGATTGGGGCGGTGGATTTCAATGGATGAGTAGCCATTACACAGAGAGCGGAGGGGTTGCGAGGAGGGCGAAGGGCAGGGATGTTCCAGGGGATGCCCCCCACATATTACATGACAACACAGACCTGGCAAATAAGGGACACGTGATGCCCAACAGGAGATCAAACAAACAGAAAGTGCAAGAATGCACAGCAAAGGCATGAGTGCTGCTAGCGAAGTAGGGATCGGGGGACGGAGGGGTTCTTGGGCATCCGCTGGCTGGATGGCAAGGAAACACAGATTTGGGGAAAAGGAGAACATTCCAATGCAAACAATGGGACAAACAGACAACATGCAATGGAGGCCGGTGTCAGGGAATAAACTCTGCCCCTTGACACATTCTCCCCGCAGGGGACTTTCTTCTGAATGTGCAGCTTCCCGGGCGGGGGCCCCGCCACAGAGAGATGCATGCCAGGAGTTCTCTCTGCGCATGTCACCTAGCCTTCTTATCGTGCTTGCAGTCCTGCATTTCACTGATCATGTGTTTTTACATGAGTGACGTGCTGTAAAATAATCGCATCGCACGCCTTAGCTGGGGTACAATGGCATTCTCCCCCCTGCTCTCAGTATGCACACAGAAAACCACCACCAGGGAGGACTGAAGTCTTGAGGAATGAAACCTCATTCCATCGCGAAGGACTAGAGCCTCATTCCATCAGGGAGTACTGAAGCCTCATTCCACTGTGGAAGACTGAAGCCTCCTTCCACCATGGAGGACTGAAGCATTGAGGAATGAAGCCTCATTCCATCGCGAAGGACTGAAGTTTTGAGGACCACCAGGGAGGACTGAAGCCTCATGCCACTGAGGAGGACTAAAGCCTCATCTCACCGGAGAGGACTGAAGCCTCATCTCACCGGGGAGGACTGAAGCCTCATTCAATCGGGGAGGACTAAAACCTTATTCCACCGGGGCGGAAGGAAGCCTCATTCCACCAGGAAAGACTGAAACCTCATTCCACCAGGGAGGACTGAAGCCTCATTCCACTGGGGAGGACTAAAGCCTCAATCCACTGGGGAAGACTGAAGCCTCATTACACCAGGGAGGACTGAAGCCTCATTCCACTATGGAGAACTGAAGCCTCATCTCACCGGGGAGGACTGAAGCCTCATTCAATCTGGAAGGACTGAAACCTCATTCCACTGGGGCGGATGGAAGCCTCATTCCACCAGGGAGGACTGAAACCTCATTCCACCAGGGAGGACTGAAGCCTCATTCCACTGGGGAGGACTGAAGCCACCTTCCACCAGGGAGGACTGAAGCCTCATTCCACCGGGGAGGACTGTAGCCTCATTCCACTGGGGAGGACTGAAGCCACCTTCCACCGGGGAGGACTGAAGCCACCTTCCACCGGGGAGGACTGAAGCCTCATTCAATCTGGGAAGACTGAAACCTCATTCCACCAGGACGGATGGAAGCCTCATTCCACCAGGGAGGACTGCAACCTCATTCCACCAGGGAGGACTGAAGCCTCACTCCACCAGGGAGGACTGAAGCCTCATTCTACTGGGGAGGACTGAAGCCTTATTCCACTGGGGAGGACTGAAGCCTCATTCCACTGGGGAGGACTGAAGCCTCATTCCACTATGGAGGACTGAAGCCTCACTCCACCAGGGAGGACTGAAACCTCATTCCACCAGGGAGGACTGAAACCTCATTCCACCAGGGAGGACTGAAGCCTCATTCCACCCAGGAGAACTGAAGCTTCATTTCACCAGGGTGGGCTAAAGCCTTGAGGAGTGAAGCCTCATCTCACCGGGGAGGGCTGAAGCCTCATTCAATCTGGGAGGACTGAAACCTCATTCCACCGGGGAGAATGGAAGCCTCATTCCACCAGGGAGGACTGAAACCTCATTCCACCAGGGATGATTGAAGCCTCATTCCACCGAGGAAGACTGAATCCTCATTCCACCAGGGAGGACTGAAGCCTCATGCCACTGGGGAGGACTAAAGCCTCATTCCACCCAGGAGGATGGAACCCTCCTTCCACCGGGGAGGACCGAAGCCTCATTCAATCTGGGAGGACTGAAACCTCATTCCACGAGGGAGGATGGAAGCCTCATTCCACCAGGGAGGACTGAAGCCTCATGCCACTGGGGAGGACTAAAGCCTCATTCCACCCGGGAGGACGGAACCCTCCTTCCACCGGGGAGGACCGAAGCCTCATTCAATCTGGGAGGACTGAAACCTCATTCCACGGGGGAGGATGGAAGACACCTTCCACCGGGGAGGACTGAAGCCTCATTCCACCGGGGAGGACTGTAGCCTCATTCCAGTGGGGAGGACTGAAGCCACCTTCCACCGGGGAGGACTGAAGCCACCTTCCAGCGGGGAGGACTGAAGCCTCATTCAATCTGGGAAGACTGAAACCTCATTCCACCAGGACGGATGGAAGCCTCATTCCACCAGGGAGGACTGCAACCTCATTCCACCAGGGAGGACTGAAGCCTCACTCCACCAGGGAGGACTGAAGCCTCATTCCACTGGGGAGGACTGAAGCCTTATTCCACTGGGGAGGGCTGAAGCCTCATTCCACTGGGGAGGACTGAAGCCTCATTCCACTATGGAGGACTGAAGCCTCACTCCACCAGGGAGGACTGAAACCTCATTCCACCAGGGAGGACTGAAACCTCATTCCACCAGGGAGGACTGAAGCCTCATTCCACCCAGGAGAACTGAAGCTTCATTTCACCACGGTGGACTAAAGCCTTGAGGAGTGAAGCCTCATCTCACCGGGGAGGACCGAAGCCTCATTCAATCTGGGAGGACAGAAACCTCATTCCACGGGGGAGGATGGAAGCCTCATTCCACCATGGAGGAGTGAAACCTCATTCCACCAGGGATGATTGAAGCCTCATTCCACAGAGGAAGACTGAATCCTCATTCCATCACAGAGGACTGAAGCCTCATTCCACGGGAGAGGATGGAAGCCTCATTCCACCATGGAGGACTGAAACCTCATTCCACCAGGGATGATTGAAGCCTCATGCCACGGGGGAGGACTGAATCCTCATTCCAACACAGAGGACTGAAGCCTCATGCCACTGGGGAGGACTGAAACCTCATTCCACCGGCGAGGACTGAAGCCTCCTTCCACCAGGGATGACTGAAGCCTCATTCCATCAGTACTTGTCATTGTGCAGAAGCTTCCTGAAGGCGTCTAAACCATACAAACAACATAGGCTGTTAAGGCAATATTTTGGGAGTCTGAGGATGTCATCAGTGCGTGCTTTTACTGTATACTTACATTATCTGAATAGCGCTTGTAGCCACCCATTGATTGGACATTCATGGCACCTCTTCTTTGATATTAGGCCCCCTAATCAATAAAAGTAGCAATACAAATATAGCCCGGCATGATAGACCGATTATCTTCTGGAATTGACCACTTGGGCGAGACTTTGCCAGTCCTTACTTCTGACCATCCACATGTATCTTTAGGCGCAGTACATTCTCAGGCCAGGCCCCCTTGGCTCTGGCGTGGCAGTCCCAGAATGCAACATTAGATAGGGGGAAATCATTTGGGGCATGCCGGGAGCCAGACCCTGACAGGGGGATTCATTCTCACATCTAGCGCTCCCCAAGACACCCAGAAGGGGTGAAAGCTGGCGCATGCGCCAATTCATCAGGGTAATGAGACCAGGCGCTGTAATTCGCTAACACGGTCATGGGGTTCACCACGCGTCGAGCCCGGAATAGAGAGCAGTGATATGACATGATATGATATGACATGTATAACGCGCCTATGCACAAGTGATCATGCCAATCTCTCCTATGGAAATCCTGGATGGATTCTCTCTACTACATTTGAGAAAATGCAGGAAGGGGGCGAATGGTGGATTCCAGAACTATAGCTTGAATCACTCTAGTTTATTCGAGTGCAAAATCCTTGTGGAATAGGTTGTGGGGTGTAGAGATATCACGAGACCTGCAGGTCTCGCGAGATCTCGGCCGCAAAGCGGAAGTGCGGCTCCCGCGCGTTGCTCGCGGCAGACGCGAGGAGAGAGGCAAGGAGCAACACCAGCTCCTGTGTGCTCTTCCACTGGACTGGCCTTTGATCCTTTATGGACATTGAATACCTACATCACCTGCACCAGAGTTCCAGGGCCTGTTGCCCCTTTTGAAGTTACACGATTTATGATGCAGATGTCCAGCTAATGTTCCAGCTAAATAAAGAAGCAACTTCTGCAGTCACGCAGCCTCTTGTCCATCATTTCTGTAATTTTACAACATGGGGCCTCATGGACTCCTAAGAAGCCAATACGCCTGGCGTGTTTAAAGTGAAGTTGTTTTGTGGCGTTGCGATGGGTGCATTAGTGGAGGGTGGAGGAGTGTGTGTTTTGCATATGTGAGTTTATGTGACAGGGGTGTAGTTGGGGTGACGTGTGAGGGCATGTGTCAGAGCCAGAATGACACCTTATAGGGCCAATCATAAGTTCCGGTATATGAGGGAGAGTAATATGGCTGTTGTCATCCGGGTACTCACCGTGTGGCAGGCATTGCCATGAAACGGGTAGCTCTTCACTGCAAACGCCATCACACGGGCAAACAGCGCAGTGAGATGCCCTAATCAACATGGGACCTGTCAGGTAGTGCCACGATATGTCCAGATCCTCACAATGTGTGCCACATACTCCCCATCATATCCCGACGCAGTCTCCCATTCGTGTTTATATAGTCATAAGACAAATAGGTATATGATATATTGTAGGTTATTTATAACGCGTTTAATATCAGAGGTTTCTAAGCGCGGACCGGGGATCGAATCTGTGTTGCTCTGTGTCATCTTGCTTCCAAGGCGAGCACGTCGCCCCTGAGCTATCCTCCCGAGACTGCTTATGTACTTTGGCGAATAGTTAGGACCAGCTTCTCCAAACTATTTTGGGCACAATTGATGATCGCACCCCATCGCCTGCAGCAGGGGCTCATTCAGATGCCCCTTGTCACCCCTTTGCTTATATCGGGGGTCTTTCTGCACATCTAAATGCGCACCACAAATTCACAAATGGGAGGCACTGATAAATGCGCCAAGGAGGGTCATCACTCGTGGCGATGTCCGCAGCCAGCAACCACATGGTTACTGGGAGCCTGTCATACATTGGAGCCCCTCCTGAAATGCTCAGGTCACCTTTGGAATAAGGGAGGAGGAGAATAAATAAATAATTTTAAACTGGAAGGGCGCGGGCAAGGGGAGCTAGGGGAGGATTGCAAAGGGTAGAGCGGAGGAGGCACTACCATGCCAGTGTTTGCACTCGGCCTCGGTGCTGAGAAAGGAACTCTCAGAGTGCCAGCGTGGAGAGAGGTCTCCAGGGCAGGTGGGGTGTTCTGGCCACGTGAGGCGGCGCGGGCCTATCCGCACTGGTCTGGGTGGGCGGAGGGAGGGGAGGAAGGCTGGACAGGGGAGGCTGTGATTCCTACTAAACGTCAAACATGCCCCTACAACAATCATACCATCTTCTTCGTTTTTATTTGCTCTCTGCCCACACATTGGCTGCCCATGGCCATGCTAATCCCTATGGCCATTTCCATGCAGTTCCTTCCCACCCAAAACACCTCCTCATGGGAACTCTTTGCGCTCGTTTTAATCAAGCCTTACCATCAAACGTTTCACTTAAAGTGGCTGCCAATGTTTTTCCAAAGCCGTCTTCTGAGACTTCATGAATTGATTAGGGCTCGAAATGCGCTACTGGTGTAATAGAAAAGTCATAACCACGTCTGCCTTCAGCCACTCGTCTTATAACCACTATACGTGTCATTCACTGAAGTCCGTTTAAAACAAGCATTGGCAAAGCCAACAGTTGTGGCTTGTGTATAATTAGGCATATGCCAGGCACAGCTATTAAATGCACAAGTACTTGCACCATTCTGCACCTGCTGCCAGCAATGGCCAGTTGATACAACTATGGCAGTGCCTGGCAAGTGCCTTTCCTATGCTTACACAAAAGCCCAAACTGTTGGTATTGCCAATGCTTGTTTTTTGGGGGCATTGATGCTGCTTTTTGAAAACACACATACTGAAATGAAAAACGCCAGTCCCCATGAGAAAAGAAGGCTCTGATGCGGGAGCGCTACACAGTTGTGATTCTCAGTAGCACAGCGCCACCAATGAATGAGGGTCACGGTCTTGGGGAGTGCTGCCCTTGAGCGTAAGCTTCCTTTTTACGCCCATGTGCCAGCCCGTCCAACATCCGACCCCCGGTTTGGGCATGTGAGGTGATGGCTTGTTGGGCAGCATCTCCGCTCCGAAAATAACATTCTTTCCGACCTGCTAATAGAGTCTCAAATAAGAGAGTCCCTCACATCCTGATTATCACAACCCTGCAGCCACCTGGGTGGCTGTGTCTGCCATCGCAACACTCCCAAACATCTGTTGGACCACTGCTGTGCCGACTGAAGGGGAGACACAGAGGACAAACAACCACAGAGACTGCTTGCACCACATGGCAAAGATGGATGCTGAAAAAGGGGTGGGGCTAAAGGTCCTTCTGAAGCCTTCCAGGGAAAGTCCCAGCCCACAAAGCATAGCTCAGGCAGAGATTGGCCCAGGGAAGCAGCTGACTTGGATAGCCACTGAGAGCAGAGGGGCGCTTTGAGGCACTGAGAGGAGGGCTATAAAAACCCAGCAGAGTCAGCTGACAGTGAGAGGTGTTTGAGGTCAGCAAAGATGGACGAAGACCAGGAAACCAGAAAGGAGGGTGAAGCAGGTGGAAGAGGACTTGGAGGAGACGGTTGGAGTATGTTGTTAAATTGATGGTAAGGTAAATATGCAGTTTTTCTGTGGTTTAGTGAGAGAGTGATTGAAGGTAGTGAGAGGGAGAGTGTCAGAGAGGGACTGGCATGAGGGTAGAAGACAGCTTCAAGGGGGAATTGGAGGGCGGAGACAGAAGAAGGGGGAGGGACAGATAAAAATTAGGAGATGGAGTGAAGGGAAGAGAGAGACACCCAGAAAATGGTGGAGAAGAGTCAAGACCGGTGTATGGAGAGGAGAGTGAGGAAAACACAGGAAATGGGGTTACTCACACCGAGAAGGAAAAAAGGGTTCACCAAAGTCATATATGCCGTAGCACTGGTGCTTTGACTGCACAAATGAGTGTTCAGCAAGGGGTGACAGACAACATTAACGCTTTTGCACAGGTCACTTTTTGGCACCTGCACAATATTCTTTTGCTGTCAGCTCTCTACAACAACCTATTCCCAGTTATAATGTTTGAATGTCAGGTGGGACTAGCGGGATGGGAGCGAAGGTTGTTCAGTGTTTTTGAATTGTGTGTCGACAAGATACATGAAAAAAAACTAATCAAAACAAGAAAGTAAAATACAAATGCATTCACCCAGACAACATTCATACAGGAATCCTCGCTCCCAACACTATTGATATTGAGATTGTATTTGTATCGTACACAAGTGTTTCAGAGCGTGACCAGACAAGGGAGGGGAAACAAGGGAGAACAAAAAAAGAAAAAACAACGATCTTACTAGGCCCAGTGACATTGACAACGCGCAAGTGCAGGGGGGAGGGAAAGGGAAAGTGCAAGGAGGAGGGGAGAAATGGAAAGTGCTGAACACATGAATAAAAAACAATAAGAAGTAGCAGTGCAGCCAACAGGTGGCAAGTGCTAGGTTTAGGGCTCAGACATGGGGTGTCTGAGAAGTGCAGAGAAAGAGGGGGAACTGTAGGGTTTCCGATACAGACCAAAGCGTGGCGGTTGCCAGAAGGCAGTGCAGAATCATGGCAGGGTCGGAAAGTACCTGGGCCCGAAATCAGAGGGTAAACCAGGTGCACGATGCCGGAGCGGAACAGATCAGCAAGGGAGAGGAAAAGAGAAAGCAGAAGCAAAGAGGAAGGTCTTAAGGTGCTTCCGGAACTGGAGAGGGTTCTCCTCAAGTTTGTGGGTGGCTGGGACGCTGTTCCAGAGTGAGGCCATGGCCGAAAACAGAAATTTACCCCAGCTCGTTTCTTTGAGAAACGACTGACCCTGAGGGAGTTGGAGGTGGAGGAGTGAAGGGCTCAAGAAGGAAAGTGTTTATGGAGGGAGAGTTGAAGGTGTTTTGGACACAGGCCCCAGAAAGCCTTGTGGATAATGCATTGGGTCTTGAAATTAATCCTTGCAGCCACTGGGAGCCAATGGAGAGATTTCATAGCTGGAGAGATATGATCCCTGGGCTTGAGGCCATGGACAAGTCTTGCAGTCCTGTTCTGGATGAGTTGCAAAGGGCGGAGTGTAGAAGCAGGTAGATTTAGAAAGAGGCTGTTGCAGTAGTCCAACCAGGAGAGACTCAGGGCTCGAGAGTCAGTGAGCTTCTGGGGGAAGGAGAGGAAAGGCAGAATACCCCGGATGAGGTGCAGTTGGTAGTTTGACTTTTTAGAGACATCAGAGATGTAGGCAGAAAAGGAGAGCGTGGAGTCGAAGATGTCCCCCAGGTTTTTAGCCTCACAGATGGGGGTAGGAGGAGGGCTACGGGGGGGCCGGCCAGAGAGTGACAGGAACGGAGGGTGAATGTGTGCCGATGAGCAGGATCTCCATTTTACTGGCATTAAGGCAGAGATCGTTGGTGGCACACCACTCCTGGATAGCAGACAGTCAGAGATGAGAGAAGGAGAAGAGGTGGCAGAGGGCAGCCTAAAAACGAGCTGAGTGTCATCCGCATAGCACTGGAAGTTGGAGCAGAGAGATGCGATGCGAAGGGCAAGAGTTTCCAGGTATTGGTTGGAGAAGAACACAGGTAGAGAAGGAGATAGAGGAAAGGAAGGACCCAAGTTGGACCTGGGAGGGTCCATCAGAGAGGAAAGAGGTCAGCCAGGCCAGAGCCTGATCAGTGATACCCAGGTTGTCACGGAGACAGTTGAGCATGAGGACAGAAGGGATGTTAGAGTCAAGGTTAGAGAGCAGATCTTCACAGATGTTCAGGAGAGCAGTTTCCGTGCTTCTGGCTGCTCTAAAGCCAAACTGATTGTCGTGGAGGCAACCAACAGAATCGGAGTGAAGGTTAAGCTGCGAGATGGCCAGCTTTTCCGAGAGTTTGCCCAGGAAAGGAGTGATGGAGATCGGGTGATAGTTTGCAGGGCAGGAAGGGTCAGCTGAGCATTTCTTGAGAAGAGGGTGCACAAGAGAGTGCTTCAGGGTGGAGTGGAGGTTTCCCGAGGCAAAGGAGTGGTTGCAGAAATCGGCCAGGTCAGGAGCAAGTTTGTCAATGTGGTCCTTGATGGTTTTGGAGGAGCAGGGAAGAACCTGTTTTGATGAGACTTTCATAGATCGGACTTGTCTAGAAACCTCATCAGGGAAGAAAAGAGGAAAGGAAGAGAAAGAGGGTGGGGGAGCAGCTACAGGAGGGCTGGGGGTCACAGACGGAGGAGGGTGAAGAGGGGGAGGCAAGAGAGAGTGGACAGGATGTCCTGGGTTTTAGGTGAAGTGAGTGGCAAATGCTGTGCAAAGGGCCTGGGAGGCGACAGGGGAGGTAGAGACTGCAGCAGGATTGGCCAGCTCCTTGCAGATTTTAGAGAGTTCAGCCGAATTGTTAGATGCTGCAGAGATGCAGGTTTGGATGTCGGCTCTCTTCTTCGTGCAGACAGAGTGCCAGTAATGCCTTTGGAGTAGGGGGCAGGCCAGTTTGTCAGAGGATGAGAAAGAAGCCTTCCATTTCCTCTCAACCACCATGCACTTAAGTTTAAGGGTAGCTAGGTCAGAGTCATACCAAGAGTTACACTTGGCTTTGGGTTTCAGACGGATTCTCATGACAGGGGCAAGAACATCAAGAGTATCAGAGATAGAAGAGTAGAGCATGGAAAGGGCTGTGTCAGGATGTGAGTCAGTCAGGGGAGGAGGAAGGGGAGAGAAGGTGGTGGAAAGGCCTCAACTGACACACGCTTCATAGGACGGATGTCCGAGAAGGTAGGTGGCAGTGTAAGGGAGTTTGGCTTGACCTGGGGGGTACTAAGGGAGAGATGGGAGGAGAGGAGGGAGTGATCACTCCAGGAGTGGGGAGTGGTCAGAGGGATGGAGAGGGAGAGGTCAGAGATCAAAGCATCAAGCATGTGCCCTGCAGAGTGCGTCAGGCGGAAGGGAGGATAGAAAGGGAGAGGGATTCACTGAGTTCACAAAAGAGTACAGAAGAAGAACAGGGAGAGTCTAGATGTATGTTGAGGTCACCAAGAAGGAGGAGTTGAATGGTGGAGGCCTTGAAGGAGGAGGAGAGGTCTGCCCACCCAGAGAGGAATGAGGTGATTTGACCAGTAGGTAGATAGATAGTTTGATCCAGACACTGAAATTCTAGTAGGTTTAGTATCCCGCAAAGAGTCTGACTAGCTATGCTTGAATAGCGGCTTTAACATGAATATCCTACCTCCACCACTCCCATGTCTTTCGTGTTGTGGTGTGCAGAGATGTCGCTGACTGAAAGCTACTTCCACTTCAACTTTTTTTCAAACCGGTTCAAGGGATGGCTATGGGGGCCATGTTGGCTCCTAGTGTGGCCAAATTTTATTTGGAGCTATTCGAAGTAAACATAGCTTTGAACAATTGCAATCCTTTTCAGACTAAGATCAGAACATGGAAAAGGTATATAGATGACATTTTTGTCATCTGGACAGGTAGTATGCCTGATTTGGAGGAGTTTCTTGTTTGGTTAAGTACACAAGATCGGTATTTGAAGTTTACCTCGACAAGTAGTACTAAAGAACCTAACTTTCTTGATCTAACCATCATTGCAGAAGGTCTTACCAAATTGTTGAGTATTAAACCTTTTCACAAAATTGCTGACAAGAAATCTTTACTACACTATGACAGTTTTCATCCACAGCATGTCACAGACAACTTACCACTGGGACAGTTCCTGTGTCCAAACGAAACAGCACGCATAAACAAGATTACAAAAGAGAAGCAGCAGCACTGAGAGAATGCATCCATGAAGGAGGATACCCTGAGAAATTGACAGCTACTGCTATGAAACGAGCTAGCAACAACAACAGAGATGCCTTATTAGAATATAAAGTACACCCTAAAAAGGGCGATGACGACATTGGTCTTTGTGAACACCTATAGTCATTTGTTCAAACCAATTAAAAAGATTCTATTTAAAAACTGGCACATTCTAGCAGAAGGCGATAAACCATTTGCAAAACCTATCATAGCATTCAAAAGGTGTTCCAACTTAAAAGAGCAGATTTCGAGGAATCATTTTAGCCTCAGTTCAACCAAACAGATTACGCTCCCTGAAAAATTGGGCCTTTTCACATTGAATGGACACTTTCCATGTGGCCAGTGTACATGTTGTAACTCCACCTGCAAAAGTAATGAAATCGACCTCGGATTAAGTAATCCCTGGTGACAAACTCACTTTACCAGCTGTAATCCAACCATGGTCGTATACGGTATCTGGTATCAGTGTAACTTGCTTTACATCGGCAAAACCGAAAGGAAAGTAAAACTCTGTATCAGTGAGCACAGAAGTTGCATCCACAACAAAGCACGTAATGCCCCACTGGTAGAACACTGGGTCGAATATATCCACACAGTAGAAGATCTACTGTGGACAGTAGTTTGGAAATTGAACCCTACCGGCGATGGCAACAAAGATAGAACCATGCAGTTGAAAAAGGAACAGAGACTAATTTTTCTAACCAGAAGTTCAGTAAAGGGGCTTAATGACAAACTGGGCTGGGCAGTTTAAAGTTTTCCTTTTCTTTGGATCCATTGATCCTGACCATTATAGTTGGTTGCACCACAGTTGTCCTTACGCGTTCTTCCATAGCTACCTTGGGCTGATCTTTTTTTATATTGTTATTAGCAATTTCGGTGCTCTATAACCATTTCGAATCCCGACAATGGAGTTTCCAGACTATAATCATTTAAATTCATGATGTACCACGTGGTCATGGTTCGGGTTTAATCAGTTTGGAAGGAGCAGCTAAGATAACGAGACTGCTTGTTTGACCTCATCTGCGCCTGTTACAGTCATGTGTAGGTACCTTTCTTTTGGTGTCCACTCCCAAAATCCGAGTACACGAGATGGGCCCTTTTTTGCACACTACCGACACCTGCAGGCTCGGCGAAACGTAGCCTTCCGGAAATACGAGTACCGATTCACCTGATTCCGGCCATGCAGTAATTGAACGTTACGTGGTTAATTTTCGGGTTTAAATCACCTTTACTACCGAGACTGTGGAGACGCAAGACACGAGTAAATAAAATGCGCGTGCCTGATTGCTGCAGAGACAGACGGAAAGAGAGGGTACCGTGACTTGCGTTCTAAACTTCATGGACGCTAAGCCTTTGTAGTTGCTGTTCGACTTGCACATAGAGAAATGTTTTGATAGGTTGCATGTAGATTGGAGCTGGTGTTGCTTTGAACCTGCATCTATATGCAGGCAGGGGTCTGTTCATTGAGGGCACCTGAGTCGGACTAACGCTAGCATTTGTTCATGTGGGTCGAGCACGTAATTCTAGACAGGTAGACAGCAGTTTTCTCCCCTGCACGCTTCGCACTTCTTTCTTTCTCTCGTTTGTGTGCTCATTTTTGTTACAACTTAGCATAATATGTCTGTTGGTTGTGTGTTTTTAGACACGCAGTTTCCAGCTAGAATTAAGTACGAGTTGCGTTGCAGTTGAAATGCCATTTCCCAGATGGACTCCAGCTCAAGACAGTGCATCTGTTAGCTACTGGTTTTCAATATGATCTCCCAGTCCTTTCAGGATTAGCGTACAATGCCAGTACGATTTCCCCTCACATGTCCCCATTTGTGTCTATCTGATGTTCAGAAGCCAGGGCTATGATCTGTTTCGGCCACAGAAGTTCGACTGGTGACTCTTGCGTGCAAGCAAGACGGGGCCTGAAGCACAGCATCACAATTGCATTCCACGGGGTTCGACACAGTAATTCTCATTGGCGAGTTATGTCTTGATGTATTTCCCTCGATGCGGGCCCTGCAATAAGGGCCTAGAGATCGTTGCTGGCTAATAGACTGCTAGCCAGTGGCTCTCCATGAGTAGTCCTTTATAATTAGTACATCCGACACTGTATAGCAAGTGTTTACCGCTTTGTACTCTTGCCAGCTACATGGTTGATTCTAATTCAAGTCCCTTTATTGATGGGTATGACAAGCACATTTTTTATCTGTTTGACAACAGATACAGCTTCTTGGTAACCTTTGTGGATATAGAGTAGTATTAATCACTGTAAATAGTATGTTGAGATTTTATAATCAATTAATGTAATTTAGAAGCTTTGCAGGACATGAGGTTTAATCTTTACCACTGTCCTGTGTCTGTTACAGGTGGGAACACGCCGTCGCTACATTCGACCTACCAATGAGGGTCGTCCCAGTAGGAATCAGTGGCCTATTGCTGCGGTGAACGGCTTTTTGACTCATTTAGAAGAGTCTCCAATCGAAGAACCCTGTAGTCTTTTTGTTTGTCTTATTAAGTATTACTAACTGTCTACAGCCAAATTAGCACCCCTGAAGAATTTCCCTTTATTTTATAGTATCAGAAGTGTGTGAGGAATGAAACATGTTGGGTTGAATGGGAATGGTGTGCTATGGTAATTAATGGATATTTGAGATGTTTTATTACACTTTCGGTTAATATTTGAAAACTTTGGTTGACCGATTAGCTTGATCTATTGTAGGTTTTAGCATGAAAACCCTCTTGATTTTTTTTTTCCCTTTTTGCATCCTTTTTTGCCTGTTAATGTCTGTTAAACAAACAGAAATTGCATTGCACATTGGGTTACGTTTTGGTTTTTTGATTATTCATGTTTTTAATGTTCACGAATAAAATTGTATATTTCTTTATTATTTGTGTGGTTGAATCTCCCTTTGTTAGCAATTTGGTCAACACACAGCATCCAGCTGGATTTTGGATCATTTTTTCTCCCTCCTGCAGATTAGAGAGCAGGTGTGTTTCCCCCCTCTAGTTCAGCAACTGTACACCAGTATCTGTTGTTTAAATTTTATAGGTTGTACCTATTTTGGGAGTGTGCTATTGGTGTAGCAGTATATTATCCCCCCACCTCCCTTTGTGGTTTAGGCCGATAGATAGTAGCCACGGTAAGAGAATGGCCAGGAGAGAGAGAGCCTGCAGACAAGGCATTCGAAAGAGGAGTTGGTCTGCGTGGGAATGATAAAGGCAGGAATCCACTCAGGGAAGATCAGGGCCACACCCCCTCCGGACCGGGTGGGTTTGGGTGCAGCAAGTATCTTGTAGCCGTCAGGGAGGAGAGTGTCAAAGCTTGTGATAGAGCTGGCCGTGAACCACGTCTCCGTAAGACCGAGGACATCAGGGTCAAATTCTTCAAGAAGGTGGCAGATGTCAGAGGAGTGTTTGAAGGCAGAGCGAGAGTTGAGAGTGGCAAGACGAAGAAGGTTGCCGGCCTTAAAGGACTTCCGGGGAGGGGTATAGAGTAGAGGTACGCCCTGTGGAAGTGAGGAAGGAGCCCGAGGTGGGGCAGAAGAGGGGGAAGAGAGGGTAAGGTAGTCAAGGCGGGGGAGCAGGGGACAGCAGGAGATGAAAGGAAATTGATGAGGCGAGGGAATCGCCTATCAAACAGAAGGAGATTGGCCTGAGGGTCTTGGACCATGACGGTGCCATTTAGCTAGACATTAATGATGACCTTAGAGGAGTCGAAGGGGGCCATAAGGGCTTCCCAGCATGTGCCACCATTAATGGAGGAGAGAGGACAGAGATCATATGAAGAGTCCATAGATCTGGTGAAGGAACGACAAAGAGGATGTCAGTGAGGGTCTGTCTGGAGGAAGCGCTGGGAAAGGTGTCATAAATAGGGAGACCCAAATTGGAGGACAAGATCTCCTTTTTGAACTTCTTCCTACCAGACTTAGTGAGAAGGGTAGGATAGTTGATGGACAAACAGTTAGAGAAGGTAGGAGAGACAGAAAGTGCCATGGGTGTGGTAGAGGACGAGGGAAGTAGAAGCAGGGGGGATTGGGCGTGGCAGAAATGTGCACTCACTGGGCTAGCAGTTTACAGTACAAGCAAAAGGTACAGCAAGTGTGCAAAACAAGGCTAGATTTAGTTTTGAGCACAAAAGCAAATGCACAGCTAGATTTGGTTTCAAACTAACAGCAAAAAACACAGCTAGATTTGGTTTCAGGCAAAAAATGAAAAATACAGCTAGTTTTGGATTAAAAGAAAAGCAAAAACACAGCTATATTTGGTTTCAAAGAAAAGTAAAAACACAGCTAGATTTGTAACTACCGCTAGGTTCCGATGCAAACTGTTGTAAATGCAGAACAAGCAGGATTGTAAGCATGGTAATGAAGCAGAGAAGGAGTGAAGTCAAGAGAGGGTAGGAGTGTGTCCAGGAAGGAGGGAAACTAACCCATGGCTAAGGTGGGTGCAAGTGTCATGGTAGTGCAGAGTTTTTTGAGGTGTGATGTGGCAGCATCCTGGAAGCTCATGTGCACGGGTGCAGGTAGCTGAATCCCTTGCAGCGGACAGGGAGCAGACAGGGGCCCTCGTTGTTGGCCTTGAATGGGGCCCAGCATTCGGCTGCCGGAAAAGGTGATTGGCTCTAGTTAGAGCTCAAGGTCAATCACTGCTGGGCAGGGGGATCCGAGGAGGCACTCGGGTACCTGGCCAGATCAGGGGCCATGATGGAGAGGGAGGCCATGTGAAGTTGGAATAGGCCAGCAGATGAAAAAGTGAACACACACGCAAATGTGGCAAAGAGGTGCAAGCTGGACTTTCTTTTTACCTGTTCTATTCAGGTTAATCCCAAGAAGCACAATCAAGAGAAGTGGAAACCAACCCAAGATCAATAGAATGCAGGGAGGGAGGTTAACAGATGGCCAACAGTACAAGCATGGGCTTGCCTAACATCCACGTGATCACATTGCAGCATCAGCTGTTTCCCCAACGGCTCCGACGATGAAATCAAAGGCACAAAGGTTTTGTTGCAGGGCCTCGTTGTGCACTTTGAATGGGGGCCAGCGTTTGCACGCGGCCAAGGTGATTGGCTCAAGTAAGAGCTCAAGGCCAATAACTGCTGGGCAGGGGGAATCTGAGGAGGCACTCCGGTGCCTGGCCAGAGCAAGTGACCATGATGGAGGGGGAGGCTGTAAGAAGTTGGACTAGGCCAGCAGATTAAAAAGTGAACATACAAGCACAGGTGTCAGTGGAGCCTCACACAAGAGGGGCAACCTGGATTTTCTTTTTCCCCTTTCTATTCAGGGTATCCCCAAGAACCACGATCAAGGGAAGTGGAAACCAACCCAGGATCAATAGAATGCAGGCAGGGAGGGAGGTTAATGGATGGCCCATAGAACAAGCATGGGCTTACCTACATCTGCGCAATCTCGTTACATCATCAACTGTTTGACCAACATCTCCGACGATGAAATCAAGGACACAAAGGATTTGTTGCGGGGCTTAAATGGGGGCTGGTGTTCGCTTGCCAGCCAAGGTGATTGGTTCAAGTAAGAGCTCAAGGCCAATCACTGCTGGGCAGGGGGAATCTGAGGAGGCACTCCAGTGCCTGGTCTGAGCAGCTAGGAAACAGTCCCAGAGTAGGGCGTGGCCGCAAATGATTAATGTAACAGGCAGCGGCTTTCCTTTCCAGATGTGGGCCTTGAGGCCAATGGGCATGTGGCACCTTAAAAGAAATAAATAATAATAATAATGAAACCCCGAACAACAGTTTACAGAGATAGACACAATAAACCAGATATAGGCTAGTCACATTTTTAAATATTTCCAAACTAACGTTTGATATGATATGACAAGGCATTAATAACGCACCTTTACACAAGTGTTTCAAGGCGTGACGAAGCAAGGGAGTGGGAACAGCGGGAGAACAGGGACAACGATCTTACTAGGCCAAGTGACATTGAGATTGCGCAAGTGCAGGGGAGAGGGGAGGGGAAATTAAAAGGGGAGGGTAGAGAGGACAAGTGCTATACACGGGATGAAACACAAGTAGTGCGTCCAGCAGCTGGCAGTGCAAGGGTAAGTGCAGACACCAAGTGTCAGTAAGTACAGGTAAGGGGAATGTAGGGTTGCAGATACAGCCCCAAGTGCAAGAGTTGCCAAGAGGCAGTGCAGGTGTGCAACTGTGCAGGCAGAGAAACCTGGGCTTGAATTCAGAGGGTAGCCAGGTGACCAGTGCAGTATCAGACAGAAGATCAGCAGCGGAGAGGAAGAGAGAAGGCAGAAGCAAAGTGGAAGGTCTTGAGGTGCTTCCAGAACCAGAGCTGTTTCTGCTCAAGTTTCATGGAGGCAGGGACGCTGTTCCAGAAAGAGGCCCCAGCCGAAGAAAGAGATCTACCACCAACTTGTTGCTTGGAGGGAGTTGGAGGTGGATGTGGAGGAGCGAACAGCACGAGTAGGAAGATATTTCTGAAATGAGAGTTTGAGGTAAAGAGGACACCCGTCCCTAAAAGGCCTTGTGGACAATGCAGAGGGTCTTGAACTTGATCCTTGCAGCCACAGGGAGACAATGAAGGGATGTCAGTGCTGGAGAGATACGATCCTTGGGCTTGAGGCTAAGGACCAGTCTCGCAGCCCTGTTCTGGGTGAGTTGCAGAGGGTGGAGAGTAGAGGCAGGCAGATTTAGAAAGAGGCTGTTACAATAGTCCAGCCTAGAGAGAACCAGAGCTCTAGAGACAGTGAGCTTCTGGGGGAAGGTGAGGAAAGGAAGAATAGCTCTGAGACGGTGTAGTTGGTAGTTTGACTTCTTAGAGACGTCAGAGATGTGAGGAGAAAATGAGAGTGTGGAGTTGATGATGACACTGAGGTTCTTAGCCTCACAGGTGGGAGCAGGAAGAGGGTCAAGAGAAGCCGGCCAGAGAGTGACAGGAAAGGAAGGTGCAGGAGTGCCGATGAGGAGGATCTCCGCCTTACTGGCATTAAGGCAGAGATCATTATCAGCACACCACTCCTGGATTTTGGACAGACAGTTGTAGATGAGAGAGGGTGTCCCCAACTTCCAGTAGTTTGGAGGTGGGGGATGGGATAAAATAGAAAAGCGGACCCTGTGGTGTGGATCTGACCCCCGCAGGTGAGACGGATCCGACGCTGCATGGTCAGAGACAAAGCGGACGCCAAATAGGTAAGTATGGTGTGTGTGTGAGGGAGTGTTTTGTGGATGATGAGGGGGTTTAAATTTGGGCCGATTTGGCCGCAGCGATATTGTATTTGCAGTTGAATTGACCACAGTCAATTCAGCCGCAAACAATTGTGCCAAGGCCTGTGGTCGAAGTGAGTGGGAATGGTCGGTAGCGGTGTTCCACTACTTTTATTTTTTTACTGTTAACAGCCCCACAATTTATTTCAGCCATTTTCACCATTCTGGAACTGTTCTTTGTGAAGTTAAAGCACACTTCTCCACTTTACCACCGGATATCTTTTACAGCCAAACTGAAATCTTTTTCAACTCAATTGGCCGTCAACCAGTATGACTGCAACCCTTGAAACATGTGTTGCTTGTAGATCCTTTCCTTCCTGCTCTGTCCCCGCCAGAGTCACAGTTCCACAACTTTTTTGGTACACTTCTATCACTGGCCAAATCGTACAGATCCCCACTGATAAGAGTGTACTTAGCTAAATTGTATTCCCCGCCTGCAGCAGTGTGGTTACCGCAGGGGAGGAATAACCAGCTTGTCCTCCAGTTGACAAAGGGACTCTCCCGACCCAAGAATACTCCCATCAGGGAGCTCCCCATGCAGATAAACTGTATTATGTGTAATGATATGAACCTGGTAATTCACTGAGGAGCTTGTTGGCGATCCTCTTGGGGTGGCGTCAGGTCAAGGGACCCAAATTCTCTGTGAAAAATACATTCAGAGATGCATTTTGAGTAACATATGTGGCCACTGCCAGCTGCTGGACTGGGGTAAAGGACATTTCCAATGTTATGCAAATCTCAGAAGAGGGGATGGCAGAAGGGGAGTAGAAGTTGTATGGCCTCGTGCAAGCGATTCCTAGGAATCAAGGCTACATTTCATTTTACAGTGGGAAGCAATGGATAGAACCAAGCTAGCCCTGTAGGAGCTCCTCCTGTATGGCCCAGAGGAAGTGGAAGATTCTGCCCACACTTGCCAAGGGCGATCCACCTACCATGTATCATGCGTTCACACAAACATCATCATGTACACTGTTAACAACACCGAAAGGACCGGAGGGCTGAAGTCTATGATGTTACATGTCAACATGCACTGTGTCACCCAGGAGATGCTCATCCAGTCCTGTTTAATTTGCAGTATTTTTGGATTGTGCTTTTGCTCATTACCCCATTCTAAATCTAGGACCACATGTGCATGTCTGATTTGGTGGGAACATTAATAAATAATGATCTATTACATCAATATCACCCAAGACCTACCATTAACATTCTCTGTGGACCCCTTTACCTTGAAGCCAGGTGGGCGGAACTTCCAGAACCATCTACCCCGAACCACAGGTTACCTAGGTAGATCAATTGGGTCCCATGCTTCAATCGCATATCCATTTCATCCCACCTGATGCGTGAAGACCTCCCCTTCAGAGCTTGTGCGCTCTTCCCAACTCCAACCCCCGCCCTCAGCTTAGCTCCCTACGGGAGAGCTATGGGCCTTCCCCGCAGGCTGGAGCAGTACCTTTCCTAAGATGTTGATGGGACAGTATGCAGAGGAGAATGGGGTAGAGGGAGCTTGACTAGTGCTATCTTTCTGTTCTGAAGCCATTGCTTTACCTAGGCCACTAGGAGCCTCAAAGTACATATGACACCCCCTCACTTGTTGCCACCCGCACTGCCTCGCCGATTGCCATGTTCGTCCCAGTCATTGCCGGCCCCACATGGCGCAGAGGAGGGGCTGCACCACTTCCTGACTTGGGTCGTATGGCAGCATTCCATCATCACACAGAGGAGCCTCACGCGTTTCCTCTATGCAGGGCCATTTTAAGTGATTTTGGCCCTTGTGTGTCTACACATTTGCTGCCCATCTGAAACTAAAGACACCAATGTATTAAGGTGTCTGGAAATGTCTGCTGGCTCCCTTACTTTGTCCCTATCACAGCTGATAGCTTGCCGTGCCGCTCTGGAAGGGAACATGATAAGCATGGGAACTACATTCCCTACCCTCTTCGACAATAAACAGGCACTGGCTGCCATTTATTAACACCAGGGTTCACAGCGGAGAGTGCAACGTTTCAAAGGGTAGGCGGTAGAGAGAGAGTGGGTTTGGTTAGAGATAGCAGGTTTTTTACTGGGGGTAGAGTGTGTGGAGTGGGCAGGGTAGAGAGAATGGGGGTAGGGTAGGTGGGGTTAGAGAGAGTGGGGATGGGTGGATGGGTATAGAAAGTATGGGGTGGGTGGGGGTGGAGAGAAGAGGGGGTGGGAGTAGAGTGGTGTTAGGGTGGATGGATGGGGTAGAGAGAGTGTGGGGTGAGTGGAGGTAGAGAGAGTAGGGGTGGGTGGGAGTAAAGAGACTGGAAGGGTGGGTGGGTGTGGGTAGATAGAATGGGGTTGGGTGGAGGTAGAGAGAGTGTGGGTGGGTGGGGGTAGAGAGATTGGTGGTCAGTGGGGGTAGAGAGAGTGGGGGGATGAGTAGGAGTAGAGAGTGAAGAGGTGAGTGGGTGGGTGGGAATAGAGAAAGTGGGTGTTGGTGGGGGGGTCGGTAGGAGTAATGAGTGGGTGTTAGGTCTGTGAGGTTACTGAGAGTGGAGTTGGGGTGTGTGAGGGGGTGGTCGTAGAGAGAGTGGGGTCAGTTGGCAGTAGAGAGAGCGGTGCCTGGGTGGAAGTAGAGAGAGTGTAGGGGTGGGTGGGTGTAGAGAGAATGGGGGTAGGCGGGGGTAGAGAGAGTGGTGGCTCGGTGGGAGTCGAGAGAGTTTAGGGGTGGGTGATTGGGTGGGCATTCGTCAAGAGAGTGGGGTTAGAGAGAGTGGGGGTTGCTGACAGTCAAGACAGTATAGGGGTGGGTGGGCGGCTGTGTGGAGGAAGTGGGGGTGTGGTGGGTGAGTGGATGGTGGTAGATGGAGTGGGGTGGGTGGATATAGTGAGAGTGGCATGGGTGGAGTTAGAGTGGATGTGGGATGGGTGTTGGTAGAGAAGCAACCTCAGGTGGACTAAAAACAGATCTACTGTCAAAGGTAGCCCAAAATAGCCCAAACTAGCCCAAAAACCCTGCACACACCTGGAGTTTCCCACACAAATTAGGTTCTAGCAACTGTATTGTGTGTGTGTGTGTGGAGGGGACTAGCCCAATTCTTTGTACAATAGCCTTATATCGCAACCTTCAAATCACTGCATGGCTGGTCAATGGAAAGCACGCCACCCGACTTGCGAGGAATACTTGAGAAAATATTGTTAGGGTTCTCCTCATTGAGTAGTATGGAGGAGGAGTTGGAAAAAGACATTTGAGTGATTTTCCATGTTCATGCCGTGGCCGGTTGCTATGCCAACCAGACATTCTCAATTCAAAACCCCTATTACCCGTGTCTCTTCTGTAACAATGGTTTCAGCATTTATGTGGTGCAAGTACCACAAACATGTGACGAAACCTACAAGGGCCATTACAAGGGTAACACTAACAGTTCTCAATGAAGGTACTTGCAGAGGTACAGGACACATTTGTTTTTTTTTGTCTAAATATTTTTATTGAAATATCGTATAAACATGAATTCATCGAACAAGTGAACGTGGAAGAAAAATAGAAGCAGTTACAAATGAACAATGCATCGACATTTCATTTTCATTGTTATAATTCATCTAATCTATATAATTTCATCAATAACAGGCACCTTAAGAAAGGGTTTAGCTAAACATAACTTGAGAACTATTAGGAAGAAGAAAAAAAAAAAAGAAAACGGTCCATATATCAATAAATGCAGAAAACAGATTTAACCTCTAAAGACACCACATTAGTTCAGTCTACCGCCTGGGCATTGCCCAATGTCTGTGCTGGAAGTTCGTCATGGTTTCAGAAGGTATTTAAGCAGTTTAGGTTGAAAAAACATATGCTCCCTCTCGGCAACGTGCTCTAGGAATGGTCCCCAGGTTCTTGACAACTTGGCTGTCTTGCCTTCTATTGTGGCCATTAACTTTTCCATACCAAGTAATTCCCAGATCTTAACCCACCAGCATGCTATATGGGGGCCCTCTGTGTCTTTCCAGAATCTGGCACGGGTGAGACGGGCTGCCATGAGCAAGTGAGTTATCAGATCCACTCTAGGACCCGACTGTGGGTATGATCCATCATCCGGAGTATCTCCCACTAGCATTATAAGTGAGTCCATGGGGAGGAGAGCTCCGTAGATGTCTTTAATCCTCGATCTAACCTCTAGTCAAAAAGACTGGATGATTGCGCAGTGCCACCACAGATGGCCCAGATTCCCTCTCCCCCCACATCCATGCCAGCAGGTTTCGGGATAGTCAGGATTAATAAAATGTAGTTTCTGCGGGGAAAAGTACCAACGAAAACATATTTTAAGTGCACACTCCCTTATTGTCGTGCATCTAGAGGCTTTATGAGCCCTGGGCAATATCTACTCCCAAATCTCTCTCCCAAGCTAACATACAGGGCATTTTCTCCTCCACTGGATCCTCCTCCAACGTGGCTACCCTGCGGGTATGTTGGCCTTTCTCCATTGTCAGCTCCAATCCCGTGGGAGACCTAGTGGCTACCTTTTTTACATTTAGATTAGTTATCCAGTGGCGTAGCTGCATGTATCTAAACCTCTCGGTTTCTGGGAGGTTGAATTTCACTTTACAATGGACGAAAGTTAGGGGGAGTTGTCCTCATAAAGTTCACCCAGCCTCAAGGGTTTCTCCCGTGACCATATGTATTGCTCGCCCAGAGTGCACGGACAGTCATTAATCACCAGCGCAATTGCAGAGCCAATTGCAGGTAGACGACGCAATGACTTACAACCACACGCATGCTTAGAAAATAATGAGCACTTACACGGCTATTTATTCAAAGCTTGGAAGCAACAAGTGATAACACAGAAATAAATCACAGAAAAGACAGAGAATTCAAAAGAAAATACATCACCGTGGGCGTAACTGAATCCCTCATCTCGGAGGAAGCGGCTGGAAGACCCCGATAACAGCCAGGCTGAGAGCCCACAGGTATGCCGGACAAAGGCATCCCCCTTCCGACTGAGGTCTTTATACTTGTCCCGTCTGACCATTGAGGGGTTCCGCACATATGCACTCCTCAAAAAAGGGGTGGTAATTTCTAAAACCTTCTGGCAATGCACTTGTGCATTGATGGGTGACTGTTGGTTGCCAGCTGGGTCAACCGACAGTAACCTCAAGGAGCAAAGCACTTCCCTCCTCTAAGTACGAAAGCCACGGAAAACAGTCCCATAACTCATAACAAGACATAACAAAACCACCTTTCCCAGCAGAATGTCCTTGACTGCATACCAGGTTTGGAAAGCATGTTTTCTTCAGAAAAGTAAATTCAGCTCTCAGCAAAGTAAGTACAGCTTTTCACTGAGGCATGGAGTAAATATCCATTATGGCTCTGAGTGCCCCCAGAATACACTGCGCACCAGCGCCATATTTTAGCTCAAGCATAACAATTCCACCCTTGGATATTTATCTTCCATAGCTCAGTGGCAGAGGAGTCGGTCTCTGAAACCGATGAAATATTAAAACTAAGTTGGGAATGCATTGAATACAACAACAACAAGCTATTATGGTAGATAATATAATGCAAAAGCAGAACGCAGTGTACCCCCAATATCAGGAATCCATGAAAATAACCAATCCCACCAATTCCCAGTATGATCTTGGGACACTTGAGAAATGAGATCCCTCAAACCTCGAATATGACTTTCAATGGATCGTGAATGGTCACTTAGATTGAAACAACACATACCTTCAACTGCGTTACAACCTAAATTATGCTTTAGCAATAGATAATCAACTGCAGCCCTGTTTTGCAAAGTTGCTTTTCTAATAACCTTGCTATCAAGGAGTAACTCTTCTAATGCTTGAGAAGTATGATTGAGTTCTTAAACATGCTAATTTGATCAAAGATTAGTAACCCCCAGCAGCTAAACCCCAAACTCCCACTAATGAAAGGGTTAATGCTAGAACCTCAGCTTCTGATAGCAAATGCACATGTGAATCACAATCGGGGGATAGCCCCACAGACTCAAAAGTTGACCTTTTGCCTCGAGATATCGCTGGGTGTAAAGGGAACATCATTAGTCCTAATCGAGTTAAGGCACATGGACCTCTGGAAATGTTAGCTGGAATATAAATGTATGTGATGTTGCCACATGAAAAGAGCCATCCTGTTGGAAGTTTCACATGATTCAGATGACTGGCAGCTATCACTGTATGATTACAAGACATAGGGCCTCATTACACGGATGGCGGTAAGGATTTACCGATACCGGTAAATCCTTACCGCCTTACTACGAGGTCCCTTTGTGGGTTGGGGGATTTAACGCCTGCTTTTTGCAGGCGTTAAAAACCAACCCGCAAAGGGACCCAGGGAGCTAATTACAGTACCGCAATTTGCGGTACCGTAATTAGCGCCTTCCCCATTCCCATTGAGCCATATGGGGCAAAAATGGGAATGGGGAAGGGCAATGGTGGAAGGGGGAATTACCGCCCCGCCAACCTTGGAATGGGGCGGTAATTCCCCTTTCCGCCAAGGCGGTGCCGGTATTTTACAGGCATGAACCATGGCGCTAATAGCGCCATGGTTCTCCGCCATCCGTGTAATGAGGCCCATAGTGTTATTCACACTGGTACATGTGCGTGGAACTCGTGAATACAATCGTTTCTCGAACACAATTTGATTTTGCTGTTTGGTTAAATTGAGCTGTTGGCATTTCTTTTGCATTGCATGTCATAAGGTAACACCCATCACCTTGAGTTATATTATAGGTTATATTATAGGTTATAATACGTGTCAAATTTCTCCATTTGCGATCTGTTTCAAAACCTGCAGTACTCATAGACGGAAAAGGATTGCCTGATATCGGAATCTTGGACCAAAGAATCATTGTGCGTGACGCTGAAAATATGCTTTAGAACCGGAACTGGCGTCAGCACTACTACTAAGCACATAGTCAGTAAGGCTTCAGCCTTGGGCACGTCAGTTAGGCAAAAGTGCATAATGTTGAGCACCTGTTGTGGCAGGTATGTCCACATATTCTCCGTTTGGGTGATCATTGGAGAATATTTTCGCCGTCCTAAAGATGCCTCTCGCATAACTGGCATCAATGTTGTTTTCACTTGCGCCTGACGTGTTTGCCGCATTTCACGAATCCATATCTTCGGTCTGGCTGGCTTTTCGGCATCGGCATAGGGCTGCTTTTGGACATCATTACTAATCATTATCAGTTTCTCCTTGATCATTGGCACAGATGTGACATTTTTCATTGGTAGCAGTATGCCGTTTGACTCTCCTGAACGGAGTCCATTTAGTCCCACAATTACACCAGCCAGACACAGGATCTACAAAGCAAACCCAGAAAAGAGATATCAGTGTTGTAAATCACTCTCTTAGGTAACATTTGTCTGCGGGCACATATTGCCATTTCTTTCTACCAGGCTCCATCACTAAAACTACTTGGTCTTTGCCTGATGCAATGACATCTGCGGGAACTGATGGGCCACTTGGCCTTTCCACCCACACCTTCGCACCCGGTACCATACTGTCTGAAGAGCCAAAACCACGATCCCCACGGGTAGTTAACACTGTAGGAGGCTCCCCCTTCTTAATTATGGACAACTTAACGGGGATAATAATTAGTTGGGCCACCCGATCGCCCTTGTGGATCGGTAACAATTGGTCCCCACTATTCATCAGGATGAATTTGATCTCGCCTTGGTAATCGGCATCAATTACCCCTCCCAAAACTTGAACTCCCTTCAATGCTAGGCCAGATCTAGGGGCAATCCATCCCATATGCTCTGGGGGAATTTGTACTCCAATCCCTGTTTCAATTACAACAATCCCTCTTGGGTCTAATCTGATTTCCTCATGGGAATGCAAGTCTACCCCTGCTGACTCTGGAGTCGCCCGATAGTGAGTTAAAGAACCTGGGGTAATTTCCCAGTACAATAGGGTTTCTCTGAAAGAGTTGAGTTGAATCTGTAAAGCAGGAGTCATTAGCTGCATAAAAGGAGTTTCATGCTCATTCACAGGCCTATTGTTTAGCACTTGCACCGCATCAAAGACACCTTTACTGATTGGCAGGGGACCGATATAATCAATCTGCCAAATTTGACCTGGTAATTTTCCTCTTCGCAATGTACCCCGATAAATCTGAGGGATAGGCCTATGCTGTTGGTGTTGGCACACTGGACATTGCAAAATGATCGTTTTCACTACCTCTAAAGGAATACTGATTCCTCGAGTTTGTGCCCACATGATAGTAGCCTTTTCTCCAAGGTGCCCAGACTTCTGGTGAGCCCACTTGGCCAAACCCTCCAAATCGTCTTCCTCAGCCTCCGCATCCACAGATGAAATCTTGGTGTGTTCACCTGCACCAGAATTAAACCAACGTTCTAATGAGTCTGTAGCACAATGTGCGTCCATATGATACACAGTGACTTCGCTTTGTGATAACATTTCTGCAATATCTTGCCACAGTTCTTTTGCCCACAACTCTTTTGAATGAATCTTCCACCCATTCTTTTGCCAGGTTGGCAGCCTCACCACCAACCCATTCGCCACTGACCATGAATCTGTGTACAAATGACATCGACCAGGGGTCTCTTGTTTCAATGCCTGGTAAACTGCATAAAGCTCTGCAAACTAACTGCTCTTCCCTTTCCCTGATGTTGTCAAAAACTTTTTTTGTCTTGGGATTGTACGACACTGTTTTCCAGTATCGCTCGGCTCCCACATATCGGGCTGAGCCATCCGTGAACCAGGCATGCTATGTCTGCTCCACGGTCAAATCGCCATAAATTACTCCACATTTCACGGAAGACTTGCGTTTTTCAGGCACTTCCGATGGTATGTAATCTGAGGGCGGTATGTTGGCTACTTGATCATGTAATTTTGCAAGTCCACCCTTCTCTGATTTGGCTCTGTCTTGAATGTACCATTTCCATTTCCGTTTCCATTTAATTATGCTGGCTTCTTGAGCAGGTCCTATGTGTTTTAGGGGAGCTCAGTACCCATTGCATAATCGGTATTGCTGGCCTCATCAATACATCATGGCCCTCTGTCATTTGCTCGGTATCAACAATGGCACAATAACATGCCAGCAACTGCTTCTCAAATGGAGTGTATGAGTTACCAGCATCGGGTAACTTACGACTCCAGAACCCCAATGGCACACGTTTCCTGTCCTGTTTCTGCCACACACTCCAGTTAGCATAATTGTCTTGTACAGACACATTCAATTCCACTTCGCCTTCCTTCAATGGCCATAGATCAAGCACCTGCTGCACGGTGTCTTTCGCCAAATCAAATGCTTTCTGCTGCTCCTCCCCCCACTGAAAATCATATTTCTTTCCTGTCACTTTGTAGAGGGGGGCCAGTATCTGCCCTAAATGGGGAATGTGCTGTCTCCAAAACCCAAACAGCTCTATAAACTGCTGAGCTTGCTTTTTGTTCATTGGAGTGGTGAACTCAAGTATTTTCTGTCGGGCCTTCGGCACCATTTCTCGATGCCCATTATGCCACTGAATCCCTAGGAATATCACTGTTTCAGCTGGGCCTTGAATTTTATTCGAGTTAATCTCCCACCCTTCCTTCTTCAATCCTTCCATAATGACTTCTAACTGGTTTTGCACACTGTGCTCATCCTTGCCCTGAATCAAAATATCATTAATGTAGTGAGAGATTTGTATGTCAGGTTTACACGGTATCTTGTCTATGTGCTCTGCCACCAACCGGTGACAGATAGTCGGGCTATGTATGTACCCCATAGGTAACCTTGTAAAGGTGTACTGACGCCCGCTCCAAGAAAATGCAAACTGCTCTTGGCACCCTTCAGCAATTGGCACAGAGAAAAATGCATTGGCTAAATCTACCACTGCATAACATGTCCCCTCAAACTTTTGGACATTCTCAATCAAGGTAATGGCATCTGGGACCGCGGGCACTAAGGAAGGAGTGTGTTTATTCAACTCACGGTAATCCACCGTCATCCTCCAAGACCCATCCCCTTTTTTGATAGGCCAGAGAGGATTGTTCCATGCGGTAGTGATAGGGAGTAATACACCCGCCTCCACATAACCTTTGATGGTGTCTGAAATTTCCTTGTGCCCCCCAGGAATGCGGTATTGCTTCATTGCTACCCGCTTGGTTTCCACAGGCACTTGCACTGGGGGCATCTTCAATTTGCCTACTGTAATGGGTGTGCAGATCAATGCACTCACCCCAAGCTGGTACGTTTTACCTCCCAGTCCCAAAGTCAACCCTTCCAGAATGTCGAAGCCAATTATGTACTCCGGTATTGGGACAATCAACACTTGGTATTTCTGCCTATTCAAATTGCCTATTTTCAACTCCACTTCAGTTTGTACTCTGGGGGTCTCCTTTCCCCCGAGACCTGTAATAGTAAATTGTCTGCCTTTGAATCGTGCTGGATTGCCATGAATCAGAGAGGCCTCCGCCCCGGTGTCTATCAATGCTCACACCCCTTGCATATTTCCTGGCCCCCAAAAAATCTTAACATTAACATGGGACCGCCTATAAACTTTTATGCGAGCAGACGCTGCCGGAGCTTGGCCGTAACCCTAGTCAAATTTTGAATGAGTGTGACCTGACTCTGCCTCTAGCATTGCACTCACCACCTTCCTCAAATCAGCGTATGTTGGCTGTTACGGGGAAGGTGTCCCCATAGACCCTTCTTCTTGTTCTTCCTCAGGAGGAGCGGAAGGTGAGGTGTCCCCCTGTGGCTTGGTTACTACCTGTTTCTGTTTCTTAACCTGTTTATAGTGCTCTTTGGCTGCAAGCCCTCTCTTTTTGTATAATTCATATATTACCCTAGTTTAAATGCCATCAATCTAGTTGAAACTGAGAGCGGCACAGCCCCCATGTGTCCTGGAGCATCTACGTGAATTGCCTCTTTCATAGCATGCTCTCTGACCTTTTGAATTGCCTCTTTCAAAGTATACCACTTTGTTTCCTCCCTAGGCCAATCTGTGGTAATGGGGTCTATACGGTTACATGCTTGGGATGCTAGGTGCAACAAAGACACCTGTGAATCTTGGCCATTCTCATCAGGGGGAGGCCCTGCCCTTAAGACCTCCTGTACATTGGTGCCGGTTGACAAGGGTAGAAAACGCAGTGAGTCCGTGGAATCTGCCAACAACCCTGCGGCGCCCCCATCTAGCAACCTCACCATCCATGTCAATAAAGGTTCCCCTGATTTTTGCCTCAAATGGGTAATAATTTCCCCAACCTCCTGCTGGGTGTAATCCTCCAGCGTGGTTAAATCCACAATCCCACCCGCAGGATTCTACGGGTGGGGCCCGGCTCGCCGTCTTCTAACTGGCTTAGCCACCACTGTCTTCCTATTAAATTCCGATTTAAGTTTTGGGATCTAACTCATTTGGCGAACTGCTCTCTGGACTGGTTGAGTTAAAAATGTCACCATCCCAATTATCCGGATCCCAGTCCACACCGGCGGTAGCGATTACAGCTCCCACCTTTCTTTGGTTAACCCCTCCCCGTCTTTTCCTATACTTATACCGGGCTACTCTGACTGCTGCCCTCTCGGCTACGGCCTGGTATGTGTCAGCTTTATCTTTGAAAAGTTTCATTTGAATCTGCTGCATTAACACAATCTGCTTTTCTGCAGCCAACTCTTTTTCCAATCGCAAAATATCATTTTTCATTTCCAAATTCCTTTGGTGCATTTTCCTATAGGCATGCAGGAGGACCCAACCCCGCCTACCCAGCACAGTGCATTCCCTTCCCCTTTCCACTGAAACTTGTTGTAAGCACAACATTACATCAGACGGATCAGCATCTCCCAATCCCTGATCCCATATTTCACTTAGCCCCGCGCCGCATGCCCACACCTGGGCCAATTTATCATATGGGCTCTTAGCCCAGCCTGGAATGATAACATCAGAACATTCACCGCCAGCGGGAACGCTCTTTTTCCTGAACAAACTATTCATCATTGCAATAATGTACAAAACCTCTTTATATATATATATTTGTTTTTTCCTTTCCACACTGCAGTCACTCGCGCAAGCACGCACACACCAATCAAAAAAAAAAACAGATTAACACAATCCAACACTCGCTGCCAAATTACTTTCGCTTGCAATGTAAACAAAGCCTATCTGCGTTCAAACGGATTCTTTAATATTTTGAACAATTCATCACAAAAATTCTGCTTACAGCGCCAAAATGTATTGCTCGCCCAGAGTGCACGGACAGTCATTAATCACCAGCACAATTGCAGAGCCAATACTTTAAATGCAGGTAGACGACGCAATGACTTACAACCACACGCACGCTTAGAAAATAATGAGCACTTATAGGGCTATTTATTCAAAGCTTGGAAGCAACAAGTGATAACACAGAAATAAATCACAGAAAAGACAGAGAATTCAAAAGAAAATACATCACCGTGGGCTTAACTGAATCCCTCATCTCGCCAGAAGCGGCTGGAAGACCCCGATAACAGCCAGGCCGAGAGCACAACAGCCCACAGGTATGCCGGACAAAGGCGCCCCCCTTCCGACTGAGGTCTTTGTATTTGTCCCGTCTGACCGTTGAGGGGTTCCGCACATATGCACTCCTCAAAAAGGGGTGGTAATTTCTCGAACCTTCTGGCAAGGCACTTGCGCATTGATGGTTAACCGTTGGTTGCCAGCTGGGTCAACAGACAGTAACCTCAAGGAGCAAAGTGCTTCCCTCCTCTAAGAACAAACGCCACAGAAAACAGTCCCATAACTCATAACAAGACATAACAAAACCAGCTTTCCCAGCAGAATGTCCTTGACTGCATACCCGGTTTGGAAAGCATGTTTTCTTCAGCAAAGTAAATTCAGCTCTCGGCAAAGTAAGTACAGCTTTTCACTGAGGCATGGAGTAAATATCCATTATGGCTCTGAGTGCCCCCAGAATACACTGCGCACCAGCGCCATGTTTTAGCTCAAGCATAACACCATAGGAGGTACGAGTTGGGTTGAAGCCCAGGTGTAAAGGATGGATTTTGCATTACGGGAGACAATGGGCCCAGGCCCGACGAAAACCCTCTTTGGGCACAGGATCTATCCCAAGAGCAAAGTGTAGTTTTTGTGGAAGGAAGGAGGGATCCTCTGTAAATACGCGCTTCTCGTGGGATGAAGGGTAGATGGCCCAGGGGTATCTCTGTGGGATGTTGTTTAATGTCCTGCCATTTCGGGGGCTCCTTTGGGTGGGACCAACTCAGAATGGCAGCTAACTGGGAAGCGCGATAGTATCCAACAATCGAGGGGAGTCCCAGTCCACCCGTCAGTCTTCCCCGGGTTACGAGCTTATGCTGGATAAGCAGAGTTTTGTGCTTCCAAACAAAGCGGCTTATTTCTTTCTGAAGATCTATGAGGTCTTGGTCAGGGATTACTATGGGAAGGGCCTGAAATGTATTCAAAAGCCAAGGGAGTAAGACCATTTTGATAGCGCTGATTCGACCCAGCCAAGATATTTCCTGCAGTGACCATCTCTGTAGGGATTATTTCGCTTCTTTTAATAGTTTGTGGACATGAGCCTTCAGCAGACCCACAAAGGTCGGGGTTAGATGTATTCCAAGATATGTAATGGAGGTGTTCTTCCAGGTAAAGGGGTAGATATCCTGTAGGAAGTTCAGGGTATCAGAGGTTTCTGATAGGTTTAAACCCATTGATTTGGCCATGATTATTGTGAATCCCGAGATGTTAGCAAATTGGGCAAGGAGGTCCATGACGGGAGGGATTGAGGTTCGGGCCTCTCTCAAGAAACAGAGAACGTCATCCGTGTATAACGTGACTTTATGACATTGATTTCCGACGAGAAAGCCCTTAATCTACGGGTGAAGGCGGATGTGCTGGGCTACGGGTTCCATAGTTAGAGCACACACCAATGGGGACAGGGGCCACCCTTGTCTAGTTCCTTTACCCAGGGGAATTTCAGCTGACCACTGCAAGTTCATTCGAATTTCGGTTGAGGGGATCTGAAAGTTTGAGAGGATTAGTTTAGAGAATTTCGGGCCAAATCCAAAGCTCTTCAGCACTAAATTCAAGTAGTCCCAGGCCATACTATCAAATGCCCTATGGGCATCTAGGGACAGAAGAGACAAAGGGCCTGGGATTGGGGAGGCGAGGAAGATTAGATTTATTGCCCTATGGATATCATCATGTGCTGATCGCCCAAGAATAAATCTGGTCTGGTCTCTATCTACGATGGATGGGAGAGCCTCCCCTAAACGCTGGGCTATAATTCTGCTAAATAATTTTGCGTCTGTATTAAGCAAAGCTATAGGGCGGTATGAAGGACACTCCGTTGGGTCCTTCCCGGGCTTTAGGATTAGGGTAGTAGAGGATACAGCCATAGATTGTGTGACTGAGCCAATCTCCCACAGATGATTAAATAGTTCTGTGAGGCGAGGCGTGAACTCGGACGGGAAAACTCTATAAAATGTATGGGTAAATCCGTCTGGGCCTGGAGCTTTACCCAAGGGAAGGGCTTTGATGGCCATTTCGACTTCCTGTGCGGTTATCGGGGCTTCCAAGGGCTCTTGCACGGCCTGAGGAAGTTGTGGGAGATTTCCTCTGGCCAAGAAACCTTTAGAGATTTGCGGATTCCCTAGGTGGGGGGTGGCTTGTTCAGTAAAGAATTTCTCAATAATTTGGAGTTTGCCCTCCTTTGTATGGATACACCTACACGGGTAGGCGTCTATCCTATTTTGTCTATTCTGTTTTTTTTAACTTGGCCGCGAGAGGTTTGTTAGCTTTGTTCCCCTTCGAGTAGAAGTATTGTTTGGTGAGCATCATAGAGTAAGCCGCCTTTCCCATGTGGTGCGCTTCCAGCGCCCTCTTTGCCACCCGCAAGTCTATCAGGGAGCGTTGCAAGCCTTTTATTTTATGTATCTCTTCAAGTCTGTGGGCTTCTTCTTCTAAGTGCGTTTGCAGTAATTTCCTGGCCTTATCTCTCTGTGCCGCCTGTTCAATCAGATGCCCCCTGATAACCGCCTTGCCTTCATCCCATAGTGTACCCAAATTCACGTCGCCCGTATCATTCTCCCTGAAATAAGATTCCAAGGTTTCCCTTATATGGATACGGATCAATGGGTCTTCTGGTAAAAAGTCATTCAGCCTCCAGGGGGGGCTTTTGAGGTGGGGTCGCCTGGAATGGGCAAATCATGAGACTCAACGGTGCATGATCATAGAGAAGCTCCAGCAGGATCTCGACATCTTTCACCAAAGGGATCAGTGAGTCAGAAATGAGAAACATATCTAACCTGGAGAAACCCCCGTGCACTGCCGAAAAGTAAGTATAGTCTCGCTCATTTTGATGACAATAGCGCCAGATCTTAATAAGGGAGTGTTCCCACAGTAGAGTAGTAAGGGCCCTGAAGTTGTTCTTATCCACAGACGATGGGAGTAGGGTTTTATCTACCAGAGGATTTATAACCGCATTGAAAGAAATCTCCCCCCAGGAGAATCTCCCCATCTGCATGGTCAAATAAGGCTTTAGATCAGGGGTGCACAACTGATTTTGACAGAGGGCCGAAAGTACCTTACATGAGGGCTATAGTGGGCCGAAAAGTAAATGTGGGCGGGGTGCTAGGCGGGGCGTGGCAGGAGGCTTTTCCAACCCCCAATTTGTATTAAACACATGGAAAAAGAATATGTTTTTGAGGGGTAACGATTTTTATTTGCATTTCAAACTTACATTTTGTACTACACATTTTCCATTGTTATAATTTATTTCTATTTAGTTATTGTATATTGTCTGTTTAATTAAATTATATATATTTTATTGACCCTTGATTGGACATTCTGTTATTTTGGACTGCTATACTTTGCCGTTTGGGTTGCCCAAGAGGAGTATGGCCTTCGTTGAGTCCGGTTTCCTCAAAGAGCAAATGATGTACATCTCCTAACTGTGCCTGTTTTTGCTTTATTATTGGGTTCACTTTTGGAGTGCAACACTATGCCCCATGGCTCCCACCCCCAACCAAACACTATGCCCATGGCTCCCACCCCCAACCAAACACTATGCCCCATGGCCCCCCCGCCACCCCCAACCAAACATATGCCCCATGGCCCCCTCACCACCCCCAGCCAAACACTATGCCCCATGGCTCCCTCAACCCCCAACCAAACACTATGCCCCATGGCCCCCCTCACCACCCCCAACCAAACACTATGCCCCATGGCCCCCTCACCACCCCCAACCAAACCCTATGCCCCATGACTCCCCTCAACCCCCAACCAAACACTATGCTCCATGGCCCCCTCACCCCCAACCAAACACTATGCCCACTTCTCAGTCCACTCATCCTTAAATTGACGGTGCTCCTGGTCAATCTTTCTTTTTTTTTTACTGCACTGAACATTGGCAGGGACATCTTTGGATAAAGATACAAACTCCACTGTTATGCTGCCACTACAATGGTCCAAGTCTAGAGTGTATACAAATGATATACTTTTTTGAGAATCCTAGAAGCGACAAAAGAACAAGATCAGATAAAGAACATAGCCTTGCCAGCATACCTTTTCATGCACTTATTGATGGATACTTTCAGGAATAGCGGACTGCATAGCGTATCGAACTGCTATGTTTGAGATTAAGGTGGAAATTGAGGACATTCTTTAAAAAAATATAACATTTCAAAGCACAAGCTGTTCTCAAATTATGAGCTTTTGAAAGGAATTATCACAGGATGACCAATTACTTTAGCGAACATACAAAGAAACTGATCTCAGTTTCTTCCTGGCCAGGGCAAAACTGACAGAAGCTCTACCATATTGCGCCGGAGAAATAGGTTCTTCTGGGAGTACTACCAGTTTGAATATTGCAAGCCATTTCCTTCCATAAAATCTGGATCAAATTACTCAAACTGTCCACTTGAATGTATGATTCATAGTGTGCAGCAAGTGTCCTTTTGCAGTTAAGCTTGCCCTCAAAGAGCAGTTACCTTCTCTAATCAATTTCAGTGTGCATCTATCCCCCTGAACAATGCTTGATGGGGTTGTAGAAAGGTAAACCGCGCCTCAATGCCCCTGGGCTGCTTGTGCGCTATATAAATGTAAATAAATAAATAACAATTACCCACACTCAATGGGTCTCAAACGCTTGATCGAGGTTTAGCTGCAGTGCCTTGCAGAATGTGAGGCTGGAAGGTGTCTGAACGAGCACTGTGAGGGGGAGTAATACAGTATGAACCTGAGCTTAATGCACATAGATCTCTATATGTTTATATATTTTTCAGTTTTATAAGATGCAAATAAAATATGAGTGGATCGGAGCAGCATACAAATATAGTAATATAGGACCTACAACAATAATAATGCCATCACATTACATAATGTATACAGTTTAAAGCAGTCACAAAAAAAAACAAGCTCGTAGGTGTGGCTTTGTAAATGTAGAAGGTGAGATGTTTCAGTAAAGTTCCCAGAGGTCAAATAAGCACTGGCAAAGTCAACAGGTTTCTTTTTGGTGTAGGCAGGGGTTAGACATTTCTCAGGCACTACCACAATTTTACCTGGCAGTAGCATGCCAACCGCTGTTAAATGGTGTGACTATCTGGGTATATGATAGCAGTTTCTAGAAAATGCCTGTCTAATGCCTATTCACAAGCCAAACGGCCCTCTCCTCCCATCCAGATTTACAATCGAATTGGAATGAAATAGATCTTTCACTTGTATTTTCTGCTATGGATGTGTACCATGTTTGAGGCCCTTATATTTGGAATTGTGAGACACTTCTGAATGTGTGGACTTCCTTTGTGTTCCAATAGACTTTTGGAGCCCATTCTCAATCATGCACAAACCCGAACCCCCCCAAACTCCGAACCCCCCCCCCAAATCAGCACACTCTCAAACAAGCACCCATACAGACCCAACCCCCCACCCCCAACTCGGCACACACACTCTCAAGCATGCACCCATACAGACCAGAAAATCAGCATACAAACTAGCAAGCATGCACACATACAGACCCTGCATCTCAACATACACCGCACTTACACTCCAAAACAAACATTCATGCACACCCGACACCCCCTGCATCTTAACATACACAAAAAAACATTAAAAACCAAACATTCATACACATCTGACACCCCCCAACCCCCGCATCTCAACATACACAAAAGAAATTCAAAACCAAACATTCATACACACCCAACACTCCCCCCCCCAGCCCAACATACACAACACAAACATACAGCAAAACAGACCCAACACACAAACACAAACAGACCACTTACTGGAGAGGATGCAAGGCAGGTAAGCTGGAACGCTGGAACGCTGGCGAGGTAACTGGAATCGTACTACGGCTGAAATGCCTTCCGGCATCAAGCCTTATGGACCACGCCAGCCATAGTGCTGGCACTCCATTGGTGCAGCACACACGCACTACGTGGCTCGTAGGAGTGACGTGGTGCATGTGTGCTCAGCCAATGAGGGCCAGTGTTTTGTCCGGCCCGGAAGACAACAAAGACTTTCCTAATGGAGGGCGGCCGATGCTGCTTGCAGGCCGCCCTCCATTAGGAAAGTCTTTGTGCCTTGCGGGCCGGACAAAACAGCATGGCGGGCCGCAACTGGCCCGCGGGCTGTATATTGTGCACCCATGCTTTAGATCATTTTGCAAAAATATATCTTGTTTGACGTTCGGAGCATATACTGAGACCAATGTGATTTTTTGTCCATCTAGTAACGCCACAACTAGTAGAAATCTCCCTTCCTCATCTCGGACCACCTCCAGTCTTAAGCCGGGTACCTTTGCGAACCAGGATGGCGACACCTCGTTTATTAAGCCCACTAGAAGCAAACATTTTCGTGGGGTATTGTGGTTCATCAGCAGGGCATAAATGGGTTTCCTGCAGGAATAAGAGTGTTGCCTGCAAAGTTGCTAATCTATTAAACAACGCTTTACGCTTTAAGGGGGCCTTGCACATTAAGTGTGATGCATGTGACATTCGGCACCACCGTCCCAGGTTCGGTCCGATCCCCGTGCTCCGTATTAAAGCAATCAGTCGTTCCCATTACAGCCCCTTGCAGGTGTAATCCAGCGTAAGGAGACCAAGCGATCTCCCGCAAAATCTTCCAGTGTGGTGCTGGGCATGTGTGGTGCGTGGTAAGTGAGGTCGAGGAACAGGTTTATCAGGACTGTGAGGGGAGAAGAGGTGAACAAAAAAGACAATAAAGAAATTCAACACAAATAAATAATTATAACGGATTAGAATAGGTAACAACCTTGAAAATCTAGCCATGCCTGAATCCCAAGTAAAACATTTTTCTCATCTATAAACATTTTGGTCGCAATCCGCTCAGGCGGCCAGATCTGCTAAGTAAAATGAATTTTACGGCCCTTAGCCACCCCACAATTAACCTTCAGCGTTACAAGAAGCCGGCGTGCCCCGGAACGCAGGCGGGGAATTGAAATCTAACTGAACAAGGAAGCAATACCAGTCGGAGGTCCCTGGAGTATACAACTCAAAGTTTCCACTCAGGGGGGAAATCCCAGAGCTAGTAACTATAAGAGGAAATGAAGCGCAGTGTCCATCTGTCCGCAAAATAAGCAGCCTTAATTCGGGTGAGTGTCCGAATCAACCATTTGCCAGATTATCTCCCTCCGACTCCAGGGAGATCTCAGAAAAATCTCGATCCTCAGCTCTCCTCATGGCTCCCTTTTCCTGTTGAGAGGTTGGTTCTAGGTGGCGCCACCCGCGGGGCTTCCTCCGTTTGTCCTTTGGCATGGGGGAAAAGGTCAGCTCAGCCTAGGCCTGGGTGCAAGAGTCTGAGGAATTTGTTTTGGGTTCCTCCGCCATCAAGGCCTGGCTTCCTCCTCCGAGGAGATCATGTAGTGTTGGTTCTGGAAGTCAAAAAGTAGTTTACAGGGATAGCCCCAGCGATATCGAATCTGTTTAGATCTCAGCCAGGCCGTCACATTGTGTAGCCGCCTTCTGTTAGCAAGTGTGTATGGGGAAAGAGCTGGACTGTCGCGCCCCGGAATTGCACTTCTGCAGAGTTCCTGGTGGCTGATATGATCTTTTCCTTCTGTCAAAAGAAGTGCACACGAGTGAGGACATCTGGGAGAAGGTTTCTTTTAAGCTGAATCGAGGAGTAAACTCGATGGGTTCTGTCTAACAACAGTTCTTCAGATGGTGGGGGGTGTCCAGGATGGATCTGAACAGCGCCTCTACGTAGCCAGGCAATTCCTGATCAGGAACCTGCCATGGGACACCGTGAAGACGGACATTGTTTCTTCTTGACCTATTTTCAAGGTCCGCTTGTTTCGCCCAGACATCCTCTAAATGCTCCTCGATGGTCTTCACTCTCTCGGCCAGGACCTCGATGTCATGTGTGTGTTTACATGTTACATTTTCCAGCTTGTTAACCCTAACTTCCAGGCCAGTAAGATGTGTTGTCAGGTCTGCCAGTGAACGGGCCAAAGAGTCCTTGGAGATTTTAATTTCAGATTTGATTTCCAGTGTGATTTCTTGCTTGAAGGATCTACACATTGCTTCAAAGTCCTCTCTGGAGAGAGCCATATTCAGATCTTGTCCCAAGGCCGGGGGTGGATGTATATCTGCTGTAATGGTGCGCGAGCAGGGTGGGAGTGTTGGCTGTGGTGCCAGGAAAGCTTGAATCCCCTGTGTTTTTCGCTTTGCAGTTGTTTTAGGCATTGCCAGGGGGTGCACAAGTTGGTTGCACCTGTAGTTTCAGTGGCAGAGTACGAACCACATCAGGGGTGGGGGCAGGGCAAGCTTCCTCCTGCTGGAATTGGGGGTGATCCCTCCGCTTGAGCTATGGAGAGAGGTGGGCTAACTGTCTCTTCCTGTCGACCTTGCCCTCCTTCAGTCTATGCATTCCTTTGAAACGTTATCCCTCTGCTCGCCCTCGCCACCCTTTTCACCGTCCTTCAGCCCCGCTCCCCCACACCTCCTTTCTTTCTTCAATTCAACTTTCTCTTTGGGTGTCAAATTTGTCCTCTGTTCCAAGTCCTCCTTCTGACTTTAAATTCTTCCCCAGCCGCTCCTCAATGGCAGGGGTCACCACCCCGACCCAGGCAGGCGACAAGAGCCCCGAAGCCGAGGGGGGCCCCCAAGCTTGCATATACCACCACAGAAAATCCAAGACCACTGTGGGGCTCAAACGCACAGCGAGCGCAAGGCACAGCCCCCGTACTTGCCAATATGGACTCGCCGTGCAGAGACCGTCTGCTGGGCGGAGGACACGGCCGCGGCTCCCCTGGATCACAGGACCAAGCAATCTCGCACGGGGCACGGCACCGGGGATCCCCAGGGCATGCGGGACCGCCAGCCGGGCCACGAGGGCACCAGAAACGGGAACAAAGCCGCTGGGGGACACCGCTACGCACCCCGATCGGAGCTCCAGCACGCTTCCAATTCCCCTCCTCCAGACTGCCAGGAGCTCCGGGGTGCTCAGCAAATATTACGAGGCTGCGGCGTGTCAGTTGGGGGCTCCAAATCGCTCCTCCTCCCTCCACACTGCACACAAAGGGGTCTGCTGAGCTGGGGGCACCCCGGGTCTGATTAGGCATCCCTCAGCAGCAGGAGCACATCACACTGCTGAAGGTCGTAGCAGTCAACACCACCATCGCTTGCCACCTTTTTCCCCTTTGGCGGCGAGGTTGATTTCAAGAATGAATTTCGGCTCCTGCCAGGCATCGCGCGCCTCCGCTCAATCACCACCGGTGCCACAATGTGGGACGCGTTCACTGGGCAGAAATCAGGCGATAATTGACAGATTAAGCCATAGATAGAGTGTAACCCGGGCGCCTGGCTACAGAGGTCACAGCAGACACAGCCGCATGGCGTGACACTCAGCCACGCCCCTACAGGACACATTTTAACAATAGCAGTCAGGAAGACGGTATACTGATGTGGAAATAAATCCCTTTGAAAAAGTTACACATCCCCTGGCATAGACACAGAACCCAAATGAGCAGCCTTATAAAATGGAAACACTGAGAAAGGTACACACACCATAGCAGCGATGGAGGAGACGGATTAGAAGTTACCATGAAGGTGCACAAGCCCGAATATAGACTGTGATTATAATGGGAGCATGGTTTTCAAGTGGTGTTGCCATGAGTGAGCAAAGAAATACTTGGCTTTGTGGAGTGCAATGATATGATATGATGTGGCATTTATAATGCACCTGAACATTTAAACACTGCAACAAACACGTCCTGCTTTTGCTTTTATTTGCTTTTATTTTCACATGAGTGGCAAGAATTTCAACACTGCAACAACAAAAATGGCCTGGCTTTTTCTTTTTGTTCATGGAAAATTAAAGAACCATGGGAAAATGGGCCTACCTGTCATTATCAATGGATCAGAAGCAATGTAATTCACCCAAGAAGGAGGAATCAAAGAATCCTGTGACATGGAAAACAGGGTTTTTAAACATTAAAAGCAAAAACGGCCTGCACAGGTGTTTGCAAATGAAAACGGCTTTAAAAAGCTGCAATGGAAAAAGATGTCACTGCTCACAGGAAAAAGTCAGGAAAGCAAATCCTGATTTGGGGAGGGGCGGGGGGGTGACCAAAGCCAATGTATAGTATGTTTCACCCACAAACCTCCTGTAAACATGTGAAGAGACACTTTAGGAAAAACCTGTCTGAGTTCTAAACTTCACAATGAAATGCCCCACTTCCAGCTGGATGTTACACCTCCCATCTAATGACGCCCTGCAATAGAATCTGCTGCTGCAGGTGATGAAAGCTCACTGTTCCCCAGACTGGATGGCACTAAAAGCAGTTAAAGCAAGGGACTACAAAAAAAAATCAATCCTAGCTGGAGCATGACACCCTTTCAAAAGAGCCCACACCACTTTAAAGAGACTTATAAAAAAAACTCTGGTCACAGGCAAAGCCCGGGGAGACAGATGGCTGTGGGGGATGAAGAGGCCCTCCCCCATGTTGAACAGACACCCCCAATTGATATTAAAATACTTTTTGTTTTAGGCATTTTGCGCAGCCATCAGACTGAGGATTGATTTTAATGTTATGCCATTTTTTTAATGTAATTTCCAGGTGGGTTTGGGGATATAAATTGCATTTACCTGGGACTCTGGGAACTGTAATGGCCAGTTAGACTAGGTTTCTGGCTGACCTGGACATGTGTCAAATGTAAAAGTGGGTGAAAAGATGGAAAATTAAATTGGGAATATGCTTGATGACTTAGATATTCATAACTGTTGTATATCTTATGAAAATTACAAAAATGTGACACATGGCCATGCTACATCGTATGGATTTGGCGTTGGATTGTCTAATTCCCCATGATCAGTTAAAATGTTTCATATGGCAGTGGCTATTACAAATATGAAGTTATGATAAATAACTCATTTTTGCCAAAAGGTTGTAAAGAGAATAAAAGCATGATGACAAGTGGGGCTCTCCTCCCCTGAACCAATCCTGTCTGGGGGCAGAGAGGGGGTGGTAACTGTCCAATCCTAGCGGCAGGGATAATTACAGCATACTCCCCTAGATTGTAAAATTAGTGATGTCATGTCTGCTATATAAGGAGGACTGTATTAGGACTCAAGACACAAAAAACAGGGCGACAGAAAAGGAGGACAGAGAGAAGGCTGTTGAAACTTTCCATCTTTAACAGTGCAGTGACCAGACCCTTGCCCTTTCTTTCCAAAATGTCCTGAGATGCAACTGGCTTTCCTGAATCTTAAAAAAAGGCTTGCTATGTAAGTAGCAATGACTCCAGCCCTGAATTGCATAAGCCCTTCATTTCTGTAGCCGTTTATCCAATATTCCCCATTGAAAACCCCAATTGCCTGTGTAGCTCAGTCATCTCCCATAGAAGAATCTCTTGTTTGCCTGTATATATTAGCACATCTTCATTGGAAAACCCCTCATTTGACTGTGTAAATCCTTAGTATTTTGTAAGTAAATCAATGAATTCCCCCTTTGAATTTCACGGATTGGGATTGTTGAAATTCAAATCCAACCATCCTTGTCTAGTGTTTTTATTTAATTGTTATAGTCATTAAAGTGAGCTGAAAACCAAATGTGTCCCGGTGTCTAAATGATGCCCTGCTAAGAGAATTTTCATTTGCCGGTGTCATTCCTATTTGCATCTGGCCTATTAAACCCAAAACGTTGTTTCCATTGTGAGTAATCCCTTTGTCCAAAGCATACCTGTTAGTTGCCCCTGTCATTTTAACAAAAAATGATTTTCCTATGTGCCTTTCTCATTGTTGAAAGCATGTGTGTCAATTCTAGCCCCAGTCAAATTAAGGTGATTCCCATTTTCATTTTAAAAATGACTTTTCATCCTTTAAAAAGCGCTTTTCCTCAAGTACTCCCCTTCCTCTATCATATTCTAAGCGCCAATTTCGAATTGCATTTCCGTCATTTTTCATTGCTCAGAGCTTGCCTGTCACTTCACAGCCCCCGGAGAAACTATGGTGATTTGTCTTTTTGTTCTTTCTAAAAATATCTTTTAACCTTGGAAAATGTGTTGTCAGTAGTTTATATCTCTTCCCCTAATATACCCTGATCACAGATTCTGAATTGCATCACCTTTATTTTTGGGGGATTTTCTTTCTCATGTGCTGCCTGTGTTCAAATCGAATTTCCTAAGTGTGCTAGCTAGTCTGTTTTGAAGCCTGATTTGTCCTCTAGTGTAAGAAGCTCGAAGTACCCTTTTGTGCTGTCCCATAGCAGTAGTATTGAATCATTGAAAACCCATTTTTCCATTGTTGCAGGGGGGAGTGCTTAACTGTTGGTGCTATCACATTGTGGTAAATTGTTCTTTTTCTGTTCTGCCATTAAAAAAAACAGAATTAACTGTAATAGTATATCTTAACCTTGTGGTTTTGTAGAGATTATTGCATTTTGTGTTGCCACAACATTGGTGGCTGTGCAGTTGGTTGATTTTCATTTTTTAATACATTAAAAAATATCTTATTGATACACACCGGCCTGGTCCTTAGTCCATTGTGACACGGGGTGTTTGTGGAGGTGGGTGCGAGACGAGTTGCAGGCCTACTCAAAAAGAACCTGTGGGTTATTCAAGATGAAAAGCATTTTAATTGTGCGCCACATTCATCATAGGGGAAGGAGTTTCCTGGCTGCCGTGTGCCATGTGATACACTGTGACAACACAAGTGTTTCTAGGTGCGACAAGACAAGGAGGGGAAACAAATAAAGATCTTGCTAGGCCTTGTGTCAATCAGATCGCACAATTGTGGGGAAGATGGAAGGGGAGAAGTGCCAGGGAATGCTGGAAGGGAGAAGTGCAATTAACTCACAAGTGCAGCTAGCGGGTGGTTAGTAAGTGCAGAGAGAAGGGACTGTAGGGTTGCTGATACAGTGCTTGGGAGCCCAGAGGCAGTGCCAAGGCAACTGGACATGCAGGAGCCTGGGCCTGAGTTCAGAAGGTGACCGGGTGAGTGGAGGGCTCGAGAAGGAAGATGTTTTCGAAGACAAATTTGGAGGTAGAGTGGTCCCAGGCCCCAGGCCCCAGAAAGCCTTATGGATGATGTAGAGGGTCTTGAAGTTGGTCCATGCAGCCACAGCGAGGCAGTGAAGAGATTTCAGAGCTGGAGAGATATGCTCCCTGGGTTTGAGGCCAAGGACACATTTTGCAGTCCTGTTCTGGATAAGTTGTAAAGGTCGAAGAGTGAGACAGGAAGATTAGGAAGAGACTCTTGCAATAGTCCAGCTTAGAGAGGACCAGAGCTCTGGAGATAGTGAGCTTCTGGGGGAAAGTGAGAAAAGGAAGAATAGCTCTGAGGAGGTGCATCTGATAGTTTGACTTCTTAGAGACGTCAGAGATGTGAGGAGAGAAGGAGAGGGTGGAGCTGAAGATGACACCAAGGTTCTTAGCCTCACGGGAAGGAGAAGGAAGAGGGCCCAAATTGGGCAGCCAGAGAGTGTGAAGGAGGGAGCGGGTGTCCCAATGAGGAAGATCTCAGTTTTACTGGCATTAAGGCAGAGATCATTGGCGGCACACCATTCCTGAATTGCGGCCCAACAGTCTGGTATGAGAGAAGAAGCAGAGGTGGCTGAGGGGAGTATGAGAGAGAGCTGAGTGTCATCTGCATAATATTGAAAATTAGAGCAGAAAGTAGCAATGTGGTGGGCAAGAGATGCCAGGTAGTGGTTGAAGAGCCAGGGAGAGAGGTTAGACCCCTGGGGAACACCACAAGTAGAAAGAGAGATAGAAGAGAGGAAAGACCCCAGTTGGACCTGAGAGGGTTGGTCAGTGAGAAAGGAGTTCAGGCAGGCCAGGGCCTGATCAGTAATACCAAGGTTGTCACGGAAACAATTGAGCTGGATGGCATGGTTGACCGTGTCAAAAGCAATGTATCAATGGTTTCTATTATAATATTAGAAGCAACACTATTGCCAGTTAAACCACGAGTGAGGCTTTTTTTTTTAAGTGTGACCCTTTTTTGTAATTGGTTATTTATAATACGATTAATACCCAGAGGCTTCTAAGTACAGACCCAGAGATCGAACCTGTGTTGCTCTGCATCTTCTTGCTTCTAAGGCGAGCACGTTGCCCTTGAGCTATCCTCCCGAGACTGGCTATGTTATCAGGTTTGGCACTATGTGATAAAATGAGTCCCAAGATCACACTTTGGTTAAACGGTGAAGCTGGAATTTCAGCCTATTTTGCAATTCAGCACCGCATTGTTGCAGAGCAAGGTGCAACTATTATTAAAAAAACACACTCTTTTGTAGACCTGACTCGGAAAGTACACTAATCGCATAATAACCCAACATGGTAATATTCTTTTCTTTTTATCCTTCTAAAAATATGTTATGCAAAAGAAGAATGATTCTAGTGTACCTTTGTTTTCTCCTTCGTCAATTTCAGCCTACAGGGACTAGAACACTAATTGATTGGATCCTACATGCATCTACTCTGTGTTTTTCTATTTTATTTCAATGTGTTAAAAATGACACAACAAAAGAAACAGTGTAGTTATTGTGTGAAACTTTTGCAGGTTTTGAGATCAAGAAGAACATCTGAAATTGAAAAAAACAAAAGAAAACAATTCGTCATGACCTAAAAGCAGACCGGAAATTCAGTTGCTAAAGAGCTGCACCATTTGTTTGTCTCTCTCCTACCTGACAACCCTCAAATTGAATTGCCTAAATCTAAACACAATGCAGGCAATAGAATATACATTGTGATGGGCCACCTTTTCACAGAAGACAGCACAGTGCGATACAGTAGATTTGTCCAGGATCACAGTGTTGTCTAGTGGCGGAACCGGAAGCTGCATCGCGATGCTTAGGTTGTAGATTCTTCAATTTAGCGAAAGCAAACTCAGGACCTGCACCAGACTCATGTGCTATGTTAGGTATTCTGGGGCAGGCACGTTGTTTTGTAGCACTGTAGGTCCATAATATCACCAGAGTTTGTAATAAACTCACAGAGGAAATGCAGAGTCTGCTTGGCCGACACATACACATTTGATGGGACATATGGAAAGAGTTCGATGCAACGAGTGCTTAACACACTGAGCTAGCTTCTGAAATGATGTGGTACACAAAGGTATTACTATGCATTTCACCTTTGCTTATTGCTTGTGATCAATATTGTCACCAAAGAAAGGGCGAAAAGGTTACACCAGTTGCATTAGTGAACAAAGTGTGTGTACCATTGTGAACAAATAATTCTTTACGTCAGTCAATGATAAGTAAATGACGAGAGCAGGTTTCGTTGTAAACAGCGGGCAACAGGGTCAGGATACATGTGCTATGTACAGTGGTAGAAGTGTACCGAAAAAAGTAGTGGAACAGGGGTCTCGGCAGGGGAAAGGGTAGGTGGAAGCCTAGTGCAACATGTACACAAGGGGTTGCGGCTGGGGCTTGCAATAGTCTAAGAGACTAGTGACCAATGTTCTACAACTTTACACTTGCACAGGGACAGGAATGGACATGCCCTCTATATAGACTGGTGAATATGGTCGTAAAAAGTAGAGGAATGATGAACAGAAAAAAATAAAAGTAGTGGAACACTGCTCCCCACCGTTCCCACTCACTTCGATCACTCGGCATGTATGTTTTGTAAAGAACGTGAGCTGACTTTTTTTAAGCAGGCCGCCAGCTGGTGGCCCTGGCACGTGCCCCCCTTTTCCGTCCATAAATACGTCTGTGGCTTTTCTACCCAACACCAAAAAACGGCGTTCACAGCCTTCCTGCAGCACGGCCTGTTGTTAGAGGAAATGCTGCACCGTGGCAGCCCCTCTCCCCCTCTTCCTGTAAAACCCACCCCACGAGGCAGGCTCACGCTTTCCTGTTCTACCGAAGACATGTACCTGTACCATGTCTGGAGCATGATCCAGGGTTTCCCTTCTGAAGTACAGGGGCGTTTCCCCTGGGAGATAGGAGCGGCCTCTTCTGCACCATGATTGCAATCCATGTGGATCGTGCACAGCGCAGCCAGGCACGGCCATAGCTGTGCACACCTCAGAGGACTTCGTAGAATGGTGGCAGGCGCGGTGAAAACCAATAAATAAATAAATAAATAAATAAATAATATATAGAACCGCAAACAGCCGCATTCTGCCTGCGCTGTGTGATGATAGTAGAACTCCAAGAAGGGAGGGGAAGGGGCACCACACGCACCCTGATGCACACAGCTGGGGAGAGCACACCAGACTGCATCGTGCGTGACATCACTTCTAATAACTTATTCACAAAGGAAAAACACTTTTAAGTTGAGAAAGAGGCGCAGGGGGTGCAAAGAGCGGCCATGCCTGTCCCTTCCTTGCATTCATTGGACACTGGACATCAGCTGTGTGTGTGTGTGTGTGTCCCATCTCCACTTCTACCCCTTACCGAGGGAAATAAATCCTTGGCATTCTCCGGTTGTTTAACTTTTCACCGTGACGGCCTTCTTTATAGTGACAGCACTCCTGAGTCCGGGTGTTGGTGATTGGCGCCTTTACAGCACTCTGAGAGAGGGGGAAGAGTGCAGAATCGAAGTACCCCCAGCTCTGTGTGTGGCTCTGTTTCTAGTTGGTCTGTGTTGGGAGCATAGAGGCATTTGTGTTGAACGCATTGCCCACGCCTGGGGGGGGGGTGGGGGGTAGGGTTCTGCAGGTTTGTCGTCTGTTAGAGGGATGATTCCATGTGTGTGTGTGCGTGGCTTAGTTGGTGTGCGTACAGTGTGTGTAAGCGCAGCGATTATGAAGGTTTGTACGGCCAGGTAGTGGAGGGTCTGATGCCCAACCTGGAGATTCATTGGATATGGCAAGGGCAACGTCGAGGTCGGGGTGCCCCCTGGGCAACATCTTGGTAGTGTTGCCACTCAGGTGGCGAGGAGATGACCTGCCCTAGTAAAAAAGAAATCCACTTTTTGGATTGTTTTTGGATTGCTTCTGGCTTGTTTTCAAGCTGCAGATTTTTTTGGGATTTATTTTGGATTTTTTGGGGATTTTTCCAAGCAAGGATTTATTTGTCTTGGGTTGGAGGATTTATTTTGGATTTTTACTGACTTGTTTCTCAGTAGAAACAATCCACTAACACTAACTGGCAGGCACGCATTTTTACAGGATTTATTTTGGATTTTTACTGACTTGTTTCTTAGTTAAAACAATCCACTAACACTAATTAGCAGGCACACATTTTTACAGGATTTATTTTGGATTTTTACTGACTTGTTTCTCAGTTAAAACAATCCACTAACACTAATTAGCAGGCACACATTTTTACTGGATTTATTTTGGATTTTTTGACAAGCAAGGATTGTTTGATTTTAAAGTGAGGATTATTTTGGGATTATTTTCAATTTGTTTCTCAATAAAAACCAATCCAGCAACACTACACATTTTTACTGCATTTATTTTGTATCGTTTTACCAGCAAGGATTGTTTGGTCTTACATTCGAAGATTTATTTTTGATTTTTTCCAACTTGTTTCTCGGTAAAAACAATCCAGTAACTCTAGGCACACATTTTTACTGCATTTAAATGTTGGAATGTTTACCTAGTTTAAACGTTGTTTGCCGTTATTTAGGATTTTAATGTGGTTAAAAATGTCACAGAGTTTATTTCTTTTGGAACTTTTATTTGTGCAATAAAAGTTCCATTGCACTTAACTATTTCTTTATCAAATAATGCCCAGTCGCTAAGCTTTATCTTCAGGGTATACCGATTTGCCGCCATAGGAATAGCACTCTATCCATTGTCTTCAGTGACTTTAGTGGCTTTGCCAATGCTTGTTTTACACGTGGCTTCAGTGGCTTTGCCAATGCTTGTTTTTAGCACGTGGCCGATACTGACCCGACTGAGTCCGGTCTCTGATCCACTTTTGTTATTTGTGATGCTGTGTTGTATTATTATTGGTAAACACTTTTGCTGTTTGTGTTGTATGTGACAACGTTGATCTACGGCAGGAGCATTCATTAAATCATTATTTTAAAAAAATCTCTGAATCATGCTATAGACACACATGTTTGTTTACAGATTATTATTTTTGATAGTAAATTGGTTTCCATTAAGTTTAACAAAGCTTCAGAGAGGCTGTGGTGGGCAGCGCTTTTATTAAATCAGAGAGTCTAAAAAAGTGTACAATTTTGCAATCTCCATTATGCACCCATATACATGCAAACATCCGTTCAAGAGACCTTAGTCCAGTGCTAATATTTTCATTCTGCTTTCTGGGACGTAGAGTCTGGATTTATAATGGGGGAATACAAGCTCCAGGATGCAAGGAATAAAACAGGAATAAACTTGCACTTTAAAAACGTAATGGGGCATATTGACATGTACGCATAGCATTCACTGGGAGAGATTTATGTTTTTGCATGGGGGAAAAACAACACAGAAAAAAGATGAGACTGCCACACAAGGGTGGGTGTGGCTATTCTTTGTTAGTGGTGGAACAAAATCAAACTTCACCCTGCCGGAATAAAGCCTTCATTTAAGAACACTTTCCTCCCATTGTATTACAACGGGCATATGCAGCATTGCACTTATCTGATAGCAAATTGTCCACCATCGGGACTGCAAAACCCACACATGAACCCAGAAAGTCCCCTTGTGTGGTTCCCTGCACTGGAAAGGGAGATATCAAGACCCCAGTGGAGACAAGGACAAATGAATTAAACAATTCACAGAAAATTAATGGCGGGTTGTCCTCTGCAAGAGGTATTTGGCATGTGTTGTACCCTGACCCAAGTGTGGTGGAGGCTGTGAAGACTGCTCATACATATACCAGACCTCGTCCACCCAGAGCAAGTTCCAGGAGTTGACAGGCCCATTGCAGTAAAAGAGGTACAGGTGCAAATCACATGATAAACCATGCTGACTAACATATCCTTATAGAAATATGTATAACACTAAAAAGAAAGTGCAATTTTAGTTGCCCCACCCCATCCTCCTCCCCATTTTTACTGAAAAACTACATTTACCAGAAGGAAAAATAATATGAGCCTAATCTCCATGTGGTTTGCAAATGTGCTTTCAAGACACACAACAAAATGTATTTTGTAATAATAAGGTCACCTACTTTTAGTCATCTTTTTTTCTTCATTCACATGCGGCTGCCGGAGCGACTGCAGCTTTCTTCTTCCCCTGCTCTCTACTATTATGCCTGCATGCACGTGCAAAGGTAAGCCCCTCACCACTGGGCTCCCACACGAGGCGCGCATCGGCACATTGACTTTGTTGAATATTGCAATAATTGTGTCTGCATAGACATCTTATCAGCGAGAATGTTTAAACACTGTTGAGCTTTGATAACGCTCTGTTTGTTGCCGCATTGCATTTTACCTGCCTTATGTCCATGGATTTTTGCCATTCTAAGATGGTCGTTTCCACTGCCTGCACCAGGATGCTGGGCACGGTGCTGCTGGGTGTATGGGATTGGCTGGGGCTGTCTACATCTCGCCCAATGGGAAGGCCGGCAGGCTTGGCCGGCCCTCCTCACAAGGCCAACTCCTAAGGCCCTGTCTACCCCTGTCCATTACGGTCGTCTGTGTGTCCGTATGCTCCCCAACCCCCCCTTGGTCGCCTGTATGTCCATATGCTCCCCACACCCCCTTGGTCGCCTGTGTGTCCGTATGCTCCCCCCCTTGGTCGCCTGTGTGTCTGTATGCTCCCCACCCCCCTCCCTGGTCACCTGTGTGTCCATATGCTCCCCACCCCCCCCCCCCTTGGTCGCCTATGTGTCCGTATGTTCCCCGCCTCTCCCTTGGTCACCTGTGTGTCCGTTTGCTCCCCACCTCTCTCTGGTCGCCTGTGTGTCTGTATGCCCCCCCCCCCACTTCCCGGTTGCCATGCAACATGTGGCTGGCACCATGTATTTTCCAATCTTTATGTACTTATACTGTAACCTTAAGCATTGTATGTACTTTTGCTCTGTAATCATCAAGTAAAAGCTCATTGACACCTCAGGGTTTTGGGCGCTATATAAGAACAGTAAATAATTTAAATAAATAAATAAATAGAGAATATCATTTAACTGTGCTGCTTATAACAGAGGGTGTTTTAAAAAAAAGTGTTTGAGGAGAGTGGAGTTAAATTTGCTTGTGTGAGCAGCAGCTTATTGTAAAATATTTTTATTTTAGCACTGTGTATGTATAGTTATGCTATTCTGTTGCATTTCTTACTTTGGAGACCGAACCACTTCGTTTTGAGTGAGCGCTGTTACTTTCTGCTCATTGCAATGGGAGTCGGCCTGTTTTCGGCTTCTTTTGGAGGGGCATTGAGCTTTTTTTTTTTGTTGGACCTGGCAACGTGGGTAGCAATGGCGGCGGAAGAAGATACGGCGGCCGTGCTGGTGGGCTCGAAAAACAGGATAAATACCACACAAAAGGTAAGTGACCACGCGCTTATTTATGTTCGCGTCGTTAGGTAACACAGACACACATGTTTCAGTTTACATCGATGCGTGTGACTAGTGGTCTCTTTACAATTACTCGTGATAAATGCAGCTTTGTTTTTTTTTCCCCAGCTTTCTTTCAATGGTCCAATTTGTTTCATTTTTTTGCCTCAGAGAATATGATTTTCATCTCAAATCAATGGCGCCTCAAAATGTCATGGTTTGTAGCAACTGCTAATTGTGTACATGTGGATATTTACTTTTTCGCATGCCTGAAAATTCAGCAAATGCAAAACGCATTGTCCCCAAAGCCCGCAATAGCTTTTCAGTCGTGAGCCCTCGCCGCAGCCACAAGGTTTACTGCTTCCCGCATGCCATGCCCAAGATGGGGGGGCGGCTTTATTCGTGCCATATCTGCGCCCACACAGATACTAGGGATTCCAAACACAGCTCCAATCCTTTAAAATAAGCAGCCGTCATAACTCGTGCGCCATTTTACTTATGTGCGTTTTGTGAGCAGCTCTGCAGGCCTAGTAACGAACAAGAAAGGAGCCACACATCCAGCCTATAGTCAATATTAGCATTTTCTAGACTCGGCGTGAAGACTGGAGTAAATGATAATTTTAGTATGTGACTTTAGGCCAAACTTTCCAGAAAACTCTTATATTTCCTCTTTCATAACGGGAGTGTTTATAGCAGAACAGGACAGAGGCTGCATAATCAGGTAGACATGAAGCAGAGGATATAAACCGCCTCTAAACTCAACAGAATAATAGAGGGGATACAAACAACACAGAACACTTGCTTCAGAGTTCAGACCCTGTACAGGCAAGAGAGAATAGACTGTTTAAAAACCGAGCAGGTTCACGGGAGAGGACACACCATTTCAGAACAGAGCACGTTCACATAAAAGAATGAACTATGTGTGTGGGGGGAAAGGTATAGCCAACAGCAGCCGAAGAAATCTTACGATCGCCCGGTGTGTTAGCAGCTTGTGAAGTGAACACCACCGAAATGCTAACAATTGCAGCATGACTGCGTAGGAAGACACGATCTGCCTCTTTACCCACGCCCCGCTGCACCCCTCGAAGTTTCAGTCTATTCACTTGTTGAACTTTTGTATAGTGCCTGGACAGCAGGAGAGGTTTCCAGGTCCTCGGCCCCCAGTCTATGCCTGTTCTCGAGGGACAATACGCGGTGCATTTTCTTCAGTGGTGCATGCATGCTTCTACCAAACATGCTGCCCCACTGCTGCGGAAATAGCCATCTTGATTGTATACAGCATGCACAATCAGACTTCTTGTGTGGGCTGATAACCAAAAGCCTATCTATGTGACCCCTGAGCTTCGATTGGTATTGGTAGATATGGGTGAGGTGGGGTGGGCATGGTAGTGTGGAACAGAAGGTGAGAGAGGCAGATTGTGTGGTTAAGTGGGATGAAGTGACATTGGATGGGTTAGAGAGGGGTATGGTGTAGAGTGGTGGAGTAGGTGCATAGAGAAGAGTAAAGCATACTCGAGCAACAGTGGGAATGGGAAGGGATGGGACAGCAATGCGTGACAAAGGATGGATAGGGTAGAGAAGTACAAGGAGGGGTGGGTCAGGGTTAGAAGAGGTGAGAAAGTTTGGCCCGGTTAGGGATCGTCACAAATGGCACAGAAATCACCCCAACTCTCTCAAGCAGTTTAAAGCTTTTTATTGAAGGTTTGGTAGGCCCTAAGACTCTCTTTCTCGTTTTGTAATGAACCCCCTCCCTAACCCACACATCCTTAAACCTGTAAGGCAAGACCTCCAGACAAGGAAAACCAATCCTCTTAGGTTAAAAGCTTGGTGCCCCTCTTTGCAAGGAAACACATTTATTTTGTATATTTTGTATACCAGAAGGGAAAAGGTGATGGAAGGTCCCATAGAACCTAACTGTCACCAAGTTATATAGTGCCCACTGCCAGTTTCCCTAGGCACACACGCACACGCTCTGCAGGTCATTGAGGTGCTTAGGTTGCAAACACGTATCTTTTTCAGTGGCAGTGCCTTTCATGTGCATGATAGGACAATTACAACTCAAATGGAAGTTTGTGACAAATAAGCTGCATATCTACCTTTGTTTATTACACAACTTCTTGCATGTCTTAAATCACTGAAAATACAGTGGGGTTAAAGGGATTTTTCAGGTTGACATTATTTTGCATTCTGGGACTTATAGTTTACCATTCAGGATGTGAAAATTAAAGCCACAAGGAACATTTCCACCCACCTCTGCCCAAACACACACTCCTTGGATCCCCTTAATTGAAGCTATAAACGGGCTACTGGTGTAATAAAAATGTCTTAACCAGGTCTGCCCCCACCCACTCAATTTATAAGCACTATATGTGGTTCTGTTGAAAACAAGCATTGGCAAAGCCAACAGTTTTGGCTTGTGTATAAGTATTAGGCATTTGCCAGGCACTACTGTTATATGCCCAGATGCTCGCTCCATTTTGCAGTTGCTACCACTGATAGCCAGTTAATGCCACTAAGGCAGTGCCTGCCTGGCAACTGCCTTTCCAAGCCTACACAAAAGCCCAAACTATTGGCATTGCCAGTGCTTGTTTTTGGGCAGTATTTATTACTCTACAAAAAAATAGAGACACCATTATTTATGCTGGCTATAGGCAACTCTTCTACTGCAGTGGAATCACGCTGTTGGACACAGCAGTGGCAGATGTGTTGTGTTACAAGCATAACATCCAAACCATCTCTAGTCAATATAATTAAATATTATATTAGCATCATCTTTTAAAGAAAACTATCAGCATGGAAACACAACAAAATGCAATTCCTAGTTTTAATGCAGTATGCGCATCGTCGCAATGGTTCCTAAAAAAAAAAAAAGAGAATTTCTGCACATGTTCACTGTTCTATTCACTGTCTATGCCAAGTTTGTCCAAGAGTTTCTTAAATAAGTCTACAACACAACAGTCAGAAAAAAACACTGGACAACATTGTTGGTAGAGAGTTTATGCAAGGGATGCATCATCTTGATGAATTAGATGGGGGCAATTGACAATTTAATAAGATAGCTCATTGAGTTGGGCACTTTCTCAAACAGTTGTGCATAATCTGCAAACGCAGGTTCGGGCTCAGGGCAAACCCAGACTTGTATCAGTCCAATGTTAATAAATTATGTACATATACATCTGATGATAATATTAATCAGGTATTAGAGTAAAGCAATATTTTAAACACAGCATCCTTAACTCAAATATGCCACAATAGAAGAGATTAACATAAACGCAGGGACCAAATATACCAAAGGATCTATACAAACCATTACTATTCAAATGCAAAGTGCTGGATTGCAATGAATAAAATTGAAATTGCAGTTGCCGTTGTAAATTATACACATTGCAATCCCTCCTAAGTTCCAAGGTAACTTGGGTGGGAAGTGAGTTTGGCGCATATGTGTCATGTGTGTAGATATCCATTTCCTGACTGTTTTCTCACATGGAACACTAGAGATTGATCTTACTGGTGCGCACATTGCTTCACAATTCATCTCTTGGGCCCCCCTCTTCTCTCCTTCCTCTCCCCTGTCACACCTGATGAGGTATCTAGACCAGTCCTGGTACCTGCTCACCCTGCCACCCACTCGCACTGCCTCTGGGCCACCCCTTGCACTGGGGTCTGTATCTGTACCCATACAGTTCCCCCCCCCGCCCTTTATCTTTATGCATTTATCAGACACACCCTGTCTGCTGCCTTATCCCAGCACTTGCCACTTGTTGGCTGCACTACCACTGTTTGTTGTCTTTATTATTTATTTATTTTCTATTTATCCGTTTCTCCTCTGCTCCACACTTCCCTCTCCCCCCCCTCCATGCACTTTTCCCCTTCCCTCTGCCCCTGCGCAATCTCAATGTCACCTGGCCTAGTAGTCTGTCTTCCCTCAGTTTCCCCTCCCTTGCCTTGTCATGCCTTGAAACACTTGTGTATAGGCGCGTTATAAATGCCATATCATATCTATGTCTTAGCACAATCTGAATTGTCGTCAGGCCGAGTACAATAGTTAATTTAACATCCTTACTGTTCATGGCCTGTAAGAATGTCATTGTATTTTCCCTTGTTCCCTCCCTTGCCTTGAAGCGCTTTGAAACACATTGTGTATAGACGATATATAAATATACGATCGTATCATGAACCACTTTGCTCACATAGCCTGCATACTAGTTGCTATGTTTCATAAAGTTTATAGCGGCGACTAGTTGTACTTTGCTTGCTCTTATCAAACTTTTTACACAAATCTTTTTTTGCATTTCAGAATTTATCCATGTTAAAGCCAGGGAAATGGGCTTTCCAATACTCTCTGCATCCGAGTACAGAAAAGCCCTTCAAAATAAAATTGGGAACTACCGGATGAAGAAGGAGCCAGACCTGGTCTTTTCTACACCAGTGTAGTTGGGCATTCCCTTGCTCCCTGGGCTGGACCCCACCTGACTCAGTTGCTTTCTGGGCTGGGCATGGATAATTTTGTGACTCCATGGACTGGTTCTGTGTCCCCTCTCAACATTGCTCCCTGGGCTGGACCCCACCGGACTCACTTTCTCCCGTGGCTGGGCCCCACCGGACTCGCTTGCTCCCCGGACTGGGCCTGGATACACGTGTGACTTTCTGGACTGGTTCTGGTTCCCCTCACCCTTGCTCCCTGGGCTGGACCCCACCGACTTGCTTGCTCCCTGGGCTGGGCCTGTATACTCGTGTGACCCCCCCTGGACCGGTTCTGTGTCCCCTCTCACCTTTGCTCCCTGGGCTGGATCCCACCTGACTGGTTCTGGGTCCCCTCTCAACCTTTATTTTTAAATTGTAAAGCACCCGTGTTTGGGATTGCTACAGTCGTGTTTTTGTGCTATGTACACAGTGTCCGATTTAACCTCTGCTTCTTTTTAATAAATATAGTGGGAAGAAAAAAAATGTGTTGCTTCTTTTTTAAATATAGTTAATATGCCATTACATGGTCTTGACTTTCATGGCCATTTGACCTAAATGACTGTGACCTAATAAGTCATCACTATTGTTATAAAAGCAATTCAAAATGCAACACTGTGAAATGGGTAGCAATTAAGTCACAGTGACGCTTTTAAAGCCCAATTCAACAAGGTGAGCCAAATGTGTTTTTAAGCATTTCTTTTCAGGATTATAGTAAACATTATTTTTGTTAAACTCCTAAAAAAAAAAAATGTCCAGCTCATAAACCGAAACAATGCCTATATTGTTAAAGAATATTTTGGGGATTGCTTTGTTTTTTTTATTTGTAAAGTATTATTTGGTGACTACATTAATTGCTTTTGGATTTCAAAAGGTTTATTTGGGGATTGCATTGCTTTTGGATTTCTACGAGGAAGGATTTATAAATAACATATTTCGGGTGCATTAAGCCAAAAGGAAGCCAGATGTAATCCGTTGCTTTTGGATTTATTTAGGGATGGCACTGGTTTTGGATTTTTATAGGATTGTTTGTGGATTGTATTGTTTTGGGATTTTTGCTGGATTGAGCATTGGATTGCTTTTGGATTTTTATAGTTTGGGGGTGGATTTTTTGGGGATTGGATTGCTTTTGGATTTGTAGTGGATTGTTTGGGGATTGGATTTTTAGTGGATTGTTTGGGGATTGGATTGTTTTTGGATTTTTAGTGGATTGTTTGGGGATTGGATTGCTTTTGGATTTGTAGTGGATTGTTTGGGGATTGGATTTTTAGTGGATTGTTTGGGGATTGGATTGTTTTTGGATTTTTAGTGGATTGTTTGGGGATTGGAATTTTAGTGGATTGTTTGGGGATTGGATTGTTTTTGGATTTTTAGTGGATTGTTTTTGGATTTTTAGTGGATTGTTTGGGGATTGGATTGCTTGGATTGTTTTGGGATTGCATTCCACTGAGGATTGCTAATTAACATATTTCAGGGTGCATGAAGCCAAAAGGAATCCAAAAGCAATCCACTGAGTACAATGGGAGTTTCTGGATTTAAAGAGGATTTAAATGTTTGGGAAAATCCAGTAGCAATCCACTTTCAATCCAGATTTTTTTGGTAGGGTGGGGCACCCTGCAATGGACTGGTTCCCTGGCAGGGGGAGTGGGCAGTGATTGGTCCTGGATGAGATACACAGGGAGCATTCAGCTGTGGTTACCGAGTGGACAGCAAGTGCAGAGTTCAGAGTACGGATTCCAGAGAGGGCAGAGTCCTGGTGGGGCTTCCAGCGGCAACTCGGCACGCTCCATGATCAAGCCACGAGGAGCCACTTAAATGGGGCAACTGGGAGATCATCCTCAGAGCTCTAAATTACACCCAGGAGCATAATCACAGTGGGAGGCACAGACGGAACATTGCAGTACACCACATGGGAGCAAAGGCAAGCCGGCAGAATCACAATGCTGAGTCCCGCTTCGCCTTTGCTTGGACCCCTGCTTCGCTGGATCGGCTCCACAACGCTTTTTCCTGGATTTCAAACTACGTGCCCCATAAGGTGCTGACTCTTTGCTGATTCCTTTTGGACTATAATATATTTCCAGTAATCATATGCTCATATTTATTTGGTTTTATTTATAGGCACCTTTACTTTGCAGCTCACTCAAGGGGGCGTGCTATAAAAGCAGGAGCCCACGCGCACAGCGCGCGCGCACATGTGGAGTCCACGCTGAGTCCCGCTTTGCCGCGGCGTCGTGCGGTGTGGCTCCGGGCTCTACCCCTCCCTGCTTGTTATTGCCTTTTTCTTTTTTTCTTGTAGCGAGAAGCATTGTGTGAGGGGTATTGTTCAAGCGGCTGTCCCCGCTTTTTGAGTCATCATTGAAGTGTCATTCGTTGGGTGAGCTGCTATGGGCAAAAGTGCATAAGTGTTTGTTGACGCTTCCTGAATACTTTTGAGCGAGAAACGTTGTGTGATTTGTTGTTTTCTTATTTTTGGAAAGCGTTCTTGCGAGTGTATTGCCCTTCCTGTTGCCAGGCATGAAGCCTCCCTACTACACACTACTGACAGATATGCCTGTGCAACCTTCTAGTTCTAATGTGAATGCGAAGGGTGAAAAAAAAAACACAAAAGCTTTTTTTCTGTAAAAAAACTGTTCCACTCCAAAACACTTATCGGCGATATTCAATGTGGTTGGTCCTAAAGGATTTGGGTGTCACAGATATAATTGGTTTTTTTCCTGCAACTGTGGATAGAGTGGCAGACACTCCCTCCTACCCCCCCCCTTACTGCCTGTTCTGCAAAACAGGCCCTGACTGTTAGTGTGGGCACTGGCATGGATGGCGCAGATGATGCACACACAACGCTCACAGCCATTTGTAATTGCTCTCTTTCTAATAATATGGTGGGACGAGGGACCTCGGTTTCCTCGGTTGCTACCTCAATTAGTAGGATCTTTGTGATTTCTTCTGCTGACGCTGCGGTGATAGATCTTGATTCCATGCGCACTGATTACTCCGCACAAACCATCTCTGAGAAGTTATCCTTCTCGCCAAATATGTGTCCTGCCATTAGCCCTGCAAAGTCTAATATTTCTTCCTCCTTTTTGTTACCCACACCAAGGCAAGTAAGACGGGGAGAGTATAGGTCGCCCCCTCCCAGAGAAAACAGAGTGGTGAATCTGGCCTTTGAAGCCATGAACACCACTCTGAGCACTTTAGTGAAACTATTTGAATCACTAAATGACAAAATTTCGGCCCAAAGCGTACAGATCTCTTCTATCATGGCATGGCAAGCTTTGCCCAGAGGCGTGGGGGAAATCGAACGTGGTAGTCAAGAGACCAGAGCACTTTTTCCAATAAGAGTCCTTCAAACTGACAGAGCCACCTCGCCTATAACTAAATTTTCCCCCATTCAATTACATGATCCATGCCCAGTGTCAAAAGAGGCTTCTGCTCTGCCCCTTTTTTCTGAAGTAATCACCGATCCCTTTGCGTCTGGCAATGAGCGGGCTGACAACGCCCCTCAGTTGCTCAACCATATGGAAAGGCAAATATATACCATATTTGCCAAACCGTCTAAAGGGGTAATTGGTTGCCCTAAGAAAAAGGTTTTAGTCTCGGATAACACTGAGAGTAACACAGCCGACACTTTGAAGCCAAAATCTAAGAACATAAAAGCCAAGAAAAACCTAGCGACTGGCTCTACAAAGCAGTTTATTAGAGCCTTGAACACTCCAACTAAAAGTGTCTTTACAGCCTCAGTGGCAATTGTGAAAAAAATATGTGGAACTGAACAATCTAAAAAAAATCAAGATGGGGCTGTTCAAAGCTTTACCCCACCCAGAGCCATATGCCCCTTTGGAGAACCTTGTGGATGCTATTCAGCTTCACTCTAACACTATCCCAAACTTTCCTACGCAGGAAGGGCTCTAGCAGACTCCTCTTCGGCGTCTAAGCCGAACTTGCCTTCCTTAGGAGTGGGTGATAGGCGAGAAGAAATTAGAAGGGAAGTTGACGCTTATATGGCCAAGTTTGTTCAGTTGACTTCAATAGGTGCCCCCAACCCTATGCCTAAAGCTGTCCCCTTTTGTGATAAGGGGCCATCTTCCGTAGCCTCAAAATCGAATATGAAGCCCTCAAATGACTATGAGGGACAGGCAAAGATGGCGCAAAGACAAAATCTTTCTCCAGAAGCACCCTTTAAGGAATGTCGCGACCATTATCAGGCAGTGGTTGTGGACTCAAATATTGTGGGGCAATCCCGATATGACCCTTGTGAAGGCAGGGGGGATGAGATTGCTCGGTTACTACAATCTTTGCTTCCCAAACAACAAACAAAAACTCAAATGCCTGAAGTGATTAAACAGCAAACAAAAACTAAAATGTCTGAAGTGAGCCAAGTTTGTAAGCAAACTTTGAAAACCTCAGTGCCAAACTCTAATCAAGACACCAATGTAAACACGTTGATACTTGGGTCCCACCCTGCACCGTATCCCCAATACGTTCTTAACAGACATAGTGTTACGCTCACCTGGCTCCCATAGAGGCGTCGATCTGAACTGGACAGCTGCGGCCTCCACCAATGTGACGCGTAGTGCCGAGATGACGGACTGGACTGGCCCACCCAGCTTCGTTTGCTTGGCCCGTAGGAATATTCTTCTGCAAATGGAAAAAGGGAATTAACCACCCGTGGAGTTGAGTTTAAATCCCCCCGCCTCCGCTGTTCTCCCCACGGATCACCTTTGATGTCCCCTCTTATAGTCTCACCTGATGGTTTGAAAAGATGAGCTCTCCATCCTGCATTGAGCGCAGGGGCGCGTTGATAACCAGTTGTTTCACTGGCTCGAAGGAATTGGTGAGTTCCAGAACAATATTGACTCTAAAAAGTATGTAGTTCGTAAGAGTTCAAATGCCTGACTTTCACTCTTGTCCGATTCCTTGCAGATTGCAGCTTCACCCTAGTGAAGAGTTCCTCGTGGCAACCGGTAATATTCTGGTAAGGATTTGTATTTCCAACACAGTTCGATAAATGTCAATGTGTAACCTGTTGCTTTCTCCCTTATTCAGGCACTGAGAGAAAGTATGAAGTCTCGGGGAATAATACCTCCGGCGGTAAAATCGGGTAAGTCTAATGTGGTGAGGAGGGTTCCCCTTGATAGTGCCTTTGTTTCACCTTGCTGTCCTTTTGTTTCCCCCTAGGGGCTGGGGTTCGGCGAAGATGCAGTGGAAGCTGCGCCGACCCGTGAAGAGGAATAGTACCCCCGGTGGTAAAATCAGGTAAGTCTATGGGGGGTTACTAATATTCCTCTGTGTATTCCCTTGGCTCACCTTGATGTTCTTGTCTACTCCTTAGGTGCCGGAATGCGGCGGGAACATGCAGGAGGATGCGGTGGAATGTGAAGATGCTGCGAAGGCCGGTGAGTTCAGCGCGGCGCTGCAGCAGGGGAGGCGACGCGCATAAAATAACTTCTTTCTTCTAGCTCGAAGGCGCGATGGATCGGGAATTCAGGTAAGGATCAAAGGTATTGCTCTCGTTCTAACCTTTTCTCCTTCTTTCTCCCTTTTTCTAGGAGCTCCAAACTCGAGGCGGGCGTGGCAGAAGGCTGGATGCAGACTTGCAGGTACAGTGAGCGTTACGCTGCTGGATGCAGAATAACACGAAGCATGTGCTGCTCTTTGGGCGTGGTTTAAATAGCCTCCAAAGTAGTCCCAGGTAAGTATTACTCCCCAGTCCCGCCCGAGTGTAAAATAGTCTCTTCCAAGCCTCATTTGGCTTGGAGCTCTTGCAGCATGGTCTGCATCAGGTAAGCTTGCAGCATGGTCTGCATCAGGTAAGTTCTACTCTATGAGCCTGGCGCCTATGGCACCAGGACTGACTCTCCATATGAGCCTGGCGCCATAGGCGCCAGGACCGCACACAAAAAGCCCCTAGCAGGGGTTTTTGGGCTTGCCCAAAATAACTTGATGCCTGCTTCCGGGGTTGCTGGACCTGGTCTGGATCCCCGGGGGTAGGCATCATGACACATAGTGTGTTGGAAATGTTTTCTGATGTGAAAGAACTTGAGGACATAGGAACAGCTGATATTGCTCAAGTTGAATTGTTGAATGAAACTATTCTAACCACGATTTGTCTGAAGTTATGCTCGAGGTTGGTGCGTAACATCATTTGGGCTGCCAAGAATCAATTGTTTGACCTGGGCTTTGTTCTACTGCTGGGTCCTACCCTCAGTTCTGAGGCTGACAAATGTACACCGCTTAAGTCAATTCTAATTAATGGTGTGGCTCGTGATCAACCCTTGCAATCCAAATGTGTTTGCAACTGTGAGACACACAGTTAACTAACGCGGCAGTGTGAGTCCGATTTGGTAAATTTTGCCTCGTGGAATACACGTGGGCATTCTCATCTGTTTAATAACCCCAACTCTAAATTAAATAACTATGATATGATTTTTCTGCAAGAAACTTGGCTGACCCGGTCTCCAGTTTGGCATGATCATATCATGCATTTTACTCCAGCCTTGCAGGGGGCTAAGGGTCGTCCCATAGCGGGTTTGATTACTTGCATCAAAATTGGTTCTGGTCTTAAAATGATTGCAACTCAATCACCGAATCCCTATATGCAACTGACTTTAATATCAGTTGGCCTTGCCCTGTACGCGTTAGTTAACATATATTGGAAGAGTCAGGGAATTGATTATTCGACATTTTGTCATGACCTTGTGGGTTTGCTAGATTTTGTTATGTTACCTGATAGTGTTTTTTTGGTGTTGGCTGGTGATCTTAATTTGCACTTATTTGTTCCGGGCAAAGTTGGCGAATCCATCAGGCAAGCACAGTGGAAACATTTAATGACATCCCCGTGGTCTAATCATGCTCCATGGAGCTCATGTGGGTGATAGCCCCCCTAATTTTACTTGGCAGCGTGGGCAGGTTGGAGCTATCATTGATTATCTGTATGTTGACTTGAAACTAATGTCTCAGGTTAATGATTTTCAGATAGTTCCTGTTGCTGATAGTGATCACAACTTACTAGATAGAGCCTGGTACTCTATGCGTAGAGAGCCGTCAAATTCCTTGATGAAATACTCCGGAACTGTGAGAGCAAATCCTCTGGTAAATCGGATCAAATGGTTTGAAGAAAACCTTATCGAGTTTGCGAATTCCCTCACTTCGGCATTTGCCCACTCGTGACTAATTGGGGAGGGTACTAATGCATGCTATTTCGATCTCATGCAGAGACATGTAGTTAATAAGAAGACTTCCAATAGACCTCTAGTCTCGAGAAGGTATACATTTGACATCCTGGTCAAAAATAAAAAAAAACTGAATATCGAGCATTAAGGCATAGAGCTTCTTTACTTCCTGTAGATCTTAGGATTGCTGATTTGGCCAAAGTAAAATTATAGAAATTGGATGCAGACGCATCGTGCCACACTTTGGCAACAGGACGGAGAGCATATGCTGAAATTGTTGTGTAATCAAAATGCTGCGCAAATCTGGACGTCTCTCAATGAGGCTATTAATACACCCCAAACACTAGTTCAGAGTCATAATGTATCTGAAGCAGCCTGGATTGAGCATTTCTCGAAATTGTATGCATGTCCGGTCTCAGCCTCCCCGACTCAGGAGGAGACACCCACTCCACGTTTTACCTCCAGATACTGAGAGCGGACATTCGCTACCACATTTCATCTCTAAGCAAATCTAGAGACCCAGGTCCCGATGGGTTTCAAATAAGCCCTTTAAGCTTAATATGGAGTTGTGGACTGAGATATTGTTTCAGATTTACCAACACATCAATTTCACACAAACTCTCCCTAAAACATGGACACATTCGATAATCATTCCTTTGTTCAAGAAAGACGATTGCAGTAAGCCCCAAAGTTACCGTCCAATCGCAATGCTAGATGCCCCGGGCAAACTATACAGTCGTATTATACTACAATATTTGAACGACTGGATTAAGAATGCAGGGAAGAGAGATCCCTTCTAGGCGGGCCTTGTTTCGGGGCTGGGGACGTCCCCCAATATGCTTCTTCTCAATTTGATTAAGTCTAAGTATGCCAACCTCAAACAAAATGTATATATTGCCTTTGTTGATTTTAGCAACACATTCGACTCTGTCGACCGTCAGTTGGTTTTCAAGAAACTGGAACTTTATGGCTGTCCGTTGTTCATACTTACACTAATCAAAATGTTGCACAAGAATACATCCTTGCAAGTTAGACTTTCTCTGGATGGTACTTTGTCTGCCTCGATTCCAACACACGGAGGACTTAAGCAGGGGTGCATTTTGGCCTCCATGATCTTCAATCTTTTTTTGTTGGATATAGGCCTGAAATTAGAAGATACCATTGCTGATGCGCCCAAACTAGGATCACAGAAAATCACTTGGCTCCTATACGCCGACGACCTTGTCTTACTATCCTGCTCTCCACGTGGGCTGCAAAATCTGTTGGACAAACTTCAAGGTTATGTGTCTGAGAACCATCTCACTATCAATTTAGCTAAAACTCAAATAGTTTTGTGACAGCTAGCTTTAAATGGTTTCTTCAAAAGGAGGAGGTATTGGGAGTGCCCCAATACAAATACCCCGGCCTTCCCTATACAGAGTGGCAAAATGAGCGCATTTATGACACCCTTTTGCATGCCAAAATGCGCTCATTAAAGTTGCAAGCTAAAATTTTGCTGTATAGATATGGGAAAATCACTTAAACCCATAAAGTAAATTTTTATCAACTAAAAGTGGTTCCCATTACATCTACGGAGCTGAAACAAGAGCTCAGAAGGCAAGACTCTTTTGGGACCACCTTGAATCAGTGTTTTGGAAAACAGTTCTCAAACTGCCCAAATGTACTCCATTACCTTTACTCCGGCATGAATTAGGCTCTCTGTCATTATATGCCCAGGTGGTGTGGAAATTCTGTTCTTTGTATAGAAAATGTATTATCAGTGCTAATGTTCCAAACGTGTTGGGAATTCTTGCAAAACTACTATTGACTCCTTGTCTTAATGTTGCTAAAAATGGAATGAGCATGTAATGGAAGCTTTAATCAGCGCTGATATCTCTCTTGAACTTCTACTACTGAATCCTACCAAAGCCAAGCATAAATTATACTGGGCGGACTGGTCACATACCCATAATCAGTGTCTAGCGTATGTGGATGGTGAAATCCTAATGCGATCTCATAAAAGATTACGCACCATGGAACCCTATCTGGTGAAAAGTCCCTCCCAGTTTATTAGATCCCAAATGTTGCGCATTCGGTTGAATTTATGTGCTACAAGGCAGATCCTAGGAAGGAGACGTCTTATTCCCAAAAATGAAACCTTTTGTCGGCACTGTAAGGATCCCACACAATTGGAAACATTGTGCCATTTGGTTGTTGAGTGTCCTGCCCTCGATACAATTCGGAACCAACTGTTCAACCAATTGTTGTTATTTTTTTACATCTCGAACCTGTGAGGAAATTTGGGCTTACATTATAACCAATGTGAGAGCGTCTTCACAAATCGCATTGGTTCAATTTGTTAATACTGTAATTCCAGCCGAACTACCTTTTTTGGCACCAAGTGTTTAATATTCATACTGTATTGAGGTCCTGGATGTTGGTGGGGTAATGGAGAGGCCAATTTCCCATACGTTGGAGGGAATATTGAAATTATGTGTGTGTTAACTTTTTCTTTTTAAGTTTTTTATAAGATTGTGATTGAATTGATGAATTTTTACTGTTGTATTGTCGATCTGTTGTTGTAAATTGTACATTTTGAAAGGTTGTACATTCAGCCAACCAAAATAAAAAAATATAAAAAAATAAATAAATACTGGGAGGAGTGTTGTATCAGGTAAAAAGTAGTGATGAGCAAGTTGCGGAAGGGTGAAGCCAAACCAGCTTCATACAGCAAGGCATAGTATGCCATAGCAAGGCATAAGGGCATGGAAGGCATAATAAGGCATTAGAAGTCATAGCAAAGTGTGTCTCTTGTAGACAAGCTATCGTTGGTTTAAATTTATTTAAGTGAGATAGTACTTTACATCTTTTCATTGGATTCTTGCAACCCTTAATATTCCATGTTATGCATTTTAATATCATCTAGCTGGCGGAAATTTGATATTCATACATCTTATAGCTATCGTACAAAAATACACATATACCATTGTCATTCGATTGAAATAATGTATACACCAATATTTGTGCTGAAGGAAGGAACATTGAGGGTCAGGGAAGGGAGATAGGGGTTTGATCACATCTTGACCGGTAGTATACCATGACGAATGAATGAATTTGGGGATCAAACAGGACATGGGATAAGGAGTTGAGGGGATATATATATGGGGGATAGGAAACGCCTACCGAGTCGCTAACTAGGAAAAAGCGACTACCTGTGGAAGATGGACCCAAAAGAGCGCCCACCCCACATAGTTAATATCAAATTTCCTCCAGCTAGATGATATTTAAATGCATAACATGGAATATTAAGGGTTGCAAGAATCCAATGAAAAGATGTAAAGTATTATCTCACAATTTAAACCAACTATAGCTTGTCTACAAGAGACACACTTATCCCTCAAAGAATCAATGAAACTCAAGTCTCTTTGGGTGAAGGAAGTTGTTGCTAGCCCAGCTTTATCCAAGAAAAATGGTGTCGCGATACTTATTAGCAAAAAACAACCCTACAAAATCCTTGCCCAAGATGCAGATACAAATGGTAGATGGGTTTGGGTGAAACTGCAAATTGACACGACACAATTATCAATTCTCAACATTTACGGACCTACACTACCAGATCCCTCCTTTTGGATTAATATCAAACAAATGATTTTGAAAAATGATTTCGTCAACCTGATAATGTGTGGCGATGTCAATCAGGTTCTTGACCCCTTTTTGGATCGAAAATCCAGTTGCATATTCAAACCCAACAAAACTCACAAATCCTTTATAAATTGTCTAGGAGAGACAGGACTAATTGATTCATGGAGGATATCTCATCCTTCACATTTGGATTATACCTACCATTCTCCCCCACACAACACATTGTCACGTATTGATTATATTTTTGCTACAAAAACTCTTTCGGGATCCATTATAGACTCAAAGATTGCCAATATCATTATTTCAGACCACGCTCCTGTCATTACTTCCTTCTCCCTTACAGATATGAAAAAGGGTTCTCCCAGATGGAAACTTAACAATTTTCTTTTAAATGATCCTAAATCTATTCAATCCATCAACGCTTTCATTCAACAATACTTTAACGAAAACCAAGATCAAGATACCTCCACTGTCAATAATTGGGATGCTTTCAAAGCGGCCCTTCGTGGTCACATAATGGCCCTATCAGGCAAGAATAAAAAAATTAGGAAAAAACATCTCGATGATCTTTACTCTAAACTCACTATTGCAGAACAACATTATTATACTGACACTAACTCAGCCAATCTACGACAAGTCATTAAGATACGCTTTGAAATCAATAAAGAAATTACTGAGTTGGCGGCAGGAACCATTCTTAAGTATAAAACTAAGATCTATCAAACTTCTAATAAAGCAGGTCAAATGTTAGCCTCTTATCTAAAAACCAAAAAAAGTTCAAGTCTCTCACATTCAAGATAAGCTGGGCAAGATGCATCATAGGCCTGATGAAATATTGGAATGCTTTAGAAGATTTTATACGGAACTATATACTCCAGAATGCGCTATTCCCAGAGAAAACATTGATTCCTTTTTGAACAACATCAGTAGAACCACCTACCCTGACATTGATCTATCACATCTAGAAAAAGACATCACGTCTATTGAGATTACCAAAGCCATCCATGGCCTCGGAAAAGGAAAAGCACCAGGCCCTGATGGACTATCTACTGAATTCTATAACACATTCTCTCAATCCTTAACACCTAAGCTCAAAAACCTTTTTTCATATTTTATCTCACAAAAATGTTCCTCGGGATCATTTTCTGAAGCTTTGCTTATCATTTTTCCAAAACCTAACAAGGACCCTACTCTTCCTAGTAACTATCGACCCATTTCCCTTATCAATGTTGAAAGCAAAATTTTGGCCAAAATACTTGCCAATAGAATCGAATCCTCACTCCCAAGTCTAGTTAAACCAGACCAAACAGGATATGTAAAAGGACGTAATATATCCTCTAATGCAAGACTCCTATTAAACGCCATCAACCTTGCTGCCAATGACAAAAAAGACACACAAGGCTATGCGGCCATTGCATTAGATGCGGAAAAAGCTTTCGATCGTGTCGACTGGAATTTTATGTTTCAAACTCTACGGTGGCATGGTTGTGGTGAAAAATTTATTTCACTGGTCAAACTGCTTTACTCTGCCCCCAATTCGGCTATTTACTTAAATGGTCAAACTTCCTCCTCCTTTCACTTACTAAGAGGAACGCGTCAAGGTTGCCCCTTCTCACCATTACTATATATCCTCTCTCTTGAACCACTTCTAGAATCAATAAGATCTACCACAAACATCCCAGGAATTCAAGTCGGTGCTTCAATAAATAAAATAGCTGCATATGCGGATGATATTCTTATATTAATTAAAAACCCCAAACTTCACATTCCCAACCTCTTGAGTATTTTATCACAATTCGGTCAAGTATCAGGATATAAATTAAATACACAGAAATCAGAAATTATGCCCTTAAATCCATACTGCCTTAAACATGATATCGTCACTTTTGGCCTCAAATGGTGCAATAGCTCAGTCAAATACTTAGGTCTTCGTTTTGCCCCAACTATCCCAAATACGATCAAACTCAACACTGAAACACTACTGGGCACCCTCAAGGATCTAACATCCAAATGGTCTCCATTATACCTCTCCTGGTGGGGTCGCTTAGATACTATCAAGATGATGCTTACTCCCATAATACTATACTATCTGCAACTTCTCTCCGTCCCATTATCCCTTTCCTTTTTCAAATCCATTTACTCTATACTACTTAATTTTCTATGGGGAAAAGGAAAAAGTAAGAGAATTGCCCTGACGAAACTGAAAGCCCCCTATGATATGGGGGGAGTAAGATTCCCTGACTTTAAATCATATCATCATGCATTTCTTATAAAACAATCTCGTCAATGGTTCATTGATCCTATATCCGCTGATATCCCAACCTGGTGTACATTAGAAAAACAAGTAGTTTTACCACACGAAATCACGGACTACATATACATTTTCAAACATTCAACTAAAAAGATTTCAGACCCTATTAAAGCTTCAATATCTGCTCTACAAACCTTTCTTTTTCCTCACACTATAACTCCTAGTAAGCATCTTTCCCCACTATTATGGCATAATAAGAACATAGTAATTAATAACAAGATCCTTAACCGCAAAACATGGATTCAAAAGGGTATCAGATTCGTCCAACAGATTATAGATGACACGTATGTCCTTTCCTTTCAGCAATTCTCCACCATTTTTAACATTACTAAGAAAGACTTTCAATTTTACAACAACTTAATTAATTCCTGCCTTGATGCACTTGCCCAATTTTCCAATGAAATTCTTACTCCTGATGCCCTTAGACTAATGCACCTTACCACAGGTGGTGAAGTTCGAGCCTCTAAAATTTACAATATGCTCACCTCAAATTTTAAGATTTGCCCTATACGTCTGAAATGGGAACTTGATTTGGGCTTCATGTTTGAAGATGAAATATGGCATCGTCTGTTTGCTAAAATCAAACAAATATCGGTATCAGCAAATATATCACAACACTATTATTTCTTCATGCACAGAGCATTTATTACTCCAGCCAAATTGGCTAAGTCTAATCCGAATTATAATGCTAAATGTTGGTCATGTGGCATATCTCCCGCCACGTATATGCATATGTTTTTTGAATGTTCATTTACTGTTAAATTTTGGCAGGAAATCTGGAAGCTTCTTTAATGTATCTTCTGTGTTGATGTGCCCTTTTCCTTTGTTAACATATTTTTAGGAAGTATAGCCATTACAACTTATTTCCCATCTGACTCTGCAAGACTTTATGACTTATTCATCTGTATAGCTTTAAAATGTATTACGGCTAACTGGAAAGACTCTAGTTTACTTTCCACCAAAATCTGGTGGAACACTATTTGTAACACTCATAAACTAGAGATGTGCATGGCCAATAATCACAACACAATTCCTAAATATAATGCTAAATGGTATTTTTTCACCAGGTATCTTAACTGTTTTAATGCAACTGCTCATGGTACATAAATCTACACCCTTATATTAGCATCATTATTCATATTTCCATACATATTCAAAAATGCTAGAACTTGATAATGTTTGAAATGATTATATTATTTTGATGAAATAATCCAATATACCCATTCCCCCCCTATCCTCTTCCCTCCTTATCCTTATATGTCTCTAGTCTGTCTCCCTGTACGTCTCCCCCCAAATCTCTATTCTCACTACATATAAATCACTCGTTGCAGACCTGTGATATAATCAATTCTAAACTACATGTTATATTAATGCGGTTTATATCTATTATAGTTCATATTATATTCGCAAGTGAATTTAACAAATTACTTAGCCTTATAGAAATAATATTACAAAGGATCAAAATCACTTACTATGTCATTTCTCTGTGGTTCTTGTTTTATTCAAAGTCTGTAACCTGTTGATATCTGTATCAAAATCAATATTTTAACAATAAAAATCATTAAAATAAAAAAAAAAAAGAAGTCATAGCAAAGCATGGAAAGGCCTCACACAGCAATATAACCTGGGTGCCTGCCCGTATTCCTACCCCAGGCCTCTGCAGACGGCTCACATTTCCCTTACACTTTGCCAATGTCAAGCTGTCGCTCTTTCTCTCGCTAGCTCTGTCTCTAGTTCTTTCTCTTGATCTATCTCTCTCACACTCTCTTTTGTCGTTCTCTGTCACTCTCTCCCTGTCATTCAATTCCTCAGATAGATAGATTGTACACCAGGGACAGCAATGAGCAGGAATTTGGTATGAGACGAGGCGGCAGACTGGGTACTCTGAGAGGCTCAGGGTCATGACCCTGTCAGGGAGGATGGTGGCCTCTCCTGACCTGGTTTGGGTGGCCTACCAGGGGATAGTACGAAGCAAAGCACCTATAAGAGACACTCGTTTCTCCATGTGATGGCGCTCTCATTCACTCATCACCATATTCATGCCTCATATTGCTGTTGTCGATTAGGAGCCGAATGCATGAATTGTATTCACATATCACAAAATATATAGAAACATATCCCTCTCTCATATAGTTCCAGATTTAAAAACACAGACAGAAGATGGTGTTTGAACACCAAATGTAGTTAACAGTAAAAAAAAAGTTTTTTGGGAAAACAATGCTCAATTAGTGGGGTTAGTAAAAAGTGCCATATTTTTACAAATACATTATACCAAATTCTAGGCACGATATTAAAATTTGGAATCACAATACAGCGGTCACGATTTTCCTATGTTTTACTTAACACTTTGGTCTGATCATTTTCCTTCTTGTTTCAGCTTCTTACAGACCCTCGTTGGCCAGACTTATTATAGTACAAACAGGACTAGGGCCAAAGAACTCCCCAGTCAAAGTTTCTACCAACTCAGACCTTTATTTTAATCTAAAGCGCAGTATGATTCGAACCAAAAATTGTGTGTTTCGGCCTTTCAACACCGGGTCAGCTCGTAATCCACGGAGCACTCCTCATTCTTTTTAATAAAGCCTCGGTGTAACGCTCACCTGGTTCCCACGGAGGCGCGGCGTCGAAGGCGCAGAACTCTGAAGATGGACAGGAAGGGCCCCTCTATTCTGGCTTCCATGGCTCGTTGGATACCCTCCTATGCGTGAAAAGGGAGTATTACCAACTGTGGAATAATGCTCAAGCCTCCCACTCCCTTCCAACCCTCCACGATACCTCCTCCACGATTCCCCGTGAAGCCTCACCTTAGGGTTTGGAAGGATGAGCTCTCCATCCTGCTTCTGATGCAGGGGCGCGTTAAAACCCAGTTACTTCACTGGATTGAGGATTGATGGGAGTTCAGGTAAGCTTGACTGTTCAGGTAAGGCGCTGTAAAAGTTCTGTTCAAAAGTTCAAGCTTAATAATAATGTTCGTTGTCTAATTGCAGCAAGCGCTAATGCTTATGTCTTTTTCCCCTTAGGGGCCGGGGTTCGGAGTGCCGGAGATATGGCGCCGACCCGAAGTGAAACAGTTCTGGATGAGCGCTCAGGTAATGTCTTTGCATTCGCTCATTCAATGTCTTTGTCTTTTTTCCCCATAGGGGCCGTGGTCCGGAGATGCCAGGAAGCGGCAGGACCCGAAATGCAGTGGGAATAATCCAACAGGTAAGACTTAAAAGGAAACTGAGCTTTCCTTATTCCTTTTCTCCCTCTCACCTTTGTTCTTGTCTTTTTTCCTCTAGGCGCCGGGGCGTAGCTGAATCCGGAAGATCGCTGCTGAAGATGGAAGCGCCTTGCAAAGGTGAGTAAAATGCAGCGCTGCAGCGATCGAAACGAAATGCCTTTAAAATGATGTCTTCCTTTTCAGGGCCGTTGGAGAAATGACTCCGGGATGCAGATTTAGCAGGTAAGGGCTTTTCTTCTCCTATTCTCTTCCTTTCTCCCCTTGCAGGTGTTCCAGGGTGCTGGCAGGCGTGGCTGAAGTCAGGATGCAGGAGCTGACACGGTGAGCGTCCAGCTGCTAGGTGCAGAACAACGTGAAGCATGTGTGGCTGTTCGGGTGGGGTTTAAATAGCCTTGGAAGAAGTTACTGGTATGTATCCTTCCACCAATCAGGTATGTATCCTTCCCCGACCACACCCGGGTGGTGAAGTAGTCCTACAGGTTAAGTAGTCCCATTCAGGCCTCAAGAGGGCCTGGATGAAGCAGCAAGGTCTGCATCAGGTAAGTGTGCACCCAAGCACTTAAACACATATCCTCTTCTATGAGCCTGGCGCCTAAGGCGCTAGGACTGGGGTCCGCTATGAGCCTGGCGCCTAAGGCGCCAGGACTGAGTCCAAAGGGCCCCGACTTGGGCCCGCTGAGACTTCCCTGGGGAAAATGATGTCTGCCTCTGGGGTTGCTGGGCCCGGCCTGGCTCCTTAGAGGTAGGCATCATGACACTCGGTAGCAAGAATTCTCAGAAATGTGCTAATTCCCTCTACCTGAGAGACCCCCCGCAACTTTGCTGGATTTTGAGGACTTGATTTATTTAACCTGGAGAGAGTGTGACCCTTTTTCCCACTCTCTCATGTATTTTAATGTGATTTTGTACTTTCTTTTGGTTCAGTGCAGTGACACAGGGAAGTCTTTCAGATTTCCCAAAGGTTTAAATACCTTCTCTGGGATAAACTACTGTTTACAAGACCAGTAAAGTGAAACTGACTTTACTTCATTGTAACTTTCTAGATCCAGCACACACTGAAAGGGGCCCCTAGGGGTCCCTTACATCTATGGAAACAAGGCAAGTCACCACACACGATAGATACGCCAGACACAAGGTTGTATTCCCAAAGCTAGGGTTTATTGCAAAGAAAATAGTCTCAGTTGGCCAACTCAGTCTCACACCCCGCGACGTGTATCTCTAGACCTCGAGGGACGCAAGAGAGTGAATTATGTACATCAGTTACATATATACAAATTGCATATGAAATGTTTAACACCCCCCTTTATTAGGTTTCTTTGAACTCGGTGTGATGATGGACACTTCTGACAATTATGACACCTTCAAATATCTATTCTAGTAACAATATGCAATTTGCAAGTGCGAAGGCATCTTTCAGTTGTTGATCAGAACACAGTGCTGCTGTTCTCGGAAGCGAGCTACATACGGGGTTAGAGTCACATTCCAGACCCTGCTATCTATGAGGTGCTATTCGTGTCCTGGGAGCCGACATGCTCTACAGGGCTCAGTAAAGGGGGGCCGTAAGAAGAGCATAATTAAGCCTTTAGCTGCTTTATTGTAACATATTCTACCATATAACGAGACTGGCTGGCAGCTGCGAAATGATTAAATGCCCTGCAGCTCTGCTTCAAGGCTACATTCGGGAGGGAGCCGGGCATTCCTTCCTGGCGCTGCCTACGTTGTGTTTCAATGAACTCTTGTTATCCTCATGGCCCTGTGGCCTTGTCCTTTCACGTGCAGACAACAACGTTTTACAGTCGAGCAGTGTAAGCAGAAAATGTGCTGCGAAGCAATAAGAACAGAACGCAATGAGCAATGGTTAGAAAACAAAATGGCGATTCTTGTTACATCAAAATGGTCGTTCATTGGCAAACTCGAAACCTATATGTCTGTAATATCGGACACGGGCAAGCCAAAATGGGAAAAATATTCTTTAAGCATTACTTTTGCTGTGCTAATTGCTGTGCAGTCTTTTAAGGGATATGCTTCCACCCACTTGCTGAATGCACAGATCACCACTAAGACATATTTCAAATTTTGGCATCCCTCCATCTCTATGAAATCAAAATGGATTACCTAAAAAGGCATAGAGGGTGGGCCAAAACTGCCTACCAGAGTCCTGTTCCCTTTCCTACATTGTGTTGTAAAGACGTGATACAGTTCTGCACCAACCTCTCTGCATTCTTCTTTGTTTACATTCTGCCATACTGTGGATAGGTGCTGTATTCTCTTTTTCGCACAGATGTGAGTAGGGCTGTGGGCCATAGTGATCATTGCAGTCACATACGAATTTGGCAACATCCAGTTTCTAGTCCCCTTGTCCACCCAACAACTCTCCAGATCTAACTCAGCAGAGCCCTTTGCCCACCCTTGTATTTCATCGGCCGTAGCTTCGGCCTGCATTTCTTTGACAGTGGCAACTCCATCTTCTATCATACAGGGTACTTCCTTAGTCTGAACCATCATCATTTTGGTATTTAAATCAGTGGCAGTTTGTTTCGCAATTCTGTCTGCAAACGCGTTTCCCTCTCCTAATTTGCATGTTACCTTTTTGTGTGCCTCGCATTTCACTATTGCTAGGCGCTTTGGAAGCGTGAGTGCAGACAGCAATCGTACAATCAAAGGGCCATGTTGAATTCTGGCACCATGTGATGTCAAAAACCCTCTCTCAGCCCAGAGTTGACCAAAGTTATGAACCAACCCAAAAGCATACTGACTATCAGTATAGATATTCACATTCAAATTTTCAGACATCTCGCAGGCTCTGGTCAATGCTATTATCTCTGCGGCTTGTGTAGGGGATTCTTTTGCTTTCCACAACCCTCTCTAGGGTAGTGATAGCGTACGCGGCAGTTGTTGTGCCATCAGGTAATTTAAAACAAGAGCCGTCACAAAATAACTCTCCATCTGGCTCTTTCTGTGGGGTGTCACTTAAATCAACCCTCCCCTTGGTTTCTTCCTCAGTGACCATTAAGCAATCATGGGGGGGTGATTCATTCTCACCAAGTTCTTTTATGGGTAGTGGCATTAATTCTGCAGGATTCAAAGCGCTACACCTCATAATTTGGTTATGGGGCACGAACAAGATAATCTCATATCTTGTCAGTCTAGCAGAGGTGAGGTGTTGCGTCTGTGTTCTATTTAATAGAACATCTATGGCACCATCAGAATTAAAGTATGCCCCAATACCATCCCTTCCGTTTGTTTCACTGACGCAGCAGCCGCCGCGACAGATCGCAAACATCGTGGTAGTGCGCGCGACAGAGGGTCCATTGCAGAAGAAAAATAGCCGCACGCCTATTTCTTCCACCTTGTTCCTGTGTCAAAACCGCCAATGCACATCCTTCACTTTCACACACAAACAGTCTAAAAATCTTTTTGGTGTGCCCAAAACCGGAGCAGAACATAATTCAATTGATCAAATGCTCTCTGACATTCCTCATCCCACTGTAGAGGCATAACCACATCCTTTCTAGTCAAATTCGCCATCGGTTTCACAATTAACGCAAAATTACCGATCCATTGTCGGCAATATGAAGCCATGCCTATTATGGCTCTGACTCCTTTCTGTGTCTTTGGAATAGGCATACAAGGAATACTTTTTATGCGTTCTGGCGTTAGCCCTCTCCCCTCTTTCGAAAGTAGGTAGCCCAAATAAGCCACCTCCTTTCGATTATATTGAAATTTCTTCAAACTAGCTTTATGGCCATGTGCCACTAGGTGTGACAGTGCTTTCTTTACAAATCTTCTCTGTGTCAGCAGCTAACAATAGATTGTCTATGTATTGCAAGAGTACGCATCCCACTGATAATTCTAGCATGTCCAGCTGCTCTTTCAATGTTCTACTGTAAATACTCAGACTTTCCGTGTAACCTTGCGGAACTGTGTGAATGTAAATGATCGTCCTCCTAATGTGAACGCGAACAAATATCTGCTGTCCTTGTCCACCGTAATGCTAAAGAACGCATTTTTCAGATCAACTACACTAAAGTATTCTGCTGAAACTGGTATCATTGTCAATATTGTAGTGACATCTGGCACTAAAGGAAATTGTGGATCTACTACTTTGTTTAGCTAGGTTCTGGATTGGAAGTTTTAACCCCCTCACATATTTGTCAACAAATAACCTCTTTGCCGCTTCCGAGCTTACATCCTGCCCACTGAAGTCTGTAAATACTACTTCAAACATGTTAAAATAATCTGTAGCTAACTCATCCTTGCCTTGTACACATGCAGTCAATTTGTCCCATTGAATTCTTTTCTCTGGGACAATTTCTTTTAATTTCTGTACTATGCATGCTGGTAATGCTACCAGGTTCGGTCCCGGTGTTCCTCCAACCGCTTTATTCCTGTCTTCTATTATCAAGTCCGCCCATGTGGCGCCACCTTACTTATTTGCTTCCATATGTCTGTTGGCAGGATCACTGGGAATATTAGGTCTATGTCACCCACGGCCACCAAAATACGTTTGCCGTCAAACATGAGAGGTATCCATTTTTCTAGACTGACAACACTATTTTACAATAGGGTGCTGGAGGGGTTACTTAGTATCCCCTTTGTCTAGAGTCTCATGTAACATGTTTATGTTACCCTCTCCTCGCTGAATGTCTGGTGGCAGTGGTTTCATTTGAACTATCATGGTTTGCATTTACTACAGGCTGCGTTTGTGGCTCCGGTAAAGCAACCACGGGAGCCATCTTTTTCAAAATGGCACAGAGCCATCTTTGATAAAATGGTCCCCAGTCTTCTTTTTTAGCCATGTCTTTGTGGAAAGGTCCATCTAGAGATTGTCTCTGTGCACCAAACCAGTTTGTGTCTCTTTGTTCATTTCGCCTTTGGCGGGATTCAGGAGTGAAGCCTGCCTCTGGCTCCAGAGTGTCTGAGGTAGACCAGAAGTGAGGGAGGTGCCCGAAAACTCCCTGTGCTTAGTCTCCTGGGAGACCCAAATGCACTCTGTGGCGATTGGCTGGCTGGTTTACTGTCCGTCAAGGACAGCCACCCTGCTGGGTGAGTGACCGCTAGCCTGGAATGAATGATAGAGAACTGAATAAAAGGAGTGTATTTTGGCTAGGAAGGCAGAGTCAACCACTGGACAAGGAACCAAAGAAGAGCTTGCAGAGGACACCTGCTGCAACTCCTGGACCGTTGGTTTGCCCGGTGAAGCCCTGCTGCAGTGCCGAAATGGCAAGTTTGCATCGACAGAGAAGCCCCTGCAAGGACGACTTCTCTCCTTGAGTTGGTGGGACCAATCAACTCCAAAGTAAGCCACCTGGAAATCCATCTCGGAGCTGGTTGAATTTCCACAGATTTGATTCCACAGATTTGCTGCTAGAAACCGTATAGTCAGGGAGAGGAACACCAGATTGTGTGAGTTTCTTTTAAGCTGGCCTAGAGCTTTTGGAAGATACTCTGGACTCCCACGAAGCAGGACTGACCAAGCCTGAGCCCCCTCAACAGAGTGTGGGACTCCAGAAACGAGGAATGTCCCCCTCAACAGACAGGAACCACGTTGTTGCTATTTGCGGTAGACGTGAGGAGCTGAAACACGAAACGGCCACTGCAAGTGAAGTTTGCCGGTTGCAAGTTTTGACCGTCCCAGTGCATAGCAGGAGTCCCCCAACGTCCTCCCTCTTGTCCCCACGACCGAGGCCCAGGAACAGTAGTCATCAGCTGCATCTTTTCTTCATTGCTAAGGTACTAAGAGAACTTACCTCTTACTGTAGAAGTGCTTGTAACTTCCACAACTCACAAGTCTAATCAGCTTGTGGCCCTACATTTGATTCTTCTTGTTCTCAAAGACTCCTAAGAACGCGTGCAAAGACTTTTCCATTTACTTACCAGAAGTGCCTCATCATATACAAGACTTTTGCCCATTGACTGTGGCTTAGCCTATTGAATTGTATGACTCTTCTAAGAGGATCTACAAGTATTTGCTGTGCTTATGAATATTGGTGATCTCTTGTGTTCTAATAACCTTTGTCTTTTACCAACGTTTAAGAGTGTTCTGAATGCCAACAGTAAGATATTAATGTTCCCAATACCCTTCTTATTGAAGTCCTGTGGGTGTGGGTTGTGTCTGTGGGCCATCCAAAAAGGTTCTTTACTGATTCAGAAACTCAGAGTGTACAGTATTAAAGTGTATTTGAGTGTTACTAGTATATTGCTCCCTTCTGAAGAAGGCTTTATAACTGACTGATAAATTAATAATAATTTATGCAAGCAACCTTGACTGTAAGAGTCTATTTGAATAGCTTTAACTGTGAATCTTTGTGTAACTCCACTACAGCTCACATTGACCCCTCTTGAGATAAGCCTGGCTGCTCAACACGCTACCAAAACTGTGTAGTACAAGCTTATACCAAAGGTTGGGTTTCCTATACCTGTAGTCAGAGTTGTTTGTAGTGTTCCCAGAGGGTACTGCATACAAACTTTGCTTAACAAGCCTTCATCAGGACAGATAACAATGTAAAGCCCCAAACCACACAGGAATTTTCTCAAACACAAAAACGTCTGGACAGAGCTCCAACAAGCCGCCTTTCTTTTTTTCCGATTTTCAGCTCCTACAAACCAAAATCATACACTTGAGTCAGTCGTTCTCTGCCTTTCCTTTCACAAAACAATATATATATATCACACACGTTTACTTTTTCACACTCCTCAAGAACTCAGAGAAACTTATTACTTGCAAAGTTTTAGTTTAGATCCCTTCTCATACATTCTATGCTGCTGTCACAACTGAAGAGGTGTTCTTCAGTCTGTTACCATCCTTCAAAGGCGGGAGTCTTTCTACTCTACACAATGAAAAACATACAGGCACATTTATTTATTTATTTGTAATGCCCCGAAAGCTTGCAGACATTGGGGCGCAACATAAAGATACAACTGGTAACAGACGAGACTCATAACAAATGCACAAGACACTTGCCACAACCAAACATTAAACAAGTAACTGTCTGGTTGTTCTGATGAAACTGGCTTACTCAAATAGGTGAGCCTTTGATTATTTAAAAAAAATGCTAAATAGCTAGACTCCAGTCTTAAATTTACTGGTTGTTTGTTCCATTTGCTAGCTGCTACTGTCGGGAAGGCTTTACCCATTCCATTGGATCGCTTATAAGGAGCGACGGCCACAATGCTCGGGCCTGCTTATCTTAAAGCTCCGTCTGGTACATAGAAGTTAATATTAGCGTTAAGATGGGCTGGGGCTTTCCCATAGAGACATGTGTGAATTGGGGTCAGGGCCTTAAATTGAACTCTATCTTCTACTAGTGTAGTTCCTTTCTGGTGCTGCTAATCTGCTCGGCTTTGGATTTTTGTTTAATTATTCTAACTGTGTTGTTCTGGATTTGTTGATATGTGGCAATGCAGTGTTTATTGGCTCCCAGCATGAGTGCATTTCCATTATCCAGGCGTGAAAGAATAATCGCTCTAGCTACGGTAGCGCAGTTCTCGTCACTCAAAGGTTTAATCGCTTTCGAGATCCTCAGGTAGTAAGAATACTTTTTTGCTGACATAATGAGCTTGGGCGTCCGTGCTCATAGATGCTTCCAGCGTCATCCCCAGGGTTTTAACTTTACCCAGTACCTGGATGTGAGTGGCTTTAATCAAGAAGGAGTTATATTTCTGGGACTGTTTGGCTCTGGCTTGATGAGATGCCTATATGTTCCCTGTGCACACGCTTTCTCAACAGACGTAGTTACATTAGGAACTTTTCTCAACAGATCTACACACTCCTGTCTACCGCGGCTTCTCGGTGTGCCTCTCCTGGTATTTCTGCTGAGAGTATTTTGTATGAATATACTCCCCTCTCAGGTTTTCAGATCCCAAGTAGAATGGTTGTAGCCATTCTAGTAGAATCTACATGCACAAAAGGAAAGGGTGCATAATGATTCATCACCATTAATTTCACTTTTTTTAAACTCAGACCTAATGGTCCCTCCTTTGTCATTTTCCTATACTGTGAGTGTTCATTACAGCAACTTGACCCACTCTCCCCGTGGAAAGTCTATTTAGAAAGTCTGTGTATCACTGAAACTCTCTGTGTCCCATATGTGTGTCACTTGATGCTCTAATCCGAGGCTTTACTGATAGTCATTTGACCGGACGTCCATCATAACTACTGAGGAGGCGTTCTGGCTTCTGTCTGTGGCGGGCCATTACTCCACGAATCAAGGGTGCCTAGCAACGCATCGTCATCTTCTATAGCTACCAGGCAGGGGAGTTGCTAGGTCTGGAAAAGACCCGGGACTACGCTGATGTCAGAACTGTTGGGACTGGGGCCTAGCTAGTCTTTTGGCTGTAGCTCCTGAGATTCTATCCGGGGCTACAACCAAAAGATCAGGGGCTATAGCCCCCTTAGCCCCCCCCCTAGCAACGCTCCTGCTACCAGGGATACAGCGGGGCTGCCAATATTTTTAGAGTGGATACCAATTCAAACACAGTTTCTATCACAAATCAGCTACTTGCCATTTTTGCGAACAATACTAATGTCTCTTCTCCTAGTCGTGTAAATCTATACGTTTTATTCCTTGATCGAGGGCTTAGTACTGCCGCAGTTGGGTAACCGCCTGCCTAGCAATGCGTCGTACCTCGCTTTCGCCTCCAGGGTGCTATTCTTCACCACATCTCACCAGACGTTGCCTGTGTGACAAATAATTGCCACCATTAGTAAATCGAGCGGACGCCCCCGTCTCGTTCTGATAAATGTAAAAATATCCCTGCATGCTTAGTTTGAAATACAGGCACCAAGCCGGTTTGGTAAGCCGTTGGTGTTACCAAACCGGCAGAATAAAGTGGGTCTTGAGTGCGCGGTAAACTCCATGTCCCATAATGCTTAAGCAATGGCCTTCACCCTCTCCCTGCCCCCCCGTATCACGTGCATGCAAGTCACGCACTGGGAGATGAGCCAGAGTAAAAATACACAAACTTCTCCGCCCCAAGGAACTTTGTTGATTTTTTTCGAACACCGCAGGGCTACAGGCTGAATCGACAGTGCAGCCACTAATCCAGACTGCAGCTGACCACAAATAAGTATTGTGGTGTGTTGTTCTAGTTGTTTTGGCAGAGAGCGTCATGGCGGCCCAATGCCAAAAGGGGGCGGAGCCTAGGTAGGCTCGCAGCGGTGGAGGTGCAGCGGAGGTGTGTGGTCCTCGCACGCCCCCATCATTAACAGAAGCCCCCAGGAAGAGACCCGCAGCAGAGGGGATTAAATTGGGTATTTTGTGGGGCTCTGGGCTGTACGTGGCCCGGAAATGGGGCGGGGCCTCATCTCCGCCTCGCCCGCTCAGAAGGGGAAAGACACTCGTGCACCTAGGCCGTAGTGGAGAAGAGCCTGGGCTGGTTCACAGTAAACGAGGGCCCATCAACACCCGGGCCTGAAGTAATAAAAATATCAAAACAAGTTTTTCTTCAAAGGTGGATCTCGAGGCCTGGCCTCAACAGATAAAGAAGAGGGGTGTCATCAAAACCCTGTGAATTCAGTACCTGCCCAAACCCGAGGGTAGCGGCTCCACCTGGAGTGCTTGTGCGCCCCAAGGGGTCCCGGCAGAGGAAGGCCAAGGAACCGTGTGGCCGCCATCATCGCTGCCCGGTCATCACATCCCAAGGGTAATGGCAAGGGATAGGCACTACCTCCTGTAGAAACGTAGTGTGCTGGAACAGTGGTCACCATGGCGGAAGACGACAATGAGGGCATATGTCGAGGGCAGCTTGCTCCACTGCCCCACTTTGACACAATGGGTTCGCCTGCCAATTTGGGTCCCTGGTGGACAGCCTGAGAAGAAAATCTAGAGCTATACTTTGAGGCAATGGAGATCAGGGATGCAGCGAAACTCCCAACACTCCTGTACTTTGCCGGACTGGCTGTTCAGAGGCTATTTAAGACATTAAGGCCCCGAGATCAGTCATACGATTCAGCCATTGCAGCCCTGAATGAGTATTTTCGTCCCATCATCAACAGGGACTACGAACGCTTCCGGATGAGGTGTGCGAAGCAGGAGGAAGGGGAGAGCCTTGATGCGTTCCATGGGATGCTGCGTGGCATTGCACTGTCCTGCGTCCTGGGAAACTTCGAGAGAGATGAGATCAGAGCGCAGATCATTTACGGCTGCAGCTCCTTGAAGCTACACAAACAAGTCCTGAGGGACCCGACGCTCACCCTCGATCGAATACTAGAGCTTGGATGGGCCCAGGAACTAGCGGAGGTGCGGGCCTCGGTCATGCACTCCTCTAGACATCACCTCAAGATGGAGGCCCCCATGCAGCGAGTGAAGGTTGATGAGCTGGCCGCTGTCGGCAAGTGGCCAGAAGGAAGAGTGATGAGGAGGGGAGACTGGCTGAGGAGAGACCCCAATGCCACAATATGTCATCAGTGTGGGTGGAACCTTCCACACCCACAGGACTGCCCAGCGATAGGACACATCTGTGGAAGGTGCAGGAAAGGAGATCACTTCGCACGGGTGTGCCTCGCCCCAGCTCCAGCCAGCATGGCGGGGGTATCTAGGGGGGGATGAGTCGAAGGGGAGAAAGACCCCCAAGGTGGCGGCAGTCCAGGTGGCAGAGAGTCACCTATGATATGGGAGTAACATATGATATGGGAGAGGAGGAATATGAAGAAAATATATTCCTGCAGCAGCGCCAGTGACCAGTTTGATCCCGGGATAATCTGAGTCTGAAGAGCCCATCGTCGGGCCCCGTGGGGTGCGGACTGGAACACGCCCCCTTTGTTTGCAGTGTTGAACGTTTAAGCTTTCAGTAGCTATTAGTTGGTGCGCGGACTGGAATGCACCCAATGTGTGCTGTGATGATGCAGGGGCACTGTGGGTGCGCGGACTAGAATGCACCACGTGCAACCCAGTAGAAGTTTCTGTTTGCAGTGGGGTGAGTTTTGTTTGGTTATAATAAAGGAGGGATGTGGTGTGTTGGTCTAGTTGTTTTGACAGAGAGCGTCATGACCTCGTCATGACGCCTCTGCAATAAAAGGGACTCTGCTGGCATGCACGGACCAGAGCAGCAGAGCCCCAGGAAGCGGCAACTTGCGTCTGCGTGTGGTTATTTGTTTGTGGGCCTTGCCACGTGGTTGTGGCCTAGGCAGTCCGCCGTGGCCTGGGTGACACCCCGCCATGGTCGACCCCCGCTGGGTGCCCCCAGCTGCATGTGCATCAGCCGGTGATCCGGCCCATGCAGGGAGATCCCTGCGTTCTACACACCGCGTGTCCGCGGTGCAGTGTCCCTGTGTCGGTGCTCCGCCACTGTTCGTGGCCCACCCCAGTGATCTGGAGAGGGCCCCCCCACAAGTAATACGAAGCTTATGTTTAAAGCGTGTACCACGCAATGCGGGCTGATGAGTTTATCATTCTAAGGGCACATAATAATAGCCTCCACCGCCTTTGTGTTTGTAGGCTGGGCCGGAGAAGGAGCCCTAGAAAACTTTTGTGGAGCCGCGTTAAGTGCCTCCCGGTCGATGATTTACACCTGGTCATCGCACGCCATTTCCAAAAACACCCTCAGCCAGCCATAAGAGGTAATAATAATTTTTTGAACATGCGTAAATTGCAAATGATACTACTGTATCCACTATGTATTTCACACACAATGCGGTGAGATTAACAGACTGTCCAGAGGGTATTTAACAGCCTCTACCGCTATGTGTCCCAAACAGGTTTGGCCAAGGAACAACGGCAGATTAGAAGTTGCGACATACTTTTTCAGGCCGCTGACTCATACCAGCCTGTATGCCAGATACAACCATACCGTACAGCCTGAGAAAAGAGGTAATTTTGAATGTATTTAATTTGTGATTGATACCAATGCTCTAAATTAAAAAAAGACCACATAATTATCAACCTCTTTAGCACATTGAAACTAAAGAAATGTTCTGTGTTTATTGCATCATACAGGACTTTTTCAGCTCACTACAATCAACATAGTGATGCACTCCCTGTCCCTGCGTCGCTCACCCTGAACGGTGAGTGAACTATGCATGTTGAAACCTATGTCAGAGATGTTTTGCCCCAGAGGGGCATTTTAAAAGAATCTAAGAACTTTAGGTCCAGTCCTAAATAGATATTTATCTATTTCGATTGTAGAGAGGAGAGAAGTATCACACGGGCAACAGACTTTTGAAGTCCTCTGAAAAAACATCACCCAGACCTGATGAAGGCCCGGCACTATTAAAAAAGAAGACCACGGATGGATGCGGTCTGTCTTGCATGCCATAGGGGTCGAAAAGCACCGCGTTGACATGAACATTTAGCAGTTTCATCCACTGCTCACTAATTCACCTAAGAGGAAAGAGGCTAAGAAAAAACCTACAAAAAAACAATCTCGCAAAAGTAGCCAGAATCAATAGTGGTTCATAAAGAAACTATAAAGGTTTTCCAAGTGGCACTCTATCTAGAGCCATGTTGTGATATGTTTTATAAACTATTTGTATATTTGTATATTTGTATATGTATATGTTAGACGTCAGATGTGAATTGTGTATGTGAAATGGTGCCTCAAAGAATAATTCATTTACATGTTTTTATTTTTTGCGAAATAGGAACCGGATGAAAACAGTGAATAATAAATGTCGTGTAGCCTATTGGCGCCTATGTCTCGCACACTTGATTGTTCCTCTTTACAAAAAAAAAAAATTAGACCTTTAGGCTTTTGTGAAATAAGCTATACACACCTGATTTTCGGGTTGATACATGGACATGGTTTCCAGAGACCCCTAATGGACCTCTGATATGTACACAGTGCACGAGCAGGAGGCATTTTGTGTTCTCCTTTTTTGCTCATAGTCAGATTAACCCTTTTTGTAACACAAAATCCTTGTTAAAAACGAATTTGGGTTCACCTGTTGTATACACTGTTTTGACAACCCATGATTGTTAGGTTTGATCTTGGGAAGAGATCCTAATATACTGCCATTAATATACAGTTGCATGAATGTGTAAGTGCAGAAGATAATATATTTGGAAAACATAGGTACAGAGACATACATCCAGATTATATACAAAAAACAACATATGAATAAAAAACAAACACTTTAACAAATGAGAAGAGTCCACGCCGGCTTGACTGTCCAGAGAGCAGTAGCCCACCATCCGTAAAACACAATGGAGACTAGAAATATCATCTCCTTTTCAGGTGAACATTTCCAACGTCTGATAAATGCCCCATCCCTCTTGCAAATTGAATCCACCGCTGAAGCTACAAAATCAAGTGAAGATCACGCAGAAGCCATTAATCAAAAAAAGAAAAAACTGGTACGCACGAAAATACACAGTATTCTAATGTTAGAATATCTAAAGGCGGGAGTAATCCCTGAGGGCCTGCAGGTACGCAATATGCCCAGGGTGTTTATTGACAACCCAAAGTTTAAAGTGAACTTCAGTGGTGTGGGTAATATATGCAGTCGAGATTGGGTCATTTTGGTAATAGAGACAGCAGAAGAGGAAATGAAAAAACAAACAGAAGGATTAGACACCATGAAAAAAGCTGGTAGAAGACCTGATCACTACAGATGTTAAATTACTTCTGGAAAAAATCAGTGAAGAAACAAAAAAATTCCGGCAATTCAATTTAGACAAAAAAATCTGGAAATTGAAAAAGTATATTGAATCATACATGGAAGAACATACGTATCTGTACCTCAACCCTGATTTCTACCAAAATCAGAACAAGAATCAAACACCAAAGTTTTCCAACAGGAGAGGTGGCTACAAGAAACCTTTTGTGACTTTTTCTGATACATCAAACGCCTCCAGCGGCAGCGAATCAGAACAAGGAGGTGCCCCGGTACCGGGAGCACAACCTGGCCCACCCCAATGGTTTTTTCAAGGACGGGGGTCAAGGAGGAAGAACCTGTCGACCAAGACAACAGATGGAATACAGCATACGAACCCGCCAATGGAGCAGCTGCCAAGAAGAGATGTAGTAATTCTGATCTTCAATCTGACCGCTTACATTCTAACACCCACTGAAGAACAGGTCCTTGCGAAAGGTTTAAGTTTCGTCCCAATGCAAGCTGCGGATGATTTTGAAACAAAAAAAGAACTGAGACGGTTCTTCTGAACCGTGAGACTAAATACTTCTTCAGAAACAAGGAGGACAGAGATCAAAGAACGCAGCGCAATGAAAGCACAACAGGACTTAAACCACCGTCCACTTTTATGCCTCCTGCAGCATCTCTCAGCCCGGAAATATAAACTTTTGAAAACAAAGTTCTGAATGCCATCAAAGAACAGAGCAAGACAAAAAACTACACCCGAGACAACCTGACTCTGCAAGAACGAGCAGCAATTAAGAACCTCAACAAAAATCCAGCATTTATCATCAAACCCGCAGACAAAACGAGGCAGGATTGTTCTCTGGGGGAGGAAGGAATACCAGACTGAAGCCCTGAAACTTCTGCAAAACAGGGAACATTACAAACCACTCCCTGTAGATCCAACAAAAAGACTGCAAGAAGAGATACAGAGCCTCAAAATATACACTGAAACAGAGGGATGGATAGAAGACAAGGAGAGGCAATTTTGGAACAAAACACAACCAACCACGGCAGCTTTCTACATACTACCTAAAGTGCACAAAAACAGCACAATGCCAACAGGCCACTCTATTGTCTCAGCTATACGGTCGGTTTTAGAACCCTTATCGCAGTATGCAGACTTTTTTCTCAGGCCATTTGTCCTGAAGATGAAATCATACATATGAGATACCACTGAGATGATCAATATCCTCAGTGCTTTGACGATTGACCAACAAGATCTCCTGGCCAGTTTTGATGTAGAAGCTCTGTACACCAGTATCCCTCAAACAGCTAGCATTGAAGTAATGAAACTCTATCTGGATACTAGACCCTACACTACCAATATGGTCCCTACCGCCTTCATCCTGGAGTGCATCAGACTCGCTCTAACTGAATTGTTTTTATTTTTGAAGAAACTCTGTTTCAGCAGATACATGGAACCAGCATGGGTGCGACTTTCGCGCCCGATATTGCTAATCTATACATGGACTATTTTGAAACTACTTACATTTACAATGAATCCAATCCCTTCAGATGATATTTATCCGCAATTGGCATCGCTATGTTGATTACATTTTCATTATCTGGAAGCGGACACCGTCGTACAGCATTTCCAAAAACGCCCTCAGCCAGCAATAAGAGGTAATAATAATTTTTTGAACATGCGTAAATTGCAAATGATACTAATGTATCCACTACGTATTTCACACACAATGCGGTGAGATTAACAGACTGTCCAGAGGGTATTTAACAGCCTCTACCGCTATGTGTCCCAAACAGGTTCGGCCAAGGACCAACGGCAGATTAGAAGTTGCGACATACTTTTTCAGGCCGCTGACTCATACCAGCCTGTATGCCAGATACAACCATACCGTACAGCCTGAGAAAAGAGGTAATTTTGAATGTATTTAATTTGTGATTGATACCAATGCTCTAAATTAAAAAAAGACCACATAATTATCAACCTCTTTAGCACATTGAGGCTAAAGAAATGTTCTGTGTTTATTGCATCATACAGGACTTTTTCAGCTCACTACAATCAACATAGTGATGCACTCCCTGTCCCTGCGTCGCTCACCCTGAACGGTGAGTGAACTATGCATGTTGAAACCTATGTCAGAGATGTTTTGCCCTAGAGGGGCCTTTTAAAAGAATCTAAGAACTTTAGGTCCAGTCCTAAATAGATATTTATCTATTTCAATTGTAGAGAGGGGAGAAGTATCACACGGGCAACAGACTTTTGAAGCCCTCTGAAAAAACATCACCCAGACCTGATGAAGGCCCGGCACTCCTAAAAAAGAAGACCACGGATGGATGCGGTCTGTCTTGCATGCCATAGGGGTCGAAAAGCACCACGTTGACATGAACATTTAGCAGTTTCATCCACTGCTCACTAATTCACCTAAGAGGAAAGAGGCTAAGAAAAAACCTACAAAAAAAACAATCTCGCAAAAGTCGCCAGAATTAATAGTGGTTCATAAAGAAACTATAACGTTTTTCCAAATGGCACTCTATCAAGAGCCATGTTGTGATACGTTTTATAAACTATTTGTATATTTGTATATTTTAGAAGTCAAATGTGAATTGTGTTTGTCTTTTATGTGAAATGGTGCCTCAAAGAATGAGCCATTTACATGTTTTTATTTTTTGCAAAATAGGAACCAGATGAAAACAGGTGATTAATACATTTCTTGTAGCCTGTTGGCGCCTATGTCTCGCACACTGGTTTGGACTTCTTTACAAAAAATTAAAATAAAATAGACCTTTAGGCTTTTGTGAAATAAGCTATACACATCCGATTTTCGGGTTGATACATGGACATGGTTTCCAGAGACCCCTAGTGGACCTCTGATATGTAAACAGTGCACGAGCAGGAGGCATGTTGTGTTCCCCTATAATAAGTCTGGCCAAGTATAGTCTGTAAGAATCTGAAACAAGAAGGAAAATGACCAGACCGAAGTGTCAAGCAAGGCATAGGAAAATCGAGACCGCTGTATTGTGATTCCAAATTTGAATATCGTGCCAAGAGATTGGGATAATGTATTTGTGAAAATATGGCACTTTTTACTAACCTCACTACCTCAGCATTGTTTGCAAAAATCTGTTAACTACATTTGGTGTTCAAACACCATCTTCTGTCTGTGTTTTTAAATCTGAAACTATTTTAGAGAGAGATATGTTTATATACATTTTGTGATACGTGAATAAAATGGATATATTTTTGGAATACGACAGGCTGAATAGTGCTCCTAAAGGACGACGGCAATATGAGGTATGAATGTGGTGATGAGTGAACGAGAGCGGCATCACATGGATGCACGAGTGTCTCTTTTAGGTGTTTTGCTTTGTATGTCAACCATATCCGGTAAGGAAAGCGACATTGAACCGGACACCATCGTTTTCTTTTATGACTACCAGGCTGTAGGCCAGAGGCAATCCTAGCCCAGTTGTAAGGTTGGCATGTTGCAAGGAAGGGCTGAAAGGGAGTTCCAAGCAACGGTTGGCTTATAGCTGCGACCCGCCTACGGCATCAAGGGTCCAGAGCACCAAAAAAGGCAGAAGAAAGACACATGTTGGGAATGTTGTAGTTCCTGTGAGACAGACAACTCTCAGGATCCATGTTTAGAGGGAGGCTAGAGGCCACACCCACGCACGCACGTGCTTGGCGTTAGCATAACAGTAACACTTACCTGCTCGCGGATTGTTGGTGACTGGGTTTTGAAATGTGCTACAGCCAGCTCTGCCACGTCCAGCGAGGAGTTTGTTGGGGGTCCATCTGAAGAAGAAGAAAAAGACAAAAAAACTGTGGGTGGTCCAACATCGTGCCCAGCAGAACTGAACATTCACTGATCCGTTAAAGAGCACTGGGAGTGCAGCTAACTTCTGCATGGCCCAGAGCCGCACCCTACTAACTTCCCTATTGTGAGGAGGAATCGGGACACTGCAGCGTAACAAGGCGCAGGGCTGCAGTCACAGTGGCACATCCCCACAGCACAGGAGTGCAGTTAGCTTCTGTGTGACTCCAAGTTGCTTCTTTGCACCTTCTCGTTTGCAGATCCGGCAGAGCGCCAGGGGACCAACGCCGTTCGTGATGGTGCGCGGTACAAATGTCTTTAACATTTAACATAAGAAGAGCTGTGAGGAGGTTTTACAGGTACGGGGATGGGAACAATGGTAAGTGGGTGGTAGGCAAGAGGAGGCCAGGTACTAATTCTTACTTCTGTGTTTCAGAACCACTTCTAGAATGCAACCACAGAGCTATATATCAGAAGGAGAAATCCATGACTGTGGGGAGGTGCTTTGACTATTGTGAAGCTGTCCCAAGGATTTCTTCATCCGCTGGTGGCAGCTCCATGCAAGGGTGTGGGTAAGTTGTTGGTGCCAACACCAGTGCTGTCTCGTTAAGCTCCTTGGTTGGGCCGGAAACTCGCATCCTGGACAAGATCAAGGTAAGGCGTTACACTCAGGGGTGTTACAACAGGGTTTGCGGGGGTCCCAGTTCATGCTCCCCGGATTGTGCATTGTGCATGTCTGCTGGAACCGCTGTCCCTTCGACAACGGCTGTCATCAACTTTTCTGATCAGTTCTCTTTTGTCATTTTCAGAGCAACAACTGCCAGAATACACATCAGTGCAACCAAGAAAACCCAGACCGGATCCAGTGGAATGGAATTAAGAACAGAAACAGAATGGACTGGTATTTTTCTTTCCAAACGGAGATGAGGCCCAACACCCAACCCACCAACTCCAGACAGACCCCGGGTGAATGGTGGGGAAACAGAAAAGCAACTGAGTGCACAAAAAGGACTGCAGGGGAGCAGGAGAGAACCAGATATCCTCCCTAAACTGAATTGGAAGCAAAACTCACCAGCACATGAAGAAAACCACAAAGAAAATGAACAGTTTGAGGGCTGAAAATGTTTTTGTAGCCTTCCAGGGATAGTTTATCCAGAGATCGGCCAAGGTGTGCTTGTCACCAGGAGGACCAATGGGAGTTGGGAGAAGTGTCAGAAGAGTAGGGATGCCCAGCCAGCACAGAGGAGATTGAAAGATGTTAGAGTGATATCAAGTGGAGCGGTGGTGGATCAAGCTGCCGGATGAAGGGGTGGAGTGCTGAGGGGACTGTGGCAGTGTTCAGAGAGAGTGCAGGCAAGGTGCTGTGTTTAGGAGAGTTGTACCTGTTGAGTGTACTGTGGTGAGGGGGTGGAAAAGGTGAGTGAGAAAAAGAGAAAGAAAGTGAGGGAGAATGGGAAGGATCTCTGCCTTAATGCCAGTAAGAATTAGATCCTTCTGGTTGGGACCACAGCCCTGTCCTTCCCTCCTACTCTCTGGCTTCCCTCAATGCCCCCCGACCCTCCTGTGAAGAAAACAACCTTTGCGTCATGCTCAACTCCTCTCTCAACTTCTCTGCACAAATCACAGACCTTGCCAAGAAGGCCCACTTCCAGCTGCACCTCCTCAAAGGCATTCTCCCTTTCCTCACCTTCCTTCAAAAACTCAATGTCTGCAGAGCTCTTGTCCTCTCTAGGCTGGACTACTGTAACAACATCTTCTCAATCTGCTTAAATCCTCACTTCAACGCCTTCAACTAAACCAGAATAGGACTAAGAGTCTTATCTTGGGCTTCAAGCCCAGGGACCACATCTCTCCTGCCCTAAAATCTCTCCACTGGTTGCCTGTTGCTGTGAGGATCAAGTTCAAGACCCTCTGCATTATCCACACGGCTCTCTGGGGCCTGGGACCCCACTACATCCACCTCCGTCTCCCTGAAAACCTCCCTCATAGAGACATTGCTCTTCTAGCCCCAGCTATTCTGCAGGTGTCTCCCGCTGTCTCACTCTGGAATGGCCTCCCTGCCCCTCTCAGACTTGAGCCAAACTTCCTTAAGTTCCGGAAGCTTCTCAAGACCCTCCTTTTCTCTTCCTCCTTCCCTCTCTCCCTCCTCTGCTAATGTCCCCCTCTGACTCTTTTTACTGGCTGCCTTGTTCCTTCAGATTCCCACAGAGCAACAGACCCTTCATGACCAGTGTACCCCTGCGCTTGGTCTCCCCTGAGCCCCCACCCCTTACTTGCAAATGGCTAACGGGCTCCCTCCCCATGCACTAGCCTGGGTGAGGCCTGCAACCCTTGAGCCCATCCAGCCTGTTCCTCGCACTTAGCCTGTGGACCTTCTTTTCCCCTGCAATCTCTGCACCCACTGGCACTTGTCCACCTGCCCTCCCCCTAGTACTCACCTAACCCATGGCGCTTCCCCCTCCCCTCGCACTTCTTGTTATTGTACTTGCACGATCTGAATGACACAAGGCCTAGTAGGACCATGTATTATTATTCTTTCTTAAACCCACCCTCCTTCCTTGTCTTGTTGCATGGTGAAACACCATTTGCTACATAGGTGCATTTTAAATACCCAATACATAAAAAAGGGAGAGAGTGGGAATGATAGAGTGTATGGTAGGAGGGTATGGAGAGCCTGCACGGTGGTAGTGGGAGTAGTGGTGTGCATGGAGTGAAACATGGTGGGGAGGTAGTTGGGAGATATAGGCAGAGAGAGTGTGGTATGTTTGTGACACAGAGACATAGTTAGGGCATTGAGAGGAGACAGAGGGAAAGGGGAGAAGAGCAGGAGAGAGAGGGGCATAGAGAGAGGAAAAGTGATTCAGAGACAAGCGAAGGCAGGTAGGGAGAAATAGAGGAAGAAGAGAGCGGAGGAGTGAGTACATAGAAGGGGCGGGAGAGGGTGAGAAGTGAGAGGAAAATGAATGGTGTACAGGTGGAGAGAGGAAGACGAGGACGATTACAGAGGGAGGAGAGTGGAGATGGAGCCTGAGGGAGTGAAATATAGAGTCAGAAGGGGGGGAAAAGAAGGGAAGCCCTGCAACAATGGGTGATTGAAAAGTCCAGAATTCTGCCTTAGAAAGTCCCTGAGGGAGATCAATAGAAATGGGAACATCCTTTGGGATTCCCTGTCAAGATTAGAAAGACCTAGGTAGTAGGGGCTACCTTGCTTGAGAGTAGGTTGTGAAGTTTATGACATTTAGGGACGCCTGAGCTAGGGTGCAAGGGGCCCACAGGGAGGTTCAGAGAGCCTTTGAGACCTTCTTAGTTTCAACCATCCCAGTCTTCCCAAACCAGTTGGTTAAATCGTTAATACAACCCCTTAAACGGCTATCTTTATCTGTGGCTTACTGAAACCATCTGTCATAAGACCCCTCTCATTACCCTTAGCAAATTGTTAAGGGTAATTGGAGGTATGAACATTTTGGTTAGGGGACATGAACATGGGTCATTTGTATTCACTAGGCCAGCAGAAGTATCAGTTAGCTGATCAGCCCTATGCAAAAGACAATTAACATGCCACACAGAAAAGTTTAAAACTATTTTCTTACGTACATCAGCTTACGTATTCTAGTGGCTGCTTTGGGACATGTACTACATGCATCCTCCCAGCATCAAAGGTATTTTAATTGTCTAAACAGGCCAGCCGCTGCCTAGCGAGCACACTAGAGGGCAACTCAATGTCACTTGGCACCTTGATTAGGAAAGCAGAGTTCATTGTGTGTCACCATGCAGACAGTAGTCCATGGCAAATCAATGCAGTCATGTGTGCAGCAATGGTTTGTGCGCTGCACAAGCCACCACCCTGTTGGTTAATGGTGTCTATGTGAGGCTCCCATATGTAACAGCACGTATAGCTGTTTTTGTCTGATGTGCCCAATGTCTATATTACAGCACACTGGACTGTTTTGTGTATGTGACTCTGACAAGCATGCCATACTGTGCCAACACTTAAACACATAAAGCAATGAAAGAAGTTGCCTCAAATTGTAAATCCACTAGGCCAAACACCCTTTCTACACTGCCATACCATGATTTTCACTAGCTGCAGGCCAGCACCAATAAGAGATGCTAATACCAGTTCTGTAAGATAAAGCATAGGCCTGCTCTTTTTTGCCGAAATAACCTCTGAGGCCTGCGCAATGGTGAGGAGGTAGTGGCTGAGGAACTGTGGGCCCTTTACCACGCATCAGAAGCCCATTTTGTTCATCAGCTTATTACTGGTCAGGCTAAAGTTTGAAACAGGTACAATCCTTACTGTATAGCCTTTCTGTGCATTGTTTATTGGGTCTCTCTTGCGTGGTATCCTGCCCTGTCTGTAGATATAATTCCTTAAAGATGTTTCTGTATTGGGGTTGGGCATGCCCACACTGAGCCCCAGCCCTTCCTCCTGTAAAGTTTTTCAGAAGCAAGAAGCAAAAGAGCCCTTGTACCCCATTTGAGTGGCTGATGTTGCAGCCATTTTAAACTCACATCCAAAAACGTAAGCTGTCCAAATGTTTGGTTCATTGTTGCAAACGTTTTAATGTTAGAGTTAGTATTGTGAACTGTGATGTGAGCACCAAGCCATGCATCAGTTATGCATTTAAAGATTCACACATACAATCCTTTTTATCACAGATTTGTTTATCAAATGTAGAGATCTCTGATCACTCTTATAGTGCTAAAATGCTCTGTGATTTAATTCAAAGTATACAGGAATCCTCATTAGTGCTATTTGTCCCCTTTCCCACTCTCAGAGAGGTATTTTGAAAGCATACAATGAGTGTACCAGACTGTCCATCTTGGAATGATAACCTTCTATCAGAAAATAATTCATATGGTTAGTCTAGCATTGCCCCTTGCAAAATACAAGTGAGGTGGTACGAACAGAACACCTGCAACACATGGCCAGGTCAGTGGGCCCTCAGACCCTGATGAACTGTTCACACCGCAGAGTACTAGTACGAACAGTTTAAAACTGCATTCAGGCAAGGCCTTCCGTAAGATCAGAAAAACCATTTACTTGGGCAGCAACAGCCCAAGTGCTTCTAGAAAGTACTTGAATTACAATGTAATGAAACTAGGTTCATTTATAAAGCAATTATTTATTCATATTGAGGAGGGGTTTTGTTGCACAACAGAGGTGTAGTTTGGGAGTGACGTGTGCCTGTCAGTGGGGGTAGGGGGGGGCACATTCTGATATTTCGCCCTGAGCAACAAGTTGGCTACAAACTGCCCTAATTACAGCACACACCTTCTTTTGCAGGGATGACCAGCTCCTCCCATCTGAATGCAGAGCAGGAAATCACCAATGATGGCTTATCAGTGACATACTGCCCTTCTTTCAGGTGGGAGGGGATTGCGGGGGGGGGGGGAGCAACTGCACCCATGTTGCCAGTCAGAATTAATTTTCTCAGAAATGTATTCAGTTCTCTGTTTTTTGTCCTGGTGCTTCAAACGTCAACTTTGCATTACAAGCTGTGTGACACAGACGGGTTCCACTCTAAGCGGGGGAGAACTGAGGGTTGTGGGGACTCTGTACAAGTGAATAGAACAAAGACCCCATGGTCCCCATTTCTCCTGCAGCAGCAGTAGTGGCCAGGGAAGGCGCCAGTGCATTTCATCCTTTTCAAATTAGAGGCGCCAGGGCATTTTGACTTTTTCATATGAGGGGCCTTCACTATGCCTGATAATCCCTTCTCTTTCATTTTATGCAAAGCAGCATTTTATTTTTACAAGGTTTTTTTACTCGCTGAATGCTGATCAATTCACCTAAAAACATTAAAGTGCAGCTTTGATTACAACTCCGTGAAGAAAATGCTGGCATTAATGACTGGGAGATGCAGCCTTTTCTGGCAGACGAGGAGGTGCATCTTCCTTTGATGTCCAGGAGGAGCTGATTGAGGTTCAGACACTACGCTGCAATCTGAATTTAGGAAACATTGCAGTCGGTGACTTTTGGCTGAAGGTAATCCTGGAGTATCCTACATTGGCAAGGTCTGCTATACAGTCTCTCTTAGCCTTTCGGTCGTCCTACTTGTGCGAAATAGGCTTTTCAGCATTGGCTGTACTGAAAACTAAATACCGCACAAGGCTGGAAGTGGAGGACAACCACAGAGTGGCGGTCTCAAAAATAAAGCCACACATTGACTCACTTTCTGCAGAGAGACAGGCCCACCCTACCCATTGGTACTTGCTCTGTAAAATAAAATCACCTTCTGCTGAATATACTAATAGGAATGCATTTTGAGAAAATAAAAGCCCTACTGGAGAATGTTGTGTTTACTTGCACGGTTTCTATGTTTGCATTGGAAGTGATTGACCTACTGTCTTGGAGTGTCTCCTCAACAACATATCCCTTCAAAATTATGGCACCACACATTCTACAGCCATCTCTATAAAAACAACAAAATAACAGCAACACAGAGGAGCGACGTAGGGGGGTCCCGAACAATTTATTTTTTGCTGAGGCGGACCTTGGCATAAAAAGTTTGAAGACCACTGCTCTAATTTGCTCAGCTGCTGCACTCAGTGGGCCCTGCTGGGATATCCATCTGTCGGGCAATGAATGGAATATTGGGGTGTATATCAAGTGATCGGGCAGGGGTCAGAATTCATGATTTATTTCTCGAAGACATCTACCTCAATGTCTCCAAAATACATGCCTCAAATCTCTATCCCAAAGCGCACACTGAGAAAGGCCAACAACTGTAATCCCTGCCCACCCACCACCTTGTGTTGGGGTAGCTGCATAGCAATGGTTACCAAATATGACTTTTGTTCTATAGTCCTGATAAAGGACTGTACTTGCTCTGCCTGCATGAGGGTACAATTAAATCTGGGCAAGATTAACATTTCTGGCCTGCAATAGGCAACTCAATGTGGTAGGGGATGGGGGGTGTCCTAAAGAAGCTAAACGCCCTAGATGACAGCATCACACAGACCCAAGAAGGCAGGAGACGGGGAGAGCCTTCCATTGCCAAACCACCCTACACCAGTATATGCCTACAGGAAGGACACTGGACATACCTGGCCCCCCTGCAGGAGAGCCTGAACAAGCAAGGATTGCACAGATGCACACATATCAACCCAAGTAATCCAAATATGTTGGAGATGTGGAAGGCCTGGTGCCCAGCGAACATACAGAATGGAAGGAACAGATCAAATCTCAGAGATTCACAGCATGAAGCCCAGTGAAGTAAGGTTCAGAAATGGACTTTGAACAGATTATCTACACACACGTGTCAGCCACTATGTGCAGCCGGTCATACAGTCAGTGTATTAGAATCATATTTACTGGCAATACGCTGGAGTCGCTTTGAAGCGTCACATGCACTTGATGATATGCACAAATTACATTTCTGCACCTTGTTTCACAAGATGCAATTTCTTGAATCCTTAAGAATTGATATAGGTACTTTCTGTTCTTAATTGCCTTTTGGTTTGTTGTTGGCACATCTCATGTTAACAATTGTAATTGATTCATAATGTTGTACTTTTCTGTAAGCAATGTCCTTTATAAGAAGGAGCTGCATTTAAAATAACGGTTTGGAATGCATTCTTAATATTCTTTTAGGTGTGATTGTCTTTTTTTAATTGTGATTTACTTTATACATGAATCTGTGCATTAGGACCTGGAGCGTTCCAAGTGCTGAATGGGATTACCACAAAAAATGATCTGAGGACCAAATAACCGGACAGACTCAAAGAATATGGCCCAATACCATTTTATTATCAGTTCAATAAAGTAGGGAAACCTAGCGAGCAAAACAGATTTCAGCTCACACTCTATGCATTTCAGTTATATCATACCTCAACATACGTCAGCTATGATGTCATCCTATGTGGCCCACAGTACACACCTACTGGATGGAATGATTGGTTAAGGGGAAATGTTAGTATCATCATTGGAGGCCTCTAATCTGGTAGGCTCTAACCAAGTATAATACACATAATAACATAACAGCAGCAGCGGATAGGCTAGTGCAACAATGTATGGTCTGCCAATACATATACCCTCATGATTGGCTGGCACTCTCTTGCCAACCTTGGACATTGAGCTTGTTAGCATCACATAAACAACAAAACCCAGGTCCAAGGGAACAATGTCAGACAACTGCCTTTCTTAGCTAATTAGCCTACCATCTCTCATCAGTTAGGCCCTAAACCAAGACTTCTTCTTTGTAGCTGACCTTGCTGGATGTTCTCTTCTCTGGAACTTTAAAGTGAGTGAAGGTACATCGATATCTTCGTCTGGAGCTTCTGGTCCTGGACCACAGGTCAGGAGACCATTATTGTGTCCATTATACCCTTGAATTTAGCGCTATTTGATTCAATTATATCAGGTGCTGTTACTCCTCTTGGCCTCTGGGGACTTGGATGCTCCTTCCTGCATGTGCTTTGCGTGCATTTAATTGTACAATACTTGGCACTCATAATTATTCACTCCTTTACTTAACCTAAGAGAGAAATATGTCCTACGTACATGGTTTATCCTCTTTGACTCCTTTCAATCCAAGCAGTTGGTCTGGCTGCAGGATACTTGATTCTGAGCCAAATTGATATCCTTTGTTCTTGCACAAATTTGTATTCCAGTGCCTGTCAGCACTGCAACCTTGGTTTCCCTTCTTGAGCCTTCTTGCTTACACTTATACAATGCCAACATCCATTTTCTCAATGTTAGGCAGAATCATATGCAGTACCCTTTGGGAACACCGCACACAATTAAGACTACAATTGCAAGTACAAATTCACCTTTGGTACAAGCCTGTACTACACAGTAAAGTGGTAGCGATGGCTGAGCAGCCAGACTTATCTCAAGAGGGATGTGAGCAGTACAAGAGGTTACACAAAGGACAACAATCAATATGGTTCAAACAAACACTGATTCAAGGTTTCTGAGTAAATTAATATACATTTATTTATATCATCAGTTATGAAACAGTTCACTAATATAAAGCAGCAGAAAATCACAATCTTAATACACTACAATGACCCCCAGTCAATTCTGGACAAGTTAGGCTTGGAAGGAAGTGCGAGCAAAATGGCACTCAAGTAATTTAAAAGGGAGAAAAGACAAGGTTATCAACAATCAATCAGCACCAACAAGTTATAGGCAGGGCAATCTAGAAAAGGCGTACTACAACTAGGATTCAAGTCAATAGGCAGTTTTTTCCCATTCACAGAGCCTGGCTGTCAATCACACAGCAGCCAATCAGCCAATCAAACTAGAGTGCGACTTGGGCCTCAAACCCCTCCCTCACATCCTGTCCACCCAGACATTCAGGTGCCTAAGGAGGGCTTCTGTATAGAAGCCTGCCAAAAGACAGTGAACAAAGGAAGCAAACCTGCTTTGGCGCGCATAGTAAAACACGAGAAAGACCTTTACAAAAAGAAATGGTGAATAAACCCGACTGGAACCAAATAAAAATAAAAGGGGTCCAGCGGATTAGAGTTTGAGGCTACCACCATAGCCTCTAACAGTACCGAGGCTATTTTCATATTCTGCGGTTGAATAAAAATGGTAGATACCACTGCTACCAGCCAAATCTTAGAGAAACGGGAACAATGTAATGTTCCATGTGAATCAGACAAAAATTGATAAATATTAACCCTTCCAGTACCCTGGGTCTGTAGATTTAAAAAGACAAGTAAAGTCAATAGCAACTTTACATGTTCTGGGAGACAGTAGTCAGTCCCTGAAAATTGAGTTCTACGTGGGAAGTCTAAAAAGACATCCCTGTGTCACTGCACTAAAGGTGCTGTGTGACACTCAGTAAAAAGATGATGTCTATGATGTACAACACACAGCAAAACACATGTAAGAGTGGGAAAAACGGTCACACTCTTACCAGGTGAAAAAAATCAATCCTAGAAATCCAGCAAAGCTGCTGAGGGACTGAACAGGTAAGGGAAATTAGCCATTCTGGAGAATTCTCCCTAACACTAAATATGGCTGCTTAACTCGCAATCTATTTTCTACTTAAGCAAGCTTCTAAATTGTCTTATCTACCTTGCGTTTCTGCGTATATACATCTATTACATTTCTTGGCACTCATCTTCTCAGCGTATATGATTTTCTACATGTTCTCATACATGTTTACTTTGTTGCTTCAATCACATCTTCATTCTTTAGGTATGCATACATCAGTTTTAGTGCATCCACGTGTCTTCTCTCTTTAGTGGCGTCACATTCACATCTGTTAGATCTTGCTTATAAGTCTTCTATATTCAGTGGTGTCTGTAGGTTAACGTCTACTGCATCAGTTCGGGGGTACATACGATATGGTTGTCTGAGCGCATAGCGTCTCTCATCCCTCTGATGTGATGGTGGGATGATACCAGGTGTCATGCGCAGTGTTTTCTTGTTGTTCTTCCAGTATGTCGGAGGTGAGGGGAGGGCTCTATAAATGAGATGTGCATGTGACTCACTGCAAATCCTATGCAGATCATTTGTGTAGGATGTCTGTGTATTGGGAGCAGAGCGTTTTCCTAGCCATCCTGACATCGGGACACACCGTGGATTCTCTATACTGCCCTGGGTCCTCAAGGGAGTGACAAATATCTCAGCCGTTTAACCCTCATATACAAATGCACAAGCTGTACAAATGAGTGTATTTGCCTGTATCCAAGCCTGGGTGGCTACAAATGGCCTATGCCTCAATGGGGATAAGACAGAGATTCTTATTCTTGGCAAAAAGACTACCCTAGCCAAACTAGACTTTCTATACTGCAATTTCAACATTGACAACTGCATCATCCCAGTCCTATCTTCCGTCAAGACACTAGGGGTTCACATTGATAGCACACTGGGGCTCATTACGAGTTAGGAGGTAGCCATGCCGCTATTAGCGGCATGGCAACCCCCTTACAGGGTACCGGGTCCGGGTCCCTTGAATGTGGAATTACCGGGCCATTCCGACCTCGGAGGGCCCAGTAATTTCTCATTCAAGGAAGCCATTCCCATTCAAGCCCTCATAGGGCTCAATGGGAATGGGGAGGGTGCTAGCAACGGGCCCGTTATAACGGGCCCGTTGTTAGCACCCTGGTCTGCTCGCGGGACCCGCTAAGGGTGCCTGGTAAAAACAGGCGTCCTTAGCGGGTTCCTGCGAGCAGACTCGTAATGAGGCGGTAAGGGCTCAACTGCTCCGACCCTTTTACCAGCGCCGTTAACCCCTTGCTGCCTATCTCGTAATGACCCCCACTGTCCATGAAGAAGCAAGTCAGCGCTATTGTCTCTGCCTCAGCCCTAAGCACCAAACTCATTAACCCCTTAAGTGCCAAGGATGAGGTATCTCGTCCATGGGATTACCTCCCTGTTGCCAAGGACGAGATAGCTCATCCATGGCACTTAAGGGGTTAAAGCCATAAAAACATTCCTAACTAAGGTCAATTGTGTCTCAATAGCCAGAGCCAACATAGGGGCTAAGCTTGATTATTGTAACACACTCCTAGCTGGCACATCTATAAAAAAAACATAAACAGACTCCAGATCACCCAAAACAACTCATTAAGAGCAGCCTTAAGTATCCCAAGGAGAGACCACATCTCACATGCTAGGCAAGCAGCTCACTGGCTCCCAGTCAAAGACCAAATCACCTTTAAAATCCTCACTACCACTACCACAAATGCCTAACCTTACTGCTCCTTCTTACCTCTCAGACACAATTGCTAGATCTTTCTCAGCCAGGCCCACCAGAACATGCTACACCAATCATCTTACCGTCCCACGCATCAACAGGGTTAAAGCAGGAGGGATAGGCTTCCCATACCTAGCACCCAAGCTTTGGAATGCACTGCCTTCGGCTCTTAGAGCAGAAACGTCGCTCTTTGCCTTTCTAAAAATTTGAAAAACCTCCCTCTTCAACTAACTATTCCTCACTGAACAACCCTTCCACCGATTCTCTGCTTTCACCTCTCCATATTGTTTGTGTAAACTGTTCTATTCAAATTGTATAATATGTATGTCTGTTTCTACATGTAACTAAGTGCTATTCTTTCACTGTAATAAGTGCCACAATGCCTTCGGGCTGTTGCACGCTCTACAAATATGAATAAATAAATAAATAAAAATATTTCTGATTGGTTTCTGCTGGGAGTGATTGACTGGGGTGGTGAGCAGGATGTTGAAAGGCACGGCCAGGTGGTCAGACCAGTCAAGCGGGATAGGAGAGCTGTAGTGGAGGGAAGGCAGTGCAGTGATGATTAGGTCGAGGATGTTACCTTTCTCATGCGTTGGGTCTTTTGTGTGCTGTGTGAGGCTGAGGATGTCGAGAAGGCAGAGGGAACTTCTTTCATTGGCCTTGTTGCCCAGAATGTTGAATTTGCCTAGGCAGATGTTGTTGGTGTGCGTGAGGGACATAGTGGTGACCATGTCGTTGAAGCTTCTGATGAAGGATGTGTTGGGTTTGGGTGGTCTGTAGATAAGATGGAAGGTGACTGTATCCGTCGGGGAGAGCGGGAAGTGCCAGGAGAGGACTTTGAAGGAGCCAATGTTGTCGATTATGGTACTATCGATAGCTTCCCTTTTCTTATAGTGGTAGTTGGAAAGCGCACAGTAGGACTGTACCAGACTGTGCATCTTACAATGGCAACCTATGATTAGATGTGCATTTGCTATATACTGGAAGAGACCATTAAAAGTAAACATTGTAACATTTTAAAGAGAGACAGTTTTCAATCTTAGTACAAGTAAATAACTTCCTTTTTTTCTTTTGGCGCACTTTGGCAGACAGCGACCTTTGCTAAACAGAAGAAAGAGAGAGACAGAGACAGAGAAAGAATGAAGGGGTGCTGGAAAACGGAACATCTGGTTGACATGACAACTGGCACTTTTGGCGGCCTGAAACAGACAAAACACAAAACACACTTTGTTCAGTGACCTTCCACTATTTAAATCAATGTGCAGCTGGTTTTGCATTCATTGGCCTAATCCCGAAGTGCCTTTGAAATCACGGACCTTCATTTTGTTTTAGTGGACAGGGACCTGTCCTCTGTGCCTGCTCAGCCCCACATGTGCCTCCAGCTGTTCTATTTCTAGCAGAAGGCTGCAGGAGAGTTCAGCCCACTCCCTGTGATTTCATCTCCACTGCGACCTCTGTCCCACTCCCACCCCCTGGTCTTCCTCTTCCTGTTCTCTAGCCAGAACCATATGCACAACACTTCCTGAGAAAGCTCTTGAGATGATCCGTGATACGACCCTCATGCCACTACTATGTTTTCACATGTGTTTTGAGACTCCTTCTAAAGGAATTTAGGCTTCAGTATATAAAGCTTTGATGTAATGAAACCCTTATTTTATGAGCTATAACTGCTTACTTTCTCTGGCTAGCCTTCCAACGTCTAGTCGGCCAATGCTCTGAATGGCTTTGAAGGACATCAGAGTGCTTCTCTGAAGAAGAGCCGCGCACCCATGTGCGAGTGCGGCAGAGGCAAGGCCCTGATGTGCAAGCATGATGACCCCAGTTGAATGACAAAGAGGTGCCCACAAGCTCCCTTTCCAAATCCCCGGATTAGTAAAGCATGTCGAACACATATTGGTACTGAACCTGTTGAACATCCATGTTAAATAAATGAGATATAGCGCTGGGAGAGCGCAATTAAATCAGCACAGTGGAACAGAAGGGGAAGAAGGAAGCTGTCAGCACCGCCTATCGCGGCTAAACGTTTCATAAGTTTGGACATTTTAATCATAGGCAACGTAGCAACATTGTTAAACAATTCTACAAATCTTACTGGCGGTACTACAACAGCCCCCTATGGCTCCTCATACGTTACTAATCAGTGATAGGTGCAAGAAATCATGACTCCTTCTGCCCAACAGCACCTTCGGGACGTCCCAAACCTTCCCACACCAGCCCATAATGACGAACACTTCATGAGATATTGGCACTATCCACTGGAATGTTATTCGTGCGCCGGTGGCCAGTTCTCATGCGATCCACAATCCAACCTGGGTCTGGCAATGATTGAACACTCACACAGCATCTAACCAATGAGGTGATCTGCTGACACTAGCAAGGACACAAAACACTGTTGCACCCTTGAGACCCCACAACTCTCTATCTTATCGGACGCTTCCCAGCTCATCCCTACATCCCACAGCCCTCTTCCCAAGCCCATCTGTCAAGGGGCGATTTGAAACTGCTTCCACCACCGTGAAGTTCCTTCTATTTAGCAGTATTTATTCATTAGAGACCTTTCCATCCCCGCGAGTACCCAGGAGCCTAGCTGGCAGACCTTGAAAGTATCGGCTGAACCCCTTTCCCAGCGACTTCAGTCTCCTGGGAATGGTCGGTGTGCAACATTTCTCCAGCACGCTGCCACGGCTGGGTGCTCGAGAAATTCATGTCTGCCCCAAAATACGGGTTCCGTCAGTGGGAACAGCCAAGTGGCTTGCTTACCTGTGGCCTATGTCTCATGATGGCTGTGGCATGGCTCTAATATACTGCACTACCCCTGCTTTTTGTGCCCCTTCCTCAGGGTCTACATCCTCCCTGCTCCCTGCTGGGTGCTGCCAACCCCAACTTTATCCTGCAAACTCCTCAAGCTGCACCTGTGCATACGGCACATAGGTTGCATGGTACAGCTGTCAATAGTGTTCCTCTCCTCTAGGGGTGCGTGCTCCCCATCATTTCCACAACTGGTAAGTGTGCCTCCCTTGGCAGCGCCCTATCTGCACATTTACCACACTTGAATGGCATCACCGGGGCCGCATACAGATACATCTCAACCCCCATAATGACGTGCAAGTAGCAGCAGTCAGCTGCGAGCGCATCCCAACCCCCATTCTGATGCGCAGTAACGGCAGTCAGCTGCAAGCACATCGCAACCCCCATACCGAGGTGCAGTAGTGGCAATCAGCTGCAAGCACATCCCAACCTCCATACTGATGTGCAGTAATGGCAATCAGCTGCAAGCGCATCCCAACCCCCATATTGATGTGCAGTAATGGCAATCAGCTGCAAGCGCATCTCAACCCCCATACTGATGTGCAGTAATGGCAATCAGCTGCAAGCGCATCTCAACCCCCATACTGATGCGCAGTAGTGGCAGTCAGTGCAAGCACATCCCAACCTCCATACTGATGTGCAGTAATGGCAATCAGCTGCAAGCGCATCGCAACCCCCATACTGATGCGCAGTAGTGGCAGTCAGTTGCAAGCACATCCCAACCCCCATACTGATGTGCAGTAATGGCAATCAGCTGCAAGCGCATCCCAACCCCCATACTGATGTGCAGTAATGGCAGTCAGTTGCAAGCACATCCCAATCCCCATACTGATGTGCAGTAGTGGCAATCAGCTGCAAGCACATCCCAACCTCCATACTGATGTGCAGTAATGGCAATCAGCTGCAAGCGCATCCCAACCCCCATACTGATGTGCAGTAATGGCAATCAGCTGCAAGCGCATCTCAACCCCCATACTGATGTGCAGTAATGGCAATCAGCTGCAAGCGCATCTCAACCCCCATACTGATGCGCAGTAGTGGCAGTCAGTGCAAGCACATCCCAACCACCATACTGATGTGCAGTAATGGCAATCAGCTGCAAGCGCATCGCAACCCCCACACTGATGCGCAGTAGTGGCAGTCAGTTGCAAGCACATCCCAACCCCCATACTGATGTGCAGTAATGGCAATCAGCTGCAAGCGCATCCCAACCCCCATACTGATGTGCAGTAATGGCAGTCAGTTGCAAGCACATCCCAACCCCCATACTGATGTGCAGTAATGGCAATCAGCTGCAAGCGCATCCCAACCCCCATACTGATGCGCAGTAATGGCAGTCAGCTGCAAGCACATCCCAACCCCCATACCGAGGTGCAATTGTGGCAGTGAGTTGCAAGCACGTCCCAACCCCCATACTGATATGCAGTAGTGGCATTCAGCTGCAAGCACATTCCAACCTCCATACTAATGTGCAGTAATGGCAATCAGCTGCAACACATCCCAACCCCCATACCGAGGTGCAGTAGTGGCAGTCAGTTCCAAGCACATCCTAACCCCCATACTGATGTGCAGTAATGGCAATCAGCTGCAAGTGCATCTCAACCCCCATACTGATGCGCAGTAGTGGCAGTCAGTTGCTAGCACATCCCAACCTCCATACTGATGTGCAGTAATGGCAATCAGCTGCAAGCGCATCCCAACACCCATACTGATGCGCAGTAGTGGCAGTCAGTTGCAAGCACATCCCAACCCCCATACTGATGTGCAGTAATGGCAATCAGCTGCAAGCGCATCCCAGCCCCCATACTGATGTGCAGTAATGGCAGTGAGTTGCAAGCACATCCCAACCCCCATACTGATGTGCAGTAATGGCAATCAGCTGCAAGCGCATCCCAACCCCCATACTGATGCGCAGTAATGGCAGTCAGCTGCAAGCACATCCCAACCCCCATACCGAGGTGCAATTGTGGCAGTGAGTTGCAAGCACGTCCCAACCCCCATACTGATGTGCAGTAGTGGCATTCAGCTGCAAGCACATTCCAACCTCCATACTAATATGCAGTAATGGCAATCAGCTGCAACACATCCCAACCCCCATACCGAGGTGCAGTAGTGGCAGTCAGTTGCAAGCACATCCTAACCCCCATACCGAGGTGCAGTAGTGGCAGTCAGTTGCAAGCACATCCTAACCCCCATACTTACTGATGTGCAGTAATGGCAATCAGCTGCAAGCGCATCCCAACCCCCATACTGATGTGCAGTAATGGCAATCAGCTGCAACACATGCCAACCCCCATACCGAGGTGCAGTAGTGGCAGTCAGTTGCAAGCACGTCCCAACCCCCATACTGATGTGCAGTAGTGGCATTCAGCTGCAAGCACATTCCAACCTCCATACTAATGTGCAGTAATGGCAATCAGCTGCAACACATCCCAACCCCCATACCGAGGTGCAGTAGTGGCAGTCAGTTGCAAGCACATCCCAACCCCCATACCGAGGTGCAGTAGTGGCAGTCAGTTGCAAGCACATCCCAACACCCATACTGATGCGCAGTAACGGCAGTCAGTTGCAAGCACATCCCAACCCCCATACCGAGGTGCAGTAGTGGCAATCAGCTGCAACACATCCCAACCCCCATACCGAGGTGCAGTAGTGGCAGTCAGTTGCAAGCACATCCTAACCCCCATACCGAGGTGTAGTAGTGACAGTCAGTTGCAAGCACATCCTAACCCCCATACTTACTGATGTGCAGTATTGGCAATCAGCTGCAAGCGCATCCCAACCCCCATACTGATGTGCGGTAACGGCAGTCAGCTGCAAGCGCATCCCAACCCCCATACCGAGGTGCAGTCGTGGCAGTTAGTTTCAAGCACGTCACAACCACCATACTGATGTTCAGTAGTGGCAATCAGCTGCAAGCACATCCCAACCCCCATACTGATGCGCAGTAATGGCAGTCAGCTGCAAGCACATCCCAACCCCCATACCGAGGTGCAGTAGTGGCAGTCAGTTGCAAGCACATCCCAACCCCCATACCGAGGTGCAGTAGTGGCAGTCAGTTGCAAGCACATCCCAACACCCATACTGATGCGCAGTAATGGCAGCCAGTTGCAAGCACATCCCAACCCCCATACCGAGGTGCAGTAGTGGCAATCAGCTGCAACACATCCCAACCCCCATACCGAGGTGCAGTAGTGGCAGTCAGTTGCAAGCACATCCTAACCCCCATACCGAGGTGCAGTAGTGGCAGTCAGTTGCAAGCACATCCTAACCCCCATACTTACTGATGTGCAGTAATGGCAATCAGCTGCAAGCGCATCCCAACCCCCATACTGATGCGCAGTAACGGCAGTCAGCTGCAAGCACATCCCAACCCCCATACCGAGGTGCAGTCGTGGCAGTGAGTTGCAAGCACGTCCCAACCCCCATACAGATGTTCAGTAGTGGCAATCAGCTGCAAGCGCATCCCAACCCCTATACTGATGCGCAGTAATGGCAGTCAGCTGCAAGCACATCCCAACCTCCATACCGAGGTGCAGTCGTGGCAGTGAGTTGCAAGCATGTCCCAACCCCCATACTGATGTTCAGTTTTGGCAATCAGCTGCAAGCACATCCCAACCCCCATACTGATGCGCAGTAATGGCAGTCAGTTGCAAGCACATCCCAACCCCCATACCGAGGTGCAGTAGTGGCAATCAGCTGCAACACATCCCAACCCCCATACCGAGGTGCAGTAGTGGCAGTCAGTTGCAAGCACATCCTAACCCCCATACCGAGGTGCAGTAGTGGCAGTCAGTTGCAAGCACATCCTAACCCCCATACTTACTGATGTGCAGTAATGGCAATCAGCTGCAAGCGCATCCCAACCCCCATACTGATGCGCAGTAACGGCAGTCAGCTACAAGCACATCCCAACCCCCATACCGAGGTGCAGTCGTGGCAGTGAGTTGCAAGCACGTCCCAACCCCCATACTGATGTTCAGTAGTGGCAATCAGCTGCAAGCGCATCCCAACCCCCATACTGATGCGCAGTAATGGCAGTCAGCTGCAAGCACATCCCAACCCCCATACCGAGGTGCAGTCGTGGCAGTGAGTTGCAAGCACGTCCCAACCCCCATACTGATGTTCAGTAGTGGCAATCAGCTGCAAGCACATCCCAACCCCCATACTGATGCGCAGTAACGGCAGTCAGTTGCAAGCACATCCCAACCCCCATACCGAGGTGCAGTAGTGGCAATCAGCTGCAACACATCCCAACCCCCATACCGAGGTGCAGTAGTGGCAGTCAGTTGCAAGCACATCCTAACCCCCATACCGAGGTGCAGTAGTGGCAGTCAGTTGCAAGCACATCCTAACCCCCATACTTACTGATGTGCAGTAATGGCAATCAGCTGCAAGCGCATCCCAACCCCCATACTGATGCGCAGTAACGGCAGTCAGCTGCAAGCACATCCCAACCCCCATACCGAGGTGCAGTCGTGGCAGTGAGTTGCAAGCACGTCCCAACCCCCATACAGATGTTCAGTAGTGGCAATCAGCTGCAAGCGCATCCCAACCCCCATACTGATGCGCAGTAATGGCAGTCAGCTGCAAGCACATCCCAACCTCCATACCGAGGTGCAGTCGTGGCAGTGAGTTGCAAGCATGTCCCAACCCCCATACTGATGTTCAGTTTTGGCAATCAGCTGCAAGCACATCCCAACCCCCATACTGATGCGCAGTAATGGCAGTCAGTTGCAAGCACATCCCAACCCCCATACCGAGGTGCAGTAGTGGCAATCAGCTGCAACACATCCCAACCCCCATACCGAGGTGCAGTAGTGGCAGTCAGTTGCAAGCACATCCTAACCCCCATACCGAGGTGCAGTAGTGGCAGTCAGTTGCAAGCACATCCTAACCCCCATACTTACTGATGTGCAGTAATGGCAATCAGCTGCAAGCGCATCCCAACCCCCATACTGATGCGCAGTAACGGCAGTCAGCTGCAAGCACATCCCAACCCCCATACCGAGGTGCAGTCGTGGCAGTGAGTTGCAAGCACGTCCCAACCCCCATACTGATGTTCAGTAGTGGCAATCAGCTGCAAGCGCATCCCAACCCCCATACTGATGCGCAGTAATGGCAGTCAGCTGCAAGCACATCCCAACCCCCATACCGAGGTGCAGTCGTGGCAGTGAGTTGCAAGCACGTCCCAACCCCCATACTGATGTTCAGTAGTGGCAATCAGCTGCAAGCACATCCCAACCCCCATACTGATGCGCAGTAACGGCAGTCAGTTGCAAGCACATCCCAACCCCCATACCGAGGTGCAGTAGTGGCAATCAGCTGCAACACATCCCAACCCCCATACCGAGGTGCAGTAGTGGCAGTCAGTTGCAAGCACATCCTAACCCCCATACCGAGGTGCAGTAGTGGCAGTCAGTTGCAAGCACATCCTAACCCCCATACTTACTGAAGTGCAGTAATAGCAATCAGCTGCAAGCGCATCCCAACCCCCATACTGATGCGCAGTAACGGCAGTCAGCTGCAAGCACATCCCAACCCCCATACCGTGGTGCAGTCGTGGCAGTGAGTTGCAAGCACGTCCCAACCCCCATACCGAGGTGCAATCGTGGCAGTGAGTTGCAAGCACATCCCAACCCCCATACTGATGTGCAGTAGTGGCATTCAGCTGCAAGCACATCCCAACCCCCATACCGAGGTGCAGTAGTGGCAGTCAGTTGCAAGCACATCCTAACCCCCATACTGATGCGCAGTAACGCATTCAGCTGCAAGCACATTCCAACCCCCATACCGAGGTGCAATAGTGGCAATCAGCTGCAAGCACATCCCAACCCCCATACTGATGTGCAACCTGCAAACTGATGGGCAGCAGCGGCAGTCAGCTGCAAGCACCCAGAAGATATCCTAAAGAGACATGAGAACACCTGCAAAGCCTCCATTGGGGCATTCAAAGGATAGGTGCATAAAACCAGATTTAAGAAGAGGCCAATCCAAGTGAAGCAAAATGGCGCTCTAGTGTAAGTGACCACCCAAGAGGCACTTGAAGGTGTACCGGAGTCCCACAGCTGGAAGGACACGCTAGAACCTGTAGAGAGTACAGAGGGGCTGAGGCCAATAGGGAGCGCCATACGGCAGAGAATACTGAATCCGAGCCATTGGTCGACCTGTGCAGTGTGAACCAGGATGTGCTGTGCAATAATGTACTGATTCCTGATTTGGCAGCACAGAGCCATAATATTCATGAAGCTGCACCATGGGGGGTTATTCTCATGCACTTTGGGGAATGCTCCGCTGCATCCGTCTTTCAGAGTCCGGGACAAGGGGGCTCGTTACAGTATTGCCGGTATTCCGCCACACTGTGTTAATGCTCGCGCTGCCTAATATACTGCTATTACTGGGATATTATGGCCGGCGGAGACGCTGGTAAGTTCCCATTCCATGGAGTCCCATAGGATTGCCAGAAATACTGATTCTGGTATTTATTTACCGGTAGGTCCGGGCTGCCAGTAGATCTCTGCCCCCACTCAGAAAACGTGTGTTTCCCAGGTCTGGAAAAGATGCTGGTGCCGGAAATAGCGGCATTTTTAGCGGCATTCTTTCTGGATCGTGGAAACTGTAATGAGCACTTCACAAAGACTGAACCATCAAATATGGCACAGATGGGAACAGACACACAAGACCTACATAAGACCCTAAAAGAGGTTCTACAAAGGCTGTAGAAATATGGGTTCCAGGTAAAGAAAATGCTCGCTTCTGCTAAAAGATGTGCACTTCCTGTGGTACTCCACCTCAGCATCTGGAGTGGCCGCAGAGGAGAGCCTGGTGGGAAGCATGCAAGAAGCAACCGAACACCAGACCAAGAAGCAACCGAACACCAGACCAAGGGACAGCTGAGAACTTCCTGAAAGAGTTTTCTGTGAAAACAAAGTGCCTGGTGCTCAGCCCGGGAAGGGTGTCTCATTCAACAGGGACGAAGACTAGACGAGTGACTTTACCGCGATTGAGACAGGCATTGCAACAGTACCCACCCTGCACCCCTTCAACACCGAACTTGAGACTGCTATGCATGAAAGTACATATATATAAGAGTTACACATATGCAAAAAAACGCAAGTCAAAGATGTGTTCAGTCGCTTTTCCCCTGAAGGCACTGTCTGGAGCATCACAGATGGGAAATGCACCAAAATGTCGCCTCCAGAATTCCGACTCCCGCAATTCAAATTTTATGGGGGTCGTAGTACTCACAGATCCTCACAGATGCTCGTTCGCACCTGGGCAGTGTTTCACTTTAGGACGTACGTTGGGAACAGACATTTCAAATTATGGACTGATCATAAACTATTGGTGAATATTCTAGGCCCAAGAAGCAGAAGGAACCCAACACAGACATATGCATCCTCCAAGACCACCAAATACTTGCCTCTCGCCTCCGGTAAAGCCTAAAGCGAATGCGCTTTCCAGCAGCACAGATATACACTACTGCTGGCAGGACAGGGACTGCCCATCGCCCTGCTCCCAAGTAGGTGAACGGTGATGCTTCACTCGGAAGGAATGGGAAGGAAGGAAAACTACGACTCTGTGGTAGCCGGATGAGCTTTCATGGTGTAATAATTCAGTTACACCATCGAACACAGACCCTGTAGGCAGAATAAAGAGGCTGATTTCCTATTCTGACTGCACGTCAGAGGGACGGAAACAGCGTTGTTAAGTATTATTAGTACCTGCCGGGGGCAGGGCTTTGTTTACTTGTTTTCAATCTTTTTACTGGCCGCCATTCCAAAGGCAGAAGTGTAGTCCCTTTTCCTGTTCCAATGACGGGCATTTAAAAATTGCAAAGAAAGAATATGGCCGCCATGAAAAGGGAGAACAGACTACGTTTCCTGTTGCAAGGCAGACATATTTTCAGTTGCGAAATGCCGGAGCGTCTCGCAACGGAATGAACACACTATTAGGGGCCCCAGTCTAATGGGCCTGGGTACTAATAGCAAAAAGTCCCTTGCCGGGGGGCGTTACCGGATGTGGTAATGCCCCCCCCGCCCCCCCCCCCGGTTTGGGGCTTATTGCTTAATTAGCCCTCCAGATGAGGGAACAGTGAATCCTGAAGAATGAAGAGGAAATACTTTCAGGGACTACACACAAAACTGATTAAGAGACTACATCAGAAACGGCCACCGAAGAGCATGACCTGCCACAGGACGTACAGAGATTCAGCAAAGGAGAACTCCTGATGATGAGAAAGGCTTCCCAGAATCCTTAGCAAATTGGGCTTTCTTCAAGTGGATCTAATATCCCGTTCCAAAATATTGTGAACCAAGGCAAGTGAGCAGACAATCAGATTTTGCATTTTCTTTCTGTGTACGTAATAAGAAAATAAAACTGTAGCTCCCCCTTTCGAGAGTAAAACATTAGACTAGATTTGAGGCAAAGGCTGTTTTCTCCCTTCTCTATGATATTATCTAGACCAGGGTTGTCCCAACTCCTGGCCTCGTGGGCCGGAAACATGTCTGATTTTCAGGATACCACTCATTAATAATCATGAAATAAATTTGCATACAATGATACTTAATGTAAGCACATTTCTTCTCATGAATATTAATGAGGGATATCCTGAAAACCAGTGAGGATTCTGGTCCTGATGGCCAGGAATTGGACAACCCTGATCTAGACCGTTGTTCGCGAAAAAGCAGCAGCTAAAGCAGGCAGTGGCCACGTTATCCACAGACACATTGCGCTTGGATTCCATTGTTGGATTTGGTGGTTTCTAAAATTCAAAATTGGGCTATCGGTTCGAAATCTACAGAAAGCGGCCACTTTGGGACTTTTTACGGATACGGCAGTAATTCTGTGATTTTTCTATGTAATACTGATAAAAAACAAATTTACCAGTACTAGGTCTGGCAGATTTTCTGCCAGATTACGCGCTGTGGTCATCCCCATTTTTGGAGTCCACTTGGAATTTTTGCAGATCCACTAGGAGCGGTAATTCTGCCGCAGTAAATCCACTGATTTTTGGAGGGAAAGTGGAAGATTTACCCTCCTCCCAGCTAGATGCTGGAGGTCAATCTGCCACTTCACCTCCAAACTTGGAATTCGGGGGTGCAGGAAAGTGTTGGTAATTCCATCACCTCCATTTAACACCCATCCTGCCCCGTCGCACTCTCAATGAAGCCCGTCATTTCCTCACCTCTGGTAATTGCCTCAACACTAGAAACTAATTGCAAGACACTAGTACAGCGCAAATCCCAAAGGCAAGCCTTGACGAAGAGCTTTAATAGGTCTCTTGTGTTCTTGGTTGGAAACCTTTTGAGTCAGGGACGTCTTCTGTGGGGGATAAACCATAGATAGATAACCTTCACTCGCGAGGTATTCTTCGGTGCACATGCCTGCCCTACCGTGGACCGGTCCTTGTTCACCGGATCATAGGTCATTTTTTTCTCCTAGTGTCTCTGTAGCTGTTTGCGGGCAATAATGAATTTGCTGACGCGGCTCGTCTTCTATATATGCCTGATTATCGCACTGCTGAGTTCAGTTGCTTGTGATTTGCCGTAGGCGCCTATGTCAGCTGAGTATTTGCGAAGCACTATATTGCCTCTGCAGGGTCCTGTTTGGATGAATCCTGATGCAGGATTGCAGAATGACTAATTGATTTCCTTTCTGGGTGGTAAGTGTAATTAATTTTAATTCTTTGCCTTTCTACTAGGTGCAGAATAGCAACGCTTCTCATCATAAGTAAGGCTGCTGAGTATTTGTGATGCTGGGTATGGGAAGGATAACACTCTTTTTCCCGCTAATAACATATAATGTGGCTCATTACGAGTTCGGTGATGGAATAAAAGGTTGGGTGGTAACGGAATTACTGCCACTTTTGCTGCACTGAGGATCGATACTCCACTTTACCTCCAAAATCGGCTGCACAGTATTACAGCTTACTGTAAATTTGCATCCAAAAATTCCCTTTGGACTCAAAAATGGGGATTTACACCACCTTGCCACCACCCATGACCCTGGTCTGAGTGGCGGTAACAGTAAACGTGGTTGGTGGTAAATCACAGATTTACCTCCAAACTGGCAAAATGTATTGCTCCAAGTCTCCAATGCACCAAAGAACAGAAGGTAATTTGCTGCGCATCCCTCACCGACCCCTGATAGTCGGCGCCCCCAGAAGCGCTGCATGAGGTTGTTCCAAAGATGACTTAGAAGGTCTTGCAACATATCTGAACACTCTTTGCAATGGCCAATGTAGTGTTACCAGTCTTTCATTTTATATAGAGATCTCCATAAATTGCTAAAATAATTCACTAAAATGTGAATCCATAATCCATTCCTTTGCACATCGTATGAAGTGGAGGGAATACATCATCAGTAGATCACAGAGCACTAGTCAAGCTCTAGTCAGGCTCTAGTCAAGCACTTGATTCAGCCCTAGTCAAGCACTAGATTCAGCTCTAGCCAAGCACTTGATTTAGCACAAGTCAAGCACTTGATTCAGCTCTAGTCAAGCACTTGATTCAGCTCTAGTCAAGCACTTGATTCAGCTCTAGCCAAGCACTTGATTTTGCACTAGTCAAGCAGTTGATTCAACACTAGTCAAGCACTAGATTTGGCACTAGCCAGGAACTTGATTCAGCACAAGTCAGGCACTTGATTCAGCACTAGTCAAGCACTTGATTCAGCTCTAGCCAGGCACTTGATTTTGCACTAGTCAAGCAGTTGATTCAACACTAGTCAAGCGCTAGATTCGGCACTAGCCAGGCACTAGATTCAGCTCTAGCCAAGCACTTGATTCAGCACTAGTCAAACACTTGATTCAGCTCTAGCCAGGCACTTGATTCAGCACTAGTCAAGCACTTGATTCAGCTCTAGTCAAGCACTTGATTCAGCACTAGTCAAGCACTTGATTCAGCTCTAGCCAGGCAATTGATTCAGCACTAGCCAGGCACTTGATTCAGCTCTAGCCAAGCACTTGATTCAGCACTAGTCAAGCACTTGATTCAGCTCTAGCCAGGCACTTTATTCAGCACTAGTCAAGCACTTGATTCAGCTCTAGCCAGGCACTTGATTCAGCACTAGTCAAGCACTCGATTCAGTTCTAGTCAAGCACTTGATTCAACACTAGTCAAGCACTAGATTCAGCACTAGCCAGGCACTTGATTCAACACTAGTCAAACACTAGATTCAGCACTAGCCAGGCACTTGATTCAACACTAGTCAAACACTTGATTCAGCTCTAGCCAAGCACTTGATTCAGCACTAGTCAAGCACTTGATTGAGCTCTAGTCAAGCACTTGATTCAGCTCTTTGCAGGCACTTGATTCAGCACTAGTCAAGCACTTGATTCAGCTCTAGTCAAGCACTTCATTCAGCACTAGTCAAGCACTTGATTCAACACTAGTAAAGCACTTTATTCAGATTCAGCACTAGTCAAGCACTTGATTCAGCTCTAGTCAAGCAATTGATTCAGCTCTAGTCAAGCATTTGATTCAGCACTAGTCAAGCACTTGATTCAGCACTAGTCAAGCACTTGATTCAGCACTAGTCAAGCACTTGATTCAGATTCAGCAATAGCCAGGCACTTGATTCAGCACTAGTTAATCACTTGATTCAGCTCTAGTCAAGCATTTGATTAAGCTCTAGCCAGGCACTTGAGTCAGCACTAGTCAAGCACTTGATTCAGCACTAGTCAATCACTTGATTCAGCTCTAGTCAAGCATTTGATTCAGCTCTAGCCAGGCACTTGATTCAGCTCTAGTCAAGCAATTGATTCAGCTCTAGTCAAGCATTTGATTCTGCACTAGTCAAGCACTTGATTCAGCACTAGTCAAGCACTAGATTCAGCACTAGTCAAGCACGTTATTCAGATTCAGCACTAGTCAAGCACTTGATTCAGCTCTAGTCAAGCACTTGATTCAGCTCTAGTCAAGCAATTGATTCAGCTCTAGTCAAGCACTTGATTCAGCACTAGTGAAGCACTTGATTCAGCACTAGTCAAGCGCTAGATTCGGCTCTAGTCAAGCATTTGATTCAGCACTAGTCAGGCACTTGATTCAGCTCTAGTCAAGCACTTGATTCAGCACTAGTCAAACACTTGATTCAGCTCTAGCCAGGCACTTGATTCAGCACTAGTCAAGCACTTGATTCAGCTCTAGTCAAGCACTTGATTCAGCACTAGTCAAGCACTTTATTCAGCTCTAGCCAGGCACTTGATTCAGCACTAGCCAGGCACTTGATTCAGCACTATTCAAGCACTAGATTCAGCTCTAGCCAAGCACTTGATTCAGCACTAGTCAAGCACTTGATTCAGCTCTAGCCAGGCACTTTATTCAGCACTAGTCAAGCACTTGATTCAGCTCTAGCCAGGCACTTGATTCAGCACTAGTCAAGCACTCGATTCAGTTCTAGTCAAGCACTTGAATCAACACTAGTCAAACACTAGATTCAGCACTAGCCAGGCACTTGATTCAACACTAGTCAAACACTAGATTCAGCACTAGCCAGGCACTTGATTCAACACTAGTCAAACACTTGATTGAGCTCTAGTCAAGCACTTGATTCAGCTCTAGCCAGGCACTTGATTCAACACTAGTCAAGCACTCAATTCAGCACTAGCCAAGCACTTGATTCAGCACTAGTCAAGCACTTGATTCAGCTCTTGCCAGGCACTTGATTCAGCACTAGTCAAGCACTTGATTCAGCTCTAGTCAAGCACTTCATTCAGCACTAGTTTAGCACTTGATTCAACACTAGTAAAGCACTTGATTCAGATTCAGCACTAGTCAAGCACTTGATTTAGCTCTAGTCAAGCAATTGATTCAGCTCTAGTCAAGCATTTGATTCAGCACTAGTCAAGCACTTGATTCAGCACTAGTCAAGCACTTGATTCAGATTCAGCACTAGCCAGGCACTTGATTCAGCACTAGTTAATCACTTGATTCAGCTCTAGTCAAGCATTTGATTAAGCTCTAGCCAGGCACTTGAGTCAGCACTAGTCAAGCACTTGATTCAGCACTAGTCAATCACTTGATTCAGCTCTAGTCAAGCATTTGATTCAGCTCTAGCCAGGCACTTGATTCAGCTCTAGTCAAGCAATTGATTCAGCTCTAGTCAAGCATTTGATTCTGCACTAGTCAAGCACTTGATTCAGCACTAGTCAAGCACTAGATTCAGCACTAGTCAAGCACTTTATTCAGATTCAGCACTAGTCAAGCACTTGATTCAGCACTAGTCAAGCACTTGATTCAGCTCTAGTCAAGCACTTGATTCAGCTCTAGTCAAGCAATTGATTCAGCTCTAGTCAAGCACTTGATTCAGCACTAGTGAAGCACTTGATTCAGCACTAGTCAAGCACTAGATTCAGCTCTAGTCAAGCATTTGATTCAGCACTAGTCAAGCACTTGATTCAGCTCTAGCCAGGCACTTGATTCAGCACTAGCCAGGCACTTGATTCAGCACTAGTCAAGCACTAGATTCAGCTCTAGCCAAGCACGTGATTCAGCACTAGTCAAGCACTTGATTCAGCTCTAGTCAAGCACTTGATTCAGCTCTAGTCAAGCACTTGATTCAGCACTAGTCAAGCACTTAATTCAGCTCTAGCCAAGCACTTCATTCAGCATTAGTCAAACACTTGATTCAGCACTAGTCAAGCACTTGATTCAACACTAGTCAAGCACTAGATTCAGCACTAGCCAGGCACTTGATTCAGCACTAGTCAAGCACTTGATTCAGCTCTAGTCAAGCACTTAATTCAGCACTAGTCAAGCACTTGATTCAGCACTAGTCAAGCACTTGATTCAGCTCTAGTCAAGCACTTGATTCAGCACTAGTCATTGATTCAACACTAGTCAAGCACTAGATTCAGCACTGGCCAGGCACTTGATTCAACACTAGTCAAGCACTTTATTCAGCTCTAGTCAAGCACTTGATTCAGCACTAGTCAAACACTTGATTCAGCACTGGTCAAGCACTTGATTCACACTCGTCAAGCACTTGATTCAGCTCTAGTCAAGCACTTGATTCAACACTAGTCAAGCACTAGATTCAGCACTAACCAGGCACTTGAGTCAGCACTAATCAAGCACTTGATTCAGCTCTAGCCAAGCACTTGATTCAGCACTAGTCAAGCACTTTATTCAGCACTAGTCAAGCACTTGATTCGACACTAGTCAAGCACTAGATTCAGCACTAGCCAGGCACTTGAGTCAGCACTAGTCAAGCACTTGAGTCAGCACTAGTCAAGCACTTGATTCAGCTCTAGTCAAGCACTTAATTCAGCACTAGTCAAGCACTTGATTCAGCACTAGGCAAGCACTTGATTCAGCTCTAGTCAAGCAATTGGTTCAGCTCTAGTCAAGCACTTGATTCAGCACTAGTCAAGCACTTGATTCAGCACTAGTCAAGTACTAGATTCAGCACTAGTCAAGCACTCACTTGATTCAGATTCAGCACTAGCCAGGCACTTGATTCAACACTAGTCAAACACTTGATTCAGCACTGGTCAAGCACTAGATTCAGCACTAGTCAAAATGAAAGTTATAGCCAGAGTCTTGTTTCCATAAATCCTCCCACATGATTTTTAATATCGTAGCTCATTCCAAACAATCTGCGTCCCACATTTTTTAAAAGAAGGCCATGTTTGCTAGATTCACAATCTTCTGAACTAGTAGATAGTCTACATGACATGACAGACCAAGGAGTGCAACTTCAGGCACTCAGAACTGCATGAAAGGGCAAGATATTGCATCTGAGCGCCAAATAATCCCCCAGTTTCCCAGGGCAGGGAAAGCATTCCATGTAGCCCGGGCACCTTCCAAGTTCCGGCACATGTGACACTTACGCCACAGAGCTGCCTCTGTGTGATACAATGCATTGCTGACATTTAAAAGATAATCTTCATCATTGATTCTATTTATAGCGACTCCTTCACTGAAGAATTCATCCTACACCTCTGTTAATTCAATTGCTAGTATCTTCAACCATGCCCCACGGTGCTCAACAAATAGATACGACCGTTTATTACATGTGGAATAAAGTACCGCTGACCGGACGTTATAAGGATATTGCAAATCACTGAGGAGTTCCGTGAATAGATCGAGGAATGAGCGCAGAGGCCGAGTTCCTTTTCTAAAGTCCGACAGCTCCAAGGTGACACGCAATATCCTTTTTACTTGTGGGCGGGGGTATTTTATTCCTTATAATACATGACCTCACATTGTAATTCCCTTTATTACCCAAGTGTCTTGTTTAATCGAATGTAGAAGATATAACATTTGCTGATCCACATAATGTGGAATCTGTTTGGATTTTAAAAACCTAAAATGCAACTCGTAATGTGTTGCAGGAAAATAGGTTAAAGCCTTTTCAGTTTGTGCTTTAAAATACGTAGCGACGCACAGATTCTTGCTCATGAATGGTTTAAACTCCAGCAGTGCACAAATTAAACATTCTGCCATAAAAGGTTCCTTGGCCATTCATGGTTGCCGTGCATCACAGAAAACTATGCAACTATTGTACAAGCAAGGAATCTGAAAAGCTTGTCACGGCTTTAATTAAGTGCTGCAGTGACAGCTGGACTTCTCTCTGCCGGCTCGGGCAGCAGGCATTGTGATGTCACACCGGAAGCCTATTCATTGATTACTATAATAATAATAATGTATTTAATGTGATACAGTTTACTTAATAAACTTTACACATAATCTAAATTTAAACATATAAATATAGTAGAAAATACCTGAAAACAAATAGTTTAATACAACGTACAATAGATCCTAAAAAATACAGTTAACAAGCGGTCCTAAAAGATACATATCACATTCCGATATTACGTTTATATTGATGGGAAAAGATAAAAGAAGAACAGACGTGCAAATATGACCATATAAAGTGAAAATGGTATACATAAAAAACAAATAATCAACAAACACACCAGAATTAATTGTCCACCTTGTTTGTACAAATGAGCACGCAAATAAAGAGAAAAAGCAACAATCGACAGCACATCAGAACACTGAGCATCACCGACTGATGTGCTGAAGTTAAATCAGAGAGGGTCAGGGCAGGAATATATTCAAACTCTAATCAATTGGCAGTTAAGACCTTAATTTACCACTTTACACGGCATGAGCAAGAGTCTATAGTATCCTTAGACAGATGTTGTAAAAGGCCGTTAACGTCCGCAGGCTCTCGGAATTGATGCAGTGGTGCCAAAAGGTTAAGTCATTGATTGTTACCAAGTCATGGGTATAAGTCCCACTATACTGGTGGATTATATCTGTCATGCCACCACATTGGGTTAGTAAATGTCTAGCTGTTTCTAGTTCATTAATTTAGTTTAATTTAGTTTAATTTAGATTATGTGTAAAGTTTATTAAGTAAACTGTATCACATTAAATAAATTATTATTCATTGATTACAGAGAGGTTCTGATGTCATTTTCTTATTACAGGTCAATTGTGATGTCATAACTAACATGTAATAAAAACAATTAGTGGTAATTTACTTTGAAGGTATTTGTTCAAAATGTTACTTAATTTTTATTTTTTAAATGTAGGAGGCTCCCCATGTCCCCCCTTATGCTTCACTACCACCACTCACCACATACTTTATACCCTTTAACCCACAATGACATATATATAATTCAATTAATTCAATGTAATCACTTCAAAGTAAATTACTTCAAAGTAATTGTTCTCGTTCAAACATTCTGATATAGGAATTTAGACTACTTGTAGAAGAGTCCATGATTCTGAAGTAAGTATTTAATGCTTGCCGGTTAACAAGGGCAGTTAAGGAGAGGAATGCACCGTCCAGTCGGGTACACCCTGTGGGTGTCCTTTGGGGCAAGCCTAACACACTCCTCCCAAAAGTCTTTCTTTAAATTCACTTTCAGTGTTTTGACCATTAGCCTGAGACAGAAAACTGTGAGCGGACACTTGAATCCAAATTTAACTTCATAACCTTTTGCAATATTCACTTCACCATTAGGGTACAACAAACATGCACAATATGTGATTTACCCAGGCCAACATTGTGGGTTACCTCAAACAAGCACAGTGTGCAGTACACCACACAGAGAAGAATTGTGTACCTGTGTGTAAGCCAAACAATGTGTCAATTTGCCCTGCAAACCCCAAAGAGCCCATCAAAGTGGAACAATCCAGAAAGACAGCACACTGTGGCCGTTGCCAGCGCAGTGTGGGATGCAAGCAATCAAACACAATGGGCCTCATTATAAGGCTGGCGCTCCAGTTATGAAGGGGGCCACTACGGGACCAGCCCCCTTAATTCCGGGAGCGCTGATTACGAGCTTCCAAGCGCGGGACCTGGATCGCACGCCTGGTAAAACCAGGCATGCTTTCTGGGTCCCGCGAGGGGAAGAGGGAGGAAATAACAGGCCAGATGTAATCTGCCCGTTATTACCTCCCTCCCCATTCCCATTGAGCCCTATGGGGGCCCTATGGGGGCTCAAATGGGAATGGGGATGGGTTCCTGCAAGGAGGAATTACCGGGTCCTCCTATGTCGGAGTAACCCGGTAAGTCCCCATTGCAGGAACCCGGTAATGGAGCCCGGAATGGAGGCAGCCATGGAGCTAAAAGCTCCATGGCTGCCTCCATTCTCGTACTGAGGCCCAATGTGTTAGTCTACCAAGCCAGCACAGTGTGGGGTGCAACCAGTCAAACACAAAGTGTGAGTCTACCAAGCCAGCACAGTGTGGGGTGCAACCAGTCAAACACAAAGTGTGAGTCTACCAAGCCAGCACAGTGTGTGGTGCAACCAATCAAACACAAAGTGTGAGTCTACCAAGCCAGCACAGTGTGGGGTGCAACCAATCAAACACAAAGTGTGAGTCTACCAAGCCAGCACAGTGTGGGATGTTTCCAATCAAACACAAAGTGTGAGTCTACCAAGCCAGCACAGTGTGGGGTGCAACCAATCAAACACAAAGTGTGAGTCTACCAAGCCAGCACAGTGTGGGGTGCAGCCAATTAGTCTACCAAGCCAGCGCAGTGTGGGGTGCAACCAATCAAACACAAAGGGCCTCTTTACGAGTGCGGCAGTAACCGAGGCGGTAAATCCGCCTGGTTACCACCGGACTCGTATTACCATTCCGCCTCCGTGATTCCTGGAATTACCGGGGCATTACAACCCCAGTGACCCAGGAATTCCGGAGGCGGAATGGTGTAAATCCCCATTCCCATTGAGTCCCATAGGAATCAATGGGAACGGGGATCATGGAAACACTGGCACCATCTCGTGATGGTGCTGGTGTTTCCTCGTCCGCCTGCAGGCGGGAGGTGTTCAACCCACCAGGTCAGACCTGGTGGGATTGACACCTCCGCCTGCAGGAGTCGTGATCACCCGGTATGGAAACAACAGTGGCGGCGGGCTTACAACCACCGTTGTTTCCATACCGGGTGAGTTGTAATGAGGCCCAAAGTGTGAGTCTAGCAAGCCAGCACAGTGTGGGATGTTTCCAATCAAACACAAAGTGTGAGTCTACCAAGCCAGCGCAGTGTGTGGTGCAACCAAATGTTTGATTTAATCTCAGCAACATAGTCTGGGATTTCCTCCAACCCTCCAAATGTGGGAAGTGAATTAAGTGTGGGAGTAATGACGGCATCACTCTCCTGAGGACTCTGACGAGGTCTGCGTTCATGCATTAAACCCTGTGAGGTGGGGTCTGAAGCACTTTAAGGACCAGGCAATGGGGCAACTTTCCTTTCCAACAGTGTCCCACTTCAATTCTCTATGATGAAAGCTAGCACATGTTTGCTGTCTTTCTCTTCCAGTTGGGACGAACCTGTTCTTAGCCTCATTTCGGAAGGAATGACCCACTGTAGCCAGGTGTGCTGGGCGTCATTCCGCCTGTGGAATGCCTAATCTTTCATCAAAACAAACCTTTTCGGGAGTGACTAGTGCTGTTAGGTCTTCAGCAATTATCCCACAGTCAGCAATGAGGTTTCTATAGTCCCAGTGATGTCAAGAAAAGCCCTCACATGGGTCTGGGCGGTGGGGGGTTCCCAGCCTCTATCTTTCTGCACACCCATGCTAACTCTGTGTCCAAACACAACATATCTTCAGACTCTTTGCTAGTCAGCTTTGCCAATTGCAAGGTCTGCAACACTGACTGGGGGTGCTTGACCCTCAGGTACTGCAGACGTGCCTCTCTCTACCACCAGCCAACAGACAGGGTCTGTTTACCTTACTGAACCTCCCCCATCCTTTGGACACCTTCTGCATTGGGGACCCGGCTGGAAGAGGTTTTGGGGTGCTGCTGTTTGTGGCCATCACACTGCTTTGGAGAAGGCCCCTATCCCTTCTGGTTTACTATGTGTGTGTCCCCTTGATCTCTAGCTACTGCAACCTGCAATCCTCTTTGGGTCTAACACCTGAAGATGCCAAAGTTCGTAGGATAGGCATTCAAGCCACGCGCCAACACAATCGGATTAAACAAACCCTCAGAGGTGCCCACCTGGTGGCATCAGACCCACTCATTCCAACTCTTACCAACATCCCAACTTCAGAGAGCTTCGTCTCCCAGCTCACATCACATTTTTCAGTGTGTTGCGAAAACATCTTTGTACCCTATCTTTGTATACGTGCTTCTCTCTTGGACTTAAACTACTTTTTCTCGCCGGCACTCAGCTCAAAAATGTCCTCAATCACACAGACATGCACACCTACACCTTAAGTACGAAGAAGCCAATTCAAAGGACACCCCCTCTCCAAGAAAAAATACCAGAACCCGCCTGTCGTACTCGGCTCTTCTAAGGTTATAACACACCGGGGAAAACGTGGCTGCCCTTGGCTTGCCCCAAAAAACAGCACATTCCATTCCAGAGACGGGGGGGGGATCGAAGTCTACTTTTTGACCGGAAACAGGACTCTATATGAAGAAGGTACTCTGCTCTGTCATCTTTCTCCCAACAACGCCTGATGCACAGAAGGGGACAGTAGAATGATCCCCAGTACTCCTCATACTCAGTCAGTACTCAAGTAGGGATTTTATCATCCGCAGCTTTCGTCCCTTCCAGCTGCGCTCTCTTAAATTCCTGCTCCACCTCTTCCAAACCGAGTGCGTCCAGTTTCAGGCTCAGCAGTGCTCCGCTGGCAGGGACCCGAGAGCTTCCAGTTCAAGGCTCAGGGCTGCTCCGCTGGCTGGGACCCGAGCACTTCCAGTTCAAGGCTCAGGGCTGCTCCGCTGGCTGGGACCCGAGCGCTTCCAGTTCAGGCTGAGCGCTGCTCCACTGGCTGGGACCAGAGTGCTTCCTGCTCCGCTGGCAGGGACCCGAGCGCTTCCAGTTCCAGGCTGAGCGTTGCTCCACTGGCTGGGACCCGAGTGCTTCCTGCTCCGCTGGCAGGGACCCGAGCGCTTCCAGTTCAAGGCTCAGGGCTGCTCCGCTGGCTGGGACCCGAGCGCTTCCAGTTCCAGGCTGAGCGCTGCTCCACTGGCTGGGACCCAAGTGCTTCCTGCTCCGCTGGCAGGGACCCGAGTGCTTCCAGTTCCAGGCTGAGCGCTGCTCCGCTGGCTGGGTCCCGAGTGCTTCCAGTTCCAGGCGCAGCGCTGCTCCACTGGCTGGGACCCAAGTGCTTCAAGTTCCAGGCTGAGCGCTGCTCCTCTGGCTGGGACCTGAGCACTTCCAGGCCCAGGCTGAGCGCTGCTCCACTGGCTGGGACCTAAGTGCTTCCTGCTCCACTGGCTGGGCCCCGAGCGCTTTCAGTCCCAGGCTGGGCACTGCTTGTCTGGCTGGGTCCCCAGAGCTTCCAGTTCCAGGCTGAGCGCTGCTCCTCTAGCTGGGACCCAAGAACTTCCAGATCCAGGCTCCCCACTGCTCCACTGGCTGGGACCTGAGCGCTTCCAGTTCCAGTCTCAGCACTGCTCCACTGGCTGGGACCCAAGTACTTCCTGCTCCTCTGGCTGGGACCTGAGCACTTCCAGGCCCAGGCTGAGCGCTGCTCCACTGGCTGGGACCTAAGTGCTTCCTGCTCCACTGGCTGGGGCCCGAGCCCTTTCAGTCCCAGGCTGGGCACTGCTTGTCTGGCTGGGTCCCCAGAGCTTCCAGTTCCAGGCTGAGCGCTGCTCCTCTAGCTGGGACCCAAGAACTTCCAGATCCAGGCTCCCCACTGCTCCACTGGCTGGGACCTGAGCGCTTCCAGTTCCAGTCTCAGCACTGCTCCACTGGCTGGGACCCAAGTACTTCCTGCTCCGCTGGCTGGGACCCTAGCGCTTCCAGTTCCAGGTTGAGAGCTGCTCCACTGGCTGGGACCCAAGTGCTTCCTGCTCCGCTGGGTTGGACCTGAGCTCTTTCAGTTCCAGGCTCAGCACTGCTCCGCTGGCTGGGACCCGATCGCTTCCAGTTCCAGGCTGAGCACTGCTCCGCTGGCTGGGACCCGATCGCTTCCAGTTCCAGGCTGAGCGCTGCTCCGCTGGCTGGGACCCGAGCACTTACAGTTCCAGGCTGAGTGCTGCTCCACTGGCTGGGACCCGAGTGCTTCCTGCTCGGCTGGCTGGGACCCGATCGCTTCCAGTTCCAGGCTGAGCGCTGCTCCGCTGGCTGGGACCCGAGCGCTTCCAGTTCCAGGCTCAGCGCTGATCCTCTGGCTTGGACCCCAGTGCTTCCAGTTCCAGGCTCAGTGCTGCTCCGCCGGCTGGGACCTGAGTGCTTCCAGTTCCAGGCTCAGCGCTGCTCCACTGACTGGGACCTGAGTGCTTCCTGCTCCACCGGCTAGGGCCCGAGCGCTTCCAGTTCCAGGCTGAGCGCTGCTCCACTGGCTGGGACCCGAGTGCTTCCTGCTCCGCTTGATGGGACCCGAGCGCTTCCAGTTCAAGGCTCAGGGCTGCTCCGCTGGCTGGGACCCGAGTGCTTCCAGTTCCAGGCAGAGCGCTGCTCCTCTGGCTGGGACCCAAGCGCTTCCAGTTCCAGGCTCAGTGCTGCTCTGCTGGCTGGGACCTGAGCGCTTCTCCAGTGGCTGGGACCTGAGTGCTTCCTGCTCCGCTGCCAGGGACCCGAGCGCTTCCAGTTCAAGGCTCAGGGCTGCTCCGCTGGCTGGGACCCGAGTGCTTCCAGTTCCAGGCTGACCGCTGCTCCGCTGGCTGGGACCTGAGCGCTTCCAGTCCCAGGCTGAACGCTGCTTGTCTGGCTGGGTCCCCAGAGCTTCCAGTTCCAGGCTGAGCACTGCTCCTCTAGCTGGGACCCAAGTACTTCCAGATCCAGGCTCACCACTGCTCCTCTGGCTGGGACCTGAGCGCTTCCAGTTCCAGTCTCAGCACTGCTCCACTGGCAGGGACCCAAGTACTTCCTGCTCCGCTGGCTGGGGCCCTAGCGCTTCCAGTTCCAGGTTGAGAGCTGCTCCACTGGCTGGGGTCCGAGCGCTTCCAGTTCCAGGCTGAGTGCTGCTCCGCTGGCTGGGACCCGAGCACTTCGAGTTCAAGGCTCAGGGCTGCTCCGCTGGATGGGACCCAAGAGCTTCCAGTTCCAGGCTGAGCGCTGCTCCTCTGGCTGGGACCCAAGCGCTTCCAGTTCCAGGCTCAGCGCTGCTCCACTGGCTGGGACCCAAGTCCTTCCTGCTCTGCTGGGTTGGATCTGAGCTCTTCCAGTTCCAGGCTCAGCACTGCTCCGCTGGCTGGGACCCGATCGCTTCCAATTCCAGGCTGAGCGCTGCTCCGCTGGCTGGGACCCGAGCGCTTACAGTTCCAGGCTGAGTGCTGCTCCACTGGCTGGGACCCGAGTGCTTCCTGCTCCTCTGGCTGGGACCCGATCGCTTCCAGTTCCAGGCTGAGCGCTGCTCCGCTGGCTGGGACCCGAGCGCTTCCAGTTTCAGGCTCAGCGCTGATCGTCTGGTTGGGACCCCAGTGCTTCCAGTTCCAGGCTCAGCGCTGCTCTGCTGGCTTGGACCTGAGTGCTTCCAGTTCCAGGCTCAGTGCTGCTCCACTGGCTGGGACCCGAGTGCTTCCTGCTCCACTGGCTAGGGCCCGAGCGCTTCCAGTTCCAGGCTGAGCGCTGCTCCACTGGCTGGGACCCAAATGCTTCCTGCTCCGCTTGATGGGACCCGAGCGCTTCCAGTTGAAGGCTCAGGGCTGCTCCGCTGGCTGGGACCCGAGTGCTTCCAGTTCCAGGCAGAGTGCTGCTCCTCTGGCTGGGACCCAAGCACTTCCAGTTCCAGGCTCATTGCTGCTCTGCTGGCTGGGACCTGAGCGCTTCTCCAGTGGCTGGAACCCGAGTGCTTCCTGCCCCGCTGGCTGGGACCCGAGCGCTTCCAGTTCCAGGCTGAGCGCTGCTCCACTGGCTGGGACCCGAGTGCTTCCTGCTCCGCTGGCAGGGACCCGAGCGCTTCCAGTTCAAGGCTCAGGGCTGTTCCGAGTGCTTTCCAGTTCCAGGCTGAGTGCTGCCCCACTGGCTGGGACCCAAGTGCTTCCAGTTCCAGGCTGAGCGCTGCTCCACTGGCTGGGACCTGAGCGCTTCCAGTCCCAGGCTGAGCGCTGCTTGTCTGGCTGGGTCCCCAGAGCTTCCAGTTCCAGGCTGAAGGCTGCTCCTCTAGCTGGGACCCAAGTACTTCCAGATCCAGGCTCACCACTGCTCCACTGGCTGGGACCTGAGCGCTTCCAGTTCCAGTCTCAGCACTGCTCCACTTGCTGGGACCCAAGTACTTCCTGCTCCGCTGGCTGGGGCCCTAGCGCTTCCAGTTCCAGGTTGAGAGCTGCTCCACTGTCTGGGACCCGAGCGCTTCCAGTTCCAGGCTGAGTGCTGCTCCGCTGGCTGGGACCCGAGAGCTTCCAGTTCCAGGCTGAGCGCTCATCCTCTGGCTGGGACCCCAGTGCTTCCAGTTCCAGGCTCAGCGCTGCTCCGCTGGCTGGGACCTGAGTGCTTCCAGTTCCAGGCTCAGCGCTGCTCCACTGGCTGGGACCCGAGTGCTTCCTGCTCCACTGGCTGGGGTCCGAGCGCTCCAGTTCCAGGCTGACCGCTGCTCCACTGGCTGGGACCCGAGTGCTTCCTGCTCCGCTGGATGGGACCCGAGCGCTTCCAATTCAAGGCTCAGGGCTGCTCCGCTGGCTGGGACCCGAGAGCTTCCAGTTCCAGGCTGAGCGCTACTCCTCTGGCTGGGACCCAAGCGCTTCCAGTTCCAGGCTCAGCGCTGCTCCACTGGCTGGGACCCGATCGCTTCCAGTTCCAGGCTGAGCGCTGCTCCGCTGGCTGGGACCCGAGCGCTTCCAGTTTCAGGCTCAGCGCTGATCCTCTGGCTGGGACCCCAGTGCTTCCAGTTCCTGGCTCAGCGCTGCTCTGCTGGTTGGGACCTGAGTGCTTCCAGTTCCAGGCTCAGCGCTGCTCCACTGGCTGGGACCCGAGTGCTTCCTGCTCCACTGGCTAGGGCCGAGCGCTTCCAGTTCCAGGCTGAGCGCTGCTCCACTGGCTGGAACCCGAGTGCTTCCTGCTCTGCTGGCAGGGACCCGAGCGCTTCCAGTTCAAGGCTCAGGGCTGTTCCTCTGGCTGGGACCCAAGCGCTTCCAGTTCCAGGCTGAGTGCTGCTCTGCTGGCTGGGACCTGAGCGCTTCTCCAGTGGCTGGGACCCGAGTGCTTCCTGCTCCGCTGGCTGGGACCCGAGCGCTTCCAGTTCCAGGCTGAGCGCTGCTCCACTTGCTGGGACCCGAGTGCTTCCTGCTCCGCTGGCAGGGACCCGAGCGCTTCCAGTTCAAGGCTCAGGGCTGCTCCGCTGGCTGGGACCCAAGTGCTTCCAGTTCCAGGCTGAGTGCTGCCCCACTGGCTGGGACCCAAGTGCTTCCAGTTCCAGGCTGAGCACTGCTCCGCTGGCTGGGACCTGAGCGCTTCCAGTCCCAGGCTGAGTGCTGCTTGTCTGGCTGGGTCCCCAGAGCTTCCAGTTCCAGGCTGAGCGCTGCTCCTCTAGCTGGGACCCAAGTACTTCCAGATCCAGGCTCATCACTGCTCCACTGGCTGGGACCTGAGCGCTTCCAGTTCCAGTATCAGCACTGCTCCACTGGCTGGGACCCAGGTACTTCCTGCTCCGCTGGCTGGGGCCCTAGCGCTTCCAGTTCCAGGTTGAGAGCTGCTCCACTGGCTGGGACCCGAGCGCTTCCAGTTCCAGGCTGAGTGCTGCTCCGCTGGCTGGGACCTGAGCGCTTCCAGTTCCAGGCTGAGCGCTGATCCTCTGACTGGGACCCCAGTGCTTCCAGTTCCAGGCTCAGCGCTGCTCCGCTGGCTGGGACCTGAGTGCTTTCAGTTCCAGGCTCAGCGCTGCTCCACTGGCTGGGACGCGAGTGCTTCCTGCTCCGCTGGCAGGGACCCGAGCACTTCCAGTTCAAGGCTCAGGGCTGCTCCGCTGGCTGGGACCCGAGTGCTTCCAGTTCCAGGCTGAGTGCTGCCCCACTGGCTGGGACCCAACTGCTTCCAGTTCCAGGCTGAGCGCTGCTCCGCTGGCTGGGACCTGAGCGCTTCCAGTCCCAGGCTGAGCGCTGCTTGTCTGGCTGAGTCCCCAGAGCTTCCAGTTCCAGGCTGAGCGCTGCTCCTCTAGCTGGGACCCAAGTACTTCCAGATCCAGGCTCACCACTGCTCCACTGGCTGGGACCTGAGCGCTTCCAGTTCCAGTCTCAGCACTGCTCCACTGGCTGGGACCCAAGTACTTCCTGCTCCGCTGGCTGGGGCCCTAGCGCTTCCAGTTCCAGGTTGAGAGCTGCTCCATTGGCTGAGACCCGAGCGCTTCCAGTTCCAGGCTGGGTGCTGCTCCGCTGGCTGGGACCCGAACGCTTCCAGTTCCAGGCTGAGCGCTGATCCTCTGGCTGGGACCCCAGTGCTTCCAGTTCCAGGCTCAGCGCTGCTCCGCTGGCTGGGACAAGAGTGCTTCCAGTTCCAGGCTCAGCGCTGCTCCACTGGCTGGGACCCGAGTGCTTCCTGCTCCACTGGCTGGGGCCCGAGCGCTCCAGTTCCAGGCTGAGCACTGCTCCACTGGCTGGGACCCGAGTGCTTCCTGATCCGCTGGATGGGACCCGAGCGCTTCCAGTTCAAGGCTCAGGGCTGCTCCGCTGGCTGGGACCCGAGAGCTTCCAGTTCCAGGCTGAGCGCTGCTCCTCTGGCTGGGACCCAAGCGCTTCCAGTTCCAGGCTCAGCGCTGCTCTGCTGGCTGGGACCTGAGTGCTTCTCCAGTGGCTGGGACCCAAGTGCTTCCTGCTCCGCTGGCTGGGACCCGAGCGCTTCCAGTTCCAGGCTGAGCACTGCTCCACTGGCTGGGACCTGAGTGCTTCCTGCTCCGCTGGCTGGGACCTGAGCACTTCCAATTCCAGGCTCAGCACTGCTCCGCTGGCTGGGACCTGAGTGCTTCTAGTTCCAGGCTCAGCGCTGCTCCACTGGCTGGGACCCGAGTGCTTCCTGCTCCACTGGCTGGGGCCCGAGCGCTCCAGTTCCAGGCTGAGCGCTGCTCCACTGGCTGGGACCCGAGTGCTTCCTGCTCCGCTGGATGGGACCCTAGCGCTTCCAGTTCAAGGCTCAGGGCTGCTCCGCTGGCTGGGACCCGAGAGCTTCCAGTTCCAGGCTGAGCGCTGCTCCTCTGGCTGGGACCCAAGCGCTTCCAGTTCCAGGCTCAGCGCTGCTCCACTGGCTGGGACCCAAGTGCTTCCTGCTCCGCTGGGTTGGACCTCAGCTCTTCCAGTTCCAGGCTGAGTGCTGCTCCGCTGGCTGGGACCCGAGCGCTCACAGTTCCAGGCTGAGCGCTGCTCCGCTGGCTGGGACCCGAGCGCTTACAGTTCCAGGCTGAGTGCTGCTCCGCTGGCTGGGACCCGATCGCTTCCAGTTCCAGGCTGAGCACTGCTCCGCTGGCTGGGACCCGAGCGCTTACAGTTCCAGGCTGAGTGCTGCTCCACTGGCTGGGACCCGAGTGCTTCCTGCTCCGCTGGCTGGGACCCGATCGCTTCTAGTTCCAGGCTGAGCGCTGCTCCGCTGGCTGGGACCCGAGCGCTTCCAGTTCCAGGCTCAGCGCTGATCCTCTGGCTGGGACCCCAGTGCTTCCAGTTCCAGGCTCAGCGCTGCTCCGCTGGCTGGGACCTGAGTGCTTCCAGTTCCAGGCTCAGCGCTGCTCCACTGGCTGGGACCCGAGTGCTTCCTGCTCCACTGGCTAGGGCCCGAGCACTTCCAGTTCGAGGCTGAGCGCTGCTCCACTGGCTGGGACCCGAGTGCTTCCTGCTCCGCTTGATGGGACCGGAGCGCTTCCAGTTCAAGGCTCAGGGCTGCTCCGCTGGCTGGGACCCGAGTGCTTCCAGTTCCAGGCAGAGTGCTGCTCCTCTGGCTGGGACCCAAGCGCTTCCAGTTCCAGGCTCAGTGCTGCTCTGCTGGCTGGGACCTGAGTGCTTCTCCAGTGGCTGGGACCCGAGTGCATCCTGCTCCGCTGGCTGGGACCCGAGCGCTTCCAGTTCCAGGCTGAGCACTGCTCCACTGGCTGGGGCCCGAGTGCTTCCTGTTCCGCTGGCAGGGACCCGAGCGCTTCCAGTTCAAGGCTCAGGGCTGCTCCGCTGGCTGGGACCCGAGTGCTTCCAGTTCCAGGCTGAGTGCTGCCCCACTGGCTGGGACCCAAGTGCTTCCAGTTCCAGGCTGAGCGCTGCTCCGCTGGCTGGGACCTGAGCGCTTCCAGTCCCAGGCTGAGCGCTGCTTGTCTGGCTGGGTCCCCAGAGTTTCCAGTTCCAGGTTGAGCGCTGCTCCTCTAGCTGGGACCCAAGTACTTCCAGATCCAGGCTCACCACTGCTCCACTGGCTGGGACCTGAGCGCTTCCAGTTCCAGTCTAAGCACTGCTCCACTGGCTGGGACCCAAGTACTTCCTGCTCCGCTGGCTGGGGCCCTAGCGCTTCCAGTTCCAGGTTGAGAGCTGCTCCACTGGCTGGGACCCGAGCGCTTCCAGTTCCAGGCTGAGTGCTGCTCCGCTGGCTGGGACCCGAGCGCTTCCAGTTCCAGGCTGAGCGCTGATCCTCTAGCTGGGACCCCAGTGCTTCCAGTTCTAGGCTCAGCGCTGCTCCACTGGCTGGGACCTGAGTGCTTCCAGTTCCAGGCTCAGCGCTGCTCCACTGGCTGGGACCCGAGTGCTTCCTGCTCCACTGGCTGGGGCCCGAGCGCTCCAGTTCCAGGCTGAGCGCTGCTCCACTGGCTGGGACCCGAGTGCTTCCTGCCCCGCTGGATGGGACCCGAGCGCTTCCAGTTCAAGGCTCAGGGCTGCTCCGCTGGCTGGGACCCGAGAGCTTCCAGTTCCAGGCTGAGCGCTGCTCCGCTGGCTGGGACCCAAGCGCTTCCAGTTCCAGGCTCAGCACTGCTCTGCTGGCTGGGATCTGAGTGCTTCTCCAGTGGCTGGGACCCGAGTGCTTCCTGCTCCTCTGGCTGGGACCCGAGCGCTTCCAGTTCCATGCTGAGCACTGCTCCACTTGCTGGGACCTGAGTGCTTCCTGCTCCGCTGGCTGGGACCTGAGCACTTCCAATTCCAGGCTCAGCACTGCTCCGCTGGCTGGGACCCGAGCGCTTCCAGTTCCACGCGCAGCGCTGCCCCACTGGCTGGGAACCCAGTGCTTCTAGTTCCAGGCTCAGTACTGCTCCACTGGCTAGGACCCCAGTGCTTCCAATTTCAGGCTCAGCACTGATCCACTGGCTGGGACCTGAGTGCTTCCTGTTCCGCTGGCTGGGACCCAAGCGCTTCCAGTTCCAGGCTGATCGCTGCTCCGCTGGCTGGGACCCGAGCGCTTCCAGTTCTATGCTGAGGGCTGCTCCACTGGCTGGGACCCAAGTGCTTCCAATTCCAGGCTGAGCGCTGCTCCGCTTGCTGGGACCTGAGCGCTTCCAGTTCCAGGCTCAGCGTTGCTCCGCTGGTTGGGACCTGAGTGCTTCCAGTCCCAGGCTGAGTACTGCTTGTCTGGCTGGGTCCCCAGAGCTTACAGTTCCAGGCTGAGTGCTGCTCCTCTAGCTGGGACCCCAGCGCTTCCAGATCCAGGCTCACCACTGCTCCGCTGGCTGGGACCTGAGCGGTTCCAGTTCCAGTCTCAGCACTGCTCTACTGGCTGGGACCCAAGTACTTCCTGCTCCACTGGCTGGGACCCTAGCGCTTCCAGTTCCAGGTTGAGAGCTGCTCCACTGGCTGGGACCCAAGTGCTTCCTGCTCCGCTGGCTGGGACCTGAGCTCTTCCAGTTCCAGGCTGAGCGCTGATCCTCTGGCTGTGACCCCAGTGCTTCCAGTTCCAGGCACAGCGCAGCTCCGCTGGCTGGGACCTGAGTGCTTCCAGTTCCAGGCTCAGCGCTGCTCCACTGGATGGGACCCGAGCGCTTCCTGCTCCACTGTCTGGGGCCCGAGCACTTCCAGTTCCAGGCTGAGCACTGCTCCACTGGCTGGGACCCGAGTGCTTCCTGCTCCGCTGGATGGGACCTAAGGGCTTCCAGTTCCAGGCTGAGTGCTGCTCCGCTGGCTGGGACCCGAGCACTTCGAGTTCAAGGCTCAGGGCTGCTCCGCTGGATGGGACCCAAGAGCTTCCAGTTCCAGGCTGAGCGCTGCTCCTCTGGCTGGGACCCAAGCGCTTCCAGTTCCAGGCTCAGCGCTGCTCCACTGGCTGGGACCCAAGTCCTTCCTGCTCTGCTGGGTTGGACCTGAGCTCTTCCAGTTCCAGGCTCAGCACTGCTCCGCTGGCTGGGACCCGATCGCTTCCAATTCCAGGCTGAGCGCTGCTCCGCTGGCTGGGACCCGAGCGCTTACAGTTCCAGGCTGAGTGCTGCTCCACTGGCTGGGACCCGAGTGCTTCCTGCTCCTCTGGCTGGGACCCGATCGCTTCCAGTTCCAGGCTGAGCGCTGCTCCGCTGGCTGGGACCCGAGCGCTTCCAGTTTCAGGCTCAGCGCTGATCGTCTGGTTGGGACCCCAGTGCTTCCAGTTCCAGGCTCAGCGCTGCTCTGCTGGCTTGGACCTGAGTGCTTCCAGTTCCAGGCTCAGTGCTGCTCCACTGGCTGGGACCCGAGTGCTTCCTGCTCCACTGGCTAGGGCCCGAGCGCTTCCAGTTCCAGGCTGAGCGCTGCTCCACTGGCTGGGACCCAAATGCTTCCTGCTCCGCTTGATGGGACCCGAGCGCTTCCAGTTGAAGGCTCAGGGCTGCTCCGCTGGCTGGGACCCGAGTGCTTCCAGTTCCAGGCAGAGTGCTGCTCCTCTGGCTGGGACCCAAGCACTTCCAGTTCCAGGCTCAGTGCTGCTCTGCTGGCTGGGACCTGAGCGCTTCTCCAGTGGCTGGAACCCGAGTGCTTCCTGCCCCGCTGGCTGGGACCCGAGCGCTTCCAGTTCCAGGCTGAGCGCTGCTCCACTGGCTGGGACCCGAGTGCTTCCTGCTCCGCTGGCAGGGACCCGAGCGCTTCCAGTTCAAGGCTCAGGGCTGCTCCGAGTGCTTTCCAGTTCCAGGCTGAGTGCTGCCCCACTGGCTGGGACCCAAGTGCTTCCAGTTCCAGGCTGAGCGCTGCTCCACTGGCTGGGACCTGAGCGCTTCCAGTCCCAGGCTGAGCGCTGCTTGTCTGGCTGGGTCCCCAGAGCTTCCAGTTCCAGGCTGAACGCTGCTCCTCTAGCTGGGACCCAAGTACTTCCTGCTCCGCTGGCTGGGGCCCTAGCGCTTCCAGTTCCAGGTTGAGAGCTGCTCCACTGTCTGGGACCCGAGCGCTTCCAGTTCCAGGCTGAGTGCTGCTCCGCTGGCTGGGACCCGAGAGCTTCCAGTTCCAGGCTGAGCGCTCATCCTCTGGCTGGGACCCCAGTGCTTCCAGTTCCAGGCTCAGCGCTGCTCCGCTGGCTGGGACCTGAGTGCTTCCAGTTCCAGGCTCAGCGCTGCTCCACTGGCTGGGACCCGAGTGCTTCCTGCTCCACTGGCTGGGGTCCGAGCGCTCCAGTTCCAGGCTGACCGCTGCTCCACTGGCTGGGACCCGAGTGCTTCCTGCTCCGCTGGATGGGACCCGAGCGCTTCCAATTCAAGGCTCAGGGCTGCTCCGCTGGCTGGGACCCGAGAGCTTCCAGTTCCAGGCTGAGCGCTACTCCTCTGGCTGGGACCCAAGCGCTTCCAGTTCCAGGCTCAGCGCTGCTCCACTGGCTGGGACCCAAGTGCTTCCTGCTCCGCTGGGTTGGACCTGAGCTCTTCCAGTTCCAGGCTCAGCACTGCTCCTCTGGCTGGGACCCGATCACTTCCAGTTCCAGGCTGAGCGCTGCTCCGCTGGCTGGGACCCGAGCGCTTCCAGTTTCAGGCTCAGCGCTGATCCTCTGGCTGGGACCCCAGTGCTTCCAGTTCCAGGCTCAGCGCTGCTCTGCTGGTTGGGACCTGAGTGCTTCCAGTTCCAGGCTCAGCGCTGCTCCACTGGCTGGGACCCGAGTGCTTCCTGCTCCACTGGCTAGGGCCGAGCGCTTCCAGTTCCAGGCTGAGCGCTGCTCCACTGGCTGGAACCCGAGTGCTTCCTGCTCTGCTGGCAGGGACCCGAGCGCTTCCAGTTCAAGGCTCAGGGCTGTTCCTCTGGCTGGGACCCAAGCGCTTCCAGTTCCAGGCTAAGTGCTGCTCTGCTGGCTGGGACCTGAGCGCTTCTCCAGTGGCTGGGACCCGAGTGCTTCCTGCTCCGCTGGCTGGGACCCGAGCGCTTCCAGTTCCAGGCTGAGCGCTGCTCCACTTGCTGGGACCCGAGTGCTTCCTGCTCCGCTGGCAGGGACCCGAGCGCTTCCAGTTCAAGGCTCAGGGCTGCTCCGCTGGCTGGGACCCAAGTGCTTCCAGTTCCAGGCTGAGTGCTGCCCCACTGGCTGGGACCCAAGTGCTTCCAGTTCCAGGCTGAGTACTGCTCCGCTGGCTGGGACCTGAGCGCTTCCAGTCCCAGGCTGAGTGCTGCTTGTCTGGCTGGGTCCCCAGAGCTTCCAGTTCCAGGCTGAGCGCTGCTCCTCTAGCTGGGACCCAAGTACTTCCAGATCCAGGCTCATCACTGCTCCACTGGCTGGGACCTGAGCGCTTCCAGTTCCATTATCAGCACTGCTCCACTGGCTGGGACCCAGGTACTTCCTGCTCCGCTGGCTGGGGCCCTAGCGCTTCCAGTTCCAGGTTGAGAGCTGCTCCACTGGCTGGGACCCGAGCGCTTCCAGTTCCAGGCTGAGTGCTGCTCCGCTGGCTGGGACCTGAGCGCTTCCAGTTCCAGGCTGAGCGCTGATCCTCTGACTGGGACCCCAGTGCTTCCAGTTCCAGGCTCAGCGCTGCTCCGCTGGCTGGGACCTGAGTGCTTTCAGTTCCAGGCTCAGCGCTGCTCCACTGGCTGGGACGCGAGTGCTTCCTGCTCCGCTGGCAGGGACCCGAGCACTTCCAGTTCAAGGCTCAGGGCTGCTCCGCTGGCTGGGACCCGAGTGCTTCCAGTTCCAGGCTGAGTGCTGCCCCACTGGCTGGGACCCAACTGCTTCCAGTTCCAGGCTGAGCGCTGCTCCGCTGGCTGGGACCTGAGCGCTTCCAGTCCCAGGCTGAGCGCTGCTTGTCTGGCTGAGTCCCCAGAGCTTCCAGTTCCAGGCTGAGCGCTGCTCCTCTAGCTGGGACCCAAGTACTTCCAGATCCAGGCTCACCACTGCTCCACTGGCTGGGACCTGAGCGCTTCCAGTTCCAGTCTCAGCACTGCTCCACTGGCTGGGACCCAAGTACTTCCTGCTCCGCTGGCTGGGGCCCTAGCGCTTCCAGTTCCAGGTTGAGAGCTGCTCCACTGGCTGAGACCCGAGCGCTTCCAGTTCCAGGCTGGGTGCTGCTCCGCTGGCTGGGACCCGAACGCTTCCAGTTCCAGGCTGAGCGCTGATCCTCTGGCTGGGACCCCAGTGCTTCCAGTTCCAGGCTCAGCGCTGCTCCGCTGGCTGGGACAAGAGTGCTTCCAGTTCCAGGCTCAGCGCTGCTCCACTGGCTGGGACCCGAGTGCTTCCTGCTCCACTGGCTGGGGCCCGAGCGCTCCAGTTCCAGGCTGAGCACTGCTCCACTGGCTGGGACCCGAGTGCTTCCTGATCCGCTGGATGGGACCCGAGCGCTTCCAGTTCAAGGCTCAGGGCTGCTCCGCTGGCTGGGACCCGAGAGCTTCCAGTTCCAGGCTGAGCGCTGCTCCTCTGGCTGGGACCCAAGCGCTTCCAGTTCCAGGCTCAGCGCTGCTCTGCTGGCTGGGACCTGAGTGCTTCTCCAGTGGCTGGGACCCAAGTGCTTCCTGCTCCGCTGGCTGGGACCCGAGCGCTTCCAGTTCCAGGCTGAGCACTGCTCCACTGGCTGGGACCTGAGTGCTTCCTGCTCCGCTGGCTGGGACCTGAGCACTTCCAATTCCAGGCTCAGCACTGCTCCGCTGGCTGGGACCTGAGTGCTTCTAGTTCCAGGCTCAGCGCTGCTCCACTGGCTGGGACCCGAGTGCTTCCTGCTCCACTGGCTGGGGCCCGAGCGCTCCAGTTCCAGGCTGAGCGCTGCTCCACTGGCTGGGACCCGAGTGCTTCCTGCTCCGCTGGATGGGACCCTAGCGCTTCCAGTTCAAGGCTCAGGGCTGCTCCGCTGGCTGGGACCCGAGAGCTTCCAGTTCCAGGCTGAGCGCTGCTCCTCTGGCTGGGACCCAAGCGCTTCCAGTTCCAGGCTCAGCGCTGCTCCACTGGCTGGGACCCAAGTGCTTCCTGCTCCGCTGGGTTGGACCTCAGCTCTTCCAGTTCCAGGCTGAGTGCTGCTCCGCTGGCTGGGACCCGAGCGCTCACAGTTCCAGGCTGAGCGCTGCTCCGCTGGCTGGGACCCGAGCGCTTACAGTTCCAGGCTGAGTGCTGCTCCGCTGGCTGGGACCCGATCCCTTCCAGTTCCAGGCTGAGCACTGCTCCGCTGGCTGGGACCCGAGCGCTTACAGTTCCAGGCTGAGTGCTGCTCCACTGGCTGGGACCCGAGTGCTTCCTGCTCCGCTGGCTGGGACCCGATCGCTTCTAGTTCCAGGCTGAGCGCTGCTCCGCTGGCTGGGACCCGAGCGCTTCCAGTTCCAGGCTCAGCGCTGATCCTCTGGCTGGGACCCCAGTGCTTCCAGTTCCAGGCTCAGCGCTGCTCCGCTGGCTGGGACCTGAGTGCTTCCAGTTCCAGGCTCAGCGCTGCTCCACTGGCTGGGACCCGAGTGCTTCCTGCTCCACTGGCTAGGGCCCGAGCACTTCCAGTTCGAGGCTGAGCGCTGCTCCACTGGCTGGGACCCGAGTGCTTCCTGCTCCGCTTGATGGGACCGGAGCGCTTCCAGTTCAAGGCTCAGGGCTGCTCCGCTGGCTGGGACCCGAGTGCTTCCAGTTCCAGGCAGAGTGCTGCTCCTCTGGCTGGGACCCAAGCGCTTCCAGTTCCAGGCTCAGTGCTGCTCTGCTGGCTGGGACCTGAGTGCTTCTCCAGTGGCTGGGACCCGAGTGCATCCTGCTCCGCTGGCTGGGACCCGAGCGCTTCCAGTTCCAGGCTGAGCACTGCTCCACTGGCTGGGGCCCGAGTGCTTCCTGTTCCGCTGGCAGGGACCCGAGCGCTTCCAGTTCAAGGCTCAGGGCTGCTCCGCTGGCTGGGACCCGAGTGCTTCCAGTTCCAGGCTGAGTGCTGCCCCACTGGCTGGGACCCAAGTGCTTCCAGTTCCAGGCTGAGCGCTGCTCCGCTGGCTGGGACCTGAGCGCTTCCAGTCCCAGGTTGAGCGCTGCTTGTCTGGCTGGGTCCCCAGAGTTTCCATTTCCAGGTTGAGCTCTGCTCCTCTAGCTTGGACCCAAGTACTTCCAGATCCAGGCTCACCACTGCTCCACTGGCTGGGACCTGAGCGCTTCCAGTTCCAGTCTAAGCACTGCTCCACTGGCTGGGACCCAAGTACTTCCTGCTCCGCTGGCTGGGGCCCTAGCGCTTCCAGTTCCAGGTTGAGAGCTGCTCCACTGGCTGGGACCCGAGCGCTTCCAGTTCCAGGCTGAGTGCTGCTCCGCTGGCTGGGACCCGAGCGCTTCCAGTTCCAGGCTGAGCGCTGATCCTCTAGCTGGGACCCCAGTGCTTCCAGTTCTAGGCTCAGCGCTGCTCCACTGGCTGGGACCTGAGTGCTTCCAGTTCCAGGCTCAGCGCTGCTCCACTGGCTGGGACCCGAGTGCTTCCTGCTCCACTGGCTGGGGCCCGAGCGCTCCAGTTCCAGGCTGAGCGCTGCTCCACTGGCTGGGACCCGAGTGCTTCCTGCCCCGCTGGATGGGACCCGAGCGCTTCCAGTTCAAGGCTCAGGGCTGCTCCGCTGGCTGGGACCCGAGAGCTTCCAGTTCCAGGCTGAGCGCTGCTCCGCTGGCTGGGACCCAAGCGCTTCCAGTTCCAGGCTCAGCGCTGCTCTGCTGGCTGGGATCTGAGTGCTTCTCCAGTGGCTGGGACCCGAGTGCTTCCTGCTCCTCTGGCTGGGACCCGAGCGCTTCCAGTTCCAGGCTGAGCACTGCTCCACTTGCTGGGACCTGAGTGCTTCCTGCTCCGCTGGCTGGGACCTGAGCACTTCCAATTCCAGGCTCAGCACTGCTCCGCTGGCTGGGACCCGAGCGCTTCCAGTTCCACGCGCAGCGCTGCCCCACTGGCTGGGAACCCAGTGCTTCTAGTTCCAGGCTCAGTACTGCTCCACTGGCTAGGACCCCAGTGCTTCCAATTTCAGGCTCAGCACTGATCCACTGGCTGGGACCTGAGTGCTTCCTGTTCCGCTGGCTGGGACCCAAGCGCTTCCAGTTCCAGGCTGATCGCTGCTCCGCTGGCTGGGACCCGAGCGCTTCCAGTTCTATGCTGAGGGCTGCTCCACTGGCTGGGACCCAAGTGCTTCCAATTCCAGGCTGAGCGCTGCTCCGCTTGCTGGGACCTGAGCGCTTCCAGTTCCAGGCTCAGCGTTGCTCCGCTGGTTGGGACCTGAGTGCTTCCAGTCCCAGGCTGAGTACTGCTTGTCTGGCTGGGTCCCCAGAGCTTACAGTTCCAGGCTGAGTGCTGCTCCTCTAGCTGGGACCCCAGCGCTTCCAGATCCAGGCTCACCACTGCTCCGCTGGCTGGGACCTGAGCGGTTCCAGTTCCAGTCTCAGCACTGCTCTACTGGCTGGGACCCAAGTACTTCCTGCTCCACTGGCTGGGACCCTAGCGCTTCCAGTTCCAGGTTGAGAGCTGCTCCACTGGCTGGGACCCAAGTGCTTCCTGCTCCGCTGGCTGGGACCTGAGCTCTTCCAGTTCCAGGCTGAGCGCTGATCCTCTGGCTGTGACCCCAGTGCTTCCAGTTCCAGGCACAGCGCAGCTCCGCTGGCTGGGACCTGAGTGCTTCCAGTTCCAGGCTCAGCGCTGCTCCACTGGATGGGACCCGAGCGCTTCCTGCTCCACTGTCTGGGGCCCGAACACTTCCAGTTCCAGGCTGAGCACTGCTCCACTGGCTGGGACCCGAGTGCTTCCTGCTCCGCTGGATGGGACCTAAGGGCTTCCAGTTCAAGGCTCAGGGCTGCTCTGCTGGCTGGGATCCGAGTGCTTCCAGTTCCAGGCTGAGCGCTGCTTCTCTGGCTGGGACCCAAGCGCTTCCAGTTCCAGGCTCAGCGCTAGTCTCCTGGCTGGGATCTGAGTGCTTCTCCACTGGCTGGGACCCGAATGCTTCCTGCTCTGCTGGCTGGGACCCGAGCGCTTTCAGTTCCAGGCTGAGCGCTGCTCCACTGGTTGGGACCCGAGTGCTTCCTGCTCCGCTGGCTGGGACCTGAGCACTTCCAATTCCAGGCTCAGCACTGCTCCACTGGCTGGGACCCCAGTGCTTCCAGTTCCAGGCTCAGCACTGCTCCACTGGCTGGGACTCGAGTGCTTCCTGCTCCACTGGCTGGGACCTGAGCGCTTCCAGTTCCAGGCTGAGTGCTGCTCCACTGGCTGGGACCCGAGTGCTTCCTGCTCCGCTGGCTGGGACCCAAGTGCTTCCAGTTCCAGGCTGATAGCTGCTCTGCTGGCTGGGACCCGAGCGCTTCCAGTTCCAGGCTGAGCGCTGCTCCTCTGGCTGGGACCCCAGCGCTTCCAGTTCCAGGCTCAGCGCTGCTCCGCTGGCTGGGACCCGAGCGCTTCCAGTTCCAGGCTCAGCGCTGCTCCACTGGCTGGGACCCAAGTGCTTCCTGCTCTGCTGGCTGGGACCCGAGCACTTCCAGTTCCAGGCTGAGCGCTGCTCCACTGGCTGGGACCCGAGTGCTTCCTGCTCCACTGGCTGGGACCCGAGCGCTTCGAGTTCCAGGCTCAGCGCTGCTCCGCTGGCTGGGACCTGAGTGCTTCCTGCTCCGCTGGCTGGGACCCAAGTGCTTCCAGTTCCAGGCTGAGCGCTGCTCTGCTGGCTGGGTCCTGAGCTCTTCCAGTTCCAGGCTCAGCGCTGCTCCGCTGGCTGGGACCTGAGCACTTCCAGTTCCAGGCTGAGCCCTGCTCCTCTGCCTGGGACCCCAGCGCTTCCAGTTCCAGGCTCGGCTCTGCTCCGCTGGCTGTGAGCTGAGCACTTCCAGTTGCAGGCTCAGCGCTGCTCCACTGGCTGGGACCCAAGCGCCTCCTGCTCCACTGGCTGGGACCCGAGCGCTTCCAGTTCCAGGCTGAGCACTGCTCCGCGGCTGGGACCTGAGTGCTTCCTGCTCTGCTGGCTGGGACCCAAGCACTTCCAGTTCTAGGCTCAGAGCTGCTCCACTGGCTGGGACCCGAGCGCTTCCAGTTCCAGGCTGAGCGCTGCTCCGCTGGCTGGGACCTGAGCGCTTCCAGTTCCAGGCTGAGCGCTGCTCCTCTGGCTGGGGCCCCAGCACTTCCAGTTCCAGGCTTAGCACTGCTCTGCTGGCTGGGAACTGAGCCCTTCCATTTCCAGGCTCAGTGCTGCTCCACTGGCTGGGACTCGAGTGCTTCCTGCTCTGCTGGCTGGGACCCGAGTGATTCCAATTCCAGACTCAGCACTGCTCCGCTGGCTGGGACCCGAGCGCTTCCAATTCCAAGCTCAGCACTGCTCTGCTGGCTGGGACCCGAGCGCTTCCAGTTCCAGGCGCAGCGCTGCTCCACTGGCTGGGACCCCAGTGCTTCCAGTTCCAGGCTCAGCACTGCTCCACTGGCTGGGATCCGAGTGCTTCCTGCTCCTCTGGCTGGGACCCGAGCGCTTCCAGTTCCAGGCTCAGCGCTGCTCCGCTGCTTGGGACCCGAGCGCTTCCAGTGCCAGGCTCAGCACAGCTCCGCGGTCTGTGACTAAGCGCTGCATCACCGGTTGCATCCTGTTCCCCCTTCTGTTTTCCCTGAATATCCTTACATGGTCCCTCTTGGTGCTGGTGAATGCCTGACAGTATTACAGTTATCTTCAAGCCATATTCACTTTTATGCAGAGCTCTTACAGCGCTTCTACCTATAAAGTGACCTGCACTCTCTCCTCTGTGGCCTGAACCCGCTCCAGCACCTTGTACTGATGAGAGTGCTTAACCAGGAGTGTGCAGGCTTTATTTAACCAGTAGTGTGCGAGCTTTGCTTAACCAAGATTGTGCAGGCTTTATTTAACCAGTAGTGTGCAGGCTTTGCTTAACCAGTAGTGTGCAGGCTTTGCTTAACTGGGAGTGTGCAGGTTTTATTTAACCAGGAGTGTGCAGGCTTTATTTAACGAGTAGTGTGCAGGCTTTGCTTAACCCAGAGTGTGCAGGCTTTATTTAACACAATAGTTCTTGACTGAAATCCGACCAAAGGCCTGCTTCTGCTACCAGGTGTCAGGTCTAGTACTTGCTGTAGGATCCCCCAACGGTGGAAGTGCCAAAAGGTGCATATTGGGGGGGGCAATTGGTAAGTGCATGAACATAGATGTCCCAAAGCAAAGGGGGATGTCTACTGCCCAATGGGTAAGTGCAGGGCTGGGACAAACCACGTGACAGGTGGTGTGGGGCAGAGGACAGTGCAGATTGGCGGGTACTGGAGGCAACTGGGCAGAAGACCAGAACCCTATTGGACTCTTGAGGGACCAGGCCACCAATCTCAATGATTGTAGAGATGGTTAGCATGGGAGTGAGAGAGGGAAGGAGGAGGAGAAGAGAAAAGTCTTGAGTTGTTTGAACTGGAACTTGAGGTGGTCTGGTTCAAGATGGAGAGACAGAGAGGTAGACTGTTTCAGAGGAGGGAGCCAGCCGAGGAGCGAGATCTGCCCCCAGCTCTCTGCTTGTAGAAATGTTTGATCAGCAGAGTGTTGGAGTCAGAAGATCAATGGGATCTATAAGGAGAGTATTTAGTAAGAGAGAGCTGCAGGTAGCATGGTCCCAGGGCCCAGACAGCCTTGTGAGTGATGCAAATGGTCTTGAATTTGATCCTTGCAACAAAAGGGTGCCAGTTGAGAGATTATAGCGCTGGAGGGATACGATCCCTGGCTTTGAGGCCATGGATAAGTCTTGCAGCCCTCTTCTGGATCAGTTGAAAAGGGCGGAGCGAAGAAAGAGGCAGGTTGAGGAAGAGGCTGTTGCAGTAATCCAGCCTGGAGAGGACCGGAGCTCTAGAGACATTGAGCTTCTGTGGGAAGCTGATGAAAGGGACAATGTCTCTGGGGAGGTGAAATTGAAAGCGGGCCTTCTTGGCAAGGTCCAAGTCCTGAGGAATAAAGGAGAGAGAGAGGAGTGGAAGAGGACCCCAAGGTTTCTGGCCCATGTGGAAGGAGAGGGAGGAGAGCACATAGAGGGCGGCCAGAGTGCAGGAGGGAAATGGGGAGCAGGTGTTCCGATAGAAAGAATCTCAGTCTTACTGGCATTAAGACAGAGATCATTAGAGGTTCACCAAGACAGAATGGCAGACAGGAAGTCAGGGATGATAGAGGAGGAAGAAGAGGAGGAGATGGAAGCTTGAAGAAGAGTTGTGTGACATCTGCATAACACTGGAAATGAGGAGAGATGGCAGAGATCAAATTCACAAGAGGTGCAAGGTAGATGTTGAAAGGGCAAGGTGAGAGGAAAGAGCCCTGGGGAACATGTTAGGGAGAATTCTCATAAATGGCTGATTTCCCTTACCTAATGAGTCCCTCAGCAGCATTGCTGGATTTCTAGGGTTTATTTTTTTCACCTGGTAAGAGTGTGAGCCTTTTTCCCACTCTTACATGTGTTTTGCTGTGTGTGTTTAACATTTTTTGTGTTCATAGACTGTGGAGCCTCACCTACTCCATAGGCATCATCTTGTTACTGTGTGTTACACAGCACCTTCAGTGCAGTGACACAGGGTTGTCTTTTAGACTTCCCAATTCAGACTCCATTTTTCTGGGACTGACTACTGTCTCCCAGAAACATGTAAAGTTGACATTAACTTTTCTTTAGTCACTTTAAACCACAGGTCCAGTGCACCCCATCTTACATGGAGTATTGGAAATGGTTAACTCTTATCCCTTTTTGCCTGTATCTCTTGGAGCATTGTTTCGCTAACCTTTACATTAAGACTTGGCTGTTGACAGTGATATCTACCCTAACCTTTCTACCACAATTATCTTATATAAATGTGGTATTGTGCTAGGATATTATATTAGACTCGAACATAAACCCGCTTGACCAAATACATTTTACTTTGGCTCTGACTGGGTTTATTCGCCATTTCTTTTTGTTAAAGTCTTTCTCATGTTCTTCTCTGCAGCCAAACCAAGTTTGGTTCCTTTGTTCACCGTCCTTTTGTGGGCTTCTGCACAGAAGCCCTCCTTAAGGTGCCTGAAAGTCTGGGTAGGCAGGATGTGAGGGAGGGGTTTTAGGACCCCTGCCATGGGTTCCCTTGGTAACCCAAGTCGCACTCCTGTGTGATTGGCTGGGGGACTGTTCTGTCCAGGCCAGCCACCCTGCTGTGCGATTGACAGCCAGGCTGTATGAATGGGGGAAAACTGCATAAAAAGCAGGTCTCTGGGACTGGAAAGGCAGAGTCGCCACTGGAATGAAAGAACCAACGAGGAGCTGACAGAAGAGGACCCCCACAATGACTGAACTACCCGGTGAAGCCCTGCTGCAGGTCCAAATCTTCAGAATCCGACAACAGAGAAGATCCTCCAGGAAACTTCTTCCCTTGAGCTGGTTGGACCAACCAGTTCGCCCAAACTTCAAGCCAGGATCCCTCCTCTGGCCGAATTCGCTGTACAGAGCTACAGTGGGCCGGATAGCCAGGAAGGTCGGACCCTGCTTGGGTTTTAAGGAGCGCACTTTTTATTTGTTGCTTTGCTCTGCTGCTGGTTTCTTCCCTGGGTAGTGCAGGACCCTCCAGTCTTCCTACTTCATGTCAATCCGACAGTCGCTTCATGTACCATGAGCCTGCAGGAACTACCAGGAATGTCCGCCTCAGCTACAGCTTCCTCTCCGTTTTAAGGTACTGTGCAAATCTGGTTGTTCGTTTCGTTCAACTGCGGTGAAAGTTTTTGACATCTTTCTCCAATCCGAGGGCTTGTCCTTCTCTTCTCTTTGAACTAACTTTTCTGCCAACCAACCTCGTCCGGAAACCGTGGCACGAACTTTACCGCAAACTACCCTGAACCGTGTGATCTTGAGCAAAAGACTTTTGACCCATTGACTTTGGCCCTAAGCCTTTTCTACCTGATTCTATCACTGTAGTACCTATTGCTCAATTGCCATGAGTTGGTGTGGTTCAATTTCTATTAACTTTGTCTTTCCCTCCCTTTTAAATTGCTGGAGTGCCATTTTGCTCCCACTTCATTTTGTGAGCTTAACTTGTCTGGAACGTATTGGGAGTGGTGTGGTGTATTAAGAGCGATTTCTAAACTGCTTATAATAGTGTAATGTTATACAACTGAAGAGTGAAATAAATGTATATCCTTTTACTTGAAAATCTTGAGTCAGTGTTTGTTTGAACCATAGCAATTGTTCTCCTTTATGTAACTTCTGATACTGCTCACTTACTCATAAGATAAGTCTGGCTGCTCAGCCATCGCTACCAATTTACAGTGTAGTACAGGCTTGTACCAAAGGTGAAGGTACTGTCCCTTGTAATCTTAATTGTGTGTGGTGCTCCCAAAGGGTGCTGCATATAATTCTGCCTAACAGAACACCCCACATATTTAGAGTGGTGGTGGAGGAGAAGGAACGCAGGAACACCTGGGAGGGGTGGTCAGTAATGAAGGAGGTCAACCAATTCAGTGCCCGGTCTGAGATATGAAGGGTATCTTGGAGCCGCTTTATGAGGATAGAGAGATTGACCATATCAAAGGCGGTAGAGAGGACAAGGAGAATGAGGACTGCTGGAGAGTTAGAGTCAAGATTAGTGAGCAGTTCTTCACGGGTGTTCAAGAGAACAGTTTCTATGACTCTGGATGCTCGGAATCCATGTTGATGGTCATTTAAATAACCAATAAACTCTGTGTGTTGGGTCAGTTGGGGGAAGACCAACTCCTCCAGGAGTTTCCTAAGGAAGGGTGTAGTAGCGATAGGGCGGTAGAGGGCCAGACACGAGGGGTCGACTGAAGACTTTTTTAGGAGGGGGTGCACAAGGGAGTGCTTGAGAGAGGAAGGGAAAGAGCCAGAGAAAAAGGAGTGGTTGCAGAAGTGAGCAAGAACTGGTTTGAGGGAGGAGATGTTGTCCTTTATGGTTCATATGCCAGTATTACCATATTACGGAGGGTCTGGAGGATAGCTCGGGGTAGTGCATTTGTCTTGGAAACAAGAGGACACAGAGCAACATAGGTGTGAGGCCTGGTTCTGTGCTTAGAGACTGGTCTCCAGTACTAAGCATGTTGCGGAAGATTAATTATGTATTTTAATTAAGGACCACCAGCCAATAAAAAATGCAATGCCACAGAAATAATGCATATCCATGCTCGCTATACCAAGTTAGGTGGTGTACCAAGTAATCACACTTTTGGTTGATTTTACCATTGATGCAAAGCAAAAAAATGCCATGATATACAAACAATATATGGACGACTGGAGCAACAAATGTAGGACAGGCTAGCCACATAATAACACACATGATGTTTGCTTTACCCTTGATGTCAAGTAAAAAGTAACAAATGTCATGCCACAGTAAGAAAGTAAGTGCACACTGACACCATAGGCCAAGATTGCCATATAATAACATTGATCATGTTTGCTTTACCATTGACGCCAATTAAAATATGACACTATGTAAAAAAATGCCATGCCACATTAAGAAAGTATGTGTAGTCTGCATATACTTTCTTAATGCTGCATGGCATTTCTTACTTGGCATCAAAGGTAAATCAAACATGATTCGTTTTCTTACATGGCTAGACTGACCTACATTCAATTTAGGCCAGTCTAGTTGGGTAATAACATTTATTATGTCTGCATTACCCTTGAAACCAAGTTATAAAATTGCATGCCACAATAAGAAAGTATATGCAAACTGGCTCCACTAATATAGGACAGTATAGCCAGGTAATACTGTTCATCATGTTTGCCGAAAGGGCTCTGCAACAAAGAAAATAAAATGTGAAGCAGGGGATATGCCCCACTCAGAGGCAGGCAGCACACTGCCCCTTGCAAATAAAGCACATCAAGGATTGTGTGGTCTGCCACTTGGTGAAGGTATGGGCTGCCACTCAGGTGAGGGGGTGATACCCCACTGCCTATAGTGGTGGGCCACCACTGGTGTTCATGGTGCGGGACTCTGTAATGTAAAAATGCTGACTGACAGGAGATGATATCTTGCCTGTCAGGCAGCATTTTTACACTGCAACCACAATAATGAGAGGCGGTGGGGCCAGTATTGCGATGCCCCTCCGGCTTTAATTATTACATGCTACGTTTGTTGCAGAGCCAAAAGGGATCCTCAACAAACAAAAACACGCATTGGCAATGCCAATAGTTTTGGCTTTTGTATAGGCATTTCACAGTTTAGCATACACATTTCAAAATCATTGCACCCTTAGCTCTCATGTGAGCAATATTTTCAGGGTGTCACCATTCTTTTATACCTATTACCGTTTATTAGCGCTAATCAAAATGTTTCAGCCTTTTAATTGTTCCAGGCAGTGTCATACGCGCTGGACACGTCCTGCAGAGTCTACAGCAGATGCATGAGACATTTGCGCGATGATGTACCCTGCAGTGGGTGGTTTCCATGACCCCCTCTCTGATGGGCAGCCTAAAACGAGGCCATCCGAGGCACACCCAGGCATTCGGAATTTTTTTAATAATTGATAAGACATTCTAATCCAATTTTAATGCTTTTACACCACTATGAATAGTGTCTAGATGCTCAGTAATGTAGCTCATCTGGTTAAGACACCGGTTGTGTGAATAGTTTCACAGTGCGTATGGTCTGTGGGCGGGAAAAGCCACGCATGCTGAAAGCCTGGGCCAGGGGAAGCAGTGGGTGTGTGCGTGCAGTATCTGTTCATGCCTTAAACGGGGAAATCTGAGTGGAAAATAAGGAAGCAGTGACAGACGAGGGGAACTAGTGGGTTTGTGCACGTGTGCATGTACGTGCACTGGATGCATGGTCAGTGCCAGAGGCGTGTTGAGTCCTAATGATTAAGGTTGGGATTTCTAAGTAATGACAAGATAACTTACAGTTTAGACAAGGATTAAGTCAGCAAGTTCACATGACACTGAGAACAGGTTCTGATCCTACCACTTGTTTTATTAATATAGTAAGTATTAAAGGCTGAGTTGGCTGGGGTCTATTACAGACAAGTTGCATGCTCTTTTTGGTAGCAGGCACATTAACCCAGTGGTCTACCTCACCCTGGCATGTATTGCAATGTAGGACGGCATGTTTGTGAAAAACAATGACGATACACAGGTACCTTTATCACAGTTTCTTGTGCTGTCTTTGTTGAAATTACAGAGATGCAAATCTCAGAATTGTTTAGGTTTTAATAACTTTGCACTCTGGTAGTTGTAGTGTTGCATTCAGCAGGTGCAAACATAAAAAATGTACTCCTGTTTTTTCACTGAGGACTGTATTTCTGATAATGTATAATATGTTTGTTAGGTTCATTTATCATGTGAATTGTTTACTTTTCAAGTCAGGCACTATGGGGCCCGGAAGGGCTTTCCCTTGGATTGAATTGACAAAATAAACATGACTTTACTGGATTTTATACCACGCTCCACGGCCATTTTCATTTCATCTTCACAATCGGGCAGGTCTGACAAAGTTGGGGGTATGGGGAGCGTACGGGTAGGGAAAATGAAAGACGTAATTGCTTTGCTCAGTTCTGATGCACCACGTACTGTACATGGGTCTGTTTCTTGAGGGATCGTGTTGAGGGCACTTCAGGCATCTGTGTCTAGAGGGGAGTTTTGTGTCCCTCTATTTTGAATGTGCACCAGGTACTGTGCATACGTGTCTTTCGTGAGGGTTTATGTTGGGGGCACTTGAATCATCTCTGCCCAGAGGGGAACTTTGGGTGCCTCTATTGTGAGGATGTGCCAGGTACTGTGCAGGGGTATGTTTCTTGAGGGTTTGTTTTGAGGGCACTTGAGCATCTGTGTCAAGAGAGGAGCTTTCGGTGCCTCTATTGTGAGGATGTGCCAGGTACTGTGCAGGGTTCTGTTTCCTGAGGGTTTGTGTTGAGGAGCTTTGGTTGCCTCTATTGTGAGGACAGATTGATCAAAACTGTCAGATATATGTTGGCTGGAGAGGGGTAGCTTTCTGACGCTTGATGTCTGTTGGGAGGGTGTTCAATTGCCATGCGGGTATAGCATAGTCGGTATGCGTATTTGGTGATAGAATATTTGGGCTCATTAGTATGCATAAAATGAGTAAGATAAATCAAAATAATTAAATATATAGTTAACTGTGTATAAAAGTAGGGTCATCCAAAAAGTTGTGGCATCATTGCTTTGACAAACAATCTTCCCACTCAGAGAAAACAGTCACACCAAATGTACACAACCAGAACGTGCACTCAATTTCCTAAACGCCACACTAACCCATCACCACAGATACACCAATTTAACTTTCCTCACTCCTTAAACACTGCTCTGACAGGCACCACAGACAACCACACAAACAATGACCTCAGCAACCTGAAGTGAACATTAAACACTGCCACAGACCGCTCACAACATGTCTAAAACCCCTACACCCCACAGAGAGCCTTATCTTTTCAGATGTGCACACATTAACAATGCAACACAGCAATATTGTCCTGTTCCCCTGCTACTAAATTAGTTCTCTTCCCTACCTGTGGCACAGCCTGAAGTGCCTAGAAACCGAGAAAAAGGAAGAAGGTACGCTAGTCAAGAGTCAATAACATGTCATAACAGGGCGTAGAAAAGAGTTTCACTCCTTCTTTGGGGCACAATTCTGGACGGCCCAAGCAACTTCAGTGACTGGCAGCAGGGGAGGAAATGAATACTGGTTCCACTCCAGTCCTCCCTGCCACGCCCCTGAACACAAATCTCTAGTCCACTGAATGGCTGGTGAGACTATCTTCCTGTCAATGGGCCTCATTACGACCCAGGCGGTAGGGGGGTAACGGCGCCGGTAGAGATGCCGGTGCCGTTAACCCCCTACCGCCTCATTACGAGGTTTGCTCGCGGGTCCCGCTAAGGACATCTGGTAAAACCAGGCGTCATTAGCAGGACACGCTAGCAGACCAGGATGCTAACAACAGGCCCATCATTAACGGGCCTGTTGTTAGCATCCTCCCTGTTGGGTGTCCTGACCCACGTTTGTGCTATCATGCTGCAACATTTGGTGCTGTGGGCTTAGAAAATCCAAGATGGCCAAAAAGCCCACATGTGCGCCAGAATCCAGGAGAACCACGCAGTTTGTGCGTACACCAAAATGGCTGCCTAACTTGCCACCCACCAGTGCGAGCATGATGGGCCAGGGTGCCATGAGTGGAATGGGTGCCAAAGGTAAAACAGCAGCGTCTGTTAGCTCAAAACGCTTTAAAATTACCTTTGGTTTCTCTGAATGCCAGCTCAAAATGCCTATTTTCAAACATTGCAACACATCCAAAAATCTCACTGAACACCAGCGGACATCTGGCAGAATGAAGTATGTGTGCATACAAAATCTGGGAAGATGAAGAGCCCAAAACATTGTTCATAACAAAACTGGCTGAGCTATGCATGTCAGCAGCCTAACTGAAACTGGATTAAAACCACCAAAATCAAAATGTTTAAATTAACTGAGTGACCTACTTTTGAGTGTCACATAGTTTGTAACTGTTAAAATGTCATAGTTTTGAACTTAGAATCAGCATTCTAGCTGCATATGTAAAAATTGTATTGACTTAAACTGGGGAACAAAAAGTGACATTTTAGCTGAAACCTGGCTTAATGAACCTGAATTCTGCCTGACATCTACCCCCACAGGAGTTAAAACCTGCTCAGCCACTCTTCCCCTTGCCAAAAGGAGTTGTCACCTCTCTGATTAGATTAGGGGTGGAGCTGCTGGGGACTACAGGGAGGTGAACAAAGGCCTGTCCTGGACTCAGGCAAATGTTATATTGGGGGCGTCGTAAAAGTGGCTTCCTCTTCGGAGAAGTGCCTCTGGGAGCCACCCGAGCTGGAGGCGGGGACAGGCAGAAGCTTCCCCCATGTGCTTTGGAACCTAAACCACACCCATCTGGGCCAGAGCATAATTTTAAAAAGATAGATAACTCATAGTGCGGACTTGTCAGAATTATATAAGTAATATCATTATTTTTGTGATTTTTCTGTGAACATTTTGAGATGCGTTAGGACCCTGTGGTGTATTCTGGGGGGTTGCTAGCGGAAAATAGGGTCTCACTCCAAATGTCTGCATGTTAAAAATCTGACACTTCATCAATTCATGTCCATACTCCTTGCGCACATGTGTGTAAATTTGGGTAAATGTCCGATATTGCAAAACCAGTTAAAAAGCGCAAAATGTTGTCATTTTTTAATGCAAGCCCCCAGGAAGATCAGAGGCGGACAAGCATGGACCATAAGGAATATATAATGTGCACATGTAATTTCAACAAATTGTATATCTGGGAAGGATGTATTTGAATCAAATATAGATTTGTGTGCAAACTGACCAGGGGAGGATCCTCTGACCCATAAAACCTACAGCATCACTCTGACTCACATTTCCTTCCCCCAATCATGAGAGAGGGGAGAATTGGGCCAATGACAAGTAGAGAGGGGCAGGCTTAGCTAGGCCCAGGCACACACCCATTTTAAAAACACATAAAAAGAGACTGCTGGGACAGGTAGAGAGATTCAAATCCAGTTGCTGCGGAGCGTTTTGCCGGACCACACAACATCCAGAAGATACCAGTTCCAGACTGACTCCAGCTACATACTCCAGAACCTAGAACTTATACTTTAGAACCTAAATCAGAGGCCTACAACCACAAGCTGAGTTCTCTGCAGCAGGCCTCAAATCATTGCAAGCTACTCACAGCCGGGCGAGCTGCTTGAATCCCTTGCCAAGAACTTTTGCCAGGACCAGTGCAGCGATCCAGGAGCCGTGCAGAGACCGCTGTATCCGGACAGACCAGACCAGTGCCAGACTAGACCAGACCGTGCAGAACCGCAGACCCAGAGACCAGATCACTGTGAAGTGCCGAGACCAGAACCGGAGTCCAGTCCAAAACCTGACCAGATCCGTGGCGAGGCCTATTTCAAATTTATATTGTGAGTACCTATCAGAACTGTGCAGAACCAATCTCTTAGTTAAAATAATCTAATCCAAACTATTTTAACCTAAGTAGAACAGCCTCCTAGAAATCGTGTCACTTGTCATTTTGTAAAGCTGCATAGCTGTCACCTGTGAATTCTGCAGCTGCTTAGCTGTCACTTGTCAATTTGAGTTTACTTTAAATCCGAAAAACTACCTTTACAAAATCGTTCATATCTCTGGAACCGTTTGGGCTATGAACTTGGTTTAACTTTCCTCTGAAAGCTTAGAATCTAAGCTTTCCAACAAGTCTAGAACCGACTTCTACTTTTTCCGCACTCACGATTCACGCACTCGCGAATTTTACCGCGATTTGCGATTTGGTTAAAAATCCAGCCACGTGTAACCATCAGCAGTCATTTCTTTCCTTGCTAAAAATTAGTTTGCCTCTTAATCACCATCTCTGAATCATTGCTAAAGTGAGCCTGAACTCATCCCAAGTATCTCTCACTCACCCTGAACCTCCTAAAGGGAATTAAAAGCATTTTCAGCATATTTCTCACTTCATTGCCACCACATTCAAAGCACTTGGGCCTGTGTTTTAAAACTCATACCGGTTTTCTCTAAGCTTGCTGGGGGGGAACTGAATTTCGTATTGTATTTGATTGCATTCCTGAGAACTGTGTGCTCCTCTTTCCATCTACTTCCATTTCTTACATTGCATAGGAGAGGGGGGTGAATTGCCAGAGAAAAAGTGATTATCTTATCTTTTGCTAAAATCATCTCAAGTATTTCTGTACTGCATTTTATTCCTCATTGCTTTTCCCTTGAAATCATAAAAGTATTTTTGCTACTTGATCCATCCTATCCTAACTCCTCATTGATTATAAGGAAGTGTGCTAGTGTCAGATTACCCATTGTTGATTAACATTATATTTATAAGGGCGATATCGATTATTAATTTATTATAAAAGCGTGGTATCTATATTTTGTCTTATTTCTCAAATAAACCTTTTATACTTGCAAAACAGAACTACTTCTTGGCTCAGTGGGGTCAGGGGGATTCTAAGAGAGGGGTGTTATATAGGGGTAGTCATCCAGAACTCATGAACTGGACATAAAGATATATCAATAAGGGTTTCCATTCAGTATCCCAGACTAGGCATTGACTTAGCTGTAGTTTTGAATTGAATCTTCTTACATCCCCATTCCCATTGAGGCCTATGGGGGCTGAAATGGGAATGGGGATGTACTGGGTCTGGTCCCAGGAAAGGGAATTACCGGGCCCTCCAAGGTCGGAACGGCCTGGTATTTCCCCATTCAGGGAACCCAGACCCGGTACCCGTTATGGGGTTAGCCATGGTGCTAACAGCGGCATGGCTACCTCCATCCTCGTAATGAGGCCCAATGTTATTGATATGGTGCTGTGGGAGGGCAAATACAGCAATAATTGAAGTATAGCTCTTGGTATTGGGGTGACCTAACAGAGGATTTTTTCCCCTAAAATCATTAAACCCACCCCAATATAAGTCTTTGTTCATAGGGTGTGGACTTAATCACTTATAAGGTATCTAGTGTGTGCAGCTATGTCAGAGGGAGATACATGTATTTGTCCAGGATCACACGCTCTGACAAAACAGTGAAGCTGGGATTTTAACCAACTCTTGCAATTTAAATTGTACCAAGCTTTCTTTGGTACAAATATTTTACATTTTGTCTTTGAAGGCGTACAATAATACTGTTGTGTAGAGTTTACTTGCAGAATTCAGAAAGTGAAGACACCTGACATGCAAATCCTTATAGAAACATCTTAAGCTAAAAGAATGGAAATCCAGTGTTATTGTTCACATCCTGAAAGGAATACTAAGTGCCAGAATGCAAATGAAGTAAACGTCTGAAACATTTCCTTTTGACACCACTGTACCTTTCAGTCCACTTTCAGAAACACACTGAAAAGGCTGTGTAAAAATGTTTCTGCTGCTGCCAGCTTGTCTTTAGGCACATACACAAGTAACCAAAAGTCCCAAGTGTATATAGCTAGGGGGATACATATGTATCTCCATTGCACTGCATTCTGAGATGCTGTGTGCAATCTTAAAACCATGTTACAAAAAGTCAAAAAGGAAAAGATAGTTTCACAGGACTGATAGTCTGAAGGACTGATCAGCTTCCCCATAATAAAGGAGCAAAGGGCCCGGGGAGTGCAGCTGAAGGCTTTACTTCCTGGCAAAAATTCAGGACATGTTAAAAAAAAAAAAGCAAAACGTTTGGGGGCCCACAGAACTATGGAGGGAAGGTTGCCAATATAGAATGGGCCTCATTACACGTTGTGCGCTAAAAATCTCAAATTACCGGCATGGCGCTCTTAACGTGTCCGCCCTCGCAAGAGGGCGCTAGTAGCGTACCATTACGAGTACGCAGACACGAGCATAGCGCCATGGCGGTAATGACCCTACCGCCATGCCGCTAAAGTCCCCAAAAAGTCTCTTACCGCCTTCGGCAAAAGTGCAGATAGCACCTCCGCCCTTACGCTGCATGCAAATAACACAATCCATTGCCATCCTCTGCCCCCTGGACCTGTTTGGAGTAGCTTGCAGTAGGAAATCATCAGGGACACCCTCAACATGCCCAAGGCATTAAAAGAAAACACCGACCAGCAGCGGAAAGAAAAATGTACCTCAGAGGAGCTACTAATGCTGACCCAGACCCTAGCTGACAATGCCGCCGTGGTCTTTGCCAGCGACATGCGGCAGGAGACACTCATTAAAAAGAAGGCAATCTGGGCTGAGGTCGCATTGAAAGTCGGTGCTGTGGGCACCACCACCCGCAATGTGCGTGAGTGCCGAAAGAAGTGGGATGACATGAGACTCCAGGTGAGAAGCATCCTTGCCGAAAACCACAACATTGCCACAGCAGGTGGCTCTGGGTCGCCCATAAAACTGAAAGAATGGGAGGAGACCTGTGCCAGCCTCATTGGAGTGGAATGCATAGAGGGAGTCGGGACGATGGAGCATGGTGTGGCAACCACTTCAGATGGAGGTGAGTGTACATATGAAAGCATGCAATGTGAATCTACTGGTCCCCCCAAATGTGAGCCCAGAATCACCTCATGAATGGCCAAACATCCACACATGCATCCCACCCTGGCCATGTCAGTGTCAGACCCAAACACACACACATGCACACATCACCAGAGACCAGTGCCACACACAACCATGCATGGATGATCCACTGAACTGACACATCACCTGCATCCTTTACAATGTAGTCAAAATGCCCACAACTGCATTATTGATGTATACTGCATTAAGTACATAGAACCGTAACCAATGACATCCCCCTTCTTGTCCCCGACAGGCTCATATACAGACAGGATGCTGGCAATGCATCACAGGCACCCCCACCGCATAAGAAAACAAGAGCTTTGGACACAGAGTACACCCCCACAACATCAAGGGGCAAAGGCAGAAGGGTCCAGATGCAGAGTGCGAAACAGCGATGGAGCGCCACTTCCAAGACACAAGTTGCCACACCACCAACAACTGCCCCACCTCTGGAGGTTAACCCACCACCACCGATCCGGCCACAGAGGGCCCACCCTCAGCTCCAGCTAGTTCCGCAGGAGAGGCGGCAGCCACTGCCCCACTATCAGATGTGGAGGACCCCACCGACTTCCACATGGAGATGCACACCCCAACCCCCCCTGAAACCCCTGAGCCATCACCACAGCACACACCTGGGTCCAATGTCACTGGCGATGAGAACATGGGAGCTTTTAGAAGCCCCCCGGTGGCTTCAGATGTTGACCTGGTACCATCACAGGCCACAGCAGCCACACCACCAGAACCCAACACTGCCCTCGACCTGGCCAGCATCAGCCAGCGGCAACAGGAAATAACTGTGTTGGTTGGGCAGCATGTGGAGGAGGATGCCCGTCTCAGGGCAGAGATTACGGAGACAGCAAGGCGCTCCAGGGAGGGGATGGAGGCATGTACAGACAGGCTGTGTGGGGAGATTATCCGAGTCAGGGAGGTCCTCACACGGATAGCGGACGCATTGGACCGCCACTTCCCACCACCACCACCAGGACAGTCTGCCACTTCCTCATCCGCCAGTTTGAGGCAGACAAGCCCCCTCTGCCGCTCCTCACGCACCACCAGGCGCATGTCTATGCAGCCTCCCAATGCTGGTGTTGGCAATGGCCAATAGGGAGTGCATGGTGAAGCCTCTGCGTGCATGGCTGGAGGGAAACATTGTGGCAGACACATGTGGAACTGTTGTAGGGGGTGGGGGGAAGGGTGTTATGGGACTGTTGTGGGGGGTGGGGGCAAGGGTGTTATGGGACTGTTGTGGGGGGTGGGGGGAAGGGTGTTATGGGACTGTTGTGGGGGGTGGGGGGAAGGGTGTTATGGGACTGTTGTAGGGGGTGGTGGAAGGGTGGTGGGATGTTTGGGGACATGCACATTTTCTTCTTTACGTTCCTTAATACACTGATGTTTGAACAAAACACGGGCTTGGACTTCTTCATTGTGTATGTGTACTTTATTGACGCCATGGTCCATTGTGCGCTTCCAAACAGACACCAGTGCATTACTACACATATCCATGTGACAGTACGAGAATATGTTACTCAGAAGATTTGGTTGATCAGATGCTGTCTCACAGCACGTCCCTCCTGGCCATCCCCTCTTGCATGACCTGCATCCCCTTCACCTCCGTCCTCATCACCATCATCATCCTCATCAGGTGCTTCTATCTCAACGTTAGGGGGCAGTGGCACATTCCGTCTGATACACATATTGTGCAGCATGACACATGCCATGGTGATCTTGGCCACTTTCTCATGGCCGTACAGGAGAGCGCCACCAGACCTGCTAATGCGCCTAAACCGTGACTTCAAAAGGCCAAAAGTCTGCTCGATCACGATGCGGGTACGGGTATGTGCTCGATTGTATTCCTCTTCGTGTCTGTTCTGTGGGTTCCGTACAGGGGTGAGGAGCCACCTCTTCAGGGGATATCCTTCATCACCTGTATGGGGGGGACAAATGGGGTCCTGTTACTGTTCACCTCAAGAGCGACCTGTTCATATCACACAAATTGACTTTTCATTGTGATTGAAGTACACAATTAACAGCATACATGCAGATGGTCTGTGTGACTGCAATGTGCAAAGGTGAGCTTTGACATGCCCCATTAATGCATCCAACAGTAATTGACATGTCCTGGGTGAGGCAGGTCTTGGGTGTCCCTGGGCCCAGGCAGATTTGGTACCACACTGCTGGTGTTATGCCATTCCAACATTGATGTTCCCATGCTGAGAGGCATCACTTCAGTGGTGCTATAGGTGCGTGGTGCAATGCTATGGCTAGGGGTGATCCCTTTGCATGCTTTTTGCATTATTGATGTTGTGCTAGACTAATTCTGTATGACTATCTTGACGGCATGTATGACATTTGTGTATTTTGTGGGTGGAATGTTGTGCAATGTGGATGTGGATGGATGTTTAAGGTTTCTAGACCTGGATTGTCATCTATGTTGTGTAGCTTATACTTGCATGTCCGTTCATCTCAAGTACGTTGCGGCCTTCCCAGATGGACATTGGCGTACATCTGTATGTGCATTCGTCTGACGGACGACAAACTACACCCATTTCGAGTATGTATATCTCCCCCCCCAGTCCGTGGCATGAATATGTGTTCAGGTGCATGCCTCAGGAGGGCATCAAGTACCTGGTTCAGCGTGCGTGAGAATACTGGTTGTGAGATGCCATGCATCTGCCCCACTGTATGCTGGTAGGTGCCTGTGGCCAGGAGGTGGAGCACAGTCACCACCTTTAGTAGAGGGGGATGGCAGTTCTGATGTCTATGAGGCTCACAATGTCGTTGTGGATCATGTCCACGATGCTGGTGATGGTATCCCAGTCCAGACGGTACAGGGTGTGTATCTGCTCAGGGGTTAGGTTAAATGGACTGGCTCTGACCCTGGGGATTGGTGGGTGCCCCTGTGGTATGATTAGGTGCCGTGGTGGTGCTTGCTGTGCCTCTCTTGCCCTCCTCCTCCTCCTCCTGCATCTCCTCTGTGCTGCCTGTTGTTGTTGCTGCTGCGCTGCAATCATGTCCTCCTGCCCATGTAATGCTGCAATTATTGGAACCATCTTGGTGTGGGAAGGGGTGTGGGAAGGGGTGTGGTGTGCTCCTTTTGAGGTGCCACAGTCTCCATTGCCTCCACCTATGCTGATTGTGTCCACCTGTGGCAGGTGGCAACAATGCTCAGTTCTCTTAACGGCTGGTTCGCGATGGCGGTATTAGCGCGATGGCGTTAAGGGGTTTTGGGGGCTTTACCATGCCGCTATTGGCATGTCCACTTGCCTTGTGATGCTGTGCTATTAGCGGCATGGCGTTATTTGCGGGATGGAGGGTCGCGCGCACGCAGACTGTCCGCTATTAGTGGCACCGTACTTAGTGCTGCCGCTAATAGCGGTGAGCCGGGTCGCAATTCGCATGGGGATTTAACGTTACCGGTATTCCATTACCGCTAACGTTAAATCCCTACCGCCTACCGTGTAATGAGGCCCAATCTCTCCAAACAACTACCACAGAGAATACCTCCAGCAGACCAGGGGATAGACAATGATTCTTTCCCGAACTCCACGCTCAACGTTTCTTGCAGTGTGTCAGGCTTTTGAGAACTCCAATCATCCAGTGTAAATAATTTAACTCCTTTGTAATGTGTGTCTGTCATTGTACCCACTTAATTAATACTGAAACACTCGCTTTTCAATCATTTTATTTTTTTGGATCGCTTTACGAAGGACCATTCGGATAAATGCGTCCATGTCAAATGTCAGCAACATTCGTCAACCCTCATGCACCTGCTGAAGCCTACCAGATGCAACCTGTCTAGTTGACGCCTGAAGTCGTCAGGTGTTAACATCTGCTGCTTAGTTTCTTTTGCTAAAATGAACTCAGTGCTCTCGATAATGGGTACATCTGTGTGATAAAGAAGCTCTACCTACATGCCTCAGGGTTCGGTGCACTATATAAATGTCTAACTAAATAAACAAAGAAATAAATACGTCTATGAACTGGAAAATACCCTTCACACACACACTACTCATGAAATTCATCTTCGACATCCATAATCTTTTTCTTCGAACCTTATAAAAAAGAATCAGAACTCATGTCATTTAGAGAACATAAACCAAGGAAGAATTCTTCCAGCCTTCAGTATCATTTCATAGCTCAAAACACAGAAATAGAAACATGCAAAAATCATATGCATTGTAGGTATGACTTGAAGGAATAACCGTTCAAATAATAAATAATGACTTCAATGAAGCCCCACGTTCCTTAAGCATCCCAGAAGAAATATAAGGCAGACCATATTGTGTTCTTTTGAATGTCCTTCCTGGCTTGTAGTTAAACCTTTGATAAAAGTTCTGTAGGCACTTTCTAAAAACATGCATTAATTACCAAGCGTTCAATTCAAACAGGCTTAAAAGAGGTCTTTGCACTGGTGGGGCTGGATAATGAAGGGGGTGTTGAAGCTAGGAGATGTTATGCGGAATGAAAGTATGAGGCGCTTCGCTGCACGGTGCCGTAGGTGTCAGGTAGGGAGGCGGGAGCTGGAGAGGTATAGGGTGTTCAAGAGGTTGCTATTACATAGATTTGAGGTGTTGCATGCCCTGCTTGAGGATAAACCGGAGTTGTGTAATATTTTTGATTCACTGCCGAGCATGGTTTCGGCATTTCTTGACATAAGATCGGCATACACTGCGCGCGGGGATGCCCCGCAACCAGATTGGGAAGCAGAGTGCAAGTGTAATATTTCACCAGAACTTTGGGAAGGTGTACTGAGAGTGGGTTTGAGAGCAAGATTGGATTTAAATTTTAGATACATTCATCCAAAAATACTTGGGCACCTATATTGGGTACCTGCACACATGCACACACTTGTACGGTTGGAGCATGATCTGTGCTAGGGTTGTGGCACAGAAAAGTCCTTATGGGACTGAGTTACAGATACTATGGGGTGTAACAGAATTGGATGCGCTAATCTACTGAACTCCAATTGCGGTCATGTTCAGCAGCACACGAGGTCTCCCAGACCTCCCATTGTAGAAAATATAAGAGAGTGTATGTTGTTCATCAGCGCTATGACCCTTAATCCATTTTTCACTCTACACTCAATAAGGTACACAGATTCTTAATCAGGGCAATAATCAGACGTGTCTCTTGATATTTTGATTTATTGACAGAATCCAACACAGCCACAGCCGACACGCGTTTCAACGTGAAAGGTCATCCTCAAGGCGAATTCTTCAATTAGTGAATTCCTGGTGTGGTTAACTATAGACATTTCACCAGGATATTCTATGTTCGCACCAAATTCTAGGCCTGTAAAAAAGACTCCTCTTGTCCTTGAGACCCTGTAGTGCGACTCCCAGCTCCTGAGAGCCAAGACAGACAATATTCCTGCAATTTCAGAAGATCAAGCATTCATCCCAGCAAACAGCTTCAGATCTGCTGTTAAACCTTGGTACTTTCCTACTTGGATGGTGGCAAAGCCCTAATGGAAGGCCTTCTGGTGACTACTATGGCACCCAAGAGATGTGTCCTGTATTCTGCAGCATGACTTACCAAAGGTCTCAGCAAATTCGCCCACATCACCCAACCCACATCGAACTGCACTGTGTCCTCCTCCAAGGAGGCGTCGGAGATGGCTGACACTCTAGGTGCAGTGCGGCTTGATGCTCTTCTCCTCCCATTGTTGGGTTCCTTTCTCTAACTCCTGGGCGAGCAGAGTGTGTGCACGACGGTAACCGGTGCAGCTGCTGGCTGGCTGCTGGCTGAGCGGACAGAGGCAGCTGTGCACGGATCCAGTACCAGGCTGAGTGCTGAGTACCGGGTCCGGAAGGGGGCTCCTGCTTCGGTCAGTGAGCTGATGTTTTTGCCATCTGTCTCCCCGCCTGTCTCCGTTGAAAACCCTGTTGGGGGTTCCTCCGTAAGTAATACACCCACAAGTGTTTCCATTCCCTGTATACAACATGCATGAGTGGAAAAAAGGGAAAAAGCGCACTGCAAAAAAGCCTGCACCCCCACTGACTAATAGCACACCCACCATAATCCCCCCTGGGCAAGTTTTAGGAAAAGTATCTCCTTCTCTATGCCTATTATCCCCATTACATCTCCAGCTGCGATGGGGGGGTGGGGGGCTATGGAAACTTTGGCTGCCACCCCTCCGGCCTCTTCTATAACACTAAAAGGTGATCCCTTGTCTGAGGTTCGGGCATTGAGGCTATGCAGCAGCCAAAGGCTTTGCTCGGAAAGGGCTGATCGGTCCCCGGTTGTTAGTACTATCAATGCCTGGAGTAATGATAAAAATGAACGGGCTGGCATTAATGCCAACCCGACAATTGACGAGACCACCATTTCTGCCAATTAATTATTTAATCCAGGGAAGACTCCACGGACTCCCTTGTCTATAACAGCCACCTTTGATACAGAGGGCTTCAAGAATAATCCACAGCTTCGAACTACCCGTAAATTGTAGCAACAACCAGCTCGGAGGACAACTCCTAGGAGCAGATCACCCCAGATCAATCGATGGTGGTGAAGGCCAATGTAATTAAACAACTAAATCTGCGCCAAAACTTTGATGATTTTAGTAATTGGATGGACTCCTTGGATAACTGTGTGGGGAATTATCACATTGTGAAAGTGGATAACTCATGGCAAACGGATCTGATAACGGTATCACTAGATATTATCCCCACCAAAAATATCGCCATATATATGGTCGTCTGGAACGGCCATAGGTGATATTTTTGGGGGGGGATCACTTTTGGGGTTTTTGGGAGTGGGGGTTGCAGGGGTGTTCTCTGCTCCTTTACAAATAATGCAGGGGTTCCGGGGGTGTCCCCCGCAGGTTCCATGCCTTAATATCGCCGCAAAAATATGGCAATATTGTTGTATGGCGATATTTTTGCCGGGATATTAACACCTGGAACCCTAATAACCACTCCGCCGATGCAACAACATGTGGCCCATCCTGATATCTCTGTCCGGTTTGCTGCCCCATCAAGGGATCGGGCTCCACCAATTACACAGCTAACACCCAATGATTTGGTTCCCTTCTTTGTTTCTGAACCTTCAGCAGGGCCTTTCTATCTTCCTGTTGGAGTAGATGAGAGGTTGAGAGATCTACACTGCCCAATATTGATGGTCCGTGCAAAGTCCTCGCTAGGACCGGAGGACGTGGGTTGTCCTGTGAAAGGCAGCAACCAGTCCATTTCAAAAACATTCTAGCTAGGAAGCCTACTATTCCACGGCCTAGGGACTGTACAAGACTTTGTCATGGACAGTAGGAATTTCATCATTACCAACATTGATAAGCCAACTAGGAAGGAACCAGCGATGTACTAAGGAACAAAGGGGGTCATTCCGAGTTGGGCGGTAAGGGGTTACCGGCACCGGTAAGGATGCCGGTGCTGGTAAGCCCCTACTGCCCTGTTCCGAGGTCCCTTAGAGGGTCCCACCAGGAACGGCTGGTCGGACCAGCCGTTCTTAGCAGGACCCGTTAAGGGACCTTGGAGCTAATAACGGGCCCGCAATTTGCGGGCCCGTTATTAGCGCCTTCCCCATTCCCATTGAGCCCTATGGGGGCTCGAATGGGAATGGAGAATGGTATTTAGCATGGGGACTTACCGGGTCCGCATAGGTCGGAATGTCCCGGTAAGTCCCCATTCCGCCTACCCGGACCCGAGTTTGGAGGCAATAGCACCATGGCTGCCTCCAAACTCGGAATGACCCCCAAAGTCTTGGCCTGGCACCTTCAAGGAACTGGGGCAAGGGCGGTTAGACACATAGATCTGAAAATGTTACTCAGGTTGGAAATTGACGAATGGTGCACCAAGAAAAATAGCGACTGTGTTCTGGTCGGATGCGGGGTTAGTAACCTACCAAATGACCTTAGTAAATGTAAATATGTGCCTAGATGTTCATCACATTTGAAACTTATAGTGGACTAGCCTGAAGGCTTGTATTCTTGTTGAGAAGGCTGCTTTAAGATGAAATCTGTCAGGTTGAACCTACTGCACTGAAGGTGTGTCATCTCCTTTTGTGTTTTGTGTTGTAGGTTATGTTTTTTTTGTTTTGTTATGGCGCTTTTATTCCTGCGGGCTTTCAGCACCTTATAAATAAATAAATAAATGACATATCACCTTCAAATACTGCTCCATCATCTACATCCCCAAGCTACCTCTCCATCTCTGGAAGCGTAGAATCCACCAGAAGCAAGTACATGTGCAGACCTACACTCCTCAGATGCAGGAAGGAAAGAACCAGAAGACAGACCTTTTATTTCTCTGCCCCAAGACTCTGCAACCTCATCCATGTCAACACCAAACTCACCCATTACTTCTACAGCTCAGGAAGGAGCTCTTCAAGGAATGGCTCCTCCATAACCCCTAGGTCCACACACCCTCCACTCTTCATATAATCTGATACTCAGTGACCTGCTCCCCCTGTTTCCTCCATCATTGCTTCTATATAATGTTTGTGCTCACCCTGTTTTACACTTGTAAAAATGAATAATACAGACACTCCCCGGACAGGGAATAAGGCACAAAAGAGCAGGCTGCAAGAGTTCAAGGAGAAGTTTATCTAGATCTCTGAGAGCGCTCTGACCACATCAAAGTTACAACACATTTATATAGAACGTTGGCATATCTAACATATAATGCTACGCTAGACCCGGATTGGTCAGCCAGGGTGGTGTCTTAGGTGTGGGCATCATTTCTTCCTCTGGGTTGGTTGCTTGGTTGGTAGGAGGATTGACGTCAGACATCTGTGCTCCACGCGGGTGAAGGTCAGGTCGTGGTGAGGCCGGGTGGTCACTATTTAACCTAACATGATACATTGCATGCACTAAATAACAACATATATAAAAGGTTTATGCAGGTTATCACGTCTCTATACAAATCACACGTATGTCTCTACTATCAATACACTTGGGTCATTCATGGCTTAGGATGGGGGTCTTGACCGCTATAACACACAAATTGAACGTTTAGGGCTGTGTTCACAAGAATCTCAGGCATGCGACATTTGTTAGTATAGGCAATAATATACTGCAGTAGGGGTCTAGTGTTAGTCGTGAATGTGCTGGGTGGGCATCGCAGCGCAGGCAGTGGTCTGGCACATGAAAGGGATACCTTGCGGGGACACAGGGTTAGAGTGGCAATAAGTTTCAACTGCCGAGGGTAAGAGGACAAGGACACATTTGTGGAGATGGATGAGCTATGTGCTTGGCTCATGTTGGTTCACATGCAGGACAGTGATCTCAGAGGAAAAGAGATGTGTTACATCTATTATTTGTTGCAAGCATCTCCGACTTCAGCGTGAGAATGGGATTGCGGAACTTTCCTTCACGGAGTGGGAACGAGGGTGGGGGCCATGTGCCTGCGTGCCTTGTGTGTCCGTGTGCCTGGCTGCCATCCGTGAAGGGAGCCAAGCCTTGTTGTACTATCGTAGTGAGGCCTAGTCACCAAGATGGAGTTGAAAGGGGGCACAAAAGATGGATGCCCCGTGTCCTGCTCGGTGGTCCCATCTATGCAAACGTCAACCGCAGTTAACATTACATAAGGGCAAGGGGCGAACCCCCTACTGGAGGCACGTGGTCCAGGTTTTGTACTAAGAAGTATACGATGCGAGGGGACTGAGGGCCCCTCGCTCCCATACAATATCTTGCTACCAGATTGCCGGCCCTTTTGCTCTCTTGTTGTTAGCCCCTCACACTCTTACATTGATTTGTTGCGATCTGCTTCCCTCGCCATGTACTTTCCTATGTGACTTGTAAAGGGATCCATTGCTATCTGAAGCTAGACCTGCACTCGGTAATTACCCTAATCATAATGATAATTAATATAATAATAATTTATTTATTTATTTATTATTAATGTGATACAGTTTTATACAAAATGTAAAAACTTTACACATAAATTACATTAAACACTTAAACTGTAAAATAAGTTGAGATATACAAAAAGAAATCATTATAGACACTATAAAAATTCATCACAGATCGATCGTTCAATCGAGGCAGAAAAGAAACAATTATACAGATCAGATCCATAATAAAGTTTTAAATAAATATTATAAGACTATTTGCTAAAGGTAAAACCCCTTATGCATATGGATGGCCACCCTTGTGCTTGCTTTCAAATATGTAGTAGCCTCACGCCACACCTGGAAAAGTGCTAGGTGCAGTTTAGGGTTTAGGGAATTGGTACATTGATTCCAAAAATCTGGGTGTGTGATTTGATCATTGTCATGGACAAATTCCTTCAGATATTTCATATGCCTCGTTTTTAGCCTACTGCATTTTGTTAGTACGTGGCATGCCGTCTCCGGCGTAGATATAGACTCACATATTCTGCAGTATCTAGCTGTGGTAGGCAGGCCCATTGATGCGCCACGGGCTGTCAAAACTGGTAAATAATTGAAGCGTAAGAGTAGTATAAAGCGCCTCAATTGGTCCGACGAGCATAGATTTAAATATAGCTGAGGCTTCATATAGGTATAGAGTATGAATGTGATGAAGCCATAGCTTTTCAGACGTCCCAGATGAATAAAATTACTCTGCCAATCCCATAGTTTTAAGCGATTTCGCATACTAATAATCAGGTGTTCATTTTCCCTACCCCACTCCGGGGACCAACTGATTTCTTCAATCAGAGTATTAATCTGGGTTTCAAATTTTATCTGTTTGCCCGCAGAAGTATCCTCTTTAATGGTCCTGAGGAGGTTGTTTGTAGGTCTGTTGTTAAACCTGATGTAGAATTCCAACCTTTTCCTCAGAACCATAGCCTTAAGAGAAAGAATGCCCAGCTCTAGCCTAATCATAGCCATGGGAATGCATCGGGGGAGACTAAGAACTTTTCTCCAGAACTTCCCCTCCACAAGTTGTAACCAACCAAGGTCCATATTGGTCAGGGACTCTAAACCATATATGACCATGAGGGCCAGACATTGCAGATAAAGTTGGCGAGCTGCCCATATAGAGAAGCCGCATTGCTCACATGTAAATCTATAAATTAATGCTGAAAGTTGGGCAGCCTTTGTTCTACGTTCCTGAATACACCTATGGTAGTTTCCTTTATAATCGAACTCTACCCCTAAATATTTATATGAAAATGTGTATTCAATTTCGATTGGGCCCACCATCATACGAGGCCTGGCGACCCTTCCTGCTGCATATAGCATTAATTTGGTTTTACTGTGGTTAATGGTGAGTTCGTTGGATTCTGCATATCTCCATAACTGATTGGTTGACCTGAGCATTCCACTGAAAGTGTGGTCTAATATCACCAGGTCATCCGCATAGGCCAGTATGGGGCAATGGTGAGAACCTATCTTAGGGGGACAATTGTTTATCCCCAAAAAGCAATTAGGCACATCAGATACAAATAGATTATATAAAATGGGGGCCGTCACACATCCCTGTTTTACCCCTCGCTTCAAGGGGATGGGTTTAGTCACTGCTCCCTGGTTATCCAGCCTAACTTGTACGGTGTTATTAGTATGTAGCAGCTCAAGGTAATATAGCAGAGATGCGGGGCAGCCGAAATTCTTTAATTTTTCCCATAAGAGAGATCGATTAACTGAGTCGAAGGCGGCCCTAAAATCTACAAAAAGTGCATATAGTGGAGGATTAGTACGTATCAAAGCCTTATTGCTTAGGGTATTCATGATAAAAAGATTATGTGATGTGGAATGGCCAGCCCTAAAACCACATTGAAATTGATCCAAAATGCCCGTCTCCTCAGTCCATTTTTGCAGTTCATTAAGAATGAGAGCAGCAAACATCTTCCCGGTACAATCTAGCATAGATAGTAATCGATAATTCTCAGGATCGTTCCTGCTGCCCTTTTTGAAGACAGGTATGATGATGGCCTCTTGCCAAGATGTTGGTATACGTCCATCGGACATGATTTTGTCAAACAGAATTTTTAGCAGATTGGCCCAGAACATTGAGTTGTTTCTCATCACTACATTCGAGAGACCATTAGGACCTGGAGCTCGTGAGGAATTTAATTCCTTAATTCTGCATTGTAGGTCCTTAATGGTGACACGAAAAGGAGGAGTAGGAGGATTAGGAGAGGTGGGAGAGTAAGACTTATTGCTAATCCCGGCATTTCGTTTTTCCAGATGAGATATCCATTTGTCACTGCAAATGGGGTTCACCATATTGGTGATCTTCTTGCCTTTTACCTCTCCTAGAATGGACCATATTTTACGGGAGTTCTTGCTACATAAAGATTTAACTGTAGATTGCCATCTCTCCAATTTCCTATGCCTTTTATGAATTTTTAACCATTTTTGATAAGCAGCCTTCAGCTTTTTTATTATAGATGCTTTATCATTGAAGGAATGCAGGTCCTTTCTAATGGCACGGATTTCACCTCTAAGCTTGCGCTTCTGATCTCTGATGGCACGGTCATAAATTAACTCTTGCGGCAATTTTCCTGCCATCATCCGTATTTTATAGGAACCATGCAAGCCAGAGAAATAGCTGATCCATCCTTCGATTTGTTCAGGCGACATCTGTGAGAATAATTTAGACTGTTCAAGTCCCCAATCTCCGGATGCCATAGATGCCTTCATCACATTTTGTGCTGACCAGGATATGCGATTTAAAGAATGGTTGGCTATCAGCTCTCCTAGATTTGCCATTCTCTCAGTTGGTATATGGGATCCCAAATTAAGTGTCAAGGGATCATGGTCGCTCCAGATACATTCCCTTACTGCCATATCTTCGATGATGTTTGCAATTTCCGCACTCGTGTAGATATAGTCGAGGGTACTTCCACTCCTTCCATTTTTCCAAGTGAATTTTGCGGGTCTGTCATTCTTTGTCCTGCCGTTAATTACTTCAAGATCCCAGCATTCAAAGAAACTACTCCAACATTCTCCCTCGTTATCGGTGTATCTCTGTTTCCAGTAGCTTTTGCTGGCTAGGTTCCGGTTATTGGTGGTGCCGCCTCCATAGTTTATCCGGCAGTTTAAGTCCCCTGCGACAATGACAAGATATTTATCATTTGATAACCTCCAATTGCTGAGAAGGTCATTTAAAACGTCTTGTATATGCTCTCTATATGTTGCCCCCGGGGGATTATAGATATTTATTAATAATGTTTCTTCCCAGACCTCTCTTATCCTGAGGGATAAAGCCACGGCACAAATATAATTACTCTCTACTGAAATCATTTTACTTTTGATTTTATTTGACACACCAATGGCTAAACCCCCATAGGGGCGCCCCCTTTGTCCTTTCTTAGCCAGGGTGTGATGAGTTGTGTATCCATCCATGGCCGTGGGCCGTAATAGCCAAGTTTCTTGCAGCAATATAATGGGGTAACTGTTAATGAGTGATAAAGACCCCTTGTCAGTAAGAAAATGTTGGTGGCCATGGGTGTTCCAGCTCAGTAGGGAATAATCTCATGATTGTTGTAGTACCATTGGTAATGAATCGGCCAGCCATTTCAGCGTGTTTTGAATATCCGCCATCTGGACTTTCTTCCCCAGAGGTTGGGCGGGTTTGCAACCATTAGCCTTAGATGGAGCAGGCTCGTCACTTGGGAGACAGGGGTCCTCCTTCTCTTTACAGGCATCCACCTCTATCCCAACTCGCATAAGGCTTTTTTTGTGGGAGCGGATTAATTTAGCTGATGCCATAACACAGCAGTGAAGGGCTGTGACATTAGGGTTTCGTACTGTAAGTGGTTCCACAAAAGAAAAATCTTCCGAGCGTATAACACGCAGTTGGGGGATCTGATGGAAGTTTTATCAGAAGTTCGGATCTTGTGAGCCACTTATCCCTTTTCTTCTGGTTTAGATTTTTAATAACACAAATTTTACTGGCATTAAAGTCCTCATTGTCTGTTGTCTCTATGGGATCATGGTGTTCATCTTCCTCATTTCTCGCGTTCCCAGATGAGGAAGAGCAATTTGAGGAATCATCCATTGAGTTATTAGTCATATCGTAGTCTTGCTCTTCCAGAATCGTACTAGTAGCTTCGTGAGGTATGTCTGGGATGATCCAGCTTGTTAGAGTTCCTGCTCCTTTATTCGTACGCTTCTTTGTTTTTCGATTCCTTTTTTTTGCTTTTTTGGATCGTACAGCAGGAGCAATAGTGGCTGGCAAGGGGGAGGCTATCTCGACTGCTACATTTTTTGCTGCCTCTCGTCTTAGTTGTCGACGTTGTTTTTTGGTTAGGGGTACTTCAGCTGCAATCTCCTTAGGTTCCCCCAAGTTTGCCTCTTCTGGCTGGATCGTTAACTCCCGACCCCCCTTCGGTATAGGTGCTTTTAGCGGTATTTGGTCCGTACTTTCAATAAAGTTAATGTTTCCTGGTTGAGCTAAAAAATTACTGTGAATTTTCCCACATAGCTTTAACAGAATTTTCAGAGCAAATTGGACGGAGGCCATAGAGGCTTGAAGTTCTGCAATTGCTACATTATTTAAGCTTTCGATAACATTGCTCAAATCTCTACCGGAATGTTCCCGATCTTCCGTGTCAATATAGAGGTCTGGAGAAGCCGATAAACGTCCTGCAGTTGGTGCTACAGGTGCAGTGGGAGTAAGATGAATAGGGTGTATTCCAGACAAATTTGAAGTAGAATTGCCTGTGTGTTTAGGGCTACTTGAGGGTGAAAGTTTCCGGTGATCATTATGAGCCTCAGTCAAAATTTGTGCTTCTACCACTATTGGAGTGAGCTTCTGGGGAATATAAGGTTGATTAAAAGAGGCCATTGATTTTTGGATAGATAGACAAAGGTCAAGAAGTGAGTTATTATCAATATCGTTATAATTTGTTAAATCAAGAGCCTCATTATTGTTTTGAGGGGGCAAGAGAGATGGATAGTGTTCATCAACTGTCGGTTTGTCAATGGAAGATGGTACTTTAGGATTATCTTTAACAAAAAAAGCCGGAATCGTGCCTTTTGCCGCTGCACCATCTGTTCCAGTTTGTTTATCAATCTTAGGGCTTTCAAGTGGCAAATTATCCAGTTTCCCAGCATTCCCTTTGCGCAAATCGTACCGCGATTTGGCAGGCTTTGATTTACCCATGGTGCTATGAATGCCCTTGATCTGCACTATGGTTTTATGGCGACAATCAGGTTCTATAGAGTGATATGTACACTATTATGTTTTTTCTCACCTGAGTGACCAATATGCGTACACGAATCTTCTGAGTGGTCCGCACCTTCAGCACGCAACAGTCACGTAACAGTAGTCGGCCTTTACCCCTACCGGGCTTAACGCCGCAAGGGTGATCCGCTCTGTCCTTTGAGGACGTTCGAGATCACGTGATGAGTCACGTGTGGCGAGCAAGCCCCGCCTCCTCCAGGAAGCGCTCAGCCACCAGCAAGAGCCCCTTGTCGGCTCGCAATGCTGGTCTTTAGGTTCGAAGCAGCAGTGTCCGGGCAGAAAGCAGCTTCACACAAATATCACGCCGCTCGGCCGCTCCGCTCTGTCCTTTGAGGACGTTCGAGATCACGTGATGAGTCACGTGTGGTGAGCAAGCCCCGCCTCCTCCAGGAAGCGCTCAGCCACCAGCAAGAGCCCCTTGTCGGCTCGCAATGCTGGTCTTTAGGTTCGAAGCAGCAGTGTCCGGGCAGAAAGCAGCTTCACACAAATATCACGCCGCTCGGCCGCTCCGCTCTGTCCTTTGAGGACGTTCGAGATCACGTGATGAGTCACGTGTGGCGAGCAAGCCCCGCCTCCTCCAGGAAGCGCTCAGCCACCAGCAAGAGCCCCTTGTCGGCTCGCAATGCTGGTCTTTAGGTTCGAAGCAGCAGTGTCCGGGCAGAAAGCAGCTTCACACAAATATCACGCCGCTCGGCCGCTCCGCTCTGTCCTTTGAGGACGTTCGAGATCACGTGATGAGTCACGTGTGGCGAGCAAGCCCCGCCTCCTCCAGGAAGCGCTCAGCTACCAGCAAGAGCCCCTTGTCGGCTCGCAATGCTGGTCTTTAGGTTCGAAGCAGCAGTGTCCGGGCAGAAAGCAGCTTCACACAAATATCATATTATGATATCAATATCATAATAATAATAACTGTGCACCCAGAAGTGGCATGTGTGCCTGTTAGGAACATTGTGCCGATGTTAAGGAGGACAATGATCATGTAGTTGACTATGAAATATATCATCAAGGAACCACCAAAGCCTGAATAGCCAATGACCATGACTCTTGCAATCAATGAATTGCACCACAGCAGCCCAGCGCCATCACACATGGCAAAGATGTTGGTACTGCTGCCCTTCTACTCTACCCAATCATCCCACAGCCCGCATCCTGTCATTGACACCATGCCCACTTGACCTGGCTGGTTCACCCCATCATGATGCCCTCATTGTATGCCTCATGCCATTCACTGTAGCAACCTTTCTCACAGCACCCCAAACCTTGAACTCCCATCCCTCCTTGCAACCTCTTGTCCAGGGTGCTCTTCATGGTAGCACAGGTTCCCTGCCTCTGCCCCATTGTTCCGGTTCCCCTTGCCCTCCTCCCCGTTGCAAGTCATTACGCCAGAGGATGAGCAGGTCATTGTTAGCAACTGTATACATTCCCGGGTGAGATGGTATGCATAGTGTGCACAAATCTGCTCTTGTTGGAACATCGTATACAGCACATGGAAAGAATCGTATACAGCACATTACATACATGATTAACAATGTTTTCCTATGGATGCTTCAGTGAAATCCCTGGAATCTTGTGCATCTCCTCTCGTCAGAGTGCCCCCACCACCCTCTTTATTCAGGCAAATGCCCACACACTTCAATCTAAGACCAACACAGAGTAAATCCCCTGTGCCCACCAAAGGCCTCCGGTCCCCCTCAAATGGACCCCCTCCACTCCCAAGATGGATATAGACTTATTTTATCCTCCATGCCTTCAATATCTTTATGAATCAATATCTGAAAATAAAAAAACTGAAATCAGGGTTGAGGCTGGAGACACACCTGCAGTAAATGAGAAGAGGGCACGCCAATTGACATTATTAGACATCACTAAACCCATCAGATTACTGCCTTTGGTGAGCAGTTGCAGAGAATAAGTGCATTGCGTATCAATGGTTGCATTAATTGAGGACAGAAAACAAGCCACAAAACTTAGAATCAGCTCACAAGAACAGTATTGTGATTTCATGTCCATAGTAAGCGCTCTCTACCAGAGTTGCAGAATAAGAGTTCATCAGGAGTTTGACTTACAGAAAATGTGCATTTCTACCTCTTGGGTCAACAGGATTGCCATGTCTCCTTGGGTCTGATGGTCCATTACCCAATGGCAGCAGACACTGTAATTCTGTAACATCTACCGATGCTGTACAGAAATAAGCACAGAGTACAGGTGTGTTTCCTTTGACATGCCATGCACTCCAGAGCTTTCCATAATGATTTCACAAAGTACAGATGGACTTGAAGATATCAAGCTGGACTAATACAAAGATGAAACACCACAGCCATACAACTGATAAAAATAAATAAATATACATGCATATCCAGTTAAGGAACTGACACATGGAGACAGCAGGCAGCTAACATGCAATGCACACATCAATGGCTCAAAGCCACATTTGCCATTAAAAGATGGCTGCCACTGGTTTCTCTTGTTTGTGGCAGAACACAGTGGGCGACGAAGAAGAATGTGAAGTAGGTTATATGCAGTTAGCCATACTGCTGGCAAAGTCACATTATCCATCTTCCTGATATCGGCGAGAGGTGCAGTAGGCAGAGCACTGACTGTGTACAGAGAGAGTTACAGACATTCATGAGAGACAAAAGGAAGATGTTTTTTCTGCCAGATGAGAGTAGAACACAGAACCCCCTACATGTGACACTTTCCCATTATCCAGAATGAGAGACCCATAATAAGGTATGTCGGTTCAGACCTGAGACGGAAGGTCTCCAATGCCCCAGGTAGATGCTTCTCCAGATAGAGAGAGTTGGGTCTGCTAGAAACCTGTCATCAACTGGCATGGTGCAACGGACAGACTTGTCTGAAAGGAAGAACACATTGGTGCATAGATCAGTCAATACCAAAGTCAGCACCAGAGGGACCTGTGGATCAAGCGGGATCGAACAGCTCGAATCCTGGCTCACAGTGAAAACACAGGGGTCAGGGTGCTGTAAATCCAGATCCAAGGATACGTTTAGTCCTTGTTCTCAGGCTCCCAAACACGGGGGAGGCTGGCACACAACTACAGGGGTGTGCCAGCAGAGTGAGGGCCTGGGCAAAAGTGTGACTGGCAGCGATGCAGGTCTTGGTCCATCAGCCGCTTCATTTCCCATGTTCCCTGGGAGTGGTTAGGGGATAGAGCTTGTCTCTGCCTTGGACACACAGACATCACTGCCAGAGGATTTTGGAAAGATCAACTCTCCCAACAGAGGTCCAATTCATTCTTCCTCACGTTTTTCTTCAAGAGTGAATCAAATTCCCTAAACCTGCCCACCTGGACTCCCCTCAGCACTCGCCTAACCAATGGGCCCTTTTCCGCCGGTACTGGCACTTCCTCCCCTCCCCTATACCCTGCACTTCCTAATTGCGCCTGCATGATCCAAATGACACATGACCAAGTACATTGGTTTTTGTTCATCTTCATTCCTACCCCCCACCCCTCTTTTGTCTTGTCGCATCTTCAAACATCTTTTGCTGTATAGCCACATTATAAAAGCCCAATACATACAAATAGATAACGGAGTGGGAGACCCCATTCTTTTAGAGTTAAATGTTCACAGATGATTTGTCAAAATCGGGTCTGCTTTAAGAGTCCAAAGTGCTTTCCATGGAACAAGTGGACATCACATCCAGAGTGCTTTGTACTACAGGAAGTGGAGTGAACTGTAAGAAAAGAGGCAGAGAGAAAAACGATGGTGGAACCTTCCTCCAGCTGGTCTGTGCTCCCACTGTCTACACTAACCCTGCCCCCTTCGTTCTCAATAGAATCAAAGGCCAGGACAGCTTCCTGTGGTGTGGCTGTGTCTCCAGGCAGGGTGTTACCTGCCCTCACAAAGGAACAAGGAGAGGCAATCCCCAGGGCTTCAGTTATGCTAGGAGCAGCAGAGACAACCTTGTTGGGGGAATGCCTCTTCCCCAGCTGAGCTGGGCTCATAGGGCTGACACATGGGTGATATAAAATGTATGTGGCTTGGGTAATTAGGAGAGATGCTAACCATCATACTTTTACATCATACAACTCAGAACCTAAGTATCTGATGAACAGATTCTCCAGAAAAGAGTCCAATAGACCTATTAGAACTAACCATGCCCATTGTCTAAACATTCCGAAATTCAGACTCAACAAAGAGGGTGGTTCTAGTTTTCCGGTGCTCATGGCTAAGATTTGGAACAAGCATCCACCTGCACTATGAACTGACCATGTGGTCCTCTCATTTCGGAATAAAATAAAATCCTGGCTACTCTCACATTCCAACTGAAGACTACCATGCTCTATCGTGACCACTCTAGACAAGCGTCCTTCTTGACCATGCCCACAGCCTAGGCCTGACACGATCACTGGTAGCCTTGGCCAGCTGAAATCTCATCCTAAGATATATTATGAACTTGCACCTGTACATTTCGTATATCTCCCTACCATGTATATACTTGTAAGGATTTGTACCCACCACTGTATATTTATTTGTACCTTGTAATGTATTGTGTATAATTTACTGGAACCATGTACCTTAAGAATAGCGCCCAGATACCTCTGGGTTCCGTGCGCTATATAAGCAAATAAAACAAACAAGCAAACAAACCTCAAACTCAGGTATGGCTTATATTTGCAGTTTAACATGCCACCAGCATTGCATTCTCATGGTTCTGTTGTTTTTGGAACAGGGTTGCATCTCAAAATGAATCCCCTGCGCTGTAGAATCTTGACGTTCACTGCGGCTGTCAATTAGGCACCTCTGAACCCTGAACCTGCTCTTTTCCACTGGTGAGCAGGCGTTGCAGATCAGGAATCTGATCCAGCAGGACACAGGTGTCCACTATGCGTTTGGCATGGCGTTCATGAAAGGGGAATCTGATTAGCAGATCGACCCTTCTGAGATGGAGTTACCAAGATCATTCTAATAATGTAATAAAAATCAAAAAAGCTTCTGCACGCATGTCAGATGGCAATCCCTCACGCGCCCCCTTCCCACATCCAAATGGTTGAGATTCATCCTTCTAAGGCCCTGGCTCATCTTCAATGTGAGAACAAACCTGGTCTCCTTCTGCACTAGGACTTTGTTATCAGCAACATCTAAGCTCAGCTGCACAGAGTCTACTCCAGACCCCTGCCCCTCCAAAACCATTAAGGACAATGTTGACTCCCTTGCACCAGCCTTGGTTGATCTCAGCAATCTCCCCTTTTCCACTGGAACTTTCCCTACTGCTCTTAAACACTCCCTATATTAGCCACTGGGGGGCAGGCGCTGCAGGCCATCAGGTTGGTATACGCCTCCATTTGCGAGCATGTTGACAGCGTATTGCACTTACCCCACCACTTTCCCTCCCTCCCCCTTTCTTTCTCCCCTTCCTTTAAGCATCCCTCCCACTTACTTGTATGGGTTCTGGCAACCCTGCACCTCCCATGTTACGACTGGCTGCCATGAAAATGGAAGAGAGGCTCTGCTTTGAGCCTCGCTTCCATTTCCATGGCAGCCATGCTGGGTAAGCAATTCTTTTTTCAAAGAAATACATTCCTATTGGCACTCCTCCCCCACCCGGACATTGACTCTGGTTGGTAATAGCTATAATCACCTGGTCCCTGGCCTGCACCAGGTAATGTCCCAGGTACTCTCATACAGCCCTGGGAACCAGTTATTATAGCTTATGGGCTTCACCACAAGTTGGGCGGTATCATGTCGCTGATTGCGCTGGGATACCGCCCAACGCTATTAGCGTTACCGCAACTCAGTTGCTCAGGAAACCCTCTGCTGACCTATATCTGACAAACTACCACCCTATCTCTATCACTCCTTTCCTGGGCAAAATCCTAGAGAAGTTGGCTATCTCCCAGCTGACCATACACAATCTTTTGGTTGCTTCCATGACCATCAGTTTGGCTTTAGAGCATCCAGGGGCACGTAAACTGCTCTTCTGAACACCTGTGAAGAGCTGCTCTCAAACCTCGACACTAACACTCCCTGTGTCCTCATTCTCCTTGACCACTCCTCTGCCTTTGTTACGGTTAACCACAACATCCTGATCGCACGTCTTTGTGACACCCTGGGAATCACAGGTCAGGCTCTGGCGTGGGTAACCTTCTCTCTCTCCGACCGCCTATCCAAGGTGGAACTCGGAGCCTTTCATTCAACTATTGCTTCCTCAACCTGTGGCATGCCCCAGAGATCTAACTTATCCCCCTGGTTCTTCAACGTCTATATGGCTGCCTTGGCATGTGTGCTTGCCACTTTCACCTCTAACTTCCAGTGTTACGCAGATACCACGCGACTATGTTTCAGGCTCCCCTCAGACACCTCCTCGCTCATATCTGATTGTCTGTCCGCTACTCAGTCATGGTGTGCAGCAAATGACCATTGCCTTAACGCCAGTAAGACTGAGATCATTCACATTGGGGCCCCTGCTCCCACCTTCCCACTCTCACATTGGCCGGCTTTCCTTGCCCCTCTGCCCGCAGCCACCTGCGGGGTTAAAAACCTTGGGGTCATCTTCGACTCCACTCTTTCCTTCTCCCGTCACATTTCAGGGCATCTCTAAAAAGGCAAACTATCAGCTACACCTCCTCAGAAGTACCCTACCTTTTCTCACTTTCCCCCAGCAGCTCACTGTCTCCAGAGCCCTGGTTCTCTCTAGGCTGGACTACTGCAACAGCCCCTTTCTCAACCTCCCTGCTTCTGCCTTGCACCCTCTGCAACTCATCGAGAACAGAACTGCAAGACTTATCCTTGGCCTCAAGCCCAGGGACAGCATCTCTCTGGCACTGAAATCCCTTAACTGACTCCCAGTGGTTGCATGGATCAAGTTCAAGACCCTCTGCATTGTCCACAAGGCTTTCTGGGGCCTGGGACCTACCTATCTGCAACGTTGCCTACCTAAATACTGTCACTCCCAAGCCCTCAGCATATCTACCTCTAACCTTCTGTGAGTGCACCGGCTCTCCAAGCAGAGATTTGGAGGGAGATCCTAATCTTCAGCAGTTGTTTCCCACTGAAATAGCTTCCCTGCTGACCTCTGTCTTGAGCCTGAACTTCTTAAATTCTGGAAACTCCTAAAGACCTTCCTCTTCTCCTCTTCCTTCTCTCTCCCTCTAGCCTGCCAACCTACCTCTCTGCTCTTTCCCTCTGCCCCTCCTTTCTTTTCCTCACAGCTGCCTGACTGGCCGTCTGGTGTACCTCAGAGTCTCACAGGTCCCGGGCACCCCGTCAGTCCTCCCTCGCACTTACTTCGGGGCCCTGCACTTACCCCACCATCACTGAACTTGAAATGCCTCAAGAGAGTGGCTCTCTCTGCACTTACCCCAGACTCCACTGACTGGATACACTTGGACCTCTTCCTCCCTGTATCTGTCTGTGCACTTGCACGATCCGATTACAACATGCCAGAAGATCGTCTGTCTGCTCTTCCTTGTCTTCACCCCTTAATTGCATTTGGTAAACTGCAGAGTCGCCTCCGGGCCTATTTTCTGTGTCTCAACTGTAATTGTATTATATGCACATACTCTGCCTGTGCAGACTATCATTGTCTCAGAATTTCAAGGGCTCTGATTCGACTGTTGTCTCTCCCCATGTTCCCGCACTCCTTGAGCGCTTTGAAACACTTGCCTTATGTATAGGTGCTTTATAAATAAACATTACCATTACCAAAGGAGTCTAGAGATGGTACGGGCGTGATGGAAATCCCATTCTGCCCAGTATCTATTGAAGGACAGAAAAGCATAGAGTTAGATTAACAAAATCAAGTGAATATGAACCCTGGAACAAAATGATAAATAACATTGCGTAAAAGAGCAAAGAGCACTCTGAGGACGTTGTACATTATATACTAGTTGTTATTGAAATGTTCAGGATGCAGTTTAAGGAAGAGAGACTTCTCAGATGTAATCTACTAATGAATGATTGATAGTGTTTGTCTATTTCTTTTCAGCGTGAAACTCCACTAGCCGGCGGTGGCTGCTATCGGAAATGTGAACGCCTATCGCGTGGAGGGCTTACCCGTGGAGGTATTTGAAAACACAATCATAACACAGGCACTTTTATGAAGAACTAACTTCAATTCTCGGAATGCCGATGACACATCTTCGGAGAATTTCAAACCTTTCACATTTTAAGGAACCATGTGTAGTCTGCATATACTTTCTTAATGCTGCATGGCATTTCTTACTTGGCATCAAAGGTAAATCAAACATGATTCGTGTTCTTACATGGCTAGACTGGCCTACATTCAATTTAGGCCAGTCTAGCTGGGTAATAACATTTATTATGTCTGCATTACCCTTGAAACCAAGTTATAAAATTCCATGCCACAATAAGAAAGTATATGCAAACTGGCTCCACTAATATAGGACAGTATAGCCAGGTAATACTGTTCATCATGTTTGCCGAAAGGGCTCTGCAACAAAGAAAATAAAATGTGAAGCAGGGGATATGCCCCACTCAGAGGCAGGCAGCACACTGCCCCTTGCAAATAAAGCACATCAAGGATTGTGTGGTCTGCCACTTGGTGAAGGTATGGGCTGCCACTCAGGTGAGGGGGTGATACCCCACTGCCTATAGTGGTGGGCCACCACTGGTGTTCATGGTGCGGGACTCTGTAATGTAAAAATGCTGACTGACAGGAGATGATATCTTGTCTGTCAGTCGGCATTTTTACACTGCAACCACAATAATGAGAGGCGGTGGGGCCAGTATTGCGATGCCCCTCCGGCTTTAATTATTACATGCTACGTTTGTTGCAGAGCCAAAAGGGATCCTCAACAAACAAAAACACACATTGGCAATGCCAATAGTTTTGGCTTTTGTACAGGCATTTGACAGTTTTTCCCATCATATGCGCAGGTACACGCGCTTTATGCGACTTGCCAGTTTAGCATACACATGTCAAACACATTGCCCACTTAGCTCTCATGTGAGCAATATTTTCAGGGTGTCACCATTCTTTTATACCTATTACCGTTTATTAGCGCTAATCAAAATGTCTCAGCCTTTTAATTGTTCCAGGCAGTGTCATACGCGCTGGACACGTCCTGCAGAGTCTACAGCAGATGCATGAGACATTTGCGCGATGATGTACCCTGCAGTGGGTGGTTTCCATGAGCCCCTCTCTGATGGGCAGCCTAAAACGAGGCCATCCGAGGCACACCCAGGCATTCGGAATTTTTTTAATAATTGATAAGACATTCTAATCCAATTTTAATGCTTTTACACCACTATGAATAGTGTCTAGATGCTCAGTAATGTAGCTCATCTGGTTAAGACACCGGTTGTGTGAATAGTTTCACAGTGCGTATGGTCTGTGGGCGGGGAAAGCCACACATGCTGAAAGCCTGGGCCAGGGGAAGCAGTGGGTGTGTGCGTGCAGTATCTGTTCATGCCTTAAACGGGGAAATCTGAGTGGAAAATAAGGAAGCAGTGACAGACGAGGGGAACTAGTGGGTTTGTGCACGTGTGCATGTACGTGCACTGGATGCATGGTCAGTGCCAGAGGCGTGTTGAGTCCTAATGATTAAGGTTGGGATTTCTAAGTAATGACAAGATAAGTTACAGTTTAGACAAGGATTAAGTCAGCAGTTCACATGACACTGAGAACAGGTTCTGATCCTACCACTTGTTTTATTAATATAGTAAGTATTAAAGGCTGAGTTGGCTGGGATCTATTACAGACAAGTTGCATGCTCTTTTTGGTAGCAGGCACATTAACCCAGTGGTCTACCTCACCCTGGCATGTATTGCAATGTAGGACGGCATGTTTGTGAAAAACAATGACGATACACAGGTACCTTTATCACAGTTTCTTGTGCTGTCTTTGTTGAAATTACAGAGATGCAAATCTCAGAATTGTTTAGGTTTTAATAACTTTGCACTCTGGTAGTTGTAGTGTTGCATTCAGCAGGTGCAAACATAAAAAATGTACTCCTGTTTTTTCACTGAGGACTGTATTTCTGATAATGTATAATATGTTTGTTAGGTTCATTTATCATGTGAATTGTTTACTTTTCAAGTCAGGCACTATGGGGCCCGGAAGGGCTTTCCCTTGGATTGAATTGACAAAATAAACATGACTTTACTGGATTTTATACCACGCTCCACGGCCATTTTCATTTCATCTTCACAATCGGGCAGGTCTGAAAAAGTTGGGGGTAGGGGGAGCGTACGGGTAGGGAAAATGAAAGACGTAATTGCTTTGCTCAGTTCTGATGCACCACGTACTGTACATGGGTCTGTTTCTTGAGGGATCGTGTTGAGGGCACTTCAGGCATCTGTGTCTAGAGGGGAGTTTTGTGTCCCTCTATTTTGAATGTGCACCAGGTACTGTGCATACGTGTCTTTCTTGAGGGTTTATGTTGGGGGCACTTGAATCATCTCTGTCCAGAGGGGAGCTTTGGGTGCCTCTATTGTGAGGATGTGCCAGGTACTGTGCAGGGGTATGTTTCTTGAGGGTTTGTTTTGAGGGCACTTGAGCATCTGTGTCAAGGGAGGAGCTTTCGGTGCCTCTATTGTGAGGATGTGCCAGGTACTGTGCAGGGTTCTGTTTCCTGAGGGTTTGTGTTGAGGAGCTTTGGTTGCCTCTATTGTGAGGACAGATTGATCAAAACTGTCAGATATATGTTGGCGCGAGAGGGGTAGCTTTCTGACGCTTGATGTCTGTTGGGAGGGTGTTCAATTGCCATGCGGGTATAGCATAGTCGGTATGCGTATTTGGTGATAGAATATTTGGGCTCATTAGTATGCATAAAATGAGTAAGATAAATCAAAATAATTAAATATATAGTTAACTGTATATAAAAGTAGGGTCATCCAAAAAGTTGTGGCATCATTGCTTTGACAAACAATCTTCCCACTCAGAGAAAACAGGCACACCAAATGTACACAACCAGAACGTGCACTCAATTTCCTAAACGCCACACTAACCCATCACCACAGATACACCAATTTAACTTTCCTCACTCCTTAAACACTGCTCTGACAGGCACGACAGAAAACCACACAAACAATGACCTCAGCAACCTGAAGTGAACATTAAACACTGCCACAGCAGCGTCTGTTAGCTCAAAACGCTTTAAAATTACCTTTGGTTTCTCTGAATGCCAGCTCAAAATGCCTATTTTCAAACATTGCAACACATCCAAAAATCTCACTGAACACCAGCGGACATCTGGCAGAATGAAGTATGTGTGCATACAAAATCTGGGAAGATGAAGAGCCCAAAACATTGTTCATAACAAAACTGGCTGAGCTATGCATGTCAGCAGCCTAACTGAAACTGGATTAAAACCACCAAAATCAAAATGTTTAAATTAACTGAGTGACCTACATTTGAGTGTCACATAGTCTGTAACTGTTAAAATGTCATAGTTTTGAACTTAGAATCAGCATTCTAGCTGCATATGTAAAAATTGTATTGACTTAAACTGGGGAACAAAAAGTGACATTTTAGCTGAAACCTGGCTTAATGAACCTGAATTCTGCCTGACATCTACCCCCACAGGAGTTAAAACCTGCTCAGCCACTCTTCCCCTTGCCAAAAGGAGTTGTCACCTCTCTGATTAGATTAGGGGTGGAGCAGCTGGGGACTACAGGGAGGTGAACAAAGGCCTGTCCTGGACTCAGGCAAATGTTATATTGGGGGCGTCGTAAAAGTGGCTTCCTCTTCGGAGAAGTGCCTCTGGGAGCCACCCGAGCTGGAGGCGGGGACAGGCAGAAGCTTCCCCCATGTGCTTTGGAACCTAAACCACACCCATCTGGGCCAGAGCATAATTTTAAAAAGATAGATAACTCATAGTGCGGACTTGTCAGAATTATATAAGTAATATCATTATTTTTGTGATTTTTCTGTGAACATTTTGAGATGCGTTAGGACCCTGTGGTGTATTCTGGGGGGTTGGTAGTGGAAAATAGGGTCTCACTCCAAATGTCTGCATTATACTCCTTATACTTTTTCCGCACTCACGATTCACGCACTCGCGAATTTTACCGCGATTTGCGATTTGGTTAAAAATCCAGCCACGTGTAACCATCAGCAGTCATTTCTTTCCTTGCTAAAAATTCATTTGCCTCTTAATCACCATCTCTGAATCATTGTAACAGCGCCTCGATGCCTGCGGGCTGTGTGAGCGCTTTATAAATATAAATAAATAAATTGCTAAAGTGAGCCTGAACTCATCCCAAGTATCTCTCACTCACCCTGAACCTCCTAAAGGGAATTAAAAGCATTTTCAGCATATTTCTCACTTCATTGCCACCACATTCAAAGCACTTGGGCCTGTGTTTTAAAACTCATACCGGTTTTCTCTAAGCTTGCTGGGGGGGAACTGAATTTCGTATTGTATTTGATTGCATTCCTGAGAACTGTGTGCTCCTCTTTCCATCTACTTCCATGTCTTACATTGCATAGGAGAGGGGGGTGAATTGCCAGAGAAAAAGTGATTATCTTATCTTTTGCTAAAATCATCTCAAGTATTTCTGTACTGCATTTTATTCCTCATTGCTTTTCCCTTGAAATCATAAAAGTATTTTTGCTACTTGATCCATCCTATCCTAACTCCTCATTGATTATAAGGAAGTGTGCTAGTGTCAGATTACCCATTGTTGATTAACATTATATTTATAAGGGCGATATCGATTATTAATTTATTATAAAAGCGTGGTATCTATATTTTGTCTTATTTCTCAAATAAACCTTTTAAACTTGCAAAACAGAACTACTTCTTGGCTCAGTGGGGTCAGGGGGATTCTAAGAGAGGGGTGTTATATAGGGGTAGTCATCCAGAACTCATGAACTGGACATAAAGATATATCAATAAGGGTTTCCATTCAGTATCCCAGACTAGGCATTGACTTAGCTGTAGTGTTGAATTGAATCTTCTTACATCCCCATTCCCATTGAGGCCTATGGGGGCTGAAATGGGAATGGGGATGTACTGGGTCCGGTCCCAGGAAAGGGAATTACCGGGCCCTCCAAGGTCGGAACGGCCTGGTATTTCCCCATTCAGGGAACCCAGACCCGGTACCCGGTATGGGGTTAGCCATGGTGCTAACAGCGGCATGGCTACCTCCATCCTTGTAATGAGGCCCAATGTTATTGATATGGTGCTGTGGGAGGGCAAATACAGCAATAATTGAAGTATAGCTCTTGGTATTGGGGTGACCTAACAGAGGATTTTTTCCCCTAAAATCATTAAACCCACCCCAATATAAGTCTTTGTTCATAGGGTGTGGACTTAATCACTTATAAGGTATCTAGTGTGTGCAGCTATGTCAGAGGGAGATACATGTATTTGTCCAGGATCACACGCTTTGACAAAACAGTGAAGCTGGGATTTTAACCAACTCTTGCAATTTAAATTGTACCAAGCTTTCTTTGGTACAAATATTTTACATTTTGTCTTTGAAGGCGTACAATAATACTGTTGTGTAGAGTTTACTTGCAGAATTCAGAAAGTGAAGACACCTGACATGCAAATCCTTATAGAAACATCTTAAGCTAAAAGAATGGAAATCCAGTGTTATTGTTCACATCCTGAAAGGAATACTAAGTGCCAGAATGCAAATGAAGTAAACGTCTGAAACATTTCCTTTTGACACCACTGTACCTTTCAGTCCACTTTCAGAAACACACTGAAAAGGCTGTGTAAAAATGTTTCTGCTGCTGCCAGCTTGTCTTTAGGCACATACACAAGTAACCAAAAGTCCCAAGTGTATATAGCTAGGGGGATACATATGTATCTCCATTGCACTGCATTCTGAGATGCTGTGTGCAATCTTAAAACCATGTTACAAAAAGTCAAAAAGGGAAAGATAGTTTCACAGGACTGATAGTCTGAAGGACTGATCAGCTTCCCCATAATAAAGGAGCAAAGGGCCCGGGGAGTCCAGCTGAAGGCTTTACTTCCTGGCAAAAATTCAGGACATGTTAAAAAAAAAAAAGCAAAACGTTTGGGGGCCCACAGAACTATGATGGGAAGGTTGCCAATAGAGAATGGGCCTCATTACACGTTGTGCGCTAAAAATCTCAAATTACCGGCATGGCGCTCTTAACGTGTCCGCCCTCGCAAGAGGGCGCTAATAGCGTACCATTACGAGTACGCAGACACGAGCATAGCGCCATGGCGGTAATGACCCTACCGCCATGCCGCTAAAGTCCCCAAAAAGTCTCTTACCGCCTTCGGCAAAAGTGCAGATAGCACCTCCGCCCTTACGCTGCATGCAAATAACACAATCCATTGCCATCCTCTGCCCCCTGGACCTGTTTGGAGTAGCTTGCAGTAGGAAATCATCAGGGACACCCTCAACATGCCCAAGGCATTAAAAGAAAACACCGACCAGCAGCGGAAAGAAAAATGTACCTCAGAGGAGCTACTAATGCTGACCCAGACCCTAGCTGACAATGCCGCCGTGGTCTTTGCCAGCGACATGCGGCAGGAGACACTCATTAAAAAGAAGGCAATCTGGGCTGAGGTCGCATTGAAAGTCGGTGCTGTGGGCACCACCACCCGCAATGTGCGTGAGTGCCGAAAGAGGTGGGATGACATGAGACTCCAGGTGAGAAGCATCCTTGCCGAAAACCACAACATTGCCACAGCAGGTGGCTCTGGGTCGCCCATAAAACTGAAAGAATGGGAGGAGACCTGTGCCAGCCTCATTGGAGTGGAATGCATAGAGGGAGTCGGGACGATGGAGCATGGTGTGGCAACCACTTCAGATGGAGGTGAGTGTACATATGAAAGCATGCAATGTGAATCTACTGGTCCCCCCAAATGTGAGCCCAGAATCACCTCATGAATGGCCAAACATCCACACATGCATCCCACCCTGGCCATGTCAGTGTCAGACCCAAACACACACACATGCACACATCACCAGAGACCAGTGCCACACACAACCATGCATGGATGATCCACTGAACTGACACATCACCTGCATCCTTTACAATGTAGTCAAAATGCCCACAACTGCATTATTGATGTATACTGCATTAAGTACATAGAACCGTAACCAATGACATCCCCCTTCTTGTCCCCGACAGGCTCATATACAGACAGGATGCTGGCAATGCATCACAGGCACCCCCACCGCATAAGAAAACAAGAGCTTTGGACACAGAGTACACCCCCACAACATCAAGGGGCAAAGGCAGAAGGGTCCAGATGCAGAGTGCAAAACAGCGATGGAGCGCCACTTCCAAGACACAAGTTGCCACACCACCAACAACTGCCCCACCTCTGGAGGTTAACCCACCACCACCGATCCGGCCACAGAGGGCCCACCCTCAGCTCCAGCTAGTTCCGCAGGAGAGGCGGCAGCCACTGCCCCACTATCAGATGTGGAGGACCCCACCGACTTCCACATGGAGATGCACACCCCAACCCCCCCTGAAATCCCCGAGCCATCACCACAGCACACACCTGGGTCCAATGTCACTGGCGATGAGAACATGGGAGCTTTTAGAAGCCCCCCGGTGGCTTCATATGTTGACCTGGTACCATCACAGGCCACAGCAGCCACACCACCAGAACCCAACACTGCCCTCGACCTGGCCAGCATCAGCCAGCGGCAACAGGAAATAACTGTGTTGGTTGGGCAGCATGTGGAGGAGGATGCCCGTCTCAGGGCAGAGATTACGGAGACAGCAAGGCGCTCCAGGGAGGGGATGGAGGCATGTACAGACAGGCTGTGTGAGGAGATTATCCGAGTCAGGGAGGTCCTTACACGGATAGCGGACGCATTGGACCGCCACTTCCCACCACCACCACCAGGACAGTCTGCCACTTCCTCATCCGCCAGTTCGAGGCAGACAAGCCCCCTCTGCCGCTCCTCACGCACCACCAGGCGCATGTCTATGCAGCCTCCCAATGCTGGTGTTGGCAATGGCCAATAGGGAGTGCATGGTGAAGCCTCTGCGTGCATGGCTGGAGGGAAACATTGTGGCAGACACATGTGGAACTGTTGTAGGGGGTGGGGGGAAGGGTGTTATGGGACTGTTGTGGGGGGTGGGGGCAAGGGTGTTATGGGACTGTTGTGGGGGGTGGGGGGAAGGGTGTTATGGGACTGTTGTGGGGGGTGGGGAAGGGTGTTATGGGACTGTTGTGGGGGCTGGGGGGAAGGGTGTTATGGGACTGTTGTAGGGGGTGGTGGAAGGGTGGTGGGATGTTTGGGGACATGCACATTTTCTTCTTTACGTTACTTCTTCATTGTGTATGTGTACTTTATTGACGCCAGGGTCCATTGTGCGCTTCCAAACAGACACCAGTGCATTACTACACATATCCATGTGACAGTACGAAACCATGTTACTCAGAATATTTGGTTGATCGGATGCTGTCTCACAGCACGTCCCACCTGGCCATCCCCTCTTGCATGACCTGCATCCCCTTCACCTCCGTCCTCATCACCATCATCATCCTCATCAGGTGCTTCTATTTCAACGTTAGGGGGCAGTGGCACATTCCGTCTGATACACATATTGTGCAGCATGACACATGCCATGGTGATCTTGGCCACTTTCTCATGGCCGTACAGGAGAGCGCCACCAGACCTGCTAATGCACCTAAACCGTGTCTTCAAAAGGCCAAAAGTCTGCTCAATCACGACGCGGGTATGGGTATGTGCACGATTGTATTCCTCTTCGTGTCTGTTCTGTGGGTTCCGTACAGGGGTGAGGAGCCACCTCTTCAGGGGATAGCCGGCATCACCTGTATGGGGGGGAAAAATGGGGTCCTGTTACTGTTCACCTCAAGAGCGGCCTGTTCATATCACACAAATTGACTTTTCATTGTGATTGAAGTACACAATTAACAGCATACATGCAGATGGTCTGTGTGACTGCAATGTGCAAAGGTGAGCTTTGACATGCCCCATTAATGCATCCAACAGTAATTGACATGTCCTGGGTGAGGCCAGGTCTTGGGTGTCCCTGGGCCCAGGCAGATTTGGTACCACACTGCTGGTGTTATGCCATTCCAACATTGATGTTCCCATGCTGAGAGGCATCACTTCAGTGGTGCTATAGGTGCGTGGTGCAATGCTATGGCTAGGGGTGATCCCTTTGCATGCTTTCAAGGGCACATTGCATTATTGATGTTGTGCTAGACTAATTCTGTATGACTATCTTGACGGCATGTATGACATTTGTGTATTTTGTGGCGTGGAATGTTGTGCAATGTGGATGTGGATGGATGTTTAAGGTTTCTAGACCTGGATTGTCATCTATGTTGTGTAGCTTATACTTGCATGTCCGTTCATCTCAAGTACGTTGCGGCCTTCCCAGATGGACATTGGCGTACATCTGTATGTGCATTCGTCTGACGGACGACAAACTACACCCATTTCGAGTATGTATATCTCCCCCCCAATCACACCCAGTTGGAGTATGTATCTCTCCCCCCCAATCACACCCAGTTGGAGTATGTATCTCTCCCCCCCAATCACAACCAGTTGGAGTATGTATCTCCCCCCCCCAATCACACTGCCATGTGCTTGCCCTGCTACTCACCAAGTAGCCACAAACGTTGTCCGGCTTGTCGCTCCATGTAGCGTGGGATAGTTGAGTTCCACAGGACCATGGAATCATGGGTTGATCCGGGAAATCGGGCACAGCAATGTGTGATTATCTTGTTGGTGTCACATACCATTTGGACATATATGGAGTGGAATTGCTTCCTGTTTCGGTACACTACTTCATTGTGATGTGGGACCACCAATTCCACATGGGTACAGTCGATGGCCCCGATGCAACTTGGGATGCCTGCCAGTAAATATAAGCCAACTTTGGTGTTTGCAATCTCCTGGGCAGTCCGTGGCATGAATATGTGTTCAGGTGCATGCCTCAGGAGGGCATCAAGTACCTGGTTCAGCGTGCATGAGAATACTGGTTGTGAGATGCCATGCATCTGCTCCACTGTATGCTGGTAGGTGCCTGTGGCCAGGAGGTGGAGCACAGTCACCACCTTTAGTAGAGGGGGATGGCAGTTCTGATGTCTATGAGGCTCACAATGTCGTTGTGTATCATGTCCACGATGCTGGTGATGGTATCCCGGTCCAGATGGTACAGGGTGTGTATCTGCTCAGGGGTTAGGTTAAATGGACTGGCTCTGACCCTGGGGATTGGTGGGTGCCCCTGTGGTATGATTAGGTGCCGTGGTGGTGCTTGCTGTGCCTGTCTTGCCCTCCTCCTCCTCCTCCTGCATCTCCTCTGTGCTGCCTGTTGTTGTTGCTGCTGCGCTGCAATCATGTCCTCCAGCCCATGTAATGCTGCAATTATTGGAACCATCTTGGTGTGGGAAGGGGTGTGGGAAGGGGTGTGGTGTGCTCCTTTTGAGGTGCCACAGTCTCCATTGCCTCCACCTGTGCTGATTGTGTCCACCTGTGGCAGGTGGCAACAATGCTCAGTTCTCTTAACGGCTGGTTCGCGATGGCGGTATTAGCGCGATGGCGTTAAGGGGTTTTGGGGGCTTTACCATGCCGCTATTGGCATGTCCACTTGCCTTGTGATGCTGTGCTATTAGCGGCATGGCGTTATTTGCGGGATGGAGGGTCGCGCGCACGCAGACTGTCCGCTATTAGTGGCACCGTACTTAGTGCTGCCGCTAATAGCGGTGAGCCGGGTCGCAATTCGCATGGGGATTTAACGTTACCGGTATTCCATTACCGCTAACGTTAAATCCCTACCGCCTACCGTGTAATGAGGCCCAATCTCTCCAAACAACTACCACAGAGAATACCTCCAGCAGACCAGGGGATAGACAATGATTCTTTCCCGAACTCCACGCTCAACGTTTCTTGCAGTGTGTCAGGCTTTTGAGAACTCCAATCATCCAGTGTAAATAATTTAACTCCTTTGTAATGTGTGTCTGTCATTGTACCCACTTAATTAATACTGAAACACTCGCTTTTCAATCATTTTTTTTTTTTTGGATCGCTTTACGAAGGACCATTCGGATAAATGCGTCCATGTCAAATGTCAGCAACATTCGTCAACCCTCATGCACCTGCTGAAGCCCACCAGATGCAACCTGTCTAGTTGACGCCTGAAGTCGTCAGGTGTTAACATCTGCTGCTTAGTTTCTTTTGCTAAAATGAACTCAGTGCTCTCGATAATGGGTACATCTGTGTGATAAAGAAGCTCTACCTACATGCCTCAGGGTTCGGTGCACTATATAAATGTCTAACTAAATAAACAAAGAAATAAATACGTCTATGAACTGGAAAATACCCTTCACACACACACTACTCATGAAATTCATCTTCGACATCCATAATCTTTTTCTTCGAACCTTATAAAAAAGAATCAGAACTCATGTCATTTAGAGAACATAAACCAAGGAAGAATTCTTCCAGCCTTCAGTATCATTTCATAGCTCAAAACACAGAAATAGAAACATGCAAAAATCATATGCATTGTAGGTATGACTTGAAGGAATAACCGTTCAAATAATAAATAATGACTTCAATGAAGCCCCACGTTCCTTAAGCATCCCAGAAGAAATATAAGGCAGACCATATTGTGTTCTTTTGAATGTCCTTCCTGGCTTGTAGTTAAACCTTTGATAAAAGTTCTGTAGGCACTTTCTAAAAACATGCATTAATTACCAAGCGTTCAATTCAAACAGGCTTAAAAGAGGTCTTTGCACTGGTGGGGCTGGATAATGAAGGGGGTGTTGAAGCTAGGAGATGTTATGCGGAATGAAAGTATGAGGCGCTTCGCTGCACGGTGCCGTAGGTGTCAGGTAGGGAGGCGGGAGCTGGAGAGGTATAGGGTGTTCAAGAGGTTGCTATTACATAGATTTGAGGTGTTGCATGCCCTGCTTGAGGATAAACCGGAGTTGTGTAATATTTTTGATTCACTGCCGAGCATGGTTTCGGCATTTCTTGACATAAGATCGGCATACACTGCGCGCGGGGATGCCCCGCAACCAGATTGGGAAGCAGAGTGCAAGTGTAATATTTCACCAGAACTTTGGGAAGGTGTACTGAGAGTGGGTTTGAGAGCAAGATTGGATTTAAATTTTAGATACATTCATCCAAAAATACTTGGGCACCTATATTGGGTACCTGCACACATGCACACACTTGTACGGTTGGAGCATGATCTGTGCTAGGGTTGTGGCACAGAAAAGTCCTTATGGGACTGAGTTACAGATACTATGGGGTGTAACAGAATTGGATGCGCTAATCTACTGAACTCCAATTGCGGTCATGTGCTAATCTACTGAACTCCAATTGCGGTCATGTTCAGCAGCACACGAGGTCTCCCAGACCTCCCATTGTAGAAAATATAAGAGAGTGTATGTTGTTCATCAGCGCTATGACCCTTAATCCATTTTTCACTCTACACTCAATAAGGTACACAGATTCTTAATCAGGGCAATAATCAGACGTGTCTCTTGATATTTTGATTTATTGACAGAATCCAACACAGCCACAGCCGACACGCGTTTCAACGTGAAAGGTCATCCTCAAGGCGAATTCTTCAATTAGTGAATTCCTGGTGTGGTTAACTATAGACATTTCACCAGGATATTCTATGTTCGCACCAAATTCTAGGCCTGTAAAAAAGACTCCTCTTGTCCTTGAGACCCTGTAGTGCGACTCCCAGCTCCTGAGAGCCAAGACAGACAATATTCCTGCAATTTCAGAAGATCAAGCATTCATCCCAGCAAACAGCTTCAGATCTGCTGTTAAACCTTGGTACTTTCCTACTTGGATGGTGGCAAAGCCCTAATGGAAGGCCTTCTGGTGACTACTATGGCACCCAAGAGATGTGTCCTGTATTCTGCAGCATGACTTACCAAAGGTCTCAGCAAATTCGCCCACATCACCCAACCCACATCGAACTGCACTGTGTCCTCCTCCAAGGAGGCGTCGGAGATGGCTGACACTCTAGGTGCAGTGCGGCTTGATGCTCTTCTCCTCCCATTGTTGGGTTCCTTTCTCTAACTCCTGGGCGAGCATAGTGTGTGCACGACGGTAACCGGTGCAGCTGCTGGCTGGCTGCTGGCTGAGCGGACAGAGGCAGCTGTGCACGGATCCAGTACCAGGCTGAGTGCTGAGTACCGGGTCTGGAAGGGGGCTCCTGCTTCGGTCAGTGAGCTGATGTTTTTGCCATCTGTCTCCCCGCCTGTCTCCGTTGGGGGGTTCCTCCGTAAGTAATACACCCACAAGTGTTTCCATTCCCTGTATACAACATGCATGAGTGGAAAAAAGGGAAAAAGCGCACTGCAAAAAAGCCTGCACCCCCACTGACTAATAGTACACCCACCATAATCCCCCCTGGGCAAGTTTTAGGAAAAGTATCTCCTTCTCTATGCCTATTATCCCCATTACATCTCCAGCTGCGATGGGGGCGTGGGGGGGCTATGGAAACTTTGGCTGCCACCCCTCCGGCCTCTTCTATAACACTAAAAGGTGATCCCTTGTCTGAGGTTCGGGCATTGAGGCTATGCAGCAGCCAAAGGCTTTGCTCGGAAAGGGCGGATCGGTCCCCGGTTGTTAGTACTATCAATGCCTGGAGTAATGATAAAAATGAACGGGCTGGCATTAATGCCAACCCGACAATTGACGAGACCACCATTTCTGCCAATTAATTATTTAATCCAGGGAAGACTCCACGGACTCCCTTGTCTATAACAGCCACCTTTGATACAGAGGGCTTCAAGAATAATCCACAGCTTCGAACTACCCGTAAGTTGTAGCAACAACCAGCTCGGAGGACAACTCCTAGGAGCAGATCACCCCAGATCAATCGATGGTGGTGAAGGCCAATGTAATTAAACAACTAAATCTGCGCCAAAAATTTGATGATTTTAGTAATTGGATGGACTCCTTGGATAACTGTGTGGGGAATTATCACATTGTGAAAGTGGATAGCTCATGGCAAACGGATCTGATAACAGTATCACTAGATATTATCCTCACCAAAAATATCGCCATATATATGGTCGTCTGGAATGGCCATAGGTGATATTTTTTGGGGGGGATCACTTTTGGGGTTTTTGGGAGTGGGGGTTGCAGGGGTGTTCTCTGCTCCTTTACAAATAATGCAGGGGTTCTGGGGGTGTCCCCCGCAGGTTCCATGCCTTAATATTGCCGCAAAAATATGGCAATATTGTTGTATGGCGATATTTTTGCGGGGATATTAACACCTGGAACCCTAATAACCACTCCGCCGATGCAACAACATGTGGCCCATCCTGATATCTCTGTCCGGTTTGCTGCCCCATCAAGGGATCGGGCTCCACCAATTACACAGCTAACACCCAATGATTTGGTTCCCTTCTTTGTTTCTGAACCTTCAGCGGGGCCTTTCTAGCTTCCTGTTGGAGTAGATGAGAGGTTGAGAGATCTACACTGCCCAATATTGATGGTCCGTGCAAAGTCCTCGCTAGGACCGGAGGACGTGGGTTGTCCTGTGAAAGGCAGCAACCAGTCCATTTCAAAAACATTCTAGCTAGGAAGCCTACTATTCCACGGCCTAGGGACTGTACAAGCCTTTGTCATGGACAGTAGGAATTTCATCATTACCAACATTGATAAGCCAACTAGGAAGGAACCAGCGATGTACTAAGGAACAAAGGGGGTCATTCCGAGTTGGGCGGTAAGGGGTTACCGGCACCGGTAAGGATGCCAGTGCCGGTAAGCCCCTACTGCCCTGTTCCGAGGTCCCTTAGCGGGTCCCACCAGGAACGGCTGGTCGGACCAGCCGTTCTTAGCAGGACCCGTTAAGGGACCTTGGAGCTAATCCGTTATTAGCGCCTTCCCCATTCCCATTGAGCCCTATGGGGGCTCGAATGGGAATGGAGAATGGTATTTAGCATGGGGACTTACCGGGTCCGCATAGGTCGGAATGTCCCGGTAAGTCCCCATTCCGCCTACCCGGACCCGAGTTTGGAGGCAATAGCACCATGGCTGCCTCCAAACTCGGAATGACCCCCAAAGTCTTGGCCTGGCACCTTCAAGGAACTGGGGCAAGGGCGGTTAGACACATAGATCTGAAAATGTTACTCAAGTTGGAAATTGACGAATGGTGCACCGAGAAAAATAGCGACTGTGTTCTGGTCGGATGCGGGGTTAGTAACCTACCAAATGACCTTAGTAAATGTAAATATGTGCCTAGATGTTCATCACATTTGAAACTTATAGTGGACTAGCCTGAAGGCTTGTATTCTTGTTGAGAAGGCTGCTTTAAGATGAAATCTGTCAGGTTGAACCTACTGCACTGAAGGTGTGTCATCTCCTTTTGTGTTTTGTGTTGTAGGTTATGTTTTTTTTGTTTTGTTATGGCGCTTTTATTCCTGCGGGCTTTCAGCACCTTATAAATAAATAAATAAATGACATATCACCTTCAAATACTGCTCCATCATCTACATCCCCAAGCTACCTCTCCATCTCTGGAAGCGTAGAATCCACCAGAAGCAAGTACATGTGCAGACCTACACTCCTCAGATGCAGGAAGGAAAGAACCAGAAGACAGACCTTTTATTTCTCTGCCCCAAGACTCTGCAACCTCATCCATGTCAACACCAAACTCACCCATTACTTCTACAGCTCAGGAAGGAGCTCTTCAAGGAATGGCTCCTCCATAACCCCTAGGTCCACACACCCTCCACTCTTCATATAATCTGATACTCAGTGACCTGCTCCCCCTGTTTCCTCCATCATTGCTTCTATATAATGTTTGTGCTCACCCTGTTTTACACTTGTAAAAATGAATAATACAGACACTCCCCGGACAGGGAATAAGGCACAAAAGAGCAGGCTGCAAGAGTTCAAGGAGAAGTTTATCTAGATCTCTGAGAGCGCTCTGAGCAAATCAAAGTTACAACACATTTATATAGAACTTTGGCATATCTAACATATAATGCTACGCTAGACCCGGATTGGTCAGCCAGGGTGGTGTCTTAGGTGTGGGCATCATTTCTTCCTCTGGGTTGCTTGCTTGGTTGGTAGGAGGATTGACGTCAGACATCTGTGCTCCACGCGGGTGAAGGTCGGGTCGTGGTGAGGCCGGGTGGTCACTATTTAACCTAACATGATACATTGCATGCACTAAATAACAACGTATATAAAAGGTTTATGCAGGTTATCACGTCTCTACTATCAATACACTTGGGTCATTCATGGCTTAGGATGGGGGTCTTGACCGCTATAACACACAAATTGAAGGTTTAGGGCTGTGTTCACAAGAATCTCAGGCATGCGACATTTGTTAGTATAGGCAATAATATACTGCAGCAGGGGTCTAGTGTTAGTCCTGAATGTGCTGGGTGGGCATCGTAGCGCAGGCAGTGGTCTGGCACATGAAAGGGGTACCTTGCGGGGACACAGGGTTAGAGTGGCAATAAGTTTCAACTGGCGAGGGTAAGAGGACAAGGACACTTTTGTGGAGATGGATGAGCTATGTGCTTGGCTCATGTTGGTTCACATGCAGGACAGTGATCTCAGAGGAAAAGAGATGTGTTACATCTATTATTTGTTGCAAGCATCTCCGACTTCAGCGTGAGAATGGGATTGCGGAACTTTCCTTCACGGAGTGGGAACGAGGGTGGGGGCCCTGTGCCTGCGTGCCTTGTGTGTCCGTGCGCCTGGCTGCTACGAGTGAAGGGAGCCAAGCCTTGTTGTACTATCGTAGTGAGGCCTAGTCACCAAGATGGAGTTGAAAGGGGGCACAAAAGATGGATGCCCCGTGTCCTGCTCGGTGGTCCCATCTATGCAAACATCAACCGCAGTTAACATTACATAAGGGCAAGGGGCGAACCCCCTACTGGAGGCACGTGGTCCAGGTTTTGTACTGAGAAGTATACGATGCGAGGGGACTGAGGGCCCCTCGCTCCCATACAATATCTTGCTACCAGATTGCCGGCCCTTTTGCTCTCTTGTTGTTAGCCCCTCACACTCTTACATTGATTTGTTGCGATCTGTTTCCCTCGCCATGTACTTTCCTATGTGACTTGTAAAGGGCTCCATTGCTATCTGAAGCTAGACCTGCACTCGGTAATTACCCTAATCATAATGATAATAAATATAATAATAGTAACTGTGCACCCAGAAGTGGCATGTGTGCCTGTTAGGAACATTGTGCCGATGTTAAGGAGGACAATGATCATGTAGTTGACTATGAAATATATCATCAAGGAACCACCGAAGCCTGAAGAGCCAATGACCATGACTCTTGCAATCAATGAATTGCACCGCAGCAGCCCAGCGCCATCACACATGGCAAAGATGTTGGTACTGCTGCCCTTCTACTCTACCCAATCATCCCACAGCCCGGATCCTGTCATTGACACCATGCCCACTTGACCTGGCTGGTTCACCCCATCATGATGCCCTCATTGTATGCCTCATGCCATTCACTGTAGCAACCTTTCTCACAGCACCCCAAACCTTGAACTCCCATCCCTCCTTGCAACCTCTTGTCCAGGGTGCTCTTCATGGTAGCACAGGTTCCCTGCCTCTGCCCCATGGTTCCGGTTCCCCTTGCCCGCCTCCCCGTTGCAGGTCATTACGCCAGAGGATGAGCAGGTCATTGTTAGCAACTGTATACATTCCCGGGTGCGATGGTATGCATAGTGTGCACAAATCTGCTCTTGTTGGAACATCGTATACAGCACATTACATACATGATTAACAATGTTTTCCTGTGGATGCTCCAGTGAAGTCCCTGGAATCTTGTGCATCTCCTCTCGTCAGAGTGCCCCCACCACCCTCTTTATTCAGGCAAATGCCCACACACCTCAATCTAAGACCAACACAGAGTAAATCCCCTGTGCCCACCAAAGGCCTCCGTTCCCCCTCAAATGGACCCCCTCCACTCCCAAGATGGATATAGACTTATTTTATCCTCCATGCCTTCAATATCTTTATGAATCAATATCTGAAAACAAAAAACTGAAATCAGGGTTGAGGCTGGAGGCACACCTGCAGTAAATGAGAAGAGGGCACGCCAATTGACATTATTAAACATCACTAAACCCATCAGATTACTGCCTTTGGTGAGCAGTTGCAGAGAATAAGTGTATTGCGTATCAATGGTTGCATTAATTGAGGACAGAAAACAAGCCACAAAACTTAGAATCAGCTCACAAGAACAGTATTGTGATTTCATGTCCATAGTAAGCGCTCTCTACGAGAGTTGCAGAATAAGAGTTCATCAGGAGTTTGACTTACAGAAAATGTGCATTTCTACCTCTTGGGTCAACAGGATTGCCATGTCTCCTTGGGTCTGATGGTCCATTACCCAATGGCAGCAGACACTGTAATTCTGTAACATCTACTGATGCTGTACAGAAATAAGCACAGAGTACAGGTGTGTTTCCTTTGACATGCCATGCACTCCAGAGCTTTCCATAATGATTTCACAAAGTACAGATGGACTTGAAGATATCAAGCTGGACTAATACAAAGATGAAACACCACAGCCATACAACTGATAAAAATAAATAAATATACATGCATATCCAGTTAAGGAACTGACACATGGAGACAGCAGGCAGCTAACATGCAATGCACACATCAATGGCTCAAAGCCACATTTGCCATTAAAAGATGGCTGCCACTGGTTTCTCTTGTTTGTGGCAGAACACAGTGGGCGACGAAGAAGAATGTGAAGTAGGTTATATGCAGTTAGCCATACTGCTGGCAAAGTCACATTATCCATCTTCCTGATATCGGCGAGAGGTGCAGTAGGCAGAGCACTGACTGTGTACAGAGAGAGTTACAGACATTCATGAGAGACAAAAGGAAGATGTTTTTCTGCCAGATGAGAGTAGAACACAGAACCCCCTACATGTGACACTTTCCCATTATCCAGAATGAGAGACCCATAATAAGGTATGTCGGTTCAGACCTGAGACGGAAGGTCTCCAATGCCCCAGGTGGATGCTTCTCTAGATAGAGAGAGTTGGGTCTGCTAGAAACCTGTCATCAGCTGGCATGGTGCAACGGACAGACTTGTCTGAAAGGAAGAACACATTGGTGCATAGATCAGTCAATACCAAAGTCAGCACCAGAGGGACCTGTGGATCAAGCGGGATCGAACATCTCGAATCCTGGCTCACAGTGAAAACACAGGGGTCAGGGTGCTGTAAATCCAGATCCAAGGATACGTTTAGTCCTTGTTCTCAGGCTCCCAAACACGGGGGAGGCTGGCACACAACTACAGGGGTGTGCCAGCAGAGTGAGGGCCTGGGCAAAAGTGTGACTGGCAGCGATGCAGGTCTTGGTCCATCAGCCGCTTCATCTCCCATGTTCCCTGGGAGTGGTTAGGGGATAGAGCTTGTCTCTGCCTTGGACACACAGACATCACTGCCAGAGGATTTTGGAAAGATCAACTCTCCCAACAGAGGTCCAATTCATTCTTCCTCACGTTTTTCTTCAAGAGTGAATCAAATTCCCTAAACCTGCCCACCTGGACTCCCCTCAGCACTCGCCTAACCAATGGGCCCTTTTCCGCCGGTACTGGCACTTCCTCCCCTCCCCTATACCCTGCACTTCCTAATTGCGCCTGCATGATCCAAATGACACATGACCAAGTAAATTGGTTTTTGTTCATCTTCATTCCTACCCCCCACCCCTCTTTTGTCTTGTCGCATCTTCAAACATCTTTTGCTGTATAGGCACATTATAAAAGCCCAATACATACAAATAGATAACGGAGTGGGAGACCCCATTCTTTTAGAGTTAAATGTTCACAGATGATTTGTCAAAATCGGGTCTGCTTTAAGAGTCCAAAGTGCTTTCCATTGAACAAGTGGACATCACATCCAGAGTGCTTTGTACTACAGGAAGTGGAGTGAACTGTAAGAAAAGAGGCAGAGAGAAAAACGATGGTGGAACCTTCCTCCAGCTGGTCTGTGCTCCCACTGTCTACACTAACCCTGCCCCCTTCCTTCTCAATAGAATCAAAGGCCAGGACAGCTTCCTGTGGTGTGGCTGTGTCTCCAGGCAGGGTGTTACCTGCCCTCACAAAGGAACAAGGAGAGGCAATCCCCAGGGCTTCAGTTATGCTAGGAGCAGCAGAGACAACCTTGTTGGGGGAATGCCTCTTCCCCAGCTGAGCTGGGCTCATAGGGCTGACACATGGGTGATATAAAATGTATGTGGCTTGGGTAATTAGGAGAGATGCTAACCATCATACCTTTACATCATACAACTCAGAACCTAAGTATCTGATGAACAGATTCTCCAGAAAAGAGTCCAATAGACCTATTAGAACTAACCATGCCCATTGTCTAAACATTCCGAAATTCAGACTCAACAAAGAGGGTGGTTCTAGTTTTCCGGTGCTCATGGCTAAGATTTGGAACAAGCATCCACCTGCACTATGAACTGACCATGTGGTCCTCTCATTTCGGAATAAAATAAAATCCTGGCTACTCTCACATTCCAACTGAAGACTACCATGCTCTATCGTGACCACTCTAGACAAGCGTCCTTCTTGACCATGCCCACAGCCTAGGCCTGACACGATCACTGGTAGCCTTGGCCAGCTGAAATCTCATCCTAAGATATATTATGAACTTGCACCTGTACATTTCGTATATCTCCCTACCATGTATATACTTGTAAGGATTTGTACCCACCACTGTATATTTATTTGTACCTTGTAATGTATTGTGTATAATTTACTGGAACCATGTACCTTAAGAATAGCGCCCAGATACCTCTGGGTTCCGTGCGCTATATAAGCAAATAAAACAAACAAGCAAACAAACCTCAAACTCAGGTATGGCTTATATTTGCAGTTTAACATGCCACCAGCATTGCATTCTCATGGTTCTGTTGTTTTTGGAACAGGGTTGCATCTCAAAATGAATCCCCTGCGCTGTAGAATCTTGACGTTCACTGCGGCTGTCAATTAGGCACCTCTGAACCCTGAACCTGCTCTTTTCCACTGGTGAGCAGGCCTTGCAGATCAGGAATCTGATCCAGCAGGACACAGGTGTCCACTATGCGTTTGGCATGGCGTTCATGAAAGGGGAATCTGATTAGCAGATCGACCCTTCTGAGATGGAGTTACCAAGATCATTCTAATAATGTAATAAAAATCAAAAAAGCTTCTGCACGCATGTCAGATGGCAATCCCTCACGCGCCCCCTTCCCACATCCAAATGGTTGAGATTCATCCTTCTAAGGCCCTGGCTCATCTTCAATGTGAGAACAAACCTGGTCTCCTTCTGCACTAGGACTTTGTTATCAGCAACATCTAAGCTCAGCTGCACAGAGTCTACTCCAGACCCCTGCCCCTCCAAAACCATTAAGGACAATGTTGACTCCCTTGCACCAGCCTTGGTTGATCTCAGCAATCTCCCCTTTTCCACTGGAACTTTCCCTACTGCTCTTAAACACTCCCTATATTAGCCACTGGGGGGCAGGCGCTGCAGGCCATCAGGTTGGTATACGCCTGCATTTGCGAGCATGTTGACAGCGTATTGCACTTACCCCACCACTTTCCCTCCCTCCCCCTTTCTTTCTCCCCTTCCTTTAAGCATCCCTCCCACTTACTTGTATGGGTTCTGGCAACCCTGCACCTCCCATGTTACGACTGGCTGCCATGAAAATGGAAGAGAGGCTCTGCTTTGAGCCTCGCTTCCATTTCCATGGCAGCCATGCTGGGTAAGCAATTCTTTTTTCAAAGAAATACATTCCTATTGGCACTCCTCCCCCACCCGGACATTGACTCTGGTTGGTAATAGCTATAATCACCTGGTCCCTGGCCTGCACCAGGTAATGTCCCAGGTACTCTCATACAGCCCTGGGAACCAGTTATTATAGCTTATGGGCTTCACCACAAGTTGGGCGGTATCATGTCGCTGATTGCGCTGGGATACCGCCCAACGCTATTAGCGTTACCGCAACTCAGTTGCTCAGGAAACCCTCTGCTGACCTATATCTGACAAACTACCACCCTATCTCTATCACTCCTTTCCTGGGCAAAATCCTAGAGAAGTTGGCTATCTCCCAGCTGACCATACACAATCTTTTGGTTGCTTCCATGACCATCAGTTTGGCTTTAGAGCATCCAGGGGCACGTAAACTGCTCTTCTGAACACCTGTGAAGAGCTGCTCTCAAACCTCGACACTAACACTCCCTGTGTCCTCATTCTCCTTGACCACTCCTCTGCCTTTGTTACGGTTAACCACAACATCCTGATCGCACGTCTTTGTGACACCCTGGGAATCACAGGTCAGGCTCTGGCGTGGGTAACCTTCTCTCTCTCCGACCGCCTATCCAAGGTGGAACTCGGAGCCTTTCATTCAACTATTGCTTCCTCAACCTGTGGCATGCCCCAGAGATCTAACATATCCCCCTGGTTCTTCAACGTCTATATGGCTGCCTTGGCATGTGTGCTTGCCACTTTCACCTCTAACTTCCAGTGTTATGTTTCAGGCTCCCCTCAGACACCTCCTCGCTCATATCTGATTGTCTGTCCGCTACTCAGTCATGGTGTGCAGCAAATGACCATTGCCTTAACGCCAGTAAGACCGAGATCATTCACATTGGGGCCCCTGCTCCCACCTTCCCACTCTCACATTGGCCGGCTTTCCTTGCCCCTCTGCCCGCAGCCACCTGCGGGGTTAAAAACCTTGGGGTCATCTTCGACTCCACTCTTTCCTTCTCCTCTCACATTTCGGGGCATCTCTAAAAAGGCAAACTATCAGCTACACCTCCTCAGAAGTACCCTACCTTTTCTCACTTTCCCCCAGCAGCTCACTGTCTCCAGAGCCCTGGTTCTCTCTAGGCTGGACTACTGCAACAGCCCCTTTCTCAACCTCCCTGCTTCTGCCTTGCACCCTCTGCAACTCATCGAGAACAGAACTGCAAGACTTATCCTTGGCCTCAAGCCCAGGGACAGCATCTCTCTGGCACTGAAATCCCTTAACTGACTCCCAGTGGTTGCATGGATCAAGTTCAAGACCCTCTGCATTGTCCACAAGGCTTTCTGGGGCCTGGGCCCTACCTATCTGCAACGTTGCCTACCTAAATACTGTCACTCCCAAGCCCTCAGCATATCTACCTCTAACCTTCTGTGAGTGCACCGGCTCTCCAAGCAGAGATTTGGAGGGAGATCCTAATCTTCAGCAGTTGTTTCCCACTGAAATAGCTTCCCTGCTGACCTCTGTCTTGAGCCTGAACTTCTTAAATTCTGGAAACTCCTAAAGACCTTCCTCTTCTCCTCTTCCTTCTCTCTCCCTCTAGCCTGCCAACCTACCTCTCTGCTCTTTCCCTCTGCCCCTCCTTTCTTTTCCCCACAGCTGCCTGACTGGCCGTCTGGTGTACCTCAGAGTCTCACAGGTCCCGGGCACCCCGTCAGTCCTCCCTCGCACTTACTTCGGGGCCCTGCACTTACCCCACCATCACTGAACTTGAAATGCCTCAAGAGAGTGGCTCTCTCTGCACTTACCCCAGACTCCACTGACTGGATACACTTGGACCGCCTCCTCCCTGTATCTGTCTGTGCACTTGCACGATCCGATTACAACATGCCAGAAGATCGTCTGTCTGCTCTTCCTTGTCTTCACCCCTTAATTGCATTTGGTAAACTGCAGAGTCGCCTCCGGGCCTATTTTCTGTGTCTCAACTGTAATTGTATTATATGCACATACTCTGCCTGTGCAGACTATTATCGTCTCAGAATTTCAAGGGCTCTGATTCGACTGTTGTCTCTCCCCATGTTCCCGCACTCCTTGAGCGCTTTGAAACACTTGCCTTATGTATAGGTGCTTTATAAATAAACATTACCATTACCAAAGGAGTCTAGAGATGGTACGGGCGTGATGGAAATCCCATTCTGCCCAGTATCTATTGAAGGACAGAAAAGCATAGAGTTAGATTAACAAAATCAAGTGAATATGAACCCTGGAACAAAATGATAAATAACATTGCGTAAAAGAGCAAAGAGCACTCTGAGGACGTTGTAGATTATATACTAGTTGTTATTGAAATGTTCAGGATGCAGTTTAAGGAAGAGAGACTTCTCAGATGTAATCTACTAATGAATGATTGATAGTGTTTGTCTATTTCTTTTCAGTGTGAAACTCCACTAGCCGGTGGTGGCTGCTATCGGAAATGTGAACGCCTATCGCGTGGAGGGCTTACCCGTGGAGGTATTTGAAAACACAATCATAGCACAGGCACTTTTATGAAGAACTAACTTCAATTCTCGGAATGCCGATGACACATCTTCGGAGAATTTCAAACCTTTCACATTTTAAGGAACCATTTTACGCCGCCTTTTCATAATGGGGGCAGAACTCTGGACACTTTCGACGTGTAAGGTTGTATTTGCTCAACTCTGGAAATCCTAAAATATTTATATACTGCAGATAGAGGTTTAGAGAATTTCCCTTCCCAAAGCACAAAATAAGAAGATTTGTAAAAATCCAAATAGTTGAATACTGTGGAATTATCATGTTAGAGATTCCACTCCTAAGTTGTTCAGTGGAGTCCTCTTCTTGAGAAGGAGAGACCACTGCAGGATTGAGGAACAACTTTTGAATATTTCAGATTCTCTCTTTCAATATAGGTCTGTGGAGTTTTGAATCATATAACTCTGCAAGGTTTGGATCCCTTAACACTGCCAGTCAAACTCCTAAGAGGGGTGGACCCCGTCATACTTTAGCTGTGGAGAAATGAAGGTAGACAAAAACACACGTGCAACAGATTTTGTTATTGTGTGATTTTCTGATCTTCCTCAGTTGAAAGTTCTTCTTTTCATTGTGTTCCTACTGGTTGACGTGGCCACCCTTTCAGGAAACATTTTTATAATGGTCATTATTTACTTTGACTCCCACTTGCACACCCCCATGTATTTTTTCCTGATGAACTTGTCTTTCGTAGATATCAGTTACATCCCGGTCATATTCCCAAAAATGCTTAGCACCTTTTTTGCACCGGTACCCCATGTCTCGTTGGCTGCATGCTTGGTACAGTTGTATCTCTTCATTGCCATGGTGTGCACAGAAACCATTCTCCTCACGGTCATGGCCTACGACCGCTATGTTGCGATTTGCAATCCACTGCGTTACACGTCCATCATGAGAAAGGCTCTCTGTCGTCGCCTGGTGGCTGGATCTTGGATATTTAGGGCCTCATTACAACCTTGGTGCTAAGTGCACCAACTTTACCACCATGGTGTAAACTCCGTTTACACCATGGTGGATGGCGGATTTACCGCCCCATTCCAAGGTGAGTGGGGCGGTAAATCCCCATTTCCCATTTTCCCTTCCCCATTCCCATTTTTGCCCCATAGGGCATAATGGGAGTGGGGAAGGCGCTAATTACGCCGCCGTAAATTACGGCGGCGTAATTAGCACCATGGCAGGTTAGCGCCATGGATTTTAACGCCTGCTAAAAGCAGGCGTTAAAATCAGAATCAGGCGTTAAGGGTTAACGGTGGCGTTAACCCTTAACGCCTGAGTTGTAATGAGGCCCTTAGTCTTGTGGAGCCAATCCCGCACACCATCCTGACATTGGGCCTCATCACAACCTTGGTGCTAAGTGCACCAACTTTACCACCATGGTGTAAACTTCGTTTACACCATGGTGGATGGCGGATTTACCGCCCCATTCCAAGGTGAGTGGGGCGGTAAATCCCCATTTCCCATTTTCCCTTCCCCATTCCCATTTTTGCCCCATAGGGCATAATGGGAGTGGGGAAGGCGCTAATTACGCCGCCGTAAATTACGGCGGCGTAATTAGCACCATGGCAGGTTAGCGCCATGGATTTTAACGCCTGCTAAAAGCAGGCGTTAAAATCAGAATCAGGCGTTAAGGGTTAACGGTGGCGTTAACCCTTAACGCCTGAGTTGTAATGAGGCCCATTGACACTCTCCTATTGTGAATCCCGTCAAGTCAACCATATCTTCTGTGACATCACAGCATTGATGAAGCTTTCTTGCAGTAGCACCCTCAGTATTGAGATGCTGACTTTTATCTGCGGTTCTTTGATAGGACTCTTCTCTTTTATTCTGATTCTCACATCCTACTTCAAGATCATCTTGTCCATCCTGCAAAAGCAGTCTGTGGATGGAAGAGAGAAGGCCTTCTCCACTTGCGCCTCCCACGTGACAGTAGTGGTTCTCTTCTATGGCTCCCTCTGGGTCATGCACCTGTGTCCCCGTTCCACATATTCACTGGTTCAGAACAAAATCTTCTCCCTCTTGTACATTGTAGTAGTGCCGCTTTGTAACTCCATTATTTATAGTCTAAAAAACAAAGACTTAAAAAGCACCCTTAGAAAGACAAATAAGAGTAACAGGCATTGAGAGTCACTGGATGGAACAGCGTTCCTGCAGCAATTTCAGTTTTGGCTCATAGCCGTTGCTTAACTGAGCCATTTATGAGGCATATCCAATATTAGAACACCCTGGTGGTGTTTCCACAATCCTGATTGGTCAATCTGCGGGCTATACGAACTGGAATATAGCCCACAAAATTCAGAGTGCTGCTTACCTTTGCCACGGCGCTGCTATTATAGACTGCTACTTAATTGATGCCGCCTCTGCTTCTAATATCGGGCCGCGTCCTAGCTCGCAGCTGCACCGGCAATGGTTAATTTGTCACATTGCCGTGGGTGCATGCATAACGTGGCCCCGCCCCCTCACAAATCATTCCAAATGAAAGCTTTTGAGTGGGAAATGATGGATAAAACGAACACTGCAACCAACATAAAAGAAACGAACTAAAAACAGATAAATAAAATGTATTCACAGTTCATTCCCAACAGTGCCCACCTGCTGGGTAAACGTTCTGAATACACTCGATTTTTATTCTTTTATAAACATTTCTGTGCAAAATCTGAACAGTGCCCACCTTATAAATGTTATAATACACTCTTGTTTTTATTTAATAAACATTATATTTCAATGTTAAACTTCTAACTCTGCCTCTGCATTCCTCTGCCGAATAAAAACTGCAAATGACTACTGACACCTGCATTGACTTTCCACATTTAAATATTCCACCCCTCCAATACTAATTAGCAACCTGTAGAAGAAAAAAAACTCAAACCTGCATTTACTTTCTCCATTTGAATACTCCACCCCCAATGCTAATAAGACCCACCTCAACCCCAAATGTGAACAACACTGGATCCACTGGTCTTGTTCTAGATGGCCAATTTATTAACTGCACACTTCATTTCTATGGCACCACGCACTGAAACCTAAAATAGATGTTTTCTTTGCAAAACTACCCTTTCTTCCCTCTAAACCTTTTCCCGAAAAAGTTTATTTCTGCAGCATATATTAGTAATTTGTCTTTTTTCTAACTTAATTAAATTCTGAGGGTGTTCTAATAGCTTTATAGACCTGTAGCTTTGGCTGTACTGGGAGTTATGATCCCTCATACCTCGTTAAAAGTCTTCTAACTCGGTCTTCAGGGCCCATAACGCCCGTTACGCCCCGAGCTGTGGGTCTATGAACCTATAGTTTGTCCTACGGCATAGGGCTACTCTCTGTCACCCAATAATATTTTCTTTATGATCCAAAGCACTATGCAAGTAATTCCATAACAGATACATAAAGTAACACTTTTCAATATGAAAATCAAGTGATTTGAATAGGACCCCACAGCAGGAGATTTCTTCTAGAAAAGCTTAAAATGTACACATAGCAGATTTTCGGAAAATAAGCAGTGTGCAAGTAATTATAAAACAAAGAAGCCCCATTATAGAATATGGGAGATATATTAATATCTGTATGTACCAAGCTTTTTGTCTCCAATTTTAGCCATATTTTTGTTATATGTTGTTTTGTTAAAATAACAGCATGAATTTGTATTTTATTGATTTTGTAAAAGTTCTTGTATGAACGGAATACAAATAAATAAATAAATAATACAACAAACAAGTGCATTACACAATTACCCATGTCCAGCTAAAGAAGATGAAGGTGCAGGACAGTGCATTATGCAGCCTTATATGTAGGATGATGGCCCTGTCATTTTGTAAGGCCCAGGTAGCAGGGACATCAGATGTCAAGGTTCTGGTCGACCTTGGCTAACACCACAAGCTTTCAGGATTGATACAAAAGGACAATGTCAAATCTGGGGGCAAAAACCCATATCATCATTTCTTTTAGAGTACAATAAAACAAGCGCAGAAGCACCATGGCACGGCATCTCGACGCCATTTTACCTGGGTCACCCACATTTGCAAAAGTTTAAGACTGAAACCCATTAATCATCTTCTTGCCACGTGGTCAGTTACCCATAAAAGAAACTTTTTTAATGGCGCCAACAGTGCTTGACATATATTAGCCACTGGGGCGCAGGCGCTGCAGGCCATCAGGTTGCTCGCTACCTCTTGGTATAAGCCTGCATTTGCGAGCATGTTGACAGCGTATTGCACTTACCCCACCACTTTCCCTCCCTCCCCCTTTCTTTCTCCCCTTCCCTTAAGCATCCCTCCCACTTACTTGTGTGGGTTCTGGCAACCCTGCACCTCCCATGTTACGACTGGCTGCCATGAAAATGGAAGAGGGGCTCTGCTTTGAGCCTCGCTTCCATTTCCATGGCAGCCATGCTGGATAAGCAATTCTTTTTTCAAAGAAATACATTCCTACTGGCACCCCTCCCCCACCCGGACATTGACTCTGGTTGGTAATAGCTATAATCACCTGGTCCCTGGCCTGCACCAGGTAATGTCCCAGGTACTCTCATACAGCCCTGGGAACCAGTTATTATAGCTTATGGGCCTCACCACAAGTTGGGCGGTATCACGTCGCTGATTGAGCTGGGATACCTCCCAACGCTATTAGCGTTACCGCAACTCAGTCTGGTGCAATTTGCACCGGATTCCGAGTTGTGGTGGAAAGGTAAACCCCATTCCCAGACCCAATGGGGGTTTCATGGCACTATTAGCACCGGAGCGATCAGCGCTGTGCTAATAGTACTGAAAACGGGCGGGAAATGGTGATTTTTACCTCCAGCAAAAAGCTGCATTTTACCCCTCCGCCATCTTGCGATGAAGCCCTTGTAGTCTATTTTGGAGGGCGTGCCTAATGCATAGCTCACCCTGCTCCCTGAATTAGTTGACTCTTGCCTTCAATAGATTTTCAAACTCGGTTACCATTTGGTACAAGAAGGTGCTGTTGTTGACAAATCATGTTGCACAATTCAGTTTTAATCTGGACAACCTAAGGTATTCTCATAGACGACTCATGCCCACAGACATCTTCTAATAGTTTCCAGGTAAGAATGGCTTTCTGGAGTACTCCAGATGGCAAACCAGGCTTCTAATGGCAGTTAATTTTTAATGATCCCCTGATTTGATTCTGTGCAAAACTCAGTGCTCAGTGCTCAGAGGGAAGCTTTAGCAGTGTTTTAAGAAACAGGGTTTTAGATTTTTCATAGCAGGAACCTGTTCTTTCCCCTGGAGCTTGCCCCATATCTAGAAATTGCACCAGACCCGGCGTAAGAAATTTGCAGTGTTATATCGACTGGATGGGTCCACCAAGATCTGTTGAATTGCAGGATGGCCCCATTGGCCAGACACATGGCTTTGGTCTGTTTCTTTAAGTGAGCCAACCCTCTTAAATGTATTAAAAAAAAGTAACCTTGAGATATGAAAATACCTTCACTCTTTTGGGTCTGAGGGCCACTACATAGAATTGTATGCGTGTTTTACTTTGCACCCTGAATCCAGACTTTGCTCTGAGGAACATTAGTTGGCAGCTGAAACTAAAGGACTAGCATGTGTGTCAGTAGGGTGTTGCAGTGCAAATGGAGTGTTTGCTAATAGTACCCTGTCCTTTGCATAACTCAGTAGTGGTATTGGCACCCACCCCCTTCATGTGCAACCAATCTCAGTTCTCACACGCCGACTACACTTGAAGTGAGTCGGTGCACAAATGAAACCGAATGGGTGCCCAAATGCACCCCTGACCTAGCTCTCTTGTGATGGGAGAACACGCGGCACACTCTTCTCCCAGCACGTGACTCACAGTAGACGCAGGAGTCTGATGCAATAAAGTGATAATATTCAAGATGGCTGCGGGGACCCCATGACCTCCAAGGATCTCCATATCCTTGGTCTTTAACCATATCGTATGCCGGGGGAAGATGCAGGAAGGTTATAAAGACCAGGAGTGGGGGATTTGACCAACGAGAGGCAAATATTATTGACTTGCCCCTGGGAGCCTTTATGAGATATAGCCATAAATGGCACAGGTATGCACCCATTATGCCAGTCTAGACAGCAACAATCTAGAAAACAATTTGGATGTGGCATCCAAGTGAGAGAAGCCTAATGATTGGTCGCTATTTTTGAAGATCGAGACTATAATATCCTTAAACTAGCTCTTAGAAATTTCAACTGCTCTACAATTGACACTGAGTACATTTGCAATGGAAGCTGCCTGGAACTAAATAGGATGTTAAAAGGTCAGAGGAATTGTGGGTTCTCCTTTCAGGCACCACTACCCATCATTACAGAACATTGCAGGCAAACGCAAACTCAAGAAAACTCAGCAATCTTCGAAGGTCCATCAACACCACCACCGTTGAACTTCCTATTTTATGCAGCCATGAAATGGTGTGGGGGCACTCTTTGATGGTATTTCAGGATTGATACTCCCATGTCTATGCCGACTCTCCTACTGCAATCTCGCGCCATATTATATTAATATTTTGTTATCGGCAGCTCACAAGCAGCCTTTGTCATTTCCATCGCTTTGAAACACTTGCCTGTGCAAAGGTGCAATGTAAATAAACATTCCTATTACCATCACATGTTCCATTGCATTAATTTGTTGTAGTTAGCCACTTCCGAACAGGTTGTGCTATATCCATCTCTTGCCACATTGTGTTGAGTTGTGGTGATGTTATCTGGAAGAGGATGGTTTATTGTGTCTGCTTTTCTTTTGTTTTTTCTTTGAACCGTTTGGAACAATACCAGGATTTTGTACATCTCCTGAAACTCTATGAAGAAAGTTCCAATGGCGATTTTAATTAGAATCAGTTGAATTTCCTTTGTTTATTTACTACATACTGATTATAAAATCTTTGATTAAAGGCATGTGTTAGGCAAAATTTGTATGCAGTACCCTCTGGGAACACTGCAAACAAATATAATTACAGGTATAGGCAGCCCAACCTTTGGTATAAGATTGTACTACACAGTTTTGGTAGCGTGTTGAGCAGCCAGGCTTATCTCAAGAGGGGAAATGTGAGCTGTAGTGGAGTTACACAAAGATTCACAGCTACAGGTATTCAAATATATCCTTACACTCAAGGTTTCTTGCATAAACAATGAATAATTTATTTATCAGTCAGTTATAAAGCCTTCTTCAGAGGGGAGCACTAGTATAGTAACACACAAATATACTTCAATACTGTACACTCTGAGTTTCTGGATCAGACAAGGCCCTTTTGGGATGGCCCACAGACACAACCTACACCCACAGGTGACTTCAGTAACAAGGGTGCTGGGGACATTAATACCTTACTGTTGGCCACAGAATGCTCTTTAAAAAAGTAAGTAAAAGGCAAATGTTATTAGAACACAAGAATTACAAATAGTCATAAGCAGGGCAAATATTTTCAGATAGCTCTGAGAAGAGTCATTCACTTCAATAGGCTAAGCCAAAGTCAATAGGCCAAAGTCTATGTATAGGATGCAGCACCTCAGGTTAGTAAATGGAAAAGTCTTTGCACGCGTTCTTAGGAGTCTTTGAGAACAAGAAGAATCAAATGTAGGGCCACAAGCTGATTAGACTTGTGAGTTGCAGAAGTTATAAGCACTTCCACAGTAAGAGGTAAGTTCTCTTAGGGTAGTTTTACAGTACCTTAGTAAAGAAGAAAAAGATGCAGCTGAAGACTTCTGTTCCTATACAGCTTTGCAGATCTCACTGTTCCTGAGCCTCAGTCGTGGGGACAAGAGGGAGGACGTTGGGGGACTCCTGCACTCTATTGGCACCATCAAAGCTGGCAATCATCAAACTTTACTTTCCGCGGCTGTTTCGCGTTTTAGCTCCTTGCGGTACAGCAAATAGCAATAAGCGCGGTTCCTGGCTGTCAAGATGGAGTTTCCTCACGTCTGAGGTCCTGCACTCGACTGTGGGGGGTCAGGTTTGATCAGACTTGCTTCGTGGGAGTCCGGAGGATCTTCCAAAAGCTTTAGACCAGCTTACAAGCAACACACACAATCTGGTGTCCCTCTCCCTGGCTCTACGGTTTCCTGCAGCAACTCTGAGGACATTCAACCAGCTCCGAGATGTGTGTCCAGGTGGTTTACTTGGGAGTTGATTAGTCCTACCAACTCAAAGGGAGAAGTCTTCGGTTCCTTTGTCCAGTGGTCGACTCTGCCTTCCAAGCCAAGAGACTCGACTTTTATTCAGTTCTCTCCCATTCATTCCAGCCTAGCTGCCACTAACCCAGCGGGGTGGCTGTCCTTGCCGGACAGTCAGCCAGCTAATCACCACAGAGTGCATTTTGGTCTCCTAGGGAGTTTTGGGCACCTCCCTCACTTCCTGCCTACCCCAGACACTCTGGAGCCAGAGGCGGTTTCACTCCTGAAGCCCGCCAAAGGCGAATGAACAAAGAGACCAAACCTGGTTTGGCGCGCAGAGAAAAACTTGAGAAGGACCTTTCCAAAAAGAAATGGTGAAAAAAGAAGTTCAGGAACTGGTTTAACAAAGGAGGCTCCGGCGCCATCTTTAAAAACATGGCTCCCGCGATTTAATGTTACCGGAGCTGCGAACAGTTCGCGGTCAGGGTAAATCATGGTAGTACATTGTAAAACACTGCCACCAGCCATTCTGAGAGGAAAGGGTAACATTTGACTGTTACATGAGTAACTAAAAATAGGGGATACTAAGTAACCCCTCCAGCACTCTATTGTGAGATATGGTGTGCTGGGCCTAGAAATGTACAGGACTAAATGAAGTCAATTTCACTCCACTGTTCTGGGAAACAGTAGTTGATCCCAGAGAAGGTATTTAATCATTGGGAAATCTGAAAGACTTCCCTGTGGCACTGCACTGAGGTGCTTTGTGACACAATTGTAAAAGATGATGCCTATGGAGTTTGTTAGACTCCACAACTAAAAAGACACACAGAGGTAAAATTCACACAAAAATACATGAGAGAGTGGGAAAAAATGCTCACACTCTTTCCAGGAAAAAAACAAGTCCTCAAAATCCAGAAAGGTTGCTGGGGGTCTCTGAGGTAGAGGGAATTAGCACATGTTTGAGAACTCTCCTTAACAGCAGGTTAGTTTGGAATATACTAAAAAAAATGGTGAAAAACCTATAACTAAAGAGATGCTGTGATTTCATCCCAAACCAAAAACAAAGACAGATATTTTGTTACTCCCGATGGACACTGTTCTCGGGTTCTCCTCCTAGAACCCAATGTCGTCACTGAAATATTTGGTCATGTCCTAGGCACCTTCAAAACACTAAATATGGTGGCTGCTTACGCCATGCTTCTGCTGGCCATGCAGGCCCTCGTTATCCCATTAGATTGTGGGAGCTCCTTTACTGAGAACAAACACAGTTCAAATAACCTGTTCTATGGGAGGTTTCTCACTCAGGAGGGTCTACAAGCACATTTTAGCCCACTGTACCATTCACAAGGTTATAGTGAGCTAGAACATGGTTCTAGATCCTCCGGAATGGATGCAATTCCATAGAACAGAGTAGAGGGGCTCCCACACTCTTATTTAAATTACATTTATTGACTGTAAACGAGTGTGGGAATCTTTTTCGATAAATGACACAAATTATTAGTTGAGATGAAACATTGTTAGAATTGTTTAGGGGCAGGAGATGGCAATAACTATATTATTGAAGTGGCTACAGCACAGAAGCCCCCATGCTCTTATGGTGTGGACCAGCCCTGTTCCTCACTCAACAGCCAATCACAACCCATAGAAAAACAGGCAGTATGTTGGGCCATTTATATGGCCAACAAACCTCGCTAGAGTTTCGAAAGCTCCGATTGGCCCACAGAATCTCCCAGAGCAGTTTGGCAGTTCTTATCCTGCAGAGGTCAGACCTGAAGGTCAAACTCAAGTGCAATTTTGTGCCGCTTTCGAAACCTGCATGAATTCCAGAGTCCGCTGACACCTGGTGCTCATTTGTGTTGGCCCTGAAATCACATTTAAACTGACCCTAATCCGATTGGTGTACCCATTGTACATCTCGATATCCTGGTATGCAGTGCATGGATGTGGCCGACATGTTGCTGTACGGTGGCAGTTGTAATGACGTGTGTAAGGAATACATGTTTATTGTTCTATTGGTTCTCATTCGTCTAAAACTCCCCACTGCAATGATCACACTTCATCATCTGGGACAATAAACAGGCTGTTTTAAATCAAAATAGTTTTGTTTAAATTAAAATAAAAAATCAGGGAAATACAGGTGACACCCTAACTTGATTCTATATCACATTTAAAACTATAGATAATTGCAGACTTCAATTAGAATAATACACTGCAGCCTGCCTATTTTGTCTCACTACCATTTTCATTTACATTTACACAAACATCCATACATAGAAATCCAGATAAGAATAACTATTCTAGAAAATGTGTTCAGATGTTTTCGTATACAATCCACTTCTAAATGATGTTCACAACATAGGACATACCAGTCCCATAAAAAATACAATCGGAAATTATGGTTTTCAAGCCAGAAATCGAAATATAAGAAGTGGACATTGTTTTGGGCTGTGCAAAGGAAAAAGCAAAAAATAACATCATGACACTATATTCAGGATCCTTAAAGTAAGGGTTGATATTTCTTTTTAAAATGTGAACAATGAAGGGGCAAGTTTCAAATTGTTTTTCTTGCATGTAAAAGAGTAAATGAGCTCGTATTTCTTATAATAGGGACAAAGTCTTTGGAGGAATTTAAACATCTTGAAAACCAGGCTTCTAAAAGTCAAATGTCCTATTAAAGTCTCCCCCGTCACTTTTGTATCCATTGAGAGTTATTCAATTTAAGGACATTTCATTATAAAAAATGGAGCTTTCATACAGGCCTGTTTAAATCCCTTGTTGAATCAGTAAAATGAGAGGGAATTACATATTTTAGTACATTTTGGGAGAGAAATGTCCCCACCTTTTTCAGATTTCTTGTTCTACTGGAATTATATTTAAGGTTGTATTTTTGGTTGTAGAATTCACTCTCATGGAAGTTAATACGCGTCTGGGATGCCGCTAGTCCTCCCTTTGGTTGAACTTGCAAAAGCACTAGGCATCCTTACTGCCTGATTCTCCTTGGTACCCCTTTGATCCAGATCAGAAGCTGCTCTCCTGCTTCCGTCGCTTTCTCGTCTGGTTAGGAAATCCTCCCTGGGCCCAGTTCTCTTTCCCTTCTGCTACTTCTGGTGGAAATTCCTTTAGTCAAATTGGATGTATGTTGGTAGGTAGTAAGAAAATTATCCAGTTCCTCCCTTTCTGTGGAACCATCACTTAGTTTAAACACCACCCATACAGCATTTTGGACATGAGAGTTCCTGTGATTGGTTCCCTTCATTTTCTCATTCCCATCAGGATTCTTCTCCAATAGGCCCATTGAATTTGATGTGCCGTAAGAAAAAATCTACAAACTAGCACGCTCTGAGTGTGGAAAACTAACAATGAACCAACGTATTTCCCTTTTTCATATAATTCCTTACATCACCATGTGATATTGATGAAAATAACATATTCAACTACGTAAGGATATTTTGGATCCGAAGGTATAATTTATATTTCTGCTGTTTCATCCAAGATGGAGGTATTAAAATATGCAAATTATGCACACATCATACATGTTAATATTTCAATTGTATATGCATAGGATTTTCCTTTTCCATCTGAATTCATAGCTATATTCAGTTTTTCAATGATACCAATGGTTCAGTAAATACAAGTGATAATCCAATTCCAGTTTTTCATGATGTACATACATTTAATTTGAATTCCGGCTATGATTTTAGCTGAGTTGCATCTGTGTGAGGCGTGATCATTATCAGTAGCAAACATCTGTTGTTTGTGGTCTATTCAATAAAGCCTAATGGAACCGACACAGAGTTATTTTTAAACTAAATGCTTTTCAAGGGGCTAAGAAAATGTGCAGACATCTGCTTCTGGGGTGCACTTACAGACATCCATTTATCACAGCCAGGGTGGTCTTTCAGATTATTCTGAAAAGATAAGACCAAGACATTTCATTTGCTTAGGCAAAATACTTGCATTTGGGTGTACTACTGGTAGTTTGAAACCAGAACACTTTATTATCTTGAGCAAAGACACCGGTTCTGCTTATGTTCCATGCATTGATCTGTGCGGCATGAAATTGGAGCTCTGCACATTCTTTTTCTTAACAGAGAGCTGACTAATAGAGTGTTTAGCATAAATATGTACATATGACGCCATTTTTAATTCACAAAATGTCACTCTCTCATAATAGGTATACTCTGTTGCATGTAAATGAGAAAGGGTTCCATTTAAAACACTCTTAGTTGTAATAGTAATCAACCAATATGTTGGTCTATCCACAGATTTGGTGTGATTTATAAGGAATAATCTAACTTTGGAAATAACTTCTGTAATTTTCTGATATCCTGAGATGGCCTTGGCCTGCAGGTAGCATCAACGCCATCACTCATTTAGAATTATCTAGTTACAGCACTCTTTATTTCCATGAAACTCTTCACAGTGGATAGTTGCTATCAGAACAACAGATATCTCATTTGGGTTTTTTGTTGTTGTTTTGTCTGCATCCATGTTTTGAAGTTACTTGGAATTTCATGTAGAAAGATCAGCAAACATGTGTCTCTTTTGCTTTCTTTTGGCACATAACTCCTCACCACATCTGTTAGGCAGCTGGCCTGCCCACATCCTAGAAATGAGGCCACATTTGGTGATCTGCAGAAGATGAATATTGAACAAATGCTGGTTTTGCATTGGATTGTCCATAGACCCATAATACATCGGGATAAGTCTCGGGATAGCTCACTTCAAGGTTCACAAATCTAGCCCTTGGGTTCACCTCCTGCATGCCACAAACAATTTGAAAATCTGATCAATGCACGCTCATACCAATGCAGACCATGAACTCATCAGGACCAATAGCGATGTTAATACGAGTGACTTAAAGTTGAGCAGATAACACTCAATATAGGCAATGGGCGCTGTATTCAAGCCCACACTATGACCAATAACACAACGCTTGTAGTAAGGGGAGCAGAATTACACATCTGGAATACAGTTCAGCACAACAGACATGCACATTTGTCCCTGCATACAAGCCCACGCCATGATCACTAACCATGCACTCAAAATAATATGCTCAGAATGACATGCATGTAATACACATCAGATATCCTAACCCCAACGGTTACAACCACTGATTCATTCCATTTATTGTTGATCCATACAGTCTAGTAGCTGCCTTAATGGATGGTGTTCTCCCTAGAAGCAGGCTTGGCAAATGTCCATACTCTCACTGCAGGTTAATAGGGATTTGGAAAAATTGGGATGTGTGCCTTGCATCTACTTGGTATGATTTTCTTGGGTCCACTCATGTCCACCTTTACCTCTCCCTTCTACTCTACCTTCTCCTCCCTTGGCTCTGCCCCACCAACTTTCTGTTGCTCTATTGTTTTACTCCTCCTCTCTCCTGCCTCCACCCTTCTCTCATTCCTCCTACTAATTCAAGCTGACTACATTTGGGGGAGTCAGCTTTGACGCGCAGGCACCGGAAGAGTGGAACGCTCTTCCTCTTGTGCTGAGAGCCTCTCGATCTCTGATACAATTCAAGAGATCTGTTCAAACCCACTTATTTAACCTTAAGCCAGGTTGAGGAGAACCTGATCTCACCGTCTACCACCCCCACGCCTTCACCCCATGATCTTGCTTGTCTCTGTCTTGTCTACGTCCCAATTGTTACTTGTGCGCCCTGAGGCACACGCCCATGTGGCACGATATAAAAAATAAATAATAATAATACTTCCTGCCACTCCACTACTATGCTTTCCCCCCACGATTACTACTTCTCCTCCTTCCCATGACTACCCATCCCCCTCCCACACTACTTCTTCTCCCACTCTGCCAGTGCTCCCACTCTGCAGCGCAGTCACCCTCCGTACACCCGGTTCCAGACTTCTGTCCATTCACACCTTACCCTGTCCTGTCTGCACATGTCACACAAACATGCACACTCACACTACAGGACCACTATCACTCCTTACGCAACGCCCCCTCTGCTCCAAAACGTTTCTCCACAATCTGTCGCTCCTTCCATTCTCTTGCTCGATTCTTGGTGGCCGACCACCTCCTCCTCAGACCAAACAGGTCTGACACTCCCTGTATCCTGCCTCGTGCTTGCATATCCCTCCCCCGATGAGGGTTGGTCATATGTCCCTCACCAATTTCTTTGCTTGTTTGCGTGTGAAAAAACCTTTAAAGTGGGTATCATCCTTGCCCATTTATCGGCACGGCTTGCTGCCCGCGAGATCTGCCGGTGACGGAAAACCAATGTCAAAATGTGTTCTCAGGGTTGCACCGGTGGGGACCCCTAGGGTGAATCTGAGGAGCCTTTCCCGCTAAAGTCCAGGGTGGTCTATTGGGTGGTTTTTCGTTGCGGAAGTACCCTCTGGCTTTGGCAGTACTATTCCTTGCGTGGCCGCTCTGTGTTCTTGCGACATGGATTCTGTGCGGGGCTGTCCAGCTGGAGCCAACTTGTTTCTCTCAGGAATCCATCCTCCGGGATGATCAGGTCCCGGTGGTGCTTCTTCTCGTTCTTCCATTTTCTCTCGGCACTTCTCCAGTTCTACTCCTTCTCGTGTGGCAGCGTCTGAAATGGCAAAAGAACACGGGTGAGAATAGGCACTCAGAAGCAATGCTGGACCTATGGTCGCCCCCAACCGCATGCTGGAACAAGGAGGGGGTGCCAGGTTTTAGGGTCTGTTTTGCTACATTTTCCCTTGGTGCCAGGATTGGTTCTGGATTCCACATTTGCCCTCCCACATCCCATGGACCTGAAGAGGGGTGCTTAACCCCCTGCGGAAAAGGCTGAGGACGTCACCTTGTCACACAACATAAGATCCACAATAACCCTGTTTATTTTAAAAATAATGTCTAAAAAAATAGCAAAACCTCCCTTAGGCTGATAATTCAGACTCATTTAGTAGATAATAAAGGGTGAAAAATATAGATGGGTAGTTGGGATGGAAGTGAAAAAGATTAGTGGTATGGGGCACCTATAAGGCACAAGTAGAGTGCAATTTAGTAACAAAAGGTGAAATGTTAATAAAAGGATTGGGAATAACTTAATTGGTTTTGTATAACACACACACATTTCTGGGGTAAGATGATAATATGACATCAGAGGTTATTTATGCTCCATACCCAGAGGCTTATAAGCGCGGACCCGGGATCGAACCTGTTGCCCCTGAGCTATCCTCCCGAGGCTACACGTGGATCCCAATAGCTATACAGAACTCGCACAGCCCATGAACACACCATGAACAACAGCAAGGATGAATAACATGCTCCGAATGACACAAACATAATACATTCAGGACAACAATTATACACAAGAGACTACATACAAGCCCACAGCATGAGCACAATTATACACACGAGACTACATACAAGCCCACAGCATGAGCACACAATGATCGACAGGAGCACCTTCAGAATAACATGCTCCGAATGACACACACATAATACATTCAGGACAACAATTATACACACGAGACTACATACAAGCCCACAGCATGAGCACACAATGATCGACAGGAGCACCTTCAGAATAACATGCTCCGAATGACACACACATAATACATTCAGGACAACAATTATACACACGAGACTACATACAAGCCCACAGCATGAGCACACAATGATAGACAGGAGCACCTTCAGAATAACATGCTCCGAATGACACACACATAATACATTCAGGACAACAGTTATACACACGAGACTACATACAAGCCCACAGCATGAGCACACAATGATAGACAGGAGCACCTTCAGAATAACATGCTCCGAATGACACACACATAATACATTCAGGACAACAGTTATACACACGAGACTACATACAAGCCCACAGCATGAGCACACAATGATCGACAGGAGCACCTTCAGAATAACATGCTCCGAATGACACACACATAATACATTCAGGACAACAGTTATACACACGAGACTACATACAAGCCCACAGCATGAGCACACAATGATAGACAGGAGCACCTTCAGAATAACATGCTCCGAATGACACACACATAATACATTCAGGACAACAATTATACACACGAGACTACATACAAGCCCACAGCATGAGCACACAATGATAGACAGGAGCACCTTCAGAATAACATGCTCCGAATGACACACACATAATACATTCAGGACAACAATTATACACACGAGACTACATACAAGCCCACAGCATGAGCACACAATGATAGACAGGAGCACCTTCAGAATAACATGCTCCGAATGACACACACATAATACATTCAGGACAACAATTATACACACGAGACTACATACAAGCGCACAGCATGAGCACACAATGATAGACAGGAGCACCTTCAGAATAACATGCTCGGAATGACACGCATGCAACACATTTCGCCACAAAGCCATTCCCAAAGATCACTGCACACAAGCCTCCACCCTGAGCTTACAATGACCAACAACGACACTCTTGCAATAACACGCTCCAAAAAATGTGAAGTACCAACGACGAGCATGCTCGTCCTTTTTGCATAGACTTGCATAATGGCCTGGCAGTTAAGGGGTTACTGAGTTAAGTTTACTACCTATAAAAAGATGATGCCAACAGGCATTGGGAATAGCAACGTTATGGTGCAAAGAACCTGTCCTAAAGAGGTCTGTCTCCTGCACTTGTTGGCGACAGAGCAGTGGGCTCACTCGGACACCGCCCGGGCCTGCTGCCCCAACATCACGCAGAGCCACCCAGTGGGACCGAGGAGAGCCTCCCCCTTGAGCCCCAGAACGGACACTGGGAGCAGAGGTCATCATGAAAGTCCCAGCAGGCAGCGCCTCCTTGTGGGCAAGCGCGCCTGAACCCCAGGATGATAGGGGGGCTTCCCTAAGACACAAAATCACGTTTTAGTGTGATGTACCAAACACTGGTAAGATGGTGGCCGGTTCTCTGAGTACTGGGCTGATGCTCAGTGGGGGCAAAAAACACACAACAGGGCGCCAAAAGTACTGATCGGGTGTGCCTGAATTGTTAATAAAAGAAAATCGGAATGATCAGTTTATTAAAAACCGGGTTCTCTGATAACCCACCATATGTCACGTGAACTTATTAGTTATTCACGTATACTGTTTCAATCTAGAAACTATAGAAGACAAAAGAAGTTTGCACGCTATAGCGGGGATGCCTTGGGAGGTACCCCACTTAGACGTGGAAGCAAGAACAGGCAATTCCTTCAAGTTCTAGCTCTACCAGTTTCAGTGGTACTATAAGTGAATTTACCTACTTTCTTCAGGACAGTCTTCCAGTCATTCCGGATATGTCTGGAATGTGACAGAAGGATGACAGGTTGCTCCAATCCTCCTTGTAAATACTGCTACAAAGCCCGTGAATCGATCTAGTGCATCGATTGATACATTTGTGCAGCCGCTGGCGTTCATTCGTCTATTGGCGAGATGCCTACGCAACCAGCCGTATGATAGAATATTGGCCTGGGCTCAAATGTCTTAGAACTAGGACGCTGTCTGACTCCTGCAACAAAATGCTGTAGCAGGCTTTGCGGGTCGTGTCTGTGCAACGCAGCTGATGCTAAGTGGATCGTGGCTCCTAGGATCTCTGCGCCGGAGCTGAACAGCTATGGCATTGTGAGGCACGAAAATGGCTGCCGAGAAGTGGCTGAGGATGCCTCAGAGGAGGGCGGGGCTCTGGCTGCTTGCTCTGGCAGTGAAACCGAGGAGGTGTAGCGGTGTCATGATGCCTACCCCCGGTCATCCGGATCAAGCCCATCAGCCCCGGGAGCAGGCATCCAGATATTTAATAAACCCCCAGCAGCCCCAGCTGGGAGCTGTCTGGGTTCAGTCCTGGCGCCATAGGCGCCAGGCTCATAGACTTTACTCACCTCATGTACACCATGCTGCAAATGAATCCAAGCCAACGTGAGGCCTGGATGGGACTATTTTACTACAGGGACTATTTTTTACTCGGTGTGGTTCTTGGGACTTCTTACCTGGAACTACTTTGGAGGCTATTTAAACCATGCCCGAACAGCAGCACATGCTTCGCGTTATTCTGCATCCAGCAGCGTGACTCTCACTGTGCCGGCAGTCAGCATCCAGTCTTCAGCCACGCCCGTCTCGAATCCAGAGCTCCTAGCAAAAGAAGAAAGAAGAAGGAAAGGTTAGAAAACAGATATTATTTCAAACCTTACCTGAATTCCGGATCATCACGTCTTCGAACTGAAAAAGACATTATTCTACACGCGTCGCATCGCCAGCTGCAACGCCGCGCCATACTCACCAGTCGTCACAGCATTTTTCGATACGGCGCAGACTCCATCATTTTCTCCGCCGAATTCCACCATCTAGCGGACAAAAGAAACATAAGGTGAGCCGAGAGAGCCAACAAATACAACCTCTCCACCATTGACTTACCTGATTAACAACCGGAGGCGTTATTCTGTAACAAACCGCAACTTCTTACGCCGCACCTGTAAGGAGAGAGAAACTAGCAATTTAAACACACGCATCTTTTGCCGGACAGTGTTGGGTAATACAGACTCTTACCTGAACACCATCAGCTGCCACAAGACAATCTTCCCTTGGACCCAGCTGCAACACAAGAAAGGAATGTACAAGAGTGAACATCGGACATATTGAACTCTTTGAACTTTATACTTACGGGTTCTCGCCTGGAACCTCAGAGTCAATATTCATCCGGAACTCTTCCAACGCCTTCAAACCAGTGAAGTAACTGGTATCTACGCGCCCCTGCATTTCACGCAGGATGGAGAGCTCATCATTTACAAACATAAGGAGAATACTTCTACGGGTCAAGCAGACGAGATTAGGCGGTCCAGTCCAGTCTGTCATCTCTGCACTACGCTTCATGTTGGAGGAGGTCGCAGCTGTCCGGGTCCGATCGACGCCCCTGTGGGATCCAGGTGAGCGCAACAGAACGCAAAGCCTATCTACAAATTCCCACCCGGGCGTTATGGAAACCTCCGAAACAGACCAACTAGCCCAATTATTAGGGGAACTTCGGGCTGAAGTGCACTCTGCGCGCCAAGAGACTAATGCCCTCAGGAGAGAACTGATTGTGTCAAAGGAACGCACAGATGATCTTGCTAGACAACTGCTGCAAAATCAAGCTGGGCAAACACCCCTACCTGGACTCGGGGAAAACCCAGCTCCTGTTTCATCGAGCAATCCTGTGTAGCCTTTGTACTATCATATCTTATTGGCAGCGCAGCTGACTGGTCAATTCCACTAGTCAACCAGGATGACCCTCTTCTTCGGGATTTTCAGGGTTTTCAAAGAAGCATGGAAAGATTATTCGCCAGACATTCACAGGGACAGGCCCTGGATAACAAACTTTTATCCCTTCGACAGGGTAATCAGGATCTGCTAACCTATATCGCAACCTTCAATAGGTTGGTGGTGGAAACTGGATGGCCTGAGGAGAAACCAACTACATTATTTCATTGTGGGCTTCGGGGAGAACTCAAAGATGTTTTGGCTCAAGTTGTGAACCCACCTCAGGATTCCGCAGAATATATAGACTTAGTTGTTCAGTTAGACCACCGACTTCAGAATAGAAAAGCTGATCGAGCTAAGTTCGAGAGTCGGGTGTGGGTTAAACCCAATGTTACCCCCAAAGGAACAGATGCATCAGAAGCTATGCAGATCGGGGGGGGGGGGTTAAAGGACCCTTAAATCAAAAGGAAAGCGAAAAGAGACGGCAGATGCAATTGTGTCTGTACTGTGGAACCGCAGGACATTTTCTACGGGATTGCCCTATAAAACCACCCAAGAAAGTAGTAGGAGTTGCCGACAAAAGTCAAATAGAGCCTGATTCGGGAAACGACCACGCCCGGCAAGCGTAGAGGTCCACTTGCCAAGCTTAAAGAAGGCCACTCAGACCTCCCACCTAATTATACCAATGGTCCTAATTGATCCAAGGCAGCCATCACGTATGCATTCAGTAAGGGCATACATTGATAGCGGGGCCGTAGGAAACTACATGGACCACGAATTGGCCTCAAGGATGAATCTACCCCTTTGCAAAAAGACCCTTTTTGGATGTCATCACCACAATCGATGGAACTGAAATTGCCTCTGGGCCTGTAACTCATTCCACTACTGAGCTGACACTGTTGGGTCAAGATGGGCATCGTGAAACTATTGTTTTTGATTTAATCAAGGCCCCGCAATTCCAAATAATTCTGGGAATGTCATGGTTGGAAACACATAATCATTGTATTGATTGGCGAGAGAAGAGAGTGACCTTCCCAGATTGTGCCCACAGCTGTTACCCGGAAAAAACCTTGAACAAAAGCCTGGCCACCGTTACTAATCCAGTTGTGCAATTACCTCAAAAATATCAAGAATTTCAGGATTTTTTTCAAAAAGAACAGGCAAATACCTTACCACCTCACAGATCATACGATTGTCAAATTGACCTAGTACCCGGTGCACAACCTCCATGCAGTAGAATCTACGCCCTTACGGAACCCGAAAATCTTCACCTACGACAATATCTGGATCAATACCTTGCTAATGGCTTCATTCGTCCATCCAAATCTCCTGCATCCTCAGCTCTATTCTTCGTGCCTAAAAAGGAAGGTGACCTTAGAACGTGCATAGACTACCGCACATTAAATCAGATTACGGTAAAAAATCGATACCCATTGCCTCTGATCCCCGAATTACTTGACCAAGTTAAGGATGCTTGTATCTACACTAAGTTAGACCTCCTAGGGGCATATCATCTGGTACGTGTAAAGAAAGGCGATGAATGGAAGACTGCCTTTCGCACCAAGTACGGGTTATTCGAATACCAGGTGATGCCCTTCGGGTTGTGCAATGCACCAGCAGCCTTCCAGTATTTTATGAACAATGTCCTTCCTGAACTCATTGACGTCTGTGTTGTTGTATACATAGACGATATTCTAGTGTACTCCTCCTCAGAATCAGACCATGTGAAGCACGTTCGTGCAGTCCTCAGAAACTACGCCAGCACAAGTTATACGCAAAATTGGAGGAATGTGTTTTTCATTCTACAGAAGTTTAATTCCTGGGATTTATCCTGACTCCAAAAGGAGTTCGAATGGACTCTCGAAAGGTGGATGCAATCCTCAAGTGGCCATCACCCAGTTCTGTTAAAGGGGTACAAAGCATGCTTGGATTTGCTCATTTCTATCGCAGATTTATTCCTGAATTCTCACATATTGTACACCCCATCACAGCACTTTTGCGAAAAAACAAACGTTTTTTGTGGACTGAAGAGGCTGAAAGAGCCTTCCAAGAGCTAAAATCGAAATTCACATCTGCACCTGTCTTAAAGCATCCACGTCCTGAACTCCCATACATAGTTGAAACCGATGCATCCAGTTTAGCCATGGGAGCTGTCCTGTCCCAGAAGGATCCCGAAACCGGTCAACTTCATCCAGTAGCATTCTGGTCAAGAAAGTTCTCAGCACCCGAATTAAACTATGCGGTTACTGATAAGGAGTTATTAGCCATCAAGTCCACCTTCAAGGCTTGGTGGCATTATCTTCTCGGTGCCAGGCATACCATCACTGTAATCACCGATCACAGGAATCTGCAGTATTTGAAAACAGCCAAGGCCCAATCATCGCGTCAACTTCGGTGGGCATTATTCTTTGCCGAATTCGATTTCGTGATCACTTATCGACCAGGTTGTAAAAACAGCAAGGCAGATGCCCTATCCAGAATAGGGATGGGAGAAGTATATTCGAACCCGGAACCAGTACCTATAATTTCAGAACAAAGAATTCTTGGCATAACTACTCTACAGACTCTAGAAGACATTCATTTAAAAATCCAACAACTTTTTCGATCCAGCAGCCCTGCAGGACTGGGTAAAGAAAGGCCAAGATTATTCAGTCATCAATGACCTGCCTTACTATCAAGGACGTCTATTTCTACCACACAAGGAACTACAAGAACTAGTCATCTCCAATTATCATGACGCCCTTATGGAAGGACACCCAGGTATCACAAAAACTGAAGCTAAAATGAAAAGACAATTCTGGTGGCCCACCTGGCGAAAGGACATAAAGTCATTTATGATGTCATGTGGTATCTGCGCCCAAAACAAAAGTCTGAAGAAAAAAACAGCTGGCCTTTTCCAACCTTTGGATATTCCACCTACACCATGACACACCTTGTCTTTAGACTTCATTACAGATCTACCTCCGTGTAATGGATTTAACACCATTCTAGTTATTGTGGATCTTTTTTCCAAAATGGCCCACTTTATTCCTTTAAAAGGATTACCTTCCGCCTCGATTTTGGCCAAGGAATTTCTCAAGAACATTGTTCGAATCCATAGATTTCCTTCCGTATTGGTCTATGACCGAGGTAGTCAATTCATTTCGCAATTTTGGAAGAAATGCTGTCAATTGACGCAAATCGACGTAAGGCTATCAACCAGTCACCACCCCCAAATTGAAGGTCAGACGGAGAGGACCAACCAGACTCTTGAACAATACCTACGTTGTATGCTACACCAAACCGAAAGCAATTGGAAAGATATTTTATGGATTTCCGAATACGCATACAATAACTCCGTACATTCAGGAACCGGACAAAGCCCCTTTTATACCATATATGGACATCATCCTCGAACCTCAGAACTCGATTCGCCTCAACAAAATGCCTGCAGTGACTCATCTGCACTCTACTATTACACACGCCTTTAAGGAAGCAATAGAACACTTGAAACAAGCAAAGGAGAAATACAAGAAAAATGCTGATCGACATAGAAGTGAAACTCCACAATACCAGATTGGAGATCAAGTTTGGCTGGCTACAAAACACATACCTCTAAAAGGAACTCGAACTTTCAATCCTAGATATTTGGGACCTTACACCATTAAGGCCATTATCAAACCGGTGGCCGTCAAATTGGAATTACCCTCTAATATGCGGATTCATCCTGTCTTTCATGTTTCACTTCTAAAACCAGTTTAACCTGGGACAAGATTAACCAAACCACCTGACCCCATCCTAATAGATGGGGAACCTGAATTTGAGGTAAAGAATATCCTGGACTCTAGGATGGTTAAATCAAGACTTTTTTATTTAATCGACTGGAAGGGCTATGGACCACAAGAAAGGTCATGGGAACCTAGTGACCACGTTCATGCACCTCGGTTGTTGAAGAAATTCCATCAGAACTTCCCAGACAAACCAGGACCAAGGGGAAGAGCAACTTTAGGAGGGGCCTTGGGGGAGAGTTCTGTTATGATGCCTACCCCCGGGCATCCGGATCGAGCCCATCAGCCTCGGGAGCAGGCATCCAGATATTTAATAAAACCCCAGCAGCCCCGGCTGGGGGCTGTCTGGGTTCAGTCCTGGCGCCTTAGGCGCCAGGCTCATGATAGAAATCAGTCCTGGCGCCATAGGCGCCAGGCTCATAGTCTTTACTTACCTCTTGCAGACCATGCTGCAAATGAATCCAAGCCAACGTGAGGCCTGGATGGGACTATTTTACTACAGGGACTATTTTTTACTCGGTGTGGTTCTAGGGACTTCTTACCTGGAACTACTTTGGAGGCTATTTAAACCACGCCCGAACAGCAGCACATGCTTCTTGTTATTCTGCATCCAGCAGCGTAACGCTCACCGTGCCTGCAGTCAGCATCCAGTCTTCAGCCACGCCCGTCTCGAATCCAGAGCTCCTAGCAATAGAAGAAAGAAGAAGGAAAGGTTAGAAAACAGATATTATTTCAATCCTTACCTGAATTCCGGATCCATCACGTCTTCGAACTGAAAAAGACATTATTCTACACGCGTTGCATCGCCAGCTGCAACGCCGCGCCATACTCACCAGTCCTCGCAGCATTTTTCGATCCGGCGCAGCCTCCATCATTTTCTCCGCCGAATTCCAACATCTAGGGGACAAAAGAAACATAAGGTGATCCGAGAGAGCCAACAAATACAACCTCTCCACCATAGACTTACCTGATTAACAACCGGAGGCATTATTCTGTAACAAACCGCAACTTCTTATGCCGCACTTGTAAGGAGAGAGAAACCAGCAATTTAAACACATGCGTATTTTGCCGGACAGTGTTTGGTAATACAGACTCTTACCTGAACACCATCAGCTGCCACAAGACAATCTTCCCTTGGACCCAGCTGCAACACAAGAAACAAATGTACAAGAGTGAACATCGGACATATTGAACTCTTTGAACTTTATACTTACGGGTTCTCGCCTGGAACCTCGGAGTCAATATTCACCCGGAACTCTTCCAACGCCTTCAAACCAGTGAAGTAACTGGTATCTACGCGCCCCTGCATTCCACGCAGGACGGAGAGCTCATCATTTACAAACATAAGGAGAATACTTCTACGGGTCACGCAGACGGGATTAGGCGGTCCAGTCCAGTCTGTCATCTCTGCACTACGCTTCACGTTGGAGGAGGTCGCAGCTCTCCCGGTCCGATCGACGCCCCTGTGGGAGCCAGGTGAGCGTAACAAGCGTCTGCTGGGCCACGGGGCAGAGGTAAACACTACCAATATGCACGGTCTTAGCTCCTCGCATCAGGAACATTCTCTTAAGTGACTATCATGGCCAGGACACCGTTGTGAGTTTGAACTGAGGTTCATTACTTATATTCTGTCTTTAGCCCCATTATCATCTTACGTAGTTACCTAGGTCTGTGACTGGTGTCCTTAGTCCATGTTGGTCTTTTAACACTTGGGAATATTTTAGATTGGCTCCCTCTTTATTGGTGTTATTTTTGGGTGGCCTGTTTTTTTGTCTTGCAATTGCTCATTATTATTATTATTATTATTATTATTATTATTATTATTATTATTATTATTATTATTATTATTATTATTAGGGTCTTTATTGAGCGCAGACCTAGCTTTTGGGAAGCAATGGAGCACTTTGCAATCATAGGGTGAAGAACAAGGTTAGGGGGAAGAGAAACGAGCGAGCAGGGATCTAACAACAGAGCTGGGCGGGCAATTTACGGCAATGTGGTCTGCAAGTATCCATGGGGGGAAACAGTGGGGATCAGGTCACCCAGTCTCAGGTCTGGTGGAGAGTGGATGGGGTATGGACCTAGGTGTTGGGGAGGAGCCATTCCTTGAAGAAGAAAGTCTGCAGCTCCTTCCTGGACTGTAGAAGCAAGGGGGCAAGTCAGAAGGAGCCAGGGAGGAGGATCCGGAGTCTTGGGGCATACAGAAAGAAGGCCTGTCTTCTGGATCTTTCCTTCCTGCCCCGTCAGAGTGGAAGTCTGCACATTTCTTTACTGCTGGTGGATCGCAAGCTAGGGCACTTCAGGGCGGCAGCCTTGTAGATGATGCAGCAGGATTTGAAGACGATAGGAGCTTACAGCGGGAGCCTGTGCAGTTCGGTGAGGGCCGGGGTGATGTGGTCGAATTTATGTTGCTTGACTTTCATCTCTCTGTTTATTAGTCCATCCACTCATCTTCTGTCTGTTTGGTTCTCTTTGTTCTGGCTTCCTTCTGCTGTGTCCTGTTTCCTGATTGTCATTTCATTGATTGTACCATCTGGCTAATTATTGTAAAGCGCCTTGGCGTGAGGCGCTATAGAAGCGTAATATAAATAAAAACAAAAACAAACAAATAATACCAAGTCTATCTCACTACACATTAAACCTTAAGTCACACTATGTAATAACACTCACTTTAAATACGAGAGCACCTATGACTGTTGTAGTTAAATCGACTACTAAACGGTGGTGTAGCCTAGGTTAAGGTTTAATTGTTCTTGTGATGAACTTTGTGTATAAGGGTGCTTGCCATGTACTTGCAGCAATTTGCTTGAATCCCACCTCCTCACATTTTTTACCGCATTTTACTGCAAATAAATGCAGGGGAGACCACTTGCATGCCCCTTCAACCCTCCCCCCCACCCTCCATTCCGTCAACTTTCGAAAATACCTGACCCCCCTCATCTACATTTGTGTGGTAAAATGCAACAAACAACAGCGAATAGGCTGCAGAGAAAATGTATAATACCATTTGAATTGGGGAACACCTTGAGACTGTTTGTACCTTAAAGCGAGCATTTCCAACGTTTCTATACTTCAACTTTGTATAAGTAGGAAGCTGAATTATTTATTTTTTTACATGTATTATTCCACCGTAGAATACAGCCATATTTAATATGATTGTTTGGGGTCCGGGTTCATTTTCAGCCGCCATGTTTGCTGTGGCATTCTGTGGCACGTCCTGTAAACATTGCAAAGGGCTGTATTGTAACACTCTGGGCATCTCCCACCATAGTGAGGGTGTGTGGGCAGACCTGGGGTGTGGGGCATGGCCAAACCAATGAGGCCGCAATATATTCATGGGTGCCCTTCCTATACATGCCACTCACCATCTATACGAGGGGGCACCCCCAGATAGTTGGATCTCCTTGGTCATGCACACTATAGGTGGCTTGAGAGTGCCAAAGGCCAAGCCCCAGGTCAATTGGCAACTGGGACTGGTCAAAGTAGTGTCCCATATTGGTTATATTCACTTTCAATTCCATTTGAGCCCAACACATATGGACTGGAAAGAGCATGTCCGGGTTAATGAGCACAGCATGTGCAGGGCCAGGCGCGTGCTCCCTTCCCTGGTGAATTAGGCGGGTCGGGGGTGGGCAGGATTGGACTGTAAAAATAAAGCTCCTTCCGCTGAATATAGATATAGTGACTCTAAAGTCCAAAATGTAAACAACACAACTATGACTAGAAGCTGACGCGGTGCAACTTGAGATAGCCTGTCTTGCAGTAACCGAGCCGCTGTAGCTCATGAGTTTTCACCTGAAGCACAACGTCATCTATTTCTAAATTTTTTTTACTGGATCCGGTGGCTCACATATGGGTTTTTCTGCATTCCCTGAATTGCTATCACAAAGACTCCAGGGGTGACACAAAAGGTACGAAAAAACAAAAACAAAAATCCATGTACACACAGCACACTGCAGCAGTTGCATCGACCCACTGAGCTATGATAGTGGTTTTGAATGTTGCTCCTTGACAGTCGAATACAATGATTCGACAGTGGCATTTTCGACATGACAACACGTATGCGCATATCAGTCTTGCCTGCAGGCTGCAAGGCACATGTGTTTAAAGGCCAGTCAGAAAAGGGATTCCATCTCCAATGTGGCTCGCTGGACATGTCATTACTCTTAACAGAACCCTCCACAGGTGGGGCTGCTGCTGCAAATGGCATGCAGTGCCCACACTATAGAAGATTGTCATGGTGCCCGGGGAGGCAGGGTTTGGGGAGGGCGGAGCTGGCAGTTGACCTCCGATCAAAGGAAATGTCCAAAATAATAGTTTTGAACAGCACTATTTCTTTCATGCTGCTTCTTTTCCAAACTATATATCAATTTCGCTTTAAACCACTTCCATGGCCCTTGTGATGAGTTACTTCACTGTGCGGATAATAGTTTTGACCAGTGTTGCTGAGTAAATATTATTCAAAATACTTAATTTGCATTCCATTTTATTAAAAAAAACTCCCCCTTCGGTAATATTCAAACGGGGTGATTGCTGTTTGCCAAATAGCACCGTTTTATTTTACTTGAATCACACCCGGCACAGCTCCTGCAGATCACCTCTGAAAGCAATTGGGTGGCTGCATCCTGTGGAATAGTTTCAATGTTAATAGGGATATTTATTTATTCATGCAATGTTTGTCGGATACCTGTATATTTATTTATTTATGCAATGTTTATCGGATACAATTATCCGACAAACATTGCATGAATAAATAAATGATCCGGGTCCATGTATCTGACAAACAGTGCATAAATAAATAAACGGTGTGTGGCTGAGAACTGTAACTTCCTCTGGTGACCCCTTGCATGGGTTCACCAGAGGAAGTTACAGTTTGCTTGCCCTGCAGCTGTGACCTGTATCATAGTCCTGTAGTGTACACGGAGGGGGCAGGGGGGGGCTGAGCCAGCAGAGTGCTCATGGCGGCAATGAGCTGCTCTGCCCCCCCCCCCCCACTCCCTCTGTGCAGGCTTTTTCTTTTTTTTTCACTCATTTTTTTTAAAACTAACCCAGCACAGAGCATGGTTTTGGGGTTTGTGGAAGCTGATTCTGTGCGGATCCCGAGATCCGGCACTATATCTGGTGCCGGATTTCGGATCCAGCGAGAGCCAGTCCAATGACCAGCTGCTTTAAACCTGTATTGCACAGGATGCTGTAAATCTCCGAAGAGCGCGAGCGCCATTCAGGCTCTGCTTCCGCCTTTGAACATAGGGACGCTTTGGGAAACGTGCCAAGCACCGCCATTGCTCTTTGTCAAATGCTTTCTGGCCTCGACTTCCTGCAGCTCCTGGACCGACTGAGCACATTCCACGACAGGGGTGCATATCCGCCTGAACAGGAAGTGGCGGCCTTTAACAAAGAAACTTTAACTATTCTGTGTAAAGACAAACCACAAGATAGCCAGCACTGTCTGCGAATGTCCCCATTGTAACTCTAAACGATCATTATTGCAATCTGTTGATCACACATGGCCGGCCAGTCGGCTTTCCCAAATATTCGACGTTTAGCAACCCCCGACCAATTATATATCAAGACACAGAGGCTGTGATTTTGCATAACACATCTTTACTGCACTGTCAGCAGCACAGAATGGAAAGGGTTAACTCCTTGAGCTTTAGAAAAAAGAACATAAGAGCGTTCACAGCGTTGTCCCACCTGGTACCAATCGATATAATGAGTCTACATCTCTTGTGTCTCCAACAGTGACTAGGTCTTACTTGGGTTACAAGGATTCATTGTATTAAAGGGTTGTGTTTTCACTTTCTTCCCAGCGTCACTTTCACACGCGGGCAACTGCATAGCTGCACCACAGCAAGTATGCACAGATGGTGTGACTGGTGAGCTGCAAGGACCTCTGTTGGGAAGGGATGTGAGTGTGTATGTCTGGTAAGGAAGGGAGGCATGTTGTGAAGTGCTATAATGGCTGAATGGAATGCGTGAGCTCATAGCGTGAGGTCATAGAGAATGATATGATGTGAGAGTGTTGATGTATGAGTGAGGGAATGATGAGAGAGAATGTGGTGAGGTGAGAGTGTTGATGTATGAGTGAGGGAATGATGAGCGAGAATGTTGTGAGGTGAGAGTGTTGATGCATGAGTGAGGGAATGATGAGAGAGAATGTGGTGAGGTGAGAGTGTTGATGTATGAGTGAGGGAATGATGAGAGAGAATGTTGTGATGTGAGAGTGTTGATATATGAGTGAGGGAATGATGAGAGAGAATGTTGTGAGGTGAGAGTGTTGATTTATGAGTGAGGGAATGCTCAGAGAGAATGTTGTGATGTGAGAGTGTTGATGTATGAGTGAGGGAATGATGAGAGAGAATGTTGTGATGTGAGAGTGTTGATGTATGAGTGAGGGAATGATGAGAGAGAATGTTGTGATGTGAGAGTGTGGATGTGTGAATGAAGGAATGCTCAGAGAGAAGGTTGTGAGGTGAGAGTGTTGATGTATGAGTGAGGGAATGCTCATAGAGAATGTTATGATGTGAAAGTGAGGGAATGCTCAGAGGGAATGTTGTGACGTGAGAGTGTGGATGTATGAGTGATGGAATGCTCAGAGAAAATGCTTTGAGGCGATAGTGTTGATGTATGAGTGAGGGAATGCTCAGAGAGAATGTTGTGAGGCGACAGTGTTGATGTATGAGTGAGGGCATGCTCAGAGAGAATGTTGTGATGTGAGAGTGTTGATGTATGAGTGAGGGAATGCTGAGAGAGAATGTTATGATGTGAAAGTGAGGGAATGCTCAAAGGGAATTTTGTGATGTGAGAGTGTGGATGTATGCGTGATAGGATGCTCAGAGAGAATGTTGTGAGGCGATAGTGTTGATGTATGAATGAGGGAATGCTCAGAGAGAATGTTATGTAGTAAGAGTGTTGATGTATGAGTGATGGAATGCTCAGAGAGAATGTTGTGAGGCGATAGTGTTGATGTATGAGTGAGGGCATGCTCAGAGAGAATGTTGTGATGTGAGAGTGTTGATGTATGAGTGAGGGAATGCTGAGAGAGAATGTTATGGTGCGAGAGTGTTGATGTATGAGTGAGGGAATGCTCAGAGAGGATCTTGTGATGGGGAAGTGTCGATGTACGAGTGAGGGAATGCTCAGAGAGAATGTTATGATGTGAGAGTGTTGATGTATGAGTGAGGGAATGCTCAGAGAGAAGGTTGTGAGGTGAGAGTGTTGATGTATGAATGATGGAATGCTCAAAGATAATTTTGTGAGGTGAGAGTGTTGATGTATGAGTGAGGGAATGTTATGATGTGAGAGTGTTGATGTATGAGTGAGGGAATGCTCAGAGAGAAGGTTGTGAGGTGAGAGTGTTGATGTATGAGTGACGGAATGCTCAGAGAAAATGATGTGAGGTGAGAGTGTTGATGTATGAGGGATGGAATGCTCAGAGAGAATGTTGTGAGTTGAGAGTGTTGATGTATGAGTGATAGAATGCTCAGAGAGAATGTTGTGAGGTGAGAGTGTTGATGTATGAGTGAGGGAATGCTCAGAGAGAATGTTGTGAGGTGAGTGTGTTGATGTATGAGTGACGGAATGCTCAGAGAGAATGTTGTGAGGTGAGAGTGTTGATGTATGAGTGATGGAATGCTCAGAGAGAATGTTGTGAGTCGAAAGTGTTGATGCATGACTGAGGGCATGCTCAGAGAGAATGTTGTGATGTGAGAGTGTTGATGTATGAGTGAGGGAATGCTGAGAGAGAATGTTATGGTGCAAGAGTGTTGATGTATGAGCGAGGGAATGCTCAGAGAGGATGTTGTGATGGGGGAGTGTGGATGTATGAGTAAGGGAATGCTCAGAGAGAATGTTATGATGTGAGAGTGTTGATGTATGAGTGAGGGCATGCTCAGAGAGAATGTTGTGATGTGAGAGTGTTGATGTATGAGTGAGGGAATGCTGAGAGAGAATGTTATGATGTGAAAGTGAGGGAATGCTCAAAGGGAATTTTGTGATGTGAGAGTGTGGATGTATGCGTGATAGGATGCTCAGAGAGAATGTTGTGAGGCGATAGTGTTGATGTATGAATGAGGGAATGCTCAGAGAGAATGTTATGTAGTAAGAGTGTTGATGTATGAGTGATGGAATGCTCAGAGAGAATGTTGTGAGGCGATAGTGTTGATGTATGAGTGAGGGCATGCTCAGAGAGAATGTTGTGATGTGAGAGTGTTGATGTATGAGTGAGGGAATGCTGAGAGAGAATGTTATGGTGCGAGAGTGTTGATGTATGAGTGAGGGAATGCTCAGAGAGGATCTTGTGATGGGGAAGTGTCGATGTACGAGTGAGGGAATGCTCAGAGAGAATGTTATGATGTGAGAGTGTTGATGTATGAGTGAGGGAATGCTCAGAGAGAAGGTTGTGAGGTGAGAGTGTTGATGTATGAATGATGGAATGCTCAAAGATAATTTTGTGAGGTGAGAGTGTTGATGTATGAGTGAGGGAATGTTATGATGTGAGAGTGTTGATGTATGAGTGAGGGAATGCTCAGAGAGAAGGTTGTGAGGTGAGAGTGTTGATGTATGAGTGACGGAATGCTCAGAGAAAATGATGTGAGGTGAGAGTGTTGATGTATGAGGGATGGAATGCTCAGAGAGAATGTTGTGAGTTGAGAGTGTTGATGTATGAGTGATAGAATGCTCAGAGAGAATGTTGTGAGGTGAGAGTGTTGATGTATGAGTGAGGGAATGCTCAGAGAGAATGTTGTGAGGTGAGTGTGTTGATGTATGAGTGACGGAATGCTCAGAGAGAATGTTGTGAGGTGAGAGTGTTGATGTATGAGTGATGGAATGCTCAGAGAGAATGTTGTGAGTCGAAAGTGTTGATGCATGACTGAGGGCATGCTCAGAGAGAATGTTGTGATGTGAGAGTGTTGATGTATGAGTGAGGGAATGCTGAGAGAGAATGTTATGGTGCAAGAGTGTTGATGTATGAGCGAGGGAATGCTCAGAGAGGATGTTGTGATGGGGGAGTGTGGATGTATGAGTAAGGGAATGCTCAGAGAGAATGTTATGATGTGAGAGTGTTGATGTATGAGTGAGGGAATGCTCTGAGAGAAGGTTGTGAGGTGAGAGTGTTGATGTATGATTGATGGAATGTTCAGATAGAACGTTGTGAGGGGAGAGTGCTGATGTATGAATGAGGGAATGTTATGATGTGAGTGTGTTGATATATGAGTGAGGGAATGCTCAGAGAGAAGGTTGTGAGGTGAGAGTGTTGATGTATGAGTGACGGAATGCTCAGAGAGAGTGTTGTGAGGTGAGAGTGTTGATGTATGAGTGACGGAATGCTTAGAGAGAATGTTGTGAGGTGAGAGTGTTGATGTATGAGTGAGGGAATGCTCAGAGAGAAGGTTGTGAGGTGAGAGTGTTGATGTATGAGCGAGGGCATGCTCAGAGAGAATATTGTGATGTGAGAGTTTTGATGTATGAGTGAGGGAATGCTCAGGGAGAATGTTATGGTGCGAGAGTGTTGATGTATGAGTGAGGGAATGCTGAGAGAGAATGTTATGATGTGAGAGTGCGGATGTGTGAGTGATGGACTGCTCAGAAAGAATGTTGTGATGTGAGAGTGTTGATGTATGAGTGAGGGAATGCTCAGAGAGAATGTTGTGATTTGAGAGTGCAGATGTGTGAGTGATGGACTGCTCAGAGAGAATGTTGTGATGTGAGAGTGTTGATGTATGAGTGAGGAAATGCTCAGAGAGAATGTTGTGATGTGAGAGTGTGGATGTGTGAGTGATGGACTGCTCAGAGAGAATGTTGTGATGTGAGAGTGTTGATGTATGAGTGAGGGAATGTTATGATGTGAGAGTGTTGATGTATGAGTGAGGGAATGCTCAGAGAGAAGGTTGTGAGGTGAGAGTGTTGATGTATGTGTGAGGGAATGTTATGATGTGAGAGTGTTGATGTATGAGTGAGGGAATGCTATGATGTGAGAGTGTTGATGTATGAGTGAGGGAATGTTATGATGTGAGAGTGTTGATGTATGAGTGAGGGAATGTTATGATGTGAGAGTGTTGATGTATGAGTGAGGGAATGTTGTGATGTGAGAGTGTTGATGTATGAGTGAGGGAATGTTATGATGTGAGAGTGTTGATGTATGAGTGACGGAATTCTCAGAGAGAATGTTGTGAGGTGAGAGTGTTGATGTATGAGTGATGAAATGCTCAGAGAGAATGTTGTGAGGTGAGGGTGTTGATGTATGGGTGTTGGAATGCTCAGAGAGAATGTTGTGAGGTGAGAGTGTTGATGTATGAGTGATGGAATGCTCAGAGAGAATATTGTGAGGTGAGAGTGTTGATGTATGAGTGATGGAATGCTCAGAGAGAATGTTGCGAGGCGATAGTGTTGATGTATGAGTGAGGGCATGCTCAGAGAGAATGTTGTGATGTGAGAGTGTTGATGTATGAGTGAGGGAATGCTGAGAGAGAATGGTATGGTGCGAGAGTATTGATGTATGAGTGAGGGAATGCTCAGAGAGGATGTTGTGATGGGGGAGTGTCGATGTATGAGTGAGGGAATGCTCAGAGAGAATGTTATGATGTGAGAGTGTTGATGTATGTGTGAGGGAATGCTCAGAGAGAAGGTTGTGAGGTGAGAGTGTTGATGTATGAGTGATGGAATGCTGAGAGTGAATGTTGTGATGTGAGAGTGTTGATGTATGAGTGAGGGAATGTTATGATGTGAGAATGTTGATGTATGAGTGAGGGAATGCTCAGAGAGAAGGTTGTGAGGTGAGAGTGTTGATGTATGAGTGACGGAATGCTCAGAGAGAATGTTGTGAGGTTAGAGTGTTGATGTATGAGTGATGGAATGCTCAGAGAGAATGTTGTGAGGTGAGAGTGTTGATGTATGAGTGAGGGAATGCTCAGAGAGAAGGTTGAGAGGTGAGAGTGTTGATGTGTGTGTGAGGGCATGCTCAGAGAGAATATTGTGATGTGAGAGTTTTGATGTATGAGTGAGGGAATGCTCAGAGAGAATGTTATGGTGCGAGAGTGTTGATGTATGAGTGAGGGAATGCTGAGAGAGAATGTTATGATGTGAAAGTGAGGGAATGCTCAGAGAGAATGTTGTGATGTGAGAGTGTTGATGACTGAGTGAGGGAATGCTCAGAGAGAATGTTGTGATGTGAGAGTTCGGATGTGTGAGTGATGGACTGTTCAGAGAGAATGTTGTGATGTGAGAGTGTTCATGTATGAGAGAGGGAATGCTCAGAGAGAATGTTGTGATGTGAGAGTGCGGAAGTGTGAGTGATGGACTCCTCAGAGAGAATGTTGTTATGTGAGAGTGTTGATGTATGAGTGAGGGAATGCTCAGTGAGAATGTTGTGATGTGAGAGTGTGGATGTGTGAGTGATGGACTGCTCAGAGAGAATGTTGTGATGTGAGAGTGTTGATGTATGAGTGAGGGAATGTTATGATGTGAGAGTGTTGATGTATGAGTGAGGGAATGCTCAGAGAGAAGGTTGTGAGGTAACAGTGTTGATGTATGAGTGAGAGAATGTTATGATGTGAGAGTGTTGTTGTATGAGTGAGGGAATGTTATGATGTGTGAGTGTTGTTGTATGAGTGAGGGAATGTTATGATGCGAGAGTGTTGATGTATGAGTGAGGGAATGTTGTGATGTGAGAGTGTTGATGTATGAGTGAGGGAATGCTCAGTGAGAATGTTGTGATGTGAGAGTGTGGATGTGTGAGTGATGGACTGCTCAGAGAGAATGTTGTGATGTGAGAGTGTTGATGTATGAGTGAGGGAATGTTATGATGTGAGAGTGTTGATGTATGAGTGAGGGAATGCTCAGAGAGAAGGTTGTGAGGTAAGAGTGTTGATGTATGAGTGAGAGAATGTTATGATGTGAGAGTGTTGTTGTATGAGTGAGGGAATGTTATGATGTGAGAGTGTTGTTGTATGAGTGAGGGAATGTTATGATGTGAGAGTGTTGATGTATGAGTGAGGGAATGTTGTGATGTGAGAGTGTTGATGTATGAGTGAGGGGATGTTATGATGTGAGAGAGGGAATGCTCAGAGAGAATGTTGTGAGGTGAGAGTGTTGATGTATGAGTGAGGAAATGTTATGATGTGAGAGTGTTGATGTATGAGTGAGGGAATGCTCAGAGAGAATGTTGTGAGGTGAGAGTGTTGATGTATGAGTGAGGGAATGTTATGATGTGAGAGTGTTGATGTATGAGTGAGGGAATGCTCAGAGAGAAGGTTGTGAGGTGAGAGTGTTGATGTATGAGTGACGGAATCCTCAGAGAGAATGTTGTGAGGTGAGAGTGTTGATGTACGAGTGATGGAATGCTCAGAGAGAATGTTGTGAGGTGAGAGTGTTGATGTATGAGTGAGGGCATGCTCAGAGAGAATATTGTGATGTGAGAGTTTTGATGTATGAGTGAGGGAATGCTCAGAGAGAATGTTGTGATGTGAGAGTGTTGATGTATGAGTGAGGGAATGCTCAGAGAGAATGTTGTGATGTGAGAGTGCAGATGTGTGAGTGATGGACTGCTCAGAGAGAATGTTGTGATGTGAGAGTGTTGATGTATGAGTGAGGGAATGCTCAGAGAGAATGTTGTGATGTGAGAGTGTGGATGTGTGAGTGATGGACTGCTCAGAGAGAATTCTTTGATGTGAGAGTGTTGATGTATGAGTGAGGGAATGCTCAGAGAGAATGTTGTGAGGCGGTAGTGTTGATGTGTGAGCGAGAGCATGCTCGGAGAGAATGTTGTGAGGGGAGAGTGTTGCTGTATGAGTGAGGGAATGCTCAGAGAGAATGTTTTGAGGTGAGAGTGTTGATGTATGAGTGAGGGAATACTCAGAGAGAATGTTGTGAGGTGAGAGTGTTGCTGTATGAGTGAGGGAATGCTCAGAGAGAATGTTGTGATGTGAGAGTGTTGATGTATGAGTGAGGGAATCCTCAGAGAGAATGTTGTGATGTGAGAGTGCGGATGTGTGAGTGATGGAATGCTCAGAGAGAATGTTGTGAGGCGATAGTGTTGATGTGTGAGTGAGAGAATGCTCATAGAGAATGTTATGATGCGAGAGGGTTGATGTATGAGTCAGGGAATACTCAGAGAGAATTTTTTGTGGTGAGAGTGTTGATGTATGAGTGAGGGAATACTCAGAGGAAATGTTGTGAGGTGAGAGTGTTGATGTATGAGTGAGGGAATACTCAGAGGGAATGTTGTGATGTGAGAGTGTTGATGTATGACTGAGGGAATACTCAGAGGGAATGTTGTGATGTGAGAGTGTTGATGTATGAGTGAGGGAATACTCAGAGGGAATGTTGTGATGTGAGAGTGTTGATGTATGAGTGAGGGAATACTCAGAGGGAATGTTGTGATGTGAGAGTGTTGGTGTATGAGTGAGGGAATACTCAGAGGGAATGTTATGATGTGAGAGTGTGGATATGAGTGAAGGAATACTCAGAGGGAATGTTGTGATATGAGAGTGTTGATGTATGAGTGAGGGAATACTCAGAGGGAATGTTGTGATGTGAGAGTGTTGATGTATGAGTGAGGGAATACTCAGAGGGAATGTTATGACGTGAGAGTGTGGATATGAGTGAGGGAATACTCAGAGGGAATGTTGTGATGTGAGAGTGTTGTTGTATGAGTGAGGGAATACTCAGATGGAATGTTATGATGTGAGAGTGTGGATATGAGTGAGGAAATACTCAGAGGGAATGTTATGATGTGAGAGTGTGGATATGAGTGAGGGAATACTCAGAGGGAATGTTGTGATGTGAGAGTGTTGATATATGAGGGAATGCTGCTGTGCTGGTGTTCCAACCCCGACAGTTGGAAGATGAGGCTTGGGTGGTGGCAGTCATTGGGTTCCTCTGTAGCAGCTTAAGGATTTATGAAGTAACAGCGATAAAGGAAATTATGAAGTAACTTACCTGAAGTGTCCCAGAGTATCCTTTATAACAGCCTCTCTCCCGAACGGGCTCTCGCTTCATGCTTGCAGAGTGAATGCACACCGTGGGACTCGCTCGAGTCCTATTTTCATCTCCCTGCGTGTTGGGAGGGCGCTTGTAGCTACGTTGCTGCAGTGCACTTCATAGGATAGCTTTGCTACTTCGGCCCCCTTTTGTGGGTGCTTTATGATTGATTGACTCATTCATAATATGGAAGTACCCATTAATTCCAGACCTGGGGAAGGCACCTCCAACTTTACTAAAGAGCAATTTCAAGACCTGCCGAAACTTCATTCCTCCCTCTTGAGGGCAGTTCAGATCTTGTCCTCATCCGTGACTGCCCCTCTTATAAAATCTCTGAGAAGCCTGGAAAGGTGGTTCATTTTCAAGGATTATACACAAGGTATGTCACTTGAAGTCGAGGAGCAATGTTGATCGGCTGAGTTGTATGCAACCTGAGCAATACCGAGTTAAAGCACTGACTCAGACATTAAACATGTGTTTGCCTATTGATTCCGCTTTGTATCTGTTTCTTGCTGCTGTCCTGCAACTTGGGGTCAGGCTCAATGGATGTGATCACCATGTACTTCTCTTTTGCACTTGGTGTATGATGTATTACCTTTGCACGTTACATGATGCTGTAACTCACCTATTCCGCTTCTTTTTTTCTGTAACCTGAAGCACTGTAACCAATCTCTTCAGTTCAGGCACCTAGATACCTCAGGGTTTTGCGCACTATATAAATAAAAAAATAAAAAAATAATAAATAAGGAGGTTTCACATGCCAAAAGGAAAAAGATGTTCCGTGTGCATCAAAAGAAGAGGATGATTTTTTGAAGGCCTCCCCTTACTCGCCTGCGCCCACCATCTTACATAATAGGTCCCTTATGAGAAAAAGGGAAGTGGCTGTGTCCTCCACGGGACACGGTGTGACATGTAATTGGGTTTCCTTTGACCTGGTTATCGTTTTAGAGAAGGAACATCAGCATAAGCAGAGCTCTGCATCCCATCAGGGTGACAGGCACTAGTGCTTCTTGAGCACAGGTGCTTCCCATGCTCAAGAAGTATCTGAGGCCCCCCAAGGGGTTTTAGACGGTCAAGGTAACCCGTTGAGGTGACTCGCCCATGTGGGGAGGTATATGGACTTCAGGTAATGCAAGCATCTAGAGAAAGAGAAGAAGAAATTAGGGGTGCAATGCCCTACACCCCTCCTCCACATATAATCCTGCTTTCAAGGGAGTCTCCCAAGAACCTTTATGATACAGCCATCCTGCAACGATTGCCTTGAAAACAATATCCAAGTTTGCATTGACACAATTGCGCATACCTCTAGAAAGATTTCTAAGATTGTGAGTATGTTTCTATCCTGTAATCAAGATTAAGGAAAACCTATAGCTTTTCATATAATACATGTGTCCGTCCTGTTAGTATCAATTACAGGTTGATACTATTAACAATCTCAGTACCATGCTCACAGCCAGCGCATGTTAGGACCCATTGGGGTCCTTTTCAAGGCTGGTATAGAGTAATACATAAATGAAGATAAGTCACAAATGTAGTGTCCAATTGTAGGAATCGGCCAAAATGACCACAAAAAATTGACCGAATGGGAGATTTGGCCGAACTTCGGCCATTCGAAAATACCGAACGGCGGTGGTGTGGTGGGGGTGTGGGTGGGGGCCAAGTCTGAAATGTTCAGGGGAGAGAAGACCGAAGGTTATTTTGGAAAAATTATCTTCACTCTTTATTCCCTCGAACATTTCTATCTCCGGCTTTCAACCCCGATCCCAATTGTAAACATTTACATTGATGTAGTGCAATAACAATTAGAGCATTTGTTTAAATGTCGGGGCTTGAGTTCATGGGAGAGAAAAGGGAGGAGGAAAAATACAAAACAACAAAATTAAGTCATGTTGCAAATGCTATTAAACAGTTCAATATGTAACAATAATCAATGGAAACCAATTAACCTGATAATAGTGTCGGGTGGATAGCTCAGGGACAACATGCTCGCCTTGGAAGCAGGACGACATGGAGCAACACAGGTTCGATCCCCGGCCGCGCTTAGAAACCTCTGGGTGTTAAGCGTGTTATAAATAACTTATCACATCATAGTATCATCTTACCCAAGAAGTAGGGTCCACATCAAATCTGCTAAAAATGAATATCTCAAAATGGCAGCGAAACATTGGAGAAAGCGATTGAACCAAAATCCCTGTCCGGGGGAGATCTGAAACAAAGGAAATGAAAATATAAGATCATGGTCTACACGGGACTAGTCTCCAAAACCTGGATAGATGATATGTAAAGTACTTTCTATTACATTCCGGTTGATTTCTAATTCCAAGATTTATCAGTGTAATTTGGGGCTATAGATTTTTCTAATTCTTGATTACAGGATAGAAACATACTCATGATCCTACAAATCTTTCTAGAGGTATGCTCAAGTGTGTCAATGCCACCTTCGATATGTGTTGTTCCTTGTGATGTTGGGCAGTGCCATAGCTTAACCCTGACACTTGCACATTCTAAACCCTATCTTTTCTCAGGCACAGTAGCATGAGCGTGAGTGCCCACTATTTTCTGTGGCACTCTTCTTGCAATAGTCTTATGTTTTAATTTTGCTTAGTAACATCCTTTAACTTTATTCCAATGTCAGTGGTTGTGTGTTCCCACTGCCATGTGACAGGATGTAGCGGGCACTGTAGGTGGAACCAAGTTTCTCCACACACTAGACAACAGCATTTGTTTTCAATTTTCAACGGCCTGGGCTGCTCTAGAGGTGTGCTGTGCCAGACAATGGAGCCTGCCTGGAGGGGACCAGCTCATGATACTGAGGGTTTCTAGTTTAGAAAACTCCTGCAGGTCATTCTCGATTATCTACAATGTGTTTTCCCTCCTCAGTGTAACCTTTGCCCCCTTAGGGCACATACCTGTTTCCTGGTGTCCCCCGCCGGCAGTGGTGTGCTTCCCAGTGCTTGGGGTACCGTCCGTGGGGAAGACACCCGACCCACAGAAAGGGAGATCAGCGTCAGCCCTCTGGCCATGCACAGTCCATCACACACTCTGGTATGCAGGTGACTCTGGGCCCCAACCTCATTTTCATGCTCACAGCTGTTCCTGCAATGCCAAGAAAGGCACTAACCCCATCTCAACCTTTTTACATTCTCCTACACCACTGTGATCCCCTGTCACCTGCTTTTTGATACCAACTCTCTTGTCGCATGCACCTCTGCCTTGTGTCTCCTTCCTGTTGTCTGAATCAGTACTGTGATGGGGGGCACAACAAGGTAACTGTGATTCTAAGGACATTCATCAATTCATCTCAAGTCCAATTTAAACCATAACCACTTGTTCCAGTTGTTCCAGTTGTCTCCCTTCTTTCTTCTGCTCCCTTGTGCCTCCGCTGGAGCCTGTCTGTCCTTCTTCTCATCTTGGATGTTTCTTTCTCCGACTGCCTCCTCACCCTGGAAGGATATCTTGTCCAGCACCAACCTTGTGAGAGAAAAGTGGTCCATCCTAGTTAACCTTCACTGTGCTTGCTCCACATTAATGGTGGACGGTTCTCTGCTTTGTGGAGCAGGGAGTAAGCCATCACCACGCCCTCATGTTTGGTGCTGGGGTTTGTTTGTGGTTTGATTCCTGTGCTCACCATGTACCTGAGTCTTCAAGCCCTTGCATCGCACAATGGATTACAGGCATGCCGCAACAATGAGACACAATGGCCAACTGAGAGGACCATCTTCCTCTGTGGCGAGTTCCAATACCATGGACACCATCCAGGAGTTGAGGAATGAGGTTTGAGGAGTCGCAGACCTTAAGGAAGAGATAAAATCGCTGAGGGAAGTGATGCACTGGGATACTGTCACAGTTCTATCCCAATAGACCACGGGGCAGGTTAGTGCTCTGAGGTTTCATGGCAATCGCCTAAAACTGAATGACCTCTGTAATCATTGCAAAATTGAGTTCCTTTTCAGAACATCCCATTTTTCTAATGAAAAGGCTAAGATAGGTTATATCTTTAAAAATCCTACGGGGACAGAAATAGCCTGGGCTGCCCCCTTTGTGTCTGCTTGGAACCCTCTCTTGTATTTCTTTGTCGCTTTTGAAAAGGGCTTTTTGGACATGTTCTAGTCACCTAACCAAATGGCCTTAGCACAATAACCAGCTTTTGGATATGCACTAAGGTAATCAAGCTCTGGTAGCATATATTGGGTCATTTCACCAGACTACAGCCAAATCACTTTAGTCAGACATCACCCAAATGACTCACTTCAGATAAGGATTGGGCAAACAAAACAAGGATGATTTGGTCTTCATCCCTGATGCTGCATCCTTACAAGAACTCATCGACCTGGTCCTCAGAATTGATCTTCACTTGAAAAAGAGCAAGGGCGCACAACGATGTTTGAACACTGGCCGGGTGGCTTGTCATCATTCTATTGTCACAGGACCACCTTACTCGGCAGAGTCACCCAAAGAACTAATGCAGTTGGGGGCCATAAGGGGACCTCTGTCAGAAGCATAAACGAAAAGAGGCAGGGTTAATTGCCTCACTATGTATTGTGATGGTAACAGCCATTACATGAAGAATTGCCCCAGCCGACCTTCAAAGACGGCGGGAAACTGATGGGTCTGCTGTTGGATGTGAAGGAATGAATAGGCCCGCTTCCCCGTGCACCACTGGCCGAGAAGCAAATGTCTTCTAAGGCACCAGTCCACTTCATAGCCATTGACCTAAAACTTGTTGGGGTTGATGATACTGAAAAAACTGTAACACACTTGGTGTTGGTGGATTCCAGTGCATCCATAAATGATATTGAACAACCTTTCGTACACAACCAGCGGCAACGGCATTGATTGAGGAAATCGATGGGGTTACCTTGTCGTCTGGTCCTGTGGCCCATCACACCACTGCTCTTGGGAGACTCTTGGGAGACTCTGGCCTAGGATGTGATCAAAACACCACCATAAGGCACCGGCCTTAGATATGTCAGTGAATAAAAAATGAGGGAGCTAGACATGTGATGCCATCAGTGATGTCATCAATGACATTTGTGATGTCATCTTTGAAGTCCTGGATGTTAGTCTTAGCAATGCACGTAGATGGTGTGAGTTATGCTTGCTTAGCTTACTATAATTGGGGAATGTGCAGTGTTTTTTGGTTTCACTGTGAAGTATAACATCCCTTTAACAAAGTTTTTTTTACTGAATGTACATATATATATATATATGGCAGGGAACGGAAACAAAGGAGTTAAACATGTGATGTCATCATTGATGTCATCAATGACATTTGTGATGCCATCTTCCATGTTCTGGGTGTTAGTGTTAGCAGTGCACAGTGGTGTTGGCAGGTATGGGGGCTTAGTTTACCATAACTGGCGAATTTCAGGGGTTTTTCGGTTTTAATTTGAACCCTAATGGGGAGGTTTAAAACTATTTTTTAGTGAAGTGCACAGGTTTTTGGTAGGGCAACTTAACCATAATGTCTCCTCAACAAAGTTTTTTTGTCATGAATGTTACAGGTTTTTGGGAGGGCAACTTAACCATAACGTCCCCTCAACAAAGTTATTTTTTGTAGTGAATTCTACAGGTTTTTGGCAGGGCAACTTAACCATAACGTCCCCTTAACAAAGTTTTTTTTGTAGTGAATTTTACAGGTTTTTGGAAGGGGAACTTAACCATAACATTGTGTCAATGAAGTTGTTGTGCTGAATATACACTGTCATCATGTGATTTTGGTAGGTATGTAGTATAATGTACGTACTTGATGTACATTTAACATAGAACATACAGAATCCCCTGCCTATTGATATTAGAAAGGGACGGACTGAGCGCCTGTTTGCAGACAGGGGCCAACGGGATCAACATTACCCAAAGAGGCAGGGGGTATCTGAAAATGTACTATTGTCTTACACAAAAAATGTGTAACATAGAAGAAGGTCATAAAGACATTATAAGTAGTAATAAGTAAATATGGAAACCTAAAGGTGGGAAATGAAAATGACACATTTAATAACCATGTAGAATGAAATGGATGGTACCATAAAAAAAAGGATGCCTCCATCGTAATCACTTCACAGAAACTCTGCAGCCTGGACCGACAGTGGACGGACGCAGTAGGACAAAGGGAAATTACATCAAAATAGTGAGTGAAGGTCATTTTTATGTATGAGTCTGTATTTCTTTTGGTATGTGGTGCAGAAATAATAATTTCTTTCTGTTGTTTTGACACAGAAATGGCAAGTACTTTGGAGTAGCTGGAGGAGAATTTTCCGTATGGGGAAATGTCTGAAGACAGCGACAATAATGGTACACACTGCTCTGCAAATGCAAAATAATGATCAGTATGTTATAGGCATTTAACATATGAATATTTTTTTTTATAGACCAGGAAAGAAAAGAAGAAAGGCCAACAAACGAGACAGAAGAAGACAGGATGAAAAGGATTGAGCCGAAAATGGACATAATTAATGAGAATTTTAAAAGTTTAAGGGTGTTTGTGGAGGATTGTGTGAGAGGAAAAGTACGTTACCATTGTCCAACCTGTACCTGCCCGCTTCTCCATTCCCTAGTGAACCATCCCCAAACCTACAAGAAGAAAATAGACGTTTGACGAAACATCCATCCCTTCTTCCCCTCACAAATCTTCTCCTCCTAACCAGCCCGTGTTGAATCCTAATTCCCCTATATTTGTGTCAGTATCTGCTTCCCCGCTATTTCTTTGGATTGAAGTGTGTGTGTGTGTGTGTGTGTGTGTTTGGAATGTTTTTGTATAGTAGTTGTAGTTAAAGAGTTTGAGGAAATTCTTTTTTTTTTAAAAGAATTAAAATGTTCGCGAACAGCGCGCCTGTTCGACCTATCTGTAAGGAATGGAATGTGGGTGTTGTAAAGGCAGTACACCTACCCTTACTAATGTCAAGTAAGATGGAGTTCAAGTTGTGCGTACATAAACAGAAAGGGGCGTCCTAAGGACATTATACCTCGCCGTTCCGCTTACAAAGGAGATGAAAAATGTTCGTAGAACAAACCAGGTGTCCGGGATGGCTGTAAATGAGCAAAATGGGAGTGTGTTAAGGACAGTATACCTGTCCATTTTGTCCACAGCCAAAATGGCGCCATCCGTAGAACAGGCGCGGTGGCCGACAAGTTCGTAGTCAAACAAAATGGAGTTGTCCTAAGGACACTGGACCTGTCCGTACAGTGAGCATATCATGTATGCACATGCGCAGTACAACCGTAAGTATAGCGAACATCGCGCCTGTCCCTAACTGTCTGTCTCACTTGTGTCGCACTTTGAATTAGTTTGAGAAGCCGAACACTGTCCGTAGGACACTTGCGCACATGCACAAGTTTGTTACTCTGCATTTGCTGTACAGCGGACTCCCATTTCTGTCACGGATGTGTTCAGGACGTCATCATGTGACCGTACCCACGCTGAGCGTGTGGACTAATTTGCTCAGTTTGTGTTCTTCCGCAACATTACAAAAGAACTTGTAGACTCAAGGCAAATTATTGTAGAGTGTAAAAATATCATTTCACATATACCAGACAATAGCTTACCTGAGGACTTTTTTCGTACCGCTTTGCAGTGATGAAGACGGTCACAAGGCACACCCCTCCACCCCTATAAATGGCCACACCCCCGAGCGCATCTTCATTGTCCTTCTAACTATAGCAGATTGAGGTGTACTGCCTTTACTGCTGTAGTGACCAAAAGGAAAGTAATCGGTATGGCTTCCATGGCTGCTGTTGGTTCATTAACCCCTACACCACCCCCAAACCCGCCACCACCACCACCTCCCCAAGGGCCTGCAGAGAGATATACGGGTGAGGATGTAGAGAGCGAGGAAGAAGAGGAGGAAGTGAATGAGGTGGAGGAACTCCGTACTATGAGCACTCACTGGGAGTCGTGGGTGTGGCGGTCATTTCCCGTTTATGGAAATGTACCAAATGCACGTGCGAACCTGGTGTGGTGTAACCAGTGCCAGGTGGTGCTGAGTCGCGGGAGATATGGTGCGTACAGCTTTGGTACGACAACCATGAAGCGACACCTCACTTAATTCCACACTGCGGACATTCGCAAGGTGGTGCCATGTGAAGAGCATAGTCGATTGAGTTCCTCCACAGCATCCTCCGTGTCCGATCCTCTCACCACAAGAGACTCTCCTGTGGGGGAGCGCCTCCCTCCAGCTGCCTCACAAGCCATTTGCAATGCTGTTGACCCTTACCTTTCAAAGGTGACAATAGTGTGTATGTATTATGACGCAGTACTCTGCAGGGGGGAGAGTTTTCGAAGTGCTTTTGAGGCTACGGTCACGGAGCACCAGAAGATCTGCTCCTTACCTAAGTAAAGCTCACCCTATATCTTTCTCTGTCCACTTGCCCTTTCTTATCCCCAGGGCTGGTGTCCCTTCCTTACCCTCCTTTGGCCTCCTCTCCTAGTGTGTCGTGTGCGGAGAAGCAATAAACGTGAAAACAAAAAAACAAAAAAAATTACAGAAAAGGCTCTTTTCAGAGCCGCCTTTCTCAGTTTAACAATAGAACTATGAAGTGACCGTTGTAGACAACCACAGAGTTGTGGAAAAGTTTGCGGACAGTCGTAGGAAAAAAAAAGGGAGGGTGCAAGCAGAACAAACACAATGAAGTGTACGCTGGGAGTAAGTGGGGCTCTGAAAAGAGCCTTTTGGTGGTGTGTTGTGTGGGTCAGAAACTGTGGATTGGAGAAAATGGATTGTCACATAGGTTATTGTGAATCCAAAAGAGGTTGCAATGCATTTTGTACATTGCGAAGAAAAATCTGATTGCCAGCATATGTGAGATGGACTCCATCTCTGCGGAAAATGAAAGAGCTGCAAAACAAAATGTTTTCATTGTGGAATTAGGTCATGCCAACATCACTTAAAAAGGCACAAACAGCCTTATTCACATTGTGTCTCGCTTTCTCCATTTGTGGACCAAAAGCAGGAGAACGCAGCCATATTTGTCTTTGTGCAATACGGGAAAAAAGTAACATGTCCATGAGCTTCGCAAGTCCTTCCTTCATTGCAAATTGCAAAGAAATTCCAGAGACATGGCCTAAACTGTTTCCTCCGCAATGAATGATAAGTATATCTGGAGGACGCTCTGTCAGTAAGGTAACACAGAGCGGTACCCAGTCCAGCCACCTCATGCCACGCATGCCATGCCAGTGCACTTCCACATGAGGAAATCCGAGATCTGCAGATAAACTGCAGCTTTCTGCATGCACCTTCAACCAATGTATCCAGGAGTCTCCCAAAATACAGATAATCTGTTTTCGAGCATGGAAAACCATGGCTATGTGGGCTCCTGTCAGGGAGAAGACGGTCTTACTAAATCTCGCCATTCAGAACACACCTACTGAACTTTATTGACCAATCCCTAGCTCCGCTCATTCTCGTTTGCATGTGTCTCCACCCCTGAATCCCCATTGCTGATATGCGCTGGCTGCAAACTACCGCCATGTCCGCGGACATGTATAGGATCAGAGCGTGACGACAGTACATTAAAATATTATTCCCCTTTTTCCCCCTTAAGGTGGGCTTTGAAAAGAGCCGTTTTTTTTTGTTGGGCAGATACCTTACAGACATCTGTTATTTTCTTTATTTTTTTGTATTTTTTGCCCTTACTTTACTCCTACAACCATTACAGAACCTTCTCTAAAGCAAGTCTTATGTTCCAAAAGAACATCGCATTTCCCAAAGAAGATAGCGCAACACCATCTGCTTCAAAATAATCTGCATTATTGGAACAATGTTTTCGTGGCTGCAGAAAAACATACCAGCTCGTAACATAAAAGCACGCATACTGCGATTAATGAAACATCTCCCAGTACTTTGATCTGGACACAAAAATAGTTGCTGTCCCATTTTACTCTAGGGAGTAAACCAGAAAAAATTACTTTCGCAGTTGGAAAGATGTTCATGAGTGCTTGAACCAACTGTCCCAAATCTGCCAACAAAGTACGTGCACTCACGTAGCCCAAATGGTAAGCACCGTAGTGCATAATTACCACATGAGGAGAGGTCATCGTACGTATGTCTCTGCAAACTTGCAGAATTGCCGCAACATTGGCATCAGTCTCAGCGTTCCACACCACCTCCACTCCTCTCACATCGAAATGGTGTGCCACATGCCTACTCTCGGCATAGTGTTGTAAGCCATGGACAAAAATGTCTCCAAGCACCAAAACCCTGACCCTCTCCACCTCTGCCATCTTCAGTGTACGCACCGCTTTTGACACAAAAGAGTAATGTGAACATCTGATTGGCTGATGCCTACAGTCCCCTTTCCATGCAGGATTTGCTGTAGAAGCCCGTATGTGACACGCCCTACCCACGGACAAGCGTTGCCTACGTGCGGCACGTAACTCTTACCCATTCCTTCCACCCTTTCCACAGCAGTAGCAAATCGAGTCCCTAATTGGACACAACTAAGCAGTCACACAACCATCCACCAATCACATTGAACATCGCTAAATCTAACTCCGTCATCAACATTGTGCACTTCAAAATTACTGTTGATAATTCTGGATGGAAGTCGTATATCATTGCAAAGCACCTACTTCACAAGCTACTGTGCAAGTGTTGCAAATTTCTACGTACAGCTCCATGCATGCGCACATGCATGAGTATAGAGTACAGGTATGTATATTTTAATCAGAGAACATGTGCAAACCTTATGATTTAATTTAAACAAATTAATGAACAAATTAATGCAGCTAAATGTGCATAGGCAATACATACCAACGCTCCCCCTTTTAAGTGCAAGATGTCCGATTTATCATTGACAAACCGCACAACTTCTTACTGTCTTCCGCATAACCTATACATAAGTTGCAAGCATGCCTATTTAGGGCGAAACTCGATTTTGTATTAGAAAATGTCAGAGTTGTGTACTGTGTATGGCCTACAGTAATGCTACTTGCAATGTAATCGTATGAGAAAAGTAAGCGCTCCCGATTGCTGTGATGACATCTCCCTCTGAGGGTCTCCTGATTTTTCGGCATCGTGCTTTTAATTTGCAAGTGGAACATTTTTTCCCATCTACTCCTATGCCCTATCACTTACAAACCTCTCTCCTATAGATAGTACACCTTGTAAAAAACAAGTCATTTTCATAATCTTAAAATTGTTAGCAATTTTGAAGGACTTGCAAGTAACATAGTGCAAATACCATGCAAAGGCTGCACAGAGTGAAGTGAAATGCACGCATGCACTGGGTTGAAATATGAAAGGAGAATGTCTGACGAAAGATGCACAATTAATGTGTGCAGTATCATCACTGCTGTAAACACACAAAGTCATTAATTTAGTTTTTTTGAAATGCAGTGAGGACTACTCTCCTGAGAATCAACAGCATCTACAATGCAGACGACATATCAGAAGAAACCTGGTCATTTTCTTTTTTTTTTAAAGTAAGTACAGTACTACCTTAATATTGTAACTACTCCTCAAAGAGGCTGTGTGGGTTATTTGTTTAATTTGGGCACCAAAGCAAACATTGATTTCTGAACCATTCTACCTACAAATATCCATTCATTGAACAATGAATAACAGGCAGAATGGATCACAAATCCCTGTGTGTTTGGAACTCAAATAACATATGTAATCCTTAGAAGGTTAGATTTAGAAAAGAAGTTGCTTTTGCAAGTTTATGGCATTTCGTTTATTAACAATGCTTCTTGTCACCACTTGCCCACTTTGTACTTTCATTTGAAGCACATTGTAACAATATACAAACAGTAAAATAGCCTTACCAAATCAATGCAAGAGTCCAATGCACATTCACACACCATGACAAAGAGCTTCCCCATCAGACTCATGCACGCATGCACACAGCACACATACATTGTACAACAGACCAAAGTATGCCTTCTTTTTTCAACAGACACCAAAGAATGCCTACCAAAAAGCAACTCCGTAGAAAGGAACACAGAAGTAGAGCAAATAAAAATAAAAGTGCCCAATCTAAACATACATCTGTTGTAGAGTGTGTAGAAAATGTTGGAACAAACCAGCTAATGCAGTCGGTTAGCAAAACAAAGGAAGCTTCAACTACCAAAACTTTACCTCCTCCATCAAAATGTGTCACAAAACACAAAAATGTTGGCAAAAAATTGGCTACCAGTACAGCTAACAATCCTCTTAATAATCCTGATAATGTAACAAGAATCCATAGTAAAAAAAGTATGTTATCAAAAATATTTCTTCACAGAGTCCTTCAGAATCTACTAAGAAGAGTACCGAAAACATCCTCATCTCTTAAAACCTACCGTAGATAGTTAATCGTACAAGCTCTCGTGGATAGTGCAACCCTTCTCAAAAGGAAGTTGTTTATATTAGTGTTAAATAGGATGAAAGCACTAACAAAACTAAGTACTAAACTACAAAAGAAAATCAGCAATAAACGGAATGCGAACAAAAATAATTTCTTAAATGTTTGTGGTGGTGAATGGAGTCACACAACAACCACAGAACCATATTAGCCACTTACAAAATGCAATAGTGTTAGAACATAGTAGCAACAATTCTGCACATAGCAACCTTCTATTACACACATAGAGAAAAGAAATAGTAAAATTTAAAAGCTCATCGGCTGAAGTACCAAACCATGTGTGTGTGTTGCCGCAGAACGTTTTACAAAAGGAACACAAAAAATGTAGACATAGCATACAAAATAGAAGACAATGAAGATTCTAAATGGTTTAATTAGCTTTCTACCTTTTAGCAGAAAACAAATATGAACTAACTGAACGACTAATATGTTGCAGTTACTGTACTACAAAATTAGACAACAACCACACTCCTTCATGTGCTATTACAAATAATTTGGAATTGTTCCCACTACCAAAAATCCTGCAACAACTCAATTTGTATGAGAGCATAATAATTCAAACAGTTCACCCATTTCAAGCAATTATGCGCCTTCATCAAAAAACAGCAAAATTACCTTCCTCTGAATTGGCGAAAGGCATTCGTGGCAAAGTAGTTTATTTGCCATTAGATCTAACCGAAAATGTACACACTCTAGGAGTGCAACGTTCAATAGAGAATTCTTTAATAGTCTTGGTAAATGATGTACCAACAAAGGACAAAACAATTTGGCAACAACTGGTGGACTTACATAAAGTTAGACAAGCATTGCAATATCTAAAAGACAATAACAAGTACTACAAGGAAATAAATATTGACGAAAGCTTAAGGGAAACAACTGAAATAATTCAAGAGCCATAAGCAACTGGACAATTTGAACTTCTGGATCATGCTACAGTATCCACTCTTTTGGACCATTACACAATTCATCCATTGCATTCCAATGAAAGCATAGATGACGCACTAGAAACTTACCAAGTGGGAGAAACCAAAGGGTAACCAATGAGTATATGGGAAAAAAGTATAGAAGCACGTGCTTTTCCACTGCTATTTCCGACTGGCAAAGGTGGAAGATACGATGATAGACCCACTCAGATTGGGGCATTAGAATACGGCTCATTACAAATGTATTTGCAAGATCCCAGATTTAGACAAAATGTAGAATACATATTCCACCTACTCTATGAAAGTGAATTAGCAACGCTATGTTACAGGGGTGCACACATTTTGAAATCTGGAACCCATTTTCAAAATATGTCAGCTAATCAGTTAATACAAAAAGTACAGGAAAAAGATAAGGTTTACAATCAAGTATAACAAATTTGTTTGCAAACATGCGTGGTACAATGGAATACTGGTTCCGACGGCACGGAGACGTGCATTGTATGATCAGAAACCTTGGACCACCGACTTGGTTTGTTACGCTAAGTTGTGCAGAATATGCATGCATGGGAAGATTTACATGAGTTCCTACGCATAGCAAACAGCAACAAAAACAACATAGATATATTATCACCTGGAGAACTTTGCTCTATAGATCCAGTTAATGTGTCAAGATATTTCCATCATTGTTTCATTGCCATGGTACACTTTATTTGCAATAAAACTGTTCCTCCCCTTGGAGAAGTGCAACACTTCTTTTGGAGAAAGGAATATCAAGCGAGAGGAGCACCACATATTCACATGCTGCTATGGATCAAAGGTGCACCGAAATTTGGTCACAACAGTGATAGCACTGTTTTGCAGTTTATCCAATATGTCACTTGTGAAATCCCTTCAAAACAGACACATAGTGAGCTGCATGGACAGAGTTTACAATTTCAAAGACACAAATGTGGCAAATATTGTCGCTGCAAATACAAAAACAAAGGTAAATATCACACCAAATGCTGCTTTGGTTTCCCTAGACCAGTTACAGAAACAGGTGAAGTAAACAACTTCATGTCTTCAGTTCGACATAGTGTTAAAGGTAAATCCCCTAAGAACACGTATTACATAAAAAGAAGGGAAGAATCAAAATATATCAATGATTACAATGTAATCATTGCCCTCTTATGGAATGCAAACATAGATGTGCAGTACATTGCAGACAATTCAACTGCTGTTGCACGATATGTTACAGCCTACTTAACAAAAGCAGAAAAAACAGCGCTTCAAGACCTCTGGGATGACCTAGCATCAGACAAAACATTATCACAGAAATTCTACAGCCTAGGCATAAAAATGCTCTCTCATAGAGAATGTGGTGCCTATGAAGCAGCAGATCATTTAACCGGTACTGCTTTGTATGGAAAATCAGACAACATAGTATGGCTAAGCCTGGGTCCTGCAGAATCTAGAAAAGGAGTGCTAAAATCATATGAGGACATAGAGACAATTACCAGAAATGATCCCAACAGCCAAGACATTCTAAAAAACAATTTACTGGACACATACTATCCAAACAGCAGTAGCACTTTGGAAAGCATGTGTCTATACCACATAGCTCAAAACTTTGCATACAAAAAAAATGTAAAACCCGATGAAAGCAAACATAGATATAGAGTGACCGATTGTGAAGGGAGCTTAGTGAAACTTACCAAACAAAGCTTAATTGATCATGTAAAATTGTCATTAAAAACTCCTCAACAGAAAGAACTATATTACTTGTCTCTGTTACAACTTTTCAAACCATGGAGAAAAGAGGAAGACATACTAGATAACTATGACTGCTATGAAGATGCTTTCAAAGCAAATGAAAGCGCTATCACCGATGTGAACTTTACCCAGTACAAAACAATGTTACACAATGAGCAGCAACAGGAAGAAGAACTTCAGGCCCAACTAGATAAGGACTTGACAGTAGTCAACCTTCTGTAACAGGAAGTCAAGAACCACTAAGACAACCACTAATAGCAAATGAGGCTGAAGTAGCTATGGCAGAAGTAGAAAACACCATGTATCAGTATCAAGAAAATACAGAAGACTTAACTGTACAACAAGTAAAACTTAACAAAGATCAGCACACAATTTTTGAAGACGTAACAAAACAAATTGTACATGGTGTACAAGACAAAAATAAAGAATGTACCTGCCAAAATTACAAGCCTATACTGCTGTACGTGAGTGGTGAAGCTGGATCAGGGAAAACATTCTAAATTAAAATCATCAGCAAGTTCCTTCAACAATTGACAAACAACAAACTGTCAGCTGTTGTAACGGTCCCCACAGGTTTAGCTGCCTACAACATAGGCAGTGTCACTTTACACAGATTACTACTGCTTTCAGTAGAGCATCAAAATAAATGAGACTATTACAAACTTTCTGCAGAAGCTGCAATGGAATTACGCAGAGTATTGAAACAAATGAAAATGCTACTAATAGATGAAGTGAGCATGGTCTCCAACCTAATGTTGGCTTTGATTCACCTCAGATTGCAAGAAGTACTTAAAAGTAACAACGAAGAACTCTTTGCAGGGAAACACATTATTGTTTTCGGAGATCTTCTACAATTGACACCAGTGAAAGGTGAACCTATTTTTAAAACCTAAAGCCACAAACTCTGCCGGAAAACTGTTGGTAGCATAGGTAATGTCAACCTTTGGCAACATTTCCATTACAGACAATTAACTGAGAACATGCAGCAATCTGCAGATCTCACTTATGCCAACATCTTAAAAAGTATTAGAGTTGGTGTATTATCGCAAGAAGCACAAGTTGTATTGAAAAACCGGCACATTCATGCACTTTATGGTGATAATGCATGTGCAACTGATGTTATGGAACAAATAGCGCACAAAAATGTCAATTGTATGGCCTTCATGCCAACTCTTGCAAGCTGTTTCAAATGAAATGAAACAATGTTAAATAAAGAAATGCAACCAATAATGGAAATTAGCGCCACAGACAAACTAGACGTACATGGTATGACAGTACCCATGTGTGAGCAAGCCACAACAAGACTAAATAGTTTAGAAAATTCAATCTCCAACACAGCTGGGTTGGAAAAAATATTAAAATGATCCTTAAATTGTAGAGTAATGCTTAAACCTAACCTAGACATCGAGCAAGTACTCGTTAAAGGAGCACAGGGTACAGTTGTTGGCTTTCAATCATACCCATGTGACAGCAACATTCAGTTTGTCAATGTTCGCTTTGATAAAGTCGCAGAAGTGAAAAGGATAGGGAGCTCAATTGCTCGATTCCTTCTCTTCAAAGAAATGTATGTACGTAGAGAGCAATTTTCTCTAACTCTTGCAAATGCAGTTACCTTTCATAAATCCCAAGGTCTTACCCTATGTTAGGCGGAAACCTGTGCAGTTCCCTTAGGGACCACTGCAAAAGGCTTAGGACTACAGGTGTTGGCAGTAAACCTAATTGGTAGCAGTATGTACCACCCAGATTTACCTGGTAGCTGTGGCTGAGCAGCCAGACTTCTCTCAAGAAGATTTAGACAGTATATAGAGTATACAAAATAGGTACAAAGATACAGTAGCACAAGCAAACACTGACCAGAGCTTGGATATAAAAGTATATAATTATTTATTTAAAAACACACTTGTAAAATACACTAACACTAATATGGCAAGCAAGTTCAAAACACAGTCACTATCAATATACATATATCCCTGATTACATATTGAACAAGTCTTAGTTAAAACACCACTTATTTGCAGACAGAGGTGAGCACTTAACCTAAGATGGCACTCCAATAAGTTAGTTAAAAAGGGAGGGAAAAGGCAGGATTAGGAAAGCACACAATACCAACACTTTTAAAAGAACCACAGCAAGTCAGGAAAGGCAGAGTCTACTGTACAGCAAGAAAGTTCATAGGCCAGGCCCACTCTTGGAGAGAGCAAGGCGTAATGTGTCCAAGATCACACAGTTGAATTATACCTTAAAAGTCTTTGCAGATAGTTCAAAAAGAGTTGGATCAGTTCAGAGAAAGTTAGTTAACAGGTCCCAGGTCACCCCAGGATAGAGAGTCAAGGATTTACGGGACATCTTGAACAGTCTATTGCAGGGTAGAGCAGGCGGGACACAGTACCTGAAATGGAGAGAAAGCTCCAGTGGGGGCAGTTGTTCCTGGCAGCGGGTGCAAGTCGGTGCTTCGTCCAGGGGAAGAGAAGATCTCGATGTGGAGGAAAGCTGGAGGTCATTGCACTGCCAGCTCCATTTCCCTGAGCCTTAGTTCTTGATTCGATTCAGTTCTTGGTGTCTTTGTTCTGCTTGAGTATTAAGGCTCTTAAACTCCAATTCAAGTTTCATTTTCTCTAGTTCCAGATATTGAGGACTAAATGTGGGACCTGGCAAAGGTCCAGTAGGTACAGCTGGCAGAGCAGGTAGAGGCCTAGGGGGGACAACTCCATCATCCTCACCCTCCTCTTCTGGTTCTGACCCAGGATTATCAATACTTTGATCAATATCAATATCATTACTGTTATCTACATTTTCTGGAGTGGTAGGTTCCTCTGAACCACCATCCAGACTTTGGTTTGCTAACAACCTTTCTATTAGCTCCATTTTCTTGCCTTTAGTCAGGAGATTCTTATGCTTACAGAGAACGCTTAAACAATCAGTAGTTTTTGTAGCAAGGGACTCTTGACTATAACTTTCCATTGTTGACAGGTTAGAAAATAAACTTTTTAGTGCTAAGCTTTGTGGTTAGTTGCACTAAGGTATCTATAAGCACACAAAAATGTATACTCAATACAAATCCCACCGCTGTACACCAGTGTTAGGCAGAAACCTGTGCAGTTCCCTTAGGGACTACTGCAAAAGGCCTAGGACTACAGGTGTTGGCAGTAAACCCAATTGGTAGCAGTCTGTACCACCCAGATTTACCTGGTAGCTGTGGCTGAGCAGCCAGACTTCTCTCAAGAAGAGTTAGACAGTATATAGAGTATACAAAATAGGTACAAAGATACAGTAGCACAAGCAAACACTGACCAGAGCTTGGGTATAAAAGTATATAATTATTTATTTAAAAACACACTTGTAAAATACACTAACACTAATATGGCAAGCAAGTTTAAAACACAGTCACTATCAATATATATACATCCCTGATTACTTATTGAACAAGTCTTAGTTAAAACACCACTTATTTGCAGACAGAGGTGAGCGCTTAACCTAAGATGGCACTCCAATAAGTTAGTTAAAAAGGGAGGGAAAAGGCAGGATTAGGAAGCACAAAATACCAACACTTTTAAAAGAACCACAGCAAGTCAGGAAAGGGAGAGTCTACTGTAGAGCAAGAAAGTTCATAGGCCAGGCCCACTCTTGGAGAGAGCAAGGCGGAATGTGTTCAAGATCACACAGTTGATTTATACTTTAAACGTCTTTGCAGATAGTTCCAAAAGAGTAGGATCAGTTCAGAGAAAGTTAGTTAACAGGTCCCAGGTCACCCCAGGATAGAGAGTCAAGGATTTACGGTACACCTTGAACAGTCAGTTGCAAGGGAGACCAGGCGGGACACAGTACCTGAAATGGTGAGAAAGCTCCTGCCAGTTGTTCCTGGCAGCGGGTGCAAGTCGGTGCTTCGTCCAGGGGAAGAGAAGATCTCGACGTGGAGGAAAGCTCAAGGTCGTTGCACTGCCAGGAAAGAAACCAGCCGCGGAGTTTCCCGGTTAAAAGGTACTACCCTTTTATTCACGGTAGTGGTGAAGCGTGGCTATCCGGCCGCCGGGGTGTTTGGTGCGGGCGATTCGACCACAAGACGATCCAGTAAGGTGAAAAGAGGGCGAACTGGTTATCCTCATTAGTTCAGAGGAAGAAGACTCTCCGGGATGAAGATCTTCTCTGTCGTCGGGAAGTGGTGAGGCGGTTCAGCAGGGCTCCAGCGGTGGTGTCGTCATAGCAGGTTGGCTCAGCTTCTCCCTCTTCGGATTCTTTGGTCCTGTGCCGACTTCTGAAGTTCCAGTCCCCAAAGCCATGCTTTTATGCAGAAAACCCCCATTCATCAGTCCTAGCTGTCACTCAAACATGCTAAGTGGTGAACCGCCGTCTCACCACTGGGCCAATCACACAAGAGTGCGACTTGAGTTGCCGAGCCAACTCAGTCCAGGGTGCCTAAGCCTGTGCAGAAGCCCACCAAAAAGTGGAACAAAGGGCTTGAGTGGGTTTGAGTTACAAAAGTGAACACAGACGCCATTTTGGCACCGAGTTCTGGCAAAAAATCCCAACCGGTGAATTAGTTTTAATTTAATAAACCGACGGTATGTGTGAAGCTATGCTAAAAAGTGGTAGCCTCGAACAATGGGAAAATCCCTTAGGAATATATTTGCGGTCGAATATAAAAAGTAGTATCCACTGCCACCAGCCAAAACTCGATCAGGGGGGACTGGACAGTGCCCCACGAACAACAGACCCAGGGACAATCGATTTGCCCCTACCAGTACGTCCACAATATGATGGTGTGTACTGGTTCTGTTCACAATTTAGGACTGATAAAGGCAATGGCGACTTTACATGACCTGGGAGACAGTGGTCAGTCCCAGGGTATGGAGTCTATGTTTGGGTCTCACTATGACACCCCTGTGTTACTGCATGGAGGGTACTGTGTAACACACATACCAAAAACACATGAAACCCTATGGAGTAAAAGACCCCATACCCCATAAAACACATTCAAAGTCAAAGGAACACCTCAAATCATGTCTAAGAGTGGGAGTAAAAGAGTCTCACTCTTAGTAGGAGGAAAAAAAATAAACCCCAAAAAATCCAGCAAAGCTGCTGGGGGACTCACTAGGTTTGGGAAATTAGCCTATACAGAGAATTCTCCCTAACACCCTAGACAAAGCATTGATAGATATAGGAAACACACAGGGTAATTCATAGAATTTCGCAGAAAAGTGTCGCAAGCGGCTGGCGCAGAGTGTCCGCGTGCGATTGTCTGCGCCAGGCACGTGCGCTAAAACCGATTTCCGCGCACAGCGTATTCATGGATTTTAGGCTCCCAAACCAGCCCTGGCGCAGAGTATCGCAGCGACCCTGCAGCAGCGCCAGTAACGCCCCCAAGAACGCCCTCGTGCAAGGAAAAGCCATCAAAATCGCTAAATCACCGCAAAGGGCTGCGCTAACCCTGGACCAGTTTACAGGGCTGCCAAACAAGGAACGCAAAGCGGGTAACGTGCATATCAGGGGTACGCGTGAAGTTATACACGCGATTAGCCAGGGTACGTGTATTTCAGGGGTGCGCGGGAAGTTCCACACGCGAATAGCCTGGGCGCGTGTATTTCAGGGGTGCGCAGGAAGTTTTACACGCGATTTCAGCAGGGTACGTGTATTTCAGGGGTGCGCGGGAAGTGCCACATGCGAATAGCCTGGGCGCGTGTATTTCAGGGGTGCGCGGGAAGTTTTACACGCGATTTCAGCAGGGTACGTGTATTTCAGGGGTGCGCGGGAAGTTCCACACGCGATTAGGCTGGGTGGGTCCTCACAGGTGTTCCCTGTACACCCTCGACGGCCCCTGCAGGCAGCCCACAAAACAGGGGACTACCCTGCACACCTGCTCATGTCCCCCTGCACCCCCACCCCCCAGCAGTGCAGGGACAGCCTCCACCAGGCCCCCACCCATGTCTCCCACCACCCCCACCCCCCAGCAGTGCAGGGGCACCCTCCACCAGGCCCCCACTCATGTCTCCCACCACCCCCACCCCCCAGCATCCAGGGGCACTCTCCACCAGGCCCCCACTCATGTCTCCCACCACCCCCACCCCCCAGCAGTGCAGGGGCACCCTCCACCAGGCCCCCACCCATGTCTCCCACCACCCCCACCCCCCAGCCACCAGGGGCACCCTCCACTAGGCCCCCACTCATGTCTCCCACCACCCCCACCCCCCACCATCCAGGGGCACCCTCCTCCAGGCCCCCACTTATGTCTCCCACCACCCCCACCCCCCACCATCCAGGGGCACCCTCCACCAGGCCCCCACTCATGTCTCCCAGCGTGCTACGTGTATTTCAGGGGTGCACGGGAAGTTCCACACGCGAATAGCCTGGGCGCGTGTATTTCAGGGGTGCGCGGGAAGTTCCACACGCGAATAGCCTGGGCGCGTGTATTTCAGGGGTGCGCGGGAAGTTTTACACGCGATTTCAGCAGGGTACGTGTATTTCAGGGGTGCGCGGGAAGTTCCACACGCGAATAGCCTGGGCGCGTGTATTTCAGGGGTGCGCGGGAAGTTTTACACGCGATTTCAGCAGGGTACGTGTATTTCAGTGGTGCGCGGGAAGTTCCACACGCGAATAGCCTGGGCGTGTGTATTTCAGGGGTGCGCGGGAAGTTTTACACGCGATTTCAGCAGGGTACGTGTATTTCAGGGGTGCGCGGGAAGTTCCACACGCAATTAGGCTGGGTGGGTCCTCACAGGTGTTCCCTGTACACCCTCGACGGCCCCTGCAGGCAGCCCACAAAACAGGGGACTACCCTGCACACCTGCTCATGTCCCCCTGCACCCCCACCCCCCAGCAGTGCAGGGGCAGCCTCCACCAGGCCCCCACCCATGTCTCCCACCACCCCCACCCCCCAGCAGTGCAGGGGCACCCTCCACCAGGCCCCCACACATGTCTCCCACCACCCCCACCCCCCTGCCACCATGGGCAGCCCCCACCAGGCCCCCACTCGTCTCCCACCACCCCCACCCCCCACCATCCAGGGGCACCCTCCACCAGGCCCCCACTCATGTCTCCCACCACCCCCACCCCCCAGCATCCAGGGGCACCCTCCACCAGGCCCCCACTCATGTCTCCCACCACCCCCACCCCCCTGCCACCATGGGCAGCCCCCACCAGGCCCCCACTCATGTCTCCCACCACCCCCACCCCCCACCATCCAGGGGCACCCTCCACCAGGCCCCCACTCATGTCTCCCACCACCCCCACCCCCCAGCATCCAGGGGCACCCTCCACCAGGCCCCCACTCATGTCTCCCACCACCCCCACCCCCCAGTCACCAGGGGCAGCCTCCACCAGGCCCCCACTCATGTCTCCCACCACCCCCACCCCCCACCATACAGGGGCACCCTCCACCAGGCCCCCACTCATGTCTCCCACCACCCCCACCCCCCAGCAGTGCAGGGGCACCCTCCACCAGGCCCCCACCCATGTCTCCCACCACCCCCACCCCCCAGCCACCAGGGGCAGCCTCCACCAGGCCCCCACTCATGTCTCCCACCACCCCCACCCCCCTGCCACCATGGGCAGCCCCCACCAGGCCCCCACTCATGTCTCCCACCACTCCCACCCCCAAGCACTGTGGGGCACCTGCCAGCAGGCCCCCACCCATGTCCAACTCATGTCCCCCACCACCCCCACCCCCCAGCACTGTGGAGCACCTGCCAGCAGGCCCCCACCCATGTCCAACTCATGTCCCCCACCACCCCCACCCCCCAGCACTGTGGGGCACCTGCCAGCAGGCCCTCGCCCATGTCCCATCCATGCCCCCCTGCACCTGGGTCCCAACAATCCCCAATCATGTCCGTAATGGCCATCCTCCCCTGCCAAAAGGCCCAACCAACTATCACATCCACCCACATATCAAAGGCAATTACATGTTACACACCCAATGTAAATAATGCAAATGAACACATGTCTGTCACACACAATGGCTGCAAGTGAATGTTAAAACACCCAACATGACATGCATGAAAGCAATGAGATGATACGACACATTGAAGGATGAAAATAAAAATGTATTGAAAATCAACTTGAATGGAAATGAAATGAGAAAAACCACAAAGCAAAACAACAAAAAGAAGATGAATGTCCATGAAAAAAATCCAAAAAATAAAAAAATCCATTGAAGAACTATTTACAAGATAATCCCGGGTCCATGAGCCCAACCAAATGAAACCTAACTATGTCAACTAACTAAAAACTGAACTACATACAAAAAAGTGGCGCATTGTCCAATCGCAACCAAATAAAAAAAAAAATTTAAAGGAAACCTACCACTAACTATATAACTATATACAATGGCAGCGGGCAAGTCCTGTGGCTCACTCTGTGATGTTGCTGGCCAGGGCATCATCGAACTCCATGTCGATGTCCTGGAGGCGGGACTCTGTCCTGGCCCAGAGGTCTCGCAGGGATAACCCCATGTTGACCTCAAACTCCCTGCGAGCTTCCTCGAGGCACTCAGCCCGCCTCAACGCCCGACGCATGGAGAACTCCGCCCTCACCATGGTGAGCCGCTCCTCTTCCGCCCGCTGCCGCTCCGCACCTATCCGCTGGACCAACTGCTCCCACACGGAAGACACTACCATCCCAGGGTTCTCCTGCCCTCCGGCCGATGCCTGCCCCTCTGATCTTGATGGCCCCGAGCCATGATGCCTCCCACGTCGAGCCTGCTGCTGCCTCCGACGCCACTGCCTCTGCCAGCACGACGGCATCCAGGATGATGGAAACCACCGACGCCGTCGTGCACGTGCCCTGCCCGATGATGCCGTCACATCCTCCATCTGCTGGGGTCCAGTTGCTGTGTTGTCCACCCCTGCTGGACCTCTGACTCCCGACTGTGGCAGGGATGGGATCCCCACCGAGCTGGCTGCATTGGTCAGGGCAGGTCCACAGGGAGCCCTGGTGGCATCTGGGCCGGAAGACGGCAAGGAGAACGACTGGCGTATAGTCTCCACAGAGGAGGAGAGGGCCGCCAGATTGGCCGACACATGCAGGAAACCCCCGAACATGGCCGATCCCAATTGGGCCACGTCGGCACGGTGCTCTTCGTGATGACGTGCGTGCTCCTCCTGGGAAGCACGCACGGCATCACGAATCACAGCCGTGCGCATCGCGACCCCAATCAGGACCTTCTCCACACGGCCAGGGGTCCCCTCGTCCGCAGGTGGAGGGGAGTCAGATGACATGGACATCCCCTCTACCTGCGGACGGGCCTGGGACGGGGCATCCCTGCTGGTGCAAGGTGGTGCACCCACAGGTTCAGGGACAGCGACATGTAAAGGCCCCTCCACGGTGACCTGTGCTGCCTCCTGCCCCTGCCCCTGGACTGCACCACTTGCACCAGCAGGGATGCCCCCACCAGGCCCCATGTGCGCCTCAGTGGCGGCCTCCTCCTCCTCTGTGGAAACCACCAACCTGGATGGCTCCTCGCCGTCTACCGCCGTAGCAGGCCCCTGTGGGGGCTCACCCACCCCTTCCGCTGCAGCCGTGGGGGCATCCCCGCCGCCTTGCTCCACAGTGCCGTCTCCGCCCTCTCCTTCACTAGCCGCTGCGTAGAGGGAGACATAGAACACAAGCATCAGGGTACTGTACAATGGTCCCCTAGACAGGAAGCAATAGCAGATGAGTGCCACTGTCAAAGTACACTTCCATCATGTCACACCACAACACATGTGTCAGTCCAGGCAAAACACACACAGTGACAGTCATGGTGCGTGCCATGGACATTTCAATGCATGTCCAATGGACTCTCGAATCATTCAATGTAATGGGACTCACATGCATCATGGGTCATGCCTATCACATGCACACACTTCACCTCAGTCACATCCATCTGGCCCCGTACACCCCAATCACAGTGCATACAAGGATGACTAGGCTGCATCAGTGAATCTGTACATTGTCACAGACATGTGTCATGCATCCATGGCACTCACAAGTCACAGACACGCAGGTCAGGCACACAGACATGGATACCACATATGTATCTGGCATCAGTACCCATCCCTCGCCCCCACCCATGTCCAGGAACAGAGACTGCCATGCTCTCATGTGTGCAATCTGCACAGGGCTCCCCATGTCGCATTCAAACACATGCAACAACCGTGCGGTTCACACATTACAGGTCGCACATGCATTCCCATGATGTCCCTGCACACATACATGCGTACATGGCCTATGTCACACATGCAGGCAAGTATCAGACAACCAGCACACTGCAACATGCCCTGTCTCACACAGCAATGCTTGGCCACTTACCGCTCAACTCCTGACGGGTCTCCCTCTCAAGGACCTGGGCGTGGAGCGCTGGGTGTGCGCATTCCAGGACCCTCAACTGGATGGAACTCATGCGGCCCCGGCCCCCCTCCACGAGGCGCCGGGCCTTCATGAGGGTCCTGGACCTCAAGTCTTCCCAGCGCTTCTTGACCTTCTGGATGGTGCAGGTTGCCACCCCCTCCGCGTTGATGGCAACCACACAGTCGGCCCAGATCCTGTCCCGTCCTTCCTTGTTGGCGCGGGACGATCCGAAGAGGGCATCATACTGCCCCAGGACTTGCTCCACCAGGACACCAACTTCGGTGGCAGTGAAGCTGGTGCCCCTCTGCCCCTCTGGCTGGGGGTTGCCACTGGTGCCAGATGTTGATGTGCCCGACATGGCAACCCCAGGGGCAGGAGTGGGTGGGCAACTGGGTCCTGGGGCTGGGCTGTGGAGCGATGTTATCCGAGTCGGGAGTCTTCTGTTCCAGCAGGGGTGGACACTGCAACTGAACACCTGCAGATGGCTGATGTGCAGGCACCAAATGGCATGGCACGGTGGCAGCAGGCAGGCAGGCAGCAGCAGATGGCACGTGGGAGGCTGCTCGGGGCACTGGGGGGCAGTAATTCGGCCTTCTGGGCAGGAGCGTGGTCTTCCGTGTGTTTTCTCGTGGCCAGCTTGATACGGAGTGATTTGGCACGTGAAAATCCTGCACGTCAGCGTGAAAATCGAGGAAAGGCCCTTAGCGCGTAAGCGTGTCAGCACGCGTACGCGATTTCATTGGACCAAAGGCCCTTACAGCGTAAGCGCGTCTCTGACGTTTTGCGCACGGGCTTTGCCCGTACGCGATTTCATTGGACCAAAGGCCCTTACAGCGTAAGCGCGTCCGTGACGTTTTGCGCACGGGCGTTGCCCTGGCAGGGCTTGGTGATCCCGCGTGCCTTTATGTTCTGTACGTGCTTTTCGTGCGGTGCGTGTGTTTTCCATCCGTTGGGGTTCACACGCTATTACTTCACAGCGGGTGTTGGCTACGCGTTCTTCTACACGCAAGGAGACGGTGAGTGGTACCCCGCTCCCCCAGGCCCGATCGCGTGAATAACTTCACGCGAACCCCTGAAATACACGCGCCCAGGCTATTCGCGTGTGGAACTTCCCACGCACCCCTGAAATACACGTACCCTGCTGAAATCGCGTGTAAAACTTCCCGCGCACCCCTGATATACACGCGCCCAGGCTATTCGCGTGTGGAACTTCCCACGCACCCCTGAAATACACGCGCCCAGGCTATTCGCGTGTGGAACTTCCCACGCACCCCTGAAATACACGTAGCACGCTGGGAGACATGAGTGGGGGTCTGGTGGAGGGTGCCCCTGGATGGTGGGGGGTGGGGGTGGTGGGAGACATGAGTGGGGGCCTGGTGGAGGCTGCCCCTGGGGGGTGGGGGTGGTGGGAGACATGGGTGGGGGCCTGGTGGAGGGTGCCCCTGCACTGCTGGGGGGTGGGGGTGGTGGGAGACATGAGTGGGGGCCTGGTGGAGGGTGCCCCTGGATGCTGGGGGGTAGGGGTGGTGGGAGACATGAGTGGGGGCCTGGTGGAGGGTGCCCCTGCACTGCTGGGGGGTGGGGGTGGTGGGAGACATGGGTGGGGGCCTGGTGGAGGCTGCCCCTGCACTGCTGGGGGGTGGGGGTGCAGGGGGACATGAGCAGGTGTGCAGGGTAGTCCCCTGTTTTGTGGGCTGCCTGCAGGGGCCGTCGAGGGTGTACAGGGAACACCTGTGACCCACCCAGCCTAATCGCGTGTGGAACTTCCCGCGCACCCCTGAAATACACGCGCCCAGGCTATTCGCGTGTGGAACTTCCCGCGCACCCCTGAAATACACGTACCCTGGCTAATCGCGTGAATAACTTCACGCGAACACCTGAAATACACGTAGCCCAGGCTATTCGAGTGTGGAACTTCCCGCGCACCCCTGAAATACACGCGCCCAGGCTATTCCGTGTGGAACTTCCCGCGCACCCCTGAAATACACGTACCCTGGCTAATCGCGTGAAAAACTTCACGCGAACCCCTGAAATACACGTAGCCCGCTCCCCCAGGCCCGATCGCGTGAAAAACTTCACGCGAACCCCTGTAATACACGTAGCCCGCTCCCCCAGGCCCGATCGCGTAAAAAACTTCACACGAACCCCTGTAATACACGTAGCCCGCTCCCCCAGGCCCGATCGCGTGAGAAACTTCACGCGAACCCTTGTAATACATGTACCCTGCTGAAATCGCGTGTGAGACTTCCCGCGCACCCCGGTATACACGCACACGTATTTTTTGTCAGCGGGTGTCCGTGTTTGTTGGTACCCCTTTGCACGTCATTTGTCCTGGAGGGCCACAGTATAGGACATTCATCATGGCAGTATATAGGTGCTATTTGTTGGCGCACCTTTTGGCGCACATTTCTTACAGCCGCAGAGACGCTACCGCCTGCTTTCTTGTGGCGGTCGTGTTTGTGCCTGTGCGCTGGTTTGAGCGTGCGCTTTTTTGCCCTATTCTATTCCATGAATACGTGTTGTAGGCGAGCGTGTGGGCGTTCCGCGCACTTGTGCCCTGTACTTCCCCCGTGACGCCCACGTTTTTGCAAGTTGTTCCCCATTCCGAGTGTTACGCCCGTGTTCCGCCTACTTTTGTTGCGTGCGCCGCGCTATGTGCGTATTTCGCTGTGGCCTGTGCGATTTTCGCTGTGACCTGGCGCACGCTGTTAGATGGCCTGTGCGCCAACGTGCGCGGCGCACTTTTTTATCGCACATCCGCTGGTTTTCTCGTGCACGGACTTCCATGAATCGACGTGCGCTGCTTTTCGTGCGATTTTCGCACTTGCACTGCGGTTTTCGCTATTCCACTGCGATTCGCACGTTTTTGCCCACTTGCGCTGCGCTAATTATTCCATGAATCGGCCTGACAGTGTTTAAGGAAGGCATGAGCTATGTAGCATTATCACGCTTACGTACACTTGACGGTCTATTGCTAATGAACTTTGATGCAAGTAAAGTCAAAGCTGACATTCCTTGCATTCTAGAATACAACAGATTGCGTTCACTGTACACCCCTCATCTGAAACAATATCCTGTTCCAGATAAAGTCAAACATGAAACAGAAATGCAACAGAATCCAACAGCAAATTCCTCAAAGAAAAGAAGCTAAAGTTTCATCAATTACCACAAACAAAGAGTAACCTACTAGGGAATGTAAACCAGGGAGGTCGTCAAAGAAGGAACAGAAATTCCAAAAAAATGCACTCAGATACACAACTAGCTGGTCCATTCAAATTTGCAAATGAAAGTGGGGTAAGTTGCTATGCAAATGTAACAATGAATATTCTATTTCAATTGCCACCAATTGTTAACAATATTTACTTGCACAGTACAGACCAATTGTGTTTTAAAACGTTAGTGCTTCATAGAAATGCAACAAGCAATCCTGACAACACATACAGTGTTCATGGAATAAGGCAAAAATTGAACGACTGTGCTGGAATGATGAGATTCACTATGAACTCACAAGAAGATCCACAAGAGTTTTCTAATGTACTTACTATTTGTATTGGAAAACAAAAGCATACCTGTAAATGAAATCTTCCAGATTTCGTGCATGTGGAAACATACATGCACTCTCTGTAGCAATGTGATACAGGAAGAAATCCCAAATGAGCGATTTGTGTATGTTTCCATACCAAATTGTGAAAGCATTCCATTTCAGCAACTTGTACAGAATGCAAACCATGGCAGATTATGTACTATTTGCAATTCAGACAATCGCTCCACCTTACTGCTACAATCACATAGTGCCTACATAATACTTATGCTTCTACGTTATAATGCAGATGGTACCAAAAACAACTGCAAACTGATTGGATTCACACACGGTCAAGTGTCACTTGGAAAGAAAACCTTTACAGCAATAGGTATAATCTACCATGCAGGAGCTACAACCAATGTAGGTCACTACACTGCATACATTAAAAAGAAATGTGGATGGTTCGAATGTAATGATAGCACCATTACTCTAAAGCAGAGATTGCCAGCTAATCTTACAAATGCGTATTTAATCTTCTTAAAGCCAAAATGTAATAAATAATGTGTACTTCAAGATTGCCAAAAACTATGTGAAAGACTACAAACAGTTAGAATAGGCCAACAGGTATCTAACTGTCCAAGAGGATATAACAACGACACAAATAAATGAATATCACAGACAAGGATTTTTTTCCCCAGACCCAAGGATTAGAAAAGCAAACATAGAAACTGAGCACAATGCACAGTACACTGGTTTGTAAACTAAATATGAGGGTAAAAAAAAGGTAAACTGTATGCTATGCAATTTAGTAAATTTTCATAAAATACAAAGACTAACATAACTTTTTCTTTTATCACAGAAATTAAAAAAAGGGATACTTCTGCCAAGTAAGAAAGGCCTTTAAAAAAGATATGTGGATTCTGAACAAAGTAAGGAGTAAGTATATTATTGGCAGTCATTTTCTACACATGCAAATCTACACCTCTAATCTATGGTAGTAATATGCTGCAGTGGCTGTAGGCTGGCCCTTGCATCTTCGGTGTGTAACCTACCACCTACGCCTTACGACCAAGGTACAAAGAGTATAGTTCCTAGCCACAACCATTGCTGCATATTGAAACCATGGTCCTTGTAAATTAGCTACTTACAAATGTACTTTTGGGACCATCCTCTGCAGCCATGCAGCCAAGACACTAGGGCGTGCACACAACTAGCGCATTACACCACACCCATATTCACTTATGACTCCACTGCTTATGACTTCAGTCTTGGGTGCATGACCTTTGGGCATGCAGTCAAGACTCTGGGTCCTGGCCAGAAACACCACAGCATATTGGAACCATTGTGCCTTGTCATTCACGCTACGCCCTCCCCACAACCATCTTTATGATGTTGCATAGTACAAATGTACCAATAGCTGTGATATGGAGCAGTAGTTTGTAGCCACAGGCTACAGATGTGATTTTGAGGCCATTGAATTATCAATGTATGGGTATACAGTATATAAAATGCATAGTTGCTTACAACTGCAGTGCTTATTACTTTGTTCAAATACTCTGCATCCTGGCCACTACTACCACACCATATGACATCCATTGCGGCATATAACTACACTATGTACAAATGTGCTTTTGGGGGCATGGCCTTTGGCCATGCATCCATGATTGCAGCCCCTTTCCCACAGCAGCCTGAGTGATGCACTACCACACCATAATACACCCATTGTGCCGTGTAAGTACACTACATATAACTGTGCTGTTGGGTGCATGGCCTGTGGCCATGCACTCATAAATGCTGACCCTCCCCACAGCCACCTCACTGATTTTGAATACTAGGGGTGTCTCTGTGGCTCTGAAATGCTGCACTGTTTATGGGCAGGGCCTAAAATCTTAGGTGTATGTCCATACATTTCAATATATGGTTGTGAAGTGGCTTATAACTCCAGTGCTTACAAGTTTTCTTTTGGGTGCATGCTTGGTGTATGGCATACAGCCTGCAACCATGCACCCAAAAGTACACATCTTGGCCACAACCACTGCACTAGATAAAACCCGTATGGGCTTGTAAGTGAACTGTTATATCTTTGTTGTTGGGTGCATGGCCTTCGGGACCCCCCCTATAACTTTTGCCCCCCTGGAACAAACATCTCCAAACTTTGCAAAAAAATTCAGAGTGGCCCATATACCTTTTGCAAAGTTTTTTGACGATTCGTCCCGGGGGAGCGGAGTTATAGGCTGCCCAAAAAGTGCTCTTCCTATGGAAACAGCAACTTAACCATAACAACACTACTACCGTGGCTGTGTAATATATATATATATATATATATATATATATATATATATATATATATATATATATATATATATATATATATATATATATATATATATATTTTCATTGAAAAAACCTTTGTGATGTCATCTTTGATGTCCTGGGTGTTGGTCTTAGCAGTGTACGATGGTGGCGCAAGTTACGATTGCTTAGCTTTCCATAACTGGTGAATTTCTGAGGTTTTCAGGTTTTACTTGTAACCATACCGTCCATTTAACAATGTTTTTTCCATGAATTTCATAGGTTTTTATTAGTGCAACTTAACCATAATGTCCCTTTAACAATGTTTTTTCAGTGAATTTCATGGGTTATTTCTAGTGCATGCTAATTTACTACAACTCACTAATATCATACTTACCCCAATATACCAACATTTTTGTCCAATTTACAAAGTTTCACCTTCAAATTCAGCCATTTCCCAACTACTAGCATCATTTGTAACACTTGTATACACTTTTTGCAACTTTTTCCACTGTTTTTGCATCCGTCGACATTCGTGAACTTCTGATGTCATTGTGAACTTTCTGGACAGGGCCATGTGACCACCCGCTCGCACGCGGCATGATAACGTGTTCGGCTACGCGTCCGCACTTTGCAATTTGGTCTGTGCTTCCTGGACAGTTTAGAACTGCATTTTCTACTGATCTAGGAACTTTCAAGCTGAAAATAATCCTCTTGCACAGCTCCTACACCCATTCTTACTCATTATCCATTAACAATCTAGTAGACACCACATACTTGGTGGAATTTTAGCAGAAATTGCATTTATCTTAAAAATAGCACCAGCTTTTGCCATCCCTCCTCCCCAAGAGCCACCACCACCAGCTGGAGGACCTACACAACAGAAAAAGTGCAGTACTTCCAAAGACAATGGGTCTCATTACGAGTTTGGAGGTAGCCATGCTGTTTTTAGCGGCATTGCTACCCCCAAACTTGGGTCTGGGTCCCGCAATAGGGCACTTACTGGGCCATTCCGACCTTGGAGGGCCTGGTAATTCCCTTTCGTGGGACCCGGACCCGGTACATCCCCATTCCCATTGAGCCATTGGGCTCAATGGGAATGGGGAGGATGCTAACAACGGGCCCGTACTGTACTGCTAGCGGGTCCCGCTCTGCACGTCTGGTCTGGCCAAGTGTACAGAGCGAGACCCACTGCAGAACTCGTAATGGGGCGGCCCGGTATGAACGGTGCCAGTCCCTTACCGGCACCGTTCATACCACGGCCACCCTCGTTGTAATGAGGCCCAATGAAGAAGACCAAGAAGATGAGGTAGAGGAAGTGCCTACCTCTAGCACCCAGAGAGAATCATGGGTGTGGCCGTTCTTAACCACTGTTGGGAATGTAGCAAAGGCTAAAGCTACCAAAGTGAAATGCACTGAGTGCTCAGTCACGGACTCCCTGGACAGTACTCCTACGGGACCACCTCCTTTTTAAACAAATGTTTTTCATTTTATTGTTGGTTTGGCTGAGATAAGTCTCAACCTTTCAACATAAATGAAACAAGATACTCATACAACATTTTTTTGGAGTAAAATAAAATCGACATTATTGATATTAACATGTATATGAAAACAAGAGGAAATAAAACTTCTTTGGTCAGCCACAAATTCAACCTAAAGCACAAGATGTCGGCACAAGGCTGAGGATGCAGCGATTTTATCTGGTAAGGTGCAGGAGTAATATGCCTTTTCTGAGCAAACGGATTCTGTTTTAATTTTTGATATCACATGCATCGTTTGCTGGTTTGAATCCAGTCATATTCCCATAACTTCCTTTTTGCTTTGTCTGGATTTTCAATTAACAAAGTTGCAGAGATGTCAGCACCATGCAGGACTTTTTGCGCTCTGGTACGCCATAACTTGGGAAAGTTGTCAGTAGATGTTTGCAGATAGAGACCATTCTTGACCTCCCCATAAGACATTTACGGTACAGAGAGCATAATTTCCATTTGTATTGAGCATACAGGGAGATCAGCCCTAATTCATATCTGATTATCAAAAAAGATTCCGACATTGGTACATTTAAAGCTTTTTTCCAATAATGGCCTTCAATTTTTGACCAGTATGCATAAGGCTTCAATTTTTTCGTTTCCGTGCCATAGAGTAGTATGGGTGTCATTTTTTGTTTATAATATGCAATTATAGGTTCTATCGTGAATTTGCAATATTTAGCTCTCATTACTCTTGTTTGTGAGAGTGCTGTGAGCTGTTTGGTTTTTATATTTTCTTCATATGGAGTATCCATTGGATGTTTATTTACACACACACCTAGATAAACATAGGTTGCAACCACTTTTAGATTGGCGTTTTGCAATTGCCACAAGTGGTGACTATTTCTCTGTTTGGGATTACCAATTTTGATTATTTTGGTTTTCATTGTATTGACCGTAATGCAGTTTTTCTGTGCATAAATATCTAGGGATCTTAACATCAATCTCAAACCCTTTGGTGTTTGAGAGATTAAGATCATATTGTCTGCATATAATAACCAATTTATCAGTGCTCCTTTGAGTCTCGGAGCGTCAGTGGTTAAACCTTCAAAACAGGAGCTTATGTCTGCAATGAAAAAGTTGAATAAAGCAGAGGCCAGTAAGCAACCCTGTTTTAGTCCTCGCTCTGTCTCAATGGGGATAGATAATAGGCCATCACTTCTTAGGCAGATCTGTATATTTGTGGCTGAATGTAATTCGATGAGCCATTTTAGGATAAACCAAGAGCAACCTCGATCTATCTGTTTCTTGTATAGTAACTCCCTGGGAACTGAATCCAATGCAGTTCAGAAGTCTATGAAGGCAATATAGATCGGCTGCTTCCGTTGTTTTTCATGTTGTATTATAGCATTTAACGTGATCAGATTTATGGCTGTGCCCAGGCCTGGGATAAATCCTGTCTGGAATGGATCTCTCAAATTCATATTTTTCAGCCATTTGTTGAATTAAGTTAACACCAGGCGAGCAAAGATTTTGCCTGGACATTATAAGAGAGCCATGGGCCAATATGATTTAGGGTCTGCTCCGTCGCTTTTCTCAAAGATGGGTAAGATGACGGACTTCTTCCAGGAGACTGGTATATTATCGGTTCTCATTATGTTCTTGTAAATTTGATATGAAATTGAGGCCCAAGCATGGGGATTTTGTTTCAACATGCAGTTGTGAAGACCATCGGGTCCAGCAGATTGTGAGCGCCTAAGTTTATTTATACAGTGTAATATATTATCTCTATCAAACAAAAAATTATGATCAAGGTTTATGCTGTTAGCTTCAATTTCAATATACGGGAAAGGAGTCTGATAAACAGTGCTACAATAAGCACTCCATACTTCTTGCGTTATGGCATTAATTTGGACAGAGATCAGAGTTTTGTGTAATGCTTCATTTAATAAGGCCCATATGCCACCTGAGGATTTGGATATCATTTGTTCCATCATGTATTCCCCATCTTTTTGGTATCTGACTGCCCTTCTCCCCCGTAACCAATTTTTGTAAACTGATTTGAAATGATTTGTTTGGTGCGTTGTCACTAAGGGTGAATCGTGTTTCAAATTTCGTATGTTTTATTAACTGCACTTTCTTTTCTTTTAATTCAGAATCAAAAGCATGGAGATGCCCATGTCTGTACTGTGGATCAGTGGACTTGCCCTGTATGAACATTTGCATAGACCTCACATAACATCCTGACTCATACACATTTGGTCCCTGGAAAGTGTTATTAAGAATGTGTTCAAATTGTGCTAATTTATCTTTTGACCATCTTATACGATTTCCTGCATTCTTTACAAGGATGTTGGCCACTTGATTATTTATCAAGTGTTTTGAAGGCCAAGTCCATGTTAGCCATAACTGGTTATGATCGCTTAAGTTAGAGACCTTTATGACCAACGAAGTAGCTATATTTACAAAAACTGTGTGTCAGTGACAATGTGATCTAAAATGGCATGTTGGCGGCCTCTGTGCCACGTAGATTGAGGTGGTATATCACCCAGAATGGAGAGATTCAGCATGACATAATTCCTTTCAGTCATCAAGGTGTTCCATCGCAGTTCACCTTGAGACAAGAAATGGAAATTCAAATCTCCCATAATGAGAGTGTGATTTATGGTAGTATCTAGCAATAAATGATCAAGGCTGGAACTTAAGTGTTAAAAAGAAATGTCTGAAGAAAGGTGTTCTTTTCCCCAGTAGATGTTAATGATGACAACTGTGAGAGGGTCCTTCTGTAGTTTAACTATCTGGATGCAAGGAGAGGGCGAACTACAAACTTGACTTTTAAAATGTTTGGATTTTCTGTTGGTTATAAGCAACCCTGCATTGGTCGTCCACTAGTCTTACTTAAGGCTGACACTGTCAATATATTGTATAGGTCCCATACGGGAGCAACTGTGAGCCATGTTTCCTGGAACACGACGATGTCATAGTTAGTGATTCAGGTCTTCACATTTTGAATTTATGAGGTGCCTGTGACCACTCATGTTCCATGAAATGAGACTCACAGTTTCGCTGTGCAAGGATTGTTATGGTCTTCTGTCGTGTGCCAGATTTTGCCAATTTTCGTTAGACTTTAGATTATGAAGTGCATTCTGTTGATCTTTTGCAGAGTTATCATACATTCTTGGCTTGGAATTCATTTGCGCAAATTCAATCTCCTTGTTTTGTGTAATATCTTGGTTCAGTGTGAAACCTAGGGTGTGTAAGGTGGCTCTGGCTTGCCACAGTGTGTTTAGTTTCACACCTGTTGGAATGTAGAGCCTTGCTTCCGTCAGGTCCCTATGATCAATAAATTCAACTAAATCGATATCTGAGGAAGTAAGATCTTCTAGAGCCGGAACTTCTGAGCAAATATTTAAAATACTTGCTTGATTAAGATCGTCCTTTGTAAAGGGATGGTCCCTACATTTTAGCAGTAGTCGATGATGGTTTTTATATTGTTGCCAGCTATTGCCTGGATTGGTGGTGATTGTTACCACTGTTTGACTGAGTGCTGTACACTGCATGTTATCATGAAGACGGGTCTCTGTAAGGCCCTTTCTGAGTGAAAGGGGGCCCAGCCCTTTTAAAAGCGAGGCAACATTTGGGATTGCTCTTGGCGTTTTCTGCTTATTGCACATGTTTTGAGAGGCGCCCTGGGGTTGTGAAATGTAGAGTGCGATTGAAGTTCTTATCTCTTCTCGCAATTCTTGCATAGTTGGACATGCTGATTTAGTTTTATTGACAGGGTCCAATTCTATTGATGGTGGTATGTTAGTCTGCACTGTGATGGACCTGGAAGGCTCTGTGATGGAATCTAGATCCACTAGGTCATTCAGTGGGTTGTAGCTCACCGGTTTTGGACCGGCATCAGTTTTTTTATTTGAAGGTTTAGTATTTATTGTCTGCACTGAAGCCTTTGTCTTCATTGGGGTTGATAGAATTTTAATGAATCGCATTGTTTTAGATCTTGCTTTATCTATGTGTAACTTTCTACACTGCGTTGTTTTTCTTTTCACTTCCATTTTAGCAGCAGATCTCTTGCTTCTAGATTGCATGATTGTAGGCTTAGTCAACATGTCAAATGAACTACATGATTTCGTCGTCACCAGGGGAGCGAGTCATTTTAGTCTCTTTCAATATTTGTGTCAACAAAATTGTTTGTTCATTTTCTGTTCAAGGATTTCATACAGTCTAGCTACAGTTAAGAAGGCTGTGTTCATGGCGCTTAGTTTGTTGTTCAGCGCGGGAGCTTCAGGAAAAGAAAATCAATTGGGCTATTAATCTTGAATGAAATATTGGCATTTCTCGGCCAATTCATTAAATCGTGAATGCCGTGAAGTTGGCGCTATGAAAGATATTGAATTGTTCGGGGATTGATTAAAGGATTGGTCAAACATAATTGGTAATTTTGATAATTCAAATATATTTGCTCTGTGCACATCTCCCTCATGTATCGACTTGATCATTGCGTTATTTATTGTACTATGTTCGCCATTTTCCTTGTTTAACTGAATTAGGTCACCAGTGTTTGAACAAATATTCATTATTTCCTGGGAATCAGGGCATGTGTTGTTAAGTGTGTTCATGAACACCAATGCATCATCGTCTATTTCACTGGCTATTGTCAAACATTGTGGGCTTCACAGAGCTGCGCTAGCACTGTGCAGTTTAGAGGAGCCTTCTGGGGTGATTCCCGTTGGCATGGCACAGTATGCGTGTCAGTGTTTACAGCTATTGGTTGGATGTGTTGAATTTCACCAGTTTGGCAGGAGGACTCTAGAACAGAGTCAGTCAATTCACGAAGACGTTGGGCATTGTGCCCGGTCTTATGGGGCATTTTCAGGGCCAGTTCTAAGCTCGTCTCCTAGACATTAGAGGCTGAATACTGGGCTTCAACGGTAACAACGAAGGCCTGCGGGACTGTTTGTTTTGGGTCATTCACGCAAACGGACAGGATGTCCGCTGAGAGAGACAGAGAGCGCTGGGATTTCTGCAAGCTGCGCGTTCAGAGTGCAGAAGTTAATAAAGATGTCTTCGCTTGTGAGGAGGCTGTATTTATCCCTCAACCATTTACATGTAGCAGGGGCATACATGACTTTAAGGAATATGTTTTCATAGACATGGTAAGAAACAACAACACTTGAATATGGAAACACAGATGCCTCGATCTTACCGTTAAATCACTGCCTCCGCCTCCCGCTCTCCAGCTAGACAGCCAGACAGCAAATGCACTTAACAAATGCGTGCGCGCAAATGCACGAGCAGTGTTCTTTAGATAGGATGCTGGGAGAGGAGGCGGGACATGCACTGTGAGTGAAAAAAACAAAAAGGAGAGAGAGAAAGAAGGAAGGTAAGAAACTGTTTGAAAATGTATAGCTGGCACGTAAAGTCACAATTTGGGGTTGGTCATAGATCCATACTGCTCCAATCCAAAGTCAGCAAACATAATTCAGCAGCAGAGTAGAGTGGTGTGGGGGCAGACAACCAAACAGCCAGACAACAAATACACTTGCAAATGCACTTGACAAATGCGTGCCTCCATGCGCCACCACACCCAATCCAACCACTGCAGTGCATTCAGAAAGGCTGTTCCTTTCTTAGCAAGTAGTAGGCTGCCTTTATCCACCTCATCTTCCTCTACCAGTACTGTAACCACACAGCCTACCTCTGTGGGACACAACATCCCACCAGCTACCTTGCAAGCAATAAAAGAGGCTGTTGATCTATATCTTCCGAAGACAACAGTCCTCTGTATATACTGCAACACTCCACTCTGCAGGGGGAAGCATTTTCGAAGTGCTTTTGAAGCTGTAATCAAGGAAAATGAGAAATACTGCCCCCTACCTTAGAATTAACACACGCGCAACATCTTCCACTGTCCACCTGCCCCTCCATATTAGTGCTTGGGGCCTCTTACCTCTTTTCCCTCCCCACCTTACGTTCTAACCTCTCCTGAAAAAAGAAGATACATAAAAAAAACAACAAAAGAAAGGTTCCTTTAGGAACCACCTTTCACAGTTAAAAAATAGAACAAAAAAACATCTTATAGACTCCACCCACTTCACATTTCTCAGTAAAGTACATAAACTGAATAAGATCTTCCAACACAGGAATAATGTGGCGTTCATCGCCAGTTCCAGGGACTGGAACGGGGATAACGGCCAAGCAGCCCCAGTTATCGGCCCAAGCAGAATGAGGGCGGATAATTAGGGCTCTGGACCGTTATCCCCCATTCCATCCCCTGCAATGGGGGATGAAAGCCATTAGCACCCCAGGTTTCCAAAACTGTTGTTTGTCACACATCTGTTCGTTTTATTGGATTCTCTTTGTTTGAGTACGTCATTTGGCCAGTACCTCTGTCTGTTTGCAGAGGCAGTGCGGTATGGATGAATGTAGCACTGTTCGAAACATGAGGTCTGATGGGGGGTTTCAGTTGATGCATGGGGTGTCAACCAGTAGATTCTGAGGAAACTATAGAGTTCAAATTTCCATGGGGCATTTTGGGCCTTCGCAATCCTGAGGACTTTGTTGGTCATTCTCATGAACCTCTTGGTGTCTCCATTTGCCTGGGGCCATAGAGCTGTTATTAGGTGGTGATGTACGTGGAGGTCGTCCAAATACTTTGCGAATTCTCTGCCTTGGAATGGGGGCCCATTGTCACTTTTTATGGATTATGGTAACACACGTGCCGCGAATATCTTCACCAGTGCTGGCAGCACCACTTCCTCCACCGTTGCGGGGATTATCTCCACTTCCAGATAGCTGGAGTAATCGCTGATTGCTATGAGGAGGTATGTCCCTTCCTGTACTGTGCAGAAATCAATGCTGACTGCTTCCCATCGCAAGGTACCCATCAGGGTTGATTGGATTAATTCAGGTCTCAGTGGTGCACCCATGGCTGGCTTGGCATGGGAGTCACGATGATACAACTGCTTCCACTCTGGCATCTACCTGTAGAAACCACATGCGGTTCCATATTTGTGCATTCGTTGGCGATGCCCTGATGATCCTAATGAGCGAGGCTGATGATTCTGTCCTGCAAACTGAACAGGCACTAAGATGCGTGTGCCCCTCAGTATGATACCTTCCCTCGTAATGGACAGTTTGTGGCGGACCGTGAACACCCCGGCCAGGAATTCCTTTTGCTGCTGTGGTGCAGTTGGAGTTTTTATGTAAAAAGGAGTTCCACCCTCCTGCCAGGATCACGTTCTTTACCAGATCAGAGCATGGGTCACTATTCGTGGCTTCCACCATGTCCAACAGACGGACTGCCTGTGGATTTGCTGCTTGAATGATTAGGCAGATGCGCTCTTCTATCCCTGCACCTTGGTGTCATGAGGATGCCTGGACAGGAAATCTGCATGGCTGTCTGATCCTGCCCTGTTTATGAGGTCAAAATCTTATTGTTGTAGCTGCAACAGCCACTTCACAATCCTTGCCTGGGGTGTGGTGCTGAGGCCATAAAAATGGGAATTAGCAGCTTGTGCTCCGTGTATGTCCAGAATTTCCATCCATACAGTTGGAAATGCATGCACCCCCACATAATGGCGATATCCTCTTTCTCGATGTGTGAGTAGCATTGTTCTGTGGGGGTCAGGGCCTTGGATGTGTGTGCTACCATTTGAATGTCTCTGCCTGGTGAGTTTTGTACCAGAATAGCTCCCAGTACAACCGGGCTAGCGTCCACGTACAACTCAGTTTGGAGGTGGGTGTCGTAGTATGCCATGCTGCTACTGGTAGACAGACTCTTTGATGCCCTCACATGCTCCTTGACACAGTTTGCTCCACTCCCATTTGGTGGCCGACTTAGTCAGGTCTCGTAGTGGTTCTGAGATTGTGGCCAGGTTGTTAATAAACCTCCTGCAGTATTTTTTATTTGAATTTTTCTAACACGCTACACACCCAAAGGTCTCTGGGCGCACATTCATCACTACGTTGCCATCCCCAAAAAGCTGGACACTATGTAGGCATGGTCGGTGGTGTCGCTCCCTTGATGTCGGCAAACTTGAGGGGGTCTGCTGACATGCACTTGATGTTGAACACATAGCCAAAAAAGGGCAGCTCTTCCTTGAGGAACTCGCACTTGCCCTTGTGGATGGCAAGACCAGATTTGTCTAACCGGTCGAGGACTGCTGCTAGTCGGTGCATGTGCTCTGCTCTGTCTTTTGAATGGATGAGGGTGTCATCACTGACATTTAGGACCCTGGGAGACCCTGTAAGACTGTCTGCTGGAAAACATTAGCCGCAGAGGATGCCGAAGTTCAACCTCTTGTATCTCCACAGTCCCAGGTGCATGAAGAACATTGTGATATTGCTCAAGTAGTTCTTATGTATTTTTAGCAGGTTGTAGCCACTGTTTAGGTCTATCTTCGAGAAGATTTTGGAACCTATGAGGTTGGCAATGATCTCATCCAGAGTCGGGGTGGTGTGTCTCTCCCGAATTATGGCAGCATTCGGGAGGCTCATGTCAATGCATATTTGGATCATCCCTGTTTTTTTGGGCTTCTTAGTGATGACCATAGGGGAAACCCAGAGGTGGGTCCTTTTACCTCCTCGATTATTCAAGCCTTTTCCAACTCACGCAGTTCTTTTGCCAACAAATCCCTCATGTAGAATGGCGCTCTCCGCTGTCGCACTGCCTCGGGCTGTATGGTTGTGTCAATGTGCAATTTGAACACTTTGAGTATTTTGGGGTGTTTTGCTAATAGGTCATGTATGGCGTTGTTGTCCGTGATATCGCAGGCACATTTGATGAACCCTAGGTCCTCCACTGAGCTCCAGCTGAGTAGGCACTTGATTCTGGCAACAACATCATAAATCTTTGATTGGATCCTTGGGCCTCCCTTCCTGAGGAGCGATGTGTGAAAAAGTCCCACCACGCATAAGGGTTTTCTGCTGCCGTACCCATACAGCTGTGTGATGGTGTTCATTAGCGTCGGCCGGGGATTCATCTGATGTAGTGTCTCGAGAGGCACTGCCTGTGTGGTGCTGTAAATACCTTGTGGGCTGGGTGCCTGGTGTGCATGTGCGTTCCAAGGCTGTGTGCCACAAAGTGATGAGGCAAAAAAAAATCTCTGCAGCCGCATGGGCCTTTCACTCCTTCATTGCCGGGGTTCTGTTGATGCTAACATGCCTGATGGATCTGGTCCGTGAGCATCTAAGGGCCCGGAGCGAGGTCTGCCTGTGCGCGCTGTGAAAAGAAATGCGGCCAGCCTGGAGTGCAGTTAGCCCGGAAATGTCGACCTTACGCGAGGGAGTCCGACGTCACAGCGTTTATTCCACGTGCCGCTCTGCGTGGCGAAATGTTTTGAACACAAGAGCATCTCAGTTAGCCCCAAATAGGTTGCTAATGTTTAATATGTTGTAGATTAGGTATCCAGTTTACGATATAAAAGTAATGAAGTTCAGAGAAATATTTTTAGCAGGAATTGTTTAATTCACATTCCTGTAATATTTGCCGCCAAAATTTGTTTTTGTAAATCACACAATGAGTTTGCATCTCAAATTGCCCATAATACTCTGGTGCCAATGCATTTCGGATTTAATCCTTCTTCAGGGCGGTATTATAGCAAAAAACAAGTAGTATAGCATGACTTATTACATTGTTAACAGTATATGTACATACAACAGCCATTGTTTAAGGGTTATTACAAAAATCACATACCAATCCGCGAATCACGTCCATTTGAAGAGATAATGAGCAAGAATAAAACAAAACGGCATACCAATTAGTTAACTGAAGTAAATGTGCATATTCTCTCTATCTTTAAACTATATGTGCATGTCATACCTCGGTCATGCCGAACGCTGAAATCGTGGTGTTGTATGGGGATACAACAAGATCTACAAGAAAGTTAAACAATAATGCTAAGTCATCCTCAAGTCCTTCTGTAGGTAAGGCATGTGAAATCTAATTGTTACTGCTGTACTTACTAAGCTTCTGTTGTGCACAAAGCGTGACCGCAGAGTGAGCCGCTTGCAACGCGCTCGCGTTAGTTTACCTTTCGTTTTAAAGGTTACCATGGAGACGGTGCGAGGCGTCGTGGTCCTGCCTGGAGCACGTACGCCTCGTGCCCCAGCCTCGGGCGCGAGCCAGGGGGCAGGGATGTCTCCATGGTGACCAATGCATTGAAAGTCAATGCGCGTGATTGTAATCTCATGTCTACAGAGCCTTAAAGGCGCAGTAGCTAGAGCAATTAGGGGACTAGCAGTGTGTATTCATTTAACGGATCATAATGATGTATGCAAGACTATAGGTCCACATTGACTAAATATGGGAAGTAGGGCGTATGAAATAAAATAATCCAGAATAATCCATCTCTGGGACATGTATTCTATCACTATGGTGTCATTTAAGCAATGAGTTTTCACTATTATGAAGACATAAACCTAGGTATAGTCCAATCTTAAAGAAAAACATGGCAAGAAATGTAAAATGCAGTTAAATAGCGGAACAATAACAACGGTTGTTTTCATGGAAAATATTGTGAATAAAATATAAGGTTAATTCTATTCTACAGAAATGATTTCACAAGAAACACATAAAGTTTATTTCTTCATTGAGCCCCCTTGGAGTAAGGGAACTCAGACGGTCTATCCAAAAGGATTCTCTTTGATCCATTTTCCTTTGGAAATTCTCGTGGGTGTCTCTTTTAGAAACCACTTCTAGAATTACAAAGCGGATTTGAGCCAGGTTGTGTTTCTTCTCATCCCAATGTCTTGACACCGCTGAGTTCAGATTGTGATTCCTTATGCATGATCTGTGTTCGTTCCACCTATTTTTTGCTACTTGCAATGTCTGACCCACATAGTACAGTCCACACGGACACTTGATGGCATAAATCACGTTAATAGAGTCACATGTAGCAAAATCCTTCAATCTGAGTTTTTTGTTCGATTAGGTCCTAGTGCCACAGGACCGTTTTTGGATTGACAGCTCCAGGCGAGAACATTACAATAAACTTACTGTATAGTGAATTTATGATTTTCTTAATATAAACAACTACTATAATACGTGGTGCCCTGCTCACCCTCTTTTTCTTGAACACAAGAGCAGCCACAACAGGGGCCAGATTCACAAAAACACTGAGACACAAAGGACCTGATTTACAAACACATTTTTTCAATGAAATACGCTTTGTAAATCAGGCCCTACTTTTCTAATGAAAGTTGTTTAGCACGTGGCTGATTAAGAGAGATTATGCAGAAGGAGTACACATGCAGCATGTAAAAACAAAAGGGGGTGAGGCGCGCACTCCAATTCCTGGCCAATATACTACCTGAAGAAAGAAAAAAATTACTGGGTTAAATCCCAAAAGTGTCCAATTCACTGGGTTAGATCCCAATTGTTGCCAAAATGTTCACAGGGTTGAATCCCTTCTGCTGCATTTGTACTGCTGTTCTCCTCCTAGCGCTTTCGTGTCCCAACACTCTTCAGGGAGGCTGTCATAGCTCTCAACTCACACGCTTTTAGCGGGTGTCACCCGCCTTGTAAACAGCCGATTCACCCGACAAGCCTCCAGCACGCCCATTCATTTCAATGGGCCTCTCACCCGCCAAAAATAAAATCGGGTGTTTTCACCCGCCTTTGCGATACAAACGGTTGAGAGCTATGGGCTGTGTTGCCTTTCTTTTCAGGTGAAACCAATTAAATTGCTGATACAATCTCTAAGGATTATGGGAGCTGTAACGAAAACATTTGTTCAGTTCAGGTGTCCAAGAAAAGACTCCCCTCCAGAACAGCAGTACAAATGCATCAGGAGGGATCCAACCCTGTGAACATTTTGGCAACAATTGGGATCTAACCCAGTGAATTGGACACTTTGGGATTTAACCCAGTTATTCTTTTTCTTTGTTCAGGTAGTATATATTGGCCAGGATTTGGAGTGTGCCCCTCACCCCCCTTTTGTTTTTTAGAGTACACAGACAGCAAGGTGACAAGAACGTTGCTGGATACTGCAAGAGGCCAAGAGGAAGGCACAAGGGTGGCAGCAAAGGCAGTCTGTAATGTGTCCGCTCCAAAGTGCGCATTTAATCTCTATATTTAAAGAAGATGTTGCTGCGTCATAAGGCTGCCCTCGGGGGTCCCACTGAGGCTTGGGATCATTTTAAACAAAAAGGTTGAAAGGCCCTGGTGCCGTTCCTGAATGTATACATGGTGTATTTCAGCACAGCTGTGCACATGGGTATATTATCTTTCAAAAAAAGGTCAGAAAGATGAGCGCAAATACACGATATGAAAATGAACTCTTGCATGATTTAGTGCAGCAACATTTATTATGTCCTTTCATCTGCATGCCTGCAGCTGCCTTGCAGGGATTGGTGGGAAGTTGAAGACAGCAACATTGCCACTGATGGGAGGTGAAATTTACAGTGTAAATTCCTTGGGCCCATGTGATACAGGAGGGTGTCAAGCATATGAGCTCCATAACTTGGTGGGGGGAGGGTTATCGGGGTGTTGTACTGTTATGCCCAGAATTTACCATCTTTGACCTGATTATGTGGAGAAGTAATGGGCGGGGGGGCGGAGGGGGTCACATATGACTGTGCATTAAGCCTTTAAATAATACAGCATCTGCCAGTCTCATGGGTTTTGGGTGGGTGCTGCACACGCCCACCAGGCAGTCCACAATCCTATGCTGGTAAAGGGCACGAGCCCCCCACCACTCTGTTGCATGTCACTTCCAGGGTGAAGCACAGTGTCCACACAAGGCCACTGCTGTCTCCCTGAAGGGACAGCTCTGCAGACACCAGATCAGAGGTCAGAGTGCATGCGGCTTCCCTTTCCTGCCTAGGTGTGTGTGTGTGTGTGGTGGCAGCTCGCAGGGCCCTCGCTGCACACACGCACACACACACACGCCGCCTCTGCAAATGGAGGCCGAGGACGCCTACTCCGAGCTGAACCCCGGCGCGAAGGACGAGGAGGAGGACGCCTACACGGAGCTGAACCTCGGGCTGCGAGAGGACGAGGAGACCTACACCACGCTCTGCATCGAAGGGCCGCAGAAAGGTCAGGCCGGAGGCGGCCGGGGGAGCTATGAGGCCTGGCCGCAGAGAGGTGAGGCAAGAGGCGTTCTGAGGCCCGGGCGGCACTCTTCTCGCACGGCTAAACCCAGCTTTAATCATTTTCATTCTGCATGTATTCGCATTTTTTTCCATGTTCCTCTGTCTTCTTTCATTTTGTAAACTGTTGTTTTTCCTGCTCAGAGCTGCAAGTTATTTTCTCCTGTTTATTTAGTGTGCCTTGTGGCGGCTGGACTTCCTCTTGCAGGAAGCAGCCTGGGTGTGTGGAGAGCACGCTGCATGCATGGCAGTGGATCATGCCGGCTGTTATGGGCGCAGAAGGCGCTACATTCGTGGCTGCATGCTGGTGTTTAGGCGCGTGGGAGCTGCTGCGCCAGTGCAGGCAGGAGCCTCCTGCAGGGCAGCTCTGTGTGCAAGGCACACACACGCCAGATTGTCTATCTGTGTGAGTTTAGAGGGTCTTGACCACCAGAGATGTGCTCTGGTAGAGGCCCTGTGAGATGCCACTGCAGCTGTGCACAAGAGACTTCGCGGATGGAGTCCAGCTGTGACTCTAGAGTGTGCAGAATAATGTTTTAATTGTAATTGGTTATTTATAACGCACTCAATACCCAGAGGTTTCTAAGTGTGGACTGGACACGGGGATCGAACCTGTGTTGCTCCGAGGCGCGTTGCACCTGAGCTATCCTCCCGAGTTTCTGTGGTGTCTTGCACGAGGGTTGTATTTTCTAAGCTGGTTGATAATTAGTTGGGTTGTCCAATGGCAGAGGAAGCTGCCTGGAGGCAATGCTATTATTGCATGAAGAAGGAGACCTTGGGGTTTGGAAGGGTGGTCAGCCTTTGCTGGGTAGAGGGTCTTCAGGTTGTTGGAAGAGGAGTGCGGCGTTCCCCTTCAGGAGAGTGTCAGTAGTGAACACACTATGCACAATGAGATGGCCAGCCACGCCAGTAGAGTCTTTTCCTGACAGTCAGCCTCACACCGCCTGGGCATGAGTGCCATGCAAGATCATGTAAACAAACACCTGAGCAATCACTGACAAAGCCAATAGGTGGCCTGGCAGTGAATATGCACACCTTCGATGTGAGTAGTGTTCCTGTTCCTCCGGGTTGCTTGGCCATGGTCATGCAATGTTTAATTGTCCACCCAGTGGAAAACATGGGTACAGGCAAAATCACCCTTACGCTTCACTTTTCCACTTTCCCACTCTGTCCATACAAAGTGTAAACCATTGAAGCCTTCGCAATGGATTCCTATGGATTCCGCCTGCTTTTGCCAGGCGGTCATTTCAGGGGGATTCCATTGCAGTACCACCAGCGTGAAAATATAAGATGGTGGTAATGGAGCTCTGCTTGTAAGGTGGATCAGAAGAGCAGGTGGGTGTGGCATGTCCCACCTGTTTCTCAAATCTACCTTAATAATACCAACAAATTAAGAGGATCACCAAAAGGGCAACTTTCTACAATACCCTTCACCCAGAACATGACTCACATTCTGTTTTGTGTACAGATTTCTAACATTATTATTATTATTATTATTATTATTATTATTATTATTATTATTATTATTATTATTATTGTATTTATTGAGTTTGGACCTAGTTCTGAGAAGCAACGGAGCGCTTTACAGAGGAGTCCAACATTACAGATGCATAACAAAGTGCTTTACAGAGGTGTCCAACATTACAGATGCATAAGAGAGAGGTTTACAGAGGTATACAACAGTACAGATGCATAATGGCACTTTACAGAGGTATACAACATTACAGATGCATAACAGAGAGGTTTACAGATGTATACATCAATACAGATAGATAACAGAGCACTTTACAGAGGTGTACAACATTACAGATGCATGACAGAGAGGTTTACAGAGGTGTACAACATTAAAGATGCATATTGGAGTGCTTTACAGAGGTGTACAACATTACAGATGCAGACCAGAGAGGTTTACAGTGGTGTACATTACAGATGCATAACAGAGAGGTTTACAGAGGTATACACCAATACAGATAGATAACGGAGCACTTTACAGAGGTGTACAGCATTACAGATGCATGACGGAGAGGTTTACGGAGGTGTACAACATTACAGATGCATAACGGAATGCTTTACAGAGGTGTACATTATTACAGATGCATATCGGCGTGCTTTACAGAGGTGTACAACATTACAGATGCATAACGGAGAGGTTTACAGAGGTGTACAACATTACAGATGCATAACGGAATGCTTTACAGAGGTGTACATCATTACAGATGCATAACGGAGAGGTTTACAGAGGTGTACAATATTACAGATGCATAACAGAGAGGTTTACAGAGGTGAACAACACTACAGATGCATAACGGAGTGCTTTACAGAGGTGTAAAACATTACAGATGCATAACGGAGAGGTTTACAGAGGTGTACAACATTACAAATGCATAACAGAGTGCTTTACAGAGGTGTACAACATTACAGATGCATAACAGAGAGATTTACAGAGGTGTACAACATTACAGATGCATGATCAAACACTTTACAGAGGTGTACAACATTACAGATGCATAATGGAGCACCTTACAGAGGTATACAATTCATAATGGAGCACTTTACAGAGGTGTACAACATTACAGATGCATAATGGAGCACTTTAGAGAGGTATACAATGCATAATGGAGCACTTTACAGAGGTGTACAACATTACATATGCATAATGGAGCACTTTACAGAGGTATACACTGCATAATGGAGCACTTTACAGAGGTGTACAACATTACAGATGCATAATGGAGCGCTTTACAGAGGTGTACAATGCATAATGGAGCACTTTACAGAGGTGTACAACATTACAGATGCATAATGGAGCACTTTACAGAGGTATACAAACAGATGCATAATGGAGCACTTTACAGAGGTGTACAACATTACAGATGCATAATGGAGCACTTTACAGAGGTGTACAACATTACGGATACAGCGCTTTTCAGTGGTAACATCAGAACACATATACAGCAGAGTGGGATACAGAGGAGCACAGAAGAGCGTTACAGATGTTCCGGGTGGTGGGAAGGAGAGTGGCAGATGGTATCTAGCAAGTCAGGTGGCCCAGGGGCTGGGGGGGCAACTTGATGGCCTAGGTGTTGAGGATGAGAGACTCCTTGTAGAGGTGGGTCTTGAGTTCTTTTCTGAACATAGTGTTGGGCAACAGAGATACGCAATTCGTTCAGTGTGAATGTGATATTTTGCAAACTGGGCAGTGCACTGGCTACACTGTTATATGTGGGGAATTATTGGGTACGCAGCACGAGTGGGTCTTTCCTTTCATGAAGAGTCTAGTGTGGCTGCTGAGCAGGTGAGACCAACTTAAGAGGTTGTGTATGTGCTCTGGGGGTGGTATGTTTGTGGGGAACAAAGGTAAAACACTTGATATGAGTGTGATACATGTTAAATGAAGAAGAATTGTACACTTAGTAAAAGTGTGAATACCTTTTGTGCACTTGTGATGAGTGTCACATACCCTTGTTAGGCAATGTTGTGATATGTGTCTGGTAAAGGGGGGTCTCACCCTCATCATGAGTAGTGTATATGTGTTTCTGGAAGAGGGAAGTGCCCTTAGTATGAGCTTGAGACATGTTTGCTAAAGAGGGACAAGTGCAAATGCATGCATGCATGCATGCACAAACATCCACACATTCACTTCAGCATGCAGACAGAACCACAAGTTCACACAGACACATGCACACAGAGATGCAGGTGTGCACAGACACACACACACACACACACACACACATACATATGCACACAAATAGGCATAGTCACAAAAAGAAAAATCTACAGAGACAGATGCACAAAAACAGGCGTACTTACATGTGCACAACACACAAGGCACTACGCACACATGCACATTTGCACCATCACACAGAATTGTATGTATCTCATCTTCTGGCATGCCATTTCTGTTTTAAATGCAGTGGGTTGTTTGGGAATACACATCTTCACAGCCAAGCACCGAAAGAAAGCAGGAATTGGGAGCTGGTGATAACAGCAGTAGTTAAAGACATGGGGGGGGCAAGCCATATGCGTTGGGTTTAGGGTTGGCGGTTGGCATCACACTGAAAATGACCACAGCTGGTTAAAAGGGGCACGGTGCAAGGCATGTTAGCATGGAATTCATGGTGATGCAGGGAATAAGAAAAGTGCCTTGAAGTAAGGCCCATGGATTGGTCGCAGGGGTGCAGGGTTGTGAGGCGTCAGAGCTGGGTGTGACCACAGAGTAAATGATCATATTAGAGGGGGTAAAATACATGGGCAGGACTCAGGGAGTAGGAGAGGCTGGAGATGGGGCACATAGGTTGAAATCAGTGCACACATGTTGAACAGTTCAATGGGGTGGCAAATGGAATGGCAGCACATTGGGTAGGAGGAGGCATAAAGAGTAATAGGTGGGCACAGAAGGAATTTGCAGGGTGCAGAGTAAGGGTGCAAGCAGTGTGTGGGTGTGGCAGCAAAGCGCACAGGTGGGAGTAGAGCATTGTGAGCAGGAGTTGGGTCCTGTTGTGGATTTTAATGGTTTATTGAGAGACCACACTCAACACAGAGAGTTCCTTCCCTCCCCACTCAAGGTGTCACGCAACAAACTGTTTAACAGATTATTTTCTTCAGCCCTACTTCAAGCGCATATCATGCCCCTTGGATCCCTCCCCCGAGCTACCAATGAGCCAAGAACCGGGCCAGTGTACAGGAAAAATATATTTGGATTTATTTAAATTAAAAGTAATAGAAATCACTGTATGTGACTCCGTTCAAGCAATCCCACTAAGTCAGTGCCTTGTCTGGGATGCCCAAGGGAAGCCCTTATTTATGTATTTTTATGGCAAGTTATAATCTGGATGATGAACCCTTGTATAACACACCTCTCTTAGAATCCCCCTTGACCCCACTGAGCCAAGAAGTAGGCTTGTTTTGCAAATTTAAAAGGTTTATTTGAAAAATTAAACAATATATATATATCACACTTCTATAAATAAATTGATAATTGATATCACACTTATGAATATAATGTTGATCAACAATGGGTAATCTGTCACTAGCACACTTCTTTACAATCAATGAGGAGTTGGTATAGGATGGATAAGGCAGCGAAAATACTTTTATGGTTTCCAGGGAAAAGCAATGAGGAATAAAATGCAGTACGGAAATAACTTGATATGATTTTAGCAAAAGGTAATATAATCACTTTTTCTCTGGCAATTCACCCCCCCTCCTATGCAATGTAAGAAATGGAAGGAGAGCACATAGTCGTCAAGAATCCCAACAAAATGCAATACGAAACGCAATTCCCCCCTAGCAAGCTTAGAGAAAAACAGGTATGATTTTAAAACACAGGCCCAAATTGCTTTGAATGTGGTGGCAATGAAGTGAAATGATGCTAAAATTGATTTGAATTCCCTCTAGAGGTTCAGGGTGGGTGATATCTAGTTTATATTAGTTCAGGCTCACTTTAGCAATGCTCTATGAGTAACTAGCAGGTTAAAATGAATTTTAGCAAAGGAAAGCAAGGAGATGCTGATTTTTACACGTGGCTGAAATTGTGCAAAATGTCAAATCGCGGCAAATGTAATTGCGTGTGTTGAGTGTAATTACGGAGGCACTATAAGGAGTAGGAAGTCGGTTCTAGGTTCGTTGGAAAGCCTAGAATCTTAGCTTTAATCTCGCTCCTAGCCCAAACGGTTCCGGAGATACGGACGATTTTGTGAAGGTAGTTTTTCGGATTTGAAATTTAAAAGTTCAAAATGACAGATGACAGTTTTCAGTTTTAAAAATGACAGAATGACACGATTTTAGGAGGCAGTTCTAATAGGCTAAAATAGTTAGGATTAGATTATTTTAAACTAAGAGATTAGTCTGGCACAGTCCTAGAGTATTCACACTATCTTTTGGACAGGAATGGCTTTGTCACCGATCGGGTCAGGATTGGCTGGACTTCTGCTAGCGGTTCTTCACAGCGGTCTGGTCTCTGGTTCTGCTCTCAGCACTGCACAGTTCTGGTCTCTCTGGATCTCTGGTCTCTCTGGATCTCTGGTCTCTCTGGATCTCTGGTCTCTCTGGATCTCTGGTGGTTGATGGATTTGAAGTCTGGAGTCTCCCAGAATTCTGCCCCTTTTCATCCAGATAATGACCTTTAAACCTTTCCAGATTTGACACAACTGTACACCCCCCTTCTACACACATTCCAGTAAATTTTCGTTTGTCTAGCTTAAACACAGTGTCTGCAATATCAATAAATAGCGGGGTTCTGCCTCAGAACACGGTACAGAGTCCTAACACCTTTTAAAATGTGCACGGAAAAATCCCAAGAATAATGATATTATTTATATAATTTTGACCAGTCCGCACTATGAGTTAGCTATCTTTTTAAAATTATGCCCTGGTCAAAAAGGGGTGTGGCTTCCCACATTAAATGGTGGAATAACTGGTTTATCCACTTCCCCCAAGCTCAGCTGGCTCTCACAGGCACTGCCCCTCCCAGTTTCTCCCAAGAGGAAGTCATTTTACAACCCCCCCAATATAACATTTGCCTGAGCCCAGGACAGGGCTTTGTTCAACCTCCTGCAGTCTGCAGGCACCCCTCCCTTAATTCAATCAGAGAGGTGTGATCTCCTTTTGGTGGGGGCAGCAGGATGCAGCCAGGCCTGGGAAGAGTTGTTGAGTCAGTTCAACTCCCGTCGGGGGTAGTTGTCAGGCAGAATTCAATTTCTTTAAGTCAAGCTTCAGCTAAATGTCCTGTTTGTTCCCAATTTAAATCAAACTTACAATTTTTACACATGCAGCTAGAATGCTGATTCTAAGTTTAAAACCATGAAATTTAACAGTTGCAAACTATGTGACACTCAAAAGTAGGTCACTCATTTAATTTAAACATTTCAATTTTAGTGGTTTTAAATCCAATTTCAATTAAGCTGCTGACATCCACAGCTCAGCCAGTTTTGTTATAAACATTGTTTTGGGCGCTTCATCTTCCCAGATTTTGTATGCACACAACACTTCATTCTGCCAGATGTCTGCTGGTGTTCAGTAAGATTTTTGAATATCCTGCAATGTTCGAAATAGGCACTTTGAGCTTGCATTCAGGAAAACAAAGGTGATTTTAAGGCGCTTTTGGTCTAACAACACTGTTATTTTTCCTTTGACACCACCTTTCACCCCTGGCGCTTCCGGTCCATCATGCTGGCACTGGTGGGTGGCAGGTTAGACACCCATTTTGGTGTGCGTACCACCGCACGTTAGGGGTGTCACGGTATTAGTTTTATGACGGTATGATAACCTTCTTGCCAAACAACGGTATATCATGGTTTTCGCGGTATAGCAGGTGGAGTTAACTAATCTTAACAAATATTTTCTAAAAGGTCATAAATTGTCAGATTTATCAACACAAACAAAACCAGGCACCCAGGGCCAGAATTGGGCTTTTCAACATACTTTCCACCCAAATGCCACCCCTTGCTTCCACCAAACACAAACACACGTGTGGAGAGGAGGGGGGAGGAGAGTCCTGCTGCAACTGGCAAAGCAAGCTGAATAGCTTTTCTTAAGTAGTCATTTAGGCTTTTAGCTCCCCCACTGGCTACTGGTGAAGATGAACATGTTGCCATTTTGATAACCTGCATGCCACAGATCAATGGAGGCTGATGGTAGTATACACGTGTGCACATACACACACACGCACACTCTCTTTACTCTGCAGCCTTTAGTTTACTTGCGGGCCAAAGGGTGTTCAGTAATCACGGACATGGTAACCTTTGGTATGGCAACAGGGAATACCCACAGAGAGAATTTCCCAGTGTGACTTATTATATGTAAATTCAATGATAGAACCAGGAAAATCCCCCATTGTCATATGTTTAGCAAACATTATCCATTATAAATAAATAAACCCCAAAGCCGCCAACCCAAAGTAAACCCTTTTCCTTCTTGGCATGTATTTATTCTTCCTATTGCTAACATATTGATTTTGTGTCAGGCAAGTGTGGTTTATGGAATGGCATTAAAAACTGCTCCAACAGAAACTACTTGACAGACGGCACACCCAACAGTGCAAGACCAAGACTGCGCAGCACTTGCTTGCTGCAGCCTTTACAAATCAGATTGAAAAGCACACTTAACGGTATACCGGTATAAACAATGTGACGGTTATTATTGTTCAATTAAGTGGTTCACGGTATCTTTAACGGTATACCATTATACCGTTACAATCCTACCGCACGGTTTTCCTGGTTCTGGGATGGAATGATGGGCGGTGACAGCTCATCCCCACATCCACCCAGTCTATTGATTTAGTTTTGTTCTGGGATAGAATGATGGGCGGCGACAGCTCATCCCCACATCTACCCGTCTAATAATTCAACATGGGTCAAAACCCTTGACAAACCCCCCGCCCGACTGCACTTTGAATTTGAGTTGAGGGGGAGTCGGGTGCAAAGAATGTTTTGATCCACACGCTGGTATGTCCGCATCATCTTCTCCCAATTCTGTAGATGGCACAGTTCTGACTCTTTTCCTCCATCCGGTTGGATCGATCGGTTCTCCTCGCCGGTCCTGATGGGAATATTGGGCGGTACCCCAGGTCCCTCGGATCTTTGCTCCCGGTCCCCAGGTCGCCTTCCGTGGTCAGTCTCCATGGTTTAATCTCTCCTAGGATGATAAAGCAAAGCAGCAATACACATTCCTAGACATTTTTCCACCACTATTAATGGTGTGGCGAACATATACCTTTTATAAATCAGAAGATATGAACATATACATTTTTTAAAAAAAAATTAGGAGACAAGAACATATATATTCAAGAATCACAGAATTGTATATGCTATATGTGGAATATTTTAGGGTTGGAACTGAATTACACTGCAGCGGCCCCCTCTGGGATTCCAGTGGATTCCTCCAGTTGTTTCAGAGTGTGCCTTGGATGGCAACACTTCAGCTGATTAATATGGACCCAATTATCTTCCCCTTCCGCCAAAATTACCTTTGGGGATGCAGATTTTGTAGGCAACAGGGGAGATCTTGTCTATAATTTCCAAGAGTCCCTTCCATGTAGGCAAACATTTTCGCAGTTTGGCCTGGTTCCTTTGGAAATTGTATAGATAGATCCGGTCTCCCACATCATATTCCTTCCTGGTGGTTTTCAAATCATAGTGCGTTTTCATACTCTCAGCTGATCTTTCTAGATTCCGCTGATCATAGGCAAAAGCATGTTGGAGGTGTTTCCTTAAATTCTCCACATAGTCATGAGTTATGGAGGCATTTATCAGTGTCTGCTCTTGGGTCCTATAGAGCAAATGCTGGGGAAGCACCATCTTGCGCCCGGTCATCAACTCAAATGGTGACATTTTAGTTGCAGATGAAGGGGTAGATCTGATGGCCATTAGGACCAGAGGTAGTCAGATATCCCCACTTGGCCCAGAATCTGCCACAAACTTTTTTAAGATGCTCACAATGGTTCAGTTGTATCTCTCCACTGCTCCAGAAGAAGCTGGCCTGTAAGCAATATGTAGCTTCCTTTTGACCCCCAGTATCTCCCACATCTTTGTCATTACTTCACTGGTGAAGTGGCTACCTCTGTCTGACTCAATCCTTTGAGGTAGACCAAAACGGGAAAAGATGTGGTTAATCATCAGGGCAGCTGCTGTTTGGGGCCGGGAGACATTCCACCCACTTGGTAAACAAGCATGTAACGGTCAACATGTACTTGTTTCTTCTAGACGAGCGAATTACAGGGCCTACGAAGTCAATTTGCAAATCTGACCATGGCAGTGTCATCCCCCTCTTTTGAAGAGGTGCACGGTGTGTGAGGGATGTTGGCTGAAATTGTGCACACACCAGACACCACTTCAAGTATTGGTCGAGGTCCTGCCCCATGTGTGGCCAGTATGCAACCTCTCTTAAGATTTCCAGTGTTGTGTGAAACCCCCCATGACCGGCGGTGGCCGCATCATGGGCTTGACTTAACATCAGGCTTCGGAATGAGGTAGGGACCACCCACTGATCATGGCCAGCTTGGGATTTCCTTACCAACAAATCGTCTTGGATTCGGAACCTTTTTGGACATTTCATCAACACCCTTAGGTCCTCTTTCCCAATGTAATCCGTATCCGTCAGGGGAAAGTTCTCAGGGTCCTCAATGTGTTGGTAAAACTTACCATTTATTGGATGCCCCTTCTGAGCTGTAATCAAATCAGCATCAGGGGTCTCCTTACTCCATTGTGCAGTTGAAAGATCATTGTGAGCATTTGTCTGGGACCTAGTGATAGCAGTGACCTGGATTTCCCCCAACAGGGACTCTATTTCTATTAGATCCCCTTGGATGGCCCCGGTTTTGGCCAGCTGATCAGCTAAGTCATTTCCAGTTTTGTCTGGTCCCTCTACTTTGGAATGACCCTTGATCTTTTTCCAGTAGATGGTCATCCCATTCGATGTGACCAGATCATCAATATTTTGGATTAACTTCCCATGTTTCAGGGGTTTGTTATTAGCACATAACATGCCTCTGGTTTTCCAATTAACCAAGTGCTCCATGAACCCGTTCCGTACATAATCCGAAACTGTGATTATGACCAGTTCGTGGAGTTGATGTTGGACAGCAGTGAGGATGGCCTGATGCACAGCCATCAACTCTGCCACCTGAGTACTTCGGGGACCAATTTTGTATCCAGCGGAGGGTTCTGGAAACTCCTTCACCCATGCATTCCCTACGCCGGCCACCAGTTCTTTCTCCCCGTTGTTGTCAACATGGTAAGAGCATCCATCCACATAGACAGTGGGCATTCCCTCACACTTGTCTTCTTCAAAGACTTTGTGTGGGGAATTAAGGTATGGCTCCATGTTGTCCTTGATTTTTAGACTTTCGTTCTTGAGACAGTTTTCTCTGGCACAATCGTGCAAGTCAGCCAGACCTTGCGCGAGGGGACTCTTCTTGTTTTGGCCATATCTGACCTCCACAGGAAAGCCTTGCATTGACAGAATCCAGGAAGTAATTCGGGAATTACTCACATTTCCAGCTCGGATTCTGTCACTTTGGAGATATTGCAGAGGCTGGTGTGTTCCCCCTGGATAAACGGGCGGTAATTTTTCAATGCACACACCGTTGCCAGGTGTGCCTTCTCACAATCGTTGAATTTTTCCTCCACAGTGGATAAAGTTTTGCTCGCATAGGAGATTACTTTATTGACCTTGTCATGCTTTTGGTATAATACTGGCGTCAAGCATGTATTAGAGAACCCTGTCTCCAGGAAGAACTCCTTGTTTCTGACAGGGTAAGCTAGGCAAGGCGCTTGTGAGACGCTTCTCTTGAGTTGTCTTACTGCCTCGGATTGTTCTGGACCCCATTCCCACTTGGCCCCCCCTTCAAGAGATGAATAAGGGGTCTAGTGATCTCTGCGTAGCCCTCAATGAACTTTCTGCTGTAATTAGTCAGTCCAAGGAGGCTCCTTAGTTCCCAGCCCTTGGTCAATGTAGGGCAGAGGCCATTGGGAAGTATGGACCCGTTTGTTGAGCTCCCTAAGGTCGGCGCAGAGTCTCCACTGGCCGTTTGGCTTCAATATTCCCAGCACCGGATTATTGGAAGTGCTGTGGACTGGACGGATTATTCCCCAGGACTCAAGGTTCTTAATTATTTCAGTAAGGGACTCCATAGATGCTAGAGGCAAGCGATATTGCTTCACAAACACTGGAGTCATGCTAGGATCCGTGGAAATTGTTGTCGTGTGGATGTCGGTGCGACCACAGTCATATGAGTCTAACGCAAAGAGATCTTGGAAATCCAAGAAAACTTGTTTCAACTTTTGCTTCTGTTCTAGAGTCACACAAGCATCAGCTAGGTTGACTCTCTCTTCCACCATCTGCCTGAAGCCTAGAAAGACTTCTGGTTTGGCTATCTCAGCGGCCTCCTCCAGCTGGGTGGAGAAGTCCCTGGTCAGAGTGCTGATTTGGACCGGAGGCTTCAGGTGGGAAAGGCAGCCCTCATGGACCTGGAAAATCACCTCATCCCCTCTGAAGTCACAAGTCACATCTTCCTTACCATAAGGGCAATAAGTGTACACCAGGAAGTTCCCCCCATGCCGGGTGAAAATCCTGTCTGGTGTTGTATTGTCATCACTGTCAAAACAGTCCTTGGGGATTTGTCCTAACAGTTTATTTCCTAAATCAATGGAGAAATGTCGGTCATCAACCGCCATTCCAATAATGGTGCCTGCGGCTAGAGTGATACTCTTTAAGTCGCTGTTATCCACCTCTATTGGAATGGTGTTATGTTCTATGTTGACTAATGGTGTTGGGTTTACCCCTAACCCTTGTTGTTGGAGAGAAGCATTTAGATGAATATAAGCATCAGGGTTTTTAAATTTTTGTCCTCTTTTAACTTTCACTTCCAGGGAGAATTGTCGGGTCCTTTCCGTGATGGTGACTTCCTCTTTAATCTGAATTTCAACTGCATAAGGTAGCAATTGAGATGACCTAAATGCTTTTTCTGGATCATCAAAGTCCATGGGATTATCCGCTAATTGGGACCAAGCTTTGAAGTTTATTAGGTCCAAACTAATGGCGAAGCGATTGAGAATGTCACTGCCTAAGTAAAAGGCGGCAGTGACGTCTCGCACGACCCAACAATTATGGACTATGCTCTTGTTGCCAATGGAGATTTTGAGCATACACCTGCTTGGCAGGAGATGTTTGGAATTAGGTGCTTCCAGGTCCATTTCCCATTTGTTTATCAGTTTGAATGTGGGAATGGCTGGATCTTTTGGGAGTTGGCGGAACATGGCTTCGCTGATGAAGCTCTTACCGTTGTTCACACACACTCGAGCGAGAACAGAGTCCTTCCCATCATTTAACTGAAGAGGGATGAACAACTGATCTCCAATTTGCTGAATAACAGCCAGGCTCTGACCTGATTTCACATCTTTCTGGACTATAGGAGTGGGAGTGTCTGATTGTGGATTGGTAAAGAATTTCAGAGTGTTTCCTTCCAGTGTGGAATACCACCTTAAACTGGAAGGAAGGTTGATTTTCAGAAATAGAGAGGACCCCCTATCACCAGTCTGTTGTCCTACTGCTATTACTGTCACGTCTGGAATTTGGTTGTTCTGGAAGTGAAATTCTACTTGGTCAGATTTTTGTTCAACCATGTGGCAGGTGCCGTTTAAACTAACATGGTTGACACTCTGTTTTAATTTTATTGGTCAGCTAGTCTGGGTCCAGAGGACCTTGTTTACGTAATCTATTAGGGGTGACAACCTTCTCAGGAGGTCATTCCCTAGTAAACAAGGGGTGCCCTCTGGAGTCACTACTATGACTGGGTGTTTCACCTTGTGTTTCCCAATTTTGATGTCCAAATCTGCAGTCCCCTCGACAGGAATTTCCTTCCCGTCAAAGTTCTGCAGTTGTCCAGGAAGAGAGGTGAGAGGAATACGGTAATTCTCCCCCCTTCCTGCATTTAGTTCATTAAAGGCCCTTTTGGACAGAAGGGTAGCTTGGGATCCAGTGTCCACCAGTGCCAAAATTGTACCCTGCCCCTGTACTTGTACCGGAGCATAGTATCTTCCCTCCTTCTCCTCAAGGGGGCACAGATAATGCACATTTTTGGACAACTGGTGGGCTAATTTTCTGATTTTGGACATTGCTAGCGAAGATATTTGGGCAGAATTCTGTGGAGAGCCTGGGGAATCTGAAAGAAAAAGTTGGCAACTGGAAATGGTTTCGGGTTCTGGGCCGCCCCCCCCCTTTTTGGAGGCAGTCATCAGGATGGGTTTGACCCATGGGATTTTGGTATTGTTGGTTCTGGGATAGAATTCCCCCTCTTGGGGGAAGTTAGGAAGGAAGTTCCCTGGGTCAGGTGCTTGGCTGGATCCCCCCCCTTGGGCTGGAGGAGTCCACACATAACCCAGGATGAGTCGGTTTCCCTTGTAGCGGGGACTTACATAATCAGGGGAGCGAGGGACCCCATTTGTGGGACTACCTCCTTGACTCCCTGTATGTGACTGGCCTGAGGGCCTTCTGGGCTGTGAATTATTTGGCGCAGGCAGGTTTTTAGGCCCCCCCATCTCCAAATCTAAAACGGGGGCAACCTTTACCTCCGCCACCTTGGCAGCAGCAGGGGTACTGTTGGTTTTGGGGTTTTTCTATGCATTACTTTTATTTTCTATGGGCTTCTGCACCTCATAGATCCGGGTAGCCTGTTCAATGACCCAGTCTAGTGACCTCTTCTCGTGAAAATCTCTCACTAGCTGGGTCATGATGTATTTGGGCAAGGCATGGAAAAAAGTATTGACAAATTCTCTGCTGTCCGTGCGCACCCTTCTGGTGGTCTGCACAAAGGCACGCTTCAATTCTTGCACAAATTCTTGTGGGGCCTGATCCTCCCCACATTGCAAATTGTAGGCTGTCTTGCGAGCCTCTTGAGGATTTCTATGAACATAAAAATGTTTCAAGATGGCCGCCCTATATGTGGACCATCTTGAATGGTTTTGGTCCTCCAGCCTGGAAAGAAACTTGAGTATTCTGGGGAGAATGTCCATTTGACGTACTGGATGCAGCTACTGCTGTCCTTCAAATGGAAAGTCTCCATCATTTGCTCATAGAGCTCCAAGTGTTCCCAAACAGAATACTTGCCGTTCTTATGATAAGACGTGATGACACTCCTTATTGCCTTTATTTGTTTCAATGGGTCCTTAAGCAAGGCCCTTTTTGCCTTATTGGCCTTTTTGGTTCGGGTAACCCTGGTCCATTCATCCTCTGACTCCGTAGCACTGCTCCAAGAGGTGCCCGTCTGATCTTCCAGGTTTTCCCGGATTCTGCGAGCCTGGGAATGGCTGGCAGAATGTGGGGACCTGGTCTCCTTTGTCCTGTAATGCTCAGAGGAGTCTTCAGATCCCTCCTTGCTGCCAGGATTTGATGGGTACCCCCTCCACTGACCTAACTGGGCAGAGGTTTTCAGGATGCCCTTAATGGGCGTACTCTCCTGGGGTTCCCCACTAAATTGCACTGTGCTTGGGTGCCCATACCCGGATGCCCGCCCCTCCATTCCTGGGTGGTACTGGCCTATGAGCCCCATACTTTTGGCTGGATAGTAATCTGCCATCCCTGTGGCCCTGTGCTCATGTGCGCCAGGGGACATGGGGGTGGCAGAGTCCAGGGACTGAGAGAGATGACGGCCTCCGGTACTAGGGCTCCTGAGGTTATGCTCAGGCGTTTCCCTTTCCCAGCGAACTTCATCTCTGTCAGCCCCTGCTCCCTGTTGCAATGCAAGAGCCTGCACCATCAGTTCCTCAGTTAAGGCCTTACTAGACTCTATCAGTCTCTCCTGCATCGCTACCTGTTGCTGGAGCCTGTCATTGTGCTGGCAGAGAGCCCCATTCTCTCTCTGTGCCTCCTGATTGGTCCTGGAGTACTGGGCCAGTCTTTGCTGCAGGAGGGTTACCTCCTGAGTCCCATCCGTACTGGCCTGCTCCTTTCTTGCCAGAGCCTCTTCCACCCTCCTGGTGTGCTCTAACAAGTTCTGATGCTCTTTTTGGAGGTCACCCAACCCCTGGAGTGCCACGTGATTTTCTGCAGTTTTTCTTTTTAAATGGCAGACTTCCTGGCCTAAGGTGTCCCTTTCCTGACTAAGAGTCTGCATCTGAGCCACCAGGTCGTCCCTTTGCCTTTGGAAGGCACCAGCTTTCTGGCGCTCCTGATCAAACTCTGCCTGGGTATCCAGGTCTTTCAGAATCAATTTATTGCTTTCCTCTTTCTCTCTGTCTAATCGAATTTGCAGAGTGGCTACCTGCTCTGTGCATGCCCTGTTGAAGTCCAGTTGTTGCTCCAGCTTTTTCTGGCTCTGCAGTAGGGAGTCCAAACCTTCTTGGTACTCCTTCTGCAAGGCCAGAAATCTGGTATCCTGGTCAGCCTTTTCCTGTTGCAGCATATCCATATCCTCCTTTATTTTAGTGATGTACTGTCTGCTGTCATTTTCTGACTCCTGGCTCCTGAGCAGCCTCTGCTCAGAAGAGTCCAGATCAGATTGGGCCTTCTCTAATGCAGTCTGTCGCATATTTGCCAGATCTTGGCATTCAGCACATTTATCCTGCATGGCTCCCATATATAGATACAAATATGCCGCTATCCTAACAATCTTATTGTGTTCATCTTTGGCTTTAGGGGCCATATATAATTCACTCAGGGCCACATGTAATGGACCCTGATCTCTCCATATATCTGACCCTGTTTCAGTGACCTGTTGCGCGATTGCCTGCAACCAGACCGTTTGGTCCTGATGAGTCCACTCACCTCTCACAAATAGCTTATGTAAGAAGTGCTCTCTGGCTATTTTGATGTCTACCAGTGTCGTCATTCTGGAGATTTGAGTTCCTTCCTGACTTACCGAAGTTTGTATTTTATTTTGCAAAACAGACCTTCTCCTTAGAGCGTTCCTTTGAGGAGTGCTTTACAGCGTACCACAGCGTGGTGATCCGACCGGATGTATGTATCCCGTCAGTTAGCACACTGTATTAAGCTGCACAAGTGATAAATCTAACCCAGAATATCCCGGCTACGAGCACCCACTTTGTAAGTGGCTCCGATCACGCAATCCCACTAAGTCAGTGCCTTGTCTGGGATGCCCAAGGGAAGCCCTTATTTATGTATTTTTATGGCAAGATAAAATCTGGATGATGAACCCTTGTATAACACCCCTCTCTTAGAATCCCCCTTGACCCCACTGAGCCAAGAACTAGGCTTGTTTTGCAAATTTAAAAGGTTTATTTGAAAAATTAAACAATATATATATCACACTTCTATAAATAAATTGATAATTGATATCACACTTATGAATATAATGTTGATCAACAATGGGTAATCTGTCACTAGCACACTTCTTTACAATCAATGAGGAGTTGGTATAGGATGGATAAGGCAGCAAAAATACTTTTATGGTTTCCAGGGAAAAGCAATGAGGAATAAAATGCAGTACGGAAATAACTTGATATGATTTTAGCAAAAGATAATATAATCACTTTTTCTCTGGCAATTCACCCCCCCTCCTATGCAATGTAAGAAATGGAAGGAGAGCACACAGTCGTCAAGAATCCCAACAAAATGCAATAAGAAACGCAGTTCCCCCCTAGCAAGCTTAGAGAAAAACAGGTATGATTTTAAAACACAGGCCCAAAATGCTTTGAATGTGATGGCAATGAAGTGAAATGATGCTAAAATTGATTTTAATTCCCTCTAGAGGTTCAGGGTGGGTGATATCTAGTTTATATTAGTTCAGGCTCACTTTAGCAATGCTCTATGAGTAACTAGCAGGTTAAAATGAATTTTAGCAAAGGAAAGCAAGGAGCTGCTGATTTTTACACGTGGCTTAAATTGGGCAAAATGTCAAATGGCGGCAAATTTAATTGCGTGCGTCGAGCGTAATTACGGAGGCACTATAAGGAGTAGGAAGTCGGTTCTAGGTTCGTTGGAAAGCCTAGAATCTTAGCTTTAAGATGAAAGTTACATCTCGCTCCTAGCCCAAACTGGAGATACGGACGATTTTGTGAAGGTAGTTTTTCGGATTTGAAATTTAAAAGTTCAAAATGACAGATGACAGTTTTCAGTTTTAAAAATGACAGAATGACACGATTTTGGGAGGCAGTTCTAATAGGCTAAAATAGTTAGAATTAGATTATTTTAAACTGAGAGATTAGTCTGGCACAGTCCTAGAGTACTCACACTATCTTTTGGACAGGAATGGCTTCGTCACCGATCGGGTCAGGATTGGGTGGACTTCTGCTAGCGGTTCTTCACAGCGGTCTGGTCTCTGGTTCTGCTCTCAGCACTGCACAGTTCTGGTCTCTCTGGATCTCTGGTCTCTCTGGATCTCTGGTCTCTCTGGATCTCTGGTCTCTGGAGGTTGATGGATTTGAAGTCTGGAGTCTCCCGGCAAAGCGTCCCGCAAGAAAGTGGAAAGTGAATGTCCTGCCTGTCTTTCAGTGGTCCTTTTTATGTCTTTAGAAAGTGGGTGTGTGCGTTGGTCATAACTAAACCTGCCCCTCTCACTTATCATTGGCCGATTCCTCCTCTCCCCCCTGATTGGGGGAAGGAAATGTGAGTCAGAGTGATGCTGTAGGTTTTATGGTCCGAGGATCCTTCCCCTGTCAAATTTCACACAAATCTATATTTGATCCAAACACACATTTATCTATGTACCATTTTTCTAACATTATAGGTCCAGTTAACATATTTTCTGTAGTACCAAACCATCCGATCCCTGTCTTTGTACGATGTTGTGTCCACTTTTGATAGAATTCTGCCCCTTTTCATCCAGATAATGACCTTTAAACCTTTCCAGATTTGACACAACTGTACACCCCCCCCTTCTACACATATTCCAGTAAATTTTCATTTGTCTAGCTTAAACACAGTGTGTGCAATATCAATAAATAGCGGGGTTCTGCCTCAGAACATGATACAGAGTCCTAACGCCTTTTAAAATGTGCACGGAAAAATCCCAAGAATAATGATATTATTTATATAATTTTGACCAGTCCGCACTATGAGTTATCTATCTTTTTAAAAATATGCCCTGGTCAAAAAGGGGTGTGGCTTCCCATATCACATGGTGGAATAACTGGTTTATCCACTTCCCCCAAGCTCAGCAGGCTCTCACAGGCACTGCCCCTCCCAGTTTCTCCCAAGAGGAAGCCATTTTACGACCCCCGCAATATAACATTTGCCTGATCCCAGGACAGGGCTTTGTTCAACCTCCTGCAGTCTGCAGGTACCCCTCCCTTAATTCAATCAGAGAGGTGTGATCTCCTTTTGGTGGAGGCAGCAGGATGCAGCCAGGCCTGGGAAGAGTTGTTGAGCCAGTTCAACTCCCGTCGGGGGTAGTTGTCAGGCAGAATTCAATTTCTTTAAGTCAAGCTTCAGCTAAATGTCCTGTTTGTTCCCAGTTTAAATCAAACTTACAATTTTTACACATGCAGCTAGAATGCTGATTCTAAGTTCAAAACCATGACATTTAACAGTTGCAAACTATGTGACACTCAAAAGTAGGTCACTCATTTCATTTAAACATTTCGATTTTAGTGGTTTTAAATCCAATTTCAATTAAGCTGCTGACATCCACAGCTCAGCCAGCTTTGTTATAAACATTGTTTTGGGCTCTTCATCTTCCCAGATTTTGTATGCACACAACACTTCATTCTGCCAAATGTCTGCTGGTGTTCAGTAAGATTTTTGAATATCCTGCAATGTTCGAAATAGGCACTTTGAGCTTGCATTCAGGAAGACAAAGGTGATTTTAAGGCGCTTTTGGTCTAACAACACTGCTATTTTTCCTTTGACACCACCTTTCACCCGTGGCGCTTCCGGCCATCAGGCTGGCACTGGTGGGTGGCAGGTTAGACAACCATTTTGGTGTGCGCACAACCGCGCGGTTTTCCTGGTTCTGGGATGGAATGATGGGCGGCGACAGCTCATCCCCACATCCACCCAGTCTATTGATTTAGTTTTGTTCTGGGATAGAATGATGGGCGGCGACAGCTCATCCCAACATCTACCCCGTCTAATAATTCAACATGGGTCAAAACCCTTGACATCACACTGAACTACACGCGCCACCTTCTTTGTGGCTCCCCACTAACGTCTTGTTACTCAAATCAATTACTCAAATTAGTTAATAAAAACACAAATCAAAATTCTTTATTGTCTACACATTTCACTTCTAGAAATAACTAAACTGATCAATAACCAAAACATTTACAAATGTGCTGTGCAATTTTTATTTTCGTGCTGGCTTAAAACGCTAGCAGTAGGGTTACACGATAGGTACAAATACATATGACAATTATGATTTCACCCACACTTTTGGTTTAAAATAAATGCAGGGTGATTTAGCGTTTTTTTTTTTCCAGACCCCCCTACTATGGCCTGTGTTGGGGAAGACAGGCAGAAAAATGGAAATGATTTGGGGAATTTTGGATTTTGGACCCCCTCCACTGAAAGGCCTGTGTTAGGGGAAAGTTCGACAAAAAGATTGGACTGATTTAAGAACAAAGACACCTCTCTTCCTTAAAGAGTTGGGGTCAACAGGACAAAAAGGATTACCCAATTAAATTATAGGCTACAGTTTTTCTGCGCCCAATGGGAAGTGAGCTTTGTTAATTTTGAATTTTAACAAAAATCACCCCGTAGTGTTCCACCAAATGGGGAATTTAATTTAAATAATCTGTTTAGTTAAGTAGGCTAAGGATCTACATAGTTGTGCCCCCCCCACACCCACTATGAAGGGAAAAGACTTAAGGCAAGCAGACTCCCCACCTTTTGGTTTCCCAGGGCTCAGTTCTACTTACACAGAAAGCCTATGTTTAAAATTCTGGAAAGCCAGCTGCATTTCAGGACACTCTGGAAATATAGGGCAGGGGTCCAGTCACTCCACTCTCAAGGATGGCCTTCCACTCTCCACCATAGGAACCAGTCAGCTCTTAGGCCTTCCTGGAAATAGATAACTCCACCCAGATGCACTCTCCTCTGCTGTTTCCTTGCAGCTGTCAGATGTTAATTTTTATCAGTGCTCTTCAATGGTAAATTTCACCAGGTCTATACTTTCCTCCTAATAGAGTCTCCTTTATAAAACAGCAATGACCCCACCAATTTTACAATCTTGTGGTGTACTCTGGAAGTGGTCACACAACTAGGATTGGACAGTTACCATTCTCTCTCATCCCAAACCCAGCTTTCCAGTCAGGATTGGTTTAGGGGCATGGAGCAGACATATGACAGCTTAATTTACAAGCCCCATTTGTTCTCATGTCTAATGTTTGCAAAAATCTAGTTATGTGGCAAACCTTTATAATTTTACTAATAACTACTATAATATTTATATTCTCTGATTCTGCTAATCATGGGGAATTAAATACGATGACAGCCAGGTCTGTACCATTTTGCATGGCTCTGTGGCTCTTTTCTGCCCTTTTCACAGAAAGTGTAACGTTTATGAATATGTTCCTTATTACTCATATTCCTAATTCTATCCTCCACCTGTTCAACCAACTCTCACATATGGAACATTTTCAGATCAGCCAGAAACCTAGTTTAACTGCCCATTATAGTTCCCTAACTGGTTGGTGCATGAATTTTATATCTCCAAAGTCACCTGGAAATTACCTAATAAATTGCACATAAATGAAGAAAATCCACTTTATGGTTGTGGGGAAAAGGGCCTAAGTTATAATAGTCCTTTTAAATTAGTTGTAAATCTGTATATCCAGCAAATGGAGATCTGCTTCCTCCAACCATCTGTCTCCCTGAGCTAGTCTGTGACAAGAGTTTTTTTTTATGAGTCTCTCAGAAGTTGGTTATTTGCCATTTGAAGTTGTAGCCCCAGCCTCCAGACCTTTTAGCCATGCGCCAGCCAAGGGGAACATATCCTGCAGTAACTGCCTCCGGACCCAGCAGATCTGGGGAACACTGGGCTTTCCACACCTTTAGAAGAACACACTTTATTGCAGTTGTAATTAGATGAGGGATATCACTTTCCAGTGGGAGAGTTTGTGGTGACATGTGTCAAAAGGGTTTGCCTAGAGGCACATTTTCATGAATAAAAAATGGCTTTTCAAATTTCACTGGTATTTTTTAAGTGAAACATAATATACATTACTTATTGTCAACACACACCATGTCTTTTTGCCTGACATTTTTCCTGTTAGTGGTATATTTTCACATTTAAGCTGAAGATGCACATGTCAAGGTGTTTTTGGGGTCAATGTTTACAATCCTGCTTTTCAGGTGAAAGGGACCTTCAGTTTTCACTTTCAGCCACAGGCAAAGCAGTGTTTGTGGCAGTGTTGAAAAATCCTGCCTTTCATGTGAAAGGGACTTCTGTTTGGGGCCTTTGAATGCAACCCACAGGATGTGACAAATGAGTTATCTAGAGGGTCTGGATAATGTACCAGTCTTGGATTCAGGGAATAAAAGCACTGGGTGGGAGTAGGGCCTACATGATAGATGCAGCGGGTGGCGAAAAATGTGTGCATGAGAACCATGCAAGCAAATAGAGAAAAGGGTGGGTAAGAGGTGTGAGTCCAGTGCAGGGTGTGAGAGGAGCCTGCATGAAAAAGAAATGGAACCAATGTGAGTGGGATTTAAGAAACATGTGTGATTAGGAGCTGGAAATATGAACAAGGGCTCAAAGATGTGTGCATGTAGTGGCAGCTGGGCATGACTAGTACGGATTGGGGCAGGGAATTATTCAGGGCACAGACCAGGTTGGTGGAAGTTGATGAGATTTAGGCTATGTGCTGAGTGTCAGTGCAAGGGCTATAGCTGTGGTGTAATACTAAGGGCGGGTGCAGTTGATTGGTGCAGGTGATGGTGCAGGACAGCGACTAATGATATGTGCAATAGGTGGTGGCTTAGTGCAGTCAATTACAAAAGTGTGCATGCTAACTTATAATTGACCCTGAATCATAAGCAATATTTCCAGCTTGCCTTGGCTTCTTAGGGACTTGAGGCCTGTGTTTAGAGTGAAAGATCAGGTTACCCTGAGATTAGGAACATGATCTGATTGGAGAGTAGATTTAGGATTGGAGGTAAAATGCAAGGAGTCAGGGCAAAGGTTGGAATCAGGGTGAATGGAATAGGCGAAGGAATGGGAGCCAGGTGTAAAAGATACATCAAATTGTGGAACAATTACCCTGAATGTGGGTACAGCTGTGAGACTGCAGGGAGTTCAAGTAGGGTGCACTGGATCAGCACATGCAAAGCATCAGGGATGGAGGTGGGTGAAATACTGGGGAAGGCGCTGGAAGCAGAAGATGCCCAGAGAAGGCAAGCGTTTGGAACATGGTGAGCAGATACACACTAAAGCAGAATGCTGAGGGTGGTGTAGGGAAGGAGGCACAGGACACGAGAGAATACATGGGCTGTAATCGTGGTAAAGAGACCAGGAGTGTCAGAAGAATGCAGTGGGTGTAAGTAGGGTCCATGGGGTGCATTGAGAGAGTTCAGTGGAAGGATTTGTGCTATGGTTTTAGCAGGACGCACACAATATTTGCTGGGGGTCAACGTGAATGTACAACATTCACACATCTAAGTTCTTTGTATGATCTTTGCCCTAAGAGAATCCTCTGGTAAGGGAAGAGCTTTGGGCGATGTCTGACAGGTGGCACAAAACAACCTGAGCTTGGAAAAGGGGAGACATTCCAACAGCATCCAACAAATGAGGTGTCCAGTGGACATCAGCAGGGACAAAAAACACTGTTGCACCCTAAGGACATTGAGACCTCCCCTGGTTATTGATTCCATGTCACTCCTTCCCTTGCCCCACAACCCTCTTCCCATGATCATCTGCCAAGGGGTGATTTAAAACCGCGTACCCCATCATGGTTAGAGTTTATTTGACTGTGTTTAATTTCTAATTCCCTACAAATTCCCATCGAGCACCTAGGTGCCTAGCCAGCTGGCCTCGAAAGTATATACTGGTCCATTCCCCTGCGTCTCTGTTCTCCTGGCAATGGCCAAATTGCAACATTTCTCCAGCACTCTGCTGTGGCTGAGTGCTCAAGAAATTCATGTTTACCCAGGGCCTGTGGCTGCAAAAAGACACATGGTTTACTTAGATGAGGCCTACACAAAAAATTGCTTTTATCCCTATTCCCAGCATGCCCCTCTCCCAAGACCCCACTTTTCCCCTGTGGACTTCTTCTTCTGCACCTGCACATAGGTTTCATAGCACAGCGGTCAGTGAAGTCCTCACCCCAGGTGTGCCCCCTCCATTCCCTGTTGCGTCCCCTAATCAGTGACGCAATTGATAGATGCAACCCCCCTGGCAGTGCTTGAATTTGCATCTTCACCGCATTCCCCCCTTCGATTGATCCATCAAGCAAAACCTTCTTGCCTGTCAAATTTGTACTCACCACCTTGGGGATCCACAGCCTAGTTACCATATCAATATGGGATGACGTTCATTCATCAGTCGATTTCTTTTCGTGGCATTTTTTGCCATAAATGTTTTTCTGAAAAAAAAATCAACAAATATGGGGGGGCATATAAGGGGTAGGGTGGGTAGTATATATTGAATAAATAATAGGGGAGGAGGATTTGGGGGGCCCACCCAACAAAAAAATGATTTATTTTGGCAAAAGATTTTCAGCAAAAAGTGCAGCAAAAATAAAATGTGCAAAGAATTTACATAGAACCATCCGTACTTCCCCCTTGATTCTCATACTCCCCCAATGGAGACTCTTATCATGCACTCTTGCCCATCTTCTGAACATGCTACCCAAAAGGCCTCATACTCTTCCACATTCACAGGTGGCATTGTAACCACCCCCTGTAAATCACATTCATTTTCTCCAGTCTGTATTGGGCCCCTGATTTTACTGTGTACCTTATCCCCACCCCATCAACATTCAGCAACATTGTATATCTTCTCCTTGCCTTTTTACACTTGCAGTGCTGTAATATTAGCTAGTCTGCACAGAAGGTGATGAGTTCCAGAATGAGTACTGGGTCAGTTACTTTCACAATTTGCAAACCACGTTGGGGCAAAAACCGAGTCATACCAGCTGTATGACAATACTGCATCAATCTACTGTGCCATAGTCTCATGGAGTGTACACATTTCTTCTATGGCCTCCGTCAAAGTTCCATTAGCTGCGTCGTAAGCTGGTATTATTGTGCAGCAGCTACTACCTATTTTGTGGCAGATGCCACCCTCCATTACTGCAAGCATATCCAACGTGTAATGGTTCTGGAGTGCCACCTGTCAGACATCGCCTAAAGCTCTTCCCGTACCAGATGTAGTCCTTTGTCAGTTGAGTTTGCCAGTTGTAACAGCTCATAACGAGTCACCTGCAGCCATTTGGCATTAGCTACTGCTTGGACCCCTTGAGGCAGAAGAGAGACAAAGAATATGGGTGCCTTCAAAAACTAGTGAAAATGTGGTGGGATTGCAGCCAAACTGTCTGATGATTTTCTGGACCAATAGTTGATGCTGCACTTGTCATTTCTCAGTGTTTGTGCCTGAGCCCCTTACATCTTCTCTTCCCCTGCCATCTTCCTCTTGAGTACCACAGGATGGTCACTGAAGGGCATCAATTCTGCCAGGGCAGGGATGTGCAGTGTGACAATGGAGCATAGCCCCCCCATTTGGTAGGCAACTGGTCATACACCAGGGTCCCACACATCCACCAGTGGTCCATGACTGCAGCTGTCACACTCTTCAGTGCTGGAATGATAGATATGATAGGTTATTTATAACGCACTTAATACCCAGAGGTTTCTAAGTGTGGACCCAGGAATCGAACCTGTGGTGCTCCATGATGTCTTGCTTTCAAGGCGAGCACGTTGCCTCTGAGCTATCCTCCCAAGACAGAATGCTCATCACCTTGGTCCAGCTGGTGTTAAACCCCAGATATGTTGACCCTGTGGACCTAAAACATAGAGAAGATTGTGTAAGGGGATTTATGTAAACTGGTTGGTGTCTCTCATCTATCCAAGTTATAGAATGTACATATTCATTCCATATTGCCCTACAGCTGTCATTCAATTTTGCCACTACATCTTCTTCAAACCCCACTAACCCTTCTGCTCGACACTGTACCATTCCCCGCTCCCATTGCCCGCCAGGAAAGGCAGAACCCTCATTAATGGTCTTGTGTGGCACCATGGAATATCATGTCCTGTTGCATTTCGGCACTGCCATCTGCTGTCTGCTGTGAACAACTGTTCCCCACTTCTTTCCCCCTCTGTGACATATTCCAGTATTATATGTTTAGAAGCTTCAATTTCTGCCATTCTCCCTAGCTGCATATAATTGTCGGCATACACTTTTTTCCCTCATCAACCTAATAGATGGACACCAAATGACCCTAAAAAAGGCCCCTTGTTTTGCAAAGTGACAGGCACCCCTCTTTCTCTGCTGCAACCTCTTGGGGAAGGAAAAGCTTTGGTCCCCCTGTAACGCGTGAGTTGAGAGAGCATATGTAAGAATTGTCATTTGCCCTCTCCTGTCCCACACGCCTCATATAATCATACCACACATTACCAGATGCCCTGTCCTGCCTGCCCCAAATACCATAATTAAACATATCTGCATTAAATAATTTATTTGATTTCTAATTCGGTCATCATTATTTATAGTAGCACTGCCTAGTCCCCTATACACTTAAAACCAAAAACAAAGGATTAAAATAACAACACACAAAAATGCCACTAGTACACCATAAAACAGTGTATTTCACCATTCTGCCACTGCCAATGCTGCTGCAAGGTATATCATCCACCTCCTCCACAGGCTTCATATATAATCTAGTAGCAGTGAAAAAAGTCAATGATAACTGAGCAATACTCCCCATCAAGTGGTTCTCCTCTCCTCTCCTTTGAGGGAGCCGGCGCTGTTGTCTCTGTGGACGTCGGAATGGTAGAGCCACGCTCGGCGATCAGCTACCTTAACCACTGTTGGTGTAGAGTAAATGATGGTGTGCAGACCTGTGAAGTGAGGCTCTTTCCACGATCTTGTAAATTTGCGTACAAATACTCTGTCCCCAGAGTAGAGGGGCAGGGCTGCTGGTGCATACGTCACTTCTCCTGCTGTGTCTGTTGGTGAGGTCTTGTTGGCCGCCTGCTTAATCGTGGGTGCACCTGATGAGATATGTATTTGCGAGACTTTGTGAGTTAAATTCTTCTCCAAGTATCTGAGCAGAGCTGTTGGCATCTGAAATTGTACATGCAGGAGTATGAGGTGCATGCATTCTCCTGCCAGCAACAGTTTCGTGCAAAGTCAAGTGATGATCTACACCAGGTTAATTACACAAGGCTAATAAAGTGATAGGTATGCAGTACAGCCAATTTTTGCCAAGTGTTGCTGACATCTTGGCAAAGTGCTCTTTAACCCAGCCATTTAAGCGTCGAACCAATCCATTGGCTTTAGGGTGGTACAATAAGCCTGCCCTAGGAAGGCTGTAACCTGCTGAAAGAGGTAATTGGCAAAGTGTTGCCCATTGTCTGACCTCAATTCATCACGTATTCCCCACCTCAGGAATACCTCTCACACCAAAAATGTGGCAGCAGATTTTTCATCATTATGGGCACAGGGTCCCGCCTCAAGCCAACATGAAAAAGGACAGGCCAGGACTATCATGTACTTGTAAGAGACACAACTATATTGCATGTCGACATAGTCAATATGCAAGTGCTGGAAGGGCCCCTCCATGTGTGTTTTTAAGGTGTGTCCTGCCAAAAACTGTTGGCAGGTCATACTCTCACTTGTGAATTCAGCCAATAACTCATAGAGGCTGGGTACAAACCAACCCTCATTAATGTCTGTGGCCACCTATGCTTTCGACCTGTGCACCGGCTAATGGAGCTGATCCAATGCTACATTAAGTATGTTTTGGGCATTACAGGCTTGCCTGTGCTGTTCTGTCTTCACACTAAATCTGTGGGGGAGAGGGAATACCCTCTCTTGATTCACAAATCTTTTTCTTCTTGGGGTACTTCACCTTACAATTCTATTATCTGAACAATGGACATTGCATTAAAGGGCTCAGTAATAATAGTACTCTCAGGTCGCTTGGATCTGAGTGTCATCCATCATGGGTACCTTTTCCTTTTTACCTGGGAGAAATTGAGTAGTTGCTTTGGGCAAATAAGTCACTTCTTTGGCTACTTTATCTGACATATCATTCCCCTGTGAAATAAAATCCAGGCCGTCTGTGTGGGTGGCACATTTTATTATGACCACCTCCACTGGGAGGAGTAACCTCTCGATTAGTGATGCCAGTATTTCTGCTTGCTTAAAGGGGGATCCATCACTCCTTTTAAACCCTCTCCTTTCCCATTGCGGCAACCCTGAGTGCACTGTGTATGTGGCGTATGCCAAATCTGAAAAACTATTGACCACATGTCCTTCTGAGATGTTTAGTGCTGTTATTAAAGCCACCACTTCCACTGTTAGTGCCGAATAATGAGCTGGTAGCTGCATTTGAGAACAAATGCAAAATTCTCCCTCATGATGCTACACTACTGCAGCACCAGTGTGCTGGCACCCCATGCTCAAATCTATCATCGAAGAACCATCAACAAAGAGTATGTCTCCCCCCTATGGGTTCCTCCTGCAGCTGGGGGTTCCCTTCCATCCTGTACATGTAAAATGCACAATTGTGAACATATTCTTCTGGCGCAGCTGGCTGTGCTATGAACGTTGCTGGGTTTACTAAACAATGTGTAACAACCTCAATTGCTGGGTTTGTCAGAATAACCTTGTATCGCAAGGCCCTCTGAGTTGTTAACGTGTATTTGGATTTTTTAAGGATCGCAGAATGTGGGTCCCCCACGTACAAAATCACTGCCCACCGCATTGTTATGGTGGCTGCCTTCTCTATGGCCATGCGCTTGTTCACACAGGAAATGCCTGTTTCATTACTGGGTCCAGTAGACCACTGTAACAGCCATGGGTTTGTGTCCCTGTGGTTTCTTCTGGGTGAGGACAGGTGTCATCACAGTACCACTGTAATGTGAAAACAAATAGAATTTCTCTTTATAGTTTTTGGCCGCCAGCAATGGGGCATGGGCCAGAGGCTGTTTGAGTTCTGCAACATTTTTATTAATCTCAGAGGTACATCTGATGGGGCTTTTAGCCTTTTGTGATTCTTTAAGTGCTTGGAGGGGGGTCTCATGAATGTTGAATAGTCTAACACCCACACCCTACAGTAATTGCACAAGCCCAAAAACAGCTGCATCTCTTTTACTGTGCAGGGTGGTGGTGTTCTGTGTGTTACCTCCACTCTCCCTATTTTTATCCTTTGTCCCTCTTTTGTTATCATTTGCCCTAGGTACACTACCCCGGTCTGACAGTACTGCAGCTTCTCTTTGTCTACGTTGTAACCTTTTTCTGCTAGAAGGGCCAAAAGGATTATGAAATCTTTCCTGCATTGCTCCTTCAGTACACTACACACCAGAAGGTTGTCTAATTGCTATATCACTGTGCTGGGCATTTGTAAATTGCTTAAGTCCATCTGGATCACTCTTTCATAATACCCCTGTGGTAATCTCTTGTGTTCAAATCGGACGCTGCCACACATGAACTTGGTGAGTCAGGATGCAATGAGATGGAGATGAAGGTTTTTTTTCAAATCTATCACTGTGAAATATTTTTCTCTTTATAATTCTATTTGGTCGATAGTCTCTGCACGTCCCGGACCCCCCTGACTTTCAGGCTGACTCACTGGTAAACTGTGATGTTACTGGGAGTGTGTTTCGCGGGGCTGGCTTCCCTGTCTGCACAGAGGTGCGTTTGACTCTCGCGTCAGTGTTTGCTTCCCTCGCCGCCAGAGCCAGCGCAGCTCTGCAGGGCCGCTCCTCTTCTGACCCCACTGTGCTTTGTTCACCTTCAGGATACCCGAGTTTCACCTTTGCAGTGTAGAATGCAGCTGACCTGCTCCAGGTGCCCATTCACTGATTTCTGTGCAGCTCTTCTCCTTTTAACTGCCTCTGTCACTGGTCTCGCTTCCCGCTCTGCATCCTCTCTCCTCTTCTTTTCCTCGATCCTCCAGCTGCAGGTAACCTTTGGGTTTAAATGTCCCGCATAGCTGATTCCATTTTGGACAACTAGAATGCACTTCACACTTGGAGTCGCTTTTCCACCCCATTGACTCCTTGTTCATCGTCTTCGCCTCAGTTCCCCAGTGGTTATGTGAACTGGAGTGAATACAAAATATGCAGTTTGTCTGGAAAAATTATATAGAAAACTACTTCTCCCTGCTCTAACCCCAGTTACCAGACCAAGGCAGTTAACAGCAGCAGACCTGAGTCTCTGTATGATTGTTAAAACACAAAGTAGCTTAAACGCTCAAAAGGTTAAAACCCCCATTGCGATTTAAACAGAACAGGTGGGGGTGTGGCCAAGGTGGGGACTTGTTAGACTGATCCTTGCGGAGTCCAACTCCAATATATGGGCATATTCTGGAGCTCATTTCCCAAATAGGCACATCATCAGTGCCGTTCCTGGCTCGGATTGGCCTGTAGGGCAATAGGGCCTTGGCTGAGTGCTAGGCCATGATTCTAGGATGGGCCTGATTATTTCTGACAGAATGGACGACTTTTTTGGCCAGAGTTTGGCCATAGGTTACTACACTACACGTGCGTGTGGGCGTTCTGTGTGCTTCCCAGCAGTACATCCCCAGTTACGCCCTTATTTTCACGCGTTGTTCCACATTCCGCGCGTTACGCCCCGTGTTCCGCCTCCTTTTTGGTGTGTGCGCTAACGTTGTGCGCTTTCTCTGTGCGCCTTGTGCACAGCGTTCTGGATGTTGCAATGACGTGTGCGCCTGTGTGCGGCACACGCGGATTGGGCGCACTTCCAGGGGGAAACACACGCAGAGCCTTCCATGAATTGCACGCGTGCACGTGCGCTTGCTTTTTCACGCTTGTGCCGGCTTGCGCTGAGATTTTCGGCGCACCTTTGTTCCATGAATCAGCCCCTAAATGTTCTCAGAGGTACTCATGTAACATGGAAATTGGAGTGCGAAAAGCAGAATGCTTGACAAGGTCTAATTATATTAATTGGAACACACATTTAATCTAGACAGAGGTCTAATGAAAATAGTTCATGGATTAAAGAGATGCCGTACTGTCAACTAGACCCAGTGTAGCGTGGAATGGAAGCAATTTCACCCTTAGTGTAGAAATAAATGCATTATTTGCAACGCTGAACAAAACACCCCCTTGGATAGTACTGAAACAGTCTGTTCTGGATAGTAATGAATTGTAATGTGTGATTCTGGGCCACTTTTTCATTGGTGTCTGTGCCGATATTATGCCCCAGTCCGACCATGTCTTCAGCACCAGTGGCGGCCTCCACAGTCCCTACAGAGACTTTATGTGGCATCTATAGTCAGGCAGGCACAGAGCTGTCTTATCACCCTGTTCGGTACCTGATTCGAAGCTAGGGTGGAGAATGAGTGCCAATAACATAATGGCATCATGGCACCCGGGTCACAGCAGCAATGATGGTGTGCTGGTATCCTGAATTGTGACAATGGGTAGGAAGATGGTGTGTTTTCTTGTGTACGTCCAGCAGGAGGTGTGAAGGGTGCGGCCAAGTAACTCATTTAATAGCACTCCAAGCAGGGACTGAACACACAGTCCCAAGAAAACTGAACCCCTCCCTGAAATACAGTGGCAACACACAGCGCATTCAAACCATGAAACCCCAAACCCTCTTCTTGATGGTGCCTGGTCCAGGAACTCAATGACATTAAACACACCAGGAATAAGGAAGAAAGGATGCAGCACAAACACCATTCCAAAGTCCCCCTTGGAAACGTAAGCGCCACACCCACCTCTGCTGTATTTTAAGAAATCTCACCAGAGCCAAAGGCACACGCTACCAGTCAACAATAGAAGACCAGCCCGCTCTAAGGCAGGATAGAAATACACCATTCCCTTCCTGTACCTTGTAGTTTTCATTCCATTGACAAATGAAACACAATGAACCACATATTGACCTCAAATATAGACACAGTCAGACAACATCAAACACATTCCCCTCTAAGTCATCACGAGAGACACCCAACTAACACCCGGAAGTGATCAGTCCACACTATTATTATTGATACTTTGTAGCAAGAGCCATCATCAAGGCAGTGGGTACGATAACTGCCTCAAAAAGATCATTGGAAAGCTAATTTTTGGAGATATTTAAAGTATTTGTTGGGGTCTGTTGCGATTCTCTTCAGTGCCATGGATGATTATGTCAAAGTTTTAAAAGAAAAGGTTTTATGGCAGAACCCATTCAACTAGAGGGAGTAATTCCTCTCCAGTGAGGCATGGCAGTGATGAGACCGGTCTATGTCTTTTCAACGCTGTCTTCCTCGGTCCCCCGATGATGAGTAATCAGTGTTTTGAGAGACGTGGTTTGTTTGTTTGTTTATTTATTTATATTGCGCACCAGACCCAAGGGTATTCGGGCGCGAAGGCAGAAAGAGGATTGTTCAACTTAGGTTACATGTTACAAATAAACAGGGGTGGTGCTGTTTCTTAATACATTTGTCTCACTCTTCATCTGCCATCCTGCTGACATGTTTAAAGGAGGGGGATAATAACCCTACCAAGGTTGTCTGATAGACATTTACATTCTCCAGTGCAAGACTTATGGAGGAAGCTCCCTTCCTATCTGCAGAGAAAATCTGAACAGGTGGGACTATGTTGCCTACAAACCACCACATCTGAGCGGCACTTGGATGTAGGGGGATGGCACCCCCTAGATTCAAGAGTATTGCCAAAGGGCAGATGCCACACCAGGATGGCCATTGATCAGTTGGCTCTAGTACCCCAGCACGATCTGTAAAAAATATTGCTCGAAATAGCACTTCAACCACCAGCCTGGATGTCAGCCTGGAAAACACATGTAGGGTCATTAAGGTTCCACATTGATTTCCCAATAAGAGTACCCTTATAAATATTTACAGTGTACATTGTCAGCAAAACCAAGAAGACTTTTGGAGGATCGAACTCCTTTTCAAGGAGTCAGGTGTACTTGTTTATTAAAAGAGCCAGCAACGAGCAGTTATCGCAGGGAGGCAGCTGAGCAGAGCATGATACTGTTGCTGTGCTGTTATGTTTCTTTTAATATGCTGCCTTTAAAAGTGCAGACGGTGGCGTGGTTCAACCCTAGTAGTAGCGTGGGAAGCCACGTGCCTCCAAACTGCAGTTGTCACAATTGGCACCAGGGTTAGCTCAGTGGCGTAGTCAGGATTGTCCAGCAAGTGGGGCCTGGACCTAATGTAGTTTGGCCCACTGCAGTGACATTAGTAGGCATTTACAGATTTTGAGCAGGCCTTGCCCACTCAGGCCCTACCCTGTCTACACCACTGGGTTAGCTCATGACCATGGCAAGGTATACATTCAGAATTTGCTGAGACGAAACTCATGAAACCAATGAAGAGGAAGCCGTTGATATCAACGCACATGAATCTCCATCAACAAATACAGTTGTTGAGGTGCCTAACTTGGGAGGTCTCGATGCAACGAACCAGGAACAACACACAAACAATATGCATGCACAAATGTATGGATTTCTTTTTCTCAAAATTACCTGACGATTGCTTGGTACTGGATAATGTAAGTAGTATACGGGGCCCCCTTTTTAAAAGTGATCACATTGTGACGGGTGGGCATGCCCCCTTTTGTGTCTATAGTCCCACCCCCTTTTGATAAGATTTTTAAAATCAATTTAATATAAAAATTATATCAAAATTTATATAAACGGCTACAAAGTGTGTTTGTGTGTTTTGATATGTTTTGAGGTAAAGTGAATCTAAACTTTATATACAAATGATTTTAATATAAAGTTTATATTAAAATGATTTTAATATGGGAGAGCATGTGTGCGCTGTTGCTTGGTTGAGGGCATAGTGAGTTGTGAGGAGTTAGCCGGCGAGTGTTAGGTGGTCGTGACACGTTGATGACACGGGAGTGGTTTGTGGCCTTTTATGGTATGACGTCCTCATTTTATCTAAAGCTGGCAGGGATTTTAATAAGGCTTTGAATAATTTTATATAAACTTTATATTTTTTTTATATAACGCTGGTGGGGATTTTGATCAGAACTTGAATCATTTTATATAAACTTTATATTATTTTATATAAAGCTGGCAGGGATTTTGATAGTAATGTTTATATTAACTTTATATTAGTTTTATATAAAGTTGGCATATATTTGTTAGTACCTTGAAGAACGATTATACAAACTTTATATGTATTTTATATAATATTTTTATGAAGCCGGCATATATTTTAAGAATGGTTGATATAAATTTGATTGAAAGGGACGGTTTAAGGCTATGGTGACACAGGGTTGGGCTTTAGAACCCGGATATGTAGTGTTTTGCAACAGCGTGGAACACACAGGACTTTTGGAGCTAACCAAAGGCTTTTCAGAAAATGGCAAATATGATCAGCTATAGCTACGATGAGGGGAGAACAACCCCAAGAACCCTTATGGATTTTATGGTGTGTGAGGATATGGAAGATTCTCAGGCTTTAATGGCCAGTTATGAATTCAAAGAGTTTTGGGAAAATGATGATGCAGTTATGCAGCCTTTTGCGGGTGATGTAAGCTCTGAAGACCAGGACTGTGAAGCTATGATGTTGCAGGCGGATGCAGCGATGATGCCAGAGAAAGAAACCGCCCCCCGAAACCATGATGAAAACCAAGGTCGTGTGTGCGTGGATGGGCTGATCGAGCTGGCAGCAGAGACTATTAGCACGTATAGTGTCAGTTGTTCAACCAGCTTGAAAACATAGGTTATTGTGAAAATAACCTGTGTAACACCTGTCTTCTGCCGATGGAGACCGATAGCCTTATTATTTAGTGCACTTGCTGTTCAAAACAAAATGAAAGGCCGGGGTATAACAGTCTGTGTAAAGCCTGTTTTACACTAATGGAGACTTACATGGACACAACGGCCCCTCTTCAAGCTGATATTCAAGGGGTCACGTCATAGTGCGGAGGCGCGTTTAAAACAACATTTTTACAGATGGTGCTATGGACATAAAATTAATGATCACCAGCAGGATGCTCACGAATGTCTGGAACTTGGATAATTCGCTATGTAAAATATGTTTTGTGTTGACCCCTAAATGCATTGTATGCTGCGCTTGACACGCGTTGATACATATAAAGATCAGTGCCGGAACTGAACGATGGGTATCTAAAACATTATGGGCTATAGAATCTGCGAATAATCCGCTCTTGAAAATGTAGCAGTTTAGTCACATGTTGTTTTACAAAGGTAGCGGGCGCCCCTCTCTCGCAAGAACAGACATGATAACCTGCTCAGTGGTTATTAACCACTTGAGAGTTCGCAGCCACTGCTTTTACCCACTGTGCCTTTCACAGATGGGAAATATCCATTTGCATATCAGTCTTTGTCCTGCCCAGGGGCAGTCCAGCACCGAAATACAATGGCAATTCCAATCTGAACGAGAGTACCACCAGCAACCCCATACACGTGTTTCACCCTTGTTGGGGATCATCAGTGAGGTGAAGCTGATGCCTCTCTAAGCACAGTGAGAGGGAGACCACGTCTGGTTGCCCCCAGGAGACCTAGGGTTACCAATCCCAGGTTCCTTACAAATTGTTTTACAAAGGTAGCGGGCGCCCCTCTCTCGCAAGAACAGACATGATAACCTGCTCAGTGGTTATTAACCACTTGAGAGTTCGCAGCCACTGCTTTTACCCACTGTGCCTTTCACAGATGGGAAATATCCATTTGCATATCAGTCTTTGTCCTGCCCAGGGGCAGTCCAGCACCGAAATACAATGGCAATTCCAATCTGAACGAGAGTACCACCAGCAACCCCATACACGTGTGCAATTAGTGTTAGAAACATCATTGAAAAAAAGTTTTCCAATTGGGCGGGTGCAAAGTAAATATAAATGAGCACCTAATGGAATGTGACAGGTGCGCTTAGAGTAGCGACTGCAGCAATGTGTCTGTGCGATATTCACATATATTGTGGATTCTATAACAGATCTGATTACTTTAGTGTTTTAATATGAATATATTTTTAATAGAAATTACTGTTTTAAATGAGAGATGTGGTGCTGTTTCTTGATACATCTGTTGTTTATAAAAACGTACTGTGTTTTTATGGTGAGTTGTTATGGGCTAACATGTCTGCCCCGAATCTGTAGAAAATATAGTATGGTGAAGGAGGTGTTGGCAGTTATAGTGGGGTTGACAGCCTGTATCGTAAACTGCGAAGCGATGATGAGAAGGTGGCAGAGGCAGCGGTTAAGATGTGGCTTTCAGGAGAGGAGGACTACATGCTGCACACGCCAGCCCGAAAACATTTTAAACAGCGAATGACCATGGCATGTGATGTAAATCAACAAATGCAGGCAGATATTATGGATTTGAATCAGTTTTGCAAAGATAACGACGGTTTTCGCTATATTCTAGCCATCATCGACGTTCTATCAAAATATGCCTACAGTGAGGCTTTAAAGAACAAGGTGGGCCACAGTGTGGCAATGGCTTTTAAGTGTATATTTAACAAAGGCAGAGTTCCTGCTAACCTACAGACGGACACTGGTAAAGAGTTTTTAAATAAGCTGTTGCAGAATCCTCTAAAGCAACACAGTGTGCATCACTTTGTAACACACTCTGAAGTTAAAGCCTCCATTATAGAACATTTTATACAAACATTTAAAACCCATCTCTGCCGATTCTTTACAGCTAAAAACACCCGAAGATATCTGGAAGTGCTACCCGCATTTATAAATGTATATAACAATACGCATCATAGATCTATTAAAACCATCTCAGCTGATGTAACATCACAGAATTGCCTGGAGTTCTGGAAAAAACTGTACGGTGAGAGTTTTTAAAAAAGATAAAGTTTATACCCCTTAAAATGGTGGATCATGTGTGGATTTTAAAACATAAGGTCGTCTTACAAAGGGGTATGAGCAGAACTATAGCGGCAAGATCTTTATCGTAGAAGGAGTGACTCACAGGCAGGATGTCTATATATACACGCTAATTGATTATTCTGGCGAGGGCGTTCCAGGTATTTTTTTAGAGCGAGGAGATCCAGAAAGTCATAAAAAGTAAAGGCTGTGGCCCTAGAAAACAATGGCCCTCATTACAAGGTGGGCGCAAAGGGATACCGGGCACCGGTAATGACACCGGTGCCGGTAATCCCTTTGTGCCCTATTCCGAGGTCCCTTTGCGGGTCCTTCCCTTAACGCCTGGTTTTACCAGGCGTTAAGAACGGGACCCGCAAAGGGATACCGGGGGCAATTTGCGGTACCGTTATTTATGCCTTTCCCCTTCCAATTGAGCCCTATGGGGGCTAAAACGGGAATGGGGAATGGCTTTACAAATGGGGACTTACCGGTCCCGCCAAGGTCGGACTGGACCGGTAAGTCCCCATACCACCAAGTGGTGAGGGCCAATATCTAGTTAAATGGCTGGGCTGGCCTGACAAATTCAACAGTTGAGTGTCCGCCGGATCCCTAGAGACCACTTGTGTGTAACAGTGGTTGAAATGATGTCTGCATCTTTTAATATTATGCTTCCCAGCAACGCTTCAGCCGAGACATTTCCAGAGAACAACATATCCAACTTCACTGTGAAGCTGGCCAAACCCATAAATCTGGAGGTGCAATGGACGGTGGTGCTCACTGGAGTTCAGTACGTCCGATCATGGGACACTTTAGCCCCGGGGGAAGCCACCTTTATTATAAAATGAACAAACCCTCTGAGGCTCTGGCTGGGCCGATTTCCTGAGGGGAATTACCCAAATATACAGTAACTTGTGAGAGTCATTAACAAGGCTGCATCAAACATACCCGAATATGAGGACATGACAGTACAACTAGACCCACAGCAGCGTAACACTTTTCTACAGGGGCCAGACCCATCTGCAGTGGGAGACTGCGCAACATATCAGACGACTGTGCAACAAATTGGGCCTCATTACGGCTTTGGCGGTAGCCATGCCCTTAATGAGGGCATGGCATGACCAAAACCGGGTCCGGGTTCCCTGAATGTGGAATTACCAGGCCATTCCGAGTTTGGAGGGCCCGGTAATTCCTCCTTCAGGGAACCCGGGCCCGGACCTTCCCCATTCCCATTTGAGCCCCATAGGGCTCAATGGGAATGCGTGCAGGGAGCTAATAACGGGCCGATTACAAGCGGCCCGTTGTTAGCTCCCTGGTCCCTTCGCGGGACCCGCTAAGGACGTCTGGTAAAACCAGACATCCACATTGGGTCCCACGAGGGGACCTCGTAATGAGGCGGAATGGGTTTAACGGGTACGCATCCATTAGTGGCACCCGTTAAACCATTCCGCCAATGTTATAATGAGGCCCATTGGAGGTAAAGAACAGTGGGATAATACGTGCGACAACATTAATATTTTTTTTTATAGCTTATTGCTCCATAGTGATGTTGTGGAGTATCAACGGGTTGGAGATAGCTACACCCGCTACTTAGAAGCATGGAGATTAAAGGGAACATTAACAATATTGTGAACATTCAATACAGCAAACCTGGCGGCCTCCAAACAAGATTGAACCGACCGTGGGGTTGGGCCCCCGCCGAAGCATCCCAGTGGGAGGCCGGCTGAAGAGATTCGTCAGCGTGTGGGAGTCCATCTCCACCAACCGTTGGGTGCTGGACGCCCTGGCCCAAGGGCACGCCCTCGAGTTCCAGAAGAAGTGCCCTCGCGTTCCACCTGTGGCCAGGAAGGAAAATCACGTCCCTCAACTACTGTTGGAAGTAAGGGCGATGCTCAAGAAAGGTGCCATCGAGCTCATCCCAAAGAGGCTTCGGGGTCTCCGGAGTTTACTCAAGGTACTTCCTCGTAAAGAAGAAGACAGGAGGATGGCGTCCCATCCTGGACCTGCGACGACTGAACACGTACATCAAGGCCCAGAAGTTCCGGATGCTCACCCTCCAGCACGTGCTGGGACAGCTGGAGGAGGGCGATTTCCTGTCATTGTTGGACTTGGAGGATGCATACTTCCACATCCCCATTCTAAAAAGACACCGAAAGTTCCTCAGGTTCGTGCTCCAAGGGCGGCACTACCAGTTCAAGGCCCTCCCGTTCGGATTGAAGTCGGCACCCAGGGTGTTCACCAAGTGCCTCGCACCGTTGGCGGCGCGGCTGCTCCTGCAGGTGATCCACGTCTACCCCTACCTGGACGACTGGCTCATCCGGGCAAAGACAAGGGAGCTCGCCGTGGAGCACACTGCGAAGACCGTCCAGGTGCTCACGGACCTGGGGTTCTCCATCAACTTTCCAAAATCCCACCTGGTCCCATCGCAAGTCGCCCTCTTTCGGGGAGCCAAGCTCGACACAGTGGCGCGGCTGGCCTCGTCGTCGGAGGAAGGACCAGGACCATCCTGGGCAAGGTGCAGCGTCTGCTGGCCTCGGACATGGCCAGGGTAAGATCTATCGAGTCCCTCCTCGGGATGATGTCCTCCTGCATTTATCTGGTGCGCCTTTGCAGGCTTTGGATGAGCCCCTTACAAGAGTTCCTCGACGCCCGCTGGGTCCAGTCGACGGGCAGCTTCGAGGACAGGATCCCACTCAAAGAGACGTTCCGTCAGGCGATCCGGTGTCGGGGTACCCGCTCTCATCTGTCGGCGGGCACGGACTTTCAGACCCCAGCTCACCAGGTGACGGTGACGACGGATGCCTCCCTGGAAGGTTGGGGAGCGCACTCCGGAGATCTTCACGCGAGAGGCCTTTGGCTCCCGGAGGAGAAGTCACTCCACATCAACATCTTGGAGCTCCGTGCAGTGTTCTGGGCCCTCAGGTCTTTTCTTCCGTCCCTCAAGGGCAAGGTGGTGAGGATCTTCACCGACAACACCACCACGATGTTCTACATCCGGAAGCAGGGCGGAACCAGATCCCCTTCCCTATCCAAGGAAGCCCAGGATCTTTGGCATTGGGCTGTCGCCCAAGGGATGTTTCTGGTGCCTTTTCATCTGGCAGGAATAAAAAACACCATCGCCGACTCACTCAGCAGAGAACTGCGCTCCTGCCACGAGTGGGAACTACGCCAGGATCAAGTGGATCGACTCTTCCATCGATGGGGCGAGCCCCAGATCGATCTCTTCACGACGGCGACGAACTCCAAGTGCCGGAGGTTTGCCAGCAGGTTCCCCCAGCCGAGGAGCATGGGCGATGCTTTCTTGTTCCCCTGGGACGGCCTATTTCTTTATGTGTTCCCTCCGTCGCCGTTGCTGCTGCGGCTCATCAACCAGCTCAAGAGGTCCCGGTGCAGGATGATCCTCGTTGCCCTGGTGTGGCCGAGACAGATCTGGTTCCTGGACCTTCTGGACTTGTCAGCGTCCACACCAGTCAAGCTGCTGACGGACGCGGATATTCTCTCCAGAGAAGGAGGCGCCATTCTTCATCACAACCCAGAGTCGCTGAACTTGCAGGCCTGGCTCCTGCAGCACTAGAGTTTGGAGGGTACGACATCCCAGCCAACTGCAGAGAGGTTCTTGCAAAAGCCAGGGCGTCCTCAACTCTCAAGTGCTACGGACATAAATGGAAGAGGTTCTCTGTCTGGTGCCGTGCACAGAAGATTAACCCTCTGCGGATTACGGCCCCTCAAGTACTGCCGTACCTACTGTCATTGGCCAAGGCTGTTCTAGCTCACGCTTCCATCAAAATACATCTGCCCGCCATCTCACGATACACCAGGACTACGGGACGGGCGTCCTTGTGGTCTCATCGGCTGGTGAAGGAATTCATGAAAGGATTGTTCCAATCATTCCCGCCGGTGAAGGCCCCCGCCCCGGTGTGGGAGCTCAACATGGTGCTGACCAGGCTCATGGGGGCTCCATTTGAACCCATGCATTCGGCACCTTTGAAGTTTCTGTCGTGGAAGACAGCTTTTCTCGTGGCCATCACCTCCGCACGACGAGTGGGAGAGATCCAGGCCCTATCTTGCAAGCCACCATACTTGACTTTTCACGACACGAGGGTGGTGCTGAGGACGCACCCCTCCTTCATGCCCAAGGTGCTGTCGGACTTCCACCTCAACAAACCCTTGGTGTTGCCCGTTTTCTTCCCGTCGCCTTCGTCGCCGGCTGAGAGGACTCTGCACACGCTGGACGTAGCTAGAGCGCTGAAGTTCTACGTGGACTGCACAAAGAGTTTTCGGAAGACATCACAGCTATTTGTAAATTTTAGACCTGTGAGTCAAGGGAAGGCTCTCTCGAAGGCTTCCATTTCCAGATGGCTCTCTGGCTGCATCATGCACTGTCACCGGTTGGCAAACCGACCGCTGCCCGGCCGTCCGAGAGCCCACTTGACCAGAACGATCGCTGCTACCACGGTGTTCCTTTCTGGTGTGCCCCTGCTCGACATCTGCAGGGCTGCGACATGGAGGTCGACACACACCTTCACGAGATTCTACTGCGTCGATCGGGACTCCGGGGAGGAGTCCAGGGTCGGCCAAGCAGTGCTGCGCAACCTGTTGGCTTAAGGTGAGCCTGGTGAAGAGGTAAGAGATGCTTAATGTTGAGTATTTCGGTATTGCTTAATGTTGAGCCTGTTGCCACCTCCCGTGGTTGTGCATGTGTATACTGCTATGTATTCCTATATTCATGAGCATGTGAATCCATGCCAGACCCCATGCTGGAGAAGGAACAAGTTACTTACCTTTAACTGTTGTTCTCCAGCATGGGTCTGGCATGGATTCACATGCGAACCCTCCCGCCTACCCCTCTGCGGCTCTTCACTTGGTCATACTGCCACTTTACGTGCTACCAAATTTGAGGATGGATGCCAGATGTGGGGCTTAAGGAGAGGGCAGTCATTGGCTGGGGGCAGTATGACCCAGAGACCAGTGATTGGTTACTACTAAGAAAGACAGATCGGAAACGAAACTGATACTGATTTTTTCTATACCGAGGATTCCCGGCCTGACGACGGGGAATATTCATGAGCATGTGAATCCATGCCAGACCCATGCTGGAGAACAACAGTTACAGGTAAGTAACTTGTTCCTTTTAAATCAACCAGGAGATATCCATAGGGCCTACTGGTCACGCCTTCAAATGCCTCCATGAAAAAATGTGTTTTGGTCGGATGCATCTGCCGGGCTATCACGGTTAATTGTTGTTTATCCCAGGGGTTTTTAAATAACATTATATAACTAGTGTTTAGGGTTATAGATCTATTGCTCTTGCCCTTGTTGAACAGGTTTTGCAAGATATAACATATGCTCAGATTGCGGTGATGGGAATATTGGGTAAAGGCATTCTGACCCCCCCCTGTCATCAAATCATCCATGATGATCATATTTACCATGTTCGGCAGTAATAAACAATTGTCGTTGAGACTCTCGGGCATACATTCTACAAACCGAAGGTGTTTAAACTGGTGTTGCAAGATGTTGTAAAGAGGTTGCCAGCAACTGTAAAATCAAATAATATTATCGGGAGCACGTGATATTGCAGTGAGGGCGTTTTCTAAATGTTTTTTGACAAAATAACTCTTGCCACAGATAGAAGGGCCAGCCAGCACACACCCAAAGGGGTGTTGTAGCCTGGTATCCATAATGACAAATGCTTGTGCATTAACAAAACATGTACAGATATCTATGTGTGCACTTCTCGAGCGAGGTTAAATCACAGCGGGTGGTTAGCCTTCTAGCCTTCTAGGAGTTAATAAAACAAACATTGATATATTACTGCATCTATATCTGAATTGTCATTCTTTACCTAACAAGAAGCTGTAAATAAAAATATGATATACTACTTGAAAACTGTATACAATACATGTTTTCAAGTAGTATATCACACACACCATAGCTTTAGAAGTTATAATAAATCATTCAGCATATAGCGACCCATCCATCACCCCTGTAAAAAACATTGGGTTGTCATTTGTTATCCGTGTCATGACATCTGTTTTAAAAAATAATAGAAGAACTCTGCTTGTTGGGGCCTCGGGCAATCCATCGACCCATTAATAAATCAGAAGAACAACTTTGATTGTCGGGACCCCCAGACACTCCTCGGGCCCCCTTGGATGAATCAAAAACAACAAGAAAAAAAGAACTCCACATTTTTGGGTCCCCCAGACATTTCCCAGGCCCCTCTGGATGGATCAAAAGAACAACTCTACATTTTGGGGCCCCCAGACATTCCTTGGGCCCCTCTGCATGAATCAAAAACAGAAGAGAACAACTCCAGGCGTCGAGACCTCCCCAGACATCCCATTGATGAATCAAAAAAATAACAAATTTGATCGTAGGGGCCCCCCAGACATTCCTTGGGCCCTTATGATCAACTGTCAAGATGACCCATACTCGAGGCCTCACATTCTGTAGCGTCGGCTGTCAAAACTCAGCGCTTGATATCTTGGTAGCAGCAGCTCCTCTGGTGTTTAACCCCTCTTGATCCATGCAAAACAGGCCCCATCCCAGCACCCACAAGAGATCCAGTAAAGACAGGTAAGCCCATCCCTGTTCTCTCAAAACATTCAGAATTTGCTGATCCACACAAAACAGCCTGCCCTTGAAGCCTTTTTTATCACTTATTAGGCCCCCGGACATTCCATTGGGCATTTCAAAAACTCCAGAACCAAGCAGTACCGTTGATGATTTCACAAAAAACATCTGTGGCGGCTGGGCTCCCAAATCCATCAGCCCTTGCTGCTGTAACAAAAACGGCAGTCTCATTCCTGGGATGTTAAAACATGAAAGATTTGTTGATCCAGAAACAACAGGCTGCACCATTCCAACATCCTGGAGTTGGCCACCACCACAGGCTTATTTTCCAGAAGCGGCCTGTTGCAACATCCAATTATTGAAAGCCATTTCTACAAACAAACAAAATATAGAATCGGTACACTATAATTAAGGTTTCCTGTTTTCCGTTTTTACAGATTATTACACATAAATACAGACAGAAATCAATCTGCTTTATGTCTGTATTTATTTATAAAAATTGAAAAAACCCAGAAAAACAGGTCTTTCTGTCTGATTCTCTATGATGTCAATAATGCGTCATAGGCCAATCGCATTGCAGATTTGCAATAAATTGCTGGCAGCATACATCTTAAGGCAGCAGCAGTTAGTGGAGCAACAGTATGTTTTGTTATGGAAATAAATTGAGCCAGCATTTCTTTCGTATATGGCTGCATGTGTGCCTTAATAAATGCATTTTTTATTAGAATAAATGCAGAAAAATACTGGATGCAAATTATCTTTTTATATGACAAAAAATAAATGTGGATACATACAGAAAAAAAAGGCAAACCAATAAGTATGGATAAATATAGACGCAAATGTCAGAAAAATAATATAACCAAAAGCCGTAAATATAATAATTTACACTCCAAACCCAGAGGTTTCTAAGTGCGGACCCGGGGATTGAACCTGTGTTGCTCCATGTCGTCTTGCTTCGAAGGTGAGCACGTTTCCCCTGAGCTATCCTCTCAAGACAACCATCAGGTCCTGCGCAACCATCTGGGCCAGCACATCCCATCAGGGACAGCACTACCATCAGGGACAGAACAACCATCAGGGACAACACAACCCTCAGGGACAGCATGACCATCAGGGACAGCACAACCATCAGGGACAGAATGACCATCAGCGACAGTTGGATCACCTATCGCACACAGAACCAATGAGACCTTTAGAACCCCCTTTGATAAATGATGCTCTCCAACCGGGCACTGTGCCTAGTTGAATACATTAATCTAGAATGCTGGCTGTAAGCAAAGCTGGCCTTAAAACTCAGAGGGAATGTCCTGGGTGCCTAGAGCTTCTGAGGGCGGTTATCTAAATGCTGAAAAGCTTACATGTCTAACAGCCTCTCCAACCAAAATATTTCTTTTTAATAAAAAATGTGTTATAAAATTAAACCACGGCTTCTTTAAGCAATCTTCCCTATGTCTCTATAAATGCTATATCTATTGGGTTTGTCAGTGGCTAAAATGTGTTCATTTGTAATACTATTTAAATCAGCATTTTCATTTTCAGTGGTGTATCATAAAAAAAGATGGGATTTTCTTCACAAAGAGGCCGATTCAGACATGTGCTGTGTGCCAGTTCACAATGCCTCATGTCTCTTGTGTGCATAGTCAGAGCTCGGCATTTTAAAAAGTTTAATTTCCTAAAACCAAATTAATATTTGCAGACGTTTTTAACTGGCATTATTGTGCATGCTGTGTCAGCTCGGCATGTGGAGATAAGACATAGCCCTAGTTTCTATTTGGACAAAGAATGTCCCCACTGCCAAAAACTTTGTAAAAAGGCTCTCTAAAAACAAAGACAGATTACAAAATGAACCTCTCTCACCTGAGACAATTTTGCATGTAACTTAACCCTCGCCTGCCACTGTTAAAGTGTACTTTAACTTCTATATACAAAAATGTAGGCTGGCAGTTAATCCAGCCTGCCCCAAAGAATAAACACATTTTTTTTTAATTCACTGTTTGCACCATTAAACAAAAATACACAGTGCTAGATTCTAGAACACTTGTTAAATAAAAAAGGCTTTCATAGCATGTTTAAAAAGCACTTGATGACAGCAGAAAATACATTTACTTTGTTTATCCTACACATTAAATTGCTGCGCTAAAACACTTGAAAACATAATCATAAACACATGTTAGTGTCTTGAAACACTTTCTAGCACTATAAATACTCTTCTTTAGATTTAAAGAGGGCATACATTTTTTCACCCCAAAGAAAACACAGTGTGTTTTTAATTCTCTGTTTGTACCATTAAACAAAACTACTGAGTGGTAGATTCTCGAACATGCACTTTTAAATAAAATGGCTTTCATAGCATGTTTAAAAAGCACATGGTGTCGGTGATCCAGCATTTCAACAAAAGTGTGCTGTTTAGCCAGAAACTCAACTTCATTCAGCCCTGACAGCAGAATATGTATGTATTTTGTTTATCCTAAATATTAAATAGCGGGGCTAAAAATACTTGATAATATAAACACATGTTAGCACCTTGAAACACTTTCTAGAACTAGAAATACTCTTCTTTAGATTTAAAAAGTGTATACATGTTTTCATACTTTTAAACACAAGCTACAAAGTATTAGTAATGCTTTTACATCCCTGTACAAGGCTGCATAAAATGAATAAATAAAACACAGCCTACCTTATTGTTCTTTAAAAAAATGTACCGGGATCCCCAACCAGGCTCCACAGATCTCCTGAAATGCACAGCACTATTTTGACATGCTTTCAAAGCCTGGGATTTAAAGACATCCAGTTAGTGTCTGCTCCCCAATCCCCAATCCTGTTTTCAGAACATCCCCAATCCTGCATATTCCACATGCAGCCTGCTACAGGCCTCTGAAAACCCCCTAGTCACAGTGAGTTTACAATGAATGGGCTCATTGAAATGCAGTTTAGACACACCCAGCACATGCAATCTGGAGATTACATGCGCCTCGGGACTACAGTGACTTTACAGTGAATGGGCTCATTCAAATGCATGTTAGACACCTCCAGCACATGACATATGTAGATTACACACACTTCAGGGCTTCCTTGTAAGGTTACATCATTCTGATGATGATTTCATATATTTTCTAATACATGGGCAGATCCAACAGCTGAGTCAGACCCCAGGGCCTCCTGTGTCGCAATCTGTGAGTTTTTTGGCCTGTGCCACCATTTTCATAGATAAAGCCCAGCTGCTGTGTGTTCCAGCCAGCAAAAACAGCAATGTTACCCCACTGTACTTTTTTAAAAAACACTTAACATAAATACACCCCTAAAATATGGCCTTTAATTTTGTTTTGCACTCTGCTGTGAACACTGTATATTTTCAAATGGTTTCATGCTTGCCTAAGGATCTGCAGTGAACACTGTGTTTTGCAACCCAGGCAGCAACCAATGTCCCAGCATTTTTGCCTGTCAATATTTTCCTATATTTTCAAAGGTTCAATGGCTGCTTCATAAACAAAACAGCTTTATATAAAATGATTCAAAGTTTAAATAAACATTATTTCGGTTCTTATCAAAATCCCAGCCAGCATTATATAATAACATAAAGTTTATATAAAATTATTCAAAGGCTTATCAAATCCCTGCCAGCTTTATATAAAATGATGACATCATACCATAAAGGCCCCAACCCACTCCTGCATCATCAACACGTCACCATTACCTAACACTCGCCCGCTAACTCCTCACAACTCACTATGCCATCAACCAAGCAACAGCGCACACGTGCACTCCCATATTAAAATCATTTTAATATAAACTTTATGTTCACTTTACAAAAACACTTTATAGCAGTTCATATAAATCTGATATAAATTTGATATCAATTTGATATCATTTGATATCATTTTATATTAAATTGATATAAAAAACTCCTATCAAAAGCGGGCGGGACTAAAGTCACAAAAGGGTTGTGCCCACCTGTCAAAATGTGATTGCTTCAAAAAGGTGGCCACATATACTACTGATGTGTGTTACTTTTAATTTGTCAACATATGGATGGGGAGTGGGTAGCAACAACATCACTCAATCATGGAGAAGGACATAATTAAAATAGACCTAACCAGAAACAAGAGCAAGAATAATGATGTTGGAAAGGGAGGCAATGACGGGAAGAGGGCAGGGCATTTCTGGTCTGATGACAGTGAGAGGTGACTGCCATCCGTTATGGAGGAGGGAGTGTTGGACGCAATGAGACATCCAACAGCCTCCAACTTTGATAGTGTGAAATATGAGGAAGTAAAGCAGGTAAGTCCCATAAGTCCCATGACTTCAACGTTAATAAGTATTGCACCTCGTGCTCAAGTCATTATTGAAATTATATGAACAATTACCTAGAGAAGTTAATCAACAAGGAGTAGTGTTATAATCAATTAATATGTGTTGTAACCAGCTTCTAAGTGCAAAAACCCTAAGTAAAGAAGTAGATCTGGAGCAAAGCACTGAAGAGAGTAGAGAATAGAAGAATGAGGAAGGGTTACAGCAATCCCAGACTTTCTGACAACGGAAGAGAATGAATGTTATCCAATAAGAGAAGACCCTCTTGACAACACGGTCAAATGACCTATGGATAAAGTGAAATATGTAACATAAAAAAAAGAAAATCAAAATGGGGCAGAATAACACAAACAATAAAAACAAAATGTAATACTCAGCTAAAAAAGGATACGATCTTGTAAACATAAAAAGCAAATAAAGAAATTTGAATTAATAGTAAACTAAAAATGTCACATTGAGCAAAAAATGGGATAAATGTTAATGGAGGATATAGATGGAAAGTTTGTATTAAGAGAAAAGAAGAAAGCAAATCTATATAAAAAGACCTCTGACAAAGCACTTATTAAAATAAATAAAATGAGAATTTAATTTCAATTTGGGGACTTACTGAAAAAGGTAATGAGGAAAAGGAAATAGAGCCTATACTACAGTGAGAAAATGAAACCAGCTCAGTATATATGAGTGAAAGCACAAGGATCGGCTTTTCACCCGAACTTGAGAGGACTCATCCCATGAAGGAGATGGAAATAAATCTGTCATGCAATCCATGGAATAGCTCTCACTTATAAGAGGATATACAAAGACCATGGAAAGATTGGCTGGATGAAGAGATGAGGAGACTAATTGTTGGGAATGAAGGGAAAGCTCCTCCGAAGGAACAAGTGCTGTTAAGGAAGGAAAATAGTAAGAAGGATAACACTCCAGTAGTCTTGGAGGATATAACGCGCTTAATACCGAAGAGGTTTCTAAGCGCGGAGCCGGGATTCAAACTGTGTTGCTCTGTTTTGTCTTGCTTCCAAGACGAGCGCGTTGCCACTGAGCTATACTACCCGTGCCTAAAATGATGTGGGATGATTTGAAATTCTTCACATTATGGGCTTTGATTTCTCAGCAGTGCAAGAGAAATTGTGTTTGTCTAACTGATCTTGTGAGAGAAAACAATGACTCCAGATCTTCTGGGTTCTTGGGTAGTCCATTGTAAGTAAATGGGAGTGGAGAAGAGGGTAGTAAGACTCTGTACTGATAAACTAAATAAGCTAAAGTCAGTTAGTGGAATGGACTGGGAGTGGTTACCAAAAACACTGGCAAAGGAAAGTTAAAAATGTACTTAATGTTAGTAAGATTAATTGACAGATTCTCTTGTGGAATTCTAAGGCATATACTCAACTATTGGAAAGCCAACAAACTACTAAGACGATGTGTACATATGAAATATTTCTAATTCAAGAATCTTGGCTAACCAATCCCCTATATATTGATGGGTACACCAAATATTGAAAATTGACCACCAAAGCGTCTCAAGGTAGACCTAAATGAGGCCTTCTTTTGGGGGTGGGAAAAAATAGTGAATCCGAAGAGTTCATGGAAGAAATAACAGGGGAAAATATTTTGGCATTTGCAATACAATATCAAAGTCAAGCTCACATTTGGTCTATTATTACAATATATGCTCCCCCTACAATCCCACAGAGAGAGAATCACTAGCTAAGATTTTGAATAGTATTCTGGGACAGTGAATGCCTACTTCATGCTGATCCTCTAAACACAATTCCTGATGCAGTATTACTACCGAAGAGAGTCAATAAAGAGGGCACCTAACGGGTGGAATTATTCTCTGATTCGGTTATGATGATGCTCAACGGTAGAAACAAGGGACACTTTCCTGGGAAGTATTCAAGATTGGAAAGGCAAATACATCCCATTATAGATCAGTCTTTTTTGACGCAGGCCATTTTTTTAATAGTAATTCGGGCAGTGATCCTGCATTTTATGTTTGTAAAGTGCAATGAAAGCTAAATACAATCAACACAGGCGAATCATGATCAAGAATGACATGGCCTGATAAAAATGTCAAGGCTTTTGCCAGATTTATTGTGTTGATGGTTTGTCTTATGTTTTGAATTCATGCTTCCATTTATTCAATGTATTCAGTTGTTGTAATGTAATGCACTTTGGAGTAAAGCGCTCTATAAATTCAATAAATAAATAAAAAATAAATAAATATAATCTTACTTTGATATTGATATTTTTTTTCTATCGCGCTCATACACAAGTGTTTAAGAGTGCGACAAGGCAAGGGAAGAGGAACAGGGTAGATCAAAAACAATCATCTTAATAGGCCCAATGACATTGAGAACGTGCAAGTGCAGGGTAGAGGGGGAAGGGGGAGAAGTGCATAGAAGGGGAACAAAAGGAGAGTGCGGAGCAAGAAGGAAAAAAAATAATAATAATAAAATAATAAATAAAAAGGCACCAAACAATGGGAGTGCAGCCAGCAAGTGGCAAGTGCTGGGTTTATGCTAGCAGGCCGGGTAGGTCTGAAAGTGCAGGAAGAAAAGGGGAGGGCTGTATGGGTACGGATACAGACCCCAGTGCAGGGGGTGGCCCGGAGGCAGTGCGTGAGGGTGGCAAGATGAGCAGGTACCTGGGCCCAGAGGACAGAGGGTGGCCAGGTGCATGGTGCCGAGGGAGAGTAGAATCAACAGGGGAGAGGAGAGGAGAAGGCAGAAGCAAAGAGGAAGGTTTTGAGGTGCTTCCGGAACCAGAGATGGTTCTTCTCAAGTTTTAGAGTGGCAGGGAGGCTGTTCCAGAGGGAGGCCCGAGCCAAAGACAGAGATCTACCTCCAGTCCGGTAAGAGAGAATGTTAAAGCCCAGGCAGACTTTATTAACAACCGGACCATAGACTTTCTTGCAATTCCAAACTCTAAAGGAATGGTGTACCATAGAGAAATCAAATGCAGAAGAGATACTGAGGTTTTCAATAGGAAAGGGAAATTAAGAGCAGAATTGGAGGAAGCAAAGTCGTTAGTCCTGATGAATAGATTAAGAAATTAATACAACAACAATATGAGAACTGGATTAGGCCCCACAAAAACACACATAAGTTGAATCAATTTAAAATGTTAACTAGGGAGGCTGTAAGCAATTCTGGGACTTAATTAATGAGAAACAGGGCTCTAACAGGAAACCAGATTACATCGATTAGATCTGAATCATGGAAGAATCTCATTAAAAAAGTCTGAATTGATGGCAAAGGTGGAGATACTGAGAGAGTGGCAGCTACCAAGGAATTAAAGCAAGGATGCACCCTTGCACCCTTCTTTAATATATACCAGGCAGACCAAAATCTGTTGTCGGGTACAATAAAATCAGTGCCTCCAAAAGTGGCATCAATGCATGGTGCATGGGCGGCATATGCGGCTGACCTCTTCTGGTATGCCCACACTGCATCGGGATTGCAAAACTCTGGGTATACTCGAAAACAATCAATAATAGAGGGATCCAACCATGACCTCATCCAAGAGAACTAACAAGGCCCGAGAAGATCGGATTTGAAATTGTGTGGTTTCTTGTTAATACCAATCAGAACTTTGTGTAAGCAAAAGTTTATATCGACTATTAGCACCCTGGGAAAGGGTGCTGGCCAATCAGGAGGCTCGGAAGGCAGGCTGTACTGTAATGCTGTACCTGAGTTCCTACATGGCTGCTAATGGTCTTTTAAAAAAAAAAATGTTCAAAAAGAAATGTACCTTTGTTGCGCGGCCCGGCAAAGTCCATTTTCAGGTTGATAATATCACAATGATCAACATGGAAAACAGACTTTACTGACAGCAGCATCCTGTGGCGCTGAGCAGCAAAACAAATGTAAATTTCTTTTTTTAAATAAAAAAAAATACCATTAGCACCCGTGTAGGGGTGCCAGTCTAGTGGGTGTGATAATAAAGTAATTTAAAGGCAAGGCGAGGGTAGTGTAATCGACCAGGAACTGAGTGATAGTGGCAACAAAAAAACTGTCGCCCGAACACTTTAAATTCCTTTCCAGATTCCGGCATTTGTAACAGTTCAGTCAGTTATTTTCCGATAGGTCTAGAAGACGCGTGTTTGTAAAATTCAGATTCAATTTATTAGAAAATTTGGAAGTACTTGGCACCCGATTAAAAATAAACAAAGGAAACAGACAGCACATGCAGACGGTGTAGAAATCCCCAGACAATGGCCCTCATTACGACCCAGGCGGTAAGCGGAAAACGATGCCGGTAAATGAATACCGGCATCGTGTTCCGCTAGGTCTGATTATAACCTGCGAAAGTGCAATTAGCGACATCGTAGTTTACGGTGCCGCTAACAGCACCAAGGTCGCGCGTGCGCGACACACCATGCCGTAAATAACGGCATGGCGCAAAGCTACGCAGATCACAAACCAAGCGGACATGCCCCTAACGCCATCGCCAAGGCCGTAAAGTACCTTACCGCCATGGCGCTAATTCCGCCATCGCGAACCAACCGTAAATGGCCATGTGCAGTGTACCCAGCTGCCACAGGTGCACAGAATCAGCACAGGTGGAGGCAATACAGACTCTCCCAGTGCAAAAAGAGCACACCCCACCCCTACTAGCCCCAGTCACACTCCACAATGATACCAATAGGATTAGCAATGTTGGGGCTGGAGGACCTGATAGCAATGCGAGTGCTACAACTGCAACAACAACAACAACAACAAGCTGCACAGAGTAGACGCAGGAGGAGAAGGAGGGCAAGGCAGGGCCAGCAAGCCCCACCAGCACAGTCAGTGGCACCACGCAGGCAGCCCCCAATCCCACGCATCAGAGCCAGTCCATTCAACCTCACCGCAGAGCAGATCCACACCCTGTACCGACTGGACTGGGACACCATCACCAACATTGTGCACATGATACACAACGACATTGTCAGCATGATAGAAACACCCACCGCCATCCCGCCCCTACTGAAGGTCGTGTCCGTGCTCCACTTCCTGGCCGCAGGCACCTACCAGCACACAGTGGGCCACTTGCATGGCATATCCCAACCATTATTCTCACGTACACTGATCCAAGTGCTTGATGCCCTCCTCAAGCACACAGACGACCACATCTCATTGCCACGGTCTGCCCAGGAGATTGCCAACACCAAAGTGGGTTTTCATGCACTAGCTGGCATACCTGGTTGCATTGGTGCCATCGACTGCACCCATGTTGAATTGGTGGTCCCACATGCCATGGAGGTACCATACCGCAACCGTAAACTATTTCACTCAATCAACGTGCAAATGGTCTGCGACTCCAACAGGATCTTCACACATTGTGCCCGATTCCCCGGATCAACCCATGATTCAATGGTCCTTCGGAACTCCACAATACCACGCTACATGGAGCGACATGCAGGCCCAAGATCCTGCCTACTCGGTGAGTCTAATGTCATGAGCATGGAAATGCGAAGTGTGTAGGTGATCGACGTACCAATGCATATTTCACCTGGCAGAAAGGGGGGGGGGAATGATGCATACGTCACATGGCTGCGACTAGCAGTAGCCAGATCATACCCTGAGGCAGCACTCACGTCATCTGACAACTGTATACATGATGCCTGATCTAATCAGCCCTAACATGTGAATGAAAGTGTACCCCAACCATGACACAACCATCTGCAAGTGCATTGTACGAAATGTGACCACATTGACTCCAAAGGAACGCACCTACATGCACGTCACCAAACACCATCAACTGAAAGGCCTGTCCCCCATAACGGCGCACAAAGGAGGCACATGTCGGACAGGAACATCAATGCACCACTACACAGACAGCAAGACCCACAAACTCCCCCCATTGACACCAGTATTGTTCCCTGGGGTCATAATGAGCCAGACAGCAATGTTGCAATCATGTGAGCTTTGACATCACAGGACACGTGCCAGGTCACATAAAGTAACGGCCTGAACGGACACAGTGGATGGGCACTCACAAGGCAATTGTCCCCCCTGCATTGTGTCTTGGCATGCAAAACAGTACATGAGAGCCATGAACATATACCGGTTGCATAGTGTGAATCCATTAGCACAACTAAATTTGGTGCAAAGTAACAGTTGAATGCAAGGCATGGTGGCGCGTCATGTTCAGAAAGCGATCTCATTCCTGACACATACATTGTTGCCCATTTACAGGTGATGCAGGCTATCCCCTGAAGAGGTGGCTCCTTACACCAATTCGGAACCCACAGAACCAGCATGAGGAGGACTTCAACCGTGCCCATGCACGTACCCGTGTGGTGATAGAGCAGGCCTTTGGCCTACTGAAGGCACGTTTCCGCTGCCTCAGCAGGTCTGGCGGGGCACTCCTGTACCGCCATGAGAAGGTTGCGAAGATCGTCATGGCATGTGTCATGCTACACAATATGTGCGTCAGACGTAACGTGCCTATGCCCCCTGACGCAGAACTGCAACCACCTGATGATGAGGATGATGAGGGTGGGGATGGGGCAGCACCTCAAGGAGGCAGCGATGCACAGGAGGGGCGTGAAATGCGTCAGAATCTCATTGACCAATACTTCTAGCACACACAACGTGTGCGTGTAACATGTGGACGGCACTTGGGGCACTGTGTGTGTCTGGTATATGCACACTGTAGACTGTACAACAATAAAGCACACATACACAATGAGCAATGTCCACACATTTGGTTTGTGATAAACGAAAAAGTGTATTGTGCTTCTGAAAAGTTATGACACACCCAATCCCCCCTCCCCCCTGAACACCCCAACACACCCAATCCCCCCTCCCCCTGAACACCCCAACACACCCAATCCCCCCTACCCCCTGAACACCCCAACACACCCAATCCCCCCTCCCCCCTGAACACCCCAACACACCCAATTCCCCCTCCCCTCCCCCCAGAAATCCCTGCAAAGGAGTGCCAGTGCCTGTGGTGAAGTGGGTAATGTTTTAGTGGTCCACTGGACGGGCACTATTGGCAGCCCCCTGTCCCGGAACCTGGGGCCCCCCTGCCTGTACTCCTCCGGGTCCTGGATGACCTGCGGACGGGGCTGGATGGGGCCGAACTTGCAGCTGAGGAGGTACCAGCCTGCTTGGTACGCCTTGTGTCCATGATTGTCCGTATCAGTTCACCAATCATATTCCGCACTGCGGCTAGTTCTGTGCATATGTTCGTGCTTGCTGATTGGATGGCTGCCTTGATGCTGTCAGCACACCTCTCCATACCTGAACTGGCACCTCCACAATCAGCAACATGCTGCGTTAGGATTGACGCCAGATGTTCTTGCCTCGCTGATATTTGGTCCAGCACCTGGCTGAAATCAGGCACAATGGAGGTTGCAATTGCAGGCCCAATAGGACTACTCCCCTCTTCCCCTACTCCCACTGGGCTTGGAGTGGCTGGCCATGAACCTCCAGGGGATTGCCCCTGTGTGTCCTGTCCATGCAGGCTACATGGGGACAGGTATGGGGAGGTAAGTTGGGTGTTGGGGGGACCTTCCATGTCATCATCCCCATTCGCCACATCGTTGTCAGAACAGGCTGCGATGGCTGCAGTCTCCCCGACTGTACTGCTCCCCGCAGACACGATCCCCTCAGTGGGCGGCAGTGGTTGTGGGTCTGCCGTGGGGGCCATCATGTCCCTTTCCTCGGGGGGAATTGCTGCCCTGGGCTGTTCGGCAACAGGAATTTTGGCCTGCTGTGGGTTGGCCACGGGTCCAGCAGAGGTGGATGGTTGGTGGCCTCTTGCCTCTGTCCTGGTCTTCTTGGCTGGGGTGGTGCCACTCTCGTCCATGCCGGTGTCCGAGTGTGAGCCTGTGGTGGAGCAGAGGAGGGAAAGTGTTATTGATGGTTCAGCGGACATTGAGCAGGCATTGTGATGAGTGCCATGGTTTAGATGGATAGATGGTAGGCCGTGACATACAGGTTGTCTCACTTTTGGGTGGGTTGAGCATGCAGGAATGTGTGTGCCTGCTTTAGAGTGTACATGCTGCATGTGTGCAGGGTGTGGGTCTTCTGCTGATGTGTTGCATTTGCCATATGGGGCGACATTGTGATTCCCACGTAAGTGTGATTCAGGGTGTTTTGCAAAGCTGCATTGGAGGCACCTACCTGTGTCTCCTGATGTCGGGGCTCCTCTCTCCATTCCGCCGACGCCCTCAATGCACTCTATGCCGATCAATGAGGCACATGTCTCCTCCCATGGCTGCATCTTCAGTGGGGAGTCTGCTCCACCGCCAGTTGCCAGTCCCAGGTTGCGGTTTGCTGACAGTATGCCCCTTACTCGGAGCCAGAGGTCATCCCACCTTTTGCGGCACTGTCTGGCGGTGCGTGGGGTGGTACCTACGGCACTGATGCATTGTGCCACGAGTTCCCATGCTGCTTTTTTTCCGGGCTATGGCTGGTCTCATCATCTCTGATGAGAAGACGACGTCTGCCTTCTCCTGCAGCGTTTCTGCAAGCATGGTTAACTCTTCGCGACTGAAGCGGTCCTGCCGCTGCCTGTCGCAAGCTTTTTTGACAACTGTTGGCATGGTTGGGTGAGGAAATGGGTGGGTAATGGGATTCACAGTGTTTCAGGGTCGAATGTAGTGTGGTTGGGTAGGATGGCAATGGATTGTGTTTTTAAAGATGGCCGCTGTGCTCTTTCCCGTTCCGCCGCGATGACGCTACTTCCGGTTCCGCTTATTTGCAGTGACCACTAATTACGGTGCCCGCTAATTACGGTGCCCGCTAATTACGGTGCCCGCTGATTACGGGGCCCGCTGATTACGGTCGGCGCAATGATGGGTGGCGGTAGGTCACCCAGCGCGGCATTCGATGCCGGTAAGGGCTGTTTACGCCATGGCGTAGTTTACATTACCGCCATGGCGTAATGCTCGTGCGCGATGGGTCGGAATATGGCGCTCTTTACGCCATCGGTCCATGGCGTAAACGATGATTACGCCATGGCGGTAATGTAGATTACTTACCGCCAGGGTCGTAATGAGGGCCAATGAAAACATTGAAACATGTGATGATACATTGTCCGGTTTTAAATAATATTAGAAAGACATGTTTTATGCGATTTGGTTTTAATCACGACTCAAGACTCCATTGATTCAGAAATCTTTTGGAGCAGCTGTATGAATTGGAGACAGTTGAGTCTTAACTTGCCAATAATGTAATTATATAATTAAATTGAAAATGTCTTTTTTTTTAAATGTGAAATGATGGTCATGAATGTATTCAACAATACGATTATATTGACTTGTATGCCAGGACGCTGGTGTAGCCCTGCGAAGTCTGTAATTCAAAATATCATTTTAATTTATGACAATAGTGTACAAGTTTGATTATATTAACTGTGTATGCATTTTAAATTAGTACAAAAAGTTTACATTTATTTAAAGTGGCAGGGTGTCCCCTTTCACAGCGGACTCACCTTAGCTGGGTAAGGACTGTGATGTGGGTGAAATAACTGTTTATCAACACCAAGCAGATGATAGGTAGGATAGAGGATAGTTCAGGGGCAATGTGCGGTGCAACATGGGTTCGATCCCCAGCCCAGCACTTAGGCGCTGGTTTAATCAGACTAATATTAATCACCAATACATACATTAGAATACCATTTTAAATTGGAGGTCCATTTTAGGAATGTGTTTGTTACCAGAGAACATCTCCAGTAGTCAAGTCTCTGTGCCTGGAAGGTGGCCCCTTATTGTGATCAGCCCTATTGAACAGCAAGGTGTTTTCCTTTTTTTCAGATTTCTCCAGGGGTGTGGCTTGCAGTCCTCTTTCTATGTGCCTGGGGGTCATGGTGCTGATTCTGTTCCTCACTGTAGTCGCCCAGTCTGTTCTGAGTAAGTACACTTGAATGACATACTCAATATGCGTGGCTATAACTCGAGGGCAGCAGGCAAAGGTCACATAACAAAAATGTATCATGAGGTAGTTATGCTATGTTATTGTGCATTTGTATAGCGCCCTATATACCATTTGTTACGATCTCAAAGCAATGTGGGTTGAACACCCTCGGGGACCGCAATCCAGGTCAGTGGAGAGAGTAGGGTAGTATAAAGTGCTTAGGTGCACTCAGTATGTGCGCAGCCAGTGCGGTGTGTAGCTGCATTCTAATGGTAGGCATAGTGCGGTGGCTGTGTGAGGTCAGTAGAATGTGTGCAGCAACGAGTCTGCGTTCTGGCGGTTGTGGTGCGTATGTATTATATTATGTGTGCAACTACGCCGATTTTGTTGTGGGGTTAGCTGCATTCTAAAGACTGTTGAGGTGTTCATGGAGGTGAGTAGGTAGGTGTGCAGCTAGGCCGAATTGATCGAGGGGTATAGCTGCATTCTACTGTTTGCTGGTGTAGAGTACAGAGTGAGCATATTGGTGTAAAGAAACAAATAAGGTTGTGATATGCATTAGATGAATAGTAACTGTTACTACCATTACATTTACTGCAATAACCTGAGTGAGTTCTCTTTTCGAGTTCAGGCATGCCCAAGCTTAAGAGGCGGTAACTCTGCTATTAATCTTTGCCTGGGGAGATGGTCATAGTGGCAAAGAAAAGAGATTGCACTCGACTAGTTATTGGGTACATTTGCTGGATTTTTTGTTGTCCTGGCCCTTAACCATGATAAATCCAAGATTATGGTGGTGGAGCAAAGGAAATCTCCCAAGTGCAGATTAGGGGGGAATAATTAAGTTCTGGAGCAGATGAAATCAATTAATTTCCTGGGGGATCCTCACGGGGATAACCCTTCTGGGGCTAGTCCATATGCCATGGTGCAAATCATATTGAAACAATCTACAGGTACAATGTTTCCTTATATAGAAATATAGACACTGTTTCTTTTAAAGGTGTTGCCAAGGTCTACAAGGACGAATCTATTGCACAGGAATTATATAGGGCCGAGGACGGGGGCCTCACTGTTGCCATAATGAGGCTGATGTGGATTTGCTTATTGATTAACCGTAATAATGGAGCCTAGAGGCAGGTAAGATGCAGAGGCGGCTTGTAGAGGTAGGTGGCGTCATTTCCAGGCTAGGATTACAGGATCAGGATTGGTGTGAGGGAAGAACAGGTGTCCAGGTGCAGAGCCAGAAGACGGAGATCCCCCACCCATGATGATCAGCGGTAACCTCTGTAAGTGACACATGCGGAATGCAAGGATGGAACACTCAGGTGAAAACTCCGCAGCATCACTCAGTAACACTCCCAATAGTCTGCCCACAGCAAGATAGACAGGATATACCATGAACCTTAATATAATGGGCTTGGACAACAACATAGTTGGCTGAAGGACAGTCCCTGTGTAGAGATATGGTGAGCCACTGCCACCAGAAGAACAATACAATCAAAGGACTTGTTGACTTGACAAGTGTCTTGTGCTTTCAGGGTGGAAGGACTAGTTCTTCATTGCAGGAGGTACAAGTATTCCTCCCGAACCAAAGCACATTCTCAGAGCGACAGCCATACCTGGAAGGTGGGAGTTCAGTTGGTCTGAATCCATCACAAACCAGAAGGCCGATATTTGGAAATGATTGAAGTGAGAAGGCCCGCTATACCGTAATCTGGTTACTGACCACTTGCACAGGTGGTTGATTACACAGATGAGACTGAACCATCTTCAGCTATCGGCAACAGAGCACACTGGGAGGGCAATGCCCATCTTTCTGACCTGTGCTTCTGTGACTTAAGAGGGTGGAAGATGCCATCTGCGCTTTAATGTTGTGTACATTTGGTTGCATCTCAGGAACTGATGTCGAGTGCTCCGTCTACCTAAAGCTAGGCGTGCAGCGTATGGGGAGTCAATGGTCTTCTTGCTGTTCCCCGATCATGGGCCGCAGCAACGTTCATCTGGAACGCCTTCGTCTAGAAGATATGTGCTGAGGATGTGGAGCGTAGGATATCCTCCATGCCGAATGTTTACTGCTGGGAGTCTAACATCATCATGCAAAGTTCTATGTATTTATGTGTTTGTTTTCAAGCCAGAAGGCCACTCTTGTCATTTATGAATGTGCCGCCAAATTAGCTAACACAACTCTACATCATTTTAATTTATTTTACTGTTGTTTTAATTGTTCAGTACATTGTAAATTCCACAAGGTTTTGACTCTTGATACTAAGTTCCAGAGGCAAGTTGCAGAATGGACACATTCTACTCAAACTTTGTTGCAGCGACCATAACCAGAGAATCCTATACGCATTTTATGGTTACAACCAGAGTAATTATGCTGTTGATTAATAAAGAAATATATTCTTGTTATGGGGAAGGGATACTTTGAACTTTATTTTTTCCAATAGTAGGATATTTTAAGTGTCTCTTGAAGTTATGTTATGTTATTATTATTTCTCTCCAGGCTCTATCGTGGATCTGTAGAAAGAAGCGATAGGTGGGATGGTTAGGGTGTTAGCAGGAAAAGACAAGAAGTTGTGCTCAACTGTTGTTGCCAGCAGAGCCAGGAGCAACTGGCATCAGTTCAAGAGTATTCTCTGGGTGTTTGTGGTTGTTTGCCTGTAGGACTATGCTTCCCTATGGGAGACTTGAGGGTTGTAGGGACAATGTGGGTTTGGTTCAGTTTTAGCAGTTGGTTTGATATGTCTACCATTTTGACTAGGTTCTGTTGTGGTGTATTTTCAGGACGGCAAGTTAGTGTATATGCATTGAGTGAGGTGTTTAAAGAGTGTGGTTGTTACTCAGATCAATTCTCTGGGTAGATCTGGTTGGGTATGTCATCTGGTGTCTTTTGAGGGTGTTTCTTTTGACATACTCCCTTATCATGCAAAGATTTGCATTTTTAAATTGGTGTGTGAGGTTGGGATGAAATTATTGGGCTACGTATTATGTCTTTATGTTTTAATGATCTAAATTAAACCCATAACTAACTAACTTGTGGACATTGTGACCGAAATCCATCTAGAAACTTTTAAATTTGACAAATATAGCACAGTGAATGACAATGCATTGCTAAGGTTCAAACACTTTACTTAGGTGCTGAAGCCAGGATCCGAGACCTGTTTGCAACCTGGCCACTTGACCACATATATTTGCACCACTTACTTTTGGAATATGTATGTCTGGCTTTCAATAATACTCTGTTTTATAAAGATGACTAGGGACACACCCAAATCACATGATAAACCAACTTGACATGTATATAAATCCTTATAGAAATATGTTCTGCAATAAGAGTAGTTTTATTGTTCCCATCCTGAATAACCACACACAAGTACCAAAGTTTAAAGTAATGTGAGCCTAAAAAACTCCTCTGTGTTTTGCAAATGTACTTTCAAAACTTAAAGACACACAGGATACTGTGCGATAATGGCACCTGTTTGTAGTTTAGTTGATGTTTGACAAAACCATGCAATTGATATTATATATTATTTGAAGGTTGCATAACAAACAAACTCTTCTATTGTTTATGTGTAAACCAAGACGCTCTCACCATTTTAGGTCTGCTCCTTCTGTTCTCACTTGTGGGGTCCCTCAATGGTCTGTAATCTCCCCTTTTCGATGTCTATGCCCACCCTTTAGCTATTCTCATTCATTCTTATGTGTGTCATGTTTACACGTGTACACCCGGTTGAGTCTGTGAGTAGATCAGAACCTGAATGAAGCTGCCATTCGTATAAGCGGAAATCGGGGAATGGATGAAGAATGACTGGCTGTAACTGAACGGAGAAAGACAGAACTCCTGGTGATCGGACTGCCGTCAGCATGGTCACTGTGGTCTCCTGAGCCTAACTACCATCTTAGCAGGCTACCAGGTTACCAAAGTTTGCCCATGTCTCACCGGTGCTGTCTATCTCTGTCATATGATTATACCCTACAGGCTGACCAGGGTTCTTGGTCCCTCAAATCCTCACCTTCTGTGTGTTACACGGTTGTGGAAGGCAACTGTAGGTGGCAGGGCATTCTCAGTGGCGGCTGCTGCTCTTTGGAATACCCTTCCGTTATCTCTTTGGTGGATCGACAACCCCACAAAGTTTCAGAAAGCCTTACATACTTTCCTTTATCCTGAATAATTGGTATTGTTTGTTTTCTTTTGTCTCAAAAATAAGCACTAGGATACCCTCGAGTTGCAGCGCGCTCTACAAGTATAAAATAACATAACTTAAGATAAGCGTGCATCGTGAAAATAAGGGAGAACATTTCAAAAGGATTTCTTGGTAACTGCTTTATTGCCTCAGGCAATCTCCAGATTTGGTTAGCTGCCTTGAGTTTTATGTGGGTTTTCAGGAGAAAATGCTCTCATCAGTTCTTAGCACCTTAACATTAACACTTATAGGCGGCAACAGTCAGAAGCCACTGATTGGTGTTGGGGTTCTGCATTGTATTGGAGAATAGGTAGCATAAGGACATTAACACCAAGGACATATCACAACAAGACAATACATACCCATGCAATCTCCCCTGATGTCACACACATGAACTAATATACACACAAGCATAAACACACACGCACAAATACATAACTTCATAAGGCAAGGCTCCACAGGATGTGCCTCATAGGGGAGACGGCAGGGCCTCTTAAGAGAGAAATAACTAAATAGTGGCAGGAAGCAGCCCACCAGACTCCACTTTTGTGGCCCTCTAGTGTGCCTATTGACCCTATATGTTTGGGCGGCTCCAGTGGGGCAGATCCTCCTAGTAGCCGCGTGATGAGATGGGAAGCAGCGGGTGTTCTTGGAGATTTGTGCAAACAGAAGACACGGAAGGCAGGGACAGCTGCTGCCTGTGGCGCCCCATGTGGTGAAAGCCCCTATGGCTGCAATAATAGCAAGACCTGAGGCGAGGAATGGACTCAAGTAGTACTGCCTCCTACAATACAGATGCACGTCACAATGTGTTTGGGGTAAGACTCCATGGACCAATAGTGGGCTTCCTGAATGACGTCACCACCCTTCCTGCTATTTCTGTCACATGCACTGCAAACCACAAGGATAAACACCAGGCTCTTATTCTCCACTGGATTTGCAACCAGTGCACGTGGGTGGGCCTCCGTCTCTTGCTACCCCTAGTGTACCTATAGTCTTCCAGCAGGAGGCGTATTGCAAATATTTGCCTGGTCACCAGCGGACGGAGCACTGGTTCCAGTGCGTCAGGATGCAGGATTCTGACTGATAATGAGATCTTACTTTCTTCAGCACCAAGATGAAAGTATATGCCACAGCTTGTGCAGTACACATTCTAGATACACATGTGCATTAATACATGCATGCTTATGGCCTGGTCATTGAATTGAATCATGGATATGCCCGGGTAGTCCCTTCATGTGGCCCTGAACTCCCCTCATGAGATATATATATATATACATTTCTGAGGCTTGTGGAATCTGCTTAGATCACATGCTGTGCATAGGCCGACATCTAGTGGAAGCTGCGGAGTATTACAGTTTGTTTTTCGAAACTCGAAAATGGGCGTCGACACAGGCGTGCCAGTAATACTATCCCTAGTGTGACGTCCACTGTACCCAAGATCCCTCACGCGTCTAGGATCCTCAGATTGTTTTTTTCCGCCATACTGGTCGGAAGCATTTTGCGGAGTCCCCTGGCCTTAGCCATACTTTTGCTAATAATCAAATTTATAATTCTTATTGACATCCTTCCCCACCCCAACGTCGACCCTCGACACTTGATGACGGCTGGAGAAGATATCGACCGTCGGCTGCTGCACGACGGATCGGGGCCTCGGAAGGCCGCTGGCCTCGGCCCGGGCCTAGTAGGCCGCTGGCCTCGGCCCTGCAAGTAGGGAGAGTGGGGGGTGGTACATACTCTTCACTCTTGAAATGTAGGTACACCTTATATATTTCCTACACTTACCAGCCCGCTGCCTCAAGGTGCGTATGGAGGGTACCCCTTTCCAATTCTGCCCCAAGTGCAACCGCAAATACCCTTGGGTCGACAGGCACGCCACGTGCAATCTCTGCTTGCCGAGGGACCACCCCGAAGCGAACTGCAGAGCGTGTAGTAGGTTTAAACCTAAGACACTTAAGGACCGTTCGACAAAGCGTTGGGCCCACCACGCCAGGCAGGCGGCCATGGCAGCGGAGGGCGCCTTCAGCGATGGCAGCGACGCCGTACTTTCGGACGGCGAGGGCATTACGGCGTCGAAAGACAGCCGAGCGCAGGTCCCCGACCTCGGAAGGTCGTCCGGCAGGGCGGCTATGGGGAAGACCCCCGGCGACGCAAGCGCTACACACCCTACACACACTAAACACACTAAGTCCAACCGAACCTCGACGACGTCGACTTCTCGGAAAGAGGCACAGATAGAACGGTCCGACTCGGTGTCCTCTGGGCGCTCTCGATCGAGATTGCCTCATGACACAAGGCAATCATCCACTCTTGCCAAGAGTGCCTCGCTCCCTAGACTAACGGAAGTTCGATCGTCGGAGGACGAAGACGACTTCCACCCCCAGGCCGCGCTCCAAGAGACAGAGCCCGCAGTTAACACCAGAGAGGCACCACGCTCGAAAGACACAGATACCTCTTCCGATCCTCGACGCCAGGCGTCGAAAGTCTCCGGGGCCTCCAAGGGACAGGGAAAACACTTTTCCACGCACGGGGACGGGGGGAAACAGCGGAAAGCACATTCTTCCACTCCTGTAAGGCCATCCTTTCCCCCAAAGCACACAGACAAATACAAGTCTACTGCAACATCCAGCAAGGGTACCCTTGATAAGTCCCCTAAATTGCCTACTAAAGTCATCCCCTGTTCCAAAGAATGGTCCAGTGAAGACATAGACAGGGTCATGTCAAGGATGTCTTCCTTGGCAGATTTTTACGACAAGAATCCAGAGCATTTCCTCTCGTATGACCCTCAGGGGGCCACACCCTCAGGTTCCACTGATCCTATCCCCCTAAGTAAAAAGGCCCGGTTTGAAAGTCCTGAACCCTTTGAGGTGCAGCCTTACTCTACTCCATACTCTACCCCACACCCCAGGTACCAAGGAGAGCCTTTCCCTGAGGGGAACCAGGAGTTTGAAATTATGGAGGAACAAACCGGGGCGGAATACTATGCGGATGATGAGGACCAGGAGGAGGGAGAAGATGAGCAGGAAATTTACAGAGTAGATTCCCCGATAGAGAATGAAGCCCCAATTACCGACTCGCCAGTCGATAACCAACCCCTCCTTAATGAGGTTCTCGCTCGCGCGGCAGAACATTTTCACATCGACACCCACGGTGTACAGGAGGAAAGGGACTTCGCAGAAGAGTTGGTGGGAGAGAGAAGGCCGGTCGCTCAGACCATCCCTATCCTTAAATCCATCCAACGAAGAATAGATCCATCCCTGGTGAACCCAAACCTCACCAGAGCAGTCAACCCCAGGGTTGAAAAACTTTTCCGGGCAGCCCAGTCTGACCCTCTCTATATAAGAGGACATCTTAAACCAGACTCCCTAGTTGTTACCAACACTCGGAAAAGGGCTGGAACACCCTTATCTTCGTCAGAAGCTCCTCCCGACAAGGAGAGCAAAAAACTTTACGGGTTTGGCAGGAAGGTAGCCTCAACGTCCGCCTACCAAGCAAGGATTGCTAACTCCACCACCCTATTAGCCAGCTACAACTGCCATCAATGGGAAGAGGTTGCGGCACTCATAGCCTCTGCTCCTGAACCGTTAAAAGGCCAATTGGCTCGGATCTCGGCAGAAGGGAGAGCCGTGTCTGGTTGCATATTAAAAGCAACTTTCGACGCCGCGGACAACGCAGGGAGATTGATAGCAGAAGGTACTGTTATCAAAAGACATGCGTGGTTACGGCAGTCGGGGTTCAAAACAGAAACCCAGGCTTCGTTAATAGACAAACCGGTGGAACCAGATCTATTGTTTGGGAAAGCGGTCGAAGACGCACTAAAAAACGCCAAGGAAGAATATGAAACACTGAAATCCCTTGGCCAACTAACCAACAAACCCCCTAACCAGAGGGGGAACAGTAATTTTCGTCGCACACGCGGCCAAAATTCACAAAGAGGCAACTATGCCCAGGGACAGGGTACACAGTGGAACAACAGCCAGCAGCAGTCTACCCAAAGTTACGGCAGGGGTAACAAAAGAGGTCGTGGGAGAGGCAGAGGCAGCCCCAACAAGGGAGGTGGCACGCCTCCACCAAAGCAGTGACGCTCAGTTCAGGGTCCCTTCTCACGCAACCCCAGTAGGGGGACGCATTTCCAACTTCACCCAGGTTTGGGAAGGGATCACCTCAGACAGATGGGTGCTGTCAACAGTGTCCACAGGATATTGTATAGAATTACTGCAGCGTCCCCGGAACCATCCTCCACGACAAAGAGTACACTCCTTAGAACATCAGAGGATCCTTCTCGAGGAGATCGCCATTCTGCTTGAAAAGGACGCGATAGAACTCGTCCCAGGACACCAGGTAAACAAGGGTATCTATTCAACTTACTTCCTTGTGCCAAAGAAAGATTTGACAATGCGCCCAGTATTGGACTTACGGCCTGCCAACAAGTATGTCAAGCCCCAAAAATTCCGTATGACCACGCTACAAGAGGTAATCCCCCTCCTAAAAAGGGGGATTACATGGCAACCTTGGATATGAAAGATGCTTATTTTTATATTTCCATGCTCCCGGCGCACAGAAAGTACTTGCGCTTCAAGGTGGACAGTCGCCACTACCAATTCAAGGTACTGCCCTTCGGGATAACTTCAGCACCAAGGGTATTCACCAAGGTACTGGCGGTGGCAGCTGCACACCTACGCAGGGAGGCAATCCCAGTGTACCCTTATCTGGACGACTGGCTCATAACGGGGGAAACCCCAGGGATTTGCAGGACAAACATTCAAAGGACTATCGACCTCCTCCACGAATTAGGCTTCTCAATCAACGAGAAGAAGTCAAGCCTGGTGCCAAGCACCTCAAAACAGTTCCTAGGAGCAATCCTAGATACTCAGAAAGGGTTGACCTTCCCTTCGGAAGAAAGAATTCGGAATATACTACTGCAAATTCCACATTATCAGTCCGGTCAACAAATAACGGTACGCAAAGCAATGCGGTTACTGGGCATGATGGCGTCATGCATTTACCTGGTCCCCCACGCGCGACTGCGCATGCGTCCCATGCAGGAATGGTTGGCGAAACAGTGGTCTCAGGCAAGTGGTCAGTGGGATGATCTAGTGGTCGTTTCGCCAACACTTGTACAGAGCCTACAATGGTGGACAAGAGAGAATCTCGCAAGGGGAAAAACCTTTTACGATCCCGAAGTACAAGCAGTGGTGACTACAGACGCATGCCTGACTGGGTGGGGAGCTCACCATCTCCACCACACAGCTCAGGGTCTCTGGTCTCACTCAGTAGCCGAGAACCACATAAACCTACTAGAGCTTCTGGCAGTATTCAGAGCGCTTCGGGCGTTCGAGCCCCATCTACTAAACTTGTCGGTGCAGATCCTGACGGACAGCACGACAGCCATGTTCTATCTGAACAAGCAAGGAGGGACTCGTTCGCCAAATCTGTCCAAGCTTGCCCAGAAAATCTGGATATGGGCACTCAAACGGAACATATTCCTGTCATCACAACATGTTCCAGGGGAGCTCAATTCCCTAGCGGATGCTCTAAGCAGAGACTCCCTCCCAGAAGAACACAAATGGGTCCTTCACAGAAAGATCGTAGAAGATCTCTTCTTTCAGTGGGGTTTCCCCACTATAGACTTATTCGCCACAAGCGAAAACAAACAATGCCCAGGTTTTGCATCCAGGTTCCCCCAGCCAGACTCCCAAGGAAACGCCCTGTGGATGAACTGGTCAGGGATGTTTGCGTACGCTTTTCCACCAACTCCTCTCATCAGGAAAGTGGTGTACAAGATGAACAAGGAATCGATGACGCTCATCCTAGTTGCTCCCATGTGGGCGAGACAACCATGGTTTCCACACCTACCCAGGATGGCGGTGTGCGAGCCCATCAAACTTCCAGCCTGGTACAACCTACTGTCCCAGCAACTAGGTCAAACAGTGCACCAGCAATCCAACTCAATGAACCTGGCAGCATGGCTCCTGAGGTCATAGAGTTTGGACATCTCAAATTACCACAGAGGTGTATGGACATCCTAAAAGAATCCAGGAAACCAAACACAAGGCACTGTTACTTTGACAAGTGGAAGAGATTTGTTATTTGGTGCCAGAATAAAGAAATCAACCCTGTTGATTGCACTCCTTCCAACATTGTGACATACATGCTCCACCTGCTGGACGCAGGATTGGTTTTTAACTCTCTAAAGGTACACCTGGCAGCCCTCTCGGCTTACACCACATCCCATAACAGGGTGTCGTGGTGGGAAGTACCAGTAGTTAAAGCCTTCATGGAAGGAGTAAAGAGACTTCTCCCTCCTATTTCGAACCCACCGCCAGGATGGGACCTTAATGTGGTGCTAGCTAAGCTCATGGGCCCCCCTTTCGAACCCATGCATAAAAGTAGTCTCAAACACCTGACTTATAAAACGGCCTTCTTAGTAGCCATTACCTCTATAAGAAGGGTCAGTGAAATTCAGGCTCTGTCAGTGCAGGATCCTTTCTTTACTATCCATAAAGACAAACTGGTTTTACGCACACACCCTAGGTTCTCACCTAAATTTATATCAAAGTTCCATGTAAACCAGTCCATCGAGCTTCCGGCTTTCTTCCAGAACCCGCAAAGCTCGGCTGAGGTGAAACTACACACCCTAGATGTGCGTAGGGCGGTCCTCTACTATGTAAATAAAACCAGACCGCTAAGGAAAACAGATCAACTGTTTGTCTCCGTAGCTACAGGCAGAGAGGGAGATCGCGTCTCTAAAGGCGCTATCTCGAAGTGGATTATCAGCTGTATACATCTGTGTTACTCTCTTTCTGGGAAAACTCTGCCTTTTACGCCAAGAGCCCACTCTACTAGAGACATTGGGGCCACTCTGGCTTTCATTGCAAATGTTCCCCTCGACACCATTTGCAAAGCAGCTACTTGGAGCTCCATTCACACTTTTACTCAGCATTACTGCATTGACACTCATTCCAAGACAGATACACAAGTGGGACAAGCGGTTCTAAGACACCTGTTTGCTCATGACCCTTCTCACATCCCACCTCCTTCTTCTGGTACTGCTCGCTAATCTATGCACAGCATGTGATCTAAGCAGATTCCACAAGCCTCAGAAGGGATACATTACTCACCGTAATCGTATTTCTGATGCTTGTATCTGCTTAGATTCACATGCGACCCACCCTTCCTCCCCTCCGAGAGAAGGCGCATGATTGCTTGTAGTCTTACCTTTCTGTCTATCTGCTTGGATTATCTGTACTCACGCTACTCCTCATGCTTCCTCATGTCAGAAAAAATACAATCTGAGGATCCTAGACGCGTGAGGGATCTTGGGTACAGTGGACGTCACACTAGGGATAGTATTACTGGCACGCCTGTGTCGACGCCCATTTTCGAGTTTCGAAAAACAAACTGTAATACTCCGCAGCTTCCACTAGATGTCGGCCTATGCACAGCATGTGAATCTAAGCAGATACAAGCATCAGAAATACGATTACGGTATCATATATATATATATATATATATATATATATATATATATATATATATATATTGCCATGCTATGCTAATGAAAAGCAACAATGCATTTATTTATTTATTTATGTATTTGTTTGTTAATTATGCACCAAAGCCCGCAGGCATCAGGGCGCACATTAACACCAAGGACATATCACAACAAGACAATACATACCCATGCAATCTCCCCTGATGTCACACACATGAACTAATATACACACAAGCATAAACACACACGCACAAATACACACACACACACAAACAAGCAGGCCCCCAAACGAGAACATGTATATCCACATGAAGACATGCATGCATAAACATCTACATTCTTGTACACACATTCACTCACACAGCCTCACATAGATCCATGCACCACCATACATACATGCATACACACACACACATGCATGCCCACAAACATACAGACCCACATACACATGGACGCCCACAAACATGCACTGTCCCACGACTATGTAATGACACACACAGAATTTCACCAACATGCACACACATCCCCATGCAGTGACAGACTGTTAAGGGCATGTCTTACCTAGACACCTCTTTGCAGTTTCCAGTCAAGAGAAATGACGTACCCCCTCCCGTGGCCACTCTGGCATCAGAAAGGATACCTACTGACACAGTGGCCTCTGCAATGAGTGCCAAGCACAGGAGTAGGAAAACCCCAGCTAGTGAAAACCTTGACTTGAAATCTGGAGTGCAGCGGAAGAACCATGATGCGGTCATCAAGAAATGCCAAGTAGACACCAAGAAGATGGCGGGACTGTGGCGCATGCAGAGACGAAGGAGCAGGCAGAAGTAAACAACAGGAAGGAGAGCAAAGTATTGACACTAATGGGTCGAATCATGGAAAAGTGCGCATTAATCCTGCAAGGGCCGTGCACTGAGAATGACACTGCACAAGTCTGTGCGTGCATAATAGAAAATGCACGCCCCACGTATTCATGGAATATACTGAGCAAAGTAACTGTATATGCAAGTCGCGGACGGAACGTCCCTGACACACCCCCATGCAAAGCAAAAACAGCCAGTAGAGCTACCTTTGCGTGCTCCCCTGGCTGCGAATACATGCAACCTTCAAACAGTGCATGGGATCCACCGCAAGTGGGCCTGCATCTCGAGGATACTGCGCAGGGTCCCCGTAACTGTTACCGGTATCCCGACAACTTGCGTACCATGTATCGTAACTCTGGTAAAACTCAGCAAATCTGCGTGTGAACCCCCGTTAACCGTTCCTCCTCCACATTACACGGCGTTGCGCACACCTAAGTCCAATCAGATCCCCGGCTGCGTACACACACCCCTAAATCCACATGCAAATCCACCTCTGCGCTGTGATTGCTATGCGCAAGTGTACTTACGCCTGCATTCGGATGGCGGAGAGATGGAGGGATTTGCGTGGGCATTTCGCAGGCGGGACGTTGCGTGGTCACATCCATGAATATGCTTTGTCTTGTGCATTTGTGGGCATGCTATGGCCTACCTCCGGCGTGTCCCTCGTAATGCCCACTTTTTCCATTGTTCATCATCTTTTCCGAGTTCCGAACCCTACTTCGCCCTCTGCGCAGGACTCGCCCATGCTCTGCATGGTGTTTCGTGCAATGCACTCGACTGCTCGCAGAGACGTGCCGAGTCTGCATGTAGTCCACGCAAGTTAGGAAAAAGTACAGCGCTGTCGATTCCATGAATCAACGAATTGGGTTTCGCATGCAGAATGGCGTGTAAATCCCAGAATGGCGTGTAAATCCCTGATTTTCAATGCAAATAATTCCATGAATCGGCTGTTAGTATCCAAAGCATTGTGACACATTGATCAGGGTGTCAGAATGCCCACTATGCCAGAACTGCCTCTGTTTACAGTGAACCGGAAGTAAACTCTGCCATAGTGCTTTTGAAAGCCTCCTCGAATTAACTAACTAGTAGTTGAAAATGTGAGCGAGAGCTTGGGCTTGAAACCTTCTGATGTTGAGCAGAACTGCAGATGTCATTTATAAATAAATACATATCAAAATATCAAAGCCCACAGTATTCCACTTGCCCATCACAGTCCCCACTGCTTCGACAATCATCACTGCAGTCATTGCAGAACCTTTTGTGTAGTGATGTGCTCCAGGCACTTAGCTGAATGCTGGCCACCCTTCCCCCCGCCACCTTGTGGTCAGCAGAGATGTACTCACCCAATGGGAGACAGCTGAAAGAAAACAAAAGAGACTGTTCAAAGATGGAGAGCAATGGAGTGATGAAACTTTCTCAGGGTTTTGATTGAAGTCCCGGGCAGCGCTGGTGGGGAAGCAAAATAAAGGTCGGAGCACTTGCAGCTCTGCAGCGCAGATTTGAAGGCCACGTGTAAGCGGAGCCGCCCGGGACATGATTCCAGAGGAAAAGAAGCCAGAGGAAGCAACAGAGGAGCCTCATCGCCCAGAGGGCAGCGAGATCAAGAGGCTTGGCTTCCCTGCTTGTCCGCCCTGGGGACTTTTGCAAAGGGCTTGGAAATAACCAGTGCAGATAATCTGCTCCTATTACCCGTAAAAATGACGCAAGCGAGGATGCAGCCAGGGACCAGGAGGTTGCAGAGAGAGATGGGGAGCAGCAGAGCAGGAGGCTCCCTGAGATCTCGAAGAAGAGAAGAGCACCAAAGTGGAAAAGGGTCTCTCAGGGGGTGAGCATCACAAAGGGGGAGATCCCTGTAATCCCCAGAAGAGGTAAGTGAGCGCTAGAGAGGGGGAGATCCCTCTGGCCCAGAAGAGGGGAGGAACCTTGGGACATTATAGAAGGGGAAAGAACCTGAACCCAGAGAGAGGCAGAGAAGCCTTGTGGTCTCCGGAGAGGGGAAAGAATTGAGTAATAGAATGAACTGAGCAGGAGATCTGCCCGCTTAGATCCTTGTGTCATGCCTTTTTCCGCACCTTTATCTTCAACCCTTGTCCACAGAGATTCCATACTCTAGGGATTCCATACTCCAGAGATTCCATACTCCAGGGATTCCTAGGTGACGGCCACCCTGAAGCCATTCCCATGCACCATTCTCTGCTCTGCTGTCATATTTGGGCATCAGTATATGGTTATCCCTTGACCTCGTGACACTGCCTTCCCGCCTTCCATACCCAGAGGATGCATGAAGTAGAAAACCCGGCTCTCCGCCTCACCTCATCTTGAGAAAGGGCTGCCCAGTAACAGTACTCTGGAAGAAGCTAAAGTGTCGCCCGGGGCACACAAGAGTCTCTGGAAAATACTTCTTCCAGCTGTCTAAAAGCAACCAAAGCCAAGGTCACACTGCGCTACCTATTCAAAATAAAACTCACTGCAGGCGGGGAATGGTACATGACTCACCCTTGCCACCTCACTGAAGAAGGTTTTCTGTTCTGGGAGAAACACCGAGAGATCAACATGCAACCACATCAATCGGAAATTCTCTATGAAATGGACCAATTAAAAGTCTTGTACCTAGTTCCCAGAGCCGGGTGCTCTTTTGAATGTAGATTCATTAGGTCTGGTGAAGAGAGCTAATGCATCTGCAGCTTCATGAGGCAGACCTAAAACCATAAAGTAACATTTATTAACTTTCCCATAATTCAAATGAGACTCAAACCAGGTCAAACCAGGGGGGAAAACCACTATCAGAGGAAACAGGAACCTCCATTTTGTGGATAATTAAAACATCCTTTCGTCTTCACTCTTTTCCCTTGTTTGCATCGCTTCCCTTGGCCACTTGACCCATTTCCCATATTCTGGCAGTGTTCAGTACTGCAGGCCACATAATTCAGAGGACATAGGTGTTATTTTAATTACACTCCAGTCAGCTTCCAGGCAATCCATTTGAATCCATCATCATAAAAGTGATTCTTGAGAATTGAGATTATCATCACCTCAATATGATCATCAAGCTTTATTCGACATTGAGCCTCCAGGGAAACACACACCTCATGTGTACAGTCATTTAAAATCGTACATAACATTTAGACACAGTACATGCTTCTAAGATCCATTTGTATACATTTGAATAAAGATTGTTCGCTCAAAGGTTAAAAGTTGCATTGCACAGTATTATCACTTAATAAAATACTGTAGTTAGAAACTAATCAGAGTGACAGATGTCCATTAAGTTATATGTACAGCATTAAGTTATATGTAAATATATCTGGTTATTTATAACACGCTTAATACCCAGAGGTTTCTAAGCGCGGACCCAGGGATCGAACCTGTGTTGCTCTGAGTTGTCTTGCTTCCACGGGGAGCATGTTGCCCCTGAGCTGTTCTCCCTAGAGTTATGTGCAACCTTTCTGATTGTTTAACCTTATTTGGTTCATATTCTTCAAAACTAATAGTCTTCTTAGCCAGGCTCGATGGATATATTTGGCTATAAAATGGTATCCGGTCATTGCATCGACAACAAAAGCATCGACAGCCATACCATCTAAAAAAAAACATCTAATGCATTTTTTTAGATGGTAAAGGGTTTAGTTTAATAAAAATGGGTTTTAAAGGTTAATAAAAAGGGGTTTGGGGGCAACACCCCCATTAAAAGAAAAATGCATTAGATGCTTTTTTTAGATGCTTAAATGGCATGGCATTAGATGCTTTTTTAGATGCTTAGATGGCATGGCATTAGATGCTTTGGCTGTCGATGGAATGACTATAAACCCTATAACATATCCTGCTTTATAGTCCTTCATCAATTTGCCCATCATGGTGGAATTCTCTGTGCTCTGGTTACTATAGGAGTTGACGACTGGTTTGAGATACAGGTCTTTTTAGAGAGGGCAGAGGAGGAGAGAGTCTTCCACTGTCTCCTCCCTCACTCCGCGACCCGGGCAGACTCCACTATCTGCTGGGTCCCGTGCTTTAGTGAACATAGCCGTGTTCAAGGTACCCATTCTAAATTTAATAAACGCCGAGCGTGCATATGGGGGTGTGACCCCGTCCAAGTATTCCTCGATCTCAAAATCGATTGTACAGCCAATATGAAGACCCAGAAGAGAGCCTCGTGCATGATGCCTGCATCTTAGTTCTTGTCCAGATTAAGGCTGTGCATTTGACAGAACCCTTGGTGTAGGATTTTGCCAAAGATGGTCTATATCTAACAATATTTGGGTTGACTTAATGTGCTGCAGCGATGATAGTGTTTGACCGCCCTCCTGCATCATTATATCTTGGAGGACTTCTTTATATTTTTTTAAGTCGACAGATTCCCATGGCTTGATCCAATATGTGTTATTTCCTCTGCTATCGGTCTTGTGTCGGTTTGCAGGTGTGTTAGGGCATTTGCTCTACTCGGGGAAGCAGTAGGGGTTTTTAAGGAAAGCATTTGCAGTGAATACTAGATCACTAGTTTTGGGGTACCCCCTGAGTCCTCCCCCCCAAATGTGGCCATGGAGTTTGTCTATCTCTAGTGCTGGTTTCACGGCCCCACCTCCCTCCCTGCCTGTGCTCATACCTTGTCACTACCCCGCGGCCCCTTCCCAGAGCAATATTAGCTTTCCTTAACTGGGTAATCCATTGGCAAATTTCTGAGAAACTGATTCACAAACAATCATAAATCCTTATAATTGTTTATTTAAAACGTGCTTAATACCAAGAGGTTTCTAAGCGCAGACCCGGGGATGAAGTTGTATTGCGCCGCATCGTCTTGCTTCCAAGACGGGTGCGTTGCCCATGAGCTATCCTCTCGAGACACGTAGGGACCTGTTCTAGTTTTCCACCATCGATGCATACGTTCAATCTTAGCTCGTTGAATGATTGGGGTGGAATAGTACCGCCTTTGGTATTTACCAGCAGGCCAGTGACCAGTTCCTGTCTGTTAGCAAAATCCAGTCTAGTAAGGCCTGGGCAGGAACAGATACAATGACGCCAACGAAAGAGGCGACCATACAGTCGGACATGCGAGTATAGGCAAACAGAAAATTCCTCACGGTAGCCCCTGAAAACATGCAGGTCAATAACCCCCCGACTCTGATGAGGGCCATCACAGATGTCATTAATGATTGCGTCACCAGGCACTCAAAGGGTAGGAGGGCTTGTGACAATATGCGTCACTCTTATTACAGCAACGCAAGACTCATCCCTGATACAGGGAACCCTGCAAACTTAAATGGAAGACAGTTTATTGTCATGCACCTCCCCACTGGTAGTTTTGAGAATCAAGAGGCCTTGGTTAAGAAATGTATTCATTGGATCAGACATGTAAGGGGCTGCTTGATCAGTGATTAGGGAGGATATTGTGCATTGTACTTTTATTTATGTTTTTATTTGACATTTGTTAAACACACCTAACCAGAAGGCATCTGGGCGCTTGTTTCATAGGAGTGGCGGTTACAGTAGTTACATGTTGCATTCGGTTACAGTCGTTACAAGTTGCACCAGGTTAAATCATATGAGAGCAGTTGTATGGTAAATTACATGAAGGTTAGGACATAGTAGGTAAAGGTTACATAATATGAGAGTAGTTATATAGTAAATTACATGAAGGTTAGGACATAGTAATCTTCATGTATTTTAATCCTGGACTCACATGGATAAGGATCCATGGGAGTCTAGGATTCGTAATTATTCACAAAGCTCCCCAATATGGTCATATATGCCGAACCTAAAAGTTTGCGCTCAGTAAACAAAGTAAGCAAAATAGTGATGGTGCTTACGTACAGATCTTCCTGAAAGGTTGTCCAATAGTCATGGTGTTTCTAGCCATAGAATACTGGATGTATCCAGCAGACGGCTCTAGAATCACCATGTATTGCGACTCGCGCCCAGAAACACTGGTGTACAGTCGCGTTATAAATGACATATCATATCACACATCCCCTGTCACATTGTTACTGAACAGGTCCCACCGTTGAGTTAGGAGATGCTGCGAACTCCATTTTACAAGGAACCAATCGGGTGTAGAGGGAACTATCAGAGAACATTAATGATAAAAACAGAGGAAAGACGCAAGGGCGTCGATTGCCAACCAGTCATGACTGGCTGGATAATCATTGCAGAGCCCTCATACCCCAACCAATGACGCGTGCTTAAATATAGTCTCATGGAATATTGCAGGGGAGAAACGCCTTTGTGACGATACACGGGCAGAGGATGATATGCCTACAAGAAACCTGGACAATAGAGCGAATCAACCTGCAGAGTTACCGAGCCTTGCTCATCCCGGCTTCCAGGAGATCGGGAGCTAGACCAAGCAGGGGCGTGGTGACCGCAAATTGGGAAGTAGTCCATCGAGATACTGGTTGGCCTGCAACACTTACACATCCGTACGGATATGAGTCACCCGATATTTCTATTCAATATTTATAATAGACCTAATTGTTGAAATAAGCTTCACATCATGCTGAAAGTAATTGGGAAATGCTTACCACGAGACCCAAAATGTGCTAGATTCATTAATATCCTCCAACAGTTTTAATTGCTCCGTTCTTAGTTATAAATAGATCATTCGATGAACAACTGCCAACACCCAAACAAGTGGCTTTGCAAATACTTATGTATTGTATTGATAATTTTGTAACACGCCAAACATGCAATGGTAAATCGGCTAGACGAAGCTGTCACCGGGGTTCGAGGGAGGTTACGCATGCTTTGGTGCAGGAGAGTCAGGAAAAGGAGGAATGGGAAACCAAGTCCGCATTCTGCATTATTGGCGAGAGTTCAGTGGGTGACAACGAAGTTCCAATTGCTCTTGAGGTGAAGAGTTAGTGGTGGTTAGGGTGATAACGTGTCGGGTTGCCAGAGTGACACGCACTAGAGTCTCTTTCTAAACTAATGCGGGTGCTACAGGCATTTGAGACCTCTTGGTGGCTTGCCCCAACTTACGGAGCCCTTGGATGTTAAGAGCTTGGTCGCCATTTTCCTTTCCTCAGTGTCAAATTCTTCAAGTAAAAGGGAAGAGGAGGAGCTTTGGTTCCTTGGTGATAGCTAGCCGGTGAAGTAGTCTGTGCCGGACCTTGACCATGTCTTCTGGGTGGCTTGCATGGCTTCAGAGAGGATCCACTGAAAGACTGCAGACTTGGTAGTCAATTTGGTGGAGCAGTATGCTCCTGGATGTACTCCAGCTATGAGGCTAATCTGCCACCTGCTCATGAACTCCGTTCATAAAAATATGAGATTTTAATATACTTTTCTGTATCCCTCTCCTTTATATAAAAATAATTATGGATGTCGCAGCATTGGATTACGAGCATGCACACAGCTATCCTCAGCCAAAGATCCAGTTAACCCCTTCAGACCCTTCTCCCCCTAAATTCTGCAAAGGAGGAGGAAACATCTCCAGAAAGGAAAAGAAGGACGGCCCTGGGACCCCAATTGAGTAACTGATGCCATTCTATCGTCACATCCAAACCATGAGAGTGTCTGTGGTTCATTGATACCAACATGCTAATGTTAGTGTGAACTGGGAAAAAATAAAAGGTGCACCAAGGCATTATGCATTTAGTGATTAATGCATGAAGCCCTCTTATCCCAGACAATGTGTCAAACTAAAGATCTGTGGTCATTCATATGTTAACAAAATGATCTTTGATTGTATGCAAAGTAGCCAGGAACCCTCGTTGATTCTATTTGTCCGTTCCCCTTTCTAAGAGGGATTTTTTTTAAAAGTCCAATTTATTTTATTTATTTTATTATAAGAGTACAATGGGATTGTACAAGACTGTCCATCTTAGAATGATAACCTTCTTTCAGAAAATAATGTCTATGGTCATTCCACATTTTGACAATGTGTTCTCCTCAGAAAGGCACGTGTAACATTCTTATTATGCCTACAATATATATTGAAAGTGCCCATTAGACATGAGACTTGTAGCACTGGTGCCCGGTACTGCTTTGCTATGCCAGCGGTAGGCATCGCTGGGTCTGGTGATGCTTCTAATTTCACACCATCCACTCCCTTCTGCTCACATTTCCTTCCCAGGCGCCAGTCCATGTCAGGTGACCGGAATGGGAGTTATCAAAATGGTAAGGCACTGGCGGTCCAACCTAGAAGTGTAAACTGGCTACTTAAAGCAAATTCAATTGTACAGGTGCAGCAAATAGCAACTCCACATTTAGAAGCACAACTGGCAAAATGAGTCATGCTTAAGTGATATGCAAGGCTGGGAGTATGCATGAGTGAGAGCAAGACTGGGAGTATGAATGAATGAGAGTAAGGCTGGGAGTAAGAATGAACGAGAGCGAGGCTGGGAGTATGAATGAATGAGAGCAAGGCTGGGAGTATGCATGAGTGAGAGCAAGACTGGGAGTATGAATGAATGAGAGTAAGGCTGGGAGTAAGAATGAACGAGAGCGAGGCTGGGAGTATGAATGAATGAGAGCAAGGCTGGGAGTATGAATGAACGAGAGAAAGACTGGGAGTATGAATGAACAAGAGAAAGGCTGGGAGTATGAATGAACGAGAGCAAGGCTGGGAGTATGAATGAATGAGAGCAAGGCTGGGAGTATGAATGAACGAGAGAAAGACGGGGAGTATGAATGAACGAGAGCGAGGCTGGGAGTATGAATGAACGAGAGCGAGGCTGGGAGTATGAATGAATGAGAGCAAGGCTTGGAGTATGAATGAACGAGAGCGAGGCTGGGAGTATGAATGAATGAGAGCAAGGCTGGGAGTAAGAATGAATGAGAGTGAGGCTGGGAGTATGAATTAATGAGAGCAAGGCTGGGAGTATGAATGAACGAGAGCAAGGCTGGGAGTATGAATGAACGCAAGCGAGGCTGGGAGTATGAATGAATGAGAGCGAGGCTGGGAGTATGAATGAATGAGAGCAAGGCTGGGAGTATGAATGAACGAGAGCGGGGCTGGGAGTATGAATGAATGAGAGCAAGGCTGGGAGTATGAATGAACAAGAGCAAGGCTGGGAGTATGAATGAACGAGAGCGAGACTGTTACGCTCACCTGGTATCCAGGGGAACGCCACCCAGCCCTGGTTGGATGATTTGCACTCTCGGATCCTCTCCCGGTCCCTTGGTAAGGCCTCTGGTTAAAGATGGGTCTGCAATATAGGGGAGCTGGATTCAATACCAGATTGTCTTTATGTTTTCCCACCTCCTTTGGCCTCAACTTCTTCCTCCCCCTTGGGCCTTCTCCTTACCTTAATATTGTAAAAGGTGGATTCTCCGTCCTGCTCCTTGTGGCAGGGGCGCGTAGATGTGGGGGGCGAGCAGCGACCAAGTTACTTCACTGGTGCAAGCCCTCCTGTGGGAATCCAGGCCTGATGCGACTCCGTAGGTTTGCTGCTTTACAGTCTTTATATGCAGTTCTTATGTTCTTCTTAGTTCGAATAATAATGTCTTGCTTCTTTCCTTTTAGGTATGGAAAGGTATTTTGGTGCTGTCATGCAGTTTGAAGATGTGCATGGGCCGGTAGGGGAAAGCGCGGTGTGCGCAATGTGTGGCGCTGTTTCGCCTTTTATATTGCTAACCTGTGTCTTTTCTCTCCTTGCAGGTTGCGATGGTCCTCGGCGAACGCCGTAATGTTCCAGCAATGATACTGACCAAAAGATGACTACCCAGGTAAGAATTGTGTGGCTTTCTTCATTCGGGAGGAAACGTGAGTAAACACTTACTAATGCTGTCTTTCTTTCTCCTCTTTCCAGGTTATGGTATTCCAGGATGTATGCGGTGCCGGATGATGGAGTTCGTACCTTCAGGTGAGTGGAACTGAAGTCAGCAATGGATTGAAGACAGGATACTGTTCCAGGTAAGTTTCATAGTGTTCTTTCTCTCTCTGCAGGTCCTTGGTTTCAGGTAAGCTGGCATCAAAGAACTGGACACGGTGAGCGTTACGCTGCCCACAGCAGAATAACGCAAAGCATGTTCTGCTGTTTGGGTGCGGTTTAAATAGTCTCAGGTAAAGTAGTCCAGGTAAAATAGTCCCAGGCCTGCCACACCGAAAGTAGTCCAGGTAAAGTAGTCCCAGGCCTGCCACACCCAAAAGACTAGACCACATAGCTCAGTTCCTTGTAAATGAGCTGTGTGTGTGCCTCCATGTGGGCTGAACCCCCCCCCCCCAAGTTAAATAGTCCCAAGTGAATAGTCCCATTCTAATGTTGATCTTCATGATGGTTATGAGCCTGGCAAAGGCGCCAGGACTGACTCCAAGAGAGTCTGGGATGAGGTTTTAAGGCCTTTGACCTGGCCCTAACTGGAAGGCTGACTTGCCAATGAGGACCAAAGGGGCAAGGGTCATGACAAGGCTGGGAGTATGAATGAATGAGAGCAAGGCTGGGAGTATGAATGAACGAGAGCGAGGCTGGGAGTATGAATGAATGAGAGCGAGGCTTGAACGAGAGCAAGGCTGGGAGAATTAATGAACGAGAGCAAGGCTGGGAGTATGAATGAGAGCGAGCCTGTGAGTATGAATGAATGAGAGCGAGGCTGGGAGTATGAATGAATGAGAGCGAGGCTGGGAGTATGACTGAATGAGAGCGAGGCTTGGAGTATGACTGAATCAGAGCGAGGCTTGAACGAGAGCAAGGCTGGGAGTATGAATGAGTGAGAGCAAGGCTGGGGGTATTAATGAATGAGAGCAAGGCTGGGAGTATGAATGAGAGCGAGCCTGTGAGTATGAATGAATGAGAGCGAGGCTGGGAGTATGAATGAATGAGAGCGAGGCTGGGAGTCTGAATGAATAAGAGCGAGGCTGGGAGTATAACTGAATGAGAGCGAGGCTTGAACGAGAGCAAGGCTGGGAGTATGAATGAGTGAGAGCAAGGCTGGGAGTATTAATGAATGAGAGCAAGGCTGGGAGTATGAATGAATGAGAGCGAGGCTGGGAGTCTGAATGAATAAGAGCAAGGCTGGGAGTATGAATGAATGAGAGCAAGGCTGGGAGTATGAATGAGAGCGAGCCTGTGAGTATGAATGAATGAGAGCGAGGCTGGGAGTATGAATGAATGAGAGCGAGGCTGGGAGTATGACTGAATGAGAGCGAGGCTTGAACGAGAGCGAGGCTGGGAGTATGAATGAATGAGAGCAAGGCTGGGAGTATGAATGAATGAGAGCAAGGCTGGCAGTATGAATGAACGAGAGCGAGGCTGGGAGTATGAATGAATGAGAGCGAGGCTTGAACGAGAGCAAGGCTGAGAGTATGAATGAGAGCGAGCCTGTGAGTATGAATGAATGAGAGCAAGGCTGGGAGTATGAATAAATGAGAGCAAGGCTGGGAGTATTAATGAATAAGAGCCAGGCTGGGAGTATGAATAAATGAGAGCAAGGCTGGGAGTATGAATGAGTGAGAGCAAGGCTGGGAGTATGAATAAATGAGAGCAAGGCTGGGAGTATGAATGAGTGAGAGCAAGGCTGTGAGTATGAATGAGTGAGAGAAAGGCTGGGAGTATGAATAAATGAGAGCAAGGCTGGGAGTATGAATGAGTGAGAGCAAGGCTGGGAGTATGAATAAATGAGAGCAAGGCTGGGAGTATGAATGAATGAGAGCGAGGCTGGGAGTATGAATGAATGAGAGCAAGGCTGGGAGTATGAATGAGTGAGAGCAAGGCTGGGAGTATGAATGAGTGAGAGCAAGGCTGCGAGTATGAATGAATGAGAGCAAGGCTGGGAGTATGAATCAGAGCAAGCCTGTGAGTATGAATGAGTGAGAGAAAGGCTGGGAGTATGAATAAATGAGAGCAAGGGTGGGAGTATTAATGAATAAGAGCCAAGCTGGGAGTATGAATAAATGAGAGCAAGGCTGGGAGTATGAATAAATGAGAGCAAGGCTGGGAGTATTAATGAATAAGAGCCAGGCTGGGAGTATGAATAAATGAGAGCAAGGCTGGGAGTATGAATGTGTGAGAGCAAGGCTGGGAGTATGAATAAATGAGAGCAAGGCTGGGAGTATGAATGAATGAGAGCGAGGCTGGGAGTATGAATGAATGAGAGCAAGGCTGGGAGTATGAATGAGTGAGAGCAAGGCTGGGAGTATGAATGAGTGAGAGCAAGGCTGCGAGTATGAATGAATGAGAGCAAGGCTGGGAGTATGAATGAATGAGAGCAAGGCTGGGTTGATGATTGATTGCATAATCATGCAGGGATGGATACATGAGTGTGACGATGAGTGACTCAATGCAAAGATGATGGGGTTGAATGAAGGAGTGTGAGGACAGCATTGAGAAGCCCAGAGTGAGTCTGCGCCAAGTGACCTTATTGTTTACCATGCAGTGGCCAGCAAGGTTATGCATAAGCAGCACAGTATGGAAGGGAACATGCTTGCGTCTTATGCGTTGAGGCTCGAAGCGTGACAGGATCCACAGAGCTCTCTCAGCAGAAGTCCTTCCTGCCCTTCCACGCTCGTCTCTGTTTCCGCAGTTTGGATTTATGAGGAGATGGGTGACTGCGCTGCAGCTGCTCATTATAGTAGAAACTATCTTCCAGGCCATCTCATGCTGTTGTGCCTTACACACTAAGTGGCGGAGGCAGATTTTGCTGTCGCGTGGGAGGAGACTTTTTTGGCTTCTGTGGGGCACTGGCATTCAAAATGATTCAAGTTCAGTGACCGCTGGTGAACATTTTCAGCAGTGAGGCATTAGTGCCCTCCCGAAGTTAACCTCACAAACTGAGGTAGTAAGGGATTCATATGTAATGTAGGGAGAGAATCTGCTGTTTAAGAAAAGGGTTCACTCGTGTTGGTCTACCAGGGCCCAGATATAGGAAATATAGGAGCAGGAAGTTGCATTAGCAGAAGAAATGCTATACATTTTCGTATGGATTAACCTCTAGTTACGAGGTACCACCTCATTGGGTCGAAGGATTCTAAAAAAGATGTGAAGATTGACAAATCACATCTAGGAAAGAAGAGTACAATTCTATTAGATGTTGTGTTTATTATTTCTGAGCCTAGCCCTGATGAAGACCCATGTTCTTTGAGATCGAAAACAAACGCATGCTGGCAAGGCTAAGAATATTATCACTGTGTATTAAAGACTGAACATTGTTATCATGTGTCATCAAATAAATACTATTATTGTGTAAAAATCAAATTAGACAATGACTGGTTAAGACTATACACAAATTGTGTTTAGAATTTACTTTCACAAGAGTGGATAGAATTAATCTCATTAAACATTTTTAGCTTAGTTCGTGAGTGTTTTGTGCATTGGACCAAAAAATTAATGTTCTTTTTCATGTAGGTAGTGCTTTACCCTTAAGCCTTTTTTTTAAATATTGAGTTGACATGTTGCATTTTACAGGACAATGTTTGCATACAATGGTATACAAATCCATGTATTCGGTTCTCTAGGGTAACATTAAAAAAAGTCCAGCAGAAGCCAAGTCAATAACAATACCCAGGAGCATTTTACCTACAATATATGCCAGCATTGCCTTTGTAAAACAAATCATGAAGTTGTGCCCACAGTATGTGCCTGCATTTTCACGTTTCAACATGCCCATCATGCCTGCCCCCACAGCAGATGCTTGCATTGTAAAATGCTTGATTACTGTTTTAAGATTTATTTTAAACGTTTTCCTACTGCAAATACGCTTCCCTTCAAGACAGTAACAAGAAAGTTGTTTTAGGGAAATTGAAATGTGTGCGAGAACGTGGCCATCTCTGACGTTCAGCCTCCCACCACCTTTCACATGTAATGCACAAAAGGATGAGAAGTGACCTTTACACATTGAGCATTGCAGGGGTGGTATTCCCACTACTGTCCACTATCCATTCCCACCGCCACAATGAAACTCACTTGAGGTTATTGTCCCACTATGTACAGAAGTATCTTTGCGTCTGCTGTGCGGGGCCAAAAATCCCTTTAAAAAAAGTATTTTACCAAAACTAATAAACCAAGAATGAGTCAAAATATGATTACACCACATTTGAGAAAGTGGGGCCTTAGCATGCTGGACTTTAAAACATTCCACTAGTGACTTTTGTCTCGGGAGGATAGCTCAGGGGCAACGTGCTTGCCTTGGAAACAAGACAACAAGAAGTACCGCAGGTTCGATCCCCGGGTCCGCGTTTAGAAACCTCTGGGTATTAAGCGCGTTATAAATAACATATCAGGAAATTGCAGGGCCCTTTATGTCGCCCTATCGGGTGGGAGCAAACAAATGTCCTATTGGTTTATTCCAAAGTATTTCACTCCTATAAGCTGCTTAAGATAGTTGACCCCCTGAATTTGGTTTGGTGTGACATGTTAATGTTTGGGAAGGTCCTAACAGGGTCATACCTATACCCCAATCTGAAGAACCCCTCTATTTCCAGAGGCCTTTCAATACATTAAGTTGTCTCAGCCTTACACCAGGTCTCCATGACTGTCAGGGCAATTCATTACAAGGAAGGCCTTGAGCACTAGGACTCAGACCTTGGCCCTTTCATCAGTATTTTCTTTTGGGTCCTTTTTCTCTAGTCATGGTCATCTGATAAGTGGGTCTGAAAACCCCCAGATGCTTCATTTGTTTGTTTAGGTCTGAACAGGTGATCAATTGATTGAATTTACCTATAGATTAAGCCATGATATGTGCCCGAAATGGTAATGAGTTTGAGGGCGGTACCTGGGAGAAACATGAATCAACGTATCCATGCCAACCACATCTGCTTTTAATGAATGAGGTATTTTGGAAAATGGTGTATTACACACCACATAAATCAAATCAGAATCATAAGGATTATAGAAGTACATGTTTTCGAGGCGGTCACGTGGGAGTAAAACGCATTATTAAGTTAATTTCTTGCCCCGCATTACAGTGGTGGCAAGAGGTAGCTGTAATCATTAACACATTTTGTATTATTATTATTATTATTATTATTATTATTATTATTATTATTATTATTATTAATATCATTATTGATTGCGGACCTAGCTTCGAGACTGAGCACTTTACATAGGCATACAACGACACAGATACATAACAGACCGCTTTATAGAAGTATACAACTTTACAGATGCATAACAGACCGCTTTATAGAAGTATACAACTTTACAGATGCATAACAGACCGCTTTATAGAAGTATACAACTTTACAGATGCATAACAGAGCACTTTTCAGAGATAACAACAGATATACTGCGGGGTGTACCGGGAGGGGGGTGGGGGGTGACTGGGAGGAGAGGGACGGCAGCGTCCAGCGAGTCAGCCGCTGTGATGGGTGATGGGATGGCCTAGGTGTTGAGGAGGAGACACTCCTTGAAGAGGTGGGTCTTGAGTTCGTTTCTGAATTGTAGGTGTGTGGGGGTGAGTCTGATGCTGACGGGAGTAGGGGGTGTAGGCAGAGAAGGCTTGTTTTCTGGTCCTTTCCTTTTTGCAGCACTGGGTTTCAAGTCTGCATGTGTCCTGGCTTCTGGTGGTGTGCTGCCTGCCAGAGATGCTGAGTTTCTCCGCAAGGTAGCAGGGTGACTTCAGGATGATTGCCTTATAGCTAATACAGCAAGACTTAATGGTGAGTCATGCTTGCAGTGGGAGCCAGTGAAGGTAGATAAGGGCTGGGGTGATGTGGTCGTTTCTGCGTAGACCCTTGATGAGGCGTGTGGGCATTTCTCAGGGGCACAAGGGAGGACTCCGGGAGGCCTTCGGGGAGTGCATTGGCCCCATCCAGGTGGGATAGGACCAGTGCGTGAACGGTGGATCTAAAGCTGTCCAGAGGGAGGAAGGGCTTGACCTTCCACAGCAGGGAGAGCTGATACCCAGCTGTCTGAGTTTTCTTAGCTATGTGTTTCTTGAAGGAGAGGTGTTTGTCGATGTGGAACCCGAGGGACTTGTCGCAAGAGGTGTGCTTGGGTGTGAAGCCTTCAGAGTTCATGGTTGATAACCAGGTCTGTATGTCTGGGTCTTTGATGTTGTTGGTGAGGAGTAGGAATTCTGTCTTGGAGGGGTTGAGATTCAAGTATGCACTGGACATCCAAGGCTGGATCAGCGAGAGGCAGGTTTTGAGCCTGTGGATGCCCTTGATAGAGTCGATCTTCAGGTATACCTAAGTGTCGTCAGTATATTGGTGGATGTGGATGTTGTGGTGGTTAGGAGGGCTCCCAGCAGCTCCATGTATAGATTGAAGATCACTGGGGAGAGGATGGAACCCTACGGGTCTCCATCAGTGATGGGTAACATTGGTGATCTACAGGAGTCCATCTGAACAAACTGCTGGCGTCTGGCGAGGTAGGACTTGAACCAATGTAGGACAAGGTGGCTGATCCCCATTTGCTGATGTAGGGTGTCCGTACGCGCTTTGCGGTCTGCTGTGTCAAAAGCAGCTGAGAGTTCGAGTAGCGCCAATAGGGAGGCGTGACTGTCGTCAAGGATGTTGAGGGTGTCGTCGAAGGAAGACAAGGCGAAGGGCAAAGGTGAGGAAACTCAGCCATATTGAACAAATTAGGGGTACATGATTGATCCTAATTTGAATTCAAATACATCCTTTTTTGGGGGTACCGAAGAACCAATGGAGATTAACTCATTTTGCAAGCCACTGACCCACATAGGGAATATTTGGTGTTACCCATTGGGTCTATATCCATATTATGGAGTGAGAGGACACCTGGTGCTTTATGTCCTGGGACGGTGTCAGGAATGCAAAGGTCACACACATATCGACAGAGGCGTTGGAGGTTGAGAAAGGACATGGCACTTGGGGATCTATGTGGAAATATTGAAAAAAAAAACAGGGAGGCCAAAAACACAGAATTAACTGATTCCCACACCTATTTTTTTTTTTTTGTTGCATTTTTCCCCTTTTATAATGCATAGGGAGACCACCCCCCACAACCCCTTCTCCCACATCCCTCCACCTTAATTGTATTGCCTAACACAAACCTTTATTTATTTTAAAATGTTGCCAACATACCAGGATTTATTCCAATACATTTTTGTTTTGTTTTTGGATTTGTTTTTCTCAGGCGATATCACTCTTTGCAATTGATTTGGTTAATTACTTCTAGTGAAACTGATCCTGTCTTTCTGTGTAAAATATCACAGCATCAGGGCTCCAAGTGATATGAAATGATAGGTTATTTATAACGCGCATAATACACAGAGGTTTCTATGCGCCATCGCGGGGATCGAACCTGTGTTGCTCCGCGTCATCTTGCTTCCAAGATGAGCGCATTGCCCCTGAGCTATCCTCCCGAGACTCGATTAGACATTTAAGCTCCTGAAATGTACACAGATCAAAGTTTGGAAAACCTTATTCCAGTAGCAAGCGCGTACAATGCAGGCCTTGTGTGTGGCCTTGACGGTATGGTTCTGGCTTCTGCTCCAGTAGAAACCTAGGTTGCGTCATGGCGAGCATGTTAGGGTGAACATTGGGACAGTCTGTCGTTTAAACTGATTACTTTCCCCTTGTTTTATGAGGCAACATAACCCTCTAATTAGCTGGAGCACGTGCTCAGCGATAATGACTTGTAGGGGGAATTTTTGGGCAACTGAGGATATTGGATGCTAGCCTAACTTAAAGCAATAAGACCTTTTGCGAGTGTACATGTGTTCCCTTTCAACCGGTACATGGCGTTCATGCCGCGCAATCCTAGTCGGGAAGCAGCTGATTACTGTGCAAATGTATATTGCAGCTCTACAAAATCTATTGCACTGTGCGGGCCTACAAAATAAATCCTGTAGAAATGCCTGCCTGCCAACTAGTGTTAGTGGATTATTTTTACTGAGAAACAAGTCAGTAAAACTCCAAAATAAATCCTTTAGAAATGCCTGCCTGCCAATTAGTGTTAGTGGATTATTTTTACTGAGAAACAAGTCAGTAAAACTCCAAAATAAATCCTTTAGAAATGCCTGCCTGCCAATTAGTGTTAGTGGATTGTTTTTACTGAGAAACAAGTCAGTAAAACTCCAAAATAAATCCTCCTACCCAAGGCAAATAAATCCTTGCTTGAAAAAATCCCCAAAAAATCCAAAATAAATCCCAAAAAAATCTGCAGCTTGAAAACAAGCCAGAAGCAATCCCAAAACAATCCAAAAAGTGGATTTCTTTTTTACTAGGGGCAGTCTCTTAGGGTGAGTAAAATATATGAAAGTATCTTCGGGTTAAAAGTAACTTTTAAAAATAGTTACTTTTCGAACTCTTGCCTCGAAAACAAAGGTTAACGAACACATTAAAATGGCTTCTACCGAGCACTCTCTGTCACTGCTTCTAAGCTACCTCTGTGATCCATAGCCTGAGAGAGATCAAAAAATGTTCCAGCTCCTCTCTGGGCTTCCTAATCTTCTGAGAGGAACATCTAGGCAGAATCCCCCTTCTCTTTCTGATGCACTTTTATTTTAACAATGACACCCCTTTTCTGTACAGTCCATTTTGAATCATGAGGTCTTTTAAGGGGGACCATTGCTCTGCATAGTGTGTACTGACCTTTTGTGTGGTTTTATCTATTTTATTCCTGTTTTAATTGTTAATGGAGAAATCCGAATCTAATAACGAGTATGTATAACTACTGACCTTTGGTCAGTAAGAACGGCCCTCATAATATAATTATTATAGGTAATTTATAACGCACTTAATACCCAGAGATGTCTAAGCGCGGACCCGGGATCGAACCTGTGTTTCTCTGTGTCATCTTGCTTCCAAGCCAAGCACGTTGCCCCAGAGCTGTCCTCCCAATGACAATCAACGGTCTCAGCTTTTCCTTTGAAAGGGTCTAAGCTGAATTGGCCAATAATGAAACCTGAAACGACAGCGCTTAGAAGCGGGAGGAATCCAGGAAAAGGCCGGTGCACACATTTTATATACATTTTCCACCTATTACAAACCCACAGATTACCCTTCACGGAGGGACTTGCCCTGTGCAAAGTTTATTTAATTAGGCAATAGAACCCGAGCGTCGGGGGCATTACCGTCTCAGGTAATGCCCCGGGGCCCATAGGTAAGGACCCGAGTGACCGGGGCACTAAAGGCTATTTTTTTTTTCCTGAAACGCTGCAGCGTTTCAGGAGAAAAAAAAAACGACCAAGAAAATGGCCGCCGCCATGGAAAGGGAAAACGGAGTCCGCTTTCCCTTTCCATGGCGGGCATCGGGAGCGGAAAGGATCAAAAATAAGGTAAGTGGGGTTTGGAGGGCGGGAGTGGGATGGGGGAGAAAAAATAAAAAATAAAACGTACCTGCGTCCCCGGCGGGGGACGGGGGAAGCCTCCAGCCGTGTGGAGGCACGGAGCGGGGATGGCCCCGCTCCGAGTCTCCACACGGCTGTAGGCTTTCCTCGTCCCCCGCCAGGGACGCAGGAACAAGAAGGTAAGCGGGGGGTGGGGGTGGGGGGGGTAGGGGATTTAGAAAAAAAAAAATTCCTTCGCCGTGTCCCCTGCGGGGGGGCGAAGGCAGCCTCTCAGCCGCGGGGAGGCTGGGAGCAGGGATGGCCCCGCTTCGAGCTTCCTCATTGGCTGAGGGGCTGCCACGCCCCCCGCCGGGAACAAAGGCCGTGGAATCCCGATGAAGGGATTCCCGGCCGGGTAGGGACCTGGCGAGAGCCAATCAGAATGGCTCTTGCCTTCTGATTGGCTCTCGCCGGGTTACTAATGTGAAAGAGAACATTATTTTTGTTGGAATAATCGTGAATTTGATGCACATCAATGAAATGGTTAAATGATTATTACATACATATATACTGTTCCCAATAAAAAGCAATTCTGATCAGGAATTCTAAGAAGCTGAGTCATATTTTTTAGGGTGCGTTTGTTAAAAAATGTGACACTTGGCATTCATTGTGGTCAGAATGAGGATGCCAGTGCCTAGAAGCTGTATGTAGGAGGAGCCTTGTGTGCACAAACGTAACATACTCATATATATATATTCATCTTTCACATGATTAGCTTGCCTCCTGGCCTTTGGAACACTGGTCTTCAGTTATAACTTTTGTACAATTGTTTTTAAGTGTTTCAGTTTTTCAATACCTCTCCGATGACCTTGGCACCAGACATCGCGAGAACTCCAAGTCCTGCCAGTAATGAAAGCACTCAGTCTGTGACAGAGAAGCGCTACAGAGACTTGGCGCTCGCCCTGGAGAAGTTGAAGGAGCACCTGTGTGTGGAGCCAAGCGGCGGAACAGGTAACAGCAGAACGATGTGAAGGGGCAGTCGCTTCAGCAGGGTCAGATTCTACTGGTACACTGTAGGAATGAATAACATTGTTACTGTTCTGGGGCGGTGTCAGCTTGGTAATGAGCAACAGTGCCACTGCATGCTTGGCTGGTACACTGTAGAAATGAGTAACATTGTATCTGGGGGATCCGTGAGCAGTCTCAGCGGGGTAATGAGCAACAGTGCCACTGCATGCTTGGCTGGTACACTGTAGGAATGAGTAACATTGTCTCGGTGGGATCCGGGAGCAGTATCAGTGGGGTAATGAGGAAAAGTGCCATTGCATGCTTGGCTGGTACACTGTAGGAATGAGTAACAGTGTCACTGGGGGTCCGGGAGCGGTTTCAGCAGGGTAATGAGCAACAGTGCCACTGCATGCTTGGCTGGTACACTGTAGGAATGAGTAACGTTTGTCTCTGGGGGATCCGGCAGCCGTCTCAGTGGGGTAATGAGCAACAGTGCCACTGCATGCTTGGCTGGTACACTGTAGAAATTAGTAACATTGTTTCTGGGGGATCCGGTGGCGTTCTCAGCGGGGTATTGAGCAACAGTGCCATTGCATGCTTGGCTGGTTCACTGTAGGAATGAGTGACATTGTCTCTGGGGTATCCGGGGGCAGTCTCAGCGGGGTAATGAGCAAAAGTGCCATTGCATTCTTGGCTAGTTCACTTTAGGAATGAGTAACATTGTCACTGGGGATCCGGGGCGTTCTCAGTGGGGTAATGAGCAACAGTGCCATTGCATGCTTGGCTGGACACTGTAGGAATGAGTAACATTGTCACTGGGGGATCCGGGGGCGTTTTCAGCCAAGTAATGAGCAACAGTGCCACTGCATGCTTGGCTGGTACACTGTAGGAATGACTAACATTGTCACAGGGGGATCCGGTAGCGGTTTCAGCAGGGTAATGAGCAACCATGCCACTGCATGCTTGGCTGGTACACTGTAGGAATGAGTAACATTGTCTCTGGGGGATCCGTGGTCAGTCTCCGCGGGGTAATGAGCAACAGTACCATTGCATGCTTCGCTGGTACACTGTAGGAATGAGTAACATTGTCTCTGGCGGATCCGGGGCCGGTCTCAACGGGGTAATGAGCAACAGTGCCATTGCATGCTTGGCTGGTACATTGTAGGAATGAGTAACATTGTCTCTGGGGGATATGGGGGCGGTCTCAACGGGGTAATGAGCAACAGTGTCGTTGCATGCTTGGCTGGTACACTGTAGGAATGAGTAACATTTTCTCTGTGGGATCCTGGGGCTGTCTCAGCAGGCTAATGAACAACAGTGCCATTGCATGCTTGGCTGGTACACTGTAGAAATGAGTAACATTGTCTCTGGGGGATCCGGGGGCAGTCTCAGCAGGGTAATGAGCAACAGTGCCATTGTATGCTTGACTGGTACATTGTAGGAATGAGTAACATTGTCTCTGGGGGATACGGGGGCGGTCTCACCGGGGTAATGAGCAACAGTGCCGTTGCATGCTTGGCTGGTACACTGTAGGAATGAGTAACATTGTCTCTGTGGGACACGGGGGGGGGGGGGTAATGAGCAACATTGCCATTGCATTCTTGGCACTATGCTTCATGAATCATCAGTTTGACTACTCAGGTGGTGCATTTACTGGGCTAATGGGTCACAACTTTGCACTTGCAATAGATGATAGATTCTCTGAAGAAATCAGCCAATGCCTCTCTACAGTCCCAGGGCCAGATTCACACCCCAATGGTCCCTGTGCAGAGTTCAGGACCTCTGGCGGTACTTCTGCTTTTGCACAGTGCTGCTTTGGTAACGGCATATATTTGGTGTGCTGTTACTAGTCCTGCATCTCAGGGCGAGGACCGAGGCATAGCAGAGTTTCCCCAAGGAATTTCGCTTTTTACCTTTTTGTATCCGTGCCCATCAATGTGCTATTTATTTTTTTATTTGCATTTGTAAAGCTCACTGCAGCCCAAAGGCATCGAGGCGCTGTTGCATGAGATTGTCTTGGTTACAATTAAGAAGGCTTGGTTCAAGGTTCTTGCTCTGGGTTACATAGAAGGGGGCAACCTGACAGTAAGAATTCCTTGGGGTGCATACACAAAGGCTCAATAGGGAAAACATTGCTCATAGTTACAAATACCTTTAAGCTAACAATGAATGTAATACAGGCACATGCATAGGTGGTTAGACGTTTACAGTTTCATATGCTGACATCAGCGAGAATAAGAATATAATGGGATATTTTATTTATAGCGCGCCTATATACAAGTTTTTCAAGGCGCGACTATAGAGCAGTGGTATTCAAACATTTGCATACCGAGACCCCCTCTTGAGTAAAAATATTTGTTCTAGCCCCCCCACCCAGGGGGCACATAGGATTTCCAAGGGCCCATGTTGTTTAAAAAATGATGCAAGTGACTTATTTTAATAGAAAATATAAGCAGTAGAAAATCTGCTGATATTTTCCATTAAAACAGTGATCTTAATCCTTTCTTAAAGAGTCTGCCCCCCCCCCCCCCGCACCCTTGGGCATCTTTCGGGCCTCCCTAGGAGGACCAGCCCCCCAGTTGGAAGAACACTGGCATAGAGTGTCATGTGCCCACTTGGGCATACTGGCTCTTCCAGCTACACCTCATCCTCTTCCCCTTGCACGCTCACACCTGCATCAGAGCTCACCCTCCACCAAGTACAAGCACAGACAGCTTCAATATTCCTTTCTCCAAGCAAAGACTCCTTAATTAGTTTACACATGGTGGCCTATGATCCAGCTTGGGACAGGTGAAGCGATTTACTGTGTGACTGGTGTGTGTTAGGTAAGATTGGCACAGAACTGGTAAATCTTCCTGACCTGGGTCAACCCCCAAACTTTTTGCTTTATTAGTGGGATATTTTTCATTAATACCTCAGTGAGTGGGAACCTTTTTCCACACTCACAAATTCTTTAACTCTTTTTATGAGTGTCATTTTTAAGACTCTCCATAGTGTCTTTTTAAAGTTATCATCTTTATTGGCAATAAGTGCCTGTTGTTACTGGGTTGCCCTAGGGGCTCCCCATTTAACTTTCTTGTGCTAACCTTGAGTGAACTACAGTTCCCAGGGGTGGAAAGGATCTTTGGATCCCTTTTACATTTTATTCTGTGAAACCAGCACACCCCACCTTATTTGGAGTGCTGGGGAGATACAATGTATCCCCTTTCACCTTAGAACTGTAACAATTCTGTTACAGTGACAAGCTTACCTTCAATGGCTGGTGGCAGTGATACCTTGTATTAATTTGGTGCACCTTTACCGCGGGCTGTGTTCACAGCTGCAGCAAAGGGACCTACGGGTGTCCATTTTTACCAAAATTGCCCATGTCTGCTTTTTTCACCATTTTAGTGTTTCTTGTCATTTCCTGTTCCTTACTCTGACATCCATGGTGGGACATTTCTTTGTGTGATTTTTATCTTCGGCGGGAGTCCCCTGGACTCCCTGACCAGGCTCCAGTCTGCCTGTGACAGCAGGAAGTGAGGGAGGAGCCCAAACCTCCCCAGCCCTTTGTCTTACGCCTTGCTTGAATGGGGACAAATCCCAGTGGGGAGCTGGCTGTCCTGATTGGACAACCAGACCACCCCTTCTTGTGAAATGCGGGGAGAGAATGCAGAGGTTGTGCTGTAATTCCTGATAAATACTGCAAACCTGGAAGCTGAAGATATGTCGACCACTGGAACGTAAACCGAAGAGGAGGACGATGGAAAAGCGGCAGAGACGATTTCCAGTGACCGGAGAGCCTGTTGAGTAACCTCAGCCTGCTGTAGCCCTTCCTTCCAATCAACCTGGGGCCTCCGAAAACAACAACTCCGACCCAGAGCCTGGTGAGACCCACTAGACTAAAGAGGACCTGCATTTTGAGCCATCCGACGTGTTGCTGAAACCTTGCCTTGTTACAATACCCCAATACCCTGGGACCTCAATCCATCGTGCTGTGTCTTCCGAATTCCGAATCTCACTGACACTTTGTGGGCATCCTGGTGGAGACACGAATTGAGTCTGAAAAAAGTCCCCTCACCAGAGTGCTGGACCTTTGTAACAATGAGAATTCAACTGCGATTTTCTGTCTTCTTCTGTGCTCCTTGAAGAGGTGTCAAATCCAAAGAGCCGCATTCAGCCATGAGGGAAACCTTGCCTAGAGCCTTCTTCATTGATCCCTGCTGCAAAGTCCCTTCTGAGGTCTTGTGTTCAGTCACCACGATACAGACTCCACTGACCAGGTATTTGGCTGCAGACCCTGAAGTTCTCCTGCTGCAAAGTCTTATTCAATGCTGAAGTACTGTGTTGGCTTGGGTATGTACTTACCTTAAGCCTGTTATGATTTCTGTTTAGCTGTGGGTTGTTTTCTGTGATGGGGGGTGGCCTCTGATCCAGTGCATCCAGTCCCACTGCTAGAATCCTGCTATGGTGTCTTCTGCGAAGCCCCTGGACTCTCTTCTAAAGTACTCATCTGTTTGCCCAGTTTTCCTAAGGAACTCTGAGATTTGCTACTAAAGGACCTATTCTGACACTGTCTGTTGGTCACTAGTCCTAGTAACCCCCTTCTGCCACTGAGAACACTCATGCTCCAAGAATAAGGGAAAGACTTTGAAGGGATTGGGACTTCTGCCTAGAAAAGAAATCAAGTGTTTTACTTACTTGTAAAGAGTTGGTTGGTGGCTATAATTCTAAGAGTGAACAGTTACAAAAGTTCTTACTGATCATGAAGGTGTGATGCACTATTCGTAAAAGTATGGTTAACATCTTTTCTTCCTTAGCAACTGTTTTGCCAGTCTAATAGAAAGTAGATGTGAAGGTATTTTATTCTCCTTTGATTAGGTTGTGCGTGTTCCCAAAAGTAAAGTCTTGGTATCGCCAGATTAGACATTTGAGGATAATTGTATGAGGGTCCCCCAACTGGGTCTTGCTTCCCCTAACTTGCTGCTAGCCTGTCCAGAATAAGTCTGTATTAGGTTGTTGCCTACTTAGAATAACTTTGAGTCATTCACTAAAGTGCGACATTGGGTTTTACTTTCCCCTTCATTGTAAGGTTAAAAAAGGTATGTGGGTTTTACTTATCTTCTTGTGTTAGCTGTGTGCCATCCAAACATGTTCTAAGAGTTACTGCTTACCTCAATCCGGGGTTCCCTGATTTCAAAAGCACCTGTAATTGTATATTATATCCTCAGGTTTTACTCACCTAGTATAACTGTTTGTTATCACAAAAGTAGTTATAGGTTTTTACTGCACCTAGAATAAGTGTTCCACTAATCACCAAGAATATTTTGTCCAGTTCACTGATTAAGTGATTTGTACTGAGAATCATTAGACAACTGGAAGGGTCTACTGCCCTTGCATTATTGAATGTAATTTTCAAAAGTAACCATTGGTTTTTACTCCCCAAGAATAGGCTTGACCTATACTGAATGTGTATGAAAAGGTTTTGACTTTCCTAGAACTACTGTTAGGTACTTCAAATAAGGTCTATATTTGGGTCTGTGTACTTTCAGGTACAGTGTTGTGTTTTTAGATTGTGATTTCTTATAATGTTTTAGTGCTTACTTAAAGCCTAGATTTAGATGTATCTGGGCCTACCTGTATTTAAATAAATCATTTATTTTTACATACATAGTGTTTCAGTGTTTCTTTGGATCATTTGTATTACAATTTCACTTGTATTGATTCTACAGCCCTCTCTCCCTCCTAAAATAAGCCTGGCTGCTCTGTCTTCTCTATCATATACTCAGGTGGTATAGCCTTATACTAAGAGTGGAGACTTATACTGCCTCAGTTGAATGGTTTTACTAAGCCCTTAGTTGGACTTCAGAAAAACGGTCATAACAGTGATACACCCCTGGCCCGCTACCAGACTGTGAGTGTGGCGGCATGCTGTACTGCATTTAATAAGCAATGTCTGCACAGGCTAGACTGGCTGTTTCTCCACCCATCCGTGGGAAACCTTCTCTTTGTATCCCGCTGTTGGCGCCCCATTACATCAAGAAACACCTCTCGTCTACCCTGAATACCTGTGTTCCTTTGGCTTAATCATCATTGAGGTTCTGGTCTGGTCATAGCCAATGACCCTCCAGGTATTTCCCTGGGTCCACCCCCCTGCACGCTGCCTTGTCTTCCCCTGATTAACGTGGTACAAAGACAGTGCTGGGCACCGGCCTTGCAGGCTGTGATTAAAGTCCAGGTTGCAGCTGCAGAATTGAAAAGGCTGGCACAGTGCTGGCAAGCAATGGAATGTAGTTCACAGAATGCTCGACATGGAAGCCACGCAGAGTCCAACAAATGGTGATCAGGAGAACAACGCAGGTGGTCACCAAATGGAATGTGGTGTTTAGGGGCTAGGTAAATATGTATGGAAAGCACGCCAATCAAAGGTGCTGGAGAGTATGGCTGGCAAGGGGATAAAGGAAGCAACCCAGCAGGACAAACAGGAGACAAATGCAAGGTCCAAAATGGTGCTGATGCGCCAAGCCGGACCACGGGAAGGGGAGGAAAGACTCCGAACAGGAGGCAGAAGGAATCCAAGGCAGGCAAGAACACAAGACATAGGCACCGGGACATGGCAGCGACAATACTTGCCCAGTCGGTGCAAGGGATGCCAACTAGGCAGGACACCCGCATGCACGTCACCCTGAAAATAGACACAAGATCGGAGACTAGGGTCAGGGATACTGATCCAATGCAGAGTAGCCAACATCGCAATGGACCTCCAGCATGTGCACTGGGTCCTCTGACCCGCCACCAAACTGCCTTTGCTCCCCAAGCCCCACAACACCTACAAACAAAGTGCCATCATGAGCACAGGTGCCAGACGGGGACCGGGTAGACAAAGTGCATGTTGTGCCATGCATGTGATAACCTGCGTGCCTGCGTGCATGCGTGCATGCAGGAGTGCGGGAGTGCAGACCGGTGGATAACTACAATGGCTATGCAGTATTTGTAGCATTTGCCTTCATTCACATCATCACATCCTACTGCATACTCACCTCTTTGTGCAAAAAAGAACACCCTGCGGAATTCACCCCCCCCCCCAACACACACACACACCAATTCTGCATGTCATGTAACTCTAACCCCCACTTCTAGAATGGAAGCTCCCATGCATACAACCTTGAGAGGTGCTGTACAAAAATGGTCAGTTATAGAGAACCTCTGGTGTCAGATTCCTAGGATTAAAGGCGGAACAACGCCATCATTTTGTGTTTGTCTGCCTGTACGGTTCACTTTCTGTCAATTTGGCAAGGATCTTACATTTGGCACTACCACAAAGTGTATCAGTGTGGTAAACAGTGTGCAAGCGCCTTCACAATATCCGACTTCAGTGAGGCTATAGATATCAGCTTCAGTATAGAAACCAACATCATGTTTTGTAAAGGAATGGCCAACAGATGTTTTGGGTAACCCCCTTGAGTGCCCTAGGGAGCGGCACAGTCACCTGGGAAACAACCCCTTTGTCTTTGTGCTCACTATCATTGCCAAGTTGCCACAGAAGTATGGAACCCTCATCTTGACAAATAACGCTCAGCATAAGACAACAAAAGACTGAAATAAATTACCCCACATACCTCCCTAAATGCAGCAGTACTCCTACGACTTACGCTTCCTTGAGCAGTAGTATTCTCATATTATACACACAACCACACAGATAAGCACAATTAGACAATACCATCCCTACTATTCACCAGAGCTGTGCAGCACATTCAGCTTCTTGGGTGAATAGCAGGGATCCTTACAACTTAAGCTTTGTCTCTAAGAAACACATGAAGGGGTTCAATGTGCTGCCACCTGTCATGCATGGAAGGGGTTACAGCACACGTTAGGCTTACACATGCACCAGAACTATACATGCACCAGAATGCAAAGTAATGTTGGTCTAAATAAGCCTCTGTGTTTTGCAACTGTACTTTCAAGACCTACAGACACAGCAATACAATTGTATGTACATCTCCGCTATTCATGGTCATTGTTTCACACAGACTTGGAGCTGGTTATTTTGAAGAGTTTCTCAGGAACTTAAACTGTAGGAGAAGCTTCCCTTGTCTTCCAGCAGGCACAAGTGAGATAGATCAAGAGGCAGCACCTACATATCCTAGATGGTGGGAGATTGATGACAGAAACTGATGGGCTCTGTAGCAGTTGAAGAGCCTCATTGGCTACCACCTATATACATGCACCTATATACATACTACCCGCCCCCATAGTCCCTTGACCAATGGACCACATTCTAATCGACCATCTGCCCTCTAACACATGGCTCCTCTACTCTGTCATCTTGTTTCCCCACTGCCGGATTAGCGGACTACCTGGAATGTTCCCCTCCCCATGGGCCTAGTCACATGATGTGCATCTGGTCGTTACCAGTGCTCAGTGGATACCTTAGAATAATGGTGTGATTCTCTTGATACCAGACATGCAGGTGCCCCCACCATTTGCTGGCATCACCTCTTGCTCCTCATATCACAAAGCACAGGATGTCTCACTCCTTGCCCCCCCTTATCAGCTGCCCCTCCCCAGCCTCTTGAAGACCGCACCAATCAACCAAATTCTGATGGCTTTAGATATTTAATTTTTTGGTCATCTGGCAGTTCAAATATTTACTTATCTTTTACATTTATGAAGTGCAATAAACCCCTGGGCATGAAGGCGCTGGTTACATACATTACAATAACATGAGAACGCAGTTAAGGCAAAACATCAAGATGTGACAGGTGCGTTCAGGTAGCAGTGCCGCATGGGTCACAGCATGAGCGAATAGCAAAGTCTTAAGGTGCTTGCAGAAGACCCAATATTATGTTCTGCTCTAAGAGTTGTCAGCAGGTCATTCCAATTCTTCGTGGCAATGACTGGAATCTTAGCCCACCCCATATTTTTTGTCTAAATCTTGGGGTGACAAGGCAATAGGTGTTAGAAGTGTGGGTAGGTCTTGTCGAGGATGCCATTATAAACTGTTGAGAGAGGTATCTAGTGGCAGAGTTTGAGAGGCATTTGTGTGTAATTGCTTTGAAGATAATCTGCTCATGAATAGGCTGCCAACGGGCACTTCTTCTTGCTGCTGTGATATGCTCTCGTCTAGGAATGATCAGGGCCGCCCTGAACGCATTGTTCTGTATAACCTAATGTTTAAAGCAGAGGTCCCAGCAAATAAGGCATTACAGTAATCCAGTTTGGATCCAATGAGAGCATGTGTAATGGTAAGGGGCAGCAGTCTGAGGAAAGAAAGGGTATGCAGGCATTGATTAATTTAGTCGAGTAACCCACAGATGATGCAATGGCGTTAGTCTGTCTCGTTAAAGACAAGGTAGAGTCTAAACAGACGCCTATGGTCTTAACATCACCTGAGACTCAGATGGTGACACCATCAATGACAGAGGATTTTTAGGATCCGTCCAATTTATTTAGTAAGGTTTGCAATCTGACCAAGAGCATTTCTGTTTTATCGTCAGTGAGGGAGAGCATATGGGAGGCCATCCATGCTTGGTTGGTTTGGTGAACTGAATACAGAGTGTTAGAATCTGTGGTGTAAGTTACCTGTGATAGTAGCAGTAGTTGTGTATCATCAGCATAGTGTGTGTAGGAGATGCCCTTGGCATCTAAGAGGTCAAAGAGGGGCTTGGTAAAGATATTGTGTAGGGTTGGTGACACGCACATACCCTGGGGGACACCGTAGGTAATCAGGGCCGGAAAGGCTGAGGCAGTGGCTGAGAAAGCTCTCATGGATCTGTTTGATAGAAAGGAGGAGATCCAGGTAATAGCTTCAGTGGATTGGAGGTGTTGGCATAGGATTTGGTGGTCCTCGTGATCAAATGCAGTGGATACGTTCGACAGGAGGAGGAGGGCAATCTTGCCAGAATTCTTCATCCAATTGATTGTTAAGTCTAGGGAAGCCGTTTCGGGTACCGTGGCCAGGTCAAAATCCTGGTTGGCGCAAGCCAAAGAGGTTGTTGAATCTGAGGTGTCATAGAATCTGAAGGTAAGCTGCATGGTGCAGGATTTAGAGGGGGAAAGGGACAGTGGTGATAGGGTGTTAGTTCGTAGGGATAGCTGGGTCCAGATTGGGTTTTCTAAGGGGTGCTAGTGTCCTAAATCTAGACTGGGCATTATGGCAGCTCAAGACCTCTCCCTTGAGTTCGTCCTCCGGGATGGGCGCAGACCTGCCCGTGCTTGGCCATTCACATTGCTATCCGGTTTCGCAGACCAACTGCTCGATACAGTTACCTGTTTATCTGGCCTGCCTCGGTTCCACTGCTGGGGCTTGGTAAAGAAAGAATGATTCAGGCTTTTCATTGCTGTGCTGCTCTATCTTCATTGGAGAATGCACAGAGCTAGGCCTTCTTTATAATTTGGCTGGCTTCAGTGTCTCTCGCACCCAGGCCCTATACCTGCATTTTCATTGTTACACATCATGTTACACTATTGTTATACACAATCAACCTTTCCCCCATATGTGGGCCTACCTCTACTTCTATAACTACTATAAACATGAATGGAGTTGCCATCCCTGTTAGGGAGGATTCTCATAAATGTGCACATTCCCTTCACCTTAGAGACCCCCGCCAACCTTGCTGGATTTTGAGGACTTGATTTTTTTACCTGGAGAGAGTGTGACCCTTTTTTCCCACTCTCTCATGTATTTTGATGTGTGTTTTACTCTTGTGTTCTTTGATTATGGAGCTTTAGACAACTCCATGGGCATAATCTTTTCGGCACAGGATAACCTTTCCAGGCTTTCACAAGGTTTAACTACCTTCTCTGGGATAAACTACTTTTTCCCAGAGTAAGTAAAGTGAAATTGACTTTACTAGTCATTTTAAATTCCAAGACCAAGCACACCCTATCTTACAATAGAGTGCTGGAGGGGTTACTTAGTATCCCCTCTGTCTAGATACTCATGTAACAGTCAAATGCTACCCTTTCCTATTGAAATGGCTGGTGGCAGTGGTTTTACAACCAACTACCATGATTTTGCCTTGACCGCGAACACCGGTAGCGTTAAATCACGGGAGCCATGTTTATCAAGATGGCGTCTGAGCCCCCTTTGTTTAAACAGGTCCCGGTCTTCTTTTTTCACCATTTCTTTATGTAAAGGTCCTTCTAGAGGTTTGCTCTGGGCCCCAAACCAGGTTTGGTCCCTTTGTTTAATCGCCTTTGGCAGGCTTTAGGACTGAAGACCGCCTCTTGCGCCCGAGTGTCTGGGGTGGGCAGGAAGTGAGGGAGGTGCTCAAAACTCCCTGTGCTTAGTCTCCTAGCAGACCCAAATGCACTCTAGCGTGATTGGCTGGCTGACTGTCCGGCAAGGACAGCCACCCAGCTAGGTGAGTGGCATCTAGGCTGGAATGAATGGGAGGAAACTGAATAAAAGGCGAGTTTCTTGGCTTGGAAGGCAGGGTCGACCAATGAAACGAAAGAACCGAAGATGAGATTCAAAAGGACGGCTGCTGCAACTCCTGGACCACTGGTTTGCCCGGTGAAGCCCTGCCGCAGGTCCAAATCACTAATTTCATCTCGACAGAGAATCCCTGCAGGGACGACTTCTCCCTTTGAGTTGGTGGGACCAATCAACTCAACCCATTAGGCACCTGGATACCATATTTGGAGCTTGTTGTATTTTCTTCAGCGTGCTGCAGGAAACCGAATAACCAGGGAAGGGGACACCAGTTTGTGTGCTTTACTACAGCTACCGGAATTGAAAATTTGACAGGTACCAGCTTGTTTGACCAGTCCCTGGAGCGCAGGAGTCCCCCGATGCCCTCCCTCTTGTCCCCACGACAGGCTCAGGAACAGCGAGATCTACAGGAACTGCCAAGAACAGAAGTCTTCAGCTGCATCTTTTTCTTCATTTGAAAGGTACCGTGAAACGAGACTGAAAGTAATTACCTCACGTGCTGAAAGTGCTTGAAACTTTCGCAACTAGCAGGCCTAATCAGCTTGTGACCCAACGTATAATTCTTCTGCTTACAAACTACTTCTAAGAACTTCTACAGAGACTTTACCGTTTACTTACCAGAAGCATTTTTACCCATCCAAGACTCTAGCCCATTGACTTTGGCCTATTCTATTTAATTGAATTGACTCTTCTTGTGAACTCAAAGTATCTGCACTGTATAAGAAATTGTAATTCTTTTATGTTCTAAACCTATTCCTTTTTGCTCCTCCTTCAAAGTATTCTGAATGCCATTTTGCTCCTCCTTCAAAGTAGTTTAAATGCCTCAGAAACTTAACGAGTATGGTATTGAAGTATATTGATGTATGATATGTAACTGCCTCCTTCTAGTGAATGTTTTATAACTGACTGTTGAATAAATTAATAAGTATTTAACCAATAAACCTTGAGTGTAAGAGTCTATTTGAACACCTGTGATTGTAGACCTCTGTGTAACATCCTTACAGCTCACATTCCCTCTTGAGATAAGCCTGGCTGCTCAGCTCCGCTATCAAAACTGTGCAGTACAGACTTATACCAAACGTTGGTTTTGCTTACACCTGTAGTCATAGTTGTGTGTAGCTGTCCCAGAGGGGTACTGCAAACAAACTCTGCCTAACAATCCCTACTTATTGTTCTTACCCCCCTTCAGACGTTAATTTTCCTGTGCACTAATATATTTTCCGTAGCCTAAATCATTTCTGAGGATAATCAAACTGCAAAGGCCTAAAGAACCAGGAGACAAGAAATAAGTGACACGAACAAGTAAAAACACCTGAACTATGAGTGACCTTGAACAGATCATCATCTCTGAAAAGTAAACCTAGAATAAGAGTTGCAAAGTGAAGACCTGTTGAGCTCAGGAGAAGCCATCCCATTGTTGTGGAACATTTCTATTTTGGCTTTATTTATTTTGGCTATAACTGTCCATAATAAACCTGTGTCTTAACAATATTCCTGCATGTCTGCCCACTTTAGATCCTACTCGGAATCTATTAGTGTGTTGTTATGTGATTAGAATCCTGGTAATCCCGTTGTGTGACATACATCTAGAGTATTCACATACTTGTCCTGAGGAGTTATTACAGACTGTATATTTGTTGAATCACTTACATTGTGTCCTTTGGTGCATTGCATGTGATCCTCATCCTTGATATGAAGGTACGCCTGAGAAGTCTGGACTTCATGAGGCCTAAAGAGAAGGCTCCTGACTAGAAAGAACCCTTGATAATGTCTATTGTTAGTCAGCAAGCTGTGTTTGACCGTGAAAAGTCCACCACATGTGTATTTATTTGAAACATACTTGTATGGGCTCTTTTTTGTGTTGTGTGTTTTCACGTCATGTTATCTTTCACTTGCAAGGACTTGAAATGGCCATGGTTGTGAAATGATTCATGGGAAATCACAGACCTTTCAGGATACCTTCTTGTGGAACCAGAACATGTTGGTGATGTCCCATCCTTGTAGTCCATAATACCCTGATTCATGCAGGCTAGAAACTGACCAGACTTTTTCCCGCACCACACAGATTCAACATGTCGGATCTGTCCCAATACATGGACGCAGACCAAGGAATGGTGTTACTACATATCTACAGATAAGCAAACGTGGAACTACAGTAACGAATATTGCTCTGCCCGGAATTCCAACCTCGCCACCCTCGACAGCAAGAATGAGATGGTAATGTATTGTCTGGCAGCCCTAAAACCATGGGGAGAAGGAGTAGTAAGAAAGAGTCTTTCCTCTCACTAAGTGTCTCTCCTCTGTGAACATAGATGCAAAGAAGGGCTTGTGCCCCATTCCTGAGTCAGGTCATTCTCATGTCAGAGTTTGCCCTGAAAGTCGCCAACCATCGGTTCTTTTTACCTCCTCTATCTCCCGTGCACATTCTCCGCTGTGCAGCTGTCATGATTATGGGATTTTCCCCTTTGGCTTCTGTCTTGGGGCCATCAACTTGGTTTATAAAGGGCCACCTCTCACACCATGGTTGTCAGTGTATGTCACAGGTTTGACACTATTACAACCACCTTGAAAAAATTACAGGGCAAGATTTGGCAGCAAACCTTTTTCAACACTGTAAACTATATGCATGTGTCAGGAATGGCACTCTGTCAAGAGTGGCACAGGGTACCCAGGTAGGTTTTGGGTGGCTGTGCTGAAGTAAGGTAGAAGATAAGCACCCACAGCAGGAAGTTCAACAAGAAAGAAGAGTAGGAAACTGTAGCTGTGAGCCAAAAGGGGCAAAAGATACAAAGGTACAAACAAACTGGATTCCCTCTTGGGGTGTATGCTGAAATGGGAAAGAGTGTTCCACGAAGCTTAGGAAACTCCAGCCTTCTGCACAGATTGCTATAACAGAGGCCCACGCTGCATGCTCATGGCTGGGAACAACATCAGTGGGTGTCTGTAACACTGAAAACGGTACAAGGGAAGGGGCAGAGATTGCCTGCCGGAAACCAACAGGCAAGCTCTGTACAAAGGGATTACATAAGACACATGAGAAGACAAGAGCAGATATATCCAGCGAAAAGGAAGTCAAAGAGCAATCTAGCAGGAGGAAATGAAGGAAAGGCAGTTAGACTGAAGTAGATAACCTAAGGTGGAGTACAGAGGACTCAAGGAAGAGAACAAGGGAGCAGCAGTCAGGAAAACAGAAGGGCTGCAAAGTAGGAAGCAGGTCTGCAGACAAGAGTGGCACTAGGTGCAGGCAAACTGTAGTGGACTGCGGAAGACTGTAGTAGGCTGCAAGGCAGGGAGTCCAGAAGAACAGGACAGAGAGAGATTAGTAGTAGGCGACAGACAGAGAGCCCAAAAGAATAGGGCTGCAAAGTAGGGAGCCCAGAGGAGCAGGGCCGTAGCTAGCTAAGTGTAAACAGGCTGTAAGGCAGAGGAGTGTAGCAAGCCGCAAGGCAGGGAGCCCAGAGGACAAGGGCTGTAGGCAGCGGAGGGAGACAGGCTGCAAGGAAGGAGCCCAGAGGACACGGGCTGTAGGCAGCGGAGGGAGCAGGCTGCAAGGTAGGGAGCCCAGAGGACAAGGGCTTGGAGACAGCAGAGTGTTGCAAGCTGCAAGGTAGGGAGCCCAGAGGACAAGGGCTGTAGGCAGCCGGAGTGAGACAGGCTGCAGGGCTGGGAGCCCAGAGGACAAGGACTGAAGGCAGCCGGAGTGAGGCAGGCTGCAGAGCAGGGAGCCCAGAGGACAAGGGCTGTAGGTAGAAGGCAGCAGAGCGAGATTGGCTGCAAGGCAGGGAGCCCGGAAAGGGCACTGGATCAAAACAGGATAATGCAGCAACAGGAACAGCATACAATGTAGCAGGTCAAGGCAAACAGGAGTGGGGAGATCTCAAGATGCAAGACACTGTGCTCCTGCAGGCAGCTGCTTATATACAGCCCGGCCCTGTTCTGAGGCAGGCTAATTGACAGCACCTGTAGCAGCACACCTGAAGACAATCTGCCTCCTCCCTCTCTGGTCCTGAGCAGGTGGAACCAGCACTGGCCACTAAGGCTTCTGGGGATTGTGGTCCCAATAACGATGAATGAGAATAGCCAGGAATAGAGGACTGCAGCCAGGTGCATTATGGTAAATGTAGTTAATTGAATAAAATAAGAAAGAACCAAAGTTGAGCAAATGGAAATAAAAGACCAAGGCGTGAAAAGGAGTTGTTCAAGGAGTATTAGGAGGATAAATGAGTACCAAGTAGTCCATGATGGTTGCCAATGCGTGCGCCAGCGGCGTGGGCATGACAGCATGTTTATGCTTGCTGACCTATGGCTGAGGCTTTGGCAATTTTCCACATCATGAAAGAACTTAGCTCAGTCTTGGGGTGTTGAATTGTTATAAGATGTGTAGGTAACTTTTCTGGGTCGTGATAGCCAACTCAAGTCTGCAAAAACCACAATGATGTTGGATGACGGCAGCATTTGGCTAATCCAACGCCCCTAATGGATGCATAAACCTCCCTGCAGACTCCACGGTACTGCTTCTGCTTTCCTCTCCCTCCCACTGCATCCCCACGCTAAGCATCTCTCCTTCGTGTTTCTCTAGTCGCTCCAACTATATCCAATCCAGCCTCATCCACCCGTCACCGACTTCTTTCTCTCTACCCACCGACATCACCCAAGGTCTCTAGAATGCAAAATCACTCAGCACACAAAATACATCTGTGCACACTCACCACTTTGATGTTAACCTCCCCATCTCTCCATGATGGCGGTCACAGCAATAAGGATCATAACTCAACACGCTATCCCATTCGCAGCCGTGCAGACAGTCACTGCTTCATTCTCCCGTCGCCGACTACTTTCACTCCACCCACCAACATCACCCAAGGTCTCTAGAATACAAAATCACTTAGCACACACAATATAGTCTGGCACACTGACCACTTTGATGTTAACCTCCCCATCTCTCCCTGTTGGCGGTCACAGCAATTAGGATCATAACTCAACACAGTATTGCATTTGCAGCCGTGCAGACAGTAACTGTTTCATTCTCCTAGCCGTTTCCCCAAAATAAAAAGATGGAAGTGTTAGCCTGATAATGAGCAAGGTCAGCTTGTCTGCCTCTCTCTCCACTTCTTACTTCTACAATCTCATTTCTAACGCATTTCAATTTCTTGCACCAAGCCCTTTCTGTATCATCCTCATCTACCGCCTCTCGAAGACCTTCTTCTTTAATCTTGATCTATTATTTCAATGTCTACCAACCAATAGATTGACAACTCCAGTCTCCCAAATAATACTGTGGCTACCGCACTCCTACTAGAGTCTACACTCTCCGGCCATGCACAACCACTTCCTGTTCAAACCTTCTCTCTTATTAGTCTCATCCATCCCCTGGAGACCTTCAGCCAACTCCTACTTCCAGTCATTCGCCCTCCTGACACCCCTCCACTGGATCTCTTGACCCTCTGAAATAAAGAACATCCCCTTTTTTGTGTGGGTTCAGGATAACTCTGATCCTTGTAGCCCTTGAAGGAACCCTAAGTGAAGGTGGTATCATCGCTTAACCACGTACTCCGGTGGTATACTAATTGACCTTTTCACAATTGACCTTGAGAGGATTGACCTAATTAAGTAGATCAATTAGGACATATATGCGGAGGGAAATCCCCCACCCAATCCAAAACCCCCCGCAATTTCCCCACCCAATCTCCTTATATTATTTTGAATCCAAAACCAACCCAATACATATATAAAATAACTAAAATAAATATAAAGGTCAATTGTGCAGAAGGTCAATTAGGACCACTATAATTAGGTCAATTGTGCAAAAGGTCAATTGTAAAAGGTCAATTTGGGTAATACTGTACTCCTACCCAGTGCCATCCTGTTCTTTGTGTTGGTAATATTGTATATACTGTGCATATTTTCTTAGATGTTACTCCTGTTTGACAGTGCTGCCCCCATCTATGTACCGAGCACCCCCTCCACCACCTGGACCTTGGGCACCGTCATTATCCATACACTATGAACCTACAGGATCCCGCAATGTGCCCACTCAATACACCCTAGTGACGTTTTTCTTGTCGAAGAACGATGTTCTCCCTCAAACATTAAATACAAATACACAGATCTCTCTAGTCCTCAAATGTTTTAACTCTAAGGGACATCTGTTCATCATGGTTTTGAACATGTCTCTTGCCTTGATGTCTCTTAGAGATAAAGAAGTTATGGAATCGAGAGGTCAAAAGTGAGCTTGCTGAGTGGGTGGGGATTAGCAAGTTGGTTACTATCCTCCACATTTCTCACAAGATTTCACCAAAATTATACCACCAATGCCAGAGAAGTTCATCATAAACAGAAGATTACTTCCACCATTGATGGATAAACAGCAAAATGGGGGCTCCCTGGGAACTGAGGGACTGCTATAATACGAGTGAGCCCCCAGGTTGCCATTGACTTCTTTGCAGTATAGAACATGTTGGTCAAACCATGAAGGTCTCCTGAGGTTCAGTCGCATGTCCCAAGGAGACATCGGGCAGGGGATGTCTTTCCTGGGTACTGGCACAGACCGGTGTGAGCGGGAGGATATGCATCTGTGTAGGGGAGACCTCCACTAAACATGTACGGTAGATCTATAGGTCCCATGGGGCTGCCTATGAATGCAGTATAGCTGGGGATGGGAGCAGGGATAGTTCCTAGAAGGATGGCTTCCTGATAGGGCACTATTTCAACACTGAGCTGCCAGAAGCCAACAACCTAAAATATGCCAGCAGACTTGGCAGCATGGACTTATTAGATATGGCACATGCACATGGGGAAGAATGGAGCGGAGCGCAAGTCGATGGTGCACATGAGTGGTAGTTTCCCCCTCCATGCTAAGAGACCTGATTCTCTCCTTCTTTGACCAGTCCATGGAGGTAGGAGACAGTACCCCATTTAGGTGTGAGCCTCTGGAGCCAAGCACGTCATCAGGATCTGAAGCTGGGGTGCCGTTGCTTGCATAATGTCACTATTTTATACACAGGAACCAATATGGATTGCTTCCAGCCGTCTGGAATCACACAAACCTTGTCAAAAAGGACCTTCAAAATCATGGCCCAGCTTTCAGGATCTTTTTTTCATGGCAGCATTGGACTTCTTTAAACGGCTAAGTGCCAGGGCAATATTGGCACTGTCTAGATCTATTGGCCAACACTGCCTCACATCCTTTATTCCGGTCTCGAGGTGATTAACCATTTCGGTATCTGTTCTCAGATATTTTACCAATCGGTTCCCTTGATAGGGTGAAGTGTTTTCAGTCACTATTTGTTTTGCACGTTTGTTATCTGCACAAGCCCCCACACTCCCCGGAATTGGCAGCTCAATATTAATTCGCCGTTCACAGCTGTCAATTCCCTTTTCATGATTTTGCAGATGTCATCTAAGGATTCTACATCACAAGCAGCATGCCTCTGACAAATACTGATTACAAGCAGATTGCTTTGTCACAGGCTCTTTTGGTGTGTTTCTTGAAGTCTTAAAATTAGTCAAGGAGTTTAGTGGTTCCTTGTCAGCTGTGAGCTGTTCAGCCACTTCTGCCAGTTGAACTCACAACACTTTACAGTGTGGTCCTTGCAGTCCTTCATTTCTAAAGGGAAATGAACGTTGTGAAAACATTACCAGAATGATTCAAAGTCATATCAGCTCAAAACTAGGAAGTGCCAATTGTCACTAGTGGCGACTATATCTGCAGATGGGGGAGCATCCCCCAGTAACTGCCACACCTGGAGGCCTTAGAGCGCCTGGTCCTTGGAGGGTGGGGATCCCGCCCAAAGGGCTCCGGGAGGCAATGGTAGGCGCACCCTATGGCAACCTAGGAGCAAACCCTTCAACCATACCCATCCCCTCGCAAAGTTGTGGGGAGGCTTTCACCACCTCATACCCACACACTGTTGGACAGTTACAGAGGAAAGCCGCCACCATGCACAGCACGCGGCGAATGAACCTCTACAAAACGCCCAGCACAAAGCAAGTGCAGAGACACCAAACACTGTACTCCGAAGTAGATAGGTAAGAAAAGCCCCACTAACCCAACCATAAAACCTCAACTTCCACACACACTTCTTAAACACTAAAGAAATGCAAACTCTTCTCTGCACAGCAATCCGCGTGCACTTAACTACACGGCAACAACAAAACAAACCACACATAATCCCACACAGCAGCACACGGAAGTCTACCGAGCCATGACTCACATCCAAACTCAGCGAACGGTGCAAACCAAACTGAAGCTGTCAACAGGACTTCACCACTCTCGCTCTAGCTCTTCCCGCTATCCCCTACTAACCCATCTCACACTCTTTCCTTTCAGATCCATCAGAGCACCAGGGAACCACTCCGGTGGTGATAGAGCGTGGTAGGAATGATTAACATTAACATTGTGTGGCAGAAGAGAAATCATATCTCTGGCCTTGCTTTGATGTGCCTTCACGCCCTATGACATAACTTCCTATGGTGTTGTGCATTTTGCATGATAATTGCTCCCTCACTTATTAGGTTTGGTTAGGGAGCACTTTAGCTCTCTGCCAGAGGTCTTGAAGATCCACATTAGAGGTGCCTGCTCTGATGTATATCAGAGGGTCCTTGATGCAGCATACGTGCTTCATGGAGGAAGCTCAGATGGGGAGACGTGCTTCATAGTGGATGCTTAGATGGGGAGAAGTGCTTCTTGGTGGATACTTAGATTGGGAGAAGTGCTTCATGGTGGATGCTTAGATGGGGAGAAGTGCTTCATGGTGGATGCTTAGATGGGGAGAAGTGCTTCATGGTGGATGCTTAGATGGGGAGAAGTGCTTCTTGGTGGATACTTAGATGGGAAGAAGTGCTTCATGGTGGATGCTTAATGGGGAGAAGTGCTTTTTTCAGAAATACTTTACAATACGGACAAAGAGAACATAGTATTCCTACAGTGGAGTCCCTTATATTGATGTGGTAGCAGTTGGTATGGAAAGAAGACCAGTAGAGGTGGGGAGGCACATTGTTACATGTATTAGGAATGATGCAGCCAAATAGATGAGTTGCTACACAGAATTTACAATAACATAGTCTATGTACATTGATATACAGAAGGTGCAGGAGGGACCAGGGCATGGTGTTGATGCGAGATGCTATCCCATATAGGAACACATACATGTTTGTCATGGGCCTCATTAGAAGTGTGCCGGTCTGTAAAAAATGTCGGAACAAATGCCAGTAATTCCGGCTGTGGTATTTTTTCCAAGGTTGCCAGTGGGGGTCACGGAACTCCCGGCAGGCCTAACCTGCAGGTAGATCCGGCCCGTACTGGCAAATAATTGCCGGAATCACCAGCACTGGCAGTGCCGGTAATTCTGGCAATCCAGAATTTACGGCCACTCTGCCACCTGTAAAATCCTGGTAATACTGGGCTATCGGGCGGCGCAGATGCTAAGGCAGCTTTGCTGGCATCCTGAAGGTGATTCCGGTGGGATACCGACAAACCTATATTGAGTGAAGTCGCAACAGAACTTCTTCTGCCCTCGCTGCCTTTTCGTAATGTCCATGGCAATACCACTGGCCGCTCTCTAATGAACATAGCAGACTGGATGGGTGGTATTGTGTATTTTGTTTTGTGTGTAGTGTGGCAGAGTGCAAGTGAGGCATTGAGCGCTAGACATACACACAAGAGACACAGGCAGTCTGACTCCAGCCTTCCTCAGATGCTCAGGTTGCATTCAGACACCTCTCTCCATCGCTTTAGCAGGGGGAGAAGTGTTTCTGAAGCGCATACTGCACATGGAGGCATCATATGGCTAATGGGATAACTGTAGACATGTAATTGCTTGTCTTGTCAAAATGTCCACACCACTATAACTGAAGCAAGATCTTTCCCTCTCTCCTATGGCTTTCCTGCACAGACCCTAATGCTGCAAAAAGAGCAGATATCAGAGTATTATTGGATCGGACTTCTTTACAGTGAAGCAGAAGAGGGACTTGTGTGGCTGAATGGATCGCTTCTGAAACCAGACAGGTACAGTACAGATCTGCAGGGTTGTGTTGCTTTAAGTCAATGAAGAAAGTTAGCTTCAAATGAGCTTTAATCAGACTGTGAGGAAGGCATGGTATCGAGCAGTAGACACAGACACAATGGATATAGGTTTCGAAAACCTTTATTTATGAATTTGATTGGGGTGGTAGAATTCCTAACTGGCCCTAACTCTAAACTGGGAGTAATCTCGACCATTAAACAATAGCAAATACGTCCAAGTCAGTCTGGTCAAAATAAAAAGCCCTATACTAAGAACACCTAACCTTGCCCTCCTAAAGATAACAAATGTGTTAAGGGAATACAAAAAGGAAATGTGTCAAAAAAACAAATGTCAGACACATCACTAGGCCTTCCGGCGTACCTGGAACTCATATTTTCTCATATAGTCCATTGTTAGTGTTTGTTTTGGGCTTATGATGCCATGTGACGATTTCAGGACTGCTGATTGCCACACATGCCATTAGACCTTCACTCCCATGACGATTCCAGTCTCTTATGTGCAGTTCCATTGTCTATCCCAATTATAACTAGCTATCTCTCCCATGTAATTGCCTTTGTCCTTGGCACGCTAACCCTGGTGGACAGCGTTTTCTAGTTCAGTTCCAAGTGCGCATGTACTAGCAAGTCCATAAGAAACAAGTAAGGTTTTTGACTCCCTTCCTTATCTATATCTTAGCTCTTGCCCTATCTGAAATTCTCGTCAGGCCTAGTACGATAGTCGCTTGTTTTGTTCCTCCCCTCCCTTTTCGCACCCCTCTCCCACACCTTTTTGCTTTTTTCTCCGGCTCTAACAGAAATGTCGTCAGGCCTAGTACGGTAGTCGCCTGTCTGTTTCCATTTCCTTCCCACTCTCCCCATCCCTTCCTAATCTATGTCTTAGCTCTTGCACTATCTGAAATGTCGTCAGGCTGAGTACAGTAGTCGCCTGTCTGTTTCCATTTCCTTCCCACTCTCCCCCTTCTTCCTCAACTATGTCTTAGCTCTTGCACTATCTAAAATGTTATCAGGCCGAGTACGATAGTTATTTTCATATCCTTCTCCAGCATGGGGTCTGGCATGGATTCACATGCTCATGAATATTCCCCGTCGTCAGGCTGGGAATCCTCGGTAAAGAAAAAACCAGTATCAGTTTCGTTTCTGATCTGTCTTTCGTAGTAGTAACCAATCACTGGTCTCTGCGTCATACTGACCACAGCCAATGACTGCCCTCTACCTAAGCCCCCCCTCTGGCAGCCATCTTCAGATTTCTACCGCACGTTCATGTGTTGGGATCCTCGTGCTATTGCTCTCGAGCGTTAGTGCTATTTTTTCACGTTTTTTTCTCAAAAACTTCGTTTTTTCGGTCAAAAGAGCCTCAAGTTCCACCGACTCTCCATCCGATCAACGGGGACCCGTGTCGGATTCGTCCACGGCCCTCAAGGGTGAAGATTCGTCGAGCTACGCTTTTGGAGGACTCCAGAAGTTTCTCAGGCCCATCTCGGTCATGGCCCAGGAGAAGGGAAGCTCGACGCCCGGAAAGCTGTTCAGGGTCTGCCCTGGATGCCAGCTGCAGAATGCCTTTAAGGAAGACGAACACTTCTTTTGTCTTTACTGCCTACATGAGGACAAGACGCACGTGGAGAAGGACTGTGCGTTTTGCGGCAACATGTCGGAGCGGACCATGAAGGACCGCCATCAACGTCTCGCCAACTGGCTGGAAGGGAAGAGCCCGTCCGGCGAGAAGAAGAGGAAGAAATCCGAGCGGTCTTCTAAGACCTTTGAGGACGCCCCGGTGACGGGGGTCCAACATAAGGCCAAGCACCGCAAGTCCGCTGGCACCGGGAGCGCCGAACGGTCGGGCTCTATGGGCGCCAGGCAGGGCGCACCCTCCCCGGCACCATCAACCACGAGCCAACGCTCTGGGTCGGGTAAGAGGAAGGCCGAGCACCCGGTGAAGCTCCTGGAGAGGCCCCAGTCGAGCTCAAATGCGGAGGGGGAGCAAGGCAGTGTCCCCCCCCCTCAAGGATAAGGCGGTGAGCGCACCTAAGGTGGTGAAAGCCTTAATCCATCCGGCCAAGGCCTCTATCGAGACAGTCGCGGCGGCCCTGGCTCAGCCTGTGGAGGCTACACCAGTGGTGGCGACCTCGGGGCTCAGAGTCTCCCTGCCACCGCGGAGGGAGTCCTCTTTTATGCCCATCGACAGGACCCCTGTGAAACCTCCGACGGAGAAGAAAAAGGGGGGGCAGGAGGTCGTTGTGGATTCGGCCTCAACCTCTGAGGAAGAACTGATCGAGGTCTTAAGCCACGGCGTTGGCGTGGAAGAAGACCAGCCCGTCGGGAGGGATCCCGACGCAGGAGACGACAACATCATCGAGGGTACCGACGGGGCCCCTGACCGCCCGTCGGATTCCCCTCTGCCAGTGCCGCAAGACAACTCGGCGGCCAATTTGTTGGCTAAACAGTCCTTATGCTCAGAGATAAGGACGAGACTGCCGTTACCAGTGGAGGAACCACTCCCGTCGGGGGACCCGGAACCAGGCCCTTCGTGCAGCCCCCCTCCTAAGAAAAGAAGGATTCACCCTCCACCTCCTTTTCAGCCGTCGCGCCCCGTTCAGCCCTCCTCCCCGTCCACGACTCGAGGGGATGATACGGGGACTGACACGGCTGTGACGGGTACGGACGACGAGGTGTACGACGAGGATCTGCCGTTGTCTCCTCCCACCCGGGCTTCCCCGCCCGACGAGATTGGATCTTTTCACTCCATGATCGCCAGGGCATCCGAGCTCTTCCAGCTCTGCCTGGAGGAGAAGAAGAAGGAAGGTTTCCTTTATCAGCGGCGCGAGGCCAAGAGGAAGACGGTCCTCGCGGTACCTCTACTGGACGATATTTGGGATGAGGGCCTAGCCCGCCTCAAGAACCCATCCACGACGCCGGCTAGAAGAGACCGGTACGAGAAGAAGTACCGGGTCCCGGACGCGGCCCCCTTGTGCCTCTGGGCACAGCCTACCCCGGACTCCGTCGTCTCCGCGGCGGCCAGGAAGAAAGCGGGGGGGGTGCGGCCTCCACGTCGACTTCCCCGCCAGACGGCGAGGGAAAGAAATTGGACACGATGGGGCGCAGGGTCATCTCGTCTGCAGCGACGACGATTAAGGCGGCCAACGCCTTGGCTATCGTAGCCCGCTACGACAGGGAGCTGTGGTACAAACTGGCTCCCCTGCTGGACTTCCTACCGGACGACAAGAGGGCGGATGCCCTGGAGATCTTGCAGGAAGGTGAGGTGGCGTCGGACCATGCCATCACGATTGCGACGGACATCGCCGACACTGGATTTCGCCAGTTGGGCAACGGCGTGTGCCTTAGGCGGCGTGGATGGCTCAAGGCTACTGACTTCCGTCAAGACGTACAGACCAGAGACCTGGACATGCCGTTCGATGGGAACAACCTGTTTGGGAAAACAGTGGACGATTCCCTTCAAGCCATTAAAGCGGACACGGAGACGGCCCGGGCGCTCGGGGTTCTCCAGCAACGGCGGCCGCCCTTTCGGAGCGGCGGAGGCAAGGTTCCGGCGGCGGATTTTCCACCTACCGTCAAGCGGCCCGTTCGTCGTCTCAGGAAGCTTACAGGGGACGAGGCAAGTCAGGCGGACCCCGCCGTCGTCGCCAAGGAGGTCAAGGCGGCAAAGCCTCGTCTAATCAGGATTGAACCGGCCGTGCGGTCGGGCCCCCACCGAAGCACCCTGGTGGGAGGCTGGCTGGCGAGCTTCATCAGCGTGTGGGAGTCCATCTCCACCGACCGTTGGGTGCTGGACGCCCTAGCCCAGGGCCACGCGCTCGAATTTCAAAGAAGGTGCCCGTGCGTCCCCCCTGTGGCCAGGAAAGAGCTTCACGTCCCTCAGCTTCTCCGGGAGGTAAAGGCGATGCTCAGGAAGGGTGCCATCGAACTCGTCCCAAAGAGGCTTCGGGGCTCCGGAGTTTACTCAAGATACTTCCTCGTGAAGAAGAAGACGGGAGGATGGCGCCCCATCCTAGACCTACGACGGCTGAACAAGTTCATCAAGGCACGGAAGTTCCGGATGGTCACCCTCCAGCACGTCCTGGGGCAGCTGGAGGAGGGCGACTTCCTGTCGTCGTTGGATTTGGAGGATGCCTACTTCCATATTCCCATCCTAAAGGGGCACCGAAAATTTCTCAGGTTCGTGGTCCAAGGGCGTCACTATCAGTTCAGAGCCCTTCCCTTCGGTCTATGGTCGGCTCCCAGGGTATTCACCAAGTGCCTTGCACCAGTGGCGGCGCAGCTGCGCCGAGAGGGGATCCACGTCTACCCCTACCTGGACGACTGGCTCATCCGAACCAAGACGAGGGAGGTCGCCGTGACGCACACGGCAAGGACCGTCCAACTTCTCACGGACCTGGGATTCTCCGTGAACTACGCCAAGTCCCACCTGGTACCCGCGCAAGACGTACTGTTTCTGGGAGCGAAGCTCGACACAGTGTCCCTTCTGGCCTCCCCGTCGGAGGAAAGGACCAGGGCCATCCTGGGCAAGGTACAGCGGATGTTGGTTGCCGACGCGGCCAAGGTGAGGTCCTTCAAGTCCCTCCTTGGAATGATGTCTTCTTGCATCTACCTCATTCACATGTGCAGGCTCCGGATGCGCCCGTTGCAGGAGTTCCTGGACGCGCGCTGGATCCAAACGACGGGCGACTTTGAGGAGAGGATCACACTCGACGAGAGTTTCCGACGAGCGATCCGGTGGTGGGGCACCCGCGCGCATCTGACGGCGGGCATGGACTTCCAGACCCCAGGCCACCAGGAGACAGTGACCACGGATGCCTCCCTGGAAGGTTGGGGAGCGCACACCGAAAATCTGCACGCGAGAGGCCTTTGGCTCCCGTCGGAGAAGTCCCTCCATATCAGCGTCCTGGAGCTCCGTGCAGTGTTTTGGGCCCTCAGATCCTTCCTTCCGTCCCTCAAGGGCAAGGTGGTGAGGATCTTCACCGACAACACCACCACCATGTTTTACATCAGGAAACAGGGCGGAACCAGGTCCCCAGCACTGTCCAAGGAGGCGTAGGACCTGTGGCATTGGGCCGTCGCCCAAAGGATGTTTCTGGTGCCGTTCCATCTGGCAGGGATAAAAAACAGCATCGCCGACTCACTCAGCAGGGAGCTGCGCTCGTGCCACGAGTGGGAACTATGGCAGGATCTAGTGGATCGCCTCTTCCGACGGTGGGGCACACCCCAGATCGACCTGTTCGCGACGGCGACGAACTCCAAGTGCCGGAGGTTCGCCAGCAGGTTTCCCCAGCCGAGGAGCATGGGCGATGCATTCTCGTTCCCCTGGGAAGGCCTGTTCCTATACGCGTTCCCTCCACTGCCACTGCTGATCTGGCTCATCAACCAGCTCAAGAGGTCACGGTGCAGGATGATCCTCGTCGCACCTGCGTGGCCGAGGCAGATATGGTTCCCGGACCTTCTGGACTTGTCAGCGTCCCCGTCAATCAAGCTGCCAGTGGACGCGGTTCTGCTCTCCAGGGAAGGAGGCGCCATCCTCCACCACGACCCGAAGTCACTGAACTTGCAGGCCTGGCTCCTGCAGCACTAGAGTTTGGAGGATACGATATACCGGCCGACTGCAGAGAGGTTCTTGCAAAGGCCAGGGCGTCCTCGACTCTTAAATGCTACGGACACAAATGGAAGAGGTTCTCTGTCTGGTGCCGCGCACAGAAGATTAACCCTCTAAGGATTACGGCTCCCCAAGTACTGCCGTACCTGTTGACGCTGGCCAAGGCTGGACTGGCGCACGCGTCCATCAAGATTCATCTTGCTGCGATCTCCCGATACACCAGAACCACGGGGCGGACGTCCTTGTGGTCTCATCGTCTGGTGAAAGAGTTCATGAAGGGACTGTTCAGATCGTTCCCGCTGGTGAAGGCTCCGGCCCCGGCGTGGGAGCTCAACGTGGTGCTGACCAAGCTCATGGGACCTCCGTTCGAGCCTCTGCACTCGGCCCCTTTGAAGTTCCTGTCGTGGAAAACAGCGTTTCTTGTGGCCATCACCTCCGCACGACGAGTGGGAGAGATCCAGGCCCTATCTTGCAAGCCACCATACTTGACTTTTCACGACACGAGGGTGGTGCTCAGGACGCACCCCTCCTTCATGCCCAAGGTGCCGTCGGAATTCCACCTCAACGAACCCTTGGTGTTGCCTGTGTTTTTCCCGTCGCCTTCGTCGCCGGCTGAGAGGACTTTGCACTTGCTTGATGTGGCTAGAGCGCTGAAGTTCTACGTGGACCGCACAAAGTGTTTTCGGAAGACGTCACAACTCTTTGTGAACTTTGGACCTGTCAATCAGGGGAAGGCTCTCTCGAAGGCTTCCATTTCCAGGTGGCTCTCCTGCTGTATCATGTACTGTCATCGGTTGGCAAACCGACCGCTGCCTGGCCGTCCGAGAGCCCATTCCACCAGAGCGATCGCAGCTACCACGGCGTTCCTATCTGGTGTGCCCCTGCTGGACATATGCAGGGCTGCTACGTGGAGGTCGACGCACACCTTCACGAAATTCTACTGCGTCGATCGGGATTCCAGGGAGGAGTCCAGGGTCGGCCAAGCAGTGCTGCGCAACCTGTTCGCCTGAGGTGAGCCTGGTGGGGAGGTAAGATTGCTTAATGTTGAGTTTGATGTAATGCTTAATGTTGAGCCTTTGCCACCTCCCGTGGTTGTGCATGTGTGTACTGCTATGTATTCTTTATTCATGAGCATGTGAATCCATGCCAGACCTCATGCTGGAGAAGGAACAAGTTACTTACCTGTAACTGTTGTTCTCCAGCATGGGTCTGGCATGGATTCACATGCGAACCCTCCCGCCTACCCCTCTGCGGCTCTTCACTTGGTCATACTGCCACTTCACGTGCTTCCAAATCTGAAGATGGCTGCCAGAGGGGCGGGCTTAGGTAGAGGGAAGTCATTGGCTGTGGTCAGTATGACGCAGAGACCAGTGATTGGTTACTACTACGAAAGACAGATCAGAAACGAAACTGATACTGGTTTTTTCTTTACCGAGGATTCCCAGCCTGACGATGGGGAATATTCATGAGCATGTGAATCCATGCCAGACCCATGCTGGAGAACAACAGTTACAGGTAAGTAACTTGTTCCTTACTATTCATGGCCTGTAAGAATGACATTGTATGTTCCCTCCCTTGCCTTGAAGCTCTTTGAGACATATTGTGTAGAGGCGCTATATAAATAAACTATCCTATCATATCAATGGCAAAGCCAAATGGGATCAGGGAATATCTAAAAAGTCAGCTAAAAGAAAAACCCTAAGGGTATTGGCAGTGATGTAATAGGGGCAGGCCCAACTTTATTTAATTCATGAGTATTGTACTTTACAGTGCAACATATAAAAATAAAAACAAACTTTATTTCAAACATTTTCTGTACCTTCTCCTTGTTACAAAAATGAATCCGGGTGTACTTCTACATTTCAGTGTTCATCAGGGCATCCAGCTCTAATTCTAGTTCATTTGGGTCATAGTAAATAACTTGAAACATTTCTGTAGAATAATGGAATGTATTGTTTACATTGTTCTCTTGTCTTGTGGGGGTTGTATAACATGTATGCCGTCTTCCCTATTTCCGCTTCTACAGAAGCATACGATCATTCCTGCTAAGAGATCAAATAACAGTATTAGATTCATGATGGTGGCAAGGACATTTCTTTCTTTTACGTCTTCACCAGAACCGAATATCACTTCATAGGAAGCGTGCCGGGTAGAAGTTTGGTTAGCAATCTGGAAGAACTGCTACTCCCTGTTCTACACAACTTATAAAATGTAAAACTCTCTTTGACTATCTGTTATATTTTCAGAATGTGCAAATAGCTGCAAGAGTTCTTCAATACTTCGAGGAATAATTTCTGTCCAATCCTGCTCAAAATGAACATGCAAACTTACCATCTGCTTCTACCAACCTACTCGTACTCTTCGTTCTCAAACGACCCGGCGGGTCGTTGTACCTCATTTCAAGCTAGCCCGCAAGGGAGGCCGTGCCTTTTCGGTTGCTGCCACTAAGGCCTGGAGCAATTTACCTTTCTCTCTGCGTGATACTATTGTCCACCCTGCTTTTCAGCGTAAATTAAAAACCTTGCTTTTTTAACTACGTGAGATAGCTTACCTTGCCTCCTAAGCATCCATGGCCATCACCCACAGATGCCTCTCAGCCAAGGCTCCGCCCTATCTTTCTGAAAGAATCACCCTTAACACATCTACTAGACCCACAAGGTCACACATGACCAACCAGACCTACGTACCGACATTCAAAAGAAGCGAAGCCGGGGGGGCTAGCTTCCAACACTTAGCACCCAAAAACTGGAACGCTCTCCCCACAGCGCTCAGGAACGAAAACTCTTACCATGTCTTCCGCAGACTACTCAAAACCACGCTGTTTAACTAACTCCACCCCACGTCCTAACTGTTTTTTCACAACTGTATATAAATAAGCACAACTGTATATAAACATGCATATATGTTCAGCAATGTATCTATATCCATACAATGTTTGCCTGTAACAAGTAAGAATGCTTTCAGCGCCACGATGCCCCTGGGCAGATGTGCGCTATACAAATCCAAATAAATAAATAAATAAGTAAAGCACCAAGATGTCTCTTGGCGAACGTGTGCTTACACAAGTGACTTTAACATAACATAACATATTCGAGTTTGCTCATATAATAACTGGACACTGCCAAGCGATTGCTGATCGGCTGGTATATCTTGACAAAATAGACTGTCATGATACAAATTATCAAAGTAACACCCAGATTGATAATAACCCTCACTTTGAATTCAAAATATGCATTGAACATGACATTAAAGATGATATTATCATGAATCTGAAATCTACTTCCTGTATCGGAGATAGTTGCCCACCAGACATCTTAAAGAACTCTTGCTCTCCCTGTCTATTCCCTCTATCCTCTCCCCCCACCATATTCTATGCACTTACCCTATCAGAATTGTCATCAGACCTAGTATGATAATCGCTTGTTTGTTCCTTTCCCCCTCACCTTTTGACAATCTCCAGCACTACCAGAAATGTCATCAGGCCTAGTACGATAGTCGCTTATTTTGTTCCTCTTCTCCCCCCCCCCTCCTTCACCTTTTGTCAATCTCCAGCACTATCAGAAATGTCGTCAGGCCTAGTACAATAGTTGCTTGTTTTGTCCCCCCTCACTTTTTGACAATCTCCAGCACTACCAGAAATGTCATCAGGCCTAGTACAAGAGTCGCTTGTTTTGTCTCTCCCCTCCCCTCTCCTTCACCATTTGTCATTCCCCTGCACTACCAGAAATGTAGTCAGGCTTAGTATGATCGTCGTTGTCTGTCGCATCTCCTACCTTCCCCTCCCTCGCTCTCTCCCCTCCTTATCATCGTCAAATTTCTTGCACTATCTGAAATGTCGACAGGCCTAGTATGATAGTTAATTTCATATTCTTAACATCTCAAGGCCTTGTAAGAATGTCATTGTATTTTCCCTTGCTCCCTCCCTTGCAGCGCTTTGAAACACATGTGTGTATAGGCGCTACACAAATAAACTATCAATATCACTATCAATGTCCTTTTGCCAGGGATCACGAAATTCATTAATTCCTCTTTCACATCCTTTATGGTACGCCACCCCAACCCCATTCGGTCCAATGGGAATGGGGACTGACTGCCCCCTCACAACGTTGGATCCAGGGCAAATTGTGCCGGACCGAGTTGTGGTAACACAAATAGCGTTGGCCGGTAATTGCAACTGGATACTGCCCAACTTGTGATGAGGCCAAAACAAAAGAAAGTATAATCAAGGAAGCAAGCAAAGCAATAAGAAAAAAAAGCCTGAGGAGAAGGGTGGGAGAATATATTTGTCCAAAGACAGATGAAAGAAAGAAAACAGTTTATGAATTATACAAAAGGAAAGACAATCTCAAGAGAGAGAGTCATACATTGTGGATAACCTTAACCTGGGAAAAGAAAAGATTAACTCTTTGTAGAAAAAGGTCGAGAGGGGAGTAATAAACCAACAGAGACCATTAACAAAAAAGAGAATATCAGTCAAAGGTCAAACTAACCTCAGTTTAGTAAGAAACAAGAAACCAATAAAGTACTGAGGAAACTCTTTAAACTGATCAAAGAAGTCACAAGAGACTATGGAAATCAGCTACTCAACATAGGTTTGCAAAAAGCAAAAGGCCGAGGAGAAGGGAGTCAGTCCCCTGTCTTTAGTTGTTAAGTTAGTTGTAGGGTTTGTTTGGACAGTGGCAGATTCTTTCATGGATGACTGATTAGGACCTTAGCTAATTTAGTTAAGTAGGGACAGGCATTATCCGTTCCTTTAATAAATATAGGAGTGAAATGTTTTATCAGAGTCTGCATCCCTCTTCTGACCTGCCCCAGGGCTCCCTGACCGAACCAGAGAATGCGTCCAAACCCACAAGAACATACTGTAAGTTACTACATCGGGCACTTGAAAACAATCCACTTGGATATTGTTAAACGGTCCATAGGAACAGGGGACATGCCCCCTCTGTGGCGGTACTGGCTTTCCAGCATTATTCCAGCATTTAATCTAGTCTTGTGCTATGGCTGCGAACTCTGGAGCAAACCAGTTTCTATTTAACGTTCAAATCATCCCTCCTTTGCTCACATTTTCCAACACATGGCATACTCTTGCCATATGATATAAAGGTATCTTTGGAGACACCACGTTTCAACTTCGTCTCTCCACCACAAGTGCTCATGAAAGTGGTAACCTTTACGTATCCAAGAGTCTTCTTCTACAGAATGAGCAGCTTCTTGTACTTGCGGTAGCTCCACAAAAATTCAAAATGGCCACAGAGGCTCAGAAAAAAAAAACAAGGCCCCAGGCTGGCTTCCCAGCAGATATGTATAAGACTGAACCCTTGGTCCGAGTGCCTTATCCAACTAGATTATTGAATGCAAAAAGCCAAAGCAGAGTCCCGCGGGTCATGGACAAATGCAGGAATTGTTCCCATTTATTATCAGGGAGGAAGAGAGGATCCCTCAAATCATTGAGCATTATCTTTACTGGACGTGGGAGGCAAGAAATATGCAAGAAAATTGTAGGCCCACTTAGATCAGTGGGTGCAGGAATTGGGACATATGAACCACCTCCCTGTGTGATTTCAATCAGGGATCAGCACGGTGGACCATTTGCTAGTCGACAAATATACATGTCTAAGGAAATTATTTCTTTATGTCATGTTTGTTGACCTGCAGGGGGCTTTCGATAGCTTTAAAAATGTGGCCCTTCCACCAAGGTTATTATCGGCATTGCTGATAATGTACGCGGGCGACAAAGCCTCAGTGAGGTGAAATACAAATGGGGAGCTATCTAGACCTTTCCAATTCAAAAGGGAGTTCACATGGGTTGTGTCCTGGTCCCAAAACCATTCTGCATATTTATCAATGGAGTTAAAAATCAAATATTGGCAACACCAACCGATGCCCCGACCCTGGGGCGGAGGGGAATATATCAAATGTTATTGTTTACGGGCAACGCAGTGCCAATTTCCCTATCACCCATGGACCTTAAAAAGCAATTTGTCTTATTTGATCCATTCTGCGTTGAAAATGGTTTGAAGACAACCATTTTTAAAAGATATGGTATTTGGGGGCCAATGAAGAAACATTTTGAGGTTATATTTGGAGCTGTGGGTGAGCTAGTAGAGCAGGTAAAATGTTATGATTGGGTGGATCTCAGGGTGACCGAAAAAGGGAATTGGGGGAGTCAGATTGAAAAGGCAGGGACAGTCCTCTCAAGATATAGCGATGCCTTTTTAGGGTTCGAGAAAATAAATGCTGGTGGCCCGCTGAGTGTAACAACAGAAGTGTTTAGGCTGCAAGCACGTCAGGCAGCCTTATATGGGTCAGAACTCTGGGGATGTGAGAAGACCATTACTCTACCACTGATTGAAAATAGGTTTTTAAAGCGTATTCTAGGACTTCCAGCATCCACTCCCACAATACCACTACACTTGTAAGTAGGGCTGCAGGAAATAGACTATGCAGTAAAACTGAGTTCGCTTTTGCACTCGGTGAACATTTGGAGTTCACCGGTGCTATTCGTGTATAGGGGGCATTGAGACCCCTTCTGTCTCAAGATGGCGGCCATACAGATGAATGTTGCAACTATATATGAACAGCACTGTGCCGATACCAATGTGAGGATTTGGGGCATAGACGCAAAACCATGAATAAACCCGCCATGACCCTAGTGAAAAGAATGTATACGTTTACCAATGAAGAGAACACCAAACTCAGGGTCATGAACTCTGAAAACCTTAGCTCCTATTGGGAAAGGAAATATACAGGTGGTGTTGAATGGCCACTAGATATCATAAGGCTGAAATATGCATGTGCAATTTATATAATATTTTGGATGGGGAACCTACCGCTGGCGGATCTAAAAAAAAACATTGGGACAATAGCATGTCAAGTAGGTGTTATTGCGACAACGCATCAATTGCGAATACTTTGCATTTTCTTTTATTCTGTGGATCTCATACTCATTTGCGGAAATTGTACTTGAAACCAATGTTTGTGAAGTATGGAGTCAGATCGTGTAGAGATTGGCTGCTATCGAACCGATGATAAGTTCATAGTCCATGCAATGTAGAAATGTATCTACCGAGCCTGGTTTGCAAGACAGAAAGCAGTGGCCTTAGTTATGTGTTGCAAGTAAAATAATGACTGCCCTGACCCCTAACTTATTCTTATGTTGACCTCCCTGCTAAGCACATGTTGCGTATTCAGCTAGTTGGCAAATTATAAAAGTTGTTTATAGGATATTTTTAACCAATAACTATCTAAGGTTTTAGCAAAAATATGTTACTGAATCAAATTGCCTCTATCAATTAAATGTGTGTATTATTATTAGTGTTATGTAATCTTTAATGGCGTTCTGACAAATAAAGTATTTTGGTTGATTAATTGACAAAAATATTTAAATGGGGCAGCTTATGTGCTCTTATTACTTGTAACACAAATTCAGCCTGTTGGAAATGGGTGTCCCTTTAGCAAGCTAGTATGTCACTTAAGAACACTCATGTTGGGATGACCTTTGATGCCCATTAAAAAATGTAATGCCACAGTAACAAAACATGTGCAGACTGATTGCACCAATCTAGGCCTGTTAGGCCTGTATAGCCATGTAAGAACACTCATCATGTTTGCTTTACTCTTGATGCCCAGCAGAAAAATGCCATGCCACATAAAAATAAAATCCATCCAGACTGGCCACAGTAATGTAGGTGAGTCTAACCCCATATTAACACATAGAAAGTTTACTCTTGATGCCCTGTACAAAATGCCATGCCATAATAGGACAATATATCCAGACTGGCTGCACCAATGTTGGCAGTCTAGCCACATAATAACATTTATGTTTGCTTTACCCTTGACGCTCAGTACAAATGCTATGCCGCAGTAAGATTATATACCCAGACTGGCTGCTGCGATCTTCAACTCTGCCTTGGACATGCAATCAATATATGACAACACTTTCGGACACAGCCCCCTACTCTCTCTTGCAGAAATATGGTCCTCTTAAAAGAAGTGACATGCACTCATGCTATCATAAAGCATTCTTCCCATGCTTCATCCCTACTTTCCTTTGTCTGTAGCATCTTTTTGCTGATTTCCTATCCTCTTGTCATCTCAAGGCTCATTTTATTTTCACCAGCAGGCTGAGGTATTGATATACCTCCTTTGGACACAGTACATCACTCCATGGGCAACCCCGGTGTTATTTGGCACAGTATACAAGCATATTAATATAACATCACATTTTATCTGAAGAATGTCACTTCTCAGTTTCGCAATAACATCTTCTTTTCCAGTTTTACAGTGCAAAAGAGGAACAGCCATGAGTACAACTGCACCGCCTTAGGTAACAACGAGATCTACCTCGAGGAGTGCGGAAGCCAGAAGCGGTGGATCTGTGAGAAAAGAGTCTTCAGCTTCAACCCATGAAACACAGATTAGTTGGGCCCTGGATCAACTCTGGCGATTTCATTGCACCTGCCTCTGTTGTTAGAAAACCCCGGGAATTGATCCACCAATCATATCCTAATGGACATCTGTACAATTAGATTCCTGACTGTTGCCAGACTCCTTTTCATCTGCTGATCCAGAAATCTCTTTCCATGGTCATGGAGCACATACTTACCTTTTCCACTGACGAAGAGTCCTGAAGCGACAGAACATCCAGGCCGGGAAACCTGAGACTATCAGTTCTGGACAAAGTGACTGCCTTTGTGGTCCTCAGTAGGCCTGTGTCAGGCCTCCCCAGCTCATTTTGTATCACTTTTCTGATGTTATTAGATGTTGCTCCTCAAAGTCACCTTAAATGATTCCTGGGCAGTTTGGTCCGGTAGTGTTTGCTGGCTCATGTCAGCAGATTAAGAGTACCTCTACTAAGTGTGTAGTGCATGCTTATTCCCTACCACCCACATGAAAAAAGGACTACGCTGCCATCAGATGCCAACTCAGGAATGCAATAAGAAAGGTAATCCTGATAGGGTGGTAGGTATTAGAAATATCAACTTTGCAAGATAGTGAACCGATGAGTGAATGAGGAAGTGCTTAAGCTGTGCACAGGCAGTGGCATGGTCTGCAGTGATGTAAAACTTACCTTGGCATGTTAATGATGGGTTCACACTGAAAGACCGCCTGTCCTGGTAGGCAGCGAATCTTGCGTTGGCCAAACAGAGAGGATTTGTAAATCTACAGCAAAAATGGTAACATAACATGTTATAACAGGAAGGTCAGAATCAGTCACACTCTTTGCTGTAATGAATGCCAGGCCTGCACGATATACTGCCCGGCTCAGCGACCCACCAAATAGCACAGTCCATTTCATCATTGGTACCTGAAATCCTGCCTGCCTTTTACAGTATGGTGGACTGACAATCATGCAGTAATATACCATTTTGCAAGAAGATAGATTCTCATCTGTCACGCTCCAGTAGATGTGGGACGTGCACTGGTAGTCTTCTCTTACTATGTGTAGTTCATTGTATAGCCTCTTCACTGACTCGCTTCTACCCTAAGTCACAATGAAATGTGCCTTCGGACCAATGTGGTTCTGCTGTGGAGCTGGTTGGTAGCGATGAGTTGAACGAAGAGAGACATACAAGAGTGCAGTGATTATTTTAATAGTGGGTGACCACTTCTGGTGCCTGATGGCCTGGCTCCTGGCAGCCACGGGCACCAACTGTCTATGCCCGAAGAGGAAGTGGGTCAGCTGCATGCGTACCTCTCCAAAACATCTCCATTGCATTCAGGAAGCGTCACTTCCTCTGCAAATCTCCTCCTATTTCTTTGGTGTAGACAGCCAATGGGCGGGATTTCAGAGAGCTCTTACTCCTCTACAGGTTCGCAATGGTCCCAACTCATGCCCCCCTTACAACATTTAATAGACTTCTTGTGGCTCTGCCGACCAGAATGCCTCAATGCTTGACCAATTCAAACATTCAAACTTTCCCCCTGGAGGATCTGAATAATGCATGATGGGAGGTGCTTCAGTGCACAAGATGAATTTGAACGCACATTCCCCCCAATAATTCACTGGTTCTCAAAGGTGAAACACATCTAAAACAATTCACAGACATTTTTTTTTTTTTTACTCCAAATGGATTTTTGAATCCAAAAGCATGATCTGCATATGTGTAAACTTTGGTCGTTGAACCACCTTTGGATGCAAGTGTGTACACGGGAGGTTCTACACTCTACGCCAGATTCTCAGAAAGTAGCGCAAATGAAAGGAGCTTAGAGAATGCGCTTGTCGCATTTACACCGTTTCCAGAAACGCTCAGGTCACCTTATTCTCAAAGGGGGCCTGAGCAGGTCTGGCCGGATGGACGCTAGTGCAAAGGTGTGCTGCCCAGCCTCCTTGCATACATGCATTAGTGGCAGCAGCACTTTCCAGTGAATCTGGATGCGGGTAGGGGAAACTCAAATTCATCGGAATTTGTGTTTCCCCTTCGTGCGTCCAGATTTACTGCTCCTGAGTATTTACTCCTCCTCCTTTGGGAATCTGCACACTCTTGTAGCCACCCCTCGGAGCAGGCTCCAACCGCTCACTGTTTACTTGAGATGCTTGACGACCCGTGGCTTCGTCCAGATATGGGGTATTAGCCAAGGGCTTGTTTGACACTATTTGTCGTGGTATTAGCATAATTGACCCAAAAACATTTGACCTAAAACATTTTTCAGAATTCCTTTGACCTTTTTTTCGGTCAAATTTAATTAAACATATATATGTGGGGGTGGGTAAGGGTATAGATTAGGTTGAGAGGAAGTGGGGGGGTTGCGGGGGTCAGCCCCAGCTATTTAGACCAAAAACAAGTCAAATAAATGTGATCAAATGTGATTAGGTCAAATGTTTTAGGTCAAAAAGACCCAAACCTTTGTCGTAGGGTTCTTGTTGTGAGAACCAAGATGGATTTTTTGGTTTGTATGTGGTTTTATCTCAGCATGTTTTATAGTGAACTGTTTGTTCATGGCCATTTGCCCATTGACATATAATCATAATCTTTTTGTCTTCTAACGGCATTCCCACGCCTTGGCTGCCACTTTCTCACCCTTGTCTTGCCGCCGAATACCTCCTGAACCCTATTTATATATGTCAACTATCACCATTGTGGTGATCAAACTGCCATGACCAAACAGCCAACTGTAAAGATTGTTTGTTTAGGTTGTGGCTATTGGGTGGCGCCAGCCGAAACTATTGTCATGGGAATAGTAAACATAGGTTAGTTATTTATCTTCCTCATGTATGCCCATGGACGTCCTAAGGCCTATGTGACTTCCCTGCCCCTCTCCATCCAAACCATGCCGACGGGCCATCTTAAGGGATTTTGGGGCATGGGACACAGATGCCTCTGGGCCACCACACTGAACCCCAACCACACATAAAAATGGATCCAGAATCTTGGTGGCTCCCTTGCTCGCCATCACAATTTCCTCATCAGCAATCAAAATGATTGTGGGTACCACCTTCATTTCACCTTACCCTTACCCTTACCCCATCCATTCTGGAATCAGAATATTAAACAAATGGCAACTCTAGCTGTCCACAGTGAGGGTGCAAAGCATATTTTAACAGTAGCAAACAAGAGGAAGCTACATGGCCCGCACTATAGGGTCAGGACACAGATCTGTAGCCATATAAAAAAGTACACATACACCCGCATAGACCTAGAAGATTACTAGCCTCACAGAATAAAACATATCCTAGGATACAGGCGAGAGATTGGAAACAATGAGAAAGGGAGACATACCATCACATTGATAGTAGATACCGATTAGGAGCTCCCAGGATGGTGCGCGTATGAAGACATAGGCTGAGATTAGAAGAGGGCCTTCTTTTTCAAGTGGTTTTGTGAGCAACGTGACAAATGAATTTATATTGTGCAATATATCAATGATCGCTCTCATTAGATAGGGGGCAACACTATAGCCAATTAAAGGATGAGCTAGGATTTTCCGAACAGTGCATCCTGTGAACTAAATTTCTCTTAGGGATTAACATAGGGAGAGGAAATGTTGACAGGTTAGGCACTATGTGATTGAAGGAGTTGCCCAGGATCACCCACTTTGGTTAAGAGGTGAAGCTAGAATTTAATTAGTCTGTCATTCCTGCACTTCACCAAATTGAGTCCCATTTCTTATACCGCAACGGGCAATTATTTGTGATTGTTTGACTTTCATGAACAAAAATAATACCCTGTTTTGTAGATATGATTTGGAAATTCAACAAATCACACAATCACCCAACATAACAATATAATTGCTTTTCAAAATGTTATGCACAAGTAAAATGATTCTATATTCGTTTTCTCCATCATCAAGGTTAAGAATGCAAGTTCCAGAATATTAATTGATGTCAGCATAAAATAATATCATCTCGGTTTTACTACTGTTTGTAAAAGCAATAAATCACCCAGCATACATAATTGCACATTGTTACTTATGATATGAAAGTTTTGAAAAATTGTACATAAAAGCAAACTTCTTTATGTTAAATAAACAGGCCTGAGCATAGGCTGCCAAGAATCCTCTTGTGTTCACAAGATGGCGCTAGTTATCCAATCTAACATACCATTCTTTGTTTTGCAGGACATTAGGTGCTACTCTCACTAAGGTATATACACACTCATGATTTTCTCCTTGCCAGAATGATATTGGATCTGGCATATGAGCACAGAGCACTGCAACAAGGTCTCAACACCACTGGCATAGAGGGGGCCCGCAGCCGCCGCTGTGCAGAGGGCCCCACCACATGTCCTGGGAGGGACCCCTCAGACAAAAAAAAAAGTTTTATTTTTTATTTATTTGTAAAAGAAATAGTTTATTTTTCATCTCACTCTGTCTTCATAAAGACATTATTTCCGTTATGGTTTGGTCCTTTAACGGAAATGATTTCTTTATGAAGTCAGAATGACTTCAAAAAGAAACGATTTATTTTTGAAGTAATAGGGCTCCCCTACACCCCATGACATGGAGGCTTCCAGATCCCCTCCAGATGGCAGGAAAAAGCGTGGCTGCTGCAGGAAGCTGAAGTCCTCGTTCCCTGGACCAACTGATTAAAGGTAAATAAAAGTATGTTCTTTAAATGTGTGTGTGCATGTGTATATGTGTAGATAATGTAATGTGCATGAATGAGTGAGTGCATGATATGTGGGTGGCTGCCTGGGTGTGCCTGTGTGCCTGTATTGTGAAAGGGTGCACACTTAAATGGATGGGTGGCTGCCTGGGTGTGCCTGTATGGTGAAAGGGTGCACACTTAAATGTATGGCTGGCTGCCTGGGTGTGCCTGTATGGTGAATGGGCGCACACTTAAATGTATGGCTGGCTGGGTGTGAGAATGTGTGTATGGTCAATGGTGAGTGTGCTCGTGTTCAGGGGTGCTAACCCCTCAAATGTTGGGAGAGTTGCTAACATCACCGACGGTGGGGGAGGGGCAAACTTATTTGTGCGGGCCATCTAACTTCCTTACGCATTCTAATGAGACTATTCTAGTGCAGCTTCAGTGTTACAAGCAGTTAAGTCACTCATTCTAGTCTGAAAGAACCCACGTATGGACTGCTGTGAGAATGAATGGTCACCTGTCCCCTCTCTACCCTTCTAATCCCTCCCCCGGCATGCAAGTACTAAACCCACATCACAATTTCAATTCCCAAAATTATACATTTGAATGCAGGTACTATCAGTGAAATGCTTTACGTTACTAGTTGCTGGGCCTTTGTTAACGGCGAAAACCAGGCACCATTTAACATCTGTGTCCTGTTCTGTCCGGCAGCAGCTCTGTAGGTCAGCAGGCTGAGTCAACTTAGTCCAACATTTCGGGGGGGGGGCTGTAGCCCAGTCAGATACATGGTGTTGTGCCACTGCTTAAGTTTAATGCCATGATTACTTATTGATAATCTTCATTACTCCTAAACTTCCTCGTCGCAGTACTTGTGTATTAAGCAGGTTTCCTCACACACAAGTACTGGGATGAGGCAACGGGACATGAAGGTAGTGCCTGGCCGACTTACCTGTAATCTTCATTACTCCTAGTCCCACCCTTCCTCCTCCCAGTACTTAACTATGAGGCAAGGTGCCTCATACATAAGCACTGGGACATGGAAGAGGGACGTAGAGGTAATTCTGGTCAGAGGAGCCAATTGTGGGGGTTGAGGTAGGGGGTGAGAGAGAGAGAGAAGATGTGTGGGGTGGGGTTGGATTGTGTAATAAATTGTAAGGGTCATCCATGTCCAGGCTAAGCAGGCATGATATGTGGTATTAGTGGCTAGAGAGGCATTTTGGTGGAGCCATTGTAGTAATTTCTTAGTTGGGCATTTTTTTTTAAAAAAATTGGGAATCTATGATAAATCAGTCCTGCTAAGTGTAATTACCAGGCTAGGTGGCATTTCAGTGCTGCCAGTCTAGCCATTACTTACTGTGGCATTGTTTATTTTTCTGCACATCTGTGCCCACTCTCATGCCAACTTATACTCCTGAGTGTGCCTGTGCAATGTGCACTGCCCCCTGATTACATTGAATGTGATTACATGCTGTACCCGGCCAACTGCTATTTTTTCACGTTGTGTCTCATCTCATGCCAATTTATGCTCTTGAGCATGCCACCTCATGCTGTTTGCGCAATGCGCACTGCCCCATGGTATTATGAAGTTCATCTCGAGTCAAGCCCGGCCCATTACTAAGCCCAAATCCAGCCCTAATCCTGGCACACGCCTAGTAACGGTGCTTTGCCAGTAAATTCCTGCCCGATAGAATCTACCCCAGCCTAATTATGGCACCCATGTCTCCTAATGCATGGGACATCGCACCAACAGCATTCCTGCCTAGTGCGCTGACTGCTCACAATAAGGCACCTCATTTAATCACGCCACATCAGACTGTATTCTTCACCAAAATCCCTTGCTCCCCCAAGCACAGGAACAGACACTTAGCAACCCGCATGCCCCCCCCACCAGCCTAGGGCACAGCCACAGCAGAACACCGCTTACCGGCCCATGACACAACTAGTGCCATTCCTCAGGAAACCTTGCTCTACCAAAAAAAGAGACAATCGCCTTTCCTCCTGCATTACCTTGATCCAACACCACTTACTTATCTCCACTCCTTCCATCACGAGAAGGAACGAATGCCTTAACCTCAGAACCACAACCCCTATAACCCCTACAGGGAAATCCACCCTCCAGAGACACCCACTCAACGGACCAGACCACACAAAGACCCCTAGAATGCTAGACACTAACACCATGAGACCCAAAATTACCACAGGCAACCCATTCGCCAAATATCCGGCCTTGACTAAAAAAACAACCCCCAAGAACAAACCTAGCAATATTGCTACCCCACCCATCTTGACACCTAAGACCGCACAGCTGAAAGGAGGTCTCATCAATGCCAGATCCCTCCCAGCCCATGCTCTCGACATCGCGGACACCATCTCCACTAACAACCATGACTTACAAGCAATCACAGAAACCTGGCTCCACCCAGCAGTGGGCCTGGCCCTCTCCCTTGCTATCCCTGAGGAATATACCATTCTCAGGAAAAACAGGGAGTCCTCAAATCGAGGTGGAGTAGCCCTCATAGCCAAAAACAATATCCAGTTTAGATCCATATCTAGCACTCAACCAAACTAATGTCTCTCAAGATCTCACTATCGCCCAACTCCACCCTCACCATTCACCTCATATACCGCTCACCAGGACCACTGGGATTGTTCTTTTTACCAATACCAAGCCATCTTCTAAAATCACCATCATGGGAGATTTCAATCTTGGGTTTAACGACCCTGCAGACACCCAGGCACTTGCTATTGCAAGCACTCTAGAAGCGCAAGGCTTTCACCGGCGAATAACCGACACAACACATAAAAAAGGTTGCACCCTAGACTGGCTGGCAGACTGAAACTGCATCTCGAACATTAGTCAACAAACCGTGCCCATGGTCAGACCACAACCTCCAAAAACACCTGGAAAAAAAAACATCTAGGCAAACACGCAGCAATTCCTCACCCTAGCCACTGAATACAAATTAGCCATCCTTCAAGCAAAAGGTAACTCCTACAACCAAAGAATTGCTCAAACTAGATCAGGAGCTAGAGAGCTCTTCTCGATTCTACGGGAGCTAGAAACACCCGCCCCTCCACCTGAGCACTGCACCAAAGACTCACAATGGTGCAACAACATTCAAAAGGCTCTCCTTGGCCACATTTCCTTAATCCAAGACAAAATTAACGGCAAAAAATCCAAGCTAGCACCTTAAATCCTTACCTGTGACAAGCAATCAACACCACCCATGTCTCTGCCCAGATTCAAATTCACTCCTGTAACCATCACACAAACCATTAAAACCATCCAAGGCCTAAAACCTTCCAAATGCCAAGGCGCTATATGCCAAGCCTCTCTAATAAAAGCTGCTGAAGAACTAGCCCCCTTTATCACGATTAATAATTTGTTCTCCGCGAGTGATGTACCTGAAAATCTCAAAGTGGTCTGGGTTTTCCCCCTCCTCAAAAAAGCCACACAAGACCCAAATGTCCCAACAAACTACCATCCAATAACCACTGTACCCTTCCTTCTCAAAATACTGGACAGGATAGCCTACGTGCAAATACAAAAATTCCTACGAGACACACAACCTCCTTGGCCTTAGACAATCGGGCTTATGCAGGGTACTGAAACCACCCTGTTGGACCTAAAAAACCAAATGGATGAGATAAAAGACAAAGGCAATATGGCTGCACTCCTTTTATTAGATCTCTCTTCAGCCTTCGACCTGGTTAACCATGAGAAACTGTGCAAACAGCTAGCTGCTGACACCCACTTCTCTGACAACGCCATAAAATGGATTGAATCCTTCTTGTCCCACTGCACCATGAGGGTATTCTCCGCAGCAGCTGCTTCCCTTTCCCCAGTCACATGCAGGGTCCCCCAAGGCTCCTGCGTCTCCGCCACTCTATAATGTCTTTCGACCTACTAGACAAATTGGGATTTATTTACACTAATTATGCGGATGACACCCAAATACTCCTGGCCATCACAGCTAATCACAAACTAGATTCCAATGCCCTCAACAAAATCTACCTAACCATCTAGGCCTGGATGGCACACAACAAGCTTTGCTTGAATGATGATAAAACCGAGATACTCCTCATTGGCGATCACTCTCAGGTCAACAACCTTACCAACGACTACAAATCCTTCATCATTGACGGCAACACTATCACCACTTCCAAAGAGGTAAAAACACCAGGTGTCCACCTCTACTCCTCAATACGTGCACACATAACACATGATAAACTCCTAAAAAACATCACATGAAAACAGAATAGGACAACAAATTAATTGTACTTGGTCCAATTTGTGTATCAACAATCATAGGCCCAACATGTTTACGTTCCTAACACCAGGTTGGTCGGACATTCAGCAGGAGCTGTCCTCTGTAAATCTTTAGTCAAGCTACCGATTCTCGTATCATGGATGTTGTCATTCACATTAAGAATACTTTCTGACATCGTGCCCCAAAATACAAAAATACAAAGGGGCTAGAAAAAAGGAAACAAATAGAAAAGTCACAAAAAATTCATTGAAAATATTAGTTCATATTATGTACACTTATTGCAGGCTTGGCTGAGGTCTCTGCCCTTGTAGCAGTTTGCTTTCATCTTCACAAAAAATTACTCAATCGCTTCACTTGCACGCCAAGCAGGAGTGAATGGTTGTGTCATGGGCCCGGCTGTGAGATGAAAGGAGGCATATTAATGCACAACATCAACAAATAATTGTCATGTAATGTTATTTGGCTTTTATTCTGCGAATCACCACTGCAGTGGTCTTGAAGCGCAGAGTCTGTGTCTGTGGTTGAGTACTTTTTGACCCAACCCCAGGGTGTTAAACCAAACCATAGTCTGAGAGATGAGAGGAAAAGGGACAGTGGGAAGATGTAAAAAGTGAGTTGGGGAGAATTGGTGGACGCAATATGACAGCCCAGGGAAGACAAATATTTGGGTGAAATGACAACAGGTATAACTGCAGGTGTGAGCTGGGATGCATGATATGATATGCTATGATATGGTATTTATAACAAGCCTATATATAAGTATTTCAAGCTGTGACAAGGCAAGGGAGGGGGAACAGAGGGAAGACAGAGACAGTGATCCTACTAGGCCATGTGACATTGAGATCGTGCAGGTGCAGGAGAGGAGGAAGGGGAAAAGTGTGAGGGGAAAGAGGAGGGGGCAGTGCAGTACATGGGATCAAACTGTAAAACAAATAAAACAAAAAAGTGTGGCCAGCTGGTGGCAAGTGCAAGGGTAAGTGCAGACATCAAGTGTCAAGTGCTAGTAGGGGACTGTAGGGATACAGAAACAGACACTGAGTTCAAGGGTTGTCAGGGGGGCAGTGCAGTTGTGCAACTGGCAAGGAGGGGACCTGGGCCCAAGATCAGAGTGTAGCCAGGTGACCAGTGTAGTTTCAGTTTCAGCCAGGAGTTCAGTATGGGAGAGGAAGAGAGAAAGCAGAAGCAAAGAGGAAGATCTTGAGGTGCTTCCGGAACCGTAGATGGTTCTACTCAAGTTTCAGAGAGGCAGGGAGGCTGTTCCAGAGGGAGGCCCTAGCCGAAGAAAGAAATCTACCACCGACTTGTTGCTTGGAGAAGAGACTGACCCTGAGAGATTCGGAGGTGGAGGAGCGAAGAGCTTGAGAAGGAAGATATTTATGAAGAGAGAGTTTAAGGTATTGAGGCCCCAGGCCGCAGAAGGCCCTGTGGACAATGCCAGTGCAGAGATTTCAGTCCTGGAAAGATACGATCCCTGGGCTTGAGGCCAAGGACAAGTCTCGCAGTCCGGTTTTGGATGAGTTGCAGAGGGTGGAGAGTAGAAGCAGGCAGATTTAGAAAGAGGCTGTTGCAGTAGTCCAGCTTAGAGAGAACCAGAGCTATGGAGGCAGTGAGCTTCTGGGGGAAGGAGAGGAAAGGAAGAATACCTCTGAGGAGGTGCAGTTGGTAGTGTTACTTAGAGACGTCAGAGATGTGAGAAAAGAAGGAGAGTGTGGAGTCGAAGATGACTCCGAGGTTTTTAGCCTCACAGGTAGGAGCAGGAAGAGGGCTAAGGGAGGCCAGCCATAGAGTGACAGGAAAGGAGGGAGCAGGTGTGCTGATGAGGAGGATCTCAGTTATACTGGCATTAAGGCAGAGATCATTGGCGGCACATCACTCCTGTATAGCAGACAGACAGTCAGAAATGAGAGAAGGAGACGAGGTCGCAGAAGGGAGACTGAAAATGAGCTCAGTGTCATCCGCATAGCACTGAAAGTTGGGGCAGAGAGCGGCAATGCGGTGGGTAAGAAGTGCCAGGTATTGGTTGAACAGCCAGGGAGAGAGGTTGGACTCCTGGGGAACACCACAAATAGACAGAGAGATAGAGCAGAAGAAGGACCCAAGTTAGAACTGGGAGGGTTGATCGTAGAGGAAACAAGTCAGCCACGCCAGGGCCTGATCGGTGATATCCAGGTTATCACAGAGACGGTTGAGCAGGATGGCATGGACGACTGTGTCAAAGGCAGAAGAGAGATCAAGTAAGATGAGGACAAAAGGGGTATTAGAATAGAGGTTGGAGAGCAGGTATTCATGGATGTTCAGGAGAGCAGTTTCCGTGCTTTTGGCCACTCTGAAGCCAGACTGATGGTCACAGAGACAACCAAGAGATTCAGTGTGAAGATTAAGCTGGTAGATGGCCAGCTTTTCCAGGAGTTTGCCCAAGAAAGGAGTGGTGGAGATCGGGCGATAGTTAGCCGGGCAGGAGGGGTCGGCTGAGGGTTTCTTAAGAAGAGGGTGCACAAAAGAATGCTTCAGGAGGGAAGGTAAGACTCCAGTGGTAAAGGAGTGGTTGAAGAAGTCAGCCAGAGCAGGAGCCAGGGTGTCAATGTGGTCCTTGATGGTTTTGAAGGAACAGGGGAGAATCTGTTTTGACGAGACTTTCATAGATCAGACTTGTCTAGAAACCTCATCTGGGGAGATCAGGGGAAAGGCAGATAAGGAGGGAGGAAAGGTGGCCACAGAGGGGACAGAGGAAGAGCAGAGAGTAGAGTATACAATAAAAAGAGACGAGGAAAGACAAAGGCAAACAGGAACACTTACCTGAAGTATAGTGGCTTAGTCTCAGCAGGACTGGACTACCACGTGCAAGGGACCAGTGAAGGAACTCAGTCCAGATCATATAAGCGCCCATGCGAGAAGCCGCAGGATGGAGTGCTCGCCAAAACTAATGAACAGGTGAGTTTTCCAGGTACAGCGCATCCTATGGGTACCACGGTTTGGGAGAAGGGATCTGGAAGGGGATCAGGCGCACAACCTGGCATTCTCACGCCCCCTATTCCCCACGCAGGAGCAGTCCCGAGCAGCATCACCTATTACCACCAGTCACCACATAAGCGCAGAGGGCCAGGTGAGCGTAACACATGTACAATATATGTAGCGGTTCGTAGGGAAATACAAGGTCTAAACCAAGGAGGAAGAAAGAGAGGCCCTTAAGGGCTACCTCCTCTTCATATTGTTTAGAAATATTTTAGATGTGTTGGAGAGCTTTATTAATGCTAGTTGCGGATGTGTGATGGCCTTGAGGTGTGCTCAAGAGTTCCAGATACATGTGTTGGCTATTTATACTGAAAGATAATGTCAAGGCTCTCCCCAGATCAAAGCATGTCCAGTTGAAAACAGTGTACCCAGAGCACAAGGGTTGGCTTTGAATAGGAGGGTATTGTAAGGAACTCATGGTGACAAAAGTACAGATAGACACAAGTGATCACAGTTCAAGGGTGTTTATTGAACAATGAATGCTGTGTGCAGGTTGGAAAGACACCTATTCTAAACCTAAATCTAAGATGGGAACAAGTGTTGACCATCAAATGAAAAATAAGGCAGTCCTTGTGGCCTCTTGGCAAAGTTAAAGGCCTATACTAAAAGAAACAATTGCCAATTCCTTACAACTAATTACAGAAAGAGTTTGGGATAGGGTTTACAATAAAGAAAGAAGTGTTCACAAATAATAAGTCAGGATGTGAGGGGCCTGATATTTCCAACAAACAAACACAAATGTTTTGTTCCACGTGTGGCTTTGGGTGATGGCTTCACCCAGGGTCCCCCTCTTTCGGGTGCAGACCCCTTGCAAGCCGTATTCAACATAACAACCAAACAATTCCTTTCTCAGTGAACTTTGGGTGATGACTTCACCTCTCGGTCTCCCTCTTCTGAGTGCAGAATCCTCCCAAGTCGTATTCAACAAAATAAACCGAAACAGTTCTTTTCTCAGTGAACTTTGGGTGATGACTGTCCACTCCTGGATCTCCCTCGGCCAAGCTCAGACCCCAAATGACAAGGGGGACACTTCACCTCCCATTGACTTGCAATACTTCTTGCTTTCCTAAATCTTAATGTCTTTTTAAACAGTACCTCAGCATTCACCTCTGTTTGTTGGCCTCCCTCTGCTGGGTTCATTCTGGCCATCTTTTTGCAAAACAGTTCACTGTGGACATCCCTCAGTAGGGTTTACTTCTTTCAACACACTGTTCATAGAGACTTCAGGCTTCGCCCTTCTCGTTAGCACCCCTCTGCCGGGTTCACTATTGCCAACCTATATGAAACATTTCACTGTTCATGCGCTCATTTCACCAAGCAGGATTCATTTCCCTTAGTTTCCAAATCAACTGTCGGTCAAAGACTTTCAACGGTACAGAGGATTCTACAAGACCCCTTTATGACCATTTGACCCCTCTTCTCGCCTTTCTCCCAAGGCCCTATGGTAACTGTAGTTCAACAGCGGAGTAATCACCTAGAGTTTCTCAAGTGAACACCCAAGTGTTGTTTGATTCTGTTATGTTAGTTTTCCCATTTCTTATATCAATAGTTCTTAGTTATACATATATACATATAAATATACACTGTTCAACTAACTCCTCCTCCTCAGTTCTCCTTCCTCTCTATATCTGCTATTTCTACTATCGTAACTAAGTAATGACTTCCTTGTATGTTGTAATAAGTCATTGTTAAATTTTGTAACGAGCTCCACGATGCCCAATGGGCTGCCTGTGCGCTTAATCAAATGTGAATAAATAAATAAATAAATAAATAAATTAGTTTATTCAAAGTGCAAGTAGTAGCCTCTTGTTACTTTTGTTCAACACAGTTTGATTTCTTTATCAGTTTTCCCCTCGACTAACAGTTTGTGATAAATTGCTTTGCTTTCTTGTCTGTAGAATCAAGGCCGATACCATTGGGCCCTGCGTCTCTGCCCGGCTTGGCTGTCAGCGGAGGGGGCGCCTGGGTACTGTTGACATCTGCAGCAACACACGCTGGCTATTGTTTGCCGTCTTACGATTCCTTCTCTTGAGGTTTCATGGGTCTCTGTTGATAAGGGCAAGGGCACTTCTCTCCTGGTATCCTCTCGACTCGCGCCGTCTTCCACCTTCTTTTGAACTAACGGGCTAAGTTAGCTCTCACGTCATGCGGTCTACCTTGCTCGTCCTGTGTTCTCTCGCACCACCTTGTATCCCTGTGGGGAAAGGAAAGGGCCGCCGGGTGTGTGTGATTTTGGTCAATTGCCCGACTTTGCCTGATCCTTGTATTGGTACATATCAGGTAAACAACCCTGTGGTTAGTCCGTCTACTGTCAGTGTATGGAAAAGTGTTTGTATTGGGAAAGGGGGTGAAAAGGTGTCATAAGAAAGAAGGTGGTTAGGCAACTCAGAAAGGTAGGATATGTAGGGGTTAGGAGATGAACGGGAATGACAAGGATTCTCATTGTAAAATAAACAGGAGAAATTGTGGATATGGTAGGGTTTGGTCAAAGAGGACCAGGAGTTCGGAAAATAAGAGTTGTGGTTCTTAGCAAGTTTACCAGATGCAAATGGGTTGTTGGCATTACCTTTGGGTGAGAGAGATTCAATGGGTGGAAGGGATGTTGAGCAGGAATAGCCTATAAAAGCTTCAGGGACTTATATCCCCTTACCATCCTCCCCGTGAAGGTACCGCGTCTCATCTGTGGTATTTCCCAGAGCATAACCCTGGACTCCCCTACTCAGGAGATCCTCCTCCACTGGTCCACCCCCAGGAACTGGATGCAACAGTGATGGTCGTGTCCGGGCCACCTGAATAAGGGATCCCTGAGATCCACCTGGGAGCATACCCTCAGGTTTCTCACATAATGCAGCTGAAGACAATGGGAAAGGGAGACAAGAAGGGAATCCAAGCCTGAGACAAAACCAAATGTCTCGGATCTTGGAAAGAAAAAGCCTATTCTTAATTACAACACAGCGAGGGGGGGGGGCTGTGGCCTTCCAACCGATCTGGAGGCTCAGACCGGGGGCTTTACCACATAGTACTTTAGGGGTACAGTTCCTTAGTTCTATTGAATAATCCTTCAGAGATAGTGCTTGAGGGTGTCAGACGTCATATAGGCATTAGATGATTGTGCAGAAATAAGTTGTATTGAGCAAGAATACACAGCAGTAAACGTTTATTAGAAAGAGGTGAGTAAGCTGCCTGTACATATGGTTGGGGTGAGATGGAGAGTCACACATTGAGGAATGAAATGAGTCGGGGGCACAGCAAAATATGATAGGCACATGTAATATTGGTAGAGCTCAATGATAAGCAAAATTGTAGAGTACATGTGTGACATGAAGTAAAAAATATAGAGCAAGAGGTATCCAAGGAAAACACCTCCCATTGATTTGCGAGATATAGAACCGCTTGCATTGACTATTGAGAGGAGCGGTTAGGGCGTAAGTGCTGTAGGGTGAGAATGACGCATCATTTGCACTTACTGAGACCGTGTGCAAGTAAGATGTGAGTGGCCAGCTTCCGTGGGTCAGACGACTGCTACCTAGTGGGTGGAAGTGGTTGGAAATGAGTCAAAAGCTATAAGTAGGTGAAAATACATGATTTGATGGATCTCTTAAATTGGGGGTATTGCTCTATGGTTCCAATCTCTTTAGGGAGAGTGTTCCAGAGTCGCGGTGTGAGAAATGCAAAGGCGCATCCTCGCAATTTCTTCTTAGAATAGGCGGCCATCACCAAAGTCATGCGTAAGGCTCATTGAAGTTTTAAGTTGTGAGTGTATGAGTTGAGTTTTGCTTAAATAAATGGGGGGTCTTTAAATTGCTTTGAAGTTTATGCACAGGGTTCTGAAAGCAATTCTCCTGCTTATCAGTAGCTAGTGTAAGAATTGAATTGCTGGTGAGATATGATCTCAGTATCACAGTATCCTTTGAAGAGGCAGTTGTTCCTACTGCTATTTAGGAGGCTTGGATCACTCCACCTTTGAAGAAGGATAACTTAGATCCCACGGTCCCAGAAATGTTTATCAACCTATTACTAATGTTCCTTTTATACTTAGGATTCTGGACAAAATTGCCTACATTCAGTTCCAAAAAGTTGTTGAAACTAATAACATTCTGGCTAATGAGCAGTCTGGATTCAGAATTAATCAGGGAACAGAAACAGCGCTCCTGGATTTGAAGGACAGGATTATATATTTTCTTGGACCAATCCTCTGCATTTGATTTAGTTGATCATAATCTTTTGGCAGAGAGACTTCTGAATATAGGTCACTGCTCTCCAGAAGCAGTACTGTGGCTAAAGTCATTTCTTGGTCCTCGAAGTGCATGTGTAGCCAAGGGCTCCTCGCAATCCCAGAAAGTTCCTGTTGATTGAGGTGTACCTCAGGGATCATGTCTATCACCATTACGGTTTAATACATATATATATTAAATGCCTATGTGACATGTGAAAATCCATGGGCATATTATTTGCAAACTATGCCGATGACACCCAGACAGTTGTTAAACTATCTGGGGTCTACAAAGATGATCTTGCAACTATTAATAGAATCTACAAGGCAATCCAGAAATGGATGGCCTTAAATTCTCTTGCTCTTAATGATAAGAAAACAGAGCTATTGATTATCAGTACACCTCAATCAGTACACCTCATAGGCTGAAAAATCTAGATGACTCTTATAAGACCTTTAAGATAGAAGGCAATAATATTGCAGTATCTGAATATGTAAAAACCCTTGGAGTGTTCTTTGATGCACATTTGACCTTCAGAAGCACGTGGCCTATCTTAAATCATCATGTGCCTTTCTTACACACCTTCATGTATCTAAAGCTAATAGAGCATTAATCGCAGCAGCAATTGTAAATAATCAACTAGACTACTGTAATAGTCTCTTTATTGACACTACCAAATCCAACATTAAGAGCCTTCAAACAATTCAAAATGGAGCAGTTTGGGCTGTTTGTGGATTGAGTCGTCAATCACATATCACGGAACATCGTAAAAGATTACATTGGCTCTCTATAGAGCAACGACTGACCTTTAAGGGGCTAGTCATAGTCTTTAAATATTTATTAGGTAGTGCTCCTGAATACCTTAAAACTAGACTAAAAATGGCCACACCTAAAAGTAGTTTACGTTCAAATAACCAGATGTTATTGACCTAACAACGCACGATCATGAATAAACTAGGTCGAACAAGTTTTGCAGCCTGCGGCTCAAAAAATTGGAATATGATCCCAATTCATCTGAAACAATGTGCAACTCTGCAGCAGTTCAGAAAGCGTTTGAAGACGTTTCTGTCCGAAGGATAACATTGATATTGTTATGACGCTGCTTATCATTTGATTCAGAGTGACCTCTTAATCCCCCTATCTGAATTTATTTGTTTCTCGTTGTCTTTGTCTATGAAAGCTCCCTGAGACCTTTGCGTGAGAGTTGTGTTATATAAAAAATAGTTAGCTCAAAAAAGTGGGCCTCCTCTCCCCTCGCGGCCATTGACCTCTGATGACATCACCGGAAGTGATGTCATTTGACCCCACCCCAAAGTGACATCCCGGGGAGCGATGAAACACAACCTTTCACTCCTTGACAAAACAGGAGGTGGCATCAAAAAGCATTGTTCCTAAGTACGCTAAATTTCTGCGAATCCAAGCAGACGTCCAAGGCCAAATGATATGGGCCGAAAGGTCGAGGGGCCAATCCGACCCTGATTTCGGCTCATCAATCCCTCAGTATATTCTCGTTTGCTTCAGCTTCATCCCTGCCAGTTCTCATTCTCTGTATAGTGAGAGCATTTCCGCATTAATGGCACCTACTGGAGCTCAGCCTTTGCACATTTTCACCTTCTGATCTTTTCACCATTTAAACCTCTGCAATATCCTCACCCCTCAACTTTGACACCTTGTACATCCCCTAACCCCTCATTACAAGGTTGGCGCAAAGGGATACTGGGCACCGGTAATGACACCGATGCCGGTAATCCCTTTGTGCCCAATTCCGAGGTCCCTTAGCGGTCCTTCCTTAACGGCTGGTTTTAGCAGGCGTTAAGGACGGGACCCGCAAAGGAATACCGGGGTCAATTACGGTACCATTATTGCCGCCTTCCCCCTTCCCATTGAGCCCTATGGGGGCTCAAATGGGAATGGGGAATGGCATTTCAAATGGGGACTTACCGGTCCCGCAAAGGGCGGAATGGACCGGTAAGTCCCCATACCGCCTCGTCGGTGGCAGTACCGGTATTGGCGCTAGTCATGTCGCTAATAGCCCCATGACTAACACCAACCTCGTAATGAGGGCCGTGATCCACAAAACAATTCAGTAAAGCATTTGAAATTTAAATGAAAAACGTTTAACAATGAATGGGTGTTGAAATTGTAATTGGTTATTTATAACGCGCTTAATACCCAGAGGTTACTAAGCGCGGACCTGGGGACCGAACCTTTGCATGTTGCCCCTGAGCTATCCCCCCACCCCCCCCCAACCCCCCCGAGATCCTTGCAGCACCAGAGGTCTGTTTCTCATTTAAGGCAGCAGGTGAAACTTTCCTCAGCAATGTGTGCTTTTGTTGCTAAGATACAAATGGTTCTGCGCTTTTTCACCATTTGTGTCTTTTGTCATTAATGTCAAGGAAGGCACTCTGTCAAGAGTGGCACAGGGCCCCCACGTAGGGTTTGGGTGGCTTTGTTGATGTAAGGTGACAGATAAGTACACACACAGCAGGAAACACATCAAGAAAGAAAAGTAGGCAACTGTAGTTGTGAACAGAAAGGGGCAGGAAATATAAAGATACAAACAAACTGGATTCCCTCTTGGGGTGTATGCAGATATGGAAAAAGAGTGTTCCACAGACCTTTGGAAACTCCAGCCTTCTGCGTGGATTACTAATACAGAGGCCCACTCTGTCTGCTCATGGCTGGGAACAACAGCTGTGGGTGTCTGTTAAACAGAAAACGCGACAAGGGAAGGGGCAGAGGTTGCCTGCCGGAAACCAACAGTCAAGCTCTGTACAAAGGATCAACAAAAGACACAAGAGGGACAAGAACAGAAATAACCAAGGACAAGGAAGTCTAAGAGAAATCTAGCAGAAGGGAATGAAGGAAGAAACAGTACAATAGAAATGGGTAAACTAAAGGGGAGGACAGAGGAGTCAAGGAAGAGAAGGACAGGGACCAAGAACAAGGGGTTGCAACAAGGAAGAGAGCAAGGGAGCAGCAGCTAGGAAAGAGGGGGGCTGCAAACAAGGAAGCAGGGCTGCAGTACCAAATGGTACAAGGTACAGAAAAACTGTAGGGGATTGCAGAGGACTGTATTAGGACATGTTATTATTATTATTATTATTATTATTATTATTATTATGTAGTAGGCTGCTAGGCAGAGTCCAGCGGAGCAGGACTGAGAGCTGTAGTAGGCAGCAGACAGAAAGCCCAGAGGAGTAGGGCAGCAAGGAGCAAACCCAAAGAACAGGGCGTAGAGGCAGAGAGACCCGAGGGTCAGGGCTGAAAGCAGAAGAGTGTAGCAGGCTGCAAGGCAGGGAGCCAAGCGGAGCAGAGCAGCAAGGAGCGAGCTCAGAGGAGCAGAGCAGCGAGGCAGGGAGCCCGGAAGGCTATGGAGCCCGGAAGGCTATGGCTGTAGGCAGCAGGGCTTAGCAGGCTGCAAGGCAGGAAGCCCAGAGGAGCAGGGCTGTGAAGCAGGGAGCCCAAAGGCTAGGGCTGTAGGCAACAGAGTGTAGCAGGCTGCAAGGCAGGAAGCCCAGAAAGAGCACTGGAACAAAAGCAGGAAAATGCAGCAGCAGGAACAGCATACAAATTCGAGACAAAAGGCAAAAAGGGGCTGGGAGGACTCTTGATGCAAGAGACTGAGCTCCTGCAGGCAGCTGCTTAAATACCGCCCTGCCCTGTACCGAGGCAGGCTAATTGGCAGCACCTGGAGCAGCACACCTGAAAACAATCTGCCTCCTCCCTCTCTGGTCCTGAGATGGTGGAAGCAGCACTGATCCCTAGGGCTTCTGGGGATTGTGGTTCCAATGCTGACGAATGGGAATGGCCAGGAATTGATAGCTGTAGCAAGGTGCATTGTGGTACATGTAGTTAGTTGAGTTATATAAGAAAGCACCAAAGTCACGCAAATGGGAATTAAGTACCAAAGTGTGAATAGGGGTTGTTCCAAGAGTATTCTGAAGCTAAATGAATTACAAATAGTCCATGGTGATTGCCAATGTGTGCGCCCATGGCGCAGGCATGACAATTAATTGCTCAGCTGTTATCATTTGTTTCCCCTCCAGCGACGCAAAAGGTTCTTTCCTCTGTCCTACAGCCTCACACTTGCCATCTCCACAAAGATGACAGTGCAGAAGGATCAGAAAGCGCAGCCGACGAGGCTCATGGTCAGGCCCGTGGTTTGGGAAAGCACTGACCCGATATGAGGGTTGGGCTAAAATGAGTGACGCAAGCCGGGCTGGGCCGTGCCTCATCTGGATCGCCCAGCTAAATGGGAGGCTCTTTCTGAGGGCTTTCAGTTAAGTTAAAGCTTGTCTATAGAGGTGATATGAGTAAGAGGTTGGCTTCCAGAGTCATGCCTAGATTTTAGAGCTGTTAGTTCTGTTTGTTTTAGGAGATGGGGTTACCGTGATACTTTCCCAGCTGTAAGGATTTCATTTTTTTTCTGGGTTCAGTAGGAGATGGTTACGTGCCATCCAAGAGTGCATTTTTGTAATGCATTCTGAGATGTCGAACAATGGGGCAGAATTGCTCTGTATTATGAGGATGAGCTGTGTATGGTCTGCGTAGTTGTAGCAGGAGAGATTAAGAGATCTTTGAAAGATGGGGAATCCGCTGAGGCACTTGGGGCTACACCAAAAGGACATTTGTTTAACTGGAAAGGGGTGGCACTGATGCATTGTGATCGGTCGGTGAGAAAGGACATTCGGGATTCGAGAGCTCTAGCTCTGATCCCACAGTCAAACAGGCGCTTGCGGAGGATGTTAATAATAACCAGGTCGAATGGTGCAGATACCTCCGGGAGTCTAAGGGCTGAAGCCGTGTTTCGGTCTCCACTAAATTTCATCTCGTCCCAGATTTCAGAGTAGAATTGATTCTCTGCTATGACCTGGTCTGAAACCAGCTTGTACAGGGTCCAAGATATCTTGGTCATCAACAACTTTCATAAACTGATTGTAAGCTGCTTTATCTGACAGTTTAGCAAAGTAGCAGCAGTTGGAAATGGCTCGGGATTGACTGGATTAAGCTCTGTCTTTTTAAGTAAAGGTTTACCGTAGGATAACTTGAAATCTGGGGGGAGTATCTGTGTCGTAAAGAGTGGTTAATGAGAGTTCTGGTCACTTCAGCCACTTCAGGGACTTTGAGAAGTGCTTTGAGCATGGCAGGTGGGCAGGGGTCTGCTGGCAAGCCTGACACGGAGCTCTTAGTGATGAGAGCCTCACATTCTAGTATGGAGACAGATGCAGAGGAGAGGAGCAAGTTGCAGAGGCTAAGAGGGTATGAGTAAGGGGGAAAGTAGGGAGGCATGGTGGAACCATCGGTGATAATGCTTGCTTGCATTTTGGAGTCTATCACAGGGATTTTGTGGTGAAGGTCGTCTAAGAGTGAGTTACACAGTTCTTGGGATGGGGTTACAGCAGTTGAATGGGCAGTAGGAAATATGAACCCTGAGATAATTTTGAGAGCCTTCCTTTGGGGGTTTTAAGAATTCTACGAGAGTAGTATTTAGATTGAGCTTTCCGTATCTCAGGGTGATAGCCACAGCTATGTCTACGGTAGGCTAGTGTGTCGCTCATTCTGGGATTCTTTCTCCAGGTGTGAATACGTGAGTTGTTTCACTTCTTGACATTTTTAGGTGGTCAGAGAACCATCTAGGATTGTTCAGTGGTCTTGGTTTTATGCCTCGTTTCAAGGGTGCCGTGGCGTCAGATGCTTCCGTCAGCCCATTATTTAACGCTCTTGCTGCTGTTAATGGGCTTGAGAAAGCAGAGAGGGTGCGTCTGTTATTCATCAGTAAAGGGATACATATGTTTCCTAGGTTCATTCTTTCTAATTTTCGGCATGGGGCATTTGCCCCTGGTACGGAATGCCCCGATTTTATTGGTAACACCACAGTGAAAAATAGTGCTGAGTGATCTGCCCATGCCACCTCCAAAGAAGACAAAGCCTTCAAGAGATTGGGAGAGCAGAAGAAAGCATCCAATGTATGGCCGGCTGTATGTGTTGCATTGTGGCTGAATTAGGCAGGGACGTCATTTCACCAAAATGCCAGGGGTAGCGGAAGTGACATCACATGACCCTTATCCTCTGATGACATCAAAGGAAGTGATTTCATTTGACCCCACCTGAAGTGACATCACGGGAAGTGATGGAACACGACCTTTCATCCCTTGACAAAACAGGAAGTGGCATCACATAGCATTGTTCCCAAGTACAGTACGAACAATATGGTTACGATATCACTGTAAAGTGATATACATGTCATACAAGAATGGATCACCATGTGTATTGTTAATATCAGTGTGTATAGGCCCATATTACCAAATTACTGTGAATGCAAGCAGACGTCCAAGGCCAAATGATAATGATGTGTTATTATATAGCACTTACCCTTAAGGGTTTCATATAGAACAAATATACATACAATATCACCCAACCTGTGTTGGTATTCATTTATCAACCTCAGAAGAATGAAAGGCTGAGTTGACCTTGCTGGTCGTCGAACCTGCAGATCACACACACACACACACATTGCAACAGCCAGCGCTCAACCCACTGAGCTATTTTACCGGCTATGGCTATCATAAAACCGGCCACTGCAGAAACAAAGAGCCACATGCTGCTGGCCACAGCCCATGAGGCTCAAGCTAAAAAAAAGTTAAAAAAAGAAATGGTGTCCCGGCCAATCACAGTCATAGCCTGGGAAGGCAGTATGATGACGGCCCACCATGGATTGTCGGTCATCGTGAGACACTGCTCCTCGCCTTTCAAGTCACTGGACGAAGCACTTGAGGATCCATGCACAAGCTGGGGAGATGACTCCAGTGGCAGAACATCAACGGGAAATCCAGAGGCCACAGACCCAACACTGTGGGGTTAGTGAGGAGGCTACCAGGGATCCAGGCAACCCATGCCCATTGCCTGCTCCAGCTACTCCCATATACCTGGTGCAAGGGCAGAAAAGACTTGCAGGCAAGCTAAGGACCTTTTACTTGATCATGAGGGAGATGAAAGGGGTGCGAGCAAGATGAACACCAATACTCAGGACTGTATTGTGTTTGGAAGGGATGAGGTGGAGATGAGTGACAGAAAACCTGAGGCTGCCATCAATTTTCCAAAACGGCCTACGTACTGACACACACTTACACAAAGATGCATGTGGTGATGACAGGACTCTTAACCGTGACAAAGAAGGGAAGGTTCACGGGCACAGGTGGGAAGTCCTCGTACTCAACCAGGGCGTCTGCCTTTAATTATGCAAGTAGTGAATGATGTGCACAAGGACTGGCCCAGCCTCATAAGTGATGGGAAAACAACACACTGGGAATGTACACTATTGGTGGCACTGGACACTGCCTCACACCACCGAGGTATGGCCTGAGTCCCCCAAAGGCCCAGCAGTGATGCACATCTGTCAACCGCATGTCGACTATCATATATGAAGTTTGGCATTCCATCCTGCTTAAAACCGCACAGTTCCCCATTGTTTTATCCTTGTTTACGGGATTGCAGGGCGTGGAGGGACGGAGCAACGTTCTGGTGAACACAAGCCAGGTCCTGACATTTGAGGTGGTGAACACAAGGCAGTGCCTGACAGCCGAGGTGGTGAACACAAGGCAGGCCCTGACAGCCAAGGTGGGAAAAACAAGGCAGGCCCTTACAGCTGAGGTGTTGAACACAAGGCATGAGGTGACAGCCGCGGCAGGTCCTGACAGCTGACGTGGTGAACACAAGGCAGGCCCTAACAGCTGCATTTCTGAACGCCAAGCACCCCCTGACAGCCAAGGTGGTGAACACAAGGCAGGAGCTGAAAGCCAAGGTGGTGAACACAAGGCAGGTGCTGATAGCCAAGGTGGTGAACACAAGGCAGAGTCTGACAGCCAGAGTGGTGAACACAAGGCAGATCCTGACAGACAAGGGGATGAACACAAGGTAGGCGCTGACAGCGGTGTGGTGAACACAAGGCAGGTCCTGACAGACGAGGTGGTGAACACAAGGCAGGCCCTGACAGCCAAGATGGTGAACCCAAGGCAGGCCCTTAAAGCTGAGATGGTGAACACAATGCAGGCCTTTACAGCCAAGGAGGTGAACACAAGGCAGGCCCTGACAGCCAAGGAGGTGAACAAAAGGCCAGAGCTGACAGTGAAGTGGTGAACACAAGGCAGGCCCTGATATCCAAGGAGGTGAACACAAGGCAGGCCCTAACAGCCAAGGAGGTGAACACAAGGCAATCCCAGACAGCCGAGGTGGTGAACACAAGGCAGACCCTGACAACCGAGGTGGTGAATACATGGCAGGCACTGACAGCCGAGGTGGTGAACACAAGGCAGGTCCTCACAGCCAAGGCAGTGAGCACTATGCAGGCACTGACAGCTGAGGTGGTGAACACAAAGCAATTCTTGACAGAAGAGTTGGTGAACACAAGGCAGGCCCTGACAGCCAAGGTGGTGAAAACAAGGCAGGTCCTGATAGCCGAGGTGGTGAACCCCAGTCAGGGCCTGACAGCTGAGGTGGTGAACTCCAAGCACGTCTTGACAGCAGAGTTGGTGAACACAAGGCAGGTCCTGACAGCAAAGGTGGTGAACACAAAACAATTCCTGATAGCCGAGGTTGTGAACACAAGGCAGGCCCTGACAGCTGGGTTTCTAAACACCTGACACACCCTGACAGCTGAGGTTGTGAACACAAGGCAGGAGCTGACACCCAAGGTGGTGAAGACAAGGCAGGTCCTGACAGCCTAGGTGGTGAACACTAGGAAGGACCTTACAGCTGAGCTGGTGAACTCAAGGCAGGTCCTCACTGCCAAGTTGGTGAACACAAGGCAGGATCTGACAGCCAAGGTGGTGAACACAATGCAGGTCCTCACAGCTGGGCTGGTGAACACAAGGCTGGCCCTGACATCTGAGGTGGTGAACACAAAGCAGGCTCTGACAGCAGAGGTGGTGAAAACAAGGCAGGCCTTGATAGCCGAGGTGGTGAACACCAGTCAGGGTCTGACAGCCGAGGTGGTGAACACAAAGCTGTTCTTGACAGCACAGTTGGTGAACACAAGCCAGGTCCTGACAGCAAAGGTGGTGAACACAAAGAATGTCCTGACAGCTGAGGTGGTGAACACAAAGCAGGTCTTGACATCAGAGTTGGTGAACACAAGGCAGGTCCTGACAGCAAATGTGGTGAACACAAAGCAGGTCCTGACATCCGAGGTTGTGAACACAAGGCAGGCCCTGACAGCCGATGGAACACAAGCAGGAGCTGACACCCAAGGTGGTGAACACAAGACAGTCCCTAACAGCCAAGGTGGTGAACAAAAGGCAGGGCCTGACAGCCAAGGTGGTGAACACAAGGCAGGCCCTGACAGCCGAGGTGGTGAACAGAAGGTGGAGCTGACAGCCGAGGTGGTGAACACATGGCAGGTCCTCACAGCAGAGGTAGTGAACACAAGGCAGGCCAGGACAGCCATGCTGGTGAACACAAAGCAGGTCCTGACCGCTGAGGTGGTGAACACAAGGCAAGTCCTGACAGCACAGTTGGTGAACATAACGCAGGTCCTGACAGCTGAGGTGGTGAACACAAGGCAGGCCCTGCCAGCCGAGAAGGTGAACACAAGGCAGGAACTGACAGCCGAGGCGATGAATACAAGTGAGGGTCTAACAGCCGAGGTGGTAAACACAAGGCAGGCCCTGCCAGCCGAGAAGGTGAACACAAGGCAGGAACTGACAGCCGAGGAGATGAATACAAGTGAGGGTCTGACAGCCGAGGTGGTGAACACAAAGCAGGTCCTGACAGCTGAGGTGGTGAACACAAGGCAAGTTCTGACAGCACAGTTGGTGAACATAAGGCAGGTATTGATAGCTAAGCTGGTGAACTCAAGTCAGAAGTGGACAGCCAAAGTAGTGAACAAACGAAAAGTCCTGACAGCCAAGGTAGTGAACACAAGACAGATCCTGACAGCCTAGGTAGTGAACACAAGGCAGGTCCTGACAGCCAAAGTGGTGAACACAAGGCAAGTCCTGACAGCAAATTTAGTGAACATAAGGCAGGTACTGATAGCTAAGGCGGTGAACACAAGTCAAATTGGACAGCCAAGATGGTAGGGCCTGACAGCTGAGTTTGTGAACACAAGGCAGGAGCTGACAACCAAGGTGGTGAAAACAAGGCAGGCCCTGACAGCCAAGGTGGTGAACACAAGGCAGGCACTGACAGCCGAGGTGATGAATACAAGGCAGTTCCTCACAGCCGAGGTTGTGAACACATGGCAGGTCCTCACAGCAGAGGTAGTGAACACAAGGCAGGCCAGGACAGCTGTGCTGGTGCACACAAAGCAGGTCTTGACAGAAGAGTTGGTGAACAAAAGGCAGGTTCTGACAGCCAAGTAGGTTAAAACAAGGCAGTCCCTGATAGCTGAGGTGATGAATACAATACAGGGCCTGATAGCCGAGGTGGTGAACACAAAGCAGGTCCTGACAGCCGAGGTGGTGAACACAAAGCAGGTCCTGACCGCTGAGGTGGTGAATGCAAGGCAGGTCCTTACAGCCTAATTAGTGAACACAAGGCAGGCCCTGACAGCTGAGGTCTTGAACACAAGTCAGGCCCTGACAGCCAAAGTGGTGAACACAAGGCAAGTCCTGACAGCAGATTTGGTGAACAAAAGGCAGATCCTGACTGCCACGGTGGTGAACACAAGGCAGGCCCAGACAGCTGAAGTGGTGACCAAAGGCAGGGCCTGACAGCTGAGGTGGTGAACACAAGGCAGGGCCTGACAGCCGAGTTTGTGAACACAAGGCAGGAGCTGACAGCCGAGGTGGTGAAAACAAGGTAGGCCCTGACAGCCGAGGTAGTGAACACCAGTCAGGGCCTGACAGCTGAGGTGGTGAACACAAAGGAGGTCTTGACAGCAGAGTTGATGAACACACGGTAGGTCCTGACAGGCAAATGTGGTGAACACAAAGCAGATCCTGACAGCCGAGGTTGTGAACACAAGGCAGGCCAAACTTGTTGGTTATCTGTACATATTGAAGGTTAATTGATTGCTCACCACCCCAAAATTGATATCCCAGAATGTAAACGCAGTAGTACTTTCAACCATAGGTAATCACACATTCATTTCATTATTTTTCATGCATGCAACATAGCTCATATGTTTCTCATGGCGACCATTCCAAATAAAAAATAAATCATTGATGAATCTGTACCAGATTACAACATGTTCTACAAATTCATCGTATTGTTTACCCCAAGCAACGGTTTGCTCCCACCATCCCATGTATAAGTTAGCATTTAGAATCATTGTATGCAAAATATCTCATGAATATTAATGAGGCGGATCCTGAAAACCGAGCACGTGCTACCATCATATACCTGGGAGACTTAGGCCCAGCTTGGGGAATCATAAGACTAGGTGCATCCACATATGGCCATGTACTGCCATCATATACTTGGGAAACATAGGACAAGCTAGAGATATCATAAGCCTATATATGCCAGGTATCCCACACAGTGAGTTGAAAATTAGACTTTCTTTTCTTTACTTTGCCGGTGGTCCCTGTGTATTGGGCAGGTGGTGGTCACATGTCTGCAAACCCCTTCCCTTCTGCTCCTCATTTCATCTTCAGGAATCCCATGCAGGGTTGCAGGATCACTCTGATACCGAAGGCCCGGTGCCGCGTCAACACCTGGTGAGTAGTGGCTGTTGATAGCAGGGGTGGATGTTCACGTTGGACTGTGTGGGAAGAGTTTGGGACTTGTAGGGGACAGCAGGGTAGAGCTCTGGGCAAAATGAACAGGGATTCTGGCCCCTGACCCAGCTAAACCCCTGTCCCCACCAAGTCAAAACAAACACCTGGCAAACTCCACACCATTGCTCAATGGACCCTGCCTTGGAAGGGCAAAAGTCCCAGCAGGCCACTGAACATAGCACCTGAGCATGTTAGAGTAAGGTTTGAGTCCTCTCTCAGCCTGCTAACCAACATACGCAGGTAGGAGAAATGGGTAACCATAATTTATTGCCTCGCTTGGTCCTTAGCAGGTTATGGTAATGTCTGTGTTTTCACACTGACCCTTGCCCCCATCTGCTAACTCACAGAAGCTTGTTTTGTCCCTTGTGGGGTGCAATGTATCTACTTGAGAAAGAGAGAAAGATAGAGAGAGGGGGGAGAGAGAGAGAGAGGGGTGGCATTGGGTGCTAGAGCCATGAGACATGTCAGCAAATGGTCAGGGGTAGGAGTGCGGGTTGCAGGCTGGTTTGCCTTGTATGACCTACTCCATGACCTACTCCCGCCTGCCCTCGACTAACTGATTCTTCTCTAAGATCTCCTACCACCTTACAATATGCATAAAAACACCCCCATAGAAGGCCACCACGTGCCTAGTCATTAGCACATGAACATTAACCGAGCCAGGATTAAGATGTCCTCTTTAGCCCTGCCACAATCACCCACATCAGTGGCTAACCAGAGCAAAAGTGCTGCAGCCTATCAAATCTTGGGCTTTTCCCTATGGATAACACACTCCCAGGATTGCTCCACCAAACCCATAGAAAGCAGATTGGAACGCAGGAACCCGTGCTTCCGACCTGCACCTGCCAACACCACAGGTTTCACATCTGCCTTTCCCACCGTCCCACTAATGAACCCCACCCCCCTTTTCTCTTACAGAGCCATGTTCAGCCAGGCCTCCAATATTGGCAGATGGGCACAATACAAGACCACTTTCATTGCATCACATTACATTGCATAGAACAGAGTTTCTTGTTTAATCATTTACTTGCCAGAGAAATCTCATAAATTGGCAGTAGGGTTTTAGGCAATCTTGGGGTCATGTCAAGTCATTGGGTCCCTCCCAATACAAACATGGCTACTGGTGATCTACGCATGGCGCACTTGGGAACCCATTAATGCAATCCTCCTGGCTAGGAGAATGCAGAGTACACATTTTAATAACAAGTGTTTGGTGGCTTATTGGTGTTTTGGGGGTGTTTTGGCTCATGAGACATCATAAAAAGGATCAACATGTGACCAGACTATGGGACGTGTAGGTAGGTTGTGGTCATGCATGCATCTAGAGTGACCATGCTCTACAGGTTGTGTTTTGGATGTGGGTTGGTTCTTGCACATTTCATTCAAGCCTGAGGGCCCCCCATTCCAGTGATCACCAACAGCACGTAGGATTTAGGGGTCTCTTTTGAAATGTGGACGTCACCCATCTTGCAAACCACGCTGGAGAGAGCTGGCAAGAGTTGGACAAGGCCAGTTAGTGAATTAGGGACATCTTTACCGAGAGCGATATACGACCACCATGATGGACTAGTAATACATTTAACTACGATATGCAAATGACCCAACGCTGGACCCAATCAGCTCCTTGCATGGAATGTGGCCAGATGGGAGGAGAGTGATAGCAATGCCCCTCCCTCCTGGCCCCATGTTATTGCTGCAGATGACACACGAGGGTGGCATTGGGTTGGGGAAGGGCTCTAGGTTGAGGCCGTGAACCATGCTTTGGTGAAGATCAAGAAGTGACAGGAGTGGCCTTCCATGGTTCTGCACATGGGGTTGGTCTTGGCAGCACCCAGCAGAGCATTTAAGAGTATGCCCCTGGGTGTGATTGTAGAGCCTGAATGAGGCAGGGGACAAGACTCTGAACTTGCAATGAGTCTTGGGTGGACCACTTTTGATTCACTATGCGAGCATGGGGCTATTTAAAGGCCAGTTGGGGATTCTGATTAGTCTCTTTTGGGATCGACTAGCGGGCTGAGCAGAGGTGTAGACAGGGTAGGGCCTGACCCAAATCTGTAAATGGCCGCTCAGCAGCACTGTGTGGGCATTTACAGATGTTAATGTCACTGCGGTGGAACCAACTACATTAGCTTAAAGCCCCACTTTATAGACAATCCTGGCTACACCCCTGGGGCTGAGTCGGGGATAGGTGCTGGGGGATAAGGCTGACCAAGTATATACAGGGGTAAGTCTAATCTATGATCTATCAAGGTCGCTGCTGCCACAAGGCGAGAGGAGAATCTGATTGGTGGTTAGGTTAGACCAGCTGAGGGATTGTGGTGGGTAAGAGCCCACCCACGTGGGCCTAAATGTATCTTTAGCAGGAAACCTGTCCCGACTGGCATAAGAAGAAGGTAACCAAAATATGGGGCTGTGAATTTGCAAAGAAAGAAGATCGGAGGTCCTTCTCCCTGACGGCACCGGTAACTAATCCCAAGCCCTCTGCACATTGCATATCTTGCAGCTTTGAGGGAACGCAAAGGTGTGTTGAATGCTGGTGAACTGCAATTGTTTCTCTCAATCATGACCTCACCATTGCTTCAAATGTTGATTGTGAGTTGTGGATGATTTGTGTTCATAGTTGTGCCTGTGAAGACTTGACCACCTGCAATGCTCAGGAAGGATGTGGGGTGGGCTCCGATAAAGGCTGTCAGCCTGGCTCTTGTTTTTGAGGAACCACAATGCAAGGCCTTATTAATCTTGTTAAGGTTAGAGGCTTAGTAAATGTCTCCAAGCAACATCTCTGTGATGGCTTTCAGCATGTGGTCTTTAGAGGTTGACCCAGCGTTGTAGTGAATGGTGTGGTATGCAAAGCGTGTGTCAACCAGGAAGCCTTGCAGGTTGACAGAAGGTACACTATCGTGTGTGTGAGAAAGGACGGGACGCAGAGGTGTTGCTAGTGGGGGCCTCGGGGGGCTATAGCCCCGGGTCATTTGGTTGTAGCCCCGGATAGAAGCTCAGGGGCTACAACCAAAAGGCTGGCTAGCCCCAAGTTCCAACAGCCTCGACATTAGCGTAGCCCCAGATCTTTTCCAGACCTAGCAACACCCCTGACGGGAGGAGCCGGGCCAGCAGAAGGGCAAAGTGCCAAAGGATTTGCACAGGGCACTGGGATTCGAATGGTCTCAGTCCTCTGTGGTCAGTGGCCAATTGTTTAACATGTGCAAGTCTGTGCATGGAACAGGATCTGTGTGTGTTGAGTAAGTAGGCCTGGTGTAGGGCTGAAAGGGGGCAACAGTGGTCCTTAGGATATAGGGAGCAGGGCTGAAGGAACTGCAGGCTGTGAGAGTAGGGGGTGCACAGGGCACTTATCTGCTAAGACTCTCTAATCTTCTAATGTGCTAAATATGACCTCCTACAGGTCTTTCATGTGTGGTTTACCTTCCATTCATAATTTACTCTCAGTCCAGTGGGTCTTAGTATGATGAAGAATTGTATTCTGTGGGTCTTTCTTTTAAGTTGGTCCTTCTTCTGTGCTGGTTACTTTCATGATATATGCATGTTTACTTAAAAGACTCCTTTTTTACTTTTTATCCAAAGAACATTTCCAAGGTTTAACTGACAGACAGAAGCCACCCCTGGACCCAGACCAGTTTCCACGGCCGGCAAATGCCCCAGCATGCAAGCCGGGCTGGAATGAGTGGCAAGAGCTGCAAGCGGACCAAGGTGCAGTTGCAGCGTGTGGCAGCGGCAGTACGGCAACGCGGGAGACGACGCGGCAACCAGTGGCAGAAGTTGCTAACTGGAGCAAGCTCAAGTGGCCAGGGGGACACTCGAGATGCATGGCGGTGTGGTGGTGGCACTGGGTCAAGGAGTGGAAGGGCATGCAAGGCACACACGTAGGGGTGCCAAGCATCAGGAGAAGCATGTGGGTGGCGCAGCGCCCTACGGGGAGGGATGAGCAGAACAGGAAGTGGCAAATATGTGGGTTGAAGGAGTCCCAGAAAGGACGTAGTAGGAAAGAGTAGTGATGGCCATTGGAGAACAAGGTTGGGGAGCAAGTCCATGGGTGCATCATGCCCAGGGCTGAACCACAGCTGTGTGTTGTCATATCAGGAGGAAAGGGAGTAGCCGAAAAATGGGAGTACAGGAGACATTGGATGAGTTGATAGGTCTACTCAATGCACGTGGTTACGTGTGAGGTCCCTTTTTTAGTTCTCTATGTGACTTACTCTACACCTATAGGGACGTGACTGGCTACAAGGCAATGATAAGAACATGGAGAACAAGTCGGATGTGTGGACACCTGGCATTACATTCCCTGTTGACAGACACAACGCAGAGTATAGACATTCCAAAGCAGCTTCAGCAAGAACTGGACAACCGCGCTTACAGGCTAAGGCTGGGCTCAGGGTGCTGGCGACAAGCTAGCCACAGTCAGGGGCAAGGAACCACACGCAGATAGTGGTGCCAATCTAATGTATTGCTGTAATTTCTGATTTTCTATATTATTTCATGCACATTTCAAACATTCTTTTGGATTATAGAATCTTGGCTGAATTGTGTTATTGGGCCTAGGGAAAATGTACGTCTTCTGTTTGTTGAAAAAGGCCAGAGAACAGGTCCTGTTAGGTCAGCCTGCAGGTGCTGATTCTTTTACTAATTTTCTTTCATCAGCCATTGCTCTTATGTGTATTGTTTTCTTATTTTTTTTTGTTTTAGAAAGTTCTTTTTGAATTTTGTACTCTTTCATACCAAGTTTACGCCCCTTCATTTATTTTATCTTGATATAAGGATATACCTAGACCAGAGTGACAGGAAACTGTAATCACTAATCACGCTTTGACTTCCCTTGGGTCATGCACATGTATGCTTTGCCAGTCGACGGATATATAGCATTTTTGCCATGAGGAATCTGAACAGCGGTGCCCAGCAGCCAAGGGTTAACAACCTGCCTGGTCATGCACTTTGCATTTAATATGTAGATCCAGTAGCAAATGAATTGGTAGCCATTGGCAGCCATTGGTATGTGAGATGTCTTTACATTATGAAAGGGGGATGGATTAAACTAGGCCAGGTGGGAATGCAGTGCTTCACTGTAAGAGTAATGGCGGAGAAAAGGCGAGCATTTAAGTGTACAGTACGGCGCATTGGCAGGTGGTGGAAGGCACGGCCGGGGCAAAATGATAAAATGGGTGTCTCTGCTCCTCAGCCATACAGTAAATAATCGCATACAAGAATGTAAACTGTGCTCTCTCCTGCCTTTAGAGAGGGTGATTTCCTATGAGTACCTGCACATGTGTTTGCAAGCCCATGTAATTGTGTGAGTACCTGGACATGCAGTGTCAGAATCTGGCAGGGGGGTGTAACCCCCAGTCTTTTTATAGCAATAGCTGGTATGTGATAGTAATAAATGCGTATGTTGTGAATAACAGGGCACATTATGGCAATCACCGGCATATGGTGAATTCCTGCCGATTGCCTGTACAGAAAGTCACAATGAGCTATTGCAATGCCTGCTTTTGTTGGTTTTGTAGCAGTATACATCGAAACAAATGCGCTTGTGAGGCAATGAGCCGTGCCTGCTGCAGTGCGTTACAGTGTCATTGTCACGTGGCAGCACGGTGCATTGTGGCGAGTGGGCCAGGGGGGCTAGGAGGGGCGATGCTCTTCCATGCTCTCCATGATTAATCCACACAGCGTTAGCTGTGGCCTGTAGTGTCAAGAAGAAAGTGGAGGAGTAGAGTTTGGGCCTCATTACGAGGCTAGCTCTGATGGAATGAAGGGGTCCGGTATGGGACCGGCCCTCTTCATTCCGTCAGGGCTGATTATGAGGTTCCCTTTGCGGGACCCGGATCAGACGTCTGGTAAAACCAGGCGTCCTTTCCAGGTCCCGCAAGGGGAAGAGGGAGGTAACAACGGGACACTTATAATGTGCCCATTGTTACCTCCTCCCCATTCCCATTGAGCCCTATGGGGGCTCAAATGGGAATGGGGCATGGTTCCTGCAAGGAGGACTTACCGGGTCCTCCTATGTCAGAATGACCCGGTAAGTCCCCATTGCAGGAACCCGGTAATGGAGCCCGGTTTGGAGGCAGTCATGGAGCTAATAGCTCCATGGCTGCCTCTAAACTCGTAACGAGGCCCTTTGACTCCCACCTCTGCTAATACCTGCAGGACTTGACCTTTTAAAAAAAAAAAAATATTTTGGTTCTTTAGTTCTGATAATGAATAGAATTCAGATACTAGTCCCATCTTACAGCACTGTATGCCAGCGTGTGTCCACTTGAAACATCAGCTACCACTGTGTCTTGCTTTGCCGAGTGATTCTGCGCGCTACAGTACTGTATGCAAGCTTGTGTTCACTTGAAGCAGCAGCTACCATTGTGTCTTGGTTTGCTGAGGGATTCTGCACGCTAGAGTACTGTATGCAAGCTTGTGTCCACATGAAGCAGCAGCTACCATTGTGTCTTGCAGGGGAGTTGCTAGGTCTGGAAAAGACCCGGGGCTAAGCTGATGTTGGAACTGTTGGGACTGGGGGCTAACTAGTCTTTTGGCTGTAGCTCCTGAAATTCTATCAGGGGCTACAACCAAAAGATCAGGGGCTATAGCCCCCTTAGCCCCCCCCTAGCAACGCCCCTAGTGTCTTGCTTTGCTGAGGGATTCTGCGCGCTACAGTACTGTATGCAAGCTTGTGTTCACTTGAAGCAGCCGCTACCATTTTGTCTTGGTTTGTAGGGTGATTCTGCCCGCTACAGTACTGTATGCAAGCTTGTGTTCACTTGAAGCAGCAGCTACCATTTTGTCTCGGTTTGCCGGGTGATTCTGCGCACTACAGTACTGTATGCAAGCTTGTGTTCACTTGAAGCAGCAGCTACCATTTTGTCTTGGTTTGCAGGGTGATTCTGCCCGCTACAGTACTGTATGCAAGCTTGTGTTCACTTGAAGCAGCAGCTACCATTTTGTCTTGGTTTGCAGGGTGATTCTGCCCGCTACAGTACTGTATGCCAGCGTGTGTCCACTTGAAGCAGCAGCTACCACTGTGTCTTGGTTTGCAGGGTGATTCTGCCCGCTACAGTACTGTATGCAAGCTTGTGACCACTTGAAGCAGCAGCCATTGTGTCTTGCTTTGCAGAGGGATTGTGTGCACTGACTTGCTATTTGTAGATAGACCCGCCAGGTTCCTAGATCTCCATGGAAGTTTGGAAATAACCTCCTCCCCCCAGGTATCAAAAGTACAGGTTCGGAAATGCTTGGCAGCCAGTGCTGTTTTCTGGGTAATATAAAAATAGCAATCAGACCAATACTTCTTGACTTAGATTTGGACTGCCTTATTTTATTTCGTTCTCTTCTAAGAGGACCTTTGAATTTTAGGTTTCTACCGCTCTGGCTGGAGGGCGCGCTACCCACACAGAGATTGTAATTGTCCTTCAGATTTCTTGTTGCTACCTCCGGCCACATTTTAAACGATACCTGAATGAGTCCATTTAACAAAAAAAAAAAGAATATTTGGGGTGTCTTCCTCCAAGCCCCCCGTTTCTGTAGACTTTTTATCCTCCCCCAACTACCCTCACGCCTTTTAATCCCTTACCCCACACCCATATATACTTTTACTAAAACATTCAATTTGAATTTATCATTTCTTTGTCAAGCTTTTGTCTGCATGCATTTGAGTTTATATATCGCACCCCTAGCGAGGAAGTAACAAGATTGTGTTGCCTTGAATTCCAGATTGAAGCATGTGATGATAAAACATGTGTTGTTAAAATGATTTCTATTTGTAATGAATACACAGGGAATGCTGATATTTTTGGAATGCTGTTTATTCTATTTCATAGCTTTGACAATGAACGTATTTGATTCTCTTTCCAGACAGATCAGAAGAGCAGCGATCGATAAACAGTACCACCAAGAAATGGGAAAACACCACCACCACCACCAAGAAATGGGGAAACACCCGCCCGGTTGCACACTTACTTCTCCTGCCCCCGCTCTGATTTTTCTTGTGGTTGCCCCCAACTTCCTTATTCCTCTTCTTGCCCTCTTCCCCCACTCTTACCGCTCCCTTTCCCTTTCCCTCCTCCCCCGCCCTTTCCTTGCCCCCCCTTTCCTTTCCCTTTCCCTTTTCCACGCCCCTTGCCTCTTCCCTCTTCTTCTCCTTCTCCATCGCCCCCTTCTTCACCCCGTTGACCTTTACCCTTCCCACGTCCTTTCCCTTTTCCTTTCCCTTTTCCTCTCCCCTTTCCTCTTCCTCCCTGACTTCCCCTCTCTGCTTCTTCTCCACCCTCCTCGTCGTCTTCTTCACGGGCATGACGATTTTCTCGTGGTGGCTGTTTTTCTTCATTACCATGATGCTTGCCGTCATGCAAACCATGATAGTGAGCCTCTATGTCTTCCAGCTTGTGGTCTTCTAAAAGAAAGAAAATAAGGAATTCAGCAAGCATCAGAGGAAATCTGGAAGTCACCTTAATGGTACTGTGTGGCCAAGTGTGTGCACAGTGGAGGTAGATGGGCCCTGCAGCCCAGTAGGGCAGGAGAGGATTATTCATGGGACCCTTGGTTGGTCAATGCACCTTGTGTGTTTCTTTGTGGCAGGAACCTCACGGGCATATCACCAAATATTACAGGGGGTCACCCTTTGTGTCGGCTCCTGCGTATATTCCAATAGTTGGTTATCTGCAAGATAATCGCGCCACGTGACTCGCTAGATGCTGCCCGCCCCTGTCCTTCCCGCCACCGGGTACAGCTGTACCCATCCTCTTTGCACTTCTGTGTCCTCCCCACTGTATATCTGTTCTGTTACCTCTGTAAAGCGCTCCATTATGTATCTGTGCTGTTGTATACCTCTGGAAAGCGCTCTGTTGCTTCTCGAAGCTAGGTCCGCGCTCAATAAATGCTATAATAACAATCCTGTGGATGCCTGATCTACACACGTGAAGAAGGCCAATTCATGCAACATGCCTCTTTAACGCCAGAAAGCACCTGCTTCTTGGGAGAAAGTGTCTGCTGTTAGACTTTTATATACAGAGGAAATTGGGCAATAGTGTGTCCTGTCTGAGTCAAATGTTATGTCTTATCTCAAGAGTTTGCTATTTTCAGCACAGTGACTCCCCTGAGCCCTGATGCAAATTGAAAATTCAAAGACAGACTAAGCAAAAAAAGAGAAACTGTCTGCCAGATTCAGCCAGACCTTGGGAGAAGCAGAGACTGAAAGAAGCTGAAGGAAACTGACAGGGAATAGAGACAGCCATAAAGAGGGAGAACTCGATTTGGGAAACAAAGGAACTGAGCAACAGTTAGCTAGAAAAAAGACTAAAGTACGCAGACACAGAGAAACACAAGGGCAGACAGGAACCCTGTGGGAGTGATGAGGCAGGCACACCCATACACATGAAATAAAACATTGTGGGTCGGAGGGAAAACCCCCAAAAGCATCCCACGTTTCCCTCTCCTTGTTGCACCCACCCCCTTTACCCAAGCTCAATTCATTTGCATCACTGTTGGAGATCGGCTTATTCAATATGACTTGAGATTGCATCTAATGAACAATTTTAAACATCAGGAGCAAAAATATCACAATCGATATCTCTGAATTCCTAGGAATTGCCTGGGGATGTCCTCCTGATTGATAAACTGCAACGTACCACATTCACAACATGGCGTAAATGTAACTCTCGCGCGCACCTCCCGCTCTTCCAAAAAGTGAGCATATCAAAAGGTGAGGCTGGGATGATCAGGTCATGAGACTAGCTAGTTCCTGGTTGCATGTGGTGAGGGGGGGAATCAGCAAGGATGATGGAGATAGAAAGAGGACAGCAGTGCACCAGGAGAGGGGGGGGCAATCAGAAAGAGGAATTGCTAAAAGGGATTTGCATGGCATCCTAAGCAAAAGCACGGGCAATGAGGGGAAAATGGAAATTGGGTTCCGTGAACCAGACGGAAATCGTGGGGAATGTCCGGGGTAGGTTGGAAGGTCCAGGTACCAGTACCAGCCCCAAAACACGCTCCCAGAAATCTTCTGCAGTAAGTAGGATGCAGTCATAGTGCATGGGACCAACCTGAACCTTATTTACAATAGGGAGAAGATGACATTTGCTATCCTCAACACTCCTCTGTTCTTTAATGTCTGCACAATCTACATTCTAAATAATTCAGTGCCCAGAGCCCGCTCCAGAAATCTCTATGTAAAAAGAAAGCGGCCAGTCTGAATTCTGACAGGGTCGGATCAGTAGTAACCATGAACAGGGGGGCAGTTGGGAAAGATGGGGGGCGATGAGGAGGAGAAGCGGGGCGGAAAACACAGGTGGCACAAACATTAAGGATCAGAGAGACAGCCAATAAGGGCCCTTGGTGTCACTCACTCTGCCTTATAAATCACTGGGTGTGTCAGGAACTAGACGCATGAGTCATCTACAGCAGTTGCTGGTTCTGGCTGTAATTTGCAGGCTAGTGTTTTGTGTTTGCAAGTGAAAGGACTGGTGATAACAGCAAAGCGTCGCCAGTGAACCCTGTTCACCCGTGTGATAACCAGACGTATTCTTTGACAAACCTCACACGTATTTAAAGGGTTCAAGCAATAGGTTTGTGCTATGGCCATAAGAGTCTCAGTCTAATAACAGTGCCTGTAAACCATGCCAGAAAAGGTCACAGTATTTTCTGACAGGAATATTTCAATGTAATCCAGTGTCCTCCTGTGGCGCTTATCGATTGCTGTTGTTGTGGCAGTTTATTTAATAAAGAAAGCCCCATTGTTCCAGAATAACTTAATTTTCAGATGGAAAAAATACCATTCGTTGAGGAAGCCTGAATGCAGAGTATTGTGCTGTACTGGTCTTTCCCAGGTGAAGGGCTGCCGTGAACTGAAGCTACTGCAGTCCTGACTATGTCCATGGCAATCTTCCAAGCAGTGCCAGTGTAGGGATGGGTGCTGCTGTCCCAGCCCATCCGGCCTCTGCCGCGATGCATGCAAATCTGCCATGCCATTTTAGAATGGACTACCATAGAGCGTTAGGGGAGAAGCAGCTATCAACTCAGATATCCTGCCGCAGAGTTCAGTGTGTTGGGAATCTGGACACCACCCACAATGGAACTGCAGCAGAAGCACTGCTATGCATCTCTGGGCCACAGCTGCTTGCCAGTGCGTTTGCAGCTGTTCTACTGTTTTGCTATTTCCATGTGCACTGATGCTTTTCCTCCAATCCCTGAAGACTTTATGCTTTCTCCATGTCCATACTGGCCTTCGCCTCTCCCTCACCTGTGCACAGATATCCAAATATTCTCCCACAACTAGTGGCATGTGTCTTTTGATTAATGTGCAAAGATTCCAGTTTGGGTATCATCTGATAGCGATGGGGTCTGCAACCTTTGAATCTCCAGATGTTTCGGACTACAATTTCCATGATATCTGATTATTGACTATGCTGGTGAGACATGATGGGAGTTGTAGTCCCAAATATCTGGAGAGCCCGACAATAGCCAGTTCTGAATTTGGTGCGCAGGTAGTTACAGTGCTGCGCCCAAGGTAAGACACAGCACATGCAAGGGTTGTGGGATGGAAAGCAGGACTTAAAAGGACATCTTCCTAGTTTTTGTGGTGCTCGGTGCACATTTACATTAGCACACAACACATCACTCATAGCTAGACATGCATGATCATATGTAGACAGCCCATATATGCTCCGTCTGGGAGCAGAGGTCGTTGAGAGTCCACTGAACCCCTAAACGGAGATGACAGGGATCGGTCCGTGCTTACCGAAGATGGGCTTGGTGCACCTGAGGCCGCACATGGTCCTGCAGCATTTGTCGGTGTCACCGCAGTCGTCGTCGACGGAGCAGTTCCTCAGCTTGGAGAAGTCAATGAGATGCCAGGGCTTCTTGTGCGGATGGCGACCTTTGTGAGGGTTGGGAGGACCATGTTGATTTTCCTTGGGCTCTGAGGTTTCGGCTGAGGACGCTGACATCTTCTTCTTAAACTTCGCCAACTCCTGAGGGTGTTTGCCAAAGTACTCCTCAAAGCACATCCCCGCCTTCTTGTTACTGGCGCTCCCAGATTCGCCTAATTCAAGGAAATTCAAAGGAGACAACTGAGTCATTTGGAAGCCGCATCAAAAGGGTCAATTTCATAAAATGGCCATGAACTCCCAATGTCTGCAATCTGTTTACAGCACAGAGACTGAACCTCTGGGCTGTCATAAGTGACCTTCTCCACTGGAATCTGAAAGGATGTTGACTGATTGGTCGGATTCACTTATTTCCCCAATGCCCTGTCTAATCAATCTTCTAGGACATGGGTGTGCAACCTTTTGTTCTCCAGATGTTTGGACTACAGCTCCCATTAGCCATCGCCAGCATTGTCAATGGTGAGGGACCATGGCACTGGCAGTTCTGAACATCTGCAGAGCCACGGGTTGCAGACCCGGGCTGTAAGCCACATTATGGCCTGTTTCTCTTACCCGTGACAGCTAACTGAAGCATCCCTAATCCTAGCAGTTTAGCGCCAGGTCAGACTGAAAAGGGACAGAGTACTGCACTCCTAGCAACCTTGAACAGGACTGCTCCTTATGGAGAAAGTGCAACCAGAGTACCAGGTAGATAGGCAACAACACAATCAGAACGCTGTTTGGTGAGATTCTCTTCAGCTAATGATTAAGGGTAAAATGCATGGAGGTATTCACTGCTTTCTAAGTGTCACCACATTGCATTGTGGTTCTTGAGGTCCAGAAATAAAACAAACAGTACTCCAGCCAGAAATGAACCTGTGTGGCATTGGGTGGTTAACAGAGGGTACTGATGTCAACCACTAGGCATATTTAGGGGGTTCAGAGACTGGGGCCCTCCAACTCCCTCACCCCACCTCTGTGGTAGGATCAGTTCTGACATGGGCCCTGGTTGGCCTCCTACCCCAGGTTGGGAGTGTCCCTGCCCCCCCCCCCCCCCAACCCTCTACCCGCTGACAGGATCGATCCCCTAACCCTGTGACATGTATGTAACACTTTACCGCCATTTATGGAGTTGTGTTAATGAGTTTATCGCAGGAGAGCAAGAATATGTCTGCATGGCAACATTTATTTCAACGACAAAACGCTTTTAGGCACATATTCACTTTTTTCTGCATAACCTTACATGTATCCTATTAGAGTTTATATTTGTAATCCAACCTGATTATCCATTGATTACTTCAGTCAACAGCTGGAAGAACTCTCACATTAGATTAAACAAGAGATCAGGTATTCAACTGGATGACAGTGTGTGACCAGGCATTAGAAGGAATAAAATATCCACTACCATTGGTGTTCCGTCACCTTATAGTTCATCCCATAACGCCCAGGTGATTTGCAATATCCTTTGAACATATGGTAGGGGGTACATTTTCCCATATTTAATGTGTCTTTGGTGGATCCAGGACTAGTCCCTTTTTCCTTGATATTCTATGCGCAGCGCTCCCGCCGCGGGCAGTAGATGGTCACCAGCGGCTATTCCAGATGTATGTTGAGGACCCACAGATTCAACTGCACCAGCGAAATTAATGAGGGGGGCATTCACACCTGCCACAGTGCTACGACCACCCATGGTACTGGATGAACTAGCACTAGACCCCCTTCTCTATGAAGCCAATATGGGGATTCGGGAGTTGGTGGTCACTGAGGCCTACACAACTCTATTCATGAGGCCCACCACCATAGTTACAGCCCCAGGAAGGAAAGGGGACCTCATCCCAAATAAGAGGGAGCCCGGGACACATGTCTACAACTTTTTCTGGACTAACAGATGCATCCACAGCAACAAACCAACCCCGGTCTAGGTAAAGTGACCACCGCTGATAGCCTCTGCATTGTAATCTAGACCGGCCTCCATGAATGCAAAACCAGGCATCCAAACCAAGACTTGTTTGCAAGTATATTTATGTTTTAAAATACACAGTTCAATGAGAGTTCACATTAGGGCCGCAATTGTATTAAAATGTGACCCTTAGTGTAATAGGAACAGTTTACTGAGTAATCCATGAGTCCATACGTGACTGCTCTCCTGTTTTAGGAGGATTTTTCTATTTGTGAAAATGCTGTACATATTTTCTAAAATGTTCTGTAATCTCACGGTCTGCGTTTGAGAAGATTGAGCCTCAGAATGAGATGTTTTTGAGAAGATTGAGCCTTAGCCTGAGATGTTGCTGAGAAGATAGAGCATTAGCCTGAGATGTTGCAGAGAAGATTGAGCCTTAGCCTGAGATGTTGCTGAGAAGATTGAGCCTTAGCCTGAGATGTTGCTGAGGAGATTGAGCCTTAGCCTGAGATGTTGCTGAGAAGATTGAGTCCTAGCCTGAGATGTTGTGGAGAAGACTGAGCCTTAGCTTGAGATGTTGCTGAGAAGATTGAGCCTTAGCCTGAGATGTTGCTGAGAAGATTGAGCCTTAGCCTGAGATGTTGTTGGGAAGATTGAGCCTTAGCCTGAGATGTTGCTCAGAAGATTGAGCCTTAGCCTGAGATGTTGCTGAGAAGATTGATCCATAGACTGAAATAATGTGATCAATGGCCAAGTATCTTCACGTAGGTTGAAGCAGAAAAAGTATGAGGCAAGTCCCAGAGTACCAGAAACTGTGAAACTGCCAACGCAACCCTGAGAATACAACTAAACCACTTGCTCTTGGAAGATTGCCGAAAGGAGCCATGTTCAAGAACGATCATCTAGGGATTGGCGAAAAACAAGCAGAAACTGGGCATTATGGGATGATTTAAATGTCCTAGACCTATAGCATACCATCAAACATGACTTCCGTCCATACCACCCAACCTCCTCCGTTCTCAATACTCAGTGCACGAAACAGTACGTCACACCACTACTACACGTGGGGTGGCAATGCCCCCCTTAAAGCTGGTCACCCACTCCCAACAGTGTCATGTAGGATACACCTCTTCCCGGGGCTCTTGACTCTTAGCAATTCTAGAACTAAACCTACAAACATTTATATCACGAAGTGCACTGGAGTGGTTTGTAGAAATACTCTGTTGGCCATACAACCCTAAATAAGAGACCCATGTGGCCTTGAGAGTTAGCCAACACAAATATTGAGTTACTCCAAGGAAGTTATCTTTGCTGCAAGATCCTCTGCTGTTCTCTGCTTTTTTAAAGTGCTGTGTACGTGGACTAATTTCTCATTGGTGATAGAGGGCCAAAGGTGGAAACATTGGAGGGACAGTTGTCCAACTTAACCTGACCACTGATGGAGTGCCTAAGATGGAACCAGTGGAGGGAGAACTGTCCCACTTTGCCAAACGACCAAAGATGTGAAACACGCCACACATAAAGGAATAGGGTTAGGCGCATAATCCAGGCAGTCTACGGGCTGGCCACGAGGCAAAGGAAGCCCACTTGCCCTCGGGAAAATTATGGGGGCAGTAATTGCTATACTCTAGAATGATTGACAGGGAAAAGGGATAAGAATCGGCCTTAATCAGAACAGTGGGGATAGGTAATGTACTGCCACTAACATAACCGTACTACCAATTCACCTTTCTGCATACACCTTGCAAACGCTGAATTAAACACAGCCATACCTCTACCGCACCACAAACCGCACGTACTTAACAACAACTCAAGGACGAAATAGACCACAATAAGTCTCGCCCAACACCACATGGCGGATACCAACCGAAAAACACACCTACGCTCAGTGAACGGTGTCACCGAACTGAAGCTGCCAACAGCACATCACAGCTCTCTTGCTCTTACCAACCTCCCTCCTTGCGTTACAGATCCGCCAGAGCGCCAAGAGACCATGCAGGTGGCAACAGTGCCCGGGAAAAGAACCTTTAACTTAACATTACACCACATGGTGGATACCAACCGAAAAACACACCTACGCTCAGGGAACGGTGTCACCGAACTGAAGCTGCCAACAGCACATCACAGCTCTATTATCAACCTCCCTCCTTGCGTTACAGATCCGCCAGAGCGCCAAGAGACCATGCAGGTGGCAACAGTGCCCGGGAAAAGAACCTTTAACTTAACATTACACCACATGGTGGATACCAACCGAAAAACACACCTACGCTCAGTGAATGGTGTCACCGAACTGAAGCTGCCAACAGCACATCACAGCTCTCTTGCTCTTACCAACCTCCCTCCTTGCGTTACAGATCCGCCAGAGCGCCAAGAGACCATGCAGGTGGCAACAGTGCCCGGGAAAAGAACCTTTAACTTAACATTACACCACATGGTGGATACCAACCGAAAAACACACCTACGCTCAGTGAACGGTGTCACCGAACTGAAGCTGCCAACAGCACATCACAGCTCTATTACCAACCTCCCTCCTTGCGTTACAGATCCGCCAGAGCGCCAAGAGACCATGCAGGTGGCAACAGTGCCCGGGAAAAGAACCTTTAACTTCTTCCTCGACTGTATTTGCTCTACAGTTGCCTCCACTAAGAACCTTTTCAATAACTAAAGAGGAGTATTTTATAAAAAAAGTTTTAATTACATGCAGGGAACCCCCAAAGCTAGCACTTGGGTGCTGTCGGATGCCGTTCATGCAATTTAACCCTTTTGTAAGCAGAGTGCACAAGTAAACAGGAAAACCAGGTGAAATATCCATTACTCCTTGCTTTTATACTCCTTTTTGCAGAAAAAAGTGAATGTTTTTATTTATTCAGTGAGCATTTATAAAGCGCACTGCACAACACAAAGTGTTTCTAGGCGCCTGCTACTGACACCTTTCAGGCAGCGTTTGGAATGGATTGCTATGGGATCGCCTGCATTTGGCAGATGGTAAATGATGGATGATTCCATGGACCCCTGGATGGAAATCTAATGAATGTTCAAAATTAAGGGCACTTTGAAGACGTTGTAGGAAAATGAATCCTGTTTTGTGCTCCTTCTCCACCTTCAAAAGGAAGGAGCATGTCCCTGAGGGGTAAAGTGTGCCTGGCTTTCATGCCTTGGCTTCCCACACTCGCCCTTGAAAAACGACCCCCAAAACATCCTTTAATTGATGAAGGGGTTGTGTTTCCTTCTGCTCTTGGGTGATGATTGTGTGTGGATAGCATTGTGGCCAGGAGAGGAAGATACTGTGGCACGGGTTAGGTCTGGATATAGGCAATTTCCCGGCTGGAGTATAGCCTCACTTATAAGAGGTTGGGTGGTTGAGACCCAACAGAAGAAGCCCAGAGGATACTCGTGATGACCTCCTGCATAGCAGCATCATCATCCCTAACCGTGGGCCGCTGACCATCTCCCAAGGACCGGCAACTTGAACAATCTCTGGTCCTGGATTCCATGTACATGGGCTCCTTCATGATTGCCACCGAGTGCTGTGGATTCACCGATCACGTGCAGACATGTAGGTGCTTGTCTATACAGGCCGTGTTATGATGCCATGTAGCAAGGCATGCAAGCTGAGATCAGTCATAGTGACCTCAATCAAGAGGAGGGGAAACGGAAACCGTATCCCGGGCTGTGGCCCGGGCTCAGCAGGCATTCTGGCTATTGTGGCGACCAGGGTCCGCATCTACTCCCAGTGTGAAGGGAACATGTGCACTCTACCCAACAGAGTAACGAGCTGTTCCACTAATGTACACCAGGATGGGGCCCTTATTTTTGTTGCCCTAGGAAAGTGATAGTTTGCACCTGACCCCTTACATTTGGGCTTCATTTGCTGATTGTATGGACCAAAGAGGATACGGTTTATAGTGAACTTCTAATGGGCCGCCGAGGGCTACATTGCCTTAGGACAAACCCCTTGTGAGTAGCACTTCTTCTCAATAGCGAATGTTGGACATTAAGTTGACCTTCGATACTGCGGTTAGTGATCACAACCCTGCACTATGGATACTGTCCAGTGCCACTCTCCTGATTTCAATATTTCATGTATGAGTCCATGGAGAGACACCTTGGGATATTCAGTTTGGTCACTGCGTCCTGTCTACCTATGTGTCTAAGGACTTACCATCCGCCGAGACATTGGCCAAGGCCAAGGCCAGCAGCGAGGAGAAGAGCAGGATCTTCATGTCGATGGAGGATGCGGCGCAGTCTCAGTAGCTGCCACTACGAGCAGGAGCAACTCAACTCCGTCCACTGAGGACTAGGAGTCGACCTTCCGCTACTTATAGGTCTCCGACGGCGGTTTACGGATAACCTAAAAGGATGAGGACCACCCACATTAATTATGGGATAATTACAGCTCTGCCAATCTAACCTGCACACAGTGACTACCCCATTGTTCACTCGGTGTGTGCGTAACCTTTACAGCTGTTGCAGTAGTCGAAGGTTGTGCAATGTGAGATAGCAACACAAAGATCAAGCATTACACCTAATAACATATACCGCTATGCAGGTAGTGCATGTGTGAGCCCTTGCCTCCTGGCCAGTATCCGGTGTCCTGCTACGGACATCTGATATAGACTTTATTCACACTATCAACTGGAGTTTGGAGTCCGTTTCTAATTTTTGCTGACTTGCCTTCTTCCAGTGGACAATTAATTTTGGATGCCAATTGTAAGCAGAAATGTGAGGGCAAAGTCATGAGACTCAAATCAAACAAAATGCTGTTCATTGCCTTTTCATTCGCCAAAGAAATTACATCAAACAATGATTTTAAAACCATTAAATAAAGGACCTCTTATGAAATGGTGGAATAGGCACCTGTACAGGAAGGTGGACATTTGATAATGCAGTAGGTTCAGCTGAGGACAGTGATCCCGCCTGGGTGTTCAAAATGGCAAACTCTCTTACCAGATCCTCTAGAACGGGTACCTGGGCCCTTCCAAACAATGCCACCACTGTCTGCACCGCCATGGCTAAGATGGGGGTATGCATGCTGCCAAGGGATGGCTGGTATACATGCCAGCTCCTTATTGCTGGTACCTGTGATCTACCAACCAAGGACACCACGCTATGAACATGCCAAGGCTATACCAATCAAGGGCACCACGCTATGAACATGCCAATGCTAAGCTGGGGATGTATGTTACCAGGGGATGGCTGGTATACATGCCAGCTCTTTATTGCTGGTACATGTGCTCCACCAACCAAGGCCACCACACTATGAACACGCCAAGGCTAAGCTGGGGATCTATGTTACCAACGGATGTCTGGCGCACATACCAGCTACTCTATTGCTGGTACTTATGATGCACCAGGCCAGGCCACCACACCACGAACATGCCACGGCTAAGCAGGGATGTGCGGTGTGGAGGGAGGGCTGCCACATATCTGCAGGAGCAGCCGAAGGGTTACATCTTTTTGAGATGGAATCTGGAAGTGGGGTTTCCTGCAGTCGGCATTCAGTGAGCCTCGTGAAAAGGAATAGGTTTTCAAAAGACCACAACTACCTGCCTTTGCAGGGCAACAACTGTTAGCTTCAGTGAGCACACTGACCAATCACCACAGATCTACCAACCCACCCTGCTTACATATCCGGGTGCAAAAGAACCCCGCCCTCGACCCCTCACTCCATCAGTTTGGACAGCAAAGGCGTGTGTTAGAATTTAACTCCCATTGTATCCATCTGCTATCCACATAATCACACAGCTGTCTCTGTTCAAACTGGCCTTTTTGAAACTAAAGAATGGGCTGGAGTTTGGGGTTGCCAGAATCCTAAAGTGTTCAATTTCAAAGGACATGTTACCCGGGACTCAAGGGGTTAACGCTCGTGAGCCCCCTCCGTTGGAAAGGCGGAGTTTGACTGGGCAAGGGGGTTATGGGGCACGTGCGCTGCGAATGCCAGTTCCTGTTTGGTTGTGAAAGAATAAAGAAGTTCCTCCTATCTCTCCGTGTGTGCGTCTTTCATTTGGGCCTAGATCCCTAGGCAACATTTGGCGACGAGGGTCTCTCCCGCGCACCGGAGTCCTCCTCCTACGGCAGTCCGCCTGTGGTGGCCGATCCAGCGAGCCTCCTCCTCCTGCTCCACCTCCGCGCGAATCCGCCTTGCCGGACCTCCTCCGTCGAACCTCCGCGGAAGCGACCCCGCCCGCGCACGCGCGGGCCTTCTCTCCCAGGCGCCATGAGCACCTCCAACCCTGGGTCCAACCCGGGGTCCAGCCAGGGCTCGCCTCAACTGCCGCGGGTGGCGAAGTCGATTCAACTACGACTGCCCCCGCCGTTCACTATGACTCCTCAGGCCACCAAAGGCCCCAGATGGACCGACTGGATGGACGATTTTCGACACTTCGTGAGAGGTTCCGGCGATGGGGACTCCCCCAATATGAGAGACATTTTCCTTAACCTGGTAGGGGGAGAGATCAAAACGGTCGTCAAGGCCATTCCGCCCGCAGACCAGGACACTTTTCCCAAGCTGATCGGCGCTTTGGACAAACTGCTTATCATCGAAGTCAATCGGGACTATGAAAGATACCTGTTCAATCAATGCACCCAACTCCCGCAAGAGACCGTCGACGAATTCATCACACGTCTACGGGTGAAAGGGGCGAACTGCCAATTTGATGCGTTCTCGTTAGAGGAAGCTATCCGGCTGAGGGTGATCGAGGGATGCCTCTCCCCCGCACTCAAGAAACAGCTCCTCAAGAAACCGCTCACCATGCCCGAGGTCAGTGAACTCGCCCGCATCCACGAGAGGGTGGATGCGCAGGCCTCAGCCATGGGCCACTCCAACAACGCGAAAGTGGACTCAGGGGAATTCGTGGCCGCCATACTGCCCCCCCGTCAAGGCGACAGGGGCCCTCAGCCATATAGACCACCGATTGCCCCGTCGATGTCAACCCCGCGTCTGCAAAGACAGTGCTACCGCTGCGGGATGTCCTTCCCCCACTCAGGGTCCTGCCCAGCCCTGTCCCAGCGATGTACCAACTGCGGGAGAGAAGGACACTTTCACTCCATCTGCAGGGAGGGCGTACCATTTCCACCGATGCGGCCCCAGGCGGCCCCCAGAATGCCGTTCCGCCCGCAACCCCTGCAATACAGCCAGCCGAGACCATATCAACAGGGCCTCGGCCAGAGGCGTTACGTTCGTGCGATGGACGAATACCTAGCGGCAGGATATGCCCCTCCGTATGACCAGGCCGAACAGCCCAGACATTTCACAGACGAATACGACAACCCGCCTGCAGAATACAGGCCGGAAACCCTCTGCCAAGACGACCAGGCGGCGGCCTACTACGCGCCGCAGGACCACTACGACCAGGATGAGTTCGTGAACCTCATCCTCGACAACAAAGAGGCCAGGGAGGCCCCGCAGATCCCGCTCAAGATGGCGAATTGCCAATTTCAATTTATGATCGACTCTGGGGCCACAGTGAACATCATGGGCGAACAAGACTACGTCAGGATACCATGCCCGCCACAACTCAGTCCGTCTCGCTCCAGAATCTTCCAGTGGGGTGCCGCCACCCCGCTCCAAACGGTGGGTCAATTCACCCAGTGCCTTCTCCTGAATGGGCGGCAAGTCGATGCGACCATTCACGTGATACGGTCCCTCGCCAAGAGCCGATGCCTCCTTAGCTACCACACGGCGTCGCACCTCGGACTGATCGAAATTCACGTGAATGCGGGAGACGTGATCACTGCCGCAGCGGCCAAACCCGGCCAGGGGAACACGGTAGATGCGATTGCCTATCATCAAACTCAATCGCTCGTCTCACAAGAAGACATCGCGGAGGCCTTTCCCAAGCTCTGCGTGGGGCTAGGAAAACTACGGGGACCCCCCATCCGGCTCCACATTGACCCCAACGTGCGTCCAGTGCCGCAACATCCCAGAAGGGTCGGATTCCACCTTCAGGAGACAGTTTCGGAGGCGCTCCAGCAACTGCTCCGCGACAACATTATTGAACCGGCGACGGGGCCGACGCCGTGGGTGTCCCCCCTTGTGGTGGTACCCAAGGAAGGGGGTAAGATCCGCTTGTGTGTGGACATGCGGGTGGCCAACACGGCGATTCAACGGGAGCGACACCCAGGACACACCTTTAAAAACATTTCATCCTGCACTGGTAGGAGGAGTGAAGTCCTTGTGTGCAGAGGCATGTCACAGAATGTGTTTGAAGGCTTGGTGAGCTAACACTTCCATATGTATACATAACACATGCCCTAAGAAAATAGACCCACGTGATTTGTATATTTTTTAATATATCCTTTTCCTTATTGGGGTCTCCAGTGATCCGGGATTTTATTTAAATCTCTTTTCAGAAGTTAGGTGGTGGTGGCAGGGATGAAGGCCATGCTAGGAGGAATGCTGGGGTGGGGGCGGGGCATCAGTGATGGCTCTCCCTTCCAGTGATTGGCTGCTGGCTCTCCTCCAGGTTCCACATGTGTGAGCTGCTGCCTCCTGGCCAATTGGTCTGCAGTGATGTCAGAGTGAAGTGGTCACAGCTCAGAAGGAGGCCCACGCTAGCTATGGCGATCTGGTCCTAGGGCCTCCACTCAGAATTGGTCACTTGGGTTGGTTCGGGGGAAATAATGCGCCTGTGTGGCTAGGTGTTCACTGTTCCTTCTTTTATAAAAAAGTACATGTTCACCCTTAGTGGTTTTGCTGGCACTAGTGGGTGACCCAACCCCTCATCTCTCTTCTAACCACCGCCCGTAACAGTTAAAAAGATAAAGGATGTGAAGTGGGTGCATGAAGATGGGGTACTGGAAGATGGGGCACTGGACAACGGGGTACTAGAAGATGGGGTGCTGGAAGCATCCCACCCCTTTCTCTTTCGTTGTCTACCACTTGTCATTGTGCTTTGTTGTTGGGTTTGGAGGAGACCATCATCTTAATTAGTCCCACGTGTGGTTTGGTTTTGCTCTTGACCCAGGAAACAATCTACAAAGTGTTTCCTCTCTCTCTATAGCGCACTACAGAAACCCATCCAGAGGCAAGAGACATGGATAACACTGGTTGGGTGTGTGCTGTCCTCTGGGTCTGTTCCTCTGATTTCAGAGGGTGTCTTTCTGCTTCTTTTGGCATTGGAAGGCTTTGATATGGGGTTACAGTACTGTGTGTTGTGTTCTTCCAATTTGTGAGGGTCAGTTATATTAACATGTTGTATGTTGGTTTCGCCTAGTGGCATGACTTTAGCAGCAATGATTTTGTTGATGCCCACAAAGGAGCGCGGTACCTACAAAGCCGCCTCTGCCATCATGCACCTGGATGGTTTTCAATGAACTCTGCAGCCAAAAGCAGCATTTGCACTGCCTAAGGAACAACATGCAACTGTTAAAGGACATGGGCGTGTTTAATGACTGACTGGATACTTGTTGCCATGCTTATGGACGGTCATTTGCCTATTATGTGTTATTGGCATTTTATCCACACAGATCTATTGTATAGTGCACTACCTTTCTGCAGCTGGTACAGAAATCTCACAACTGTCCCACCTCCTCTCTTGGCATCACTGCCCTTCCCGGCCAAGTAAATGATTTGATTTCTGCAAGCCCCACCATGTCCCACTGAACCATCCCGCACCCCCCACAAGACTGCCGTTGCGTCTGTAGTGCGGAGGAAACTTTCTGATTCATGGTCTCATGGCCTTAGTTGCCCCATTCTGGTCAATGACCGCTGATGCAAACTTAAGACACGTACCTTCGGCGCATACACACATTTTACTTAGCCTTGCAGTCACAGAGAAAACATCAATTGTTTATGTATTCAAATCTATGCATATGGCCTGTGAGGAGCCAGTAGAATATCAGCCTGTTGTTCTGTTGCCAGAACTGAGATTCGGACCCCAACACATGCTGTAAAGATGTTATTAGCCCTTTTGCACACCCTAAGCTGTGATATGTCAGGATGTTGGCAAAGGTTAATAAACAAGGTGTCAGGGTGATAGCGTCTCCAAGTGAAAGTGTGATTGTGAGGGGAGAGGCATGTCTCCCCTTAATGGGTCAGCATATTAGGGTCTTGCACCAGAGCGGGGGCGTCAAGAAAATGTTCAGTGCCACTCTGTTCTGGAAAACAAATCAAGCAATCTAGGCCAGGTGTCGCCATTGCTTCCAGACTGGTGGGTGTCTTCTGATCATCCAATCCTTGACTTATGTGGGATGTTCTAACCCACTAGTCTATGCCCTGCAAGATTACTGTGCGCTGCTTTCATCAGAAACATCAGAATGGCTGCCGAAAAAGCCTTATGTTTGCTAGAAATCTGTGTTACGCTCACCTGGCTCCCACAAGGGCGTCGATCTGAAATGGACAGCTGCGGTCTCCACCAATGTGATGCATAGTGCCGAGATGACGGACTGGACTGGCCCACCTAGCTTCGTTTGCTTGGCCCGTAGGAATATTCTTCTGCAAATGGAGAAAGGGAATTAACCACCCATGGATTTGAGCTTTAACCCCCCCCCACTCCCGCTGCTCTCCCCACTGATCACCTTTGATGTCCCCTCTTATTGTCTCACCTGATGGTTTGGAAATATGAGCTCTCCATCCTGCACGGATGCGTAGATTACCAGTTGTTTCACTGGCTGAAGGAATTAGTGAGTTCCAGAACAATATTGATTCTGAGATTTCCGGCAAGACGCCGTAAGTATGTAGTTCGTAAGAGTTCAAATGTCTGACTTTCACTCTTCTCCGATTCCTTGCAGGTTGCAGCTTGACCCTAGCGAAGAGTTCCTTGTGGCAACCGGTAATATTCAGGTAAGGATTTGTATTATCCCACACAGTTTTTTAAAATAATGCCAGTATGTAACCTGTTGTTTCTCCCTTATTCAGGCGCTGAGAGAAACTTTGAGGTCTCGATGAATAATTCCCTGGAGGTAAAATCAGGAATGTACATTGTGGAGAGGAGGTTTCCCCTTGTTTGTCCCTTTGTTTCACCTTGCTGTCCTTTTGTTTCCCCTTAGGGGCTGGGGTTCGGCGAGGATGCAGTGGAAGCTGCGCCGACCCGTGAAGAGGAATAGTACCCCCGGTGGTAAAATCAGGTAAGTCTATGGGGGGTAATTAATATTGCCTTTGTTTATTCCCTCGGCTCACCTTGCTGTTCTTGTCTTCCTCTTAGGTGCCGGAGTGCGGCGGGAACATGCAGCAGGATACGGTGGAATATGAAGATGCTGCGAAGGCCGGTGAGTTTAGCACGGCGCTGCAGCAGGCGAGGCGGCGCGCATAAAATAACTTCTTTCTTCCAGCTCGAAGGCGCGGTGGATCGGGAATTCAGATAAGGATCAAAGGAATTTCTCTTGTTCTAACCTTTTCTCCTTCTTTCTCCCTTTTTCTAGGAGCTCCGGACTCGAGGCGGGCGTGGCAGAAGGCTGGATGCAGACTTGCAGGCACGGTGAGCGTTACGCTGCTGGATGCAGAATAACGCGAAGCGTGTGCTGCTCTTCGGCGTGGTCTAAATAGCCCCCAAAGTAGTCCCAGGTAAGTATTCCTCCCCAGCCCCACCCGATTAAAAAATAGTCCCTAGGTAAAGTAGTCCCTTCCAAGCCTCCTTTGGCTTGGAGCTCTTGCAGCATGGTCTGCATCAGGTAAGTTTGCAGCATGGTCTGCATCAGGTAAATTCTACTCTATGAGCCTGGCGCCATAGGCACCAGGACTGACTCTCCATATGAGCCTGTCGCCATAGATGCTAGTACTGCACCCAAATAGCCCCTAGCAGGGGTTGTTGGGTTTGCTTAGGATAACTTGATGCCTGCTTCCGGTGTTGCTGGACTTGGTCTGGGTCCCCGGGGTAGGCATCATGACAATCTGAGAAGTGTGCAGGGAAACCTGAAAAATATGCCGCCAATCCATTTTGCCTATGTCAGTGATAACACAGGAGACCACTGCCAAAACCTATCATTGGGCTAACCACAGAGTAAAATGAAACTACTTGAAAAAGCAGTGCTGCATTGCAAGGGGAACCCAGAACTGCTTGAAAATCCGTTTTTCCTTGGCTGCTAAATATGCAAAATAATCATTCTCAAGCAGCAGAGAAGATCCAACATCCTTGTTGGGTGTTAAACATCATTTTATTTAAAGAATCCACTTAAGCCCAATGTCAGCAGAAGCACATTTTATCAGAAGAAAATCCACATTCAAAGGTGCTTGCTTGGAAAGATATGTAGGAAATGGGCGCAGTACCGCTGCTCGCCTGTGTCAGAGGCTGGCATTTACTTAACCTGTCATTTAAACTTGTACATTAAAATCAAAGTATGGAAAAGAAGAGACTTCCTATCAAAAGCAATATAGGTTGTACAATTCAATCTCTATGTTTTAGAAAGGCTGGAATTAAGAGATTTATGGCTATATTTGTAAAAATGTCATTTGTATTTTAGAAAAAGACCATTTTAAACAGGGTTTTAAAAAAATGAGCTAAAGCCAGCCACACTGGACTTCAAAAACATTCCACAACTTCTCCCAAACAAAGGAATCTTCCCCCCTGCTCTCTGCTGAGGAACTGGCAGGGAGGTGTTAATGGAGGTGGGAGGAGGACTTTGTCCTGTTGCTCTGACAGGAAACAAAAGACTCCCTCGAATGAAAGGAAATGCAAATTTGGGCGTCACCAGAAACCAGCTGCTGGCAGGAAGAGGCTCAGGTTGCTCTTGGCTTAGCCGAAACCTTGGAGGTGGGGCTAGACTGAATTGTGTATCTGGAACTGAAGAAAATATAGTTTTGAGAAAAAGACTCATAGAAAACTGTGACAAACTTGTAAAAATCTGGAATGTATAGGGTGTTAAAATGAAAACGTTGCCCACAAGTAGAAACTACTCTTGAATTTGTGTGATGTTCAGAGACTGAACCACGAAAGTGTTGATATTGTAGCAATTGTGATAATGCTAGGAATATGGAAATGTACAGGATTGTGCCCAGGTGTTATGCGCATGTATGTGGAAAAATGTGTACAGATCTGACACTGGGTAACCAACCAAAAGCGTGAAAAACTGTCAACCGAAACTCTTAAGAAGATGGGACTTGGACAGATACGTGCCTTATTTAATTTGGGATGTAAATATGTATTATTAGCAAGTTGGTGATATTGTAAATATGCTTTATATGAAAAATAGATTTTCTGTGTAAAAACAAAGGGCAGGTTTTTTCCCTGGACCATAAACACAGCGTCATCGTGACACATCATGACACTCTGGTTGCTTCTCAAATCAGGAGAGGGAAAAAAAACTTCCAAGCGGCACTACAAATTCAACAGCCGGGCTGTGCTGTTTTTCTGCTTCTTGCCAAGAACTCTTGCTAGAACCCAGAGATCCAAACCAGTAGAGCAGAGCTGTAACCCAGAACCAACCCGTCAGATCCAGTCCAAGAGGCTCTGCAGAGAACAGAGTGCCTTGCTAAGAGCAGAACTAATCGCCTGAATCCTGTCCGGTGGCGAGAAGATCCCAGTCCAAAACCCTTGACCAGATCTTGATGGGCCTATTCCAAAACCATAGTTGTGAGTATTTAGCATAGAATTGTCCATAGCCAATCTCTTATCCCTAAGTCATCCCATCCAACCCATTCTATCATATCCAGAACTGCATTGTAGAATCTCTTTTGTCTGTCCTGAATCCTTCTCTCATCCATATAGTCCTGTGATAATTGTAGTGATAATCATCTTTGCGCTAATATATAGTTGCTGAAGAAAGGGAAGTGTCGCAGCGGGCAACGATCAGACAGAGGCGCCTCTGGACTGGTGGTTGTACCGTTGGTATCTCGCATCTTCATAGCCCATTAGTGTAAAGCCAATCCTTGTTTGTAATCTTCAAAAGCGCATCTTTCATTTGAAATTTTGACTCTTTTTGAGAAAAATCGACCTTTACTAAAACCTTCATAACTTCTGAACGCGCGCGGAAAAGTTTGCCGCGATTCTGCATTTGGCTCAATTTCATCCCATGTAAAACAGCTATTCTTGCATTCATCCTCTGAATTCAGTTTCCTATCTGCTAGGTATTCAACCATCATTGCTAGTGTCTACCTGGAAATTTAAGTGTCAAATTGAAGCTAACATCCTCAGCTTTCAGACGAACCCAGAACCGCATTCCAACTCCTTATAGCTTTGCCGCAATCACACTTAACGCGCATGGAAAAGTTTGCCACGATTCTGCATTTGGCTCAATTTCATCCCATGTAAAACAGCTATTTCTTTGCATTCAACCTCTGAATTCAGTTTTCTATCTGCTAGTTATCCCACCATCGTTGCTAGTGTCTACCTGGAACAATCCAAAGCGGCTCCCACTAGTTTTGAATCCACTTTAGAGAATTAAAGTCATTTTTCAGTGTTTTTCCCATTCATTACAAGCCACATTCAAAAGCAATTGACCTGTTTAAAATCATTCCTATTTTTCTCTAAGCTTGCTGGGGGAATTGGGATTGAAACTGCATTTGTAGAGTGTGTATTCCTGAAACCTGTTTCCTCACCTTCCATCTCTATATTGCATATTAGGGAGGGATTGAGTAGTATCAGGGGGAAGAGTGATTACATCGCATTTGATTCAGTTCATGTCAAGTTTTATTTCTGTGCTGCATTAATTTCCTATCCTTGCATTTCATTGAACCCACCCAAAGTTTTATTCTATGCTACATTATTCTTCTCGTCCATACTCCTATTGATTAAAGAGATTGTTGATTATTGTAATATCACCCAACGCTGATCATTGTATAAATATTAATAGTGTGAGATTTAGATATTGTTCATAGTCATAAAAGTGTGATATATATATTGTTCAATTCATAAAATAAATCTTTTAACTTTGCAAAACAACCTACCGGGAGGGGATTCAAAGAGAGGGGCGTTATATAACAGTACATCATTCAGAAATAAAACAACTTTAGACATAAAAATATATAATTAAGGGTTCCAGCTGGGCATCTCACGCCAGGCATTGAATTAGGTGGAGTGCTGGGTTGAAACCACTTACACTTAGGGTGTACATTTTCTCCAGCTGTTGACCCACTGCTCTCAGGTCACCAGATAAATTCAGTGTGCCCACCCTATTTGCCTCCTTGGGGTTTTCCTTGTAGCACCCCCACTGCAGGCTGGCAATGGATTTCTGCGTGGCTGGACCCAAGGTTGGCACATCTGGATGGATCTAGTGCACTCTGGTGTGGAGTGGTATAGAAGTGGGCCTTCTCTCACCTTTGTGCACTGCTCATGCTGGGGTTTTTCCTGTGTCCATTTCCCACCCTGACTACAGCATGCCTGTTGGTCCTGACCCACAGCATAGTCATGCCATCTAGTTCCTCCACCAGCCTCTGAACAAAATGATCCTCCAGAACAGCCCTGTCCTCACTACATATTGCTGTGGTCTCTCTTCTCGACCTTACTTAAGATGGTCCACTCTACCCTCCTCTATAGCTCTTCATTACCTTCTTCCCTCTTGTGATGGTATCCCTTTTCATCCACCTGCCACAAGGCATACATTCGTTTTCAAAATTTGGCTAGCAGGGTTTGCTGATTAAAATGTTTTTGATTAGCAAACCGACCCATTTGATTAGCAATTTTGTAATAATATTGTTAATGTCACAGACGTTATTTGTACACAAGACATGAAATGAGCAACAATGCAGCTATTTTGCATACCGCAGAAATAAGACATTAGTGAGAGGAGTAAGGCTTTGCAAATTCTTTAAACTTCATCTAGGCCTGCAGGCCAGTTGACTTTTTACCTATTCAACCTAAAAGAAATGCACTCGACCCATAGCAACGGAGGAAAACACATTTAAAATGTGATTTCTGTAAAATTGTGCATGTCACTACAAATCCACTTTATGTTTGGCACACTGTACTGCCACCCAGAGGCCAGCCATGCACAGTGAAACTTTTATTTGACATTTACAACAAAGTAAATGTTAAATACACGTTTCAAACAACTCTTGTAAATGCTACTCACCCATCATAATAATCTACTTGACCAGTGCTCCAGATAAGATTTTAAAGTGGGAACATTTTACTCCTTATATTTTGAAGTTGGGAGTAAAATGATTTTTTAGGGAGTAAAAATCTAAGTCTACTTCCCAATGGGAGCATTTTATAACCGAGTAAAAATGTTTTAACTGGAAAATTGATTTTTCTTTTTTTGTAAAAATGACTTTGCTCCTAGTTATTCATACACATTGAAAGATACATGTTTACTTCTTCTAATCAGGCAGTAATAGTGCCTTGCTGTGGCACTATGTGCAGTACTGGTCCAAACAACTCCATGGAGCTGTGTGAGTAAAAGCAGTGGCACGAGGTCCTAAGTGTCTGTTTCTTATTTTTCCTGGTGTATTTTTACTCCCTATTTTAATTTTTGGGAGTATATGCCTATTTCTAGGGCATAACAGTGATGATACACCCCTTGTCTATAGGGACGTACTCGACTATGCAAGTGCGCGAAAAGGCTTTGCGAGCTATAGATGAGTGTGTGTAAAATGTAAAAGGTTGGCAACATGAATGGACATATATGTGATAAAAAGGCTCTGAAAACAGTTTGACCAGATGTCTCCTGTGGGTGGTAATATATAATACAGTCATGATCACAAAGCAAAGCGAGCTCTGGAGGCTACCTAGTGTTTGGTATTGCAGTAGATCGGTATATTTACAGGCTGGATGGAACTATTGAAGACTACTTTGTGTAAGCATCTAGTTTGCTTTGTGTATTGATTATGTAAGAGGAAAGAAATAGACCATGCAGAGTGGATTGTGTAGCAGGCAGACAACTGGGCAAACTAGGTGGAATATTGTAGTTTGTGGTCATCCCAATTTCAGGGTACCTGGTATAAAGCAACAGGGTGATAATATAGAATGTCAAGGAGTTTGGGTACGCTCATGGGTTGAGCACCAGTTGCAAGATGTATGCAACCTGCAGGTTACAGAACTAGGTTTGCCATAAAAAGCATTTGATCATGAGTTCACTCGTCAATATGCTGCGTCTTCCCCAACAAAATGAAATATAGTTGACACTACGAGATTTAGATACACAAACCTAAACTTTAAGCATGGAGATGATGCAGTGTCTTACAGTATCAATGCGGTAATTATGCATTATGTAACAACTTACATTTTAGGAATGGAATTGCATGGCTGTCTTTTTTTAAAAAAACATAACATTGACACATACCGGTCTTTGCCAGACAGCATATAGAAAGCTTAATGAAAATATCATCCCGATTACTTCTGGTTTGCAATTATTTGAAAAAGAAAAAGAAATTCTTGCCTAGCACTCCCACACATGCCTTTGGCACTTAAGAATGGAGGAGATGATTATTGCTACACTTTCTCTCTATTAGCAATTAAAGTGAACAGAGAAAAGAGGGTGAAGATAGCACAGAGGGCAAGAGAGCAATGCAGGGCGAGCTGTGCTTTTATTGAAGAGGACAACTAAAATAGCTAACTTTGCTGCACAAGTGTCCATTTGATTAGCAGGGCGGACTTCTGAGTAGTGTTTGTTTAGGACTAGTGCACTGTGGGAACTACCACACAAGTGTGCCCAACTTCCCACTGTCAATCGAAATTAAATTTACAGTGTGTGCCCAACTTCCCACAGAGATTTGTGTAAAACACGTTCTATTGTGCTTGTGAAAGTAAAGTTACGTGACTTGTCATCACATCAAAATTAAACCAAGCATTTCTCTATTTGTTCGTTTAAGGTACTACTTCCGGGCTGAAATCCCACCCCTTGCTTGGGTAACGCCTCTTCCTGGGTAATTAAATCCCTACCTGCCAGCGCACCGCCAAGTACGACACAAGTACTGTTTGCTGTTTGCGGTGCGCTGCAGGTGGTAGGTCCCCCTATATTTTTTTTCACTCAATTTAATTTATGAGGAACTGTCTTATGGTGTGGGCACTTACAACCTAGACTTATTTTACGTACCTACAGAAGTTTCATGGGAACAGCCTTGGAGTAAAGGGGACTAGTGAGTTCACTGTACTAACTGTGGGTGTGTACGAGACCCGAGAGTAGCCACCAACTTAGTTTGAATAACACCTGGCTGCTATTAGTACGATCGGTTTCCTTGAATATATGAAAAGAGTCTAGAGTTAAGTAAATACATGCAATCGTACTGTTAAACAATCGAAAAACACAATCCTCAGTAGTATTGTATGGACAACATGCAATCACAGCTCCGAAGTGGTTTTATGGAGACTATACCAATTTCAAGAAAATGAAATATTGATGCCACAATGGTTAAATTAGATCAAATGTACGGGACCGCCAAGGATCAGCCTAATAACCATGCAAATACTTCAAAGGGTCTTCCAAATGCTTTAGAAAAGCACTCCATAGCTTCAAACACAAGGAGAAGCTTCTTAGGTGTCCCTGATCCTGAGATTAATCACGACCTAGGCACCATTGAAGATGTCAACACAGGTCCACCATCTGACATCTCGATATTAGCACCGGCAGTATTAATGGAATTAGAAAAACGTATAATTCTATCGGATGGACCATCAACGCCAGTCACAGTGCGTCCTATTGGCAAACACAAAGTCCATACTAATTGTGAGGCGCCATCTACATTACCAGCACAAACTCTTGCACCCTACACCGAATTACAAAATTCACTCAGTAAACATCAAACAGTTCACTCATATAATGAAGATTCTGCCCAAACTAAAGAGGGGGTTGTATGCTCACCACCTGAACCTCAACACTTTATCCAACCAAACGTGAATAATGATGAGAATAATTCGAACTTTCACTCAAAACCTAACTCCGAAGTTGAGGATCTATTAATTTTTGAATCATCATACCCTGTTATGACAAGAATACTGAATTTGCTTGACAAAGGGCATGAATATACTCATTATGAACTCCGTGATTTAAAAACAGCATTACTTGACATTTCCTCAAAACTTAATAAACTTGAGGGGTATATTTTTGCTGATAACTACAAAAAGCAAAAAGGTTGTCATTCTCCGAATATCCCCATCACGATTATGCACTCGATAGCATCACAAACAGAGAGTCAACAAATTGAGATTCAGGTGACACCTAAAAAAAAAGGTTAGTGGTCCAATCTATGAATTTTCCACGACGTTTGCGCAGACAGTTAACATGCAAAGAAACATGGAATCTACGCAAAAATATACGCACGCTCAGCAATGACAAATGGTAGCTGACCATGCCGAGAAAATTGACCAAATACTATTCTTCAATCATGTAAATGGTTTGGAAACTTCAATAAAAGATTCAAACCAAGAGGCCTTATCAACGCCGGATAGCCCATCTGAATTGATTAAAATGATAAATGAAGAAAAGTTGAGGAAAGTAGTAGTATTGGACCCCCCACAAAAGGAGTCATCCTCCGACCATGGAGGACAGAAACAATTTGTATCTCGTAAACAAAAAAGATTGCACACACGTGCAATGAATAGACTTAATTTACGTAATGCAAAATTACTGGAAATACAGGAAAAAAATCAAAAACAAAAAAAACTATTCAAAAACAACCTTTCAAAACTGACCCAAGAGTCAAGACAGTGGTAACACCAACTGACTCAACAGCAAACACCTTGCCTCAGCAGTTAAACTCTGATTTGGGGATTAACGTTGAGGAGCTTACTCTTGAAAGTCGTTTAGCCCTACAGCTGCAATCGAACATGGCTGGGGCGAAGGAAAAAAAATATGTCTCACAGATAGAAAAATCCATCACGGATAAACAAAAAGAATTTTCTGCGTCACTATCCTCTACCCAACAATCCTTGCTATCAGTTTTTTTACAAACCAATTCCAAACAAAAAAACTACTGAATGATTGACCTTGGACCAGGACCTCTAAATGCGTCAATGAAATCTCAAGAGGCAATCCACTTAAATCATTCAAGTATACTATCAGAAGGCAATATTAATACTCAGGACATCTATGAACAACGACACAACCCTCCACAAAAAGTCCCCCAAGCCCACTCGGTGAAGAAGGAGATTTTAATGAACATGGGGGAAGATGTTCTCCCTTCAAATGAAAAAAAAACAGTTGATGCAAGGAGAGGGGGCCAAGCACAACTTGGAATATGAACCAACTGCTAAAAAAGCATATAAAAGGGCTGATTCTCTGGATCAATCCATGCTTGATCTTCCTACATCGAGTATTTTGGGTTGGATTAGTTCAACAGAAATAAACGGAGACCAAGATCTAAACAGATCATTTATGCTGCAGACCTTTAAAAGATTCCAGCCCTAAGAACTCTGGTATCCAGTGACATTACTTGGCTCACATTACCCTCAGTAAAAAATTACAGGATGGTCTTTGATTTGCAATCTCTAATCATTGCAGAATTAATCTGGAATCATAGAAGGGAACTAAAAACGTTAGGATTATCTATCACCCAACTCCAGACGATAGAAGAAGCAAAAATCTTTAATGAAACGCTACCACCTATTGTAATGTGCATAAACAATCAATCAAACTTACCTTCCAGTCCGCATGTGTCGGAAACTGCAGTATTGACACAGTTGGTTGCAATTTCTGCCGTTTCCAAAGACTGGTCTTGGTTATCAGCTCTAATAGTGGCACACAAGGACTTAGCAAAACATGAACAATCGTAGTAGCAAAGAGCTCCTACAAGTAATGTCTTGGAACTCATGCGGAGTACAAAATTTGAAAAGGTGGGCAGCGAAATATGCCCCTCAGGAAATTGTGGATATAGTTTTATGTCAAGAAACAATGGCTGTTAAGCAAATCCAAATTAGCGGCTTTGTTGCGTATTCCACCCTTGCGACACGAATGTCGAAAGGTAGACCTTCAGGTGGAATTACCATCTTGATAAACACAGCGCTTGTTTACTCATTGATAATGACTCGGTCCACGCATACTTATATGGCGATTCTAATAGAACTAGGAACGGCCAAGACAAATAGCATTCTAATACTGTAATTGTACTATAATCCTCTAAAAACAGCAATAACAATCCTGTTTACTGATCTTGATGCGTTGCTTGATGAGATTCTCACCAAGTGGCCCAATGTAAAAATTATCCTAGGAGGTGATTTTAACTCCAATTGCCTCCAAGATTTTGGTACTGTAATAAAAACCTCACCTCAAAACCAATTATTGCTGAACAGGAAAAGAGGTTTACTCTTTTTGCAATTCTTTGAGCGTTGGAATATTGCTTTACTTCCATTTACTACATCTGAGAATCTTTACACATGGTCGCGTAACAACAGAAAATCATGTATCGATTATATTGCGGTATCAGTGGAGTTATCATCAAGTTGCACAGGAGTAGAAACCGCGATGATCGAACTAAGTGACCAATGCATCCTATACACATAAATGCAAGTAACTATTCATAAACTGATTCAAGATCCACTAAGTATATTTATCATGGAAGATCGTCCAGGTGCGTCAATTAGATGGAACTTGAAAACTTGCAGAACATTTAACGCAAATATTAAAATGCTGGCACTAAAATGCATAAAACTCAGTAATAACACCAGCAAAGGGGCGACAAAAATACTACAAATTTCGACCATCATTTCAATAGCACTTATATACCTGGTTTGGCTTAAATCAAATGAACCAGTACAGACTTTAGCTGTGGATTTATTGGCTGTGAGAATCAATATGCTAAAAAAACAAGAAAATTGGGAGATTGGGCATATATCCAAAATCAGTTTATCTGATGCTGAATATCAAACTATAAAAAGGAAAATCATGAACAAGTATCATAATAACATAAAAAACTATAAAATGTATCTTCATCAATCAACAAATCAAAAAATGATAGCATCACTGTGCACTAACGACAGGCGATCTACCTGGGCTATGATAATCTGCAGATAATCAAGAATTAACAATCAATCCTCTAATATTAGCACAGAAACATGGACGCTATTTTACAAGAATAAATTTGCTTTACCTGATCGATATCGGGATTTACCATCTAAATTCACGGACCACTCAGTAGAGCATTTTAAGGGTTGGTCAATAGATGATATTGTATGGGCCTTAGGTAAGTTAAACAACCCAAGAGCCCCTGGACCGGGCTGTATTCCGCCGTGTGTACTTAAGGAAAATATGCAACTTTGGGCACCAGTGCTTAAAACACAATTTGATGAAGTTATTAGCGCATCTTGTGTCCCGTGCTCATGGCTGCAGTCTGTCATTGTGCCCATACACAAGAAAGGTCTTAGGACCAATCCTACCAATTTTTGGCCCATTGCACTAATTGATGCAAGCGCAAAGACTTTTGCTATTCTTCTACTTCAGTGTTTAAAACAGTCTATAAACCAGCTTGCTATCTTATCACCCTTCCAGATTGGCTTCCGTGCTCGAATGGGAACTGCGTTGAATGCAACTGTCTTAGCACATTTAATAGCGCATTCAAAAACTCCAAATTCGGGTGCTCTTTATATGGCATCTGTCGATTTATCCACAGCATTCGATTGCGTAATTAGGAATTTACTGTGGGAAAAACTTGATGCAAAAGGGATACCACAATGCTGGCCAAACTGCATCAAGGCACTTCATACTTGGTCCATCTTAACAGTATGGGATCAACAACTACTCTTAGTCCAACAGAGGTGGGGGTTAAACAGGGCTGCAACTTGGCGGCTACCCTGTTTAACCTCTACCTCGCAAACATTGAACAAATATGGAAAAACGAGATCTCGTACCCTGCAAGGTTGGGACACCTTCGCATTCAATGGATCGCATTTGCGGACGATGTCCTAATATTTGATCGTACACCATATGGGCTTCAAAATAAGCTTGTAATATTCTCAGAATACCTGTTTAAACACAACTTAACATGCAATGTTGAGAAATCCAGCATATTTATCTTGAAAAACATGAAAAATAACATCACAATGAAATGGTCTATAAACTCCATCCCTATGCCCATAAACCTAAACATGAGATATTTGGGATATGATGTCATAGATTCGTGTTCAAGAAAAAACTGGTTACTAAATTTAAATGCGAAAGAATCTGTCTTGGTGACTCAGATGCGGATAATATTTATGAAATATTCCAAATTTTAGATGACACCACTCTTTCAATTTTACTTGCTGGAAGTGGAAGCCATCTTACTATATGGGCTTGACCTATGTTTGTGCAATATTGATGCAATTTTGGACCAAACCCAAGGATACCTATGGAAATCTACATTGAGACTACCAAACTCCTTACCAAATTGCATTTTACGTCAGGAGCTGGGTATATCAGCTTTGTCAGCTAGGTTTCACTGGCGACAATTGACAAATTATGGAAAGATGTTATTTCCACCTGCGCAATCGCTATACGAGGAATTCTTAATAATGATTAAGAATCAAATGCCTGCGTCGATGGTCACCGTTTCCAATCTTATGATCGACAAACTCAACGAATGTGGCCTCAAACCTATAGACCTTGAATCTCGTGCTGGTCATGTGAAGAAGCGATTATATGAACATGACTGGTTAATTACTGTAAACGATATGCATTCAAAAAAACAATACATTCAAGCAAGCATTAATGAATCATATTCCGTGGTGTAGATTTTGTGATGGTAATTGCTGTATAGAAAATCTAAAACATCTAACCATGTATTGTAGCAAATTTGAAGCCTTGAGATATGCTCCTATTGGTCCTAATGTGTTGGGCATGACTCTAGAATCCAGAGAATGGTGATGGAGCAAATTTTTGTGGGGTTACTCATTTAAAATGATTGTTTTATTGTGTAGATTTCTTGAGAAAATGGTTGTTGAATTGGAGAAGAAAGAATCACACTCCACATCAAACAATCAGGCTTCAAAATTGATAGAATGAAAAACTGTATATGGTTTTCAAGTATATTTTAATTGTTGTAAATTGGATTCTGAATGTAATTATTTAGTATGTTACGCAAAATGATTTATGAACTATGATGAAGAATTTTTTGTAACTGTTGTAAAAACGTTTGTTAATCAAACAAATAAACAACTTTTAAATAAAAATAATAATTTAAAAAACCTACAGAATTGCACAGCAAATTGTTATGTGACACTGCTTATTTTATGCCTTGTGCCATTAACACTCCTCCCCTGCGGTTATCTCTCCTTCTCTTTTTAATCCTCTCCTGTGTCCCAGCCTTCTCATTTCGCTTCCCTACACCAAACGTCTTGAACTTGACTCTCCTCCTACATAATATTGGTCTCATCCGCCTTCCAGATGGTAGTCCCCATTTTATTCTCCACAGTGAAACTCTTCTGTCTTTACTCATTCAACATTCTTCTCTCTCTCTCTCTCTCTCTCTCTCTCTCTCTCTCTCTCTCTCTCTCTCTCTCTCTATCTCTCTATTTCTCTCTCCCTCTCTGAGTCTCAAGTCAGGACCTCCTTCCTGCTCCACAACTCTTACTTTGCATTTAACAAGTCGAACTCCTTTTCTAAGTCATCTTCCCCTCCTCTCTGGTCCATGCATTTGCTTCCTTTCCATGCACCAGTCTCTCCCCCTTCCTGGCTTGCACTGTTACACTCTGCTGGAGCAGAGTCTCCAGGCCATGGCTCATCCAGGGTCTGCTGTTCTATGCCTGGCAACTCTTTCAAAGCTTGCCACTGACTAGGTGGGCTGGCTACCTTTTATAGGTTGACCTCACCTTCACATGCTAGGAGCTTTAGGCTATTGTGTGCACTGCTGTTGCGTGGGCTGAGCTGATCTGTGGTTGGCCCATGTGTTCAGGGCTATGTGGTCTGTAGGGGTGCTGGCCTGAGGTTAAATCAGAGTTAGCCAACACTTTGAATTTTATACTGGCCTTAGATATTTAGGTGATGTCTTTTCTCCTCCCCAAGAGCTCTGTTTCCCTTTCCTGCTTCCCTTTGAGTGTGTCTGTCTGCCTAGTATATGAATTTAGGGCCATAACGTCCTTTGGCAAGGATTTAGAACGGGCTCTTTCTCCTAGCATGTGTATGGTGTATATAAATTGCAATCCTGATTCCCCCGGAGTGGGAGAACAATGTCTGTTTATTTTAACATTTGCATGAGGATCTTACATTTGTTTTTCCTTTTTTATTATGCGACTGATATGTTACAATGTTTGAGCAGGAATCCAGGGAACTCTGTGGGTCCTGCAAACTATAACAGATGTTATATCTGACATCATTACTAGAGGACAACATGTTTCCAATCTGTAAATGAAGGGTTTAGAATGTATAGACTTTGTTTCCTTAAAGTAAAAGGAGTCATTTCTTCATTGCAGTTTGGGTCTGGATGGGGGAATCTTCAGACTGCCTCCACCCTATTGGGGCGCCTTGCCCTGGCTACTCTTGACTTGACAGGCAAGGCCCTTCATCACATGCTCGATGTGTGATTAGGTACTCAAGCTACAGTGCACCATTGCAGGGCCAGAATCCCACTACCTCCCTAAGAACAGCTGCACGCGCATCCGTCTCGCGCCTAGAAACACTTGGTACAGGCGCGTTATAAATGCCATATTGTGGGGACATCACATGATCGCGGGAGCGTGTTCTCGCGAGATCTCGCGAGACGGGATCTCGCAAGCCCACGCTCCGCGGGAAAACGTTCCCGCTTCAGAGTTGGCGCTCGGCCAGCTGAAGCGGTCACACAGGAGCGCTGCTCCTGATTACAGGATAAGAGGCAGTGAGTGACAGAACTCACACCACAGCTTCTAGGGCGTAACACCACAGCCACAGGAGGCTTCATGGGGGCCCTAGAAGTCTACAGCGTGCCACCGGTGAGCACAACCTTTCCACAGTGAATCAACTGGGAAAGCACAGGACTTGATCGCAATGAACTGTAAGTAAGCGCCCAGAATCACCAGGCCACCTTAGAGCCTTTCTCCCTGTTGTCAGTCAATAAAGACTGTTAGAAACCCTACAGCGTCCTGTCATCTATTTAGGCCACAACACATATCATATCATATTAAAGAAGGAATGACATACTCTGGTATACGATCACATATCCATCCCTGCCCCATTCCATTCAACAAACACTGGGAGGTCCTTCTGAACATAGGACAACTATCATGCAACAGATGTCTCATTAAAGTACCTCAGATCAAAACTCTGTGATCCCATGATGGATTAGAGCAGTGATGCTCGTGGGCTTATTATGAACGAGCTTCAATCCTCACTTGAGGGGTGCAGATATCCTTTTAATGGGAGTTATGCCCAAGGTGCAAAGTCTAACATGAAGAAGACTGTCTCCATTATCCCTTCAAAGATGATTGTCAGGCTGGGCCTTGCATGGACTGTGATGGGGTGGATCAACTGTGTTTACTAAGCGTGTGCCCTCTCTTCGGAAATGCCATTTTGTTCAACTGTTCTCGAGTGAGGAATCTCTTGTCAGTGAATTACATATCTTCGAAGACCTTGAATATCTCAACCCACAGTTTTTACAGTGCACAACGCCGGGATACAAATACTACACTAAAGTAAAGTTTTTCAAGTGGTGTTGTCTGGTGTTTGGACCTGCTGCTGCTACTACCACTTTAACCCTGCCTGGAGGTGGGGCTTGAATCCTGAGGGCTGCTGGAATCCTACCCATAAAACCACTAACCACCGCAAAAGTGGTCTGCAAGTGGTTTTGTCTGGTGTTTGCTGGTGGGTGTGGTGGCTGTGTATTTTGTGGGATATTTGTGAGAGGAGCTGCACGACAGGATGAAAAGGGTGGAGGAAAATGCTGGAAGAAGCCTTTCAGAAATACAGGATACCACGGGATCTTGAACGAGGCTTCAGGTGAGGGAAAGGGGAATCTATTGTCCTTCAAAAACATCCCCTTACGCCCCTTTAAAATCAGTGTTCCCATCTTTAAAACAAACGCGCCTTCCTTTTAACGTGTGTGACCTCAATTCTATACCAGATGAACAGATCCCACTCTCAAAATCAAATGGGTAGCAAATGGGGAAAGAAAATGCTGTACCAAAAGCTAGTAACTGGCCGGTAAATAACATACAGCATTCTGACTCAATGACAACTGGAAAGAAAGTTATCTCCCTTGTGAGTGCCCCGGATCTCATCTGGGTAGAGATACCAGCACACACATTGTTGAAAAAAAACTTTTGGGGACAGAAAATAAAGGAATTAAACAGCGCTGCTTACCATCAATGGACACAAAGCAACCGGTTCATGCGCCCACCGTGGATGGAGCTGGAACCCTTGTGTGCGAGTTGAGCGTGGCACCGGTTGAACCATGCTCGGCGTCAGAGGAGATTCGAGCGGGGGAAGAAAGTAAGGCAGCCAGGGCAGTCCACCCCCCGGAGTATGATCTGTGGAATCTCGCGGCCAGGGAGGTGGTGGGGGAGGCTTTCCTCGGGTGAAGTCCTAACGGAGAGCCCAGGCCGCGTGGCGCCCTTGCCTGATTGCGTGTTGCCGCAGAGCAGTGGAGAGAGACACCCTCCTGGAGGTGGCCAAAAACGGCAAGGATGGTGAGAGGTCCTTGGTACTCCCCGGGAGCAAGGATGACCCGAGTCTGTTGGTGGCTGACGTCATGTGGGATGAAAGCGTAGGGGCGCTGATGAGGCTCGCAGAGAGACACTTGTACTTTCGGCTTGCAGGCTCGGGGAGTCTAAGCCCACCCTGCGGTCCCTTCTGCTCCTCCCCCTCTGTGCCATCCTCTCCCTCCTCCTCCTGCACCTCCGGCCTCATGCCTACAAAGACACGGCTGGGTGAGGAGGCACAGCTGTTGCTTGCAGGCTGTTTGAAGGATCGGAGTTTGCAAGGGGGTGGGGCAGGAGGGGCTGCGGGCAAAAGTTAAAAATATTGGAAAAAGGGGGAAATGTGGGGCAAAGAAAGGGGAAAATCCGCCCAGTGGAAATCCCCCTTTTTCAACCAAGGAGGGAGGGGCACAATTCCCCAGAAATAAGGGAAAAACAGGGGGGAAAAATATACAACAATCGCTATTTCCACCAAGTGAAGAACTTGACAAAACCATGTTAATGGGAAACTGGGAAGACTTGGAGGAGTGGGATGTGTTTGATAACGCCCCCCAAGAGGGCCATGTGTAGGAGCATAAAAGGGATGCAAATACCTTGAACAAAGGGAAGTCAGTTAATGATCCATTGAATGAGCCAAGAATTATGATCGGTACTCCTGAGGTCAATCCGCCCGAGGAACCAGGTGAAAAAAATATGAGTAACTCAATTTTGGCGGAAAAACGAATTAAAGACATCTCAGCCTTGACAGGCAAAATCGTGAGAGAAAAATGAAAAAGCCTGTTCTTTATTAAGGATAAGATAGCGGCACTGGATATGGATGAGATCCTGCTGCCCGAAGAAAGCGAGAGGACACCACGACTAGTGCAGTCAGTAAATGATGATGGTGTTCCCCTCTCTGAACTGGCAGACAGAGAGGACGGTGCTCCGGCGCAAAAATCTTCCCCCTCAAAATCGGAGGAAAATTCAAACATCGATAAAATGAAACACTTGTTCCATGTACAAAACACAATGATGGCAGCCCTAACGATAGCTGTTGCAACATTTCTCAAGTTATGCGAAAATCTGAATGATACCTTACAAGACCTCCTCACAAAGGATTTAAAGTCTAAGGAACAGTTGGCAGATTTGAATAATTTTGTCAAAACAGTGGGCCAAAGGTTGGATATAGAAGCGGAGCAAACTAGACAGTGGCAAAACCGCCTAAGTGATTTAGCCAGGAGTGACGCAAATAACAAAACGCTTCTAATGGAGGTGGTTTTAGAAAATTGTAAATAGATGAGAACCATCCACAAATCGGAAAAAGGCTGCCTCCACGAAACAAAGAGTGGGGGTCTACCATGGAATGGAAGGCTCCCAGGCTCGCCTTAATAAATTAGACTCCAGCTACCAATCTTTCACCATTGATGGCAACATCATAAAAGTCTCCAAAGAGGTCAAAACATTAGGTGTGTACCTCGACTCCACCCTACCGCTGAAAAAAACAAATAAATGCTACCATTTCATCTACCACCTACACCAACAAACTTATTAATGCCTGCAGGACATTTCTATCCACTACGAGTTGCCTCACATTATCCAGAGTGTTGATATTATCCAAACTAGACTATTGCAATGCACTCTTCCTTGGCACCACTACCAAAATCTGAACAGACTACAGATTTTGCAAAATAACGCCCTCAGATGCGCTCTCAAACTCCCACCTAAGGCCCATATCTGCACAGCCAGTAAGGAAGTCCATTGGCTACCCATCCGAGACAGAATCAAACTAAGAACCCTTGTAATTACCCACAAATGCCTGTCACTGACTGTCCCATGTTACCTGTCTGACAAATTCTCTGGTGACGGCACATCCAGACCTACCAGAACACCATACCTACACCAACTGATGATTCCCAAATTCAATCTAAAAACTGCAGGATGATCTAGCTTCCGTGTTCTCGCTGCACAATGTTGGAACACACTCCCTCTATCTATTAGATCGAAAGCTTCCTTCTGGCCCTTCAGAGCCATGATGAAATCGTGGCTCTCTGCCTAACTAAATGTTACCTGCCCATTCGCAGACTCGACGCCTTTATACCTCTTTTCATTACCATACACTCTAGCTTATAATTGAACTGGACCACTCTGTAACCCGGTCCTATACTATCCATTGTACTTGCATCCTGTCACCTACTGTATTCTTCTATGTACCATTGAATGTATGTACCATTGTCGCGCAACGTCATGTAACTATGCTGTCCACAAGATTAATGCGCCCAGCTACCTGAGTGTTTGGCTGCGCTTTATAAATAAACAAACTAAACTAAACTAAGGGAAAATAGGAAATCAGAATGCTACTGCTTGAACCCCGACAAGGAAAGCCAAACTGATGAACAAAAATCTACTCCTCAAAACAGGTCGAAGTCCGGCCCAAAATTGTCGGAACATTTTCACAACATAAAGGAGCAACAGAGATAGGAGCAAAAACATCGACTAAGGTTGGGAAGGAGAAAGAGAAAGATATCAACACTCGAGTTTCCCAATCTTTCAACCCCTTGAGGGGGCGGCGAAACATAATGATAATCAACCCTCACAATTGGAAAAAGGGAGAAAAACAAAAAACATAACTAAATCCAGAAAACAAAATGGCTCAAGAGCATTTTTAAGGAATATGATAACTCCTCCAAGATTAGTAGAGCATCAAAAGGCAAAAAAAAACAAGAAGAGAAATTGTTTTAGAGAAAGACCCACCTGATCTGGAAGGATTGGGGAGAATGGATACAAGTGGGACAATTCTAAATATTGACGAATCAGTAATTTCAGAATCGTGTCTAAGTGATCTCATAGAGCTCCTGGATGAAAACAAAGAGGTAGATGATTGGGACAGCTTTGACCCGTCAGACTGGTTGGAGACTGAAAAACAGGTCGCAGACCTCTCAGAGGAAGGTAAAACAGGACAAAAGGTGTCATGTAAAAAGGCAAATGATGATAAAACAAAAGAACAAATGTCCGAAGGGGAAAATAGCCGATTAAATAGGGAGGAAAGAACTGTGGTGGAGGCTTTCAAAACATTAAAAGAGAAAAGAGAAAAGTGTGACAATGAGAGTAAATGGAGACGGGAGAAAAACAAGACAATGCCCTTAAAAGTTCAGAGAAGACACCAAGAAAAATCAATGATAGACAGGAAAGGCCAGAAAACAAAGGGTATCAAAAAAAGAACTCTGGGAGTGCTCACAAAATGAAAATGGAGAAAATTGGAAAAGATAAAGGGGAGATACTGTTAAATCGCAAAAAAGTGATGATCCTCCTATGGCAGATTCCAACTCTGCGATATCTAACTCCTGATGACATCACAATTGTGGAATTTGAAACAGAGAAATGGTTGGACCAGGTAATACTGCATCTATGAACCAGTATGATCAAAGACTCGTTAATGGAAATGAAGGTCAAAATTGCTCAACTGGGTTATAAAATGACGGCTTATAAATCCGTGGAGAACTTGTTATCTAGAGAAAAGGAGAAGGCTAAAGAAGTATTTTGGGAAATGTTCAAAGGCTAATTGACTGGCAGATGGCAAGAGTGATGATTGATGGCAGGCTAATTAGGTGGGAAGCTATGGTCGAGACCAACCCACCAGCACCTGGGTGCCAGCCTGCGTGCTTCTAGCGTGTGTGGAATATTACAGAGGGGTACGAGGGTGCCAACCAATTATAGACGGCCATGTAATTGAGAGCCCTATAGTTTGCATAACCAATGGGATGTTGTGTATTTGATGACGTTCGTAGTGGCCTGCACTTAGTTGCCCACCTGATGTTAGAAACCCAATCACCTTCCCTGACAAGTATGTAACATATACCTAGATGTTCCCAGTAAACCTATCACTCTCCCAAATAGGTTTTTATAGTTTGCCACGTAGATTGATGTCTGTGATGATGAGTTTTTACTTTATAAGCTGTGTTTTTTATGAAACTCGCTGAGTGAGAAGATCAAGCGTGTTCTTTGATGTTTGTGTTACTACCTGTTTTAGACAATTGATATTGAAACAGACTTACTTTGCCAACTTCCTGAGTCGGTCTGATTATTATTGTTTGAGTATATTATGCATCCCTATCTATCTCAAAGTATTGCTACCTCGTCTTAAAGGGCCTAGTGTTGGGTACATGGGTTCAGGACTTTAAAATATTTAAGCCTCTTCAAGTGCAGGCCATGAAATGGAAGTAGTGGAAGCAGCAGAAGCAGGAGGCAGAAGGTGACACCGGCACTGCCACTGTGTTGAAAGCATGAGGCCGTGTTGAAGTAGCAGAGGTCGGGAATCCTGAATGCAGAGGGCACGCAGCAGGATGCAACACTAGGAACATATTTGTTTACATTTATAATGCGCCGAAATTCCGCAGGCATCAGGGCTCAGAAGCAGAGAGGAGGAAGGAACACCGAAATTGGCTTAAAATTATTCAAAAAGGACTGCCTTAAATCTTTTCTTGAATGCCACATGGTTTTTTTCCACAGCTAGGTCTTTAGGGAGACCATTCCACAGAGCTGCCGCCTGTACCTGAAAAGATTTACCCAGACCCTTTACACGTTTGCTCTTCGGAGCAGCAAGGCAGACCATATCACTAGATCTAATCACTCTCGTAGGGCATTGGGTTCTAATTGCGTCCTTAAGATAACTGGGCGCATGGCCATATAAGCACTTATTCATGATGGTGCACGATTTAAAGCAAACCCTGGCTGTCACTGAAAGCCAATGTAGGCCTTTGTGGTGCTCAGTAATGTGTTCTCTTCTAGAGACCCCTTTAACAATGCACACTGCATCGTTCTGCAAAATGTGTAGCCTTTTCCAACAGCCCCTGCTGGCACCAACCAGGAGAGCACTGCATTTTCAATGCGAGGCATAATTAAGGCCATAACTATGGTGGTGCAGTTTGTCTCTGAGACCAAGGGTTTAACTAATCTGAGTAGTCTTAAAGAGTATTGTGCCTTATTCATGGTATGTTGATCCTGAGCTTCTGAACTTAGTGATGCTTCTAGAACAACTCCCAGGGCCTCATTAGGATTCCGGCGCTAAACCATGGTGCTATTAGCACCATGGTCCATGCCGGAGTCCGCCATGGTGAAATGGGGAATTACCACCCCATTCCGAGGTTGGTGGGGCGGTAATCCCCCATGCTGCCATGGCCCTTCCCCATTCCCATTTTTGCCCCATAGGGCTCAATGGGAATGGGGAAGGCGCTAATTATGGTACCACAAATTGCGGTACCGTAATTAGCACCAAGGTCCCTTTGCGGGTCCCTACTTTAACAGCTGGTAAAACCACCCGTTAAGGTTGGGTCCCCCAAAGGGACCTCGTAATTAGGCGCTAGGTGTTTAACGGCGTTGCAGCCTTTTACAGCGCCGTTAAGCACTTTGCGCCTGGGTCATAATGAGGCCTCCAGTGTCTTAACTTTAGAGACTACATTGATGGCTTGATTTTGGATGACAAAACTCGAATACTCACTCCCCAATTTGGTACGTGCTTGAGTAGAGCCAAAACTCTGTAGTTCTGTTTTGGCTGCGCTGAGGCACATACCATTGTTTGCCATCCAACTCTGAATGCAGTTATACATTCTGATGGTGAGGTCCCGGTCTTCTTCATAAATACCACTGAGATTGATGATCAGCTGGGTGTCATCAGCGTAGTTTGAAAAGCTCACTCCCAGAGAGTCGAGAAGATCGCACAAGGGACGACAGAAAATATTAAAAGTCGCTGGTGACAGGCAAGCACCCTGTGGAACACCATATAGAAGCTCCTCTGGCTTAGATCTGGCATCACCCCAAATAATAGTGGACATTCTATTATGTAAGAATGATTACATCCAAAGGGCAGCGCACTCAGAGCAACCAGCAATATTTTTTAGACGATCCGATCCACTAGCTTCTGGTGATCCACAAGATCGAAATCCGCAAATAGGTCCAACAGCATCAACAAGCCGGCCTTACTATTGTCTACGATCTTTAGCATTTCACCCTGTAGATCAAACATAGCACATGCAGTGCCATGGTGGGATCTGAAACCTGATTGTCTGGAATGTAGACTTTCTGTTTTTTCCAAATGTTCTTGTATTTGCGAGGTGGCCACCTTGTCCACCACCTTCATGAGGAACAGAACATTCGTGATAGGCTTATAGTTAAGGCAGACCTTCAGATTCGGACCTGTTTTTTTTTAGCAGTGGGTTTACTGCTACTTTTTAAAGTGAGTGAGGTATGCAACTATCTCTAAAGGTAGCGCTGACAAAACAAACCAGAAAAGGCAAAAGAAGGCTAAAATGTTCCAAGATTATTTTAGCCGGAAGAATTTCTGTGTCACAGGTTGTCGGTTTCACGTTACTTAACAACTTGGAAAGAACACCTACAGAAATTGGTTTAAAGGAGAACGAGGCTTCCGATTGGTTTCAGATTTATCATTGGTACAAGGGACTGGTATGGAGTTGGCTAGGTTTTCTCTGATTTGGGAATGGGCAGCCATAATTTTGTCAGAAAAAGCCTTTTGCACTGCTTCACAATCATCTGAGTTGGGGAGAAACCAGTCAATCAGAGATTTAGGTTTCTCTAATTCTCTCAGAATCTCAAACAATTTCTTAGAGTTGTTTTCAGCAGTCTGTATCTGATGGTCAAAAAAACCTTTTTTAGCTTGCAAAACTTCCTGGTGATACAGCTTGTGTAGACACTTCCAGGTCTCTTCATGAGCATGCGACTGATCTTTGTGCCATAATGTTTCTGATTTCCTTTTTTCTTTCTTACGAGCAGATAAGGCTGGCGTGAACCATTTCTTATTGTTAGACACTTCACGAAGAAGCTTGCATCTCACTGGTGCAACCTTGTCCAAGTAATTTAATATCACTTCCTCGTATCTAAAAAAGTGGGGAGAGGCATCATAGGAGGTGGTGGCCATTAATTCCACCAGACATTGTTTAAGGCCGGTTTCATTTACTTTATTGTAATTCCTACTGATCACCCTTTTAGCAATATTCAAGCAGGTAGTGGGAGGGCATGACAGTGTCATGGAAACGTTTATCATAAAGTGATCAGACCAAACAGGAATAGCTGTCCTGTGGGAGAGAGAAGCTCTCCTGGTCCTACATGCTGCTGCGGTGTGTGGCGTTGACCGGAGTGTGAATGGAGCAGAGGAAGCTCCAATTACAGGAGACATGAGCAACAGGAACCTTACCAGTTTTCTCAGATACCTGTGTGAACCCCATGAAAGAAGAAAGAGGAGCAGCGGGTCCAGCATAGACGCGCAGAGAGACCAGTGAGTTGGCCTCTGCTATCTAACCTCAGGGCGCTCCCTAACAGACCGCTGGCTCAAACCAAAGATTTTTGAATAACGAACTATTGAATTGAAGCATTTTGGGTGCAAATCTTATTTTAAGAGGGATCAAGCTAAAGAATATTGTAACTACCTTTGTCAAATCCAAAAGGAGACACTTTTTAAACACACTGTAGAAGAAGATCATAGCCAGCATTGCCTAAGCCAAAGAAAGGCAATTTAAAAATTAAAAACAAAGATCGCAGAATAGAAGCCCCCCGTATGAAAATTATCAAGGGAGAGAGAAATATAATCTGCATTGCCTGGGGTAAATGAATTAGTGTGAAAGAGATTGTCAATGTTTACTGTATCCTCGTACAAAAAATTATGAATCCATTGTGGTTGTTGGAAATCAAAAGATGTATCTATAAAAAAATTGTTGATTTAACTTTCCCAATTGAGGTTTGAAGTATAGATAGTTCGAAGCAAACCTCCCCACAAAGTACTGATAGTAGTTTTAGGTGTTATATCCTGGCAGGCTAGCAGACAAGGGAAGGGAAACTTAGTGGTTAGTCCTGGCAGGCGAGTGGACCAGGAAGAAGAGAAGTTGAAGTACTGCAGTGTGGTAGAAGGCTGTGGTGGAAAGGACGTGGTACATCCACTGGTGTGTTTTGCTGAACTAATGTGAAACCAACCTGGCAAAACTGTGAAGAAGAAATGTGTTATAATGAAAAGTGATTGATCTTCAGACAATAGAACAATTATATTGTCGAGTGAAGAACCTATGGAATGACCAGAACTTTATGCCATACTTCGAGTGGGACTTGGCTATTGAAAGAACTTTCTTGCCTTTGGCTTTTTGGAAACATCCTGAATTAATCCACAGGAAGGAGTTTCAACCCTGGATATCAGGATTCATGTTCATAATGTCTCTTTTTAAATCTAAATGTTATTGTATGAAGTTTTGAACTGCCAGATAATCTATGTATGAATTTGTTGTATTATGGGTGTGAGGGACAGAGATATTTGGACATAATGTCATTTCCCTTTAGCTTTGGGTTTGATTGGTAGGGATAACATTGTTAGGCTACGGAAAGGTGGGCATTTCTCTCACCCTTATTGTTTAATAAAATGGCTACTTGTGAGAAAACTCTTGCCCGTCTCGCATTTGTGACTCCTCACACCAGCTCGATGATCTTGTGGTTTGTCAGACTCTTCTAGAGGTTATGCCCCTGGTGATAGACTGGAGAGCCTGAGGGATACTTTGTGTACCTCCTCAGGGACCTGCTTAACACACCAGGTAGTGGCATCCTGCCCCCAGAGATATCCCAGTTTCATCACCTGGCCTCCAACATGGGACTTCATCACAAAGTACTGTATGTGGATATGTGGGACCAACCTGAATACGGCAGCGCTGGGACTAGGCAGCATGTGTTCATTGTACAGATGTGAATTCAAAGAACCAGAAGTGATCAGATGGTTGGTTGGTGCAGGTTCCCCAAGCTACAAGAGTGAAAGATGAATAGTTTGCATTTCAGAGTTGCATATTATATAGAAATGATGTAGAATAAATATAGATTATATACAATAAATAAAAACATCTAATGTAGATCATTATCCAGGCAATAAGCTGCAGATCAATCAGTGAATTCAGGTGTAAAATGGGCATGAACATGTCAGTGCCTATTGATGTCATCCACTAAAGTGCTGTTCTTCAAAGAGACATTTTAAGTGAAAGGAAGCTGCTATGGGGTGGGGGAATTTACAAATGGAAACATGGGTGATTTCAAGTGCTTACAGGTGAGCACGTCTGTGTTTCACTCAAGTTTGCAAATAAACTCAAGAATGCTTTGGTGCTTTGTTAAGTTCCCAGTTAAGTTAAAATAAAGTACTTATTGAGGTCCATGGAAGGGTCGTAAGGTGTACCATCTGTTGAGCAAAATTCACCAAGAAATACAGAAGACTTGAAAATCATGTGGTCCCTGGGATGTACAGGAATCACTTTTGGGACCGTACAGATAATTAGTACTTGCCACTGTCAAAGATGTTGACATTCAGGCCTGGGGTAGGAATGCTAAATCTGATATAAACCCTCTATAAACAACAGATGAAGCTGACATTGTGCTGCCCACCTTCCATCTGAAAAGCCATTAAGTAGAAATATTTGTAGCAGGTGGTTCTTGACCTGTTGCCCCAGAATTTGGGGTTCAAATTCTACCGGTTCCTGCAGGGAATATTAAAAAGATGTATTAATGCCTCAGTTGAAATTGAGGAGAGATCTGTAATCTGCAGATAAACAGATACATTAAGTGTATTCCAGTGACAAGGCCAGAAGTGACGTAAGTGCTCAGAAAGTAAAAAAGTGACATCTTTCAATACTTTACATTCAACATCGGAAAACAACTGTTATTATTTGGATATTGAATTGAGAAATATAAGTGGCGCCTATTCAGGGTCGTCATTTCACCAAAATGCCAGGGGTAGCGGAAGTGACATCACAAGACCCTTGACCTCTGATGACATCACAGGAAGTGATGTCATTTGACCCCACCATGAAGTGACATCACAGGAAGCGATGGAACATGACCTTTCACTCCTTGTTAAAATAGGAAGTGCAACACATACCATTGTTCCTAAGTACACCTCACAACATATGGTTATGATATCACTGTAATGTGATATACATTTCATGCAAGAATGGATCACCATATGTATCGATAATGTCAGTGTGTATAGGCCCATATTTTATTTTTATTTTTTCTTCATTTTTTTTTTTACTTGCATTAACTGTTTTACCAGTTTTACCAAGGTTAGGCCCATAGTACCAAATTACTGTGAATGCAAGCGGACGTCCAAGGCCAAATGATAATGATATGTTATTATATAGCACTTACCCTTACGTGCTTTATATATAACAAATATACATTGGTAGGGAGAATTCTCCTGAATGGCTAATTTCCCTTACCTACTGAGTCCCTCAGCAGCTTTGCTGGATTTCTAGGATTTATTTTTTTCACCTGGTAAGAGTGTGAGCCTTTTTTCCCACTCTTACATGTGTTTTGCTGTGTGTGTTTAACATTTTCTTGTGTTCATAGACTGTGGAGCTTCACTTACTCCACAGGCATCATCTGTTTACTGTGTGTTACACAGCACCTTCAGTGCAGTGACACAGGGTTGTCTTTTTCAGACTTCCCAACTCAGACTCCATTTTCTGGGACTGACTACTGTCTTCCAGAACATGTAAAGTTGCCATTGACTTTATTAGTCTTTTTAAACTGACAGACCCAGTACAAACTATCTCACATAGAGTTCTGGAAAGGTTTAATAGTTATCCCTTTTCTCATGGAACATTGTTTCATTCCCTTTTCATTAAGGTGGCAGTGGTAACTTCCCTATTTTTCCTACCACGGTTATTTTAAATAGCCTTGGTATTGATTTAGGCTATCTTAGTAGCCTCGAACTTAAACCCCCTGGACCATATACATTTTTATATGGTTCCGACTGGGTTTATTTGTCATTTCTTTTTGTAAAAGTATTTCTCGTGTTTTACTCTGCACACCAAACCAGGTTTGATTCCTTTGTTCGCCGTCCTTTGGCGGGCTTCTGCTTCCTTAGGCGCCTGAATGTCTGAGGGGGACAGGATGTGAGGGAGGGGTTTGAGACTCCCTGCACAGGGTCTCCTTGGAAACCCATGTCACACTCTGTATGATTGGCTGTGGTGACTGTCCCGCCAGGACAGCCACCCTGCTGTGTGATTGACAGCCAGGCTGTGTGAATGGGGGAAAACTGCATAAAAAGCAGGTCTCTGGGACTGAGAAGGCAGAGTCGCCACTGGATCGAGATAACCGACGAGAAGCTGACAGAAGAGGACCTCTACCCCAACTGAACCTCCCGGTGAATCCCTGCTGCGGGTCCGAATCTCCAAACTTCGACGACAGGGAAGATCTGCAAGGAATCCTCTCCCCTTGAGCTGCTGGGAACAACCAGTTCGCCAAACTGCAAGCCAGGCCTCCCTCCTCTGGGTGAATTTACTGTACAGAGCTACAGTGAACCGGATAGCCAGGAGGAAGGACCCTGCTTGGGTTTTAAGGAGCACACCTTTTATTTGTCGCTTTGCTCTGCTGCTGGATTCTTCCCTGGGCAGTGCAGGACCCTCCAGTCTTCCTCCTTCTTGTCAATCTGACAGTCGCTTCAGGAACCGTGAGCCTGCAAGACCTGCCAGGAACGTCTGCCTCAGCTACATCTGTAAGTGGTTTCAAACCAGCACTCCACCTAAGTCAATGCCTAGTGTGAGATGCCCAGCTGGAACCCTTAATTATATGTTTTTATGTCTAAAGTTCTTTTATTTCTGAATGATGTACTCTTATATCACGCCCCTCTCTTTGAATCCCCCCCGGTCTCACTGAACCAAGAAGTAGGTTGTTTTGCAAAGTTAAAAGATTTATTTTATGAATTGAACAATATATATATATATCATACTTAAGGAATTTGAACAATATCTAGATATCACACTATTAATATTTATACAATGATCAGCGTTGGGTGATATTACAATAATCAACAATCTCTTTAATCAATAGGAGTATGGACGAGAAGAATAATGTAGCATAGAATAAAACTTTGTGTGGGTTCAATGAAATTCAATGATAGGAAAGAATGCAGCACAGAAATAGCACAGAAATATTACTTTTGTGTGTTCAATGAAATGCAATGTAATCACTCTTTCCCCTTGATACTACTCAATCCCCCCTAATATGCAATATAGAGATGGAAAGAGAAAAAACAGGTTTCAGGAATAAACACTCTACAATTGCAGTTTCAATTCCAGTTCCCCCCAGCAAGCTTAGAGAAAAACAGGAATGATTTTAAACAGGTCAAATGCTTTTGAATGTGAATTTAAATGAATAGGAAAAACACTGAAAAATGACTTTAAATCACTAAATTGGATTCAAAACTAGTGGGAGCCACTTTGGATAGTTCCAGGTAGACACTAGCAATGGTGGTTGAATAACTAGCAGATAGGAATCTGAATTCAGAGGTTGAGTGCAAGAATAGCTGTTTTACATGGGATGAAATTGAGCCAAATGCAGAATCGCTTTTCCATGCACATTTGTTTGAAAGGTGAGAATGTTAGCTTCAATTTGACATTTAAATTTCGTTCCTAGCATGTACGGTTCAGAAGTTATGAAGGTTTTAGTAAAGGTCGATTTTTCTCAAAAAGAGTCAAGATTTCAAATGAAAGATGCGCTTTTGAAGATTACAAGCAAGGATTGGCTTTAGACTAAGGGGCTATGAAGATGCGAGATACCAACGGTACAGCCACCAGTCCAGAGGCGCCTCTGGCTGATCTTTGCACGCTGCGACACTTGCCTTTCTTCAGTAAATATATATTAGTGCAAAGATGATTATCACTACAATTATCACAGGACTATATGGATGAGAGAAGGATTTAGGACAGACAAAAGAGATTCTACAATGCAGATCTGGATATGTTGGAATGGGTTGGATGGGATTACTTATGGATAGGAGATTGGCTATGGACAATTCTAAGCTAAATACTCACAACTATGGTTTTGGAATAGGCCCGTCAGGATCTGGTCAAAGGGTTTTGGACTGGAATCTGTTAGCAACCGGACAGGATTCAGGCGCTTGGTTCTGCACTCAGCAAGGCACTCTGGTCTCTGCACGGCCTCCTGGACTGGATCTGACGGGTTGGTTCTGGGTTACAGCTCTGCTCTACTGGGTTGGATCTCTGGGTTCTGGCAAGAGTTCTTGGCAAGATGCAGAAAAACAGCACAGCCCGGCTGTTGAATTTGTTGTGCCCCATGGGTTAAAATCAGGTTGCAAGATTTTAAAGGCCAGCTGAGAAGGGTTCAGCTTTGGATTTTTGGCATTCTGCTTTCAGAGTTCTGGAGTCTGGATCTGGGTTCTTCCTGCAGAGCGCTTCACCAGTAAATCAGTTGATGGGTGAATGTGTGTCTGTCTCTAGGTCCTCAGCAGTCCCTTTTTATGTATTTCCCACGGGGGTGGATAGGCTGATTATACTAAGCCCACCCTCTAGGAAACTAATTGGTCAAAGTATTTCCTCTCTCCTGATTTGAGAAGGGAACCAGAGTGTCATGATGTGTCATGATGACACTGTGTTTATGGTCCAGGGAAAAACCTCCCCTTTGTTTCTATACAGAAAATATATTTTTCATAAAAAGCATATTTACAATATCACCAACTTGCTAATAATACATATTCACATTCCCAAATTAATAAAGCACATATCTATCCAAGTCCCATCTTCTTAAGAGTTTCGGTTCACAATTGACAGTTTTTAACACTTTTGGTTGGTTACCCGGTGTCAGATCTGTACACATTTTTCCACATACATGCGCATAACATCTGGGCATACTCCTGTAAATGTTCATATTCCTAGCACTATCACAATTACTAGAATATCAACATTTTTAGTGGTCCAGTCTCTGAACATCGCACAAATTCCAGAGTAGTTTTAAACTGTGAGCAACATTTTCATTTTAACAACCTATACATTCCAGATTTTTACCTGTTTGGCACAGTTTTCTATGTGTCTTTTTCTCAAAACTATATTTTCTTCAGTTCCAGATACACAATTCAGTCTAGCCCCGCCTCCAAGAATTTGGCTAATCCAAGAACAACCTGAGCCTCGTCCTGCTAGCAACTGGTTTCTGTTGACGCCCAAATTTGCATTTGCTTTCAGTCAAGGGAGTCTTTTGTCTCCTTTCAGAGCAACAGGCCAAAGTCCTCTTCCCACCTCCTTTCACAACTCCCTGCCAGTTCCTCAGCAGAGAGTAGGGGGAAAGATTCCTTTGTTTCGGAGAAGCTGTGGAATGTCTTTGAAGCTCAATGTGGCTGGCTTTAACTCACTTTTAAAACACTGTTTAAAATAGTCTTTTTCTAAAATACAATTAACATTTTTAACAAATATAGCCACAAATCTCTTAATTCCAGCCTTTTTAAACCATAGAGATTGAATCAACCTATATTGCTTTTGATGGGAAGTCTCTTCTTTTCCACACTTTTTAATGTACAAGTTTAAACTGACGGGTTAAGTAACTGCCAGCTTCTGACACAGGCGAGCGGCGTTACTGCGCCCATTTCTGACATATTTTTCCCATGCAAGCACCTTTGTATGTGGATTTTTCTTATGATGAAATGGGCTTCTGCTGACATTGTGCTTAGGTGAATTTGTTAAATAAAGTGATGTTTAACACCCAACAAGGATGTTGGATTTTTTTCTGCTGTTTGCGAATCATTATTTAGCAAATTTAACAGCCAAGGAAAAAACGGATTTTCAGCAGTTCTGGGTTTCCCATGCAATGCAGCACTGCTTTTTCAAGTAGTTACATTTTACTCTGTGAGCAACGAAATGATGGGTTTTGGCAGTGGTCTTCTGTGTTACCACTGACATAGGCAAAATGGATTGGCACCCTATTTTTCAGGTACCCCTGCGCACTTTTCAAAGATTTATTAGCTCATAGATCTTTTTGGCGGCCATTCTGTTGTTTTTGATGAAAACAGCACACAACAATGTTGCAGGGCATAGACTAGTGGGTTAGAACATCCCACACAGCATTCTTCTGCTGTAAAGGTACTGTGCTAAACCGGTTGTTCGTTTTGTCCACCGGTGGTGAAAGTGTGTGAAATCTTTCGCCAATCCGAGGGCTTGTCCTTCTTTATTCTTTAAAGTAACTTTTCGTTTGACCAACTTCCTTCTGAACTCTTGGCAAAGACTTAACAGCGAACTACCCTCAACTGTGTGATCCTCTGCAAAGACTTTGGTCCATTGACTTTGGCCCTGGCCTCTTGATTTGATTTCCTCAGTGTAGTTCCTTTTTCTAGATTGCCCTGCTTACTTACTTGTTGGCGCTGCTCAACTTTTGTCTAACTTTGTCTTTCCCTCCCTTTGTATTATTGGAGTGCCATTTTGCTCACACTTTAATTTGAGCTTAACTTGTCCAGAATCTATTGGGTGTGGTGTAGTGTATTAGAATCGTGATTTTTCAACTGCTTTACTTTATTGAAATGTTATACAACTGATGTGTAAATAAATGTATATTCTTTTACTCAGAAACCTTGAGTCAGTGTTTGTTTGAATCATAGTAATTGTTGTCCTTTGTGTAACTATTGATACTGTTCACTTTACTCTTGAGATAAGTCTGGCTGCTGAGCCATCGCTACCATTTTACTGTGTAGTACAGGCTTGTACCAAAGGTGAATTTGTACTGTCACTTGTAGTCCTAATTGTGTGTGGTGTTCCCAAAGGGTACTGCATAAAATGCTGCCTAATATACATACAATATCTCCCAACCTGTGTTGGTACTCATTTATCAACCTCAGAAGGATGAAAGGCTGGGTTGGCCTTGGCAGGATTCAAACCAGCAACCTGCCGATCACACATACATCGCTGCAGCGAGCGATCAACCCACCTACCTATCTTACCGGATATAGCTACCTTACCGGCTATAGTAAAATGATAGGTCATGTCTGAATGTTCTCAAAGTTACAAAGGAAATTACACTCTGTAGTGGATACAATTAAACTGGTAACTGAGATTTACCAGAATGCCAGTTCATCTTCATGTCTGGTGCAAAGTTGGCCACATGCCAATCCTGCGAGGATCTACTTTTCAGGCTTCGGAGGTTGGCAAAATGCATGCCATTGGCAGGGTTCATAACTGTGTATTAAAGAATTTAGAGCAGCGCAGGGCAAGCAGCACACTCACATGGCATCCCGTACTCTGGGCACTCCTTACCTCATACATGCAAACAAACATCCTGAACAGCACGTCAGGGAGATAGGAAAGATAGACACATTACAACAAAGCATTCATTGTGGCACAATGATCTCAAGGGCCACTTTATGTGCAATGGTCAAACCTTTCTACACTGTACACAAGCTGTTAGGCACACGGGTTTTGTCAAGTGACCGAGGACACCAAGATGGAATGTCTTGCAATGATCTTGAGAAAGCCAGCCCCTCCAGAAACAAAGAGACACATAGTGCTGGGCCCAGCCCAGGACCTTCCATTAAAATAAAATAATAAAAAAAAGGTTTTCTTCTTTTTTTAGGGGTAGCAAGGTAGACCACAGGGGTAGCAAGGGAGATCTCAGGGATGCGACCCCTGGCGACCCCTAAATGACGTCCCTGGAATTATGGTTTTACAGAGCCTACTCGCTGGTAACTCTAGCTAGGAACTGAAATCACCTAGAATGCACAGATTGTGGTGTCCAGAGAGAGAGCTGGAAATGCAGTCAGCGAATTCAACTCCAGATCTGGCATTGTAGCCTGGAGGTCTCTATATGAGAAGAAAGGTGATGAGAAAGGAGCGAGAGATAATCCCTTTAATGAGCAAAGATTCACATGGGTTGGCGCAAGCTCTGGAAGACAGGAGTCCCTGAAGGCAAGCGCAGTTCCTCCCGCTCTTCCGTCTCTGTTCTTAACTATTATTTTGTAGCCTGTGGGAATAGCTTCTATTATAGCCGGGGAAGTTTCTTCTTTGAGACATCTTTCACTTATTTAGAGCAGAAGTGGCTCATGATCTGTGATGAGATCATGAATCTGGAGTCCGTGTTTCTGCAGGGATCTCATTTTGAGGAGGATGCCGGTGAGAGACACCTTATTATCAGAGGTAGTGGAGAGTGTGGTATGCGCATTGGTGGAAAGTGGTTGCGACATGTGTTGTCCTACCATCTACGGAGGGATGAGGTGGTGTTTTGGCAGCCGGTGTCTAATGGGGGCATTTTGGGCATTAGGCATGTGCTTACAGGAAATGGTAGAGACCACCAGAGGCGGTGAGGATGGTCCATAGGGTGTATGCATTTCCTGGTTATCAGTACATTGAGTGTATGCCGTGGAAGAGGAGTTATATGCGGCACATCACCTGCAGGGTCGTGGTTCCATTGAGGTGCATGGTGGCTGGCGATGCAATGTCTAGCAGAGGTGGTAGAAGTGATTTGGTTGGAAGGAGCAGGGAGACAGGGTTATCTAGATCTTGTGGAGTAGCCAGAGTGTTGTTGGGTTGTCTTGGCAAGAGAGGGTCTTTACCTGGACCTCACAGGAGTTCTGCCATGTGCTGCTTGATGATTCTAAGAGATCGAACGGGTTTATGAGAGGTTAGTTCATTTCTTTCCGGGGTGGATGCAGTGGTGTGAGATGCAGAGTTGCACGTGCGCATATTTTGATTGCATCCATCGGCTTCTGTATCCCCCAGCCCTTCGGGTGTGGCATTGTGGGCGCTCGTCACTCTCCATTCACTTTTCGCTATGTTTCTACTTCTCCAGCTACTGCATTTCTGAAGACTTTCCTCAAATGCCTGCGTGATTAACACTCGTTTGTCTCTTATGGCGCGCCCAGCTGCATAACCCTAGCCCCACTGATGAGGCTCAGCTGGAGTGTGACTTATTTATTCTCTGTTCTCCATGCACCTGCCTTTTTACCTTTCACCTTTACTGCGCCCCACCCACAGGTGCCTGCCCCACTACACGATGCCTTCTCGTTATCGCTTTTACGTAGCCCTGGCTTGTAACAAACATTTTATTTTTACATCGTTCTACACCAGGCCTTCTTACTCTCTATAATGCTACCTCTGCTACCTCCGTTACTTCGTAACCAATCTGATTGGATGAGATGAGGCTTTGCCAGACTGCATACCCTCCCTAATTCTGTCTTTATGCTTACCTGTACATGTGAAGTAGCCCCACGTAACATGAGGCAAGGCTCTGGCAGACTGTGCACCCTTACCAGTTGTGTCTTTATGCCTACCTGTACACCTGAAGAAGCCCCACGTGCCATGAGGCGAGGCTTTGGCAGACTGCGCACACTTACCAGTTGTTCCTTTATGCCTACCTGTACACCTGAAGTAGCCCCACGTGCCATGAGGCGAGGCTCTGGCAGACTGCGCACCCTTACCAGTTGTGTCTTTATGCCTACCTGTACACCTGAAGTAGCACTACGTGCCATGAGGCGAGGCTCTGGCAGTCTGCGCACCCTTACCAGTTGTGTCTTTATGCCTACCTGTACACCTGAAGTAGCCCCACGTGCCATGAGGCGAGGCTCTGGCAGACTGCGCACCCTTACCAGTTGTGTCTTTATGCCTACCTGTACACCTGAAGTAGCACCACGTGCCATGAGGCGAGGCTCTGGCAGACGGCGCACCCTTACCAGTTGTGTCTTTATGCCTACCTGTACACCTGAAGTAGCCCCACGTGCCATGAGGCGAGGCTCTGGCAGACTGCGCACGCTTACCAGTTGTGTCTTTATGCCTACCTGTACACCTGAAGTAGCCACAGGTACCACGAGGCGAGGCTTTGGCAGACTGCGCACACTTACCAGTTGTGCCTTTATGCTTAGTTGTACACCTGAAGTAGTCCCACGTGCCATGAGGCGAGGCTTTGGCAGACTGCGCACCCTTACCAGTTGTGTCTTTATGCCTATCTGCACACCTGAAGTAGCCCCACGTGCCATGAGGCGAGGCTCTGGCAGACTGCGCACCCTTACCAATTGTGTCTTTATGCCTACCTGTACACCTGAAGTAGCCCCAGGTGCCATGAGGCGAGGCTCTGGCAGACTGCGCACCCTTACCAGTTGTGTCTTTATGCCTACCTGTACACCTGAAATAGCCCCACGTGCCATGAGGCGATGCTTTGGCAGACTGCGCACCCTTACCAGTTGTTTCTTTATGCCTACCTGTACACCTGAAGTAGCCCCACGTGCCATGAGGCGAGGCTCTGGCAGACTGCGCACCCTTACCAGTTGTGTCTTTATGCCTACCTGTACACCAGAAGTAGCCCCACGTGCCATGAGGCGAGGCTCTGGCAGACTGCGCACCCTTACCAGTAGTGTCTTTATGCCTACCTGTACACCTGAAGTAGCCCCACGTGCCATGAGGTGAGGCTCTGGCAGACTGCGCACCCTTACCAGTTGTGTCTTTATGCCTACCTGTACACCACCTGAAGTAGCTCCACGTGCCATGAGGCGCCCCACGTGCCATGAGGCCAGGCTCTGGCAGAATGTGCACCCTTACCAGTTGTGTCTTTATGCCTACCTGTACAACTGAAGTAGCCCCACGTGCCATGAGGCGAGGCTCTGGCAGACTGTGCACCTATACCAGTTGTGTCTTTATGCCTACCTGTACACCTGAAGTAGCCCCACGTGCCATGAGGCGAGGCTTTGGCAGACTGCGCACCCTTACCAGTTGTGTCTTTATGCCTACCTGTACACCTGAAGTAGCCCCACGTGCCACGAGGCGAGGCTCCGGCAGACTGCGCACCCTTACCAGTTGTGTCTTTATGCCTACCTGTACACCTGAAGTAGTCACACGTGCCATGAGGCGAGGCTCTGGCAGACTGTGCACCCTTACCAGTTGTGTGTTTATGCCTACCTGTACACCTGAAGTAGCCCCACGTGCCATGAGGCGAGGCTCTGGCAGACTGCGCACCCTTACCAGTTGTGTGTTTATGCCTACCTTTACACCTGAAGTAGTCACACGTGCCATGAGGCGAGGATCTGGCAGACTGCGCATCCTTACCAGTTGTGCCTTTATGCCTACCTGTACACCTGAAGTATCCCCACGTGCCATGAGGTGAGGCTTTGGCAGACTGCGCACCCTTACCAGTTGTGTCTTTATGCCTACCTGTTCCCCTGAAGTAGCCCCACGTGCCATGAGGCGAGGCTTTGGAAGACTGCGCACGCTTACCAGTTGTGTCTTTATGCCTACCTGTACACCTGAAGTAGCCCCACGTGCCGTGAGGCGAGGCTTTGGCAGACTGTGCACCCTTACCAGTTGTGTCTTTATGCCTACCTGCACACCTGAAGTAGCCCCACGTGCCATGAGTCGAAGCTCTGGCAGACTGTGCACCCTTACCAGTTGTGTCTTTATGCCTACCTGTACACCTGAAGTAGCCCCACGTGCCATGAGGCGAGGCTCTGGCAGACTGTGCACCCTTACCAGTTGTGTCTTTATGCCTACCTGTAGACCTGAAGTAGCCCCACGTGCCATGAGGCGAGGCTCTGGCAGACTGTGCACCCTTACCAGTTGTGTCTTTATGCCAACCTGTACACCTGAAGTAGCCCCACGTGCCATGAGGCGAGGCTCTGGCAGACTGCGCACCCTTACCAGTTGTGTCTTTATGCCTACCTGAAGTAGTCACACGTGCCATGAGGCGAGGCTCTGGCAGACTGCGCACCCTTACCAGTTCTGCCTTTATGCCTACCTGTACACCTGAAGTATCCCCACGTGCCATGTGGCGAGGCTCTGGCAGACTGCACACCCTTACCAGTTGTGCCTTTATGCCTAACTGTACACCTGAAGTATCCCCACGTGCCATGAGATGAGGCTTTGGCAGATCAGCGCACCCTTACCAGTTGTGTCTTTATGCCTACCTGTTCCCCTGAAGTATCCCCACGTGCCATGAGGCGAGGCTTTGGCAGACTGTGCACCCTTACCAGTTGTGTGTTTATGCCTACCTGTACACTTGAAGTAGCCCCACGTGCCATGAGGCGAGGCTCTGGCAGACTGTGCACCCTTACAAGTTGTGTCTTTATGCCTACCTGTACACCTGAAGTAGCCCCACGTGCCATGAGGCAAGGCTCTGGCAGACTGTGCACCCTTACCAGTTGTGTCTTTATCCCTACCTGTACACCTGAAGTAGCCCCACGTGCCATGAGGCGAGGCTTTGGTAGTCTGCGCACCCTTACCAGTTGTGTCTTTATGCCTACCTGTACACCTGAAGTAGCCCCACGTACCATGAGGCGAGGCTTTGGCAGACTGCGCACCCTTACCAGTTGTGCCATTATGCCTACCTGATCCCTCGAAGTAGCACCACATACCATGAGGCAAGGCTTTGGCAGACTGTGCACCATTATCAGTTGTGTCTTTATGCCTACCTGTACACCTGAAGTAGCCCCACGTGCCATGAGGCGAGGCTCTGGCAGACTGCGCACCCTTACCAGTTGTGTCTTTATTCCTACCTGTACACCTGAAGTAGCCCCACGTGCCATGAGGCGAGGCTCTGGCAGACTGCGCACCCTTACCAGTTGTGTCTTTATGCCTACCTGTACACCTGAAGTAGCCCCACGTGCCATGAGGCGAGGCTCTGGCAGACTGCGCACCCTTACCAGTTGTGTCTTTATGCCAACCTGTACACCTGAAGTAGCCCCACGTGCCATGAGGCGAGACACTGGCAGACTGCGCACCCTTACCAGTTGTGTCTTTATGCCTACCTGTACAATTGAAGTAGTCACACGTGCCATGAGGCCAGGCTCTGGCAGACTGCGCACCCTTACCAGTTGTGCCTTTATGCTTACCTGTACACCTGAAGTAGTCAAACGTGCCATGAGGCGAGGCTCTGGCATACTGCGCACCCTTACCAGTTGTGTCTTTATGCTTACCTGTACACCTGAAGTAGCCCCACGTGCCATGAGGCGAGGCTCTGGCAGACTGCGCACCCTTACCAGTTGTGTCTTTATGCATACCTGTACACCTGAAGTAGCCCCACGTGCCATGAGGCGAGGCTCTGGCAGACTGCGCACCCTTACCAGTTGTGTCTTTATGCCTACCTGTACACCTGAAGTAGCCCTACTTGCCATGAGGCGAGGCTCTGGCAGACTGTGCACCCTTACCAGTTGTGTCTTTATGCCTACGTGTACACCTGAAGTAGCCCCACGTGGCATGAGGCGAGGCTCTGGCAGACTGCGCACCCTTACCAGTTGTGCCTTTATGCTTACCTGTACACCTGAATTAGTCACACGTGCCATGAGGCGAGGCTTTGGCAGACTCTGCACCCTTACCGGTTGTGTCTTTATGCCTACCTGTACACCTGAAGTAGTCACACGTGCCATGAGGCGAGGCTCTGGCAGACTGCGCACCCTTACCAGTTGTGTCTTTATGCCTACCTGTACACCTGAAGTAGCCCCACGTGCCATGAGGCGAGGCTTTGGCAGACTGCGCACGCTTACCAGTTGTGTCTTTATGCCTACCTGTACACCTGAAGTAGCCCCACGTACCATGAGGCGAGGCTTTGGCAGACTGCGCACACTTACCAGTTGTGCCTTTATGCTTACCTGGACACCTGAAGTAGTCACACGTGCCATGAGGCGAGGCTTTGGCAGACTGCGCACCCTTACCAGTTGTGTCTTTATGCCTACCTGTACACCTGAAGTAGCCGCACGTGCCATGAGACGAGGCTCTGGCAGACTGCGCACCCTTACCAGTTGTGCCTTTATGCTTACTGTACACCTGAAGTAGCCCCACGTGCCATGAGGCGAGGCTCTGGCAGTCTGTGCACCCTTACCAGTTGTGTCTGTATGCCTACCTGTACACCTGAAGTAGCTCCACGTGCCATGAGGCGCCCCACGTGCCATGAGGCGAGGCTCTGGCAGAATGTGCACCCTTACCAGTTGTGTCTTTATGCCTACCTGTACAACTGAAGTAGCCGGACGTGCCATGAGGCGAGGCTCTGGCAGACTGTGCACCCTTACCAGTTGTGTCTTTATGCCTACCTGTACACCTGAAGTAGCCCCACGTGCCATGAGGCGAGGCTTTGGCAGACTGCGCACCCTTACCAGTTGTGTCTTTATGCCTACCTGTACACCTGAAGTAGCCCCACGTGCCACGAGGCGAGGCTCCGGCAGACTGCGCACCCTTACCAGTTGTGTCTTTATGCCTACCTGTACACCTGAAGTAGCCCCACGTGCCATGAGGCGAGGCTCTGGTAGACTGCGCACCCTTACCAGTTGTGTGTTTATGCCTACCTGTACACCTGAAGTAGCCCCACGTGCCATGAGGCGAGGCTCTGGCAGACTGCGCACCCTTACCAGTTGTGTGTTTATGCCTACCTGTACACCTGAAGTATAGCCACGTGCCATGAGGCCAGGCTCTGGCAGACTGCGCACCCTTACCAGTTGTGCCTTTATGCCTACCTGTACACCTGAAGTATCCCCACGTGCCATGAGGCCAGGCTCTGGCAGACTGCGCACCCTTACCAGTTGTGCCTTTATGCCTACCTGTACACCTGAAGTAGCCCCACGTGCCATGAGGCCAGGCTCTGGCAGACTGCGCTCCCTTACCAGTTGTGCCTTTATGCTTACCTGTACACCTGAAGTAGTCACACGTGCCATGAGGCAAGGCTCTGGCAGACTGCGCACCCTTACCAGTTGTGTCTTTATGCTTACCTGTACACCTGAAGTAGCCCCACGTGCCATGAGGCGAGGCTCTATCAGACTGCGCACCCTTACCAGTTGTGTCTTTATGCATACCTGTACACCTGAAGTAGCCCCACGTGCCATGAGGCGAGGCTTTGGCAGACTGCGCACCCTTACCAGTTGTGTCTTTATGCCTACCTGTACACCTGAAGTAGCCCCACGTGCCACGAGGCGAGGCTCCGGCAGACTGCGCACCCTTACCAGTTGTGTCTTTATGCCTACCTGTACACCTGAAGTAGTCACACGTGCCACGAGGCGAGGCTCTGGCAGACTGCGCACCCCTACCAGTTGTGTGTTTATGCCTACCTGTACACCTGAAGTAGCCCCACGTGCCATGAGGCGAGGCTCTGGCAGACTGCGCACCCTTACCAGTTGTGTGTTTATGCCTACCTGCCTACCTTTACACCTGAAGTAGTCACACGTGCCATGAGGCGAGGATCTGGCAGACTGCGCATCCTTACCAGTTGTGCCTTTATGCCTACCTGTACACCTGAAGTATCCCCACGTGCCATGAGGTGAGGCTTTGGCAGACTGCGCACCCTTACCAGTTGTGTCTTTATGCCTACCTGTTCCCCTGAAGTAGCCCCACGTGCCATGAGGCGAGGCGTTGGAAGACTGCGCACGCTTACCAGTTGTGTCTTTATGCCTACCTGTACACCTGAAGTAGCCCCACGTGCCATGAGGCGAGGCTTTGGCAGACTGCGCACCCTTACCAGTTGTGTCTTTATGCCTACCTGCACACCTGAAGTAGCCCCACGTGCCATGAGGCGAAGCTCTGGCAGACTGCGCACCCTTACCAGTTGTGTCTTTATGCCTACCTGTACACCTGAAGTAGCCCCACGTGCCATGAGGCGAGGCTCTGGCAGACTGTGCACCCTTACCAGTTGTGTCTTTATGCCTACCTGTAGACCTGAAGTAGCCCCACGTGCCATGAGGCAAGGCTCTGGCAGACTGTGCACCCTTACCAGTTGTGTCTTTATGCCAACCTGTACACCTGAAGTAGCCCCACGTGCCATGAGGCGAGGCTCCGGCAGACTGCGCACCCTTACCAGTTGTGTCTTTATGCCTACCTGTACACCTGAAGTAGCCCCACGTGCCATGAGGCGAGGGTTTGGCAGACTGCGCACCCTTACCAGCTGTGTCTTTATGCCTACCTGTACACCTGAAGTAGCCCCACGTGCCACGAGGCGAGGCTCCGGCAGACTGCGCACCCTTACCAGTTGTGTCTTTATGCCTACCTGTACACCTGAAGTAGTCACACGTGCCATGAGGCGAGGCTCTGGCAGACTGCGCACCCCTACCAGTTGTTTGTTTATGCCTACCTGTACACTTGAAGTAGCCCCACGTGCCATGAGGCGAGGCTCTGGCAGACTGTGCACCCTTACAAGTTGTGTCTTTATGCCTACCTGTAGACCTGAAGTAGCCCCACGTGCCATGAGGCAAGGCTCTGGCAGACTGTGCACCCTTACCAGTTGTGTCTTTATCCCTACCTGTACACCTGAAGTAGCCCCACGTGCCATGAGGCGAGGCTTTGGTAGTCTGCGCACCCTTACCAGTTGTGTCTTTATGCCTACCTGTACACCTGAAGTAGCCCCACGTACCATGAGGCGAGGCTTTGGCAGACTGCGCACCCTTACCAGTTGTGCCATTATGCCTACCTGATCCCTCGAAGTAGCACCACGTACCATGAGGCAAGGCTTTGGCAGACTGTGCACCATTATCAGTTGTGTCTTTATGCCTACCTGTACACCTGAAGTAGCCCCACGTGCCATGAGGCGAGGCTCTGGCAGACTGCGCACCCTTACCAGTTGTGTCTTTATTCCTACCTGTACACCTGAAGTAGCCCCACGTGCCATGAGGCGAGGCTCTGGCAGACTGCGCACCCTTACCAGTTGTGTGTTTATGCCTACCTGTACACCTGAAGTATCCCCACGTGCCATGAGGCCAGGCTCTGGCAGACTGCGCACCCTTACCAGTTGTGCCTTTATGCCTACCTGTACACCTGAAGTATCCCCACGTGCCATGAGGCCAGGCTCTGGCAGACTGCGCACCCTTACCAGTTGTGCCTTTATGCCTACCTGTACACCTGAAGTAGCCCCACGTGCCATGAGGCCAGGCTCTGGCAGACTGCGCTCCCTTACCAGTTGTGCCTTTATGCTTACCTGTACACCTGAAGTAGTCACACGTACCATGAGGCAAGGCTCTGGCAGACTGCGCACCCTTACCAGTTGTGTCTTTATGCTTACCTGTACACCTGAAGTAGCCCCACGTGCCATGAGGCGAGGCTCTAGCAGACTGCGCACCCTTACCAGTTGTGTCTTTATGCATACCTGTACACCTGAAGTAGCCCCACGTGCCATGAGGCGAGGCTTTGGCAGACTGCGCTCCCTTACCAGTTGTGCCTTTATGCTTACCTGTACACCTGAAGTAGTCACACGTGCCATGAGGCAAGGCTCTGGCAGACTGCGCACCCTTACCAGTTGTGTCTTTATGCTTACCTGTACACCTGAAGTAGCCCCACGTGCCATGAGGCGAGGCTCTAGCAGACTGCGCACCCTTACCAGTTGTGTCTTTATGCTTACCTGTACACCTGAAGTAGCCCCACGTGCCATGAGGCGAGGCTCTAGCAGACTGCGCACCCTTACCAGTTGTGTCTTTATGCATACCTGTACACCTGAAGTAGCCCCACGTGCCATGAGGCGAGGCTTTGGCAGACTGCGCACCCTTACCAGTTGTGTCTTTATGCCTACCTGTACACCTGAAGTAGCCCCACGTGCCACGAGGCGAGGCTCCGGCAGACTGCGCACCCTTACCAGTTGTGTCTTTATGCCTACCTGTACACCTGAAGTAGTCACACGTGCCACGAGGCGAGGCTCTGGCAGACTGCGCACCCCTACCAGTTGTGTGTTTATGCCTACCTGTACACCTGAAGTAGCCCCACGTGCCATGAGGCGAGCTCTGGCAGACTGCGCACCCTTACCAGTTGTGTGTTTATGCCTACCTGCCTACCTTTACACCTGAAGTAGTCACACGTGCCATGAGGCATGGATCTGGCAGACTGCGCATCCTTACCAGTTGTGCCTTTATGCCTACCTGTACACCTGAAGTATCCCCACGTGCCATGAGGTGAGGCTTTGGCAGACTGCGCACCCTTACCAGTTGTGTCTTTATGCCTACCTGTCCCCTGAAGTAGCCCCACGTGCCATGAGGCGAGGCGTTGGAAGACTGCGCACGCTTACCAGTTGTGTCTTTATGCCTACCTGTACACCTGAAGTAGCCCCATGTGCCATGAGGTGAGGCTTTGGCAGACTGCGCACCCTTAGCAGTTGTGTCTTTATGCCTACTTGCACACCTGAAGTAGCCCCACGTGCCATGAGGCGAAGCTCTGGCAGACTGTGCACCCTTACCAGTTGTGTCTTTATGCCTACCTGTACACCTGAAGTAGCCCCACGTGCCATGAGGCGAGGCTCTGGCAGACTGTGCACCCTTACCAGTTGTGTCTTTATGCCTACCTGTAGACCTGAAGTAGCCCCACGTGCCATGAGGCGAGGCTCTGGCAGACTGTGCACCCTTACCAGTTGTGTCTTTATGCCAACCTGTACACCTGAAGTAGCCCCACGTGCCATGAGGCGAGGCTCCGGCAGACTGCGCACCCTTACCAGTTGTGTCTTTATGCCTACCTGTACACCTGAAGTAGCCCCACGTGCCATGAGGCGAGGGTTTGGCAGACTGCGCACCCTTACCAGCTGTGTCTTTATGCCTACCTGTACACCTGAAGTAGCCCCACGTGCCACGAGGCGAGGCTCCGGCAGACTGCGCACCCTTACCAGTTGTGTCTTTATGCCTACCTGTACACCTGAAGTAGTCACACGTGCCATGAGGCGAGGCTCTGGCAGACTGCGCACCCCTACCAGTTGTTTGTTTATGCCTACCTGTACACTTGAAGTAGCCCCACGTGCCATGAGGCGAGGCTCTGGCAGACTGTGCACCCTTACAAGTTGTGTCTTTATGCCTACCTGTACACCTGAAGTAGCCCCACGTGCCATGAGGCAAGGCTCTGGCAGACTGTGCACCCTTACCAGTTGTGTCTTTATCCCTACCTGTACACCTGAAGTAGCCCCATGTGCCATGAGGCGAGGCTTTGGTAGTCTGCGCACCCTTACCAGTTGTGTCTTTATGCCTACCTGTACACCTGAAGTAGCCCCACGTACCATGAGGCGAGGCTTTGGCAGACTGCGCACCCTTACCAGTTGTGCCATTAGGCCTACCTGATCCCTCGAAGTAGCACCACGTACCATGAGGCAAGGCTTTGGCAGACTGTGCACCATTATCAGTTGTGTCTTTATGCCTACCTGTACACCTGAAGTAGCCCCACGTGCCATGAGGCGAGGCTCTGGCAGACTGCGCACCCTTACCAGTTGTGTCTTTATTCCTACCTGTACACCTGAAGTAGCCCCACGTGCCATGAGGCGAGGCTCTGGCAGACTGCGCACCCTTACCAGTTGTGTCTTTATGCCTACCTGTACACCTGAAGTAGCCCCACGTGCCATTAGGCGAGGCTCTGGCAGACTGCGCACCCTTACCAGTTGTGTCTTTATGCCAACCTGTACACCTCAAGTAGCCCCACGTGCCATGAGGCGAGGCACTGGCAGACTGCGCACCCTTACCAGTTGTGTCTTTATGCCTACCTGTACAATTGAAGTAGTCACACGTGCCATGAGGCCAGGCTCTGGCAGACTGCGCACCCTTACCAGTTGTGCCTTTATGCTTACCTGTACACCTGAAGTAGTCACACGTGCCATGAGGCGAGGCTCTGGCAGACTGCGCACCCTTACCAGTTGTGTCTTTATGCTTACCTGTACACCTGAAGTAGCCCCACGTGCCATGAGGCGAGGCTCTGGCAGACTGCGCACCCTTACCAGTTGTGTCTTTATGCATACCTGTACACCTGAAGTAGCCCCACGTGCCATGAGGCGAGGCTCTGGCAGACTGCGCACCCTTACCAGTTGTGTCTTTATGCCTACCTGTACACCTGAAGTAGCCCTACTTGCCATGAGGCGAGGCTCTGGCAGACTGTGCACCCTTACCAGTTGTGTCTTTATGCCTACGTGTACACCTGAAGTAGCCCCACGTGCCATGAGGCGAGGCTCTGGCAGACTGCGCACCCTTACCAGTTGTGCCTTTATGCTTACCTGTACACCTGAAGTAGTCACACGTGCCAACAGGCGAGGCTTTGGCAGACTCTGCACCCTTACCAGTTGTGTCTTTATTCCTACCTGTACACCTGAAGTAGTCACACGTGCCATTGAGGCGAGGCTTTGGCAGACTCTGCACCCTTACCAGTTGTGTCTTTATGCCTACCTGTACACCTGAAGTAGTCACACGTGCCATGAGGCGAGGCTCTGGCAGACTGCGCACCCTTACCAGTTGTGTCTTTATGCCTACCTGTACACCTGAAGTAGCCCCACGTGCCATGAGGCAAGGCTTTGGCAGACTGTGCACGCTTACCAGTTGTGTCTTTATGCCTACCTGTACACCTGAAGTAGCCCCACGTACCATGAGGCGAGGCTTTGGCAGACTGCGCACACTTACCAGTTGTGCCTTTATGCTTACCTGGACACCTGAAGTAGTCACACGTGCCATGAGGCGAGGCTTTGGCAGACTGCGCACCCTTACCAGTTGTGTCTTTATGCCTACCTGTACACCTGAAGTAGCCCCACGTGCCATGAGACGAGGCTCTGGCAGACTGAGCACCCTTACCAGTTGTGCCTTTATGCTTACTGTACACCTGAAGTAGCCCCACGTGCCATGAGGCGAGGCTCTGGCAGTCTGTGCACCCTTACCAGTTGTGTCTTTATGCCTACCTGTACACCTGAAGTAGCTCCACGTGCCATGAAGCGCCCCACGTGCCATGAGGCGAGGCTCTGGCAGAATGTGCACCCTTACCAGTTGTGTCTTTATGCCTACCTGTACAACTGAAGTAGCCGGACGTGCCATGAGGCGAGGCTCTGGCAGACTGTGCACCCTTACCAGTTGTGTCTTTATGCCTACCTGTACACCTGAAGTAGCCCCACGTGCCATGAGGCGAGGCTTTGGCAGACTGCGCACCCTTACCAGTTGTGTCTTTATGCCTACCTGTACACCTGAAGTAGCCCCACGTGCCACGAGGCGAGGCTCCGGCAGACTGCGCACCCTTACCAGTTGTGTCTTTATGCCTACCTGTACACCTGAAGTAGCCCCACGTGCCACGAGGCGAGGCTCTGGTAGACTGCGCACCCTTACCAGTTGTGTGTTTATGCATACCTGTACACCTGAAGTAGCCCCACGTGCCATGAGGCGAGGCTCTGGCAGACTGTGCACCCTTACCAGTTGTGTGTTTATGCCTACCTGTACACCTGAAGTATCCCCACGTGCCATGAGGCCAGGCTCTGGCAGACTGCGCACCCTTACCAGTTGTGCCTTTATGCCTACCTGTACACCTGAAGTATCCCCACGTGCCATGAGGCCAGGCTCTGGCAGACTGCGCACCCTTACCAGTTGTGCCTTTATGCCTAGCTGTACACCTGAAGTAGCCCCACGTGCCATGAGGCCAGGCTCTGGCAGACTGCGCTCCCTTACCAGTTGTGCCTTTATGCTTACCTGTACACCTGAAGTAGTCACACGTGCCATGAGGCAAGGCTCTGGCAGACTGCGCACCCTTACCAGTTGTGTCTTTATGCTTACCTGTACACCTGAAGTAGCCCCACGTGCCATGAGGCGAGGCTCTAGCAGACTGCGCACCCTTACCAGTTGTGTCTTTATGCATACCTGTACACCTGAAGTAGCCCCACGTGCCATGAGGCGAGGCTCTGGCAGACTGCGCACCCTTACCAGTTGTGTCTTTATGCCTACCTGTACACCTGAAGTAGCCCCACGTGCCATGAGGCGAGGCTCTGGCAGACTGCGCACCCTTACCAGTTGTGTCTTTATGCCTACGTGTACATCTGAAGTAGCCCCACGTGCCATGAGGCGAGGCTCTGGCAGACTGCGCACCCTTACCAGTTGTGCCTTTATGCTTACCTGTACACCTGAAGTAGTCACACGTGCCATGAGGCGATGCTTTGGCAGACTCTGCACCCTTACCAGTTGTGTCTTTATGCCTACCTGTACACCTGAAGTAGTCACACGTGCCATGAGGCGAGGCTTTGGCAGACTCTGCACCCTTACCAGTTGTGTCTTTATGCCTACCTGTACACCTGAAGTAGTCACACGTGCCATGAGGCGAGGCTTTGGCAGACTCTGCACTCTTACCAGTTGTGTCTTTATGCCTACCTGTACACCTGAAGTAGCACCACGTGCCATGAGGCGAGGCTCTGGCAGACTGCGCATCCTTACCAGTTGTGTCTTTATGCCTACCTGTACACCTGAAGTAGCCCCACGTGCCATGAGGCGAGGCTTTGACAGACTGCGCACGCTTAACAGTTGTGTCTTTATGCCTACCTGTACACCTGAAGTAGCCCCAGGTACCATGAGGCGAGGCTTTGGCAAACTGCGCACACTTACCAGTTGTGCCTTTATGCTTACCTCTACACCTGAAGTAGTCACAAGTGCCATGAGGCGAGGCTTTGGCAGACTGCGCACCCTTACCAGTTGTGTCTTTATGCCTACCTGTACACCTGAAGTAGCCCCACGTGCCATGAGGCGAGGCTCTGGCAGACTGCGCACCCTTACCAGTTGTGCCTTTATGCTTACCTGTACACCTGAAGTAGTCACACGTGCCATGAGGCGAGGCTTTGGCAGACTGCGCACCCTTACCAGTTGTGTCTTTATGCCTATCTGTACCCCTGAAGTAGCCCCACGTGCCATGAGGCGAGGCTCTGGCAGACTGCGCACCCTCACCAGTTGTGCCTTTATGCTTACCTGTACACCTGAAGTAGTCCCACGTGCCATGAGGCGAGGCTTTGGCAGACTGCACACCCTTACCAGTTGTGTCTTTATGCATACCTGTACACCTGAAGTAGCCCCACGTGCCATGAGGCGAGGCTCTGGCAGACTGTACACCATTACCAGTTGTGTCTTTATGCCTACCTGTACACCTGAAATAGCCCCACGTGCCATGAGGCGAGGCTTTGGCAGACTGCGCACCCTTACCAGTTGTTTCTTTATGCCTACCTGTACACCTGAAGTAGCCCCACGTGCCATGAGGCGAGGCTCTGGCAGACTGCGCACCCTTACCAGTTGTGTCTTTATGCCTACCTGTACACCAGAAGTAGCCCCACGTGCCATGAGGAGCCCCACGTGCCATGAGGCGAGGCTCTGGCAGAATGTGCACCCTTACCAGTTGTGTCTTTATGCCTACCTGTACAACTGAAGTAGCCCCACGTTCCATGAGGCGAGGCTCTGGCAGACTGTGCACACATACCAGTTGTGTCTTTATGCCTACCTGTACACCTGAAGTAGCCCCACGTGCCATGAGGCGAGGGTTTGGCAGACTGCGCACCCTTACCAGCTGTGTCTTTATGCCTACCTGTACACCTGAAGTAGCCCCACGTGCCACGAGGCGAGGCTCCGGCAGACTGCGCACCCTTACCAGTTGTGTCTTTATGCCTACCTGTACACCTGAAGTAGTCACACGTGCCATGAGGCGAGGCTCTGGCAGACTGCGCACCCCTACCAGTTGTTTGTTTATGCCTACCTGTACACCTGAAGTAGCCCCACGTGCCATGAGGCGAGGCTCTGGCAGACTGCGCACCCTTACCAGTTGTGCCTTTATGCTTACCTATACACCTGAAGTAGTCACACGTGCCATGAGGCGAGGCTTTGGCAGACTGCGCACCCTTACCAGTTGTGTCTTTATGCCTATCTGTACCCCTGAAGTAGCCCCACGTGCCATGAGGCGAGGCTCTGGCAGACTGCGCACCCTTACCAGTTGTGCCTTTATGCTTACCTGTACACCTGAAGTAGTCCCACGTGCCATGAGGCGAGGCTTTGGCAGACTGCGCACCCTTACCAGTTGTGTCTTTATGCATACCTGTACACCTGAAGTAGCCCCACATGCCAGAGGCGAGGCTCTGGCAGACTGTGCACCCTTACCAGTGGTGTCTTTATGCCTACCTGTACACCTGAAATAGCCCCACGTGCCATGAGGCGAGGCTTTGGCAGACTGCGCACCCTTACCAGTTGTTTCTTTATGCCTACCTGTACACCTGAAGTAGCCCCACGTGCCATGAGGCGAGGCTCTGGCAGACTGCGCACCCTTACCAGTTGTGTCTTTATGCCTACCTGTACACCAGAAGTAGCCCCACGTGCCATGAGGCGAGGCTCTGGCAGACTGCGCACCCTTACCAGTAGTGTCTTTATGCCTACCTGTACACCTGAAGTAGCCCCACGTGCCATGAGGCGAGGCTCTGGCAGACTGCGCACCCTTACCAGCTGTGTCTTTATGCCTACCTGTACACCTGAAGTAGCTCCACGTGCCATGAGGAGCCCCACGTGCCATGAGGCGAGGCTCTGGCAGAATGTGCACCCTTACCAGTTGTGTCTTTATGCCTACCTGTACAACTGAAGTAGCCCCACGTGCCATGAGGCGAAGCTCTGGCAGACTGTGCACACATACCAGTTGTGTCTTTATGCCTACCTGTACACCTGAAGTAGCCCCACGTGCCATGAGGCGAGGCTTTGGCAGACTGGGCACCCTTACCAGCTGTGCCTTTATGCCTACCTGTACACCTGAAGTAGACCCACGTGCCACGAGGCGAGGCTCCGGCAGACTGCGCACCCTTACCAGTTGTGTCTTTATGCCTACCTGTACACCTGAAGTAGTCACACGTGCCATGAGGCGAGGCTCTGGCAGACTGCGCACCCCTACCAGTTGTGTGTTTATGCCTACCTGTACACCTGAAGTAGCCCCACGTGCCATGAGGCGAGGCTCTGGCAAACTGCGCACCCTTACCAGTTGGGTGTTTATGCCTACCTTTACACCTGAAGTAGTCACACGTGCCATGAGGCGAGGATCTGGCAGACTGAGCATCCTTACCAGTTGTGCCTTTATGCCTACCTGTACACCTGAAGTATCCCCACGTGCCATGAGGTGAGGCTTTGGCAGACTGCACACCCTTACCAGTTGTGTCTTTATGCCTACCTGTTCCCCTGAAGTAGCCCCACGTGCCATGAGGCGAGGCTTTGGCAGATTGCGCACGCTTACCAGTTGTGTCTTTATGCCTATCTGTACACCTGTAGTAGCCCCACGTGCCATGAGGCGAGGCTCTGGCAGACTGTGCACCCTTACCAGTTGTGTGTTTATGCCTACCTGTACACCTGAAGTAGCCCCACGTGCCATGAGGCGAGGCTTTGGCAGACTGTGCACCCTTACCAGTTGTGTCTTTATGCCTACCTGCACACCTGAAGTAGCCCCACGTGCCATGAGGTGAGGCTCTGGCAGACTGTGCACCCTTACCAGTTGTGTCTTTATATCTACCTGTACACCTGAAGTATTCCCACGTGCCATGAGGCGAGGCTCCGGCAGACTGCGCACCCTTACCAGTTGTGTCTTTATGCCTACCTGTACACCTGAAGTAGCCCCATGTGCCATGTGGCAAGGCTTTGGCAGACTGCGCACCCTTACCAGTTGTTTCTTTATGCCTACATGTACACCTGAAGTAGCCCCACGTGCCATGAGGCGAGGCTCTGGCAGACTGCGCACCCTTACCAGTTGTGTCTTTATGCCTACTTGTACACCTGTAGTAGCCCCACATGCCATGAGGCGAGGCTTTGGCAGACTGCGCACCCTTACCAGTTGTTTCTTTATGCCTACATGTACACCTGAAGTAGCCCCACGTGCCATGAGGCGAGGCTCTGGCAGACTGCGCACCCTTACCAGTTGTGTCTTTATGCCTACCTGTACACCTGAAGTAGCCCCATGTGCCATGTGGCAAGGCTTTGGCAGACTGCGCACCCTTACCAGTTGTTTCTTTATGCCTACATGTACACCTGAAGTAGCCCCACGTGCCATGAGGCGAGGCTCTGGCAGACTGCGCACCCTTACCAGTTGTGTCTTTATGCCTACTTGTACACCTGTAGTAGCCCCACATGCCATGAGGCGAGGCTTTGGCAGACTGCGCACCCTTAACAGTTGTGTCTTTATGCCTACCTGTACACCTGAAGTAGCCCCACGTGCCATGAGGCTAGGCTCTGGCAGACTGCGCACCCTTACCAGTTGTGTCTTTATGCCTACCTGTACACCTGAAGTAGCCCCACGTGCCATGAGGCAAGGCTCTGGCAGACTGCGCACGCTTACCAGTTGTGTCTTTATGTCCACCTGTATACCTGAAGTAGCCCCACGTGCCATGAGGCGAGGCTCTGGCAGACTGCGCACGCTTACCAGTTGTGTCTTTATGCCCACCTGTATACCTGAAGTAGCCCCATGTGCCATGAGGCGAGGCTCTGGCAGACTGCGTACCCTTACCAGTTGTGTCTTTATGCCTACCTGTACACCTGAAGTAGCCCCACGTGCCATGAGGCGAGGCTCTGGCAGACTGTGCACCCTTACCAGTTGTGTCGTTATGCCAACCTGTACACCTGAAGTAGCCCCACGTTCCATGAGGCGAGGCTCCGGCAGACTGCGCACCCTTACCAGTTGTGTCTTCATGCCTACCTGTACACCTGAAGTAGTCACACGTGCCATGAGGCGAGGCTCCGGCAGACTGCGGACCCTTACCAGTTCTGCCTTTATGCCTGCCTGTACACCTGAAGTATCCCCACGTGCCATGTGGCGAGGCTCTGGCAGACTGCACACCCTTACCAGTTGTGCCTTTATGCCTACCTGTACACCTGAAGTATCCCCACGTGCCATGAGATGAGGCTTTGGCAGATCTGCGCACCCTTACCAGTTGTGTCTTTATGCCTACCTGTTCCCCTGAAGTATCCCCACGTGCCATGAGGCGAGGCTTTGGCAGACTGTGCACCCTTACCCGTTGTGTGTTTATGCCTACCTGTACACTTGAAGTAGCCCCACATGCCATGAGGCGAGGCTCTGGCAGACTGTGCACCCTTACAAGTTGTGTCTTTATGCCTACCTGTACACCTGAAGTAGCCCCACGTGCCATGAGGCGAGGCTCTGGCAGACTGTGCACCCTTACCAGTTGTGTCTTTATCCCTACCTGTACACCGGAAGTAGCCCCACGTGCCATGAGGCGAGGCTTTGGTAGTCTGCGCACCCTTACCAGTTGTGTCTTTATGCCTACCTGTACACCTGAAGTAGCCCCACGTACCATGAGGCGAGGCTTTGGCAGACTGCGCACCCTTACCAGTTGTGCCATTATGCCTACCTGATCCCTCGAAGTAGCACCACGTACCATGAGGCGAGGCTTTGGCAGACTGTGCACCATTACCAGTTGTGTCTTTATGCCTACCTGTACACCTGCAGTAGCCCCACGTGCCATGAGGCGAGGCTCTGGCAGACTGCGCACCCTTACCAGTTGTGTCTTTATGCCTACCTGTACACCTGAAGTAGCCCCACGTGCCATGAGGCGAGGCTCTGACAGACTGCGCACCCTTACCAGTTGTGTCTTTATGCCTACCTGTACACCTGAAGTAGCCCCACGTGCCATGAGGCGAGGCTCTGGCAGACTGCGCACCCTTACCAGTTGTGTCTTTATGCCAACCTGTACACCTGAAGTAGCCCCACGTGCCATGAGGCGAGGCTCTGGCAGACTGCGCACCCTTACCAGTTGTGTCTTTATGCCTACCTGTACAATTGAAGTAGTCACTCATGCCATGAGGCCAGGCTCTGGCAGACTGCGCACCCTTACCAGTTGTGCCTTTATGCTTACCTGTACACCTGAAGTAGTCACACATGCCATGAGGCGAGGCTCTGGCAGACTGCGCACCCTTACCAGTTGTGTCTTTATGCTTACCTGTACACCTGAAGTAGCCCCACGTGCCATGAGGCGAGGCTCTGGCAGACTGCGCACCCTTACCAGTTGTGTCTTTATGCCTACCTGTACACCTGAAGTAGCCCTACGTGCCATGAGGCGAGGCTCTGGCAGACTGCGCACCCTTACCAGTTGTGTAATTATGCCTACCTGTAAACTTGAAGTAGCCCCACGTGCCATGAGGCGAGGCTCTGGCAGACTGTGCACCCTTACAAGTTGTGTCTTTATGCCTACCTGTACACCTGAAGTAGCCCCCCGTGCCATGAGGCGAGGCTCTGGCAGACTGTGCACCCTTACCAGTTGTGTCTTTATCCCTACCTGTACACCTGAAGTAGCCCCACGTGCCATGAGGCGAGGCTTTGGTAGTCTGCGCACCCTTACCAGTTGTGTCTTTATGCCTACCTGTACACCTGAAGTAGCCCCACGTACCATGAGGCGAGGCTTTGGCAGACTGCGCACCCTTACCAGTTGTGCCATTATGCCTACCTGATCCCTCGAAGTAGCACCACGTACCATGAGGCGAGGCTTTGGCAGACTGTGCACCATTACCAGTTGTGTCTTTATGCCTACCTGTACACCTGAAGTAGCCCCACGTGCCATGAGGCGAGGCTCTGGCAGACTGCGCACCCTTACCAGTTGTGTCTTTATGCCTACCTCTACACCTGAAGTAGTCCCACGTGCCATGAGGCGAGGCTCTGGCAGACTGCGCACCCTTACCAGTTGTGTCTTTATGCCTACCTGTACACCTGAAGTAGCCCCACGTTCCATGAGGCGAGGCTCTGGCAGACTGCGCACCCTTACCAGTTGTGTCTTTATGCCAACCTGTACACCTGAAGTAGCCCCACGTGCCATGAGGCCAGGCTCTGGCAGACTGCGCACCCTTACCAGTTGTGTCTTTATGCCTACCTGTACAATTGAAGTAGTCACACGTGCCATGAGGCCAGGCTCTGGCAGACTGCGCACCCTTACCAGTTGTGCCTTTATGCTTACCTGTACACCTGAAGTAGTCACACGTGCCATGAGGCGAGGCTCTGGCAGACTGCGCACCCTTACCAGTTGTGTCTTTATGCTTACCTGTACACCAGAAGTAGCCCCACGTGCCATGAGGCGAGGCTCAGACAGACTGCGCACCGTTACCAGTTGTGTCTTTATGTATACCAGTACACCTGAAGTAGCCCCACGTGCCATGAGGCGAGGCTCTGGCAGACTGCGCACCCTTACCAGTTGTGTCTTTATGCCTACCTGTACACCTGAAGTAGCCCTACGTGCCATGAGGCGAGGCTCTGGCAGACTGTGCACCCTTACCAGTTGTGCCTTTATGCCTACGTGTACACCTGAAGTAGCCCCACGTGCCATGAGGCGAGGCTCTGGCTGACTGCGCACCCTTAACAGTTGTGCCTTTATGCTTACCTGTACACCTGAAGTAGTGACACGTGCCATGAGGCGAGGCTTTGGCAGACTCTGCACCCTTACCAGTGGTGTCTTTATGCCTACCTGTACACCTGAAGTAGTCACACGTGCCATGAGGCGAGGCTTTGGCAGACTCTGCACCCTTACCAGTTGTGTCTTTATGCCTACCTGTACACCTGAAGTAGCACCACGTGCCATGAGGCGAGGCTCTGGCAGACTGCGCACCCTTACCAGTTGTGTCTTTATGCCTACCTGTACACCTGAAGTAGCCCCACGTGCCATGAGGCGAGGCTTTGGCAGACTGTGCACGCTTACCAGTAGTGTCTTTATGCCTACCTGTACACCTGAAGTAGCCCCACGTGCCATGAGGCGAGGCTCTGGCAGACTGTGCACCCTTACCAGTTGTGCCTTTATGCTTACCTGTACACCTGAAGTAGTCACACGTGCCATGAGGCGAGGCTCTGGTAGACTGCGCACCCTTACCAGTTGTGTCTTTATGCCTACCTGTACACCTGAAGTAGCCCCACATGCCATGAGGCGAGGCTCTGGCAGTCTGTGCACCCTTACCAGTTGTGTCTTTATGCCTACCTGTACACCTGAAGTAGCACCACGTGCCATGAGGCGAGGCTGTGGCAGACTGCGCACCCTTACCAGTTGTTTCTTTATGCCTACCTGTACACCTGAAGTAGCCCCACGTGCCATGAGGCGAGGCTCTGGCAGACTGCGCATCCTTACCAGTTGTGTCTTTATGCCTACTTGTACACCAGTAGTAGCCCCACGTGCCATGAGGCGAGGCTCTGGCAGACTGCGCACCCTTACCAGTAGTGTCTTTATGCCTACCTGTACACCTGAAGTAGCCCCACGTGCCATGAGGCGAGGCTCTGGCAGACTGCGCACTCTTACCAGTTGTGTCTTTATGCCTACCTGTACACCTGAAGTAGCTCCACGTGCCATGAGGCGCCCCACGTGCCATGAGGCGAGGCTTTGGCAGACTGCGCACCCTTACCAGTTGTGTCTTTATGCCTACCTGTACAACTGAAGTAGCACCACGTCCCATGAGGCGAGGCTCTGGCAGACTGCGCACCCTTACCAGTTGTGTCTTTATGCCTACCTGTACACCTGAAGTAGCACCACGTGCCATAAGGCGAGGCTCTGGCAGACTGCGCACCCTTACCAGTAGTGTCTTTATGCCTACCTGTACACCTGAAGTAGCCCCACGTGCCATGAGGCGAGGCTCTGGCAGACTGTGCACCCTTACCAGTTGTGTCTTTATGCCTACCTGTACAACTGAAGTAGCCGGACGTGCCATGAGGCGAGGCTCTGGCAGACTGTGCAGCCTTACCAGTTGTGTCTTTATGCCTACCTGTACACCTGAAGTAGCCCCACGTGCCATGAGGCGAGGCTCTGGCAGACTGTGCACCCTTACCAGTTGTGTCTTTATGCCTACCTGTACACCTGAAATAGCCCCACGTGCCATGAGGCGAGGCTTTGGCAGACTGCGCACCCTTACCAGTTGTTTCTTTATGCCTACCTGTACATCTGAAGTAGCACCACGTGCCATGAGGCGAGGCTCTGGCAGACTGCGCACCCTTACCAGTTGTGTCTTTATGCCTACCTGTACACCAGAAGTAGCCCCACGTGCCATGAGGCGAGGCTCTGGCAGACTGCGCACCCTTACCAGTAGTGTCTTTATGCCTACCTGTACACCTGAAGTAGCCCCACGTGCCATGAGGCGAGGCTCTGGCAGACTGCGCACCCTTACCAGTTGTGTCTTTATGCCTACCTGTACACCTGAAGTAGCTCCACGTGCCATGAGGAGCCCCACATGCCATGAGGCGAGGCTCTGGCAGAGTGCACCCTTACCAGTTGTTTCTTTATGCCTACCTGTACAACTGAAGTAGCCCCACGTGCCATGAGGCGAGGCTCTAGCAGACTGTGCACCCATACCAGTTGTGTCTTTATGCCTACCTGTACACCTGAAGTACCTCCACGTGCCATGAGGCGAGGCTTTGGCAGACTGCGCACCCTTACCAGCTGTGTCTTTATGCCTACCTGTACACCTGAAGTAGCCCCACGTGCCACGAGGCGAGGCTCCGGCAGACTGCGCACCCTTACCAGTTGTGTCTTTATGCCTACCTGTACACCTGAAGTAGTCACACGTGCCATGAGGCGAGGCTCTGGCAGACTGCACACCCCTACCAGTTGTGTGTTTATGCCTACCTGTACACCTGAAGTAGCCCCTCGTGCCATGAGGCGAGGCTCTGGCAGACTGCGCACCCTTACCAGTTGTGTGTTTATGCCTACCTTTACACCTGAAGTAGTCACACGTGCCATGAGGCGAGGATCTGGCAGACTGCGCATCCTTACCAGTTGTGCCTTTATGCCTACCTGTACACCTGAAGTATCCCCACGTGCCATGAGGTGAGGCTTTGGCAGACTGCACACCCTTACCAGTTGTGTCTTTATGCCTACCTGTTCCCCTGAAGTAGCCCCACGTGCCATGAGGCGAGGCTTTGGCAGACTGCGCACGCTTACCAGTTGGGTCTTTATGCCTACCTGTACACCTGTAGTAGCCCCACGTGCCATGAGGCGAGGCTCTGGCAGACTGTGCACCCTTACCAGTTGTGTGTTTATGCCTACCTGTACACCTGAAGTAGCCCCACGTGCCATGAGGCGAGGCTTTGGCAGACTGTGCACCCTTACCAGTTGTGTCTTTATATCTACCTGTACACCTGAAGTAGCCCCACGTGCCATGAGGCGAGGCTTTGGCAGACTGTGCACCCTTACCAGTTGTGTCTTTATGCCTACCTGCACACCTGAAGTAGCCCCACGTGCCATGAGGCGAGGCTCTGGCAGACTGTGCACCCTTACCAGTTGTGTCTTTATATCTACCTGTACACCTGAAGTATTCCCACGTGCCATGAGGCGAGGCTCCGGCAGACTGCGCACCCTTACCAGTTGTGTCTTTATATCTACCTGTACACCTGAAGTATTCCCACGTGCCATGAGGCGAGGCTCCGGCAGACTGCGCACCCTTACCAGTTGTGTCTTTATGCATACCTGTACACATGAAGTAGCCCCACGTGCCATGAGGCGAGGCTCCGGCAGACTGCGCACCCTTACCAGTTGTGTCTTTATGCCTACCTGTACACCTGAAGTAGCCCCATGTGCCATGAGGCGAGGCTTTGGCAGACTGCGCACCCTTACCAGTTGTTTCTTTATGCCTACCTGTACACCTGAAGTAGCCCCACGTGCCATGAGGCGAGGCTATGGCAGACTGCGCACCCTTACCAGTTGTGTCTTTATGCCTACTTGTACACCTGTAGTAGCCCCACGTGCCATGAGGCGAGGCTTTGGCAGACTGCGCACCCTTACCAGTTGTGGTCTTTATGCCTACCTGTACACCTGAAGTAGCCCCACGTGCCATGAGGCTAGGCTCTGGCAGACTGCGCACCCTTACCAGTTGTGTCTTTATGCCTACCTGTACACCTGAAGTAGCCCCACGTGCCATGAGGCGAGGCTCTGGCAGACTGCACACGCTTACCAGTTGTGTCTTTATGCCCACCTGTATACCTGAAGTAGCCCCACGTGCCATGAGGCGAGGCTCTGGCAGACTGCGCACGCTTACCAGTTGTGTCTTTATGCCCACCTGTATACTTGAAGTAGCCCCATGTGCCATGAGGCGAGGCTCTGGCAGACTGCGTACCCTTACCAGTTGTGTCTTTATGCCTACCTGTACACCTGAAGTAGCCCCACGTGCCATGAGGCGAGGCTCTGGCAGACTGCGCACCCTTACCAGTTGTGTCGTTATGCCAACCTGTACACCTGAAGTAGCCCCACGTGCCATGAGGCGAGGCTCTGGCAGACTGCGCACCCTTACCAGTTGTGTCTTTATGCCTACCTGTACTCCTGAAGTAGCCCCACGTGCCATGAGGCGAGGCTCTGGCAGACTGCGCACCCTTACCAGTTGTGTGTTTATGCCTACCTGTACACCTGAAGTAGCCCCACGTGCCATGAGGCGAGGCTCTGGCAGACTGCGCACCCTTACAAGTTGTGTCTTTATGCCTACCTGTACACCTGAAGTAGCCCCACGTGCCATGAGGCGAGGCTCTGGCAGGCTGCGCACCCTTACCAGTTGTGTCTTTATGCCTACCTGTACACCTGAAGTAGCCCCACGTGCCATGAGGCGAGGCACTGGCAGACTGCGCACCCTTACCAGTTGTGTCTTTATGCTTACCTGTACACCTGAAGTAGCCCCACGTGCCATGAGGCGAGGCTCTGGCAGACTGCGCACCCTTACCAGTTGTGTCTTTATGCATACCTGTACACCTGAAGTAGCCCCACGTGCCATGAGGCGAGGCTCTGGCAGACTGCGCACCCTTACCAGTTGTGTCTTTATGCCTACCTGTACACCTGAAGTAGCCCTACTTGCCATGAGGCGAGGCTCTGGCAGACTGCGCACCCTTACCAGTTGTGTCTTTATGCCTACCTGTACACCTGAAGTAGCCCTACTTGCCATGAGGCGAGGCTCTGGCAGACTGTGCACCCTTACCAGTTGTGTCTTTATGCCTACGTGTACACCTGAAGTAGCCCCACGTGCCATGAGACGAGGCTCTGGCAGACTGCGCACCCTTACCAGTTGTGCCTTTATGCTTACCTGTACACCTGAAGTAGTCACACGTGCCATGAGGCGAGGCTTTGGCAGACTCTGCACCCTTACCAGTTGTGTCTTTATGCCTACCTGTACACCTGAAGTAGTCACACGTGCCATGAGGCGAGGCTTTGGCAGACTCTGCACCCTTACCAGTTGTGTCTTTATGCCTACCTGTACACCTGAAGTAGTCACACGTGCCATGAGGCGAGGCTCTGGCAGACTGCGCACCCTTACCGGTTGTGTCTTTATGCCTACCTGTACACCTGAAGTAGCCCCACGTGCCATGAGGCGAGGCTTTGGCAGACTGCGCACGCTTACCGGTTGTGTCTTTATGCCTACCTGTACACCTGAAGTAGCCCCACGTACCATGAGGCGAGGCTTTGGCAGACTGCGCACACTTACCGGTTGTGCCTTTATGCTTACCTGTACACCTGAAGTAGTCACACGTGCCATGAGGCGAGGCTTTGGCAGACTGCGCACCCTTACCAGTTGTGTCTTTATGCCTACCTGTACACCTGAAGTAGCCCCACGTGCCACGAGGCGAGGCTCCGGCAGACTGCGCACCCTTACCAGTTGTGTCTTGATGCCTACCTGTACACCTAAAGTAGTCACACGTGCCATGAGGCGAGGCTCCGGCAGACTGCACACCCCTACCAGTTGTGTGTTTATGCCTACCTGTACACCTGAAGTAGCCCCACGTGCCATGAGGCGAGGCTCTGGCAGACTGCGCACCCTTACCAGTTGTGTGTTTATGCCTACCTTTACACCTGAAGTAGTCACACGTGCCATGAGGCGAGGATCTGGCAGACTGCGCATCCTTACCAGTTGTGCCTTTATGCCTACCTGTACACCTGAAGTATCCCCACGTGCCATGAGGCGAGGCTTTGGCAGACTGCGCACCCTTACCAGTTGTGTCTTTATGCCTACCTGTTCCCCTGAAGTAGCCCCACGTGCCATGAGGCGAGGCTTTGGCAGACTGCGCACGCTTACCGGTTGTGTCTTTATGCCTACCTGTACACCTGTAGTAGCCCCACGTGCCATGAGGCGAGGATCTGGCAGACTGCGCACCCTTACCAGTTGTGTGTTTATGCCTACCTGTACACCTGAAGTAGCCCCACGTGCCATGAGGCGAGGCTTTGGCAGACTGCGCACCCTTACCAGTTGTGTCTTTATATCTACCTGTACACCTGAAGTAGCCCCACGTGCCATGAGGCGAGGCTTTGGCAGACTGTGCACCCTTACCAGTTGTGTCTTTATGCCTATCAGAGGCGAGGCTTTGGCAGACTGCGCACCCTTACCAGTTGTGTCTTTATGCCTACCTGTACTCCTGAAGTAGCCCCACGTGCCATGAGGCTAGGCTCTGGCAGACTGCGCACTCTTACCAGTTGTGTCTTTATGCCTACCTGTACACCTGAAGTAGCCCCACGTGCCATGAGGCGAGGCTCTGGCAGACTGCGCACGCTTACCAGTTGTGTCTTTATGCCCAACTGTATACCTGAAGTAGCCCCACGTGCCATGAGGCGAGGCTCTGGCAGACTGCGCACGCTTACCAGTTGTGTCTTTATGCCCACCTGTATACTTGAAGTAGCCCCACGTGCCATGAGGCGAGGCTCTGGCAGACTGCGTACCCTTACCAGTTGTGTCTTTATGCCTACCTGTACACCTGAAGTAGCCCCACGTGCCATGAGGCGAGGCTCTGGCAGACTGCGCACCCTTACCAGTTGTGTCGTTATGCCAACCTGTACACCTGAAGTAGCCCCACGTGCCATGAGGCGAGGCTCTGGCAGACTGCGCACCCTTACCAGTTGTGTCTTTATGCCTACCTGTACTCCTGAAGTAGCCCCATGTGCCATGAGGCTAGGCTCTGGCAGACTGCGCACCCTTACCAGTTGTGTCTTTATGCCTACCTGTACACCTGAAGTAGCCCCACGTGCCATGAGGCGAGGCTCTGGCAGACTGCGCACCCTTACCAGTTGTGTGTTTATGCCTACCTGTACACTTGAAGTAGCCCCACGTGCCATGAGGCGAGGCTCTGGCAGACTGTGCACCCTTACAAGTTGTGTCTTTATGCCTACCTGTACACCTGAAGTAGCCCCACGTGCCATGAGGCAAGGCTCTGGCAGACTGTGCACCCTTACCAGTTGTGTCTTTATCCCTACCTGTACACCTGAAGTAGCCCCACGTGCCATGAGGCGAGGCTTTGGTAGTCTGCGCACCCTTACCAGTTGTGTCTTTATGCCTACCTGTACACCTGAAGTAGCCCCACGTACCATGAGGCGAGGCTTTGGCAGACTGCGCACCCTTACCAGTTGTGCCATTATGCCTACCTGATCCCTCGAAGTAGTACCACGTACCATGAGGCAAGGCTTTGGCAGACTGTGCACCATTACCAGTTGTGTCTTTATGCCTACCTGTACACCTGAAGTAGCCCCACGTGCCATGAGGCGAGGCTATGGCAGACTGCGCACCCTTACCAGTTGTGTCTTTATTCCTACTTGTACACCTGAAGTAGCCCCACGTGCCATGAGGCGAGGCTCTGGCAGACTGCGCACCCTTACCAGTTGTGTCTTTATGCCTACCTGTACACCTGAAGTAGCCCCACGTGCCATGAGGCGAGGCTCTGGCAGACTGCGCACCCTTACCAGTTGTGTCTTTATGCCTACCTGTACACCTGAAGTAGCCCCATGTGCCATGAGGCGAGGCACTGGCAGACTGCGCACCCTTACCAGTTGTGTATTTATGCTTACCTGTACACCTGAAGTAGCCCCACGTGCCATGAGGCGAGGCTCTGGCAGACTGCGCACCCTTACCAGTTGTGTCTTTATGCATACCTGTACACCTTAAGTAGCCCCACGTGCCATGAGGCGAGGCTCTGGCAGACTGCGCACCCTTAACAGTTGTGTCTTTATGCCTACCTGTACACCTGAAGTAGCCCTACTTGCCATGAGGCGAGGCTCTGGCAGACTGTGCACCCTTACCAGTTGTGTCTTTATGCCTAAGTGTACACCTGAAGTAGCCCCACGTGCCATGAGACGAGGCTCTGGCAGACTGCGCACCCTTACCAGTTGTGCCTTTATGCTTACCTGTACACCTGAAGTAGTCACACGTGCCATGAGGCGAGGCTTTGGCAAACTCTGCACCCTTACCAGTTGTGTCTTTATGCCTACCTGTACACCTGAAGTAGTCACACGTGCCATGAGGCGAGGCTTTGGCAGACTCTGCACCCTTACCAGTTGTGTCTTTATGCCTACCTGTACACCTGAAGTAGTCACACGTGCCATGAGGCGAGGCTCTGGCAGACTGCGCACCCTTACCAGTTGTGTCTTTCTGCCTACCTGTACACCTGATGTAGCCCCACGTGCCATGAGGCGAGGCTTTGGCAGACTGTTCACGCTTACCAGTTGTGTCTTTATGCCTACCTGTACACCTGAAGTAGCCCCACGAACCATGAGGCGAGGCTTTGGCAGACTGCGCACACTTACCGGTTGTGCCTTTATGCTTACCTGTACACCTGAAGCAGTCACACGTGCCATGAGGCGAGGCTTTGGCAGACTGCGCACCCTTACCAGTTGTGTCTTTATGCCTACCTGTACACCTGAAGTAGCCCCACGTGCCATGAGACGAGGCTCTGGCAGACTGCGCACCCTTACCAGTTGTGCCTTTATGCTTACTGTACACCTGAAGTAGCCCCACGTGCCATGAGGCGAGGCTCTGGCAGTCTGTGCACCCTTACCAGTTGTGTCTTTATGCCTACCTGTACACCTGAAGTAGATCCACGTGCCATGAGGCGCCCCACGTGCCATGAGTCGAGGCTCTGGCAGAATGTGCACCCTTACCAGTTGTGTCTTTATGCCTACCTGTACAACTGAAGTAGCCGGACGTGCCATGAGGCGAGGCTCTGGCAGACTGTGCACCCTTACCAGTTGTGTCTTTATGCCTACCTGTACACCTGAAGTAGCCCCACGTGCCATGAGGCGAGGCTTTGGCAGACTGTGCACTCTTACCAGTTGTGTCTTTATGCCTACCTGTACACCTGAAGTAGCCCCACGTGCCACGAGGCGAGGCTCCGGCAGACTGTGCACCCTTACCAGTTGTGTCTTTATGCCTACCTGTACACCTGAAGTAGCCCCACGTGCCACAAGGCGAGGCTCTGGCAGACTGCGCACCCTTACCAGTTGTGTGTTTATGCCTACCTGTACACCTGAAGTAGCCCCACGTGCCATGAGGCGAGGCTCTGGCAGACTGCGCACCCTTACCAGTTGTGTGTTTATGCCTACCTGTACACCTGAAGTATCCCCACGTGCCATGAGGCCAGGCTCTGGCAGACTGCGCACCCTTACCAGTTGTGCCTTTATGCCTACCTGTACACCTGAAGTATCCCCACGTGCCATGAGGCCAGGCTCTGGCAGACTGCGCACCCTTACCAGTTGTGCCTTTATGTCTACCTGTACACCTGAAGTAGCCCCACGTGCCATGAGGCCAGGCTCTGGCAGACTGCGCTCCCTTACCAGTTGTGCCTTTATGCTTACCTGTACACCTGAAGTAGTCACACGTGCCATGAGGCAAGGCTCTGGCAGACTGCGCACCCTTACCAGTTGTGTCTTTATGCTTACCTGTACACCTGAAGTAGCCCCACGTGCCATGAGGCGAGGCTCTAGCAGACTACGTACCCTTACCAGTTGTGTCTTTATGCATACCTGTACACCTGAAGTAGCCCCACGTGCCATGAGGCGAGGCTCTGGCAGACTGCGCACCCTTACCAGTTGTGTCTTTATGCCTACGTGTACACCTGAAGTAGCCCCACGTACCATGAGGCGAGGCTCTGGCAGACTGCGCACCCTTACCAGTTGTGCCTTTATGCTTACCTGTACACCTGAAGTAGTCACACGTGCCATGAGGCGATGCTTTGGCAGACTCTGCACCCTTACCAGTTGTGTCTTTATGCCTACCTGTACACCTGAAGTAGTCACACGTGCCATGAGGCGAGGCTTTGGCAGACTCTGCACCCTTACCAGTTGTGTCTTTATGCCTACCTGTACACCTGAAGTAGCCCCACGTGCCATGAGGCGAGGCTCTGGCAGACTGCCCACCCTTACCAGTTGTGTCTTTATGCCTACCTGTACACCTGAAGTAGCCCCACGTGCCATGAGGCGAGGCTCTGGCAGACTGCGCACCCTTACCAGTTGTGCCTTTATGCTTACCTGTACACCTGAAGTAGTCACACGTGCCATGAGGCGATGCTTTGGCAGACTCTGCACCCTTACCAGTTGTGTCTTTATGCCTACCTGTACACCTGAAGTAGTCACACGTGCCATGAGGCGAGGCTTTGGCAGACTCTGCACCCTTACCAGTTGTGTCTTTATGCCTACCTGTACACCTGAAGTAGTCACGCGTGCCATGAGGCGAGGCTTTGGCAGACTCTGCACTCTTACCAGTTGTGTCTTTATGCCTACCTGTACACCTGAAGTAGCACCACGTGCCATGAGGCGAGGCTCTGGCAGACTGTGCATCCTTACCAGTTGTGTCTTTATGCCTACCTGTACACCTGAAGTAGCCCCACGTGCCATGAGGCGAGGCTTTGACAGACTGCGCACGCTTACCAGTTGTGTCTTTATGCCTACCTGTACACCTGAAGTAGCCCCAGGTACCATGAGGCGAAGCTTTGGCAAACTGCGCACACTTACCAGTTGTGCCTTTATGCTTACCTCTACACCTGAAGTAGTCACACGTGCCATGAGGCGAGGCTTTGGCAGACTGCGCACCCTTACCAGTTGTGTCTTTATGCCTACCTGTACACCTGAAGTAGCCCCACGTGCCATGAGGCGAGGCTCTGGCAGACTGCGCACCCTTACCAGTTGTGTCTTTATGCCTACCTGTACAACTGAAGTAGCCCCACGTGCCATGATGCGAGGCTCTGGCAGACTGTGCACACATACCAGTTGTGTCTTTATGCCTACCTGTACACCTGAAGTAGCCCCACGTGCCATGAGGCGAGGCTTTGGCAGACTGCGCACCCTTACCAGCTGTGTCTTTATGCCTACCTGTACACCTGAAGTAGCCCCACGTGCCACAAGGCGAGGCTCCGGCAGACTGCGCACCCTTACCAGTTGTGTCTTTATGCCTACCTGTACACCTGAAGTAGTAACACGTGCCATGAGGCGAGGCTCTGGCAGACTGCGCACCCCTACCAGTTGTGTGTTTATGCCTACCTGTACACCTGAAGTAGCCCCACGTGCCATGAGGCGAGGCTCTGGCAGACTGCGCACCCTTACCAGTTGTGCCTTTATGCTTACCTGTACACCTGAAGTAGTCACACGTGCCATGAGGCGAGGCTTTGGCAGACTGCGCACCCTTACCAGTTGTGTCTTTATGCCTATCTGTACCCCTGAAGTAGCCCCACGTGCCATGAGGCGAGGCTCTGGCAGACTGCGCACCCTTACCAGTTGTGCCTTTATGCTTACCTGTACACCTGAAGTAGTCCCACGTGCCATGAGGCGAGGCTTTGGCAGACTGCGCACCCTTACCAGTTGTGTCTTTATCCATACCTGTACACCTGAAGTAGCCCCACATGCCATGAGGCGAGGCTCTGGCAGACTGTACACCCTTACCAGTTGTCTCTTTATGCCTACCTGTACACCTGAAATAGCCCCACGTGCCAGGAGGCGAGGCTTTGGCAGACTGCGCACCCTTACCAGTTGTTTCTTTATGCCTACCTGTACACCTGAAGTAGCCCCACGTGCCATGAGGCGAGGCTCTGGCAGACTGCGCACCCTTACCAGTTGTGTCTTTATGCCTACCTGTACACCAGAAGTAGCCCCACGTGCCATGAGGCGAGGCTCTGGCAGACTGCGCACCCTTACCAGTAGTGTCTTTATGCCTACCTGTACACCTGAAGTAGCCCCACATGCCATGAGGCGAGGCTCTGGCAGACTGCGCACCCTTACCAGTTGTGTCTTTATGCCTACCTGTACACCTGAAGTAGCTCCACGTGCCATGAGGAGCCCCACGTGCCATGAGGCGAGGCTCTGGCAGAATGTGCACCCTTACCAGTTGTGTCTTTATGCCTACCTGTACAACTGAAGTAGCCCCACGTGCCATGAGGCGAGGCTCTGGCAGACTGTGCACACATACCAGTTGTGTCTTTATGCCTACCTGTCCACCTGAAGTAGCCCCACGTGCCATGAGGCGAGGCTTTGGCAGACTGCGTACCCTTACCAGCTGTGTCTTTATGCCTACCTGTACACCTGAAGTAGCCCCACGTGCCACGAGGCGAGGCTCCGGCAGACTGCGCACCCTTACCAGTTGTGTCTTTATGCCTACCTGTACACCTGAAGTAGTCACACGTGCCATGAGGCGAGGCTCTGGCAGACTGCGCACCCCTACCAGTTGTGTGTTTATGCCTACCTGTACACCTGAAGTAGCCCCATGTGCCATGAGGTGAGGCTCTGGCAGACTGCGCACCCTTACCAGTTGGGTGTTTATGCCTACCTTTACACCTGAAGTAGTCACACGTGCCATGAGGCGAGGATCTGGCAGACTGCGCATCCTTACCAGTTGTGCCTTTATGCCTACCTGTACACCTGAAGTATCCCCACGTGCCATGAGGTGAGGCTTTGACAGACTGCACACCCTTACCAGTTGTGTCTTTATGCCTACCTGTTCCCCTGAAGTAGCCCCACGTGCCATGAGGCGAGGCTTTGGCAAACTACGCACGCTTACCAGTTGTGTCTTTATGCCTACCTGTACACCTGTAGTAGCCCCACGTGCCATGAGGCGAGGCTCTGGCAGACTGTGCACCCTTACCAGTTGTGTGTTTATGCCTACCTGTACACCTGAAGTAGCCCCACGTGCCATGAGGCGAGGCTTTGGCAGACTGTGCACCCTTACCAGTTGTGTCTTTATGCCTACCTGCACACCTGAAGTAGCCCCACGTGCCATGAGGCGAGGCTCTGGCAGACTGTGCACCCTTACCAGTTGTGCCTTTATATCTACCTGCACACCTGAAGTATTCCCACGTGCCATGAGGCGAGGCTCCGGCAGACTGCGCACCCTTACCATTTGTGTCTTTATGCATACCTGTGCACATGAAGTAGCCCCACGTGCCATGAGGCGAGGCTCCGGCAGACTGCGCACCCTTACCAGTTGTGTCTTTATGCCTACCTGTACACCTGAAGTAGCCCCATGTGCCATGAGGCGAGGCTTTGGCAGACTGCGCACCCTTACCAGTTGTTTCTTTATGCCTACATGTACACCTGAAGTAGCCCCACGTGCCATGAGGCGAGGCTTTGGCAGACTCTGCACCCTTACCAGTTGTGTCTTTATGCCTACCTGTACACCTGAAGTAGTCACACGTGCCATGAGGCGAGGCTTTGGCAGACTCTGCACCCTTACCAGTTGTGTCTTTATGCCTACCTGTACACCTGAAGTAGTCACACGTGCCATGAGGCGAGGCTCTGGCAGACTGCACACCCTTACCAGTTGTGTCTTTATGCCTACCTGTACACCTGAAGTAGCCCCACGTGCCATGAGGCGAGGCTTTGGCAGACTGCGCACGCTTACCAGTTGTGTCTTTATGCCTACCTGTACACCTGAAGTAGCCCCACGTACCATGAGGCGAGGCTTTGGCAGACTGCGCACACTTACCGGTTGTGCCTTTATGCTTACCTGTACACCTGCAGTAGTCACACGTGCCATGAGGCGAGGCTTTGGCAGACTGCGCACCCTTACCAGTTGTGTCTTTCTGCCTACCTGTACACCTGAAGTAGCCCCACGTGCCATGAGACGAGGCTCTGGCAGACTGCGCACCCTTACCAGTTGTGCCTTTATGCTTACTGTACACCTGAAGTAGCCCCACGTGCCATGAGGCGAGGCTCTGGCAGTCTGTGCACCCTTACCAGTTGTGTCTTTATGCATACCTGTACAACTGAAGTAGCCGGACGTGCCATGAGGCGAGGCTCTGGCAGACTGTGCACCCTTACCAGTTGTGTCTTTATGCCTACCTGTACACCTGAAGTAGCCCCACGTGCCATGAGGCGAGGCTTTGGCAGACTGCGCACTCTTACCAGTTGTGTCTTTATGCCTACCTGTACACCTGAAGTAGCCCCACGTGCCACGAGGCGAGGCTCCGGCAGACTGCGCACCCTTACCAGTTGTGTCTTTATGCCTACCTGTACACCTGAAGTAGCCCCACGTGCCACAAGGCGAGGCTCCGGCAGACTGCGCACCCTTACCAGTTGTGTGTTTATGCCTACCTGTACACCTGAAGTAGCCCCACGTGCCATGAGGCGAGGCTATGGCAGACTGCGCACCCTTACCAGTTGTGTGTTTATGCCTACCTGTACACCTGAAGTATCCCCACGTGCCATGAGGCCAGGCTCTGGCAGACTGCGCACCCTTACCAGTTGTGCCTTTATGCCTACCTGTACACCTGAAGTATCCCCACGTGCCATGAGGCCAGGCTCTGGCAGACTGCGCACCCTTACCAGTTGTGCCTTTATGCCTACCTGTACACCTGAAGTAGCCCCACGTGCCATGAGGCCAGGCTCTGGCAGACTGCGCTCCCTTACCAGTTGTGCCTTTATGCTTACCTGTACACCTGAAGTAGTCACACGTGCCATGAGGCAAGGCTCTGGCAGACTGCGCACCCTTACCAGTTGTGTCTTTATGCTTACCTGTACACCTGAAGTAGCCCCACGTGCCATGAGGCGAGGCTCTAGCAGACTACGCACCCTTACCAGTTGTGTCTTTATGCATACCTGTACACCTGAAGTAGCCCCACGTGCCATGAGGCGAGGCTCTGGCAGACTGCGCACCCTTACCAATTGTGTCTTTATGCCTACCTGTACACCTGAAGTAGCCCCACGTGCCATGAGGCGAGGCTCTGGCAGACTGCGCACCCTTACCAGTTGTGTCTTTATGCCTACGTGTACACCTGAAGTAGCCCCACGTGCCATGAGGCGAGGCTCTGGCAGACTGCGCACCCTTACCAGTTGTGCCTTTATGCTTACCTGTACACCTGAAGTAGTCACACGTGCCATGAGGCGATGCTTTGGCAGACTCTGCACCCTTACCAGTTGTGTCTTTATGCCTACCTGTACACCTGAAGTAGTCACACGTGCCATGAGGCGAGGCTTTGGCAGACTCTGCACCCTTACCAGTTGTGTCTTTATGCCTACCTGTACACCTGAAGTAGTCACACGTGCCATGAGGCGAGGCTTTGGCAGACTCTGCACTCTTACCAGTTGTGTCTTTATGCCTACCTGTACACCTGAAGTAGCACCACGTGCCATGAGGCGAGGCTCTGGCAGACTGCGCATCCTTACCAGTTGTGTCTTTATGCCTACCTGTACACCTGAAGTAGCCACACGTGCCATGAGGCGAGGCTTTGACAGACTGCGCACGCTTACCAGTTGTGTCTTTATGCCTACCTGTACACCTGAAGTAGCCCCAGGTACCATGAGGCGAGGCTTTGACAGACTGCGCACGCTTACCAGTTGTGTCTTTATGCCTACCTGTACACCTGAAGTAGCCCCACGTGCCATGAGGCGAGGCTCTAGCAGACTACGCACCCTTACCAGTTGTGTCTTTATGCATACCTGTACACCTGAAGTAGCCCCACGTGCCATGAGGCGAGGCTCTGGCAGACTGCGCACCCTTACCAATTGTGTCTTTATGCCTACCTGTACACCTGAAGTAGCCCCACGTGCCATGAGGCGAGGCTCTGGCAGACTGCGCACCCTTACCAGTTGTGTCTTTATGCCTACCTGTACAACTGAAGTAGCCCCACGTGCCATGATGCGAGGCTCTGGCAGACTGTGCACACATACCAGTTGTGTCTTTATGCCTACCTGTACACCTGAAGTAGCCCCACGTGCCATGAGGCGAGGCTTTGGCAGACTGCGCACCCTTACCAGCTGTGTCTTTATGCCTACCTGTACACCTGAAGTAGCCCCACGTGCCACGAGGCGAGGCTCCGGCAGACTGCACACCCTTACCAGTTGTGTCTTTATGCCTACCTGTACACCTGAAGTAGTAACACGTGCCATGAGGCGAGGCTCTGGCAGACTGCGCACCCCTACCAGTTGTGTGTTTATGCCTACCTGTACACCTGAAGTAGCCCCACGTGCCATGAGGCAAGGCTCTGGCAGACTGCGCACCCTTACCAGTTGTGCCTTTATGCTTACCTGTACACCTGAAGTAGTCACACGTGCCATGAGGCGAGGCTTTGGCAGACTGAGCACCCTTACCAGTTGTGTCTTTATGCCTATCTGTACCCCTGAAGTAGCCCCACGTGCCATGAGGCGAGGCTCTGGCAGACTGCGCACCCTTACCAGTTGTGCCTTTATGCTTACCTGTACACCTGAAGTAGTCCCACGTGCCATGAGGCGAGGCTTTGGCAGACTGCGCACCCTCACCAGTTGTGTCTTTATCCATACCTGAACACCTGAAGTAGCCCCACATGCCATGAGGCGAGGCTCTGGCAGACTGTGCACCCTTACCAGTTGTGTCTTTATGCCTACCTGTACACCTGAAATAGCCCCACGTGCCCGGAGGCGAGGCTTTGGCAGACTGCGCACCCTTACCAGTTGTTTCTTTATGCCTACCTGTACACCTGAAGTAGCCCCACGTGCCATGAGGCGAGGCTCTGGCAGACTGCGCACCCTTACCAGTTGTGTCTTTATGCCTACCTGTACACCAGAAGTAGCCCCACGTGCCATGAGGCGAGGCTCTGGCAGACTGCGCACCCTTACCAGTAGTGTCTTTATGCCTACCTGTACACCTGAAGTAGCCCCACGTGCCATGAGGCGAGGCTCTGGCAGACTGCGCACCCTTACCAGTTGTGTCTTTATGCCTACCTGTACACCTGAAGTAGCTCCACGTGCCATGAGGAGCCCCACGTGCCATGAGGCGAGGCTCTGGCAGAATGTGCACCCTTACCAGTTGTGTCTTTATGCCTACCTGTACAACTGAAGTAGCCCCACGTGCCATGAGGCGAGGCTCTGGCAGACTGTGCACACATACCAGTTGTGTCTTTATGCCTACCTGTACACCTGAAGTAGCCCCACGTGCCATGAGGCGAGGCTTTGGCAGACTGCGTACCCTTACCAGCTGTGTCTTTATGCCTACCTGTACACCTGAAGTAGCCCTACGTGCCACGAGGCGAGGCTCCGGCAGACTGCGCACCCTTACCAGTTGTTTCTTTATGCCTACCTGTACACCTGAAGTAGTCACACGTGCCATGCGGCGAGGCTCTGGCAGACTGCGCACCCCTACCAGTTGTGTGTTTATGCCTACCTGTACACCTGAAGTAGCCCCATGTGCCATGAGGCGAGGCTCTGGCAGACTGCGCACCCTTACCAGTTGGGTGTTTATGCCTACCTTTACACCTGAAGTAGTCACACGTGCCATGAGGCGAGGATCTGGCAGACTGCGCATCCTTACCAGTTGTGCCTTTGTGCCTACCTGTACACCTGAAGTATCCCCACGTGCCATGAGGTGAGGCTTTGGCAGACTGCACACCCTTACCAGTTGTGTCTTTATGCCTACCTGTTCCCCTGAAGTAGCCCCACGTGCCATGAGGCGAGGCTTTGGCAGACTGCGCACGCTTACCAGTTGTGTCTTTATGCCTACCTGTACACCTGTAGTAGCCCCACGTGCCATGAGCCGAGGCTCTGGCAGACTGTGCACCCTTACCAGTTGTGTGTTTATGCCTACCTGTACACCTGAAGTAGCCCCACGTGCCATGAGGCGAGGCTTTGGCAGACTGTGCACCCTTACCAGTTGTGTCTTTATGCCTACCTGCACACCTGAAGTAGCCCCACGTGCCATGAGGCGAGGCTCTGGCAGACTGCGCACCCTTACCAGTTGTGTCTTTATGCCTACCTGTACACCTGAAGTAGTCACACGTGCCATGAGGCGAGGCTCCGGCAGACTGCGCACCCTTACCAGTTCTGCCTTTATGCCTGACTGTACACCTGAAGTATCCCCACATGCCATGTGGCGAGGCTCTGGCAGACTGCACACCCTTACCAGTTGTGCCTTTATGCCTACCTGTACACCTGAAGTATCCCCACGTGCCATGAGATGAGGCTTTGGCAGATCTGCGCACCCTTACCAGTTGTGTCTTTATGCCTACCTGTTCCCCTGAAGTATCCCCACGTGCCATGAGGCGAGGCTTTGGCAGACTGTGCACCCTTACCAGTTGTGTGTTTATGCCTACCTGTACACTTGAAGTAGCCCCACGTGCCATGAGGCGAGGCTCTGGCAGACTTTGCACCCTTACAAGTTGTGTCTTTATGCCTACCTGTACTCCTGAAGTAGCCCCACGTGCCATGAGGCGAGGCTCTGGCAGACTGTGCACCCTTACCAGTTGTGTCTTTATCCCTACCTGTACACCTGAAGTAGCCCCACGTGCCATGAGGCGAGGCTTTGGTAGTCTGCGCACCCTTACCAGTTGTGTCTTTATGCCTACCTGCACACCTGAAGTAGCCCCACGTGCCATGAGGCGAGGCTCTGGCAGACTGTGCACCCTTACCAGTTGTGTCTTTATATCTACCTGTACACCTGAAGTATTCCCACGTGCCATGAGGCGAGGCTCCGGCAGACTGCGCACCCTTACCAGTTGTGTCTTTATGCATACCTGTACACATGAAGTAGCCCCACGTGCCATGAGGCGAGGCTCCGGCAGACTGCGCACCCTTACCAGTTGTGTCTTTATGCCTACCTGTACACCTGAAGTAGCCCCATGTGCCATGAGGCGAGGCTTTGGCAGACTGCGCACCCTTACCAGTTGTTTCTTTATGCCTACATGTACACCTGAAGTAGCCCCACGTGCCATGAGGCGAGGCTCTGGCAGACTGCGCACCCTTACCAGTTGTGTCTTTATGCCTACTTGTACACCTGTAGTAGCCCCACGTGCCATGAGGCGAGGCTTTGGCAGACTGCGCACCCTTACCAGCTGTGTCTTTATGCCTACCTGTACACCAGAAGTAGCCCCACGTGCCATGAGGCTAGGCTCTGGCAGACTGTGCACCCTTACCAGTTGTGTCTTTATGCCTACCTGTACACCTGAAGTAGCCCCACGTGCCATGAGGCGAGGCTCTGGCAGACTGCGCACGCTTACCAGTTGTGTCTGTATACCCACCTGTATACGTGAAGTAGCCCCACGTGCCATGAGGCGAGGCTCTGGCAGACTGCGCACGCTTACCAGTTGTGTCTTTATGCCCACCTGTATACCTGAAGTAGCCCCATGTGCCATGAGGCGAGGCTCTGGCAGACTGCGTACCCTTACCAGTTGTGTCTTTATGCCTACCTGTACACCTGAAGTAGCCCCACGTGCCATGAGGCGAGGCTCTGGCAGACTGTGCACCCTTACCAGTTGTGTCGTTATGCCAATCTGTACACCTGAAGTAGCCCCACGTGCCATGAGGCGAGGCTCTGGCAGACTGCGCACCCTTACCAGTTGTGTCTTTATGCCTACCTGTACACCTGAAGTAGTCACACATGCCATGAGGCGAGGCTCCGGCAGACTGCGCACCCTTACCAGTTCTGCCTTTATGCCTGCCTGTACACCTGAAGTATCCCCACGTGCCATGTGGTGAGGCTCTGGCAGACTGCACACCCTTACCAGTTGTGCCTTTATGCCTACCTGTACACCTGAAGTATCCCCACGTGCCATGAGATGAGGCTTTGGCAGATCTGCGCACCCTTACCAGTTGTGTCTTTATGCCTACCTGTTCCCCTGAAGTATCCCCACGTGCCATGAGGCGAGGCTTTGGCAGACTGTGCACCCTTACCAGTTGTGTGTTTATGCCTACCTGTACACTTGAAGTAGCCCCACGTGCCATGAGGCGAGGCTCTGGCAGACTTTGCACCCTTACAAGTTGTGTCTTTATGCCTACCTGTACTCCTGAAGTAGCCCCACGTGCCATGAGGCGAGGCTCTGGCAGACTGTGCACCCTTACCAGTTGTGTCTTTATCCCTACCTGTACACCTGAAGTAGCCCCATGTGCCATGAGGCGAGGCTTTGGTAGTCTGCGCACCCTTACCAGTTGTGTCTTTATGCCTACCTGTACACCTGAAGTAGCCCCACGTACCATGAGGCGAGGCTTTGGCAGACTGCTCACCCTTACCAGTTGTGCCATTGTGCCTACCTGATCCCTCGAAGTAGCACCACGTACCATGAGGCGAGGCTTTGGCAGACTGTGCACCATTACCAGTTGTGTCTTTATGCCTACCTGTACACCTGCAGTAGCCCCACGTGCCATGAGGCGAGGCTCTGGCAGACTGCGCACCCTTACCAGTTGTGTCTTTATGCCTACCTGTACACCTGACGTAGCCCCATGTGCCATGAGGCGAGGCTCTGGCAGACTGCGCACCCTTACCAGTTGTGTCTTTATGCTTACCTGTACACCTGAAGTAGCCCCACGTGCCATGAGGCGAGGCTCTGGCAGACTACGCACCCTTACCAGTTGTGTCTTTATGCATACCTGTACACCTGAAGTAGCCCCACGTGCCATGAGGCGAGGCTCTGGCAGACTGCGCACCCTTACCAATTGTGTCTTTATGCCTACCTGTACACCTGAAGTAGCCCCACGTGCCATGAGGCGAGACTCTGGCAGACTGCGCACCCTTACCAGTTGTGTCTTTATGTCTACGTGTACATCTGAAGTAGCCCCACGTGCCATGAGGCGAGGCTCTGGCAGACTGCGCACCCTTACCAGTTGTGCCTTTATGCTTATCTGTACACCTGAAGTAGTCACACGTGCCATGAGGCGATGCTTTGGCAGACTCTGCACCCTTACCAGTTGTGTCTTTATGCCTACCTGTACACCTGAAGTAGTCACACGTGCCATGAGGCGAGGCTTTGGCAGACTCTGCACCCTTACCAGTTGTGTCTTTATGCCTACCTGTACACCTGAAGTAGTCACACGTGCCATGAGGCGAGGCTTTGGCAGACTCTGCACTCTTACCAGTTGTGTCTTTATGCCTACCTGTACACCTGAAGTAGCACCACGTGCCATGAGGCGAGGCTCTGGCAGACTGCGCATCCTTACCAGTTGTGTCTTTATGCCTACCTGTACACCTGAAGTAGCCCCACGTGCCATGAGGCGAGGCTTTGACAGACTGCGCACGCTTACCAGTTGTGTCTTTATGCCTACCTGTACACCTGAAGTAGCCCCAGGTACCATGAGGCGAGGCTTTGGCAAACTGCGCACACTTACCAGTTGTGCCTTTATGCTTACCTCTACACCTGAAGTAGTCACACGTGCCATGAGGCGAGGCTTTGGCAGACTGCGCACCCTTACCAGTTGTGTCTTTATGCCTACCTGTACACCTGAAGTAGCCCCACGTGCCATGAGGCGAGGCTCTGGCAGACTGCGCACCCTTACCAGTTGTGTCTTTATGATTACCTGTACAACTGAAGTAGCCCCACGTGCCAAGATGCGAGGCTCTGGCAGACTGTGCACACATACCAGTTCTGTCTTTATGCCTACCTGTACACCTGAAGTAGCCCCACTAGCATGAGGCGAGGCTTTGGCAGACTGCGCACCCTTACCAGCTGTGTCTTTATGCCTACCTGTACACCTGAAGTAGCCCCACGTGCCACGAGGCGAGGCTCCGGCAGACTGCGCACCCTTACCAGTTGTGTCTTTATGCCTACCTGTACACCTGAAGTAGTAACACGTGCCATGAGGCGAGGCTCTGGCAGACTGCGCACCGCTACCAGTTGTGTGTTTATGCCTACCTGTACACCTGAAGTAGCCCCACGTGCCATGAGGCGAGGCTCTGGCAGACTGCGCACCCTTACCAGTTGTGCCTTTATGCTTACCTGTACACCTGAAGTAGTCACACGTGCCATGAGGCGAGGCTTTGGCAGACTGCGCACCCTTACCAGTTGTGTCTTTATGCCTATCTGTACCCCTGAAGTAGCCCCACGTGCCATGAGGCGAGGCTCTGGCAGACTGCGCACCCTTACCAGTTGTGCCTTTATGCTTACCTGTACACCTGAAGTAGTCCCACGTGCCATGAGGCGAGGCTTTGGCAGACTGCGCACCCTCACCAGTTGTGTCTTTATCCATACCTGTACACCTGAAGTAGCCCCACATGCCATGAGGCGAGGCTCTGGCAGACTGTGCACCCTTACCAGTTGTGTCTTTATGCCTACCTGTACACCTGAAATAGCCCCACGTGCCCGGAGGCGAGGCTTTGGCAGACTGCGCACCCTTACCAGTTGTTTCTTTATGCCTACCTGTACACCTGAAGTAGCCCCACGTGCCATGAGGCGAGGCTCTGGCAGACTGCGCACCCTTACCAGTTGTGTCTTTATGCCTACCTGTACACCAGAAGTAGCCCCACGTGCCATGAGGCGAGGCTCTGGCAGACTGCGCACCCTTACCAGTAGTGTCTTTATGCCTACCTGTACACCTGAAGTAGCCCCACGTGCCATGAGGCGAGGCTCTGGCAGACTGCGCACCCTTACCAGTTGTGTCTTCATGCCTACCTGTACACCTGAAGTAGCTCTACGTGCCATGAGGAGCCCCACGTGCCATGAGGCGAGGCTCTGGCAGAATGTGCACCCTTACCAGTTGTGTCTTTATGCCTACCTGTACAACTGAAGTAGCCCCACGTGCCATGAGGCGAGGCTCTGGCAGACAGTGCACACATACCAGTTGTGTCTTTATGCCTACCTGTACACCTGAAGTAGCCCCACGTGCCATGAGGCGAGGCTTTGGCAGACTGCGTACCCTTACCAGCTGTGTCTTTATGCCTACCTGTACACCTGAAGTAGCCCCACGTGCCACGAGGCGAGGCTCCGGCAGACTGCGCACCCTTACCAGTTGTGTCTTTATGCCTACCTGTACACCTGAAGTAGTCACACGTGCCATGAGGCGAGGCTCTGGCAGACTGCGCACCCCTACCAGTTGTGTGTTTATGCCTACCTGTACACCTGAAGTAGCCCCATGTGCCATGAGGCGAGGCTCTGGCAGACTGCGCACCCTTACCAGTTGGGTGTTTATGCCTACCTTTACACCTGAAGTAGTCACACGTGCCATGAGGCGAGGATCTGGCAGACTGCGCATCCTTATCAGTTGTGCCTTTATGCCTACCTGTACACCTGAAGTATCCCCACGTGCCATGAGGTGAGGCTTTGGCAGACTGCACACCCTTACCAGTTGTGTCTTTATGCCTACCTGTTCCCCTGAAGTAGCCCCACGTGCCATGAGGCGAGGCTTTGGCAGACTGCGCACGCTTACCAGTTGTGTCTTTATGCCTACCTGTACACCTGTAGTAGCCCCACGTGCCATGAGGCGAGGCTCTGGCAGACTGTGCACCCTTACCAGTTGTGTGTTTATGCCTACCTGTACACCTGAAGTATCCCCACGTGCCATGAGGCGAGGCTTTGGCAGACTGTGCACCCTTATCAGTTGTGTGTTTATGCCTACCTGCACACCTGAAGTAGCCCCACGTGCCATGAGGCGAGGCTCTGGCAGACTTTACACCCTTACAAGTTGTGTCTTTATGCCTACCTGTACTCCTGAAGTAGCCCCACGTGCCATGAGGCGAGGCTCCGGCAGACTGCGCACCCTTACCAGTTCTGCCTTTATCCCTACCTGTACACCTGAAGTAGCCCCGCGTGCCATGAGGCGAGGCTTTGGTAGTCTGCGCACCCTTACCAGTTGTGTCTTTATGTCTACCTGCACACCTGAAGTATCCCCACGTGCCATGAGATGAGGCTTTGGCAGATCTGCGCACCCTTACCAGTTGTGTCTTTATGCCTACCTGTACACCTGAAGTATTCCTACGTGCCATGAGGCGAGGCTCCGGCAGACTGCGCACCCTTACCAGTTGTGTCTTTATGCATACCTGTACACATGAAGTAGCCCCACGTGCCATGAGGCGAGGCTCCGGCAGACTGCGCACCCTTACCAGTTGTGTCTTTATGCCTACCTGTACACCTGAAGTAGCCCCACGTGCCATGAGGTGAGGCTTTGGCAGACTGCGCACCCTTACCAGTTGTTTCTTTATGCCTACATGTACACCTGAAGTAGCCCCACGTGCCATGAGGCGAGGCTCTGGCAGACTGCGCACCCTTACCAGTTGTGTCTTTATGCCTACTTGTACACCTGTAGTAGCCCCACGTGCCATGAGGCGAGGCTTTGGCAGACTGCGCACCCTTACCAGCTGTGTCTTTATGCCTACCTGTACACCTGAAGTAGCCCCACGTGCCATGAGGCTAGGCTCTGGCAGACTGCGCACCCTTACCAGTTGTGTCTTTATGCCTACCTGTACACCTGAAGTAGCCCCACGTGCCATGAGGCGAGGCTCTGGCAGACTGCGCACGCTTACCAGTTGTGTCTTTATGCCCACCTGTATACCTGAAGTAGCCCCACGTGCCATGAGGCGAGGCTCTGGCAGACTGCGCACGCTTACCAGTTGTGTCTTTATGCCCACCTGTATACCTGAAGTAGCCCCATGTGCCATGAGGCGAGGCTCTGGCAGACTGCGTACCCTTACCAGTTGTTTCTTTATGCCTACCTGTACACCTGAAGTAGCCCCACGTGCCATGAGGCGAGGCTCTGGCAGACTGTGCACCCTTACCAGTTGTGTCGTTTTGCCAATCTGTACACCTGAAGTAGCCCCACGTGCCATGAGGCGAGGCTCTGGCAGACTGCGCACCCTTACCAGTTGTGTCTTTATGCCTACCTGTACACCTGAAGTAGTCACACGTGCCATGAGGCGAGGCTCCGGCAGACTGCGCACCCTTACCAGTTCTGCCTTTATGCCTGCCTGTACACCTGAAGTATCCCCACGTGCCATGTGGCGAGGCTCTGGCAGACTGCACACCCTTACCAGTTGTGCCTTTATGCCTACCTGTACACCTGAAGTATCCCCACGTGCTATGAGATGAGGCTTTGGCAGATCTGCGCACCCTTACCAGTTGTGTCTTTATGCCTACCTGTTCCCCTGAAGTATCCCCACGTGCCATGAGGCGAGGCTTTGGCAGACTGTGCACCCTTACCAGTTGTGTGTTTATGCCTACCTGTACACTTGAAGTAGCCCCACGTGCCATGAGGCGAGGCTCTGGCAGACTTTGCACCCTTACAAGTTGTGTCTTTATGCCTACCTGTACTCCTGAAGTAGCCCCACGTGCCATGAGGCGAGGCTCTGGCAGACTGTGCACCCTTACCAGTTGTGTCTTTATCCCTACCTGTACACCTGAAGTAGCCCCACGTGCCATGAGGCGAGGCTTTGGTAGTCTGCGCACCCTTACCAGTTGTGTCTTTATGCCTACCTGTACACCTGAAGTAGCCCCACGTACCATGAGGCGAGGCTTTGGCAGACTGCGCACCCTTACCAGTTGTGCCATTATGCCTACCTGATCCCTCGAAGTAGCACCACGTACCATGAGGCGAGGCTTTGGCAGACTGTGCACCATTACCAGTTGTGTCTTTATGCCTACCTGTACACCTGCAGTAGCCCCACGTGCCATGAGGCGAGGCTCTGGCAGACTGCGCACCCTTACCAGTTGTGTCTTTATGCCTACCTGTACACCTGAAGTAGCCCCACGTGCCATGAGGCGAGGCTCTGGCAGACTGCGCACCCTTACCAGTTGTGTCTTTATGCCTACCTGTACACCTGAAGTAGCCCCACGTGCCATGAGGCGAGGCTCTGGCAGACTGCGCACCCTTACCAGTTGTGTCTTTATGCCAACCTGTACACCTGAAGTAGCCCCACGTGCCATGAGGCGAGGCTCTGGCAGACTGCGCACCCTTACCAGTTGTGTCTTTATGACTACCTGTACAATTGAAGTAGTCACACGTGCCATGAGGCCAGGCTCTGGCAGACTGCGCACCCCCTCCAGTTGTGCCTTTATGCTTACCTGTACACCTGAAGTAGTCACACGTGCCATGAGGCGAGGCTCTGGCAGACTGTGCACCCTTACCAGTTGTGTCTTTCTGCTTACCTGTACACCTGAAGTAGCCCCACGTGCCATGAGGCGAGGCTCTGACAGACTGCGCACCGTTACCAGTTGTGTCTTTATGCATACCTGTACACCTGAAGTAGCCCCACGTGCCATGAGGCGAGGCTCTGGCAGACTGCGCACCCTTACCAGTTGTGTCTTTATGCCTACCTGTACACCTGAAGTAGCCCTACGTGCCATGAGGCGAGGCTCTGGCAGACTGTGCACCCTTACCAGTTGTGTGTTTATGCCTACCTGTACACTTGAAGTAGCCCCACGTGCCATGAGGCGAGGCTCTGGCAGACTGTGCACCCTTACAAGTTGTGTCTTTATGCCTACCTGTACACCTGAAGTAGCCCCACGTGCCATGAGGCGAGGCTCTGGCAGACTGTTCACCCTTACCAGTTGTGTCTTTATCCCTACCTGTACACCTGAAGTAGCCCCACGTGCCATGAGGCGAGGCTTTGGTAGTCTGCGCACCCTTACCAGTTGTGTCTTTATGCCTACCTGTACACCTGAAGTAGCCCCACGTACCATGAGGCGAGGCTTTGGCAGACTGCGCACCCTTACCAGTTGTGCCATTATGCCTACCTGATCCCTCGAAGTAGCACCACGTACCATGAGGCGAGGCTTTGGCAGACTGTGCACCATTACCAGTTGTGTCTTTATGCCTACCTGTACACCTGAAGTAGCCCCACGTGCCATGAGGCGAGGCTCTGGCAGACTGCGCACCCTTACCAGTTGTGTCTTTATGCCTACCTGTACACCTGAAGTAGTCCCACGTGCCATGAGGCGAGGCTCTGGCAGACTGCGCACCCTTACCAGTTGTGTCTTTATGCCTACCTGTACACCTGAAGTAGCCCCACGTGCCATGAGGCGAGGTTCTGGCAGACTGCGCACCCTTACCAGTTGTGTCTTTATGCCAACCTGTACACCTGAAGTAGCCCCACGTGCCATGAGGCGAGGCTCTGGCAGACTGCGCACCCTTACCAGTTGTGTCTTTATGCCTACCTGTACAATTGAAGTAGTCACACGTGCCATGAGGCCAGGCTCTGGCAGACTGCGCACCCTTACCAGTTGTGCCTTTATGCTTACCTGTACACCTGAAGTAGTCACACGTGCCATGAGGCGAGGCTCTGGCAGACTGCGCACCCTTACCAGTTGTGTCTTTATGCTTACCTGTACACCTGAAGTAGCCCCACGTGCCATGAGGCGAGGCTCTGACAGACTGCGCACCGTTACCAGTTGTGTCTTTATGCATACCTGTACACCTGAAGTAGCCCCACGTGCCATGAGGCGAGGCTCTGGCAGACTGCGCACCCTTACCAGTTGTGTCTTTATGCCTACCTGTACACCTGAAGTAGCCCTACATGCCATGAGGCGAGGCTCTGGCAGACTGTGCACCCTTACCAGTTGTGCCTTTATGCCTACTTGTACACCTGAAGTAGCCCCACGTGCCATCAGGCGAGGCTCTGGCAAACTGCGCACCCTTAACAGTTGTGCCTTTATGCTTACCTGTACACCTGAAGTAGTGACACGTGCCATGAGGCGAGGCTTTGGCAGACTCTGCACCCTTACCAGTGGTGTCTTTATGCCTACCTGTACACCTGAAGTAGTCACACGTGCCATGAGGCGAGGCTTTGGCAGACTCTGCACCCTTACCAGTTGTGTCTTTATGCCTACCTGTACACCTGAAGTAGCACCACGTGCCATGAGGCGAGGCTCTGGCAGACTGCGCACCCTTACCAGTTGTGTCTTTATGCCTACCTGTACACCTGAAGTAGCCCCACGTGCCATGAGGCGAGGCTTTGGCAGACTGTGCACGCTTACCAGTAGTGTCTTTATGCCTACCTGTACACCTGAAGTAGCCCCACATGCCATGAGGCGAGGCTCTGGCAGACTGTGCACCCTTACCAGTTGTGCCTTTATGCTTACCTGTACACCTGAAGTAGTCACACGTGCCATGAGGCGAGGCTTTGGTAGACTGCGCACCCTTACCAGTTGTGTCTTTATGCCTATCTGTACACCTGAAGTAGCCCCACGTGCCATGAGGCGAGGCTCTGGCAGACTGTGCACCCTTACCAGTTGTGCCTTTATGCTTACCTGTACACCTGAAGTAGTCCCACGTGCCATGAGGCGAGGCTTTGGCAGACTGCGCACCCTTACCAGTTGTGTCTTTATGCATACCTGTACACCTGAAGTAGCCCCACGTGCCATGAGGCGAGGCTCTGGCAGTCTGTGCACCCTTACCAGTTGTGTCTTTGTGCCTACCTGTACACCTGAAGTAGCACCACGTGCCATGAGGCGAGGCTTTGGCAGACTGCGCACCCTTACCAGTTGTTTCTTTATGCCTACCTGTACACCTGAAGTAGCCCCACGTGCCATGAGGCGAGGCTCTGGCAGACTGCGCATCCTTACCAGTTGTGTCTTTATGCCTACCTGTACACCAGAAGTAGCCCCACGTGCCATGAGGCGAGGCTCTGGCAGACTGCGCACCCTTACCAGTAGTGTCTTTATGCCTACCTGTACACCTGAAGTAGCCCCACGTGCCATGAGGCGAGGCTCTGGCAGACTGCGCACCCTTACCAGTTGTGTCTTTATGCCTACCTGTACACCTGAAGTAGCTCCACGTGCCATGAGGCGCCCCACGTGCCATGAGGCGAGGCTTTGGCAGACTGCGCACCCTTACCAGTTGTGTCTTTATGCCTACCTGTACACCTGAAGTAGCACCACGTGCCATGAGGCGAGGCTTTGGCAGACTGCGCACCCTTACCAGTTGTGTCTTTATGCCTACCTGTACACCTGAAGTAGCACCACGTGCCATGAGGCGAGGCTCTGGCAGACTGCGCACCCTTACCAGCAGTGTTTTTATGCCTACCTGTACACCTGAAGTAACCCCACGTGCCATGAGGCGAGGCTCTGGCAGACTGCGCACCCTTACCAGTTGTGTCTTTATGCCTACCTGTACAACTGAAGTAGCCGGACGTGCCATGAGGCGAGGCTCTGGCAGACTGTGCAGCCTTACCAGTTGTGTCTTTATGCCTACCTGTACACCTGAAGTAGCCCCACGTGCCATGAGGCGAGGCTCTGGCAGACTGTGCACCCTTACCAGTTGTGTCTTTATGCCTACCTGTACACCTGAAATAGCCCCACGTGCCATGAGGCGAGGCTTTGGCAGACTGCGCACCCTTACCAGTTGTTTCTTTATGCCTACCTGTACATCTGAAGTAGCCCCACGTGCCATGAGGCGAGGCTCTTGCAGACTGCGCACCCTTACCAGTTGTGTCTTTATGCCTACCTGTACACCAGAAGTAGCCCCACGTGCCATGAGGCGAGGCTCTGGCAGACTGCGCACCCTTACCAGTAGTGTCTTTATGCCTACCTGTACACCTGAAGTAGCCCCACGTGCCATGAGGCGAGGCTCTGGCAGACTGCGCACCCTTACCAGTTGTGTCTTTATGCCTACCTGTACACCTGAAGTAGCCCCACGTGCCATGAGGCGAGGCTCTGGCAGACTGCGCACCCTTACCAGTTGTGTCTTTATGCCAACCTGTACACCTGAAGTAGCCCCACGTGCCATGAGGCGAGGCTCTGGCAGACTGCGCACCCTTACCAGTTGTGTCTTTATGAATTCCTGTACAATTGAAGTAGTCACACGTGCCATGAGGCCAGGCTCTGGCAGACTGCGCACCCCCTCCAGTTGTGCCTTTATGCTTACCTGTACACCTGAAGTAGTCACACGTGCCATGAGGCGAGGCTCTGGCAGACTGCGCACCCTTACCAGTTGTGTGTTTCCGCTTACCTGTACACCTGAAGTAGCCCCACGTGCCATGAGGCGAGGCTCTGACAGACTGCGCACCGTTACCAGTTGTGTCTTTATGCATACCTGTACACCTGAAGTAGCCCCACGTGCCATGAGGCGAGGCTCTGGCAGACTGCGCACCCTTACCAGTTGTGTCTTTATGCCTACCTGTACACCTGAAGTAGCCCTACATGCCATGAGGCGAGGCTCTGGCAGACTGTGCACCCTTACCAGTTGTGTGTTTATGCCTACCTGTACACTTGAAGTAGCCCCACGTGCCATGAGGCGAGGCTCTGGCAGACTGTGCACCCTTACAAGTTGTGTCTTTATGCCTACCTGTACACCTGAAGTAGCCCCACGTGCCATGAGGCAAGGCTCTGGCAGACTGTTCACCCTTACCAGTTGTGTCTTCATCCCTACCTGTACACCTGAAGTAGCCCCACGTGCCATGAGGCGAGGCTTTGGTAGTCTGCGCACCCTTACCAGTTGTGTCTTTATGCCTACCTGTACACCTGAAGTAGCCCCACGTACCATGAGGCAAGGCTTTGGCAGACTGCGCACCCTTACCAGTTGTGCCATTATGCCTACCTGATCCCTCGAAGTAGCACCACGTACCATGAGGCGAGGCTTTGGCAGACTGTGCACCATTACCAGTTGTGTCTTTATGCCTACCTGTACACCTGAAGTAGCCCCACGTGCCATGAGGCGAGGCTCTGGCAGACTGCGCACCCTTACCAGTTGTGTCTTTATGCCTACCTGTACACCTGAAGTAGTCCCACGTGCCATGAGGCGAGGCTCTGGCAGACTGCGCACCCTTACCAGTTGTGTCTTTATGCCTACCTGTACACCTGAAGTAGCCCTACGTGCCATGAGGCGAGGCTCTGGCAGACTGCGCACCCTTACCAGTTGTGTCTTTATGCCAACCTGTACACCTGAAGTAGCCCCACGTGCCATGAGGCGAGGCTCTGGAAGACTGCGCACCCTTAACAGTTGTGTCTTTATGCCTACCTGTACAATTGAAGTAGTCACACGTGCCATGAGGCCAGGCTCTGGCAGACTGCGCACCCTTACCAGTTCTGCCTTTATGCTTACCTGTACACCTGAAGTAGTCACACGTGCCATGAGGCGAGGCTCTGGCAGACTGCGCACCCTTACCAGTTGTGTCTTTATGCTTACCTGTACACCTGAAGTAGCCCCACGTGCCATGAGGCGAGGCTCTGACAGACTGCGCACCGTTACCAGTTGTGTCTTTATGCATACCTGTACACCTGAAGTAGCCCCACGTGCCATGAGGCGAGGCTCTGGCAGACTGCGCACCCTTACCAGTTGTGTCTTTATGCCTACCTGTACACCTGAAGTAGCCCTACGTGCCATGAGGCGAGGCTCTGGCAGACTGTGCACCCTTACCAGTTGTGCCTTTATGCCTACTTGTACACCTGAAGTAGCCCCACGTGCCATCAGGCGAGGCTCTGGCAGACTGCGCACCCTTAACAGTTGTGCCTTTATGCTTACCTGTACACCTGAAGTAGTGACACGTGCCATGAGGCGAGGCTTTGGCAGACTCTGCACCCTTACCAGTGGTGTCTTTATGCCTACCTGTACACCTGAAGTAGTCACACGTGCCATGAGGCGAGGCTTTGGCAGACTCTGCACCCTTACCAGTTGTGTCTTTATGCCTACCTGTACACCTGAAGTAGCACCACGTGCCATGAGGCGAGGCTCTGGCAGACTGCGCACCCTTACCAGTTGTGTGTTTATGCCTACCTGTACACCTGAAGTAGCCCCACGTGCCATGAGGCGAGGCTTTGGCAGACTGTGCACGCTTACCAGTAGTGTCTTTATGCCTACCTGTACACCTGAAGTAGCCCCACATGCCATGAGGCGAGGCTCTGGCAGACTGTGCACCCTTACCAGTTGTGCCTTTATGCTTACCTGTACACCTGAAGTAGTCACACGTGCCATGAGGCGAGGCTTTGGTAGACTGCGCACCCTTACCAGTTGTGTCTTTATGCCTATCTGTACACCTGAAGTAGCCCCACGTGCCATGAGGCGAGGCTCTGGCAGACTGTGCACCCTTACCAGTTGTGCCTTTATGCTTACCTGTACACCTGAAGTAGTCCCACGTGCCATGAGGCGAGGCTTTGGCAGACTGCGCACCCTTACCAGTTGTGTCTTTATGCATACCTGTACACCTGAAGTAGCCCCACGTGCCATGAGGCGAGGCTCTGGCAGTCTGTGCACCCTTACCAGTTGTGTCTTTGTGCCTACCTGTACACCTGAAGTAGCACCACGTGCCATGAGGCGAGGCTTTGGCAGACTGCGCACCCTTACCAGTTGTTTCTTTATGCCTACCTGTACACCTGAAGTAGCCCCACGTGCCATGAGGCGAGGCTCTGGCAGACTGCGCATCCTTACCAGTTGTGTCTTTATGCCTACCTGTACACCAGAAGTAGCCCCACGTGCCATGAGGCGAGGCTCTGGCAGACTGCGCACCCTTACCAGTTGTGTCTTTATGCCTACCTGTACACCTGAAGTAGCTCCACGTGTACACCTGAAGTAGCCCCACGTGCCATGAGGCGAGGCTCTGGCAGACTGCGCACCCTTACCAGTTGTGTCTTTATGCCTACCTGTACACCTGAAGTAGCTCCACGTGCCATGAGGCGCCCCACGTGCCATGAGGCGAGGCTTTGGCAGACTGCGCACCCTTACCAGTTGTGTCTTTATGCCTACCTGTACACCTGAAGTAGCACCACGTGCCATGAGGCGAGGCTTTGGCAGACTGCGCACCCTTACCAGTTGTGTCTTTATGCCTACCTGTACACCTGAAGTAGCACCACGTGCCATGAGGCGAGGCTCTGGCAGACTGCGCACCCTTACCAGTAGTGTCTTTATGCCTACCTGTACACCTGAAGTAGCCCCACGTGCCATGAGGCGAGGCTCTGGCAGACTGCGCACCCTTACCAGTTGTGTCTTTATGCCTACCTGTACAACTGAAGTAGCCGGACGTGCCATGAGGCGAGGCTCTGGCAGACTGTGCAGCCTTACCAGTTGTGTCTTTATGCCTACCTGTACACCTGAAGTAGCCCCACGTGCCATGAGGCGAGGCTCTGGCAGACTGTGCACCCTTACCAGTTGTGTCTTTATGCCTACCTGTACACCTGAAATAGCCCCACGTGCCATGAGGCGAGGCTTTGGCAGACTGCGCACCCTTACCAGTTGTTTCTTTATGCCTACCTGTACATCTGAAGTAGCCCCACGTGCCATGAGGCGAGGCTCTTGCAGACTGCGCACCCTTACCAGTTGTGTCTTTATGCCTACCTGTACACCAGAAGTAGCCCCACGTGCCATGAGGCGAGGCTCTGGCAGACTGCGCACCCTTACCAGTAGTGTCTTTATGCCTACCTGTACAACTGAAGTAGCCCCACGTGCCATGAGGCGAGGCTCTGGCAGACTGCGCACCCTTACCAGTTATGTCTTTATGCCTACCTGTACACCTGAAGTAGCTCCACGTGCCATGAGGAGCCCCACATGCCATGAGGCGAGGCTCTGGCAGAATGTGCACCCTTACCAGTTGTTTCTTTATGCCTACCTGTACACCTGAAGTAGCCCCACGTGCCATGAGGCGAGGCTTTGGCAGACTGCGCACCCTTACCAGCTGTGTCTTTATGCCTACCTGTACACCTGAAGTAGCCCCACGTGCCACGAGGCGAGGCTCCGGCAGACTGCGCACCCTTACCAGTTGTGTCTTTATGCCTACCTGTACACCTGAAGTAGTCACACGTGCCATGAGGCGAGGCTCTGGCAGACTGCGCACCCCTACCAGTTGTGTGTTTATGCCTACCTTTACACCTGAAGTAGTCACACGTGCCATGAGGCGAGGATCTGGCAGACTGCGCATCCTTACCAGTTGTGCCTTTATGCCTACCTGTACACCTGAAGTATCCCCACGTGCCATGAGGTGAGGCTTTGGCAGACTGCACACCCTTACCAGTTGTGTCTTTATGCCTACCTGTTCCCCTGAAGTAGCCCCACGTGCCATGAGGCGAGGCTTTGGTAGACTGTGCACGCTTACCAGTTGTGTCTTTATGCCTACCTGTACACCTGTAGTAGCCCCACGTGCCATGAGGCGAGGCTCTGGCAGACTGTGCACCCTTACCAGTTGTGTGTTTATGCCTACCTGTACACCTGAAGTAGCCCCACGTGCCATGAGGCGAGGCTTTGGCAGACTGTGCACCCTTACCAGTTGTGTCTTTATGCCTACCTGCACACCTGAAGTAGCCCCACGTGCCATGAGGCGAGGCTCTGGCAGACTGTGCACCCTTACCAGTTGTGTCTTTATATCTACCTGTACACCTGAAGTATTCCCACGTGCCATGAGGCGAGGCTCCGGCAGACTGCGCACCCTTACCAGTTGTGTCTTTATGCATACCTGTACACATGAAGTAGCCCCACGTGCCATGAGGCGAGGCTCCTGCAGACTGCGCACCCTTACCAGTTGTGTCTTTATGCCTACCTGTACACCTGAAGTAGCATGAGGCGAGGCTTTGGCAGACTGCGCACCCTTACCAGTTGTTTCTTTATGCCTACCTGTACACCTGAAGTAGCCCCACGTGCCATGAGGCGAGGCTCTGGCAGACTGCGCACCCTTACCAGTTGTGTCTTTATGCCTACTTGTACACCTGTAGTAGCCCCACATGCCATGAGGCGAGGCTTTGGCAGACTGCGCACCCTTACCAGTTGTGTCTTTATGCCTACCTGTACTCCTGAAGTAGCCCCACGTGCCATGAGGCTAGGCTCTGGCAGACTGCGCACCCTTACCAGTTGTGTCTTTATGCCTACCTGTACACCTGAAGTAGCCCCACGTGCCATGAGGCGAGGCTCTGGCAGACTGTGCACGCTTACCAGTTGTGTCTTTATGCCCACCTCTATACCTGAAGTAGCCCCACGTGCCATGAGGCGAGGCTCTGGCAGACTGCGCACGCTTACCAGTTGTGTCTTTATGCCCACCTGTATACCTGAAGTAGCCCCATGTGCCATGAGGCGAGGCTCTGGCAGACTGCGTACCCTTACCAGTTGTGTCTTTATGCCTACCTGTACACCTGAAGTAGCCCCACGTGCCATGAGGCGAGGCTCTGGCAGACTGTGCACCCTTACCAGTTGTGTCGTTATGCCAACCTGTACACCTGAAGTAGCCCCACGTGCCATGAGGCGAGGCTCTGGCAGACTGTGCACCCTTACCAGTTGTGTCTTTATGCCAACCTGTACACCTGAAGTAGCCCCACGTGCCATGAGGCGAGGCTCCGGCAGACTGCGCACCCTTACCAGTTGTGTCTTTATGCCTACCTGTACACCTGAAGTAGTCACACGTGCCATGAGGCGAGGCTCTGGCAGACTGCGCACCCTTACCAGTTCTGCCTTTATGCCTACCTGTACACCTGAAGTATCCCCACGTGCCATGTGGCGAGGCTCTGGCAGACTGCACACCCTTACCAGTTGTGCCTTTATGCCTACCTGTACACCTAAGTATCCCCACGTGCCATGAGATGAGGCTTTGGCAGATCAACGCACCCTTACCAGTTGTGTCTTTATGCCTACCTGTTCCCCTGAAGTATCCCCACGTGCAATGAGGCGAGGCTTTGGCAGACTGTGCACCCTTACCAGTTGTGTCTTTATGCCTACCTGTACACTTGAAGTAGCCCCACGTGCCATGAGGCGAGGCTCTGGCAGACTGCGCACCCTTACCAGTTGTGTCTTTATGCCAACCTGTACACCTGAAGTAGCCCCACGTGCCATGAGGCGAGGCTCTGGCAGACTGCGCACCCTTACCAGTTGTGTCTTTATGCTTACCTGTACACCTGAAGTAGCCCCACGTGCCATGAGGCGAGGCTCTGACAGACTGCGCACCGTTACCAGTTGTGTCTTTATGCATACCTGTACACCTGAAGTAGCCCCACGTGCCATGAGGCGAGGCTCTGACAGACTGCGCACCCTTACCAGTTGTGCCATTATGCCTACCTGATCCCTCGAAGTAGCCCCACGTGCCATGAGGCGAGGCTCTGGCAGACTGCGCACCCTTACCAGTAGTGTCTTTATGCCTACCTGTACACCTGAAGTAGCCCCACGTGCCATGAGGCGAGGCTCTGGCAGACTGTGCACCCTTACCAGTTGTGTCTTTATGCCTACCTGTACAACTGAAGTAGCCGGACGTGCCATGAGGCGAGGCTCTGGCAGACTGTGCAGCCTTACCAGTTGTGTCTTTATGCCTACCTGTACACCTGAAGTAGCCCCACGTGCCATGAGGCAAGGCTTTGGCAGACTGTGCACCCTTACCAGTTGTGTGTTTATGCCTACCTGTACACTTGAAGTAGCCCCACGTGCCATGAGGCGAGGCTCTGGTAGACTGTGCACCCTTACAAGTTGTGTCTTTATGCCTACCTGTACACCTGAAGTAGCCCCACGTGCCATGAGGCAAGGCTCTGGCAGACTGTGCACCCTTACCAGTTGTGTCTTTATCCCTACCTGTACACCTGCAGTAGCCCCACGTGCCATGAGGCGAGGCTTTGGTAGTCTGCGCACCCTTACCAGTTGTGTCTTTATGCCTACCTGTACACCTGAAGTAGCCCCACGTACCATGAGGCGAGGCTTTGGCAGACTGCGCACCCTTACCAGTTGTGCCATTATGCCTACCTGATCCCTCGAAGTAGCACCACGTACCATGAGGCGAGGCTTTGGCAGACTGTGCACCATTACCAGTTGTGTCTTTATGCCTACCTGTACACCTGAAGTAGCCTCACGTGCCATGAGGCGAGGCTCTGGCAGACTGCGCACCCTTACCAGTTGTGTCTTTATGCCTACCTGTACACCTGAAGTAGCCCCACGTGCCATGAGGCGAGGCTCTGGCAGACTGCGCACCCTTACCAGTTGTGTCTTTATGCCTACCTGTACACCAGAAGTAGCCCCACGTGCAATGAGGCGAGGCTCTGGCAGACTGCACACCATTACCAGTTGTGTCTTTATGCTTACCTGTACACCTGAAGTAGCCCCACGTGCCATGAGGCGAGGCTCTGGCAGACTGCGCACCGTTACCAGTCGTGTCTTTATGCATACCTGTACACCTGAAGTAGCCCCACGTGCCATGAGGCGAGGCTCTGGCAGACTGCGCACCCTTACCAGTTGTGTCTTTATGCCTACCTGTACACCTGAAGTAGCCCTACGTGCCATGAGGCGAGGCTCTGGCAGACTGTGCACCCTTACCAGTTGTGTCTTTATGCCTACGTGTACACCTGAAGTAGCCCCACGTGCCATGAGGCGAGGCTCTGGCAGACTGCGCACCCTTACCAGTTGTGCCTTTATGCTTACCTGTACACCTGAAGTAGTCACACGTGCCATGAGGCGAGGCTTTGGCAGACTCTGCACCCTTACCAGTGGTGTCTTTATGCCTACCTTTACACCTGAAGTAGTCATTCGTGCCATGAGGCGAGGCTTTGGCAGACTCTGCACCCTTACCAGTGGTGTCTTTATGCCTACCTGTACACCTGAAGTAGTCACACGTGCCATGAGGCGAGGCTTTGGCAGACTCTGCACCCTTACCAGTTGTGTCTTTATGCCTACCTGTACACCTGAAGTAGCACTACGTGCCATGAGGCGAGGCTCTGGCAGACTGCGCACCCTTACCAGTTGTGTCTTTATGCCTACCTGTACACCTGAAGTAGCCCCACATGCCATGAGGCGAGGCTTTGGCAGACTGTGCACGCTTACCAGTAGTGTCTTTATGCCTACCTGTACACCTGAAGTAGCCCCACGTGCCATGAGGCGAGGGTCTGGCAGACTGCGCACCCTTACCAGTTGTGCCTTTATGCTTACCTGTACACCTGAAGTAGTCACACGTGCCATGAGGCGAGACTTTGGCAGACTGCGCACCCTTACCAGTTGTGTCTTTATGCCTATCTGTACACCTGAAGTAGCCCCACGTGCCATGAGGCGAGGCTCTGGCAGACTGCGCACCCTTACCAGTTGTGCCTTTATGCTTACCTGTACACCTGAAGTAGTCCCACGTGCCATGAGGCGAGGCTCTGGCAGACTGCGCATCCTTACCAGTTGTGTCTTTATGCCTACCTGTACACCAGAAGTAGCCCCACGTGCCATGAGGCGAGGCTCTGGCAGACTGCGCACCCTTACCAGTAGTGTCTTTATGCCTACCTGTACACCTGAAGTAGCCCCACGTGCCATGAGGCGAGGCTCTGGCAGACTGCGCACCCTTACCAGTTGTGTCTTTATGCCTACCTGTACACCTGAAGTAGCTCCACGTGCCATGAGGCGCCCCACGTGCCATGAGGCGAGGCTCTGGCAGAATGTGCACCCTTTCCAGTTGTGTCTTTATGCCTACCTGTACAACTGAAGTAGCCGGACGTGCCATGAGGCGAGGCTCTGGCAGACTGTGCACCTTTACCAGTTGTTTCTTTATGCCTACCTGTACACCTGAAGTAGCCCCACGTGCCATGAGGCGAGGCTTTGGCAGACTGTGCACCCTTACCAGTTGTGTGTTTATGCCTACCTGTACACTTGATGTAGCCCCACGTGCCATGAGGCGAGGCTCTGGCAGACTGTGCACCCTTACAAGTTGTGTCTTTATGCCTACCTGTACACCTGAAGTAGCCCCACGTGCCATGAGGCAAGGCTTTGGCAGACTGTGCACCCTTACCAGTTGTGTCTTTATCCCTACCTGTACACCTGGAGTAGCACCACGAGCCATGAGGCGAGGCTTTGGTAGTCTGCGCACCCTTACCAGTTGTGTCTTTATGCCTACATGTACACCTGAAGTAGCCCCACGTACCATGAGGCGAGGCTTTGGCAGACTGCGCACCCTTACCAGTTGTGCCATTATGCCTACCTGATCCCTCGAAGTAGCACCACGTACCACGAGGCAAGGCTTTGGCAGACTGTGCACCATTACCAGTTGTGTCTTTATGCCTACCTGTACACCTGAAGTAGCCCCACGTGCCATGAGGCGAGGCTCTGGCAGACTGCGCACCCTTACCAGTTGTGTCTTTATGCCTACATGTACACCTGAAGTAGCCCCACGTGCCATGAGGCGAGGCTCTGGCAGACTGCGCACCCTTACCAGTTGTGTCTTTATGCCTACCTGTACACCTGAAGTAGCCCCACGTGCCATGAGGCGAGGCTCTGGCAGACTGCGCACCCTTACCAGTTGTGTGTTTATGCCAACCTGTACACCTGAAGTAGCCCCACGTGCCATGAGGCGAGGCCCTGGCAGACTGCGCACCCTTTCCAGTTGTGTCTTTATGCCTACCTGTACAATTGAAGTAGTCACACGTGCCATGAGGCCAGGCTCTGGCAGACTGCGCACCCTTACCAGTTGTGCCTTTATGCTTACCTGTACACCTGAAGTAGTCACACGTGCCATGAGGCGAGGCTCTGGCAGACTGCGCACCCACACCAGTTGTGTCTTTATGCTTACCTGTACACCTGAAGTAGCCCCACGTGCCATGAGGCGAGGCTCTGGCAGACTGCGCACCGTTACCAGTTGTGTCTTTATGCATACCTGTACACCTGAAGTAGCCCCACGTGCCATGAGGCGAGGCTCTGGCAGACTGCGCACCCTTACCAGTTGTGTCTTTATGCCTACGTGTACACCTGAAGTAGCCCCACGTGCCATGAGGCGAGGCTCTGGCAGACTGCGCACCCTTACCAGTTGTGCCTTTATGCTTACCTGTACACCTGAAGTAGTCACACGTGCCATGAGGCGAGGCTTTGGCATACTCTGCACCCTTACCAGTTGTGTCTTTATGCCTACCTGTACACCTGAAGTAGTCACACGTGCCATGAGGCGAGGCTTTGGCAGACTCCGCACCCTTACCAGTTGTGTCTTTATGCCTACCTGTACACCTGAAGTAGCACCACGTGCCATGAGGCGAGGCTCTGGCAGACTGCGCACCCTTACCATTTGTGTCTTTATGCCTACCTGTACACCTGAAGTAGCCCCACGTGCCATGAGGCGAGGCTTTGGCAGACTGTGCACGCTTACCAGTTGTGTCTTTATGCCTACCTGTACACCTGAAGTAGCCCCACGTACCATGAGGCGAGGCTTTGGCAGACTGCGCACACTTACCAGTTGTGCCTTTATGCTTACCTGTACACCTGAAGTAGTTACACGTGCCATGAGGCGAGGCTCTGGCAGACTGCGCACCCTTACCAGTTGTGCCTTTATGCTTACCTGTACACCTGAAGTAGTCACACGTGCCATGAGGCGAGGCTTTGGCAGACTCTGCACCCTTACCAGTGGTGTCTTTATGCCTACATGTACACCTGAAGTAGTCACACGTGCCATGAGGCGAGGCTTTGGCAGACTCTGCACCCTTACCAGTTGTGTCTTTATGCCTACCTGTACACCTGAAGTAGTCACACGTGCCATGAGGCAAGGCTTTGGCAGACTCTGCACCCTTACCAGTTGTCTTTATGCCTACGTGTACACCTGAAGTAGCCCCACGTGCCATGAGGCGAGGCTCTGGCAGACTGCGCACCCTTACCAGTTGTGCCTTTATGCTTACCTGTACACCTGAAGTAGTCACACGTGCCATGAGGCGAGGCTTTGGCAGACTCTGCACCCTTACCAGTGGTGTCTTTATGCCTACCTGTACACCTGAAGTAGTCACACGTGCCATGAGGCGAGGCTTTGGCAGACTCTGCACCCTTACCAGTTGTGTCTTTATGCCTACCTGTACACCTGAAGTAGTCACACGTGCCATGAGGCGAGGCTTTGGCAGACTCTGCACCCTTACCAGTTGTGTCTTTATGCCTACCTGTACACCTGAAGTAGCACCACGTGCCATGAGGCGAGGCTCTGGCAGACTGCGCACCCTTACCAGTTGTGTCTTTATGCCTACCTGTACACCTGAAGTAGCCCCACGTGCCACGAGGCGAGGCTTTGGCAGACTGTGCACGCTTACCAGTAGTGTCTTTATGCCTACCTGTACACCTGAAGTAGCTCCACGTGCCATGAGGCGCCCCACGTGCCATGAGGCGAGGCTCTGGCAGAATGTGCACCCTTACCAGTTGTGTCTTTATGCCTACCTGTACACCTGAAGTAGCCCCACGTGCCATGAGGCGAGGCTCTGGCAGACTGTGCACGCTTACCAGTTGTGTCTTTATGCCCACCTGTATACCTGAAGTAGCCCCACGTGCCATGAGGCGAGGCTCTGGCAGACTGCGCACGCTTACCAGTTGTGTCTTTATGCCTACCTGTATACCTGAAGTAGCCCCATGTGCCATGAGGCGAGGCTCTGGCAGACTGCGTACCCTTACCAGTTGTGTCTTTATGCCTACCTGTACACCTGAAGTAGCCCCACGTGCCATGAGGCGAGGCTCTGGCAGACTGTGCACCCTTACCAGTTGTGTCGTTATGCCAACCTGTACACCTGAAGTAGCCCCACGTGCCATGAGGCGAGGCTCTGGCAGACTGTGCACCCTTACCAGTTGTGTCTTTATGCCAACCTGTACACCTGAAGTAGCCCCACGTGCCATGAGGCGAGGCTCCGGCAGACTGCGCACCCTTACCAGTTGTGTCTTTATGCCTACCTGCACACCTGAAGTAGTCACACGTGCCATGAGGCGAGGCTCCGGCAGACTGCGCACCCTTACCAGTTCTGCCTTTATGCCTACCTGTACACCTGAAGTATCCCCACATGCCATGTGGCGAGGCTCTGGCAGACTGCACACCCTTACCAGTTGTGCCTTTATGCCTACCTGTACACCTAAGTATCCCCACGTGCCATGAGATGAGGCTTTGGCAGATCAACGCACCCTTACCAGTTGTGTCTTTATGCCTACCTGTACACCTGAAGTAGTCACACGTGCCATGAGGCGAGGCTTTGGCAGACTCTGCACCCTTACCAGTTGTGTCTTTATGCCTACCTGTACACCTGAAGTAGTCACACGTGCCATGAGGCGAGGCTTTGGCAGACTCTGCACCCTTACCAGTTGTGTCTATATGCCTACCTGTACACCTGAAGTAGTCACACGTGCCATGAGGCGAGGCTTTGGCAGACTCTGCACCCTTACCAGTTGTGTCTTTATGCCTACCTGTACACCTGAAGTAGCACCACGTGCCATGAGGCGAGGCTCTGGCAGACTGCGCACCCTTACCAGTTGTGTCTTTATGCCTACCTGTACACCTGAAGTAGCCCCACGTGCCACGAGGCGAGGCTTTGGCAGACTGTGCACGCTTACCAGTAGTGTCTTTATGCCTACCTGTACACCTGAAGTAGCTCCACGTGCCATGAGGCGCCCCACGTGCCATGAGGCGAGGCTTTGGCAGAATGTGCACCCTTACCAGTTGTGTCTTTATGCCTACCTGTACACCTGAAGTAGCCCCACGTGCCATGAGGCGAGGCTCTGGCAGACTGTGCACGCTTACCAGTTGTGTCTTTATGCCCACCTGTATACCTGAAGTAGCCCCACGTGCCATGAGGCGAGGCTCTGGCAGACTGCGCACGCTTACCAGTTGTGTCTTTATGCCTACCTGTATACCTGAAGTAGCCCCATGTGCCATGAGGCGAGGCTCTGGCAGACTGCGTACCCTTACCAGTTGTGTCTTTATGCCTACCTGTACACCTGAAGTAGCCCCACGTGCCATGAGGCGAGGCTCTGGCAGACTGTGCACCCTTACCAGTTGTGTCGTTATGCCAACCTGTACACCTGAAGTAGCCCCACGTGCCATGAGGCGAGGCTCTGGCAGACTGTGCACCCTTACCAGTTGTGTCTTTATGCCAACCTGTACACCTGAAGTAGCCCCACGTGCCATGAGGCGAGGCTCCGGCAGACTGCGCACCCTTACCAGTTGTGTCTTTATGCCTACCTGCACACCTGAAGTAGTCACACGTGCCATGAGGCGAGGCTCCGGCAGACTGCGCACCCTTACCAGTTCTGCCTTTATGCCTACCTGTACACCTGAAGTATCCCCACGTGCCATGTGGCGAGGCTCTGGCAGACTGCACACCCTTACCAGTTGTGCCTTTATGCCTACCTGTACACCTAAGTATCCCCACGTGCCATGAGATGAGGCTTTGGCAGATCAACGCACCCTTACCAGTTGTGTCTTTATGCCTACCTGTTCCCCTGAAGTATCCCCACGTGCAATGAGGCGAGGCTTTGGCAGACTGTGCACCCTTACCAGTTGTGTCTTTATGCCTACCTGTACACTTGAAGTAGCCCCACGTGCCATGAGGCGAGGCTCTGGCAGACTGCGCACCCTTACCAGTTGTGTCTTTATGCCAACCTGTACACCTGAAGTAGCCCCACGTGCCATGAGGCGAGGCTCTGGCAGACTGCGCACCCTTACCAGTTGTGTCTTTATGCTTACCTGTACACCTGAAGTAGCCCCACGTGCCATGAGGCGAGGCTCTGACAGACTGCGCACCGTTACCAGTTGTATCTTTATGCATACCTGTACACCTGAAGTAGCCCCACGTGCCATGAGGCGAGGCTCTGACAGACTGCGCACCCTTACCAGTTGTTCCATTATGCCTACCTGATCCCTCGAAGTAGCACCACGTACCATGAGGCGAGGCTCTGACAGACTGCGCACCGTTACCAGTTGTGTCTTTATGCCTACCTGTACACCTGAAGTAGCCCCAAGTGCCATGAGGCGAGGCTCTGACAGACTGTGCACCGTTACCAGTTGTGTCTTTATGCCTACCTGTACACCTGAAGTAGCCCCACGTGCCATGAGGCCAGGCTCTGGCAGACTGCGCACCCTTACCAGTTGTGTCTTTATGCCTACCTGTACACCTGAAGTAGCCCCAAGTGCCATGAGGCGAGGCTCTGACAGACTGTGCACCGTTACCAGTTGTGTCTTTATGCCTACCTGTACACCTGAAGTAGCCCCACGTGCCATGAGGCCAGGCTCTGGCAGACTGCGCACCCTTACCAGTTGTGTCTTTATGCCTACCTGTACAATTGAAGTAGTCACACGTGCCATGAGGAGAGGCTCTGACAGACTGCGCACCGTTACCAGTTGTGTCTTTATGCATACCTGTACACTTGAAGTAGCCCCACGTGCCATGAGGCGAGGCTCTGGCAGACTGCGCACCCTTACCAGTTGTGTCTTTATGCCAACCTGTACACCTGAAGTAGCCCCACGTGCCATGAGGCGAGGCTCTGGCAGACTGCGCACCCTTACCAGTTGTGTCTTTATGCTTACCTGTACACCTGAAGTAGCCCCACGTGCCATGAGGCGAGGCTCTGACAGACTGCGCACCGTTACCAGTTGTATCTTTATGCATACCTGTACACCTGAAGTAGCCCCACGTGCCATGAGGCGAGGCTCTGACAGACTGCGCACCCTTACCAGTTGTTCCATTATGCCTACCTGATCCCTCGAAGTAGCACCACGTACCATGAGGCGAGGCTCTGACAGACTGCGCACCGTTACCAGTTGTGTCTTTATGCCTACCTGTACACCTGAAGTAGCCCCAAGTGCCATGAGGCGAGGCTCTGACAGACTGTGCACCGTTACCAGTTGTGTCTTTATGCCTACCTGTACACCTGAAGTAGCCCCACGTGCCATGAGGCCAGGCTCTGGCAGACTGCGCACCCTTACCAGTTGTGTCTTTATGCCTACCTGTACAATTGAAGTAGTCACACGTGCCATGAGGCCAGGCTCTGGCTGACTGCGCACCCTTACCAGTTGTGCCTTTATGCTTACCTGTACACCTGAAGTAGTCACACGTGCCATGAGGCAAGGCTCTGGCAGACTGCGCACCCTTACCAGTTGTGTCTTTATGCTTACCTGTACACCTGAAGCAGCCCCACGTGCCATGAGGCGAGGCTCTGACAGACTGCGCACCGTTACCAGTTGTGTCTTTATGCATACCTGTACACCTGAAGTAGCCCCACGTGCCATGAGGCGAGGCTCTGGCAGACTGCGCACCCTTACCAGTTGTGTCTTTATGCCTACCTGTACACCTGAAGTAGCCCTACGTGCCATGAGGCGAGGCTCTGGCAGACTGTGCACCCTTACCAGTTGTGCCTTTATGCCTACGTGTACACCTGAAGTAGCCCCACGTGCCATGAGGCGAGGCTCTGGCAGACTGCGCACCCTTAACAGTTGTGCCTTTATGCTTACCTGTACACCTGAAGTAGTGACACGTGCCATGAGGCGAGGCTTTGGCAGACTCTGCACCCTTACCAGTGGTGTCTTTATGCCTACCTGTACACCTGAAGTAGTCACACGTGCCATGAGGCGAGGCTTTGGCAGACTCTGCACCCTTACCAGTTGTGTCTTTATGCCTACCTGTACACCTGAAGTAGTCACACGTGCCATGAGGCGAGGCTTTGGCAGACTCTGCACCCTTACCAGTTGTGTCTTCATGCCTATCTGTACACCTGAAGTAGCACCACGTGCCATGAGGCGAGGCTCTGGCAGACTGCGCACCCTTACCAGTTGTGTCTTTATGCCTACCTGTACACCTGAAGTAGCCCCACGTGCCATGAGGCGAGGCTTTGGCAGACTGTGCACGCTTACCAGTAGTGTCTTTATGCCTACCTGTACACCTGAAGTAGCCCCACGTGCCATGAGGCGAGGCTCTGGCAGACTGTGCACCCTTACCAGTTGTGTATTTCTGCTTACCTGTACACCTGAAGTAGTCACACGTGCCATGAGGCGAGGCTTTGGTAGACTGCGCACCCTTACCAGTTGTGTCTTTATGCCTATCTGTACACCTGAAGTAGCCCCACGTGCCATGAGGCGAGGCTCTGGCAGACTGCGCACCCTTACCAGTTGTGCCTTTATGCTTACCTGTACACCTGAAGTAGTCCCACGTGCCATGAGGCGAGGCTTTGGCAGACTACGCACCCTTACCAGTTGTGTCTTTATGCATACCTGTACACCTGAAGTAGCCCCACGTGCCATGAGGCGAGGCTCTGGCAGTCTGTGCACCCTTACCAGTTGTGTCTTTATGCCTACATGTTCACCTGAAGTAGCCCCATGTGCCATGAGGCGAGGCTCTGGCAGACTGCGCACCCTTACCAGTTGTGTCTTTATGCCTACCTGTACACCTGAAGTAGCTCCACGTGCCATGAGGCGCCCCACGTGCCATGAGGCGAGGCTTTGGCAGACTGCGCACCCTTACCAGTTGTGTCTTTATGCCTACCTGTACACCTGAAGTAGCACCACGTGCCATGAGGCGAGGCTTTGGCAGACTGCGCACCCTTACCAGTTGTTTCTTTATGCCTACCTGTACACCTGAAGTAGCCCCACGTGCCATGAGGCGAGGCTCTGGCAGACTGCGCATCCTTACCAGTTGTGTCTTTATGCCTACCTGTACACCAGAAGTAGCCCCACGTGCCATGAGGCGAGGCTCTGGCAGACTGCGCACCCTCACCAGTAGTGTCTTTATGCCTACCTGTACACCTGAAGTAGCCCCACGTGCCATGAGGCGAGGCTCTGGCAGACTGTGCACCCTTACCAGTTGTGTCTTTATGCCTACCTGTACAACTGAAGTAGCCGGACGTGCCATGAGGCGAGGCTCTGGCAGACTGTGCAGCCTCACCAGTTGTGTCTTTATGCCTACCTGTACACCTGAAGTAGCCCCACGTGCCATGAGGCGAGGCTTTGGAAGACTGCACCCTTACCAGTTGTGTGTTTATGCCTACCTGTACACTTGAAGTAGCCCCACGTGCCATGAGGCGAGGCTCTGGTAGACTGTGCACCCTTACAAGTTGTGTCTTTATGCCTACCTGTACACCTGAAGTAGCCCCACGTGCCATGAGGCAAGGCTCTGGCAGACTGTGCACCCTTACCAGTTGTGTCTTTATCCCTACCTGTACACCTGCAGTAGCCCCACGTGCCATGAGGCGAGGCTTTGGTAGTCTGCGCACCCTTACCAGTTGTGTCTTTATGCCTACCTGTACACCTGAAGTAGCCCAACGTACCATGAGGCGAGGCTTTGGCAGACTGCGCACCCTTACCAGTTGTGCCATTATGCCTACCTGATCCCTCGAAGTAGCACCACGTACCATGAGGCGAGGCTTTGGCAGACTGTGCACCATTACCAGTTGTGTCTTTATGCCTACCTGTACACCTGAAGTAGCCCCACGTGCCATGAGGCGAGGCTCTGGCAGACTGCGCACCCTTACCAGTTGTGTCTTTATGCCTACCTGTACACCTGAAGTAGCCCCACGTGCCATGAGGCGAGGCTCTGGCAGACTGCGCACCCTTACCAGTTGTGTCTTTATGCCTACCTATACACCAGAAGTAGCCCCACGTGCAATGAGGCGAGGCTCTGGCAGACTGCGCACCCTTACCAGTTGTGTCTTTATGCTTACCTGTACACCTGAAGTAGCCCCACGTGCCATGAGGCGAGGCTCTGGCAGACTCCGCACCGTTACCAGTTGTGTCTTTATGCATACCTGTACACCCGAAGTAGCCCCACGTGCCATGAGGCGAGGCACTGGCAGACTGCGCACCCTTACCAGTTGTGTCTTTATGCCTACCTGTACACCTGAAGTAGCCCTACGTGCCATGAGGCGAGGCTCTGGCAGACTGTGCACCCTTACCAGTTGTGTCTTTATGCCTACGTGTACACCTGAAGTAGCCCCACGTGCCATGAGGCGAGGCTCTGGCAGACTGCGCACCCTTACCAGTTGTGCCTTTATGCTTACCTGTACACCTGAAGTAGTCACACGTGCCATGAGGCAAGGCTTTGGCAGACTCTGCACCCTTACCAGTGGTGTCTTTATGCCTACCTTTACACCTGAAGTAGTCATTCGTGCCATGAGGCGAGGCTTTGGCAGACTCTGCACCCTTACCAGTTGTGTCTTTATGCCTACCTGTACACCTGAAGTAGTCACACGTGCCATGAGGCGAGGCTTTGGCAGACTCTGCACCCTTACCAGTTGTGTCTTTATGCCTACCTGTACACCTGAAGTAGCACCACGTGCCATGAGGCGAGGCTCTGGCAGACTGCGCACCCTTACCAGTTGTGTCTTTATGCCTACCTGTACACCTGAAGTAGCCCCACGTGCCATGAGGCGAGGCTTTGGCAGACTGTGCACCCTTACCAGTAGTGTCTTTATGCCTACCTGTACACCTGAAGTAGCCCCACGTGCCATGAGGCGAGGCTCTGGCAGACTGCGCACCCTTACCAGTTGTGCCTTTATGCTTACCTGTACACCTGAAGTAGTCACACGTGCCATGAGGCGAGGCTTTGGCAGACTGCGCACACTTACCAGTTGTGCCTTTATGCTTACCTGTACACCTGAAGTAGTTACACGTGCCATGAGGCGAGGCTCTGGCAGACTGCGCACCCTTACCAGTTGTGCCTTTATGCTTACCTGTACACCTGAAGTAGTCACACGTGCCATGAGGCGAGGCTTTGGCAGACTCTGCACCCTTACCAGTGGTGTCTTTATGCCTACATGTACACCTGAAGTAGTCACACGTGCCATGAGGCGAGGCTTTGGCAGACTCTGCACCCTTACCAGTTGTGTCTTTATGCCTACCTGTACACCTGAAGTAGTCACACGTGCCATGAGGCAAGGCTTTGGCAGACTCTGCACCCTTACCAGTTGTCTTTATGCCTACGTGTACACCTGAAGTAGCCCCACGTGCCATGAGGCGAGGCTCTGGCAGACTGCGCACCCTTACCAGTTGTGCCTTTATGCTTACCTGTACACCTGAAGTAGTCACACGTGCCATGAGGCGAGGCTTTGGCAGACTCTGCACCCTTACCAGTGGTGTCTTTATGCCTACCTGTACACCTGAAGTAGTCACACGTGCCATGAGGCGAGGCTTTGGCAGACTCTGCACCCTTACCAGTTGTGTCTTTATGCCTACCTGTACACCTGAAGTAGTCACACGTGCCATGAGGCGAGGCTTTGGCAGACTCTGCACCCTTACCAGTTGTGTCTTTATGCCTACCTGTACACCTGAAGTAGCACCACGTGCCATGAGGCGAGGCTCTGGCAGACTGCGCACCCTTACCAGTTGTGTCTTTATGCCTACCTGTACACCTGAAGTAGCCCCACGTGCCACGAGGCGAGGCTTTGGCAGACTGTGCACGCTTACCAGTAGTGTCTTTATGCCTACCTGTACACCTGAAGTAGCTCCACGTGCCATGAGGCGCCCCACGTGCCATGAGGCGAGGCTCTGGCAGAATGTGCACCCTTACCAGTTGTGTCTTTATGCCTACCTGTACACCTGAAGTAGCCCCACGTGCCATGAGGCGAGGCTCTGGCAGACTGTGCACGCTTACCAGTTGTGTCTTTATGCCCACCTGTATACCTGAAGTAGCCCCACGTGCCATGAGGCGAGGCTCTGGCAGACTGCGCACGCTTACCAGTTGTGTCTTTATGCCTACCTGTATACCTGAAGTAGCCCCATGTGCCATGAGGCGAGGCTCTGGCAGACTGCGTACCCTTACCAGTTGTGTCTTTATGCCTACCTGTACACCTGAAGTAGCCCCACGTGCCATGAGGCGAGGCTCTGGCAGACTGTGCACCCTTACCAGTTGTGTCGTTATGCCAACCTGTACACCTGAAGTAGCCCCACGTGCCATGAGGCGAGGCTCTGGCAGACTGTGCACCCTTACCAGTTGTGTCTTTATGCCAACCTGTACACCTGAAGTAGCCCCACGTGCCATGAGGCGAGGCTCCGGCAGACTGCGCACCCTTACCAGTTGTGTCTTTATGCCTACCTGCACACCTGAAGTAGTCACACGTGCCATGAGGCGAGGCTCCGGCAGACTGCGCACCCTTACCAGTTCTGCCTTTATGCCTACCTGTACACCTGAAGTATCCCCACGTGCCATGTGGCGAGGCTCTGGCAGACTGCACACCCTTACCAGTTGTGCCTTTATGCCTACCTGTACACCTAAGTATCCCCACGTGCCATGAGATGAGGCTTTGGCAGATCAACGCACCCTTACCAGTTGTGTCTTTATGCCTACCTGTACACCTGAAGTAGTCACACGTGCCATGAGGCGAGGCTTTGGCAGACTCTGCACCCTTACCAGTTGTGTCTTTATGCCTACCTGTACACCTGAAGTAGTCACACGTGCCATGAGGCGAGGCTTTGGCAGACTCTGCACCCTTACCAGTTGTGTCTTTATGCCTACCTGTACACCTGAAGTAGTCACACGTGCCATGAGGCGAGGCTTTGGCAGACTCTGCACCCTTACCAGTTGTGTCTTTATGCCTACCTGTACACCTGAAGTAGCACCACGTGCCATGAGGCGAGGCTCTGGCAGACTGCGCACCCTTACCAGTTGTGTCTTTATGCCTACCTGTACACCTGAAGTAGCCCCACATGCCACGAGGCGAGGCTTTGGCAGACTGTGCACGCTTACCAGTAGTGTCTTTATGCCTACCTGTACACCTGAAGTAGCTCCACGTGCCATGAGGCGCCCCACGTGCCATGAGGCGAGGCTTTGGCAGAATGTGCACCCTTACCAGTTGTGTCTTTATGCCTACCTGTACACCTGAAGTAGCCCCACGTGCCATGAGGCGAGGCTCTGGCAGACTGTGCACGCTTACCAGTTGTGTCTTTATGCCCACCTGTATACCTGAAGTAGCCCCACGTGCCATGAGGCGAGGCTCTGGCAGACTGCGCACGCTTACCAGTTGTGTCTTTATGCCTACCTGTATACCTGAAGTAGCCCCATGTGCCATGAGGCGAGGCTCTGGCAGACTGCGTACCCTTACCAGTTGTGTCTTTATGCCTACCTGTACACCTGAAGTAGCCCCACGTGCCATGAGGCGAGGCTCTGGCAGACTGTGCACCCTTACCAGTTGTGTCGTTATGCCAACCTGTACACCTGAAGTAGCCCCACGTGCCATGAGGCGAGGCTCTGGCAGACTGTGCACCCTTACCAGTTGTGTCTTTATGCCAACCTGTACACCTGAAGTAGCCCCACGTGCCATGAGGCGAGGCTCTGGCAGACTGCGCACCCTTACCAGTTGTGTCTTTATGCCTACCTGCACACCTGAAGTAGTCACACGTGCCATGAGGTGAGGCTCCGGCAGACTGCGCACCCTTACCAGTTCTGCCTTTATGCCTACCTGTACACCTGAAGTATCCCCACGTGCCATGTGGCGAGGCTCTGGCAGACTGCACACCCTTACCAGTTGTGCCTTTATGCCTACCTGTACACCTAAGTATCCCCACGTGCCATGAGATGAGGCTTTGGCAGATCAACGCACCCTTACCAGTTGTGTCTTTATGCCTACCTGTTCCCCTGAAGTATCCCCACGTGCAATGAGGCGAGGCTTTGGCAGACTGTGCACCCTTACCAGTTGTGTCTTTATGCCTACCTGTACACTTGAAGTAGCCCCACGTGCCATGAGGCGAGGCTCTGGCAGACTGCGCACCCTTACCAGTTGTGTCTTTATGCCAAACTGTACACCTGAAGTAGCCCCACGTGCCATGAGGCGAGGCTCTGGCAGACTGCGCACCCTTACCAGTTGTGTCTTTATGCTTACCTGTACACCTGAAGTAGCCCCACGTGCCATGAGGCGAGGCTCTGACAGACTGCGCACCGTTACCAGTTGTATCTTTATGCATACCTGTACACCTGAAGTAGCCCCACGTGCCATGAGGCGAGGCTCTGACAGACTGCGCACCCTTACCAGTTGTTCCATTATGCCTACCTGATCCCTCGAAGTAGCACCACGTACCATGAGGCGAGGCTCTGACAGACTGCGCACCGTTACCAGTTGTGTCTTTATGCCTACCTGTACACCTGAAGTAGCCCCAAGTGCCATGAGGCGAGGCTCTGACAGACTGTGCACCGTTACCAGTTGTGTCTTTATGCCTACCTGTACACCTGAAGTAGCCCCACGTGCCATGAGGCCAGGCTCTGGCAGACTGCGCACCCTTACCAGTTGTGTCTTTATGCCTACCTGTACAATTGAAGTAGTCACACGTGCCATGAGGCCAGGCTCTGGCTGACTGCGCACCCTTACCAGTTGTGCCTTTATGCTTATCTGTACACCTGAAGTAGTCACACGTGCCATGAGGCAAGGCTCTGGCAGACTGCGCACCCTTACCAGTTGTGTCTTTATGCTTACCTGTACACCTGAAGCAGCCCCACGTGCCATGAGGTGAGGCTCTGACAGACTGCGCACCGTTACCAGTTGTGTCTTTATGCATACCTGTACACCTGAAGTAGCCCCACGTGCCATGAGGCGAGGCTCTGGCAGACTGCGCACCCTTACCAGTTGTGTCTTTATGCCTACCTGTACACCTGAAGTAGCCCTACGTGCCATGAGGCGAGGCTCTGGCAGACTGTGCACCCTTACCAGTTGTGCCTTTATGCCTACGTGTACACCTGAAGTAGCCCCACGTGCCATGAGGCGAGGCTCTGGCAGACTGCGCACCCTTAACAGTTGTGCCTTTATGCTTACCTGTACACCTGAAGTAGTGACACGTGCCATGAGGCGAGGCTTTGGCAGACTCTGCACCCTTACCAGTGGTGTCTTTATGCCTACCTGTACACCTGAAGTAGTCACACGTGCCATGAGGCGAGGCTTTGGCAGACTCTGCACCCTTACCAGTTGTGTCTTTATGCCTACCTGTACACCTGAAGTAGTCACACGTGCCATGAGGCGAGGCTTTGGCAGACTCTGCACCCTTACCAGTTGTGTCTTCATGCCTATCTGTACACCTGAAGTAGCACCACGTGCCATGAGGCGAGGCTCTGGCAGACTGCGCACCCTTACCAGTTGTGTCTTTATGCCTACCTGTACACCTGAAGTAGCCCCACGTGCCATGAGGCGAGGCTTTGGCAGACTGTGCACGCTTACCAGTAGTGTCTTTATGCCTACCTGTACACCTGAAGTAGCCCCACGTGCCATGAGGCGAGGCTCTGGCAGACTGTGCACCCTTACCAGTTGTGTATTTCTGCTTACCTGTACACCTGAAGTAGTCACACGTGCCATGAGGCGAGGCTTTGGTAGACTGCGCACCCTTACCAGTTGTGTCTTTATGCCTATCTGTACACCTGAAGTAGCCCCACGTGCCATGAGGCGAGGCTCTGGCAGACTGCGCACCCTTACCAGTTGTGCCTTTATGCTTACCTGTACACCTGAAGTAGTCCCACGTGCCATGAGGCGAGGCTTTGGCAGACTGCGCACCCTTACCAGTTGTGTCTTTATGCATACCTGTACACCTGAAGTAGCCCCACGTGCCATGAGGCGAGGCTCTGGCAGTCTGTGCACCCTTACCAGTTGTGTCTTTATGCCTACATGTTCACCTGAAGTAGCCCCATGTGCCATGAGGCGAGGCTCTGGCAGACTGCGCACCCTTACCAGTTGTGTCTTTATGCCTACCTGTACACCTGAAGTAGCTCCACGTGCCATGAGGCGCCCCACGTGCCATGAGGCGAGGCTTTGGCAGACTGCGCACCCTTACCAGTTGTGTCTTTATGCCTACCTGTACACCTGAAGTAGCACCACGTGCCATGAGGCGAGGCTTTGGCAGACTGCGCACCCTTACCAGTTGTTTCTTTATGCCTACCTGTACACCTGAAGTAGCCCCACGTGCCATGAGGCGAGGCTCTGGCAGACTGCGCATCCTTACCAGTTGTGTCTTTATGCCTACCTGTACACCAGAAGTAGCCCCACGTGCCATGAGGCGAGGCTCTGGCAGACTGCGCACCCTCACCAGTAGTGTCTTTATGCCTACCTGTACACCTGAAGTAGCCCCACGTGCCATGAGGCGAGGCTCTGGCAGACTGTGCACCCTTACCAGTTGTGTCTTTATGCCTACCTGTACAACTGAAGTAGCCGGACGTGCCATGAGGCGAGGCTCTGGCAGACTGTGCAGCCTCACCAGTTGTGTCTTTATGCCTACCTGTACACCTGAAGTAGCCCCACGTGCCATGAGGCGAGGCTTTGGAAGACTGTGCACCCTTACCAGTTGTGTGTTTATGCCTACCTGTACACTTGAAGTAGCCCCACGTGCCATGAGGCGAGGCTATGGTAGACTGTGCACCCTTACAAGTTGTGTCTTTATGCCTACCTGTACACCTGAAGTAGCCCCACGTGCCATGAGGCAAGGCTCTGGCAGACTGTGCACCCTTACCAGTTGTGTCTTTATCCCTACCTGTACACCTGCAGTAGCCCCACGTGCCATGAGGCGAGGCTTTGGTAGTCTGCGCACCCTTACCAGTTGTGTCTTTATGCCTACCTGTACACCTGAAGTAGCCCAACGTACCATGAGGCGAGGCTTTGGCAGACTGCGCACCCTTACCAGTTGTGCCATTATGCCTACCTGATCCCTCGAAGTAGCACCACGTACCATGAGGCGAGGCTTTGGCAGACTGTGCACCATTACCAGTTGTGTCTTTATGCCTACCTGTACACCTGAAGTAGCCCCACGTGCCATGAGGCGAGGCTCTGGCAGACTGCGCACCCTTACCAGTTGTGTCTTTATGCCTACCTGTACACCTGAAGTAGCCCCACGTGCCATGAGGCGAGGCTCTGGCAGACTGCGCACCCTTACCAGTTGTGTCTTTATGCCTACCTATACACCAGAAGTAGCCCCACGTGCAATGAGGCGAGGCTCTGGCAGACTGCGCACCCTTACCAGTTGTGTCTTTATGCTTACCTGTACACCTGAAGTAGCCCCACGTGCCATGAGGCGAGGCTCTGGCAGACTCCGCACCGTTACCAGTTGTGTCTTTATGCATACCTGTACACCTGAAGTAGCCCCACGTGCCATGAGGCGAGGCACTGGCAGACTGCGCACCCTTACCAGTTGTGTCTTTATGCCTACCTGTACACCTGAAGTAGCCCTACGTGCCATGAGGCGAGGCTCTGGCAGACTGTGCACCCTTACCAGTTGTGTCTTTATGCCTACGTGTACACCTGAAGTAGCCCCACGTGCCATGAGGCGAGGCTCTGGCAGACTGCGCACCCTTACCAGTTGTGCCTTTATGCTTACCTGTACACCTGAAGTAGTCACACGTGCCATGAGGCAAGGCTTTGGCAGACTCTGCACCCTTACCAGTGGTGTCTTTATGCCTACCTTTACACCTGAAGTAGTCATTCGTGCCATGAGGCGAGGCTTTGGCAGACTCTGCACCCTTACCAGTTGTGTCTTTATGCCTACCTGTACACCTGAAGTAGTCACACGTGCCATGAGGCGAGGCTTTGGCAGACTCTGCACCCTTACCAGTTGTGTCTTTATGCCTACCTGTACACCTGAAGTAGCACCACGTGCCATGAGGCGAGGCTCTGGCAGACTGCGCACCCTTACCAGTTGTGTCTTTATGCCTACCTGTACACCTGAAGTAGCCCCACATGCCATGAGGCGAGGCTTTGGCAGACTGTGCACCCTTACCAGTAGTGTCTTTATGCCTACCTGTACACCTGAAGTAGCCCCACGTGCCATGAGGCGAGGCTCTGGCAGACTGCGCACCCTTACCAGTTGTGCCTTTATGCTTACCTGTACACCTGAAGTAGTCACACGTGCCATGAGGCGAGACTTTGGCAGACTGCGCACCCTTACCAGTTGTGTCTTTATGCCTATCTGTACACCTGAAGTAGCCCCACGTGCCATGAGGCGAGGCTCTGGCAGACTGCGCACCCTTACCAGTTGTGCCTTTATGCTTACCTGTACACCTGAAGTAGTCCCACGTGCCATGAGGCGAGGCTCTGGCAGACTGCGCACCCTTACCAGTTGTGTCTTTGTGCCTACCTGTACACCTGAAGTAGCCCCACGTGCCATGAGGCGAGGCTCTGTCAGTCTGTGCATCCTTACCAGTTGTGTCTTTATGCCTACCTGTACACCTGAAGTAGCACCACGTGCCATGAGGCGAGGCTTTGGCAGACTGCGCACCCTTACCAGTTGTTTCTTTATGCCTACCTGTACACCTGAAGTAGCCCCACGTCCCATGAGGCGAGGCTCTGGCAGACTGCGCACCCTTACCAGTTGTGTCTTTATGCCTACCTGTACACCTGAAGTAGCCCCACGTGCCATGAGGCGAGGCTCTGGCAGACTGCGCACCCTTACCAGTTGTGTCTTTATGCCTACCTATACACCAGAAGTAGCCCCACGTGCCATGAGGCGAGGCTCTGGCAGACTGCGCACCCTTACCAGTTGTGTCTTTATGCTTACCTGTACACCTGAAGTAGCCCCACGTGCCATGAGGCGAGGCTCTGGCAGACTCCGCACCGTTACCAGTTGTGTCTTTATGCCTACCTGTACACCTGAAGTAGCCCCACGTGCCATGAGGCGAGGCACTGGCAGACTGCGCACCCTTACCAGTTGTGTCTTTATGCCTACCTGTACACCTGAAGTAGCCCTACGTGCCATGAGGCGAGGCTCTGGCAGACTGTGCACCCTTACCAGTTGTGTCTTTATGCCTACGTGTACACCTGAAGTAGCCCCACATGCCATGAGGCGAGGCTCTGGCAGACTGCGCACCCTTACCAGTTGTGCCTTTATGCTTACCTGTACACCTGAAGTAGTCACACGTGCCATGAGGCAAGGCTTTGGCAGACTCTGCACCCTTACCAGTGGTGTCTTTATGCCTACCTTTACACCTGAAGTAGTCATTCGTGCCATGAGGCGAGGCTTTGGCAGACTCTGCACCCTTACCAGTTGTGTCTTTATGCCTACCTGTACACCTGAAGTAGTCACACGTGCCATGAGGCGAGGCTTTGGCAGACTCTGCACCCTTACCAGTTGTGTCTTTATGCCTACCTGTACACCTGAAGTAGCACCACGTGCCATGAGGCGAGGCTCTGGCAGACTGCGCACCCTTACCAGTTGTGTCTTTATGCCTACCTGTACACCTGAAGTAGCCCCACATGCCATGAGGCGAGGCTTTGGCAGACTGTGCACGCTTACCAGTAGTGTCTTTATGCCTACCTGTACACCTGAAGTAGCCCCACGTGCCATGAGGCGAGGCTCTGGCAGACTGCGCACCCTTACCAGTTGTGCCTTTATGCTTACCTGTACACCTGAAGTAGTCACACGTGCCATGAGGCGAGACTTTGGCAGACTGCGCACCCTTACCAGTTGTGTCTTTATGCCTATCTGTACACCTGAAGTAGCCCCACGTGCCATGAGGCGAGGCTCTGGCAGACTGCGCACCCTTACCAGTTGTGCCTTTATGCTTACCTGTACACCTGAAGTAGTCCCACGTGCCATGAGGCGAGGCTCTGGCAGACTGCGCACCCTTACCAGTTGTGTCTTTGTGCATACCTGTACACCTGAAGTAGCCCCACGTGCCATGAGGCGAGGCTCTGTCAGTCTGTGCATCCTTACCAGTTGTGTCTTTATGCCTACCTGTACACCTGAAGTAGCACCACGTGCCATGAGGCGAGGCTTTGGCAGACTGCGCACCCTTACCAGTTGTTTCTTTATGCCTACCTGTACACCTGAAGTAGCCCCACGTCCCATGAGGCGAGGCTCTGGCAGACTGCGCATCCTTACCAGTTGTGTCTTTATGCCTACCTGTACACCTGAAGTAGCCCCATGTGCCATGAGGCGAGGCTTTGGCAGACTGTGCACGCTTACCAGTTGTGTCTTTATGCCTACCTGTACACCTGAAGTAGCCCCACGTACCATGAGGCGAGGCTTTGGCAGACTGCGCACACTTACCAGTTGTGCCTTTATGCATACATGTACACATGAAGTAGCCCCACGTGCCATGAGGCGAGGCTCCGGCAGACTGCGCACCCTTACCAGTTGTGTCTTTATGCCTACCTGTACACCTGAAGTAGCCCCATGTGCCATGAGGTGAGGCTTTGGCAGACTGCGCACCCTTACCAGTTGTTTCTTTATGCCTACATGTACACCTGAAGTAGCCCCACGTGCCATGAGGCGAGGCTCTGGCAGACTGCGCACCCTTACCAGTTGTGTCTTTATGCCTACTTGTACACCTGTAGTAGCCCCACGTGCCATGAGGCGAGGCTTTGGCAGACTGCGCACCCTTACCAGCTGTGTCTTTATGCCTACCTGCACACCTGAAGTAGCCCCACGTGCCATGAGGCTAGGCTCTGGCAGACTGCGCACCCTTACCAGTTGTGTCTTTATGCCTACCTGTACACCTGAAGTAGCCCCACGTGCCATGAGGCGAGGCTCTGGCAGACTGCGCACGCTTACCAGTTGTGTCTTTATGCCCACCTGTATACCTGAAGTAGCCCCACGTGCCATGAGGCGAGGCTCTGGCAGACTGCGCACGCTTACCAGTTGTGTCTTTATGCCCACCTGTATACCTGAAGTAGCCCCATGTGCCATGAGGCGAGGCTCTGGCAGACTGCGTACCCTTACCAGTTGTTTCTTTATGCCTACCTGTACACCTGAAGTAGCCCCACGTGCCATGAGGCGAGGCTCTGGCAGACTGTGCACCCTTACCAGTTGTGTCGTTTTGCCAATCTGTACACCTGAAGTAGCCCCACATGCCATGAGGCGAGGCTCTGGCAGACTGCGCACCCTTACCAGTTGTGTCTTTATGCCTACCTGTACACCTGAAGTAGTCACACGTGCCATGAGGCGAGGCTCCGGCAGACTGCGCACCCTTACCAGTTCTGCCTTTATGCCTGCCTGTACACCTGAAGTATCCCCACGTGCCATGTGGCGAGGCACTGGCAGACTGCACACCCTTACCAGTTGTGCCTTTATGCCTACCTGTACACCTGAAGTATCCCCACGTGCCATGAGATGAGGCTTTGTCAGATCTGCGCACCCTTACCAGTTGTGTCTTTATGCCTACCTGTTCCCCTGAAGTATCCCCACGTGCCATGAGGCGAGGCTTTGGCAGACTGTGCACCCTTACCAGTTGTGTGTTTATGCCTACCTGTACACTTGAAGTAGCCCCACGTGCCATGAGGCGAGGCTCTGGCAGACTTTGCACCCTTAAAAGTTGTGTCTTTATGCCTACCTGTACTCCTGAAGTAGCCCCACGTGCCATGAGGCGAGGCTCTGGCAGACTGTGCACCCTTACCAGTTGTGTCTTTATCCCTACCTGTACACCTGAAGTAGCCCCACGTGCCATGAGGCGAGGCTTTGGTAGTCTGCGCACCCTTACCAGTTGTGTCTTTATGCCTACCTGTACACCTGAAGTAGCCCTACGTACCATGAGGCGAGGCTTTGGCAGACTGCGCACCCTTACCAGTTGTGCCATTATGCCTACCTGATCCCTCGAAGTAGCACCACGTACCATGAGGCGAGGCTTTGGCAGACTGTGCACCATTACCAGTTGTGTCTTTATGCCTACCTGTACACCTGCAGTAGCCCCACGTGCCATGAGGCGAGGCTCTGGCAGACTGCGCACCCTTACCAGTTGTGTCTTTATGCCTACCTGTACACCTGAAGTAGCCCCACGTGCCATGAGGCGAGGCTCTGGCAGACTGCGCACCCTTACCAGTTGTGTCTTTATGCCTACCTGTACACCTGAAGTAGCCCCACGTGCCATGAGGCGAGGCTCTGGTAGACTGCGCACCCTTACCAGTTGTGTCTTTATGCCAACCTGTACACATGAAGTAGCCCCACGTGCCATGAGGCGAGGCTCTGGCAGACTGCGCACCCTTACCAGTTGTGTCTTTATGCCTACCTGTACAATTGAAGTAGTCACACGTGCCATGAGGCCAGGCTCTGGCAGACTGCGCACCCCCTCCAGTTGTGCCTTTATGCTTACCTGTACACCTGAAGTAGTCACACGTGCCATGAGGCGAGGCTCTGGCAGACTGCGCACCCTTACCAGTTGTGTCTTTCTGCTTACCTGTACACCTGAAGTAGCCCCACGTGCCATGAGGCGAGGCTCTGACAGACTGCGCACCGTTACCAGTTGTGTCTTTATGCATACCTGTACACCTGAAGTAGCCCCACGTGCCATGAGGCGAGGCTCTGGCAGACTGCGCACCCTTACCAGTTGTGTCTTTATGCCTACCTGTACACCTGAAGTAGCCCACGTGCCATGAGGCGAGGCTCTGGCAGACTGTGCACCCTTACCAGTTGTGTGTTTATGCCTACCTGTACACTTTAAGTAGCCCCACGTGCCATGAGGCGAGGCTCTGGCAGACTGTGCAACCTTACAAGCTGTGTCTTTATGCCTACCTGTACACCTGAAGTAGCCCCACGTGCCATGAGGCTAGGCTCTGGCAGACTGTTCACCCTTACCAGTTGTGTCTTTATCCCTACCTGTACACCTGAAGTAGCCCCACGTGCCATGAGGCGAGGCTTTGGTAGTCTGCGCACCCTTACCAGTTGTGTCTTTATGCCTACCTGTACACCTGAAGTAGCCCCACGTACCATGAGGTGAGGCTTTGCCAGACTGCGCACCCTTACCAGTTGTGCCATTATGCCTACCTGATCCCTCGAAGTAGCACCACGTACCATGAGGCGAGGCTTTGGCAGACTGTGCACCATTACCAGTTGTGTCTTTATGCCTACCTGTACACCTGAAGTAGCCCCACGTGCCATGAGGCGAGGCTCTGGCAGACTGCGCACCCTTACCAGTTGTGTCTTTATGCCTACCTGTACACCTGAAGTAGTCCCACGTGCCATGAGGCGAGGCTCTGGCAGACTGCGCACCCTTACCAGTTGTGTCTTTATGCCTACCTGTACACCTGAAGTAGCCCCACGTGCCATGAGGCGAGGCTCTGGCAGACTGCGCACCCTTACCAGTTGTGTCTTTATGCCAACCTGTACACCTGAAGTAGCCCCACGTGCCATGAGGCGAGGCTCTGGCAGACTGCGCACCCTTACCAGTTGTGTCTTTATGCCTACCTGTACAATTGAAGTAGTCACACGTGCCATGAGGCCAGGCTCTGGCAGACTGCGCACCCTTACCAGTTGTGCCTTTATGCTTACCTGTACACCTGAAGTAGTCACACGTGCCATGAGGCGAGGCTCTGGCAGACTGCGCACCCTTACCAGTTGTGTCTTTATGCTTACCTGTACACCTGAAGTAGCCCCACGTGCCATGAGGCGAGGCTCTGACAGACTGCGCACCGTTACCAGTTGTGTCTTTATGCATACCTGTACACCTGAAGTAGCCCCACGTGCCATGAGGCGAGGCTCTGGCAGACTGCGCACCCTTACCAGTTGTGTCTTTATGCCTACCTGTAAACCTGAAGTAGCCCTACGTGCCATGAGGCGAGGCTCTGGCAGACTGTGCACCCTTACCAGTTGTGCCTTTATGCCTACTTGTACACCTGAAGTAGCCCCACGTGCCATCAGGCGAGGCTCTGGCAGACTGCGCACCCTTAACAGTTGTGCCTTTATGCTTACCTGTACACCTGAAGTAGTGACACGTGCCATGAGGCGAGGCTTTGGCAGACTCTGCACCCTTACCAGTGGTGTCTTTATGCCTACCTGTACACCTGAAGTAGTCACACGTGCCATGAGGCGAGGCTTTGGCAGACTCTGCACCCTTACCAGTTGTGTCTTTATGCCTACCTGTACACCTGAAGTAGCACCACGTGCCATGAGGCGAGGCTCTGGCAGACTGCGCACCCTTAACAGTTGTGTCTTTATGCCTACCTGTACACCTGAAGTAGCCCCACGTGCCATGAGGCGAGGCTTTGGCAGACTGTGCACGCTTACCAGTAGTGTCTTTATGCCTACCTGTACACCTGAAGTAGCCCCACATGCCATGAGGCGAGGCTCTGGCAGACTGTGCACCCTTACCAGTTGTGCCTTTATGCTTACCTGTACACCTGAAGTAGTCACACGTGCCATGAGGCGAGGCTTTGGTAGACTGCGCACCCTTACCAGTTGTGTCTTTATGCCTATCTGTACACCTGAAGTAGCCCCACGTGCCATGAGGCGAGGCTCTGGCAGACTGTGCACCCTTACCAGTTGTGCCTTTATGCTTACCTGTACACCTGAAGTAGTCCCACGTGCCATGAGGCGAGGCTTTGGCAGACTGCGCACCCTTACCAGTTGTGTCTTTATGCATACCTGTACACCTGAAGTAGCCCCACGTGCCATGAGGCGAGGCTCTGGCAGTCTGTGCACTCTTACCAGTTGTGTCTTTGTGCCTACCTGTACACCTGAAGTAGCACCACGTGCCATGAGGCGAGGCTTTGGCAGACTGCGCACCCTTACCAGTTGTTTCTTTATGCCTACCTGTACACCTGAAGTAGCCCCACGTGCCATGAGGCGAGGCTCTGGCAGACTGCGCATCCTTACCAGTTGTGTCTTTATGCCTACCTGTACACCAGAAGTAGCCCCACGTGCCATGAGGCGAGGCTCTGGCAGACTGCGCACCCTTACCAGTAGTGTCTTTATGCCTACCTGTACACCTGAAGTAGCCCCACGTGCCATGAGGCGAGGCTCTGGCAGACTGCGCACCCTTACCAGTTGTGTCTTTATGCCTACCTGTACACCTGAAGTAGCTCCACGTGCCATGAGGCGCCCCACGTGCCATGAGGCGAGGCTTGCGCAGACTGCGCACCCTTACCAGTTGTGTCTTTATGCCTACCTGTACACCTGAAGTAGCACCACGTGCCATGAGGCGAGGCTTTGGCAGACTGCGCACCCTTACCAGTTGTGTCTTTATGCCTACCTGTACACCTGAAGTAGCACCACGTGCCATGAGGCGAGGCTCTGGCAGACTGCGCACCCTTACCAGTAGTGTCTTTATGCCTACCTGTACACCTGAAGTAGCCCCACGTGCCATGAGGCGAGGCTCTGGCAGACTGTGCACCCTTACCAGTTGTGTCTTTATGCCTACCTGTACAACTGAAGTAGCCGGACGTGCCATGAGGCGAGGCTCTGGCAGACTGTGCAGCCTTACCAGTTGTGTCTTTATGCCTACCTGTACACCTGAAGTAGCCCCACGTGCCATGAGGCGAGGCTCTGGCAGACTGTGCACCCTTACCAGTTGTGTCTTTATGCCTACCTGTACACCTGAAATAGCCCCACGTGCCATGAGGCGAGGCTTTGGCAGACTGCGCACCCTTACCAGTTGTTTCTTTATGCCTACCTGTACACCTGAAGTAGTCACACGTGCCATGAGGCGAGGCTCTGGCAGACTGCGCACCCTTACCAGTTGTGTCTTTATGCTTACCTGTACACCTGAAGTAGCCCCACGTGCCATGAGGCGAGGCTCTGACAGACTGCGCACCGTTACCAGTTGTGTCTTTATGCTTACCTGTACACCTGAAGTAGCCCCACGTGCCATGAGGCGAGGCTCTGACAGACTGCGCACCGTTACCAGTTGTGTCTTTATGCATACCTGTACACCTGAAGTAGCCCCACGTGCCATGAGGCGAGGCTTTGGCAGACTGCGCACCCTTACCAGTTGTGTCTTTATGCCTACCTGTACACCTGAAGTAGCCCTACGTGCCATGAGGCGAGGCTCTGGCAGACTGCGCACCCTTACCAGTAGTGTCTTTATGCCTACCTGTACACCTGAAGTAGCCCCACGTGCCATGAGGCGAGGCTCTGGCAGACTGCGCACCCTTACCAGTTGTGTCTTTATGCCTACCTGTACAACTGAAGTAGCCGGACGTGCCATGAGGCGAGGCTCTGGCAGACTGTGCAGCCTTACCAGTTGTGTCTTTATGCCTACCTGTACACCTGAAGTAGCCCCACGTGCCATGAGGCGAGGCTCTGGCAGACTGTGCACCCTTACCAGTTGTGTCTTTATGCCTACCTGTACACCTGAAGTAGCCCCACGTGCCATGAGGCGAGGCTCTGGCAGACTGCGCACCCTTACCAGTTGTGCCTTTATGCTTACCTGTACACCTGAAGTAGTCACACGTGCCATGAGGCGAGGCTCTGGCAGACTGCGCACCCTTACCAGTTGTGTCTTTATGCTTACCTGTACACCTGAAGTAGCCCCACGTGCCATGAGGCGAGGCTCTGACAGACTGCGCACCGTTACCAGTTTTGTCTTTATGCATACCTGTACACCTGAAGTAGCCCCACGTGCCATGAGGCGAGGCTCTGGCAGACTGCGCACCCTTACCAGTTGTGTCTTTATGCCTACCTGTACACCTGAAGTAGCCCTACGTGCCATGAGGCGAGGCTCTGGCAGACTGCGCACCCTTACCAGTTGTGCCTTTATGCCTACTTGTACACCTGAAGTAGCCCCACGTGCCATGAGGCGAGGCTCTGGCAGACTGCGCACCCTTAACAGTTGTGCCTTTATGCTTACCTGTACACCTGAAGTAGTGACACGTGCCATGAGGCGAGGCTTTGGCAGACTCTGCACCCTTACCAGTGGTGTCTTTATGCCTACCTGTACACCTGAAGTAGTCACACGTGCCATGAGGCGAGGCTTTGGCAGACTCTGCACCCTTACCAGTTGTGTCTTTATGCCTACCTGTACACCTGAAGTAGCACCACGTGCCATGAGGCGAGGCTCTGGCAGACTGCGCACCCTTACCAGTTGTGTCTTTATGCCTACCTGTACACCTGAAGTAGCCCTACGTGCCATGAGGCGAGGCTCTGGCAGACTGCGCACCCTTACCAGTAGTGTCTTTATGCCTACCTGTACACCTGAAGTAGCCCCACGTGCCATGAGGCGAGGCTCTGGCAGACTGCGCACCCTTACCAGTTGTGTCTTTATGCCTACCTGTACAACTGAAGTAGCCGGACGTGCCATGAGGCGAGGCTCTGGCAGACTGTGCAGCCTTACCAGTTGTGTCTTTATGCCTACCTGTACACCTGAAGTAGCCCCACGTGCCATGAGGCGAGGCTCTGGCAGACTGTGCACCCTTACCAGTTGTGTCTTTATGCCTACCTGTACACCTGAAGTAGCCCCACGTGCCATGAGGCGAGGCTCTGGCAGACTGCGCACCCTTACCAGTTGTGCCTTTATGCTTACCTGTACACCTGAAGTAGTCACACGTGCCATGAGGCGAGGCTCTGGCAGACTGCGCACCCTTACCAGTTGTGTCTTTATGCTTACCTGTACACCTGAAGTAGCCCCACGTGCCATGAGGCGAGGCTCTGACAGACTGCGCACCGTTACCAGTTGTGTCTTTATGCATACCTGTACACCTGAAGTAGCCCCACGTGCCATGAGGCGAGGCTCTGGCAGACTGTGCACCCTTACCAGTTGTGTCTTTATGCCTACCTGTACACCTGAAGTAGCCCTACGTGCCATGAGGCGAGGCTCTGGCAGACTGTGCACCCTTACCAGTTGTGCCTTTATGCCTACTTGTACACCTGAAGTAGCCCCACGTGCCATCAGGCGAGGCTCTGGCAGACTGCGCACCCTTAACAGTTGTGCCTTTATGCTTACCTGTACACCTGAAGTAGTGACACGTGCCATGAGGCGAGGCTTTGGCAGACTCTGCACCCTTACCAGTGGTGTCTTTATGCCTACCTGTACACCTGAAGTAGTCACACGTGCCATGAGGCGAGGCTTTGGCAGACTCTGCACCCTTACCAGTTGTGTCTTTATGCCTACCTGTACACCGGAAGTAACACCACGTGCCATGACGCGAGGCTCTGGCAGACTGTCCACCCTTACCAGTTGTGTCTTTATGCCTACCTGTACACCTGAAGTAGCCCCACGTGCCATGAGGCGAGGCTTTGGCAGACTGTGCACGCTTACCAGTAGTGTCTTTATGCCTACCTGTACACCTGAAGTAGCCCCACATGCCATGAGGCGAGGCTCTGGCAGACTGTGCACCCTTACCAGTTGTGCCTTTATGCTTACCTGTACACCTGAAGTAGTCACACGTGCCATGAGGCGAGGCTTTGGTAGACTGCGCACCCTTACCAGTTGTGTCTTTATGCCTATCTGTACACCTGAAGTAGCCCCACGTGCCATGAGGCGAGGCTCTGGCAGACTGTGCACCCTTACCAGTTGTGCCTTTATGCTTACCTGTACACCTGAAGTAGTCCCACGTGCCATGAGGCGAGGCTTTGGCAGACTGCGCACCCTTACCAGTTGTGTCTTTATGCATACCTGTACACCTGAAGTAGCCCCACGTGCCATGAGGCGAGGCTCTGGCAGTCTGTGCACCCTTACCAGTTGTGTCTTTGTGCCTACCTGTACACCTGAAGTAGCACCACGTGCCATGAGGCGAGGCTTTGGCAGACTGCGCACCCTTACCAGTTGTTTCTTTATGCCTACCTGTACACCTGAAGTAGCCCCACGTGCCATGAGGCGAGGCTCTGGCAGACTGCGCATCCTTACCAGTTGTGTCTTTATGCCTACCTGTACACCAGAAGTAGCCCCACGTGCCATGAGGCGAGGCTCTGGCAGACTGCGCACCCTTACCAGTAGTGTCTTTATGCCTACCTGTACACCTGAAGTAGCCCCACGTGCCATGAGGCGAGGCTCTGGCAGACTGCGCACCCTTACCAGTTGTGTCTTTATGCCTACCTGTACACCTGAAGTAGCTCCACGTGCCATGAGGCGCCCCACGTGCCATGAGGCGAGGCTTTGGCAGACTGCGCACCCTTACCAGTTGTGTCTTTATGCCTACCTGTACACCTGAAGTAGCACCACGTGCCATGAGGCGAGGCTTTGGCAGACTGCGCACCCTTACCAGTTGTGTCTTTATGCCTACCTGTACACCTGAAGTAGCACCACGTGCCATGAGGCGAGGCTCTGGCAGACTGCGCACCCTTACCAGTAGTGTCTTTATGCCTACCTGTACACCTGAAGTAGCCCCACATGCCATGAGGCGAGGCTCTGGCAGACTGCGCACCCTTACCAGTTGTGTCTTTATGCCTACCTGTACAACTGAAGTAGCCGGACGTGCCATGAGGCGAGGCTCTGGCAGACTGTGCAGCCTTACCAGTTGTGTCTTTATGCCTACCTGTACACCTGAAGTAGCCCCACGTGCCATGAGGCGAGGCTCTGGCAGACTGTGCACCCTTACCAGTTGTGTCTTTATGCCTACCTGTACACCTGAAATAGCCCCACGTGCCATGAGGCGAGGCTTTGGCAGACTGCGCACCCTTACCAGTTGTTTCTTTATGCCTACCTGTACATCTGAAGTAGCCCCACGTGCCATGAGGCGAGGCTCTTGCAGACTGCGCACCCTTACCAGTTGTGTCTTTATGCCTACCTGTACACCAGAAGTAGCCCCACGTGCCATGAGGCGAGGCTCTGGCAGACTGCGCACCCTTACCAGTAGTGTCTTTATGCCTACCTGTACACCTGAAGTAGCCCCACGTGCCATGAGGCGAGGCTCTGGCAGACTGCGCACCCTTACCAGTTGTGTCTTTATGCCTACCTGTACACCTGAAGTAGCTCCACGTGCCATGAGGAGCCCCACATGCCATGAGGCGAGGCTCTGGCAGAATGTGCACCCTTACCAGTTGTTTCTTTATGCCTACCTGTACACCTGAAGTAGCCCCACGTGCCATGAGGCGAGGCTTTGGCAGACTGTGCACCCTTACCAGCTGTGTCTTTATGCCTACCTGTACACCTGAAGTAGCCCCACGTGCCACGAGGCGAGGCTCCGGCAGACTGCGCACCCTTACCAGTTGTGTCTTTATGCCTACCTGTACACCTGAAGTAGTCACACGTGCCATGAGGCGAGGCTCTGGCAGACTGCGCACCCCTACCAGTTGTGTGTTTATGCCTACCTTTACACCTGAAGTAGTCACACGTGCCATGAGGCGAGGATCTGGCAGACTGCGCATCCTTACCAGTTGTGCCTTTATGCCTACCTGTACACCTGAAGTATCCCCACGTGCCATGAGGTGAGGCTTTGGCAGACTGCACACCCTTACCAGTTGTGTCTTTATGCCTACCTGTTCCCCTGAAGTAGCCCCACGTGCCATGAGGCGAGGCTTTGGCAGACTGCGCACGCTTACCAGTTGTGTCTTTATGCCTACCTGTACACCTGTAGTAGCCCCACGTGCCATGAGGCGAGGCTCTGGCAGACTGTGCACCCTTACCAGTTGTGTGTTTATGCCTACTTGTACACCTGAAGTAGCCCCACGTGCCATGAGGCGAGGCTTTGGCAGACTGTGCACCCTTACCAGTTGTGTCCTTATGCATACCTGCACACCTGAAGTAGCCCCACGTGCCATGAGGCGAGGCTCTGGCAGACTGTGCACCCTTACCAGTTGTGTCTTTATATCTACCTGTACACCTGAAGTATTCCCACGTGCCATGAGGCGAGGCTCCGGCAGACTGCGCACCCTTACCAGTTGTGTCTTTATGCATACCTGTACACATGAAGTAGCCCCACGTGCCATGAGGCGAGGCTCCGGCAGACTGCGCACCCTTACCAGTTGTGTCTTTATGCCTACCTGTACACCTGAAGTAGCCCCATGTGCCATGAGGCGAGGCTTTGGCAGACTGCGCACCCTTACCAGTTGTTTCTTTATGCCTACCTGTACACCTGAAGTAGCCCCACGTGCCATGAGGCGAGGCTCTGGCAGACTGCGCACCCTTACCAGTTGTGTCTTTATGCCTACTTGTACACCTGTAGTAGCCCCACATGCCATGAGGCGAGGCTTTGGCAGACTGCGCACCCTTACCAGTTGTGTCTTTATGCCTACCTGTACTCCTGAAGTAGCCCCACGTGCCATGAGGCTAGGCTCTGGCAGACTGCGCACCCTTACCAGTTGTGTCTTTATGCCTACCTGTACACCTGAAGTAGCCCCACGTGCCATGAGGCGAGGCTCTGGCAGACTGTGCACGCTTACCAGTTGTGTCTTTATGCCCACCTGTATACCTGAAGTAGCCCCACGTGCCATGAGGCGAGGCTCTGGCAGACTGCGCACGCTTACCAGTTGTGTCTTTATGCCCACCTGTATACCTGAAGTAGCCCCATGTGCCATGAGGCGAGGCTCTGGCAGACTGCGTACCCTTACCAGTTGTGTCTTTATGCCTACCTGTACACCTGAAGTAGCCTCACGTGCCATGAGGCGAGGCTCTGGCAGACTGTGCACCCTTACCAGTTGTGTCGTTATGCCAACCTGTACACCTGAAGTAGCCCCACGTGCCATGAGGCGAGGCTCTGGCAGACTGTGCACCCTTACCAGTTGTGTCTTTATGCCAACCTGTACACCTGAAGTAGCCCCACGTGCCATGAGGCGAGGCTCCGGCAGACTGCGCACCCTTACCAGTTGTGTCTTTATGCCTACCTGTACACCTGAAGTAGTCACACGTGCCATGAGGCGAGGCTCCGGCAGACTGCGCACCCTTACCAGTTCTGCCTTTATGCCTACCTGTACACCTGAAGTATCCCCACGTGCCATGTGGCGAGGCTCTGGCAGACTGCACACCCTTACCAGTTGTGCCTTTATGCCTACCTGTACACCTAAGTATCCCCACGTGCCATGAGATGAGGCTTTGGCAGATCAACGCACCCTTACCAGTTGTGTCTTTATGCCTACCTGTTCCCCTGAAGTATCCCCACGTGCAATGAGGCGAGGCTTTGGCAGACTGTGCACCCTTACCAGTTGTGTCTTTATGCCTACCTGTACACTTGAAGTAGCCCCACGTGCCATGAGGCGAGGCTCTGGCAGACTGCGCACCCTTACCAGTTGTGTCTTTATGCCAACCTTTACACCTGAAGTAGCCCCACGTGCCATGAGGCGAGGCTCTGGCAGACTGCGCACCCTTACCAGTTGTGTCTTTATGCTTATCTGTACACCTGAAGTAGCCCCACGTGCCATGAGGCGAGGCTCTGACAGACTGCGCACCGTTACCAGTTGTGTCTTTATGCATACCTGTACACCTGAAGTAGCCCCACGTGCCATGAGGCGAGGCTCTGACAGACTGCGCACCCTTACCAGTTGTGCCATTATGCCTACCTGATCCCTCGAAGTAGCACCACGTACCATGAGGCGAGGCTCTGACAGACTGCGCACCGTTACCAGTTGTGTCTTTATGCCTACCTGTACACCTGAAGTAGCCCCAAGTGCCATGAGGCGAGGCTCTGACAGACTGTGCACCGTTACCAGTTGTGTCTTTATGCCTACCTGTACACCTGAAGTAGCCCCACGTGCCATGAGGCCAGGCTCTGGCAGACTGCGCACCCTTACCAGTTGTGTCTTTATGCCTACCTGTACAATTGAAGTAGTCACACGTGCCATGAGGCCAGGCTCTGGCTGACTGCGCACCCTTACCAGTTGTGCCTTTATGCTTACCTGTACACCTGAAGTAGTCACACGTGCCATGAGGCAAGGCTCTGGCAGACTGCGCACCCTTACCAGTTGTGTCTTTATGCTTACCTGTACACCTGAAGCAGCCCCACGTGCCATGAGGTGAGGCTCTGACAGACTGCGCACCGTTACCAGTTGTGTCTTTATGCATACCTGTACACCTGAAGTAGCCCCACGTGCCATGAGGCGAGGCTCTGGCAGACTGCACACCCTTACCAGTTGTGTCTTTATGCCTACCTGTACACCTGAAGTAGCCCTATGTGCCATGAGGCGAGGCTCTGGCAGACTGTGCACCCTTACCAGTTGTGCCTTTATGCCTACGTGTACACCTGAAGTAGCCCCACGTGCCATGAGGCGAGGCTCTGGCAGACTGCGCACTCTTAACAGTTGTGCCTTTATGCTTACCTGTACACCTGAAGTAGTGACACGTGCCATGAGGCGAGGCTTTGGCAGACTCTGCACCCTTACCAGTGGTGTCTTTATGCCTACCTGTACACCTGAAGTAGCCCCACGTGCCATGAGGCGAGGCTCTGGCAGACTGCGCATCCTTACCAGTTGTGTCTTTATGCCTACCTGTACACCAGAAGTAGCCCCATGTGCCATGAGGCGAGGCTCTGGCAGACTGCGCACCCTTACCAGTAGTGTCTTTATGCCTACCTGTACACCTGAAGTAGCCCCACGTGCCATGAGGCGAGGCTCTGGCAGACTGTGCACCCTTACCAGTTGTGCCTTTATGCCTACGTGTACACCTGAAGTAGCCCCACGTGCCATGAGGCGAGGCTCTGGCAGACTGCGCACTCTTAACAGTTGTGCCTTTATGCTTACCTGTACACCTGAAGTAGTGACACGTGCCATGAGGCGAGGCTTTGGCAGACTGCGCACCCTTACCAGTTGTTTCTTTATGCCTACCTGTACACCTGAAGTAGCCCCACGTGCCATGAGGCGAGGCTCTGGCAGACTGCGCATCCTTACCAGTTGTGTCTTTATGCCTACCTGTACACCAGAAGTAGCCCCACGTGCCATGAGGCGAGGCTCTGGCAGACTGCGCACCCTTACCAGTAGTGTCTTTATGCCTACCTGTACACCTGAAGTAGCCCCACGTGCCATGAGGCGAGGCTCTGGCAGACTGTGCACCCTTACCAGTTGTGTCTTTATGCCTACCTGTACAACTGAAGTAGCCGGACGTGCCATGAGGCGAGGCTCTGGCAGACTGTGCAGCCTTACCAGTTGTGTCTTTATGCCTACCTGTACACCTGAAGTAGCCCCACGTGCCATGAGGCAAGGCTTTGGCAGACTGTGCACCCTTACCAGTTGTGTGTTTATGCCTACCTGTACACTTGAAGTAGCCCCACGTGCCATGAGGCGAGGCTCTGGTAGACTGTGCACCCTTACAAGTTGTGTCTTTATGCCTACCTGTACACCTGAAGTAGCCCCACGTGCCATGAGGCAAGGCTCTGGCAGACTGTGCACCCTTACCAGTTGTGTCTTTATCCCTACCTGTACACCTGCAGTAGCCCCACGTGCCATGAGGCGAGGCTTTGGTAGTCTGCGCACCCTTACCAGTTGTGTCTTTATGCCTACCTGTACACTTGAAGTAGCCCCACGTACCATGAGGCGAGGCTTTGGCAGACTGCGCACCCTTACCAGTTGTGCCATTATGCCTACCTGATCCCTCGAAGTAGCACCACGTACCATGAGGCGAGGCTTTGGCAGACTGTGCACCATTACCAGTTGTGTCTTTATGCCTACCTGTACACCTGAAGTAGCCCCACGTGCCATGAGGCGAGGCTCTGGCAGACTGCGCACCCTTACCAGTTGTGTCTTTATGCCTACCTGTACACCTGAAGTAGCCCCACGTGCCATGAGGCGAGGCTCTGGCAGACTGCGCACCCTTACCAGTTGTGTCTTTATGCCTACCTGTACACCAGAAGTAGCCCCACGTGCAATGAGGCGAGGCTCTGGCAGACTGCGCACCCTTACCAGTTGTGTCTTTATGCTTACCTGTACACCTGAAGTAGCCCCACGTGCCATGAGGCGAGGCTCTGGCAGACTGCGCACCGTTACCAGTCGTGTCTTTATGCATACCTGTACACCTGAAGTAGCCCCACGTGCCATGAGGCGAGGCTCTGGCAGACTGCGCACCCTTACCAGTTGTGTCTTTATGCCTACCTGTACACCTGAAGTAGCCCTACGTGCCATGAGGCGAGGCTCTGGCAGACTGTGCACCCTTACCAGTTGTGTCTTTATGCCTACGTGTACACCTGAAGTAGCCCCACGTGCCATGAGGCGAGGCTCTGGCAGACTGCGCACCCTTACCAGTTGTGCCTTTATGCTTACCTGTACACCTGAAGTAGTCACACGTGCCATGAGGCGAGGCTTTGGCAGACTCTGCACCCTTACCAGTGGTGTCTTTATGCCTACCTTTACACCTGAAGTAGTCATTCGTGCCATGAGGCGAGGCTTTGGCAGACTCTGCACCCTTACCAGTGGTGTCTTTATGCCTACCTGTACACCTGAAGTAGTCACACGTGCCATGAGGCGAGGCTTTGGCAGACTCTGCACACTTACCAGTTGTGTCTTTATGCCTACCTGTACACCTGAAGTAGCACCACGTGCCATGAGGCGAGGCTCTGGCAGACTGCGCACCCTTACCAGTTGTGTCTTTATGCCTACCTGTACACCTGAAGTAGCCCCACATGCCATGAGGTGAGGCTTTGGCAGACTGTGCACGCTTACCAGTAGTGTCTTTATGCCTACCTGTACACCTGAAGTAGCCCCACGTGCCATGAGGCGAGGCTCTGGCAGACTGCGCACCCTTACGAGTTGTGCCTTTATGCTTACCTGTACACCTGAAGTAGTCACACGTGCCATGAGGCGAGACTTTGGCAGACTGCGCACCCTTACCAGTTGTGTCTTTATGCCTATCTGTACACCTGAAGTAGCCCCACGTGCCATGAGGCGAGGCTCTGGCAGACTGCGCACCCTTACCAGTTGTGCCTTTATGCCTACCTGTACACCTGAAGTAGTCCCACGTGCCATGAGGCGAGGCTCTGGCAGACTGCGCATCCTTACCAGTTGTGTCTTTATGCCTACCTGTACACCAGAAGTAGCCCCACGTGCCATGAGGCGAGGCTCTGGCAGACTGCGCACCCTTACCAGTAGTGTCTTTATGCCTACCTGTACACCTGAAGTAGCCCCATGTGCCATGAGGCGAGGCTCCGGCAGACTGCGCACCCTTACCAGTTGTGTCTTTATGCCTACCTGTACACCTGAAGTAGCTCCACGTGCCATGAGGCGCCCCACGTGCCATGAGGCGAGGCTCTGGCAGAATGTGCACCCTTTCCAGTTGTGTCTTTATGCCTACCTGTACAACTGAAGTAGCCGGACGTGCCATGAGGCGAGGCTCTGGCAGACTGTGCACCTTTACCAGTTGTTTCTTTATGCCTACCTGTACACCTGAAGTAGCCCCACGTGCCATGAGGCGAGGCTTTGGCAGACTGTGCACCCTTACCAGTTGTGTGTTTATGCCTACCTGTACACTTGATGTAGCCCCACGTGCCATGAGGCGAGGCTCTGGCAGACTGTGCACCCTTACAAGTTGTGTCTTTATGCCTACCTGTACACCTGAAGTAGCCCCACGTGCCATGAGGCAAGGCTTTGGCAGACTGTGCACCCTTACCAGTTGTGTCTTTATCCCTACCTGTACACCTGGAGTAGCACCACGTGCCATGAGGCGAGGCTTTGGTAGTCTGCGCACCCTTACCAGTTGTGTCTTTATGCCTACATGTATACCTGAAGTAGCCCCACGTACCATGAGGCGAGGCTTTGGCAGACTGCGCACCATTACCAGTTGTGTCTTTATGCCTACCTGTACACCTGAAGTAGCCCCACGTGCCATGAGGCGAGGCTCTGGCAGACTGCGCACCCTTACCAGTTGTGTCTTTATGCCTACATGTACACCTGAAGTAGCCCCACGTGCCATGAGGCGAGGCTCTGGCAGACTGCGCACCCTTACCAGTTGTGTCTTTATGCCTACCTGTACACCTGAAGTAGCCCCACGTGCCATGAGGCGAGGCTCTGGCAGACTGCGCACCCTTACCAGTTGTGTGTTTATGCCAACCTGTACACCTGAAGTAGCCCCACGTGCCATGAGGCGAGGCCCTGGCAGACTGCGCACCCTTTCCAGTTGTGTCTTTATGCCTACCTGTACAATTGAAGTAGTCACACGTGCCATGAGGCCAGGCTCTGGCAGACTGCGCACCCTTACCAGTTGTGCCTTTATGCTTACCTGTACACCTGAAGTAGTCACACGTGCCATGAGGCGAGGCTCTGGCAGACTGCGCACCCATACCAGTTGTGTCTTTATGCTTACCTGTACACCTGAAGTAGCCCCACGTGCCATGAGGCGAGGCTCTGGCAGACTGCGCACCTTTACCAATTGTGTCTTTATGCATACCTGTACACCTGAAGTAGCCCCACGTGCCATGAGGCGAGGCTCTGGCAGACTGCGCACCCTTATCAGTTGTGTCTTTATGCCTACCTGTACACCTGAAGTAGCCCTACGTGCCATGAGGCGAGGCTCTGGCAGACTGTGCACCCTTACCAGTTGTGTCTTTATGCCTACGTGTACACCTGAAGTAGCCCCACGTGCCATGAGGCGAGGCTCTGGCAGACTGCGCACCCTTACCAGTTGTGCCTTTATGCTTACCTGTACACCTGAAGTAGTCACACGTGCCATGAGGCGAGGCTTTGGCATACTCTGCACCCTTACCAGTTGTGTCTTTATGCCTACCTGTACACCTGAAGTAGTCGCACGTGCCATGAGGCGAGGCTTTGGCAGACTCCGCACCCTTACCAGTTGTGTCTTTATGCCTACCTGTACACCTGAAGTAGCACCACGTGCCATGAGGCGAGGCTCTGGCAGACTGCGCACCCTTACCATTTGTGTCTTTATGCCTACCTGTACACCTGAAGTAGCCCCACGTGCCATGAGGCGAGGCTTTGGCAGACTGTGCACGCTTACCAGTTGTGTCTTTATGCCTACCTGTACACCTGAAGTAGCCCCACGTACCATGAGGCGAGGCTTTGGCAGACTGCGCACACTTACCAGTTGTGCCTTTATGCTTACCTGTACACCTGAAGTAGTCACACGTGCCATGAGGCGAGGCTCTGGCAGACTGCGCACCCTTACCAGTTGTGCCTTTATGCTTACCTGTACACCTGAAGTAGTCACACGTGCCATGAGGCGAGGCTTTGGCAGACTCTGCACCCTTACCAGTGGTGTCTTTATGCCTACATGTACACCTGAAGTAGTCACACGTGCCATGAGGCGAGGCTTTGGCAGACTCTGCACCCTTACCAGTTGTGTCTTTATGCCTACCTGTACACCTGAAGTAGTCACACGTGCCATGAGGCGAGGCTTTGGCAGACTCTGCACCCTTACCAGTTGTGTCTTTATGCCTACGTGTACACCTGAAGTAGCCCCACGTGCCATGAGGCGAGGCTCTGGCAGACTGCGCACCCTTACCAGTTGTGCCTTTATGCTTACCTGTACACCTGAAGTAGTCACACGTGCCATGAGGCGAGGCTTTGGCAGACTCTGCACCCTTACCAGTGGTGTCTTTATGCCTACCTGTACACCTGAAGTAGTCACACGTGCCATGAGGCGAGGCTTTGGCAGACTCTGCACCCTTACCAGTTGTGTCTTTATGCCTACCTGTACACCTGAAGTAGTCACACGTGCCATGAGGCGAGGCTTTGGCAGACTCTGCACCCTTACCAGTTGTGTCTTTATGCCTACCTGTACACCTGAAGTAGCACCACGTGCCATGAGGCGAGGCTCTGGCAGACTGCGCACCCTTACCAGTTGTGTCTTTATGCCTACCTGTACACCTGAAGTAGCCCCACGTGCCACGAGGCGAGGCTTTGGCAGACTGTGCACGCTTACCAGTAGTGTCTTTATGCCTACCTGTACACCTGAAGTAGCTCCACGTGCCATGAGGCGCCCCACGTGCCATGAGGCGAGGCTCTGGCAGAATGTGCACCCTTACCAGTTGTGTCTTTATGCCTACCTGTACACCTGAAGTAGCCCCACGTGCCATGAGGCGAGGCTCTGGCAGACTGTGCACGCTTACCAGTTGTGTCTTTATGCCCACCTGTATACCTGAAGTAGCCCCACGTGCCATGAGGCGAGGCTCTGGCAGACTGCGCACGCTTACCAGTTGTGTCTTTATGCCTACCTGTATACCTGAAGTAGCCCCATGTGCCATGAGGCGAGGCTCTGGCAGACTGCGTACCCTTACCAGTTGTGTCTTTATGCCTACCTGTACACCTGAAGTAGCCCCACGTGCCATGAGGCGAGGCTCTGGCAGACTGTGCACCCTTATCAGTTGTGTCGTTATGCCAACCTGTACACCTGAAGTAGCCCCACGTGCCATGAGGCGAGGCTCTGGCAGACTGTGCACCCTTACCAGTTGTGTCTTTATGCCAACCTGTACACCTGAAGTAGCCCCACGTGCCATGAGGCGAGGCTCCGGCAGACTGCGCACCCTTACCAGTTGTGTCTTTATGCCTACCTGCACACCTGAAGTAGTCACACGTGCCATGAGGCGAGGCTCCGGCAGACTGCGCACCCTTACCAGTTCTGCCTTTATGCCTACCTGTACACCTGAAGTAGCCCCACGTGCCATGTGGCGAGGCTCTGGCAGACTGCACACCCTTACCAGTTGTGCCTTTATGCCTACCTGTACACCTAAGTATCCCCACGTGCCATGAGATGAGGCTTTGGCAGATCAACGCACCCTTACCAGTTGTGTCTTTATGCCTACCTGTTCCCCTGAAGTATCCCCACGTGCAATGAGGCGAGGCTTTGGCAGACTGTGCACCCTTACCAGTTGTGTCTTTATGCCTACCTGTACACTTGAAGTAGCCCCACGTGCCATGAGGCGAGGCTCTGGCAGACTGCGCACCCTTACCAGTTGTGCCTTTATGCCAACCTGTACACCTGAAGTAGCCCCACGTGCCATGAGGCGAGGCTCTGGCAGACTGCGCACCCTTACCAGTTGTGTCTTTATGCTTACCTGTACACCTGAAGTAGCCCCACGTGCCATGAGGCGAGGCTCTGACAGACTGCGCACCGTTACCAGTTGTGTCTTTATGCATACCTGTACACCTGAAGTAGCCCCACGTGCCATGAGGCGAGGCTCTGACAGACTGCGCACCCTTACCAGTTGTTCCATTATGCCTACCTGATCCCTCGAAGTAGCACCACGTACCATGAGGCGAGGCTCTGACAGACTGCGCACCGTTACCAGTTGTGTCTTTATGCCTACCTGTACACCTGAAGTAGCCCCAAGTGCCATGATGCGAGGCTCTGACAGACTGTGCACCGTTACCAGTTGTGTCTTTATGCCTACCTGTACACCTGAAGTAGCCCCACGTGCCATGAGGCCAGGCTCTGGCAGACTGCGCACCCTTACCAGTTGTGTCTTTATGCCTACCTGTACAATTGAAGTAGTCACACGTGCCATGAGGCCAGGCTCTGGCTGACTGCGCACCCTTACCAGTTGTGCCTTTATGCTTACCTGTACAACTGAAGTAGTCACACGTGCCATGAGGCGAGGCTCTGGCAGACTGCGCACCCTTACCAGTTGTGTCTTTATGCTTACCTGTACACCTGAAGCAGCCCCACGTGCCATGAGGCGAGGCTCTGACAGACTGCGCACCGTTACCAGTTGTGTCTTTATGCATACCTGTACACCTGAAGTAGCCCCACGTGCCATGAGGCGAGGCTCTGGCAGACTGCGCACCCTTACCAGTTGTGTCTTTATGCCTACCTGTACACCTGAAGTAGCCCTACGTGCCATGAGGCGAGGCTCTGGCAGACTGTGCACCCTTACCAGTTGTGCCTTTATGCCTACGTGTACACCTGAAGTAGCCCCACGTGCCATGAGGCGAGGCTCTGGCAGACTGCGCACCCTTAACAGTTGTGCCTTTATGCTTACCTGTACACCTGAAGTAGTGACACGTGCCATGAGGCGAGGCTTTGGCAGACTCTGCACCCTTACCAGTGGTGTCTTTATGCCTACCTGTACACCTGAAGTAGTCACACGTGCCATGAGGCGAGGCTTTGGCAGACTCTGCACCCTTACCAGTTGTGTCTTTATGCCTACCTGTACACCTGAAGTAGTCACACGTGCCATGAGGCGAGGCTTTGGCAGACTCTGCACCCTTACCAGTTGTGTCTTTATGCCTACCTGTACACCTGAAGTAGCACCACGTGCCATGAGGCGAGGCTCTGGCAGACTGTGCACCCTTACCAGTTGTGTCTTTATGCCTACCTGTACACCTGAAGTAGCCCCACGTGCCATGAGGCGAGGCTTTGGCAGACTGTGCACGCTTACCAGTAGTGTCTTTATGCCTACCTGTACACCTGAAGTAGCCCCACGTGCCATGAGGCGAGGCTCTGGCAGACTGTGCACCCTTACCAGTTGTGTCTTTATGCCTACCTGTACAACTGAAGTAGCCGGACGTGCCATGAGGCGAGGCTCTGGCAGACTGTGCAGCCTCACCAGTTGTGTCTTTATGCCTACCTGTACACCTGAAGTAGCCCCACGTGCCATGAGGCGAGGCTCTGGCAGACTGCGCACCCTTACCAGTTGTGCCTTTATGCTTACCTGTACACCTGAAGTAGTCCCACGTGCCATGAGGCGAGGCTTTGGCAGACTGCGCACCCTTACCAGTTGTGTCTTTATGCATACCTGTACACCTGAAGTAGCCCCACGTGCCATGAGGCGAGGCTCTGGCAGTCTGTGCACCCTTACCAGTTGTGTCTTTATGCCTACATGTTCACCTGAAGTAGCCCCATGTGCCATGAGGCGAGGCTCTGGCAGACTGCGCACCCTTACCAGTTGTGTCTTTATGCCTACCTGTACACCTGAAGTAGCTCCACGTGCCATGAGGCGCCCCACGTGCCATGAGGCGAGGCTTTGGCAGACTGCGCACCCTTACCAGTTGTGTCTTTATGCCTACCTGTACACCTGAAGTAGCACCACGTGCCATGAGGCGAGGCTTTGGCAGACTGCGCACCCTTACCAGTTGTTTCTTTATGCCTACCTGTACACCTGAAGTAGCCCCACGTGCCATGAGGCGAGGCTCTGGCAGACTGCGCATCCTTACCAGTTGTGTCTTTATGCTTACCTGTACACCAGAAGTAGCCCCACGTGCCATGAGGCGAGGCTCTGGCAGACTGCGCACCCTCACCAGTAGTGTCTTTATGCCTACCTGTACACCTGAAGTAGCCCCACGTGCCATGAGGCGAGGCTCTGGCAGACTGTGCACCCTTACCAGTTGTGTCTTTATGCCTACCTGTACAACTGAAGTAGCCGGACGTGCCGTGAGGCGAGGCTCTGGCAGACTGTGCAGCCTCACCAGTTGTGTCTTTATGCCTACCTGTACACCTGAAGTAGCCCCACGTGCCATGAGGCGAGGCTTTGGCAGACTGTGCACCCTTACCAGTTGTGTGTTTATGCCTACCTGTACACTTGAAGTAGCCCCACGTGCCATGAGGCGAGGCTCTGGTAGACTGTGCACCCTTACAAGTTGTGTCTTTATGCCTACCTGTACACCTGAAGTAGCCCCACGTGCCATGAGGCAAGGCTCTGGCAGACTGTGCACCCTTACCAGTTGTGTCTTTATCCCTACCTGTACACCTGCAGTAGCCCCACGTGCCATGAGGCGAGGCTTTGGTAGTCTGCGCACCCTTACCAGTTGTGTCTTTATGCCTACCTGTACACCTGAAGTAGCCCCACGTACCATGAGGCGAGGCTTTGGCAGACTGCGCACCCTTACCAGTTGTGCCATTATGCCTACCTGATCCCTCGAAGTAGCACCACGTACCATGAGGCGAGGCTTTGGCAGACTGTGCACCATTACCAGTTGTGTCTTTATGCCTACCTGTACACCTGAAGTAGCCCCACGTGCCATGAGGCGAGGCTCTGGCAGACTGCGCACCCTTACCAGTTGTGTCTTTATGCCTACCTGTTCACCTGAAGTAGCCCCACGTGCCATGAGGCGAGGCTCTGGCAGACTGCGCACCCTTACCAGTTGTGTCTTTATGCCTACCTATACACCAGAAGTAGCCCCACGTGCAATGAGGCGAGGCTCTGGCAGACTGCGCACCCTTACCAGTTGTGTCTTTATGCTTACCTGTACACCTGAAGTAGCCCCACGTGCCATGAGGCGAGGCTCTGGCAGACTCCGCACCGTTACCAGTTGTGTCTTCATGCATACCTGTACACCTGAAGTAGCCCCACGTGCCATGAGGCGAGGCACTGGCAGACTGCGCACCCTTACCAGTTGTGTCTTTATGCCTACCTGTACACCTGAAGTAGCCCTACGTGCCATGAGGCGAGGCTCTGGCAGACTGTGCACCCTTACCAGTTGTGTCTTTATGCCTACGTGTACACCTGAAGTAGCCCCACGTGCCATGAGGCGAGGCTCTGGCAGACTGCGCACCCTTACCAGTTGTGCCTTTATGCTTACCTGTACACCTGAAGTAGTCACACGTGCCATGAGGCAAGGCTTTGGCAGACTCTGCACCCTTACCAGTTGTGTCTTTATGCCTACCTGTACACCTGAAGTAGTCACACGTGCCATGAGGCGAGGCTTTGGCAGACTCTGCACCCTTACCAGTTGTGTCTTTATGCCTACCTGTACACCTGAAGTAGCACCACGTGCCATGAGGCGAGGCTCTGGCAGACTGCGCACCCTTACCAGTTGTGTCTTTATGCCTACCTGTACACCTGAAGTAGCCCCACATGCCATGAGGCGAGGCTTTGGCAGACTGTGCACGCTTACCAGTAGTGTCTTTATGCCTACCTGTACACCTGAAGTAGCCCCACGTGCCATGAGGCGAGGCTCTGGCAGACTGCGCACCCTTACCAGTTGTGCCTTTATGCTTACCTGTACACCTGAAGTACTCACACGTGCCATGAGGCGAGACTTTGGCAGACTGCGCACCCTTACCAGTTGTGTCTTTATGCCTATCTGTACACCTGAAGTAGCCCCACGTGCCATGAGGCGAGGCTCTGGCAGACTGCGCACCCTTACCAGTTGTGCCTTTATGCTTACCTGTACACCTGAAGTAGTCCCACGTGCCATGAGGCGAGGCTCTGGCAGACTGCGCACCCTTACCAGTTGTGTCTTTGTGCAAACCTGTACACCTGAAGTAGCCCCACGTGCCATGAGGCGAGGCTCTGTCAGTCTGTGCATCCTTACCAGTTGTGTCTTTATGCCTACCTGTACACCTGAAGTAGCACCACGTGCCATGAGGCGAGGCTTTGGCAGACTGCGCACCCTTACCAGTTGTTTCTTTATGCCTACCTGTACACCTGAAGTAGCCCCACGTGCCATGAGGCGAGGCTCTGGCAGACTGCGCACCCTTACCAGTTGTGTCTTTATGCCTACCTGCACACCTGAAGTAGTCACACGTGCCATGAGGCGAGGCTCCGGCAGACTGCGCACCCTTACCAGTTCTGCCTTTATGCCTACCTGTACACCTGAAGTATCCCCACGTGCCATGTGGCGAGGCTCTGGCAGACTGCACACCCTTACCAGTTGTGCCTTTATGCCTACCTGTACACCTAAGTATCCCCACGTGCCATGAGATGAGGCTTTGGCAGATCAACGCACCCTTACCAGTTGTGTCTTTATGCCTACCTGTTCCCCTGAAGTATCCCCACGTGCAATGAGGCGAGGCTTTGGCAGACTGTGCACCCTTACCAGTTGTGTCTTTATGCCTACCTGTACACTTGAAGTAGCCCCACGTGCCATGAGGCGAGGCTCTGGCAGACTGCGCACCCTTACCAGTTGTGTCTTTATGCCAACCTGTACACCTGAAGTAGCCCCACGTGCCATGAGGCGAGGCTCTGGCAGACTGCGCACCCTTACCAGTTGTGTCTTTATGCTTACCTGTACACCTGAAGTAGCCCCACGTGCCATGAGGCGAGGCTCTGACAGACTGCGCACCGTTACCAGTTGTGTCTTTATGCATACCTGTACACCTGAAGTAGCCCCACGTGCCATGAGGCGAGGCTCTGACAGACTGCGCACCCTTACCAGTTGTTCCATTATGCCTACCTGATCCCTCGAAGTAGCACCACGTACCATGAGGCGAGGCTCTGACAGACTGCGCACCGTTACCAGTTGTGTCTTTATGCCTACCTGTACACCTGAAGTAGCCCCAAGTGCCATGAGGCGAGGCTCTGACAGACTGTGCACCGTTACCAGTTGTGTCTTTATGCCTACCTGTACACCTGAAGTAGCCCCACGTGCCATGAGGCCAGGCTCTGGCAGACTGCGCACCCTTACCAGTTGTGTCTTTATGCCTACCTGTACAATTGAAGTAGTCACACGTGCCATGAGGCCAGGCTCTGGCTGACTGCGCACCCTTACCAGTTGTGCCTTTATGCTTACCTGTACACCTGAAGTAGTCACACGTGCCATGAGGCAAGGCTCTGGCAGACTGCGCACCCTTACCAGTTGTGTCTTTATGCTTACCTGTACACCTGAAGCAGCCCCACGTGCCATGAGGCGAGGCTCTGACAGACTGCGCACCGTTACCAGTTGTGTCTTTATGCATACCTGTACACCTGAAGTAGCCCCACGTGCCATGAGGCGAGGCTCTGGCAGACTGCGCACCCTTACCAGTTGTGTCTTTATGCCTACCTGTACACCTGAAGTAGCCCTACGTGCCATGAGGCGAGGCTCTGGCAGACTGTGCACCCTTACCAGTTGTGCCTTTATGCCTACGTGTACACCTGAAGTAGCCCCACGTGCCATGAGGCGAGGCTCTGGCAGACTGCGCACCCTTAACAGTTGTGCCTTTATGCTTACCTGTACACCTGAAGTAGTGACACGTGCCATGAGGCGAGGCTTTGGCAGACTCTGCACCCTTACCAGTGGTGTCTTTATGCCTACCTGTACACCTGAAGTAGTCACACGTGCCATGAGGCGAGGCTTTGGCAGACTCTGCACCCTTACCAGTTGTGTCTTTATGCCTACCTGTACACCTGAAGTAGTCACACGTGCCATGAGGCGAGGCTTTGGCAGACTCTGCACCCTTACCAGTTGTGTCTTTATGCCTACCTGTACACCTGAAGTAGCACCACGTGCCATGAGGCGAGGCTCTGGCAGACTGTGCACCCTTACCAGTTGTGTCTTTATGCCTACCTGTACACCTGAAGTAGCCCCACGTGCCATGAGGCAAGGCTTTGGCAGACTGTGCACGCTTACCAGTAGTGTCTTTATGCCTACCTGTACACCTGAAGTAGCCCCACGTGCCATGAGACGAGGCTCTGGCAGACTGTGCACCCTTACCAGTTGTGTCTTTATGCCTACCTGTACAACTGAAGTAGCCGGACGTGCCATGAGGCGAGGCTCTGGCAGACTGTGCAGCCTCACCAGTTGTGTCTTTATGCCTACCTGTACACCTGAAGTAGCCCCACGTGCCATGAGGCGAGGCTCTGGCAGACTGCGCACCCTTACCAGTTGTGCCTTTATGCTTACCTGTACACCTGAAGTAGTCCCACGTGCCATGAGGCGAGGCTTTGGCAGACTGCGCACCCTTACCAGTTGTGTCTTTATGCATACCTGTACACCTGAAGTAGCCCCACGTGCCATGAGGCGAGGCTCTGGCAGTCTGTGCACCCTTACCAGTTGTGTCTTTATGCCTACATGTTCACCTGAAGTAGCCCCATGTGCCATGAGGCGAGGCTCTGGCAGACTGCGCACCCTTACCAGTTGTGTCTTTATGCCTACCTGTACACCTGAAGTAGCTCCACATGCCATGAGGCGCCCCACGTGCCATGAGGCGAGGCTTTGGCAGACTGCGCACCCTTACCAGTTGTGTCTTTATGCCTACCTGTACACCTGAAGTAGCACCACGTGCCATGAGGCGAGGCTTTGGCAGACTGCGCACCCTTACCAGTTGTTTCTTTATGCCTACCTCTACACCTGAAGTAGCCCCACGTGCCATGAGGCGAGGCTCTGGCAGACTGCGCATCCTTACCAGTTGTGCCTTTATGCTTACCTGTACACCAGAAGTAGCCCCACGTGCCATGAGGCGAGGCTCTGGCAGACTGCGCACCCTCACCAGTAGTGTCTTTATGCCTACCTGTACACCTGAAGTAGCCCCACGTGCCATGAGGCGAGGCTCTGGCAGACTGTGCACCCTTACCAGTTGTGTCTTTATGCCTACCTGTACAACTGAAGTAGCCGGACGTGCCATGAGGCGAGGCTCTGGCAGACTGTGCAGCCTCACCAGTTGTGTCTTTATGCCTACCTGTACACCTGAAGTAGCCCCACGTGCCATGAGGCGAGGCTTTGGCAGACTGTGCACCCTTACCAGTTGTGTGTTTATGCCTACCTGTACACTTGAAGTAGCCCCACGTGCCATGAGGCGAGGCTCTGGTAGACTGTGCACCCTTACAAGTTGTGTCTTTATGCCTACCTGTACACCTGAAGTAGCCCCACGTGCCATGAGGCAAGGCTCTGGCAGACTGTGCACCCTTACCAGTTGTGTCTTTATCCCTACCTGTACACCTGCAGTAGCCCCACGTGCCATGAGGCGAGGCTTTGGTAGTCTGCGCACCCTTACCAGTTGTGTCTTTATGCCTACCTGTACACCTGAAGTAGCCCCACGTACCATGAGGCGAGGCTTTGGCAGACTGCGCACCCTTACCAGTTGTGCCATTATGCCTACCTGATCCCTCGAAGTAGCACCACGTACCATGAGGCGAGGCTTTGGCAGACTGTGCACCATTACCAGTTGTGTCTTTATGCCTACCTGTACACCTGAAGTAGCCCCACGTGCCATGAGGCGAGGCTCTGGCAGACTGCGCACCCTTACCAGTTGTGTCTTTATGCCTACCTGTACACCTGAAGTAGCCCCACGTGCCATGAGGCGAGGCTCTGGCAGACTGCGCACCCTTACCAGTTGTGTCTTTATGCCTACCTATACACCAGAAGTAGCCCCACGTGCAATGAGGCGAGGCTCTGGCAGACTGCGTACCCTTACCAGTTGTGTCTTTATGCTTACCTGTACACCTGAAGTAGCCCCACGTGCCATGAGGCGAGGCTCTGGCAGACTCCGCACCGTTACCAGTTGTGTCTTCATGCATACCTGTACACCTGAAGTAGCCCCACGTGCCATGAGGCGAGGCACTGGCAGACTGCGCACCCTTACCAGTTGTGTCTTTATGCCTACCTGTACACCTGAAGTAGCCCTACGTGCCATGAGGCGAGGCTCTGGCAGACTGTGCACCCTTACCAGTTGTGTCTTTATGCCTACGTGTACACCTGAAGTAGCCCCACGTGCCATGAGGCGAGGCTCTGGCAGACTGCGCACCCTTACCAGTTGTGCCTTTATGCTTACCTGTACACCTGAAGTAGTCACACGTGCCATGAGGCAAGGCTTTGGCAGACTCTGCACCCTTACCAGTGGTGTCTTTATGCCTACCTTTACTCCTGAAGTAGTCATTCGTGCCATGAGGCGAGGCTTTGGCAGACTCTGCACCCTTACCAGTTGTGTCTTTATGCCTACCTGTACACCTGAAGTAGTCACACGTGCCATGAGGCGAGGCTTTGGCAGACTCTGCACCCTTACCAGTTGTGTCTTTATGCCTACCTGTACACCTGAAGTAGCACCACGTGCCATGAGGCGAGGCTCTGGCAGACTGCGCACCCTTACCAGTTGTGTCTTTATGCCTACCTGTACACCTGAAGTAGCCCCACATGCCATGAGGCGAGGCTTTGGCAGACTGTGCACGCTTACCAGTAGTGTCTTTATGCCTACCTGTACACCTGAAGTAGCCCCACGTGCCATGAGGCGAGGCTCTGGCAGACTGCGCACCCTTACCTGTTGTGCCTTTATGCTTACCTGTACACCTGAAGTAGTCACACGTGCCATGAGGCGAGACTTTGGCAGACTGCGCACCCTTACCAGTTGTGTCTTTATGCCTATCTGTACACCTGAAGTAGCCCCACGTGCCATGAGGCGAGGCTCTGGCAGACTGCGCACCCTTACCAGTTGTGCCTTTATGCTTACCTGTACACCTGAAGTAGTCCCACGTGCCATGAGGCGAGGCTCTGGCAGACTGCGCACCCTTACCAGTTGTGTCTTTGTGCATACCTGTACACCTGAAGTAGCCCCACGTGCCATGAGGCGAGGCTCTGTCAGTCTGTGCATCCTTACCAGTTGTGTCTTTATGCCTACCTGTACACCTGAAGTAGCACCACGTGCCATGAGGCGAGGCTTTGGCAGACTGCGCACCCTTACCAGTTGTTTCTTTATGCCTACCTGTACACCTGAAGTAGCCCCACGTCCCATGAGGCGAGGCTCTGGCAGACTGCGCATCCTTACCAGTTGTGTCTTTATGCCTACCTGTACACCAGAAGTAGCCCCACGTGCCATGAGGCGAGGCTCTGGCAGACTGCGCACCCTTACCAGTAGTGTCTTTATGCCTACGTGTTCACCTGAAGTAGCCCCACGTGCCATGAGGCGAGGCTCTGGCAGACTGCGCACCCTTACCAGTTGTGTCTTTATGCCTACCTGTACACCTGAAGTAGCTCCACGTGCCATGAGGCGCCCCACATGCCATGAGGCGAGGCTCTGGCAGAATGTGCACCCTTTCCAGTTGTGTCTTTATGCCTACCTGTACAACTGAAGTAGCCGGACGTGCCATGAGGCGAGGCTCTGGCAGACTGTGCACCTTTACCAGTTGTTTCTTTATGCCTACCTGTACACCTGAAGTAGCCCCACGTGCCATGAGGCGAGGCTTTGGCAGACTGTGCACCCTTACCAGTTGTGTGTTTATGCCTACCTGTACACCTGAAGTAGCCCCACGTGCCATGAGGCAAGGCTTTGGCAGACTGTGCACCCTTACCAGTTGTGTCTTTATCCCTACCTGTACACCTGGAGTAGCACCACGTGCCATGAGGCGAGGCTTTGGTAGTCTGCGCACCCTTACCAGTTGTGTCTTTATGCCTACCTGTACACCTGAAGTAGCCCACATACCATGAGGCGAGGCTTTGGCAGGCTGCGCACCCTTACCAGTTGTGCCATTATGCCTACCTGATCCCTCGAAGTAGCACCACGTACCATGAGGCAAGGCTTTGGCAGACTGTGCACCATTACCAGTTGTGCCTTTATGCCTACCTGTACACCTGAAGTAGCCCCACGTGCCATGAGGCGAGGCTCTGGCAGACTGCGCACCCTTACCAGTTGTGTCTTTATGCCTACATGTACACCTGAAGTAGCCCCACGTGCCATGAGGCGAGGCTCTGGCAGACTGCGCACCCTTACCAGTTGTGTCTTTATGCCAACCTGTACACCTGAAGTAGCCCCACGTGCCATGAGGCGAGGCCCTGGCAGACTGCGCACCCTTTCCAGTTGTGTCTTTATGCCTACCTGTACAATTGAAGTAGTCACACGTGCCATGAGGCCAGGCTCTGGCAGACTGCACACCCTTACCAGTTGTGCCTTTATGCTTACCTGTACACCTGAAGTAGTCACACGTGCCATGAGGCGAGGCTCTGGCAGACTGCGCACCCTTACCAGTTGTGTCTTTATGCTTACCTGCACACCTGAAGTAGCCCCACGTGCCATGAGGCGAGGCTCTGGCAGACTGCGCACCGTTACCAGTTGTGTCTTTATGCATACCTGTACACCTGAAGTAGCCCCACGTGCCATGAGGCGAGGCTCTGGCAGACTGCGCACCCTTACCAGTTGTGTCTTTATGCCTACGTTTACACCTGAAGTAGCCCCACGTGCCATGAGGCGAGGCTCTGGCAGACTGCGCACCCTTACCAGTTGTGCCTTTATGCTTACCTGTACACCTGAAGTAGTCACACGTGCCATGAGGCGAGGCTTTGGCATACTCTGCACCCTTACCAGTTGTGTCTTTATGCCTACCTGTACACCTGAAGTAGTCACACGTGCCATGAGGCGAGGCTTTGGCAGACTCTGCACCCTTACCAGTTGTGTCTTTATGCCTACCTGTACACCTGAAGTAGTCACACGTGCCATGAGGCGAGGCTTTGGCAGACTCTGCACCCTTACCAGTTGTGTCTTTATGCCTACCTGTACACCTGAAGTAGCACCACGTGCCATGAGGCGAGGCTCTGGCAGACTGCGCACCCTTACCAGTTGTGTTTTTATGCCTACCTGTACACCTGAAGTAGCCCCACGTGCCATGAGGCGAGGCTTTGGCAGACTGTGCACGCTTACCAGTTGTGTCTTTATGCCTACCTGTACACCTGAAGTAGCCCCACGTACCATGAGGCGAGGCTTTGGCAGACTGCGCACACTTACCAGTTGTGCCTTTATGCTTACCTGTACACCTGAAGTAGTCACACGTGCCATGAGGCGAGGCTCTGGCAGACTGCGCACCCTTACCAGTTGTGCCTTTATGCTCACCTGTACACCTGAAGTAGTCACACATGCCATGAGGCGAGGCTTTGGCAGACTCTGCACCCTTACCAGTGGTGTCTTTATGCCTACCTGTACACCTGAAGTAGTCACACGTGCCATGAGGCGAGGCTTTGGCAGACTCTGCACCCTTACCAGTTGTGTCTTTATGCCTACCTGTACACCTGAAGTAGTCACACGTGCCATGAGGCGAGGCTTTGGCAGACTCTGCACCCTTACCAGTTGTGTCTTTATGCCTACGTGTACACCTGAAGTAGCCCCACGTGCCATGAGGCGAGGCTCTGGCAGACTGCGCACCCTTACCAGTTGTGCCTTTATGCTTACCTGTACACCTGAAGTAGTCACACGTGCCATGAGGCGAGGCTTTGGCAGACTCTGCACCCTTACCAGTGGTATCTTTATGCCTACCTGTACACATGAAGTAGTCACACGTGCCATGAGGCGAGGCTTTGGCAGACTCTGCACCCTTACCAGTTGTGTCTTTATGCCTACCTGTACACCTGAAGTAGTCACACGTGCCATGAGGCGAGGCTTTGGCAGACTCTGCACCCTTACCAGTTGTGTCTTTATGCCTACCTGTACACCTGAAGTAGCACCACGTGCCATGAGGCGAGGCTCTGGCAGACTGCGCACCCTTACCAGTTGTATCTTTATGCCTACCTGTACACCTGAAGTAGCCCCACGTGCCACGAGGCGAGGCTTTGGCAGACTGTGCACGCTTACCAGTAGTGTCTTTATGCCTACCTGTACACCTGAAGTAGCCCCACCTGCCATGAGGCGAGGCTCTGGCAGACTGCGCACCCTTACCAGTTGTGCCTTTATGCTTACCTGTACAACTGAAGTAGTCACACGTGCCATGAGGCGAGGCTTTGGCAGACTGCGTACCCTTACCAGTTGTGTCTTTATGCCTATCTGTACACCTGAAGTAGCCCCACGTGCCATGAGGCGAGGCTCTGGCAGACTGCGCACCCTTACCAGTTGTGCCTTTATGCTTACCTGTACACCTGAAGTAGTCCCACGTGCCATGAGGCGAGGCTTTGGCAGACTGCGCACCCTTACCAGTTGTGTCTTTATGCATACCTGTACACCTGAAGTAGCCCCACGTGCCATGAGGCGAGGCTCTGGCAGTCTGTGCACCCTTACCAGTTGTGTCTTTATGCTTACCTGTACACCTGAAGTAGCACCACGTGCCATGAGGCGAGGCTTTGGCAGACTGCGCACCCTTACCAGTTGTTTCTTTATGCCTACCTGTACACCTGAAGTAGCCCCACGTGCCATGAGGCGAGGCTCTGGCAGACTGCGCATCCTTACCAGTTGTGTCTTTATGCCTACCTGTACACCAGAAGTAGCCCCACGTGCCATGAGGCGAGGCTCTGGCAGACTGCGCACCCTTACCAGTAGTGTCTTTATGCCTACCTGTACACCTGAAGTAGCCCCACGTGCCATGAGGCGAGGCTCTGGCAGACTGCGCACCCTTACCAGTTGTGTCTTTATGCCTACCTGTACACCTGAAGTAGCTCCACGTGCCATGAGGCGCCCCACGTGCCATGAGGCGAGGCTCTGGCAGAATGTGCATCCTTACCAGTTGTGTCTTTATGCCTACCTGTACAACTGAAGTAGCCGGACGTGCCATGAGGCGAGGCTCTGGCAGACTGTGCACCCTTACCAGTTGTGTCTTTATGCCTACCTGTACACCTGAAGTAGCCCCACGTGCCATGAGGCGAGGCTTTGGCAGACTGTGCACCCTTACCAGTTGTGTGTTTATGCCTACCTGTACACTTAAAGTAGCCCCATGTGCCATGAGGCGAGGCTCTGGCAGACTGTGCACCCTTACAAGTTGTGTCTTTATGCCTACCTGTACACCTGAAGTAGCCCCACGTGCCATGAGGCAAGGCTTTGGCAGACTGTGCACCCTTACCAGTTGTGTCTTTATCCCTACCTGTACACCTGGAGTAGCACCACGTGCCATGAGGCGAAGCTTTGGTAGTCTGCGCACCCTTACCAGTTGTGTCTTTATACCTACCTGTACACCTGAAGTAGCCCCACGTACCATGAGGCGAGGCTCTGGCAGAATGTGCATCCTTACCAGTTGTGTCTTTATGCCTACCTGTACAACTGAAGTAGCCGGACGTACCATGAGGCGAGGCTCTGGCAGACTGTGCACCCTTACCAGTTGTGTCTTTATGCCTACCTGTACACCTGAAGTAGCCCCACGTGCCATGAGGCGAGGCTTTGGCAGACTGGGCACCCTTACCAGTTGTGCCATTATGCCTACCTGATCCCTCGAAGTAGCACCACGTACCATGAGGCGAGGCTTTGGCCGACTGTGCACCATTACCAGTTGTGTCTTTATGCCTACCTGTGCACCTGAAGTAGCCCCACGTGCCATGAGGCGAGGCTCTGGCAGACTGCGCACCCTTACCAGTTGTGTCTTTATGCGTACATGTACACCTGAAGTAGCCCCACGTGCCATGAGGCGAGGCTCTGGCAGACTGCGCACCCTTTCCAGTTGTGTCTTTATGCCTACCTGTACAATTGAAGTAGTCACACGTGCCATGAGGCCAGGCTCTGGCAGACTGCGCACCTTTACCAGTTGTGCCTTTATGCTTACCTGTACACCTGAAGTAGTCACACGTGCCATGAGGCGAGGCTCTGGCAGACTGCGCACCCTTACCAGTTGTGTCTTTATGCTTACCTGTACACCTGAAGTAGCCCCACGTGCCATGAGGCGAGGCTCTGGCAGACTGCGCACCGTTACCAGTTGTATCTTTATGCCTACCTGTACACCTGAAGTAGCCCCACGTGCCACGAGGCGAGGCTTTGGCAGACTGTGCACGCTTACCAGTAGTGTCTTTATGCCTACCTGTACACCTGAAGTAGCCCCACCTGCCATGAGGCGAGGCTCTGGCAGACTGCGCACCCTTACCAGTTGTGCCTTTATGCTTACCTGTACAACTGAAGTAGTCACACGTGCCATGAGGCGAGGCTTTGGCAGACTGCGTACCCTTACCAGTTGTGTCTTTATGCCTATCTGTACACCTGAAGTAGCCCCACGTGCCATGAGGCGAGGCTCTGGCAGACTGCGCACCCTTACCAGTTGTGCCTTTATGCTTACCTGTACACCTGAAGTAGTCCCACGTGCCATGAGGCGAGGCTTTGGCAGACTGCGCACCCTTACCAGTTGTGTCTTTATGCATACCTGTACACCTGAAGTAGCCCCACGTGCCATGAGGCGAGGCTCTGGCAGTCTGTGCACCCTTACCAGTTGTGTCTTTATGCTTACCTGTACACCTGAAGTAGCACCACGTGCCATGAGGCGAGGCTTTGGCAGACTGCGCACCCTTACCAGTTGTTTCTTTATGCCTACCTGTACACCTGAAGTAGCCCCACGTGCCATGAGGCGAGGCTCTGGCAGACTGCGCATCCTTACCAGTTGTGTCTTTATGCCTACCTGTACACCAGAAGTAGCCCCACGTGCCATGAGGCGAGGCTCTGGCAGACTGCGCACCCTTACCAGTAGTGTCTTTATGCCTACCTGTACACCTGAAGTAGCCCCACGTGCCATGAGGCGAGGCTCTGGCAGACTGCGCACCCTTACCAGTTGTGTCTTTATGCCTACCTGTACACCTGAAGTAGCTCCACGTGCCATGAGGCGCCCCACGTGCCATGAGGCGAGGCTCTGGCAGAATGTGCATCCTTACCAGTTGTGTCTTTATGCCTACCTGTACAACTGAAGTAGCCGGACGTGCCATGAGGCGAGGCTCTGGCAGACTGTGCACCCTTACCAGTTGTGTCTTTATGCCTACCTGTACACCTGAAGTAGCCCCACGTGCCATGAGGCGAGGCTTTGGCAGACTGTGCACCCTTACCAGTTGTGTGTTTATGCCTACCTGTACACTTAAAGTAGCCCCATGTGCCATGAGGCGAGGCTCTGGCAGACTGTGCACCCTTACAAGTTGTGTCTTTATGCCTACCTGTACACCTGAAGTAGCCCCACGTGCCATGAGGCAAGGCTTTGGCAGACTGTGCACCCTTACCAGTTGTGTCTTTATCCCTACCTGTACACCTGGAGTAGCACCACGTGCCATGAGGCGAAGCTTTGGTAGTCTGCGCACCCTTACCAGTTGTGTCTTTATACCTACCTGTACACCTGAAGTAGCCCCACGTACCATGAGGCGAGGCTCTGGCAGAATGTGCATCCTTACCAGTTGTGTCTTTATGCCTACCTGTACAACTGAAGTAGCCGGACGTACCATGAGGCGAGGCTCTGGCAGACTGTGCACCCTTACCAGTTGTGTCTTTATGCCTACCTGTACACCTGAAGTAGCCCCACGTGCCATGAGGCGAGGCTTTGGCAGACTGGGCACCCTTACCAGTTGTGCCATTATGCCTACCTGATCCCTCGAAGTAGCACCACGTACCATGAGGCGAGGCTTTGGCCGACTGTGCACCATTACCAGTTGTGTCTTTATGCCTACCTGTGCACCTGAAGTAGCCCCACGTGCCATGAGGCGAGGCTCTGGCAGACTGCGCACCCTTACCAGTTGTGTCTTTATGCGTACATGTACACCTGAAGTAGCCCCACGTGCCATGAGGCGAGGCTCTGGCAGACTGCGCACCCTTTCCAGTTGTGTCTTTATGCCTACCTGTACAATTGAAGTAGTCACACGTGCCATGAGGCCAGGCTCTGGCAGACTGCGCACCTTTACCAGTTGTGCCTTTATGCTTACCTGTACACCTGAAGTAGTCACACGTGCCATGAGGCGAGGCTCTGGCAGACTGCGCACCCTTACCAGTTGTGTCTTTATGCTTACCTGTACACCTGAAGTAGCCCCACGTGCCATGAGGCGAGGCTCTGGCAGACTGCGCACCGTTACCAGTTGTGTCTTTATGCATACCTGTACACCTGAAGTAGCCCCACGTGCCATGAGGCGAGGCTCTGGCAGACTGCGCACCCTTACCAGTTGTGTCTCTATGCCTACCTGTACACCTGAAGTAGCCCTACGTGCCATGAGGCGAGGCTCTGGCAGTCTGTGCACCCTTACCAGTTGTGTCTTTATGCCTACCTGTACACCTGAAGTAGTCACACGTGCCATGAGGCGAGGCTTTGGCAGACTCTGCACCCTTACCAGTTGTGTCTTTATGCCTACCTGTACACCTGAAGTAGTCACACGTGCCATGAGGCGAGGCTTTGGCAGACTCTGCACCCTTACCAGTTGTGTCTTTATGCCTACCTGTACACCTGAAGTAGCACCATATGCCATGAGGCGAGGCTCTGGCAGACTGCGCACCCTTACCAGTTGTGTCTTTATGCCTACCTGTACACCTGAAGTAGCCCCACGTGCCATGAGGCGAGGCTTTGGCAGACTCTGCACGCTTACCAGTTGTGTCTTTATGCCTACCTGTACACCTGAAGTAGCCCCACGTGCCATGAGGCGAGGCTTTGGCAGACTGCGCACACTTACCAGTTGTGCCTTTATGCTTACCTGTACACCTGAAGTAGTCACACGTGCCATGAGGCGAGGCTCTGGCAGACTGCGCACCCTTACCAGTTGTGCCTTTATGCTCACCTGTACACCTGAAGTAGTCACACATGCCATGAGGCGAGGCTTTGGCAGACTCTGCACCCTTACCAGTTGTGTCTTTATGCCTACCTGTACACCTGAAGTAGCCCCACGTGCCATGAGGCGAGGCTTTGGCAGACTCTGCACGCTTACCAGTTGTGTCTTTATGCCTACCTGTACAACTGAAGTAGCCCCACGTGCCATGAGGCGAGGCTTTGGCAGACTGCGCACACTTACCAGTTGTGCCTTTATGCTTACCTGTACACCTGAAGTAGTCACACGTGCCATGAGGCGAGGCTCTGGCAGACTGCGCACCCTTACCAGTTGTGTCTTTATGCTTACCTGTACACCTGAAGTAGCCCCACGTGCCATGAGGAGAGGCTCTGACAGACTGCGCACCGTTACCAGTTGTGTCTTTATGCATACCTGTACACCTGAAGTAGCCCCACGTGCCATGAGGCGAGGCTCTGGCAGACTACGCACCCTTACCAGTTGTGTCTTTATGCCTACCTGTACACCTGAAGTAGCCCTACGTGCCATGAGGCGAGGCTCTGGCAGACTGTGCACCCTTACCAGTTGTGCCTTTATGCCTACGTGTACTGCTGAAGTAGCCCCACGTGCCATGAGGCGAGGCTCTGGCAGACTGCGCACCCTTAACAGTTGTGCCTTTATGCTTACCTGTACACGTGAAGTAGTGACACGTGCCATGAGGCGAGGCTTTGGCAGACTCTGCACCCTTACCAGTGGTGTCTTTATGCCTACCTGTACACCTGAAGTAGTCACACGTGCCATGAGGCGAGGCTTTGGCAGACTCTGCACCCTTACCAGTTGTGTCTTTATGCCTACCTGTACACCTGAAGTAGTCACACGTGCCATGAGGCGAGGCTTTGGCAGACTCTGCACCCTTACCAGTTGTGTCTTTATGCCTACCTGTACACCTGAAGTAGCCCCACGTGCCATGAGGCGAGGCTTTGGCAGACTGTGCACGCTTACCAGTTGTGTCTTTATGCCTACCTGTACACCTGAAGTAGCCCCACGTGCCATGAGGCGAGGCTCTGGCAGTCTGCGCACCCTTACCAGTTGTGTCTTTATGCCTACGTGTACACCTGAAGTAGCCCCACGTGCCATGAGGCGAGGCTCTGGCAGACTGCGCACCCTTACCAGTTGTGCCTTTATGCTTACCTGTACACCTGAAGTAGTCACACGTGCCATGAGGCGAGGCTTTGGCAGACTCTGCACCCTTACCAGTTGTGTCTTTATGCCTACCTGTACACCTGAAGTAGTCACACGTGCCATGAGGCGAGGCTTTGGCAGACTCTGCACCCTTACCAGTTGTGTCTTTATGCCTACCTGTACACCTGAAGTAGTCACACGTGCCATTAGGCGAGGCTTTGGCAGACTCGGCACCCTTACCAGTTGTGTCTTTATGCCTACCTGTACACCTGAAGTAGCACCACGTGCCATGAGGCGAGGCTCTGGCAGACTGCGCACCCTTACCAGTTGTGTCTTTATGCCTACCTGTACACCTGAAGTAGCCCCACGTGCCATGAGGCGAGGCTTTGGCAGACTGCGCACGCTTACCAGTTGTGTCTTTATGCCTACCTGTACACCTGAAGTAGCCCCACGTGCCATGAGGCGAGGCTTTGGCAGACTGCGCACACTTACCAGTTGTGCCTTTATGCTTACCTGTACACCTGAAGTAGTCACACGTGCCATGAGGCGAGGCTCTGGCAGACTGCGCACCCTTACCAGTTGTGTCTTTATGCTTACCTGTACACCTGAAGTAGCCCCACGTGCCATGAGGGGAGGCTCTGACAGACTGCGCACCGTTACCAGTTGTGTCTTTATGCATACCTGTACACCTGAAGTAGCCCCACGTGCCATGAGGCGAGGCTCTGGCAGACTACGCACCCTTACCAGTTGTGTCTTTATGCCTACCTGTACACCTGAAGTAGCCCTACGTGCCATGAGGCGAGGCTCTGGCAGACTGTGCACCCTTACCAGTTGTGCCTTTATGCCTACGTGTATACCTGAAGTAGCCCCACGTGCCATGAGGCGAGGCTCTGGAAGACTGCGCACCCTTAACAGTTGTGCCTTTATGCTTACCTGTACACCTGAAGTAGTGACACGTGCCATGAGGCGAGGCTTTGGCAGACTCTGCACCCTTACCAGTGGTGTCTTTATGCCTACCTGTACACCTGAAGTAGTCACACGTGCCATGAGGCGAGGCTTTGGCAGACTCTGCACCCTTACCAGTTGTGCCTTTATGCTTACCTGTACACCTGAAGTAGTCCCACGTGCCATGAGGCGAGGCTTTGGCAGACTGCGCACCCTTACCAGTTGTGTCTTTATGCATACCTGTACACCTGAAGTAGCCCCACGTGCCATGAGGCGAGGCTCTGGCAGTCTGTGCACCCTTACCAGTTGTGTCTTTATGCCTACATGTTCACCTGAAGTAGCCCCATGTGCCATGAGGCGAGGCTCTGGCAGACTGCGCACCCTTACCAGTTGTGTCTTTATGCCTACCTGTACACCTGAAGTAGCTCCACATGCCATGGGGCGCCCCACGTGCCATGAGGCGAGGCTTTGGCAGACTGCGCACCCTTACCAGTTGTGTCTTTATGCCTACCTGTACACCTGAAGTAGCACCACGTGCCATGAGGCGAGGCTTTGGCAGACTGCGCACCCTTACCAGTTGTTTCTTTATGCCTACCTCTACACCTGAAGTAGCCCCACGTGCCATGAGGCGAGGCTCTGGCAGACTGCGCATCCTTACCAGTTGTGTCTTTATGCTTACCTGTACACCAGAAGTAGCCCCACGTGCCATGAGGCGAGGCTCTGGCAGACTGCGCACCCTCACCAGTAGTGTCTTTATGCCTACCTGTACACCTGAAGTAGCCCCACGTGCCATGAGGCGAGGCTCTGGCAGACTGTGCACCCTTACCAGTTGTGTCTTTATGCCTACCTGTACAACTGAAGTAGCCGGACGTGCCATGAGGCGAGGCTCTGGCAGACTGTGCAGCCTCACCAGTTGTGTCTTTATGCCTACCTGTACACCTGAAGTAGCCCCACGTGCCATGAGGCGAGGCTTTGGCAGACTGTGCACCCTTACCAGTTGTGTGTTTATGCCTACCTGTACACTTGAAGTAGCCCCACCTGCCATGAGGCGAGGCTCTGGTAGACTGTGCACCCTTACAAGTTGTGTCTTTATGCCTACCTGTACACCTGAAGTAGCCCCACGTGCCATGAGGCAAGGCTCTGGCAGACTGTGCACCCTTACCAGTTGTGTCTTTATCCCTACCTGTACACCTGCAGTAGCCCCACGTGCCATGAGGCGAGGCTTTGGTAGTCTGCGCACCCTTACCAGTTGTGTCTTTATGCCTACCTGTACATCTGAAGTAGCCCCACGTACCATGAGGCGAGGCTTTGGCAGACTGCGCACCCTTACCAGTTGTGCCATTATGCCTACCTGATCCCTCGAAGTAGCACCACGTACCATGAGGCGAGGCTTTGGCAGACTGTGCACCATTACCAGTTGTGTCTTTATGCCTACCTGTACACCTGAAGTAGCCCCACGTGCCATGAGGCGAGGCTCTGGCAGACTGCGCACCCTTACCAGTTGTGTCTTTATGCCTACCTGTACACCTGAAGTAGCCCCACGTGCCATGAGGCGAGGCTCTGGCAGACTGCGCACCCTTACCAGTTGTGTCTTTATGCCTACCTATACACCAGAAGTAGCCCCACGTGCAATGAGGCGAGGCTCTGGCAGACTGCGCACCCTTACCAGTTGTGTCTTTATGCTTACCTGTACACCTGAAGTAGCCCCACGTGCCATGAGGCGAGGCTCTGGCAGACTCCGCACCGTTACCAGTTGTGTCTTCATGCATACCTGTACACCTGAAGTAGCCCCACGTGCCATGAGGCGAGGCACTGGCAGACTGCGCACCCTTACCAGTTGTGTCTTTATGCCTACCTGTACACCTGAAGTAGCCCTACGTGCCATGAGGCGAGGCTCTGGCAGACTGTGCACCCTTACCAGTTGTGTCTTTATGCCTACGTGTACACCTGAAGTAGCCCCACGTGCCATGAGGCGAGGCTCTGGCAGACTGCGCACCCTTACCAGTTGTGCCTTTATGCTTACCTGTACACCTGAAGTAGTCACACGTGCCATGAGGCAAGGCTTTGGCAGACTCTGCACCCTTACCAGTGGTGTCTTTATGCCTACCTTTACACCTGAAGTAGTCATTCGTGCCATGAGGCGAGGCTTTGGCAGACTCTGCACCCTTACCAGTTGTGTCTTTATGCCTACCTGTACACCTGAAGTAGTCACACGTGCCATGAGGCGAGGCTTTGGCAGACTCTGCACCCTTACCAGTTGTGTCTTTATGCCTACCTGTACACCTGAAGTAGCACCACGTGCCATGAGGCGAGGCTCTGGCAGACTGCGCACCCTTACCAGTTGTGTCTTTATGCCTACCTGTACACCTGAAGTAGCCCCACATGCCATGAGGCGAGGCTTTGGCAGACTGTGCACGCTTACCAGTAGTGTCTTTATGCCTACCTGTACACCTGAAGTAGCCCCACGTGCCATGAGGCGAGGCTCTGGCAGACTGCGCACCCTTACCTGTTGTGCCTTTATGCTTACCTGTACACCTGAAGTAGTCACACGTGCCATGAGGCGAGACTTTGGCAGACTGCGCACCCTTACCAGTTGTGTCTTTATGCCTATCTGTACACCTGAAGTAGCCCCACGTGCCATGAGGCGAGGCTCTGGCAGACTGCGCACCCTTACCAGTTGTGCCTTTATGCTTACCTGTACACCTGAAGTAGTCCCACGTGCCATGAGGCGAGGCTCTGGCAGACTGCGCACCCTTACCAGTTGTGTCTTTGTGCATACCTGTACACCTGAAGTAGCCCCACGTGCCATGAGGCGAGGCTCTGTCAGTCTGTGCATCCTTACCAGTTGTGTCTTTATGCCTACCTGTACACCTGAAGTAGCACCACGTGCCATGAGGCGAGGCTTTGGCAGACTGCGCACCCTTACCAGTTGTTTCTTTATGCCTACCTGTACACCTGAAGTAGCCCCACGTCCCATGAGGCGAGGCTCTGGCAGACTGCGCATCCTTACCAGTTGTGTCTTTATGCCTACCTGTACACCAGAAGTAGCCCCACGTGCCATGAGGCGAGGCTCTGGCAGACTGCGCACCCTTACCAGTAGTGTCTTTATGCCTACGTGTACACCTGAAGTAGCCCCACGTGCCATGAGGCGAGGCTCTGGCAGACTGCGCACCCTTACCAGTTGTGTCTTTATGCCTACCTGTACACCTGAAGTAGCTCCACGTGCCATGAGGCGCCCCACGTGCCATGAGGCGAGGCTCTGGCAGAATGTGCACCCTTTCCAGTTGTGTCTTTATGCCTACCTGTACAACTGAAGTAGCCGGACGTGCCATGAGGCGAGGCTCTGGCAGACTGTGCACCTTTACCAGTTGTTTCTTTATGCCTACCTGTACACCTGAAGTAGCCCCACGTGCCATGAGGCGAGGCTTTGGCAGACTGTGCACCCTTACCAGTTGTGTGTTTATGCCTACCTGTACACTTGATGTAGCCCCACGTGCCATGAGGCGAGGCTCTGGCAGACTGTGCACCCTTACAAGTTGTGTCTTTATGCCTACCTGTACACCTGAAGTAGCCCCACGTGCCATGAGGCAAGGCTTTGGCAGACTGTGCACCCTTACCAGTTGTGTCTTTATCCCTACCTGTACACCTGGAGTAGCACCACGTGCCATGAGGCGAGGCTTTGGTAGTCTGCGCACCCTTACCAGTTGTGTCTTTATGCCTACCTGTACACCTGAAGTAGCCCACATACCATGAGGCGAGGCTTTGGCAGGCTGCGCACCCTTACCAGTTGTGCCATTATGCCTACCTGATCCCTCGAAGTAGCACCACGTACCATGAGGCAAGGCTTTGGCAGACTGTGCACCATTACCAGTTGTGCCTTTATGCCTACCTGTACACCTGAAGTAGCCCCACGTGCCATGAGGCGAGGCTCTGGCAGACTGCGCACCCTTACCAGTTGTGTCTTTATGCCTACATGTACACCTGAAGTAGCCCCACGTGCCATGAGGCGAGGCTCTGGCAGACTGCGCACCCTTACCAGTTGTGTCTTTATGCCAACCTGTACACCTGAAGTAGCCCCACGTGCCATGAGGCGAGGCCCTGGCAGACTGCGCACCCTTTCCAGTTGTGTCTTTATGCCTACCTGTACAATTGAAGTAGTCACACGTGCCATGAGGCCAGGCTCTAGCAGACTGCACACCCTTACCAGTTGTGCCTTTATGCTTACCTGTACACCTGAAGTAGTCACACGTGCCATGAGGCGAGGCTCTGGCAGACTGCGCACCCTTACCAGTTGTGTCTTTATGCTTACCTGCACACCTGAAGTAGCCCCACGTGCCATGAGGCGAGGCTCTGGCAGACTGCGCACCGTTACCAGTTGTGTCTTTATGCATACCTGTACACCTGAAGTAGCCCCACGTGCCATGAGGCGAGGCTCTGGCAGACTGCGCACCCTTACCAGTTGTGTCTTTATGCCTACCTGTACACCTGAAGTAGCCCTACGTGCCATGAGGCGAGGCTCTGGCAGACTGTGCACCCTTACCAGTTGTGTCTTTATGCCTACGTTTACACCTGAAGTAGCCCCACGTGCCATGAGGCGAGGCTCTGGCAGACTGCGCACCCTTACCAGTTGTGCCTTTATGCTTACCTGTACACCTGAAGTAGTCACACGTGCCATGAGGCGAGGCTTTGGCATACTCTGCACCCTTACCAGTTGTGTCTTCATGCCTACCTGTACACCTGAAGTAGTCACACGTGCCATGAGGCGAGGCTTTGGCAGACTCTGCACCCTTACCAGTTGTGTCTTTATGCCTACCTGTACACCTGAAGTAGTCACACGTGCCATGAGGCGAGGCTTTGGCAGACTCTGCACCCTTACCAGTTGTGTCTTTATGCCTACCTGTACACCTGAAGTAGCACCACGTGCCATGAGGCGAGGCTCTGGCAGACTGCGCACCCTTACCAGTTGTGTTTTTATGCCTACCTGTACACCTGAAGTAGCCCCACGTGCCATGAGGCGAGGCTTTGGCAGACTGTGCACGCTTACCAGTTGTGTCTTTATGCCTACCTGTACACCTGAAGTAGCCCCACGTACCATGAGGCGAGGCTTTGGCAGACTGCGCACACTTACCAGTTGTGCCTTTATGCTTACCTGTACACCTGAAGTAGTCACACGTGCCATGAGGCGAGGCTCTGGCAGACTGCGCACCCTTACCAGTTGTGCCTTTATGCTCACCTGTACACCTGAAGTAGTCACACATGCCATGAGGCGAGGCTTTGGCAGACTCTGCACCCTTACCAGTGGTGTCTTTATGCCTACCTGTACACCTGAAGTAGTCACACGTGCCATGAGGCGAGGCTTTGGCAGACTCTGCACCCTTACCAGTTGTGTCTTTATGCCTACCTGTACACCTGAAGTAGTCACACGTGCCATGAGGCGAGGCTTTGGCAGACTCTGCACCCTTACCAGTTGTGTCTTTATGCCTACGTGTACACCTGAAGTAGCCCCACGTGCCATGAGGCGAGGCTCTGGCAGACTGCGCACCCTTACCAGTTGTGCCTTTATGCTTACCTGTACACCTGAAGTAGTCACACGTGCCATGAGGCGAGGCTTTGGCAGACTCTGCACCCTTACCAGTGGTATCTTTATGCCTACCTGTACACATGAAGTAGTCACACGTGCCATGAGGCGAGGCTTTGGCAGACTCTGCACCCTTACCAGTTGTGTCTTTATGCCTACCTGTACACCTGAAGTAGTCACACGTGCCATGAGGCGAGGCTTTGGCAGACTCTGCACCCTTACCAGTTGTGTCTTTATGCCTACCTGTACACCTGAAGTAGCACCACGTGCCATGAGGCGAGGCTCTGGCAGACTGCGCACCCTTACCAGTTGTATCTTTATGCCTACCTGTACACCTGAAGTAGCCCCATGTGCCACGAGGCGAGGCTTTAGCAGACTGTGCACGCTTACCAGTAGTGTCTTTATGCCTACCTGTACACCTGAAGTAGCCCCACCTGCCATGAGGCGAGGCTCTGGCAGACTGCGCACCCTTACCAGTTGTGCCTTTATGCTTACCTGTACAACTGAAGTAGTCACACGTGCCATGAGGCGAGGCTTTGGCAGACTGCGTACCCTTACCAGTTGTGTCTTTATGCCTATCTGTACACCTGAAGTAGCCCCACGTGCCATGAGGCGAGGCTCTGGCAGACTGCGCACCCTTACCAGTTGTGCCTTTATGCTTACCTGTACACCTGAAGTAGTCCCACGTGCCATGAGGCGAGGCTTTGGCAGACTGCGCACCCTTACCAGTTGTGTCTTTATGCATACCTGTACACCTGAAGTAGCCCCACGTGCCATGAGGCGAGGCTCTGGCAGTCTGTGCACCCTTACCAGTTGTGTCTTTATGCTTACCTGTACACCTGAAGTAGCACCACGTGCCATGAGGCGAGGCTTTGGCAGACTGCGCACCCTTACCAGTTGTTTCTTTATGCCTACCTGTACACCTGAAGTAGCCCCACGTGCCATGAGGCGAGGCTCTGGCAGACTGCGCATCCTTACCAGTTGTGTCTTTATGCCTACCTGTACACCAGAAGTAGCCCCACGTGCCATGAGGCGAGGCTCTGGCAGACTGCGCACCCTTACCAGTAGTGTCTTTATGCCTACCTGTACACCTGAAGTAGCCCCACGTGCCATGAGGCGAGGCTCTGGCAGACTGCGCACCCTTACCAGTTGTGTCTTTATGCCTACCTGTACACCTGAAGTAGCTCCACGTGCCATGAGGCGCCCCACGTGCCATGAGGCGAGGCTCTGGCAGAATGTGCATCCTTACCAGTTGTGTCTTTATGCCTACCTGTACAACTGAAGTAGCCGGACGTGCCATGAGGCGAGGCTCTGGCAGACTGTGCACCCTTACCAGTTGTGTCTTTATGCCTACCTGTACACCTGAAGTAGCCCCACGTGCCATGAGGCGAGGCTTTGGCAGACTGTGCACCCTTACCAGTTGTGTGTTTATGCCTACCTGTACACTTAAAGTAGCCCCATGTGCCATGAGGCGAGGCTCTGGCAGACTGTGCACCCTTACAAGTTGTGTCTTTATGCCTACCTGTACACCTGAAGTAGCCCCACGTGCCATGAGGCAAGGCTTTGGCAGACTGTGCACCCTTACCAGTTGTGTCTTTATCCCTACCTGTACACCTGGAGTAGCACCACGTGCCATGAGGCGAAGCTTTGGTAGTCTGCGCACCCTTACCAGTTGTGTCTTTATACCTACCTGTACACCTGAAGTAGCCCCACGTACCATGAGGCGAGGCTCTGGCAGAATGTGCATCCTTACCAGTTGTGTCTTTATGCCTACCTGTACAACTGAAGTAGCCGGACGTACCATGAGGCGAGGCTCTGGCAGACTGTGCACCCTTACCAGTTGTGTCTTTATGCCTACCTGTACACCTGAAGTAGCCCCACGTGCCATGAGGCGAGGCTTTGGCAGACTGGGCACCCTTACCAGTTGTGCCATTATGCCTACCTGATCCCTCGAAGTAGCACCACGTACCATGAGGCGAGGCTTTGGCCGACTGTGCACCATTACCAGTTGTGTCTTTATGCCTACCTGTGCACCTGAAGTAGCCCCACGTGCCATGAGGCGAGGCTCTGGCAGACTGCGCACCCTTACCAGTTGTGTCTTTATGCGTACATGTACACCTGAAGTAGCCCCACGTGCCATGAGGCGAGGCTCTGGCAGACTGCGCACCCTTTCCAGTTGTGTCTTTATGCCTACCTGTACAATTGAAGTAGTCACACGTGCCATGAGGCCAGGCTCTGGCAGACTGCGCACCTTTACCAGTTGTGCCTTTATGCTTACCTGTACACCTGAAGTAGTCACACGTGCCATGAGGCGAGGCTCTGGCAGACTGCGCACCCTTACCAGTTGTGTCTTTATGCTTACCTGTACACCTGAAGTAGCCCCACGTGCCATGAGGCGAGGCTCTGGCAGACTGCGCACCGTTACCAGTTGTGTCTTTATGCATACCTGTACACCTGAAGTAGCCCCACGTGCCATGAGGCGAGGCTCTGGCAGACTGCGCACCCTTACCAGTTGTGTCTCTATGCCTACCTGTACACCTGAAGTAGCCCTACGTGCCATGAGGCGAGGCTCTGGCAGTCTGTGCACCCTTACCAGTTGTGTCTTTATGCCTACCTGTACACCTGAAGTAGTCACACGTGCCATGAGGCGAGGCTTTGGCAGACTCTGCACCCTTACCAGTTGTGTCTTTATGCCTACCTGTACACCTGAAGTAGTCACACGTGCCATGAGGCGAGGCTTTGGCAGACTCTGCACCCTTACCAGTTGTGTCTTTATGCCTACCTGTACACCTGAAGTAGCACCACGTGCCATGAGGCGAGGCTCTGGCAGACTGCGCACCCTTACCAGTTGTGTCTTTATGCCTACCTGTACACCTGAAGTAGCCCCACGTGCCATGAGGCGAGGCTTTGGCAGACTCTGCACGCTTACCAGTTGTGTCTTTATGCCTACCTGTACACCTGAAGTAGCCCCACGTGCCATGAGGCGAGGCTTTGGCAGACTGCGCACACTTACCAGTTGTGCCTTTATGCTTACCTGTACACCTGAAGTAGTCACACGTGCCATGAGGCGAGGCTCTGGCAGACTGCGCACCCTTACCAGTTGTGTCTTTATGCTTACCTGTACACCTGAAGTAGCCCCACGTGCCATGAGGAGAGGCTCTGACAGACTGCGCACCGTTACCAGTTGTGTCTTTATGCATACCTGTACACCTGAAGTAGCCCCACGTGCCATGAGGCAAGGCTCTGGCAGACTACGCACCCTTACCAGTTGTGTCTTTATGCCTACCTGTACACCTGAAGTAGCCCTACGTGCCATGAGGCGAGGCTCTGGCAGACTGTGCACCCTTACCAGTTGTGCCTTTATGCCTACGTGTACAGCTGAAGTAGCCCCACGTGCCATGAGGCGAGGCTCTGGCAGACTGCGCACCCTTAACAGTTGTGCCTTTATGCTTACCTGTACACCTGAAGTAGTGACACGTGCCATGAGGCGAGGCTTTGGCAGACTCTGCACCCTTACCAGTGGTGTCTTTATGCCTACCTGTACACCTGAAGTAGTCACACGTGCCATGAGGCGAGGCTTTGGCAGTCTCTGCACCCTTACCAGTTGTGTCTTTATGCCTACCTGTACACCTGAAGTAGTCAAGCGTGCCATGAGGCGAGGCTTTGGCAGACTCTGCACCCTTACCAGTTGTGTCTTTATGCCTACCTGTACACCTGAAGTAGCACCACGTGCCATGAGGCGAGGCTCTGGCAGACTGCGCACCCTTACCAGTTGTGTCTTTATGCCTACCTGTACACCTGAAGTAGCCCCACGTGCCATGAGGCGAGGCTTTGGCAGACTGTGCACGCTTACCAGTTGTGTCTTTATGCCTACCTGTACACCTGAAGTAGCCCCACGTGCCATGAGGCGAGGCTCTGGCAGTCTGCGCACCCTTACCAGTTGTGTCTTTATGCCTACGTGTACACCTGAAGAAGCCCCACGTGCCATGAGGAGAGGCTCTGGCAGACTGCGCACCCTTACCAGTTGTGCCTTTATGCTTACCTGTACACCTGAAGTAGTCACAAGTGCCATGAGGCGAGGCTTTGGCAGACTCTGCACCCTTACCAGTTGTGTCTTTATGCCTACCTGTACACCTGAAGTAGTCACACGTGCCATGAGGCGAGGCTTTGGCAGACTCTGCACCCTTACCAGTTGTGTCTTTATGCCTACCTGTACACCTGAAGTAGTCACACGTGCCATGAGGCGAGGCTTTGGCAGACTCTGCACCCTTACCAGTTGTGTCTTTATGCCTACCTGTACACCTGAAGTAGCACCACGTGCCATGAGGCGAGGCTCTGGCAGACTGCGCACCCTTACCAGTTGTGTCTTTATGCCTACCTGTACACCTGAAGTAGCCCCACGTGCCATGAGGCGAGGCTTTGGCAGACTGCGCACGCTTACCAGTTGTGTCTTTATGCCTACCTGTACACCTGAAGTAGCCCCACGTGCCATGAGGCGAGGCTTTGGCAGACTGCGCACACTTACCAGTTGTGCCTTTATGCTTACCTGTACACCTGAAGTAGTCACACGTGCCATGAGGCGAGGCTCTGGCAGACTGCGCACCCTTACCAGTTGTGTCTTTATGCTTACCTGTACACCTGAAGTAGCCCCACGTGCCATGAGGAGAGGCTCTGACAGACTGCGCACCGTTACCAGTTGTGTCTTTATGCATACCTGTACACCTGAAGTGGCCCCACGTGCCATGAGGCGAGGCTCTGGCAGACTCTTCACCCTTACCAGTTGTGTCTTTATGCCTACCTGTACACCTGAAGTAGCACCACGTGCCATGAGGCGAGGCTCTGGCAGACTGCGCACCCTTACCAGTTGTGTCTTTATGCCTACCTGTACACCTGAAGTAGCCCCACGTGCCATGAGGCGAGGCTTTGGCAGACTCTGCACGCTTACCAGTTGTGTCTTTATGCCTACCTGTACAACTGAAGTAGCCCCACGTGCCATGAGGCGAGGCTTGGGCAGACTGCGCACACTTACCAGTTGTGCCTTTATGCTTACCTGTACACCTGAAGTAGTCACACGTGCCATGAGGCGAGGCTCTGGCAGACTGCGCACCCTAACCAGTTGTGTCTTTATGCTTACCTGTACACCTGAAGTAGCCCCACGTGCCATGAGGAGAGGCTCTGACAGACTGCGCACCGTTACCAGTTGTGTCTTTATGCATACCTGTACACCTGAAGTAGCCCCACGTGCCATGAGGCGAGGCTCTGGCAGACTACGCACCCTTACCAGTTGTGTCTTTATGCCTACCTGTACACCTGAAGTAGCCCTACGTGCCATGAGGCGAGGCTCTGGCAGACTGTGCACCCTTACCAGTTGTGCCTTTATGCCTACGTGTACTGCTGAAGTAGCCCCACGTGCCATGAGGCGAGGCTCTGGCAGACTGCGCACCCTTAACAGTTGTGCCTTTATGCTTACCTGTACACGTGAAGTAGTGACACGTGCCATGAGGCGAGGCTTTGGCAGACTCTGCACCCTTACCAGTGGTGTCTTTATGCCTACCTGTACACCTGAAGTAGTCACACGTGCCATGAGGCGAGGCTTTGGCAGACTCTGCACCCTTACCAGTTGTGTCTTTATGCCTACCTGTACACCTGAAGTAGTCACACGTGCCATGAGGCGAGGCTTTGGCAGACTCTGCACCCTTACCAGTTGTGTCTTTATGCCTACCTGTACACCTGAAGTAGCCCCACGTGCCATGAGGCGAGGCTTTGGCAGACTGTGCACGCTTACCAGTTGTGTCTTTATGCCTACCTGTACACCTGAAGTAGCCCCACGTGCCATGAGGCGAGGCTCTGGCAGTCTGCGCACCCTTACCAGTTGTGTCTTTATGCCTACGTGTACACCTGAAGTAGCCCCACGTGCCATGAGGCGAGGCTCTGGCAGACTGCGCACCCTTACCAGTTGTGCCTTTATGCTTACCTGTACACCTGAAGTAGTCACACGTGCCATGAGGCGAGGCTTTGGCAGACTCTGCACCCTTACCAGTTGTGTCTTTATGCCTACCTGTACACCTGAAGTAGTCACACGTGCCATGAGGCGAGGCTTTGGCAGACTCTGCACCCTTACCAGTTGTGTCTTTATGCCTACCTGTACACCTGAAGTAGTCACACGTGCCATGAGGCGAGGCTTTGGCAGACTCGGCACCCTTACCAGTTGTGTCTTTATGCCTACCTGTACACCTGAAGTAGCACCACGTGCCATGAGGCGAGGCTCTGGCAGACTGCGCACCCTTACCAGTTGTGTCTTTATGCCTACCTGTACACCTGAAGTAGCCCCACGTGCCATGAGGCGAGGCTTTGGCAGACTGCGCACGCTTACCAGTTGTGTCTTTATGCCTACCTGTACACCTGAAGTAGCCCCACGTGCCATGAGGCGAGGCTTTGGCAGACTGCGCACACTTACCAGTTGTGCCTTTATGCTTACCTGTACACCTGAAGTAGTCACACGTGCCATGAGGCGAGGCTCTGGCAGACTGCGCACCCTTACCAGTTGTGTCTTTATGCTTACCTGTACACCTGAAGTAGCCCCACGTGCCATGAGGGGAGGCTCTGACAGACTGCGCACCGTTACCAGTTGTGTCTTTATGCATACCTGTACACCTGAAGTAGCCCCACGTGCCATGAGGCGAGGCTCTGGCAGACTACGCACCCTTACCAGTTGTGTCTTTATGCCTACCTGTACACCTGAAGTAGCCCTACGTGCCATGAGGCGAGGCTCTGGCAGACTGTGCACCCTTACCAGTTGTGCCTTTATGCCTACGTGTATACCTGAAGTAGCCCCACGTGCCATGAGGCGAGGCTCTGGAAGACTGCGCACCCTTAACAGTTGTGCCTTTATGCTTACCTGTACACCTGAAGTAGTGACACGTGCCATGAGGCGAGGCTTTGGCAGACTCTGCACCCTTACCAGTGGTGTCTTTATGCCTACCTGTACACCTGAAGTAGTCACACGTGCCATGAGGCGAGGCTTTGGCAGACTCTGCACCCTTACCAGTTGTGTCTTTATGCCTACCTGTACACCTGAAGTAGCACCACGTGCCATGAGGCGAGGCTCTGGCAGACTGCGCACCCTTACCAGTTGTGTCTTTATGCCTACCTGTACACCTGAAGTAGCCCCACGTGCCATGAGGCGAGGCTTTGGCAGACTGCGCACGCTTACTAGTAGTGTCTTTATGCCTACCTGTACACCTGAAGTAGCCCCACGTGCCATGAGGCGAGGCTCTGGCAGACTGTGCACCCTTACCAGTTGCGCCTTTATGCTTACCTGTACACCTGAAGTAGTCACACGTGCCATGAGGTGAGGCTTTGGTAGACTGCGCACCCTTACCAGTTGTGTCTTTATTCCTATCTGTACACCTGAAGTAGCCCCACGTGCCATGAGGCGAGGCTCTGGCAGACTGTGCACCCTTACCAGTTGTGCCTTTATGCTTACCTGTACACCTGAAGTAGTCCCACGTGCCATGAGGCGAGGCTTTGGCAGACTGCGCACCCTTACCAGTTGTGTCTTTATGCATACCTGTACACCTGAAGTAGCACCACGTGCCATGAGGCGAGGCTTTGGCGGACTGCGCACCCTTACCAGTTGTTTCTTTATGCCTACCTGTACACCTGAAGTAGCCCCACGTGCCATGAGGCGAGGCTCTGGCGGACTGCGCATCCTTACCAGTTGTGTCTTTATGCCTACCTGTACACCAGAAGTAGCCCCACGTGCTATGAGGCGAGGCTCTGGCAGACTGCGCACTCTTACCAGTAGTGTCTTTATGCCTACCTGTACACCTGAAGTAGCCCCACGTGCCATGAGGCGAGGCGCTGGCAGACTGCGCACCCTTACCAGTTGTGTCTTTATGCCTACCTGTACACCTGAAGTAGCTCAACGTGCCAAGAGGCGCCCCACGTGCCATGAGGCGAGGCTTTGGCAGACTGCGCACCCTTACCAGTTGTGTCTTTATGCCTACCTGTACACCTGAAGTAGCACCACGTGCCATGAGGTCAGGCTTTGGCAGTCTGCGCACCCTTACCAGTTGTTTCTTTATGCCTACCTGTACACCTGAAGTAGCCCCACGTGCTATGAGGCGAGGCTCTGGCAGACTGCGCATCCTTACCAGTTGTGTCTTTATGCCTACCTGTACACCAGAAGTAGCCCCACGTGCCATGAGGCGATGCTCTGGCAGACTGCGCACCCTTACCAGTAGTGTCTTTATGCCTACCTGTACACCTGAAGTAGCCCCACGTGCCATGAGGCGAGGCTCTGGCAGACTGTGCACCCTTACCAGTTGTGTCTTTATGCCTACCTGTACAACTGAAGTAGCCGGACGTGCCATGAGGCGAGGCTCTGGCAGACTGTGCAGCCTTACCAGTTGTGTCTTTATGCCTACCTGTACACCTGAAGTAGCCCCACGTGCCATGAGGCGAGGCTTTGGCAGACTGTGCACCCTTACCAGTTGTGTGTTTATGCCTACCTGTACACTTGAAGTAGCCCCACGTGCCATGAGGCGAGGCTCTGGTAGACTGTGCATCCTTACAAGTTGTGTCTTTATGCCTACCTGTACACCTGAAGTAGCCCCACGTGCCATGTGGCAAGGCTCTGGCAGACTGTGCACCCTTACCAGTTGTGTCTTTATCCCTACCTGTACACCTGCAGTAGCCCCACGTGCCATGAGGCGAGGCTTTGGTAGTCTGCGCACCCTTACCAGTTGTGTCTTTATGCCTACCTGTACACCTGAAGTAGCCCCACGTACCATGAGGCGAGGCTTTGGCAGACTGCGCACCCTTACCAGTTGTGCCATTATGCCTACCTGATCCCTCGAAGTAGCACCACGTACCATGAGGCGAGGATTTGGCAGACTGTGCACCATTACCAGTTGTGTCTTTATGCCTACCTGTACACCTGAAGTAGCCCCACGTGCCATGAGGCGAGGCTCTGGCAGACTGCGCACCCTTACCAGTTGTGTCTTTATGCCTACCTGTACAACTGAAGTAGCCCCACGTGCCATGAGGCGAGGCTCTGGCAGACTGCGCACCCTTACCAGTTGTGTCTTTATGCCTACCTGTACACCTGAAGTAACCCCACGTGACATGAGGCGAGGCTCTGGCAGACTACGCACCCTTACCAGTTGTGTCTTTATGCTTACCTGTACACCTGAAGTAGCCCCACGTGCCATGAGGCGAGGCTCTGGCAGACTGTGCACCGTTACCAGTTGTGTCTTTATGCATACCTGTACACCTGAAGTAGCCCCACATGCCATGAGGCGAGGCTCTGGCAGACTGCGCACCCTTACCAGTTGTGTCTTTATGCCTACCTGTACACCTGAAGTAGCCCCACATGTCATGAGGCGAGGCTTTGGCAGACTGTGCACGCTTACCAGTAGTGTCTTTATGCCTACCTGTACACCTGAAGTAGCCCCACGTGCCATGAGGCGAGGCTCTGGCAGACTGCGCACCCTTACCAGTTGTGCCTTTATGCTTACCTGTACACCTGAAGTAGCCCCACGTGCCATGAGGCGAGGCTCTGGCAGACTGCGCACCCTTACCAGTTGTGTCTTTATGCCTACCTGTACAACTGAAGTAGCCGGACGTGCCATGAGGCGAGGCTCTGGCAGACTGCGCAGCCTTACCAGTTGTGTCTTTATGCCTACCTGTACACCTGAAGTAGCCCCACGTGCCATGAGGCGAGGCTCTGGCAGATTGTGCACCCTTACCAGTTGTGTGTTTATGCCTACCTGTACACTTGAAGTAGCCCCACGTGCCATGAGGCGAGGCTCTGGTAGACTGTGCATCCTTACAAGTTGTGTCTTTATGCCTACCTGTACACCTGAAGTAGCCCCACGTGCCATGTGGCAAGGCTCTGGCAGACTGTGCACCCTTACCAGTTGTGTCTTTATCCCTACCTGTACACCTGCAGTAGCCCCACGTGCCATGAGGCGAGGCTTTGGTAGTCTGCGCACCCTTACCAGTTGTGTCTTTATGCCTACCTGTACACCTGAAGTAGCCCCACGTACCATGAGGCGAGGCTTTGGCAGACTGCGCACCCTTACCAGTTGTGCCATTATGCCTACCTGTACACCTGAAGTAGCCCCACGTGCCATGAGGCGAGGCTCTGGCAGACTGCGCACCATTACCAGTTGTGTCTTTATGCCTACCTGTACACCTGAAGTAGCCCCACGTGCCATGAGGCGAGGCTCTGGCAGACTGCGCACCCTTACCAGTTGTGTCTTTATGCCTACCTGTACAACTGAAGTAGCCCCACGTGCCATGAGGCGAGGCTCTGGCAGACTGCGCACCCTTACCAGTTGTGTCTTTATGCCTACCTGTACACCTGAAGTAACCCCACGTGACATGAGGCGAGGCTCTGGCAGACTGCGCACCCTTACCAGTTGTGTCTTTATGCTTACCTGTACACCTGAAGTAGCCCCACGTGCCATGAGGCGAGGCTCTGGCAGACTGCGCACCGTTACCAGTTGTGTCTTTATGCATACCTGTACACCTGAAGTAGCCCCACGTGCCATGAGGCGAGGCTCTGGCAGACTGCGCACCCTTACCAGTTGTGTCTTTATGCCTACCTGTACACCTGAAGTAGCCCTACGTGCCATGAGGCGAGGCTCTGGCAGACTGCGCACCCTTACCAGTTGTGTCTTTATGCCTACGTGTACACCTGAAGTAGCCCCACGTGCCATGAGGCGAGGCTCTGGCAGACTGCGCACCCTTACCAGTTGTGCCTTTATGCTTACCTGTACACCTGAAGTAGTCACACGTGCCATGAGGCGAGGCTTTGGCAGACTCTGCACCCTTACCAGTGGTGTCTTTATGCCTACCTGTACACCTGAAGTAGTCACACGTGCCATGAGGCGAGGCTTTGGCAGACTCTGCACCCTTACCAGTTGTGTCTTTATGCCTACTTGTACACTTGAAGTAGTCACACGTGCCATGAGGTGAGGCTTTGGCAGACTCTGCACCCTTACCAGTTGTGTCTTTATGCCTACCTGTACACCTGAAGTAGCACCACGTGCCATGAGGCGAGGCTCTGGCAGACTGCGCACTCTTACCAGTTGTGTCTTTATGCCTACCTGTACACCTGAAGTAGCCACACGTGCCATGAGGCGAGGCTTTGGCAGACTGCGCACGCTTACCAGTAGTGTCTTTATGCTTACCTGTACACCTGAAGTAGCCCCACGTGCCATGAGGCGAGGCTCTGGCAGACTGCGCACCCTTACCAGTTGTGCCTTTATGCCTATCTGTACACCTGAAGTAGTCACACGTGCCATGAGGCGAGGCTCTGGCAGACTGCGCACCCTTACCAGTTGTGCCTTTATGCTTACCTGTACACCTGAAGTAGTCCCACGTGCCATGAGGCGAGGCTTTGGCAGACTGCGCACCCTTACCAGTTGTGTCTTTATGCCTACCTGTACACCTGAAGTAGCCTCACGTGCCATGAGGCGAGGCTCTGGCAGTCTGCGCACCCTTACCAGTTGTGTCTTTATGCCTACCTGTACACCTGAAGTAGCCCCACATGTCATGAGGCGAGGCTTTGGCAGACTGTGCACGCTTACCAGTAGTGTCTTTATGCCTACCTGTACACCTAAAGTAGCCCCACGTGCCATGAGGCGAGGCTCTGGCAGACTGCGCACCCTTACCAGTTGTGCCTTTATGCTTACCTGTACACCTGAAGTAGCCCCACGTGCCATGAGGCGAGGCTCTGGCAGACTGCGCACCCTTACCAGTTGTGTCTTTATGCCTACCTGTACAACTGAAGTAGCCCCACGTGCCATGAGGCGAGGCTCTGGCAGACTGCGCACCCTTACCAGTTGTGTCTTTATGCCTACCTGTACACCTGAAGTAACCCCACGTGACATGAGGCGAGGCTCTGGCAAACTGCGCACCCTTACCAGTTGTGTCTTTATGCTTACCTGTACACCTGAAGTAGCCCCACGTGCCATGAGGCGAGGCTCTGGCAGACTGCGCACCGTTACCAGTTGTGTCTTTATGCATACCTGTACACCTGAAGTAGCCCCACGTGCCATGAGGCGAGGCTCTGGCAGACTGCGCACCCTTACCAGTTGTGTCTTTATGCCTACGTGTACACCTGAAGTAGCCCTACGTGCCATGAGGCGAGGCTTTGGCAGACTGCGCACCCTTACCAGTTGTGCCTTTATGCTTACCTGTACACCTGAAGTAGTCACACATGCCATGAGGCGAGGCTTTGGCAGACTCTGCACCCTTACCAGTGGTGTCTTTATGCCTACCTGTACACCTGAAGTAGTCACACGTGCCATGAGGCGAGGCTTTGGCAGACTCTGCACCCTTACCAGTTGTGTCTTTATGCCTACCTGTACACCTGAAGTAGCACCACGTGCCATGAGGCGAGGCTTTGGCAGACTGCGCACCCTTACCAGTTGTTTCTTTATGCCTACCTGTACACCTGAAGTAGCCCCACGTGCCATGAGGCGAGGCTCTGGCAGACTAAGCACCCTTACCAGTTGTGTCTTTATGCCTACCTGTACACCTGAAGTAGCCCTACGTGCCATGAGGCGAGGCTCTGGCAGACTGTGCACCCTTACCAGTTGTGCCTTTATGCCTACGTGTACAGCTGAAGTAGCCCCACGTGCCATGAGGCGAGGCTCTGGCAGACTGCGCACCCTTACCAGTTGTGTCTTTATGCCTACCTGTACACCTGAAGTAGCCCTACGTGCCATGAGGCGAGGCTCTGGCAGACTGCGCACCCTTACCAGTTGTGTCTTTATGCCTACGTGTACACCTGAAGTAGCCCCACGTGCCATGAGGCGAGGCTCTGGCAGACTGCGCACCCTTACCAGTTGTGCCTTTATGCTTACCTGTACACCTGAAGTAGTCACACATGCCATGAGGCGAGGCTTTGGCAGACTCTGCACCCTTACCAGTGGTGTCTTTATGCCTACCTGTACACCTGAAGTAGTCACACGTGCCATGAGGCGAGGCTTTGGCAGACTCTGCACCCTTACCAGTTGTGTCTTTATGCCTACCTGTACACCTGAAGTAGTCACACGTGCCATGAGGCGAGGCTTTGGCAGACTCTGCACCCTTACCAGTTGTGTCTTTATGCCTACCTGTACACCTGAAGTAGCACCACGTGCCATGAGGCGAGGCTCTGGCAGACTGCGCACCCTTACCAGTTGTGTCTTTATGCCTACCTGTACACCTGAAGTAGCCCCACGTGCCATGAGGCGAGGCTTTGGCAGACTGCGCACGCTTACCAGTTGTGTCTTTATGCCTACCTGTACACCTGAAGTAGCCCCACGTGCCATGAGGCGAGGCTCTGGCAGACTGCGCACCCTTACCAGTTGTGTCTTTATGCTTACCTGTACACCTGAAGTAGCCCCACGTGCCATGAGGAGAGGCTCTGACAGACTGCGCACCGTTACCAGTTGTGTCTTTATGCATACCTGTACACCTGAAGTAGCCCCACGTGCCATGAGGCGAGGCTCTGGCAGACTCTGCACCCTTACCAGTTGTGTCTTTATGCCTACCTGTACACCTGAAGTAGCACCACGTGCCATGAGGCGAGGCTCTGGCAGACTGCGCACCCTTACCAGTTGTGTCTTTATGCCTACCTGTACACCTGAAGTAGCCCCACGTGCCATGAGGCGAGGCTTTGGCAGACTCTGCACGCTTACCAGTTGTGTCTTTATGCCTACCTGTACACCTGAAGTAGCCCCACGTGCCATGAGGCGAGGCTTTGGCAGACTGCGCACACTTACCAGTTGTGCCTTTATGCTTACCTGTACACCTGAAGTAGTCACACGTGCCATGAGGCGAGGCTCTGGCAGACTGCGCACCCTTACCAGTTGTGTCTTTATGCTTACCTGTACACCTGAAGTAGCCCCACGTGCCATGAGGAGAGGCTCTGACAGACTGCGCACCGTTACCAGTTGTGTCTTTATGCATACCTGTACACCTGAAGTAGCCCCACGTGCCATGAGGCGAGGCTCTGGCAGACTACGCACCCTTACCAGTTGTGTCTTTATGCCTACCTGTACACCTGAAGTAGCCCTACGTGCCATGAGGCGAGGCTCTGGCAGACTGTGCACCCTTACCAGTTGTGCCTTTATGCCTACGTGTACTGCTGAAGTAGCCCCACGTGCCATGAGGCGAGGCTCTGGCAGACTGCGCACCCTTAACAGTTGTGCCTTTATGCTTACCTGTACACGTGAAGTAGTGACACGTGCCATGAGGCGAGGCTTTGGCAGACTCTGCACCCTTACCAGTGGTGTCTTTATGCCTACCTGTACACCTGAAGTAGTCACACGTGCCATGAGGCGAGGCTTTGGCAGACTCTGCACCCTTACCAGTTGTGTCTTTATGCCTACCTGTACACCTGAAGTAGTCAAGCGTGCCATGAGGCGAGGCTTTGGCAGACTCTGCACCCTTACCAGTTGTGTCTTTATGCCTACCTGTACAACTGAAGTAGCACCACGTGCCATGAGGCGAGGCTCTGGCAGACTGCGCACCCTTACCAGTTGTGTCTTTATGCCTACCTGTACACCTGAAGTAGCCCCACGTGCCATGAGGCGAGGCTTTGGCAGACTGTGCACGCTTACCAGTTGTGTCTTTATGCCTACCTGTACACCTGAAGTAGCCCCACGTGCCATGAGGCGAGGCTCTGGCAGACTAAGCACCCTTACCAGTTGTTTCTTTATGCCTACCTGTACACCTGAAGTAGCCCCACGTGCCATGAGGCGAGGCTCTGGCAGACTAAGCACCCTTACCAGTTGTGTCTTTATGCCTACCTGTACACCTGAAGTAGCCCTACGTGCCATGAGGCGAGGCTCTGGCAGACTGTGCACCCTTACCAGTTGTGCCTTTATGCCTACGTGTACAGCTGAAGTAACCCCACGTGCCATGAGGCGAGGCTCTGGCAGACTGCGCACCCTTACCAGTTGTGTCTTTATGCCTACCTGTACACCTGAAGTAGCCCTACGTGCCATGAGGCGAGGCTCTGGCAGACTGCGCACCCTTACCAGTTGTGTCTTTATGCCTACGTGTACACCTGAAGTAGCCCTACGTGCCATGAGGCGAGGCTCTGGCAGACTGCGCACCCTTACCAGTTGTGCCTTTATGCTTACCTGTACACCTGAAGTAGTCACACATGCCATGAGGCGAGGCTTTGGCAGACTCTGCACCCTTACCAGTGGTGTCTTTATGCCTACCTGTACACCTGAAGTAGTCACACGTGCCATGAGGCGAGGCTTTGGCAGACTCTGCACCCTTACCAGTTGTGTCTTTATGCCTACCTGTACACCTGAAGTAGCACCACGTGCCATGAGGCGAGGCTTTGGCAGACTGCGCACCCTTACCAGTTGTTTCTTTATGCCTACCTGTACACCTGAAGTAGCCCCACGTGCCATGAGGCGAGGCTCTGGCAGACTAAGCACCCTTACCAGTTGTGTCTTTATGCCTACCTGTACACCTGAAGTAGCCCTACGTGCCATGAGGCGAGGCTCTGGCAGACTGTGCACCCTTACCAGTTGTGCCTTTATGCCTACGTGTACAGCTGAAGTAGCCCCACGTGCCATGAGGCGAGGCTCTGGCAGACTGCGCACCCTTACCAGTTGTGTCTTTATGCCTACCTGTACACCTGAAGTAGCCCTACGTGCCATGAGGCGAGGCTCTGGCAGACTGCGCACCCTTACCAGTTGTGTCTTTATGCCTACGTGTACACCTGAAGTAGCCCTACGTGCCATGAGGCGAGGCTCTGGCAGACTGCGCACCCTTACCAGTTGTGCCTTTATGCTTACCTGTACACCTGAAGTAGTCACACATGCCATGAGGCGAGGCTTTGGCAGACTCTGCACCCTTACCAGTGGTGTCTTTATGCCTACCTGTACACCTGAAGTAGTCACACGTGCCATGAGGCGAGGCTTTGGCAGACTCTGCACCCTTACCAGTTGTGTCTTTATGCCTACCTGTACACCTGAAGTAGCACCACGTGCCATGAGGCGAGGCTTTGGCAGACTGCGCACCCTTACCAGTTGTTTCTTTATGCCTACCTGTACACCTGAAGTAGCCCCACGTGCCATGAGGCGAGGCTCTGGCAGACTAAGCACCCTTACCAGTTGTGTCTTTATGCCTACCTGTACACCTGAAGTAGCCCTACGTGCCATGAGGCGAGGCTCTGGCAGACTGTGCACCCTTACCAGTTGTGCCTTTATGCCTACGTGTACAGCTGAAGTAGCCCCACGTGCCATGAGGCGAGGCTCTGGCAGACTGCGCACCCTTACCAGTTGTGTCTTTATGCCTACCTGTACACCTGAAGTAGCCCTACGTGCCATGAGGCGAGGCTCTGGCAGACTGCGCACCCTTACCAGTTGTGTCTTTATGCCTACGTGTACACCTGAAGTAGCCCCACGTGCCATGAGGCGAGGCTCTGGCAGACTGCGCACCCTTACCAGTTGTGCCTTTATGCTTACCTGTACACCTGAAGTAGTCACACATGCCATGAGGCGAGGCTTTGGCAGACTCTGCACCCTTACCAGTGGTGTCTTTATGCCTACCTGTACACCTGAAGTAGTCACACGTGCCATGAGGCGAGGCTTTGGCAGACTCTGCACCCTTACCAGTTGTGTCTTTATGCCTACCTGTACACCTGAAGTAGTCACACGTGCCATGAGGCGAGGCTTTGGCAGACTCTGCACCCTTACCAGTTGTGTCTTTATGCCTACCTGTACACCTGAAGTAGCACCACGTGCCATGAGGCGAGGCTCTGGCAGACTGCGCACCCTTACCAGTTGTGTCTTTATGCCTACCTGTACACCTGAAGTAGCCCCACGTGCCATGAGGCGAGGCTTTGGCAGACTGCGCACGCTTACCAGTTGTGTCTTTATGCCTACCTGTACACCTGAAGTAGCCCCACGTGCCATGAGGCGAGGCTTTGGCAGACTGCGCACACTTACCAGTTGTGCCTTTATGCTTACCTGTACACCTGAAGTAGTCACACGTGCCATGAGGCGAGGCTCTGGCAGACTGTGCACCCTTACCAGTTGTGTCTTTATGCTTACCTGTACACCTGAAGTAGCCCCACGTGCCATGAGGAGAGGCTCTGACAGACTGCGCACCGTTACCAGTTGTGTCTTTATGCATACCTGTACACCTGAAGTAGCCCCATGTGCCATGAGGCGAGGCTCTGGCAGACTCTGCACCCTTACCAGTTGTGTCTTTATGCCTACCTGTACACCTGAAGTAGCACCACGTGCCATGAGGTGAGGCTCTGGCAGACTGCGCACCCTTACCAGTTGTGTCTTTATGCCTACCTGTACACCTGAAGTAGCCCCACGTGCCATGAGGCGAGGCTTTGGCAGACTCTGCACGCTTACCAGTTGTGTCTTTATGCCTACCTGTACACCTGAAGTAGCCCCACGTGCCATGAGGCGAGGCTTTGGCAGACTGCGCACACTTACCAGTTGTGCCTTTATGCTTACCTGTACACCTGAAGTAGTCACACATGCCATGAGGCGAGGCTCTGGCAGACTGCGCACCCTTACCAGTTGTGTCTTTATGCTTACCTGTACACCTGAAGTAGCCCCACGTGCCATGAGGAGAGGCTCTGACAGACTGCGCACCGTTACCAGTTGTGTCTTTATGCATACCTGTACACCTGAAGTAGCCCCACGTGCCATGAGGCGAGGCTCTGGCAGACTACGCACCCTTACCAGTTGTGTCTTTATGCCTACCTGTACACCTGAAGTAGCCCTACGTGCCATGAGGCGAGGCTCTGGCAGACTGTGCACCCTTACCAGTTGTGACTTTATGCCTACGTGTACTGCTGAAGTAGCCCCACGTGCCATGAGGCGAGGCTCTGGCAGACTGCGCACCCTTAACAGTTGTGCCTTTATGCTTACCTGTACACGTGAAGTAGTGACACGTGCCATGAGGCGAGGCTTTGGCAGACTCTGCACCCTTACCAGTGGTGTCTTTATGCCTACCTGTACACCTGAAGTAGTCACACGTGCCATGAGGCGAGGCTTTGGCAGACTCTGCACCCTTACCAGTTGTGTCTTTATGCCTACCTGTACACCTGAAGTAGTCAAGCGTGCCATGAGGCGAGGCTTTGGCAGACTCTGCACCCTTACCAGTTGTGTCTTTATGCCTACCTGTACAACTGAAGTAGCACCACGTGCCATGAGGCGAGGCTCTGGCAGACTGCGCACCCTTACCAGTTGTGTCTTTATGCCTACCTGTACACCTGAAGTAGCCCCACGTGCCATGAGGCGAGGCTTTGGCAGACTGTGCACGCTTACCAGTTGTGTCTTTATGCCTACCTGTACACCTGAAGTAGCCCCACGTGCCATGAGGCGAGGCTCTGGCAGTCTGCGCACCCTTACCAGTTGTGTCTTTATGCCTACGTGTACACCTGAAGTAGCCCCACGTGCCATGAGGCGAGGCTCTGGCAGACTGCGCACCCTTACCAGTTGTGCCTTTATGCTTACCTGTACACCTGAAGTAGTCACACGTGCCATGAGGCGAGGCTTTGGCAGACTCTGCACCCTTACCAGTTGTGTCTTTATGCCTACCTGTACACCTGAAGTAGTCACACGTGCCATGAGGCGAGGCTTTGGCAGACTCTGCACCCTTACCAGTTGTGTCTTTATGCCTACCTGTACACCTGAAGTAGTCACACGTGCCATGAGGCGAGGCTTTGGCAGACTCTGCACCCTTACCAGTTGTGTCTTTATGCCTACCTGTACACCTGAAGTAGCACCACGTGCCATGAGGCGAGGCTCTGGCAGACTGCGCACCCTTACCAGTTGTGTCTTTATGCCTACCTGTACACCTGAAGTAGCCCCACGTGCCATGAGGCGAGGCTTTGGCAGACTGCGCACGCTTACCAGTTGTGTCTTTATGCCTACCTGTACACCTGAAGTAGCCCCACGTGCCATGAGGCGAGGCTTTGGCAGACTGCGCACACTTACCAGTTGTGCCTTTATGCTTACCTGTACACCTGAAGTAGTCACACGTGCCATGAGGCGAGGCTCTGGCAGACTGCGCACCCTTACCAGTTGTGTCTTTATGCTTACCTGTACACCTGAAGTAGCCCCACGTGCCATGAGGGGAGGCTCTGACAGACTGCGCACCGTTACCAGTTGTGTCTTTATGCATACCTGTACACCTGAAGTAGCCCCACGTGCCATGAGGCGAGGCTCTGGCAGACTACGCACCCTTACCAGTTGTGTCTTTATGCCTACCTGTACACCTGAAGTAGCCCTACGTGCCATGAGGCGAGGCTCTGGCAGACTGTGCACCCTTACCAGTTGTGCCTTTATGCCTACGTGTATACCTGAAGTAGCCCCACGTGCCATGAGGCGAGGCTCTGGAAGACTGCGCACCCTTAACAGTTGTGCCTTTATGCTTACCTGTACACCTGAAGTAGTGACACGTGGCATGAGGCGAGGCTTTGGCAGACTCTGCACCCTTACCAGTGGTGTCTTTATGCCTACCTGTACACCTGAAGTAGTCACACGTGCCATGAGGCGAGGCTTTGGCAGACTCTGCACCCTTACCAGTTGTGTCTTTATGCCTACCTGTACACCTGAAGTAGCACCACGTGCCATGAGGCGAGGCTCTGGCAGACTGCGCACCCTTACCAGTTGTGTCTTTATGCCTACCTGTACACCTGAAGTAGCCCCACGTGCCATGAGGCGAGGCTTTGGCAGACTGCGCACGCTTACTAGTAGTGTCTTTATGCCTACCTGTACACCTGAAGTAGCCCCACGTGCCATGAGGCGAGGCTCTGGCAGACTGTGCACCCTTACCAGTTGCGCCTTTATGCTTACCTGTACACCTGAAGTAGTCACACGTGCCATGAGGTGAGGCTTTGGTAGACTGCGCACCCTTACCAGTTGTGTCTTTATGCCTATCTGTACACCTGAAGTAGCCCCACGTGCCATGAGGCGAGGCTCTGGCAGACTGCGCACCCTTACCAGTTGTGCCTTTATGCTTACCTGTACACCTGAAGTAGTCCCACGTGCCATGAGGCGAGGCTTTGGCAGACTGCGCACCCTTACCAGTTGTGTCTTTATGCATACCTGTACACCTGAAGTAGCACCACGTGCCATGAGGCGAGGCTTTGGCGGACTGCGCACCCTTACCAGTTGTTTCTTTATGCCTACCTGTACACCTGAAGTAGCCCCACGTGCCATGAGGCGAGGCTCTGGCGGACTGCGCATCCTTACCAGTTGTGTCTTTATGCCTACCTGTACACCAGAAGTAGCCCCACGTGCTATGAGGCGAGGCTCTGGCAGACTGCGCACTCTTACCAGTAGTGTCTTTATGCCTACCTGTACACCTGAAGTAGCCCCACGTGCCATGAGGCGAGGCGCTGGCAGACTGCGCACCCTTACCAGTTGTGTCTTTATGCCTACCTGTACACCTGAAGTAGCTCAACGTGCCATGAGGCGCCCCACGTGCCATGAGGCAAGGCTTTGGCAGACTGCGCACCCTTACCAGTTGTGTCTTTATGCCTACCTGTACACCTGAAGTAGCACCACGTGCCATGAGGTCAGGCTTTGGCAGTCTGCGCACCCTTACCAGTTGTTTCTTTATGCCTACCTGTACACCTGAAGTAGCCCCACGTGCTATGAGGCGAGGCTCTGGCAGACTGCGCATCCTTACCAGTTGTGTCTTTATCCCTACCTGTACACCAGAAGTAGCCCCACGTGCCATGAGGCGAGGCTCTGGCAGACTGCGCACCCTTACCAGTAGTGTCTTTATGCCTACCTGTACACCTGAAGTAGCCCCACGTGCCATGAGGCGAGGCTCTGGCAGACTGTGCACCCTTACCAGTTGTGTCTTTATGCCTACCTGTACAACTGAAGTAGCCGGACGTGCCATGAGGCGAGGCTCTGGCAGACTGTGCAGCCTTACCAGTTGTGTCTTTATGCCTACCTGTACACCTGAAGTAGCCCCACGTGCCATGAGGCGAGGCTTTGGCAGACTGTGCACCCTTACCAGTTGTGTGTTTATGCCTAGCTGTACACTTGAAGTAGCCCCACGTGCCATGAGGCGAGGCTCTGGTAGACTGTGCATCCTTACAAGTTGTGTCTTTATGCCTACCTGTACACCTGAAGTAGCCCCACGTGCCATGTGGCAAGGCTCTGGCAGACTGTGCACCCTTACCAGTTGTGTCTTTATCCCTACCTGTACACCTGCAGTAGCCCCACGTGCCATGAGGCGAGGCTTTGGTAGTCTGCGCACCCTTACCAGTTGTGTCTTTATGCCTACCTGTACACCTGAAGTAGCCCCACGTACTATGAGGCGAGGCTTTGGCAGACTGCGCACCCTTACCAGTTGTGCCATTATGCCTACCTGATCCCTCGAAGTAGCACCACGTACCATGAGGCGAGGCTTTGGCAGACTGTGCACCATTACCAGTTGTGTCTTTATGCCTACCTGTACACCTGAAGTAGCCCCACGTGCCATGAGGCGAGGCTCTGGCAGACTGCGCACCCTTACCAGTTGTGTCTTTATGCCTACCTGTACAACTGAAGTAGCCCCACGTGCCATGAGGCGAGGCTCTGGCAGACTGCGCACCCTTACCAGTTGTGTCTTTATGCCTACCTGTACACCTGAAGTAACCCCACGTGACATGAGGCGAGGCTCTGGCAGACTGCGCACCCTTACCAGTTGTGTCTTTATGCCTACCTGTACACCTGAAGTAGCACCACGTGCCATGAGGTCAGGCTTTGGCAGTCTGCGCACCCTTACCAGTTGTTTCTTTATGCCTACCTGTACACCTGAAGTAGCCCCACGTGCTATGAGGCGAGGCTCTGGCAGACTGCGCATCCTTACCAGTTGTGTCTTTATCCCTACCTGTACACCAGAAGTAGCCCCACGTGCCATGAGGCGAGGCTCTGGCAGACTGCGCACCCTTACCAGTAGTGTCTTTATGCCTACCTGTACACCTGAAGTAGCCCCACGTGCCATGAGGCGAGGCTCTGGCAGACTGTGCACCCTTACCAGTTGTGTCTTTATGCCTACCTGTACAACTGAAGTAGCCGGACGTGCCATGAGGCGAGGCTCTGGCAGACTGTGCAGCCTTACCAGTTGTGTCTTTATGCCTACCTGTACACCTGAAGTAGCCCCACGTGCCATGAGGCGAGGCTTTGGCAGACTGTGCACCCTTACCAGTTGTGTGTTTATGCCTAGCTGTACACTTGAAGTAGCCCCACGTGCCATGAGGCGAGGCTCTGGTAGACTGTGCATCCTTACAAGTTGTGTCTTTATGCCTACCTGTACACCTGAAGTAGCCCCACGTGCCATGTGGCAAGGCTCTGGCAGACTGTGCACCCTTACCAGTTGTGTCTTTATCCCTACCTGTACACCTGCAGTAGCCCCACGTGCCATGAGGCGAGGCTTTGGTAGTCTGCGCACCCTTACCAGTTGTGTCTTTATGCCTACCTGTACACCTGAAGTAGCCCCACGTACCATGAGGCGAGGCTTTGGCAGACTGCGCACCCTTACCAGTTGTGCCATTATGCCTACCTGATCCCTCGAAGTAGCACCACGTACCATGAGGCGAGGCTTTGGCAGACTGTGCACCATTACCAGTTGTGTCTTTATGCCTACCTGTACACCTGAAGTAGCCCCACGTGCCATGAGGCGAGGCTCTGGCAGACTGCGCACCCTTACCAGTTGTGTCTTTATGCCTACCTGTACAACTGAAGTAGCCCCACGTGCCATGAGGCGAGGCTCTGGCAGACTGCGCACCCTTACCAGTTGTGTCTTTATGCCTACCTGTACACCTGAAGTAACCCCACGTGACATGAGGCGAGGCTCTGGCAGACTGCGCACCCTTACCAGTTGTGTCTTTATGCTTACCTGTACACCTGAAGTAGCACCACGTGCCATGAGGCGAGGCTCTGGCAGACTGTGCACCGTTACCAGTTGTGTCTTTATGCATACCTGTACACCTGAAGTAGCCCCACGTGCCATGAGGCGAGGCTCTGGCAGACTGCGCACCCTTACCAGTTGTGTCTTTATGCCTACCTGTACACCTGAAGTAGCCCTACGTGCCATGAGGCGAGGCTCTGGCAGACTGCGCACCCTTACCAGTTGTGTCTTTATGCCTACCTGTACACCTGAAGTAGCCCCACATGTCATGAGGCGAGGCTTTGGCAGACTGTGCACGCTTACCAGTAGTGTCTTTATGCCTACCTGTACACCTGAAGTAGCCCCACGTGCCATGAGGCGAGGCTCTGGCAGACTGCGCACCCTTACCAGTTGTGCCTTTATGCTTACCTGTACACCTGAAGTAGCCCCACGTGCCATGAGGCGAGGCTCTGGCAGACTGCGCACCCTTACCAGTTGTGTCTTTATGCCTACCTGTACAACTGAAGTAGCCGGACGTGCCATGAGGCGAGGCTCTGGCAGACTGTGCAGCCTTACCAGTTGTGTCTTTATGCCTACCTGTACACCTGAAGTAGCCCCACGTGCCATGAGGCGAGGCTCTGGCAGACTGTGCACCCTTACCAGTTGTGTGTTTATGCCTACCTGTACACTTGAAGTAGCCCCACGTGCCATGAGGCGAGGCTCTGGTAGACTGTGCATCCTTACAAGTTGTGTCTTTATGCCTACCTGTACACCTGAAGTAGCCCCACGTGCCATGTGGCAAGGCTCTGGCAGACTGTGCACCCTTACCAGTTGTGTCTTTATCCCTACCTGTACACCTGCAGTAGCCCCACGTGCCATGAGGCGAGGCTTTGGTAGTCTGCGCACCCTTACCAGTTGTGTCTTTATGCCTACCTGTACACCTGAAGTAGCCCCACGTACCATGAGGCGAGGCTTTGGCAGACTGCGCACCCTTACCAGTTGTGCCATTATGCCTACCTGATCCCTCGAAGTAGCACCACGTACCATGAGGCGAGGCTTTGGCAGACTGTGCACCATTACCAGTTGTGTCTTTATGCCTACCTGTACACCTGAAGTAGCCCCACGTGCCATGAGGCGAGGCTCTGGCAGACTGCGCACCCTTACCAGTTGTGTCTTTATGCCTACCTGTACAACTGAAGTAGCCCCACGTGCCATGAGGCGAGGCTCTGGCAGACTGCGCACCCTTACCAGTTGTGTCTTTATGCCTACCTGTACACCTGAAGTAACCCCACGTGACATGAGGCGAGGCTCTGGCAGACTGCGCACCCTTACCAGTTGTGTCTTTATGCTTACCTGTACACCTGAAGTAGCCCCACGTGCCATGAGGCGAGGCTCTGGCAGACTGTGCACCGTTACCAGTTGTGTCTTTATGCATACCTGTACACCTGAAGTAGCCCCACGTGCCATGAGGCGAGGCTCTGGCAGACTGTGCACCCTTACCAGCTGTGCCTTTATGCCTACGTGTATACCTGAAGTAGCCCCACATGCCATGAGGCGAGGCTCTGGAAGACTGTGCACCCTTAACAGTTGTGCCTTTATGCTTACCTTACACCTGAAGTAGTGACACGTGCCATGAGGCGAGGCTTTGGCAGACTCTGCACCCTTACCAGTGGTGTCTTTATGCCTACCTGTACACCTGAAGTAGTCACACGTGCCATGAGGCGAGGCTTTGGCAGACTCTGCACCCTTACCAGTTGTGTCTTTATGCCTACCTGTACACCTGAAGTAGCACCACGTGCCATGAGGCGAGGCTCTGGCAGACTGCGCACCCTTACCAGTTGTGTCTTTATGCCTACCTGTACACCTGAAGTAGCCCCACGTGCCATGAGGCGAGGCTTTGGCAGACTGCGCATGCTTACTAGTAGTGTCTTTATGCCTACCTGTACACCTGAAGTAGCCCCACGTGCCATGAGGCGAGGCTCTGGCAGACTGTGCACCCTTACCAGTTGTGCCTTTATGCTTACCTGTACACCTGAAGTAGTCACACGTGCCATGAGGCGAGGCTTTGGTAGACTGCGCACCCTTACCAGTTGTGTCTTTATGCCTATCTGTACACCTGAAGTAGCCCCACGTGCCATGAGGCGAGGCTCTGGCAGACTGCGCACCCTTACCAGTTGTGCCTTTATGCTTACCTGTACACCTGAAGTAGTCCCACGTGCCATGAGGCGAGGCTTTGGCGGACTGCGCACCCTTACCAGTTGTGTCTTTATGCATACCTGTACACCTGAAGTAGCACCACGTGCCATGAGGCGAGGCTTTGGCGGACTGCGCACCCTTACCAGTTGTTTCTTTATGCCTACCTGTACACCTGAAGTAGCCCCACGTGCCATGAGGCGAGGCTCTGGCGGACTGCGCATCCTTACCAGTTGTGTCTTTATGCCTACCTGTACACCAGAAGTAGCCCCACGTGCTATGAGGCGAGGCTCTGGCAGACTGCGCACTCTTACCAGTAGTGTCTTTATGCCTACCTGTACACCTGAAGTAGCCCCACGTGCCATGAGGCGAGGCTCTGGCAGACTGTGCACCCTTACCAGTTGTGTCTTTATGCCTACCTGTACACCTGAAGTAGCTCAACGTGCCATGAGGCGCCCCACGTGCCATGAGGTGAGGCTTTGGCAGACTGCGCACCCTTACCAGTTGTGTCTTTATGCCTACCTGTACACCTGAAGTAGCACCACGTGCCATGAGGTCAGGCTTTGGCAGTCTGCGCACCCTTACCAGTTGTTTCTTTATGCCTACCTGTACACCTGAAGTAGCCCCACGTGCTATGAGGCGAGGCTCTGGCAGACTGCGCATCCTTACCAGTTGTGTCTTTATGCCTACCTGTACACCAGAAGTAGCCCCACGTGCCATGAGGCGAGGCTCTGGCAGACTGCGCACCCTTACCAGTAGTGTCTTTATGCCTACCTGTACACCTGAAGTAGCCCCACGTGCCATGAGGCGAGGCTCTGGCAGACTGTGCACCCTTACCAGTTGTGTCTTTATGCCTACCTGTACAACTGAAGTAGCCGGACGTGCCATGAGGCGAGGCTCTGGCAGACTGTGCAGCCTTACCAGTTGTGTCTTTATGCCTACCTGTACACCTGCAGTAGCCCCACGTGCCATGAGGCGAGGCTTTGGTAGTCTGCGCACCCTTAAAAGTTGTGTCTTTATGCCTACCTGTACACCTGAAGTAGCCCCACGTACCATGAGGCGAGGCTTTGGCAGACTGCGCACCCTTACCAGTTGTGCCATTATGCCTACCTGATCCCTCGAAGTAGCACCACGTACCATGAGGCGAGGCTTTGGCAGACTGTGCACCATTACCAGTAGTGTCTTTATGCCTACCTGTACACCTGAAGTAGCCCCACGTGCCATGAGGCGAGGCTCTGGCAGACTGCGCACCCTTACCAGTTGTGTCTTTATGCCTACCTGTACAACTGAAGTAGCCCCACGTGCCATGAGGCGAGGCTCTGGCAGACTGCGCACCCTTACCAGTTGTGTCTTTATGCCTACCTGTACACCTGAAGTAACCCCACGTGACATGAGGCGAGGCTCTGGCAGACTGCGCACCCTTACCAGTTGTGTCTTTATGCTTACCTGTACACCTGAAGTAGCCCCACGTGCCATGAGGCGAGGCTCTGGCAGACTGTGCACCATTACCAGTTGTGTCTTTATGCATACCTGTACACCTGAAGTAGCCCCACGTGCCATGAGGCGAGGCTCTGGCAGACTGCGCACCCTTACCAGTTGTGTCTTTATGCCTACCTGTACACCTGAAGTAGCCCTACGTGCCATGAGGCGAGGCTCTGGCAGACTGCGCACCCTTACCAGTTGTGTCTTTATGCCTACGTGTACACCTGAAGTAGCCCCACGTGCCATGAGGCGAGGCTCTGGCAGACTGCGCACCCTTACCAGTTGTGCCTTTATGCTTACCTGTACACCTGAAGTAGTCACACGTGCCATGAGGCGAGGCTTTGGCAGACTCTGCACCCTTACCAGTGGTGTCTTTATGCCTACCTGTACACCTGAAATAGTCACACGTGCCATGAGGCGAGGCTTTGGCAGACTCTGCACCCTTACCAGTTACTCTGGCAGACTGTGCACCATTACCAGTTGTGTCTTTATGCATACCTGTACACCTGAAGTAGCCCCACGTGCCATGAGGCGAGGCTCTGGCAGACTGCGCACCCTTACCAGTTGTGTCTTTATGCCTACCTGTACACCTGAAGTAGCCCTACGTGCCATGAGGCGAGGCTCTGGCAGACTGCGCACCCTTACCAGTTGTGTCTTTATGCCTACGTGTACACCTGAAGTAGCCCCACGTGCCATGAGGCGAGGCTCTGGCAGACTGCGCACCCTTACCAGTTGTGCCTTTATGCTTACCTGTACACCTGAAGTAGTCACACGTGCCATGAGGCGAGGCTTTGGCAGACTCTGCACCCTTACCAGTGGTGTCTTTATGCCTACCTGTACACCTGAAATAGTCACACGTGCCATGAGGCGAGGCTTTGGCAGACTCTGCACCCTTACCAGTTGTGTCTTTATGCCTACCTGTACACTTGAAGTAGTCACACGTGCCATGAGGCGAGGCTTTGGCAGACTCTGCACCCTTACCAGTTGTGTCTTTATGCCTACCTGTACACCTGAAGTAGCAAAACGTGCCATGAGGCGAGGCTCTGGCAGACTGCGCACGCTTACCAGTTGTGTCTTTATGCCTACCTGTACACCTGAAGTAGCCCCACGTGCCATGAGGCGAGGCTTTGGCAGACTGCGCACGCTTACCAGTAGTGTCTTTATGCCTACCTGTACACCTGAAGTAGCCCCACGTGCCATGAGGCGAGGCTCTGGCAGACTGCGCACCCTTACCAGTTGTGCCTTTATGCTTACCTGTACACCTGAAGTAGTCACACGTGCCATGAGGCGAGGCTCTGGCAGACTGCGCACCCTTACCAGTTGTGTCTTTATGCCTATCTGTACACCTGAAGTAGCCCCACGTGCCATGAGGCGAGGCTCTGGCAGACTGCGCACCCTTACCAGTTGTGCCTTTATGCTTACCTGTACACCTGAAGTAGTCCCACGTGCCATGAGGCGAGGCTTTGGCAGACTGCGCACCCTTACCAGTTGTGTCTTTATGCATACCTGTACACCTGAAGTAGCCCCACGTGCCATGAGGCGAGGCTCTGGCAGTCTGCGCACCCTTACCAGTTGTGTCTTTATGCCTACCTGTACACCTGAAGTAGCCCCACATGTCATGAGGCGAGGCTTTGGCAGACTGTGCACGCTTACCAGTAGTGTCTTTATGCCTACCTGTACACCTGAAGTAGCCCCACGTGCCACGAGGCGAGGCTCTGGCAGACTGCGCACCCTTACCAGTTGTGCCTTTATGCTTACCTGTACACCTGAAGTAGCCCCACGTGCCATGAGGCGAGGCTCTGGCAGACTGCGCACCCTTACCAGTTGTGTCTTTATGCCTACCTGTACAACTGAAGTAGCCCCACGTGCCATGAGGCGAGGCTCTGGCAGACTGCGCACCCTTACCAGTTGTGTCTTTATGCCTACCTGTACACCTGAAGTAACCCCACGTGACATGAGGCGAGGCTCTGGCAAACTGCGCACCCTTACCAGTTGTGTCTTTATGCTTACCTGTACACCTGAAGTAGCCCCACGTGCCATGAGGCGAGGCTCTGGCAGACTGCGCACCGTTACCAGTTGTGTCTTTATGCATACCTGTACACCTGAAGTAGCCCCACGTGCCATGAGGCGAGGCTCTGGCAGACTGCGCACCCTTACCAGTTGTGTCTTTATGCCTACGTGTACACCTGAAGTAGCCCTACGTGCCATGAGGCGAGGCTCTGGCAGACTGCGCACCCTTACCAGTTGTGCCTTTATGCTTACCTGTACACCTGAAGTAGTCACACATGCCATGAGGCGAGGCTTTGGCAAACTCTGCACCCTTACCAGTGGTGTCTTTATGCCTACCTGTACACCTGAAGTAGTCACACGTGCCATGAGGCGAGGCTTTGGCAGACTCTGCACCCTTACCAGTTGTGTCTTTATGCCTACCTGTACACCTGAAGTAGCACCACATGCCATGAGGCGAGGCTTTGGCAGACTGCGCACCCTTACCAGTTGTTTCTTTATGCCTACCTGTACACCTGAAGTAGCCCCACGTGCCATGAGGCGAGGCTCTGGCAGACTAAGCACCCTTACCAGTTGTGTCTTTATGCCTACCTGTACACCTGAAGTAGCCCTACGTGCCATGAGGCGAAGCTCTGGCAGACTGTGCACCCTTACCAGTTGTGCCTTTATGCCTACGTGTACAGCTGAAGTAGCCCCACGTGCCATGAGGCGAGGCTCTGGCAGACTGCGCACCCTTACCAGTTGTGTCTTTATGCCTACCTGTACACCTGAAGTAGCCCTACGTGCCATGAGGCGAGGCTCTGGCAGACTGCGCACCCTTACCAGTTGTGTCCTTATGCCTACGTGTACAACTGAAGTAGCCCCACGTGCCATGAGGCGAGGCTCTGGCAGACTGCGCACCCTTACCAGTTGTGCCTTTATGCTTACCTGTACACCTGAAGTAGTCACACGTGCCATGAGGCGAGGCTTTGGCAGACTCTGCACCCTTACCAGTGGTGTCTTTATGCCTACCTGTACACCTGAAGTAGTCACACGTGCCATGAGGCGAGGCTTTGGCAGACTCTGCACCCTTACCAGTTGTGTCTTTATGCCTACCTGTACACCTGAAGTAGCACCACATGCCATGAGGCGAGGCTTTGGCAGACTGCGCACCCTTACCAGTTGTTTCTTTATGCCTACCTGTACACCTGAAGTAGCCCCACGTGCCATGAGGCGAGGCTCTGGCAGACTAAGCACCCTTACCAGTTGTGTCTTTATGCCTACCTGTACACCTGAAGTAGCCCTACGTGCCATGAGGCGAGGATCTGGCAGACTGTGCACCCTTACCAGTTGTGCCTTTATGCCTACGTGTACAGCTGAAGTAGCCCCACGTGCCATGAGGCGAGGCTCTGGCAGACTGCGCACCCTTAACAGTTGTGCCTTTATGCTTACCTGTACACCTGAAGTAGTGACACGTGCCATGAGGCGAGGCTTTGGCAGACTCTGCACCCTTACCAGTGGTGTCTTTATGCCTACCTGTACACCTGAAGTAGTCACACGTGCCATGAGGCGAGGCTTTGGCAGACTCTGCACCCTTACCAGTTGTGTCTTTATGCCTACCTGTACACCTGAAGTAGTCAAGCGTGCCATGAGGCGAGGCTTTGGCAGACTCTGCACCCTTACCAGTTGTGTCTTTATGCCTACCTGTACACCTGAAGTAGCACCACGTGCCATGAGGCGAGGCTCTGGCAGACTGTGCACCCTTACCAGTTGTGTCTTTATGCCTACCTGTACACCTGAAGTAGCCCCACGTGCCATGAGGCGAGGCTTTGGCAGACTGTGCACGCTTACCAGTTGTGTCTTTATGCCTACCTGTACACCTGAAGTAGCCCCACGTGCCATGAGGCGAGGCTCTGGCAGTCTGCGCACCCTTACCAGTTGTGTCTTTATGCCTACGTGTACACCTGAAGTAGCCCCACGTGCCATGAGGCGAGGCTCTGGCAGACTGCGCACCCTTACCAGTTGTGCCTTTATGCTTACCTGTACACCTGAAGTAGTCACACGTGCCATGAGGCGAGGCTTTGGCAGACTCTGCACCCTTACCAGTTGTGTCTTTATGCCTACCTGTACACCTGAAGTAGTAACACGTGCCATGAGGCGAGGCTTTGGCAGACTGTGCACCCTTACCAGTTGTGTCTTTATGCCTACCTGTACACCTGAAGTAGTCACACGTGCCATGAGGCGAGGCTTTGGCAGACTGTGCACCCTTACCAGTTGTGTCTTTATGCCTACCTGTACACCTGAAGTAGTCACACGTGCCATGAGGCGAGGCTTTGGCAGACTCTGCACCCTTACCAGTTGTGTCTTTATGCCTACCTGTACACCTGAAGTAGCACCACGTGCCATGAGGCGAGGCTCTGGCAGACTGCGCACCCTTACCAGTTGTGTCTTTATGCCTACCTGTACACCTGAAGTAGCCCCACGTGCCATGAGGCGAGGCTTTGGCAGACTGCGCACGCTTACCAGTTGTGTCTTTATGCCTACCTGTACACCTGAAGTAGCCCCACGTGCCATGAGGCGAGGCTTTGGCAGACTGCGCACACTTACCAGTTGTGCCTTTATGCTTACCTGTACACCTGAAGTAGTCACACGTGCCATGAGGCGAGGCTCTGGCAGACTGCGCACCCTTACCAGTTGTGTCTTTATGCTTACCTGTACACCTGAAGTAGCCCCACGTGCCATGAGGAGAGGCTCTGACAGACTGCGCACCGTTACCAGTTGTGTCTTTATGCATACCTGTACACCTGAAGTAGCCCCACGTGCCATGAGGCGAGGCTCTGGCAGACTACGCACCCTTACCAGTTGTGTCTTTATGCCTACCTGTACACCTGAAGTAGCCCTATGTGCCATGAGGCGAGGCTCTGGCAGACTGTGCACCCTTACCAGTTGTGCCTTTATGCTTACCTGTACACCTGAAGTAGTGACACGTGCCATGAGGCGAGGCTTTGGCAGACTCTGCACCCTTACCAGTGGTGTCTTTATGCCTACCTGTACACCTGAAGTAGTCACACGTGCCATGAGGCGAGGCTTTGGCAGACTCTGCACCCTTACCAGTTGTGTCTTTATGCCTACCTGTACACCTGAAGTAGTCACACGTGCCATGAGGCGAGGCTTTGGCAGACTCTGCACCCTTACCAGTTGTGTCTTTATGCCTACCTGTACACCTGAAGTAGCACCACGTGCCATGAGGCGAGGCTCTGGCAGACTGCGCACCCTTACCAGTTGTGTCTTTATGCCTACCTGTACACCTGAAGTAGCCCCACGTGCCATAAGGCGAGGCTTTGGCAGACTGCGCACGCTTACTAGTAGTGTCTTTATGCCTACCTGTACACCTGAAGTAGCCCCACGTGCCATGAGGCGAGGCTCTGGCAGACTGTGCACCCTTACCAGTTGTGCCTTTATGCTTACCTGTACACCTGAAGTAGCCCCACGTGCCATGAGGCGAGGCTCTGGCAGACTACGCACCCTTACCAGTTGTGTCTTTATGCCTACCTGTACACCTGAAGTAGCCCCACGTGCCATGAGGCGAGGCTCTGGCAGACTGCGCACCCTTAACAGTTGTGCCTTTATGCTTACCTGTACACCTGAAGTAGTGACACGTGCCATGAGACGAGGCTTTGGCAGACTCTGCACCCTTACCAGTGGTGTCTTTATGCCTACCTGTACACCTGAAGTAGTCACACGTGCCATGAGGCGAGGCTTTGGCAGACTCTGCACCCTTACCAGTTGTGTCTTTATGCCTACCTGTACACCTGAAGTAGTCACACGTGCCATGAGGCGAGGCTTTGGCAGACTCTGCACCCTTACCAGTTGTGTCTTTATGCCTACCTGTACACCTGAAGTAGCACCACGTGCCATGAGGCGAGGCTCTGGCAGACTGCGCACCCTTACCAGTTGTGTCTTTATGCCTACCTGTATACCTGAAGTAGCCCCACGTGCCATGAGGCGAGGCTTTGGCAGACTGCGCACGCTTACTAGTAGTGTCTTTATGCCTACCTGTACACCTGAAGTAGCCCCACGTGCCATGAGGCGAGGCTCTGGCAGACTGTGCACCCTTACCAGTTGTGCCTTTATGCTTACCTGTACACCTGAAGTAGTCACACGTGCCATGAGGCGAGGCTTTGGTAGACTGCGCACCCTTACCAGTTGTGTCTTTATGCCTATCTGTACACCTGAAGTAGCCCCACGTGCCATGAGGTGAGGCTCTGGCAGACTGCGCACCCTTACCAGTTGTGCCTTTATGCTTACCTGTACACCTGAAGTAGTCCCACGTGCCATGAGGCGAGGCTTTGGCAGACTGCGCACCCTTACCAGTTGTGTCTTTATGCATACCTGTACACCTGAAGTAGCACCACGTGCCATGAGGCGAGGCTTTGGCAGACTGCGCACCCTTACCAGTTGTTTCTTTATGCCTACCTGTACACCTGAAGTAGCCCCACGTGCCATGAGGCGAGGCTCTGGCGGACTGCGCATCCTTACCAGTTGTGTCTTTATGCCTACCTGTACACCAGAAGTAGCCCCACGTGCTATGAGGCGAGGCTCTGGCAGACTGCGCACTCTTACCAGTAGTGTCTTTATGCCTACCTGTACACCTGAAGTAGCCCCACGTGCCATGAGGCGAGGCTCTGGCAGACTGCGCACCCTTACCAGTTGTGTCTTTATGCCTACCTGTACACCTGAAGTAGCTCAACGTGCCATGAGGCGCCCCAAGTGCCATGAGGCGAGGCTTTGGCAGACTGCGCACCCTTACCAGTTGTGTCTTTATGCCTACCTGTACACCTGAAGTAGCACCACGTGCCATGAGGCCAGGCTTTGGCAGTCTGCGCACCCTTACCAGTTGTTTCTTTATGCCTACCTGTACACCTGAAGTAGCCCCACATGCTATGAGGCGAGGCTCTGGCAGACTGCGCATCCTTACCAGTTGTGTCTTTATGCCTACCTGTACACCAGAAGTAGCCCCACGTGCCATGAGGCGAGGCTCTGGCAGACTGCGCACCCTTACCAGTAGTGTCTTTATGCCTACCTGTACACCTGAAGTAGCCCCACGTGCCATGAGGCGAGGCTCTGGCAGACTGTGCACCCTTACCAGTTGTGTCTTTATGCCTACCTGTACAACTGAAGTAGCCGGACGTGCCATGAGGCGAGGCTCTGGCAGACTGTGCAGCCTTACCAGTTGTGTCTTTATGCCTACCTGTACACCTGAAGTAGCCCCACGTGCCATGAGGCGAGGCTTTGGCAGACTGTGCACCCTTACCAGTTTTGTGTTTATGCCTACCTGTACACTTGAAGTAGCCCCACGTGCCATGAGGCGAGGCTCTGGTAGACTGTGCATCCTTACAAGTTGTGTCTTTATGCCTACCTGTACACCTGAAGTAGCCCCACGTGCCATGTGGCAAGGCTCTGGCAGACTGTGCACCCTTACCAGTTGTGTCTTTATCCCTACCTGTACACCTGCAGTAGCCCCACGTGCCATGAGGCGAGGCTTTGGTAGTCTGCGCACCCTTACCAGTTGTGTCTTTATGCCTACCTGTACACCTGAAGTAGCCCCACGTAACATGAGGCGAGGCTTTGGCAGACTGCGCACCCTTACCAGTTGTGCCATTATGCCTACCTGATCCCTCGAAGTAGCACCACGTACCATGAGGCGAGGCTTTGGCAGACTGTGCACCATTACCAGTTGTGTCTTTATGCCTACCTGCACACCTGAAGTAGCCCCACGTGCCATGAGGCGAGGCTCTGGCAGACTGCGCACCCTTACCAGTTGTGTCTTTATGCCTACCTGTACAACTGAAGTAGCCCCACGTGCCATGAGGCGAGGCTCTGGCAGACTGCGCACCCTTACCAGTTGTGTCTTTATGCCTACCTGTACACCTGAAGTAACCCCACGTGACATGAGGCGAGGCTCTGGCAGACTGCGCACCCTTACCAGTTGTGTCTTTATGCTTACCTGTACACCTGAAGTAGCCCCACGTGCCATGAGGCGAGGCTCTGGCAGACTGTGCACCGTTACCAGTTGTGTCTTTATGCATACCTGTACACCTGAAGTAGCCCCACGTGCCATGAGGCGAGGCTCTGGCAGACTGCGCACCCTTACCAGTTGTGTCTTTATGCCTACCTGTACACCTGAAGTAGCCCTACGTGCCATGAGGCGAGGCTCTGGCAGACTGCTTACCCTTACCAGTTGTGTCTTTATGCCTACGTGTACACCTGAAGTAGCCCCACGTGCCATGAGGCGAGGCTCTGGCAGACTGCGCACCCTTACCAGTTGTGCCTTTATGCTTACCTGTACACCTGAAGTAGTCACACGTGCCATGAGGCGAGGCTTTGGCAGACTCTGCACCCTTACCAGTGGTGTCTTTATGCCTACCTGTACACCTGAAGTAGTCACACGTGCCATGAGGCGAGGCTTTGGCAGACTCTGCACCCTTACCAGTTGTGTCTTTATGCCTACCTGTACACTTGAAGTAGTCACACGTGCCATGAGGCGAGGCTTTGGCAGACTCTGCACCCTTACCAGTTGTGTCTTTATGCCTACCTGTACACCTGAAGTAGCACCACGTGCCATGAGGCGAGGCTCTGGCAGACTGCGCACTCTTTCCAGTTGTGTCTTTATGCCTACCTGTACACCTGAAGTAGCCCCACGTGCCATGAGGCGAGGCTCTGGCAGACTGCGCACGCTTACCAGTAGTGTCTTTATGCCTACCTGTACACCTGAAGTAGCCCCACGTGCGATGAGGCGAGGCTCTGGCAGACTGCGCACCCTTACCAGTTGTGCCTTTATGCTTACCTGTACACCTGAAGTAGTCACACGTGCCATGAGGCGAGGCTCTGGCAGACTGCGCACCCTTACCAGTTGTGCCTTTGTGCTTACCTGTACACCTGAAGTAGTCCCACGTGCCATGAGGCGAGGCTTTGGCAGACTGCGCACCCTTACCAGTTGTGTCTTTATGCCTACCTGTACACCTGAAGTAGCCCCAAATGCCATGAGGCGAGGCTTTGGCAGACTGTGCACGCTTACCAGTAGTGTCTTTATGCCTACCTGTACACCTGAAGTAGCCCCACGTGCCATGAGGCGAGGCTCTGGCAGACTGCGCACCCTTACCAGTTGTGCCTTTATGCTTACCTGTACACCTGAAGTAGACCCACGTGCCATGAGGCGAGGCTCTGGCAGACTGCGCACCCTTACCAGTTGTGCCTTTATGCTTACCTGTACACCTGAAGTAGTCACACGTGCCATGAGGCGAGGCTTTGGCAGACTCTGCACCCTTACCAGTGGTGTCTTTATGCCTACCTGTACACCTGAAGTAGTCACACGTGCCATGAGGCGAGGCTTTGGCAGACTCTGCACCCTTACCAGTTGTGTCTTTATGCCTACCTGTACACCTGAAGTAGCACCACGTGCCATGAGGCGAGGCTTTGGCAGACTGCGCACCCTTACCAGTTGTTTCTTTATGCCTACCTGTACACCTGAAGTAGCCCCACGTGCCATGAGGCGAGGCTCTGGCAGACTGCGCATCCTTACCAGTTGTGTCTTTATGCCTACCTGTACACCAGAAGTAGCCCCACGTGCCATGAGGCGAGGCTCTGGCAGACTGCGCACCCTTACCAGTAGTGTCTTTATGCCTACCTGTACACCTGAAGTAGCCCCACGTGCCATGAGGCGAGGCTCTGGCAGACTGCGCACCCTTACCAGTTGTGTCTTTATGCCTACCTGTACACCTGAAGTAGCTCCACGTGCCATGAGGCGCCCCACGTGCCATGAGGCGAGGCTCTGGCAGAATGTGCTCCCTTACCAGTTGTGTCTTTATGCCTACCTGTACAACTGAAGTAGCCGGACGTGCCATGATGCGAGGCTCTGGCAGACTGTGCACCCTTACCAGTTGTGTCTTTATGCCTACCTGTACACCTGAAGTAGCCTCACGTGCCATGAGGCGAGGCTTTGGCAGACTGTGCACCCTTACCAGTTGTGTGTTTATGCCTACCTGTACAATTGAAGTAGCCCCACGTGCCATGAGGCGAGGCTCTGGCAGACTGTGCACCCTTACAAGTTGTGTCTTTATGCCTACCTGTACACCTGAAGTAGCCCCACGTGCCATGAGGCAAGGCTTTGGCAGACTGTGCACCCTTACCAGTTGTGTCTTTATCCCTACCTGTACACCTGGAGTAGCACCACGTGCCATGAGGCGAGGCTTTGGTAGTCTGTGCACCCTTACCAGTTGTGTCTTTATGCCTACCTGTACACCTGAAGTAGCCCCACGTACCATGAGGCGAGGCTTTGGCAGACTGCGCACCCTTACCAGTTGTGCCATTATGCCTACCTGATCCCTCGAAGTAGCACCACGTACCATGAGGCGAGGCTTTGGCAGACACTGCACCATTACCAGTTGTGTCTTTATGCCTACCTGTACACCTGAAGTAGCCCCACGTGCCATGAGGCGAGGCTCTGGCAGACTGCGCACCCTTACCAGTTGTTTCTTTATGCCTACCTGTACACCTGAAGTACCCCACGTGCCATGAGGCGAGGCTCTGGCAGTCTGCGCACCCTTACCAGTTGTGTCTTTATGCCTACCTGTACACCTGAAGTAGCCCCACGTACCATGAGGCGAGGCTTTGGCAGACTGCGCACCCTTACCAGTTGTGCCATTATGCTTACCTGTACACTTGAAGTAGTCCCACGTGCCATGAGGCGAGGCTTTGGCAGACTGCGCACCCTTACCAGTTGTGTCTTTATGCATACCTGTACACCTGAAGTAGCCCCACGTGCCATGAGGCGAGGCTCTGGCAGTCTGCGCACCCTTACCAGTTGTGTCTTTATGCCTACCTGTACACCTGAAGTAGCCCCACGTACCATGAGGCGAGGCTTTGGCAGACTGCGCACCCTTACCAGTTGTGCCATTATGCCTACCTGATCCCTCGAAGTAGCACCACGTACCATGAGGCGAGGCTTTGGCAGACTGTGCACCATTACCAGTTGTGTCTTTATACCTACCTGTACACCTGAAGTAGCCCCACGTGCCATGAGGCCAGGCTCTGGCAGACTGCGCACCCTTTCCAGTTGTGTCTTTATGCCTACCTGTACAATGGAAGTAGTCACACGTGCCATGAGACCAGGCTCTGGCAGACTACGCACCCTTACCAGTTGTACTGAGGTAGTCACACATGCCATGAGGCGAGGCTCTGGCAGACTGCGCACCCTTACCAGTTGTGTCTTTATGCATACCTGTACACCTGAAGTAGCCCCACGTGCCATGAGGCGAGGCTCTGGCAGACTGCGCACCCTTACCAGTTGTGTCGTTATGCCTACCTGTACACCTGAAGTAGCCCTACGTGCCATGAGGCGAGGCTCTGGCAGTCTGTGCACCCTTACCAGTTGTGTCTTTATGCCTACGTGTACACCTGAAGTAGCCCCACGTGCCATGAGGCGAGGCAATGGCAGACTGCGCACCCTTACCAGTTGTGCCTTTATGCTTACCTGTACACCTGAAGTAGTCACACGTGCCATGAGGCGAGGCTTTGGCAGACTCTGCACCCTTACCAGTTGTGTCTTTATGCCTACCTGTACACCTGAAGTAGTCACACGTGCCATGAGGCGAGGCTTTGGCAGACTCTGCACCCTCACCAGTTGTGTCTTTATGCCTACGTGTACACCTGAAGTAGCCCCACGTACCATGAGGCGAGGCTTTGGCAGACTCTGCACCCTTACCAGTTGTTTCTTTATGCCTACCTGTACACCTGAAGTACCCCACGTGCCATGAGGCGAGGCTGTGGCAGTCTGCGCACCCTTACCAGTTGTGTCTTTATGCCTACCTGTACACCTGTAGTAGCCCCACGTACCATGAGGCGAGGCTTTGGCAGACTGCGCACCCTTACCAGTTGTGCCATTATGCTTACCTGTACACTTGAAGTAGTCCCACGTGCCATGAGGCGAGGCTCTGGCAGAGTGCGCACCCTTACCAGTTGTGTCTTTATGCATACTTGTAAACCTGAAGTAGCCCCACGTGCCATGAGGCGAGGCTCCGGCAGACTGCGCACCCTTACCAGTTGTTTCTTTATGCCTACCTGTACACCTGAAGTAGCCCCACGTGCCATGAGGCGGGGCTCCGGCAGACTGCGCACCCTTACCAGTTGTGCCTTTATGCTTACCTGTACACCTGAAGTAGTCACACGTGCCATGAGGCGAGGCTTTGGCAGACTGCGCACCCTTACCAGTTGTGTCTTTATGCCTACCTGTACACCTGAAGTAGCCCCACGTGCCATGAGACGAAGCTCTGGCAGACTGCGCACCCTTACCAGTTGTGCCTTTATGCTTACCTGTACACCTGAAGTAGTCACACGTGCCATGAGGCGAGGCTTTGGCAGACTGTGCACCCTTACCAGTTGTGTCTTTATGCCTATCTGTACACCTGAAGTAGCCCCACATGCCATGAGGCGAGGCTCTGGCAGACTGCGCACCCTTACCAGTTTTGCCTTTATGCTTACCTGTACACCTGAAGTAGTCCCACGTGCCATGAGGCAAGGCTTTGGCAGACTGCGCATCCTTACCAGTTGTGTCTTTATGCATACCTGTACACCTGAAGTAGCCCCACGTGCCATGAGGCGAGGCTCTGGCAGACTGCGCACCCTTACCAGTTGTGTCTTTATGCCTACCTGTACACCTGAAGTAGCCCCACGTGCCATGAGGCGAGGCTTTGGCAGACTGCGCACCCTTACCAGTTGTTTCTTTATGCCTACCTGTACACCTGAAGTAGCCCCACGTGCCATGAGGCGAGGCTCTGGCAGACTGCGCATCCTTACCAGTTGTGTATTTATGCCTACCTGTACACCAGAAGTAGCCCCACGTGCCATGAGGCGAGGCTCTGGCAGACTGCGCACCCTTACCAGTAGTGTCTTTATGCCTACCTGTACACCTAAAGTAGCCCCACGTGCCATGAGGCGAGGCTCTTGCAGACTGCGCACCCTTATCAGTTGTGTCTTTATGCCTACCTGTACACCTGAAGTAGCTCCACGTGCCATGAGGCGCCCCACGTGCCATGAGGCGAGGCTCTGGCAGAATGTGCACCCTTACCAGTTGTGTCTTTATGCCTACCTGTACAACTGAAGTAGCCGGACGTGCCATGAGGCGAGGCTCTGGCAGACTCTGCACCCTTACCAGTTGTGTCTTTATGCCTACCTGTACACCTGAAGTAGCCCCACGTGCCATGAGGCGAGGCTTTGGCAGACTGCGCACCCTTACCAGTTGTGTCTTTATGCCTACCTGTACACCTGAAGTAGCCCCACGTGCCACGAGGCGAGGCTCCGGCAGACTGCGCACCCTTACCAGTTGTGTCTTTATGCCTACCTGTACACCTGAAGTAGTCACACATGCCATGAGGCGAGGCTCTGGCAGACTGCGCACCCTTACCAGTTGTGTGTTTATGCCTACCTGTACACCTGAAGTAGCCGCACGTGCCATGAGGCGAGGCTCTGGCAGACTGCGCACCCTTACCAGTTGTGTGTTTATGCCTACCTTTACACCTGAAGTAGTCACACGTGCCATGAGGCGAGGCTCTGGCAGACTGCGCATCCTTACCAGTTGTACCTTTATGCCTACCTGTACACCTGAAGTATCCCCACGTGCCATGAGGTGAGGCTTTGGCAGACTGCACACCCTTACCAGTTGTGTCTTTATGCCTACCTGTTCCCCTGAAGTAGCCCCACGTGCCATGAGGCGAGGCTTTGGCAGACTGCTCACGCTTACCAGTTGTGTCTTTATGCCTACCTGTACACCTGTAGTAGCCCCACGTGCCATGAGGCGAGGCTCTGGCAGACTGTGCACCCTTACCAGTTGTGTGTTTATGCCTACTTGTACACCTGAAGTAGCCCCACGTGCCATGAGGCGAGGCTTTGGCAGACTGTGGACCCTTACCAGTTGTGTCTTTATGCCTACCTGCACACCTGAAGTAGCCCCACGTGCCATGAGGCGAGGCTCTGGCAGACTGTGCACCCTTACCAGTTGTGTCTTTATATCTACCTGTACACCTGAAGTAGTCCCACGTGCCATGAGGCGAGGCTCCGGCAGACTGCGCACCCTTACCAGTTGTGTCTTTATGCATACTTGTACACCTGAAGTAGCCCCACGTGCCATGAGGCGAGGCTCCGGCAGACTGCGCACCCTTACCAGTTGTGTCTTTATGCCTACCTGTACACCTGAAGAAGCCCCACGTGCCATGAGGCGAGGCTTTGGCAGACTGCGCACCCTTACCAGTTGTTTCTTTATGCCTACCTGTACACCTGAAGTAGCCCCACGTGCCATGAGGCGAGGCTCTGGCAGACTGCGCACCCTTACCAGTTGTGTCTTTATGCCTACTTGTACACCTGTAGTAGCCCCACGTGCCATGTGGCGAGGCTCTGGCAGACTGCGCACCCTTACCAGTTGTGTCTTTATGCCTACCTGTACACCTGAAGTAGCCCCACATGCCATGAGGCGAGGCTCTGGCAGACTGCGCACCCTTACCAGTTGTGTCTTTATGCCTACCTGTACACCTGAAGTAGCCGCACGTGCCATAAGGCGAGGCTCTGGCAAACTGCGCACGCTTACCAGTTGTGTCTTTATGCCCACCTGTATACCTGAAGTAGCCCCACGTGCCATGAGGCGAGGCTCTGGCAGACTGCGCACGCTTACCAGTTGTGTCTTTATGCCCACATGTATACCTGAAGAAGCCCCACGTGCCATGAGGCGAGGCTCTGGCAGACTGCGCACCCTTACCAGTTGTGTCTTTATGCCTACCTGTACACCTGAAGTAGCCCCACGTGCCATGAGGCGAGGCTCTGGCAGACTGTGCACCCTTACCAGTTGTGTCTTTTTGCCAACCTGTACACCTGAAGTAGCCCCACGTGCCATGAGGCGAGGCTCTGGCAGACTGCGCACCCTTACCAGTTGTGTCTTTATGCCTACTTGTACACCTGTAGTAGCACCACGTGCCATGAGGCGAGGCTCTGGCAGACTGCGCACCCTTACCAGTTGTGTCTTTATGCCTACCTGTACACCTGAAGTAGCCCCACGTGCCATGAGGCGAGGCTTTGGCAGACTGTGCACGGTTACCAGTTGTGTCTTTATGCCTACCTGTACACCTGAAGTAGTCACACGTGCCATGAGGCGAGGCTTTGGCAGACTCTGCACCCTTACCAGTTGTGTCTTTATGCCTACCTGTACACCTGAAGTAGCACCACGTGCCATGAGGCGAGGCTCTGGCAGACTGCGCACCCTTACCAGTTGTGTCTTTATGCCTACCTGTACACCTGAAGTAGCCCCACGTGCCATGAGGCGAGGCTTTGGCAGACTGTGCACGGTTACCAGTTGTGTCTTTATGCCTACCTGTACACCTGAAGTAGCCCCACGTACCATGAGGCGAGGCTTTGGCAGACTGCGCACACTTACCAGTTGTGCCTTTATGCTTACCTGTACACCTGAAGTAGTCACACGTGCCATGAGGCGAGGCTTTGACAGACTGCGCACCCTTACCATTTGTGTCTTTATGCCTACCTGTACACCTGAAGTAGCCCCACCTGCCATGAGACGAGGCTCTGGCAGACTGCGCACCCTTACCAGTTGTGCCTTTATGCTTACCTGTACACCTGAAGTAGTCACACGTGCCATGAGGCGAGGCTTTGGCAGACTGCGCACCCTTACCAGTTGTGTCTTTATGCCTATCTGTACACCTGAAGTAGCCCCACGTGCCATGAGGCGAGGCTCTGGCAGACTGCGCACCCTTACCAGTTGTGCCTTTATGCTTACCTGTACACCTGAAGTAGTCCCACGTGCCATGAGGCGAGGCTTTGGCAGACTGCGCATCCTTACAAGTTGTGTCTTTATGCATACCTGTACACCTGCAGTAGCACCACGTTCCATGAGGCGAGGCTTTGGCAGACTGCGCACCCTTACCAGTTGTTTCTTTATGCCTACCTGTACACCTGAAGTAGCCCCACGTGCCATGAGGCGAGGCTCTGGCAGACTGCGCATCCTTACCAGTTGTGTCTTTATGCCTACCTGTACACCAGAAGTAGCCCCATGTGCCATGAGGCGAGGCTCTGGCAGACTGCGCACCCTTACCAGTTGTGTCTTTATGCCTACCTGTACACCTGAAGTAGCTCCACGTGCCATGAGGCGAGGCTTTGGCAGACTGCGCACCCTTACCAGTTGTGTCTTTATGCCTACATGTACACCTGAAGTAGCCCCACGTGCCATGAGGCGATGCTCCGGCAGACTGCGCACCCTTACCAGTTGTGTCTTTATACCTACCTGAACACCTGAAGTAGTCACACATGCCACGAGGCGAGGCTCTGGCAGACTGCGCACCCTTACCAGTTGTGTGTTTATGCCTACCTGTACACCTGAAGTAGCCCCACGTGCCACGAGGGGATCCGCTGGCAGACTGCGCACTCTTACCAGTTGTGTGTTTATGCCTACCTTTACACCTGAAGTAGTCACACGTGCCATGAGGCGAGGCTCTGGCAGACTGCGCACCCTTACCAGTTGTGCCTTTATGCCTACCTGTACACCTGAAGTATCCCCATGTGCCATGAGGCGAGGCTTTGGCAGACTGCGCACCCTTACCAGTTGTGTCTTTATGCCTACCTGTTCCCCTGAAGTAGCCCCACGTGCCATGAGGCGAGGCTTTGGCAGACTGCGCACGCTTACCAGTTGTGTCTTTATGCCCACCTGTATACCTGAAGTAGCCCCACGTGCCATGAGGCGAGGCTCTGGCAGACTGCGCACGCTTACCAGTTGTGTCTTTATGCCTACTTGTACACCTGAAGTAGCCCCACGTGCCATGAGGCGAGGCTCTGGCAGACTGCGCACCCTTACCAGTTGTGTCTTTATGCCTACCTGTACACCTGAAGTAGCCCCACGTGCCATGAGGCGAGGCTCCGGCAGACTGCGCACCCTTACCAGTTGTTTCTTTATGCCTACCTGTACACCTGAAGTAGCCCCACGTGCCATGAGGCGAGGCTCCGGCAGACTGCGCACCCTTACCAGTTGTGTCTTTATGCCTACTTGTACACCTGTAGTAGCCCCACGTGCCATGAGGCGAGGCTCCGGCAGACTGCGCACCCTTACCAGTTGTGTCTTAATGCCTACATGTACACCTGAAGTAGCCCCACGTGCCATGAGGCGAGGCTCCGGCAGACTGCGCACCCTTACCAGTTGTGTCTTTATGCATACTTGTACACCTGAAGTAGCCCCACGTGCCATGAGGCGAGGCTCCGGCAGACTGCGCACCCTTACCAGTTGTGTCTTTATGCCTACCTGTACATCTGAAGTAGCCCCACGTGCCATGAGGCGAGGCTCCGGCAGACTGCGCACCCTTACCAGTTGTTTCTTTATGCCTACCTGTACACCTGAAGTAGCCCCACGTGCCATGAGGCGAGGCTCCGGCAGACTGCGCACCCTTACCAGTTGTTTCTTTATGCCTACCTGTACACCTGTAGTAGCCCCACGTGCCATGAGGCGAGGCTCTGGTAGACTGCGCACCCTTACCAGTTGTGTCTTTATGCCTACCTGTACACCTGAAGTAGCCCCACGTGCCATGAGGCGAGGCTCTGGCAGACTGCGCACGCTTACCAGTTGTGTCTTTATGCCCACCTGTATACCTGAAGTAGCCCCACGTGCCATGAGGCGAGGCTCTGGCAGACTGCGCACGCTTACCAGTTGTGTCTTTATGCCCACATGTATACCTGAAGAAGCCCCACGTGCCATGAGGCGAGGCTCTGGCAGACTGCGCACCCTTACCAGTTGTGTCTTTATGCCTACCTGTACACCTGAAGTAGCCCCACGTGCCATGAGGCGAGGCTCTGGCAGACTGTGCACCCTTACCAGTTGTGTCTTTTTGCCAACCTGTACACCTGAAGTAGCCCCACGTGCCATGAGGCGAGGCTCTGGTAGACTGCGCACCCTTACCAGTTGTGTCTTTATGCCTACTTGTACACCTGTAGTAGCACCACGTGCCATGAGGCGAGGTTCTGGCAGACTGCGCACCCTTACCAGTTGTGTCTTTATGCCTACCTGTACACCTGAAGTAGCCCCACGTGCCATGAGGCGAGGCTTTGGCAGACTGTGCACGGTTACCAGTTGTGTCTTTATGCCTACCTGTACACCTGAAGTAGTCACACGTGCCATGAGGCGAGGCTTTGGCAGACTCTGCACCCTTACCAGTTGTGTCTTTATGCCTACCTGTACACCTGAAGTAGCACCACGTGCCATGAGGCGAGGCTCTGGCAGACTGCGCACACTTACCAGTTGTGTCTTTATGCCTACCTGTACACCTGAAGTAGCCCCACGTGCCATGAGGCGAGGCTTTGGCAGACTGTGCACGGTTACCAGTTGTGTCTTTATGCCTACCTGTACACCTGAAGTAGCCCCACGTACCATGAGGCGAGGCTTTGGCAGACTGCGCACACTTACCAGTTGTGCCTTTATGCTTACCTGTACACCTGAAGTAGTCACACGTGCCATGAGGCGAGGCTTTGACAGACTGCGCACCCTTACCATTTGTGTCTTTATGCCTACCTGTACACCTGAAGTAGCCCCACCTGCCATGAGACGAGGCTCTGGCAGACTGCGCACCCTTACCAGTTGTGCCTTTATGCTTACCTGTACACCTGAAGTAGTCACACGTGCCATGAGGCGAGGCTTTGGCAGACTGCGCACCCTTACCAGTTGTGTCTTTATGCCTATCTGTACACCTGAAGTAGCCCCACGTGCCATGAGGCGAGGCTCTGGCAGACTGCGCACCCTTACCAGTTGTGCCTTTATGCTTACTTGTACACCTGAAATAGTCCCACGTGCCATGAGGCGAGGCTTTGGCAGACTGCGCATCCTTACCAGTTGTGTCTTTATGCATACCTGTACACCTGAAGTAGCCCCACGTGCCATGAGGCGAGGCTCTGGCAGTCTGTGCACCCTTACCAGTTGTGTCTTTATGCCTACCTGTACACCTGCAGTAGCACCACGTTCCATGAGGCGAGGCTTTGGCAGACTGCGCACCCTTACCAGTTGTTTCTTTATGCCTACCTGTACACCTGAAGTAGCCCCACGTGCCATGAGGCGAGGCTCTGGCAGACTGCGCATCCTTACCAGTTGTGTCTTTATGCCTACCTGTACACCAGAAGTAGCCCCATGTGCCATGAGGCGAGGCTCTGGCAGACTGCGCACCCTTACCAGTTGTGTCTTTATGCCTACCTGTACACCTGAAGTAGCTCCACGTGCCATGAGGCGCCCCACGTGCCATGAGGCGAGGCTCTGGCAGAATGTGCACCCTTACCAGTTGTGTCTTTATGCCTACCTGTACAACTGAAGTAGCCGGACGTGCCATGAGACGAGGCTCTGGCAGACTGTGCACCCTTACCAGTTGTGTCTTTATGCCTACCTGTACACCTGAAGTAGCCCCATGTGCCATGAGGCGAGGCTTTGGCAGACTGCGCACCCTTACCAGTTGTGTCTTTATGCCTACATGTACACCTGAAGTAGCCCCACGTGCCATGAGGCGATGCTCCGGCAGACTGCGCACCCTTACCAGTTGTGTCTTTATACCTACCTGAACACCTGAAGTAGTCACACATGCCACGAGGCGAGGCTCTGGCAGACTGCGCACCCTTACCAGTTGTGTGTTTATGCCTACCTGTACACCTGAAGTAGCCCCACGTGCCACGAGGGGATCCGCTGGCAGACTGCGCACCCTTACCAGTTGTGTGTTTATGCCTACCTTTACACCTGAAGTAGTCACACGTGCCATGAGGCGAGGCTCTGGCAGACTGCGCACCCTTACCAGTTGTGCCTTTATGCCTACCTGTACACCTGAAGTATCCCCATGTGCCATGAGGCGAGGCTTTGGCAGACTGCGCACCCTTACCAGTTGTGTCTTTATGCCTACCTGTTCCCCTGAAGTAGCCCCACGTGCCATGAGGCGAGGCTTTGGCAGACTGCGCACGCTTACCAGTTGTGTCTTTATGCCCACCTGTATACCTGAAGTAGCCCCACGTGCCATGAGGCGAGGCTCTGGCAGACTGCGCACGCTTACCAGTTGTGTCTTTATGCCTACTTGTACACCTGAAGTAGCCCCACGTGCCATGAGGCGAGGCTCTGGCAGACTGCGCACCCTTACCAGTTGTGTCTTTATGCCTACCTGTACACCTGAAGTAGCCCCACGTGCCATGAGGCGAGGCTCCGGCAGACTGCACACCCTTACCAGTTGTTTCTTTATGCCTACCTGTACACCTGAAGTAGCCTCACGTGCCATGAGGCGAGGCTCCGGCAGACTGCGCACCCTTACCAGTTGTGTCTTTATGCCTACTTGTACACCTGTAGTAGCCCCACGTGCCATGAGGCGAGGCTCCGGCAGACTGTGCACCCTTACCAGTTGTGTCTTAATGCCTACATGTACACCTGAAGTAGCCCCACGTGCCATGAGGCGAGGCTCCGGCAGACTGCGCACCCTTACCAGTTGTGTCTTTATGCATACTTGTACACCTGAAGTAGCCCCACGTGCCATGAGGCGAGGCTCCGGCAGACTGCGCACCCTTACCAGTTGTGTCTTTATGCCTATCTGTACACCTGAAGTAGCCCCACGTGCCATGAGGCGAGGCTCCGGCAGACTGCGCACCCTTACCAGTTGTTTCTTTATGCCTACCTGTACACCTGAAGTAGCCCCACGTGCCATGAGGCGAGGCTCCGGCAGACTGCGCACCCTTACCAGTTGTGTCTTTATGCCTACCTGTACACCTGTAGTAGCCCCACGTGCCATGAGGCGAGGCTCTGGCAGACTGCGCACCCTTACCAGTTGTGTCTTTATGCCTACCTGTACACCTGAAGTAGCCCCACGTGCCATGAGGCGAGGCTCCGGCAGACTGCGCACCCTTACCAGTTGTGTCCTTATGCTTACCTGTACACCTGAAGTAGCCCCACGTGCCATGAGGCGAGGCTCTGGCAGACTGCGCACCCTTACCAGTTGTGTCTTTATGCTTACCTGTACACCTGAAGTAGTCCCACGTGCCATGAGGCGAGGCTCTGGCAGACTGCGCACCCTTACCAGTTGTGTCTTTATGCATACCTGTACACCTGAAGTAGCCCCTCGTGCCATGAGGCGAGGCTCTGGCAGACTGCACACCCTTACCAGTTGTGTCTTTATGCCTACCTGTACACCTGAAGTAGCCCCACGTGCCATGAGGCGAGGCTTTGGCAGACTGCGCCCCCTTACCAGTTGTTTCTTTATGCCTACCTGTACACCTGAAGTAGCCCCACGTACCCTGAGGCGAGGCTTTGGCAGACTGCGCACACTTACCAGTTGTGCCTTTATGCTTACCTGTACACCTGAAGTAGTCACACGTGCCATGAGGCGAGGCTTTGGCAGACTGTGCACCCTTACCAGTTGTGTCTTTATGCCTACCTGTACACCTGAAGTAGCCCCACGTGCCATGAGACGAAGCTCTGGCAGACTGCGCACCCTTACCAGTTGTGCCTTTATGCTTACCTGTACACCTGAAGTAGTCACACGTGCCATGAGGCGAGGCTTTGGCAGACTGCGCACCCTTACCAGTTGTGTCTTTATGCCTATCTGTACACCTGAAGTAGCCCCACGTGCCATGAGGCGAGGCTGTGGCAGACTGCGCACCATTACCAGTTTTGCCTTTATGCTTACCTGTACACCTGAAGTAGTCCCACGTGCCATGAGGCAAGGCTTTGGCAGACTGCGCATCCTTACCAGTTGTGTCTTTATGCATACCTGTACACCTGAAGTAGCCCCACGTGCCATGAGGCGAGGCTCTGGCAGACTGCGCATCCTTACCAGTTGTGTCTTTATGCCTACCTGTACACCAGAAGTAGCCCCACGTGCCATGAGGCGAGGCTCTGGCAGACTGCGCACCCTTACCAGTAGTGTCTTTATGCCTACCTGTACACCTGAAGTAGCCCACGTGCCATGAGGCGAGGCTCTGGCAGACTGCGCACCCTTACCTGTTGTGTCTTTATGCCTACCTGTACACCTGAAGTAGCTCCACGTGCCATGAGGCGCCCCACGTGCCATGAGGCGAGGCTCTGGCAGAATGTGCACCCTTACCAGTTGTGTCTTTATGCCTACCTGTACAACTGAAGTAGCCGGACGTGCAATGAGGCGAGGCTCTGGCAGACTGTGCACCCTTACCAGTTGTGTCTTTATGCCTACCTGTACACCTGAAGTAGCCCCACGTGCCATGAGGCGAGGCTTTGGCAGACTGCGCACCCTTACCAGTTGTGTTTTTATGCCTACCTGTACACCTGAAGTAGCCCCACGTGCCACGAGGCGAGGCTCCGGCAGACTGCGCACCCTTACCAGTTGTGTCTTTATGCCTACCTGTACACCTGATGTAGTCACACATGCCATGAGGCGAGGCTCTGGCAGACTGCGCACCCTTACCAGTTGTGTGTTTATGCCTACCTGTACACCTGAAGTAGCCCCACGTGCCATGAGGTGAGGCTCTGGCAGACTGCGCACCCTTACCAGTTGTGTGTTTATGCCTACCTTTACACCTGAAGTAGTCACACGTGCCATGAGGCGAGGCTCTGGCAGACTGCGCATCCTTACCAGTTGTGCCTTTATGCCTACCTGTACACCTGAAGTATCCCCACATGCCATGAGGTGAGGCTTTGGCAGACTGCGCACCCTTACCAGTTGTGTCTTTATGCCTACCTGTTCCCCTGAAGTAGCCCCACGTGCCATGAGGCGAGGCTTTGGCAGACTGCTCACGCTTACCAGTTGTGTCTTTATGCCTACCTGTACACCTGTAGTAGCCCCATGTGCCATGAGGCGAGGCTCTGGCAGACTGTGCACCCTTAAAAGTTGTGTGTTTATGCCTACTTGTACACCTGAAGTAGCCCCACGTGCCATGAGGCGAGGCTTTGGCAGACTGTGGACCCTTACCAGTTGTGTCTTTATGCCTACCTGCACACCTGAAGTAGCCCCACGTGCCATGAGGCGAGGCTCTGGCAGACTGTGCACCCTTACCAGTTGTGTCTTTATATCTACCTGTACACCTGAAGTAGTCCCACGTGCCATGAGGCGAGGCTCCGGCAGACTGCGCACCCTTACCAGTTGTGTATTTATGCATACTTGTACACCTGAAGTAGCCCCACGTGCCATGAGGCGAGGCTCCGGCAGACTGCGCACCCTTACCAGTTGTGTCTTTATGCCTACCTGTACACCTGAAGAAGCCCCACGTGCCATGAGGCGAGGCTTTGGCAGACTGCGCACCCTTACCAGTTGTTTCTTTATGCCTACCTGTACACCTGAAGTAGCCCCACGTGCCATGAGGCGAGGCTCTGGCAGACTGCGCACCCTTACCAGTTGTGTCTTTATGCCTACTTGTACACCTGTAGTAGCCCCACGTGCCATGTGGCGAGGCTCTGGCAGACTGCGCACCCTTACCAGTTGTGTCTTTTTGCCTACCTGTACACCTGAAGTAGCCCCACGTGCCATGAGGCGAGGCTCTGGCAGACTGCGCACCCTTACCAGTTGTGTCTTTATGCCTACCTGTACACCTGAAGTAGCCCCACGTGCCATAAGGCGAGGCTCTGGCAGACTGCGCACGCTTACCAGTTGTGTCTTTATGCCCACCTGTATACCTGAAGTAGCCCCACGTGCCATGAGGCGGGGCTCTGGCAGACTGCGCACGCTTACCAGTTGTGTCTTTATGCCCACCTGTATACCTGAAGAAGCCCCACGTGCCATGAGGCGAGGCTCTGGCAGACCGCGCACCCTTACCAGTTGTGTCTCTCTGCCTACCTGTACATGTGAAGTAGCCCCACGTGCCATGAGGTGAGGCTCTGGCAGACTGTGCACCCTTACCAGTTGTGTCTTTATGCCAACCTGTACACCTGAAGTAGCCCCACGTGCCATGAGGCGAGGCTCTGGCAGACTGTGCACCCTTACCAGTTGTGTATTTATGCCAACCTGTACACCTGAAGTAGCCCCACGTGCCATGAGTCGAGGCTCCGGCAGACTGCGCACCCTTACCAGTTGTGTCTTTATGCCTACTTGTACACCTGAAGTAGTCCCACGTGCCATGAGGCGAGGCTCTGGCAGACTGCGCACCCTTACCAGTTCTGCCTTTATGCCTACCTGTACACCTGAAGTATCCCCACGTGCCATGTGGTGAGGCTCTGGCAGACTGCACACCCTTACCAGTTGTGCCTTTATGCCTACCTGTACACCTGAAGTATCCCCACGTGCCATGAGATGAGGCTTTGGCAGATCTGCGCACCCATACCAGTTGTGTCTTTATGCCTACCTGTTCCCCTGAAGTATCCCCACGTGCCATGAGGCGAGGCTTTGGCAGACTGTGCACCCTTACCAGTTGTGTGTTTATGCCTACCTGTACACTTGAAGTAGCCCCACGTGCCATGAGGCGAGGCTCTGGCAGACTGTGCACCCTTACCAGTTGTGTCTTTATCCCTACCTGTACACCTGAAGTAGCCCCACGTGCCATGAGGCGAGGCTTTGGTAGACTGCGCACCCTTACCAGTTGTGTCTTTATGCCTACCTGTACACCTGAAGTAGCCCCACGTGCCATGAGGCGAGGCTTTGGCAGACTGCGCACCCTTACCAGTTGTGCCATTATGCCTACCTGATCCCTCGAAGTAGCACCACGTACCATGAGGCGAGGCTTTGGCAGACTGTGCACCATTACCAGTTGTTTCTTTTTGCCTACCTGTTCCCCCGAAGTAGCACCACGTACCATGAGGCGTGGCTTTGGCAGACTGTGCACCCTTACCAGTTGTGTCTTTATGCCTACCTTGACACCTGAAGTAGCCCCATGTACCATGAGGCGAGGCTTTGGCAGACTGTGCACCCTTACCAGTTGTGTCTTTATCCCTACCTGTACACCTGAAGTAGCCCCACGTACCATGAGGCGAGGCTCTGGCAGACTGCACACCCTTACCAGTTGTGTCTTTATGTCTACCTGTACACCTGAAGTAGCCCCACGTACCATGAGGCGAGGCTTTGGCAGACTGTGCACCCTTACCAGATGTGTCTTTATGCCTACCTGTACACGTGAAGTAGCCCCACGTACCATGAGGTGAGGCTTTGGCAGACTGCACACCCTTACCAGTTGTGCCTTTGTGTCTACCTGTACACCTGAAGTAGCCCCACGTACCATGAGGCAAGGCTCTGGCAGACTGTGTACCCTTACCAGTTGTGTTTTTATACCTACCTGTACACCTGAAGTAGCCCCACTTGTCATGAGGCGAGGCTTTGGCAGACTGTGCACCCTTACCAGTTGTGTCTTTATGCCTACCTGTACACCTGAAGTAGCCCCACGTGCCATGAGGCGCGGCATTGGTAGACTGCGCACCCTTACCAGTTGTGTCTTTATGCCTACCTGTACACCTGAAGTAGCACCACGTACCATGCGGCGAGCCTCTGGCAGACTGCTCACCCTTACCAGTTGTGTCTCTCTGCCTACCTGTACATGTGAAGTAGCCCCACGTACCATGAGGCGAGTCTTTGGCAGACTGTGCACCCTTACCAGTTGTGTCTTTATGCCCACCTGTACACCTGAAGTAGCCCCACATAGCATGAGGTGAGGCTCTGGCAGACTGTGACCCTTACCAGTTGTATCTTTATGCCTACCTGTACACCTGAAGTAGCCCCACGTGCCATGAGGCGAGGCTTTATTAGGCTGCGCACCCTTATCAGTTGTGTTTTTATGGCCACCTGTACACCTGAAGTAGCCCCAGATACCATGAGGTGAGGCTCTGGCAGACTGTTCACCCTTACCAGTTGTGTCTTTATGCCTACCTGTACACCTGAAGTAGCCCCACGTGCCATGAGGCGAGGCTTTGGTAGACTCCGCACCCTTACCAGTTGTGTCTTTATGTCTACCTGTACACCTGAAGTAGCCCCACGTACCTTGAGGCGAGCCTCTGGCAGACTGCGCACCCTTACCAGTTGTGTCTCTCTGCCTACCTGTACATGTGAAGTAGCCCCATGTACCATGAGTCGAGGCTTTGGCATACTGCGCACCCTTACCAGTTGTGTCTTTATGCCTACCTGTACACCTGAAGTAGCCCCACATGCCATGAGGCGAGGCTTTGGCAGACTCGCACCCTTACCAGTTGTATCTTTATGCCAACCTGTTCCCCTGAAGTAGCCCCACGCACCATGAGGCGAGGCTTTGGCAGACTGTGCACCCTTACCAGTTGTGTCTTTATGCCTACCTGTACATCTGAAGTAGCCCCACCAGCCATGAGGCGAGGCTCTGGCAGACTGTGCACCCTTACCAGTTGTGTCTTTATGCTTACCTGTACACCTGAAGTAGCCCCACGTGCCATGAGGCGAGGCTTTGGTAGACTGCGCACCCTTACCAGTTGTGTCTTTATGCCTACCTGTACAACTGAAGTAGCCCCACGTGCCATGAGGCGAGGCTTTGGCAGACTGCGCACCCTTACCAGTTGTGTGTTTATGCCTACCTGTACACCTGAAGTAGCCCCACATACCACGAGGCGAGGCTTTGGCAGACTGCGCACCCTTATCAGTTGTGTCTTCATGCCTACCTGTACACCTGAAGTAGCCCCACGTACCATGAGGCGAGGGTCTGGCAGACTGCGCACCCTTACCAGTTGTGTCTTTATGCCTACCTGGACACCTGAAGTAGCCCCACGTACCATGAGGCGAGGCTTTGGCAGACTGCGCACCCTTACCAGTTGTGTCTTCATGCCTACCTGTACACCTGAGGTAGCCCCACATACATGAGGCGAGGCTTTGGTAGACTGCGCACCCTTACCAGTTGTGGCGTTATGCCTACCTGTACACGTGAAGTAGCCCCACGTACCATGAGGCGAGGCTCCGGCATTCTGTGCACCCTTACCAGTTGTGTCTTTATGTCTACCTGTACACCTGAAGTAGCCCCACGTACCATGAGGCGAGGCTTTGGCAGACTGTGCACCCTTACCAGTTGTGTCTTTATACCTACCTGTACACCTGAAGTAGCCCCACATGCCATGAGGCGAGGCTTTGGCAGACTGTGCACCCTTACCAGTTGTGTCTTTATGCCTACCTGTACACGTGTAGTAGCCCCACGTGCCATGAGGCGAGGCTTTGGTAGACTCCGCACCCTTACCAGTTGTGTCTTTATGCCTACCTGCACACCTGAAGTAGCCCTACGCACCATGAGGCGAGCCTCTGGCAGAGTGTGCACCCTTACCAGTTGTGTCTTTATGCCTACCTGTACACCTGAAGTAGCCCTACGTGCCATGAGGCAAAGCTTTGGTAGGCTGCGCACCCTTACCAGTTGTGTCTCTCTGCCTACCTGTACATGTGAAGTAGCCCCACGTACCATGAGGCGAGGCTTTGGCAGAGTGTGCACCCTTACCAGTTGTGTCTTTATGCCCACGTGTACACCTGATGTAGCCCCACATACCATGAGGTGAGGCTCTGGCAGACTGTGCACCCTTACCAGTTGTGTCTTTATGCCTACCTGTACACCTGAAGTAGCCCCACGTGCCATGAGGCGAGGCTTTGTTAGACTGTGCACCCTTAACAGTTGTGTCTCTCTGCCTACCTGTATATGTGAAGTAGCCCCACGTACCATGAGGCGAGGCTTTGGCACAGTGCGCACCCTTACCAGTTGTGTCTTTATGCCCACCTGTACACCTGACGTAGCCCCACAAACCATGAGGTGAGGCTCTGGCAGACGACTCCGCACCCTTACCAGTTGTGTCTTTATGCCTACCTGTACACCTGAAGTAGCCCCACATACCATGAGGCGAGCCTCTGGCAGAGTGTGCACCCTTACCAGTTGTGTCTTTATGCCTACCTGTACACCTGAAGTAGCCCCACGTGCCATGAGGCAAAGCTTTGGTAGGCTGCACACCCTTACCAGTTGTGTCTCTCTGGCTACCTGTACATGTGAAGTAGCCCCACGTACCATGAGGCGAGGCCTTGGCAGAGTGCGCACCCTTACCAGTTGTGTCTTTATGCCCACCTGTACACCTGACGTAGCCCCGCATACCATGAGGTGAGGCTCTGGCAGACTCTGCACCCTTACCAGTTGTGTCTTTATGCCTACCTGTACACATGAAGTAGCCCCACGTACCATGAGGCGAGCCTCTGGCAGAGTGTGCACTCTTACCAGTTGTGTCTTTATGCCTACCTGTACACCTGAAGTAGCCCCACGTGCCATGAGGCAAAGCTTTGGTAGGCTGCACACCCTTACCAGTTGTGTCTCTCTGCCTACCTGTACATGTGAAGTAGCCCCACGTACCATGAGGCGAGGCTTTGGCAGAGTGCGCACCCTTACCAGTTGTGTCTTTATGCCCACCTGTACACCTGACGTAGCCCCACATACCATTAGGTGAGGCTCTGGCAGACTGTGCACCCTTACCAGTTTTTTCTTTATGCCTACCTGTACACCTGAAGTAGCCCCACGTGCCATGAGGCAAGGCTTTGGTAGGCTGCGCACCCTTACCAGTTGTGTCTTTATGCCCACCTGTACACCTGAAGTAGCCCCACATACCATGAGGTGAGGCTCTGCCAGACTGTGCACCCTTACCAGTTGTGTCTTTATGCCTACCTGTACACCTGAAGTAGCCCCACGTGCCATGAGGCGAGGCTTTGTTAGACTGCGCACCATTACCAGTTGTGTCTCTCTGCCTACCTGTTCCCGCGAAGTAGCACCACGTACCATGAGGCAAGGTTTTGGCAGACTGCGCACCCTTACCAGTTGTGTCTTTATGCCTACCTGTACACCTGAAGTAGCCCCATGTACCATGAGGCGAAGCTTTGGCAGACTGTGCACCCTTACCAGTTGTGTCTTTATGCCTACCTGTACACCTGAAGTAGCCCCACGTACCATGAGGTGAGGCTTTGGCAGACTGCGCACCCTTACCAGTTGTGTCTTTATGCCTAGCTGTACACCTGAAGTATCCCCCCGTACCATGAAGTGAGGTTTTGGCAGACTGAGCACCCTTACCAGTTGTGTCTTTATGCCTACCTGTACACCTGAAGTAGCCCCACGTGCCATGAGGCGAGGCTTTGGCAGACTGCGCACCCTTACCAGTTGTGTCTTTATGCTTACCTGTACACCTGAAGTAGCCCCACGTACCATGAGGCGAGGCGTTGGCAGTCTGCGCACCCTTACCAATTGTGTCTTTATGCCTACCTATACACCTGAAGTAGCCCCACGTACCATGAGGCAAGGCTTTGGCAGACTGTGCACCCTTACCAGATGTGTCTTTATGCCTACCTATACACCTGAAGTAGCCCCACGTACCATGAGGCAAGGCTTTGGCAGATTGTGCACCCTTACCAGTTGTGTCTTTATGCCTACCTGTACACCTGAAGTAGCCCCACGTACAATGAGGCAATTTTGACATCCTCACCTTCATCAGAGATCCATTCAGGGTCCGTGAAGCACAGAGAAAGAAGAAATTGACTCTGGACCGGGTCTTGAATGTATTAGGACCCTGAAGAGAGGTGCTAGCGCGCAACAGTTTTCGCTACAAGGACTGTATGCGCAATAAGGAAAATTACTGAGACATTGGTCTGAATGCTACCGAGACACGAACAGATTAGAGCATAAGGGGTGCCATTTTTTGACACCATCCATGCTGATGAAAACCACTTAAATATTAAGGTTTTCTAGAGACGGAAGGTATCGTTGAGAGTGGGATATATCTCTATGTGAGAAAACTTACAAGAAAACAAGGCCCGGTTAAAAGCCTGTTTGCGTGAAATCGCTAAGGAGTCTTCACCTGTGGGATTGCAAAGAATGGGATCCACCCTACTAGGTCTGAGGGGACGCTATTGTGGTTCCTTTTTTGTCCTGAAGATGGTTGGCGTACTCAGCGGACTGATTGAAGTCTAAAAATACAACCTGAAACACGTGTCGACATACTGTCTGACAGAGAGACAGTGTCATGATCTCTGCTTCCAAAAGATCAGGACTTGCCCGACTCCCTTGGAAGCAGACCCATAACCCCGGTTCCGAGTGCCAGCCAGTCCCAATTGGGACCTTTTGGACCCTGTCCTGGCGCCAGTGGCACCAGGCTCATAAAGATGCCCAGTCCCAGCGCTGGAAGCGCCGGGCTCATAATGCTTGGGTGGACTTACCTGCAGCAGACCATGCTGCTTACTTACCTGCCAGTTGAACACCTGATCCTCTTCTGTTTGGGACTACTTTTCCTGTTGGGTGGGGCAGGAGCCACTCCCTAGGTTCAGAACACTGGAACTCTTCTGGAAAGCATGAACTCTTTTCTTAGGCGTGGCTGTGGAAGGAGACACCTAAGCACTACAGGAGGCTATTTAAACCACACCCGATGGATGAATCTTGCTTTGCGTTATTCTGCATTCTCTGCAGCAGAACGCTCATCGTGTCTTCTGCTTCTGATCCTGGGCCTAAGGGAACAAAGGCTTACCATCCTGGAATCCAGTCTTCAGCAGCACCTGTAAAGACAAAGAAAGAACAGGTTAGCACTACGGTCTTCAGTGGCAGCGCATCTCTTACCTGGTCCATCGGCTGTCACCAACGCCTCGCGCTGCATTCCGGCATCTGAAAGACAAAGGCTTACCTACTCTTCGCATGCTCCGGAGGTCTTCGCACTGCATTCCGGCATCTGAAAGACAAAAGCTTACCAGCTCTTCGCACGCTCCGGAGGCCTTCGGCGCTGCATCCCGCATCTGAAAGACAAAAGAAGGTGCGTTTAAAGACATTGGGCAACTTTATTACTCACGTTCCATTACTCCTTCCCACGCCGACTCCAGTGGGTATTCCAGCACCCTTCAGCTTCTCTAAAGCTCCGAACTTGTACCTGCAAGATAAAAGGGACAGTTAGTGCGCATCGTGAAGCAGGCTACAAGCGCTTACTTACGTGCTTCCAGGCGCTTCTATTCCTCACGCGGGTTCGATCCTCAACTCTCATCAGCCCGCCATCCGCCATCGCCGGAACCCTGCAAAACAAGAGATATCATTACAAAAGACTTTTAAGACATTTGAAGTGCCCAGAACTTACCGTTCGTGCAGTTAACGACGGACAGCAGTCCTCTGAGGTCAAGAGGCCTGCACCCTTATCCAGTGAAGAAACTGGTTACGGCACCCTGCCCCGAGGCAGATGGAGAGCTCGGCGTTCACTTACCTAAGGTGAGGGCGTTGACCTTTGGGGTTCTACAGGAGAAGAGAAAGGGAAGAGGAGAGAGGCACCCAATAACCCCAGTTCATTAATCCCATATTTTCTATCTGCAGACATCTTACTCTTCGAGTCAGACATACAGTGCACAGAGGTCCAGCCCAAAGAGCCAACCGTGTGTTACACATCACCTTTGAAGATACGGCATTCACCCAGTCAAGACCGGCGCCTCTGCGGGAATCAGGTGAGCGTTACAGAACGCAAAGCCTATCGCAAAACTCCCACCCAGGCGCTATGGAAACCTCGGATACCGACCAGCTAGCCCAGTTACTTGGGGAACTAAGAGCAGAAGTGCATGCAGCCCGTCAGGAAACGAATGCTCTAAGAAGGGAACTGATTATTTCCAAGGAGCGAACAGACGATCTCGCTAGACAATTGCTACAGTCACAAGCCGGACAAACTCCGTTACCCGCATCAGGGGCAAATCTTCCTTCAACATCCTCTACGAACCCAGTGCAGATCAACCTACCTGGGAATGTACCTCTGGCTCCGCCCGAACGATTTTCTGGTGACCCAAAGAGGTTTGCAGTATTTATTAATCAGTGCCGGTTGCACTTCTTATGCCGGCCAGCAGCCTTTCCAACTGATCAAGCTAAGGTAGCTTTCGTGCTTTCGTACCTTAGTGGCAATGCGGCAGACTGGTCGATCCCTCTAGTTAATCAAGATGATCCGGTTCTCCATGATTTTCGAGCTTTTCAGCTCAGTATGGAAAAACTGTTTGCAAGACATTCACAGGGGCAGGCCTTGGACAATGAGCTCCTTTCATTGCGACAGGGTAATCAAGACCTTTTGGCTTATATTGCGTCTTTCAACAGACTGATAGTGGAAACTCGATGGCCTGAGGACAAAAGGATTACGCTGTTTTATAGAGGTCTACGTGGAGAGCTCAAAGATGTGTTAGCCCAAGTAGTGAATCCCCCGCAAGACTGTTCGGACTATATTGACTTAGTCGTTCAAATTGACCACAGACTGCAGAACAGGAAGGCCGATTGTTCCAAGTTTGATGCTCGAGTATTTTCCAAACCACCAACTCCTACCAAAGGAGTAGACTCCGGGGAACCCATGCAAATAGGGGGCCTGAAAGGACCATTAACACAAAAGGAGCGGGAAAGGAGAAAACAGCTGCAGTTATGCCTCTATTGCGGAAACTCAGGGCACTTTCTTCGAGACTGTCCGGTGAAACCAGCCAAGAAGGCAGTAGGAGCTGCAGTTACCAGGGTCACAAACTCTGAGCAGGGAAACAACCTCGCCCGACAAGAATAGAGGTCCTCTTGCCGAGCGTTAAAACCAGTTCCGTGACCTCGCATTTTGTGATACCTATGGTCCTCATTAGCCCTGAACAACCGGATCGATTACATGCGATTGAAGCTTACGTCGACAGCGGTGCCATCGGCAATTATGTGGATCATGAAATGGTTTTGAGGATGAATCTGACTCTTTGTCCAAAGGCTGTAAAGGACGTCATTACTACGGTGGATGGTACGGAGATAGCCTCCGGGCCAGTAACGCTTACCACCCAAGAAGTGACGCTAGTAAGTCAAGATGGACACCATGAGAAGATCGTGTTCGATGTGATCAAGGCCCCCCAGTTCCAGATTATTCTAGGAATTCCTTGGTTAGAGAAGCACAATCCTCAGATCGATTGGCGAGCAAGAACGGTTCAGTTTCCAGAATGTGTCTCTACTTGTCACCCTCGACCTGGTGTTGCACTGGCAGCAATTTCCTCGGAGGCTCCTCAGTTACCTCCTGAATACCTAGAATTCCAAGATGTTTTCCGGAAGGATCAGGCTAACTCTCTACCTCCTCATAGGTCTTATGACTGCCAGATAGACCTGATACCTGGATCTACTCCTCCTTGTAGTAGAATTTATGCCCTCACCGAGCCTGAGAATCTTCACCTCCGACAATACCTGGATCAATACCTAGCGAATGGGTTTATTCGTCCTTCCAAGTCCCGTGCTTCCTCAGCTTTGTTCTTCGTTCCAAAAAAAGAAGGGGACCTTAGAACTTGTATAGATTATCGCGCCCTGAACCAGATCACCGTTAAGAATAGATATCCGTTACCTTTGATCCCTGAACTCCTGGACCAAGTCAGAAAAGCATGCATATATACAAAGCTGGATCTTAGAGGAGCCTACCACTTGGTACGAGTAAAAGAGGGCGATGAATGGAAGACGGCCTTCCGCACCAAGTATGGGCTATTTGAATATCAGGTCATGCCCTTCGGACTTTGCAATGCCCCGGCCGCCTTTCAATATTTTATGAATGATGTCCTCAGAGAGCTCATAGATATGTGTGTTGTTGTTTACATTGACAACATCCTCGTTTATTCTTCATCGGAAACTGAACATCGGAAACACGTGAAAATGGTCCTCGAAAGATTGCGTCAACACAAACTTTTCGCTAAGTTGGAAAAATGTGTTTTCAACGTGACTGAAGTTGAATTCTTGGGATTCATATTATCACCTAGCGGAGTGCGTATGGATTCAAAGAAGGTCGATGCAATTCTCAAATGGCCATCGCCATCCTCCATAAAAGGTGTTCAAAGCATGTTAGGCTTCGCTAACTTTTACCGCAGGTTTATCCCCGAATTCTCTCGAATAGTCCAGCCCATCACCGCCTTGTTAAAGAAAAACAAACGTTTTGAATGGTCTACCGAGGCGGAACAAGCTTTCCAGAATTTGAAGACTAGATTTATCTCTGCACCGATCTTAAAACATCCTCGCCCAAAACTCCCCTACATCGTTGAAACTGATGCTTCGAGCCTTGCCATGGGGGCAGTTCTATCACAAAAGGACCCAGTAACCAATCAGTTGCATCCCGTGGCATTTTGGTCCCGCAAATTCTCGCCTCCTGAAATCAATTACACTATTACTGATAAGGAACTTCTAGCTATCAAGTCCGCCTTTAAGGCTTGGCGGCATTATCTTCTGGGGGCCCGACACACCGTTACTGTGATTACAGATCACCGAAACCTGCAATATTTGAAAACCGCAGAAGCTCAATCCTCTAGGCAACTCCGTTGGGCACTATTCTTTGCCGAGTTTGACTTCATAATTACCTATCGACCTGGTACAAAAAACGGTAAAGCTGATGCCCTTTCTCGGATGGGAGTGGAAGAACATTTGATCAATCCTAAACCTGTACCTATCATTCCCGAACAAAGAATTCTAGGTGTAATCACCACACAATCCATAGAGGAAGTTAAGGATAAAGCCAGGCTACTGGTAACTCCAGCAGACATACAGAATTGGCATCTGCAGGGAAAGGACTTTACGGTGAAGGACAACCTATTATATTTCCAAGAACGGTTATACCTGCCCAGCACAGATTTACAGAAAAAGGTAATCTCTTGTTATCACGATTCTTTAATGGAAGGACATCCCGGTATGACCAAGACCTCGGAAAAGATCAAGCGCTACTTCTGGTGGCCGTCTTGGAAAAAAGATATCAGAGACTTTATAATGTCCTGTGGAGTATGCGCCCAAAACAAGAGTCAAAAGGAAAAACCAGCCGGCCTCTTACGCCCTATTGACATCCCGCCTCGCCCTTGGCATACGCTTTCTATGGACTTCATCACCGATCTACCTCCATGCTCCGGATACAATACGATCCTAGTAATCGTGGACCTATTCTCCAAGATGGCGCATTTCATTCCACTCAAAGGCTTACCAACAGCAGCAACTCTGGCCCGAGAATTTCTCGAAAACATCGTCCGACTGCACGGTTTTCCTTCAGTTCTAATTTCGGATCGAGGTAGTCAATTTATTTCTCATTTTTGGCAAAGTTGCTGTCGGTCGGCTCAAATTGATGTGAGACTTTCGACCAGCCACCACCCTCAAACCGACGGACAAACTGAGAGGACCAATCAAACTCTGGAACAGTATTTGCGCTGCATGCTACAACAAACTGAAAAAACTTGGAAAGATATCCTTTGGATAGCCGAATATGCCTACAATAACTCTGTCCACTCGGGAACTGGGAAGACCCCGTATTTTCTTTTATACGGTAGTCACCCTCGAACCTCGGAGTTGGATCCACTCCAAGATCTTGGAACACCAGCAGTAGACCACCTGCATTCTACAATCACCCAAGCCTTTAAGGAAGCCGTTTCTCACCTTCAAAGGGCTAAAGAACAATACAAGAAAGGAGCAGACCAACATAGGAAGGAAGCCCCCCAATATCAAGTAGGAGATCAAGTCTGGTTATCCACCAAATATCTACCTCTAAAAGGACCACGCACATTCAACCCAAGATACCTTGGTCCCTATTCCATCACTACCATAGTAAATCCAGTAGCGGTCAAGTTGGACTTGCCCCCTCACATGAAGCTACATCCGGTCTTCCACGTCTCTCTATTAAAACCCGTGCAACCTCAAACCCGACTAACTACATCTCCAAAACCTATTCTAGTTGATGGAGAACTCGAGTTTGAAGTCAAAAGCATCCTGGATTCCAAGATCTCCAAATCTAAACTATTTTACCTGATTGACTGGAAAGGCTACGGTCCCCAAGAAAGATCCTGGGAACCTGCAGAATATGTCCACGCGCCTCGTCTAATCAAAAGATTTCATCGAACATTTCCTAACAAGCCAAAACCCCCGGAGAAGCCCGGTTTGGGAGGGGCCTTGAGGGGGGGTGCTGTCATGATCTCTGCTTCCAAAAGATCAGGACTTGCCCGACTCCCTTGGAAGCAGACCCATAACCCCGGTTCCGAGTGCCAGCCAGTCCCAATTGGGACCTTTTGGACCCTGTCCTGGCGCCAGTGGCACCAGGCTCATAAAGATGCCCAGTCCCAGTGCTGGAAGCACCGGGCTCATAATGCTTGGGTGGACTTACCTGCAGCAGACCATGCTGCTTACTTACCTGCCAGTTGAACACCTGATCCTCTTCTGTTTGGGACTACTTTTCCTGTTGGGTGGGGCAGGAGCCACTCCCTAGGTTCAGAACACTGGAACTCTTCTGGAAAGCAGGAACTCTTTTCTTAGGCGTGGCTGTGGAAGGAGATACCTAAGCACTACAGGAGGCTATTTAAACCACACCCGATGGATGAATCTTGCTTTGCGTTATTCTGCATTCTCTGCAGCAGAACGCTCATCGTGTCTTCTGCTTCTGATCCTGGGCCTAAGGGAACAAAGGCTTACCAGACTGGAATCCAGTCTTCAGCAGCACCTGTAAAGACAATGAAAGAACAGGTTAGCACTACGGTCTTCAGTGGCAGCGCATCTCTTACCTGGTCCACCGGCTGTCACCAACGCCTCGCGCTGCATTCCGGCATCTGAAAGACAAAGGCTTACCTACTCTTCGCATGCTCCGGAGGTCTTCGCACTGCATTCCGGCATCTGAAAGACAAAAGCTTACCAGCTCTTCGAACGCTCCGGAGGCCTTCGGCGCTGCATCCCGCATCTGAAAGACAAAAAAAGGTGCGTTTAAAGACATTGGGCAACTTTATTACTCACGTGCCATTACTCCTTCCCACGCCGAATCCAGTGGGTATTCCAGCACCCTTCAGCTTCTCTAAAGCTCCGAACTTGTACCTGCAAGATAAAAGGGACAGTTAGTGCGCATCGTGAAGCAGGCTACAAGCGCTTACTTTCGTGCTTCCAGGCGCTTCTATTCCTCACGCGGGTTCGATCCTCAACTCTCATCAGCCCGCCATCCGCCATCGCCGGAACCCTGCAAAACAAGAGATATCATTACAAAAGACTTTTAAGACATTTGAAGTGCCCAGAACTTACCGTTCGTGCAGTTAACGACGGACAGCAGTCCTCTGAGGTCAAGAGGCCTGCAGCCTTATCCAGTGAAGAAACTGGTTACGGCACCCTGCACCGAGGCAGATGGAGAGCTCGGCGTTCACTTACCTAAGGTGAGGGTGTTAACCTTTGGGGTTCTACAGGAGAAGAGAAAGGGAAGAGGAGAGAGGCACCCAATAACCCCAGTTCATTAATCCCATATTTTCTATCTGCAGACATCTTACTCTTCGAGTCAGACATACAGTGCACAGAGGTCCAGCCCAAAGAGCCAACCGTGTGTTACACATCACCTTTGAAGATACGGCATTCACCCAGTCAAGACCGGCGCCTCTGCGGGAATCAGGTGAGCGTTACAGACAGACAGACATTTACATGGGAAGATTGTAATAAGAGGTCCTAAACAGAACAAAACACACTGTTGACTATTGTAGGGTGACCTAATGTGTAAGGTTACAGAATAGTAGTGTGAATGATGGTATGACAAAGTGATATGAGTGATATGTGGGGTTGAATGGTTATGTGGATCAATAGGAAGTGTAAACTGTGATGTTTTTACTATTTCCACACCAGGTGGTGTGATTTTGAGAAAAATATTAAAAATTGTTTTTTTCTAAAAAGAAAATATTGAATCATTTGTGAGTATTTATAAAAAGACCATATTAATGTCTTGTCATCCTCTATCTAAGGGTCCAAATCTGTATTTCACAGATTGGGAGCTGACATACTTTGAACATGCACAGTAAAAAGACTTGCTGAATTATTGCTCGATTTTGACACTTCCCATAGCCAAGTAAAAGAACTGCATCCCGAGATAATAGACAATTCATTATTCACAAGAGGGGGGGGCAATTGTGTAACACCTGAAACGCACAACAAAGAATCCGAAAGACAATATTGTTTAAAGGAGTATAGTAAAGGTTAACATTTTGGCGAATGATCGAGATGGGGATCCAGAGCAGCAACCTTGTCCTCCCAAAGGAGGAAAGAAGTCCACGTTTCTCTGGAAGTAAATGCTGCCGCCTGACATACAGGGGCATAATGTATTTGTGTATTATATTCATGATTGTTTTACTGTCATTAACGATCAGAACTGTATTTTTTATTGGTGCACAGAGCATTCCAATTCCAGTGCACCCACCTAATGATGTGCACATGAAACCCACGAAAATACCCAGACCTTACATAGTCACTCCATTCCCTAGAAGATCTGATGGTGGAATGAATGTACTTGAGATGGATGTGATTAGCAATAACACACATACACTTCTGGTGACAGATGAATCGAAAAGCCGGAGACAGGGTCAGCAAAGCATGAATGTGACAAGATTACTGACAACCACACGCATGCAAACACAGAATGTACACGCAACAGGCCTGGTGTCAATGACTGCAGAGCCAAAATTCAAAGCCTCAGAGAAGAAGAGACTGCCTACTATGGGAATATCACTACAAATAAAGTAAAGAGCCAAATGAGGAAGCAGACATAGTGGAAAGACTAGAGGAGCTGAAGAAGAAACCCACAGAGACAGCATTGCCGAGCATATATGTTCCAACGAAAGGGACACGTGCAAGTTCCACAATACAGCCATATAAGGGACCAATGTCAGGGTGGATGAGATGGGCATTTATAATCAGCAGGAAAAAGATGTATGAGGACAAGGAAAGAACTGCCAGACTTTTGTCTACTCAAATGGCACAGATGAGGAGGCCTGCACCATGGACCACGATACCTGAGAATCCTCCAGCAAGAAGGAGCCATACAGATGCATTCAGGGATATAGTTATAGCAAACTACAGGAAAACATTAAGAATCAAGAGAAGCATGCATTGAGATGACAGCGAACTAAATGATTACTTGGACAGCACAGCACATTTTGGAAACAACATTTGGTACCAGCACATGAAAGAAGTTGGAAGACGAAACTCAGAAGGGGAATGCTTTGTTTGTGCACTCCTACAATACAGCATGGGGAAGTCCAAGATCTTTGTAGCTGTAGAAATTGATGTCCAGACAGCCCACTGTATTTCACATGGAGCCATGTGCAAGACCAGAGGCCAGTTCATGGGTAGTGATGCCTCCCTAATATGGGCAACTGAAACAACCTATCCTGATGAAGAAGATTATGTTGAAGACATCAAGACAAGAAACGGAGCTCATACTAGAAATCATGTAATCCAGTACGAGAAACCTGGAGTGAAAGGAGCAGGAATCAGATGGGAAGTGAATCAGAAGCTAAATGTTCAAGGAAAAACTCCAGAAGAGGCTCAAAGTTGGAAGAACAGAGGCCAAATGCAGATTTGGGGAACAGTGCTTTCACCAGATGGATGGGAAAAAGGAGTAGTAATTTCTAGAGCCTGGATGTTCACTGGTCATTACCAAGGCACCATCAACATTGTACAGAATGGATGCAAGCCATTAGGGCCAAAGATTGCAAAACTACTGACATGGGTAGAAGACAGAGGAGAACCTTGCAGATAGTGCCACTGGAGTGCCCAAAGTTCTGCTTCAGGAATAATGGCACTAGAAAAATGGGAGAGAATCAGAACTGTGGACACATTTTTGACACCCCAGGAATGGTACACAGACTGCAGTAATTATGGATCATTATTGGGCATGTGGATCCAAAGCCTACATCAGACTGCTGAAAAACTTGGGAGGTATATGCACCATAGTGAACGTCCAGGTTCCAGCATTGGTGATCCCAAAAAGTGACCTGAATATTGACAGTTTTCTGAAAGCAGATGCTCACCTGAGAAAAAAGAGATCTGTGGAACTAATGATTGGATTGAAATGGGAAAATTACTTCTCTGCCAAATCTGAAGAAGCCTTTCATGCAATCCCATATGAACACAGGCTGTTTAGCCTCACCTCATCAGTGTTCGTTACAATATTCATGCCAAGATTCCAAGTTGGAGCAAATACTAAATGGTTACAGTTAACCAGATGGGAGTTACTGCAGACCATCAACACGACAATAAAAGGATTTAATGCAATCAAGGAAGAGTTAAGAGCCATTCGACTGATGACTCTCCAGAACAGATATGTCCTTGACATGATCACAGCTATGGATGGAGGAGTTTGTGCAAAAATTGGAGAATCGTGTTGCACATTTACACCTTCTCACGATGAGGAAAATGGAACTCTAACAGAAGCCATAGGTATGCTCACAAAGTTGCAGAATCAGATGATTGACGAAACTGACAAAGTTGATGATGACAGCTGGTTTGAATCACTGTTTTCATGAGTCGTGCAATGGATGGCAGATGCATTCAAGTTCCTAGAAGCCCTGCTAGTGATGGTATTGCTAGGATTTTGTGTTATCAAGATAATAAGATCTCAGTGCCAGAAAACTGCAAAAAAAGCCATAGGGTGAAGATCATGATTGATGTCAAGCCAGGATGGAAGCCCAAAGACCTGACTGATGAAGAAATAAGAGACTTTGTAAAGGCCAGCATTCACGCACCAGAAGGAACAATGTTTCTCTATCACAGGAAACATCGAAACTATGCAGGAAGATGGGTTTACTGCAGCTCAAATGGACAATGTCAATTGATGACATGGAATAAAGATGAACAGGTAAGGACAGCAGGTAGCTTGAAAGGAGTAATAAAAATTCGGACTCAAAAGAGACACTTCTTCAGACCATCATGTATAGATCCTGAAGATGAAGAAGAAATGAACCCAGGTGATGAAGTGAAGATGAATATAGAAGGACCGAGTAAGATAAATCCAAAGACGGGAGTGAACGTGGTCGATGAATCGCCCAGAGGGGGGAGTGTAGAGGAGGTCCCGAATAAAGCCTGCATTCCAGTCGCCCATTTTGAAGTACCAGGAGCGTTCACACCGAGATATGTGACATATGATGAACACATAAACCAGCAGAGAGCCGCAGTAGGACTCTGCCCAGTACCTATTAGAAGAACAGCACCTATTGACATACCGAAACCAAGAAAACCATGGACAGTAAGGTGTCCATTAAGAAAACCCTACCAATAAATGAAACAAAATGAAGATTACCTAAGTACAATCCCGGAAGAAACCAAAAAGGTCTTAATGGGAGACGAATGGTGACGTCACGAGGGCCTGGACAGACTCACAGATAGAATAAATGATAACCCGAGAATGACACAAAGAGACGAAACGCCATGAATAAGGATATCATGAACTTAAAGTAAAAGAACGATGTCAAAATGGAAAAGGTTTAAAGCTGTAAGCAAGATGAAGATATTCGACCAGTTTACACCTGCAAATATGCTTGGAACCCCAAGAAAGCTAAGAAAACAGTGCAGCTTGCTATGCTTAGTAGAAGAGTAGTGCGGCAAGCGCCATTATACATAAACTACCTCAAAAGAAGCACAGCATTATAAGAATATTTCTACTTTGCACAAGAGGCAGAATCAACCTAGGTTACTAAAGGCCACACGAGAAAGCTTCATATTTATCAAAAACGAGAAGAGACGGCTGAAACGAAACTCAGCAGAAGCAACTCGTGCCAGGAGAGCCAAGGTCATACCAATAGAAGTTTCGAACAATAGCCACATTTAATTGAAAGTAAGAACAGAATATCCTGCCTCTGAAAGGTCGAAATAAGAAGGCGAAGGCAGGTAGCGGGTGAAACGAAAATCAAATACACAAATTGAGAGAAAAGAGACAAATTCACGGTGTCAGAATCAAGTGACCAGCCGAGCAAGAAGAAGCGAGGGTTCACACCTACGCTTGGCACCTGACCAGGCAGATATATCAGAATCTTTTCCAGACAGAAGATGCAGTTTCGAGGCGAACCACAGAGAACTAATTGACACATGCCTACTAAAGTGATGATTGATTGTAACCATAATCAGGTAACTAAGGGTCACCCCGCACCTGGCCAACCATTCTGCGTGCTGCTAAGCATGTAGAAAAGGATGCATGGGGTTGGTGCCAACCCAATCACAATGAACCAAATAATCTAGGGTCCTATAGTTAGTAGAACCAATAGGACGTCGTACTTTTAGTGATGTCTGCAGTAGTCATTTTGAAGGAAGGGCTTAGATGCCCACCTGCCAGTGTTTTACCCAATCCCCTCACTCCATTGCCATATACAGATATAGTACCTATATTAAAGTTACCTTTTCCTAACCAATAGAATTGCATGTTAACTTTTGAGTGTTACACGTCAATTATGACGAGTTTTGAGTATAAATGTTACAACTTGTATGAAGTTCGTTGTAGTTGATGAGAGAAGGACTATTACATCCCTGCTGATATCCATAACTCCCTGTTTTTTGTACTTGTCATTAAACTGACTCCCTTTGCCAAACCATTGAGTTGTCCTTATTGATTGGTGTTGGAGCAATAAATCTGCACCCCCATCCATCTCACGGGTGCAGCTATCTTGTCTTAAAGTACTTCTGAGCAAACCTCGGCTCTATGGGCCAGCTGGAGGTCTCGGAGTACACTGGCAATCGGTTCCCTTAGTATAGGCCATTTTATTTTGACAGACATTACTAGGACTGTTATATTTATTATTTGATGCTTGATCACGCTCCCATTTTTAAGATGTAGGGCCAGATAGGTATTTTTCCAACCCTTGTCATGTAATAAACACTCTTGAATTGCATCTGTTGTGTCAGTCTTCACTGGTGATACCATGCGTCCCTTACAGTGGGCAGACCTGGAGTGACGTATGAGTGAAGCATTTGACAAGGTTGGATATGTTGGAATAAGGTACCTGCTGCTTTGAAGGTTACTCCTGAGGGGGAGGTCAACTACTCTCCCTTGGAAGGACAAGGAGGAAGAAAAAGAGAAAGTGGACTGAGGACTGAGGATGTCCCTATGGGGGATGGGATTTCCCCCAGTTCTTGTAGGGTGTGAGGCGGGCTAGGAGGGAGTAGTGGTGTGTTATAAGATACAATACCTGTTAATATCGAGGAGGCTGAGGTGAGATTGGGACCTGTAGTGGGGCTGATGGAAGGTGTATGGGTATGGTTGTTCAACCTGATTATAGATGTGGAGTGCGGACTGGAGGAAAAGGGGGCCAACTCTGCTAGGGATCGGGTAGTTGGTGGAAGAGGATTCTTAGGGATAACCCCTGTGCATGGTGGTGAGTATATGTGATATGATGTCGAAGTAGGAAATGGGGTTGATGGAGCAATTTAGGGGAGGAGAAGATGAAATAGTCACAGTGTAAAATGGCTCTGGTTGTAGCTTCCAGAAGGATTTCTATCAAATCTATATTTACATGGCTTAGTCATGGTAGGGCTTGAGGTTGGTTTGATTTAGCTTGTAGAGTTCCAGAGGAGGTGATTTTCATGAAACTGGGAAGACTCGCAGTGAGGAAATGTATTTCTATGTTTCGGTGGTGGTGGATATGAATGGAGCCGATGTGTGCAGGACAAGAGTGAAATATCGCTGTAATTATCGGGAAAGTCTGAGCCTAATATGGTGACGCCAGCCCCTGGAGTTGTTACATTTGCACCTGCACAGAATCCATGGCGGCTCATGCTGCAGTGGCCTGAGGGTGCACAGGAACCAAAAGTCTTAAATGGACTGGTGATTAGCCATCCTTTCTGTTGTGGGGCCGGGTGAGGTGCTTGTAATCTGACCTCTGAATACTGGGTCCGTTGCTGCAGGTCAGTCTGTCTAACTCAGTGGCGGAGTCAGGATTCAGTGCCAGGGGGTGCGGCCGCGGAGGCACCCGGGTCGGCGCGTCGGCCGCATCAGACCGGGGTCGGGCCTGGGGTCACTACCATTTCCTTCATTTTCGCGGGTATAAGTAGGAACTATTGACGCTTAATATTCAAGGATGAACTGGCAGGGTTGTTTACCCGATATATATTTCATTTATAAAACATTGCACTTAGTGCCAGGCTATTATGGAAGTCTATGCAAAAAGGACGAGCATACTTATCCTTGGCACTTAAGAGGTTAACTACGTCACTCAGGCAGTGAAAACATATCTCTGCGAGGGTGGATGGATACACGTTCGTATTCCATAAGCAGCACTGTACATCGGCTCCATCTCATAACTTGGCGGGGCAATCCGGTAACCTAGTGGGTGGCATATTCAGCGCTTTCTCGTCCATGTGTGCCCCCAGACTGAAGCGTCGATGATCCTAGGAGCAAAGAGGGGTCTAGGAGGAGTGAGATGTGTTAGAGGAACCCTGCAATGGACCTGCAGGCAGATGCCAGTGCCATTCCGGAGATGAGCAGAACTTGTAGTGCCAGATTTGCAAATGGGAAGCACACAACTACATGTGCAAATGGGAAACACATGCTTGCATAGTGGATGACCACCTCTCGAATGACACGGGGGCATGATGGCATGCGTGTGCAATCCAGCCGCTGCTTGAACAGCACACACAGGGCTAACCTGACTGTCACACACGCTCTCAATCCAGATCTAAAAAGAAGCAGGGATATAGAAAGGTGCACAGAAAGACCTTCATTGACATTTTGGTTTCTATCAAGATGAGGCTGCACAGATGCCTCTGGGTCACGTGCGCTATATAAATGACAAAATAAATAAACAAACAAATATATAAACTGCACATTTTGCTCATCTTTGATGCGCTCCATACTCATATTAAACTCACTAGATCAACACATTTCGAGTTTTCCCGAGAACCCAATGCTGCACTGCAATCACTCCAGCACTTATTAGGACCACAGAAATAGGCGACCAGTTTAACAATGTATGCACACCGCAGACCCCACAACATTAGAACTTGTTGGCCCCTGCTATCTTAATATGTGAAGCCCAGCAACAAACTGTCTGCAAACGTGCCAAGTGATGCCAGTCTTAAAGTAAATAATGTGTGCTGGCTGTCTGACTTTTTAATCTAGTGGTGTGGCAGCTTTGCCTCTTGTTGGTGCATTGTTGATGGTGCATGAGCCCATGGGAAGTGGAAGCGCAGGGTGTCCGGCAGATGCCCATCTGGTCCTGGTGTTTTTTTTTGCTTTCTGGGGTTCTTTTCCCTTTACCAATTAATAGGGATCAAGAGGTGGTAGAAAGAGAAGGAAGACGATGTCTGGCTGGATGAGGATCGCCCAGTGACATCGGGCACATCGTTATGTATGCACCTATCTCCTGCAGATGGCGGACAGGACGTGTAGACCCGATGGGTGGTTTGATTTCTGAGACTTCACCTTCAAACTGAATTGATTTGAGAGAGGTTAGAGAGGTCAATTGAAGAATGTCCATTAGGTGGGATGAATTGCAGCGATAGTTATGTCATAATTGTAAGAAAGGAGTTTGATAAGAGACTTTCCTTCGAGGTTTACCACTGTTAAATCCTGCTGCCCTTTGACCTTTGCTGCTGCGTTGAAGCTAGAAGCTAGCCGCCCTGTGATATGTGCCACCGTTTGGAATCCTGCTGCCCTTTGAATTTTGCCACTGCGTTGAAGCTAGCAGCCCTGTGATATGTTGCACTGTTAAATCCTGCTGCCCTTTGACCTTTGCTGCTGCGTTGAATCTAGCAGCCCTGTGATATGTGCCACCGTTTGGAATCCTGCTGCCCTTAGAATTTTGCCACTGCGTTGAAGCTAGGATCCTGCTGCCCCTTGAACTTTGCCACTGCGTTGAAGCTAGCCGCCCTGTGATATGGGCCACTGTTTGGAATCCTGCTGCCCCTTGAACTTTGCCACTGCGTTGAAGCTAGCCGCCCTGTGATATGTGCCACTGTTTAGAATCCTGCTGCCCTTTGACCTTTGCCGCTGTGTTGAAGCTAGCAGCCCTGTGATATGTTCCACTGTTAAATCCTGCTGCCCTTTGACCTTTCCTGCTGCGTTGAAGCTAGCAGCCCTGTAATATGTGCCACCGTTTGGAATCCTGCTGCCCTTAGAATTTTGCCACTGCGTTGAAGGCCAGCTGCACTCTGTAGTTAGCCACTGTAGAAATCACCTCTGCTCCTTGCTCCTCTCCTGCATACCTCCCAAGTATTATTACTCACTCCTAAAAGGGCCAGCCACACTACACACAAAACACTCAAATCACACTATCACCACAAGAACAAACAACCGCAAACAGCAGGCATCCCAAACACTGGACCTTACCCCTCCGGACACAAGCCCAGGGCACACAATCAAAGCACACTCAGAAAGCCCACATGCAAAGACACCGGTTTCTCCTGGTTCTGAAAGCATCAACAGAAGAGCACAACCTCCATCCTATTCCTCTTCTCTCACTAACCAACCACACCCACTCTCTTACAGAGCCACGTGAGCGCCTGGAGACCATGCAAATGGTAGCAGTGCGTGTTATAAATCAACATACCATAACATAAGGCGAGTATGAGTGCAAGTGTCCCTTTTCTGTGTTAGTGCATGCTATGACAATATGTTTTATTATGAAAGAATTGCCTAAGGCTGTCAAAGGAAGCAGAAAAAGAATTGTTTTGCCATTTGATACATTAAATCAGTAATCTCTCCTAAAAATGCATGAATCCATGTAATGAATATGGAATCCATGCGTCATTCAAACCATGAATTTGTCATACGAGTTATGATTTCCAGTGCGTGAAGCTCAGCTATTTGTTACACCGTGTGACCATGCGTGTACATTGGCTGGTCTCTCATTACAGTAGAGATGGCACGTGTCGCATAAATGTGCTCATTCCGTTCGATTCTGAGCAGTTTTATAAAGTGGAGCTGTGGGAATTCAAATGGAGTGTGTCTCACGCAAATGATTGTGTTTTACTCAGTGTTTTTTTTTCAGCATCCATTTATTGCAGACTTGGGGCACCATTGCTATTGGTGTCAAAGGATATTTAATTTGGGGTTCAGTGAGTCAAAATCACACAATCCAGCACTCAGGTAATTCCATGTCATGAATTACTATTGCAACTAGTCTCGCTTCTAGCTTAGCTTTCTGGGAGTTGAAGTCCCATAGCTATACAGACAACATGAAAAATAAAAGCTCCACAATTCAAAGGGAAATTAAACAGGACTGGCCGAGATCGTCATAGACGCCATTGAACAGTCCAAGAGTGTTACAACGTATGTATTTATGTATTTGTTTGTTTATATTGGGCCGAAGCCCACAGGCAGGCATCAGGGCGCATACATTTAGACAACAGACGACATACTGTTAAACCAGACACCTGGCTGCTACTTGCTTGTCCTGTGGATCTCCTCTGTCTTCAGCACTTTCCTGAATGCTAGGTACTTGCTCTCTAATCTGACTGCCTTCCCTGCCAATCCACCCCACCAGTGCCCTTTAGAGCAGACTGTGGAGGCAGGGCGAATGATGCATGCACCAACGTCGCTCTGATTAATTGACATGTTCTCTTAACTTCCACAAGGATGGAGTCCAATGAGATTGCTTTGGCCCCGCCCCTAAAAGATTCTTGTAGGCCCTGTAATAGTACATATTTCCATAAATCTATGCTGCCCACCTCACGTGTTCGTATTTTGCTGCTCTCTAAACCCTCAAATAATGCATCACGTACACTGAATGAATAAGGGGTAAGGGGATCTAGCTCATCAATTGGCGCTCCCCCTGGGGAGGATGGACCAACCACAGTAGAGCTTTGAGGGTGCGCAGCGACTCAAATTGTCACGGCCTAGGGTGGCAAAAGTCCTTGCACATGCCCTGGTCAGAGGCAATGCCGAAGAGAAAGCCCACAGTGGCAAGGTAGTCCCATTTGAAGAGTCTCTACCAGACCCAATCCTTGCAGGTAAGGAAGGTCGTGAAGCGTGGGCAGCGGGGGACGCGCGCCAAATGATCCCCTCAACCATAGACCACTCACAATATCATCGAAAACTACACACAGGACACAACAGGGTATGAATGCAGTGTTTATATCGACAATTGTATGAAGAATTAATTTATATCGAATATTTTATAAAAAAACATTTCATGAAGAATGCACTTAGGGGTGTGGTAAAGGGTTAAATCTTGTGGGAAAACAGTTGGGATGGGTTTTTAGGGGTGGGAAACAGGGGTTTGTCGGGGATCCCCACAGCCCCAAAAAACGATTTGATATATGTTCATTCTTGCGTTTTTTGGGAGATGCTTCTCTGATGAACACATCCACGTCGTGGACTGTTAAAATGAGAGCTCTGCGTCCCTTTCAGAGCATAAGCCGGTGCCTATATCCCGGCGCGTGGCAAGCCCCCGGGTGCCCTCCATTGAACTTGCTTACGCTGTATGGCCAAGCGGTCCTCTTGGCTTTCCGCTTGTAAGGGATCTCCCCGCCGGCAATGCCAGGTCTTCCATCAGGAGATTTGCTTATCTGGGGCTCAACGAGAACCTTCTGCCAGGTCTGCCTCCTTCCAGATAAGGCAGTGAACTGGCAAAGGCTCCCTTTGACTTCTAGCAACACACCCTGTCTTTGTTTAGATCCTTCAAAATCTTTTAGGGTATTGGGTTGCTCCTTGGATTATGTACAATGGGACTTTTTGGCAAAGGTTCCATAGGAAAAAGTATGATAAGGAAATACGCAGAGCTGAATTAGGTACCCTTAGCCTTTCATAATACCCCATGCACCACTCAGGGCTGTTATGTCGACTTCCAAGCACTTTGCACCCCGCTCGGGGCCCTGATGATTAAGTATGTGTTAGAACACATTAGCAATGACGATGTGCACGTCACTCAACCCACCGCAGTCCTTTATCCGATTTCTGGAGAGTAGAATCAAGGCACAGCCTCACCTGAAATCCAACAAGGTGGCCTAAAACAGCGACGTGGGTGGTCGATTCTCATGGAAAATGTGTGTTCGACAAACGCACAACCCTATTGAGAATGCGTCAGATGGTAGTGCCCAGGAGTGTGGGTCCCGGAATAAACGCTAGCAGCAGCTCATCAACGAAGAGACAACACATGCCTGCAGACCCCTGGCCATGAGGCAGCCCATGCTGGTAAACATATGAAGAAGCAAGATTGGTGCAGCCATCAACCCATGCCAAAAGCCTTTGTCAAACTCAACACCCCTATTCTCACCTGTGTCACTTTTGCTGAGTGTGGAACATGTTCCTTACTTTTATACAATGTATTATGTTATGTTATGCTACGTTCAAAGAATGTATAAAGCGCAGAATTCACCAACCATCATAGCTTGGCATCGCCATTCTTTAACTAATGGTATTGGTCCTCTCTTCTGCCCTATCACTATGCACTTGGTTGAAATGCGTCATTACTCACTGGACAATGTAGCTTTGATGATACAGCTAAATGTGGATGAAATTTGATGCATCCTGGGTAGGCGCGGATCAAAGGCACTGAAACCGCCAGGGGTGGTGGAAAGGGCAGTCAGTGGTAGATGCTGGCAATTGTTGGAAGGACTGATGCTTGCGCGGAGGATCTGCAGGAGGCGGAGCCGCGGAGGATCTGCAGGAGGTGGAGCCGCAGTGGATGTGCAGGAGGCGGAGCCGCGGAGGATCTGCAGGAGGTGGAGCCACAGTGGATGTGCAGGAGGCGGAGCCGCGGAGGATCTGCAGGAGGTGGAGCCGCAGTGGATGTGCAGGAGGTGGAGCTGCAGTGGATGTGCAGGAGGCGGAGCCGCGGAGGATGTGCAGGAGGCGGAGCCGCGGAGGATATGCAGGAGGTGGAGCCATTGCACGGCCTGAAGACGGACAGCAGAGGCGATGTATCAAAACCTGTGTAGAGCAAGAATAGGGGGGCGCAAAGGTCAGCAGAAAGGGCAGTCAGTGGTAGATGCTGGCCATTGTTGGAAGGATTGAGGCTTGCACGGAGGATGTGCAGGAGGCGGAGCCGCAGAGGATGTGCAGGAGGCAGAACCACCGCCCGGCTCAAAGCTGGACATCAGAGGTGCTGTATCAAAACCCGTGCAAGGGTCAGCAGAAAGGGCAGCCAGCAGTAGTTCACAGCTTGCCGAGGTGTGATCCCAGCCACTGTTTATTGCAGGAACTTCCTGGAATTCATTGTATTATTGGGTGTTTGTGTCACAGATGTATCTGCTGCCGCCACTGAGCACATTACACATACACATAACTTCCTGGATCACCCATACCTACCCAGGCCCCAATACATTGCTTTGCATTATATGGTGTGTCTATCCTTACTGGAAATTCTGAAAAAAACATGGTCTACATCGCTCACAAGCTTTTACAGTATATTTGTGATCGTGGCCAAAAGGAAATTGGTAAGCCCCCAGGAAAGAAGGAGGAAGAGTCTGATGTTGACTCTATTTTATCTTAAAAGAGTACTTACAGAAATTGAGGGTACACATTTTTTAGGTGGAGGGTGTTAAGATGGATTTCTAAACTCCGTCCTGGTGGGTAGAAGTTTAGGAGGCTACCCTAGTTTAGTGGAACAGAGGAACATTTTGGACCAATCTACAGTAGCTTGGCAGGTGGTCAAGACTAAGGGCCTCATTCTGAGTTTGGAGGTAGCCGCCTCCAATACCGGATCCGGGTCCAGTCTGGTTGAATGGGGACTTACCGGGACATTCCGACCTGTGCGGACCTGGTAAGTCCCCCTTCAACCAACCATTCCCCATTCCCATTTGAGCCCCACCGCTGCCCGCCTTATCCTGCTGGAGAAAGCCAGGCCATCGACAGGCCGAGGAGCATCCGCTGGTGGGTTTCCCACCACCCAACGACCGTAGAGACGCCAGACGACTCGACACCCTTGCAGGACGTCTTCGAATTGTCGTTGATGAGCACCGCTGGGACCGAAGCTGCTGCCTCGCTGCCGAGTTTACTTTCTTTGAGGGATCTCAACGATCTGTGGCTCCTGCTTTAAAGGGAGCCGCTCAAGAAGGATCTGTCGACAACCCGACATCAAAATCTACTTTTCCAGGTACTTTGGGGTTGCAGAACATTATAGAAGGAAATATGACTTATAGAACAATATATGGACTGGGCTTGTGCTATATTCTTATTTTACAGATTGCCCTCCTGTATCTATTGTTGGTTACCTTCATTAAGTGATTTGCGTGATATTTAATCAGAGTACAGTTGATGCACTTTAATGAAATCTGATAATAATTGTGGTACCACTTAAAACTGTATATATTTGCCATTGTAGATTTACTGAGCACAAAGTGAGTTCTTGTGATTGTGTACATAACCTTGAACTTAATTATATAAAGACTGTGTTTTAACTAATACAGTGTGTGGACATTCCTTTGTGGGGGCTTGGGGACTACACTGTGCTTAAGAAGCAGCCTGCATCACCTCCTGAGAAGCTGGGCTGTGATTGCTCACCCACGTTTACCAATAATAGAGAATCTTCGTTGGGGTCCTCTGTGCCTCTCGTCTACCATATAGAGAGCAGAAGTACAGGCACCCCCCTCTAGTGTTTACAGAGGGTCAGTTAGGCTTAGTTTGGATGGAGGCCCGGTTCTGTTAAGACATTCACTGATGACTGACAAGCTTCTTCGTTTTGTTAGGCAGGGACCCTCTATAGCTTAGCGCCTTTTTTCTTTGTTTTAATAAACCTATTGAAATTGCTTAGCAGAGTCTGTGCCCTTATTTCAGAAAAAGTAATTTTCTACAATTTCAGGAAACAGCAACATTGCCTTTTGCACTGTACAGCTCTGAAATATGGGAATTTGAAGAACTATTTTACCTTCAAGTTAAAAGAGATGCTTTCCTTAAACATTCTTTACTTCTGCCTAAGTTTGTGACCTTTCTTTTTCTGTCCCTAATGAGCGTAATAATGATGATATAACTGATGAGTATAAGACCGCTTTTTATATGGGTCTTAATCTGGACTAACCATATGCCAAGCTGACTCATCAAATTTAAATGATATATTAGGAAAATACCATATAAATACAATTCCCTGGATTAATTATCTGTATAAATGTTTTGCCTCAATAAACTGTGAAGCACTGTATAATAATCCTTCCACTTCCACTATAACAAAGAAACTTAAGTCTGAATTGTATATTAGTACCCGGCAAGGGTCAACCAGAATGTAACAACCATTCTGATTGGCCCTCGCCGGGGCTTTACCCAGCCTGGAATCCCTCGGCCGGTATTCCACTCCTTTGTTCCCGGCAGGGGGCGTGGCAGCCCCTCAGACAATGAGGTGTCTCGAAGCGGGACCACACACGGCTGGAGGCCGCCATCGTGCCGCGCTGGGGATTCAGGTATGTTTTTATATTTTTTCTTCCCCTCTCCCCTGCATACAATCCCCTCCCTGCCCTCCCAACCCCACTTACCTTCGTACTTCTCCTTTTTGGTAGCGAACGCATTGGGAACAATTCTGACCCCAGCGCGTCGGCTCCCGATTACCACCATGGAAAGGGAAAACAGACTCTGTTTTCCCTTCCCGTCGGCCGTTTCCTTTAACATTTTTTTTTTCTATTCCGAGAACAAAATAAATGCTATTAGTACCCTGGTCTGGCGGGCCGGGGTACTAATAGCTATAAACCCCTCGCCGCGGGAGCATTACCGAGTCAGGTAATGACCCGGGGCCTTTGTTAAGGCCCTTGCTTGGCTCAGGCCTAAAACTATGGGCACCTGGGCATTACTTGGCTTGTTAATGCCCCCGCGACTCAGGGTTTATTGCTGAAGTATAATCAAGTCTACATGGACTTCTAAGAGAGAGGTTAATTAACAAAGTAAAAAGAAATCATCATAGAATCTCAATTTTCTGGTATGAGACAGGGCATGTTGATTGGATTTTTAGGCCTAAGGAGAGATACATGTTGACATATCTTAGATTGAATTTGCTTCTAGTTTGTCAAAATATTAGCTCTTTGGTATCTTCAAAAAAATGCTGTTGTTTTTCCCCTTTTTATACAAGTGTTTTTTAAAGACACTGCACACGAATGGACATTGTGGTCCGATGAATAATATGGAAACTCGCGCACACCAGGGTTACGGTCTCTCCACACATCCACAAGCTCCATCTGTTTCACAATTTAGTGTACCATATGTCCTGCCCCGGTGAGATCTCATTGGGAGCCTCTTGATCTGTCTAGCAACAGTCTAGTATGGTATTAAAATCTCCCCCCAGATTATCGAGGCAGTAGCCCCACCCAGTAAAACCTCCAGTACACTTCCATAGAATTCTTGGTCATCGATGTTAGGGCCGTACGCGTTGGCCAGTACCACTTTCACACCAGAGATCTTCCCCGGCTGAGGGTCAATGCTGTGCTTATCCTCCTGGAAGCATAATGCGCGATGTATCATAGTAAGTACCCCTCTAGCTTGTGTTGAATAGTCAGTGTAACCCCTTGGATCGCCCCAGCCAGGCGCAAACCGAATGTTGATCATTCCCTGTGCACGGGTTTCTTACAACATCATCATTTTTGGGCTGTGGCGATGTAAATGTGCAATGGCCTTCCTTGCCTTGATAGGGTTATTAAGTCCACGGACGTTCCATGTTAAACATGAGATTCTCTCATCCATTGGCCGTGTCTACTGCAACTAACATACATATCGCACCCTCATGTTCATAGATGTATTACTTGCCTTATTAGCCCAGTGACATGTCTGCTGATTTTAAAACTTAAACATCTCTATTTCTCTCCCACCCAACAAACCCCACCCCCTAGTTCCCTCATTCCCACCACTTTTAAACACATCTTCGAGCATTGTCAACCCCATTAACCTTTGGTGAACATGTACGTCATTGACCCCAACTCAATGGACATCCTCCCCACCTCCCTCATCATCACCTCCAACTTGACGATGTAGCCCAAATGAAACTGTGGAAATATCCTGGGGCACGCTGTGAACAGTGACTGCTATCCTGCAGCTGGTTGCAGTTCATGCTGCCGGTCCCAATTGCAGTAGTAATGTATAACCACATACAATCCTATGGTAGGAGAACTTCGGTTGATTTCAGCGTTGGTCAGTCATTGTTCATGTTAACATCTTCGTTGTCATGTGGGCTCGGGCTATGGTCATTGTCGCGACGCGCCCTGGAAAGGGAATAGTGATTGACGCTTCTATATATACTGTATCCTCGGATGGGTTTTGGAAGAAATGAGCATGGCCTCCATGCTGAATCTGTAGTTTGGCGGAAAACATTAATGCATAGGAAACCTGACTAATTTGCAGCAGTTTCTTTACAGGGTCATATGATTTCTGAACGGCTTGGACGTTGGCCGAGAAGTCTGGGTAGATATGGATGTCTGAGGATTCATGGCGGAGCATGCCTTTCTCTCTGGCTAGCTGTAGTATTTGGTCTCGGTCCCGGTAATTGAGCAATCTTGCCAGAATAGTGTGCAGAGGGGCTCCTGGTTTAGGGACAGGAGCCAGGACAGAGTATGCACGCTCGACCAAGAATTGAGGGGAGAACTCTGTGTGGGCAAGCCAAGACTTCAGTAAGCCTTCAGCAAACGTTTACATGGGACCTTTACAAGCCGCCTCAGGAATCCCGATTATGAGAATGTTATTGCGCCTCGAGCACGATTCTAAATCCTTGCATTTATTGTGGCTTTTTTGACCTCTAGCTTCAGCTGCATTATATCACGATTGTGCCTGTTGACCTTACTTCTGTGTCACCAATCCTAGTCTTTGCCTCATTTATGCAGGCACTTCCTCCAATTTAGATTTAAGTGAGCCGATGATGGACACAATATCATCAAGTTTCATGTTGATAGCCATGAAACCACTTTGCATTGCAGCAAGTAAGTACTTGTTTTGAGTATCAACTGAGGTTTAAGCATGTCTGCCATCAGGTGACAGATCTGCAGTCCTCAGTGGCTTGGCGGGGGTGTTGGCGAATGAGTACATTGGTCATTTCTTCCCTTTCCCGCCAGACCCCTTCGTCATGTTTCTCACTACTGATGTTGATAGGAGCAATGGTTGATTGAGAAGGGCGTCAGGATTGGATGGGCGAAGTCACAAGAGCTCTATAGCCAGGGGATTGCACGCTTCATCCCTTCAGTATTTGCCCCATGGAGCGTCTCTGGGAATCAGGCGAACAAAGACAGCTTCTTTGCAAACAAGTGTGAGGCAGTGTTAGGCAGAATCATATGCAGTACCCTTTGGGAACACCACACACAATTAAGACTACAAGTGCAAGTACAAATTCACCTTTGGTACAAGCCTGCACTACAAAGTAAACTGGTAGACATGGCTGAGCAGCCAGACTTATCTCAAGAGTAAAGTGAGCAGTATCAGAAGTTACACAAAGGACAGCAATTGCTATGGCTCAAGCAAACACTGACTCAAGGTTTCTGAGTAAAAGAATATACATTTATTTACACCATCAGTTATAAAACAATTCACTAATATAAAGCAGCAGAAAGACACAATCTGAATATACTACACAACACCCAATGAATTCTGGACAAGTTAAGCTCAAAATAAAGTGTGAGCAAAATGGCACTCCAGCAATTTAAAAAGGGAGGGAAAGACAAGGTTATTCAAAATCAAGCAGCACCAACAAGTAAGTAGGCAGGTCAATCTAGAAAAGGCTTACTAGAACTAGGATTCAAATCAATAGGTCTGGGCCAATGTTAATGGGTCAGAATCTTTGCAGAGGATCACACAGTTCAGAGTAGTTTGCGGTTAAGTCTTTGCCAAGAGTTTGAAACAAAGTTGGTTGGAAGAAAAGTTATTTAAAAGAGTGGAGAAGGACAAGCCCTTGGATTAGCGAAAGATTTAAAACACTTTTACCGCGGTCAGACGGAACGAACAACCAGATTCGAACAGTACCTTAGTAGAAGAAGACTGCTGTGGCAGAGGCAGAAGTTCCTGGCAGGTCCTGCAGGCTCACGGTTCCTGAAGCGACTATTGGACTGACAAGAAGGAGGAAGACTGGAGGGTCCTGCACTGCTCAGGGAAGAAACCAGCAGCAGAGCAAAGCAATGAATAAAAGGTGCGCTCCTTAAAACCCAAACTGGGTCCGGTCCTCCTGGCTATCAGGTTCACTGCAGCGGTGCACAGAAAATTCGACCAGGTGAGGGAGGCCTTGCTTGGTGTTTGGCGAACTGGTTGCCCCCACCAGCTCAAGGGAAGAAGATTCCTTGCAGATCTTCTCTGTCGTAGAAGTTTATGAGATTCGGTTCCCCAGCAGAGCTTCACCGGGAGGTTCAGTAGTTGCAGTAGTCCTCTTCTTTCAGCTTCTCTTCAGTTCTCTTGATCCAATGGCGACGCTGCCTTCCAAGTCCCAGAGACCTGCTTTTTATGCAGTTTTCCCCCATTCACACAGAACTGGCTGTCAATCACACAGAAGGGTGGCTGTCCTGGCAGGACAATCACCTAGCCAATCAAACAAGAGTGGGACTTGGGTCTCCAAGAAGACCGTGTGCAGGGGGCCTAAAACCCCTCCCTCACATCCTGTCCACCCAGACACTCAGGTGCCTAAGAAGGGCTTCTGTGCAGAAGCCTGCCAAAGGACGGTGAACAAAGGAACCAAACCTGGTTTGGTGTGCAGAGTTAAACACGAGAAAGACCTTTACAAAAAGAAATGGCGAATAAACTCAACTGGAACCAAATAAAATTAAAAGGGGTCCAGTGGATTAGATTTCGAGGCTACTGACATAGCCTAAAACAATACAAAGGCTATTTTCATAGTCCCCTATAGGAAAAAATGGTAGATACTGCTGCCACCAGCCAAATCTTAAAGAAAGGGGAACAAAATAATGTTCCATGAGAAACAGACAAAAAGGGATAAGTATTAACCCTTTCCAGTACTCTATGGAAGATAGTTTGTACTGGGTCTGTGAATTTAAAACGACTACTAAAGTCAATGGCAACTTTACATGTTCTGGGAGACAGTAGTCAGTCCCAAAAAATGGAGTTTAAAGTAGGAAGCCTGAAAAAGTACACCCTGTGTCACTGCACTAAAGGTACTTCGTGACACATAGTAAAAAGATGATGCCCATGGAGTAGGTGAGACTCCACAATGTATGAACACAAAAATATAAAACACACAGCAAAACACATGTAAGAGTGGGAAAAAGGTTCACACTCTTACCAGGTGAAAAGAATAAATCCTAGAAATTCAGCAAAGCTGCTGAGGGACTCAGTAGGTAAGGGAAATTAGCCATTCTTGAGAACTCTCCCTAACAGACAGGCATAGAGACAGGGCTCCAGCTTGGGCGACCACTGCTGATTGCTGGGTGTGTACAAGTTATCGCTCCACCCCAATAAAGGACTATGCTGTGCGTTAGTGAGCGGTAGGGGAGCAATGGCGTGTTTTCTCGTGTGCGCCAGTACGGGCATGGACATGAACAGCACAGCAGTTGAAGAGGGATGTACTGGAATTCTAGCCGCTGAGGGTCCAGGGGCCTGATTCCCACCAACACATCTGGGCCTCAGTATATGATTAATAGCTCTCAGTATGCGCCACCATGACACTACATGCGGGTGATTCATTCAGGGTGGCCAGTTCACGCATCTTCTCCGGTCATGTAGGATGGAGGATAGTTCAGCCCAGGACATCCGTATCCAGGAGATCGTCGTTTCTCCTGTGCCCAGCTATGCAGGCACGTGTCGGGAAACCAGGCTATCGGCGGCCTCCGTGGTTCCAAACAGCACCGCAGCGGACGAAGGCCCGTCCATGAATTCCCCCGCAAGTTCTACAGTGAGTCACTCCGCTGCATGTGGTGAGTTTTCAACGTTGAATCAGTAGTGTAAAACAGGGGATATTTTACAGAAGAAGGTCCTGACTTCAGACTCAGAGAGAGAGAGAGAGAGAGAGAGAGAAGAGAGAGAGAGAGAAGGGGAGAGAGAGCGAGAGAGCGAGATAGAAAAAGTGAGAGAGATAGAGAGAGAGAGAGAGAGAGAGAGAGAGAGAGAGAGAGAGAGGAAGAGAGAGAGAGAGAGAGAGAGAGGCAGAGAGAATGAGGACTATCATCTGGAAGGCGGATGAGACCAACATTATCTAGGAGGAGAGTCAAGTTCAAGACGTTTGGTGGTGGGGAAGTGAAATGAGAAGGCTGGGACACAGGAGAGGATTAAAGAGCGAAGGAGAGATAAACTCAGGGGAAGGAGTGTTGATTGCAGGTGGAAGAAAAGGGAAGAAGGGAATGGGGAGCTATACAGGAGGGTTGAGTGGACTATCTTAAGCAAGGCCGAGGAGAGAGACCACAGCAAGATGAAGAGAGGACAGGGCTGTTCTGGAGGACCATTTTGTTCATAGGCTGGTGGAGGAACTAGATGGCATGACTATGCTGTGGGTCAGGACCAACAGCCATGCTGTAGTCAGGGAGGGAAATGGACACAGAAAAAACCCCAGCGTGAGAAGTGAGCAAAGGAGAGAGAAGGGTCCACTTGTATGCCAATCCACACCAAGGTGCACCAGATCCATCCAGATGCGCCAACCTTGGGTCCAGCCAAACAGAAAGTGGGGGTTCTCCCAAGAAAACCCCTAGGAGGCAAATCATATGTGCACACTGAATTTATCTGGTGACCTGAGAGCAGTGGGTCGGCAGCTCGAGAAAATGTACACCCTTAGCCAAGGATTCGATGACCGAACGACACCCACCAGCTCGACACTGGAAGCAATGGCGACACCTGGCCTAGATTGCTTGATCTGTTTTCCAGAACAGAGTGGCACTGAACATTTTCTGATGCCCCCACTCTGGTGCAAGACCCTAGTATGCTGACCCATTGTTAAGTGGAGACGGGCCTCTCCCCTCACATGTCACCCTGTCACGTGGAGACACTATCACCCTGACACCTTGTTTATTAAGCTTTACCACCATCCTGACAAATCACAGTTCAGGAGGTGCACAAGGGCTAATAACATCTTTACAGCATGTGTTGGGGTCCGAATCTCAGTTCTGGCAACAGAACAACAGGCTGATATTCTACCGGCTCCTCACAGGCCATATGCCTAGATATGAATCCATAAACAATTGATGTTTTCTCTATGACTGCAACGCTAAGTAAAAGGTGTGTATGCACCGAAGGTACGTGTCTTAAGTTTGCATCAGCGGTCATTGACCAGAATGGGGCAACTAAGGCCATGAGACCATGAATCAGAAAGTTTCCTCCCCACTACAGACGCAACGGCAGTCTTGTGGGGGGTGCGGGATGGTTCAGTGGGACATGGTGGGGCTTGTAGAAATCAAATCATTTACTTGGCCGGGAAGGGCAGTGATGCCAAGAGAGGAGGTGGGACAGTTGTGAGATTTCTGTACCAGCTGCAGAAAGGTAGTGCACTATACAATAGATCTGTGTGGATAAAATGCCAATAACACATAATAAGTGTTACGCTCACCTGGCTCCCACAGAGGCGTCGATCTGAACTGGACAGCTGCGGCCTCCACCAATGTGACGTGTAGTGCCGAGATGACGGACTGGACTGGCCCACCTAGCTTTGTTTGCTTGGCCCGTAGGAATATTCTTCTGCAAATGGAGAAAGGGAATTAACCACCCGTGGAGTTGAGCGTTAACACTTCCCCACTCCCGCTGTTCTCCCCACTGATCACCTTTGGTGTCTCCTCTTATAGTCTCACCTGATGGTTTGGAAAGATGAGCTCTCCATCCTGCATTGAGCGCAGGGGCGCGTTGATGACCAGTTGCTTCACTGGCTCGAAGGAATTGGTGAGTTCCAGAACAATATTGACTCTGAGATTCCCGGCAAGATGCCGTAAGTATGTAGTTCGTAAGAGTTCAAATGTCTGACTTTCACTCTTGTCCGATTCCTTGCAGGTTGCAGCTTGACCCTAGTGAAGAGTTCCACATGGCAACCAGTAATATTCAGGTAAGGATTTGTATTATCCAACACAGTTCGTTAAAATAATGTCAATATGTAACCTGTTGCTTTCTCCCTTATCAGGCGCTGAGAGAAAATATGAAGTCTCGGGGAATAATGCCTCCGGCGGTAAAATCAAGTAAGTCTATTGTGGTGAGGAGGTTTCCCCTTGTTTGTCCCTTTGTTTCACCTTGCTGTCCTTTTGTTTCCCCATAGGGGCCAGGGTTCGGCGAGGATGCAGTGGAAGCTGCGCCGACCCGTGAAGAGGAATAGTACCCCTGGTGGTAAAATCAGGTAAGTCTATGGGGGGTAACTAATATTGCCTCTGTTTATTCCCTTGGCTCACCTTGCTGTTCTTGTGTTCCCCTTAGGTGCCGGAGTGCGGCGGGAGCATGTAGAAGGATGCAGTGGAATGTGAAGATGCTGCAAAGGCCAGTGAGTTCAGCGCGGCGCTGCTGCAGGCGAGGCGACGCGCATAAAATAACTTCTTTCTTCCAGCTCGAAGGCGCGGTGGATCGGGAATTCAAGTAAGGATCAAAGGTATTGGTCTTGTTCTAACCTTTTCTCCTTCTCTCCCCTTTTTCTAGGAGCTCCGGACTCGAGGCGGTTGTTACAGAAGACTGGATGCAGACTTGCAGGCACGGTGAGCGTTACGCCGCTGGATGCAGAATAACACGAAGCGTGTGCTGCTCTTCGGGCGTGGCTTAAATAGTCTCCAAAGTAGTCCCAGGTAAGTATTCCTCCCCAGCCCCACCCGAGTAAAAAAATAGTCCCTTAGGTAAAGTAGTCCCTTCCAAGCCTCCTTTGGCTTGGAGCTCTTGCAGCATGGTCTGCATCAGGTAAGTTTGCAGCATGGTCTGCATCAGGTAAGTTTATATCTATGAGCCTGGACTGCACCCAAATAGCCCCTAGCAGGGGTTGTTGGGCTTGCTTAGGATAACTTGATGCCTGCTTCCGGGGTTGCTGGACTTGGTCTGGGTCCCCGGGGGTAGGCATCATGACAATCAGCAACTGACCGTCCATAAGCATGGCATCAAGTATCCAGTCAGTCATTAAACACGCCCATGTCCTTTAACAGTTGCATGTTGTTCCTTAGGCAGTGCAAACGCTACTTTTGGCTGCAGAGTTCATTGAAAACCATTCAGGCGCAAGATGGCAGCGGCGGCTTTGTAGGTGCCGCGCTCCTTTGCGAGCATCAAAAAATCCTTGCTGCTAAAGTCATGCCACTAGGCGAAACCAACATACAACATGTTAATATAACTGACCCTCACAAATTGGAAGAACACAACACACAGTACTGTAACCCCATATCAAAGCCTTCCAATGCCAAAAGAAGCAGAAAGACACCCTCTGAAATCAGAGGAACAGACCCAGAGGACAGCACACACTCAACCAGTGTTATCCTCGTCTCTTTTCTCTGGATGGGTTTCTGTAGTGCGCTATAGAGAGAGAGGAAATACTTTGTGGATTGTTTCCTGGGTCAAGAGCAAAACCAAACCACACGTGGGACTAATTAAGATGATGGTCTCCTCCAAACCCAACAACAAAGCACAATGACAAGTGGTAGACAACGAAAGAGAAAGGGGTGGGATGCTTCCAGCACCCCATCTTCTAGTACCCCGTCATCCAGTACAACATCTTCTAGTACCCCGTCATCCAGTACAACATCTTCCAGTACCCCATCTTCATGCACCCACTTCACATCCTTTATCTTTCTAACTGTTATGGGCGGTGGTTAGATGAGGGATGAGGGGTTGGGTCGAGCCATCCCACAAAATAACACTCCCCCACTAGCGCCAGCAAAAAGGATGAACATGTAAGTCTTATTATGGAACGCAAGGTAGAGTGTACAACTAGCACAGCCCCATTCTTTCCCCCAAACCAACCCAAGGGACCAATTCTGAGTGGAGGCCCCTGGACCAGATCGCCATAGCTAGCGTGGGCCTCCTTCTGAGCTGTGACCACTTCACTCTGACATCACTGCACACCAATTGGCCAGGAGGCAGCAGCTCACACATGTGGAACCTGGAGGAGTGCCATCAGCCAATCACTGGAAGGGAGAGCCATCACTGATGCCCCGCCCCCACCCCAGCATTCCTCCTAGCATGGCCTTCATCCCTGCCACCAGAACCTAACCTCTGAAAAGAGATTTAAATAAAATCCCGGAACACTGGAGACCCCAATAAGGAAAAGTATATATTAAAATATATACAAAGCACCTGGGTCTATTTTCTTAGGGCATGTGTTATGTATACATATGAAAGTGTTAGCTCACCAAGACTTCAAACACATTCTGTGACATGCCTCTGCACACAAGGACTTCACTCCTCCTACCAGTGCAGGATGAAATGTTTTTAAAGGTGTGTCCTTTGAAAATGAACACTTTAGGATTCTGGCAACCCCAAACTCCAGCCCATTCTTTAGTTTCAAAAAGGCCAGTTTGAACAGAGACAGCTGTGTGATTATGTGGATAGCAGATGGATACAAAGAGTTAAAGGCTAATACACGCCTTTGCTGTCCAAACTGATGGAGTGAGGGGTCGAGGGCGGGGTCCTTTTGCACCCGGATATGTAAGCAGGGTGGGCTTGGTAGATCTGTGATGATTGGTCAGTGTGCTCACTCAAGCTAACAGTTGTTGCCCTGCAAAGGCAGGTAGTTGTGGTCTTTTGGAAACCTATTCCTTTTCACGAGGCTCACTGAATGCCGACTGCAGGAAACCCCTCTTCCAGATTCCATCTCAAAAAGATGTAACCCTTCGGCTGCTCCTGCAGATGTGTGGCAGCCCTCCCTGCACACCGCACATCCCTGCTTAGCCGTGGCATGTTCGTGGTGTGGTGGCCTGGCCTGGTGCATCATAAGTACCAGCAATAGAGTAGCTGGTATGTGTGCCAGACATCCGTTGGTAACATAGATCCCCAGCTTAGCCTTGGCGTGTTCGTGGTGTGGTGGCCAGGCTTAGTGGGGAATAGATTCCATCAAAAGAGGAGCATATATATATGTGTGCCAGCCATCCCTTGGTAAAATACATCCCCAGCTTAGCATTGGCATGTTCATAGCGTGGTGCCCTTGATTGGTATAGCCTTGGCATGTTCATAGCGTGGTGTCCTTGGTTGGTAGATCACAGGTACCAGCAATAAAGAGCTGGCATGTATACCAGCCATCCCTTGGTAACATACATCCCCAGCTTAGCAGTGGCATGGTCACAGTGTGGTGGCCTTGGTTGGTAGATCACAGGTACCGGCAATAAAGAGCTGGCATGTATACCAGCCATCCCTTGGCAGCATGCATACCCCCATCTTAGCCATGGCGGTGCAGACAGTGGTGGCCTTGTTTGGAAGGGCCCAGGTACCCGTTCTGGAGGATCTGGTAAGAGAGTTTGCCATTTTGAACACCCAGGCGGGATCACTGTCCTCAGCTGAACCTACTGCATTATCAAATGTCCACCTTCCTGTACAGGTGCCTATTCCACCATTTCATAAGAGGTCCTTTATTTATTGGTTTTAAAATCATTGTTTGATGTAATTTCTTTGGCGAATGAAAAGGCAATGAACAGCATTTCGTCTGATTTGAGTCTCATGACTTTGCCCTCACATTTCTGCTTACAATTGGCATCCAAAATTAATTGTCCACTGGAAGAAGGCAAGTCAGCAAAAATTAGAAACTGACTCCAAACTCCAGTTGATAGTGTGAATAAAGTCTATATCAGATGTCCGTAGCAGGACACCGGATACTGGCCAGGAGGCAAGGGCTCACACATGCACTACCTGCATAGCGGTATGTGTTATTAGGTGTAATGCTTGATCTTTGTGTTGATATCTCACATTGCACAACCTTCGACTACTGTAACAGCTGTAAAGGTTATGCACACACCGAGTGAACAATGGGGTAGTCACTGTGTGCAGGTTAGATTGGCAGAGCTGTAATTATCCCATAATTGATGTGGGTAGTCCTCATCCTGTTCGGTTAGCCATAAACCGCCGTCGGAGACCTATAAGTAGCGGAAGGTCGACTCCTAGTCCTCAGTGGACGGAGTTGAGTTGCTCCTGCTCGTAGTGGCAGCTACTGAGACTGCGCCGCATCCTCCATCGACATGAAGATCCTGCTCCTCTCCTCGCTGCTGGCCTTGGCCTTGGCCAATGTCTTGGCGGATGGTAAGTCCTTAGACACATAGGCAGACAGGACGCAGTGACCAAACTGAATATCCCAAGGTGTCTCTCCATGGACTCATACATGAAATATTGAAATCAGGAGAGTGGCACTGGACAGTATTCATAGTGCAGGGTTGTGATCACAGTATCGAAGGTCAACTTAATGTCCAACATTCGCTATTGAGAAGAAGTGCTACTCACAAGGGGTTTGTCCTAAGGCAATGTAGCCCTCGGCGGCCCATTAGAAGTTCACTATAAACTGTATCCTCTTTGGTCCATACAATCAGCAAATGAAGCCCAATTGTAAGGGGTCAGGTGCAAACTATCACTTTCCTAGGGCAACAAAAATAAGGGCCCCATCCTGGTGTACATTAGTGGAACAGCTCGTTACTCTGTTGGGTTGAGTTCACATGTTCCCTTCACACTGGGAGTAGATGCAGACCCTGGTCGCCACAATAGCCAGAATGCCTGCTGAGCCCGGGCCACAGCCCGGGATACGGTTTCCGTTTCCCCTCCTCTTGATTGAGGTCACTATGACTGATCTCAGCTTGCATGCCTTGCTACATGGCATCATAACAAGGCCTGTATAGACAAGCACCTACATGTCTGCACGTGATCGGTGAATCCACAGCACTCGGTGGCAATCATGAAGGAGCCCATGTACATGGAATCCAGGACCAGAGATTGTTCAAGTTGCCGGTCCTTGGGAGATGGTCAGCGGCCCACGGTTAGGGATGATGATGCTGCTATGCAGGAGGTCATCACGAGTATCCTCTGGGCTTCTCCTGTTGGGTCTCAACCACCCAACCTCTTATAAGTGAGGCTATACTCCAGCCGGGAAATTGCCTATATCCAGACCTAACCCGTGCCACAGTATCTTCCTCTCCTGGCCACAATGCTATCCACACACAATCATCACCCAAGAGCAGAAGGAAACACAACCCCTTCATCAATTAAAGGATGTTTTGGGGGTCGTTTTTCAAGGGCGAGTGTGGGAAGCCAAGGCATGAAAGCCAGGCACACTTTACCCCTCAGGGACATGCTCCTTCCTTTTGAAGGTGGAGAAGGAGCACAAAACAGGATTCATTTTCCTACAACGTCTTCAAAGTGCCCTTAATTTTGAACATTCATTAGATTTCCATCCAGGGGTCCATGGAATCATCCATCATTTACCATCTGCCAAATGCAGGCGATCCCATAGCAATCCATTCCAAACGCTGCCTGAAAGGTGTCAGTAGCAGGCGCCTAGAAACACTTTGTGTTGTGCAGTGCGCTTTATAAATGCTCACTGAATAAATAAAAACATTCACTTTTTTTCTGCAAAAAGGAGTATAAAAGCAAAGAGTAATGGATATTTCACCTGGTTTTCCTGTTTACTTGTGCACTCTGCTTACAAAAGGGTTAAATTGCATGAACGCCATCCGACAGCACCCAAGTGCTAGCTTTGGGGGTTCCCTGCATGTAATTAAAACTTTTTTTATAAAATACTCCTCTTTAGTTATTGAAAAGGTTCTTAGTGGAGGCAACTTTAGAGCAAATACAGTCGAGGAAGAAGTTAAAGGTTCTTTTCCCGGGCACTGTTGCCATCTGCATGGTCTCTTGGCGCTCTGGCGGATCTGTAACGCAAGGAGGGAGGTTGGTAAGAGCAAGAGAGCTGTGATGTGCTGTTGGCAGCTTCAGTTCGGTGACACCGTTCCCTGAGCGTAGGTGTGTTTTTCGGTTGGTATCCACCATGTGGTGTAATGTTAAGTTAAAGGTTCTTTTCCCGGGCACTGTTGCCACCTGCATGGTCTCTTGGCGCTCTGGCGGATCTGTAACGCAAGGAGGGAGGTTGGTAAGAGCAAGAGAGCTGTGATGTGCTGTTGGCAGCTTCAGTTCGGTGACACCGTTCCCTGAGCGTAGGTGTGTTTTTCGGTTGGTATCCACAATGTGGTGTAATGTTAAGTTAAAGGTTCTTTTCCCGGGCACTGTTGCCACCTGCATGGTCTCTTGGCGCTCTGGCGGATCTGTAACGCAAGGAGGGAGGTTGGTAAGAGCAAGAGAGCTGTGATGTGCTGTTGTCAGCTTCAGTTCGGTGACACCGTTCACTGAGCGTAGGTGTGTTTTTCGGTTGGTATCCACCATGTGGTGTAATGTTAAGTTAAAGGTTCTTTTCCCGGGCACTGTTGCCACCTGCATGGTCTCTTGGCGCTCTGGCGGATCTGTAACGCAAGGAGGGAGGTTGGTAATAGAGCTGTGATGTGCTGTTGGCAGCTTCAGTTCGGTGACACCGTTCACTGAGCGTAGGTGTGTTTTTCGGTTGGTATCCACCATGTGGTGTAATGTTAAGTTAAAGGTTCTTTTCCCGGGCACTGTTGCCACCTGCATGGTCTCTTGGCGCTCTGGCGGATCTGTAACGCAAGGAGGGAGGTTGGTAAGAGCAAGAGAGCTGTGATGTGCTGTTGGCAGCTTCAGTTCGGTGACACCGTTCACTGAGCGTAGGTGTGTTTTTCGGTTGGTATCCACCATGTGGTGTAATGTTAAGTTAAAGGTTCTTTTCCCGGGCACTGTTGCCACCTGCATGGTCTCTTGGCGCTCTGGCGGATCTGTAACGCAAGGAGGGAGGTTGGTAAGAGCAAGAGAGCTGTGATGTGCTGTTGGCAGCTTCAGTTCGGTGACACCGTTCACTGAGCGTAGGTGTGTTTTTCGGTTGGTATCCACCATGTGGTGTAATGTTAAGTTAAAGGTTCTTTTCCTGGGCACTGTTGCCACCTGCATGGTCTCTTGGCGCTCTGGTGGATCTGTAACGCAAGGAGGGAGGTTGGTAAGAGCAAGAGAGCTGTGATGTGCTGTTGGCAGCTTCAGTTCGGTGACACCGTTCCCTGAGGGTAGGTGTGTTTTTCAGTTGGTATCCACCATGTGGTGTAATGTTAAGTTAAAGGTTCTTTTCCCGGGCACTGTTGCCACCTGCATGGTCTCTTGGCGCTCTGGCAGATCTGTAACGCAAGGAGGGAGGTTGGTAAGAGCAAGAGAGCTGTGATGTGCTGTTGGCAGCTTCAGTTCGGTGACACCGTTCCCTGAGCGTAGGTGTGTTTTTCGGTTGGTATCCACCATGTGGTGTAATGTTAAGTTAAAGGTTCTTTTCCCGGGCACTGTTGCCACCTGCATGGTCCCTTGGCGCTCTGGCGGATCTGTAACGCAAGGAGGGAGGTTGGTAAGAGCAAGAGAGCTGTGATGTGCTGTTGGCAGCTTCAGTTCGGTGACACCGTTCACTGAGCGTAGGTGTGTTTTTCGGTTGGTATCCGCCATGTGGTGTAATGTTAAGTTAAAGGTTCTTTTCCCGGGCACTGTTGCCACTTGCATGGTCTCTTGGCGCTCTGGCGGATCTGTAACGCAAGGAGGGAGGTTGGTAAGAGCAAGAGAGCTGTGATGTGCTGTTGGCAGCTTCAGTTCGGTGACACCGTTCACTGAGCGTAGGTGTGTTTTTCGGTTGGTATCCACCATGTGGTGTAATGTTAAGTTAAAGGTTCTTGTCCCGGGCACTGTTGCCACCTGCATAGTCTCTTGGCGCTCTGGCGGATCTGTAACGCAAGGAGGGAGGTTGGTAAGAGCAAGAGAGCTGTGATGTGCTGTTGGCAGCTTCAGTTCGGTGACACCGTTCACTGAGCGTAGGTGTGTTTTTCGGTTGGTATCCACCATGTGGTGTAATGTTAAGTTAAAGGTTCTTTTCCCGGGCACTGTTGCCACCTGCATGGTCTCTTGGCGCTCTGGCGGATCTGTAACGCAGCAAGAGAGCTGTGATGTGCTGTTGGCAGCTTCAGTTCGGTTACACCGTTCACTGAGCGTAGGTGTGTTTTTCGGTTGGTATCCACCATGTGGTGTAATGTTAAGTTAAAGGTTCTTTTCCCGGGCACTGTTGCCACCTGCATGGTCTCTTGGCGCTCTGGCGGATCTGTAACGCAAGGAGGGAGGTTGGTAAGAGCAAGAGAGCTGTGATGTGCTGTTGGCAGCTTCAGTTCGGTGACACCGTTCACTGAGCGTAGGTGTGTTTTTCGGTTGGTATCCACCATGTGGTGTAATGTTAAGTTAAAGGTCCTTTTCCCGGGCACTGTTGCCACCTGCATGGTCTCTTGGCGCTCTGGCGGATCTGTAACGCAAGGAGGGAGGTTCGTAAGAGCAAGAGAGCTGTGATGTGCTGTTGGCAGCTTCAGTTCGGTGACACCGTTCACTGAGCGTAGGTGTGTTTTTCGGTTGGTATCCGCCATGTGGTGTTGGGCGAGACTTATTGTGGTCTATTTCGTCCTTGAGTTGTTGTTAAGTACGTGCGGTTTGTGGTGCGGTAGAGGTATGGCTGTGTTTAATTCAGCGTTTGCAAGGTGTATGCAGAAAGGTGAATTGGTAGTACGGTTATATTAGTGGCAGTACATTACCTATCCCCACTGTTCTGATTAAGTGCGATTCTTATCCCTTTTCCCTGTCAATCATTCTAGAGTATAGCAATTACTGCCCCCATAATTTCCCCGAGGGCAAGTGGGCTTCCTTTGCCTCGTGGCCAGCCCGTAGACTGCCTGGATTATGCGCCTAACCCTATTCCTTTATGTGTGGCGTGTTTCACACCTTTGGTCGTTTGGCAAAGTGGGACAGCTCTCCCTCCACTGGTTCCATCTTAGGCACTCCATCAGTGGTCAGGTTAAGTTGGACAACTGTCCCTCCAATGTTTCCACCTTTGGCCCTCTATCACCAATGAGAAATTAGTCCACGTACACAGCACTTTAAAAAAGCAGAGAACAGCAGAGGATCTTGCAGCAAAGATAACTTCCTTGGAGTAACTCAATATTTGTGTTGGCTAACTCTCAAGGCCACATGGGTCTCTTATTTAGGGTTGTATGGCCAACAGAGTATTTCTACAAACCACTCCAGTGCACTTCGTGATATAAATGTTTGTAGGTTTAGTTCTAGAATTGCTAAGAGTCAAGAGCCCCGGGAAGAGGTGTATCCTACATGACACTGTTGGGAGTGGGTGACCAGCTTTAAGGGGGGCATTGCCACCCCACGTGTAGTAGTGGTGTGACGTACTGTTTCGTGCACTGAGTATTGAGAACGGAGGAGGTTGGGTGGTATGGACGGAAGTCATGTTTGATGGTATGCTATAGGTCTAGGACATTTAAATCATCCCATAATGCCCAGTTTCTGCTTGTTTTTCACCAATCCCTAGATGATCGTTCTTGAACATGGCTCCTCTCGGCAATCTTCCAAGAGCAAGTGGTTTAGTTGTATTCTCAGGGTTGCGTTGGTAGTTTCACAGTTTCTGGTACTCTGGGATTTGCCTCATACTTTTTCTGCTTCAACCTACGTGAAGATACTTGGCCATTGATCACATTATTTCAGTCTACGGATCAATCTTCTCAGCAACATCTCAGGCTAAGGCTCAATCTTCTGAGCAACATCTCAGGCTAAGGCTCAATCTTCTCAACAACATCTCAGGCTAAGGCTCAATCTTCTCAGCAACATCTCAGGCTAAGGCTCAATCTTCTCAGCAACATCTCAAGCTAAGGCTCAGTCTTCTCCACAACATCTCAGGCTAGGGCTCAATCTTCTCAGCAACATCTCAGGCGAAGGCTCAATCTCCTCAGCAACATCTCAGGCTAAGGCTCAATCTTCTCAGCAACATCTCAGGCTAATGCTCTATCTTCTCAGCAACATCTCAGGCTAAGGCTCAATCTTCTCAAAAACATCTCATTCTGAGGCTCAATCTTCTCAAACGCAGACCGTGAGATTACAGAACATTTTAGAAAATATGTACATCATTTTCACAAATAGAAAAATACTCCTAAAACAGGAGAGCAGTCACGTATGGGCTCATGGATTACTCAGTAAACTGTTCCTATTACACTAAGAGTCACATTTTAATACAATTGTGGCCCTAATGTGAACTCTCATTGAACTGTGTATTTTAAAACATAAATATACTTGCAAACAAGTCTTGGTTTGGATGCCTGGTTTTGCATTCATTGAGGCGGTATAGATTACAATGCAGAGGCTATCAGCGGTGGTCACTTTACCTAGACCGGGGTTGGTTTGTTGCTGTGGATGCATCTGTTAGTCCAGAAAAAGTTGTAGACATGTGTCCCGGGCTCCCTCTTATTTGGGATGAGGTCCCCTTTCCTTCCTGGGGCTGTAACTATGGTGGTGGGCCTCATGAATAGAGTTGTGTAGGCCTCAGTGACCACCAACTCCCGAATCCCCATATTGGCTTCATAGAGAAGGGGGTCTAGTGCTAGTTCATCCAGTACCATGGGTGGTCCTAGCACTGTGGCAGGTGTGAATGCCCCCCTCATTAATTTAGCTGGTGCAGTTGAATCTGTGGGTCCTCAACATACATCTGGAATAGCCGCTGGTGACCATCTACTGCCCGCGGCAGGAGCGCTGCGCATAGAATGTCAAGAAAAAAGGGACTAGTCCTGGATCCACCAAAGACACATTAAATATGGGAAAATGTACCCCCTACCATATGTTCAAAGGATATTGCAAATCACCTGGGTGTTATGGGATGAACTATAAGGTGACGGAACACCAATGGTAGTGGATATTTTATTCCTTCTAATGCCTGGTCACACACTGTCATCCAGTTGAATACCTGATCTCTTGTTTAATCTAATGTAAGAGTTCTTCCAGCTGTTGACTGAAGTAATCAATGTAGAATCAGGTTGGATTACAAATATAAACTCTAATAGGATACATGTAAGGTTATGCAGAACAAAGTTAATTTAATAAGTGCCTAAAAGCGTTTTGTCGTTGAAATAAATGTTGCCATGCAGACATATTCTTGCTGTCCTGTGATAAACTCATTAGCACAACTCCATAAATGGCGGTAAAGTGTTACATACATGTCACACGGTTAGGGGATCGATCCTGTCAGTGGGGAGGGGATTGGGGGGGGCAGGGACACTCCCAACCCGGGGTCGGAGGCCAACCAGGGCCCATGTCAGAACTGATCCTACCACAGAGGTGGGGTGAGGGAGTTGGAGGGCCCCAGTCTCTGAACCCCCTAAATATGCCTAGTGGTTGACATCAGTACCCTCTGTTAACCACCCAATGCCACACAGGTTCATTTCTGGCTGGAGTACTGTTTGTTTTATTTCTGGACTGCAAGAACCACAATGCAATGTGGTGACACTTAGAAAGCAGTGAATACCTCCATGCATTTTACCCGTAATCATTAGCTGAAGAGAATCTCACCAAACAGCGTTCTGATTGTGTTGTTGCCTATCTACCTGGTACACTGGTTGCACTTTCTCCATAAGGAGCAGTCCTGTTCAAGGTTGCTAGGAGTGCAGTACTCTGTCCCTTTTCAGTCTGACCTGGCGCTAAACTGCTAGGATTAGGGATGCTTCAGTTAGCTGTCACGGGTAGGAGATACAGGCCATAATGTGGCTTACAGCCCGGGTCTGCAACCCGTGGCTCTGCAGATGTTCAGAACTGCCAGTGCCATGGTCCCTCACCATTGACTATGCTGGCGATGGCTAATGGGAGCTGTAGTCCACACATCTGGAGAACAAAAGGTTGCACACCCATGTCCTAGAAGATAGATTAGGCAGGGCATTGGGGAAATAAGTGAATCCGACCAATCAGTCAACATCCTTTCAGATTCCAGTGGAGAAGGTCACTTATGAAAGCCCAGAGGTTCAGTCTCTGTGCTGTAGACTGATTGCAGACATTGGGAGTTCATGGCCATTTTATGAAATTGACCCTTTTGATGCGGCTTCCAAATGACTCAGTTGTCTCCTTTGAATTTCCTTGAATTAGGCGAATCTGGGAGCGCCAGTAACAAGAAGGCGGGGATGTGCTTTGAGGAGTACTTTGGCAAACACCCTCAGGAATTGGCAAAGTTTAAGAAGAAGATGTCAGCGTCCTCAGCCGAAACCTCAGAGCCCAAGGAAAATCAACATGGTCCTCCCAACCCTCACAAAGGTCGCCATCCGCACAAGAAGCCCTGGCATCTCATTGACTTCTCCAAGCTGAGGAACTGCTCCGTCGACGACGACTGCATTGACCAGGAGAAATGCTGCAGGACCATGTGCGGCCTCAGGTGCACCAAGCCCATCTTCGGTAAGCACGGACCGATCCCTGTCATCTCCGTTTAGGGGTTCAGTGAACTCTCAATGACCTCTGCTCCCAGACTGAGCATATATGGGCTGTCTACATATGATCATGCATGTCTAGCTATGAGTGATGTGTGGTGTGCTAATGTAAATGTGCACCGAGCACCACAAAAACCAGGAAGATGTAGTCCTTTTAAGTCCTGCTTTCCATCCCACAACCCTTGAATATGCTGTACCTTACCTTGGGGCCGGCCACTGTGGCTACTTGCTCACACAATTCCGAACTGGCTACTGGAAGACACTCAAACCGGAATCATTGCACAGTAATCACAAGACACATGCCACTGGCTGTGGGAGAATATGTGGATATATGTGCACATGTCAGGGAGAGGCAGAGGCCAGTATGGACATAGAGCAAGCATAAAGTCTTCAGGGATTGGAGGAAACGCATCAGGGAACCTGAACATTACAGCGAGAACTACCAGAATGTTTGTGCCACCTGTGTTTTCCGCCCTGCTTCTCCTCCTCACCGCCCCCCATCTTTCCCAAGTGCCCCCCTGGTCATTGTTACTGCTGATCCGACCCTGTCAGAATTCAGACTGGCCGCTTTCTTTTTACATAGAGATTTCTGGAGCGGGCTCTGGGCACTGAATTATTTAGAATATAGATTGTGCAGAAATTAAAGAACAGAGGAGTGTTGAGGATAGCAAATGTTATCTTCTCCCTATTGTAAATAAGGTTCAGGTTGGTCCCATGCACTATGACTGCATCCTACTTACTGCAGAAGATTTCTGGGAGCGTGTTTTGGGGCTGGTACTGGTACCTCAACCTTCCGACCTACCCCGGACAGTCCCCACGATTTCCGTCTGGTTCACGGAACCCAATTTCCATTTCCCCCTCATTGCTGGTGCTTTTGCTTAGGATGCCATGCAAATCCCTTTTAGCAATTCCTCTTTCTGATTGCCCCCCCCCCCCTCTCCTGGTGCACTGCTGTCCTCTTTCTATCTCCATCATCCTTGCTGATTCCCCCCCCTCACCACATGCAGCCAGGAACTAGATAGTCTCATGACCTCATCATCCCAGCCTAACTTTTTGATATGCTCACTTTTTGGAAGAGCGGGAGGTGCGCGCAAGAGTTACATTTACGCCATGTTGTGAATGTGGAACGTTACAGTTTATCAATCAGGAGGGCATTCCCAGGCAATTCCTAGGAATTCAGAGATATCGATTGTGATATTTTTGCTCCTGATGTTTAAAATTGTTCATTAGATGCAATCAATCTCAAGTCATATTGAATAAGCCGATCTCCAACAGTGATGCAAATGAATTGAGCTTGGGTAAAGGGGGTGGGTGCAACAAGGAGAGGGAAACGTGGGATGCTTTTGGGGCTTTTCCCTCCGACCCACAATGTTTTATTTCATGTGTATGGGTGTGCCTGCCTCATCTCTCCCACAGGGTTCCTGTCTGCCCTTGTGTTTCTCTGTGTCTGCGTACTTTAGTCTTTTTTCTAGCTAACTGTTGCTCAGTAACTTTGTTTCCCAAATCGAGTTCTCCCTCTTTATGGCTGTCTCTATTCCATGTCAGTTTCCTTCAGCTTCTTTCAGTCTCTGCTTCTCCCAAGGTCTGGCCGAATCTGGCAGACAGTTCCTCTTTTTTTGCTTAGTCTGTCTTTGAATTTTCAATTTGCATCAGGGCTCAGGGGAGTCACTGTGCTGAAAATAGCAAACTCTTGAGATAAGACATAACATTTGACTCAGACAGGACACACTATTGCCCAATTTCCTCTGTATATAAAAGTCTAAACAGCAGACACTTTCTCCCAAGAAGCAGGTGCTTTCTGGCGATAAAGAGGCATGTTGCATGAATTGGCCTTCTTCACGTGTGTAGGTCAGGCATCCACAGGATTGTTATCATTATAGCATTTACTGAGCGCGGACCTAGCTTCGAGAAGCAACAGAGCGCTTTCCAGAGGTATACAACAGCACAGATACATAATGGAGCGCTTTACAGAGGTAACAGAACAGATATACAGTGGGGAGGATAAGGAAGTGCAAAGAGGATGGGTACAGCTGTACCCGGTGGCGGGAAGGACAGGGGTGGGCAGCATCTAGCGAGTCACGTGGCGCGATTATCTTGCAGATAACCAACTATTGGAATATACGCAAGAGCCGACACAAAGGGTGACCCCCTGTAATATTTGGTGATATGCCCGTGAGGTCCCTGCCACAAAGAGACACACAAGGTGCATTGGCCAACCAAGGGTCCCATGAATAATCCTCTCCTGCCCTACTGGGCTGCAGGGCCCATCTACCTCCACTGTGCACACACTTGGCCACACAGTACCATTAAGGTGACTTCCAGATTTCCTCTGATGCTTGCTGAATTCCTTATTTTCTTTCTTTTAGAAGACCACAAGCTGGAAGACATAGAGGCTCACTATCATGGTTTGCATGACGGCAAGCATCATGGTAATGAAGAAAAACAGCCACCACGAGAAAAGCGTCATGCCCGTGAAGAAGACGACGAGGAGGGTGGAGAAGAAGCAGAGAGGGGAAGTCAGGGAGGAAGAGGAAAGGGGAGAGGAAAAGGGAAAGGAAAAGGGAAAGGACGTGGGAAGGGTAAAGGACAAAGGGGTGAAGAAGGGGGCGATGGAGAAGGAGAAGAAGAGGGAAGAGGCAAGGGGCGTGGAAAAGGGAAAGGGAAAGGGAAAGGAAAGGGGGGGCAAGGAAAGGGGGGGCAAGGAAAGGGCGGGGCAGGAGGGAAAGGGAAAGGAAGAGGTAAGAGTGGGGGAAGAGGGCAAGAAGAGGAATAAGGAAGCTGTAGGCAACCACAAGAAAAATCAGAGGGGGCGCAGGAGAAGTTAGTGTGCAACCGGGCGGGTGTTTCCTCATTTCTTGGTGGTGGTGGTGTTTTCCCATTTCTTGGTGGTACTGTTCATCGATCGCTGCTCTTCTGATCTGTCTGGAAAGAGAATCAACTACGTTCATTGTCAAAGCTATGAAATAGAATAAACAGCATTCCAAAAATATCAGCATTCCCTGTGTATTCATTACAAATAGAAATCATTTTAACAACACACGTTTTATCATCACATGCTTCAATCTGGAATTCAAGGCAACACAATCTTGTTATTTCCTGGCTAGGGGTGTGCTACAACTCAAATGCATGCCAATCAAAGTGTTGACAGAGAAATGATGAACTCAAATGCATGCCAAACAAAGGGTTGACAGAGAAATAATGAACTCATATGCATGCCATTCAAATGGTTGACAGAGAAATTAGGAACTCAAATGCATGCCAAACAAAGGGTTGACAGAGAAATGATGAACTCACATGCATGCCATACAAAGGGTTGACAGAGAAATGATTAACTCAAATGCATGCCAAACAAAGGGTTGACAGAGAAATGATGAACTCAAATGCATGCCAAACAAAGGGTTGACAGAGAAATGATTAACTCAAATGCATGCCAAACAAAGGGTTGACAGAGAAATGATGAACTCAAATGCATGCCAAACAAAGGGTTGACAGAGAAATGATGAACTCAAATACATGCCAAACAAAGCGTTGACAGAGAAATGTTAAACTCTGATGCATGCCAAACAAAGGGTTGACAGAGAAATGATAAACTCAACGGCATACCAAACAAAGGGTTGACAGAGAAATGATGAACTCATATGCACGGCAAACAAAGGGTTGACAGAGAAATGATTAACTCAAATGCATGCCGAACAAAGGGTTGACAGAGAAATTATGAACACATACGCATGCCATACAAAGGGTTGACAGAGAAATTATGACCTCAAATGCATGCCAAACAAAAGGTTGACAGAGAAATGATGAAATCAAATACATGCCAAACAAAGGGTTGACAGAGAAATGATAAACTCAACAGCATGCCAAACAATGTGTTGACAGAGAAATGATGAACTCAAATGCATGCCAAACAAAGGGTTGACAGAGAAACGATGAACTCAAATGCATGCTGAGCAAAGGGGTGTCAGAGAAATGATGAACTCATATGCATGCCAAACAAAGGGTTGACAGAGAAATGATTAACTCAAATGCATGCCAAACAAAGGGTTGACAGAGAAATGATAAACGCTGATGCATGCCAAACAAAGGGTTGACAGAGAAATGATGAACTCAAATGCATGCCAAACAAAGGGTTGACAGAGAAATGATGAACTCATATGCATGCCATACAAAGGGTTGACAGAGAAATTATAAACTAAAATGCATGCCAAACAAAGGGATGACAGAGAAATGATGAACTCAAATACATGCCAAACAAAGCGTTGACAGAGAAATGATAAACTCTGATGCATGCCAAACAAAGGGTTGACAGAGAAATGATAAACTCAACGGCATGCCAAACAAAGGGTTGACAGAGAAATAATGAACTCATATGCACGGCAAACAAAGGGTTGACAGAGAAATAACTAACTCAAATGCATGCCGAACAAAGGGTTGACAGAGAAATTATGAACTCATATGAATGCCAAACAAAGGGTTGACAGAGAAATGATGAACACAAATGCATGCTGAGCAAAGGGTTGTCAGAGAAATGATAAACTCGGATGCATGCCAAACAAAGGTTTGACAGAGAAATGATAAACTCAAATGCATGCCAAACAAAGGGTTGACAGAGAAATTATAAACTCAAAAGCATGCCAGGCAAAGGGTTGACAGAGAAATTATGAACTCATATGCATGCCAAACAAAGGGTTGACAGAGAAATGATGAACTCATATGCATGCCAAACAAAGGGTTGACAGAGAAATTATGAACTCATATGCATGCCATACAAAGGGTTGACAGAGAAATTATGACCTCAAATGCATGCCAAACAAAAGGTTGACAGAGAAATGATGAACTCAAATACATGCCAAACAAAGGGTTGACAGAGAAATGATAAACTCAACAGCATGCCAAACAATGTGTTGACAGAGAAATGATGAACTCAAATGCATGCCAAACAAAGGGTTGACAGAGAAATGATGAACTCAAATGCATGCTGAGCAAAGGGTTGTCAGAGAAATGATGAACTCATATGCGTGTCAAACAAAGGGTTGACAGAGAAATGATTAATTCAAATGCATGCCAAACAAAGGGTTGACAGAGAAATGATGAACTCAAATACATGCCAAACAAAGCGTTGACAGAGAAATGATAAACTCTGATGCATGCCAAACAAAGGGTTGACAGAGAAATGATAAACTCATATGCACGGCAAACAAAGGGTTGACAGAGAAATGATTAACTCAAATGCATGCCGAACAAAGGGTTGACAGAGAAATTATGAACTCATATGAATGCCAAACAATGGGTTGACAGAGAAATGATGAACTCAAATGCATGCTGAGCAAAGGGTTGTCAGAGAAATGATAAACTCGGATGCATGCCAAACAAAGGTTTGACAGAGAAATGATAAACTCAAATGCATGCCAAACAAAGGGTTGACAGAGAAATTATAAACTCAAAAGCATGCCAGGCAAAGGGTTGACAGAGAAATTATGAACTCATATGCATGCCAAACAAAGGGTTGACAGAGAAATTATGAACTCATATGCATGCCAAACAAAGGGTTGACAGAGAAATGATGAACTCATATGCATGCCATACAAAGGGTTGACAGAGAAATTATAAACTAAAATGCATGCCAAACAAAGGGTTGACAGAGAAATGATGAACTCACATAAATGCCAAACAAAGGGTTGACAGAGAAATGATAAACTCTGATGCATGCCAAACAAAGGGTTGACAGAGAAATGATGAACTCAAATACATGCCAAACAAAGGGTTGACAGAGAAATGATAAACTCTGATGCATGCCAAACAAAGGGTTGACAGAGAAATGATAAACTCAACGACATGCCAAACAAAGGGTTGACAGAGAAATGATGAACTCATATGCACGCCAAACAAAGGGTTGACAGAGAAATGATTAACTCAAATGCATGCCGAACAAAGGGTTGACAGAGAAATTATGAACTCATATGCATGCCATACAAAGGGTTGACAGAGAAATTATGACCTCAAATGCATGCCAAACAAAAGGTTGACGGAGAAATGATGAACTCAAATACATGCCAAACAAAGGGTTAACAGAGAAATGATAAACTCAACAGCATGCCAAACAAAGGGTTGACAGAGAAATGATGAACTCTGATGCATGCCAAACAAAGGGTTGACAGAGAAATGATAAACTCAACGACATGCCAAACAAAGGGTTGACAGAGAAATGATGAACTCATATGCACGCCAAACAAAGGGTTGACAGAGAAATGATTAACTCAAATGCATGCCGAACAAAGGGTTGACAGAGAAATTATGAACTCATATGCATGCCATACAAAGGGTTGACAGAGAAATTATGACCTCAAATGCATGCCAAACAAAAGGTTGACAGAGAAATGATGAACTCAAATACATGCCAAACAAAGGGTTGACAGAGAAATGATAAACTCTGATGCATGCCAAACAAAGGGTTGACAGAGAAATGATAAACTCAACGACATGCCAAACAAAGGGTTGACAGAGAAATGATGAACTCATATGCACGCCAAACAAAGGGTTGACAGAGAAATGATTAACTCAAATGCATGCCGAACAAAGGGTTGACAGAGAAATTATGAACTCATATGCATGCCATACAAAGGGTTGACAGAGAAATTATGACCTCAAATGCATGCCAAACAAAAGGTTGACGGAGAAATGATGAACTCAAATACATGCCAAACAATGTGTTGACAGAGAAATGATGAACTCAAATGCATGCCAAACAAAGGGTTGACAGAGAAATGATGAACTCCAATGCATGCTGAGCAAAGGGTTGTCAGAGAAATGATAAACTCATATTCGTGCCAAACAAAGAGTTGACAGAGAAATTATGAACTCATATGAATGCCAAACAAAGGGTTGACAGAGAAATGATGAACTCAAATGCATGCCGAACAAAGAGTTGACAGAGAAATTATGAACTCATATGAATGCCAAACAAAGGGTTGACAGAGAAATGATGAACTCAAATGCATGCTGAGCAAAGGGTTGTCAGAGAAATGATAAACTCGGATGCATGCCAAACAAAGGTTTGACAGAGAAATGATAAACTCAAATGCATGCCAAACAAAGGGTTGACAGAGAAATGATAAACTCAAAAGCATGCCAGGCAAAGGGTTGACAGAGAAATGATGAACTCATATGCATGCCAAACAAAGGGTTGACAGAGAAATGATGAACTCATATGCATGCCATACAAAGGGTTGACAGAGAAATTATAAACTAAAATGCATGCCAAACAAAGGGTTGACAGAGAAATGATGAACTCAAATACATGCCAAACAAAGGGTTGACAGAGAAATGATAAACCCTGATGCATGCCAAACAAAGGGTTGACAGAGAAATGATGAACTCAAATACATGCCAAACAAAGGGTTGACAGAGAAATGATAAACTCTGATGCATGCCAAACAAAGGGTTGACAGGGAAATGATAAACTCAACGGCATGCCAAACAAAGGGTTGACAGAGAAATGATGAACTCATATGCACGCCAAACAATGTGTTGACAGAGAAATGATGAACTCAAATGCATGCCAAACAAAGGGTTGACAGAGAAATGATTAACTCAAATGCATGCTGAGCAAAGGGTTGTCAGAGAAATGATGAACTCATATGCGTGCCAAACAAAGGGTTGACAGAGAAATGATTATCTCAAATGCATGCCAAACAAAGGGTTGACAGAGAAATGATAAACTCAACGGCATGCCAAACAAAGGGTTGACAGAGAAATGATGAACTCATATGCACGGCAAACAAAGGGTTGACAGAGAAATGATTAACTCAAATGCATGCCGAACAAAGGGTTGACAGAGAAATTATGAACTCATATGCATGCCAAACAAAGGGTTGACAGAGAAATGATGAACTCAAATGCATGCTGAGCAAAGGGTTGTCAGAGAAATGATAAACTTGGATGCATGCCAAACAAAGGGTTGACAGAGAAATGATAAACTCAAAAGCATGCCAGGCAAAGGGTTGACAGAGAAATTATGGACTCATATGTGTGCCAAACAAAGGGTTGACAGAGAAATGATGAACTCATATGCATGCCATACAAAGGGTTGACAGAGAAATTAGGAACTCAAATGCATGCCAAACAAAGGGTTGACAGAGAAATGATGAACTCATATGCATGCCATACAAAGGGTTGACAGAGAAATTAGGAACTCAAATGCATGCCAAACAAAGGGTTGACAGAGAAATGATGAACTCACATGCATGCCATACAAAGGGTTGACAGAGAAATGATTAACTCAAATGCATGCCATACAAAGGGTTGACAGAGAAATGATAAACGCTGATGCATGCCAAACAAAGGGTTGACAGAGAAATGATGAACTCAAATGCATGCCAAACAAAGGGTTGACAGAGAAATGATGAACTCATATGCATGCCATACAAAGGGTTGACAGAGAAATTATAAACTAAAATGCATGCCAAACAAAAGGTTGACAGAGAAATGATGAACTCAAATACATGCCAAACAAAGCGTTGACAGAGAAATGATAAACTCTGATGCATGCCAAACAAAGGGATGACAGAGAAATGATGAACTCATATGCACGGCAAACAAAGGGTTGACAGAGAAATGATTAACTCAAATGCATGCCGAACAAAGGGTTGACAGAGAAATTATGAACTCATATGCATGCCATACAAAGGGTTGACAGAGAAATTATGACCTCAAATGCATGCCAAACAAAAGGTTGACAGAGAAATGATGAAATCAAATACATGCCAAACAAAGGGTTGATAGAGAAATGATAAACTCAACAGCATGCCAAACAAAGGGTTGACAGAAAAATGATGAACTCATATGCATGCCATACAAAGGGGTTGACAGAGAAATTATGAACTCATATGCATGCCATACAAAGGGTTGACAGAGAAATTATGACCTCACATGCATGCCAAACAAAAGGTTGACAGAGAAATGATGAAATCAAATACATGCCAAACAAAGGGTTGATAGAGAAATGATAAACTCAACAGCATGCCAAACAAAGGGTTGACAGAGAAATGGTAAACTCAAATGCATGCCAAACAAAGGGTTGACAGAGAAACGATGAACTCAAATGCATGCTGAGCAAAGGGTTGTCAGAGAAATGATGAACTCATATGCATGCCAAACAAAGGGTTGACAGAGAAATTATAAACTAAAATGCATGCCAAACAAAGGGTTGACAGAGAAATGATGAACTCAAATACATGCCAAACAAAGGGTTGACAGAGAAATGATAAACTCTGATGCATGCCAAACAAAGGGTTGACAGAGAAATGATGAACTCAAATACATGCCAAACAAAGGGTTGACAGAGAAATGATAAACTCTGATGCATGCCAAACAAAGGGTTGACAGGGAAATGATAAACTCAACGGCATGCCAAACAAAGGGTTGACAGAGAAATGATGAACTCATATGCACGCCAAACAAAGGGTTGACAGAGAAATGATGAACTCAAATGCATGCCAAACAATGTGTTGACAGAGAAATGATGAACTCAAATGCATGCCAAACAAAGGGTTGACAGAGAAATGATGAACTCAAATGCATGCTGAGCAAAGGGTTGTCAGAGAAATGATGAACTCATATGCGTGCCAAACAAAGGGTTGACAGAGAAATGATTATCTCAAATGCATGCCAAACAAAGGGTTGACAGAGATATGATAAACTCAACGGCATGCCAAACAAAGGGTTGACAGAGAAATGATGAACTCATATGCACGGCAAACAAAGGGTTGACAGAGAAATGATTAACTCAAATGCATGCCGAACAAAGGGTTGACAGAGAAATTATGAACTCATATGCATGCCAAACAAAGGGTTGACAGAGAAATGATGAACTCAAATGCATGCTGAGCAAAGGGTTGTCAGAGAAATGATAAACTTGGATGCATGCCAAACAAAGGTTTGACAGAGAAATGATAAACTCAAATGCATGCCAAACAAAGGGTTGACAGAGAAATGATAAACTCAAAAGCATGCCAGGCAAAGGGTTGACAGAGAAATTATGGACTCATATGTGTGCCAAACAAAGGGTTGACAGAGAAATGATGAACTCATATGCATGCCATACAAAGGGTTGACAGAGAAATTAGGAACTCAAATGCATGCCAAACAAAGGGTTGACAGAGAAATGATGAACTCATATGCATGCCATACAAAGGGTTGACAGAGAAATTAGGAACTCAAATGCATGCCAAACAAAGGGTTGACAGAGAAATGATGAACTCACATGCATGCCATACAAAGGGTTGACAGAGAAATGATTAACTCAAATGCATGCCATACAAAGGGTTGACAGAGAAATGATAAACGCTGATGCATGCCAAACAAAGGGTTGACAGAGAAATGATGAACTCAAATGCATGCCAAACAAAGGGTTGACAGAGAAATGATGAACTCATATGCATGCCATACAAAGGGTTGACAGAGAAATTATAAACTAAAATGCATGCCAAACAAAAGGTTGACAGAGAAATGATGAACTCAAATACATGGCAAACAAAGCGTTGACAGAGAAATGATAAACTCTGATGCATGCCAAACAAAGGGTTGACAGAGAAATGATAAACTCAACGGCATACCAAACAAAGGGTTGACAGAGAAATGATGAACTCATATGCACGGCAAACAAAGGGTTGACAGAGAAATGATTAACTCAAATGCATGCCGAACAAAAGGTTGACAGAGAAATGATGAAATCAAATACATGCCAAACAATGTGTTGACAGAGAAATGATGAACTCAAATGCATGCCAAACAAAGGGTTGACAGAGAAACGATGAACTCAAATGCATGCTGAGCAAAGGGTTGTCAGAGAAATGATGAACTCATATGCATGCCAAACAAAGGGTTGACAGAGAAATGATTAACTCAAATGCATGCCAAACAAAGGGTTGACAGAGAAATGATAAACGCTGATGCATGCCAAACAAAGGGTTGACAGAGAAATGATGAACTCAAATGCATGCCAAAGAAAGGGTTGACAGAGAAATGATGAACTCATATGCATGCCATACAAAGGGTTGACAGAGAAATTATAAACTAAAATGCATGCCAAACAAAGGGATGACAGAGAAATGATGAACTCAAATACATGCCAAACAAAGCGTTGACAGAGAAATGATGAACTCTGATGCATGCCAAACAAAGGGTTGACAGAGAAATGATAAACTCAACGGCATGCCAAACAAAGGGTTGACAGAGAAATGATGAACTCATATGCACGGCAAACAAAGGGTTGACAGAGAAATGATTAACTCAAATGCATGCCGAACAAAGGGTTGACAGAGAAATTATGAACTCATATGAATGCCAAACAAAGGGTTGACAGAGAAATGATGAACTCAAATGCATGCTGAGCAAAGGGTTGTCAGAGAAATGATAAACTCGCATGCATGCCAAACAAAGGTTTGACAGAGAAATGATAAACTCAAATGCATGCCAAACAAAGGGTTGACAGAGAAATTATAAACTCAAAAGCATGCCAGCCAAAGGGTTGACAGAGAAATTATGAACTCAGTTGCATGCCAAACAAAGGGTTGACAGAGAAATGATGAACTCATATGCATGCCAAACAAAGGGTTGACAGAGAAATGATGAACTCATATGCATGCCATACAGAAATTATAAACTAAAATGCATGCCAAACAAAGGGTTGACAGAGAAATGATGAACTCAAATACATGCCAAACAAAGGGTTCACAGAGAAATGATAAACTCTGATGCATGCCAAACAAAGGGTTGACAGAGAAATGATAAACTCTGATGCATGCCAAACAAAGGGTGGACAGAGAAATGATAAACTCAACGACATGCCAAATAAAGGGTTGACAGAGAAATGATGAACTCATATGCACGCCAAACAAAGGGTTGACAGAGAAATGATTAACTCAAATGCATGCCGAACAAAGGGTTGACAGAGAAATTATGAACTCATATGCATGCCATACAAAGGGTTGACAGAGAAATTATGACCTCAAATGCATGCCAAACAAAAGGTTGACAGAGAAATGATGAACTCAAATACATGCCAAACAAAGGGTTGACAGAGAAATGATAAACTCAACAGCATGCCAAACAATGTGTTGACAGAGAAATGATGAACTCAAATGCATGCCAAACAAAGGGTTGACAGAGAAATGATGAACTCACATGCATGCCAAACAAAGGGTTGACAGAGAAATGATGAACTCAAATGCATGCCAAACAAAGGGTTGACAGAGAAATGATGAACTCATATGCATGCCATACAAAGGGTTGACAGAGAAATTATAAACTAAAATGCATGCCAAACAAAGGGATGACAGAGAAATGATGAACTCAAATACATGCCAAACAAAGGGTTGACAGAGAAATGATAAACTCTGATGCATGCCAAACAAAGGGTTGACAGAGAAATGATGAACTCAAATACATGCCAAACAAAGGGTTGACAGAGAAATGATGAACTCAAATGCATGCCAAACAAAGGGTTGACAGAGAAATGATGAACTCATATGCATGCCATACAAAGGGTTGACAGAGAAATTATAAACTAAAATGCATGCCAAACAAAGGGATGACAGAGAAATGATGAACTCAAATACATGCCAAACAAAGCGTTGACAGAGAAATGATAAACTCTGATGCATGCCAAACAAAGGGTTGACAGAGAAATGATAAACTCAATGGCATGCCAAACAAAGGGTTGACAGAGAAATGATGAACTCATATGCACGGCAAACAAAGGGTTGACAGAGAAATGATTAACTCAAATGCATGCCGAACAAAGGGTTGACAGAGAAATTATGAACTCATATGAATGCCAAACAAAGGGTTGACAGAGAAATGATGAACTCAAATGCATGCTGAGCAAAGGGTTGTCAGAGAAATGATAAACCCGGATGCATGCCAAACAAAGGTTTGACAGAGAAATGATAAACTCAAATGCATGCCAAACAAAGGGTTGACAGAGAAATTATAAACTCAAAAGCATGCCAGGCAAAGGGTTGACAGAGAAATTATGAACTCATATGCATGCCAAACAAAGGGTTGACAGAGAAATGATGAACTCATATGCATGCCAAACAAAGGGTTGACAGAGAAATGATGAACTCATATGCATGCCATACAAAGGGTTGACAGAGAAATTATAAACTAAAATGCATGCCAAACAAAGGGTTGACAGAGAAATGATGAACTCACATAAATGCCAAACAAAGGGTTGACAGAGAAATGATAAACTCTGATGCATGCCAAACAAAGGGTTGACAGAGAAATGATGAACTCAAATACATGCCAAACAAAGGGTTGACAGAGAAATGATAAACTCTGATGCATGCCAAACAAAGGGTTGACAGAGAAATGATAAACTCAACGACATGCCAAACAAAGGGTTGACAGAGAAATGATGAACTCATATGCACGCCAAACAAAGGGTTGACAGAGAAATGATTAACTCAAATGCATGCCGAACAAAGGGTTGACAGAGAAATTATGAACTCATATGCATGCCATACAAAGGGTTGACAGAGAAATTATGACCTCAAATGCATGCCAAACAAAAGGTTGACAGAGAAATGATGAACTCAAATACATGCCAAACAAAGGGTTGACAGAGAAATGATAAACTCAACAGCATGCCAAACAATGTGTTGACAGAGAAATGATGAACTCAAATGCATGCCAAACAAAGGGTTGACAGAGAAATGATGAACTCAAATGCATGCTGAGCAAAGGGTTGTCAGAGAAATGATAAACTCGGATGCATGCCAAACAAAGGTTTGACAGAGAAATGATAAACTCAAATGCATGCCAAACAAAGGGTTGACAGAGAAATGATAAACTCAAAAGCATGCCAGGCAAAGGGTTGACAGAGAAATGATGAACTCATATGCATGCCAAACAAAGGGTTGACAGAGAAATGATTAACTCAAATGCATGCCAAACAAAGGGTTGACAGAGAAATGATGAACTCAAATACATGCCAAACAAAGCGTTGATAGAGAAATGATAAACTCTGATGCATGACAAACAAAGGGTTGACAGAGAAATGATAAACTCAACGGCATGCCAAACAAAGGGTTGACAGAGAAATGATGAACTCATATGCACGGCAAACAAAGGGTTGACAGAGAAATGATTAACTCAAATGCATGCCGAACAAAGAGTTGACAGAGAAATTATGAACTCATATGAATGCCAAACAAAGGGTTGACAGAGAAATGATGAACTCAAATGCATGCTGAGCAAAGGGTTGTCAGAGAAATGATAAACTCGGATGCATGCCATACAAAGGGTTGACAGGGAAATGATAAACTCAAAAGCATGCCAGGCAAAGGGTTGACAGAGAAATGATGAACTCATATGCATGCCAAACAAAGGGTTGACAGAGAAATGATGAACTCATATGCATGCCATACAAAGGGTTGACAGAGAAATTATAAACTAAAATGTATGCCAAACAAAGGGTTGACAGAGAAATGATGAACTCAAATACATGCCAAACAAAGGGTTGACAGAGAAATGATAAACTCTGATGCATGCCAAACAAAGGGTTGACAGGGAAATGATAAACTCAACGGCATGCCAAACAAAGGGTTGACAGAGAAATGATGAACTCATATGCATGCCAAACAATGTGTTGACAGAGAAATGATGAACTCAAATGCATGCCAAACAATGTGTTGACAGAGAAATGATGAACTCAAATGCATGCCAAACAAAGGGTTGACAGAGAAATGATGAACTCAAATGCATGCTGAGCAAAGGGTTGTCAGAGAAATGATGAACTCATATGCGTGCCAAACAAAGGGTTGACAGAGAAATGATTATCTCAAATGCATGCCAAACAAAGGGTTGACAGAGAAATGATAAACTCAACGGCATGCCAAACAAAGGGTTGACAGAGAAATGATGAACTCATATGCACGGCAAACAAAGGGTTGACAGAGAAATGATTAACTCAAATGCATGCCGAACAAAGGGTTGACAGAGAAATTATGAACTCAAAAGCATGCCAGGCAAAGGGTTGACAGAGAAATTATGGACTCATATGTGTGCCAAACAAAGGGTTGACAGAGAAATGATGAACTCATATGCATGCCATACAAAGGGTTGACAGAGAAATTAGGAACTCAAATGCATGCCAAACAAAGGGTTGACAGAGAAATGATGAACTCATATGCATGCCATACAAAGGGTTGACAGAGAAATTAGGAACTCAAATGCATGCCAAACAAAGGGTTGACAGAGAAATGATGAACTCACATGCATGCCATACAAAGGGTTGACAGAGAAATGATTAACTCAAATGCATGCCATACAAAGGGTTGACAGAGAAATGATAAACGCTGATGCATGCCAAACAAAGGGTTGACAGAGAAATGATGAACTCAAATGCATGCCAAACAAAGGGTTGACAGAGAAATGATGAACTCATATGCATGCCATACAAAGGGTTGACAGAGAAATTATAAACTAAAATGCATGCCAAACAAAGGGTTGACAGAGAAATGATGAACTCAAATACATGCCAAACAAAGCGTTGACAGAGAAATGATAAACTCTGATGCATGCCAAACAAAGGGTTGACAGAGAAATGATAAACTCAACGGCATACCAAACAAAGGGTTGACAGAGAAATGATGAACTCATATGCACGGCAAACAAAGGGTTGACAGAGAAATGATTAACTCAAATGCATGCCGAACAAAGGGTTGACAGAGAAATTATGAACTCATATGCATGCCATACAAAGGGTTGACAGAGAAATTATGACCTCAAATGCATGCCAAACAAAAGGTTGACAGAGAAATGATGAAATCAAATACATGCCAAACAAAGGGTTGATAGAGAAAAGATAAACTCAACAGCATGCCAAACAATGTGTTGACAGAGAAATGATGAACTCAAATGCATGCCAAACAAAGGGTTGAAAGAGAAACGATGAACTCAAATGCATGCTGAGCAAAGGGTTGTCAGAGAAATGATGAACTCATATGCATGCCAAACAAAGGGTTGACAGAGAAATGATTCACTCAAATGCATGCCAAACAAAGGGTTGACAGAGAAATGATAAACGCTGATGCATGCCAAACAAAGGGTTGACAGAGAAATGATGAACTCAAATGCATGTCAAACAAAGGGTTGACAGAGAAATGATGAACTCATATGCATGCCATACAAAGGGTTGACAGAGAAATTATAAACTAAAATGCATGCCAAACAAAGGGATGACAGAGAAATGATGAACTCAAATACATGCCAAACAAAGCGTTGACAGAGAAATGATGAACTCTGATGCATGCCAAACAAAGGGTTGACAGAGAAATGATAAACTCAACGGCATGCCAAACAAAGGGTTGACAGAGAAATGATGAACTCATATGCACGGCAAACAAAGGGTTGACAGAGAAATGATTAACTCAAATGCATGCCGAACAAAGGGTTGACAGAGAAATTATGAACTCATATGAATGCCAAACAAAGGGTTGACAGAGAAATGATGAACTCAAATGCATGCTGAGCAAAGGGTTGTCAGAGAAATGATAAACTCGGATGCATGCCAAACAAAGGTTTGACAGAGAAATGATAAACTCAAATGCATGCCAAACAAAGGGTTGACAGAGAAATTATAAACTCAAAAGCATGCCAGGCAAAGGGTTGACAGAGAAATTATGAACTCAGTTGCATGCCAAACAAAGGGTTGACAGAGAAATGATGAACTCATATGCATGCCAAACAAAGGGTTGACAGAGAAATGATGAACTCATATGCATGCCATACAGAAATTATAAACTAAAATGCATGCCAAACAAAGGGTTGACAGAGAAATGATGAACTCAAATACATGCCAAACAAAGGGTTGACAGAGAAATGATAAACTCTGATGCATGCCAAACAAAGGGTTGACAGAGAAATGATGAACTCAAATACATGCCAAACAAAGGGTTGACAGAGAAATGATAAACTCTGATGCATGCCAAACAAAGGGTGGACAGAGAAATGATAAACTCAACGACATGCCAAATAAAGGGTTGACAGAGAAATGATGAACTCATATGCACGCCAAACAAAGGGTTGACAGAGAAATGATTAACTCAAATGCATGCCGAACAAAGGGTTGACAGAGAAATTATGAACTCATATGCATGCCATACAAAGGGTTGACAGAGAAATTATAAACTCAACAGCATGCCAAACAATGTGTTGACAGAGAAATGATGAACTCAAATGCATGCCAAACAAAGGGTTGACAGAGAAATGATGAACTCACATGCATGCCATACAAAGGGTTGACAGAGAAATGATTAACTCAAATGCATGCCATACAAAGGGTTGACAGAGAAATGATAAACGCTGATGCATGCCAAACAAAGGGTTGACAGAGAAATGATGAACTCAAATGCATGCCAAACAAAGGGTTGACAGAGAAATGATGAACTCATATGCATGCCATACAAATGGTTGACAGAGAAATTATAAACTAAAATGCATCCCAAACAAAGGGTTGACAGAGAAATGATGAACACAAATACATGCCAAACAAAGCGTTGACAGAGAAATGATAAACTCTGATGCATGCCAAACAAAGGGTTGACAGAGAAATGATAAACTCAACGGCATACCAAACAAAGGGTTGACAGAGAAATGATGAACTCATATGCACGGCAAACAAAGGGTTGACAGAGAAATGATTAACTCAAATGCATGCCGAACAAAGGGTTGACAGAGAAATTATGAACTCATATGCATGCCATACAAAGGGTTGACAGAGAAATTATGACCTCAAATGCATGCCAAACAAAAGGTTGACAGAGAAATGATGAAATCAAATACATGCCAAACAAAGGGTTGACAGAGAAATGATAAACTCAACAGCATGCCAAACAATGTGTTGACAGAGAAATGATGAACTCAAATGCATGCCAAACAAAGGGTTGACAGAGAAATGATGAACTCAAATGCATGCTGAGCAAAGGGTTGTCAGAGAAATGATGAACTCATATGCATGCCAAACAAAGGGTTGACAGAGAAATGATGAACTCATATGCATGCCATACAAAGGGTTGACACAGAAATTATAAACTAAAATGCATGCCAAACAAAGGGTTGACAGAGAAATGATGAACTCAAATACATGCCAAACAAAGGGTTGACAGAGAAATGATAAACTCTGATGCATGCCAAACAAAGGGTTGACAGAGAAATGATGAACTCAAATACATGCCAAACAAAGAGTTGACAGAGAAATGATAAACTCTGATGCATGCCAAACAAAGGGTTGACAGGGAAATGATAAACTCAACGGCATGCCAAACAAAGGGTTGACAGAGAAATGATGAACTCATATGCACGCCAAACAAAGGGTTGACAGAAAAATGATTAACTCAAATGCATGCCATACAAAGGGTTGACAGAGAAATTATTACCTCAAATGCATGCCAAACAAAAGGTTGACAGAGAAATGATGAACTCAAATACATGCCAAACAAAGGGTTGACAGAGAAATGATAAACTCAACAGCATGCCAAACAATGTGTTGACAGAGAAATGATGAACTCAAATGCATGCCAAACAAAGGGTTGACAGAGAAATGATAAACGCTGATGCATGCCAAACAAAGGGTTGACAGAGAAATGATGAACTCAAATGCATGCCAAACAAAGGGTTGACAGAGAAATGATGAACTCATATGCATGCCATACAAAGGGTTGACAGAGAAATTATAAACTAAAATGCATCCCAAACAAAGGGATGACAGAGAAATGATGAACTCAAATACATGCCAAACAAAGCGTTGACAGAGAAATGATGAACTCTGATGCATGCCAAACAAGTGGTTGACAGAGAAATGATAAACTCAACGGCATGCCAAACAAAGGGTTGACAGAGAAATGATGAACTCATATGCACGGCAAACAAAGGGTTGACAGAGAAATGATTAACTCAAATGCATGCCGAACAAAGGGTTGACAGAGAAATTATGAACTCATATGAATGCCAAACAAAGGGTTGACAGAGAAATGATGAACTCAAATGCATGCTGAGCAAAGGGTTGTCAGAGAAATGATAAACTCGGATGCATGCCAAACAAAGGTTTGACAGAGAAATGATAAACTCAAATGCATGCCAAACAAAGGGTTGACAGAGAAATTATAAACTCAAAAGCATGCCAGGCAAAGGGTTGACAGAGAAATTATGAACTCAGTTGCATGCCAAACAAAGGGTTGACAGAGAAATGATGAACTCATATGCATGCCAAACAAAGGGTTGACAGAGAAATGATGAACTCATATGCATGCCATACAGAAATTATAAACTAAAATGCATGCCAAACAAAGGGTTGACAGAGAAATGATGAACTCAAAAGCATGCCAGGCAAAGGGTTGACAGAGAAATGATGAACTCATATGCATGCCAAACAAAGGGTTGACAGAGAAATGATTAACTCAAATGCATGCCAAACAAAGGGTTGACAGAGAAATGATGAACTCAAATACATGCCAAACAAAGCGTTGATAGAGAAATGATAAACTCTGATGCATGCCAAACAAAGGTTTGACAGAGAAATGATAAACTCAAATGCATGCCAAACAAAGGGTTGACAGAGAAATGATAAACTCAAAAGCATGCCAGGCAAAGGGTTGACAGAGAAATGATGAACTCATATGCATGCCAAACAAAGGGTTGACAGAGAAATGATTAACTCAAATGCATGCCAAACAAAGGGTTGACAGAGAAATGATGAACTCAAATACATGCCAAACAAAGCGTTGATAGAGAAATGATAAACTCTGATGCATGACAAACAAAGGGTTGACAGAGAAATGATAAACTCAACGGCATGCCAAACAAAGGGTTGACAGAGAAATGATGAACTCATATGCACGGCAAACAAAGGGTTGACAGAGAAATGATTAACTCAAATGCATGCCGAACAAAGAGTTGACAGAGAAATTATGAACTCATATGAATGCCAAACAAAGGGTTGACAGAGAAATGATGAACTCAAATGCATGCTGAGCAAAGGGTTGTCAGAGAAATGATAAACTCGGATGCATGCCATACAAAGGGTTGACAGGGAAATGATAAACTCAAAAGCATGCCAGGCAAAGGGTTGACAGAGAAATGATGAACTCATATGCATGCCAAACAAAGGGTTGACAGAGAAATGATGAACTCATATGCATGCCATACAAAGGGTTGACAGAGAAATTATAAACTAAAATGCATGCCAAACAAAGGGTTGACAGAGAAATGATGAACTCAAATACATGCCAAACAAAGGGTTGACAGAGAAATGATAAACTCTGATGCATGCCAAACAAAGGGTTGACAGGGAAATGATAAACTCAACGGCATGCCAAACAAAGGGTTGACAGAGAAATGATGAACTCATATGCATGCCAAACAATGTGTTGACAGAGAAATGATGAACTCAAATGCATGCCAAACAATGTGTTGACAGAGAAATGATGAACTCAAATGCATGCCAAACTAAGGGTTGACAGAGAAATGATGAACTCAAATGCATGCTGAGCAAAGGGTTGTCAGAGAAATGATAAACTCGGATGCATGCCAAACAAAGGTTTGACAGAGAAATGATAAACTCAAATGCATGCCAAACAAAGGGTTGACAGAGAAATTATAAACTCAAAAGCATGCCAGGCAAAGGGTTGACAGAGAAATTATGAACTCAGTTGCATGCCAAACAAAGGGTTGACAGAGAAATGATGAACTCATATGCATGCCAAACAAAGGGTTGACAGAGAAATGATGAACTCATATGCATGCCATACAGAAATTATAAACTAAAATGCATGCCAAACAAAGGGTTGACAGAGAAATGATGAACTCAAATACATGCCAAACAAAGGGTTGACAGAGAAATGATAAACTCTGATGCATGCCAAACAAAGGGTTGACAGAGAAATGATGAACTCAAATACATGCCAAACAAAGGGTTGACAGAGAAATGATAAACTCTGATGCATGCCAAACAAAGGGTGGACAGAGAAATGATAAACTCAACGACATGCCAAATAAAGGGTTGACAGAGAAATGATGAACTCATATGCACGCCAAACAAAGGGTTGACAGAGAAATGATTAACTCAAATGCATGCCGAACAAAGGGTTGACAGAGAAATTATGAACTCATATGCATGCCATACAAAGGGTTGACAGAGAAATTATAAACTCAACAGCATGCCAAACAATGTGTTGACAGAGAAATGATGAACTCAAATGCATGCCAAACAAAGGGTTGACAGAGAAATGATGAACTCACATGCATGCCATACAAAGGGTTGACAGAGAAATGATTAACTCAAATGCATGCCATACAAAGGGTTGACAGAGAAATGATAAACGCTGATGCATGCCAAACAAAGGGTTGACAGAGAAATGATGAACTCAAATGCATGCCAAACAAAGGGTTGACAGAGAAATGATGAACTCATATGCATGCCATACAAATGGTTGACAGAGAAATTATAAACTAAAATGCATCCCAAACAAAGGGTTGACAGAGAAATGATGAACACAAATACATGCCAAACAAAGCGTTGACAGAGAAATGATAAACTCTGATGCATGCCAAACAAAGGGTTGACAGAGAAATGATAAACTCAACGGCATACCAAACAAAGGGTTGACAGAGAAATGATGAACTCATATGCACGGCAAACAAAGGGTTGACAGAGAAATGATTAACTCAAATGCATGCCGAACAAAGGGTTGACAGAGAAATTATGAACTCATATGCATGCCATACAAAGGGTTGACAGAGAAATTATGACCTCAAATGCATGCCAAACAAAAGGTTGACAGAGAAATGATGAAATCAAATACATGCCAAACAAAGGGTTGACAGAGAAATGATAAACTCAACAGCATGCCAAACAATGTGTTGACAGAGAAATGATGAACTCAAATGCATGCCAAACAAAGGGTTGACAGAGAAATGATGAACTCAAATGCATGCTGAGCAAAGGGTTGTCAGAGAAATGATGAACTCATATGCATGCCAAACAAAGGGTTGACAGAGAAATGATGAACTCATATGCATGCCATACAAAGGGTTGACACAGAAATTATAAACTAAAATGCATGCCAAACAAAGGGTTGACAGAGAAATGATGAACTCAAATACATGCCAAACAAAGGGTTGACAGAGAAATGATAAACTCTGATGCATGCCAAACAAAGGGTTGACAGAGAAATGATGAACTCAAATACATGCCAAACAAAGAGTTGACAGAGAAATGATAAACTCTGATGCATGCCAAACAAAGGGTTGACAGGGAAATGATAAACTCAACGGCATGCCAAACAAAGGGTTGACAGAGAAATGATGAACTCATATGCACGCCAAACAAAGGGTTGACAGAAAAATGATTAACTCAAATGCATGCCATACAAAGGGTTGACAGAGAAATTATTACCTCAAATGCATGCCAAACAAAAGGTTGACAGAGAAATGATGAACTCAAATACATGCCAAACAAAGGGTTGACAGAGAAATGATAAACTCAACAGCATGCCAAACAATGTGTTGACAGAGAAATGATGAACTCAAATGCATGCCAAACAAAGGGTTGACAGAGAAATGATAAACGCTGATGCATGCCAAACAAAGGGTTGACAGAGAAATGATGAACTCAAATGCATGCCAAACAAAGGGTTGACAGAGAAATGATGAACTCATATGCATGCCATACAAAGGGTTGACAGAGAAATTATAAACTAAAATGCATCCCAAACAAAGGGATGACAGAGAAATGATGAACTCAAATACATGCCAAACAAAGCGTTGACAGAGAAATGATGAACTCTGATGCATGCCAAACAAGTGGTTGACAGAGAAATGATAAACTCAACGGCATGCCAAACAAAGGGTTGACAGAGAAATGATGAACTCGGATGCATGCCAAACAAAGGTTTGACAGAGAAATGATTAACTCAAATGCATGCCGAACAAAGGGTTGTCAGAGAAATGATAAACTCGGATGCATGCCAAACAAAGGTTTGACAGAGAAATGATAAACTCAAATGCATGCCAAACAAAGGGTTGACAGAGAAATTATAAACTCAAAAGCATGCCAGGCAAAGGGTTGACAGAGAAATTATGAACTCAGTTGCATGCCAAACAAAGGGTTGACAGAGAAATGATGAACTCATATGCATGCCAAACAAAGGGTTGACAGAGAAATGATGAACTCATATGCATGCCATACAGAAATTATAAACTAAAATGCATGCCAAACAAAGGGTTGACAGAGAAATGATGAACTCAAAAGCATGCCAGGCAAAGGGTTGACAGAGAAATGATGAACTCATATGCATGCCAAACAAAGGGTTGACAGAGAAATGATTAACTCAAATGCATGCCAAACAAAGGGTTGACAGAGAAATGATGAACTCAAATACATGCCAAACAAAGCGTTGATAGAGAAATGATAAACTCTGATGCATGCCAAACAAAGGTTTGACAGAGAAATGATAAACTCAAATGCATGCCAAACAAAGGGTTGACAGAGAAATGATAAACTCAAAAGCATGCCAGGCAAAGGGTTGACAGAGAAATGATGAACTCATATGCATGCCAAACAAAGGGTTGACAGAGAAATGATTAACTCAAATGCATGCCAAACAAAGGGTTGACAGAGAAATGATGAACTCAAATACATGCCAAACAAAGCGTTGATAGAGAAATGATAAACTCTGATGCATGACAAACAAAGGGTTGACAGAGAAATGATAAACTCAACGGCATGCCAAACAAAGGGTTGACAGAGAAATGATGAACTCATATGCACGGCAAACAAAGGGTTGACAGAGAAATGATTAACTCAAATGCATGCCGAACAAAGAGTTGACAGAGAAATTATGAACTCATATGAATGCCAAACAAAGGGTTGACAGAGAAATGATGAACTCAAATGCATGCTGAGCAAAGGGTTGTCAGAGAAATGATAAACTCGGATGCATGCCATACAAAGGGTTGACAGGGAAATGATAAACTCAAAAGCATGCCAGGCAAAGGGTTGACAGAGAAATGATGAACTCATATGCATGCCAAACAAAGGGTTGACAGAGAAATGATGAACTCATATGCATGCCATACAAAGGGTTGACAGAGAAATTATAAACTAAAATGCATGCCAAACAAAGGGTTGACAGAGAAATGATGAACTCAAATACATGCCAAACAAAGGGTTGACAGAGAAATGATAAACTCTGATGCATGCCAAACAAAGGGTTGACAGGGAAATGATAAACTCAACGGCATGCCAAACAAAGGGTTGACAGAGAAATGATGAACTCATATGCATGCCAAACAATGTGTTGACAGAGAAATGATGAACTCAAATGCATGCCAAACAATGTGTTGACAGAGAAATGATGAACTCAAATGCATGCCAAACAAAGGGTTGACAGAGAAATGATGAACTCAAATGCATGCTGAGCAAAGGGTTGTCAGAGAAATGATGAACTCATATGCGTGCCAAACAAAGGGTTGACAGAGAAATGATTATCTCAAATGCATGCCAAACAAAGGGTTGACAGAGAAATGATAAACTCAACGGCATGCCAAACAAAGGGTTGACAGAGAAATGATGAACTCATATGCACGGCAAACAAAGGGTTGACAGAGAAATGATTAACTCAAATGCATGCCGAACAAAGGGTTGACAGAGAAATTATGAACTCAAAAGCATGCCAGGCAAAGGGTTGACAGAGAAATTATGGACTCATATGTGTGCCAAACAAAGGGTTGACAGAGAAATGATGAACTCATATGCATGCCATACAAAGGGTTGACAGAGAAATTAGGAACTCAAATGCATGCCAAACAAAGGGTTGACAGAGAAATGATGAACTCATATGCATGCCATACAAAGGGTTGACAGAGAAATTAGGAACTCAAATGCATGCCAAACAAAGGGTTGACAGAGAAATGATGAACTCACATGCATGCCATACAAAGGGTTGACAGAGAAATGATTAACTCAAATGCATGCCATACAAAGGGTTGACAGAGAAATGATAAACGCTGATGCATGCCAAACAAAGGGTTGACAGAGAAATGATGAACTCAAATGCATGCCAAACAAAGGGTTGACAGAGAAATGATGAACTCATATGCATGCCATACAAAGGGTTGACAGAGAAATTATAAACTAAAATGCATGCCAAACAAAGGGTTGACAGAGAAATGATGAACTCAAATACATGCCAAACAAAGCGTTGACAGAGAAATGATAAACTCTGATGCATGCCAAACAAAGGGTTGACAGAGAAATGATAAACTCAACGGCATACCAAACAAAGGGTTGACAGAGAAATGATGAACTCATATGCACGGCAAACAAAGGGTTGACAGAGAAATGATTAACTCAAATGCATGCCGAACAAAGGGTTGACAGAGAAATTATGAACTCATATGCATGCCATACAAAGGGTTGACAGAGAAATTATGACCTCAAATGCATGCCAAACAAAAGGTTGACAGAGAAATGATGAAATCAAATACATGCCAAACAAAGGGTTGATAGAGAAAAGATAAACTCAACAGCATGCCAAACAATGTGTTGACAGAGAAATGATGAACTCAAATGCATGCCAAACAAAGGGTTGAAAGAGAAACGATGAACTCAAATGCATGCTGAGCAAAGGGTTGTCAGAGAAATGATGAACTCATATGCATGCCAAACAAAGGGTTGACAGAGAAATGATTCACTCAAATGCATGCCAAACAAAGGGTTGACAGAGAAATGATAAACGCTGATGCATGCCAAACAAAGGGTTGACAGAGAAATGATGAACTCAAATGCATGCCAAACAAAGGGTTGACAGAGAAATGATGAACTCATATGCATGCCATACAAAGGGTTGACAGAGAAATTATAAACTAAAATGCATGCCAAACAAAGGGATGACAGAGAAATGATGAACTCAAATACATGCCAAACAAAGCGTTGACAGAGAAATGATGAACTCTGATGCATGCCAAACAAAGGGTTGACAGAGAAATGATAAACTCAACGGCATGCCAAACAAAGGGTTGACAGAGAAATGATGAACTCATATGCACGGCAAACAAAGGGTTGACAGAGAAATGATTAACTCAAATGCATGCCGAACAAAGGGTTGACAGAGAAATTATGAACTCATATGAATGCCAAACAAAGGGTTGACAGAGAAATGATGAACTCAAATGCATGCTGAGCAAAGGGTTGTCAGAGAAATGATAAACTCGGATGCATGCCAAACAAAGGTTTGACAGAGAAATGATAAACTCAAATGCATGCCAAACAAAGGGTTGACAGAGAAATTATAAACTCAAAAGCATGCCAGGCAAAGGGTTGACAGAGAAATTATGAACTCAGTTGCATGCCAAACAAAGGGTTGACAGAGAAATGATGAACTCATATGCATGCCAAACAAAGGGTTGACAGAGAAATGATGAACTCATATGCATGCCATACAGAAATTATAAACTAAAATGCATGCCAAACAAAGGGTTGACAGAGAAATGATGAACTCAAATACATGCCAAACAAAGGGTTGACAGAGAAATGATGAACTCTGATGCATGCCAAACAAAGGGTTGACAGAGAAATGATGAACTCAAATACATGCCAAACAAAGGGTTGACAGAGAAATGATAAACTCTGATGCATGCCAAACAAAGGGTGGACAGAGAAATGATAAACTCAACGACATGCCAAATAAAGGGTTGACAGAGAAATGATGAACTCATATGCACGCCAAACAAAGGGTTGACAGAGAAATGATTAACTCAAATGCATGCCGAACAAAGGGTTGACAGAGAAATTATGAACTCATATGCATGCCATACAAAGGGTTGACAGAGAAATTATAAATTCAACAGCATGCCAAACAATGTGTTGACAGAGAAATGATGAACTCAAATGCATGCCAAACAAAGGGTTGACAGAGAAATGATGAACTCACATGCATGCCATACAAAGGGTTGACAGAGAAATGATTAACTCAAATGCATGCCATACAAAGGGTTGACAGAGAAATGATAAACGCTGATGCATGCCAAACAAAGGGTTGACAGAGAAATGATGAACTCAAATGCATGCCAAACAAAGGGTTGACAGAGAAATGATGAACTCATATGCATGCCATACAAATGGTTGACCGAGAAATTATAAACTAAAATGCATCCCAAACAAAGGGTTGACAGAGAAATGATGAACACAAATACATGCCAAACAAAGCGTTGACAGAGAAATGATAAACTCTGATGCATGCCAAACAAAGGGTTGACAGAGAAATGATAAACTCAACGGCATACCAAACAAAGGGTTGACAGAGAAATGATGAACTCATATGCACGGCAAACAAAGGGTTGACAGAGAAATGATTAACTCAAATGCATGCCGAACAAAGGGTTGACAGAGAAATTATGAACTCATATGCATGCCATACAAAGGGTTGACAGAGAAATTATGACCTCAAATGCATGCCAAACAAAAGGTTGACAGAGAAATGATGAAATCAAATACATGCCAAACAAAGGGTTGACAGAGAAATGATAAACTCAACAGCATGCCAAACAATGTGTTGACAGAGAAATGATGAACTCAAATGCATGCCAAACAAAGGGTTGACAGAGAAATGATGAACTCAAATGCATGCTGAGCAAAGGGTTGTCAGAGAAATGATGAACTCATATGCATGCCAAACAAAGGGTTGACAGAGAAATGATGAACTCATATGCATGCCATACAAAGGGTTGACACAGAAATTATAAACTAAAATGCATGCCAAACAAAGGGTTGACAGAGAAATGATGAACTCAAATACATGCCAAACAAAGGGTTGACAGAGAAATGATAAACTCTGATGCATGCCAAACAAAGGGTTGACAGAGAAATGATGAACTCAAATACATGCCAAACAAAGAGTTGACAGAGAAATGATAAACTCTGATGCATGCCAAACAAAGGGTTGACAGGGAAATGATAAACTCAACGGCATGCCAAACAAAGGGTTGACAGAGAAATGATGAACTCATATGCACGCCAAACAAAGGGTTGACAGAGAAATGATTAACTCAAATGCATGCCATACAAAGGGTTGACAGAGAAATTATTACCTCAAATGCATGCCAAACAAAAGGTTGACAGAGAAATGATGAACTCAAATACATGCCAAACAAAGGGTTGACAGAGAAATGATAAACTCAACAGCATGCCAAACAATGTGTTGACAGAGAAATGATGAACTCAAATGCATGCCAAACAAAGGGTTGACAGAGAAATGATAAACGCTGATGCATGCCAAACAAAGGGTTGACAGAGAAATGATGAACTCAAATGCATGCCAAACAAAGGGTTGACAGAGAAATGATGAACTCATATGCATGCCATACAAAGGGTTGACAGAGAAATTATAAACTAAAATGCATGCCAAACAAAGGGATGACAGAGAAATGATGAACTCAAATACATGCCAAACAAAGCGTTGACAGAGAAATGATGAACTCTGATGCATGCCAAACAAAGGGTTGACAGAGAAATGATAAACTCAACGGCATGCCAAACAAAGGGTTGACAGAGAAATGATGAACTCATATGCACGGCAAACAAAGGGTTGACAGAGAAATGATTAACTCAAATGCATGCCGAACAAAGGGTTGACAGAGAAATTATGAACTCATATGAATGCCAAACAAAGGGTTGACAGAGAAATGATGAACTCAAATGCATGCTGAGCAAAGGGTTGTCAGAGAAATGATAAACTCGGATGCATGCCAAACAAAGGTTTGACAGAGAAATGATAAACTCAAATGCATGCCAAACAAAGGGTTGACAGAGAAATTATAAACTCAAAAGCATGCCAGGCAAAGGGTTGACAGAGAAATTATGAACTCAGTTGCATGCCAAACAAAGGGTTGACAGAGAAATGATGAACTCATATGCATGCCAAACAAAGGGTTGACAGAGAAATGATGAACTCATATGCATGCCATACAGAAATTATAAACTAAAATGCATGCCAAACAAAGGGTTGACAGAGAAATGATGAACTCAAATACATGCCAAACAAAGGGTTGACAGAGAAATGATAAACTCTGATGCATGCCAAACAAAGGGTTGACAGAGAAATGATGAACTCAAATACATGCCAAACAAAGGGTTGACAGAGAAATGATAAACTCTGATGCATGCCAAACAAAGGGTGGACAGAGAAATGATAAACTCAACGACATGCCAAATAAAGGGTTGACAGAGAAATGATTAACTCATATGCACGCCAAACAAAGGGTTGACAGAGAAATGATTAACTCAAATGCATGCCGAACAAAGGGTTGACAGAGAAATTATGAACTCATATGCATGCCATACAAAGGGTTGACAGAGAAATTATAAACTCAACAGCATGCCAAACAATGTGTTGACAGAGAAATGATGAACTCAAATGCATGCCAAACAAAGGGTTGACAGAGAAATGATGAACTCACATGCATGCCATACAAAGGGTTGACAGAGAAATGATTAACTCAAATGCATGCCATACAAAGGGTTGACAGAGAAATGATAAACGCTGATGCATGCCAAACAAAGGGTTGACAGAGAAATGATGAACTCAAATGCATGCCAAACAAAGGGTTGACAGAGAAATGATGAACTCATATGCATGCCATACAAATGGTTGACAGAGAAACTATAAACTAAAATGCATCCCAAACAAAGGGTTGACAGAGAAATGATGAACACAAATACATGCCAAACAAAGCGTTGACAGAGAAATGATAAACTCTGATGCATGCCAAACAAAGGGTTGACAGAGAAATGATAAACTCAACGGCATACCAAACAAAGGGTTGACAGAGAAATGATGAACTCATATGCACGGCAAACAAAGGGTTGACAGAGAAATGATTAACTCAAATGCATGCCGAACAAAGGGTTGACAGAGAAATTATGAACTCATATGCATGCCATACAAAGGGTTGACAGAGAAATTATGACCTCAAATGCATGCCAAACAAAAGGTTGACAGAGAAATGATGAAATCAAATACATGCCAAACAAAGGGTTGACAGAGAAATGATAAACTCAACAGCATGCCAAACAATGTGTTGACAGAGAAATGATGAACTCAAATGCATGCCAAACAAAGGGTTGACAGAGAAATGATGAACTCAAATGCATGCTGAGCAAAGGGTTGTCAGAGAAATGATGAACTCATATGCATGCCAAACAAAGGGTTGACAGAGAAATGATGAACTCATATGCATGCCATACAAAGGGTTGACAGAGAAATTATAAACTAAAATGCATGCCAAACAAAGGGTTGACAGAGAAATGATGAACTCAAATACATGCCAAACAAAGGGTTGACAGAGAAATGATAAACTCTGATGCATGCCAAACAAAGGGTTGACAGAGAAATGATGAACTCAAATACATGCCAAACAAAGAGTTGACAGAGAAATGATAAACTCTGATGCATGCCAAACAAAGGGTTGACAGGGAAATGATAAACTCAACGGCATGCCAAACAAAGGGTTGACAGAGAAATGATGAACTCATATGCACGCCAAACAAAGGGTTGACAGAGAAATGATTAACTCAAATGCATGCCATACAAAGGGTTGACAGAGAAATTATTACCTCAAATGCATGCCAAACAAAAGGTTGACAGAGAAATGATGAACTCAAATACATGCCAAACAAAGGGTTGACAGAGAAATGATAAACTCAACAGCATGCCAAACAATGTGTTGACAGAGAAATGATGAACTCAAATGCATGCCAAACAAAGGGTTGACAGAGAAATGATAAACGCTGATGCATGCCAAACAAAGGGTTGACAGAGAAATGATGAACTCAAATGCATGCCAAACAAAGGGTTGACAGAGAAATGATGAACTCATATGCATGCCATACAAAGGGTTGACAGAGAAATTATAAACTAAAATGCATCCCAAACAAAGGGATGACAGAGAAATGATGAACTCAAATACATGCCAAACAAAGCGTTGACAGAGAAATGATGAACTCTGATGCATGCCAAACAAGTGGTTGACAGAGAAATGATAAACTCAACGGCATGCCAAACAAAGGGTTGACAGAGAAATGATGAACTCGGATGCATGCCAAACAAAGGTTTGACAGAGAAATGATTAACTCAAATGCATGCCGAACAAAGGGTTGTCAGAGAAATGATAAACTCGGATGCATGCCAAACAAAGGTTTGACAGAGAAATGATAAACTCAAATGCATGCCAAACAAAGGGTTGACAGAGAAATTATAAACTCAAAAGCATGCCAGGCAAAGGGTTGACAGAGAAATTATGAACTCAGTTGCATGCCAAACAAAGGGTTGACAGAGAAATGATGAACTCATATGCATGCCAAACAAAGGGTTGACAGAGAAATGATGAACTCATATGCATGCCATACAGAAATTATAAACTAAAATGCATGCCAAACAAAGGGTTGACAGAGAAATGATGAACTCAAAAGCATGCCAGGCAAAGGGTTGACAGAGAAATGATGAACTCATATGCATGCCAAACAAAGGGTTGACAGAGAAATGATTAACTCAAATGCATGCCAAACAAAGGGTTGACAGAGAAATGATGAACTCAAATACATGCCAAACAAAGCGTTGATAGAGAAATGATAAACTCTGATGCATGCCAAACAAAGGTTTGACAGAGAAATGATAAACTCAAATGCATGCCAAACAAAGGGTTGACAGAGAAATGATAAACTCAAAAGCATGCCAGGCAAAGGGTTGACAGAGAAATGATGAACTCATATGCATGCCAAACAAAGGGTTGACAGAGAAATGATTAACTCAAATGCATGCCAAACAAAGGGTTGACAGAGAAATGATGAACTCAAATACATGCCAAACAAAGCGTTGATAGAGAAATGATAAACTCTGATGCATGACAAACAAAGGGTTGACAGAGAAATGATAAACTCAACGGCATGCCAAACAAAGGGTTGACAGAGAAATGATGAACTCATATGCACGGCAAACAAAGGGTTGACAGAGAAATGATTAACTCAAATGCATGCCGAACAAAGAGTTGACAGAGAAATTATGAACTCATATGAATGCCAAACAAAGGGTTGACAGAGAAATGATGAACTCAAATGCATGCTGAGCAAAGGGTTGTCAGAGAAATGATAAACTCGGATGCATGCCATACAAAGGGTTGACAGGGAAATGATAAACTCAAAAGCATGCCAGGCAAAGGGTTGACAGAGAAATGATGAACTCATATGCATGCCAAACAAAGGGTTGACAGAGAAATGATGAACTCATATGCATGCCATACAAAGGGTTGACAGAGAAATTATAAACTAAAATGCATGCCAAACAAAGGGTTGACAGAGAAATGATGAACTCAAATACATGCCAAACAAAGGGTTGACAGAGAAATGATAAACTCTGATGCATGCCAAACAAAGGGTTGACAGGGAAATGATAAACTCAACGGCATGCCAAACAAAGGGTTGACAGAGAAATGATGAACTCATATGCATGCCAAACAATGTGTTGACAGAGAAATGATGAACTCAAATGCATGCCAAACAATGTGTTGACAGAGAAATGATGAACTCAAATGCATGCCAAACAAAGGGTTGACAGAGAAATGATGAACTCAAATGCATGCTGAGCAAAGGGTTGTCAGAGAAATGATGAACTCATATGCGTGCCAAACAAAGGGTTGACAGAGAAATGATTATCTCAAATGCATGCCAAACAAAGGGTTGACAGAGAAATGATAAACTCAACGGCATGCCAAACAAAGGGTTGACAGAGAAATGATGAACTCATATGCACGGCAAACAAAGGGTTGACAGAGAAATGATTAACTCAAATGCATGCCGAACAAAGGGTTGACAGAGAAATTATGAACTCAAAAGCATGCCAGGCAAAGGGTTGACAGAGAAATTATGGACTCATATGTGTGCCAAACAAAGGGTTGACAGAGAAATGATGAACTCATATGCATGCCATACAAAGGGTTGACAGAGAAATTAGGAACTCAAATGCATGCCAAACAAAGGGTTGACAGAGAAATGATGAACTCATATGCATGCCATACAAAGGGTTGACAGAGAAATTAGGAACTCAAATGCATGCCAAACAAAGGGTTGACAGAGAAATGATGAACTCACATGCATGCCATACAAAGGGTTGACAGAGAAATGATTAACTCAAATGCATGCCATACAAAGGGTTGACAGAGAAATGATAAACGCTGATGCATGCCAAACAAAGGGTTGACAGAGAAATGATGAACTCAAATGCATGCCAAACAAAGGGTTGACAGAGAAATGATGAACTCATATGCATGCCATACAAAGGGTTGACAGAGAAATTATAAACTAAAATGCATGCCAAACAAAGGGTTGACAGAGAAATGATGAACTCAAATACATGCCAAACAAAGCGTTGACAGAGAAATGATAAACTCTGATGCATGCCAAACAAAGGGTTGACAGAGAAATGATAAACTCAACGGCATACCAAACAAAGGGTTGACAGAGAAATGATGAACTCATATGCACGGCAAACAAAGGGTTGACAGAGAAATGATTAACTCAAATGCATGCCGAACAAAGGGTTGACAGAGAAATTATGAACTCATATGCATGCCATACAAAGGGTTGACAGAGAAATTATGACCTCAAATGCATGCCAAACAAAAGGTTGACAGAGAAATGATGAAATCAAATACATGCCAAACAAAGGGTTGATAGAGAAAAGATAAACTCAACAGCATGCCAAACAATGTGTTGACAGAGAAATGATGAACTCAAATGCATGCCAAACAAAGGGTTGAAAGAGAAACGATGAACTCAAATGCATGCTGAGCAAAGGGTTGTCAGAGAAATGATGAACTCATATGCATGCCAAACAAAGGGTTGACAGAGAAATGATTCACTCAAATGCATGCCAAACAAAGGGTTGACAGAGAAATGATAAACGCTGATGCATGCCAAACAAAGGGTTGACAGAGAAATGATGAACTCAAATGCATGCCAAACAAAGGGTTGACAGAGAAATGATGAACTCATATGCATGCCATACAAAGGGTTGACAGAGAAATTATAAACTAAAATGCATGCCAAACAAAGGGATGACAGAGAAATGATGAACTCAAATACATGCCAAACAAAGCGTTGACAGAGAAATGATGAACTCTGATGCATGCCAAACAAAGGGTTGACAGAGAAATGATAAACTCAACGGCATGCCAAACAAAGGGTTGACAGAGAAATGATGAACTCATATGCACGGCAAACAAAGGGTTGACAGAGAAATGATTAACTCAAATGCATGCCGAACAAAGGGTTGACAGAGAAATTATGAACTCATATGAATGCCAAACAAAGGGTTGACAGAGAAATGATGAACTCAAATGCATGCTGAGCAAAGGGTTGTCAGAGAAATGATAAACTCGGATGCATGCCAAACAAAGGTTTGACAGAGAAATGATAAACTCAAATGCATGCCAAACAAAGGGTTGACAGAGAAATTATAAACTCAAAAGCATGCCAGGCAAAGGGTTGACAGAGAAATTATGAACTCAGTTGCATGCCAAACAAAGGGTTGACAGAGAAATGATGAACTCATATGCATGCCAAACAAAGGGTTGACAGAGAAATGATGAACTCATATGCATGCCATACAGAAATTATAAACTAAAATGCATGCCAAACAAAGGGTTGACAGAGAAATGATGAACTCAAATACATGCCAAACAAAGGGTTGACAGAGAAATGATAAACTCTGATGCATGCCAAACAAAGGGTTGACAGAGAAATGATGAACTCAAATACATGCCAAACAAAGGGTTGACAGAGAAATGATAAACTCTGATGCATGCCAAACAAAGGGTGGACAGAGAAATGATAAACTCAACGACATGCCAAATAAAGGGTTGACAGAGAAATGATGAACTCATATGCACGCCAAACAAAGGGTTGACAGAGAAATGATTAACTCAAATGCATGCCGAACAAAGGGTTGACAGAGAAATTATGAACTCATATGCATGCCATACAAAGGGTTGACAGAGAAATTATAAACTCAACAGCATGCCAAACAATGTGTTGACAGAGAAATGATGAACTCAAATGCATGCCAAACAAAGGGTTGACAGAGAAATGATGAACTCACATGCATGCCATACAAAGGGTTGACAGAGAAATGATTAACTCAAATGCATGCCATACAAAGGGTTGACAGAGAAATGATAAACGCTGATGCATGCCAAACAAAGGGTTGACAGAGAAATGATGAACTCAAATGCATGCCAAACAAAGGGTTGACAGAGAAATGATGAACTCATATGCATGCCATACAAATGGTTGACAGAGAAATTATAAACTAAAATGCATCCCAAACAAAGGGTTGACAGAGAAATGATGAACACAAATACATGCCAAACAAAGCGTTGACAGAGAAATGATAAACTCTGATGCATGCCAAACAAAGGGTTGACAGAGAAATGATAAACTCAACGGCATACCAAACAAAGGGTTGACAGAGAAATGATGAACTCATATGCACGGCAAACAAAGGGTTGACAGAGAAATGATTAACTCAAATGCATGCCGAACAAAGGGTTGACAGAGAAATTATGAACTCATATGCATGCCATACAAAGGGTTGACAGAGAAATTATGACCTCAAATGCATGCCAAACAAAAGGTTGACAGAGAAATGATGAAATCAAATACATGCCAAACAAAGGGTTGACAGAGAAATGATAAACTCAACAGCATGCCAAACAATGTGTTGACAGAGAAATGATGAACTCAAATGCATGCCAAACAAAGGGTTGACAGAGAAATGATGAACTCAAATGCATGCTGAGCAAAGGGTTGTCAGAGAAATGATGAACTCATATGCATGCCAAACAAAGGGTTGACAGAGAAATGATGAACTCATATGCATGCCATACAAAGGGTTGACACAGAAATTATAAACTAAAATGCATGCCAAACAAAGGGTTGACAGAGAAATGATGAACTCAAATACATGCCAAACAAAGGGTTGACAGAGAAATGATAAACTCTGATGCATGCCAAACAAAGGGTTGACAGAGAAATGATGAACTCAAATACATGCCAAACAAAGAGTTGACAGAGAAATGATAAACTCTGATGCATGCCAAACAAAGGGTTGACAGGGAAATGATAAACTCAACGGCATGCCAAACAAAGGGTTGACAGAGAAATGATGAACTCATATGCACGCCAAACAAAGGGTTGACAGAAAAATGATTAACTCAAATGCATGCCATACAAAGGGTTGACAGAGAAATTATTACCTCAAATGCATGCCAAACAAAAGGTTGACAGAGAAATGATGAACTCAAATACATGCCAAACAAAGGGTTGACAGAGAAATGATAAACTCAACAGCATGCCAAACAATGTGTTGACAGAGAAATGATGAACTCAAATGCATGCCAAACAAAGGGTTGACAGAGAAATGATAAACGCTGATGCATGCCAAACAAAGGGTTGACAGAGAAATGATGAACTCAAATGCATGCCAAACAAAGGGTTGACAGAGAAATGATGAACTCATATGCATGCCATACAAAGGGTTGACAGAGAAATTATAAACTAAAATGCATCCCAAACAAAGGGATGACAGAGAAATGATGAACTCAAATACATGCCAAACAAAGCGTTGACAGAGAAATGATGAACTCTGATGCATGCCAAACAAGTGGTTGACAGAGAAATGATAAACTCAACGGCATGCCAAACAAAGGGTTGACAGAGAAATGATGAACTCATATGCACGGCAAACAAAGGGTTGACAGAGAAATGATTAACTCAAATGCATGCCGAACAAAGGGTTGACAGAGAAATTATGAACTCATATGAATGCCAAACAAAGGGTTGACAGAGAAATGATGAACTCAAATGCATGCTGAGCAAAGGGTTGTCAGAGAAATGATAAACTCGGATGCATGCCAAACAAAGGTTTGACAGAGAAATGATAAACTCAAATGCATGCCAAACAAAGGGTTGACAGAGAAATTATAAACTCAAAAGCATGCCAGGCAAAGGGTTGACAGAGAAATTATGAACTCAGTTGCATGCCAAACAAAGGGTTGACAGAGAAATGATGAACTCATATGCATGCCAAACAAAGGGTTGACAGAGAAATGATGAACTCATATGCATGCCATACAGAAATTATAAACTAAAATGCATGCCAAACAAAGGGTTGACAGAGAAATGATGAACTCAAAAGCATGCCAGGCAAAGGGTTGACAGAGAAATGATGAACTCATATGCATGCCAAACAAAGGGTTGACAGAGAAATGATTAACTCAAATGCATGCCAAACAAAGGGTTGACAGAGAAATGATGAACTCAAATACATGCCAAACAAAGCGTTGATAGAGAAATGATAAACTCTGATGCATGCCAAACAAAGGTTTGACAGAGAAATGATAAACTCAAATGCATGCCAAACAAAGGGTTGACAGAGAAATGATAAACTCAAAAGCATGCCAGGCAAAGGGTTGACAGAGAAATGATGAACTCATATGCATGCCAAACAAAGGGTTGACAGAGAAATGATTAACTCAAATGCATGCCAAACAAAGGGTTGACAGAGAAATGATGAACTCAAATACATGCCAAACAAAGCGTTGATAGAGAAATGATAAACTCTGATGCATGACAAACAAAGGGTTGACAGAGAAATGATAAACTCAACGGCATGCCAAACAAAGGGTTGACAGAGAAATGATGAACTCATATGCACGGCAAACAAAGGGTTGACAGAGAAATGATTAACTCAAATGCATGCCGAACAAAGAGTTGACAGAGAAATTATGAACTCATATGAATGCCAAACAAAGGGTTGACAGAGAAATGATGAACTCAAATGCATGCTGAGCAAAGGGTTGTCAGAGAAATGATAAACTCGGATGCATGCCATACAAAGGGTTGACAGGGAAATGATAAACTCAAAAGCATGCCAGGCAAAGGGTTGACAGAGAAATGATGAACTCATATGCATGCCAAACAAAGGGTTGACAGAGAAATGATGAACTCATATGCATGCCATACAAAGGGTTGACAGAGAAATTATAAACTAAAATGCATGCCAAACAAAGGGTTGACAGAGAAATGATGAACTCAAATACATGCCAAACAAAGGGTTGACAGAGAAATGATAAACTCTGATGCATGCCAAACAAAGGGTTGACAGGGAAATGATAAACTCAACGGCATGCCAAACAAAGGGTTGACAGAGAAATGATGAACTCATATGCATGCCAAACAATGTGTTGACAGAGAAATGATGAACTCAAATGCATGCCAAACAATGTGTTGACAGAGAAATGATGAACTCAAATGCATGCCAAACAAAGGGTTGACAGAGAAATGATGAACTCAAATGCATGCTGAGCAAAGGGTTGTCAGAGAAATGATAAACTCGGATGCATGCCAAACAAAGGTTTGACAGAGAAATGATAAACTCAAATGCATGCCAAACAAAGGGTTGACAGAGAAATTATAAACTCAAAAGCATGCCAGGCAAAGGGTTGACAGAGAAATTATGAACTCAGTTGCATGCCAAACAAAGGGTTGACAGAGAAATGATGAACTCATATGCATGCCAAACAAAGGGTTGACAGAGAAATGATGAACTCATATGCATGCCATACAGAAATTATAAACTAAAATGCATGCCAAACAAAGGGTTGACAGAGAAATGATGAACTCAAATACATGCCAAACAAAGGGTTGACAGAGAAATGATAAACTCTGATGCATGCCAAACAAAGGGTTGACAGAGAAATGATGAACTCAAATACATGCCAAACAAAGGGTTGACAGAGAAATGATAAACTCTGATGCATGCCAAACAAAGGGTGGACAGAGAAATGATAAACTCAACGACATGCCAAATAAAGGGTTGACAGAGAAATGATGAACTCATATGCACGCCAAACAAAGGGTTGACAGAGAAATGATTAACTCAAATGCATGCCGAACAAAGGGTTGACAGAGAAATTATGAACTCATATGCATGCCATACAAAGGGTTGACAGAGAAATTATAAACTCAACAGCATGCCAAACAATGTGTTGACAGAGAAATGATGAACTCAAATGCATGCCAAACAAAGGGTTGACAGAGAAATGATGAACTCACATGCATGCCATACAAAGGGTTGACAGAGAAATGATTAACTCAAATGCATGCCATACAAAGGGTTGACAGAGAAATGATAAACGCTGATGCATGCCAAACAAAGGGTTGACAGAGAAATGATGAACTCAAATGCATGCCAAACAAAGGGTTGACAGAGAAATGATGAACTCATATGCATGCCATACAAATGGTTGACAGAGAAATTATAAACTAAAATGCATCCCAAACAAAGGGTTGACAGAGAAATGATGAACACAAATACATGCCAAACAAAGCGTTGACAGAGAAATGATAAACTCTGATGCATGCCAAACAAAGGGTTGACAGAGAAATGATAAACTCAACGGCATACCAAACAAAGGGTTGACAGAGAAATGATGAACTCATATGCACGGCAAACAAAGGGTTGACAGAGAAATGATTAACTCAAATGCATGCCGAACAAAGGGTTGACAGAGAAATTATGAACTCATATGCATGCCATACAAAGGGTTGACAGAGAAATTATGACCTCAAATGCATGCCAAACAAAAGGTTGACAGAGAAATGATGAAATCAAATACATGCCAAACAAAGGGTTGACAGAGAAATGATAAACTCAACAGCATGCCAAACAATGTGTTGACAGAGAAATGATGAACTCAAATGCATGCCAAACAAAGGGTTGACAGAGAAATGATGAACTCAAATGCATGCTGAGCAAAGGGTTGTCAGAGAAATGATGAACTCATATGCATGCCAAACAAAGGGTTGACAGAGAAATGATGAACTCATATGCATGCCATACAAAGGGTTGACACAGAAATTATAAACTAAAATGCATGCCAAACAAAGGGTTGACAGAGAAATGATGAACTCAAATACATGCCAAACAAAGGGTTGACAGAGAAATGATAAACTCTGATGCATGCCAAACAAAGGGTTGACAGAGAAATGATGAACTCAAATACATGCCAAACAAAGAGTTGACAGAGAAATGATAAACTCTGATGCATGCCAAACAAAGGGTTGACAGGGAAATGATAAACTCAACGGCATGCCAAACAAAGGGTTGACAGAGAAATGATGAACTCATATGCACGCCAAACAAAGGGTTGACAGAAAAATGATTAACTCAAATGCATGCCATACAAAGGGTTGACAGAGAAATTATTACCTCAAATGCATGCCAAACAAAAGGTTGACAGAGAAATGATGAACTCAAATACATGCCAAACAAAGGGTTGACAGAGAAATGATAAACTCAACAGCATGCCAAACAATGTGTTGACAGAGAAATGATGAACTCAAATGCATGCCAAACAAAGGGTTGACAGAGAAATGATAAACGCTGATGCATGCCAAACAAAGGGTTGACAGAGAAATGATGAACTCAAATGCATGCCAAACAAAGGGTTGACAGAGAAATGATGAACTCATATGCATGCCATACAAAGGGTTGACAGAGAAATTATAAACTAAAATGCATCCCAAACAAAGGGATGACAGAGAAATGATGAACTCAAATACATGCCAAACAAAGCGTTGACAGAGAAATGATGAACTCTGATGCATGCCAAACAAGTGGTTGACAGAGAAATGATAAACTCAACGGCATGCCAAACAAAGGGTTGACAGAGAAATGATGAACTCGGATGCATGCCAAACAAAGGTTTGACAGAGAAATGATTAACTCAAATGCATGCCGAACAAAGGGTTGTCAGAGAAATGATAAACTCGGATGCATGCCAAACAAAGGTTTGACAGAGAAATGATAAACTCAAATGCATGCCAAACAAAGGGTTGACAGAGAAATTATAAACTCAAAAGCATGCCAGGCAAAGGGTTGACAGAGAAATTATGAACTCAGTTGCATGCCAAACAAAGGGTTGACAGAGAAATGATGAACTCATATGCATGCCAAACAAAGGGTTGACAGAGAAATGATGAACTCATATGCATGCCATACAGAAATTATAAACTAAAATGCATGCCAAACAAAGGGTTGACAGAGAAATGATGAACTCAAAAGCATGCCAGGCAAAGGGTTGACAGAGAAATGATGAACTCATATGCATGCCAAACAAAGGGTTGACAGAGAAATGATTAACTCAAATGCATGCCAAACAAAGGGTTGACAGAGAAATGATGAACTCAAATACATGCCAAACAAAGCGTTGATAGAGAAATGATAAACTCTGATGCATGCCAAACAAAGGTTTGACAGAGAAATGATAAACTCAAATGCATGCCAAACAAAGGGTTGACAGAGAAATGATAAACTCAAAAGCATGCCAGGCAAAGGGTTGACAGAGAAATGATGAACTCATATGCATGCCAAACAAAGGGTTGACAGAGAAATGATTAACTCAAATGCATGCCAAACAAAGGGTTGACAGAGAAATGATGAACTCAAATACATGCCAAACAAAGCGTTGATAGAGAAATGATAAACTCTGATGCATGACAAACAAAGGGTTGACAGAGAAATGATAAACTCAACGGCATGCCAAACAAAGGGTTGACAGAGAAATGATGAACTCATATGCACGGCAAACAAAGGGTTGACAGAGAAATGATTAACTCAAATGCATGCCGAACAAAGAGTTGACAGAGAAATTATGAACTCATATGAATGCCAAACAAAGGGTTGACAGAGAAATGATGAACTCAAATGCATGCTGAGCAAAGGGTTGTCAGAGAAATGATAAACTCGGATGCATGCCATACAAAGGGTTGACAGGGAAATGATAAACTCAAAAGCATGCCAGGCAAAGGGTTGACAGAGAAATGATGAACTCATATGCATGCCAAACAAAGGGTTGACAGAGAAATGATGAACTCATATGCATGCCATACAAAGGGTTGACAGAGAAATTATAAACTAAAATGCATGCCAAACAAAGGGTTGACAGAGAAATGATGAACTCAAATACATGCCAAACAAAGGGTTGACAGAGAAATGATAAACTCTGATGCATGCCAAACAAAGGGTTGACAGGGAAATGATAAACTCAACGGCATGCCAAACAAAGGGTTGACAGAGAAATGATGAACTCATATGCATGCCAAACAATGTGTTGACAGAGAAATGATGAACTCAAATGCATGCCAAACAATGTGTTGACAGAGAAATGATGAACTCAAATGCATGCCAAACAAAGGGTTGACAGAGAAATGATGAACTCAAATGCATGCTGAGCAAAGGGTTGTCAGAGAAATGATGAACTCATATGCGTGCCAAACAAAGGGTTGACAGAGAAATGATTATCTCAAATGCATGCCAAACAAAGGGTTGACAGAGAAATGATAAACTCAACGGCATGCCAAACAAAGGGTTGACAGAGAAATGATGAACTCATATGCACGGCAAACAAAGGGTTGACAGAGAAATGATTAACTCAAATGCATGCCGAACAAAGGGTTGACAGAGAAATTATGAACTCAAAAGCATGCCAGGCAAAGGGTTGACAGAGAAATTATGGACTCATATGTGTGCCAAACAAAGGGTTGACAGAGAAATGATGAACTCATATGCATGCCATACAAAGGGTTGACAGAGAAATTAGGAACTCAAATGCATGCCAAACAAAGGGTTGACAGAGAAATGATGAACTCATATGCATGCCATACAAAGGGTTGACAGAGAAATTAGGAACTCAAATGCATGCCAAACAAAGGGTTGACAGAGAAATGATGAACTCACATGCATGCCATACAAAGGGTTGACAGAGAAATGATTAACTCAAATGCATGCCATACAAAGGGTTGACAGAGAAATGATAAACGCTGATGCATGCCAAACAAAGGGTTGACAGAGAAATGATGAACTCAAATGCATGCCAAACAAAGGGTTGACAGAGAAATGATGAACTCATATGCATGCCATACAAAGGGTTGACAGAGAAATTATAAACTAAAATGCATGCCAAACAAAGGGTTGACAGAGAAATGATGAACTCAAATACATGCCAAACAAAGCGTTGACAGAGAAATGATAAACTCTGATGCATGCCAAACAAAGGGTTGACAGAGAAATGATAAACTCAACGGCATACCAAACAAAGGGTTGACAGAGAAATGATGAACTCATATGCACGGCAAACAAAGGGTTGACAGAGAAATGATTAACTCAAATGCATGCCGAACAAAGGGTTGACAGAGAAATTATGAACTCATATGCATGCCATACAAAGGGTTGACAGAGAAATTATGACCTCAAATGCATGCCAAACAAAAGGTTGACAGAGAAATGATGAAATCAAATACATGCCAAACAAAGGGTTGATAGAGAAAAGATAAACTCAACAGCATGCCAAACAATGTGTTGACAGAGAAATGATGAACTCAAATGCATGCCAAACAAAGGGTTGAAAGAGAAACGATGAACTCAAATGCATGCTGAGCAAAGGGTTGTCAGAGAAATGATGAACTCATATGCATGCCAAACAAAGGGTTGACAGAGAAATGATTCACTCAAATGCATGCCAAACAAAGGGTTGACAGAGAAATGATAAACGCTGATGCATGCCAAACAAAGGGTTGACAGAGAAATGATGAACTCAAATGCATGCCAAACAAAGGGTTGACAGAGAAATGATGAACTCATATGCATGCCATACAAAGGGTTGACAGAGAAATTATAAACTAAAATGCATGCCAAACA